>NC_137171.1:7212775-9781525 GCF_951804945.1 Podarcis cretensis
TACCACAGTGTGACTTCCTCAGCAAACAAGCAGATCAAGATCTATGCAAACAAGCAGTTTTTGCACAATTTCTGATCTATGCAATTGCACAAAAACTAATCCAAAGTGCTTATGTCTAGGAGTGTCTAATCCAGGTTCAGGAACTAAAATGGGCTTCTAGTAGCCTCAAGGGCAAAAACCTGTAGGCCCTGCTAGTCTACCTCTCTCTCGATGGCTCGCATCTTCCTCTTCTAGGACAATGCTTGTTATTAAAATACCGTATTTTTCGCCCTATAAGACGCACCAGACCACAAGACGCACCTAGTTTTTGGAGGAGGAAAACAAGAAAAAAAATATTCTGAATCTCAGAAGCCAGAACAGCAAGAGGGATCGCTGCGCAGTGAAAGCAGCAATCCCTCTTGCTGTTCTGACTTCTGGGATAGCTGCGCAGCCTGCACTCGCTCCATAAGACGCACACACATTTCCCCTTACTTTTTAGGAGGGAAAAAGTGAGTCTTATAGAGCAAAAAATACGGTAATCTGAATTTGGCAAATAATATTATTATTTTTAAAGCCACCATTTACATGTTACAAAAACATTTCCGGTGACATTTCTTCTAGATATTTTAATTGATAGTGATTAACAAATAGTACATGCTTATGTACTCATAAGCATTCCACCGCTGGGCAATACTACTGTTATGATACAACCTTAACTAAAACAGCATGAAGCATTGCAGAATGCAAAAAACTCCCAAGAGCAGATGAAAAATCTCCACAGACTCAGTGTTCAATAAAAAAAAAAAAATAGCCCTCGGCCTTCCCCTTTCTACAGTTCCCTGCTTATTTTATTACTTTCCATCCTACCATTTCCTAAGAACTCTCCATTCTAACAAACTGCATTCACACAAAATACTAAGCCATGGTTTACTGAACAAACCAGGATCGGTGTTGCAAGTCCAGCAATGTAACCATGGCGTATTTCACCAGATGTTGATTTTATTATTTAACTTGCATTTCTGTAGCTGGGGAAATATCAAGGGTATGGCTCTGAAACAACACAGGATTAAGTCAGGAGAGCAGGTCTGGACCAACTTAAACTACCGCTTCATATTCTGATCTGTCATCTAGAAATAAACCATGGTTAAGTTGCCAGGGGTAGGTTTGGATATACAAACAAACCATAGTTGGCTCAATGTTTCATGTGAACCAAGCCACTGAGCTTCAAAAAACCAAGGAATTTCAGAAATCTTACGTTCCTTTGATGGATATCACGTGTCGACACGTGAGCAAGGGAATAAGGAAATAATTTTGAGATCTTGTTTTTCAGGACTACCTTAAAAGACATCGGCTGACCCTGAAAACCTTTCCAGTCATTTATGCTTAAAATGAAGTTTAAATTAACAGTCAGCTTGCTATTCTGAAAACCTACCTGTTTCAGACTGGGAGAAGCACTCAGAGAGGTGCCTCTTAAAGACTGGCTTTGTGTTCAGGTTCTTCACTGTCTGCAGCAAGACGTTTGGTGGATTCTTGCTTTCCCCCAATACTACATTTGTTCTTGAAAGGTTGCCTGCATTTACATTTTTATGGTCCATTCCTAGGTCTTGGGAACTATAGCTCTTCCTGAACGCATACTTTGATTTCTCAGCTGGCACTTGATTAATACTGCCACTATTTTGTACTTTGCTTACATGGCACAGGTCCTTCTGCCACCGTATATTATTAACACTCAGACACATATTTGAGAGAGTAGTTGAGTCAGTTACAGAAGTGAAACAGTCTACAGGCACTGAACTTGACATACTGAGTTTCCCTGGAATACTGTTTATGCTGTCCATGTTACACTGTGCCCATTTGTGCTTGTCAGAAGTATCTGAGCAGCTCTCGTTCATACGTAGTGTTGTAGCTGTAGCAGGAGCATGGAACGAGAAGGTTTTCCTACCCATACGGCTCTTTTGAGGCTGTGGGACGTTAGAAAGTTCTTGCGTGGGTCCTGAGAGGCAAGAACCAACCTCTAACTTGGAAGCATTTCCTATCACCAATTTAGCTTTTTCGTTCTCTTTCACCGCAACTTGGCTCAGACTAGTTTTTTCTACATCCCCACAGACTTGATAAAGCAAGTCGTCGTCATCAGCATCATCACAACTTGTGCCCCAAAGACTATTGGAATCACAAAACAATTCTAAAACTTGATCCGAGAACCTAGGCTCGTTCCAATCATCAAATGAAAACACATTCCTCTTTGACACTTCCATCTGCTTTAGATGCCCTGTGCTGACTTGCTTAGCCACTTTCCTTAGGTCGTGAGGCCTTGTATTGGCAGAAACCGTAGATGACTGATGGCATATACTGTGCATACCATTTCTGTATTTTTCAGTCCGTAATACAGGGGCATCAGAATGTACTGAAAAAGCAGCATTTTTTCCAGAAGAACTGGTGCCAGTGGCAGATTTTAGTTGAGTAAAGCCTTCACATATACTCTCCTTTTCAGGTTTCACTGAAGCAGAAATTTTGTTTTGACTTTTAGAAACAGAGTTTAGTTTATTGGGTTTATTTCCTATCTTAACACTTTGCTTTTCCACAGCATGTGATGCTGGAACACTGTTAGAGGAATTTAAAACTGCACAATGGGCACCGTAAGGTTTCTCAGAATCTATAGTTCCTTCCTCTGTTTCACTGGTTTTGTGAGAGGTATGAGCTAAAGTATTTTGTGGAACATTGATCACTTCAGGGTTCTGAGTAATTTGCATTAGAAATGAATCATCTGGCAGCAAATCAGCACCCCAGTCATCAAAATCATCACCCACAATCCCATCAAGCTTATTTGAGACAACAGATTCTATCTCAGAAGAGACTGCACTTGGAACCGTTTGTTCAGAAGCCATTTTAGCTTTTTCAGCAGGCAAGTGTTCCATAGATCTCGTAGCAGGTGATGAATCTTGTCTCTGATGTGCATCTTCAATCACAGATTCAGTAGCAGCTGTGAATTCAACTGGAAGGCACCCTTCGTCCAGCAAACTATCGTTCAATGAGCAATCGGACAGGCCTTCGCTCAGCTGACCACTACATTGTTGGGTAGGGCCATCAAAGAGAGCATTGAGTGCTCCTTCAACATCAAGATCTATGGACTTCTGGCTGCTGTTTTCACAGTGCTCAACTGTCCCGTCACTCTTCTTAACTTCTCCAAAGGGCAAGACATCATCAGTTTGGGGATGCTCTCCAAGGAAGTGCTGCTGATTTTTCATCTGTGCTTCATCTTGATGTTCAACTGATATCATTGCCTCTGATAAAATGTGGCTATTCTGGCATGGAGCACTTTGATCCTGGATTGCATCAGTCATGCTTTTATCAAATTGCTTTGCCAACTTCATAAGCTCTTCTTCTCTGTTTCTCAACTGAAGTCCTCTAGGAGAATGAGCAGAAGGTGAAAATGCATTAGGAACACAATGGATTTTGAAATGGCCTACTTGTTTTATAGCTATTAGAAAACATACAGTGTAACTCAAATGAGGCACATTTTTTTTTACTCTTCAGTTGATTATTTTATCCCACTTTTCTAAGGGTATTCAGAGCAGCTTACAAATAAAACCACGGGATTACAAAATGAAATCAATCAACAAATCACCATCAAACAACCTAAAACCACAGTATCAGATAAGCAAATGAAATTACTTAAAATAAGACAGAAACGACAATTAAAAGCCAATAGAAGATAATTTCAAGCCTACATTCTATCTTAAAAATGGCCTCAAACTACAGTGGTACCTCGCAAGACGAATGCCTCGTAAGATGAAAAACTCGCAAAACGAAAGAGTTTTTCGTTTTTTGAGTTGCTTCGCAAGACGGATTTCCCTATGGGCTTGCTTCGCAAGACGAAAACGTCTTGCAAGTTTGTTTCCTTTGTCCTGCAAGTTTGTTTCCTTTGTCTTGCAAGTTTGTTTCCTTTTTCTTAAAACCGTGCATTCACTTCAAGGAGCAACTCATCGCACGCGGTGTGGTGGTAGCTTTTTTTGAGGTTTTTGAAGACTTTGGTGATTTTTGAAGCTTTTCCAAAGTCCGTGCTTCGCAAGACGAGAAAATCGCAAGACGAAAAAACTTGCGGAACGAATTAATTTCGTCTTGCAAGGCACCACTGTATAAGGTTTTCACTAACTGTCCAACAGCTTGAAGTTCAATAAAGTTCAATGTGACTTACTCCTAACTAAGCATGTATTGTATTGCAGTCTAATAGCAGATATAGAGGAAGGGCAGTAGATCTTCACCAGCAGAGTGTTTCATAATCATGGAGCTACCATTGTGAAGAGGGAAATCAATCTCTTTTAGGTTACAATATCTACAAGTTTCGTGGATTTAATTACTATTCTGAAAGAATTCATTTTGGAATAAAACACACCTTGCGCCATTTACTTTTGTTCTACATCGTACTTTTGGCATTCCAGGAGTACATGGAATTGCATCATCACCAATCCAAAACCCAAGAAGAGATCCTTCAGAGCAGGCAGGTTTTTCATCCTGAACAGTAAGAATCAAATATGTGAACACCCTTATTAAACATGAGTATCAATCAATTGTACCAGCTTTCAAAACTATTTTTTAAAGCATTTATTTATTACAACATTAGTAACAGTAGTAGTAATAATAACAATACTATTAACATAATCCAGGCATTACCACCAATACCGTTAATATAAACTTAATTTTATTTGTATGCCTTCTTTTCATAGTTCAAACCACGCTCAAGGTGGCTTACATGGAAAAAAATTATAGTTATAAACATAACAAAAGTAGTCACAAATAATCAAAACATCCAAAGTACACAACTAAATTAAACAATTTCCGCTTAAATCATAAGATCTAATATAAAGATACAAAACTTAATATTGACAACAGCAACAACCACCCCCAACAAAACCCTCTAAATAATATCCTAGTCCAAGAGACACAGCCAACAACAGAAAAATACCAAGGGCAAAATTTCAAAATGACTGCAGAGTACGTCCATAGAACAGAGATTTAACTACCCCACTCCAAAATCCTCCTTAAAAAGCCACATCCCCGCTGCCAGCTGAAAACCAAGCAATGACGTAGACAGGTGGGTTCTCTATGGAGGATGCTGCACAACTTAGGAGCCAATTTGGGGAAAAAATACTGTTATACTTCAGGTTGAAACTGGGGTAGAAGAGAAGGAAGAGAACGCCATCAGTTCTTGAGCACAAAATGCAGTGAGTAGGCCTTGATGCCAAGGTCTACAACGCTGCAGAGGGCTTGGTGCCACTCTCTGGAGCCTTCTGGTCCTTCTCCTCCTTGCTGTTACTGCCTGTTTACGTCCCGTTTCTATGAGCATGCAAGGAATGACAAGAGGAGATGGAACAGCATCCTCTGCTTGCCTTGTACTCTTGCTCTGGGTAATTGGGCAGATTTGAGTTTGAAGAGAGGGCAGTCATGTTTCATGGCCCCTGGAACTCTGCTGGTACTATTGGGTTGTATCCCACTAAGTTCTACTCAGAGTAAACCCAGTGAAATTAATGGATCCAAGTTAGCGATTTCCATTAATTCCAATGGCTTTATTCTGGCTATGACCAATGCTGGATACAACCCACTCCCTTTAAGTATTAAGTCGGGTTGTGGCTGCTGACAGGGTTAAAGAAACACTATGCTTTGGGGAAAAACAAAGATGAAAAAGCAAACCAAAGAGGGCACCCCGCATCACAAGCCCAATTGAGAACCAAGCATGAGCAGTAACCACAGAACGCTGATTGTTAATGACCCGTTTTGAGGGAATAGCTGGCTAGAACTCCAAACAAAGAGTCCTCCTTGTTAACAAAGAGAAAGCACTGCAATGGTTGGTTGCAGGTCTCACTTATATCTCCTAAAGTGAAAAGCTACATGCTAATATTAATGATAACATCAGTTAACTCTACACTACTTGATTTTTGTTGATATGGTTTACTTTTATCCAAGTTTCCTTTCTAACTATACAGACATTAGAATTTCTCAAGAAGAAACTCCTTTCACAATGAAGGCTGTTTCTGCAAAAGAAAGAAAATGGGTTGGGACTATGCAGCTTTACCTTAGGAAGTAATACTTACATGGGGAGCAATCCGATTAACAATTTCTGAAATCTCAACCATATGCCCACTAACCAACTGCTTCTTTTGTCCATTGCCTGAAAAACAAAACAAAAACCTTTCTAGCAACTGCTAATCACTAGACGATGGAGATTTGCATAACTTAGAAGCAGACTAGCCCCTGCAAATATTTAAGCGTATGACTTCATGCATAACAGAATTTATAGCGTGATGGCAGTAAAAAAAATTAAAACAATGTGTTCCAGAGTTGGAATAGGAAATCAAAGTTGGTAAATTTTCTCTTCCATTTTTCAGTCACAAGATCTCTAAGGCAGTTTACAAATACTATACAAAATATCAATCCAATCCATAATTAAAATGCCATTTGACAAGAATCAGAACTGAGAGAGTGGAATGCCCTGTTTGAAAAGTACACTGGAGACCAGCAGACACTTTGATGGCGGATACACTGCAACATTTTGTTGCAGTCCCACTTGCACCTCCTAAAAATCAAGTACAGTGGTACCTCAGGATGCGAACGGGATCTGTTCCGGAGCCCCGTTCGCATCCCAAACGGAACGCAAGACACAACAGAGCTTGCATGGGTCGCGTTTCGTTGCTTCCACGCATGCGTGTGACATCATTTTGACCGTCTGTGCATGCGCAAGCGGCGAAACCCGGAAGTAACGCACTCCATTACTTCCGGGTCACTGAAGAGCGCAACCTGAAAGTTTTCAACCTGAAGCGTATTTATTCCAAGGTATGACTGTACCTAGATACTTAAGTATACGTATACTTGAAGAGGGAAAGAGACATGTTTTCTTTATTTTTAATTAGCACCCAGAAACCACAGAGCCTAGGACGTGCCGATCAGAAGGTTGGCGGTTCGAATCCTCGCAACGGGGTGAGCTCCCATTGCTCAGTCCCTGCTCCTGCCAACCTAGCAGTTCGAAAGCACGTCAAAGTGCAAGTAGATAAATAGGTACCACTCCAGCGGTAAGGTAAATGGTGTTTACGTGCACTGCTCTGGTTTGCCAGAAGCGGCTTTGTCATGCTGGCCGCATAACCTGGAAGCTGTACGTCGGTTCCCTCAGCCAGTAAAGCGAGATGAGCGCTGCAACCCCAGAGTCGGTCACAACTGGACCTAATGGTCAGGGGTCCCTTTACCTTTACCAGCCATATAGCACCCTAGTGAAAGAACCTACAGAGTGAGTTCTACAACCAGGGAACCAGCACAAAGATAGCCCGACTCCTTGATGCTACTCACTTCCCCTCTGAAGTTAGGGGTGCCATCAGCAGGCCCACGGCTGAAGTTTTTAATGATTAGACAAGTGCATACAGTAACAGGTGACCCTTCAGACAAACTGGCACTAGATCATTTAGTTCTCTCACCATATATTCCCAAGTGATTAAATACTGATATAAATAAGGCAGACGTGAAATCAGAACGATAATAAGTAGATACCTAGCTTATATGCACTTGGTGACTGAGGATCCCAGAAGATTTCTTGCTGTACATCAGTTTCATTTGAAGGAGAACTAAATACAGGCAAACGTGAACTGGCAGGCAGTTTTCTTTTCGGAGTCTTATATGAACTTGTTTCTGTGTGAATACATGCACAAACAAAAACACTTCTGTAGAAATAAGCAAAACTGTTACATGCGATTTCTGCACCCTAATGAAGCAGTTCAAGATGTGAAACTGATTGGAGCAGATTTACCAATACAGGCAATATTTACCAAAACAGGAAATTGTCTTAGATAAAGTCAGACCACTGGTCCATCTAGCAGAGTACTGACTAAACTGAGCGCCAGCTCTCTAGGGTTTCAGACACAAGTCTTTCCCAGCTCTGCCTGAAGATACTGGGATTGAACCTGGGATCTCTTGCTCAGCAACACAGGTGTTCTACCACTGAGCTACAGCAGGGTTCAATCAGTTTTCTTCTGCCCCATCCTAAATGTTTGATTGAGGACCAATCACATTGGCTTCCCTGGAGCTCGACATAACTGCAGAAGCTATTTGCCATTCTGAAAGAACAAAAGTGCAGCCCAGATTCTAAGATGATGTTAACTTTCTAGGCCCAAGTCCAGGAATACTACACTTCCAGCTCTACAATTCTATGATTCTAAATTGCAGACCGGGCAGTGGGGACTGGATGGACTTTTTTCAGCCCAAGGAAGGGCAGTCTTCCAAGGACTACATGGCAGTGGAAAGCTGGGTCAGAGGCAAAAATATATGCAAGTTTGTACAGTGGGCTGCAATATATTCACATAAAACCAGTGAATTATCCTGCAGGTCTAGTAACATTATTGGAAGATAATTCACAAGGTAAGGCTCTGTGATGAGAGGAGTAGTTTCTTGACAAGTACACTGGTGTCCACCTCCATGGCAATATGGACAAATATTGCACCTGAGGGGGCAATATACAAACACAGCTGCCACAATCAATCAATATGACACCAGCTGTTCTTCTCTTTTCTCTCCTCTCCTCTGTAGCAAATTGCAATGCTTGTTTTTTAAAACAATGGTTCTCAAGCTTTTCATGAACCACTTGAAAATTGCTGGGGGTCTTGGAAAAACCACCTAATAAACTTTTTGTTGTTGTTGTTCGGCATATCAAAGGACATATGCAACTCCTATTTTTATAACCTTTTGTTCTTCAGCGCTGGCTTCAGTTTTTAACAACCATGGGCACCTTTCAATCGAGGGCAGCAACAAGCAACTATGAATTTCAAATGAAAACTGATCTGCAAGTGTCCCTTAGCATTTGCACGAGATTATTATTATTATTCTAGGTGCCAGGAAGCACTCTTTCAGTCGGGGACATAGGCTCTTCTGCATGGGTTCTACGTATTAACAGGCAAAGAGTGCTGAGGCCTCTTAAAAGACTTCCAAAACCACTGCAGCACAGACCAGCCTTTCCCCACCAGGTGATTTCCATTGGCTTCAGGCTCCTATTTCCGTTACAACCAGCAAGCAAACCGGGGGCCTTGTATAATCCAAAACATCTGGAGGGCACCCGGCTGGTGAAGGCTAGCAGGTGTCGTAGTGAATTTGTTCTGTGAACTGCCCTGAGAGTGAGTGTGGGTGTATGTGGGTGTACATATGTGTGGGTGGGTGTACATGTGTGGGTGGGTGTGGCTATGGGTGTATGTGTGTGTATATATATATATATATACACACGTGTGGATGAGTGGGTGCCTATGGGTGTGTATATATATATATGGGGGGGCCTGTGTATATATATATATATATATATACAGTGGTACCTCGGGATGCGAACGGGATCCGTTCTGGAGCCCTGTTCACATCCCGAACGGAACACAAGACGCAATGGTGCGTCTGCGCATGCCGCGTTTCGCCACTTCCGTGCATGCGTGTGACGTCATTTTGAGCGTCTGCGCATGCAGTGTAACACGCTCCGTTACTTCCGGGTTGCCGCGGAGCGCAACTCGAACGCGCTCAACCCGAAGCACATTCAACTCGAGGTATGACTGTGAATACTGTGTGTATATATATATATATATATATATATGTATGTATACTTACATACCCACACACATATATATGTAGGGAAGTCTTTTAAGACACAAGCCCCTTACTGGCTTTCGCCTTAAACACCACACACGGCTACCCCCCCCCCCCCAGTTATACAAAGGGGCTAATATTATTTTCCCCCAGCCCGTGAGGAATGCACGAGCCAGGATGGGACCGGGACCTTTGGCAGAGAAACAGTAAGAGACCCTTTCCGTGGGATGCTCTGCCTACGTGCTGCTTACTCGGGAGTAAACTCCCGCTCAGCCAAGGGCGGCTCGCGCGCCCATCAGAGGCGGCTGCCGTTTGGTGAGGGCGCGGAGGCGACGCCGAGGAGGCCGGTGCCTCGGGGGACCCGCGGGGACCAGGGGCTCTCGTCCCCCCACGGAGCCTCACCCTCGGAGCCTCGCTGCCCGCGGGGACTCTCTCCATCCTCGGCGAGTCTCCGCCGCCTACTGCTGCTCCGCTTCACGGGGCTCCGGAGCCGAAAATCCTCCCCTTCCGCTCTGGCCGCCGCCTTCCGCCGCTTAGCCGCCATATAAGATCCCCGCGGCGGCGGCGGCGGCGCTTCCCCCCCGCCAAGCGCGCCCAAAACTCACGGCGCCGCCATTTTGGCCGGCGTCACTAGCCGGCGCTGATTGGCCGACGCCGGCTCTCCGGGAGCCGCAATTGGTCAGGACTTAAGCTAAGGGGATTGGAGGAAGAGGAGCGAGCGAGCGTTGAGTCCAGTAGGGAGGCAGCTTTTTTTTAAAAGGGGCCACGCTCCTCTCACTGAACCCTTCGGGATGTGGGGTGGGGTCAGCCCCAAAGGCTTTAAGGGAGGGACTCAGACACAGGTGAATAGATGCCAGGTCTCTCTTGGAGTGGAGCTTCCATGTGCAACTGCAGTGTACCGTGCCCTCCTGGTGGTGCAGCAATGAAACTGCTAGTACATTTCCAAAACGAAGCAGGGTCAGTGTGGTTTCACACTGAATGGGGGACCTATTGAGATCCTTGCACTGAAAGTGGTACCATCCAACTTTACAATTCTATGATTCTATGTCCAAGTGAATAACAAGCAGGGCTGGCCCACCCCTGAGGCCAGGAGAGGCGACGGGGGTTGCAGATCCCAACACCGATCTTTCTCTTCCCACGCCGCTGTTCCTGATGTTCCCTTCCCCTCTTATTTCCATTTACTGAAGCATTCGCTTCTCTTTTTCCAAGCAAGCTAAAAGCACTTGGATGTTCAAATCAAAAATAAAAGCTAAACAATTAATTGGCCACTTGTTCATTGCAGCCAGATCGACATTGCCCAAACACTGCAATAATGTGTGCCATTGGACTAGGTAAAGGTAAAGGGACCCCTGACCATTAGGTCCAGTCGTGACCGACTCTGGGGTTGCAGCGCTCATCTCGCTTTATTGGCCGAGGGAGCCGGCGTATAGCTTCCAGGTCATGTGGCCAGCCTGACTAAGCCGCTTCTGGAGAACCAGAGAAGCACGGAAACGCCGTTTACCTTACCGCTGGAGTGGTACCTATTGATATACTTGCACTTTTTGGTGTGCTTTTGAACTGCTAGGTTGGCAGGAGCTGGGACCGAGCAACGGGAGCTCACCCCGTCACGGGGATTTGAACCACCAACCTTCTGATCAGCAAGTCCTAGGCTCTGTGGTTTTAACCCACAGCGCCACCCGCGTTCCTGCCATTGGACTACAGGTGTGCTATTTAGCCCTCATGGAAATAAACAAAAAAATTCCTTCCAGTAGCACCTTAAAGACCAACTAAGTCAGTTCTTGGTATGAGCTTTCGTGTGCATGCACACTTCTTCAGATACTTCAGATAAGTGTGCATGCACACGAAAGCTCATACCAAGAACTGACTTAGTTGGTCTTTAAGGTGCTACTGGAAGGAATTTTTTTGTTTTGACTATGGCAGACCAACACGGCTACCTATCTGTAACTGGACTCATGGAAATAGTGACTCAAAATGGTATTTCTTCATGGTATATTTTAAAAAATCAAATAAATTTGACTTGGCACTCACTTATTTTTTATGTCAACAGGGCCGCAGTAAAAATCCACCATTCTATTTTGCTAGAATTTGGAATGCATGCACTGTATTGCATTTTTATATACACACAAACACAAAACTTTATAGTTCTCCATAGATCCAAAATACACAGTACATATTTTTTTTATTTACATTGTTGCTGTTGTTTTAATTTCATTTTTGTATCATACCCTTGTATTCATGGATGCATATTTGTACTTACCTTCACACTGAATTGAAGCCACTTTGTACACTGCTTAAAAGAGATGCCTGGGAAGCTGAAGGGACATTGCTGGAACAACTCTTGGTTTGGGGCCACTGGTTAAAAGGCTTTAAAATGTTTTAAACGATTCTAATTTTGGTTCCTCTGGTGTGTGTTTTTTGTTGGGTTGATGTTGGTTAAATGGATATAAATTAACAAACCATTATTATTATTATTATTATTATTATTCCTGGTGGGGAGGGGAGGGATGCTGTTTGGTGGTCTACTGCGGGCCCTGACAACAATGAAAGGATCTCTGCTTCATGTCTTGCTTGTGGGAATCCCAAAAGCATCTGGAATAAGGATGGCAACTGAAGGAAACCAGTGTTCAGCCTGGAGGAACTTTGTTTTTTTTTTTTTTTAAAAAAAATAATATTTATTACTTTTCCAACAATTTAAACACTACAAAAAGAAGAACAATACAATACAATACAAAAACACTACATAACACTAACACATTAAACTAACAAAACAAAAACACTTTAAAACACATCACATAATTTCAATATCTTATCTTTCATTCACTTATTTCCGCGACCTCCTCACACCTCCCTTGTCACTGAAAGGGGACCCTGTCACTGAAAGGGGAGCTTAAGACAAAACAGATGAGCCCCCCCCCACACCTCCCTTTTTGTATTCCACTTCTGTTAATTGTTTCAGCAATTCCTTTCCATCTTCCTCTGTTTTCTATCCTATAATTATCGTAGCACATTCTAACCTTATTTTTTCCTTTAATACTCTATTAATCTATTAATCTATTTATACTTAATTCCTTATAACATTTCTACTAAAGCCATATAACTTCATTCCAACATTTTTCTAGCATTCATTAATTTTACAGTATTTCTGTAAATAATCTTTAAACTTTTTCCAGTCTTCTTCCACCGACTCTTCTCCCTGGTCTCGGATTCTGCCAGTCATTTCCGCCAGTTCCATATAGTCCATCAACTTCATCTGCCATTCTTCCCGGGTGGGTAAATCTTGTGTCTTCCAATACTTTGCGATGAGTATTCTTGCTGCTGTTGTTGCATACATAAAAAATGTTCTATCCTTCTTTGGCACAGCCTGAACTTTGGTCTGATCTATCTGAGGGCTCATCTGTTTTGTCTTAAGCTCCCCTTTCAGTGACAGGGTCACTGCCAAGAAGTTTGCTTCTTTTTTAAAACCCTCCACCCTCCCCTGCTTACAAAACAGTCCTAAGCTTTGCATTATACCAAACACTGTTTTAAGCAAGTGCAACTGAGTTTAATAGGGCTCCCCGGCAAATATGCATTTTAAAAAATGCCTTTATTTTCTGCAGCTCAACCCCGAAAATCTGTGGTTTAGGCTGCGCTTCTGTACAAACCCGTTGAACTCAATGAGTTGGTTTCTGAGTAGCCTTTCAGGGTTGAGGATGCTCTACTCTGTGTTGGATCACAGAAGGCTTGGGGGAACCTGTGGCCATCCAGATGTTGATGAACTACAATTCCCAGCAAACCCAGCAAGAATAGTCAATGGCCAAAGATGATGGGAGCTGAATTTCAGCAACATCTGGAGGGCCAAATGTTTCCCACACTTGGATTACAGCCTTTCCAGCCAGATTCTATATGCATGTTTACTCAGAAGTAAGTGTGTTAGGTAGGGCTTACTCTCAGTTAAGTGTGCATAGGATTTGCTGCCTTAGTTAACCTTTCTCCATCCACAGTGACTCCCCTGTGTGAATTCTCATTAACAGATCTGTTTCCAGTGGGCAGAGATCCCTGCTCACTAATCAAACATACATAAAACATGTGGCGCTCTGTTACGGAAAAATCTAGGTGTGAGGCTGCTCAGTCACCCAGCTCATCGGGCAGAGCCCGCGGGTCCCTGCGGAATAAAGGAAGGAGTCCAGCCAACCGGAGCAAATAGCTGTAGACCAAAGTTTATTGTGCAATAGGTTCAAAGAGCAATTTGAACCCCGGGGATGGGGTGACAAAGACTTTTAAAACTTTCCCACCATATCCCAGAATACAGTTTGTACAGCATCATTGCTACATCATTGCCACATCACTGACATGTCACAAAAGGGGAGAGGTTAACCTTGGAAAACATGTCCAGACAAGTCCTTGGTACAAGATTAGCATAAGCAGACATGGGAGGGCAAGACTCAGGTATAAGATTAGCATAGACAAATATATCTTAAGTACCCACCACCCAAAAGTACAATAGAAGTTCCTTTGCATGTCTGGAGCCCGAGGCGAGTCAGGTGATGAGATTTGGCTTCCTTTGGCTAACAATCAGCCCAGCAATTGTCACCTCTGAGAACTTCCTGGAGTCCTTTTTCAAGGGGAAAATAGCTTTGGAATGGAGGAAACTGGGAAAGGAGATGATTTTATATTATTTTTTAAGCTAGGTAACTTCCATGAGCTGTCAAGTTGAAAGGATACATTCAGGCATAATATTTGTAATATTTAACTTTGTGGCCCCCCCTCCCGGTAATTTCCGTAACAGGCTCCAACCTCTGCTTTTCTAAGGTGTGCTGAACAGCAGGAGGAGGAGTGCGGGTGGGCAATGGGAAGAAGATGAGCTGATTTGCTAAGGAACGGATAACTCATATACCTTTAGGCAGCTGCAACTTATTCTCTGCACCTGCGCCATTAAATGACAAGCTTCACCTGCTAAAATTCCTGGCTTTATTTTTAATCATATATTTATTTTTTAAATACATCTTTCCAAAAGAAAAGGTGATATAGTATTTAAAAAATTGGGGGGGGGGAGAGAGTCCAGAATAAATGCAGTCTTTCCATCTTTCCCTTCCATAAGAACATAAGAGCTCTGTTGGATTCCAGTTAATGACATGTTTTTCAAAATTTCTTTTATTACTCCTAAACATGGAAGGAGGCAGTTAATTTTTACAGATTGCCCTGCAGGCAGCAGGTTAACAGGTACAGGAAATGCATAACGTGATACCAAAATGTGACTGAAATATACCCATTGCCCTCAGAAGTGGAGAAAAAAACTTGGCTAATTTTGCAGTTAAGTGTCTGAAGTATTTCGTGAAGATGGATCATTACAGCACCATTGTGAAAATGTGTACAGTTCTCCAGAGAATTATTGGGTGATCTCTTGCTTCTTCTGGTCTGTGTATGTATATGATACTTGATCTCACCATCTGGCTGCCCCAAAAAGACGTTAATTGGAATAACCACCTTTTTTATGTCTCTTAGAAGCCTGGGTGCTGAAAGTTTATTTGTTCTCTCCTTCTTCCCAGCACACCTTGCTAAAAAACGCTCTTTTCCTGTAACCTCTCACATACACCTCATTAGGTTGGCAACCTCTGTCTGCCCAGGTCCAAAATTCCCCCTTAGATGGGCCATCAAAACCTTTTGTCATGCTAATGTGTCTATCCCAGGTGTGGCCCTGGCTTGGAAAGGAAGCTTAGCCTCAACTGGCCTCCAGTCTTCCCCTCAATACTCCAAATAATCAAAAACCTACCATTTATTATATTTCAGGGGGGTTTTTTTGAGGGGGGGCATGTCCCTATAAATATGTATAAGCAAAATGTAGGACCTCATGGAGTCCACCTGTTATGTACTGAGTTGAATAGGAACCAAAAGGCAGGAGTCTGATTGGTCCTGGAACAATAGGATCCAGAATGCAGCAGTCTGATTGGTCCTAGAACAATAGGATTCAGAATGCAGCAGTCTGATTGGTCCTGGAACAGTAGGGTCCAGAATGCAGCAGTCTGATTGGTCCACAGGAGCCACCCAATCCAGCTCCAGGTGGAAGTGAATCCGCAACCTGATTGGCCTACAGGTGAATCCCGGAATTAGCCAATCATGTGGGGTCCATTGTGTAAATAACGTATATAAAGCAGACATTCTGGGGGAACTTACATTCCTCCTCAGCACTATGAGCTGAATAAAGAGCATGAAATCCACTCTCGACTCTGAGTATATTTCACCACCCATAATCTTGGTTTGTTAGTCGGCCTCATGGAGCTCAATGGGACTTGCTTCTGAATAGACATGTATGGGAGTGTCCCATTAAAGTAATCTTATATCCTGGGAAACAGAGGCGTTTCCTCCTGGAAACCGTTCTTGTTCGCTTTGTACTGTAAAGACAGTTGCTGCTGGGGCTAATAAAATATAAAGCAACAAGATCATCATAATAAGAAATGGAAATGTTCTGTTAAATGACAGCATTCATTCAATCAAAAGAAGAACAGAGTCCCCTGATGGTGGTTTGGTGAAACAGTACTGGGGTTGTGTCTGAAATTCTCATCCAAACTGATCTCCAGCATTTGGTGTTCCTGATGAACTTCCCCCATTTTTGAAGTGGGATTGATACTTCAGGAATTCTACATTTGATTTCCAGATTTGCTGCAGAGTATCTGTGCAAGTGTAATTTGTGCAGCTCTGAGTTCATTTGTTTCCCCACCCCACTCAAAATATTGCCATGCATTTGTTGTGTGCATTAATTAACACTACCCCCCAAAAGCACACGCCCCAATATTCTTTTTGTGTGGAGTTTGACCAATGCACAGTAGCATGTCTATGCATCCATAAAAACACAGCAGATAGGAATGTCAAGCAGTGGCTGAATTAAATGGAACCCCCTTCTTCTGAGGTCTCCCACTATCACAAGTATTTTAAAATACAGTAAGATAGCATCTTGTGTGCATTCTTATGCGTGATTGAAGGCAAGCAAGTAGGGGAGCTTTAAAGCTCATTTTGTGTCAAGAAAACTTGGTGCAAAAATAGCTTTTAAGCTCTCCAGTTCCTATGGAAGCATGGCTGTCTCCGCGTGCTGGGTCTGGGAAGTTCTTTCCAGATCTTGCAGGAACTTGAGCAGCCCCATGAGATCTCATGAGAGCATCCTGGGGCCTCCCTGGAAGCCCTAGGATGTTTGTGCGGACACAGTTCCAAGGGTTTGAGTACAGTGGAACCTTGGTTCTTGAAAGGCTTAGTTGATGAACAAATCGGCTCCCAAATGCTGAAAACCCGGAAGTAAGTGTTCTGGTTTTCAAACATTTTTTGGAAGCTGAGTGTCTGATGCGGTTGTTGGCTATTGTTTCTGGGGCGCCTGCGGCAATTTGAAGTGGCGCCTTGATTTTCAAACATTTTGTAAGTTGAATGGACTTCTGGAATGGATTACATTTGAAAATCAAGGTTTTTCCATTTTTGCATATATATGGAACCCTTTGAACCACCACCCCCATGCCCACATAGGATGCAATTGTGCTTTATTGCAAAGAAATTTCTAAACTGATTTGGGCATATGTAGAATAGTCCTGTTTTAAGAGTGATTCATTTATTTGTGTTGGACTTCTTCTTTCCTCTAAGCACAGATGAACACTGAAAGGATCACCAGAGGGCAAAGTAAGCTCAGGAGTCTGTGCAGGACAGGCAGATATCACAAAAGATGGGAAGCAGGGTAGCTGCTTAGAAAGGGTGCAAAGCACAACGGAGTAGGATGCCTGTTCTAAAGAGTGCAGAAAACCAGGGATGGGGGAACTTGTGGGACTCCAGATGTTGGAGTACTGCTTTCATCACCCTTGACCATTGGCCTTGTTGACTGAGGCTGATGGGAGTTGGAGCCCAACAACATCTATGGGGTCACAGCCTCCCTACCCCTGATGTAGGCAGAAGTGGGGGGGGGGAGAGACATTTCACAGGAGATCTCAGTCCTCAAGGTTTCTGGTTGCAAGAACAGTTTTAGAAGGTCCTTGGGCTTTAGAGGTTCGCATTTGTATTGCATGGAAATTCTTCCGGTCAGGGCTACCATTTCTTTGTTTGTTTCATATGTACACTGCCCTATACCCGTAGATCTCAGGGCGGTTCATAACATAAATTTACAGTATCAAAAACACAGAATACATAATAAAAACAAAGGCAACCTTTCAAAGGCAACCTTCCACAACAGATTCAGAAGGGCACCAGATGTTAATCAGTTAAGGCCTGTTCACCTGGCACCTAAAGATATGTAACTAGGAGTCAGCCAAACCTCCGTGGTGAGAGCATTCCGTAATGCGGAGCCACAGCAGAAAAGGCCCGTTTTTGTGTTGCCACCCTCCAAACCTCTCATGGAAAAGGCACGTGAAGAAGAGCCTCAGAGAGCCCAGGTAGGTTCAAATGCAGAGAGGCGGTATACCTCAGTACCTTGAGGTATTGTGGTCCTGAGCAGTTTAAGGCTTTATAGGTCAAAACCAGCAGTTTGAATTGTGCCTGGAAACTAATTGGTAGCCAGTCCAGTCAGACCAGGATCGGTGTAGTATGCTCAAACCGTCTTGCCCCGGTGAGCAACCTGGCTGCTGAATTCTGCACTAACTGAAGTTTCCAAACCAACTACGTATAATGCATTGCGATAAGCAAAGCGTTGCAATATGAGCAACTCCTGTTTCGCCCAGTGACAAACTTGAGTATTTGGGTCCACACTTGTGGCATCACTGACTTCACAATGGGTGTTGCACCTGACGAAGGAAGACCACAGGAATGTCAGAAAGAAAGAAAGAAAGAAAGAAAGAAAGAAAGGAAATGTGCCTAGTTGAGAATCATTCTCAAGGGAGCTGCCTCAGCAGCTCTCGCTGAGCTTTAGATAGCCTCCTCTATTCCCATCATGTTCAAAGAAGAAAAAGTCACTTGTTAATTTATATGAAGTTAAAAGCAATGCCTTTAGGAAACCCCAGCACTGTAAAGTACAGGGTTAGAAAATTCCGCTTGGTTTTACAAGTCCTCTTGATTTTACAAGTCGTCAGGACATTACGTTAGGTACAACATAATGGAAAAGGCCTCATGCCAGACATACCAAAGAGATTAATTCAGGCCAATTACCTGTGATCTCCAGCTGCCAAACCCAGCTCTCCAATGAGATAAAAAGGGGGGACGTGTGAGCATCCCAGAGGATCCTTTCACCTTGGCTGTCCAGGAGTCTTGTCTCATCTCTCTCTGTCTCTCTCTCTTTCCCCTTCTTGCCCTGAGGAGGAACAATGGCTCAAAAATCAGTTAGAGTCTCTAAGAATTTTAGCACCTCTTCAGCTGTTATCCCAGGTAGCCGAACTAGCTTCAGCACGGTTTCGGTCTCCCGGGGAGGTGGTGCAGGCTTTGGACGTGTCAGTGGTGGCTTTGGCAGCAGAAGCCTCCATGGCTTTGGAGCAAGTAAAAGAATCTCCATGGGCGGCTACCGTACTACTGCCAGATCTGGATATGGTTATGGATTAGGTCATGGAGGAGTTGGGTACCGGATTGCTGGTGGTGGTGGCTATGGCTATGGAGCTGGCGCCGGTGGCATCCATGAGGTTACCGTTAACCCAAACCTCCTGGCGCCTCTTAACTTGGAGATTGACCCCACCATCCAGAAGGTGAGGAAGGAAGAGAAGGAGCAGATCAAGACACTCAACAACAAATTTGCCTCCTTCATTGATAAGGTAAGTTTCTCTCTGGATGCCATCCTAAAAATTTTACGCTACTTTTAAACAAGCTCTACTGACAATATAGGGCAGCTGTTTTCTTTCCCTGCTTACTATATCCTACCAACATTTCATCGCTAGAAATAGACACAGCCGTGTACAGTGGTAGTTCGGTTTTCGAAAGTCTCTGTTGATGAAAATTTTGGTTTTCAAATGCCGTAAACACAGAAGTAATTGCTTCGGTTTTTGAACACGTCTCAGAAATCGAACATGCCATGCATCTTCCGTATTGAGTTTTCCGTACTGAGTTTTCCATTGAGGCTTTCATATTGTTTGTTCAGTTTTCAAACGTTTCAGAACTCAAACCATCTTCCGGAAAGGATTACATTTGAAAACCGAGGTCCCACTGTATTTGTATGTAGAGCATCCTTGCTCTCACACCTTGGTTCACTTCCTGATGGTTAATCAGAGATGGTGAAGAACTACAAATCCCATTATTCCTTGTTATGAACAATGGCAGCTGGGTCTAATGGGAATTGTAGTCCAAAATATCAGGAGGACATCAGGCTGGGAAAAGAGCATCTCCACCCTGTGATCAGAGACTAAACTTCAACAGACCTGGTGGAGAGAGCAAAAAGGGTACGAGCGCATGTGTGTACACACTAGAGACATTTGAAAAGGCGTCTCCAAAAGGAATGGGCACACACAAAAGTAGTTGTGCCTCGTTAATAGACATGATAGGACTAAATGTGTTACCTGTTTGGAAATTGCAGGGAAGCTCACAGGCTGCATTCATATTTAAGTTGTTTTGTGCAACTTAAAAGCATGACTGCGCATGTTAAAAAAGAAGTAAATCCTCTTTCATTGGTGGGAATGTGTTTTCCACTAAGGATGCTTAAAGATAAAGGTATCCCTGACCATTAGGTCCAGTCGCGGATGACTCTGATGTTGTGGTGCTCATCTCGCTTTACTGGCTGAGGAAGCCAGCGTACGGCTTCTGGGTCATGTGGCCAGCATGACTAAGTCGCTTCTGGAAACCAGAGCAGCGCACGGAAAGGCGTTTACCTTCCCTCCAGAGCTATACCTATTTATCTACTTGCACTATGACGCCCTTTCAAACTGCTAGGTTGGCAGGAGCAGGGACCGAGCAATGGGTGCTAACCCCTTCACGGAGATTTGAACTGCTGAACCTCTGATCGGCAAGCCCTAGACTCTGGTTTAGACCACAGCGCCACCTGTGTCCCAAGACCAGTCAATAAAAAGTGACCGACTCTGGGGTTGCAGCGCTCATCTCACTTTATTGGCCGAGGGAGCTGGCGTACAGTTTCCAGGTCATGTGGCCAGCATGACAAAGCCGCTTCTGGCGAACCAGAGCAGCGCACGGAAAGGTGTTTACCTTCCCTCCAGAGCGATACCTACTTATCGTTTCCTGCTTGGCAGGGGGTTGGACTCGATGGCCCTTGTGGTCTCTTCCAACTGTATGATTCTATGATCTACTTGCACTTTGACGTGCTTTCGAACTGCTAGGTTGGCAGGAGCAGGGACCGAGCAACGGGAGCTCACCCCGTTGTGGGGATTCAAACCGCCGACCTTCTGATCGGCAAGTCCTAGGCTCTGTGGTTTAACCCACAGCACCACCCATGTCCCAAGACCAGTCAATAGCTGGAGCTAAATCAGGGGGGTAGAACATTAGGTCATGGAGAGAAATTTCACTTGTTTATATTTTACTGACCTTAAAAATGTGTGACTAAAGAAACCAAGGTTTTTGCACCAAGTCGCTTATGATCCTCAGTGTCTTAGAACCAGCAAAATATTTATTTATTTAGTAACTCATTCAGTTTCAACGTGAACCAAGG
This sequence comes from Podarcis cretensis, assembly GCF_951804945.1. Classification (NCBI taxonomy): domain Eukaryota; kingdom Metazoa; phylum Chordata; class Lepidosauria; order Squamata; family Lacertidae; genus Podarcis; species Podarcis cretensis. The sequence continues at coordinate 7,233,870 of NC_137171.1, forward strand.
TTGTTAGTATAGTGGCACCAGTAATTTGGTACACTGTTCCTTTTGAAATCAGACAGGCAGCTACAACTCTGATATTTCATCACCTGCTCTAAGCACATTTGTTTCATTATGTGTTTCCAGTGAATTGATAGGGATAGTGGGAGAAATTCAATTTAGTTTATATTTAATGGCCAACGTACCTAATTTGCAGTTTCTTAAACAGTTACATGAACTGAAACACTGCTGCCCTTCACACTTCGCAATGCAATTCTCCAATGTGTACAAAAATTTGCACTTAAATACATATTGATTTACAAAATGTGTTTATTAAGGGAAATTGCATACAAAAAATGTGTACGTAAAGAGAAGTTAGTGTTGAAATGCTGATGGATTTTCAAGTGGGACTTTTAAAAACAAATTTACAAAATGATTTGGAAATGTGTAGAACTGAACTTAAGCTTGGAATAAGGGAGCGAAGCTGAAATTGACAAGAGTCCCTCATTCCTGTGTTGATTATTTGTTCTGGACTTAATGATTTTATATCACCCTGATATTTTTTATGAGTGGCATGCTTAAAAATAGTATTATAATTAAATTTAAATAAATGGCATGGATTGCCTCCTCAACAGCCCCTTCCCCCAAATTGCTATCCTTCAAATAATTGCATTTGAGTGTTTTTGAGTTAGCCTCCTATGTCCTTACATATATTTGATTTGTGGTGACATTTAATTATTAGATGCAGCATTCCCTAGCTCTCAGGGGTCTGGTCTGCTGTAGCTCAAGTGTGGAGGACCCTATGGATGTTGGTGAACTCCCGTAAGCCCCAGAAAACATGGCTCATGGCCACAGATCATGGGAATTGTATTTCAGCAACATCCAAAATGCCAAAAGCTTCTCACACCTGCTGGAGTTGGATCCAGTTTCATTCTCCTGCTGCAGTGCATTGGCACATGATGCAAGATCAAATTCTCTAACACTGAAGGTCTGGTTCTTCAGCTAAAACACATTGTGTCAATGGAAAATGTTTAGATAGCTTTGTGTACCTTGAATAGAGTTCAGCTTTTGCTCGTCTTGTGAGAAAGACCTAGAGATGATGAAATTTGAACAAGGTGCTTCCAGCTTGTAGCTCAAGCTCTTAAAATGCTGTACCCACTTATGCAATATGTGAGAGCAAAGGAGTATTTAGCATGGGATTGCTAGGAATAAATGAGAACAAGAATAAAGACGGAGGTTGTAGTTGGAAGACCAGGTAGCTGTGCAAGATACCAGACTCCACTGCTTGGTACCTACCAGCAGATGAGAGCCCAAACTTGCTTTGATTATATAAAAGTCACAATTGATCATGTATCAGAATCCACAGAAAATTCACCATTAATTCAATTCAAATTAAGCAACCAATAGACACAATTTGATGCATGTGTCAAAAGATAACACTTCCCAGTTTCATTCCTATATATTTCCATTTATCCACCATCTGCAAAGCTCCAGGACCTTCTGAATCATTTGATACTAACCACTCTTTGAGCTGCTATTAATACTAGCTCATTAGGTACAACCTGCCAGCTTACTGTAACATTTTCTATGTAAAGTATTTGCCGTGGCAATTTCTTGCAATCTATTTAAAAATAGAAGGGAAAGATGTCAGGATATTACCTCCTTTGATGGTGGTATAGCTTAGCAACCCATATTCTGTTTTGTCTGTACACGATGCCAACATTCAACATATTTTTGTCTTGGTGGGATACATTCAGGTCCGTTTCCTGGAGCAGCAGAACAAAGTGCTAGAGACCAAATGGAGCCTCTTGCAGGAGCAAAAGATCACCCGGCGTAACCTTGAACCTTTATTTGAGTCATACATCAGTGGTCTAAAAAATCAGCTGGATCACATTCTGGGACAGAGACCACAATTAGAAATGGAATTGAAGAACATGCAGGATACAGTGGAGGACTTCAGGATAAGGTGGGTACTGTAAGATAATTATTGTTGTCATCATTGTTGCACGGTAGGGGGTTAGACTAGATGATCCTTGGGGTCTCTTTCACATTTACAATTCTATGATAACCACAATTAATTTATAAACTGGCTTCTGCACAATTGTCTCAAGGCAGTGTGCAGTTAAAAAGAGCAAACGAAACAAACCCTAATCAGTTAAAAACAACAACAACAGATCCATTTAAAAGAAGACAATACAAATTAGACAGTCAGGACAAAGACCCATTTATCCAGTTAGGGAAGTCTGTTGGAACACAGTTGTTTCTGGAAAGTGCAGGTGGTGGGTGTCTTTCAAGAGGGAAGTTGTTTCACAACAGGGGCAGCCACACTGAAACCCCTGCTCCAGGTTACTTGCACATACTGCAGCAATCTGACTGAAGGCAAAAGATTGTAAAATAGACAAATGAAAAGGAGTCTGTCAGTCTTCTCCTTAGCTGACTGCTGATGCTCTAAATGTGAAGCAAAATCTCAGTCAGATGAAAATCTTATTTATTTTTGGTCACATGTCAAAAGTCAGCCTGGCTGGGCATCTTCTGAAGGCCCAAACTCCAGCAGCCCCCACCCACTGTCCACTGTCCCTCAGACCTTGTGGCGGGCCGGACTCTATATATATATATATATATATATATATATATATATATATATATATATATATTTGGGGGGGGGGGGAAATGAACGAATTCCTATCCCCCACAAATAACCCAGAGATGCATTTTAAATAAAAGGGCACCTTCTACTCATGTAAAAACACACTGATTCCCGGATCGTCTGTGAGCCGGATTGAGAATGTAATTGGGCCACATTCGGCCTCCGGGCCTTTGTTTGCCTACCCATGCCCTAAACACTGAAAAGATTATGGTGTCCACCATTTGCAATTCAAAATAAAAAGAATACTAACTAGTAAAATAATGTTTTCAACATGTTTCAACAAAAAACATACATTTATTGCAAACCACGACAGGATCTAGTTTCATTGCATTATTTTTATCTACATTAGTAGAAGGTCCCTTGGTTTAGGTGAGGACAGGAAAATGGCAGAAGAGTGAAAAGAACAGGAAGTGCAGGAAAGTTCTGATTTTGCCCACAATGACCGCTCCCCACATTAAATGGGGGGCGCCCTTTGCGTGGTCGCACACAGCCCCCTGGACCCTATGCGGCTCCATTAGCACAGGCTTGGCTTCGCCTTCCCTCAGGTGGGATACCTGAAGGTCTCCGCCTACCTCAGTCAGTTGTCCAATTCCGCCTGGGGAAGCGTTGCCAACGTAACCAGGCCAGGTTGGGGACTACCTGCCCACACAATAGAGGGAGGATCTTACCTGGGAATCTTCAGTTGGCTCCAGAGCTTGATTTCTTTGATGCTTTTCCTGAAATGCCAAATGCCAAATTCTTTTATATATGTATATCATTAAATTGCTGAACACCCAAGTTCCAGCAGGTTCAGAAGGAAGCTATGTTGGCCAAGGAAAGTGGAAAATTGTAAGATGATTATTATTACCGACTCTTCGCCCTAACCTCCCATAGCAGGTCACAACAGGTTAAAATACAACATTAAGAATGGTTTAAAAGGAATCATAATCACTATATATAGGGAAACACACACACACACAATATTGGTTCAAATATAAGCTGTCCCCCAATATAGGTCACAACCTTAAAATGAAAATGTTTTGAAATGAATCTCTTAAATCTCCAGCACCATCCAATGTATTTTTGTTTGGCTTTTTTACAATCTAAAAATCAAATGCAAATTTTGCACTCGTTTCACAATTGACATAATGGGTGATCCTTTTACAAAAACCACTAAAGTACACCAAAGTTCTGCATGGGTCCAGAGATGGGCTTAAATCACAGCTTCTCTACTTGCAAGAGCACAATTATAGGCCACGCTCAAGTTTTATACAAACCAGATTAATTGAGAATGTGCAGCCTGTATTCAGATGAATATGGAATGAACAGACACCCCCCACACACACCCGCACCCCTCTTTCATGGGGGTTTAGAGGTTGTCAAATGGCCTTTCCCCATTGCTTGGCTCCAGGGAACTAATGGCATTAAGACGAGCCAGCTGGATCAGGCCCACTGCCCATTTCATCCTGTTTTCATGACAGCCACCCACATGCCAAAACTGCATTCCCAGAAAGGGACTGTCTCTGCTGCACCTTCTGGCCACTTCGTATTTGGCAAGGTTTCAAGAAAAGAAAGGTGAGGGCAGACTGGTCTTGGCCTCTCCTCAAAGTAAAGTCAATAAAACTAGTCCGGGCGTTTTCATTTTTGAATTCCTTCAGAAAGACGTAACATCAACCAAGGCCAAAAGCCAGAACACCAGGACACTTCAGGGCTCACAATGCTCTGTTTTTGAGGGCAAGTCTCTTTGTGGGCTTGTAATAGGGGCACAGCACATTGAATGCCTCATGATCTGGGGTTGTATGGAGAATAGGCCTGAACATGAGCTGCACTTATCACCAGGATTGATGAGAAGACAGTAATTCTGGTTTATTGCGGTGTTAGCTCTTCTTACAGCCTTCCACTCCCTTCCTCAGGCATTGCAGGTCTAAACCACCACCATCCCACATACGCTGTGTCCTTCCCAAAGCCTTCAACCCAGGGGTCAGCAACCTTTTTCAGCCATGGGCCGGTCCACTATCCCTTAGACCATGTGGTGGGCTGGACTATATTTTGAAAAAATAATAATGAACGAATTCCTATGCCCCACAAATAAGCCAGAGATGCATTTTAAATAAAAGAACACATTCTACTCATGTAAAAACACGCTGATTCCCAGACCATCCATGGGCTGGATTGAGAAGGTGATTGGGCTGGATCTGGCCCCCAGGCCTTAGTTTGCCTACCCGTACTTCAACCAGTGCTTCCCAAAGCCTTCTGTCTGAATTTGTTCTTTACTAGCATCCTACCCCAAGACAGCCGCCATAGATGCTCCAAGTTCAGCCTGGTCCCTGTGTCATTGGCGGGTTGGGGCTAGGGCCTCACCTGCTTCTGAGCCCTGCGGCACTCCAGTCGCCCCTTTCTCTAAGCTATGGGGCCTGAGAAGTCACACCAGCCTGCATTCCCAACTGTTGTATCTGGGGTTTTAGAGAGCACCGAAAAAATCCCAAACTATGACTATGTCAACAAATTGATACTTAACATTATTGCCTTAAAGCTCATAAATGACAGTTAAGCATTATCCCCCCTCACACCAAGCATTCCTCAAAGCCTAATTTCCAAAGTGAAATTCTAAAATAAAATTTGAATTCTAACATTTTGATGGCTGCTAGCTTTAAATGTTTTGAAAGGATGTGAACAAACGAGGAAGATTAGTTTATGAAATGTTATTAGCCATGTTACCTAAATGGAACCTTCATGTTCAGAGGCAATATATATTATATAGCAGAAATGTTGGAGACAAACAACTGAGGGGGTTTCTTGTGGGCTTGCTGGAGCCAAATGGATTGCTATTTATGCTGTGCTATATGGACACTGGTCTGATCAAGTAAGGATCTTAAGTACTTATGCTGAATTTGGAATTTGTGTAAACTTTCCTCTTAACTTCAGCAAATATCAGTCTTCAACCAGGGATGTGCTTACTTTTTTTGCACATGGGTTCCATCCTTCTACTTTAGTCTGGTGAAAGAGCCAAAGATTATTGTGGCAGGTGACAGAAGGTGATGGGAGACTTTAAAAGAATTCTGTGAAATAGGTGGGAAGGTCTTTCCCCCCCACTCATCCAGTGGTAATGAGTCACTCAATTTCCCCCTCCCTCCGACAGGTATGAAGAGGAAATCAACAAGCGCACAGGTGCAGAAAATGATTTTGTGGTGCTCAAGAAGGTGAGTGGGTTTCCATGAGGCAAGAACCTTGACTGAACTACATAACTGGGAAATAGGGGCAAAGCAACTGCTTATATAAATTTCTGAAAGCTTGGGCTACTCCCACTCCCAACGTGATTGGCTGTCTAAACTTCCAAGTTGTGAATCACAACTCAGAGTTCAAGGGCCAATGGCAGAGGCCCCAATCCTGAAATGTTCTGTGATTGCACATCCTGTATCGAATGAGAGCAAAGGATCTCAGAATCCTTAGTCCAGACTCAAGCTCAGGCAAACACGGACCGCTGAATACATAACAGTAACTTCAGCACATTTGCCACAGAGTGATGGGGCCACCCCTTTAAACAAATGCATGCTTTAACCCTTGTACTTTTAGGGGAAACTTGTGGTTTCGTTTTGGCTCTCACATCTGCTATGGTGTTCAGCCCTTTGATCTTTTTCCCTCTTTCCAGGATGTGGATGCTTCCTTTATGAACAAGGTTGAGCTGCAAGCCAGAGTGGATTCCCTAGCTGATGAAATCAACTTCTTGAGAGCTTTCTATGAAGAAGTAAGAACACCTTCTAGTCTTTTCAGGGAGAAAGAAAGAAGACTGTAGCAACATGAACCAAAACCAGCTCTGGTTGACATTTCGCACCTTCAAGCATTGGTTGCTACCAAGAAGTTCAGTCTCTAGGCCTTGACTCAGATGGCATCCTAATCAGCTCCATGTGGCTCAATCCTATATTACTCTGCTGAAGTCTAAGTCAGAGATGGGAAACTTCTGGTGTTCCAGATATGGTTGGACTACAACTCCCCTCACCCCTCACCATCGGCCATGCTATCTGTGGTTGATGTCATCTGGAGTCTAGCATTATCTCGAAAGCCACAGGATTGCCCAGTACCAATAGGCTGTGTTGTATGTAGGCACTGGCATATGGGCCCCAAGCCTTTTAGGGCCCCTGAGACAACGGATCAAAATAATCTCGATTTGATCTTGAAAGAAAATTGAAATCAAGCTTTCTTGGTTCAATGCTATCCCAGTAGAGCATGCGCACAACGGGGGTGGGCTGCAATTTCAACTGCCATCCGGCCTCCACAGGGCTTAATCCAGCACAGCTCAATCAGTTTTGCCATTTGAGCAATTTTTCCAGCAGCGTCTTCGCTGTTCCGCTAGAGAAGCTGCCCTAGAAGTGTGCCTCTTGCTCACTACTGAAATACTGGGACCAGTTAACAGAATCCAGCTTAAGTCAAACTGTTTCTTACTTAATATGTCGCTCAGAGCCATAATAAAATACATTCCGGACTGAAAGATGAATGGATAGACAAAATACAAAGAGTTAGGCCTGACATGTAACCAACCAAGCACCAAGGAAGTTTCTTGAGGTGACTGCATCCTCAATATTAGCAAGAATTGGGTGTGTTTTTTTCAAGCAGGGTTGCAGACTGTTCTAGGGACTCACTTTTCTGTCTAGTACAGTAGAGATGGGGGAACGCTCCAGACATTGCTAGACTACCACTCCCATAATCTCTGACCCTTGGCCATGCTGGCTAGGATGATGGTAGCTGGAGTCCAGCAACATCTGAAGAGCCAAAGGTTCCCCATCTCTGAAATAAGCTTCAGGCTGCAAAGTTTCCTTACTCAGTGTGGACCAGTGCTTGAATGTGGTAGAGATGTGGGAGTCTTTCATCTTGGTAAGCCCTCTTTCTTCAACTCCTCCCCCTCCTGTAGGAATTAGCCCAGTTGCAGGCCCACATTTCTGACACCTCTGTCGTTCTCCAAATGGACAACAACCGAAACCTGGACCTGAACAGCATCATTGCTGAGGTCAAGGCTCAGTATGAAGACATTGCCAACAGAAGCAGGGCTGAGGCAGAATCATGGTATCAAAGCAAGGTGAGCAGTTCTTAAGTGATGGGGAAATGGGTTTGAAAGGAGGAGCCAGGGCTCTAAAGCCATGTATCTAGAGTGACCATGTATCTTACTTTTACAGAAGACAGTCCCTATTTGAAGAGCAGTTGGAGGGTATTCCTAAACCTCAAGGCATCCTCTCTTTGAAAGGCTGTCTGATCTAACTCCATGAAAAGCAAAACATGGAGGATCTTGAAGTTGCCCATCACCAATGAGTGCCTGGGCAGCAGACTGAGCAGGCATGAAGGTCACCTGCTCACAGCCTTCCCAATATGGGGAGATGTATTGTGTGCCTATTTGACCTATATATATTATGTCTAAATTTACATCTACAGTTGTACCTTGGTTGTTGAACAGAATGCATTTCGTTCAATTCCTGGAACCATTCAAAAATTAAGGGACGGCTTTTAATTGGCTGCAGGAGCTTCCTGCAGCCAATCAGAAGCAATGCCAGATGTTTGGCTTCCGAAAATCGTTCAAAAACTGGAACACTCACTTCCGCTTTTTTATCGTTTCGGAGCCGAAACATTTGGCAAATAAGCCATTTGAGATCCAAAGTATGACTGCATATACATGTGCACATTTTATGCAAATCTGTGCCCTCCTTTCTCTCTCTGGAGTTTTTTCCTTTTTTGAGGAAGGGGTGATGCATTTGCTCTCTTTTCGGTAATTTAAAAGTGGCCACCCTATGTTTGCCTCCATCAAAGTTTGCACTTCAGTAATCTAAATAATTTCCCCGCTTTTTTGACTCCCAGTATGAAGAATTGCAGCTTTCTGCTGGAAGGCACGGAGATGATCTGCGCAATACAAAGACTGAGATCTCTGAGCTGAACCGCATGATCCAACGACTCCATTCCGAGATCGACAATGTGAAAAAACAGGTACTGCCATGCAGGGCTGCTTAAAATTGCAACTAAAGGAGTATTTAATGGCAAAGCTGGGAAGGGGCAGTGGCAGCTATGTTGGGGTGGGGGTGGGGGTGGTGGACTTAGAGGGAAGTAAAATAAGCTTTTTTTGTACCAGTCTTCAAATGCCCTCTTTTGCTGATGACAATACCGTGGATCCAGATATTTTACTTAATTCTAATTAAATTATCCTAAGTTGCTCCGAGCTGAGAACATTGCCTTTTCTTTTTCCCCTAGTGTGCCAGCCTGCAGGCAGCCATTGCCGATGCAGAGCAGCGTGGAGAACTTGCCCTTAAAGATGCCAGGATAAAGCTGGCTGAACTGGAGGAGGCTCTAATGAAGGCCAAGGCAGACATGGCTCGTCAGCTTCGGGACTACCAGGAGCTCATGAACGTCAAACTGGCCCTGGATATTGAGATCGCCACCTATAGGAAGCTGCTGGAAGGGGAGGAGAGCAGGTTGGTGGAACCCAAGTGGGCTGGGGTAAAGTGTGAAATGCACCGCTAGACTGCTGGTGGAAAAAGACCCTCTCTTGGTGTGGACAGACCCCACCCTCCTCTTTGATCTCCACCAGACTTCCTGCCAACCAAGGTATAGCCCAGGGATGGAGAATCTGTGGCCCTCCAAATGGCATTGGACTCCAATTCCCATCAGTCCCCACCAGATTGGCTAGTGGTCAAGGATGATGGGAGTTTTTGTTCAATAACATCTAGAGGACCACTCCACAGCAGTCAAAACTACAACACACATATCTAATATAGTCCTCTGTTGACCAGTGGTCCCAGATACAATGTTTACATTATGATGATGGGCTCTGAAAGCTAAAGCAAAATTTTTGGCCAACTTTCTGGGAAGAGAAGAAGTTTAGCAGGAGGGTGCCCAGGCCTATCAATACCACCTGGAATCCTCTCACGGTCACTGGGTCCCTTGCTGATGCTGAGGCCTCTGTTCTGGCTGGTGTTTGCAGTTCCAATCTAAGAATGCTCCCATGGGTTCGTGGTAGCTGCCATTTTTTTTTAAACCCACACTGCCATTGGAAAATGGAACTTGCATGGCCTCAGTTTGGAAAATGAAGGTGGCAGCTGCACCTGTGGCTTCTGGGCCCCCACCAGACAACTCTCTGCCAAGCAGCCCCTTGACACAACCCTTGGGATACCACAGCTCCAAAGACCATTTTGCTCTATCACTTTGTTGTGGTGGTGATGGGGAAAAGATAGGATTGCTTGTCTCATTCTAGCGATCATTTCCTGCACATGGAAAGCAAGTTGTAAATGAGAAAAAGTTTGCAGCTTCCAGTGGGATTTCTCTATGCACTGAAAACTAAAGCCTTGCCAATGCCTTAATGCTCTTGAATAGAACAGTGATCCTACTGGCAGTTATTAGCTCTGCAGAATTGCATTTGAACCACTGCTATTTTTCCCCAAGCTGCTGGGTCATAACAATTAAAGTGATTTCCTTTGCTCTCTCATTTAACAGGCTTGCTGGAGAGGGAGTTGGCGCCGTAAATATCTGTAAGTAATCAGCAAGTGAATCACAGAAACTCACAATCCTCTAATTAATTACCTCTCACCACTGATCTAAAGAAATAAAGGATCAAATGTTTTGTCAGCAACAAAAAATATACCCAAAGAAATGCATAGTTATTGTATCAAAACAGAAACACAGTGGTACCTCGGGTTAAGCACTTAATTCGTTCTGGAGGTCCGTACTTAACCTGAAACTGTTATTAACCTGAAGCACCACTTTAGACAATGGGCCTTCTGCTGCTGCCGCGCCACCAGAGCATGATTTCTGTTCTCATCCTGAAGCAAAGTTCTTAACCTGAAGCATTATTTCTGGGTTAGTGGAGTCTGTAACCTGAAGCGTATGTAACCTGAAGCGTATGTAACCCGAGGTACCACTGTATTAGGTTGTGGAATTCTTTATGCCTTCTTTGATGTTCCTCAGATGTTTTAATCCATGAACCCTGAACTTCTCCTCTGGTCCCTTTGCAGCTGTGGTCCATTCATCTGGAGGCATGAACTACAGCGGTGGGAGTGCCATGGGCCTTGCAGGTGGCGTTGGCCTTGGCTACGGAGGAGGCCTCAGCGCTGGAGGAAGCAGTTTCACTGCTGCTGGTGGCAAGGCGCTATCTGGGAGCATTGGTTCAGCCCGGGGGAGCAGTTCCAGTATGAAGATTGTGTCGAAAACCTCCACCACCAGAAAGAGCTACCAGAACTAAAGGCGTCCTCGGCTAAGTCAGGGGTGGAGATACCTGTGGTCCTCCAGGTATCGTTAGATTCCAACTCCCATCTGGCATAGCCAGCAGTGAGGGCTGATGGGAGTTGAAGTCCAACAACTGGAGGGCCACCAGTTTCCCCATCCATGGAAGTCGTCAAATTAGGCAAGGCTGACTCGCAGGGGCAAACTAGACATAAGAGTGATGGGTCCCACTCAATGAACAAGCTGGAAGGGAGAAATACAGAGTGGGATGGAGAGAGAAATGAGAGAGATCTACGCAGGTATATCAATGCAGTGCATGAGAGATGAAGTAATGAGAACATCGCTTGCATTTTCATCGTGGGATCTTCCTGATCCAGCAGTTCTTACCAGACATTACAGGTGATCTAAAGTGCTTATTAACAGCTTCTCAATGGCAAATTTTACATCCACAGTTCCAGAGTTTCCGTTAGTAGATATTCCTAGCCCTATCTGCGTGGGAACTGGTATCTTCTGCATGCAAAGCCGATACTCTCTACCGCTGAACTGCGGCCCTCCCTGAACTCCCAGAGTTCCCTGGGAAGATGGGTTACTTGTTAAACCCATCTGGTATCTCTGTGAGGAGAAGAGGTGTCTCCTAACAGCTCACAGCACCCTTAAAAAAACAACACAGTTTCCAGGGGAAAGCCATGACTGTCCACAGCGACACAACACTGATTAAATGCATAGCACAGATGGGGCTGCATCTGCTTGATCTGCTGATCAATTCAGATTTACGATATGAAAATATAACTGATATTCTTAGTTACTTCATCGCCGCTCATGCATTGCACTGATGTAGTTATGTAATACCTCTGCCATTTACTCTTCCTCCCACTCTGACTATCAAAAGATGTGAGATCTGTTCTCCATAGATATCAGGATTGGAGAATACACACAGGGCATCAGTCTATTCTATATATTTCACTGTGCATCATCCAGTTCTGCCATTACCATTTACTGTGCTTTTCATTGGCTAACCATATGTTTTTTAAGTACGGTACATTTTCAGTTTTCACATCTGCCATAAAGTACGCATTGAAGTTAAAATGCAATAATTGTCCCCTAATAAAAGCAATTCATTACTTTCTGAAAATAATGGGCATAATATGTATGTGTCTTCTGACAAATTAATGGGATGGGGACCTGTGGTCTTGTTTCCTTCTATAGCTAACAATACTTTCTTGTGGAGGGGGTAGTTGCAGGGCAAATGTTAAAGGCAAAAGGCTTAAACCCTTCCCTCAACACTGTAAACCTGATTCAGTTCCCCCTCAATGTAGTCATTAAAATATAATCTGGAAATCAAGTAGTGGATTTCCCTTTCCATATTTAGTTTTACCCTTAAGAGTAATTGGGTAATGCTGCGTAAAAGCCAACCATTATGGGATGACATTCATTCTTTCCATGTGAAATACCTTCCAGAGGAAATAAAGAAGGACTGTCATTTGTAATTTTGGTTTCCATAAAACATATTGGCTCCATGAACATTTTTCTTGGAAGGTTTTTCTCTGGAATAATGCAGAAAACACAAACCCTATCTATATAAAATTCGGGAATTTTGAATGCTCTTCCAAAGACAAACGTGTTTCAGTGGTTCACTGAAAACATTCTCGGTTTTCTAACAACTTTGGGATTAGGAAGCAGAAATCAGGAAAAAATGAAGAAATTGTTTCAGTGTTTTGCAGTAAAAATAGTAGAATTCTTTTGTGTTCTTTGTTGCTGTTTTCAAAACAATAACACGTCTACAGCTTAGCTGTCTTTACCTTGGCCTTGGGTGAATTAATTTTCCCAGAATGTTATGCCATTATGTATAAGAGCCTGGAAACAAGTATCAACACCGGAATGGTCTTTGCATAACCAATATGTAGCAGAATCACCTGGAATAAGCAAAAGGGTCATATCAGTTTATTGGCTCCATGACTGATGGCTCCTTGTAAGGAAAGGAGATGTATTTCTGGTCTATAATTGTACTCAAACCACCACAGCACTTGTATTACTTTTGTGTTTATGTTGAAGTCTTTCCAATTTTATGCCATCTCCGTAATAAAACTGCTGTCGATCTAAGCTGTGTGCATCGATTCTGACTGTGTGGGGCTCCTTTCATACAACTTGCTTTAAGGCCCATTCTTGTGTTGCCACCCTCTAAACCTCTCATGGAAAAGGCACATGAAGAAGGGCCTCAGAGGATGATCTCAGAGCCCAGGTAGGTCCAAATGCAGAGAGGCGGTATACCTTGAGGTATTGAGGTATTGTGGTCCTGAGCACATTAAGGCTCTATAGCTTTATAGCTTTATAGGTCAAAACCAGCAGTTTGATTTGGGCCAGGAAACTAATTGGTAGCCAGTGCAGTCAGACCAGGATTGGTGTAGTATGCTCAAACCGTCTTGCCCTGGTGAGCAACCTGGCTGCTGAATTCTGCACTAACTGAAGTTTCCAAACCTACTACGTATAATGCATTGCGATAAGCAAAGCGTTGCAATATGAGCACCTCCTGTTTCGCCCAGTGACAAACTTGAGTATTTGGGTCCACACGTGTGGCATCACTGACTTCACAATGGGTGTTGCACCTGACAGAGGAAGACCACAGGAATGTCAGAAAGAAAGAAGAAAGAAGAAAGAAGAAAGAAGAAAGAAGAAAGAAGAAAGAAAGAAAGAAAGAAAGAAAGAAAGAAAGAAAGAAAGAAAGAAAGAAAATGTGCCTAGTTTAGATAGCCCCCTCTATTCCCATCATGTTCAAAGAAGAAAAAGTCACTTGTTAATTTATATGAAGTTAAAAGCAATGCCTTTAGGAAACTCCAGCACTCTGAACTGCAGGCTTCTATGGGATAATTATTCTGGAAGAATTTTGATGAGATAGTGATCTGACATGGTCAACTCTTCCTGTCTATCTCTTCCTGGCTCTATTTAAAGGTAAAGGGACCCCTCACTGTTAGGTCCAGCCGCAGACAACTCTAGGGTTGTGGCATTCATCTCACTTTACTGGCCAAGTTAGCCGGTGTACAGCTTCCGGGTCATGTGGCCAGCATGACTAAGCTGCTTCTGGCGAACCAGAGCAGCGCACGGAAACTCCATTTACCTTCCTGCCGGAGTGGTACCTGTTTATCTACTTGCACTTTGACGTGCTTTCGAACTGCTAGGTTGGCAGGAGCTGGGACCGAGCAACGGGAGCTCACCCCACTGTGGGGATTTGAACCGGCGACCTTCTGATCAGCAAGCCAAAGAGGCTCAGTGGTTTAGACCACAGCGCCACCCACATCCCTTTACCTATGTTTATTACCTCCCTCTTCTATCCCTTGTGAAAAGTCTTTGATGGTTGCCTTTGGTGTGTCGTCTGGTGGCAAATGGCTAAAAACATGCAGTGGCCAGTATGTGTCTTTGATGTAGGGCAGGGTGGCTCATAGCTGAGCCAGCATCTATAAAATATCTAGTTTTGGAGCATAGAAGTTCAGAAGTTCAGCATAGACTGTTGGACCCAGTGCTATGCATCGAAGGCTACCTGGGATTCGCTTTGATGCTTCTTCAGGGCATTTCATTGGCAGATTTAAGTGCTGCTTGGTAATGTTTATTTTACTTACTGTTCAGAATAAAAACTGTAATCTTCTCACCCGCTTGCCTTTGTATTGCTTCTGAATCTAATTTTAAAAGAACCATCATGCATTGCGCAAGACACAGGGTTAGGAAATTCCACTTAGCAGTTTTACAAGTCATCAGGACATTACGTTAGGTACATGAAGTGATGAAAATAATGGAAAAGGCCTCATGCCAGACATACCAAAGAGATTGATTCAGGCCAATTACCTGTGATCTCCAGCTGTCAAACCCAGCTCTCCAATGAGATAAAAAGGGGAAACGCATGAGCTTCCCAAAGGATCCTTTCACCTTGGCTGTCCAGGAGTCTTGTCTCATCTCTCTCTGTCTCTCTCTGTTTCCCCTTCTTGCCCTGAGGACAATTTTAGCACATCTTCAGCTGTTATCCCAGGTAGCTGAACTAGCTTTAGCATGCTTTCGGTCTCCTGGGGAGGTGGTGCAGGCTTTGGACATGTCAGTGGTGGCTTTGGCAGCATAAGCCTCTATGGCTTAGGAGGTGGTGGTGGCTATGGAGCTGGCGCAGGTGGCATCCATGAGGTTACCATCAACCCAAACCTCCTGGTGCCTCTTAACTTGGAGATTGACCCCACCATCCAGAAGGTGAGGAAGGAAGAGAAGGAGCAGATCAAGACACTCAACAACAACTTTGCCTCCTTCATTGATAAGGTAAGTTTCTCCCTGGGTGCCATCCTAAAAACTTTATGCTACTTTAAAACAAGTTTCATCCTGGACAAGATGGATTGTTTCAAGAAGTGGCAGAAAGATATATCAAAATTTGTCTGGCAGGGCAAAAAGCCCAGAATAAAATTTAAGATCTTAACTGATGCAAAAGATAGAGGGGGGTTTGCCCTGCCGGACTTAAGACTTTATTATGAATCGGCAGCTTTTTGCTGGTTGAAACACTGGCTACTTCTTGAGAACACAGACATTTTGGATCTGGAAGGGTATGATAACAGCTTTGGTTGGCATGCATACTTATGGTATGATAAGGCAAAGGTGTATAAAGGCTTTAAAAACCATATTGTAAGGAAAGCATTGTATAATTTCTGGATTCGATATAAAGATTTGTTGGAAAGTAAAACTCCCAGGTGGGTGTCACCAATGGAAGCTAAGAAAGTGAAAAAGCTTAATATGGACTCTAAATGGCCAAAATATTGTGAAATTTTAGAATATGATGGTGAAAGGGTTAAACTTCAGAGTTACGAGAAATTAAAGCCCAAAGTTCGAGATTGGTTGCACTATCATCAGATAAATGAGACATTCAAACAGGACAGGAAAATAGGATTTCAGAAAGAGAGGTCAAAACTAGAAACAGAATTGTTAGAACCCAATACTAAGAACTTATCAAGAATGCATAATTTGCTGTTGAAATGGAACACACAGGATGAGATGGTGAAATCAGCTATGATTAAATGGGCACAAGATATCGGTCATGATATTATGTTTGCTGACTGGGAACAGTTATGGACTACCGGTATTAAATTTACTGCATGTAATGCTTTAAAAGAAAACATAATGAAAATGATCTACAGGTGGTACATGACCCCAGTCAAGCTTGCAAAAATCTATCATCTGCCCAATAATAAATGTTGGAAATGTAATGAGACTGAAGGTACTTTTTATCACCTTTGGTGGACCTGCCCGAAGATTAAAGCTTTTTGGGAAATGATCTATAATGAAATTAAGAAAGTCCTTAAGTGGACTTTTCCTAAGAAACCAGAGGCTTTTCTCTTGGGCATTGTTGGCCAATTGATGTTAAAGAAGGATAGGATTTTCTTTATGTATGCTACCACAGCAGCAAGAATTCTACTGGCAAAGTATTGGAAGAGGCAAGAACTACCTACTCTGGAAGAATGGCAAACAAAGGTGATGGACTTTATGGGACTGGCTGAGATGACGGGCAGAATCTGTGACCAGGGGAAGGAGACAGTGGAAGAGGACTGGAAGAAATTTAAAATATACCTTAAAAACTGTTGTAAAATTGAGGAATGCTAAGATGTCAAGGGGTAAGAAACAGAGAATTACAGCTGTAACTTAAAAAGTAAAGGAAATTTAATGAAAGGGAATCAAGATAAATTGACCAAAGGGTTGCTAAAGAACCATAAAACAAGGATGCAGGGATGGGGAGGTATGGGGAAGTCGAAGGAAAGAAGGTGTATGAAAATACAATTATGAAGTTATACTTGTTTAAATGTTTTGTATGTTTTTGTTTTGTGTTTTGTTTCTATTATGTGCTTGAAAAATGAATAAAAATTATTTTAAAAAATAAAAATAAAACAAGTTTCATCCTGCTACTGTTTTCTTTCCCTGCTTACTATATCCTACCAACGTTTCATTGCTAGAAATAGACACAGCCGTGCACAGTGGTAGTTCGGTTTTCAAAAGTCTCTGTTGATGAAAATTTTGGTTTTCGAATGCCGTAAACCCAGAAGTAAATGCTTCAGTTTTTGAACATGTCTCGGAAGTCGAACATGCCATGCGGCTTCCGTATTGAGTTTTCCATATTGATTGTTCAGTTTTCAAACATTTCCAAACTCGAACAGTCTTCCAGAATGGATTACGTTTGAAAACTGAGGTATCACTGTATTTGTGGAGCATCCTTGCTCTCACATCATGGATCACATCCAGAGATGGGGAAGAACTACAACTCCCATTATCCCTGGTTATGAACAATGGCAGCTGGGTATAATGGGAACCAAAGGCTCCGCACACCTGCTGTAGTTGGATCCAGTTTCATTCTCCTTCAGCTAAAACAATGGAAAATGTTTAGATAACTTTGTGTACCTTGCATAGTGTTCAGCTTTTGCTTGTCTTGTGAGAAAGACCTAGAGATGATGAAATTTGAACAAGGTGCTTCCAGTTCATAGCTCAAGCTCTTAAAATGCTGTACCCACTTATGCAATATGTGAGAGCAAAGGAGTATTTAGCATGGGATTGCTAGGAAGAAATGAGAACATGAATAAAGATGGAGGTTGTAGTTGGAAGACCAGGTAGCTGTGCAAGATATCAGACTCCACTGCTTGGTACCTACCGGCAGATGAGAGCCCAAACTTCACCATCCTTTTTTTTAATGTAAAGTATTTGCCGTGGCAATTTCTTGCAATCTATTTAAAAACAGAAGGGAAAGATGTCAAGATATTGCCTCCTTTGAAGGTGGTATAGCTTAGCAACCCATATTCTGTTTTGTCTGTACACAATGCCAACATTCAACATATTTTTGTCTTGGTGGGATACATTCAGGTCCGTTTCCTGGAGCAACAGAACCAAATGCTAGAGACCAAATTGAGCCTCATGCAGGGGCAAAACACCACCGGGTATAGCCTTGAACTTTTATTTGAGTCATACGTCAGTACTTTAAGAAGAGAAGCGGATAATATTACAGGACAGAGACCACAATTGGACATGAAATTGAACATGCAGGATACCGTGGAGGACTTCAAGATAAGGTGGGTATTGTAAAATTATTAATATTGTTATCATCATCATTGTTGCATGGTAGGGGGTTGGACTAGATGATCCTTGGGGTCCCTTCCACATTTACAATTCTATCATAACCACAATTAATTTATAAATCAACTTCTGCACAATTATCTCAAGGGGGTGTGCAGTTAAAAACACAAACAAAAAAAACCCCAACTAGTTTAAAGCATCATGACAGCAGATACATTTAAAAGAAGACAATACAAATTAGACAGTCGGGACAAAGACCCATTTATCCAGTTAGGGAAGTCTGTTGGAACACAGTTGTTTCTGGAAAGTGCAGGTGGTGGGTGTCTTTCAAGAGGGAAGCTGTTTCACAACAGGGGCAGCCACACTGAAACCCCTGCTTCAGGTTACTTGCACATCCTGCAGCAATCTGACTGAAGGCAAAATATTGTAAAATAGACAAATGAAAAGGAGTCTGTCAGTCTTCTCCTTAGCTGACTGCCGATGCTCTAAATGTGAAGCAAAATCTCAGTCAGATGAAAATCTTTTTTTTTTTTGGTCACGTGTCAAAAGTCAGCCTGGCTGGGCATCTTCTGAGGGCCCAAACTCCACCCATGACAAAAGCCCTCGAACTTCCTCCTCCTCCTCCTCCTCCTCTTCAGCATTGCAACCTGCCAGCATTCACCCACCTTTCTCTCTGGCCCAAACGGTGGTGGAGGTGCTGAGAGAGAGAGAGAAGCAGTGGGTGCCCCTGCCTACTTGCTCATTGGCTCTTTTGCCAGGAAAGCAAGCATGTGGCAGGTAGCAATGGGGGAGCAAGAAGGAACAGATGGTGGCAGATGGCAAGGAGGTAGATTCATGGAGAGAGGGAGCAGGGCATGGAGAGTGTTCTTACCAGGGCCAACTTAAGACCTTTAGAGGCCCTAAAGACTGAAAAGATTATGGTGCCCACCATGTGCAATTCAAAATAAAAATAATACTAACCAGTACAATAATGTTTTAAACAAACAAAACAACATATGTTTATTGCAAACCATAAAAAAATATGTTTATTGCAAACCATAAATCATAAAAGGAATTATAATCACTCTTAGCTTCAGCAAATATCAGTCTTCAAACAGGGATGTGCCTACTTTTTTTGCACATGGATTCCATCCTTCTACTTTATTCTGGTGAAAGACCCAAAGATTAATGTGGCAAGTGACAGATGGTGATGGGAGGCTGTGAAATAGGTCTTTTCTTCCACTCATCCAGTGGTAATGAGTCACTCAATTTCCCCCTCCCTCCAACAGGAATGAAGAGGAGGTCAACAAGCGCACAGGTGCAGAAAATGATTTTGTGGTGCTCAAGAAGGTGAGTGGGTTTCTATGAGGCAAGAACCTTGACTGAACTACATAACTGGGAAACAGGGGCAAAGCAACTGCTTATATAGATTTCTGAAAGCCTGGGCCACTCCCAGCCAACATGATTGGCTGTCTAAACTTCCAAGTTGCGAATCACAACTCAGAGTTCAAGGGCCAATGGCAGTGGCCCCAATCCTGAAACGTTCTGTAATTGGACATCCTGTATCGAATGAGAGCAAAGGATCTCAGAATCCTTAGTCCACATTCAAGCTCAGGTAAACACAGACTACTGAATTCATAACAGTAACTATCCCTGTAGAGCATGAGCACAATGCGGGTGGACTGCAATTTCAATTGCCATGCGGTCTCTACAGGGCTTAACCCGGCACTGCTAAATCAGTTTTGCCATTTCAGCAATTTTTACAACAGCATCTTTGCTGTTCTGCTAGAGAAGCTGCCCTAGAAGTATACCTCTTGCTCACTATTGAAATCTTGTTTCTTACTTAATATGTTGCTCAGATGCCATAATAAAATACAATCAGGACTGAAAGATGAATGGATAGACAAAATACAAAGTTAGGCCTGACATCAAACCAACCAAGCACCAAAGAAATCTCTTGAGGTGACTGCATCCTCAATATTAGCAAGAATAGGACTTTTTTTTTCAAGCAGGGTTGCAGATTGTTCTAGGGCCGTTGTTCTCAACCAGTGGGTCGCCAGTGTCGGACTACAACTCCCATCATCCCTGAGCTCTGTCCTTGCTAGCTAGGGGTGATGGGAGTTCTAGTTCAACAACATCTGGGGATCCACAGGTTGAGAAAGGCTGTTCTAGGGTTTCACTTTTCCATCTAGTACAGTAGAGATGGGGGAACCCTCCAGACATTGCTAGACTACCACTCCCATAATCTCTGACCCTTGGCCATGCTGGCTAGGATGATGGCAGCTGGAGTCCAGCAACATCTGAAGAGCCAAAGGTTCCCCATCTCTGAAATAAGCTTCAGGCTGCAAAGTTTCCTTGCTCAGTGTGGACCAGTGCTTGAATGTGGTAGAGATGTGGCTGTCTTTCACCTTGGTAAGCCCTCTTTCTTCAACTTTTCCCTCATGTAGGACATAGCCCAGTTGGAGGCCTACATTCCTGACACCTCTGTCGTTCTCCGAATAGACAAGAACTGAAACCTGGACCTGAACAGCATCATTGGCAAGGACAAGGCTTAGTATGAAGACATTGCCAAAAGAAGCAGGGCTGAGGCAGCATTGTTGTATCAAAGCAGGGTGAGCAGTTCTCAAGTGTTGGGGAAATGGGTTTGAAAGAAGGAGCCAGGGCTCTAAAGCAGGGCTCTAGAGTGGCCATGTATCTTAGTTTTACAGAAGACAGTCCCTGGTTGAAGAGCTGTTGGAGGGTATTCCTGTACATCAAGGCATCCTCTCTGAAAGGCTGTCTGATCCAACTCCATGAAAAGATAAAGAACCCTAAGAAAGGAAAACATGGAGGTTGTATCAGTTTATTGGCTTCATGACTGATGGCTCCTTGTAAGGAAAGGAGATATATTTCTGAACTATAATTGTAATCAAACCACCACAGCACTTGTCTTACTTTTGTGTTTATGTCGAAGCCTTTCCAATTTCATGCCATCTCCATAATAAAACTGCTGTCAATCTAAGCTGTGTGCATTGATTCTGACTGTGTGGGGCTTCTTTCATACAACTTGCCTTTAGGTGGAATTTCATTTGCACAAGAGACCTTGATTGGTCTATGAGCTCACCAAAGCTCTGCTCTGCAGCTTCTTTGAAAAAGAAACATGAAGGCTAAACTCTGAACCGTTATGAACATAAGATAGTATTCAACCAACTTGGTCATGCTCATTAATTTCACTGGGTCTACCCTGAGTAAAACTTAGTTGAATACCATCCAAAGGAAGCTGCCTCTTACTATGACCACTGGTCCATCTAACTCACTGGTTTTCAGTGATGGGGTAGAACCCACTAGTGGGGCACAGCCTGATCCAAGATGAATTGCAACAGGAGCACCAATACCATACAAATATATGGTCAGTGATGGGCACTGGGGTCTCAAATTTCAACAGCAGCATGTGCAATGACAAAATTTTGTGCCCCTCTGCCTCTCACACTCCATTCTAAACAAAATAAAAAAATTCCTTCCAGTAGCACCTTAAAGACCAACTAAGTTAGTTCTTGGTATGAGCTTTTGTGTGCATGCACACTTCTTCAGATACAGATGTGTGCATGCACACTTCTTCAGATACAGATTCAGATATTTTTTTATTTTGTTTTGACTATGGCAGACCAACATGGCTACCTATCTGTAACTCCATTCTAAATCATAGTTGCAGCTCCATACCCAGGGAGACCAAACCAGCTGCTCTCCCCTAAATCTGCCTCTGGTAAAAGACAAAAATATGGGTCCCGAAATGCATGTTGGTTTTGAGTCTGAAAAGGCTGAAGATATCTGACCTAGCTCATTGGCTGGCAGCAGCTGTGCAGAGCTTCCGACAGGAGTCTTTCCCAGCCCTACTGGAAGATGCTGAG
This sequence comes from Podarcis cretensis, assembly GCF_951804945.1. NCBI lineage: Eukaryota > Metazoa > Chordata > Lepidosauria > Squamata > Lacertidae > Podarcis > Podarcis cretensis. The sequence goes on from NC_137171.1 coordinate 7,255,602, forward strand.
AATTGAACCTGGAATCTTTTGCATGTAGAGCAGATCCTCTACTGCAGAGCTATGGCCCCCATGCTAACTGGAGTAGTAAACTTTGTTTATTCAAAAATGTTTTTGAGAATGCGTAGAATGCCCCTCCTTTGTCAGCACTGAAGAGGGATTTTCCTAAGGTCCATAGCAGCGGAAAAAATTAATTTCCCCTCCGTGCCTGCTCTGATCACACTAACTATCATCACACATGCACACACCTACACCTGATGCAATTTTCAAAACCTGCACATGGAATGCAAATGTGCATTTAATGCTCCCTGCCACTCCTCCAGTTGAAGGTGCTTTGATATGCTCTGAGAAAACCGGCTGCAAAGAAATCCTTTAAAACAATGCAGCTCAAATTCTGATTCTACAGAAGGCATAAAGTCAGTGGCGGACCATGGGCTCTCAAATTTCAGCAGCATCTTGTACAATGCCCAAATTCGGTGTAGCTCCCACCTCTCACAATCCACTCCAAAGAATAGTTGCAGTGCCCCTGAGGTTCTGTGCCCAGTGCAACCAAACTAGTAAAGGTAAAGGGACCCCTGACCATTAGGTCCAGTCGTGACCGACTCTGGGGTTGCGGCGCTCATCTCGCTTTATTGGCCGAGGGAGCCAGCATACAGCTTCCGGGTCATGTGGCCAGCATAACTAAGCCGCTTCTGGCGAACCAGAGCAGCGCACGAAAATGCCATTTACCTTCCCGCCAGAGCGGTACCTATTTATCTACTTGCACTTTGACGTGCTTTTGAACTACTAGGTTGGCAGGAGCAGGGACCGAGCAACGGGAGCTCACCCCATCGTGGGGATTCAAACCGCCGACCTTCCGATCAGCAAGCCCAAGAGTCTCAGTGGTTTAACCCACAGCACCACCCGTGTCCCAAACTGGTAGCGCTCCCCAAATCTGCCTCTGATAAAGTGGGAAGGTTCAGTTGCAAGATCTGCACCATGTCATTACTCAGACAGTAAGGATGAGCGAAATGTCAATGTCAATTTCTCTCTGTTAAGTTCAGGTCAGCGCATATCAGTTTGCACCTCTTTTTTGGCACCATTCATCATAAATTTAAATGCTTGTGTTTCAGAATTTGTCTTTTCTACAGACCACAAAACTCGGGGCCTCTTCATACGTTCTCTTTTGTACATGTAGGATTCTTGTTAAAGTGTCCACCTAAAAATGTGAAGGGTGAATATGAGAAAGAGGCATTTGACAACATGTGCACCATATGAGTATGCTCATCACAGAGTTGGGGTTGGCTGCTGAGCAAACAGAGTTTTGTTGCCAGCTGGAGCATTTAAAGCCCCTACCATGCCAGCCTAGTTTCGGATAGTTAAGACTTCTCAGTCAAGAACATTGAGGGAGGCATATTACTCCGTCTCTTGCATTTTCATCTTGTGATGAAATTGCGGGGATTCAAACCGCCGACCTTCTGATCAGCAAGTCCTAGGCTCTGTGGTTTAACCCACAGCGCCACCCATGTCCCTTTGTGATGGCTGGTAACTAATAGCAAAACAGATTCAGGATGGAGAAATAAACACTAAAATACTGATGAATTACGGTGAGAAATGTGGCAAAATAAACAGGAAAAAACATGGAAAAAAGAGAAGCCAAAAAGTTAGCTACCTTGGAGACATTTGGTCCAAAGGCAATTTACAGACATTTCCAATAAACAGATGAATGGAATATGATGCCATCAGAATATGATGCCATCACAATGTGAGTTTTCAGTGCCCTTTCCACTTCCTTGGCTGCTGTTTGCAGGGATGATCAGAATTTCAGCTTGATGGCATAGCAAGTGTTTGGCTCTATCAAAAATTACATGGGACGAGGATGTGCAATGGAGTCAGTGTTCATGTGGGACTTGCCAACCCAGACATATAGTTCCAGCCATGCTTCCTTTGCTCAATGGGTCCAAACAGTGCCATTTTTGTCTAGAAAAAGAGGTGACAGAACTCTCCATGAATACCTCTCTTGTTTTCTTAGAATGGCAATGGAGAGGTGCCAGTACTCACCTGAGAGGTGCTGGAACTGAGTTCCTGTGAGTTCCCCCTTAAAAAAAAACTGGACCCAAGGTAAATCAACAAGGAGCTCCAGAGTTACATTGGCAGAATCTGAATTCAGATTTTGACCACATCTGTTCATCACCAGCTAAGCATTCTCACAGGCTTATGTATCAACATTTGCTTTTTCTCACCTGTAAAATGAATCAAGTGCCTCTTTCCTAACTCTGAACATGCTGAGGACATCAAAAGAGTCCTTTTCTCTTGCTTTTCTCTTTTCATCATCACTATAAAAAGTGGAGGCCTTCAAGTCTAGTTTTTATGGAACTGGATTTCCCTGCCATTAAATTAGAAGTTACGGCAGACGTGCTTTTAAGTATAGCTCAGATCTCTGCTCAGCAAAACGGGCAAGCATACTGGTTAACCAACACCCCAAGCTAATAAACAGGATGTAAATGGAGATTTGGGGCTGATGAGAGCTGCCCATCACGCAGATAAAAAGAGGAGAAAGTTCCAGTTCTGGTTTCAGAGTGAGGGTACCGTCTGTGGATAACTTTCCTGCCTGCTCCGGCACACAGAGACACAAGGCATCATCTGTCTGTCAGCTGCTATGTCTTGCCAGTCATTCTATGCTAGTACCAGAGGGGGTGGTGCAGTCAGGAATTACAGCTCATCCTCAGCTGTGGTACCAAGGAATGTGAAACGCTACAGTGCTGTTAGCACCGTCTCATACAAAGGGGGCAGCAGTGTGGGCCCCCGAGGGCTAGGATTTGGTAGCAGAAGTCTTTCTGGTGTTGCGTCCTGCAGGCCCAGAATAGCTATTGGCAGCTACCACCCAGTGAGATATGGATATGGTCTGGGGGCCGCTGGTTTTGGACATGGCTATGGTACTTCCAGCTTTGGCTACAGGGCTGGCGGAGTCAGCGGGACTTTCTCACCAGGCATTGCGCCTGTCACGGTCAACCCTCACCTCCTCCAGCCTCTCCACCTGGACATTGACCCCAACGTCCAAATGGTGAAACAGCAGGAGAAAGAGCAGCTGAAGACCCTCAACAACAAATTTGCTTCATTCATTGACAAGGTGAGTCATCTAAACAACTCGTATAGATATTTCAGTGGATGGAGTTAAAGTTATTCGTTAACCGAAATCTTCAGCAAGAAAGCATGAGGTTGGTAGTATTCATTTTTTTTTTATAATAATTTTTATTAATTTTCCAATTTTAGAACAAAATAACAACAACAACGTAAAAACATCAACAAATACAAACAAACACACAAATATAAATTCTTAACCTCATTTTCATAAACCTCCTTTGAGGTTGGTAGTATTCAACTAAGTTCTATTCAGCGTATACACAATGAAATTAATGGACCTAACGTATTGATTTCAGCAGGTCTACTCTGAGGAAAACTTATTTTAATAATAATAATAATATATTATTTATACCCCCACCTATCTGGCTGGGTTTCCCCAGCCACTCTGGGTGGCTTCCAACAAAATATTAAAATTCAATAGTCCTTCATATATAAACTTGAACTTTGAGTCTTCAGCATGCAGAGTAGTAGAATGGGTTCTACTACTTAATGCCAAACAAATCCAACTCCCAATTTAAGAATACCGGATTTCTGTACACACTGGCCAAAATATTAGATCCTACAGCACTGGAAGAAAGCTGGAAATCTCTCACCCAAACTGACACATTTGGAGGACACATTCCAGTATTCTGTACTACTTTGTCCCATGGGTAGACACAGAGCTTTTCCAAATGATTGGTGGGTAGGGAGTATTGTGGGAGGGGAAATGTTCTCATGCAACTATTGCTTTGGGCGTGGAGATCAGGAATGAGGGGAAGTAGTCTTTTTAAAAAATAAATTGATTGATTGATTGCAGCAATTCAATATGCCCAAACAGTAGACTATAAACATAGTAAAGGTGGTGATAAAATGTCAGGCTAGGATCTCAAAGACCAGGGTCCAAATTCCCACTCAGCTGTGGTGCAGCATAGTTCTGGGCACCACAATTTAAGGACATTGACAAACTGGAACATGTCCAAGGGAGGGCAAGAAACATTTGGATGGAGCCTGGAGACAAAGTCCTATGAGGAAAAGCTGAAGGAGTTAGGTATGCTTAACTTAGAAAATAGATTGTGGCCACATGCATTCCATATATTTAGGGCACTATTATACCACTTTAACGGGACGCGGGTGGCGCTGTGGGTTAAACCCACAGTACGCCGGCTCCCTCGGCCAATAAAGTGAGATGAGCGCCGCAACCCCAGAGTCGGTCAAGACTGGACCTGATGGTCAGCGGTCCCTTTACCTTTATACCACTTTAACAGTCATGGCTTCCTCTAAAAATGTTCGTTACGGGTGCTGAGAGTTGTTAGGATAATCCTATTCCCCTTCACATTTCCCAGAGTTCCCTGGCCGGAGGGATTTATTCTTAAACCACTCTAGCAGCACCTCAACACACCAAACTACAGTAAGTTATTTGAGATGTGGCTGCAAAGCCAAGTTTGAGTAGGTAGGGTCTGAGTGTTCCATATCCTCCATTATCCTGTCTCCATGCTGGAGGAAGATATAACTATGGTGGCAGGAAGGAGGAGGGCTGTTGAAATAGGACACATGCAGATAAGTACATAGGGTTTTGTCTACTTTCATCATAACAACAGTTGTTTTGTGGGCGGGGGGAGCTAGGTCCGCTTCTTGGAGCAACAAAACAAGGTGCTGGAGACAAAATGGAGCTTACTGCAAGAGCAGAAACGAGTTAGGAGCAACATAGAGCCCTTGTTTGATGGGTTTATCAATAACCTGAGGAGGCACCTGGAGGGTCTCGCATGCAGCCAAAGTAAGCTGGAGACTGACCTGACCAACTCAAGAGAGGTACTGGAGGATTACAGGAGAAAGTAAGTGGCATATATTTATCTGTGACACAGCATGTTTTCTGAAGTTGCATAAGCTCCATTTGAAGAAGAAAAAGCTTTTTTTTTGTGGGGTATTCTACTACACACGAACACCATACAAACAGGCCCTTAATATATGCAACTCTTCAAAAGTTTAGTGACACATAGCAGATTGAAATAAATTAAATCTCTTTATTGCCAGTCCGAGTCAACATAGATTTTGCTTATGCAAAGTTTGAAGATGTTGCTTCTGTGAAGTATTCCCTCAGAAGCAGCCATTTTCAAGGTCTCAGATAAGCCCCACTTGCTGCTGTTTCTGCATGCATAGTTGATTGATCCGTATGCACTGAGGCTAAATGCACTAATCTATCCTGCAAAGACTTAACCCTTCCCTCCAGGACTTCATTCTGCAAAGACTTGTGATATTCTGCATTCGATACACAACACAAGGCTTATGCAGTGCAGCATAGATATCTGTTGGGTCGGTATATTTTAGTTCCAGGGTGTGGTCTGAAGGTTCATGAGATTCCCACCTTGCTGAAGCTGAATAGGTCTGAAGACCTATCTGGGTGACCACCTGGAAACCACATCGCTGTTTCCTTGGGTTCTCATGATGGAAGTGATGGAAGGAAAGCAGGATAATAAGAAAACTAAATACATAAGTGTGATTGATCCCTCTCCCTGGCTCCTGTGTGCTGATGAGAGGTGCAGGAGGCCCATTCCCCGCTTTCATGGCTTATCCTCTTCCTGTCTTTACTGCAGGGATAGCTTGACTCGAGAACCAGTGGTCCTCCATGAGCTGTTGCACTCCAGCATGAACGATGGTCAGGGGTGATGGTAGCTGTGGTCCAACTACTTCTGGAGGGCCACAGGTTCTTCCTCCCTTGTCTAAAAAGGATCCATATTCCCATGCTAGGTTAAAGAACTTGACCCTTAACTAAAGCTACATTCCCAGTCTCATACAAGAAATTAGTTGATAGCTCTGACAAAGAACATAGCACTGGTACATCTTGATTTATTGAACTTCGCAGAAATTGTGTTCTTTTACAAGTTGAAGGACTGGAAGAGCTGCTGCTGTTGCTGCTGGGTTGGAGACGAGACTGCAGGAACCTGTACCCATCGCACAGCGACTCCTGCCACACCTTACATGGACACTAGTGCAGCTACAGGCAGCCCACCCACTTAATAGACTACAATATAGTGTAAACATAACTTTTATATGCACTGGGGGAAAAAATAAATAATGTGTGACTTTATTGCGATATTCACTGTGTTGCAGTGGTCTGGAACCAAACCCCCAATATCTCCAAACGATGCCTGTATTTCTTTGAACTATAAGAAAAACCCATTTGCTATGCTGTTCAAATGTCACAGACTTTTTACAGTGTAAGAATAGGGCCAGTTGTGGACTGTTGCTATTTTGCAGTATGAATCAATCGTGCACCAGCAAATTCAAGTTGCACAAATAAGGTGGATTTGGTCTCCTGGCCAACAGATTTGCTTCACACATAATATGTAGTAAGGAAACTGATGGGGAAATGCACTGGGAAAGGTGGGATAAAGACGATGTTGAGTGACGTCATATACCCTCAGTGCAAACAACTCAGAAGGAATGTCAATACGCAGTGGGAATCGTATAAGCTCTGCACAAATCTTGTGCAATCAGATCAGGGTGAGTGCCCCATGCACGTTGCCTTGTCCAGAACTGATCCACTCTCTCACCAGGTATGAAGAGGAGTGCAACGGACGAACCCGTGCTGAGAATGAATTTGTAACACTTAAAAAGGTACGTGATACACAGCTTGATTGAAATGAGCATGGGGGCAGAGGAATCTGCCTTGTACCAAGTCAAACCATTGGCCCATGTCATCTACATTGACTGTCAACAGCCATGCTTGGGTTTCAGGCAGAGGACATTTCCAGCTCCACCTGGAGATCATGCCGTGGATTGGACTTGGGACCTTCTGAAGATGCTCTAGCACTGTGCTATGGCCCCTGTCCATTGACATCTCTTCTTTCTGGCGTTGGATATAAAAAGTGTCCATTTACTAGTTGTTTATCTAAAGGCAGAGATGTAACTGGAGGTCCTCTTTCCAAGTTTCAGCGTTGTAAAGATTGGTTTGCAGGCTTTTGAGAAAAATATGTCCGGCACAGCCAGTGATTTTTTCCCCGGGGGACGCGGGAGTATGCGTACCCCTAAACACTTTGTGAATCTAAGTTTGGACTCATTGAGGGGCAGTATTTCAGTATGGGTAGAAAAATGAGAATATCCCTAAACATTTTTTTTTTAAGGAAAAAAGCAGTGGGCGCAGCCATGTTGGGATGCTTTGTGAGGTGACTTCCTCAGTCTGTTTAATGGTAGGACCAGTCTTGGGGTACAGCAGAGGGGGAAGCAGAATTGCATGTTGAGTCTACAGACAGGCAAACAGATTGGAGAATAAGATGGTAAGTGCAGGTAATGGGGAATTATCTAAAGAGGTACACAGTCAAGAATCTAGCCGCTGCCCAGGTTAAAAAGCAAAACAAAACAGGCTTCACCTGTGATGATTCATAGCTAGGCCACAAGGAACCAAGGAAGTTCTGAAGCCATGTTGAAACATGGAAGAATAGTACAATTCTAGCCCTCTCCAGACAGAAGATGATACTCAAGGGCTGAGCCAAAGCTTCTTCTTTCCTGAGAATGAAGAGCGAGATGGTTCTTCCCCAAGGAGCCAACCAGATTGGCAGGTGTATCTGACTTCAGCACTGGTGAAAGGATAGTCCCCTCCATGGCACAAGAGGGGACTGAATTGCATAAAATGGTCTGATCCAACAAGGGTCTTTTTTCTAGTGAGAACTGAGCATGTTCAGTGGCCATGGGATGTTGATTGGGTATTGAAGGGGGGAAATGGAATGGGGTGGCTGAAATCCTAAACAGGAAGCACTCTACACTGTCAGAGGTCCCACTTGTATCTGCTTCAAACAGGCTTCCTGCTCTTCTGCATGAAATGTTGGGTATGGGCCATTATCAAAGTACTCTACCAATGGCCCACTGTTGTGTTCTGGGAAATTGTAATTTAAAAGCACCCTGTCTTACCATATGTTTAACTGGTCCCTAGGATGTTGACTGCATATACATGAACAAGGCTGACCTGGGAGCGAAAGTGGAAAGCTTAATTGAGGAGATCAACTTTCTGAGATGCTTGTACGAGGCGGTAATGACATTTTCTAATCTGCAATACACATTGTAGCCCACTTTTTATTGATGAAGTGGGGAAAGTCTATATTCCTTTAAACAGCAACAATGAGAATGTATAAAAGAGAGGGAAAGTCTAAGGTTAGCCAGTATACAGAGGCATTTTGACATATGTCCGATGAGCCCATTTGATTTTTCAGAAGCACAACCAAACTTTGGGTATGTTAAGTCAATGCATAGTATTCAATCTTATGCAGCTGGAGCTGATTACACACACACACACACACACACACACACACACACCTACGATGAAAATTGGCAACCCACAGGCCAGATCCAGTCTGTCTTGTTTGAGACAGAAGTTTACTGGAGTCTCCCAGGCAAGCATGGAAGAAGTCCAAGATAGGCCAGTCAGAACCATAGACTGCCCACTGCACTACCTGATTACAAGTTCAAACTTGATACAGTACATGCAAATTGACACCCAGAGCTCTTGGAATGTCTCCCTGGAATAATCTGGAGCAAAGTGAAAGCTTTAAGTGGTCTTGCTTTCTGGAGAGTTCCTCACGCTCCATCTCCTGAGGGAAAACTGACAGGCACTGCCTCCTCCATTGGAGCTGGGAGATTTCCTTATGCCCCTGGATGTGGCGTGATAGTGGAGGGGTGGCTCCAGAGCTGCAGGACATTCTGTGGGCAAATAATGTGAGTCAGAAGAGCGAGAGGGTTACCTCCTCAAGCAGAGAGGATGGAGGCATCACCAGACCTAAGTTCCCCTACTGCAAGGGGTCTCTGGTGTGGAGCTTTATCTGGCCTCTGATCACTTCATTACATTTTAATTCAGGTGTGCTGAAGGTTTTTTTAGTGTTCTTCTCCCCCATTAACCCCCTTTCTTATGCAGCCCTGTGCATTGCTGTGAATTCCACATCAGTCTGGGTGCATTCCCCAATGGCAAATAATCTCTTTAATAATTCCTGAAGTAAAGAGTGGCTAACCAGTTTTGGGCCCAAGAATTCACCCATGGGCAAACTTCAGGCAGGATGGGCACATGCCAACAGTTGGTGAGGCCAAAAGGGGGTGTACCCATCACACACTCACATGTATTTTCTTGCATGCACACACACACGATACACACAGGCAGAGACAAACATACACAAACACAGAAGCACTCAGCTTTCCTTCCTCAGCTGATTCATACAGAACAGCTGAGGAGGCAGGGCTGTCACGGCACTCTCTGCTCATCAAATGTTTGATCTGAATCAAGGCTCTGGGCTTCACGCAGCACTGTGTCTGCTTTAATACTCCTCCCCTTTTTGCTGCAGCCAGCAAAAATGGTGGGATATTGGGGGTGGGTGGGTACATCAAGCCGTTGACCTGGGAGTTAGTCACCCCTGACTTATTCCACCCCAATATATGTGAATCCCATACTGCTATGTCATGCAAATGAAATCCAAGATGGGACTGGTTTGTTCCCGTCCCCAAGGCCTAGCTTCTGAATAAGAGAGTGGCCCTTGAGAATACAGAAAATGGTCATCTAATAATAACATACCCTCTAACATTTTTCCAAGGAAAATAGGATTCAATATTCAATATTAATAATGATGATGATGATGATTTTACTATTTATACTCCACCCATCTGACTGGATGGGCGGAGTATAAATAGTAAAATCTGCCCATCTGCCACTCTGGGCAGCTTCCAACATATATAAAAACATAACAAAACATTAACCATTTTAAAAAGACCTTCCCTTTAGATGACTTGGGGGTTGGATAACTCCATACTCTCCAATGAAAATAGGGACATCCTAAGGAAAAGTGGGACATTCTGGGATCAAATCAGAAAACAGGACAGCTTCTGTAAATCTGGGACTGTCCCAGGAAATTAGGGACACTATAATAATAATAATAATAATAATAATAATAATAATAATAATAATTAATTATTATTATTATTATTATTATTATTATTATTATTATTATTTATTATTATTATTTATACCCCGCCCATCTGGCTGGGTTTCCCCAGCCACTCTGGGTGGCTTCCAACTGAATATTAAAAACAGTACAGCATCAGACATTAAAAACTTCCCTAAAGAGGGCTGCCTTCAGTTGTCTTTTAAAAGTAAAATAGTTGTTTATTGCCTTGACATCTGCTGGGAGGGCGTTCCACAGGGCAGACGCCACTACCGAGAAGGCCCTCTGTCTGGTTCCCTGTAACCTTACTTCTCGCAATGAGGGAAGCACCAGAAGGCCCTCAGCGTTGGATCTCAGTGTCTGGGCTGAACGATGGGGGTGGAGACGCTCCTTCAGGTATACAGGACCGAGGCCGGTCCTGTATACAGGTGTAGAGAGGAATCTCATACCTAGCTTCTTACAGGAACTCCAGGAACTCCATGCCTGCATCTCAGATACCTCTGTTATTGTGCAAATGGATAACAGCCGAGCCCTAGATTTGGATGACATTATTGCTGAGGTCAAAGCCCAGTATGAAGACATCGCAAACAGGAGCCGCTTTGAGGCAGAGTCATGGTACCAGTGCAAGGTGAGAGTTAGATTTCTCGGGGACGAAAGGATGGTTGATATTGTATATGTTAGTAGAGAAAGTTCACAACCGAAATCCCTAGCAGCTCCTGAAACATTTTCTGTCTTGATGGCTAAGATAATGCCGTTCACAGGTACTATCAGATAGATGCTGATTGCATTATTGATGTTTAAATACAAACTTTTTTTAAAAAAAGATGATGTTTTAATAAAGCTTGGTGTTTTTTTGTTTTAAAAAAAGGTGTATAGGAAGATTGGTGTGTTTAAAAATGAGATGCAATCTATGGCTAATGGTTGTCTACCATGAAAATTACTGAAACTTCAGTGACCTTTAGTAAACCATGGATTATTAAGAGGGAAGAGTTGCTTGGATAATTATGAAGTCTGACTGTCCCAGCAGGTATTTCACATGTCATGTTTTCTTTCTAAGTATGAAGAGATGAGGGCAACAGCTGGCAAGCACTGTGACAACCTACGTGACACAAAGAATGAGATCATGGAGTTGAACCGCGTGATACAGAGACTGAAGGCTGAAATTGACAGTGCCAAAGGACAGGTAACTCTGGGCAACTTTTGTGTGGGTGTCTGCCACAATTATACCAGTTTGTGCCTGGAAGAAACTCCTGATAAGCACAGCGAGTTGAGGAAAAATATGAAGGCTGCGCAACCTCACCCTCCAATTCTTCATGCTATTTGTGGGCAGGAAAATTGAGGGGTGTGCTTTGCGGAATATTGTTGGCATGTGATATTTGTTTTTCAATAAATAATCTTCTGGGAATTTTTTTAGCCAGCTCCTAATGCTGAAGAAACTCTATTGTTTATTTATATTGATGAAAGCAAAGGGTGAAGGCGAGAGGACTGGAAGGAGTAGGAGCCATAGCGTCTATTAGCTAATAAGCAGGCACTGGACAGATCCTAACTTCAGCAAGCTTGCAGCTTCGCGTCCTTTCAGATCACACATTTGGGACTATATTGACAGAAATAAGAAATATAGTTAATTTTTTAAAAAAAACCTAGCGAAAGCCTGATCAACTTTCTGTTAACTACCCCGAAACCTCCCACAGATTTTTCACCTGAGCAGAATCCTCGGAACTGATTTCCAGTTTTGCTCTAGGCAAGATTTGGGGAGATCTTCATGTTTCCTGCTATAAAGTGTATAAATGAAGTGCCTGGCGCAACAGAGAGCCTTGACTTGAATTGTGTAATTCTTGCAAAGATGATACAATAGCTGCCTCTCTGGGGTCTCCAGAACTCATTTGGTAACTATACTTCAATGTGAAGAGTTTTAGGTTCTAATAACAGTCACTCTCACTAAATTCCCTCTAGAGCAGGGATTGGGAACCTCAGGCCTGGATAAAGGGTCAGGCAAAAGTAGCCCTCCAGCCTTCTCCATCTGGCCCTCAGGACTTCTCCCAGGCCACAACTGCTCCCTGACTATGCTTTGCATCCTGCTTAAGTTTTCTTGGCCTGACTTGAATGTGTCCTTGAACTTTTGGATGCCTGGATGGAGGATACAGAGGGGGGTGTGAATGTGCATAGAAACTACTCTACTGTACAGAGATAAAATTTGTACTCCTTCCACAACCCATTTTTGCCTCTGTCTCCATCCACCACTGTTTCCCAGTCTTTGGGTTGGAAAAGTCTCCTTTAGAACTTTAGCCCTAATGTCCAATTTATCCATAGTAGCTTAAATTGTTCAGCCCAATGGATGAGAATGTGTCGGGACTATGTCTCTGGGTTTTGCCTCTGCAGCGCAGCAAACTGGAGGCTGCCATTGCAGAAGCAGAAGATCGTGGAGAGATGGCTCTCAAAGATGCTAAGTGCAAACTAACAGAGCTAGAAGATGCCCTGATGAAGGCCAAAGGAGACATGGCCCGACAGCTGAGGGAATACCAGGAGCTCATGAATGTCAAGCTGGCCCTGGATATTGAGATTGCCACCTACAGGAAGCTGTTGGAAGGAGAGGAGAGCAGGTGAGTTGATTGTTTCAATGCAAGGTGCACACACCGGGTTGGATCCCGAGATAGTCACATGTAGAATAGGTCTGCTGAAGTCACTGGGACTTTGGCTAGTCATTACAAATAAGTCCCATAGAATTCCTGAGGTCTATGCCAGGGACACGGGTGGCACTGTGGGTTAAACCACAGAGCCTAGGACTTGCCGATCAGAAGGTCAGCGGTTCGAATCCCCGCGACGGCGTGAGGTCCCATTGCTCAGTCCCTGCTCCTGCCAACCTAGCAGTTCGAAAGCACATCAAAGTGCAAGTAGATAAATAGGTACCGTTCTGGCGGGAAGGTAAACGGTGTTTCCATGTGCTGCTCTGGTTCACCAGAAGCGGCTTAGTCATGCTGGCCACATGACCCGGAAGCTGTACGCCGGCTCCCTCAGCCAATAAAGCGAGATGAGCGCTGCAACCCCAGAGTCAGTCACGACTGGACCTAATGGTCAGGGGTCCCTTTACCTTTTTATGCCAGACTAGCCAATATGGTACCCTCCGGATGTTGCTGGGCTCCAACATCCACCAGCCCCAGCAAGCCTGGCCAATGGTCAGGGATGATGGGAAACTAATCCAGCAACATCTGGAGAACTGCATGTTGGCTACCTCTGATGTTATCTCAGCATGACGCAACCCTTGAGGGCCACCATTTGGAAACTGACTTCAACTGCAACATGTGATGAGCCACATGAACCAAGACAAGGGGGGGTCACTTCAGTTCAGAATTCAACATCCATGATACAATGGAAATATGAGACTTTCCCATTCTCTCTGAACAGGTTGTGTGGTGAAGGGGTCTGCCCTGTGAATATTTGTAAGTGGTACTTTGCTTTCTATATTTTCACTTTTGTTATGGATCTCCTGTGAGTTTTGAACTAATGAAGCCTGCGTTGTGTTTCCTTGTTATTGCTGCAGCAGTGTGTCGGACCCAGGGAGGAGCTGTGTATGATTCTGATCCTTGTATCGGAGGAGGATATGCTTCGAGCAGCAGGACCATAGTCCGAGGTGGAGGGATTGTTGGAAGAAGCATCATGGCTGGTGGCAGTGAACTGGGTGCCCCTTGCCTATCAGTTGGGGCACACAGTGCAGGAAGTGCAAAAAGCTCTAATGTCAAATTTGTGTCCACTTCCACTTCTTTTAGAACAAAATATTAAAACGAAAACAAAAAGGAGCATTCTGAAAGGGGAACTCGGTGCTTCAGCGGGGACACCTAAGCCTTCTAGAAGAGCATTTAGGGCTACTCTGCACACTCCTTTCTTTAGCCAGGTATGCACACCTGGTAGGGATGGGTGAGACATTCGTTCACATTAAAATGCAAACCTACCTAATTCACAGTTCTTGAAGCAACATGTGAATCAAAACACAGATGTCCTTAAAATCTGCACTTCTCTGAGTCTTGATATGTTGTTCTCCAACACAAATGACACCCAAAAGCATGCAACAAAGCATGTGTTATGGGAAAGTGCACACAAAACTTCATTAGGTGAAATGCAGATGAAAATGCACCTCAATTTTCAGGTGGTCTTTTTTGGTTTTTTGGTTTTTTAAGGGTTTCAGACTGGTGTAGAAATGGGAAGAATTGAACTTTGGGGCAGGGGGCAGGGGAGAGCACCTGAGACCAATTAAAACTATTCCATCCCTATCACCTAGTTACAAAATATATGTGGATTGTGTCAAATATGCACAGTGCATGCTAGTATTATGCACTCAGCTTTTTTTTTTTTTTTTTTTTTTTTTGGCCTTCCAGCAGGGAAGCACATCTTTCCCCCCTACCACTCACAAGATCCCAACTGACAGTAAAATGCAGAACACACCCACCCAAAACTTATTTGCTGACTTGGTCCTGGTGGGCAAGCTGTTTTCCACCATTACCAATCAGCTCAAAAAAGAAAAAAGCAAAGAAAAAAGAAAAAAAGCTTTTGATAAGCTTCTGGGGAACTCTGAGGTTCCTCAAGAGCAGAGTATGTAAGCAATTGTTGTTGTTTTTTGCAATAAGCGGGGATTTGATTTTGTGGGGATCTCTTGGATAGATGAAGCTAAGTGGTGGCGAACTTCTTCAGATCATTTCATGCACACCAATGAGGCAACTACACACATGCAAAAACTGTCGTTTTTCAGCTTACCACACTGTCAGCTAGCTGCACTGATTTGCAGTTGCATTCCTTTATTCAGTGTACAAGTAGAGGTGGGGACATTGCTGATTATTCCTCCTGCTGTCCCCGTGGTTTGCGTTTCTCTTGCATTATTTCTGTATTTTCCAATAAACCTATACAGCAGCACATGACCTATAGTGTGATGGTATCTTAGCTTTATGAAAAAATGCAAGGCTCCATAAATAATTGTTATTTTTTCTGATGTGAGTCCCAGCCAGATCCTATAATATATACTAACAGTGAAGTCATTCTTCAAGTGTGAATCTTTATGTAACCAAAATAGCATCACCTATGCACAAGATGGAAGTAATCTGCAAGTTTGGGGAAATCCCAAGGTTTGCAGAAGTACAAAAAAGCAAGTTTGGGGGTTGAGACTAAAATCATTTTGGTAAGGACTGAGCATGCATAGTGGGTATGCAGTGTTGACTGTCTGTTGCGTGGAGGAGAATTGAATGGGAGAATACTGGAAAAAGAGTTTGGCTGGCTGGCTGGCATTCTGAACAGGAGCCCACCATACTGCAACTGTTGCAGGTTCTTCATATTCTCTTTTGAGTACCCACAAACAACCTTTTTCAAAGCTTTGAATATATGAAATGCCTCTGTGTCTAAAAACACATGGTAGGCAGAGTTCTTCTCCCACAAATTTAGGTAACTACAGCCAATCTTTTACATCCTTTCAGAATCAGAGTGCACCTTTCTTTAGTCACTGGCTGTTTTCTTACAACAATTCAGAGTTGATGAATACTTACTTATAAGGCTGCTGACATTATGTTCCTGTACTAGAAAAAATCCTAAACATCTGCTTAGTGGGGGGCAGTCTTTATGGGGCTACAGTGACACACAGTGTGCATCCTCTCGCAGCTCTCATGCCTGGTATAGTTTTCCTTCTGGTCTACTTGGGGGGTAAGTAACTTTGGGTGGCAGATAAGTGGGTGGATCCAATTCTGTGCCACAACCAAGTCCAAGAACCCACATGCCCAGGTGTGCCATCCCTCCCCACTCTCCCCCATGCCTTTGCCACTAGTCACACTTGTGGGAGGGGCTGTAGGCCAGTCGTAGACTATTTGTCTTGCATGCAAAAAGTAACAGCTCAGCCTACTTCTTCCAGCACTGGAAGGACAGTAGAGTGACAAGGTAGGGATGGAGTACTGTAAGCTGAGGTCCTGAAGGGGTGAGAAGCAGCCAAAGGGGAAGTTAGGAGGCAATGTGCTGATCCCTCCAGGAGGAAATCAGGTAGTCCTACCAAGGACCTGATCTCATGACTCATTTCCAGCCCCACAAGCCATCAGAGATAAGGTGAGCCCCCTTTACCACCTGCCAGATTAAGAGAAGCTCAAGAGGCCCCCAGGTGGCTGAAGCCAAGGTGCCATAGTGGTTGGACTGTTGGACTAGGACCTGGGAGATGAACCATAAAGCTCACACCATGGTCCTGGGCCAGCCACTGTCTCTCAGCCGAATCTAGCTCAGAGGGTTGTTGTATGAGGATAAAGAAGGAGAAGAAGAACCATGTAAATCACCTTGGAGCGTGGGTAGGCAAACTAAGGTCTGCAGGCCCAATAGCCTTCTGGATTTGGACCGCAGATGGTCCGAGAATTGCCGCATGGATCGCCAGCACACACATTCCTTCCCTCTCCCTCCACACCAGTGTGGTGTAGTGGTTAAGAGCGGTAGACTCATAATCTGGTGAACCGGGTTCGTGTCTCCGCTCCTCCACATGCAGCTGCTGGCCTTGGGCTAGTCACACTTCTTTGAAGTCTCTCAGCCCCACTCTCCTCACAGAGTGTTTGTTGTGGGGGAGGAAGAGAAAGGAGATTGTTAGCCGCTTTGAGACTCATTCGGGTAGTGATAAAGCGGGATATAAAATCCAAACTCTTCTTCCTTCTCGCTCACGTGGTGGTGGTGGTGGCGGCGCCTCCTCCCTCCCTCCTCCTGGCTTCTCCCTGCCCTGCCTAGAGGAGGAAGGGGGCTGGGCTTTGTTGGTGCCAGAAGCAGGGCTCGAGCAGCCGCCATTTGAAAGCAGCCCTTCTCCGGAGCCCTTTTGCGCACTGCTCATCGTCCCTCCGCCGCCACCAGCCCCTGCCGCTCGCAAGACACAGGTAAGCAGCCACCAGGGCTCGTGGTGCTCCTGCATCATTTCCCCTCCCAAAAAATATAGTCCGGCCCCCCACAAGGTCTGAGGGTCAGTGGACCAGCCCTCTGCTGAAAAAAATTGCTGATCCCTGCCTTGGAGGAAAGGTGGGGGGATCTAAATGTAAGAATAAATATGACAAATGAAAGCTTCTCTGGTCAGATGCTGAGGCAGTGGTGCTATGGGAAAGTGTTGTAGATTCCTCCCAAATAATTTTGGGGTTCCAGTGTTACCAGAGCAGCCCCAGACGGAGCCTCCTACTCTACTGAGATGATATCAGAAAGGGCCTTTTATCAGACAATGACTACAATGAGAAAACAGGGTTTTTTCCACCTTCAGATTTATATATCTCGCTTCTTGTTCCCCAAATCATCAACAAGTGGCCCCCGCTTCCTGCTCAGCAATGACAGAAACAGACATTATTTTTCTGATGTCAGGAGCTGAGAAACATTTCTGTTTCATTCTACACAGGACTTCTTATTTTCAATGTGGTGGCCCACATGAGTAACTAGCAGACACAACGTGCAATGTGGTGGTCTTAGTACTTCCACCACTGAAGCCCTGAGCAGGGACATGTTTCACTGGGCAAGAAGAACTGCAAACATCCCCACCACTTGTCTGGACGCTCCTTGTGGTTGTGCCGCTGCCAGAGGTGGCCCTATCACGGCTGCAAACACCTTCATTTCTATAGCTGCTTCCATGTGTGTCTCCTGCTCCACGGTGGGGGCCACCGTCACTCACTATCGCCCCCTCACTTCTCTGAACAGCTGAGGAGGAAGAAAAGAGAACAGCACATTAGCTTCCTACCAGAATAAGGACACACTTCTTATGGAAGCTTCCTGGCTTTCCGTGATCTCAGCTAGCCAAGTATCTAAGAAGATGAATTCATGTAGGGTAGACCCATCAAGGCCAGTTGTAAGACATACTAATGGGTAAGCATGGGACTTCCATATTCAGAACCAGATGTTTGAGACAAACAACAGGAGATGCCTATAGCCACCTGGTCCTGCTGAAGACCCTTTGGGGTACAGCATCTGCTGTGCATGCGGAAGATTCCAGGTTCAGTCCCCAAAATCTGCAGTTGGTGACGTATCTTGCCTGAAACTGTGGAGAGCTGCTGCTAGTTCACATGGAGCCATGTGGACCAATGGTATGACTCAGTATAAGGCAAGACAAGACAGAGAAGCCAGTAGGAGAACACTTCAATCTCCCTGGACATTCAATACTGGATCTCAAAGCAGCTGTCTTATCTTCAATCCCCCAGGACATTCCGTACAGGATCTCAAAGCAACTGTTTTATTACAAAATAATTTCAGAAATACTTGAAAGAGAAGTTGCTGAATTACAGTTTATCACTAAACTCCAAACTATGGAGAGACCTGGTCTTAATAGAGATATTGGATTCCTGTCTCATTACATATGCTAATCATCTGCATACTATTCCTTGCTTTTTCCTGTAGGACCAATTGCAGTTGTTAACTGTCGTCAACAGGTTTACCATTGAGGCAATCACCCATCTCCTACTACCCTCCTGAGAAAAACCCCACCCCACCCTCCCACTATATATAAGGGTCTGGTGACTTCTGTTTCAGTGTATCTGAAGAAGTGTGCATGCACACAAAACCTTATACCAAGAACAAACTTAGTTGGTCTCTAAGGTGCTACTGGACTTTTTTATTTTTTTATTTATATATATATATATATATATTTCAGTATAAGGCAGATTCTCATGGTCTCATTATGATCTATGAGTTTATAGGCAGCTGGAGGCCCAACACTGGAGAAGGAATGCAGGAGGACAAGATAAAGCTTTGAACTGATGCAACAAGGGACTTTTTGTTTTTAAGGTGGCAAAGCTGGTGGCTGGTTTACACTGGTCTCACACTTACTGCCTCTTTGTGGTGTGGGTGGATGGGGATTAGTGCTGTGCACCCAATTCATAAATCTCCCTTTAAAACTCAAATGCTGAACTTGATTCGACTGTGTACTTGATCAATAAATACATCAATGAAATCTGTGTAACTTTCAATTGGAGTAAAAGCAATATTCCAAAAGGAAAACAAATTATACTGGAATGTTTAGATGGCACACACATCGCCACAGGCACCCTCTTAGAAGAGTCACTGGTAAGAATTTAGGGGAAATCACTCTTCTAAAATGGAGCCTGCAATCTGGAGTTCTGCAAGTGCTTCTAGTAAAGCTTGTTAAAGAAGTAAGCAATAGTGATCCAATAGTGACATGTTTTTAAACAGTTTGAAGGTTTTTAATCCACCAGTCTAATTAATCAACTGAGTAAACGTTTTAGCCCTAGGAAGAATACTTTGAGGGTCCAGGAAGGTACTGGGTTGGAAATATGTGTGGGTTTGGGCAGGGCTGTCCTAAGCATTTGTGGCACCCGGGTCCAAAGATCTGCCTGGCGCCCCTCCACAGGTTGCCCAGTCCCAGGCATGCAGGAGGGCAGAGCCGGTCGGTCGCCTCAGCGTCTCGCTGGCTTGGCCACCCCCAAACTCGTGGCACAGAGCCACCCGCAGCAGAAGTGCCCGCCACAGCACTCCAACCAACAGGCGGGCTCTTCCCCGGACTCAACTCTCGGGCCCCGGACTCTCAGCCTGGTACCCCTGAGAGCCCGGCGCCCAGATGCCCCACACCCCTAGTGGCTATGGGTAAGATGGCCCTGGATTTGGGTGTGTGTGTGCTGTAGCACCCTTCCTTTTTAAACCACCAAGAGGATGTGGACTAGGGTCTCATAGTACTTGCCATATAGTTATCTCAGTTTATAAGCTACTTACAGATGTTCACAGCACGTTCCCCTTCATTCAACCTAGTGAGAAATGAAAAAAAGAAGAACCATTTCAGATCTCTGTCTATGCTCAACAGGCTTGAGGTGCCTCTTAGGGCTCACTGATGTGTTCGTAGTCATTGTCACTTGATGACTTACAGTCAAATGACTGAAATGTCTTCATTGAAAACCATCATGCAGAAGCAAGGCTGGTGCCAGGTATGAGGGGGACCCTGAGCAAGAGACCCTCCAGACCACCCCAATGACACCCTGATGGGCCCTTTGCTCGTAATCCCTTAAAAATTTTTTTCTAAGGAGACAGGCTGTGATCAGCCTGGTACTGTTAAGAAAATCGTTGTGTGAGGCTGCAGCCAGTGAGCAGCCCCAGCTGTGGTCCAGAGCCCATGGACCACAGCATTTCCCCTACCAGGCTGGGTGCTGATAATGGGCCTCATGGGAGCCAACTCCTAGGGGCCAAGGTCACTTTGGCCCCACCAATAAAATATTTGAGGGGGGGCAGGCCTCCCCAAAGTTGATGGGCATTGGCATTCAAATGGTGTGTGTGCATCTGGGGCCCCCAATATTTTATTCAAGTTGGCACTCCCAATGAGCTTGTGCAGATATCCTACCTGTGATGGCTGTTTTACAGATGCAAGTCACTTCTTGATAACTATAGTCAATAAGTGAGTGGACAACATGTGAATTAGCCTTTGCAGCTCCTTTTAAAGTATTAAAAGTGCTTTTAAAAATATCCATTCTGTTTCCGAGTATATGAAAGGATAATGTGTACCAGAAAAAAAGAGAATAAAAAACCCTGAAGGTCTAAAAGTCAAACTGGAAGTGAAATACTTGTTATAAATGTTATAACCCTTTCAAATATTATCTCTAGATTTTGTCAAGATGCAGCATTCAGAATGGATCTATTTTATATTTCAATGTCCAATTTCAAAGCCTGAAATCTTAGATGAATTCTGGAGTGGGAGTCTGTTTTAGTAAGAGAACAAACAGCCCTCATATTGTAGCACCAAACTTTCATTTCCATAATGAAACTTTTCATTTTGATATTTCAAAATTCAAATGCCTGAACCCAATTATTTCAGACTTGGAAATCTGCCACACGTTGAATTTTGTGCAAATAACTTCATTTCCAATCTGAACATAGGGAGTAAAGCAAACATATTGTTTGGAAAGCAGAGGCCCCACCTATTCCAGAGGATTGAGGAGAACAGACACAATGTCCTGACATCATGCAGGGGCCCTCTGAGCACTGAGGGGGCCCAGCCCCCCCCAAAAAAATCTGCCTACCAGGAGCCAGTGCCCTAGTTGGAATCGTACTGGGAAAAGACATATTGCTTGGGATTCTTCCCACCGAATGTTTTTAACAAGCTTAATTTACACTCACCAACTTTCCTCTCCTTCAAGAAGCTTCCTGTATGTGACAATCTCAATATCCAAAGCCAGCTTAACGTTCAGCAGTTCATGGTATTCCCGTAGCTGACAAGCCATGTCCTGCTTGGCCTTGTGCAGGGCCTCCTCCAGATCTGCCAGTTTGCATTTGGCATCCTTCACCGCCATCTCCCCGCGTTCCTCAGCTCCAGACACCTCCTCTTCCAATTTGCGACGCTGTCAATGCAGAATGCACAGGACATTTCCCTATGTACCTTCCTCGGTGTGCTTGGAAGTTTGACCCAAGCCAACCTTTGTTCCATATGAAGAGAGCCATTGGCAAGCTGTGATATCCTGCAGTGCTCTGGTGTCCTATTATTTCTGAAACTTCCAAATCTGGGCCAGCATATCACATTTTATCAGATCTCCTGCCATCTTCACTACTACTTAAAAGCAGTTGTGTGGATACACAGAGTAAAGAGATTTGCTCTTTGTATCCGATTCCAATGTACTGTTTTACAGAGTTTTGCATTCTTTTATTGTAAGCTCCTCTGGTGATATATTTGAACAGAGGGGTATTAATTTAATAAAATAAATAAAAATGAGCTGAATTAGAAAGTTGCCCTGGGAGGAAAAGGGGGAATCCTTTCCCAGTGTCATTTTCCTCATCTAAATTTACACACTTTGGGGAAACATCTGCCTCCTCCGCCTCCTCCTTCTCATTATCCACCCTTCTTCCCAAAGAAGCTCAGGGAAGCAGACATATCTTCAGGATTTTTTTAAAAAAATACAACTACGAATAAAATAAAACACATTTAAAATACATTTCAAAACTGTTCAAAACATCTATTTAAAAAGCCCGATAAAACATTATGAGCAAATTGTGTGTTTGGAGAGGTCTGCCAAAGCAGAAATGTTTTCAACAGGTATCTAAAAGAATGCAGTGATGGTGCCTGACTATTGTCAACAGTCAGGGAATTGCAAAGTACTGTACGCCTCCTCAGAAACACAAACAGACATTGTGTGGCACTCGTATAAGTGCAAGTTCTTCAGATTGAAGTGATCAAGTCAGAGCACATGAGGTAAGATGATCCCTTAAGTAACATATATGTCTGCCTCCTCTAGCAAGGCACATGGCACTTTTTTGGTACTGTGAAATCTACATCAGGGAAACAGAGGAAAAGAGTTTGCAACTCCCTGTCCTGCTCTTGTTCCCAAAGCAAGTCAATGAAATGCCATCTGTGAGAGAGGGTGGCATTTGCTTATTAGTTCCTTTTCTATCTTTTTAATACTGTTTCTGGCTGTATTTTTGTTTCCATGGGTGTTGTTCTATATTGTACATAGTGTACACCACTTTGAGATTTTGCAACATGTTAAATGGTTTAGGAAATGCTTTTAAGAAAGCAACAAATAAAAATAAGTGGATCCAACCCCAAAGTTTCCAGACGTTATCAGGATGAAATGGGAAGGGATTACAGGGAAACAGTTTACACATCTTTGTGGGGAACATCTGTATCTGCCCTTAGGCTGTTTTCAAAATTTGTGAGGGGCTTCCTGAGAAATGCCCCTCTATGTGGCCCTTGATATTCAGGTTTGCTGCCCAAACTTGTTTATTGAATGGACAAACCAATGGACCAGAGGAGGGGAGCCTGTCAAATTCCACTTGTTCCTGGGCTCCAACTCTCATCAGCACCATTCAACATGGCCAGTGGTCAGGGATGGTGATGGGGGCTGTAGTTCAACAACACCTGGATGACCACAAATTCACCATCCCTGCATTAAACTCACCTGAGCCTTGACGCTTGAAATTTCTGACTCCAGCCTGTGAGCAACACGGGTCAGAGCCTGAAGTTCTTCCTTGACGTTATGTAGATCGTCACAGCGTTTCGCTGCTGTTGTCCTGAGCTCATCATACTACCATGAAAAACAAAATAACTGTTTAAGAAGTGGAGCAGGCAACAATTTGGCCATGTTTTCCCAAGGACAGGTGTGAGGAACCTCTGGCTCTCCTGATGTTGCAGGGCTATCATTCCCATCGCCCCTGACAGTTGGCCATGCTGGCTGGGGCTGATGGAAGCTGGAATCTAACAACATCTGAAGGGCTCTAGGTTCTCCACCACTGATGTAGGAGAAAGGATCCCTGGGACGAAGTCTGCCCAATTCCTTACCCTGCACTGGAACCAAGCCTCAGCCTCAGCTCGGCTTCTGGAAGCAATTGCTTCATATCGACGCCGGAACTCCTCAATCGCATGGTCCATATCTAGGCCTCGACTATTGTCCATTTGCACCATAACACAAGTGTCGGAAATGCAGTTTTGGAGCTCACAAATTTCCTGCAATGACATAGTATGTGAAGTCTCAGTTATGTATGTGTAACCAGGAATTGAGACAAGTGCTGAATTCATGTTTAGAAACTTTTGACCAAACCTGGGTTTTAACAAATCATACTGACATTAATCTAACAAACAAAATTAGATTTAGTAGGTAGCACTGTGGGTTAAAACACAGAGCCTAGAACTTGCCGATCAGAAGGTCAGCGGTTCAAATCCCTGCAACGGAGTGAACTCCCGTTGCTCGGTCCCAGCTCCTGCTAACCTAGCAGTTTGAAAGCACGTCAAAGTGCAAGTAGATAAATAGGTACCGCTCTGGCGGGAAGGTAAATGGTGTTTCCATGCGCTGCTCTGGTTTGCCAGAAGTGGCTTAGTCATGCTGGCCACATGACCCGGAAGCTGTACGCTGGCTCCCTTGGCCAGTAAAGCGAAATGAGCGCCACAACCCGAGAGTCGTCCATGACTGGACCTAATGAGCAGGGGTCCCTTTACCTTTACCTAAACAACACAAAGGCCTAGACAGCTTCTGTAATATGTTAGGCCTTCCTTTAAAGTTCTGGAAATAGTGCTTTATATAATAGTGCTTTAAATCTATCCCTGCCAATGTGGCCTGCCAGTCCAATCAGCTTCTGGAATGGGTGAACGGGCTACCATCATATCCTTTGCTTCCAATAGCAAAAATCTTGGTTACATCCTGGGAGCCAAGAGAACTTTGTGTTTTACTGTTTTAGACCTTTCTTTAAGAGAACTGAGGGAGAATACTTCACCACAATAGCAGAAAATCTTATCACCTGTTTATATGCACATTTCAAGAAGCTGATTTGTTTCATATGACTTTCTGCCTTGGCTTCCAGTTCTGCCTTGTGTGAGTAGACACAGTCCAAATCCTGCAAAAGAAAGGAAACCAAAGAGATTTGTACCACATTTTACCACCTGGAACAAGGAATGGGATGAGGCATGAAGCTCAAAAGGCAAAAGTGGTGATTGGTCCCCAAGAAACCCAAGAATCATTGGTGTGGGTTAGCTTCTGCCCTCACCCACATATTTGCATGGATATCTCTCCCTTGAAATAGATCTGTATGAAAAGCAAGCAGTTTTTAATTGGAGTGCTCTCGGAAAATATTTCTCTGTTTTTATAAACTTGACCTGTCTGTGACAAAGAAGTCCTGTCCCCGCAGCAACACATCCACCTTCTGTTATGAACTCTGGGCATTTTCCTAGTTAGTTTGGCTTTGTTCCCTGAGGGGAACGGCTGTGCATTTTGTTTTTGATAGCAATGGCCACTTGGAAACTTAGGGAATCCCTGGTGTGCCTTGAGAAGCCTTCTTAATGGTGCAGTCGGAAAAGTGAAATAATCATGACCCAGATCACCCTCAATAATTCAGGGCAAACACAAAGATTATATAAATACACTTCAGAGTTTTTAAATAAAGTGATTGCATAGGTAGTAAGGTAAAAATTGCAACTTCTGACAAAAATGTTGCTGTGCATAACCTTTTTCAGTAGCACAAACTCATTCTCTGTAGACGTTCGCCTGTTGCATTCCTCCTCATACCTAATGCAGTAAGGGAAAATATTTTTTAATCAATGAAAAACATTAAAACAAAACACCAAAGAAAATAGGAATTCATAAAGAATTAGATATTAGAAAGACATTTTTAGGGGAAGTTATAAAATCCACACAGAAACTTTTAAAAGGATAAAGGTAAAGGTAAAGGGACCCCTGACCATTAGGCCCAGTCGTAGCCAACTCTGGGGTTGCGGCGCTCATCTCGCTTTATTGGCCGAGGGAGCCGGCGTTTGTCCGCAGACAGCTTCCGGGTCATGTGGCCGGCATGACTAAGCATGAACCAGAGCAGCGCACAGAAACACCGTTTACCTTCCCGATGGAGTGGTACCTATTTATCTACTTGCACTTTGATGTGCTTTCGAACTGCTAGGTTGGCAGGAGCAGGGACTAAGCAACGGGAGCTCACCCCATCGCGGGGATTGAAACCGCCGACCTTCTGATCGGCAAGTCTTAGGCTCTGTGGTTTAACCCACAGTGCCACCCACATCCTTTTTAAAAGGATATAATCTATCTATAACCACACAACACTTCATGGCAGTCTTCTGCAAACTCCAGATATTTTGGGGTAACAATTGTCATCAACCCTGAGCACTGGCCATGTTGTCTGGAGCTCATGGGAGTTGGATTCTAACATCTGAAGGAGATCATTTTGGGGAGGGAGAAAGCCGGAGGATTCTTGTGAGGCTTACGGAAATATGAGGAAAGTAC
The DNA here is from genome assembly GCF_951804945.1 of Podarcis cretensis. Taxonomy (NCBI): domain Eukaryota; kingdom Metazoa; phylum Chordata; class Lepidosauria; order Squamata; family Lacertidae; genus Podarcis; species Podarcis cretensis. The sequence continues at coordinate 7,281,286 of NC_137171.1, forward strand.
TAGATGATTCTTTCTTGTGACCTCAGGTGGGTATAAATCCATGTGCATGTTGCGATTTTTACATTATGCGGTAAATCTGAATTTCCCGCCACAATGTTTTTTCCATACCTCTCAACACACACACACACACACACACATCTTCTTATTTCTTTATGGGTGCTCTATATAACATGGAATGTGAAATCTTTAGAGACATCTTTAGAGCTCACCTCGCTTTATAGCCCTCCACAGTGTGCTCCCAAGTTTTGCGCTCAGCCTGCAGCTTCTCTCTCTCATGCTCAAGACACTCCAGCTCCTTCTTGAGTTGACCGATGTGTTCATTAAAGAGGGGCTCCATGTTGCTTTTGCAACGTTTCTTTTGTTGCACAAAATCCCACTTAGTTTTCAGCATCAGATTGTGCTGCTCCAGTAATCGGACCTGAATCCCAAAAGGAAAATGTTTGTGGCTCTTCCGGATATGGGACAAATAAACAAACACCAGCAATTTCTGCTTCTGTTTCCATTTTCCTCAGAATTCTCCAACACCCCTACCTCCATCCAGACATTACTAGAATCCATGGGGTAGGAACACAGAGACAACAGGCCTGTGCACCACAATGGTGATGTAAGAAACAAGGTTGATCTGGGGGCCAGAATAAACATTTCATAATTTTGCACTGCCAGCCAAGCTATCTGTAAATGACTTAAGCAGCACTCCACACACAACAATTACCTATGTGGATTAGTGTGCTGACCATGTGCACTGTCACAGACATGACAACTGCTCATGTGTCAACCTGTTGTTCAATATCATTAATATTTGTAGAAGAGTCCCACCTAGTGGTTCCACCACCAGGAGAGGCCCATGGCATGGTGGCACGAAAGGGAGCCTTCTCAGTGGTAGCACCTTGGTTGTGGAATTCCCTCCTTCTTGAAACGAGGCAAGCATCATTGTTGTTTCTCAGTGAAGCCTAAAACCACAGCCTTTTGTGGGGGGCCAAGTAAATGTTCCACCAGTCACTATTGATAGTCTAGAGCAGCGGTTCTCAACCTGTGGGTCCCCAGATGTTGTTGGACTACAACTCCCATCATCCCTGAGCTCTGGCCTTGCTAGCTAGGGGTGATGGGAGTTGTAGTTCAACAACATCTGGGGACCCACAGGTTGAGAAAGGCTGGTCTAGAGCAGTCCTACTCCCACATCATTAATATTACAGTGGTACCTCGGGTTAAGTACTTAATTTGTTCTGGAGGTCCGTTCGTAACCTGAAACTGTTCTTAACCTGAAGCACTACTTTAGCTAATGGGGCCTCCTGCTGCCGCTGCGCCACCAGAGCACAATTTCTGTTCTCATCCTGAAGCAAAGTTCTTAACTCGAGGTACTATTTCTGGGTTAGCAGAGTCTGTAACCTGAAGCGTATGTAACCTGAAGTGTATGTAACCTGAAGCATATGTAACCTGAGGTACCACTGAACTTGTAACAAGAACTAATGAGTGCTGGAAATGTAAAGAAAGGGAAGGCACCTTCTACCACATGGGGTGGACTTGTAAGGAGGTAAAGGCTTTCAGGGAAAATGGTATATAATGAGTTAAAGAAAATGTTTAAAAATACTTTCGTTAAAAAACCAGAAGCCTTTTTGCTGAGTACAGTAGGTGAAGAGATACCAAGGGAAGATAAAAGACTGTTTATGTATGTAACAACTGCGGCAAGAATTCTTTTAGCCCCAAAATGGAAACAACAAGAAATACCAATGAAAGAAGAGTGGCAGATGAAGATGATGGACTTTGCAGAACTGGCGAAGCTGGCAGGAGAAATCTGAAACCAGCATGATCAAGTATTCCAAAAGGACTGGAGTAAATTTATACAATATTTGTAATAATAATAATAATAATAATAATAATAATAATAATAATAATAATAATATTTATTATTTATACTCCGCCCATCTGGCTGGGTTTCCCCAGCCACTCTGGGCGGCTTCCAACAGAATATTGAAATACAATGATTCACCCAGATTATTGTAAGCAATTAACATCACTAGCAGGGTTGTCTGAAGACTTGTAATGAGAAATCTTTCTATTTTTATTTAAATTTTGAGCTATTTTGTAATGGGTGTAAATAGAACTGGAAAATGTACAAAATGCAATGATATAAAGGTTAATTTTGAAAACCATGAGGCGGGAGGGAAGGAAGTCAATAGGCTCTAAAGAGCCAAAGCTGTAAAGTGGATAGGACCTGACCATTAGGTCCAGTTGTGACCGACTCCAGGGTTGCGGTGCTCATCTCGCTTTATTGGCCAAGGGAGCTGGTGTACAGCTTCCAGGTCATGTGGCCAGCGTAACTAAGCCACTTCTGGCGAACCAGAGCAGCGCACGGAAACGCCGTTTACCTTCCCACTGGAGCGGTACCTATTTATCTACTTGCACTTTGATGTGCTTTTGAACTGCTAGGTTGGCAGGAGCAGGGACCGAGCAACAGGAGCTCACCCCGTTGTGGGGATTCGAACCACCAACCTTCTGATCGGCAAGTCCTACGCTCTGAGGTTTAACCCACAGCGCCACCCACATCCCTGGTAAAGGGGATAGTGATGTTTTATTTATATAAAATAATGCATTGCATCTGTCAGAGCTGCCCCTAGGTCCCAGCTCACAGAGGACCAACGCCCGATCGTCGTTATGTACAAAAGTCTTTATTGAAGTTCAACTTCCATTCCAAAGCCGCAGCGCGCAGCCCTACGTCTTAAACCCTAGACCGGCGAAATCCCGTCTGAATCTCCTCCCCTCTGACACCAGTTTAAGATCCTAGCCCTGCTCCACCTTTTCCGTTGTTCTCTCCTCCTCTGGGTCCTCCTGCCCGCCGGGGCTTTCCCCTTTCTGGACTCTTCCGACGCTGAGTCGGCTGACTCCTCCCCCTGTCTCCGGCGGGCTTTAGGACCCGGTTCCCAATCCTCATTCTCTGCTGTCCCGCCATCCTGTACATTTGAACTTGCCTCTCGCGCCAACCCAGTGACCTTCCTCCTGACCGTCACACTGCTTCTGTCACTGCTTCCCTCTTCCGGGATAGTGCCCGGATCTGACCTCCCCTCCGTTGTCTGGCTCTCCGACGGAGGCGTGGCCAGCCCTGACTTATCTTCACTCCCTGGTGTGGAATCCTCTGCCCTCGATACCTGGGACTCTTCCCCCCCACTATGCTCTGGTGGGGAAGCTGGTCCTGATTTCCAACTGCTACTCTGGGAGTCCCTGCTGGCCCCTTGCTCCTGGAGTGTCCCCCTTGGGAATCCCCTTGCCCTGGCCACTGGCGCCCCCTTCTGTGAATCTTCCGATTCGCTGGAGAGGCTCATGGAATCTCTCGGGCCACTGTCATCTTCTTCTACGCTGCCCTCAGATTCTTCCCCTTCGCTCTCCATCTCCCCTCTTCCCTGTGCTTCTGCTCCTGAGCCCCTGACAGCATCATTATAGAATGTGCATAGATGTAGCATGCCCTAGGATCAGTGGAACTGATGAATGGTGGGACATACATGGAGCAAGCAAACAAATAACATTTCCTCATGACTTCCCACAGTATCTCAATGTGTCTACACATAGCATATACACTGTGTTAAACTCGTTAAACACAGTAGCTGCTCTAACATGTGTTCATCCTATGAGTAAAGGCTTGCAACCATGAAAGCAAGACTGTTCATTTGCACTTTCCCCATTGACTCAGCACTCTGATGGGATGAAGGATGTTGATTCCATGGGAAAGGCCTGTGTGAATGGCTTTCTCCATGTGGTTGTGAGTCATTAAACACTATAGCCAGTGTGGTGTAGTGGTTAGAGCGGTGGACTCGTAATCTGGTGAACTGGGTTCGCTTCCCCACTCCTCCACATGCAGCTGTTGGGTGACCTTCGGCCAGTCACACTTCTCTGAAGTCTCTCAGCCTCACTCACCTCACAGAGTGTTTGTTGTGGGGGAGGAAGGGAAAGGAGATTGTTAGCCACTTTGAGACTCCTTCGGGTAGTGATAAAGTGGGATATCAAATCCAAACTCCTATAGCAGTGCTTTGGGGTGAACCCATGGCAAAGCAGTTCTCACAGAGCTGAGAGAATGTGTCAAAGGTGGGATAGACATGCAAGCATTTGTTATGAATCATGGTGGTGAACAAGTGTCCTTCCCATGCTGACCTTCTACATGGAGGCGATGGTCATGTAGGCAGTTGCCATATGGGAAATGAGTTTGAGGCACACTTGGAAAAAAGCTTATATCCAAACAGAATTTTCCTCTAGTTTCAAATAGGTCCATTGAGGCTATCCTGTCCCTTAGACAATTCTGGGCATCAGGCCTGTGTAGGAGCATTGCAAGTCCTTGTTGGAAACTGCAGGAGCCCATGGCAGTTTTGCTGTTGCAACCCCAGAAAAGAAGCCAACTGAGAACTCTCAGGTAAGTTCCGCCCACTGTTGTGTGGGCTGGTCGATCCCTCCCCTTACCTGGCCAACTCTCTCCTGGCAATGCCACCCACCCCCCCAGCTGGGATTGGGTATCTGGCAGAGGTAGACTGCTACCTCCAGGTGTCCAGTGGAGGGGGGCATATCCAGGCTCTGTACTGCTGGGAGCCACATGGGATCGGACGGGGGGCTGCAAAAGGCGCCCCCTGTTTGATGTGGGGAGCAATCATTATGTAACACAAGGCCCACTCATCAGCTATCTCTAGGGTCAGTACAGTACATTTGCCACATATAAAGGTAAAGGAAGCCCTGACCATTAGGTTCAGTTGCAGACGACTCTGGGGTTGCGGCGCTCATCTCACTTTATTGGCAGAGGGAGCTGGCGTACAGCTTCCAGGTCATGTGGCCAGCAGGAGTAAGCCACTTCTGGAGAACCAGAGCAGCGCACGGAAACGCCGTTTACCTTCTCGCTGGAGCGGTACCTATTTATCTACTTGCACTTTGACGTGCTTTCGAACTGCTAGGTGGGCAGGAGCAGGGACTGAGCAACGGGAGCTCACCCCGTTGTGGGGATTCGAACCGCTGACCTTCTGATCAGCAAGCCCTAGGCTCTGGGGTTTAGACCACAGCGCCACCTGCGTCCCCACATTTGCCACGTACTTGGGCCAAATAGGGTTGCCATACATCCAGAATTTCCAGAAAACTGTAGCCGCAAACCGCAAGTCCAGGCTGAAATATTGCAGAAATATCTGGGAAAATCCGGACGTATGGCAGCCCATATCGGCCCATATCACTGTTGCCTACTTCTCTCTGAAACACTCAACAACTTTGACAAAAAAAAAAGGTCAATAATTTTTCTGTCCAGGGACAAACGTTTCTGTAACAAAACCTTGCTCAATGTTTGTGCAAGACATTTGTACAATTCCCTTTTAATTTCTCTTAGAGAACATAAAGGCCTTTTCATCAGTAGTATTTGCAAGAATAAGGTCAAGAATGTCAAGTTCTTCCCAGTGGCATAGCGTGGGGGGTGCAGGGGGGGCTGGCCGCACCGGGCGCAACATCTGGGGGTTAGGGTTAGGGGGTGCAAATCCACGGGTTAGGGGGCGCAAATTACTTGCCTTGCCCCGGGTGCTGACAACCCACGCTACGCCACTGGTTCTTCCAGATTGTTCTGCTAGGCCTTCCCTAAAACTTGGCATTAGAATCTCATTCTAATCTGACTCCCTTTCACCATAACCATTCTGTGTTCCTCTGATAGATCCCGATTGACACCTATTTCCCCCCACCCCTCCCACAACTCACCTTGTCAATGAAAGAGGCCAATTTACTATTGAGGCTCTGCAGCTCATTCTTTGCTTGAAACTTCACGGCTAGGGCTGTGGTATCAATTCCCAGGTTCAGAGGTTGCAGCAGGGACTTGTTGCAAATCACAGGAGCGATGGCGCGAGATGTACCGGTCATGACGCTTCCAGTATCCATGAAGCTGCAGCTATATCCAGTGCCACGGTAGCTATGCTCAGCAACAACACCATGATGGCCACTTCTGCTACTGGTGGAAAAGTTGGGTTCATAAGTGCCAACACTCTTGCTGCTAAAGCCACCTGCTCCTCCATAATATATCCCAATACCCATTGGAGGGCAAAGAGGTTGGCTCATAAGGCCCTGGCTTCCTTTGGTGGGCAGAACCTCAGAATAAGAGCTGTAATTTTTTGGATCAGATCCAGAACCACAGTGGGAAGACATTGCTGCCTGGAGGAGCTGGAGCAAAAGCAGATGAAAGGAATTGCAAAAGGTGCACTCCGGGGGGGGAGGAGAGGGGGAGAGGAGAGGCAAAGGCTTTGTGGGTTTAAGTAGGGCAAGTCGTCCTTTATATCCATTTTGGGAAGCTGGGTTTGGCTGCTTCATTGTGGAGGAATAGCAATTTCTAGGCATTTATGAGCTGGGAATTTTGGGCAATAGGCTTCTCATGTGATGGGCTTAATAACCAGGCAAAACACTGGCAGCTCCCCTTCTGAGTGTGTCTCCCATAAAGCAGCCATGGATCTGTGTCACACAATATTAGGCCAGGGCCAAGGCAGAACCCCACTCCAGTTGCCCATCCTTCAAAAAGGAGGCGTTTTCGAACCTTTCCATGCAACCTAATTGCAAAATCTGCAGGCTGGGTAACTAGCTCATTGTGAGTGAAGGCATCCAGGAAGAAGGGCTCTTGAGTGCTAAACATTCATTAACCCCCATGGAAGCTTTTGCAGAAATGTCATCACCACACCAGAAGCACATTCCTGAGTGTGGCGGACGCTTCGTGATGCTTGCTTAACTGGCTACACTACAGACTGATGGCCATCACGATGCTCAAGCCAAGTATCTAGGCCCTTGTGAGGGACAGTGAAGCGAGCAGATGCCATAATTAACCTTGTATTTTTTGTTGCCATCCCTGCTTCATCTGCCAATAAAAACTATGATTATAGGATCTGTTGCTGCCGCCCTTTTGAAGGCTTGCTTAATCATTATTAGTAGCTTTGGGTTTCTCTGTCTCTGTCTCTTCTCTGGTTGCTCCACAACTAGCAACTATATTACTGTTTTGTTTGGGGTATCTAGGAGTCTATAGTGAACTCAGACTTCGGGGACTTTGTCAAGCTCCTCCCTGATTTTTTAAAAAATATATATTTATTGGGGATCAGCTAAGCCCACCAGTAAAGAGAGGAAAATGTCTGGGTCACAACTGGTTGAATTTAACTAATTGCTACTCAAAGAAGTCCCACTGGAATTAATGAACCAAAGTTGCTCGTGCTCACCTGTTTCATTTTCTGAAATGATATGTGAAGCAAAGCAAAGCTGTCCTTCAAAATTCACGCTTCTCTGAATTTTATAATACAGTTCTTCCTCCAAGAAGTCATTGCTAAAATGTACAAATAAGTTCATATATTAGCAAAAAGAACATACAAAAAATGTGTTTGCTTTGTAACCATTTGTGTGTGTTAGGCAAAATTGCATAACAACTTGTATGTTAGGAGAAATTTGCATGCTGATGAATTTGCATGAAGACTTTTAATAATAATTATAATCAGTGCTTTTCTTTCTGGGGGGGGGGGACACAGGGGTAAGCGTATCCCTAAACATTTTGTGAATCTTTGTACTTTTGTCCATTTACTCTATTTATTTTTCCTGATTTGAACTATAAAATGGTGGTTTTCTTGAGTCAAAATGAGAGTACCCCTAAATGTTGTTTTGTTTTTTTAGAAAAAAACACTGATAATAATAACTGCAAAATGATGTGGAAACGTGGAGAACTGAATTTGTGAGAAACTGAGAGAAACCAAAATCGACAGATTTGCCTACCAGTTGGCAGGAAAGGCCCATAGTGGAGAAAGAGAGATGAAAGAGGGAAGGGGGCAATAGCGCCACCAAAATTTATGGTCCAATTTGCTCTAGAACGGGAGACATTGCAATGATGGTGGGGTAATTTTAAGGGAAGAGGTCACATGCATGCAGTAAAGGTAAAGGGGACTCCTGACCATTGGGTCCAGTCGTGACCAGCTCTGGGCTTGCGGCGCTCATCTTGCTTTATTGGCCGAGGGAGCTGGCGTACAGCTTCCAGGTCATGTGGCCAGCATGACTAAGCCGCTTCTGGCGAACCAGAGCAGTGCATAGAAACGCCATTTACCTTCTCGCTGGAGCGGTTCCTATTTATCTACTTGCACTTTGACGTGCTTTCGAACTGCTAGGTTGGCAGGAGCAGGGACCGAGCAACGGGAGCTCACCCCGTTGCGGGGATTCGAACCGCCGACCTTCTGATCAGCAAGTTCTAGGCTCTGTGGTTTAACCCACAGAGACACGTAGCCATAAGCATGCTTAAAAACGTTTTGCAGAAATAAAGGTTTAAAAAAGTATAAAAGGGTGGAAGAAAACACACACAGCATTACCTCCTTTTGTTATCTGGTAGATTTGCAACTCTAGTCATCAGCTGCTGCTGGACATGCAACATAGTGTCCCTGCCTGCCACACCCATTGGCTAATTCTCATTGAGCCAGTCCACTTTCCCCTTGTGTTCATAATTCAGGGAAGAGCATAAATATACGTGAATTTATGTATTTATGGAAATCTTTCTAAATCTATGCAAGTTTTATCTGTGTTTATTGATGCGTTTGGCTGTATTTTAATGTATTTGAATTCGGGAAAATATTTGAAGAAATGTGTAAGTTGAAATTTTTATTCCTTGAGATGCTAGAGACTTTTCACTCATTCTGTAGGTATATCAGGAAATAATATTGTACAAGCTATTGCATATTTTAACAATATTATCATGTGTTATTGTTATTTTCAATTAGTCATACTCAGAATAGATCCATTGAAATATTGGTCTATTGATTTCAATAGGTCTATCTTGAGCATGACTTATTATTATTATTAGTAATAATAATAGTCTTTTAATGGTTGGCTCATCATTGTTTTATGTTTGCTTTTTATTTGTAAGCTGCATTGAGCACATGCTTTGTAGGGGGGGGAATGTAGGGTACACACACACACGAAGACAGGGGGCTGCCCCCAAAGTTGATGGCCATTTTGGAGTGCACGTGCAGCATTTTGTGATCAATTACACAAGGCGGGGCTTACTTGCCCCCTCCCAATATTTTATTCAAGTTGGCACCCCTGCCATTAACAATCTAAAAAACAAGAACCAGGGAGAGTGAAAAATACAGCTTTGTAGATGGTGCATTCTGGACAATGACTAGTAGCTGTGTATATTTTATAGGCTCAATAAGCCACACTTTGCTTTTTTTAATTAAGCACAGCATTCCAAGCTCATAAATGCTGGAAACGTTCTGATCTCCCCATTATAAGACTGCCAAACCCAGTTCTCCAAAGAGATATAAAGCCCAAGCTCTTTTCAGAGTGGATCAGGCTGTTTTGTGTGGGCCCTTCCTGCAATTTTTAACTCTCCTCGTTTTCGAACGCATTGAACTTCAGAAGCAATGTCTTCTCCATCGAGCCCTGGAAACGGACCCAGCAGCTTTACTTCCTGCTCAGATGTCCTTCCGCCGATCGGGAGCAAAGACCGTACCAGCTCTCCCAGCCCTTCAAAGGGATCCAGCTCTGGGTTCAGGGCAGCTGGTTACTTTAGCAGCAGAAGTTTGGGTGGCATCAGCTCAAGAGGATCCAGAAATTCCAGCGCTGGCTACCACTCCGCTAGATATGGATATGGCCATCGGGGAGTCGGCTACTCTGGCACTGGATTCAGTCACAGTCCTTATGGCTCATATGGGCTTAGGCGACCCATTGCCAGCGGAACTGGGACGCCCTTCATCACTCCTGTGACTTGCAATGAGTCTCTGTTGCAGCCTCTCAACCTGGAAATAAACTCTGCCGCCCAAGCGATGAAATGCCAGGAGAAGAACGAGCTCCAGTGCCTGAACAGCAAATTTGCCTGTTTCATTGACAAGGTGAGTTAAAAGAAAGCAAACTGAAATAGGAAAATATGAACTTGTGCAAAGAAATGTCAGAGATGGGAGATTTTTGCGCACCAAAGAGAGACGCCAGCTGCTTCCGATTCTCCTGTGAATGCAATGGCATCTTCAGGAGAGAACAGGCCCTTTCTCTGTCCCCCTCCCTTCCCAGCTGACACTAAACTGATCTGCATCTCTTGGACCAATGTGCAGATTGGAACTTTGTTGTCCACTGGCTTTGTTGTCCAAGTGTTCTGATCCAGTTTCCTATGCAAAAAAGTTTTGGATTACATTTTAAAAATGTGTATTTTGTAAGAAAAGAATGTTTAGAGATGCATATTTGGAGAGAAAATGTTTTTTAAATACATATTTAAATGTGGGTTTTCATGTGGCTGTTGTGGGGCGGGGGGGGGGCATGTGGAAAGAGGGCAGACTTCTGGTTGAACACATGGAAAAGTGTCATAAACCATGAAGGGACTGGTTTGCCCATCCTTACTCACTTTGAGAGCACATGGACAACAGCTGCTATTACATAGAAGAAGTGGCCAGTGTGAGTTTCATTTTCGGACTTCGCTCCTCTCCAAGGTAGTAATGCAGTTAAGTAATCTTAGACTCTGAACGTTATGGCCTTATGTCCTCTGCAACCCCTTTAGATGACAACATGGAATACTTCACTTACTTTGAAATCTGGTACACCACCCCTGAGGCATTTGATGGCCCTCCTGCTCATTGCGTGACCAGGCGGCGACAGCCCCAGCCCCCAGGGATCAAAAGGAAGGAATAAAGACTCTGACAATGTTGTATGGAATTAAAATTAGGCCACAACTTTATTAAACTTCTGAATGTAGGAAGAACTCGGCTTAGGCCTTGGGCCTGTATCCCTCCCAGCCCTGCAGCTGGGGGGGAACTGGAATATGGTAAACATCAGGGTAAATGCAATATGGGGGTGCTCTGTGAGATGCAAGTGTAGCAGGCAGCCCAGCCCATATCCCTGTACGCAGGGTAGTTCACTGACAGCCTTTCAGTGTATGGCCAGTGAAACCCATTATATAACCCCTTTAAGAGGGGACCCTGGAATCACTGCCTCAGGGGGTGAATCCCACTTCACGCCCCCCCCCCATTATAGGGAAGAAAAGACTAAAGGATTCCACCCAAGGCCATAACTGCCAAAGTTGTGACAAATTGCTACTGGGAAGACAAAACCTGCCAAAGCAGAAAAATTTCTTCACAGTCCTTCAACAGCAACCAGTCATAGACCATAGCAGCGCCCGCTAAACAGGAAGAAAAAGCTAACCTGCAAACAAGAAAACATTAAACTAAGGGAGGGCAGGAAGGGTGAATCTCCTAAGCCAACTGCCTGGATACTGTCAGCTCCACCCCCTTATATATATGGGACTGGCCCCACTTCCCAGCAATGAAACTTGACTACTGAGGCTGGGCATGAACCTCCAAAAAAGAACACTGAGAGGCAGGCCAGTCCCTGTTTGCCAGTAGGTTCCCTGGGAACTGTAGCACCGCGTGAGACCCCGCAAAGGGCACCCACAATGTAAAGTGTGAGTGTTCATTCTGCTGAGTGGGCCCTTTGGCCTGTGCCCTGAAGTCCTACTCTGGTGGCACCAGCTGCTCTCTTGGCCTCACTGGCAAGTTGCAGTGGTACCTCGCAAGACGAATGCCTCGCAAGACGAAAAACGCGCAAGACGAAAGAGTTTTCCGTTTTTTGAGTCGTTGTGATGGCCTGGGATTCCGATTCAGAGGCTGAACCAGAGGAATCCCAGCCTGCACAGGAGTCCCCGCCTCCAGGGCCGGCTGAACTGGGGCAGGACCTTGATGCTGAAGCGCCTGCACCTGTGTCGGATCCTCAGGAGCAGGCACCAGGTGATCCCACTCTGGCTCCAGAGGTGGTTGAGGACTCAGTGCCTGCAGGTGAGTCTCCCCCTGGGCTCAGTAACCCTTCAGCCTCTCCTGAACTGCAGAGACTCAGGGCAGAGAGGCAAAGGGAACTGGTTGCTCCCAGGAGGAGTGCTTACCTTAAGGCCAAGAGAGGCGGGTCTCCTGGGGGCCAGGACCGCCCCTGGCCTCAGAGAAGATAAAGGCCAGTCGGCCCGGTCCCAGGTTGTGGGAGCAACGTCGTTGTTGAGTTCCTGTTCCTGCCCGGACCCAGACCTGACTCTCCAGTGCTCCTGTCCCCGCCCGGCTTCCTGTTTCGGACCTCGCCCCGCTCCTTGTGGACTGATTCCAGGCTAGTGACCCAGGACCGGACTTTGACTACGCCTATGGTAACCTTCCCCCCGGGATCAGCACAGTCGTTCCGCAAGACGAATTTCCCTATGGGCTTGCTTCGCAAGACGAAACGTCTTGCGAGTTCTTGCGAGTTTGTTTCCTTTTTCTTAAAGCCGCTAAGCCACTAAGCCGTTAATAGCCGCTAAGCCGCTAAGCCGCTAATAGCTGCTAAGCCACTAAGCCGCTAATAGCTGTGCTTCGCAAGACGAAAAAACCGCAAGACGAAGAGACTCACGGAACGGATTAATTTCGTCTTGCAAGGCACCACTGTACTCAGTCATGTTCCAAACACATTTTGAAAGCTGGGGTTTTGAAAACCAAGAGAGATGGCTGCATAAGAATATGGGAGGTGTACCCTGTCCATGCAGCAGCTGGTACTGATATCCAAATCAGCTGAATGGTTCCTCTGCAAGAGAAGCACCTTTTCAGCTTGTTTCAATGGCCAGTTTCTGGGGTGTGTGGAAACAGATTACCCTAGGAATCAAATGTAGACAGGAGAAAAGGGGATAAAATGGGAAGGGCCACAGTTTGCTGTTTGAGCATCTGCTTTGCATGCAGAAGACCCCAAATTTAATGCCCGGCACCCCCAGATAGGACTGGGAGTATCCCCTACTTGAAACCCTGGAGAGTTAGTGGTGGTTAGTGTAAACCAGGCATGGCCAAATTGGCCCTCCAGATGTTTTGGGACTACAACTCCTGAAGGGCCATAAGAATATTATTTTATATATATTATCAAACCCTGCTTCTCTCCTCTCATATATATATGAGCTCATCAAACCTGTTTTAGGCTTTTCTAGGGACGCAGGTGGCGCTGTGGGGGACGCAGGTGGCGCTGTGGGTTAAAGCCTCAGCGCCTAGGGCTTGCCAATCGAAAGGTCGGCGGTTCGAATCCCTGCGGCGGGGTGCGCTCCCGCTGCTCGGTCCCAGCGCCTGCCAACCTAGCAGTTCGAAAGCACCTCCGGGTGCAAGTAGATAAATAGGGACCACTTACCAGCGGGAAGGTAAACGGTGTTTCCGTGTGCGGCTCTGGCTCGCCAGAGCAGCGATGTCACGCTGGCCACGTGACCCGGAAGTGTCTCCGGACAGCGCTGGCCCCTGGCCTCTTAAGTGAGATGGGCGCACAACCCCAGAGTCTGTCAAGACTGGCCCGTACGGGCAGGGGTACCTTTACCTTTACCTTTTTAGCCTCTTAGATTCTATCTCAAAAAACCCCTCCCTTTTTAGATCTGTCAGGAACAACAAGGCTGGTGGGGCCTCTTGGCATCCAAGGTTGTAAAGAGATAAAGAAGACTCAGGAATGTCCGTTGCTGTCATTGCAGGGAAGAGGGGGCGATTCATGCTCGAGCATAATCAGGATATGCCCATGTAAGGAAATAGAAACTTACTATAACTTTCGATTTCCCAGAAATCTGGTGGTTTACAAGAAATCAGGTGGTATTGTATTCTTCAAATGTATAAAAAGCTGCCACGCTCAGAGTTGGGTGTGCAGACACCTTTGCTATGCATATGCATTTCAAGCAAATCCTGTTCTCCCCTGCAAGGTCGTTTGCCACTTTGTGTGACTCTGTGCTCCGGGGACCCAATAGCAGATATGGAACAGGTCCTTCACTCCCATCATCCCTAGCTAACAGGACCAGTGGTCAGGGATGATGGGAATTGTACAGTGGTACCTCGGGTTAAGAACTTAATTTATTCTGGAGGTCCGGTCTTAACCTGAAACTGTTCTTAACCTGAGGTATCACTTTAGCTAATGGGGCCTCCCACTGCCGTTGTGCTGCCAGCACACGATTTCTGTTCTCATCCTTAGGTAAAGTTCTTGACCCGAGGTACTACTTCCGGGTTAGCGGAGTCTGTAACCTGAAGCACTTGTAACTCGAACCATTTGTAACCCGAGGTACCACTGTAGTCCCCAAACATCTGGAGGGCCAAGTTTGGCCATGCCTGGAACAATACAGTGGTACCTCGTGTTACACCTCGGGCTTCAGGTTACATATGCTTCAGGTTACATACACTTCAGGTTACAGACTCCGCTAACCCAGAAATATTACCTCAGGTTAAGAACTTTGCTTCAGGATGAGAATAGAAATCATGGTCCGGCGGCGCAGCGGCAGCAGGAGGCCCCGTTTGCTAAAGTGGTGCTTCAGGTTAAGAACAGTTTCAGGTTAAGAACGGACCTCCAGAACGAATTAAGTACGTAACCAGAGGTACCACTGTACTAAGCTAGATTGACCAGTTGTCTGACTTAGCATAAGGCAGCTTCCCAAGTTCCTATAGCTTATTTGCTGAAGGTTTGGGAGTTTTCTTTTTTCTTTTTCTACTACATTCTGGTCTGTTTAGAGCTTATTGGATTGGTGGCTCTAGAAACCATGTGGTGTGGAATCAAGAATGACCTGTGCGCACCTGAAGCAACCATTCAGCATGCCAATGCCAACAGAAAAATACAGATTAGAAATTGTCCAGAAGAACAAGTAGGGAGAGCGGTGTAGCACTCATAGCATGTTTGTGGGCTTCTAAGAGGTGTCTAAGAGGTATGGAAGTGAGAGCTGGACCATAAAGAAGGCTGATCGCCGAAGAATTGATGCTTTTGAATTATGGTGCTGGAGGAGACTCTTGAGAGTCCCATGGACTGCAAGAAGATCAAACCTCTCCATTCTGAAGGAAATCAGCCCTGAGTGCTCACTGGAAGGACAGATTGTGAAGCTGAGGCTCCAGTACTTTGGCCACCTCATGAGAAGAGAAGACTCCCTGGAGAAGACCCTGATGTTGGGAAAGATGGAGGGCACAAGGAGAAGGGGGCGACAGAGGACGAGATGGTTGGATAGTGTTTTCGAGGTTACCAGCCTGAGTCTGACCAAGCTGCGGGGGGCAGTGGAGGACAGGAGTGCCTGGCGTTCTCTGGTCGGACACGACTAAACGACTAAACAAC
Organism: Podarcis cretensis; assembly: GCF_951804945.1. NCBI lineage: Eukaryota > Metazoa > Chordata > Lepidosauria > Squamata > Lacertidae > Podarcis > Podarcis cretensis. Next base: position 7,296,334 of record NC_137171.1, read on the forward strand.
AACAACAACAAGAGGTGTCTGGTTGGGACGCAGGTGGCGCTGTGGGTTAAAGCCTCAGCGCTTAGGGCTTGCCGATCGAAAGGTCGGTGGTTCGAATCCCTGCGGCGGGGTGCGCTCCCGCTGCTCGGTCCCAGCGCCTGCCAACCTAGCAGTTCGAAAGCACCTCCGGGTGCAAGTAGATAAATAGGGACCGCTTACCAGCGGGAAGGTAAACGGCGTTTCCGTGTGCGGCTCTGGCTCTGGCTCTGGCCAGAGCAGCGATGTCACGCTGGCCACGTGACCCGGAAGTGTCTCCGGACAGCGCTGGCCCCTGGCCTCTTAAGTGAGATGGGCGCACAACCCCAGAGTCTCTCAAGACTGGCCCGTACGGGCAGGGGTACCTTTACCTTTACCAAGAGGTGTCTGGTTAGCCACTATGGAAACAGGATGCTGAGCTGAATGGGCTTTCAAGCCGATCAAGCGGTGGTCAGATAATTGTATGTGGTTGAAGACAAAGGGGGAATTCTGTTTGACCCGAGCATTAACAGTGTGAAAATCACAGGTCATTGGCTCTGTATTTGTGTGTAGATAGAGAATGCTGAAGGTCGCAGAGTAATCATGAGGAAGAAGGGAGAAATTGGAATTTTCTTTTCTTTCTTTTTAAAATAATATTTATTAAATTTTTAACAAGAAAAAAGTTACAAAACAGTAAACAAAAAACACAAGAAAAATACAAAAACCAGAATTTAACATAAAAATAAAAAATAAAAATCCCTCTTTCTAATATCTTACCACTCATTTACTTATTTTCATGACTTCCTCACACCTCCCTTTTTTGTATTCCATTTAAAAATTTGTTCAGCAAATTCATACCCTCTTAATTTACCCTTAATTGTTTATCCTCGCATATTATAACTTCAAATTTTCGTCTAATATCAATCCATTCTTGCATATTCTTAGGTTGCCTTATTGCTACAACCACTTCGTTTCATTCCAACGTCATTAACATTCAATAATTTTACAGTGTTTCTGTAGATAGATTTTAAATTTCTTCCATTCTTCTTCCACCAACTCTTCTCCCTGGTCTCGGATTCTGCCAGTCATTTCCGCCAATTCCATGTAGTCCATTACTTGCATCTGCCATTCTTCCAAGGTGGGTAGGTCTTGTGTCTTCCAATGCTTTGCAATGAGTATTCTTGCTGCTGCTGTAGCGTACATAAAGAAAGTTCTATCCTTCTTTGGCACCAATTGGCCGACCATGCCCAGGAGAAAAGCCTCTGGTTTCTTCAAGAAAGTATATTTAAATACCTTTTTCATTTCATTATAGATCATCTCCCAGAAAGCCTTAATCCTTGGGCACGTCCACCAAAGGTGAAAGAATGTACCTTCAGTCTCTTTACATTTCCAAAATTTATTATCGGGCAAATTTGCCCGAAATTGGAATTTTCTTTCTCTTTATTTTGCTGAGATCATTTTGCATATTGCTCTTTGATTTTTATTTATTTTTTAGTTGCAGGACTGTTCACAGCATACAATAAAAACAGTTTCAAAAGAGCCAGCAGTGGGTTCATTCAGTGGGACATATTGTGCTGCTTTTCCTGATATAATGCTAGTTCTTCTCTCAGGTTTGCTAATGTTCCTTTCACACCAGTGCCTGTTGCATTATGGATCCATGGTCTCTCTCCACCCCCTTACTTATATACCAGTGTGTTGCATTAAATTTCACTCACACCAGTGACACACTACTCTCCCACAATTTCTGCACATGTGTGATTTTGTTTCCCCATGATCCTCGCCTGGAAAGAGCTGTATGCTGGTATACTGCCCCAAATTTCACCACTTTCACAATTTTTTAGGTTAAGGGGGCTGCATAGGGGCTCCCTATAACATAGCAAAGGTAAAGGAACCCCTGACCATTAGGTCCATTCGTGACCAACTCTGGGGTTGCGGCGCTCATCTTGCTTTACTGGCCGAGGGAGCTGGCGTACAGGTCATGTGGCCAGCATGACTAAGCCGCTTCTGGCGAACCAGAGCAGCGCACGGAAACGCCGTTTACCTTCCCACCAGAGTGGTACCTATTTATCTACTTTTACTTGGACGTGCTTTCGAATTGCTAGGTTGGCAGGAGCTGGGACCGAGCAATGGGAGCTCACCCCGTCATGGGGATTCGAACCGCCAACCTTCTAATCGGCAAGTCCTAGGCTCTGTGGTTTAACCCACAACGCCCCCTGCGTCCCTCATGTAACATAGAAATGACCCCTAAACATGAGTTATATTCCATTACCTCTCCAGAAGTAGCTTTTACATCATGTGAATGCTCAAGTATAATGTGGAAATTAACAGTTTGGGAAATGCCAGAGAATGCAAGAAAACACTTCCAGCAGCAATTAAAAACCTGCTGAAGCTGAACCACTCTCTTTTTGTGGGGCAGGGCACTTTTTTGTTGCTGCTGTTGTTGAGAAAATTTGGGAAGGGGGGGTGAATTGATTTTTGGGGAGACATGGAAAGGAATTTAATGTTTTGGGGCTTGGGTTATCAGAACTTAATGTTTCGGGATTTGAATATTTTGATGGTTTAGTTTTGCAGAGGCTGGAAATTTGTGGTCTCAGCCAAATCACTTGTTCCCAAGTCTGACACATTTGCCTTCTGAAGCAGAAATGGTTGTGGGGATCAAGTGAGGCTTGGGAATCAAGTGAGGTTGTGGGAATGCTTTGCATTCAGTTTGTTGTCTTGGGCAAGTCACATCTAATCCAGTATCCTCCCTGAACAGTGAATTTATAAGATGCTTTTGAAAAACTTATTGCAAACACATGAACGAAACCATTCAGTAATCCATTGTTACATCTATCAAAACTTATTTACACTGTTAATAATAATAAATAATAATTTTTTATTTATATCCCGCCCTCCCCAGCCAAAGTCTCAGGGCGGCTAACAACAATAAAATAAGACAACATTTTAAAATCATTTCATTAAAAAATTACTTGAATTTGTTGAATTTATCTTAATGCTACCACCCTTTTTAAATGAACACAATTTTCACCCATATATTCAGTAAACATTTTCCAGTCTGCTTTAAACATACATTATTCTTGTTCTCTTAATCTATATGTTAAATCTACACTGCCCACTTTTTGAAAGGAGAGATGGGTGCTCTCTGTATTCGCCCGTAATGCATGGTCACGTACCCTATGCATTTGCAACAATTTTACTTATTGTAAAAGCACAATAAGCCTCCAGTGTATTATGTTTTGAGGAAACTAACCCTGTCAATGTTTATTTGAATTTTCCTTCTTTTCTTCCTTCCAGAGCACAAAATACTATTCCAGGCACTAATGTTTACACTTATATTATACATGTAGCAGAATGTGCTTGGGAAATCAGACATAAGAAATAAAAATACAAAATGATTCCCCTCCCCCCTCCCGGATCACTGCATTAGCATGGAACTTGCTGGCTGCAGATAGGAGCTAATGGATAGGCGTTGTGAATTTAAATACCCCCTCTTCCTCTCTCAACTTAGAGAAAGTGTTCTTTCATTGTCAATCCCTGCTCCCCTCTGCAAGGATATTCCTTACAGGGTTGTTGTAATGGATACAGAAACAACATATGTAAGGATCCGTTGCAATAGCAGATAGGATAGTCCTCATGCAGAACTTTTCTGCAAAACTGATATGGGGGTTTCAGTCCCAGTGAAATCCCTTTGCATGTGCTTTCCTCCTTGTTGATACATCCAAATCAGCTACATGGGAGAAAGGCATGGCCGGGGTGGCCCTCTATGTCACATGGTACAAAAAAGAGTGGAAATAATGCTCTCTGATACCATAATCAAGGGGTGAGGACATTTTTCAGCTCAAGGGCCACATTCCTTTCTGGGCAACCTTCTGGGGACCACCTGTTAGTGAAGGTTAGAGCAAAAGTGGGCAGAGCAAGGAATAGGAATTTTAATTTTTTTGCCATAGCCTGGTTTATTCGTATCTCACACGCCCCTCTCTATCCTCTGCCCAGGCAAGCAAGCAGCATTATCAGAGTTCGAGAACATATTCCAGCCAGGCAAAAACATGCAAGGGAAGTGCAAAGAAAGGCTGGTGTGGCTCAGAATTGGATGTGGCCTGGGGGACTGTCAAGGGCCAGATAGGGAACTCCAGAAGGTCACATGTGGTTCCCCCAGGACATGGGAATCCTCATCCCCAATCTATGCCCTTATAGACATTTTGTATTGTGGAGGCAGATCAGCAGAAGCACATATACCTGCCTTCTCAACTGAAGTACATGTAGGACCTTCCTGTGTCTGTATCACAGTTCACATGGGGGACCAGTTCAAAGTGCATGGGGGTTTGGATGGTTGAACGTTCCAAAAAAGCATTCTTTCTCTAGTTTAGTTTCTTACATTGTTGTTTAGTCGTTTAGTTGTGTCCGACTCTTCGTGACCCCATGGACCAGAGAATGCCAGGCACTCCTGTCTTCCACTGCCCCCCGCAGTTTGGCCAAACTCATGCTGGTAGCTTCGAGAACACTGTCCAACCATCTCGTCCTCTGTCGTCCCCTTCTCCTTGTGCCCTCCATCTTTCCCAACATCAGGCTCTTTTCCAGGGAATCTTCTCTTCTCATGAGGTGGCCAAAGTATTGGAGCCTCAGCTTCAGGATCTGTCCTTCCCGTGAGCACTCAGGGCTGATTTCCTTCAGAATGGATAGGTTTGATCTTCTTGCAGTCCATGGGACTCTCAAGAGTCTCCTCCAGCACCATAATTCAAAAGCATCAATTCTTTGGTGATCAGTCTTCTTTATGGTCCAGCTCCCACTTCCATACATCACTACTGGGAAACCTATAGCTTTGACTATACAGACCTTTGTTGGCAAGGTGATGTCTCTGCTTTTTAAGATGCTGTCTAGTTTCTTACACAGCATGTGAATAAATAACATGATCAACCGATACACCACCCTTTTGTTTTTTCAAAAATGGTCTCCCATTAAGCTGCTTTTGCTCTCCATTCAGGTCCGGTTCCTGGAGCAGCACAACCTGATGCTGAAGACCAAGTGGGACTTCTTGAAGGAGAAGAAGCGCCAGAAAAGCCACATGGAGCCCCTGTTTAGCGAATACATCAGTAGGCTGAGGAAGGAGCTGGAGTGCCTGGAATGGGAGAGGAATCAGCTGAAGGTCGAAATGAACAATTGGAGAGAATGCATGGAAGGGAACAAGAAGAGGTGAACTCCAGGGCTGGGTTCAGCATTTTTCTTCTAAGTGGCCTGGTCTGAGGTGGGTCACAACAGCAGCATGACTGAATAACAGGGTTATTCTCTGCAGGTTATTCTCTGCATTAGGCCCACCATGTTTTCCTCAATGAAGTGGGAAATCTGGGTTCGAGGTTGTTTGTTAAGGGTGCTGGGAACTGTAGCTCTGTGACGGTTGAGCTCCGAGGATTCTTTGTGGGAAGCTGTGTGGTGTGAGTTGCACTGCTTGGCAGCAGTTGGCCGTTGGCTCAATGCTCTCAATGCTCACATTGAGAACTCTTCAACTTTTTCAGATCTGGCACCCACCTTTAACCCAGTCATGCACTGGGTGGTAAAAAGGTAAAGGACCCCTGACAGTTAAGTCCAGTAGCAGACGACTCTGGGGTTGCGACGCTCATCTCGCTTTACAGGCCAGGGGAGCCAGCGTTTGTCCTCAGACAGTTTTTCCGGGTCATGTGGCCAGCATGACTAAGCCGCTTCTGGTGCAATGGAACACCGAAACCAGAGCAGCGCACGGAAACGCCGTTTACCTTCCCACCAGAGCGGTACCTATTTATCTACTTGCACTTTTTGGTGTGCTTTCAAACTGCTAGGTTGAAAAGAGCAGGGACCGAGCAACAGGAGCTCATCCCATTATGTGGATTTGAACTGCCGACCTTCTGATCGGCAAGCCCAAGAGGCTCAGTGGTTTAGACCACAGTGCCACCTGCGTCCCCGATGCACTGGGTGACCCAGTGCCAATAGATATTTGTATGGTGGCTGTGCTGCTGTTGCGACCCACATCAGACCAGGCCACAACCTGGTAGTGGGTCATGATGATCAATGGCCCAAACTCCTGTCATTCATTCATTTATTCATTCATTCATTTCTCACTTTTCCCCAACTGGCTGCATGGGCAAAACTTGCTCATTTTCTATATGCAGGGACCTTTGCATGACGGGGGCACCTTGAGTCATGTGAGCCATGGAGTCTGTGCCTGGAATATGAACAACAGGGCCTGCCCAATACATTTTGCTGCCCGATGCAAAGAAATGATGGTGGCTTCCTGACACCACCACCATTTTGTGTACACAAACCAGCCAGACAGGCAGTTGAATCTTATTTCAACATTGGTGATGGGACAGCTGGCTAGCTTAGACAGTGCAGGGCAGATCACACAAAACTCACTGCTCTGTCTTCCAACAACTTGTTGCCACTCCTTGCCATTGCCACCACTCTGCCTAATGTTAGGGCCGGCTTTGGTTAGGAAGTGGTCCAGCCTACCCATAAGTGGACTATTTCAACGAGACCCCAAGCCTTAACAAGTCACTACTGGGCTAGTCATTTGAGGACATAATGACCTTCTATTTAGAAAGGCCTTCCTTTCTTTCTGGTTCAACATGGTGATATTAATTATTAGTCACTAATGCATGAAGTCTGTCTTTATAACCTCCCCAGGTTTGAGGAAGAATGCAGTCGAAGGGCCTGTGCTGAAAATGAATATGTTGCACTTAAGAAGGCAAGTGATGGGCCATATTTCTGCTAAAGACCTTGAGAGAATTATTGGTGGTTTGTTGGTATGGTATCAGAATGGGTCAGATGTCAAGAAGAAGTATCACAAGAATATGATCACTTTGTTCTGGAGAACCAATGCAGTGTAGTGACTTGACCAAAAGAGATTAATCTGTGGCTTTCCATGTGACGAGGGACTACAATTTCCATCATATGCTGCCTGGGGCTGATGGTAGCTGGAGTCCAGCAACATCTGAAAGGCCTCAGGTTCTCCTTCCCTGGTCTAGGTGAAGACTCAAAAGACCTGGCTTGAAACACTTCAAGCAGACCAGTATTTATTTATGTTTTATTGATTTTTAACAATGTCTTCATGGATGCCTTTGCTGATTTTATTATAGCTTTGCATGTTGTATACCAGCTAGATAAAGCTTTTATGAAAGTGCAAATTATTCATAAATGTCCTGAACACAACCAGAACAATGAGGATAAGCAACTGGATTTTTAATTCTTTATTGACAAAGCACTCGGTTACATCAGCTTCTAACATGCAAGTGATGTACAACAATACTCCTCACTAACTAGCTGTCTAGGCAACCCAGATAGTAGGAGCTGAGATGAAACTCTGCTTCAGCACTGTGCCTTTTTGTCTTCTCCTAGGAAGTGGATTGTGTCTTCATGGACAAATCACAGAAAGAAGCCAAGGTGGAAACTTTAATGCAAGACATCTGCTTTTACAGAAATACATTTGAAGAGGTAACAAGGAATGTTTATATTTGATCATGTTGCTTGGTTGTCATTACAAAATGGTTCCCATGGTCCTGTCTGGAAGGTCAGAGGCTCCCCTCCCCTCTTATTTAAGATTTAGGCTGTCATCCTAAGAGCCCCTGAAATAAGTGGAAATAAAGGTACCCTTCTTGACTTGTACAGCTCAAGTGATATGTACACAGAGTCATTGTCACACCTAAATGTGCACCTCAACTATTTGTGTACACAGGCACTCAGATTGTATACTTGTTGAATATTATGCATGAACACCACTTTATGTAGACGTAAATGCGTTTAAGGTCTAGGTACAAGCATCCTTTTTTAGACTTAAAAAAATTGATCCCAAGTAAAATAGTTTACTAGGGACGCAGGTGGCGCTGTGGGTTAAAGCCTCAGCGCCTAGGACTTGCCGATCGAAAGGTCGGCAGTTCGAATCCCTGCGGCGGGGTGTGCTCCCGCTGCTCGGTCCCAGCGCCTGCCAACCTAGCAGTTCGAAAGCACCTCCGGGTGCAAGTAGATAAATAGGGACCGCTTACCAGCGGGAAGGTAAACGGCGTTTCCGTGTGCGGCTCTGGCTTGCCAGAGCAGCGATGTCACGCTGGCCACGTGACCCGGAAGTGTCTCCGGACAGCGCTGGCCCCTGGCCTCTTAAGTAAGATGGGCGCACAACCCCAGAGTCTGTCAAGACTGGCCCGTACGGGCAGGGGTACCTTTACCTTTAAAATAGTTTACTATCCAAACTACAAGAAAGAAGATTCCACCTAAACATTAGGAAGAACTTCCTGAGAGTAAGAGCTGTTTGACAGTGGAATTTGCTGCCAAGGAGTGTGGTGGAGTCTCCTTCTTTGGAGGTCTTTAAGCAGAGGCTTGACAACCATATGTCAGGAGTGCTCTGATGGTGTTTCCTGCTTGGCAGGGGGTTGGACTCGATGGCCCTTGTGGTCTCTTCCAACTCTATGATTCTATCCAACTCAGGATTGTGACATTAAAAAAAGGAAATTCAACAGCCACAGGCTGAATGTGTTCTGTGTAATTCATAGGAAATATGTGAGTTGCAGTCATGCATCTCAGACACTTGTGTCACAGTGAAAATGGACAACAGCCGAGGCCTGGATGTGGGCTGCATCATTGAAGAGTTCCACCGTCGGTACGAAGACATTGCCTCCCGGAGTCGAGCTGAGGCTGAGGCTTGGTGCCAGTGCCAGGTTCATTGATCTGTCTTCTTGAACATCTCCATTATATATGTTTTTTGTGTGTGTGTGTCTGTGTGTGTGTACCCCATACTAGCCATTACGACTATGTTCCACCTAAATAGCTGGAGACAGCAATGCTTCTTAATACCAGTTGCTGGAACACACAGGAGAGGGAGAGTACCGTATTTTTCGTCCTATAGGGCGCACTGGCCCATAGGACGCACCTTGGTTTTTTTTTTGGGGGGGGGGGAAATGAATTAAAAAAAATTATTTTCCCCCCCACCTGCCCGAAGCATGGAGGGCTCCGCATGCTTCGGTCTGCAGGCTGCCGCCCCAAGCCTAGCGCGCTCGGCGGGACCTCCCGCCAGGCGCGCAAGGCTTGCGGACAGTCACCCGAAGCACGGGGAGCCCTCCGGAGAGCTCCCCGTGCTTCGGGCGACAGGCTGCCGCCCCAAGCCTCGCGTGCTCGGCGGGACCTCCCACCGGGCGCGCAAGGCTTGCGGACACTCGCCCGAAGCACAGGGAGCCCTCCGGAGGGTTCCCCGTGCTTCAGGCGACAGGCTGCCGCTCCAAGCCTCGCGCGCTCGGCGGGACCTCCCACCGGGCGCGCAAGGCTTGCGGACACTCGCCGGGGCTGCAGGCTGCTGCCCGCAAGCCTTGTGAGCCCGCGGGAACTCCCGCCGGGCTTGCAAGGCTTGTGGATAGCTTCCTGAAGCCTGGAGAGCGAGAGGGGTCGGTGCGCACCAATGCCTCTCACTCTCCAGGCTTCAGCGAAAGCCTGCATTTGCCCCATAGGACGCACACACATTTCCCCTTCATTTTTGGAGGGGAAAAAGTGCATCCTATGGGGCGAAAAATACGGTACTTTTGTGATCAAATCCTGCTTGTAGGTTTCCCAAAGGTTTCTGGTTGGCGATTCCCGCCTCCCCCCAATTGGAATAAATAAAGACACAGGACACCATTGATTAAGGTTAATGGGCAAAAATTGGCCACAACTTTATTGGTTACAGGTAAGAGCGGTATTGGCTTTAGGCATTGGTCCTATCAGACTATCCAGCTTCAGCCTGTTAGCATGAAAACCGGAAAGGCTTAACACCAACAGGGGGATCCCTGGGATGCACATTGCTAGGAACTCCCCCAGGGGTCAACCCTCGGGGGCGTGCTTTAGGCCCTGGCCTCCATAGGTTTCGGACGAGGCAACGTCCCCCAGAATCCTTTACCGGATTACCCTTAAATATTTGAGGGAGGTGATGGCGCTCCTCCCCCCCCCAACACATCTACATAATAATACCCCTACCAATGCCTGACCACCATAACCAAGAGATGTTGTGACGATTTGCTACGAGGTAGGCGGAAAAAACCAAATGGCCAATTTGCCAAGTGGAAAAAATTCCTACCAGGCCCCTTAATGGCGACCAACAGAAGTCCATAGCAGTGTCAGAAGGAAAACCTAAAGGGTGGGTGTGGGAAACCGAATCTGCAGCTGGGATGAAAAGGGGAGATCCCGGGGCCGCACCAGCCTCAAATGACCCAGGCCACGCCCCCAGAGCCAGCTGATTGGCTGGCTCTGGTGCTGACGCAGCCCGAGGATTCCCCTGGTAGCGCGGGGCTGCAGCCAGCCCCTCACGATTGTTGGGGGCGTGAGCCCGCAACACCACCTCCTCCTTATGTCGGAAGTGGCTTTGTGGATGACAAGAGGATGCTGGACTAGATGGGCCAGCTCCTCCTCCTCCTCCTCCTCCTCCTCCTCCTCCTCCTCCTCCTCCTGGTTGTTTGTTGCATTTATATCCCTCCCTTTTCTCCAAGGTCTTCCCCACAATAACTGTGAGGTAGGTTAGGCAGCGAGTCAGTGACTGGCCCAAGGTCACCCAATGAGCTTCGTAGTTGAGTGGAGATTTGAACCCTGGCCGCCCAGGTCCTAGTCTGACACTTTAACCACTACACCACCTTGGTGTATTGGTCATCTAGCGACAATAGTTTTCTGGATGACACACATAATAAGGCTGGAATCACCTGGTATGCATGCCATGGGATGACCACCTAAAACAGCTCCCCTCTGCCAGCTTCTCCTCGTTGGTTCCATAATGCAGGCCAGCCTTCCTCAGCCTGGTGCCCTCCAGATATTGTTGGACTCCAACTCCCTTCAGCCCTAGCCATGTGGTCAATGGTCAGGGATGATGGGAGCTGTAGTCGCAACAACAGCTACAGGGCCTCAGGTTGGAGGAAGCTGGGTGTAGAGCAGCCTTTCTCAACCTGTGGGTCCCCAGATGCTGTTGAACTACAACTCCCATCACCCCTAGCTAGCAAGGCCAGAGCTCAGGGATGATGGGAGTTGTAGTCCAACAACATCTGGGGGCCCATAGGTTGAGAATCGCTGGTGTAGAGGAACACTTGCCTGTGATAGGTACCATCTATAGCTCAGTGAGAGAGTATGTGTTTGGCAAGCAGGTTCAACTTATCCATATGGGTTTCAGATGTATTGGTATTTTGCTCAGCCACATCACTTCTCTCCTTGCAGTACCAGGAGCTGAGGACAACGGCTGCCAAACACTGTGACAATCTACGCAATCTCAAGGATGAACTTGGTGAGCTGACTCGGATGGTTCACCGACTGCAGGCTGAAATCTCAAATGTCAAATCCCAGGTGAGAATGACCAGTGGAGCTTGGCTGCAACAAGAACACCACTATTGTTGAGGAGTGTCATAAAGGTGATGGACCTAATATTAACAGTTCTTGTGGCTGATTAACACATTGTCATGTTAAGAAGGGGATATGTTATTCAAGACCCATTCTGCCTGTGTTGGAAGAAGAGATAAGGTTTGTTTCATTATGTGAAATCCTTAGTGAGTTGGATGTGTGCTCCAAAACATCCAGATGAGAACTATCTTGTTCCCTTTGATGTCCATTGGGTTGTACCTAACACATCCCTTAAGTGCAAGGAGTTCCACTCTGCAATGGAACTTCGCCCTCTTCCCTCTTCCTTTGCCTCCTGAATCTGTGCCACTGGACCTGAGTGTAGAGTGGTGCAAGCCTGGGGAACAGCCACTCACAAGCTGTTCAAGAACTTTTCTCATGCCACCACCCATCTGATAGTCATGTGAAAACCAAAGGAGAATGGAGATTCATCTTAGACTCTTCATGCTACAGAACTTTGTTGCCGTGTGCTCTTTTCTTTGTCTCTCGCCTTCCCTCTGTGTGTTCTGTGCCGACAGCGCTGCAAACTGGAAGAGGAGGTAGCTGGAGCTGAAGAACGTGGGGAGATGGCGGTGAAGGATGCCAAATGCAAACTGGCAGGTCTGGAGGAGGCCCTGCACAAGGCCAAGCAGGACATGGCTTGCCAGCTACGGGAGTACCAGGCACTGATGAACCTCAAGTTGGCCCTGGATATCGAGATTGCCACCTACAGGAAACTCCTGGAAGGAGAGGAGTTCAGGTGAGACTCCTCTGGACCCATTTGAAAGTCTATTTTAGAAAAGCTCCCCCGGAAAAACAAATTTCAAAGTTTCACTGCAATATTAAGTGTGTACATTTGTTGATTTGTATAATACAAATCAACCTGTGGTGTACACAGGTTTGCAAACTGTACAGTTGTCGAATGTAACACATGAATACCCTTATTGTGTTGTTTCTGAATTAATCTGCATAAAAAAGATCCGCACAGGAAATCTCCAGACGAACACATATTTGTAAACATGGTTTATTTGCAAACATACATTCCTATATCACTTTATTTCAAAATGCAGATTTCTAAATATATTTTATTTCAACCTATGCTTTTAAAATGCACCTTGTTGTGTGTGGGGTTTTTTTGGGGGGGGGGCTGGGAACTGTATCACAAATAGGGATGAAGATTGTTTTTGTTTGGTCCACATTTTTGCGTGGACAGATGGAGTCCCCAGATCCCGCGCGGTGTCCCCCCCCCCCGTCATGTGGAATAATGACTCAAGACAATGTGCTATGGGATTAAATTGGCCACAACTTTATTAAATTTCAAATGTGGGTAGACCTTGGCTCAGGCATTGGGTGTTCTCCCTCCCCAGTCCCCAGCCGGGGACCTAGGGAGCATCAGGGTTATCCAGTGGGGGAGGGGGGATGGGCCGGCTCTGGAGAACATATGGTCAAGCAGAGATAGCCAACCCCGTTACGCCGCCACCGCAGGGGAGAGCAATGACGACCTTTCGGCGTACGGTCAAAGCCTCCCTTCAGAAACCCCTTTAACAGGGAACCCTGGTATCGCCACTGCAAAGAGGAAGATGGACTAAAGGATTCCGCCCAAGGCCTGATACCGCCAAAGTTGTGACGTTTTGCTACAGGAAAGGCAAAACCTGCCAATGCAGGGAAATTCCTTTCCGGCCCTTTAACAGCGACCTTAACGTAGCAGCGCCCGCATACCTGTGAAGAAAAGTTAACCTGCAAAACCTGTGAAGAAAAGTTAACCTGCAAAATAAGACATTAACTGAGGATGGGTAGGGTAGGAGAAGCTCTGGAGCCAAGTGAGGATTCCCAGGTAAGATCCTCCCTCTATTGTGTGGGCAGGTAATCCCTCCCCTACCTGGCCTGGTCTCCTTGGCAACGCTTCCCCCAGGTGGGATTGGACAACTGACTGAGGTAGGCAGAGACCTCCAGGTATCCCACTTGAGGGAAGGCAAAGCCAAGCCTATGCTGTTGGAGCCGCTCCAGATCTAGGGGCTGCACGCGTCCATGCAAAGGGCGCCCCCCGTTTTAAGCGGGGAGCGGTCATTAAGTGAACTGACTTAATTCACATCTCCCAGACTAATACTTGGCTTGAGATGTATCGGTAATTAGTCTTCAGATCTGACGCTTTCTCCAAATCCTGTGATACAGTTTTCAGCTCAAAAACCAGGAGCTGTAGCACGGCAACATCTGGAGAGTCACAGGCTCCCCACCCCTGCCATATAATTATGGTGTGGAGCAAGGGAGATTCCAATCCTTGCAGGCAGCTATCAGAAGGCAATGAGAGTGTTCGTCATGCAGTGCACATATAAAGGTCCATAAGGAAATCAGTAATGATTCAAAATTCACTGGAAGACAGCTTGTTCTCCATCATTTATCCTCCTTTGCCATATGCAGCTGCAACAGAGAACCTGTTCTGTAGGCTATGTTTTCAGTCTATCTAAGATGGTAGCAACACACAAACACCTAGAATGTACACCTAGAATATGCCACAGAATCCCCAGAATCCTTTGCAACATACAGAAGTTCCTTAGCGTAGATACAGAGGTTCCTTGACATTTATTCATGTGCAAAGGGCTTCGTAAAAAGTATAGAAGCAAACACAACAAAGTATATATGTTCTGTGTGCATTTTTTCCTATGCACAAGTGATCAGAATAAAGGAGGGAAGAATGAATGTAAAGTCTTGTGCCAAGCCAGGTTCTCATTTTATTTTTCTTACATGCTTAAAAAAAACATCAGCACAGTGAGAAAATTTAATACAGGAGGATTTAAACTCACCAGTTTTACAAGCTAGAATATTTTCTGATAAATGTACCCCCAGGTGGTGACAGGTAGCATTCACAACATGAAGGACCTGCTAGTTTGACTTTTCCCCACCTGCAATTGGGTGGTGACTTTCTCACTGAGCTCCCATTGCTCTGTCCCTGCTCCTGCCAACCTAGCAGTTCCAAAGCACGCCAGGTGCCAGTAGATAAATAGGTACTGCTGCGGCGGGAAGGTAAACGGCGTTTCCGTGTGCTCTGGTTTCCATCACTGTGTTCTGTTGCACCAGAAGTGGTTAAGTCACGCTGGCCGCATGACCCGGAAAGCTGTCTGTGGACAAACGCAGACTCCCTCGGCCTGAAAGCAAGTTGAGCGCTGCAACCCCACACCGCCATACCTCAGGTTGAAGTAGCTCCAGGTTAAGTATTTTCGGGTTGTGCTCTGCGGCGACCCAGAAGTAATGGAGCACGTTACTTCTGGGTTTCGCCACTCGCGCATGCACAGATGCTCAAAATGATGTCACATGCGTGCACAGAAGCGGCGAATTGTGACCTGCGCACGCGCAGACGCGCAGTCGAGGGTTGTGGTCTACTCAGCATGCGAACGGGGCTCCGGAACGGATCCTGTTTGCATCCAGAGGTACCACTGTAGTCACCTTTGACTGGACATAACCGTCCAGTGATCCTTTACCTTTTACCTTTTCTCATTGAGAATTTACTGCTGTGGGTGCTGTTTAATGCTGGCCTTTGCCAAGTTGTGGTTTTTTCTGTATGTTGTACCCCTATCTGGGTAGTTTGGATTGCTTCTTTAAAGGGCCATACCTAAACAGACAGTCAGTCTGTCAGTCAGACAGCCAGACAGATGGATAGATAGATATACAGACAGATGGATAGATATATAGACAGACATACATACACAGATAGATATATATATATATATATATATATATATATATATATATATATGCGTGCGTATACATGCACAACCTATTTCTAGCTATGAAATTGTTGGTGATTTAGGCCTAATATTCAGCTAATGGTATATTTCAATCTATTTAATTCCTGCTAGGATGGGCGATGGAGAATGTGCTGTGAACATCTGTAAGTACCTCCAAGAGATGCCTCCAGAAATGCCATTGCTAATTTAATTCATTTCTTTCTGTTTCGGGTGGACCGTTTCTATGTATCTCATCATGTGGTCCCTTCCTTCCCTTTCCCTCCACAGCTGTGCAGAGGAGCCAGGGTGCCGTTGTGTGCAATCCTGACCACCACTGTGGACTCGGAAGAGGTGGACACATTATGACAAATGGAAGAGATCCCTGCAGCCCAGCAGGTTTCAAAAGAGGCATGGGTCCCTGTGGAGATGCGGGTCTTCCATGTGGAGACAGCCATACCCCTCCTCCCGAAGGATTTAGCACCCAGAGTGTGAAGAGCTCCAATGTTAAACATGTAGCAGCGGCTTCTCCTTGCGCATCAAGAGGTTAAATCTAGACTTTGGGTTTCTGCATGCCTGAAGTTGTTGATTCAGCATTTGTACCTTGACTCAGCAATTCTTGTACTTTTCAGGACAATCCTTGGGGACAGGTCCACCCACCTTTATTGGCTCCCTAATCTTATGTCACTTTCAATTCACAGTGAATTCTGAGTATCAACCAACTTCTGCATAACCAGGATAAAGACTGTTGCTATTTTTGTGGTCCCTTATTCTAAGATCAAACGGAGGTAAGGCAGGAGCCCCCAGGGGCTTTCCTTCAGCTCCAGTTAAACCCCTTGATCACCCAAAACACTGATTTTAAGAGGATGTTGTCATCTCAGGGTAACTGATTACAAAAGCAAGTTCCAACGCCTACAGTGAAAGGGAAGGTTTATCTCATTTGGAAATGCTGTGTATTCTGATGATTAAAAAAAAAAGTACATAGCTTCCTGCTGAAAATATTGTGTTCAAAGTCTATTTCTTACCTGCAAATACCCAGACTTTTGCACCCTTTCTTGCTTCTCTCCTTTGGTTTTGTCCTGCGAAATTGCTTCTTTAGACAAACTTTGGGTGCTTCCAGACAGGGACTTAATACTGTAAATGATCATATATATGTATCTCAAATGGGTCATAGGTTAGATTTTTTTAAAAAACTTGCTGTATTTTCCCTGGAAAGGAGGTGGGGATATGGACTGGTATTTTGATTCCAGCAATGTCTTGTTGATGCTACAAAACATTTTATGGCCCTTCCTTATTGCTTGTCCAGCAGTAGTTAAATACATACTGCACTTGCAGTTTGATTCCGTGGTTAATAGCCAGAGACATCTATCTTCTAAGAATGTTTCTTGGGCTGCAGTCCTGTACACATTTACCTTGGCAGGGACTGGGAGTAAGCCTCAGTGGATTCAGTGGGGCTTGATTCTGAGTAGACATGCACATAATTGCATTGCCAGCCCTTTTTAAATACCCGATCTAGGCACTGGTTTGCACAATGCTGTGTGTTCGTGCAAGCCAAGAATGTATAACCAAAACCGGTTTGCAAAAGAAGACAAAGTGCTTTCTGTGAATGATAGAGGTGAAGGTATTCAGACAGCCTAAATGAGGCTGAATACACCAGTCTTTGGTGAATGAGAAAGGGAGTCGGGTTGCTTTTCAGCTGCTTGTGTATCTGCCAAATTATATCTCAGTGACAGAGCTTTAGCACTGCATGACTGCTAGCAGAGAATAGCCCAACAAGAAAGTATTTCAGGTTTGGGCATGCCTTTTACCGTCTGGTGGGTTGCTTTTTAAAAATGTGAACCTCTGCTTTTGTGTGTGTGCATGTGAACTTCAATTTTAAATAAATCAATTCAGCTAAGCAATGACTCCAGTCTGATTAGCTTTAACCATGCAGCAGAGAATGAATGCTATGGTTGAGCTACATTATGGGTAGCATTTTTCAGTTTTAAGACTATTTGATAAATCTACAGGCAGTTGGTTCCCATATGCACTTCTGTTATTTGATTGAATGATTACTTGCAAAAACATCACCTTAATGCAGGCATAGGCAAACTCTGCCCTCCAGGTGTTTTGGGACTACAACTCCCATCACCCCTAGCTAACAGGACCAGTGGTCAGGGATGATGGGAGCTGTAGTCCCAAAACATCTGGAGGGCAGAGTTTGCCTATACCTGCCTTAATGACATTGCTTTCTAGTGGACTTAGTTTATGGGTCCACTGCCAAGCAACATGCTAGTAAATTCCAAGATGCACACATGCATATATTATCCAAGCTTGTGATGACCCTGGTCTACTCTCTCCATCCCTGTGTCCTTTCCAATGTGGTGCTCCTCATTCAATGAATGGGTTCCCTCCCTCATCTGTGTCTTCTCTTTGTGCCATCCACCACACCACACCCTGGTGAGGGAAACAGCTTGGCACTGATACTGAGAAGGGTGTGTTTTTATCTCTGAACTGTAGGGTCATCAAGATGGGAAGGCTTTCCAACCATTCAAATACTATCCTATACATAGCTGCAGGGCCACCCAGGAGGTAACGAGAGGTGACCACATCAGGTGGCCAGATCCATAGGGACAGCAGATCCTGGTGTAGATCTGCATTCTCCTCTTTTTCCTGACGTAGAGTTTCACTTACCCTTTCTTCTTTGGGGGAGGGGGGGTGCCATTTTGTTGCTCGGCTTAGGTGCCAAAATGTTTTGGGCTAGCCCTGCATAGCTGAAACTTATCCCACAGCATACAGCCATGTACATAATGTAAAATATTAGGTTGGTACACTCACCAAGTGGACGACATGTCATTCCAACTAGGGTAGCTTTAGTTACCACCTCTTCGGATGGCCCATCCCCACAATGGAATCACTACTACTTTAAAACCAGCCCCCAAATATGACCCAGTTTCAAATGGCTTGTGTTCCATGTGTAACAACAGCAGAGCTAATCCAACTTCCTCTCCATCTTCCTGAGGCAATCCTGAACAACCTTGGCACCATGGGGATGGGTTGGGGAGCAGAATATTAGTTTTTCCTCTCCCTGCCATGGTCCTGATAAAAATCACATTTCAGAAGCTCTTTCCTGTATATCAGTGGAAGCTCCTATTGGTCTCAAAGGAGGGAATGTTCCTTGGAACGCAAACTGTACCTTTGGATTGGCTATTCTTGTCAGAACTGTAGGAGGGAGAAAGTTAACCCTTCCCCTTCTCCATCCCCACCAACCATAGTCTCAAGGCTGCTCAGATTTTCCCGAGGTTGCTTGCTGTTTAAGTAACAAAAAGTGAGCTCCTTGTTTGCATTCACACACTTAATGTCACAGGCAAGCACAGAGATGAATTCATGCAATCTCACATGCATGTCCTAAGCGCTAGGTCCAGCTTTTACATGAGTAATAGCAATCTGGAGTGCAGATATGAACCATCTCAGCACAGAGCAAAGGTAGCAGATGGGTATGGCTAATATGGTGCCCTTCAGTTGTTTGTGTGACTCTTGTCAGCCCCAGGCAGCCTGGCAAATGGCCGAGGATGATGGGAGCTGGAGACTGACAACCTCTGAAGTATTCCATGTGCACTACATTAGGCCATGCCTAATGTGAAGCCAGGGACGCGGGTGGTACTGTGGGTTAAACCACAGAGCCTGGGACTTGCCGATCAGAAGGTCGGTGGTTCGAATCCCTGCGACGGGGTCAGCTCCTGTTGCTCGGTCCCAGCTCCTGCCAACCTAGCAGTTCGAAAGCACATCAAAGTGCAAGTAGATAAATAGGTACCGTTCCGGCGGGAAGGTAAACGGCGTTGCCGTGCGCTGCTCTGGTTCGCCAGAAGCGCCTTAGTCATGCTGGCCACATGACCCAGAAGCTGTCTGCGGACAAACGCAAGCTCCCTTGGCCAATAAAGCGAGATGAGCACCACAACCCCAGACTGGACCTAATGGTCAGGGGTCCCTTTACCCTTTACCTTTAATGTGATGCCAGCAGCAGCCATACGTACAATATATTTGGGAAATTTGCAAGTGAAACAGCTGGAATCCCAACCAGCATGGCCAAGGTTCAAAGAATTATTCTTCAGAAACATCTGGAGGACCAGATGTTCCCATCCCTGATCCAAAGAGGTGGGGAGGGGAGCTTATATACTCCTCCCTAGTAACCATTATATATTTCGAGTACACACACACACACACACAATCAACAGAAGCCCAACTCTGATTGTACAGGCACCTTTTGGACTGCCCTGAGAAATAAATGATAGGCTGTATTTTTATGGTGAATGTGTCATATCACAACTGCACTTCAATGTTAATGTCTTGAAATTGTGCAAGTATCATTGCGAAACATTAAGTAGGGCAGTATCATTTGCAACATCAACACCTCTAGCCATTGTTAGAAACTTGCTTGCTAGCCCAGCAGTACTAAATTTCTGTGGTGTGTGAAGCATTCAGAGAAGAGCAGCTTCACAATACAATGGAAACTAAGAGGGTTTGCTCAAGATCACATGCATTAATAGTTAGGAGAGAGGTGCTACTATTATGCTTACGACTACATGAAAAATATAGGCACACAAGACCCCTATAAATTTTGCTGATGTTTAGGGATGGGAGACAGATTTGATTTTGTTTGCATTTTGATGAAAAACTACCCAATTCATGCTTCTCGAACCAATACACGAACCGAAACACAGCTACCCATCGGAATGCACACTTCTCTGAGTTTTACAAAGCAGTTCTCCAATGAAACTATGTGCATATATGTTAAGGGAAAGTGCACACAAACATTGATGTAATTAGTGAAAATAGCATTGCATTAGGGAAATTGCTTGCAAAAATACGTGGATTAGGAAAAATGTGCTCTAGAGTGATGCCAATTTTTCACGAGCATTAAAATAAATAAATAAATCCAAAGATTACTGTGGAAACAGAGAGGAGAGAATTTAAGATTGGAAAAGGGAGATCCATCTGTCTCTAATAATGTTTCTTCCTTTGCCTTGAAATCCCCGCAAAGCTTTCGTGTGCTTGAGTTTTGCTTTACCTGAAATTCAATGGCAATGTTATTGAAACATTTTAAAGCTTTTTTGGAATTTCCTGTGAATTTTTGGAATTTCCTGTGAATTTCTCAAATTGCCAATTACATGAAATTCACAGGCAACTCTAGCCCCTTGACCAACAATAGCCATAGATGCAGTCCATGCACAGAGCAAAGAATGGGACTGTTGCACTAACCCCACCCCTGATGCCACGTAGCTGGCTAAGCCTCAGTACCTGGCCTCTGTGCTCTATGCATGTACAATTACTCATGCAGAGGGGCTTCACACTATCAGGAGGGCTGTGCAAATGGGGGGTCCCAACCACAGAAACGTGTGAAGGGGCTTCTCTTTACAACTAATCTAGCGATTAAAACACGGACGTCATTAGAGATTGCTCAGATAAAAACAGATGCAAGTGAATAATCTTGATATACCAATAAGGAGAAACCTGAAAGCATCTTCCAGTTGAAGGGACGGAATTGGCTTCAGGATGTGCGCATCTTCCAAGGTCAGTCTGACTTGGCATCCTTTAAATGGTGATGAGCTATTCCCTCTTGCAATTTAAAGGCTCTAATGCAGTTGGATTAGGCACATAGGAAGCAACCTTCTATAGCGTCATGCTGTTAGTCCATCTAGACATGTATTGTCATGGCTCTCCAGGACCTGGGGCTGAAAGATCTTTCCCATAAGCTGAAACCTTATTCTTTTAACTGGAGATGCCAGGGATGGAACCTGAGACCTTCTGCATGCAAAGCAGGTGTTCTACTATGCTATGACGACTGGGTCTTAAGAGTGCACATACACAAACACAACCCAAGACGTTTTGCTGCTTGGAGTGGAGGATGAAAAGGCACCCACCCTATTCTACACACACAAGCAGACTGACTGACCGACCTTCAGATCATACTTCAACACTGACGGCAGGGCAGGGCCCTTCAGCACCTAAGGGCAGCAGTCTAGCTTGTTTAGCTTGGGACAGAGGGCAGGCTGCATGTCATACACTTCCAGCAGCGGAGTAGGGCCAGAGGGTTTAGGAGTATGGCAGGCAGGCAGCTACCACTTTACCACACACAGAGAGAGAGAGATCGAGAGATCTGTGGGGACACAGAGATCACATGTACCCTCTGAGACAGTTCTACCCCACATCACCCTTTAGCCTGGGAAGGAGTAACTCCAATAACTGTGCTTGAAGCCCACATGCTAGAGACCTCCTATACTCCTTTCTGAAAGGCAAGTCCCCCTCACAGCTTAAATAATCCTGAAGGGGTAGTAGAATTTGGCTTCAGTGAAGCAGAGCAAAAAGGTAAAGGTAAACGTACTCCTGACCATTAGGTCCAGCCGTGGACAACTCTGAAGTTGTGATGCTCATCTCACTTTACTGACCAAGGGAGCCGACATTTGTCCGCAGACAGTTTTACCGGGTCATGTGGCCAGCATGACTAAGCCGCTTCTGGTGAACCAGAGCAGCGCACGGAAACACCGTTTACCTTCCCACCAGAGTGGTACCTATTTATCTACTTGCACTTGACGTGCTTTCGAACTGCTAGGTGGGCAGGAGCTGGGACCGAGCAACAGGAGCTCACCCCGTTGCAGGGATTTGAACCGCTGACCCTCTGATTGGCAAGCCCTAGGCTCTGTGGTTTAGACCACAGCGCCACCCACGTCCCTGAAGCAGAGCATAGGGTGGCCCATATTTAGACCCCAGGCTGAAGAGGAATGAGAGGCAGGAGGAAGTTAAATGCTACATACAGTAAGAGATGATACTAATACAGTGAAGGCAACATCTGTCAGCTACTTATTGGGGGTGAAGAGGGGTCTCCACTGAGGGTGACCCCATAAGTCTGCAGCATGATGTGTTGATGGCCGCATTTTTCAGGGAGACTGTGTGAAACCCATGCCTGTCATTGCATTCCTAATTCTGTTTCCACTTCACAAAGACTCTGCTTCTTCAGCAGCTTAGAGAGATTTTGCAAAAGGTCCCATTGTGTTGCGCAGCAATGACTTTGCTACATCAAAGCAACCTTTCATCTCCAGGCAGCACGGCTGATAATTAAGCCTCCCAACATTTTTGGGTGTGTGTGGAGATCATAGAGCCTTAGAGCTGGAAGGGACCCAAGGGTCATCTAGTCCAACCCCCTCATTATCTTTGCTAAGAGGTCTATAAACTGAGATGCAGAGGTCGCACAGCCAACTGCCGACAAAACCAGGAAGGGGTGTCAACTTCAAATCCCAACTTCTTGATATCTGCATCATAATTACAAGTCTAGTTTCCTCCATGTATAAAAAGGGGAAGGTGGAATCAGCCCTTTAATACAGCATTGTAGATGCTGTAAAAAAAAAAAAAAAGGCCTTTGTGAAATCCCTGAAACTCTTTTTCATCTACCAGGTGATCAGCCACCAAACAGTGTGGATGAGCACATGGGGAGTTGGTTCCCTAAATGTCCCAAGCTAATAAATGTCAGAGAATTTGCTTTCTCTTCCATTTCAATGCTGGCCAAACCCAGCTGTCCCAAACAGATATAAAGGGAGCATTTCACCGCAGTTAACCACACTACCTCTGCCTCTTTTGCGTTGCAGTTTCGCTTCCCCCTTTCTTCTTCCAACTTCTGCTCTCCTACAAAACCATGTCTTGCCACTCAAACTCTGCATGTGGCCCCAGGAATTTCAGCTCCTGCTCAGCTGTCCTGCATCCTGCAGGTCATGCTTCCCGGGTGAGCACTTCCTGCTCTGCTAAGGTCACTGAGATCAGCTATGGAGGAGAGGGTCATTTTAGTAGCAGAAGCCTGGGTGGCACCGGTTCATGTGGCCCCAGGATGGCTGCCAACAGTTGCCTGCCTCCGCGGTGTGGATACAGCTGTCATGGTGCCAGCACTGGATACGGCTATTGTGGTACTGGATACGGCTATGGTTTCAGGCGCTCTGGAGTCTGCCCACCCTGTTCACCTGGCATCACCCCCGTCACTTGCAACGAGACGCTGCTTCAACCTCTCAACCTGGGGATCGATGCCACAGCCCAGGCAGCAAAATGCCAAGAGAAGAATGAACTCCAGTTCCTCAACAGCAAGTTTGCCTGTTTCATTGACAAGGTGAGTCATGGAAGGGCTATAGCTCAGTGGTAGAGCATCTGCTTTGCATGCAGAAGGTCGGTCCTAGCTTCAGTCCCTGGCATCTCCACATAGGACAGGAAAGTCCATTGCCTTGGAGAGAGACACTGCAATACTGACATAGCTGTACCAATGGTGTCACGGTCCGGGTTACAGGCAGTCGGAGTCCCGGCTTGGTATGTCGGGACCGGGGTAGAGATCAGGAATCAGGAATCAGCAGTCCAGGGTCAGCAGTCCAGGGGTCAGAAAGCCAAGAGCCCACAAATCAGGAAACCAGGATTCAGGAAGCCAAGGGTCCAAGGGTCAGGAAACCAGGAGTCAGGAAGCCAAGGGTCCAAGAGCCAGGATGCCAGGAAGCCAAAGCACAGCTAGGTGGGTAGCATGATGCTGTGGCAAAGAGCCAGAGGGAAATGCTGGTCTTATTACCCCTCCTGGCCCTTGACACCAGGTGCTATGCGTCTTCTGTCAAGCCTCACCTGTGTGGCAGTGCCTTGCCCTTCCAGGCCAAACTCAGGAAGGCCCCAGTCCTGCGAGGCCCTACCAGTCACAGGGCCTGGCTCCTGCACGCACTCCTGACAAATGGTCTAACTCTGCATAAGGCTGGTATGTTCCAAAGAGTTTGGCAGGGAATGTATACAGAATGCTTATACCTGAGATTGGAAGATCAAGCATCACTCTTTGGATATATTTCAGAAGCAGCCAAAGTCACATCATAGATGATCTGAATCTAAGCTGGCCTGTTACTTGCAGTGGGGTGGAGGAGGCAGGTGGCATCTCATCAACTTCCTCTGTGTGTTGTGAAGACAGTGCCACAAAACGCGCTGTTGGAGATTGATCAATATGTCTTTTCAAAAGGAGGAGAGAAAATAGAGCGCCGTTGCACTCATGTAGGTTTCCCAGAGGCATCCAGTTGGTCATCAGGAAACAAAATGTTGGACCAAAAAGGCCTTTGTTCTGATCATCCAACATGACACTTCTGACATTCTTCTGCATATAGTCGGGCTGGAGGGCCTGATGTCCTCCAGATGCTGGACTACAGCTCCCATCATCCCTGACTATTGAGCAGGCTGGCTGGGACTGATAGGAGCTGGAGTACAACATCTGGAGGGCTGCAGGCTCCCCATTCCTGATACAGAGGATAATGGTAGCTAAATTAAGCTTGCTAGATTAGACAGGCCTTTGATCTGACCCAGGTTGCTCTTCAGCAATTAGCACTGGGATAGCAGATCAAGCAGACCCACAAGTCAGCGGGGCGCAGTCTTCTCCTCTATGGGAAGACCCGTTGTATTGCTACTAAAATGATAGTCATTGTTTCTCAGTTTGCACCTATACCTATAACTCAGCACATGCACATTTTATGCAAATGGGTGTCCCTTATTTAGTGATGCATTTCTTCTTGTTTGGCAATGAGCATGTAGTCATTCTATACCAGCAGGGCTTTTCTTATGCTTTCAATGGTGAGGTGAGTGCAACTTTACAGTTCTGCAAAACCCACTGAGCTTAACGGGACTCAAGCACGCACCTGGACCCCTGGAATGACCCTCTTTGCCTTTCATATTGGAATCAGTTCTGATTCAGCCCTAAAATTAAACACTCCTGTCCTGATGGGGGGAATTATTGTTTCCTTTGATTGACAGGTCCGATTCTTAGAGCAGCAGAATCTGATGCTGAAGACGAAATGGGACTTCTTGCAAGAGAGGAAGTGCTGCAAAAGTAACATGGAGCCCATGTTTAATGAGTACATTGCCAACCTGAAGAAAGAGCTGGAGTGCTTGGAATGTGAGAGGGCACAGCTGCAGGCGGAAATGAAAAACTGGAGTGACACCCTGGAGTGCAACAGGAAAAAGTGAGTGAGATCCATCATCTCAACCTACTAGCAGAAGGACATGCTGAAATGCAGAGCCCCAACCAGACCTGTGCAGTCCAAATGCAGTCATAAGCTACATATGGTGGCCCACCAGCAGATCAGTAAATGGTGGCTACCTCTGGTCATGCCTCTTCTGGCCTTGTGTGAAATCTTCCTTGCCAGCTGTGTGACACATCTGGAGTCCTGATCATTACAGAAGACATGGAGGGGATGGAAGGCAGAATGGGCAAGAGAAGCCACAATTCTGCCTCATGTGCCAATGTTCTGGGGCAGAGACAGGGAACCTGTAGCTCTCCAGATGTTGTTGGAATCCAACTCCCACGTGTCCCGGTCAGGGATGATGAGAGCTGTAGCCCATCAGCATTTGCAGGGTGTTACACTGACTAGCCCTATAGGCCAGCTCTCTCTTTTGTGATTTGTCAAGCCTAGAGTTCATTCAGGCTTCCAAGGTCATCCCAAAATGAACACGAGCAGAATAATTTTGGATGAGATATGCACAAGTACCTGATAAGCACCACCTGTAATAAAGTCCTGTAAATACTGTATTTTTCCGTGTATAAGACTAGGATTTTTTCCTTTAAAACAATGTAAAAAATTAGGGGGTGTCTTATACATGGGGCCATCTCCCCCAATTTTCTTAAATATGAGTCCCCCAAAATAGGGGGCGTCTTATACATGGGGGCGTCTTATAGAGGGAAAATACTGCATTTCACTCTTTGCCTGGGTTTCCCCTTTACTTTTAAGATCTTGTTTCAGATGCCCAAATCCCCTGAATTTTTGTTACATTTCTTTTTGCATGCTTGTTTTTGTGCTGCTATTTTATTGATTTGCAGTTTTATTTTTGTTTTAATGACATTCTTCTTTTGTTTTATACCGTTAATGGTTTAGAGGTTTTTAAAATATCAAGCAGTCTGTAAATGGTTTTATAATAAATAAAATAAACATTCAGATGTGGGGCCAAACTGTTTCACTTACCTCATCAGGTTCGAAGAGGAGTGTCACCGCCGCACATGTGCTGAAAACGAGTATGTGACTATTAAAAAGGCAAGTGGCAAGTCTTCCAAAATATGGCATTTGTTTCTAGACCCGAGTGGGTTTTAGCACTATTCTTGTCCTAGCATGTTGAATGATAATTGTTAAGAGTCATGGCTTCTTATCAATATTTCTTCATTTCATTCTCATGTTCCCATAGGAGGTGGATTGTGTTTTCATGGACAAGTCAGAAAAGGAGACTAAAGTGGACGCCTTGAGGAAAGACATCTCCTTTTTCAGAGCTACCTTTGAGGAGGTAAGGCACTCTCCCATTCCATACAGAAATGGAAAACCCGTGGGGTTTTTGGACCACAGCTCCTATCCCTTTTGACAGGTTGTAGCCCAAAAGGCAAACACAAAGATTTTTGAATTGGGGTAAGAGCTAAGAAAGTAAACCATGTTAGAACTAGATCAGACAGAGATATTCTTGACCTCTCAGGCAGAAAGCAGAAGCTTTGGTGTGAGCCTCCATGTAGCTGAGAGAACATTTGGATTCTTTTTGATGCCAAGACCATCAACTAACCCTAACCCATTACTGCCCATGGTATTCAACCAGCCCACAATACTGCCAGCTCAAAGCAAATCAAACATTTCTTCATAGAATCATAGAATCATAGAATCATAGAGTTGGAAGAGACCACAAGGGCCATTGAGTCCAACCCCCTGCCAAGCAGGAAACACCATCAGAGCACTCCTGACATATGGTTGTCAAGCCTCTGCTTAAAGACCTCCAAAGAAGGAGACTCCACCACACTCCTTGGCAGCAAATTCCACTGTCGAACAGCTCTTACTGTCAGGAAGTTCTTCCTAATGTTTAGGTGGAATCTTCTTTCTTGTAGTTTGGATCCATTGCTCCGTGTCCGCTTCTCTGGAGCAGCAGAAAACAACCTTTCTCCCTCCTCTATGTGACATCCTTTTATATATTTGAACATGGCTGTCATATCACCCCTTAACCTCCTCTTCTCCAGGCTAAACATGCCCAGCTCCCTTAGCCATTCCTCATAAGGCATCGTTTCCAGGCCTTTGACCATTTTGGTTGCCCTCCTCTGGACATGTTCCAGTTTGTCAGTGTCCTTCTTGAACTGTGGTGCCCAGAACTGGACACAGTACTCCAGGTGAAGTCTGACCAGAGCAGAATACAGTGGCACTATTACTTCCCTTGATCTAGATGCTATACTCCTATTGATGCAGCCCAGAATTGCATTGGCTTTTTTAGCTGCCGCGTCACACTGTTGGCTCATGTCAAGTTTGTGGTCAACCAAGACTCCTAGATCCTTTTCACATGTACTGCTCTCAGGCCAGGTGTCACCCATCTTGTATTTGTGCCTCTCATTTTTTTTGCCCAAGTGCAATACTTTACATTTCTCCCTGTTAAAATTCATCTTGTTTGTTTTGGCCCAGTTCTCTAATCTGTCAAGGTCGTTTTGAAGTGTGATCCTGTCCTCTGGGGTGTTAGCCACCCCTCCCAGTTTGGTGTCATCTGCAAATTTGATCAGGATGCCCTTGAGTCCATCATCCAAGTCATTGATAAAGATGTTGAATAAGACTGGGCCCAAGACAGAACCCTGTGGCACCCCACTAGTCACTCTTCTCCAGGATGAAGAGGAACCATTGATGAGCACCCTTTGGGTTCGGTCAGTCAGCCAGCTACAAATCCACTGAGTGGTAGCATAGTCAAGACCGCATTTTACCAGCTGTGTGGAGGCCCCAACTATTCGGATGCAGCAGTGGGTGATAACAGCATGGTGGGTGTGGGTGACTTAAGCCCAGAGTCTTCTGTTGAGGTTCATGGGACAACTTCATAATCTTGTGTGGAATAAAATGTGATTGATTAGAGGAGACTATAAGGTAAAGAGGAGCAGGAGCAAGAGGGGGCATTCTAGACTGGGTTGAGCTCATGACATTAAGGCCATTTTAGTGCAAATCCCCCACACCTTAAATCATGCTCACAGAATAATAGGAAGGTAGTATGGGTGGTTGACCTTTAGCACCATCAACTCTTATCAGGGCAGCTGAAGATTCAAAACCAGCCTGGTTCTGGCCGGTTGTTCTTGACCTCCCATCTTCCCAGGCCTTGCTAGCTAGGGCTGAGTCCAGCAACATCTAGAAGATGTTGGCTACCTCTGTCCCAAACAGGCCACCAAAGGCATCCTCCCACATTGGCTAGAGAACATGAAGTGGGGTGTGGAATCAGGTATATTCAAAGGAATTCTTCCATCTTCTCTGAAAAGCGCAGGCCACATCTGGAGGCAATTTCATGAAAGTAAAACTCCATAGTATTGACAGGCCGTGTTCTGTCCCTCTGACAGGAAATCCGCGAGCTGCAGTCTTGCATTTCGGACACCTGTGTCACAGTGCAGATGGACAACAGCCGAGGCCTGAACATGGACTGTGTCATTGAGGAATTCCGGCGTCGGTATGAAGATATTGCCTCTCGGAGCCGGGCTGAGGCTGAAGCTTGGTGCCATTGCCAGGTGATCCCTGTGGTGGAAATATCTAGCATGCCTTAAGGCAGGAATGGGGGAACTTCTCTGATGCCATACAGTGGACATACAGCTTCCACATTTCTGCCTTCAGCAGTGGAGAGTTGTGACCTTTGCATTTTGCTGGGTTTAAGACAGAACTGTGTTTCCCACATGCAAAGATGTGTACAGTGTCAATCAACTGGAGAAGAAGGGGGAGGGAGAACAACTGGTGGATGGGAGGAACCATTGGGCATTGGGACCTGGCAGAATGAGGCACTGCAAGGAGAACAGATTCTCCTGTGGATGGGAAGCATGAGATAAGACAAGGAAAATGAGTGATGGTATAAATAGAAGTGGTTCGTGGTATGGGACGCAATCTAGAGAAGGGAGTTCCCTCAAGGATGGGTGGATGTCAAAGAATGCTCTAGGGGTGCTGTTCAGTTTCTATTGTTTTGAAGTCTCTCCCTTTGCTGAAGCTATTTGCCCTGATATTCATTCACAGCCTCCTCTCTAGAGGGCTTTGGGGTGGGGCCTTTCCATCCACTTCTCCTTGGCCTCTATCTCTTCCCACTGAGGCCACATACATTGGCTACAGCTGCACAGTAAGCGCTGGGCTTCTGAAGGGGAAACAGAGGGGTGATTGTGTGACTTCCCCCACCACACCCGGCTTTCAGTGGTTCCCACGTCTTCTCTTTCGCCTTAGTATCAAGAATTGAAAACAACTGCGGCCAAACACTGTGACAACCTGCGTAGCGTCAAGGAAGAACTTAGTGAGCTGACCCGGATGGTCCACAGGCTGGAGGCAGAAGTTTCAAATGTCAAAGCCCAGGTAAGATGGGACAGTGTTGACTTTTGGAAGTCACAATTGTGAGGTTAGCTGCAAATTAGAAATGTGCAATTGAAGTATCACAGCTGCTTACCAAGGAACCAAGTGACTTCAAGTTCAGTCGAGCAGGAATTTTCTTTGATCACAACAGATCACTACTGGGTACAGAGTTCAGCATGTGGAACAAATGCTACTCTCATCTTTTTTAAAAAAAAAAGTTCCAATTTTTTAGTCCTCAATACTGCTTGAAAACAATTCCAGGTAAAATTGTAGGAGATCTGATGTGAATAAATAGTATGGGGGTAGGGGTAGGGGTGGGAATTCTCTTAAATGAAACTAAGAGTGTTAAGCTTAGTTAAGCAGACTGTCTCACCAGAGTGGTGCATGCTCTAGTTATCTCCCGCTTGGACTACTGCAATGTGCTCTACATGGGGCTACCTTTGAAGGTGACCTGTAAACTGCAATTAATCCAGAATGTGGCAGCTAGACTAGTGACTGGGAGTGGCTGCCAGGGCCACATAACACCAGTCCTGAGAGATCTGCATTGGCTCCCAGTACATTTCCAAGCACAATTCAAAGTGTTGGTGCTGACCTTTAAAGCCCTAAACGGCCTCGGTCTAGGATACCTGAAGGAGCGTTCTCCACCCCCATCGTTCACCCCGGACACTGAGATCCAGCGCTGAGGGCCTTCTGGCGGTTCCCTCATTGTGAGAAGTGAGGTTACAGGGAACCAGACAGAGGGACCTTCTCGGTAGTGGCACCCACCCTGTGGAACGCCCTCCCATCAGACGTCAAGGAAATAAGCAGCTATCCTATTTTTAAAAGACATCTGAAGGGAGCCCTATTTAGGGAAGTTTTTAATATTTAATGCTGTATTATTTTTAACACTTGATTGGGAGCCGCCCAGAATGGCTGGGGAAACTTAGCCAGATGGGAGGGGGATAAATAATAAATTATTATTATTATTGTTGTTGTTATTATTATTATTATTATTATTATTATTATCATCATCATCATCATCATCATCATTATAGTTAGGAAACATAGTTCTGAATTAAGCCATTGTTCTTTGATGAGAGGCAGAGCAAGGGGTGGGAGATTTATTCAGTTTTTATGCATACCAAAGAATAGGACATTAGAATTGATGGACCAGTGGCCTGATCCAGCAAAGCTCCCCCCCCCCCCCCTTGTGTTTAACCATTTTGAAAAGGAAAGATCACAGTGTGGGAAAGAATATACAAAGCAATAATTAACCTATCACTTCACCAGCTCACAAAATCTCCAGGGGAACTCCTGAATTGTTGTGGAATATGCAGAGAAATTATTGGTGTCCCCCAAAACCACTCCTTCTAGTTCTTTAGAGTTTGCAACAAATAAGACATTACATTAACTAGGCAAACCACAGTCCAGGGACCAATATAGCTGAGTTCATGTGCTGTTATGATGCTGTTGCCTTTGCCACCACAGAAAGCAAAACTGGAAGAGGAGGTGGCTGCAGCTGAGGAGCGCGGGGAGATAGCTGTGAAAGATGCCAAATGCAAGTTGGCTGAGCTGGAAGATGCCTTGCACAAGACCAAGCAGGATATGGCCTGCCAGCTGCGAGAGTACCAGGAGCTGATGAACGTCAAGCTGGCCCTGGATATTGAGATTGCCACCTACAGGAAGCTGCTGGAAGGAGAGGAATGCAGGTGAGCCCCATAGAACTGGGTGAATTAGCACACCAGCTGCACGGCAGCACAGTCTAGAGCCCACCAAGCACAAAGTAGCACACTAGCTATGTATTGTGTACATGAGGCTGGATAAATGCATTGTGTGTGTTTTTTGTGCCCGCCCACAACTCCAAAAAGGAGGATATCAAGCACCTGGAAGAGCGTAATGCATGGTGCTCAAAGAGCATATGTTATTGGGCAACTGATATAAGTACAGTAAATAAATATATATCATCAGTAAAGAATAGTTGTATGGGGCATGCTTAACTCAATGGGATAGAAGTTATTCGCTATCACTGTTAAGTCTCCATAGGAGAAGGAAACAGATGAAATCACTAAACCATTATTGAATCCTTGTGGATTTGACTAAATCGTTGCAGGCTTTTAAAAGTTGTTTTAGTTCCTTTAACAGCAATCTGCAATGCAGAAGTACAGCAGGCTAAGTTTTCCTATCACTTCACTTGCCAAAAGTGGAGGCTGGCCCATTAGGGAAACTTCAGCCTTGCAGAAATGGATCTAGACACTAGGAGAGGATACATTGTTCAGTTATTATCCTTCCTTGCCAGTGGAACCAGCAAGGAAGAGTGACAGTGGCACTTAGCAACTGCCTTATACCAGATCAGACTGTTGGTCTGCTCAAGTCTAGCGTTGCCTACTCTTGAGAGCCTCAGGAGGAGGATATCTTCCCCATTATCTATTACTCAATCTTTTTAAAAAAAGAAAAAGAAAGGCAAGCTGTAGACGACAGGATTCGAACCTGGGGTCTTCTGCAAGCAAAGCAGGTGCTTCCCCATTGAGCTACAACACTCCCTGCTCTGCCCCATGGTGCCTGAGAGGGTATAGGAAGAAGCTATGGGTGAATCATTGGTGGCCATTGTCAGAAAGCCCCAGAGAGAGGTCATGAGATGAGAAACAAGGGGGCAGGGCCATTCTACAACCTTCATGTGTGATATCAGGCCAAGATTTTTCAGTCGATGAATGATGCATAGCAGTGGTGGTGATTTCCTAGCAAAGAACCCATTTATTTACCATTTATAATAATAACAATAATTTTTATTTATACCCTGATTTGCTTTTTAGGTTGGGTGAGGGAGAATGTGCCGTGAACATCTGTAAGTATTCTGACGGCCCCCTTCTTGGGTGACAGTGGGAATAATGGTTATTAGAGAAGTGAGATATGACCATATTTTCATCATGAGCATTGGGGGGGGGGGGGAGTGGCAGGGGCCCAAGCTATGAGAAAATGCATTCTGTGAGGCCAGAGAGTTGAAGGCCAGACAGTGGTGCAATTAGATAGGTTTAGACTCCGGAATAGTGGTCTTATGGGGGCTCCTTAGTTGGTACTTAGGAGGACTCCCCACGTTAGGGGAAATGTGCATATTTTTTAAATTTTACAGTCATTATGACACTTCTGTGTCCCACTTCATAAGAAAACCCTAGAGCGGTTCAGAAATATGAAGATACAAAATACACGCCCTTAAATATCAAATTCATTAGGTGTTACTCCAAAATGTGGGGGCCCTGACCTCTGCCCTAACATCCCCTCCCCCTGGTCTCCTAGAACCAATAGAGGTATGAAGAAGGCAGAGCAAATACAGGCAAAGTCTCAGATTGCTTGGGAAGCACCAAGGAGAGCAGGAGGCTTAAGGAACTGTAGGAAGGTGGTGGGACCTTCAGTCCTCACAACTGCCCCATTGGGGTAAGATCTACCAGGAAGCGTTGCTCTGCTCACTGGGCCTGGTCTCTCGAGCTGTCTTGTTTCTTTGAATAAAGAGTTAACTTCACTGACGCCATGTGATTTATTGTTGGTCTGCTCCTGACAGTTTTGTGAGTTCACACAGTTATGGAACTCACTCCATGGAAGAGAGTGATGGACACCAACTTGGATGACTTCAAAAGAGGATTGGAGAAACTCATAGAGGATAGGGATATCAATGACTACTAGCTGTACAAGTTATGCTCTGCCTCCACAGTTGGAGGCAGTAATGTTTCTGAATAACAATAACTGGGAGCCAAAGGAAGGGAGAGGGCTCTTGTGCTCAGATCCTGCTTGAGGTCAGGCATATGGTTGGCCACTGTGAGAACAGGATTCTGCAGGCTATTCTTATGTTCTTGTGACTTGACCTCTAACTACCACGTTGCTTTTCTCCCTCTTCCACACCAGCTGTGCGAAGGAGCCAGGGTGCAGTTGTGTGCGACACCGACCCACGACCTGTGTGTGGGCCCCGCGGCAAGATCACGACAACCTGTGGCCCTCGAGTGACAAGCTGCGGGCCAGGCAGAGATTCGTGTGTGGATGCCATGTATCCTTGCAGGGATGGGGTGACGTGTGTTCCTCCCTGTGGCCCACCTTGCGGAGAACCGTGTCCCCCTCCACGGGGTTTTAGTTGTGGGAGTGGCAGGGGCTCCAGTATCAAGTTTGTAGCACCTGCTGGCTACTGCGGACGAAGATACTAGGAAGGGCAACAGGCAGCTGACACAGCGGATGACCAATAATGGCAACCTCCCCCTATTACTGTCTACCAATAGCAAATACTCAAATAGCAGATTTGCCAAACAAACCCCTTTTCAGATGTTACAAATGCCCTGCTGTCAATCTGATATTTATTCAGAAATACTAAAGTGATGGCTCCCACCATACATTTCTACAAGCTGTATGAACTACCAATTTTGCTTAATGACTTGGCTGTTGCAGCACAAATTTGTCTTCTTGGTAGCTATAGTAAATTGGCTTAGGTCCACAGAACACAGCTGTACCATCTATGGATAGTGGGAGCTATTTTGCAATTTTCACCCTCCTCTTGCTGTTGGATGGTAGTGTCTCCCTCCGTCAACCTGTCAGTCTGGCTGTGTGGTTTCAGTCTCTGCGCTCCTACCAGCCAAAATAATCACTTGAAGCCCAAACCTGATCAAAGAGCTTGTCTTTCCAGGACATAATACTTGTGATTAAGTATAAAGATGGCCAGAAACTGCTGTGTGGGTGAAAACATACATGCTATTGTTGTTGTTGTTTAGTCTTTTAGTCGTGTCCGACTCTTTGTGACCCCATGGACCAGAGCACGCCAGGCACTCCTGTCTTCCACTGCCTCCCGCAGTTTGGTCAAACTCATGTTGGTAGCTTTGAGAACACTGTCCAACCTTCTTGTCCTCTGTTGTCCCCTTCTCCTTGTGCCCTCAATCTTTCCCAGTATCAGGGTCTTTTCCAGGGAGTCTTCTCTTCTCATGATGTGGCCAAAGTACTGGAACCTAAGCTTCAGGATCTGTCCTTCCAGTGACCACTCAGAGTTGATTTCCTTCAGAATGGATAGGCTTGATCTTGCAGTTCATGGGACTCTCAAGAGTCTCCTCCAGCACCATAATTCAAAAGCATCAATTCTTCAGAGATCAGCCTTCTTTACAGTCCAGCTCTCACTTCCATACATCACTACTGGGAAAACCATAGCTTTAACAAAACAAAAAACTCCATGGACAAAGACAACAGAAAACATACATGTTCTTTTCTAAATATTCCAGCTGGCATTAACATAGAAGAATGATCAATTTTCATTCCCTATAACAAGGATGGATAAACTTATGGCCTTCCAGATGTTGCTGGACTACAGCTCCCACTGTCTTTGCCCACTGGGGCTGATGGGAATTGGCATCCAATAACAATTCGAGGGCTACAGGTTCTCCATCTCTGCCCTGCAATGTGCATAATGAGACAAGTGTGCCCTTCTACCTCCAACTGACTGCCCTAAGTGCTTCTGTATAATACATTTCTGCCTGCATTTTGTTTTCCATCCTGTTTCTAATAAATGGATTGTGCTGAGCATAAAAAAATAAAAAAATAAAAAATGGTTTGAGGGACTCCATGTTTCCCCCCTCTTCATTATTGCCACACTATTGTCCCTATAAAGGGAAGGATAAAGCATTTAAGTGTGTGTGTGTGTGTGTGTGTGTGTGTGTGTGTGTGTGATTTGTTTAGAAAAAAAGATGACTAAGGGCCCTAAGGTATGCTTGTGAACCTGGATAAAAAGCACTGCCAAAAACTCCCATTGATGTGATGAAATTCTTTTTTTGGCTTGGGGTATTACTAGCAAGCAAGCAAGCAAGCAAGCAAGCATGAATTTCTGCATGAGTAGAATGTGGTACAATGAGGATTTTGATGCTATTGCAAAGGGGAGAAATAATGCAAAGCTATGACAGCCAGATACAAAATGTGATGGTTATGTAAGTTACATCTGCTGAAATACCCTCTGTTCTACAGCTATTGAAGGTGCAGAATCCCACCTGAGAAGCAAGCAAACACTGTGGCAAACCACACATGCATCAGTTCCTGAATTACTTTAAGAATTCTTCCTGGTTAAATCTGAATTTACAGGACAAAGTGAAGAATTCAAGGAAGAAAGAAAAGCAGAATTGGGGGAAATCTAACCCAGAGTTGTAAAACCTATGGACTTCTACATGTGATTGAAATTGAGATCCCATCAGCTCCAGCCAACATAACTAAGATCTGGGAAGCTACAGGCTGCCCAGACCCTTGCTAATCCCTCTTCTTTAGCAGTTGCTGAAATATGCTGGCCTTGAGCAAATAATAGTTTCACTAGATCCAACTGACCTCTCAGGGTCCTTGTTTTGATGACTCCTATGTATGCTGCCTGACCTCACAGGAGAAAAGGTCAGATTAGATGCAAATGGAAACTGAATGCAATAGAAAGGTAAAGGTAAAGGGACCCCTGACCATAAGGTCCAGTTGTGACCGACTCTGGGGTTGAGGCGCTCATCTCACTTTATTGGCCGAGGGAGCCGGCGTACAGCTTCCGGGTCATGTGGCCAGCATGACTAAGCCGCTTCTGGCGAACCAGAGCAGCGCACGGAAACGCCATTTACCTTCTCGCTGGAGCAGTACCTGTTTATCTACTTGCACTTTGACATGCTTTCGAACTGCAGGATCAGGGACCGAGCAACGGGAGCTCACCCCGTCACGGGAATTCGAACCGCCAACCTTCTGATCGGCAAGTCCTAGGCTCGCAATATATCCCTTTCTAAATAATGTACATTGTTTTATGTTCTGGAGCTGATCCAGAGCAGTTTGTCCTGGAAGCAAAATATTTCATGACTGTCAGAGGAAATATCTGGGGTTTTTTTTTTAACCCCTTGTCGAAATGAGATTCTAGGGCAGCCACCATTTTACCAGACATTGGCTGAAGTCTGTAGATGAATATCACAAAACACCTGTGTGTTCTGAAGCCTGGCCAAATTTAGAGGTGTGACCTCTAGTGGTTGTACTAGAGTGGAGCAAGCAGGAGAGGTAGCCCCTAATGTGTAAATAAAATGATACATCCCGAAGATGCCACAGTCTCCGTTGACTTTCATTCCAAGGAAAGGGAACCCTGGGTAAAAGCTGGAGAGCCTGGAGCTTTTCATCGCTTGGAGACTGCGATGTGTGGAACAATTTGTTGTGTACAATATCTACCAGTCCCAGACTCAAAATACCGAAGCCAAAATGACTGGCTGAGTGATAGTTAATTTGTAAACATTTCTAATTACACAATTGGATGAAATCAGGATCTCTTATGCTAAAATCATGGGAATGAAACTGGCTGAGAGGAAGAAGAACACGTCGGGTACAGGAAGCAGCTTTCCAAGG
The DNA here is from genome assembly GCF_951804945.1 of Podarcis cretensis. Lineage (NCBI taxonomy): Eukaryota > Metazoa > Chordata > Lepidosauria > Squamata > Lacertidae > Podarcis > Podarcis cretensis. The sequence continues at coordinate 7,333,064 of NC_137171.1, forward strand.
GATTTTCTCATTTTCTTTTGACTCCGGTGCCTTGCAGATTTTCTTGGCAAGAACACAAAGGAAACAAGTAAGGACAACGCTATGATACTAAGTAGAGAGTTATGCTGGCACATACAGCAATTAGGAACTTTTCTCATCCAAATCTCACACACAGTCTTGGAACAGAGATTGTCAAATATGGGTGGGAAAGGCAAGCACAGAACTAGTAGAGTTAACACAAAGAAGGCGGCAGGTTCTAGACATAAGAGCGCTGCTAATAGGACCATAGACACATCTGCCCCTAAAAATGATCTTTCAGCAACTCCTGACACTGCTGAAACCTATGATCCATGCTATCTCTCCTGGGTTCCCTCCCCAAGACCAGAGACACCAAAGTAATTTGCTGTCCCTGAATGTCCAACCTTTGTTCAAGAGTACAGTGGTATCTCGGGTTAAGAACTTAATTCGTTCTGGAGGTCCGTTCTTAACCTGAAACTGTTCTTAACCTGAAGTGCCACTTTAGCTAATGGGGCCTCCTGCTGCCGCCATGCCGCCAGAGCACGATTTCTGTTCTCATCCTGAAGCAAAGTTCTCAAACCGAGGTACTATTTCTGGGTTAGTGGAGTCTGTAACCTGAAGCGTATGTAACCCAAGGAACCACTGTAAAAAGGTAAAGGGACCCCTGACCATTAGGTCCAGTCGTGACTGACTCTGGGGTTGCGGCGCTCATCTCGCTTTATTGGCCAAGGGAGTTGGCGTACAGCTTCCGGGTCATGTGGCCAGCATGACTAAGATGCTTCTGGCGAACCAGAGCAGTGCACGGAAACGCCGTTTACCTTCCCGCCGGAGCGGTACCTATTTATCTACTTGCAGTTTGACATGCTTTCAAACTGCTAGGTTGGCAGGAGCAGGGACCGAGCAACAGGAGCTCACCCCGTCGTGGGAATTTGAACCGCCGACCTTCTGATTGGCAAGTCCTAGACTCTGTGGTTTAACCCACAGTGCCACCTGCATCCCTTGAAGCGCCTGTAACCTGAAGCGTCTGTAACCCTTGAACCTGAAGCATCTGTAACCTGAAGCATCTGTAACCCGAGGTACCACTGTAGTTTGCTGCTAAATCATAGTTGGGTGAGACCTAGCCAGTTCTCTGATGGGCATTTACAGTGGTCATGCAACCAGTGGAGGAGCAACATGCTGCAGCCCCTGGAGCAGAGAACAGGTGGGGGCATGGCTGGCGCATGTCCCGGGGGTGTGGCGCGTGGCAAGCGGTACAGGGCGTGGCACCCACGGAGGCATGGCGAGCAGCGCAGGGGCGTGGTGCATAACCTGCGGGGGTGTGGTGCACATCCAGGGTTGTGTGGCGTGTGCCGTGCATCCCGGGGGTGTGTGTGTGGCCGCGATGGCACCCTTTCCCCAAATGGTGCCTAGGGCAGTGTGCTCTCCTGCCCCCCTTCGTATGCCAGTGCATACAACAAGGACTGGGAGGGGGCCAGTCCTTGTTGCATGACCACTGTAAATAGGCCCAATTGGCCCAATTGGACTACAATTCCCATCAGCCCCAGATAGCATGGCTAGAGCAGACCTACCCATGAGACAGAAGCAACCGTTTTGCTTCTATAGCCTCTCCCTGTAAATATCAAATTAAAAAGGATGGTAAGAAACATTCCCTTGTCTATATACTTTCCTGGGCAACCAGCCGGGAGTTGCTTACAGCATCCTGGCATACAGCTGTGTTGGGGCTACTTCCGCTTCCATACGTGCCACTAGCACTAGTGGTGCTGCAGTAAAACTGCTATTACATTTGCAAAGCTAAGCAGGGTCCAGTATGGTTTCAAATTGGATGGGGGACTGTGTGTTTGGATGGGGTTGGGCTAGAGGACTCCAACTCTGTGATTCTATGATCCTTCTATGATTATCCAAGAAGGGTGTGGGGGCAGCAGAAGCAGGATGACAACAAAAATTATCTCATTTGCCTTTCCCAGCTTTCCCACAAGTTTTAAATGTAATAATTGCATTGTCAGTAGTATCAGCACGATTCTCCCCGCATCCCCAGGCCCCCAGGTAGAGGCAAGAGGCATAGGTAAGGATGGTGAAGTAATCCTAGCATGTTAGAGCCTGCAAAGCAAAGTTCTGAATTTACAAGTTTAATATACATAATAGCTGGTGTGCTCCAGCCTGTAATCCTTCTCACACTGTGTAGCTAGTTTGATATTACAGTGGCACCTTGGTTCTCAAACGGCTTGGTACGCAAACAACTTGGAACCCAAACACTGCAAACCAGGAAGTAAGTGTTCCAGTTTGCGAACTTTTTTCAGAAGCTGAACATGCTCCATTTTGAGTGCCACACTTCTGATCTGATTGTTACACTGAGGTCTGTCTGTTTTTGCTATTCATTTTGCGTTTTTGCTTCTGCAGCTCTTTTTGTTTTGTTTTTGTGACTGCGTGGAACCCAGTTCAGCTACTGATTGATTATGTGACGGCAGTACATTGTTTATTGCTTTCATTTTATGGATCAATGGTCTCGTTAGATGGTAAAATTCATGTTAAATGGCTATTTTAGGGGTTGTTTTCAAAAGTCTGGAACAGATTAATCCATTTTGTATTATTTTCTATGGGAAAGTGTGCCTTGGTTTTGGAACGCTTTGGTTTTGGAACGGACTTCCTAAACGGATTACGTTTGAGAACGAAGGTACCAGTGTAATTGGCTCCCCACTTGCCAAACAAAGGCTTGCAATTAGATTCCCAGATATGAGCCGCAAGCTCATAAGCAGACCATTGGGCAGTCGCAGTTGGTGGGGTGGGGTTGGCAATGGTGCTGAGTGCCTGGCTTCCTGATGCTGAGCATCACTGGCTCTTATGGAGAGCGAGAGGGGTGAGGAGTTCAGTGTGGTGTGGGCAAAGTGGCAGGAGCATCAGATTGGCTCTAACACTGCACTGACACCATGCAGGGCTTGCTGTGCCTTGCCCTCCACACCCCACCCTACCCATAACCCACCTATCAAAACAACGTACTTGATCCTATCACCCACTATCCAAAGCACTATTTTGACCTTCAATCAAGCCACTACCTTCTTGTCTCAATCCTCCTTCTGAAATATGGGAATAATAATATTAGCCTATTTCGCAGAGGGGTTGTAAGGATTCCTGCAATGATATATATGAAATGTCACAAGTAAGCCAGGTATCCTCCAGTGGTCCTGTTTAACTGGAGATATTAAGCATGCAAACCAATAATTCTTTTTTGCTTGGACTTCTTTGAATGTTTGGTGCAGTTAGTGAACATGGTATGCCACAGATGTTTGGGACTTGCATGAGCCCTAAGCAGCTTGCCCAGGGGTCAGGGTTGGCAGTGGTGCTGAGTGCCTGGCTTCCTGATGCTGAGCATCACTGGCTCTTATGGAGAGCGAGAGGGGTGAGGAGTTCAGCGTGGTGTGGGCAAAGTGGCAGGAGCATCAGATTGGCTCTAACACTGCACCGACACCATGCAGGGCTTGCTGTGCCTTGCTCTCCACACCCCACCCCACCCCGGCCTCTGTAAGTGGGTGTGAGGCAGATCTGCAGTAGACAATGCAACCTTAACTCAATTCTTTACCCTTCACTTTATACCAGGGGTCAGCAAACTTTTTCAGCAGGGGGCCGGTCCACTGTCCCTCAGACCTTGTGGGGGGCCAGACTATATTTTGAAAAAAATAATGAACATATGCCCCACAAAAAACCCAGAGATGCATTTTAAATAAAAGCACACATTCTACTCATGTAAAAACACACTGATTCCCGGACTGTCCGCGGGCCAGATTTAGAAGGCGATTGGGCCGGATCCGGCCCCCAGGCCTTAGTTTGCCTACCCATGCTTTATACTGCTCTTTATTATTATGGGTACCTCCATAGTCCACTTACTCTTTCTCCACGAAACAGGCTGAAACAGCCCCACAAGTCTCAACTCTAATACAGATAAAATTCCATTTCACCCCTACTATTCCTACAAAGACCTTTTATGTGCTTTAATAATATTATCATGCCTCCTTTTCCTAACTCTTTTTTTTACCAAATCTTCTAGGAGACCCAGAAAACTTCTCCCCTGCAAACCCCCAAGTTACCCCACCACATATTAAACCAGAGTGATACTTTCTCTTTGCTTATGCAATCCTTTGCTCAATCCCTAATAAACTAGGTGGAGTTCTAGCCCTTCTATTCTCAGTCCTTATCCTATTAATTATACCCATAACCCACCTATCAAAACAACGTACCGTATTTTTCGCCCCATAGGACGCACCGGCCCATAGGACGCACCAAGTTTTTTTGGGGGGAAATAAAGAAGAAAAAAATTATTTCCCCCCCAGGCGCTTGTGGGGCCAGCAGCGCTCTTCTCCCCACCGCCCACCTGCAGACCAGGTCCAGGGACAGCGGGAGGACGCGCTGCGCCTACCAGCTGTCCCCGGAGCTTGCGGGGCAGGCAGCGGGGAGAAGCACGCATCTCCCCGTCAGCTTCCAAACCACATTGGGAGACAGCGGGATGGCGGTGTTCCGCCTCCCCGCTGTCCCCCGACCTTGTGGGACTGGCGCTGCGGCTCTCCTGAAGCCTGGAGAGCGAGAGGGGTCAGTGCGCACCGACCCCTCTCGCTCTTCAGGCTTCAGCGAAAGCCTGCATTCGCCCCATAGGACGCAAATATGGTACTTTATCCTATCACCCACTATCCGAAGCACTATTTTGACCTTCAATCAAGCCTCAATCCTCCTTCTGAAATATGGAAATAATAATATTAGCCTATTTCGCAGAGGGGTTGTTAGGATTCCTGCAATGATATATATGAAATGTCACAGGTAGGCCAGGTATCCTCCAGTGGTCCTGTTTAACTGGAGATATTAAGCATGCAAACCAATAATTCTTTTTTGCTTGGACTTCTTTGAATGTTTGGTGCAGTTAGTGAACATGGTATGCCACAGATGTTTGGGACTTGCATGAGCCCTAAGCAGCTTGCCCAGGGGTCAGGGATGCTGGGAGTCTGAATTTTCTCTGACATTTTTGTAATTTCCACCCGGACACTGCTAGAGACAGCAGTATTCTGGATATGTTCGGGAAATTCTGGAAGTAATGCAACCTAATGCTGTGTGAATCATCTTGTAATGAATTTCAGAAACAGACCTTTCTGTTGTTTTCTCAGTGAAGTCATTGCTCCAGCTCTCCAATCCTAGATTTCTGAATAAGTTACCGTATTTTTCCATCTATAAGACGCCCCCTATTTTGGGAGACTAAAATTTAAGTTGACGGGGGGAGATGGCCCAGAATATAAGATGCCCCCTAATTTTTGACATTATTTTTTAGGGGGAAAACCTAGTCTTATACACAGGAAAATATGGTAACTGATTGCTCACTTACCCCCCTTCCCACTACAAGCACTCACTAAAGTTATAGCTCAACTGTGACATATAAAGAGTTAAAATGGTGTCTTGAAATCCATGATTTTTTAAAAAAGCAGAATGTGAGAACATGTGGCCCCATGTGAGAACTGGATACTCTTAAGTGGTTGTGACTACAATGTGGAGTAGGAGGAAAAAGCCATCACGAAACAGAATATCATTCAGAGAAGAATTTTATTTTTTGTGACTTCCACATTTTCCTCCCTAAGAAAATTGGGAGAGGGTGGGAATCGATTTCTGCATCCAAAACAGAGGACATGGAAATTGCCTGTATAGTTTGGAATTTTGTTTTCCAATTATACTTCGCTCTCAGTTAAACCAACAGCGAAACTCCCCTTGATCTCAATGGGAGCAGCACCACAATTTAAGCCAGGGATGGGGAACCTGTGGAGCCACCCCATAATAGCAGTGCACTATAAGTATACTTGTTTCAAAAGTGCAGGAATGGGGAACTCTCTAGAATTCATTGGCTATACTTGCTGGGGCTGATGGGAGCTGTAGTACCTAGAGGACTGGAGAACCATTTTGGTTCAACAGGCCAGATCTTTATCTCCCACCATCCTACAGGCCAACTTTGACAGGTGGGTGTTCCTTGTCAAAGTTAGTCCATGGAACTTTGGGGTAAGCTATAGCAACAGAGCAGGATTGAACTCCCTGCACATCAGCTGATGAGCAGGCAATTCAGTCCTGATTTATGCAGGGTTCAGGTGCCCAAGAGAGTTGCCCATAGGGAACCCTCTTGCAGACTTGAACCGAGCAGGAATGATATATGGGGAGTTCAATCCTGCTTTCTGCAAAGACAGGCTTTGTGAGCAGCTGAGCCAGCCATGTTGCTACCTGGGCCAAACCTGACATCACATACGATGTCTGATGTAGGGCAGGTGGACATGATTTTCGGGGAAAGGGTCTCATGGGCCAAATCTGGCTGGAAGTTCCCCATTCCTGATTTAGGCTGTCGATTTGGTAGGTGGGATAATGCACTTGCAGAATATGGCACCACCATTTCATTCATTACTGCTGGATTTAGCAGCCAGTTTGGTTCTTGGGAGATAATGATCCCATCTTCCCTATCTCTTCTTTACTTTATCTACCTCTGTTCTGGGGGAAGGGGTGGGGGGAATGGAGATGTGTTCAGGCAGTGATGACCTTGGTTTTCTGAGCTTAGTTTCTGACACTTCGTCTGGATGTGCTTGTTGTCACGCTGTACGTTGATTTCACGCCACCTGAGCCACCTCCAGAGGAAAAGCTGAGGCCTCCGCCGCTGCCCATTCCACTTCCCAAGCCGATTCCTCCTCCGAAACCATAGCCACCTCCGCTGCCATAGGAGCCACCAGAACTGGAGTTGAGCACAGCTGTGGGACACCAGGGAAACCGCGTATTAAGCTTTGATACAGTAATAGTGTGGCCTCTTTTTGGGGAAACGAATTTCCAATAACAAGCAGTGGCGTAGCGTGGGGGGTGCAGGGGGGGCCGGCCGCATCTGGGGGTTAGGGTTAGGGGGCACAAATCCACGGGTTAGGGGGCGCAAATTACTTGCCTTGCCACGGATGCTGACAACCCACGCTATGCCACTGATAACAAGGGACTGTTTCCAATAACATGGAATGGGTTTATTAACTAGGGCTCCGCAGCAACTACCCGTTACAAACATTTCTGATTGTGGTTATATGCTATTCATTTCAATAGCAATCTAGACCCCAACTGGCATTCCTAAAGGTAAAGGTACCCCTGACCGTTAGGTCCAGTCGTGGACGACTCTGGGGTTGTGGCACTCATTTCACTTTAGTGGCCGAGGGAGCTGGTGTTTGTCCACGGACAGCTTCCGGGTCATGTGGCCAGCATGACTAAGCCGCTTCTGGCGAACCAGAGCGGTGCACGGAAACGCCGTTTACCTTCCCGCCGGAGCAGTACTTATTTATCTACTTGCACTTTGACGTGCTTTCGAACTGCTAGGTTGGCAGGAGCAGGGACTGAGCAATGGGAGCTCACCCCGTCGCGGGGATTTGAACCGCCGACCTTCTGACTGGCAAGCCCTAGGCTCTGTGGTTTAGACCACAGCACCACCCTCATCCAACTGACACTCCTACCAGGTAGCAAAGATGGGAATCTCCCCCGCAACTGCAGAACCTCTAATGATGGAGGAGGAATATATTTTAAATAGTTTTATACACAGAATTTGGTGGTTCTGACCAGATCAAGCTTTGCTCACATTGAGTCAATTCTTATATTGAGCAACCGCTTATGTCCAAATGTTTTGTGCATTTTTGGTTTGGTTTGCCCAACTTAATTATACACAAAATAATTTGCATTAAAATTATATGGTTATATGTATAAAAGAGTCAGACCTGATGCTGCATTATATTTGTGTATATTCATATTAATACACACATATTGCATATGTATTAAGATTCCACTTCTTCTCTATCTGCTAAGCAGTGCTTACAGTAGGCTGTGCTTGCCAAATAGTCCAGAAAAGGGACGCAGGTGGTGCTGTGGGTTAAAGCCTCAGGGCCTAGGGCTTGCCGATCGAAAGGTCGGCGGTTCGAATCCCTGCGGCGGGGTGCGCTCCCGCTGCTCGGTCCCAGCGCCTGCCAACCTAGCAGTTCGAAAGCACCTCCGGGTGCAAGTAGATAAATAGGGACCGCTTACCAGCGGGAAGGTAAACGGCGTTTCCGTGTGTGGCTCTGGCTCGCCAGAGCAGCGATGTCACGCTGGCCACGTGACCCGGAAGTGTCTCCGGACAGCGCTGGCCCCTGGCCTCTTAAGTGAGATGGGCGCACAACCCCAGAGTCTGTCAAGACTGGCCCGTACGGGCAGGGGTACCTTTACCTTTACCTTTATTATGAACAATTGTGGTAGAAGGGGAAAGGAAGGGAGAGAGGAGGTGGGAAAAACAAACTTACTCATGCTCATAGAACCAGCTCCATCACCAGCCAGCCTATTGAGAAAAGAAATCAAGAGCTCCAGTTAGTTCTTAACTTTTAATGCCTGAAGGTTTATAGATCTTGGCAACAGAAAGGGAACACAAAATAAATGGTTGTCTATATAAAATATTCAGAAGAGACAGCTGTGTGCCTGTAAATAGCGACTGATAATTAATGGACACGTTCCAGTCCGGGGGGGGAACCATTTGGAACCGCCCTGCTGGACCAGGCTACAAGTCCACTTAGCCCTCCAATCTTCTCTTTCCAGTGCCAACCAGCTTGGGCAAATGGCCTGCAAGTGGAAAGGCAAAATTGAAGTAATAACAAATCAGGTGTGCCATGTTTGGAAACAGCTTGCACAAGCCTTAGTGGCATGTGAACTGTGGAAGCACAGGGGGTAAAGAACAGTCTTGTCCCAAATCAAGAGATCTCAGCCAGGCAACTTTATGATTTTTCGTGGATCAATTGATCAGTCACATTTGTGTGAATTTGCAAATGGGTAAAACCAGCAGTTTGAACGCAAGAAGCAAAATTTGCTTTTGGATGATGTGTGCATGCACTAGAGCAGACAGCAGCTTAGAAAGGCTACGCAAGACATTAAAATAGGGTGATGCCCCTCCTAAGATCTTACAGGGCACACCACCTGCACTGCTTTAAAAGTACATGTCTTTAAAAGCAATTATCTATTTTAAAAATTTGCTGCTTGGGAACACCTCTTTAGCTTATTGCTTTTAAAATAAACAATGGGTTTTATCCCATAACAGTAATACCCAGAGGAGACACATTAACATGAATGATCGTGACTAACTGAGATCAATTCATTTGAATGGTCTGCTGAGTAGGAGCTAACTGGATGCAGCCCAATTGAGGCTAACCTAGTGAAGAGGTTAGATGATTTGAGCATGGCATCTGGCACTCACCGGCTCTCCTCTCCTTCCAGCAGCTTCCTGTAGGTGGCAATCTCAATATCCAGGGCCAGCTTGACGTTCATCAGCTCCTGGTACTCCCTCAGCTGGCGGGCCATCTCTTGCTTGGCTTTGTTAAGAGCAGCCTCCAGCTCTGCTAGTTTGGCCTTGGCATCTTTGATAGCCATCTCCCCACGTTCCTCTGCCTCAGCAATGGCAGCATCGAGTTTAGCACGCTGGGGGGGAAACCAAGGCATAAGATTGTTTAGAAGTTCTGCCTCTCCATCCTTCTGCCCCAAAGGAGAGAGAGCAGCCCAAATGGCAAAGGTAAAAGCTATGGTTTTCCCAGTAGTGATGTATGGAAGTGAGGACTGGACCATAAAGAAGGCTGATTGCCGAATTGATGCTTTTGAATTATGGTGCTGGAGGAGACTCTTGAGAGTCCCATGGACTGCAAGAAGATCAAACCTCTCCATTCTGAAGGAAATCAGCCCTGAGTGCTCACTGGAAGGGCAGATCCTGAAGCTGAGGCTCCAATACTTTGGCCACCTCATGAGAAGAGAAGAATCCCTGGAAAAGACCCTGATGTTGGGCAAGATGGAGGGCACAAGGAGAAGGGGACAACAGAGGACAAGATGGTTGTTTGATGGAGTTTGACCAAACTGCGGGAAGCAGTGGAAGACAGAAGTGCCTGGCGTACTCTGGTCCATGGGGTCACGAAGAGTCGGACACGACTAAACTACTAAAAAACAACAACATGAATTGCATGCAAAAGTTTCCAGGTTCAACCCCCAGTGACATCTCCAGTCAAAATGGTCAATACTGTAATCAGGTAACCAGAAGGACCCTCTGCCTGAGAGCCTGGAGAACCACTGCCAGTAGGGTGGGCTCACAAGCCTCTGCATAGAGCGAGGAGAAAAGAGCGCATGGATTGGAATACCCTTGGCATGTGCTAATTGGTATGCATAGCTCACCATTGTAGGGATGCAGATCGCCATTGTAGGGATGACTGTGGCTGGGTTACCAGTGTGTGCCCGCTCAGCCTGTTGTCCTGGCACTAACTGTGGGCGGGCAATTTCATGTCCCCTCCCTGTTCAGGGCTCCTTCTCTTTCAGCTTGACTTGGGTTGTACAGTTCTCCAAACACAAGACTGCCTTTTGCAACTTGGGACATACGGTCACTCTAACCACCTGACAGAATGGAAAGCACTGGCCTAGATGGGCCTGTCATATAAGAATGCAAAGTGGCCTCCTATTGCTACATGCCACCTGTTCCAGTCTCCACAGCAGTGAGCAGCTAACAGGACCAGTGGCAGCGGCGTAGCGTGGGTTGTCAGCACCCGGGGCAAGGCAAGTAATTTGCGCCCCCTAACCCGTGGAGCCAGGTAGGGGCAGAGAGCTGTGAGTGCGAGTGCGCCCCCCAGATGTTGCGCCCGGTGCGGACGGCCCCCCCCTGCACCCCCACGCTACGCCACTGACCAGTGGTCAGGGATTATGGGAACTGTAGTCCCCAAACATCTGGATGGCCAAGTTTGCCTATGCCTGCCATAAGCTACTGAATGTAATGGGGCCCTTTATATGTTCAGCTGTCCTTTGTCAACAACAAATTGTCGCTGTTTTTTGTGTTGAATATATGCTATATGGTAATTTATGGACCTAATAGATATCTATAAAGCCATTTGAACATAACAAAATATGTACATCATAGGAGACTACACAACACAAAACACTTGCTGTATGTTGGTTTTATTTGTTTTTTTATCTTATATTTTGGAAATGTACATCCAGGTTTTTTTCCTTTAAGTTTTTTTTTGGGGGGGGGCAAGAGAGTGGGGCCCTAAACTACAGCTTGTTTAGCTTATATGTAAATCTGGCACTGCCAATCCACATTGCTCTTGGCTTTATCTGTGATAAATAGGTCCCACCTATTGTTGCCTGCTAAAATTTTCCTTTGTTGTGCTAATAATAATATTATAATAATTTATTATTTATACCCTGCCCATCAGGATTTAACTTCCTTCTGTAAGACAGAGCTATTCCGCCTGGCTTTCAATTTGAACTTAGCCTGATAATAACAACAATAATAATTTATTATTTATACCCCACCCATCTGGCTGGGCTTCCCCAGTCACTCTGGGCGGCTTCCCAAAAAATATTAAAATACTGTAATACATCAAACATTAAAAGCTTCCCTAAACAGGGCTGCCTTCAGATGTCTTCTAAAAGTCTGGTATCGGTTCTTCTCTTTGAAATCTGATGGGAGGGTGTTCCACAGGGAAGGTGCCAATACCGAGAAGGCCCTCTGCCTGGTTCCCTGTAACTTGGCTTCTCGCAGTGAGGGAACCGCCAGAAGGCCCTCGGTGCTGGACCTCAGTGTCCGGGTAGAACGATGGGGGTGGAGATGCTCCTTCAGGTATACTGGACCGAGGCCGTTTGGTTCATTACCGTTATGGCTCATTACCCCAGGCTAACACCTCACACAGTCCTGACTTAATTGACTTTTGATACTTGGATACTTGGTTCATAACAATATATATTGCAGCAGGGGAGTGCATATCCATGCTGCAACAACTGCTTACAATCAGATTGCTGCTTGTAGGAAGCAAAGATGCCTGAGACTAAGATGACTAGCCAACTGCATTGCTGCCAATGACTCATTTATTTCTTGCATTCCCATTGCTCTGTTATCAGTACTAGACTCTCCTGTAATGCAATGTAAAGCGTGCAATGCAGATATAAAGGAGAGGAAGGGCATACTGCTGAGCATCTGGGCTTCCATTCATTATTCAGAGGCGGTGAATTGGGTCTCACTGTTTGCTTTGGTGTGGATGTTTGCTGGAGCCACCCTGCCCTAAAGCCAAACAAACACTATGGGGAGTGATTCACAATGGCTTATCTCCCCAGCTTTTGAGCAAGCAAGCTTTCTGGTTAATTCATCATGAAATATCCAGTCCTTGAGGGTACTCATCAGCACAATTACCGTACTTTTTAAAAAATACAAAAAACCAACATGTCATTCGCTCAGCGAACTGCCAATGATTGACAGAAGACAGAAGGAAAGAGTAGTAAACTTCCTGGCCAGAACTGTCATGGAACCAACATTCATAGGAGACCTGCAGGATCAGGCCAAAAGGCTACCTTACATAGTGGCCAATGCAATGCCTGTTAATGAGAAACCCACAACTTTAAACTGAAATTACAGTTCTTGAGCACGGGTAGGCAAACAAAGGCCCGGGGGCTGGATCTGGACCAATCGCCTTCTAAATCCGGCCCATGGACGGTCCAGGAATCAGGGTGTTTTTACATGAGCAGAATGTGTGCTTTTATTTAAAATGCATCTCTGGGTTATTTGTGGGGCCTGCCTGGTGTTTTTACATGAGTGGAATGTGTGCTTTTATTTAAAATGCATCTCTGGGTTATTTGTGGGGCATAGGAATTCATTCTTCTTCTTTTTTCAAAATATAGTCCGGCCCCCCGCAAGGTCTGAGGGACGGTAAACTGGCCCCTGCTGAAAAAGTTTGCTGACCCCTGTTCTTGAGGGGGGCATCAGTTTCTTCCAGGGGTGGAGGAAAGGGAACTAACTCTCTCTCTCTCTCTCTCTCTCTCTCTCTCTCTCTCTCTCTCTCTCACACACACACACACACACACACACACACACCAAGTTGGCAATTATAGAAGCACAAAGTCACAAGAGGTGTGGGGAGGAAGGCCTGTTTGGCCTATGCAGGGACATCCCCATAATTCATTTAAGTTAGTGTGTGTGTGTTGTATCACGGAAAACCCCACAAAGAGTTCTTTCCAGCTACTCACCTGATTTTTCACATTCTCAATCTCAGCCTGCAATCTCAGGATTGTGCGGTTGATCTCAGCAATCTCGTTCTTCGTGTTCCGCAGGTCATCGCCATGCTTCCCAGCACTGGCTTGCAGGGCTTCATACTGAGATTAACAGAGAGGAGAGATGCTGTTGAAGGTGCAGGTGGGATTTGTTGCAGCAAAACAGTCTCCCTTCCTCACCACAGGCTCTTCTTTCTGGTGACTGGGTCAGTGCCAAAGACACATGGTACCTATAGGGCGGCATTTAACTAAATAATGTGCTAGTGCAAGAGGATTTATCCTGGCACCATTGCCAAGTCTAGGGGGTGGGCACAGGGGGAGGAGAGGAAGAGCGCATTCTGTTGCACAAGGAGAAATTTGCACTGATGGAAATTTTTTGCTTATTACTGCAGTGAATGCAACCCATTGTATGCACTCAGGAAGAGTTAATGTGTTTGTGGAAAGAGGAAAATGAGTACAGAGAGAGATTACAAAAAGGACGTTACCCTTTCATTGTTACAAAGATCAGTTCATCTGTCTCTTTGATTATTTGTGTGAAGTATCCTGAGTGCATTAGCCAACAGGCATCACACAATAACACAATGCGGAGGAGGATGTGGAACAATTGGTTAAGGTGGAAACTATGACATCACAATGGGCAGATCGAGGGCTTGGAACTATGCACTTCCATTATAGAACGGTTACAGATGAACAAAGAGCTGTTCATCCTGGAGGCTTTAAAAGGTAGGCGTGATCATCGGGGGGAGGGGTCTCCTTTGCGGATAAGGCAGCTCCTCAACAAGATCAAATCAGGGAATGCAGCCAATATGAAATGTCATTGACTTCTCATTAGTCAAGACTGTAATTGGTAACCAACTCATTATGGGAGGATATTATTCATATCCCCAAACAGTTGATTCCCAATGAGTTCATCTTTGCCATCATGGCTCACCTTGCTTTGATACCAACTTTCTGCCTCAATCCTGCTCTTATTGGCAATCTCTTCATATTGAGCTTTGACTTCAGCAATGATGCTATCCAAGTCCAGGTTTCGGTTGTTGTCCATCTGAAGCACCACAGAAGTATCAGAGATCTGGTTCTGCAGCTCACGCAGTTCCTGGAAAATTAAAGAGACGTGCATTCATTGTCTGTTATCCTTCTTAACATCCTGCCTTTCCTTCAGATCAGGAACCATTAGGGTTTATGAGTAACAAAATTGAAGTCTGGCGGGTAGAGGGAGAGACACACACACCGCAGGCAATTTCAGCAGGTATGCAGTGGGAGGGGAGAAGCCCTGTTGTGCAAGCAGAAGACCTTACACAAAGCTTCTGCTGACAGGACTTGTTAAGGGAATCCCATCCTCTATCATTTTCAACTCCCTTGGCTTATTTTCAATTTGCATTTAAAGTCTTAAGGGCATTTCTTTTTAGTGGCCGTATTGCAAGGGAGGAAGGGCACTGCTACTACAGTTTCCTTGCCCCTGCAAATCACTGAATAGTTCCCCACTTTTGCCAGAATTAATGGTCATGTGAAAGTGTGTGCTAATTTAACCCAGGTTTCATTGACACAGAATGATACCTGGAGCAGATTTGGAGCCCACCATTTTTCAGGGTAATCCTGATTCCACCTGGGGGAGAATCTGGAACCAACTCTTAAAGCACAGGTGGGTCCTCCAGATGTTGTTGGGCTACAACTCCCATCATCCCTGACCATTAGCCATGCTGACTGAGGTTGATGGGAGTTGAAGTCCAACAACACCATGAACACCCTCTTGTTCAAATTATAACCCAAAATGTGCCAATTTCAGCACACCAACTTTAACTTCCCTTTTGGGGTGCCTGTGGTGATAACTGACTGATTCATCTGTTCAGTTCACCACAAGGTTAACATAGCTGCTTGCACGCAAAATTTTAAAGTTGCTGCAAAATGGTGGGCATAATATCCAGATAAACCATTATTGCATCTTTATTGGTTATGTGGCTTAGCATGCACAGAGAATAATGGGGACAAATGTCCCACTAAAGCCCAGACACCAGTTTCAATTATCAACTGGTACAGGCTCAGAGGTATTATCTCCCCCAAAAGAAGGAACTTTCTATCATATGTGGTGGGAGTGTAAAAGGGTGAAAGGCTTCTGGGAAATGATATACAATGAATTGAAAAAGATGTTGAAATATACGTTTGTTAAGAAACCGGAGGCCTTCTTACTAGGATTGGTAGGTAATGAAATTAATAAGAAAGATTGTAAACTTTTCCAATACACAGTACCAGCAGCAAGAATACTTCTGGCGCAAAGATGGAAGCAGGAAGAAATTCCAACGGTGGAAGAATGGAGAACGAAATTGACTGAATACGCAGAATTGGACAAACTAACAGGGAAGATTTGATACCAGAGAGACCAAAAGTTCATCGAGGACTGGGGGAGATTTACAGAATATCTGAAAAGCATATGTGATGTACAGATAATGCTTGTTGGTTTTCAAGAGACTCTGTGAAAAATTAAGAAATATTGTAAAAAAGAGAGTAAGAAGGGAGAGGTGATTTTTAAAGGCAATATTAAGTTTAGAAATGCGTTTACAATATAAATTTAAACGAAAGATTGGCAGAGAAACTGAGGGAAGTCAAAAATTGATGAATGTGTGATAAAATATGAATTGATTGTATAAAAATGTTTTGAAAATGAATAATTTTTTTTATTAAAAAAAGAGGTATTAACTCCCCCCGTTCCTGCAACGTGGCCTATACTGAGTTCATCCTGCCACAAGAATATCAATATTAAGTCATTAAACCAACAAGACCTGCAAACTCCTTTTGACTTTCATCTGCTGCAGATGAGAAACATGTGAGGAAACCAACCGGATATGCTAAGCAAGGGCTAATGGTCTTCTTCGCTACAATACATTACTTAACAATACTTTTTTGTTGTGAGCGCAACAAAAAGTAAATATGGACGACTAGAATGATATGCCTTCAATGTTTGTTGCTTTCATCACAGAGAACAAATAACCATCATTTGCATTCAGTGGCTTATATAGCAACACATATTGCACCTGGATTTTCCAGTCTAAATTTCTTTAGACTTGATCATTTCTCATTTTGAACAAAGTGCTGCTGTTCACAAGAGCCTTTTAATCCTAACCCTTCATGTGTCTTTGCATGCAGCCCCATGCCAATGGCACATTGGTCCTCCTATCCAAGTGGTGGGATCAACCATGATCCTGTGAAACATGGCCCCTAACCACAAGTCTAAAAGAGTTTTCTGCTGTTTGAAGAACAAACAAAACTTCTGCTGAAAATTTCTACCCACCCACCTGGGGCATTTAGGTTTTACCTTCATGGTTCAAAAAGGAAACAATGTCTACTTGTTACATTTGCATTTGGCCTTTAAGAGCATCGATCGCCTTCATAATTAAAGTCTTCAAACATTCTTTCATGCCTTATTGATGGGTATATTTAGTTCCTTGAAAGGACGCATGCAAACATAACCATGTTCTTTTCTTTTTCCTAACCAATGTTAGAATATTTAAGTCAGGGCTGAGCAAAAATATTCCCTCCCATTTTAAGACCTCAATTTGAGAAGGCTTCATCTGCAGAAGCTTCCAGCATTCAATCCATGGTACTTCCAGGCAGGGCTAGGAAAGGCTACCGTGTGAAACTCTGGAGAACTGCAGAGACCTTCGCCATCCTAGTGCCCTCCAGCTATTTTGATCTACAACTCCTGTCACCCCTGACCATTGGCCATGCTAGCTGGGAGGCTGATGTGAGTTGGAATCCAGCAACATCTGGAGGGCACCAGATTGGAAAAGGATATCCTAAATGGTGGAAAGAGCATAGAGAAGTTTACTTACATTTTCATAGAGTGCCCTCAGGAAGTTTATCTCATCAGTCATTCCATCCACCTTGGCCTCCAACTCCACCTTGTTCATGTAGGATGCGTCAACATCCTAAAAACATAATCAGAAAACCAAGTTTCATAACATAAAGGCACATATTTACATGTATGGTGGGAGTGTCACCCATTGGCAGTTTTGGGAGAGATGGTGTTCCTAGCAGTTAATCTGATAACAAAGCAAGAATTGATACCAATCCCTTTGTTACCATGACTGGGGATATGGGGTGGGGCCAAATGCAGATGGTTTGAATAAAGAATAGATTCTCTAATTACTGTTTGCTGTCAGGATGGCTATTGCAAGAAAATATTTAGAGGGATCAAATAAGGATTTATGGTACCGTCAAATCTGGTCCATAGCAATTGCTGGAAAATAGGAATTAGTAACTTTTCAGTTTTAAGTGAGACTGTCATAATACTTCAAGGAAAATGTCCTGATATTTATAAATAAAATAATTATGGTTTTTCACAGGGACTGTGAACAAAATAACCCACATTTGTATTGTGTTTTTTTTTTAATTTTAATTCTGCTTGTCTTTCATTATTCTTGTGTATTATTGAAGTATATGGTTTTCCTTAAATACATAAAATAAAGAAAACCAAGTACACTGGATAAGATTTCACTGGAGTGAGGACTACGATGAAGAGAAAACTATTGTCACCTTGTGCAACTGATGGAGAATTCCACATCCATGTACCAAGAGTTAATCACCCTCGGACTGAAAACCATTGTGCCCTGCTCTTAATATGAACTGTCCTAGTCTATCACCACCACCATCATCATTTTATTTGTATGTCACCTTTCCATAGTTGAAACTATGCTCAAGGCGGCTTACAACATGACAAGATCTACATAATTGCAAACATAGCAGAAGTCATAAACAATAAAACACATCAAAAAAATACACAACCTAATGGAAACAATTTCCACACAAATCATAAGATCTAAAATTAAAGATACCAACAATAATATCAATAACAGCAATAGCTCTCTCAACCCCCCGTAAACAATACTCCAGCCCAGGAATCTGCTCAACAGCCACAGCTTTTGTAGCAGTCAGGACTCCACTCTCCCAGGCCAGATGGGAAAGGGCCAGTAAGGCAGGGTGCAGGTCTTCCAGGGCTCACAGCCAAGATGGTCTCATTTAAAACAACACAGATGAAAATTAAAAACAGTTTAAAAGAGGAGCTCTCGGTGCTAAGAAGCAGCCGCAGTCCTTGTGAAGCCTGTCAAGCCCCGCCCCAGGCCAGGTGGAAAGAGGCAAGGGTGGGGCCCTTCAGGCCCTCAGCAGGCAGTCCAGGGGTTGCCAACCTTTTTTTTGGGTCTGTAGGTGCATTTCCAACCTGGAAAAATTCTCCTAGGCACCACACCACACATCAACCAAGCACACAGCCATCTATTCTTTCGGTTACAACAGTTAATTTCAAGACTAACTTCAGTGGGAGGAGGAGACACTGGGCTCCAGGGAAGGCTCTGGGGGCACATGTGCGCCCACAGTCACCACGTTGGCTGCCTATGCCCTAGTTTGTTTCCAACATTGCCAACAGCCTGTTTGACTTTGGGTAAGTCACCTTCCCTCTTTGTGTGTCTTTTATTATTCTCCTTGTCTATCTTGTCTGTTTGATTTGTAAACAAAGGGAAGAGAAAGGCCATGTCTACACAATGGAAAATGTGCTTTGGGTGTCCAGCCCAAATAATAAGGAAGCGTGTGCAATATTCAGTGTGATTCAGTGCATCAGAGGTGCCCAACAATTCTTTCTTTACTGAAAATGATCTTCAAAGGTGTTAGATCATCCTTCCCCCAGTAGAAGTCGAAGTCTGCAGTACACTGATCACTCTGAGAAATGATTCTCTTGCCTTCCCATCTCCCCCACCTTCCATGAACATAAGCCTGATCTTCGTTAAGTTTGTTTTTTCAGAATCTTTGCTGCATTCAGTTCTAGCTCCTAAAAAAAAAGCAAGTGGCGTGGTGATACAAAAACTGCAGGTGGGGATAACATCACTGAATGCTTCTCATGGGGCAAGAGGAAGACCCTATGTATGGGAAGCTAGCATATCAGGGAGAAGGCAAGTCTAATTTTCTATGTGCATTGTGGGGTTTTCCAATATGGACCAGCATTTAGCTATGTGACCCCTCATCTCCACTTTGTAGTGCACTGTCTCAAAACAGTTTTGCCACCTCTTGCACTTTAGCAGATCTCAATTCATAGAGAGCTGCAGAAATACTACTGGAAAAGCTTGCAGTATTAGCATCTTGAGTGTGGCCATCAAGGCACACAACCATAGGTTTTGAGTCAGAACACATATGATTACCAGTGACACTGTGAGTAAAAAAACAGTTATGGTTTCTCACCTTCTTGAGCACAACAAAGTCATTTTCTGCTGTTGTGCGCTTGTTGATTTCATCTTCGTATCTGTTAGAAAAAGGGAATTAAAATACATCATTTAAATGTACGTGTAGGTTAGTAGAATCATAGAACTGTAGAGTTGGAAGGGACCCTGGGGAACATCTAGTCCAGCCCTTGCAATGCAGGAATATGCAGCTCTTGCATACATGGGTCGAACCTGCAGCCCTGGTGTTATCAGCACCACAGTCTAACCAACTGAACTAACAAGGCAAAAATCATGGCACACAAACTCCAGATTGCAGTTCTGTTCTCGAGCAAATCAAGACCATTAACCATATTTCATCCCCCTTCCCTTTCAGTGACAACCAACTTTCTCTCTTTCCCTCTCCTCCCTTTACAGAAAAACAACTGTACTTTGTAAAAAATTCCTTCATATCAGATTCTCCAGTCCTGAAAGCTACTAATTAAGTTGGGCTGCAGAGTTTAAAGGGTGCAATCCTGTGGCTCCTGGGAGAGCATTCTTTTCCACCTTTTCAAACTTGAAGACGGAGCCCTGGATGTTTGATCCAGCCTCCCTGCCACCAGGGAAACTGGCAACAACCTGGCCCAAATAAACGTAAGATTTCTGACACTGGTATGGCCAAAATGGATGTGTGCTAGGTGTGGTTCAGGGATGTGTTGGTGTGGGGGAGATTTGGAAACAGCTTGGTTGTTCCCACCAAGTTGGTCTAAAGCTCTCTTGGGAATTTCCCTCCTGGTATCCCCAATGAAACAAAAAAGAAAAGAAAAGAAAACCCCTGAGAAATGGATAGAGAATTGCAGGAGCACCTCCAGCCTGCTTGTGAGAGTCCAGCAAGGCTGAGGGTGAAACCACCTTTGAATTTCTCTGCCCACCAGTCTTGGCACTTTGTCAAATCAAACAAATTCTAGGCACCAATTACCTGCAATATGCAACATCAATACAGCTTTCTGGTTTAGCCTTTGCTACTTGGCTGTCAAAATCATTCAGTGGAGCCTCTATTTTCTCTGGTTCTACTTGCCAAATACGAACACAACAAATATCTGTACTTTTCATTTTCAGGAGCAAAACTGGTCTGTTCATAATTGCAAAGGTGTGTCCTAAATCTAGGAAGCCAGTTATTTTGGATTTGGGAATGGAGGGGGGGGAGAGAGAGAGAGAGAGAGATTGAGGGAGAGAAAGATGTTGCTCTAAGAAACACTTTTGCATAGCTAGACCAATTTCAGAGCATGGCAGGAAATGCAAAAGATGGAAGAGCAAGATGGAATGGAATGGAAAAAGTGTGATGATGAACAATAAAAAAAAAAATACCTTTGTGAAAATTAGATACCCTAAGTTTCCTGACACGGGCAAAAAAACATGAAAATAGTGCTGTGGTTTGCAGCGGCCACAATTCTGCTCTTAACCAAGAAGAAACACTATTCAGACTCCACACTGACAAACACAAGACTGAGTAGGTACAAAATGGATCATAACTAATCTGGCAACCATCCTTCTGAGAAGCATCTAAGGATTAGAGTTGACCTTCAACTATGTAAGAGTCAAGAATGTGGCACTGTTTCAAAGAAAGAGGAAGAAACAGTCATCCCCTCCCTTCTTTCCACTCTTGAAGACGGATAACTGGTTTGGCAATGGCCCTTGAGCATAAATACCAGAGGACTGGAATGGATTTCAGTTTCCATAATTGGTCAATACTGTTGCAAAACCCCAAAGGCAAAAGATAGAACAATAATATTCTCTGCCCCTTCAGTGCTGCCAGAGCTGCATTTGTGGGGCTGTTCCTATTTGCATTTCAGATGCCTGCCAGTGTCTTTTCATGAGGTTATTGGCAAGAGAGTGAGAGCGAGTTCAAAGGCCTTTGTGCAAAGTTAGTGTAGTTAAGGGCAGGCCTTCCTCTGTGTCATTTACAGCATTCACGTAAACGGACTTTGCTTTTATTCCACAGCCATCATGACTTCAAAGTACTTCATATCTCCCTCTCTATTGCCTTGTTGGTGCTTGTTGAACAGTTTCCTTTTTCAACAAGCCTTCTCAGTGGAGATAGGATAGGAGCTATCCTATCTGGCCTCTTGCAAATAACAGATTTTATATATGCAATATTTTAACTTTTTATATGTATGTAATTGCCTTATATATGTTTTTAGTGTCTTGTAAGTCACTTCGAGTTGCCCCACAGGAAGCAATTCATAAATTGCTACTACTACTACTACTTTTGTTTTTGGCAAATTATTTCCACAATATATATATAATATCAAATCTAACCTAGAACCCTTGGCTATTGAGCCTGCATAGATCACATAGATTCCCACCCCCCTTTTGATTTTAAAATACCTTGCCCTTCCCTGAAGGAGCTTGTGTGGCACATATTAGTCTCAAGAACAACTCTTCAACATTGCTTAGAATGTAAAAGGAGCTTCAGATCGAAGACCCTTCTTGTCCAGCACCCTGGTCTCACAGTGGCCAACTAGATGTCTATGAGAAGTCCACAAGAGGCACATGATCACAACACCTCTCTCCCCACTGGTGCTCCTCAGCAACTGGCATTCAGAGGCAAAGGGGTCTCTGGTGGTGGAAGAAGAACACAGGCAGCATGGCTAGTAGTCTTCTCCTCCATTAATTGGTCTGACCCCACTTTAAAGCTATCCAAGACTGTGGCTATCACAGGAAGAACACCCTCTTGGACCACAGGCTGACAGATGCTGCATGCGCACAAGTGATCTGGTGAACAGGATTTCTTTGAAATACGAAGCAGCACTTTCACAACTAAATGTTCTTCCATGTGGTCACTGATCAGCTGAGCACAGGTCCTGCTCAGGTATCAAAATCTGGCAACCCTAATATGCATTCTGTGACTGAGACTTGAATGGAGTTCAGAGATCAAGGGTGGGATTGTGGGAGGCAGAAGGTAGATCAGGGGCTTACTGGTAGATCTCTGAGTGATTTCCAGCAGATCACTAAGGGTTTCTACTACCAGCTGCTAAAACAATAGCAACTCCCTCTCTCATACCTACGCTCTTCTGAATTAGGCTGCTGAAATGAAGAAAGCTTATGGGGAAAACCAGGAGTGGATTTGTGAGTCAGCAGACTGTACACCCAGTTCTGCCCCTGAAAACTTATTCCTGGCTGGATCATGTGCTTAGGGGCACCCTGTTCCTTAATTCTGTGTTTGCTCCTTATCCCTCTAGCAAATAACAGAGTGGATCTCACTATCTTATGCTCTGCCCACCCCTGAAAGATAAGAAATGCTACCCTGAGCAACTTCAGTATAAGGCGTGATAAAATTGTACTAAAATAAATGGATTGAATCTTGGCTTCACGCTCAGTGGAAGAAGCAGCCCCTGAATTCTCCTCAGGGCACATTCCACCTTCCCCACATCATGTGGACTAAGGTGCTCAATGCTGCAGGGGAGAGGAAGAGCAAAAGGCTCTTCCCTTTGAAAAACCTAGGTCTCTCACATCTGCAGATGGACAAATCTGTCAATTTTGGTTTCTCCACATTTCCAAAGAAAGTCTTCACAAAAATTCATCAGCATTTCCATGAGAATTTCTCCGAAGAGGCACCTTTCTGCAGAGCAGTTTTTCCAAATGCAAGACATTTCTGTATGTTATTTTCACAAATGCATTCATTTTTATGCACACTTGTGTGTGCATTTTTGAACATGTAACTTGGCAGGGGAACAGCATTGCCAAATTCAGAGAAGTGTGAATTTTGTCTTTTGGTTTGCATTGTATTTGGTGAACAACACATATGGGAAGTTCACCTTAAACTGATTCAAATTACTCCTCTGTCTTTTTAGATATTACCCATGTCTATGTTTCCCCAAGAATATTGTTGGCAGCCTGAGCGCAGCTAAAGTTGTCCTCACAATTGGTCTTTGAATCATCCCTGTTTGAAATCACAAGGCAAAAAATATGAGACTGTTTCAAATTCACTTATCTCAGAAAAAAAACTACTCCACAAATCTATATCACTCTTATAGGATGTTCATTGTCATAGCTCTCTCTTCCTTCCCCCCAAAACATTGTGGGAGCTGTAGTTTTGCTGAGAATTTTCTACATTGCATATCTTCAAGTACGCCCTTCTCACAGAACTATGTATCCCAGGGCTGACTGTTGAAAAAGAATGACTTTTATACCAGTTTAAATATGCATTATAGATATGCCCTTGGTTCAGGAAAACGCCCTTTGATTGTAAAGCATTGGCAGCTGTTTCAAAGGAGTAATTCAGATGATTAATAATATAGCAACCCTAACCAAGCCCTACCCAGGGTCGCTGTCTCTCTGCACCCCGCCCCCCCCCCCCAGTTATCCTAGCTATGCATAATACGGCTGCACCTGGGGAAGGATTACTAGTTATTGACTTTTCTCCTCTATGGGTCACACCCTGGGGGTTTATCAGTACTGTTTGCTTTCCGTTCCGGTCTGAGCCAGTTTGCCAACTCATATATATTTTAAAGCACTATAGGTGGGGCGGGGGTTAGGGTGAGGAATTGGTTCCCACTGAGACTTCCTCTAGGAGCATGAAGGACCTCTTGTACAAGATCAAACTGCCAACCTTTGCTCCACTTGTCTCCATGGAACTCTTTAATAACACCAGGTGTGTTCCTTTGTGAACTGCAAAGTTTGTCGACAGACCCAACGTTTAAACTCTGCCCCCCCCACCAGCCTTGTAGCAATTCTTTGTCAAGGGAGAGGGAAAGCCGGGGGGGAGCTACCTTTCACTCACTCGAATTTTCCTCTTTGAATTAATTGCACAAAGCAGCTAATCTCAATTGTTAGAGGACACGAGATGCACACACATTGCTTTTTAACTGCGTGGCCGTGCAAGAACACAGCATATGGGTACACAGTGAAAGCGTAACAGCTGAAACTTGATTTACTAAAGCTTTAAAACACTGGATATGTGATAGAGCAGGAGCTTGGTTTAAGTTCTGTAGATTCAGGGTGCGGCATAGTGGTTAAGAGGGCTGGGGAATGGTCTGGGGAGAGCTGAGCGAAAAACCTCACTCAACCTTGAAGCTGGCTGGGCAAGCTGGGACCAGTTACTCTCTCTTGGCTTAGCCCACCTTGAGGGGACAAATAATGGGGGCGGCTACAGATGGAATAAACCAACCAAGCTGGAAGGGCAGGGGTAAAAAGCTATCTAACCCAACCCTGTGTTGTGACTGTGCAGGGAAACCTTTTGATGCACAACCTCACAGATGACACCTGACCCTCCTAATCCAAACCAGAGGGAGGGAGGGAGAGGGAGGGAGGGAGGGAGAGAGAGAGCCTGTGACAACAGCCCCAGAAGAGTTGTGCAACTAATCCAAAGGCACATAATGCAAAAGGAAGTAAAACACCATCACAACACCACCACACACATAACAATCTGCAGACCACAAATGAATCCAGAAGCCAAATCTTGTTCAAACTGCTGCTAGGGTAGACATGAGCAAGCTTTTAACCTTAAGGTCACTGCACCTCTCTAATAAGTTATGTATACCAGGAAATTATTAGAAGATGGAGGTGTTTAAGCCCATAAACCTGCTGGAAATTCTTTCTCCTGCCACATGCCAAAAAAGCTAGCAGGATCAGAGAAGAAGGCTTTAACCTAGCTCAGCAGGACTGCTTTACATGCACAGAAAGCTACAGGTGTGGGTGAGGGTAGCATATGGGTGATGGTATCATTCAGACATGTGATTTCCGCTCCACAGCCTGAAATGTTGAAGTCCATGGTGGGCTGTGCCACGCCCAGGTACTATTTCGGCATGAGGAAATCAGCCCTAAGGCTTGATATTTAAAAGGCAAATCAGGAGAGCTTAATGGTGTCTCATGTGACATGCATGCAGGCCCATTGGGATTAAACCATATATTCTTTCTAAATTTTTGACACATGCCCACACCATTTCTGCTGCTGTTTAATGTTCTTGCACTTTAACAAAAGAGTAAGTCTCAATCTGAAGTCTCTCCTCTAATATGTTATTGCTTCTCATGTGGCTGTAAAGTCCTCTCATGTCTCCTTATAAGAAATACCTCTCAATTTGATATCACAAATCTGTTTTTATCGGCACAGTCCTGCTGCCCATCCCAGATTGACTCCAGAAGACTCCCAACTCAGCAACATCAGCCCCAGGAAGTATAGCCATTAGCCAATGATTAGGTTTGATTGGAGTTGTAGTCCAGCAATACTTGAATGATTGCAGATCCTTGTGTTATACAGCCCAAGTGTTTTCCTTGTGCTTTTTGTGGTAATTGCCAATGTATTACATTACTGCATTCTAATACTTTTCTTTTTTAAAAAAATAAAAATAAAAATTGCTTTTGTAAACTGCTTTGATACATTTTGGTGGTAGAGTGGTATATAAGTATTTTTATAGTAAAATAAATAAATAAAATTCAACTAGGTTGGGGACAAGTTTGTTCAATCATTCTTCCTTGAACTAATGTAGATAAAAACTGTGGATGCAGCCACCATGGATTCCCATGAACACAGAAACACTGAGGTGGTAAACCTTTCCAAACTCCAGATGTTGATGAACCATAACTCTGGCCAACAAGATCTATGGTCAGGGATGATGTAGTTCAGAAACACTGGAGTCCTGCAAGTACCCAGCACTGGCTGAAGCAAAGTCATTCTGCTGCTATCCTCTGCCATACCTTTAAGTATATGACATTTATTTAACACCCTTATCTTAAGCAAAATATGTGTCCACATGAATGCACTCTGAGGTCCTGCTCCAAGGAGCAGGTACAATAAGGGACCATGCAGTGTGTGGCTTCCAAGAGTCTAACAAGGTTGCAATCAAACCATTGCATCAATATTCAGTTTGGGAAACTCAGTGCCAGGCAGGCAGGCAGGCTTCTGGCATCCATACAGGAAGGAGGGGGATCACAACGAGATATATTCAGACACTAAAAGGCTACCAGATCTTGGATGCTTTCAATCAAGGGTGGGGAACCCATGGCCCTCCAGATGTTGCAGGACTCCAGCTCCCATCAGCCCCAGCCAGCATGGCCAGTAGACAGGGATTATGGGAGCTGTAGTTCAGGAACATCTGACAGGCCAAAGGTTCCCCACCCCTGCACTTACCTGGGCCCTTGAAAATACTCCAAGATTATGAATCCCTGATGATGCCTGTGCTAGGTTTATTGGATACTTTATTGGATTTCTTAAAAAGTTGATGCATCTTTTGCATGCTTTGGAAGATGCAGCAAACCCTCATACTGTGGTTGCAATTCTCCACTCATTTACCTGGGAGGAAGTCCCATTGAACTCAATAATTTGTAGTTTTGAGCAGACACTTGCATGCTCACACCGTGAACTGCATGAGAGTCATCTCAGGGTATCTCTGCATACACCTGCTTAGAAGTAACCCCTAGCAAGCTCAGTGGGGCTTGCAGCAGCCAGGGGGGAAAGAAGACATGGCTTCTACACCTTTGCAGATTGCATTAGGTCACATCCACACCACAGAAATAATGCACATTTAATGCATGTGGCTTACTCCTAGAAACTGTGGTTTGTTAAGAGTGATGGGAACTGGAGCTCTGTGGGATAAATTACAGCTCCCAGGATTCTCTGGGGAAAGCCATGTGCTTTAAATTTATGTTGTGTATGTGCCCTTAGACTAGGGGTATTCAACAGGTGTAGCTTGCCTTGCCAGCTAAATCTGCCGAAATTCTTTCTTTGGTATTAACTATTAAAAGTGCAGGAATCCTGACCTCTCTTTTTGCACCTGACAAGCCTAGTGGGAGATACTTTGGAGTAGACGTGCAGAGGCTCACAGTGCACGATTATGGTTGCTTGGCCCCACTGAAACCAGTGGGATTTGCTCTCAAAAGAAATGTGCATAGGATCGAAGCTTTAAGCTCTCCCATTTAGAGCCAGGTGATGCTTTGTGAATGGGCCACCTGAACCTGCTCATCTCTGCAAAAACCGTTATGAATACATTACTTGTTCTTGAAATCCTCAACAAGATCCTGCATGTTCTTCAGCTCTCCCTCCAGGCGTCCCTTGTCGTTCACCAGGGCATCCAGCTGCCTCCGCAGGTTGCTGATGTAGGCTTCAAAGAAGGCAGGGATGTTGCTCCGTGTGGTCTTCTGCTCCTGCAGGAGGTTCCACTTGGTCTCCAGCATCTTGTTTTGCTGCTCAAGGAATCGAACCTGAAAAAAGCCCCCGAGGCAAATTCCATAAAGCCTGTCATTCTGCCAGCAGGACTCAAAATACCACAAAACAGTGGAAGATTATGGCCCTTCATGGCTCTCAGCATTTAGATGTGAGGGTAGATGGGGCTGGGGGAAGGAGTCCTCCAAGTAATGTAGATAGATGAGGGCGTGGGAGGAAGGAGATTCACTGATTATTTGTGGGAGAGGAACAGCTAAAACTGCAACACTCTGGGTAAAACTATGCTGAAAATGGAGATTTTTCATATCAAGTATTAGCATTCATCAGGTGAGTAAGATCCAGAGCTCAGTGTAAATAGTAGAAGCTTGGATACAGGTACATGTTTTGCAGAACTTTTGGACTTCCGATATTTATTTAGATTTCTTTTGATCTACATCAAGATTGATTAACTATACCTTTTACTGCATTTTCCCCTCAAAACAAGCCAGTTAAGGCTGTGACTGATCAGTGATTCCACCCCCTGCCTAAACTCACAGCCTGCTGACTGCATCACACTTGCGATGGGGGAGGGATATGAATACACAAAGTTACTGGGGCTCATTATGTGTGTGTGTGTGTGTGGGCATAATACTTCACAGGAAGTCAGTGTGGGCTGACTATTAAACTCAAAACATTTCCTTTTGTGTAAGTAATGCAAATTCTATTGCAATGTGCCATGAAGGTTACGGCAAATGAATGCTTGAGATATACCACAGGGTAACAAATAAGATACTCTCAGGTATCTGAGAGAACTTAAAAAGGGGAAAAAATGGTCCAGGAGCTAGAAGCAGATGTAATAAAACATTTATTAAAAATAAATAAATGGATGATAGGGGTTGCAATCTGTCCTCTTTTACCTTATAAAGTGTGGTGCACTTTAACAGAGATTTATTGATCAATCAATAAAAGAGGTGAAGCTTCAGATTCATTGATATTTTTAAAAAATATATGATTGAACCTAGCAAATTCTTTAACCGCCTTAATTTCAGATGTCAGGTTCAGAGAACTGAAGCTGCAGCAAGCAAAAGATCACTGTATGTATGTTTTACTTTGGATCCCCTTCTCATTCCACTTTCCCCAGGGTGTGGTGTGCTGGTCACCGTCTTCACAACATGAGGGAATAAAAGCCATCATGTTGAAGTTGTGACTCCAACACACCCTGCTATTAACCAGGCAGTGAATAAGGAAGATCACCAAGAAAGCAATGGCAGGGTCATGTTGGTCATCGAGTTACAAATCAAAAGCAGAGAACAAAGGCATGATGCTGCTTCAAATAAAATATCTAGCAGAGCCACAGTTGAGCTTACAACAAAAGACCACACTTCTAAGCAAAGCTCAGCCATGACCCCATGAGGCCTATAGAGAAGCTCCTATCGATTGCTGGGACACTAGAGAAGGATCAGAATAAGCTACGTATAGCTCACCTTATCGATGAAGGATGCAAACTTGTTGTTGAGGGTCTTGATCTGTTCCTTCTCCTCCTTGCGCACCTTCTGGATGGTGGGGTCGATTTCCAGGTTGAGGGGCGACAAGAGGTTCTGGTTGATGGTGACCTCTTGAATGCCTGCGGGCGAAAACCCTCCACCATACATCCCTCCATGTCTGCTGGAACCGAGGGCACCGTAGGAAGACTGGACGCTGTAGGAGCTGGCGGGGGCAATCCTTCTGACGCCAGAACCCAAGTTATAGAGGCTGGAGCTGCCAAAGCCCCCTGGCTTGCTAAAACTGCCGCCGCCTCCGATTCCACGAGATGAAGAGACAGAGCTGACTCTGACCTGGGTGAACCCACCGGACCCAGCTGCTGAGCGGGAGCTGTAACCAAATTTCGACATGGCCTATTCAAGCAGGGCTTTCCTTATTTTGGAGAGAGAGGGGTGGGTGGGAAGAAACAGCAAGTGAGGCTCGGAGGAGTTAAAGAGAGAAGCGTCCCTCTGAACCTGCAGGCTGGCACTTCCTCTCCTTTTATCCGTTAGAAAGAGCTTGGGGGCAGAGCAGGGATCGTTTTACTGCCTGGACTGGGTGTGTCTGGCGGCCGTCCCACTCCTTGCCTTCAACCTGCTGAGCATACACAGGAGAAACACAGCCACAGAAACCCTATCGGCTCCACTCCCTGCACCTTGCACTCGCCCCACCTTTGCACAGAGGCGGCTTTCGCCCTTTGTTGCTGCAGAGAGAGAGCAGGTTGCACTCTGAATACTTCCATAGCCTTAGGACATTCTCCCTTCCCTCCTCGATTTGTCCATGTTCGTGTGGGAGTCAGGGAAGGGTGCCGCAGTTATCGCACATTTTTTTCAACCTCCTGCTGCGAGCAAAAAAGATTAAAAAGCAGACAAAGTCAGGGTGGGTGAGGGAGACTAGAAAAACAGATGAACAAAATGTGATGGGAGAGGTGTACTTCAAATGTTGCCTCACATTTGACATTTCACTTCTGTGCTATTTTTCCTGAGGCTTTATTATTATTATTATTTTTAAAAAGAGGATTCACTTATCTTGTAGAGTTCATATCAGGGTTACCATTCCAAGCACAGTTACCAGGAAGTAAGAGGCAATGTCCACACCGAAGCAGAAGGAAGCTGGCCGAAGGGTGTGGGAGGGCGTGGGGAATTCTGGAATGTCCCTCTTTGGCCAGCAAGTAGGGGGAGGGTATCTTCCTGAATGCCTCCTCCCACTAGGAACAAGCAAGGTAGAAAATCAGCAAATTGGGGAGACATTTTCTCTCTCTGCTGCCTCCCTGCTGCATTATTTTTCTAAGCACAAGGAGTCCATTGTTTGCTTGTTTTCATGTTGGGGAATGTCCAGGGAATGCAAATTCTTATCTCTTCACTCTGACATGATAACGCCTTCCACCTTTGGATTTTTATCACCTTGTTCTGTTGCCTGGGCCCAGACATGCTGCACAACCCCACTCAGGGGTACACACTACTGTGTTCAATAGGGCTCAGCAAGTCAGCTTAGAATTTCAGACTTAGTGCCATTGAACTCATTGGGTTCTGCTTCTAAGCAGGGCTGAGCCAAGACATTTTGCTGCCTGAAAAAGAGCAAGCAACTGACCCAAGACAAGGTGCTAACAGTACCTTGTCTAGCTGGGAATATTAGAAAGCAGCCAAGTAAAAAATAAGTGATAATTTGCACACATGGGGCGACAATAGGTGCAATCTGAGTACATGTGGCATCACAGCCAGGGTGGGTTTTCTTTAGCTCATCAACTCTTTTATCTACCGTCTTCACAGTTAACCATTTGGATGTTGTTACTAAAGAAGTCAGATTATCATCCACCAGGGCCAGGGCCTTCTCAGTGATGGGTCCAACCTGGTGGAATGCTCTGTCCCACAAGACCAGGGCCCTGCAGGATTTAACTTCCTTCCGCTGGGCCTGTAAGAAAGAGCTATTCCACCTGGCTTTCAGTTTGAACTTAGCCTGATCTTTTATTACCCTTCCTTCCCTCGCCTCCCCTTTTTATGAAGATTACCCGCTCTGGGATCCCACAGCTAATTCTCCCCTGGTCTCCTCGCTGGCCCAAATAGGACTAATTTAACCAGCTAGCCCTGGTGATCATCTAATGTTTATGGGATGGATTTCCCCCCTAAATTGATTTTTGAATTCCGAATTTATTGTTATTCACGTTTTATACTGTATTTTATGCTGTTTTTGTTGCATCAATTAAGTGTTTTAAATTTGTTGTTAGCTGCCCTGAGCCTGGTTTTCTGAACCGGGAAGGGCGGGGTATAAATAAATTATTATTATTATTATTAGTATTATTATTATTATTATTATTATTATTATTATTATTATATCCCATGGGCAGGTGTCAATATCTCTTTATTTCATTTTGATGGCTGCAGGCTAGGCTGAGAGATTTTCACTTTTCCACCAAGTCAGACTGGAACTTAGATCCCCAAATGTAAACACCCGGTCTACTGTAGTACACTGACTGTGAGAGCCAACATGAACAATGAAGCTCTTTGTATCTGATCTACACTGAGACAGGAGGAACAAACAAACTGCTCT
Source organism: Podarcis cretensis (assembly GCF_951804945.1). Lineage (NCBI taxonomy): Eukaryota > Metazoa > Chordata > Lepidosauria > Squamata > Lacertidae > Podarcis > Podarcis cretensis. Next base: position 7,364,510 of record NC_137171.1, read on the forward strand.
AGTGCAGCTGAACTGGGGGCCTTGCATCCTTTCATGTCTGGGCTTTCAGCCTGCAGGAGACTTTCTGAGGCTTACATCCCAGAAATGTGTCCCAGATCTCCCATTTGCAACATGTAAATAAGTGTCCCAACCTCCAAGCTGTACAGTGGTACCTCAGGTTAAGTACTTAATTCGTTCCAGAGGTCTGTACTTAACCTGAAACTGTCCTTAACCTGAAGCACCACTTTAGCTAATGGGGCCTCCTGCTGCCGCCGTGCCGCCAGAGCACGATTTCTGCAGATGATCACTCTAATAATACAGTAATCACCACCATGAGCTCAAACTTCTCACTTTGTGTTATTAGGGCAGATTCATGTCATACATTTGAAGGACATCCAATACACATTTAAATCATGTGGCTTCCCCCAAAGATTCCAATCTTTAGCGTTTAATCAGAATAAACAGCAAGTGGGTGTTCTGTGGATTGTCGTTTGTTCCGATGTAGCACTAAAGAACAGATTTTTTTTGGAGAAAGCAGTGGAACAAAGGCAGAACTTCTTGGACCCACGACTAGAAAGCACAGGTCAAGTGGAAAAGCACTTGGGCTCATGATTTCTAAGCAGAAGATAAGCGGAAATATGGATGAGTCCTTAGACTGTAAAAATGGGACAAGGGGGAATTTTGATGCACTTAGGGTTGCCAGCTTCTTTTGATACAAGTCTTTGTTTCTGTGCTTTTAAGCAAAGGAGTTGTGGGACCATGTTTAACCCTTCCCCTCATCTTGCAGAGGTCCTTTCCCACCCCCTCGTGTGCCAAGGGACATCATTATGTGCTACGATGGAAGTTATATGAAATTCCAAGGGCAAACTATTTAAAGAAAACTCTAGAGCTGGCTGATTTGACAAGGATAGCTCAGTTGTTTGGAGCGTGGTGCTGATAGTGCCAAGGTTTCAGGTTTGATCCCCGTAAGGGAAAGCTGCATATCCCTGCATTGCACGAGGCTGGACTACATGATCCTCAGAGTCCCTTTGAACTATAGGATTCTATGATTTGAGTTATGATGATGATGATGATGATGGAGGCTGTCAGGGAACTGCCATCGGAGCCAGAGGCGGAGGGAAGGCTCCAGAGGGATGCCGGAGAGGGTCCCAGTAGGGAGAGAGGCAGCCCATCCGCTGGGGAAGGAAATCAGCGTAGCACCAGTGGAGGAGGGGGGCAGATGGGGGAATCGGAGAGAAGGCTCCAGGACTCCTCGCCAGAGACCAGTGGGGAGAGCACGGGTCCTCCGCTGCCCACACCCTCCCTGCGCAGAAGACTTCCACGCAGGGAGAGTAGGAGGAGACTGGGCGTCAAAGAACTTCTTTGCTGGAAGAAGTTCAAGAAACGCCCACTGACGGATTCTGCCAGCGATTGAGACAGCCACGGATGGGTGGCTGTCCGGACAGAAAGGGTTCACCCAAGTAACCCAGCCAGGTGTGACGCCAACTTATGCACGAGCAACCCCCTAGAACCATTACAGAGGCAGTGAGAGATTTTACTTTCTTGGGCTCAATGATCACTGCAGATGATGACAGCAGCCACGAAATTAAAAGACACCTGCTTCTTGGGAGAAAAGCAATGACAAACCTAGACAGCATCTTAAAAAGCAGAGACATCACCTTGCCAACAAAGGTCCGTATAGTTCAAGCTATGGTTTTCCCAGTAGTGATGTATGGAAGTGAGAGCTGGACCATAAAGAAGGCTGATCGACAAAGAACTGATGCTTTTGAATTATGGCGCTGGAGGAGACTCTTGAGAGTCCCATGGACTGCTAGAAGATCAAACCTATCCATTCTTAAGGAAATCAGCCCTGAGTGCTCACTGGAAGGACAGATCCTGAAGCTGAGACTCCAATACTTTGGCCACCTCATGAGAAGAGAAGACTCCCTGGAAAAGACCCTGATGTTGGGAAAGATGGAGAGCACAAGGAGAAGGGGACGACAGAGGACGAGATGGTGGGACAGTGTTCTCAAAGCTACAAACATGAGTCTGACCAAACTGCGGGAGGCAGTGGAAGGCAGGAGTGCCTGGCGTGCTCTGGTCCATGGGGTCACGAAGAGTCGGACACGACTAAACAACAAGAACAACTATTATTATTTTTATTATTATTTCTCACAGTGGCTGACCAGATGCCTGTGGCAAACAGAACCTGGGCACAAGAACATTCTCCTCTCCTGTATTTTCGAGAAACTAGGATTCAGAAGCATTAATACCCCCAACCATGGAAGCAGAGCATAGCCATCATGGTTTGTAGCTATTGATCATCCTCTATGAATTTGTCTGATCCTCTCTAAAAGACACCCAAGTTTGTGCCATCACTGCTCCTTGTGGGGGTGGCCGCATAGCTTAACTATGTGCTATATGAAGACGTGCTTTCTATTTGTCCTGAAGCTTCCAACATTTTACTTGATGGGATGTTCACAAATTTGAGCGTTGAGAGAGAAACTTTTCTCCATTTACTTTCTATAAACTTCCATCATCATGTCACCTCTTACACACCTTTTATCTAAATGAAGAAGTCTCAAATGCTGCAATTTTTCCACACATACGTCTCATGGCTTGCCTTTGCCTTGGTAAGGGTCCTTCCAGACAGTGGCAGAGCATTTGCCCGCACTGCCCAGGGCGGAGCGCGCTCCCAAAGGGCGTGGGGCATGGAGGGTGCCCTCCCAGGCACGGAGTACCTGCTAGGTGCAGAGCAGTGCATGTGCCCTGCAGCCAGGGGCGGAGTGAGCCACCAATGGCGGACATTTGGTGCGTCACCCACCCGTGACTCCCAGGCCTCCCCTGAGCTGTCAAAACCAAGGGGGAGGGAGGGATGCCACTGGCAAAGCGGCGCAGCTCCCCCCTTACCCAGACGGCTCAGGGTAGGCTTGGGAGTCGCGGGCGAGTGGCGCGCCAAGTGTCACCCCCCTCAGCGAAGACACCGGGGAGGCAGCCCACCCCCATCACACCCCCTTCCTCCGCTCCTGCCTCCAGATGACCTGTTTATTGAGTAGTCATCTTGATTTACTTGACCATCGCGCAGGCGGAGATGAGATTATACCTGGTCTTTATTGTGCATTCATTCTGATTTGTTTCTGGGGAGGTTATATGACAACGAGCATTTGTCTGCATTCATCCCAATTTGCTTGTGCAGAAATTCACAAGCCTTCCTGTTTGTTTATTCCATACTTTTCAATGCATTTCCCTGTCACTTTCCAAACCGCAAAAATAGCTCTTTTCAAATGAGCCCTATAATCTATTTTAACTGTGCAAACCTAACTTTCAGGTATAAGCTTGAATCCCACCCACAAAACAGTGACCATCTGGAGACATGTCGAGCTGATGTGTGCCTGCTTTAGGTGGAATGTGGTAGCGATGCGTTCCTCTCATAAATCAAGCCAGTCTCACTTGGGTAGGTTAAAAAATCAGACAGGAATTTGCCCTGGGAAGTCTCAGGCCAATGCCATTATCAGAAGCAATGTTTCTCTGTGTTGTTTAGAAGCCATGGTAACTCGGCTGTGCAGTAGAGCACCCCACAGATGTGACCTTGTAGGCCTCTTCCTCCTGCAAGACAGAGAGTAATGCTTACTTAGATAAGATGTCAAAGCTACAGGAGCAGCCTTTTGAACGTCTTTTGCAAAGGTGTGCTTTCCCCCACAGTGTGGTATCTTCATACATAACCGAGCAGCGGCACTGTCTCCCAGGGACCATGTCCTTTTGCCCCCCCCCCCATATTTTTGGGATAGGGGCCAGTGGTCCCCAATGTCCTAAAAGCAAAGAGCCATAGTGTGGAGCCAAGCTTGGCATGCTTCCAGTGGTTGCTGGCCATTGAGCCATGTGGCCGTCATGTTCAGCTCCACCCCGAGCTCCTCCTGGTGTCCTGATATCACGTTCATGACATTGGGATGTTGCAACGTCACAGGTACAAAGTCATTTCCCCAAATCCCCCTGGTGCCTCTGTAGTCCTAGTTCCTTCTTAGGGATGTGGGTGGCCCTGTGGTCTAAATCACTGAGCCTCTTGGGCTTGCCAATCGGAAGGTTGACGGTTCGAATCCCCGCAACGGGGTGAGCTCCCGTTGCTCTGTCCCAGCTCCTGCCAACCTAGCAGTTCGAAAGTACACCAGCGCAAGTAGATAAATAGGTACTGCTGTGGTGGGAAGGTAAACGGCGTTTCTGTCTGCTCTGGTTTCTGTCACTGTGTTCCGTTGCACCAGAAGTGGTTTAGTCCTGCTGGCCACATGACCCGGAAAGCTTTCTGTGGACAAACGCCAGCTCCCTCAGCCTGAAAGTAAAATGAGCTCTGTAACCTTATAGTCGCCTTTGACTGGACTTAAATGTCCAGGGGTCCTTTACCTTTACCTTTACCTTCCTTCCATGAACATAAGGTTCTGGGAGGAGATGATGGAAGAAAACAGGAGCAGGAATACAACTTTGGGTAAAGAAAACACCAAGGCATGCAAGCTGAAGTCTGGTCCCTGCAGCTCTCTGCATTAACACAGCTCAATTCAAAACAGCCCAAATTTTGTTATGCTCCACTGCAAAACAAGAGTTTTATCTGGGGGCAAAATCTGGTTAGGCAGTAGGTGTAGCCCTTTGGCATGTGCTAAATCCCTAAGCTTCTTTGCACACCTGCTTTGTTATATTGTGTTTTCCCTAAGAAAGGCAGTGTAAGGTGTTGAGAACAAAGAAAGGAAGGTGCCTGAGCAAAAACTGTTGGTAGTAAATCAGTGTCCAACGGTGAAATAGCCAAGCGTCATCTGCAACAATGCTCAAAGATTACAACCTTGTAAAAACAAGGCATATTGCTTAGCCCTTGGTTTATGGCAGAAAGTCACTGAAGATTTTCTATTGGCCATACATGAGCAAACACTCCAAGATACTCCTGTGATTAACCAGTAACAAGGCCTTTAGCTAGAGAAATTCCTGTGTCTCAGAACCACACCTCTTAAGGGGAACTCTGAAAGCTTATCATAGGTCCAGGGTTCCTCAATGAGAAGCCCAGTAATAGCAGATAATCATCTGTAGATAGATAGCTTTTCCATACTATGACGTATCCCTCTGAAATGCAGACACTCCAAATGTCCCTATTTTCCAGGGACATTTCTGATTTAGCGAAGCTTTCCTGGTTTCTGATTTGATCCTGGAATGTCCCACTTTTCCTTAGGATGTCCCTGTTTTCATTGGAGAAATGTTGGAGAGTATGGAATTATCCGGCCCTGAGCCATCTGAAGGTAGTCCTGTATAGGGAAGTTTTTAAAAAATGTTTAATGTTTTAGTACATTTTTATTTGTGCTGGAAGCTGTCCAGAGTAGCTGGGGCAACCCAGTCAGATGTGTAGGGTATAAATAGTAAAATTATCATTATGGAATGGGATGTCCCTATTTTCACAGGAGAAATGTTGGACGGTATGGAAATGAGAAAAGGGTGTGCCTGAGGCCTTGTTTTCACTTCACATGGATCACTTGTGAAGCCCCACATGCCTAGACCGTGCCAGGCATGCACTGAGTGTGTACCTTAAAATATGTCCCAGAATCCTCTGCAACACTGACAGGTTCAATAGCAGACACTGAAAGGTTAATGGCAGACCAGTTGGTGTAGAAAATGTTCCCTGAAGGCACCAAACTTTGTAAAGGACTGTTCTATGCAATTTTCATTCATGACTCAGGCAACACTATGCAGGAGTCATACCAAATAGGCACAGTCTCTTTCGAAACCATTTATTTCCTTTGTCACACCCACAACATACATTTAAAGCACTCTTATAGAACTTAAACAGTCATGGCTAACACTAAAGAATTCTGGGAACTGTAGTTTGTTATGCATGCTGAGCGTATTAGAAGACAGCCGCCAGAACTACAGTTCCCAACATCCTTCACAGACTCTACTTTCCAGGATATTTTGAGGCAAATGTCTGGTGTAGGCATGACCTCCCTCCGTCTCTCCCCTCTTTAGCTCTAGGGCAAGACTAGAGAGTAAAGATTCAGTGCGCATGCAACCCAGAGCATCCATCTTAGGCCAACTTTCCCCCTAAGTGCCCCAAAGATACCACGCCGCCACCACAGTGCAGCAGGAGTCACATGTGAGGAACTGAATGCTCTGGCTGCCCACCATTTTAGGTTTTAAAATTATCTTACCCCAAAATGAGAGTGACAGCCAATATGACTCTAGTTTGGGGGTCACAGAGCCAATGAAAGAAGTTAGGACGTGGGCTGAGGGAGAGTGGCCTTCCCCTCGTTATTTAAATTGCCTTATTGGCCCTGCAACTTCCAAGCTAGTGTCTGCTTGACACAGCTCACTGCCAATTTTGCCCTGGAGTTAGCAAAAGTTTCATTCTTATACACAGTCATACCTCTTGTTACGTTCGGTTCAGGTTACGTCTTTTCAGGTTGCGTTCCGTGGTGACCCGAAAGTCCCAGAAAGGGTTACTTCTGAGTTTCGCCGCTCGCACATGTGCAAATGTGCAAAATGACGTCACGCGCATGCGCAGAAGTGGCAAATCACGACCCGCGCATGCTCAGACACGGGTTGCATTCCTTTCAGATTGCGAACGGGGCTCCAGAACGGATCGTGTTCGCAACCAGAGGTACCACTGTACATAGAAATCTAAGACTGTCATTGCACAGCCCCCATTGGAGGATTCATGGTGCTGCATCACAATACAGTGGAACCTCAGAAGCCGAACGCCTTGAAACTCGTACGTTTCGGCTCCTGAACGATCAAAAACTGGAAATGAGTGTTCCAGTTTTCGAATGACTGTCAGAAGCCGAACCTCCAGCTTCCTCACTGTGAGAAGTGAGGTTACAGGGAACCAGGCAGAGGGCCTTCTCCAGACAAAATTCTGTGGACACTCGAACACTTACAATCCCTGCCAAATATCTATTCAAAGTTGTGTGCAGAAAGTGATAAACGATATGTGCCATTCAAAACATGCAACTAGGGAAATCTCCAGGACCAGATGGACTAACCTCCAGATATTATAAAGCATTGAAAGAATGGTTAATACAGCCGCTTAACGAGGTTTGTAATGAAATATTAGAGGGGAAAAAGGCACCTGAATCGTGGAAAGAAGCTTTCATCACACTTATACCAAAGACTGAAACTGAAAAAAACCAGATCAAGAACTACCGCCCTATATCATTACTTAATGTGGATTACAAAATATTTGCTGACATTTTAGCAAAAAGACTGAAGAGGGTGTTAATGGAAGAGCTTCATAAGGACCAGGCAGGCTTTCTCCCAGGAAGACACTTATCAGATAATGTAAGGAACATAATTGACATTATGGAACTGCTAACTGTAAATATTAATATGAAGGCAGTCCTAATCTTTGTGGACGCGGAGAAAGCCTTTGATAATATCTCTTGGAAGTTCATGAAGAAGAATCTCCATGGGATGGGGGTAGGTCAAAGGTTTGAAAATGGTATAAGTGTAATATATTCTGAACAAAAGGCTAAGCTAATTGTAAATAACGTGGTTACTGATGAACTTTCCATAGAAAAAGGGACACGGCAGGGGTGCCCGATATCCCCATTACTTTTTATATCAGTCCTGGAGGTTTTGTTGAACATGATTAGGGGGGACCAGCTGGTAAAAGGAGTTCAGGTCGGAGCTAAACACTATAAATTGAAGGCATTTGCAGATGACCTAGTATTGACTTTACAAGAGCCAGACACTAGTACAAAAAGAGTTTTAGAGTTAATTCAATTCTTTGGTCAGGTGGCAGGATTCAAGTTGAACAAACAAAAAACTAAAGTTCTGGAAAAAAACTTAACAAATGTTGAAAGAGAGAGATTCCAAAACGAAACTGGGTTAATGGTGGCAAAGAAAGTAAAATATTTGGGGATTAACATGACATCTAAAAATGTGAATTTATTTAAAGACAATTATGATAAATGCTGGACAGAGGTAAAGAAAGATCTAGAAATATGGTTGAATCTGAAACTTTCCTTGTTAGGCCGAATTGCAGTGATCAAAATGAATGTATTGCCTAGAATGTTATTTTTGTTTCAGACATTACAAATTGTGGATAAACTAGATTGTTTCAAGAAGTGGCAGAAAGATATATCTAAATTTATCTGGCAGGGCAAAAAGCCCAGAATAAAATTTAAGATACTTACTGATGCAAAAGAAAGAGGGGGGTTTGCCCTGCCGGATTTGAGACTGTACTATGAATCGGCAGCTTTCTGCTGGTTGAAAGATTGGCTACTTCTTGAGAATGCAGATATTCTGGACTTGGAAGGATTTGATAATAGGTTTGGCTGGCATGCATATTTATGGTATGACAAGGTTAAAGTTCATAAGGGTTTTAAAAACCATATTGTTAGGAAAGCATTATATAATGTTTGGATTCGATACAAGGATTTGTTGGAAAATAAAACTCCTAGGTGGTTATCACCTATGGAGGCTAAGGAGGTGAAGAAACTTAACATGGAATCCAAATGGCCAAAATACTCTGAAATTTTAGAACAAGAAAGCGGTGAGTTTAAACTACAGAGTTTTGAGAAATTAAAGCCCAAGGTACGAGATTGGCTCCATTACTACCAAATAATGGAAACCTTTAAACAAGACAGGAAAACTGGCTTCCAGGTGGAGAAATCGAAATTGGAAACAGAATTGTTAGAACCCAATACTAAGAATGTATCAAGAATGTATAATCTGTTGCTGAAGTGGAATACAATAGATGAGACAGTTAAATCAGCCATGATTAAATGGGCACAGGACATTGGTCATGACATTATGTTTGCTGACTGGGAACAGTTATGGACCACCGGTATTAAATTCACGGCATGTAATGCCTTAAGAGAAAATATTATGAAAATGATTTATAGGTGGTACATGACCCCAGTCAAGCTTGCGAAGATTTATCATCTGCCCAATAATAAATGCTGGAAATGTAATGAGACTGAAGGTACCTTCTTTCACCTTTGGTGGACCTGCCCAAAGATTAAAGCCTTTTGGGAAATGATCTATAATGAAATTAAGAAGGTACTTAAATGTACCTTTCACAAGAAACCAGAGGCATTTCTCTTGGGCATGGTCGGCCAATTGGTGTCAAGGAAGGATAGGACTTTTTTTATGTACGCCACTACAGCAGCAAGGATCCTTCTAGCAAAGTATTGGAAGACACAAGAACTTCCCACACTGGAAGAATGGCAGACAAAAGTGATTGACTTTATGGGACTGGCAGAAATGACTGGCAGAGTCCGTGACCAAGAGAAGGAGACGGTGGAGGAAGACTGGAAGAAGTTCAAAGCTTATCTTAAGAACTGTTACAATATTGATGAGTGCTAAAATGTCAAGGGGAAGGAAGATGCAGAATTGCAGCTGAAAATGTTTGAGGATTTAAGGTGAAATTGAGAAAGATAACAAATTTAAATTTAATTGGCTAAAAGGGTTGCTGAAAAACTGCAAAATAAGGATGCAAAAAGGGTGAGGTATGGGGAAGTCCGAGAAAGGAGGCTTATGAAAATGAGGTTAAGAATGTATATTTGTGTGTTTGTTTGTATTTGTTGATGTTTTTATGTTGTTGCTGTTGTTTTGTTTTAAAATTGGAAAACTAATAAAAATTATTATAAAAAGAAAGTGATAAACGATATGTTGGATGTGGTTAAGAAATACATGTCCAGAAATGCTAAAGCATGCTTCTCCTCTGTTTCCAAGCTTTCCTCCACATCTATAACAACAAATGTTTTCCTTTTGAAATGAAAGCCAAGACTTTAACATGAACTTAAAAGCCATAGATGACTAGCAGATATGTGACCCCAGAGTGCTGTGGAAAACTGCTGGGGAAAATACAGTATGTTAGATAAGTCATCTTGGATAGCAGCCAGTCTTAGCCTTTCCTTTATTTATAGGGTTTGGGAATCCTTTCTAACGTGATTTGTTTTTAAAAGGAATAAAAGAAAAAAGATAATGGATTTTAAAAAAATAACAGGCAATAAAGGGGACTGGGAAAGGAATGAAGATGAAGTAAGAAATAATTTATTTAGGCTGTAATTCTGTATCCTGAATAAGCAGAGTCTTTTCAGGTCTCCCAGGGACCTGGAGGTGACAACCATTTTGGGGTACATTTTGAGTCTTTCATTTTGGAGAGGGACACCATTTCGTCCTACCCATTGCAGGTTCTTGTTCGATATGCGTACCAAATTTCAGATCTCTAGTGGATGTGCAAGTACTCTAACATTGTCTATTTATGGCCCAGGTGAGCCCACCTCCTTGGCTGTGTTCAGTGGCAAACTTTGTCCCTTTAATTTTGTGGTGTCTGTAGGTGGAGCTGCAGTGTCTCAATGCTATGGCAGGGGAGCCTGAAGATCACACCTGAGCGCTGCTGCTATGGAGTAATGACTGCAGAGCCTAAGTAGAAGATGTTGCAAGACTGTTCTAGTCCTCTGCATTATAACCGGCTTTACAGTGGTGGTACTATACTGTTGATATGGGACGCGGGTGGCGCTGTGGGTTAAACCACAGAGCCTAGGACTTGCCGATCAGAAGGTCGGCGGTTTGAATTCCCGTGACGGGGTGAGCTCCCGTTGCTCAGTCCCTGCTCCTGCCAACCTAGCAGATCGAAAGCACGTCAAAGTGCAAGTAGATAAATAGGTACTGCTCTGGCAGGAAGGTAAACAGCGTTTCCGTGCGCTGCTCTGGTTCTCCAGAAGCAACTTAGTCATGCTGGCCACATGACCCAGAAGCTGTACGCCGGCTCCCTCAGCCAATAAAGTGAGATGAGCGCCGCAACCCCAGAGTCGGTCACGACTGGACCTAATGGTCAGGCGTCTCTTTACCTTTTTACTATACTGTTGAGAGAGTGCTGTGCTGCAGTTAGGGTTGCCAACCTTTTGGGCACCATGTCTCTGAATGCTCCTCTTATCCCTTTCCAGGGTCAATTTTCCCCCATTCTCAATAGGCAAAGTGCACATATGTCCACACATGCATACACACAGAAAGAGCACTCCAATATTTTCCTTTCCAAAGGGCCTGAATGTCAGGAACATCCCTTCCCAAAGCAACAGCAAAGACTCCAGAGAAGAAGGGGGGCAGGCTGAGGGGAATAGAGGGTTGGTTGATTCCTTCCCACATTGAGAGTGATGCCAGCCCCACCCATTCGGGAATGCAGGCTATATATCCTCAAAACAGCACAGAGCAGGCAGAGTCTGATTCAGAGGAACAGCCGCTGTTATCTAAGATATCTAAGTGGAATTAGAAGGTTAAATTAACAGTTTATGTTAAATTAATTTAAGAATATTTTTTTGTATGTATGTGTATGTGTGCAGTTAAATTTGTAATGACTTAATGAATTTCAATAAAGAATTTTTTATTTAAAAAACAAGAAAAAAGAAAGAAAATGAAATAGAACAATCTGCCTCAAAACTGGAGCGCATGTAAACATCTAGCATTCAAAAGTAATATGGATAAGAAAAAGTGCAAACGTGCCGATAGAGATAAATCAGTTTAGGTGAATGTTAATAAATTTAACTGCAACAGTAAAAAGAAAAGAAAAAAGGAACAGCCGCTGTTAGATTCGGCTCAAGAGGAGGAGGAGGGGCAGCATCCTGCCCCTGAGTCTCCTCGTAGTAGGCAGAAGAGTAGAGTAAAGCCACAAGGCCAGCCTAGCAGGAGGTGGGGCAACCGGTGGAGGATATCCTGCTGGCGTCGGCAGTGTCAACCAGTGGATCCAACTGCCTCATCAGGGGAGGATTGAGCCAGGGGGGCTCAGACTGAAACTGCTGTGTAATTACTAAATAAATCTAAGAGTAATAAACCTGCCAGCTTGCCATGTCTTGGTGTGAGAGAGACATCGTAAATCCAGACACTGGGTAAAAGCCAGCTCTGGGAGCATGAAGATTTACAGTGGTGGACTGCACAGTAAAAACCCCAGCAACACAAAAACATTGATCCAAGGCATGAAGCTTTATAGTTTTACATAGGATGGCAACATAACCACCAGCAGAAGCCTATGATTTGATGGTAGTTTTGTGGGGACCCATAAAAGTTATGAGGAATCCTAAGGATCAAGGCCTTGGATCCATGCTTTTGTGCTACCACTATCTTCAAATGCAGCAGGCTAGTTCAGTCAGTGGAGACAGGTGTGATTTGTGATTTGATCATAGATTATTGTTGTAGGCCTCTGCAATCTCTGCCATCAGTAGCAAGATTCCATGCGTGTTGCCACTTAACCAGGGTTGTGTTTCCATTGGGAAACCAAGGCACAGCGGAGACTAGTGTCTTTAAGAGATATGGTTTGTTTTATACACATTAACACCTGGGCCTTAGTATGGAGAGCATCACACCCCAAGAATGACTCTGGTTGCTCCTCTCATAGCATGGCGTTCTGCCCACTTCCTGCTCCTCCTTCTCAGAAACCAGTGCTCCCAAAATTTTTGTTGTATAAGGACACCTTATTTTCCTGTGCTGGCAGTCACACTCACACTCACACTATTATCCTGGCAACCTCCTCTCAGCTTTGCTATTGTCTTCTGCTAACTATCACACTCCTCCTTGTCTGACGCTGAATGTCTCACCTTTCGTCAGGATAAGGGCACTGCCTTTGTTCTTTGATAGCACCTCTCTAAGCCATTCTCCTGAGGAAGCTGGCTTGGCTTCAAACCCCACATTAACGAATTTCAGAAATTATGGGGAGAAACTGGCACCCAGGAATTTTAGAGGATTCTTACCCGCCTGCAAACCCATAATATTACATAACTTTTATATGTACTTTCTCTTTCTCTTTGGCACACCATTCTCTCATCACTGCATCTCTCCACCCCATCTTTATTTCTCTAACATTTCATTCTCTCTTCCAAGTCAACATCCCTGCCTGGCAGCTTCTCAAGTGCCAATCTGAGCCTTGACAAACCCACAGAGCTGAAAGAGGAGGTTGGGAAGAGCATCACTCTTTCAGCTTCCTTCTTCAACAAAGGTGTCCATCCTCAATGCCTGATGCAAAGGCGTGAGAGGCCTTGTGGGTACCAGAGAGCATTGTTCCCATGAACACCACACTGGAAACCCCAGGATAAAAAAACAGCCCTGGTGCATTAGACCAAAGGTTGTACAAATCTTTTTGTTTTCATTCCTGGCCAGCAACATCACATGGGAAGGGTCACATGCATACCATGAAACTGATGCCCCTCCTTCACTTTTTGTCCATGGAATCTGGCATTCACTGGAATATTGCTTTTAAATAAAGAGATTGCATTAACTACAATGGATAGTTGTTGATGATAGCCCTGTCTTCTGCAAGTTTCATTATCTCCATATCCGTTGCAGAAGTCTATTAGCTAATTATTTGTCATGGGGAAAATCTGGTCTGGTGTCTATCCAGGGCAATTTGTGAGATTATCCAGGTGGATCCCTGCTGGATTCTTCACAGGAATGACATTTCTCCCTGGACAAGGTGGGTGTGATATTCCTCCACACAAGTTGAACTATGGCAGAGAAGGAAATTCTGTGTGTGTGGTTACTATTAAGATAGCAAGGGCAGTAATTAGAGATAATTGATTCTAATATATGGATGTACAGGCCTCCGGGACTCTAGATGTCTCAACTAAGAGGAAAACCATCATTACCTGTGCAGCAAATTCTGAAAACAGAAGCTAATGACACCCACAGAGGAAACTCCCCTCCCAGAAGCATATCCAGAGATGGGCAACAAAATGGAGACTTCCTTGCTTGAAAAGGAACCACAGATGGTTAGACAATAATATATAGTGGTATAGTGTTGTCATTCTGCTTTGACCACCTCTGAAGAGGTTTCTCTGCCTCGCAAGCAGGAAAAGATGACTAGTCTCTAGTACCAACGTCTTTCGTTTACCTGTAAAGGACAAATGAATCTTTAAAAATAAAAATGGTACCTGAAACAAAACGATGCAATATGACTTGCTCCTGATCAGAGTTCCAGGATCCTCCATTTGCACTGTTCTCCGCCTGCTCTCCCTAAGTAAAAAAATCAGTCAGCACTGTGCGTCAAGTGTGCATGCTTAATTCTTATTGGACTAGTAGAGGTGGTGGGTTTGGCATGTAGGGTTTTTTCTAAATAGTTTTTTTTTTAATGCTGTTTAAAACACATTTAATGCTGTTTAAAACACATTTAATGCTGTTTAAAACACATTTAATGCTGTTTAAAACACATTAGGGGTCCCACAAGCCTGCTGATATCTCCCCTCTCGGAAGTGGATGGTGGGATTTTGTGACACAAGAATCCACACTTGGATAATGAGTTTGCTAGGGGACAAGATAATACCCTGTTGCCTTCCCACCCTGCCACAGAACTGCCAAGGGACCAAAAGATAGCCTCACAATGTTATTCTCTGACACTGGCCCCAGAAATAGGATTGGAACCATTGTAAAACATTATTCCCAAATGTCCATCTCAACAAGTCTGTGCAGCGGGATACCATGGCACATAGGAGCCAACTCCTAGGGGTCATGGTCCCTTCCCACTCCCCCCATAAAATATTTGAGGGGGCTGCCCCCCAAAGTTGAGGACCATTGCCATTCAAATGGTGTGCATGCACCACATCATGTGATCGATTATGCAAGGTGGGGCTTACTTGCCCCCCTATATTTTATTCAAGTTAACACCCCTGCCATCGCAAATGGTCTCAGAGACCACTGAGAGATCAAAGAAGAATAGTGTTCCCCCATGAGTACATGACATCAGCAAAGGACTTCACAAAGCATGTTGATGCAGCTACACGTGTGATAGATACATCAGGGTTCGTTTTTGTGTCAAGTTTTAATGTGCTTAGCTAAAACATGGATGGTGGAAACTCCAGATCTTAGGGTTCAAAAGCCACCCCTGTGTGTGCGCTGCCATGCCAGAATTAATTTCAGAAAGTCTCCTAATTAGAGGCAAGAATTGTTGGGCAGAGCAAACCCAGAGAATAATAAAGGAATGAAATTGGGGGAATCCCTTCATCTCTCATTTCAGTTCAGTAGAATATGCAGACAGGAACAATGTGTTTCCCCACACAATTCCATCACCCATGTTTTCTCCACAATCCTTTTCTGTTTGCAAAAACATCGAGGGTTGCAGCCTATTAAATTCTGTTCAGAGTAAGGTAAAGGTAAAGGGACCCCTGACCATTAGGTCCAGTCTTGACCGACTCTGGGGTTGCGGCACTCATCCCGCTTTATTGGCCAAGGGAGCCAGCGTACAGCTTCCAGGTCATGTGGCCAGCATGACTAAGCTGCTTCTGGCGAATCAGAGCAGTGCACGGAAACACCGTTTACCTTCCCGCTGGATCAGTACCTATTTATCTACTTGTACTTTGATGTGCTTTCGAACTGCTAGGTTGGCAGGAGCTGGGACCGAGCAACGGGAGCTCACCCCGTCGCAGGGATTCAAACTGCCAACCTTCTGATTGGCAAGTCCTAGGCTCTGTGGTTTAACCCACAGTGCCACCCGCGTCCCTCTGTTCAGAGTAGACCTATTGAAATTAATGGACTCAAGTTAGCCATGTCTATTAACTTGAGCAGATCTACCCTGAGTAGGATTAGCACTGAATACAACTCCAAGGCTCCTTGACAGGAGGGATCAAGGGGTTTTGAGCCAGAACTCTAGGCAACCGCTCCTTTGTTGGTTATCACTTTGGCAGAATAAGGAAACAGAATACAATGCAGTCACCCCAGGAATCTTTCTCCTGTGCACTCGAGCCAGTATTTTTGCATTTCAAGGACCAAGAGGACCCATGATGATGGTGTTGCCTTTGTGCTTGCCCCGGCACTCCCTTTAATATCTTCTTGATCTGTAAATACCCAATTATAGAAATATCAGAAGACTGTACTACCCTTTCCTCCAAAGTAAACTCCAAATGTGGGAATGGTGCACCCAGGTCTGTGCCATACCCGGCCCCATGCTGCTCTTATTTACCCAGTGTTCATTTTTATTTTATAGGAGTGTGCTTGTTTCTTTTCCTTGGAGTTGGAAGCACAGCCATTTGGGTGCTGCAAGTTTCCACTGTGGGTTTTCCTGTGCGAAGGGGTGGATGCAGAGGCGTTTGGATCTCGGAATGTTTTCCCAGGTATTGTAGGGACATAACAAACACAGTGTGTGGTACAGCGGGAGAGGCTCTGGAATGCAATAAACCAGAAGATCTGGTCTCTGTTTACAGCTCTGCTTGTTTGACCTGCGATCAGTTGTTTCCCTTCACTGTAGAATAAGAACAGAAGTCTTCTTTATTTACATAATCAACCTCCTCTTAGGCTTCTGTAGCAGTAGTTGAGGTGGCAAAACCCTCAGTTGGTAAAGCATGAGACTCTTAATCCCAGGGTCAAAGGTTCGAGCCCCATGGCAGACAACAAGATTCCTGCAATGCAGGAGGTTGGACTAGATGACCCTTATGGTTCCTTCCAACTCTACAACTCTTCATCTCCTTGGGAGTAATCCTTGTCACAAATACACTGTTATGGGTTTGGTTTTCCAGATTATTGTGAATTAGCTTATCAGATATGCAGATGACACAACCTTGATGGCAGAAAGTGAGGAGGAATTAAAGAACCTTTTAATGAGGGTGAAAGAGGAGAGCGCAAAATATGGTCTGAAGCTCAACATCAAAAAAACGAAGATCATGGCCACTGGTCCCAGTGGTGTAGCGTGGGGGGTACAGGGGGGACCGGCCGCACCGGGCGCAACATCTGGGGGTTAGGGTTAGGGGGCGCAAATCCACGGGTTAGGGGGTGCAAATCCACGGGTTAGGGGGCGCAAATTACTTGCCTTGCCCCGGGTGCTGACAACCCACGCTACGCCACTGACTGGTCCCATCACCTCCTGGCAAATAGAAGGGGAAGAAATGGAGGCACTGAGAGATTTTACTTTCTTGGGTTGCATGATCACTGCAGATGGTGACAGCCGTCACGAAATTAAAAGACGCCTGCTCCTTGGGAGAAAAGCAATGACAAACCTAGACACAGCTAAATGACTAAACAACAACAACAACAATGTTATTGCAAAACCCTGCAGCTGATGGTAAACAATGGGAGCATAATGGTCCTTCCACTTTCTCTCCAGCCTTTGTAATAACACGCGCGTCAGATATTAGCGAGGACCCAGTGAGACAGCTGGAAGCAGCTTGAATTTACATAGACAATAAGTCAGACAAGAGAGCTGGGAGTTCAGTTCAGGCTAGTTCAAGATGAAACAACCCAAGGGTGAGGTCTGCAGAGCTCACGCTGGTGCTTTTTGAAAATAATATGCTCCCAAAATACTCTGCTTGCTTACGCATAAGCAAAGGAGGCTCTTCAATACAGCAAGGTGGGACCATGCCCATGCCTTTTAAAAACACATACTCCCTTAAAAAGTGCATGCTCCCTTTAAAAAAAAAGTTATAACATAAGCTTTTTTGATTGATCAACTTTCCGCAGATATTACAAAGGAACCATAAGTCTCTAGTGCTCTCATTCACTGCAAGAAATTAAGTCCTATAAGCAGCAGTGTAGCATTGGAGGAGCCCAGGGGCTCTTGTTAGGGGTACAAAATTTCAACACCCAGTGCTGCCTCAATACAGCGGCATGGTTCTGTCACTGGGCTCCACTGAAAACGGCTTCTCCATGCAAACCAGGAAATGACCTCTCCAGACAACAGAATTACTCTTCTTTTCTTATCTCTGCAGCTGTGATCTCCTGGGTGATGCAGACACCATTAAGCAGTTGACTGTGCATGTGTACTCCCTCCCTCCCCCCCCTCCACATGAATCTGGGTGCTGGCTACCCACGCTATGCCACTGCCCATAAGAGAACACTCCTGGAACTTTCAACCACTCAAGGGAGAGGTAACAATTACAGATGGACAGCTCCATCTATTTCTGGTCCATGACACTTTTGCATGTGTTCATTCAGACAAGGAATGACATACATGCTATTATCCTGGCACTTTGTGCTTATTTGGTTGACCAAAGACTTCTGCTCAGGTACCACTGCCCATGGCACCACGTAGGTCCATTCTAACATTTCTTTTGAAAATTGTCACTTGGAGGTAAGCAAGCCAAAAATGTCTTTGCTGCCTACCTCTCCTGCAACTCCTTATATCCTCATCTGTGTCATCCTGCCTCCTTATCTGGACAAGATTTGGGGCATTTGGGCTACATTCTTGTAGGGTATCCACTCACACATCACAAAAGAGGATGCTGAGTTGCTTGAAAGTTTGCATGCAAATTAGGGGGAGTAGAAATACAGCATGTCTCACCATAGTGGGGAAGACTATGAGCAGGTGACCTGTGTGTGTCTACTCAGCCTGCTGCCCACTTGCTAAATAACTGGTGATGGGCAACTTCAAGGCCCCTGTCCCCCCTTCTTATGGGTCTTTACCTTTAAAGTGGACTTAAGATTAGACAACTCTTCGAACAATGGATAGTCCTCTGACAGCCCTTCAAACTGATGACTAAAATAATACTTTCCTGATGGTCCTGTATTGGTGTTGTTGCAAAAGTGACCTCAGCTTATCAACAATGAGAATGTGGCTTGGGAGCAAGGTATCTACATGGCTGTTTGCTCCATCACAATCCTGTCCGGTCATTGGGATTGGTCTCAGAAGACATGCTCTCCCTGACCCTTGCAGTCTGGCATTAGGTGGTAAGGGGAGATGAGGGAAGTGGGTGGTGCTGTGGGTTAAACCACAAAGCCTAGGGCTTGCCGATCAGAAGGTCGGCAGTTCAAATCCCCGCGACGGGGTGAGCTCCCATTGCTCGGTCCCTGCTCCTGCCCACCTAGCAGTTCAAAAGCACGTCAAAGTGCAAGTAGATAAATAGGTACCGCTCCGGCGGGAAGGTAAACAGCATTTCCGTGCACTGCTCTGGTTTGCCAGAAGCAGCTTAGTCATGCTGGCCACATGACCCGGAAACTGTACGCCGGCTCTCTCGGCCAATAAAGCGAGATGAGCGCCGCAACCCGAGAGTCGGTCACGACTGGACCTAATGGTCAGGGGTCCCTTTACTTTTACCTTTACCTTTACCTTTACCTTTAAGGGGAGATGAGGCCTTCTCAGTTGTCCTGCTTCGTTTGTGAGATTCCCTTCACAGGGAGTCAGACCTGATGCCATTCTTATTTAGTGCTAGGTGAAAAATGTTTCCTTTGCCCGGACAGTTTAAGTCGGTGCTTTATTTATTTATCTTGACTCATGTCAATGTTGTTATTTTATGATGTATGTGTTTTTAAGAAAAATGTCTTATGGTGTGAGGTAAGGTGGAAGAGGGGCAAATATATATTTTTTTAATAGACAAGTAAACTCACTCCCATGGGGTCCCCAAACACTGTCTTTCTTCCTCCTTCCTCGGACTCCCGGAATCCCTCAGTTTTGAAAGAACATTAAATGCAACCCATACCACAAGATGCCCTGAAGTCGGAAGCAGCTATGCTGGACCACTGGATTCTCTACATCACTGAAACTCTTTCTCATGCTAACCTCTTCTCCTGACCCATCCCTACTTTGTCTAGGTAAAAGGTAAAGGACCCCTAGACAGTTAAGTCCAGTCAAAGACATTTATGGGGTTGTGGTGCTCATCTCACTTTCAGGCCAAGGATGCCGGCGTTTGTCCACAGACAGCTTTCCAGGTGATGTGGCCAGCTTCTGGCACAGTGGGACACCATGACAGAAACTAGAGTGCACGGAAACGCCATTTACCTTCCCACCACAGCAGTACCTATTTATCTACTTGCACTGGCGTGCTTTCAAACTCCTAGGTTGGCAGGAGCTGGGTCCGAGCCATGGGAGTTCACCCTGTTGCGGGGATTTGAACCACCGACCTTCCGATCGGCAAGCCCTAAGCTCAGTGGTTTAGACCACAGCGCTACCTGCATCCTTTCCTACCTAATACAGACTGTAAACCTATTTGGGGCAAGCAAATCTATCCTGAACTCTTGGGAAAGAGGTTGGGATTTTACCCAAAGAGAATGACTGGGATGGCACATACCCTTGCCTGCAATCATGCACATAAATTACATATATGCTAAGTCCATAATTGCAATTTACAAATACGGGTTTGGCAAGGTGGAGATTGTGATGTATGCAACATGAAATGATGGAATTCATAATTGCCAGAAGGTGTTATTGTTTTGCACTCTTATTTCTCAGAGTGAGGGAATTTTTGCAGGGTGAGTTCCCTTTTTAGAAAAACAAAGCAAGCTTCTTTTGTAGAAAAACACCACTAGAGATTTCTGGCATTTTTATAGTCAAGTAGTATGCTAGAAGCAGGTAGTATAAGTCCCCTGCAATCCCCAAAGCCACAAAAAGTTCCGACTTTGGACATTACAGAAAAGGTTGGTAGAAAAGCAGGAAGTCTGAGGCACTTCCATTTTCTGTTTTCTGAACATTTCAAAGTATCTTAACAAAGACAAAGAACAGTATAACGATCCTTTAGGCTAACAAGGGTCAAGATGCCGACTGATGTGTGGGATGCTCCTCCTCTGAAGTTCTACTAAAAAAAATAATCCAATTTTTATTGAAGGAGAAACCGTAAAAGTTACCTATGATTTCACTTTATGCAGAATTTCAGTGTCAATTCTCTGCACCAAGCCTAGAGAGAGCAACTTTTAACACACTGAAGCAATATGTCTGGAATGCACTAGTGGAAAAAGGCTTTTGATGAAGAGGATTAGGTGAGTGCATAAATAACACAGGTGTATGAATTTGGGAGGCGGGTGGCGCTGTGGTCTAAACCACTGAGCCTCTTGGGCTTGCTGATCGGAAGGTCAGCGGTTTGAATCCCCGCGACAGGGTGAGCTCCCGTTTCTCGGCCCTAGCTCCTGCCAACCTAGCAGTTCGAAAGCACATCAAAGTGCAAGTAGATAAATAGGTACCGCTCTGGTGGGACAGTAAACGGCGTTTCCGTGTGCTGCTCTGGTTCACCAGAAGTGGCTTAGTCATGCTGGCCACATGACCTGGAAGCTGCCTGCGGACAAACACCGGCTTCCTCAGCCACTAAAGCAAGATGAGCGCCGCAACCCCAGAGTCGTTCGTGACTGGACTTAACTGTCAGGGGTCCTTTACCTTTTTATGAATGTGATAGCCAAAAGCACCACCTCCATTTGCAGAGACAGGCAGTATATCACTGATCACCTGATGGCAGTGTTTGACGAAGGAGAAGGATGTATGCCCTGCTTGGACCCCACCTGAGAAATCTAGATGTTGATTGTTAGAAAACAGCACTGCACGGCACAGCCCATTAGAATGACATATGGCAATGTTTTTGATATTGTGTAACATTAAAGCCCCTGTTACTAATCTTTGGGGACGTGGGTGGCGCTGTGGTTTAAACCACAGAGCCTAGGACTTGCCGATCAGAAGGTCGGCGGTTCGAATCCCCACGACGGGGTGAGCTCCCGTTGCTCGGTCCCTGCTCCTGCCAACCTAGAAGTTCAAAAGCACATCAAAGTGCAAGTAGGTAAATAGGGACCGCTCTGGCGGGAAGGTAAATGGTGTTTCCGTGTGCTGCTCTGGTTCGCCAGAAGTAGCTTAGTCATGCTGCCCACATGACCCGGAAGCTGTCTGCGGACAAACGC
This sequence comes from Podarcis cretensis, assembly GCF_951804945.1. Classification (NCBI taxonomy): domain Eukaryota; kingdom Metazoa; phylum Chordata; class Lepidosauria; order Squamata; family Lacertidae; genus Podarcis; species Podarcis cretensis. The sequence goes on from NC_137171.1 coordinate 7,385,999, forward strand.
CGGCTCCCTCGGCCTATAGAGCGAGATGAGCATGCAACCCCAGAGTCGGTCACGACTGGACCTAATGGTCAGGGGTCCCTTTACCTTTACCTTTACCAATCTTTCAGAGAGTTACACCAGTTTCCACCAGCTGAAGAGCTGCACCATAGATTGCTACAGAGAAAATGATGAACGAAAAACAAGAGAAGCAACAGCAACCTCCCTTCCTCTACCCTCTCTCCAGTCCAGCATCACAACTGCAACAACTCAAGCAGAATGCATGGAAGTATCTCTGCAAACATGCATGAATAAAGCACTTCTGTTGAAAAGGCAGACTTCACTTAAACACATATGGGACCGATTTACTTGTGTACCTTACAAATATGGTGAATTTGTAATAAAGACTGTTGTGACATTCCTGAACAAATGAGGACTCAACCCACCAACAAATACGTATGATGGCCACCAGGTGGTTGGTCAATTCCCTGTCTTGGTTGTCAGCTTTAGGTTACAGAATGGAGAGATCACTGGATGCTCACATTTAGCCTGAGGCAATGTGCTCCTCTGATCCTATCTCCCATCAAGATCTAGTCAGTCAGTTGAGAAAGTACATGTTGACAACTCAGCTGTTCTTTGTGGTTGACCCACAATGGTGAAACTCCCTTCTCCTCTGGACTCACCCATGGCTGAGCCTCAAAGTAGAACAATATGTTCAGGTGTAGCTCTGTGATTCATTTGAGAGCATTTCCCCCTTGAATTAAGACTTGGGGTGCCCAAACTTTTTTCAAAGAGGACCAGATTTGATGATCTGAACATGCGTGTGGGCCAACCAGAGTTGCTGAGCTTTTTTCAGATTTAACCCCAGAGTTTTTGAGCTTTTGAGCTTTTTTATGTGACATATACTGCCACAGGGGCCAGATTAAATCGACCATCGGGCCGGATTAGGGCCCCCCAAAACGGTCTTTGGACATGCCTGAATTAAGCGGAAGTGATAAGGCTGCAGTTGGAAGTAGAAGACCAGCATAGTGGAAGACATGTGCTAAAACTCTTTCCCTTTGCAATATGTTTCCTATGAGAAAGCACACATACCCAGCTGCTTTCCCCCCTACTATGAAAGAGATATGGATACTTCTATATTTTCCCCACATGGGTAAAAGAGTAGCTTTCAGATGTGGTTTTTCAGCAAGAAATAAACATAGGAAGACATTTTTTTATTTTTTTTATAATATTTATTAAATTTTAGTTTAACAATAAAATACATAGATAATAACACAATCTTTTCCAATATCCACATTTCATACTCATCTTTGGAATTCCTCACAACCCTTGTTCCTGCTTTCTAAACTCATAAATTTTACCAGCAAATTATTAACTTGGTTTAATTCATATAGTATAATTTTCCAATATTAATATCTCAAATTTTGGGATTTAACATACTCTTATTGAAACTTAATCATAAAATGTTACTTATCCAAAATTTATCTTTTCGTCTTCCAATTAAATTTAAATTTATATTCTTTATAACTAGTTTGTTGAAGCCATGTTTTTGCTAATCTTACATCTTTCTTAACCTTCATACAATTTACAATATTTTTGTAGATAGTCCTTAAATTTCTTCCAGTCTTCCTCCACCAGTTCTTCTCCCAGGTCTCGGATTCTGCCAGTCATCTCCGCCAGTTCCATATCAGTTGCATCTGCCATTCTTCCAGTGTGGGTAATTCTTGAGTTTTCCAGCTTTTAGCGATGAGTATCCTTGCTGCTGTTGTAGCATACATAAAAAAGATTTGATCCTTCTTTTGCACGCTCTGACCAACAATGCCTAAGAGAAAGGCCTCTGGTTTCTTAAGGAAGGTATACTTAAATACCTTTTTCAGTTCATTATAAATCATTTCCCAGAAAACCTTCACTCTAGGGCAAATCCACCAGAGGTGAAAGAATGTTCCCTCAGCTTCTTTACACTTCCAACATTTATTATCAAACACATGGTATATCTTTGCAAGCTTGACAGGAGTCATGTACCACCTGTATATCATTTTCATAATGTTTTCTTTCAAGGCATTACATGCCGTAAATCTCAAACCTGTGGTCCATAACTTTTCCCAGTCAGCAAACATGATGTTATACCCTATGTCCTGTGCCCATTTTATCATGGCTGATTTGACCGTTTCATCCTGTGTATTCCATTTTAACAGCAAGTTATACATTCTTGAAAGTATCTTAGAGCTGGGTTCTAACAGTTCTGTTTCTAACTTTGATTTTTCCACCTGGAATCCTATCTTTTTATCCAACTTAAAAACTTCTTTAATCTGAGCATAATGTAGCCAATCTCGCACTTTATCTTTTATTTTCTCCATACTCTGCAACCTCCAGTTATCTCCATCTTTTTCTATTATTTCCCAATATTTCGGCCATTTGGCCTCCATATTGAGTTTTTTCAGGGCCTTAGCCTCCATTGGTGATAACCACCTTGGGGTCTTGTTTTCCAATAAGTCTTTATATTTCAACCAGACATTAAATACTGCTTTTCTGACAACATGGTTCTTGAAAGTCTTATGTATTTTAGCCTTGTCATACCACAGATATGCATGCCAACCAAACGCATTGTTGAATCCTTCCAAATCTAAAACATCAGTGTTCTCAAGAAGTAGCCAGTCTTTCAACCAGCAGAAAGCTGCTGATTCATAATACAACTTTAGGTCTGGCAGGGCAAAGCCCCCTCTTTCTTTAGCATCAGTTAATATCTTAAACTTAATTCTGGGCTTTTTGCCCTGCCAGACAAACTTTGAAATATCTCTCTGCCACCTCCCAAAACACTCCATTTTGTCCACAATCTGCAAAGTTTGAAACAAAAACAACATTTTTGGCAATACATTCATCTTAATAGCAGCAATACGTCCTGTCAAGGAAAGTTTCAATCTTGACCAAACATCTAGATCCCTTTTAATTTCAGACCAACATTTTTCATAATTGTCTTTAAATAAATTCCTGTTCTTCGCTGTTATGTTTACCCCTAGGTATCTTACTTTTTTAACCACATTTAATTCTGTCTCTTTCTGAAACCTTTCTGATTCTGAAGAAGTCAAATTTTTTTCTAAAACCTTGGTTTTTTGCTTATTAAGTTTAAATCCCGCCACTCGACCAAACTCATAAATCAGTTGCAATACCCTTTTAGTACTAGGCTCTGGCTCCTGTAGGGTCAAAACTAGGTCATCTGCAAATGCTTTCAGTTTATATTGTTTCACTCCGACCTGGATACCTTCCACCAACCGGTCTCCTCTGATCATATTCAAGAGCACTTCTAGGACCGATATAAATAACAAAGGGGATATAGGGCAACCTTGACGTGTTCCTTTTTCAATTCTAAACTCTTCTGTCACCACATTGTTGACTATCAGTTTTGCCTTTTGCTCTGAATAAATTGCCTCTATCCCATTGTGAAACCCCCGCCCCACTCCCATTCCTTCCAAATTTTTCTTCATAAACTTCCAGGAGATATTGTCAAAGGCCTTCTCCGCGTCTATAAATATCAAGACTGCTTTTGTATTAATGTTTGTTTGCAAGAGTTCCAAAATATCAATAATGTTCCTTGTGTTTGCAAACAAATGTCTACCTGGGAGAAAGCCTGCCTGGTCCTTGTGAATTACTTCATTTAAAACTTTTTTAAATCTACTTGCTAAAATGTCTGCAAATACTTTGTAATCTACATTTAGGAGGGAGATGGGGCGGTAATTCTTAAGTTGTGTCTTTTCCGTTTCTAGTTTGGGTATCAATGTGATGAAAGCTTCTTTCCACGACTCCGGTGCCTTCTTCCCCTCCATAATTTCATTGCAAACCTCCATTAATCGATGTATCAAATAGTCTTTCAATGTCTTATAATATTTGGAGGTAAGCCCATCTGGCCCTGGAGACTTGCCCAGTTGCATGTTCTGAATGGCCTCCTCAATCTCTAATTGTGTTATTTTATAATTCAGGATTGTTCTATTCCGCAGAGACAACTTTGGTAAACCATTCTTCTTTAGAAACTGTTCTATCTCTGATTCATTTTGTGGCCCTTGAGTATATAGTTGTTTGAAATATCTCTGGAAGCACTTTCTGATTTCCACTGGGTTCTGAATATTTCTTCCCTCAATTTCTAAATTTGTTACTGTGTTCAGCTTTTGTCTCTTTTTCAGCTGCCATGCTAGCAGCTTTCCACATTTATTTGCCGATTCAAAGGATCTTTGTTTCATTAACTTAACTTTCCATTCCACTTCCTGGTTTATCAGTTTTGAATATTGTGCTTGATAATGTTTGATTTCTCTTAATATCTCCTTTGATTTCGGTCTCGATCTTAACTTCTTCTCACCTTCTTTTATTTTCTCCAAGATCTTATCTTTCTTATCATTCTGTACTTTTTTCTTAATAGTATTCTGTTGTATCAGAAACCCCCTCATGACCGCCTTACTTGCGTCCCAGACAGTTCTTTTTTCCACCGTAGTGTTCAGGTTTATCTCAAAATAGTCCTTCAAAGCTTTTTGGGCCTTTTTAATAATGTCCTGATCTCTAAACAAATTGTCATTCATTCTCCATCTAAAGGAGCCAGTTGGAATTAATCTCATATCCATCTTCACCGCATTATGGTCGGAGCAAGTCTTTGGGCAGATTTCCACTTTTTTTATCTTGGGTGCCAGGCCTCTGGTTATCCAAATTTGGTCGATTCTTGTCCATGTCAGTTGGGCTTCAGAAAAGAATGTTCCTTCTCTTCCTAGAGGGTTCTTTGTTCTCCAAATGTCAATCAAGTCCATGTTGTCAGTCATTTCAAAGAATGTTTTCGGTAGTCTGCCGTCTTTTGTCACATTTTGGCTATGTGACTTGTCCATATTGGTTGATACCACTCCATTCATATCTCCCATCGTGATGATGTTATCATAGTCCAGATAGTCCAGCATAATCTCGTGCAGCTTCTTGTAGAATTCCGATTTTCCCTCATTTGGCGCATAAATTCCTAATAACAAAAACTTTTCTCCTTGGGTCTGGATCTCAATTGCCAAAATTCGTCCTTGTTCATCTTTAAATAAAAATTTTGGTGACAGGCTCTCTTTTGCATATATCACCACACCTCTTTTCTTTACTCGATCCGATGAGATAAATTCTTGGCCTAATCTTTTATTTATTAACACTTTTCTATGTAGCCTAGTCACATGTGTTTCTTGCAAGCAAATAATGTCCAATTGTTCTTTTTTCAAAATATGAAATATCCTTCTCCTTTTCTCCGAGATGTTGGCGCCATTTATGTTCCAACTCAGAAGTTGCAGAGACATCCTGGTCAAATCTGTTATTGTTCTGGTGGTGGTATCTTTTTATCCTGGTCTACAGACCCCAGAGGTGTAGGTGTGGGTACAAGCTGTGGTCCAGCCCCTGAGGGTCTTTCAATCCCTTTCTGAAGGTCCTCTCCATAAGTATTCAAAAATTTATCTCTGTCTTCAGCTGTTTTAATTTTCACCTTCTTCCCCCTGAACGTAAAAGATAGTCCTTGTGGAAATTCTCACCTAAAGATAATCAAGTTGCTCCTCAACAGCTTGACTAATTCAAGGTAGGTGGATCTAAGATCCAAAAGTTGTTTAGGAATGTCCTTGTAAATCTCTGCTCTTTTGTCCAAAATTTCAAGTGACTTTCCGTAATGTAGTCCTAGTATTTTGTCCCTTTCCTCCTTGGATCTCAGGGTAATCAAACAGTCTCTGGGCTTGTCCTTCCTTGTAAATTTCCCAAGCCTGAAAGCAGTCACAATTTTAAAGTCCTTTTCCTCCTCCAAAGGCCACCACTTGGAAAATTCTTTTGTTAAAAACTCAGTTAAGTTCCCTTGTTCATGTTCAAGTTCTGGTATAAACCTCAATTTTAGGTTATTTTCCCTGGCCCGAAGTTCAATCATAGACAGGTAGGCCTGTTGTTCCCCAACCTGCTTATGGAGTGGTCTCACCTCCTGCTCCAATACCGCAGTTTTCTGAATGGCTTCCTCTGCCAATTTCCGATTTTCTACAGTGGATTCAGATAAATTGCTAATTGCTTGAGCGTTTGAAGTAACTTGTTCAGTTAACTTGTTAACAGAATCTCTGGTCTGGTCAATCTTTGCCGTTTGTTCACCCACCTTTTTATCTAGGCCTTCCAATTTTTCAAGTATTTTGTCTAATACTGAAGCAGTTCCACCTGCTGCCATATCTTCACCCAACAACTGCTCACTTTCTTCTAGTTCCAAAACATCAGGGACAGATGATCTGCGCGGCTGGGAAAGTAAATTCAAAGTTGTTTGCTTTTTTCCTCTACCCGCTCTTGTTTGTCTCCCAGTGCCGCTCATTCCACTTCTGTCTACGAGTCAAGGTCAAACTGAGTATGTTCTTATGGGAATCCACAAGCCCATAAGATAAACAACCAAATAGGAGGAAAGGAAACCAAAAGGAAAGTCATGTATAGTTGTAAATCCAAAAATCCTCTAGGGGGAGCCCACTTGTATTGTAGGGAAGAAGTCAAATTAATTAATATCAGTTATTAAAATTTTCCAAACTTCAATACTTTAAAAAGAATGTCCAAACAGCCTTTAATTTCTTGAAAACCTTCAGCAGTTGTATTTAGCAGAGTTGGTCTCAATATATAACAATGTCTCAATAAGTGCAGGATGTAACAGTTCAAAGCAACAGTTCCATTTAGGCTCAGCTAATACTGGCTCCAAAGGGACGCAGGTGGCGCTGTGGGTTAAAGCCTCAGCGCCTAGGGCTTGCCGATCGAAAGGTCGGCGGTTCGAATCCCTGCGGCGGGGTGCGCTCCCGCTGCTCGGTCCCAGCGCCTGCCAACCTAGCAGTTCGAAAGCACCTCCGGGTGCAAGTAGATAAATAGGGACCGCTTACCAGCGGGAAGGTAAACGGCGTTTCCGTGTGCGGCTCTGGCTCTGGCTCTGGCTCTGGCCAGAGCAGCGATGTCACGCTGGCCACGTGACCCGGAAGTGTCTCCGGACAGCGCTGGCCCCTGGCCTCTTAAGTGAGATGGGCGCACAACCCCAGAGTCTGTCAAGACTGGCCCGTATGGGCAGGGGTACCTTTACCTTTACCTTAATACTGGCTCCAGCAACAAAATATCAAAGTCTTGCAATCTGACAGTTCTGGTGTCTAGGCAGTCCGACTGCCTGGGATTCTTTGTCGATTTGTAAATCCAACAGTGGAGGTATCACACAGTTCATGAATTAAAATAAAGCTTTAAAAAGTTAAGTCCTAAAGTAGCCTAAATAGATGTAAGAGTTGATTGTCTTTTGACACCTCTTCAAAGGCTCCAGACATCAAAGCCTTTGCTTTAGATCTTAGGCAGTGGCAAGAGACGGACTTCCTGGTTACGTCTCTCGCTTTTAGCCGAATTAGCAAAAATTTTGGTCCCAAACCTTGTCTTTTCTTATCTTACTCACGAGTTGTTGGTTTCAAGCCGAATGATTCCAGGAAAAGAGGACAGCGCTCGCCGACAGCAGCTACGCGGCTTCACTCCGCAGAAAGAGCGATTGACTCACAGCACCGCGCTAACCCTTCCACGTTCCGGGACCTCTTACGGGGTCCCTTCTGCGTTTCGGGGGGGCGCTCCTGGTGCCCGCCGAGTCCCACGGCCACAGGCTTACGCTACCTGTGGTTTCCTGATGTGGGTCTCCGCTGCGCCGTAGCGGACGACCCATTCCTGCGGAGCTCCCTCTTCCCGGTTAGGAGAGGGCAGCCATTGCCGGACGCGCCGCCTCCGGAAGTCCATAGGAAGACATTTTAAAAAGCCCTTCTTTTGCTTTGTTGTCTCCCATTTCAAACTGGAACCTCAGAGACTGAATTGTGGGGTGGGAGTTTAAAGTGCAACAACACGCCTCCATCACAGAAATACACACCACATCGCCTCCCTTCTGGTAGTGAAAATTGGCTGGTTCTAATCTTCATGTTCAAGTGGCTTTGACACTACAAATGTAAACTGCCACCAAGGCTTTTTATTTGTCCTGGCTGCCCACAAAGACCTGCAGGAATCCACAAGGAAATAATGTCAGGTTACAAAGGATTCTCTGATAGCTTTTAGAATCCAGACAACTTGTTAACTGAGCAATCGTCCCAATTTCTTTGCAGAAAGGTTGTGGGGATCTTAGAGAACTTTGACTACACATTGAGCATTTATTGTGAATTGTATATGGGGAGTTTAGATGAGTCAAGCAAATGTTATTCCATACTTCCCAGTGCATTCCCACCACTTTCCTTACTGCAAATCGTCCTGTTTTCGGGTGTAGGTGGTTGGGTGGGCTTGTTGTTCAAGAGTTTCAAATCACCCTTAATTGTTCAACTTGAATATGCCAGTATTTGATTGAATCCTAATTGAAAATCACAACTATCTGGAAGCATCCATCTGTTTGAGATAGTTACGTACCACAATTCCCAGGGTTCATGTAGCATAGTTAGGGATGTTGCTATCATTGCTATATTATTCTAAGGTATTAAAAAGTAACAAATGTTCTTAAAAATATACTGTTCCTTCTTTCCTTTCTTTTAATCTGGAATATATTCAATTGTAGGCTTAGACACCTTTCTCTATTGGAAGTTCTTGCCTTCCCAACTCCTTCTTTGAAATCTGAAATGGCGCCCTTGAGAGTTAACAGGCCTTTGTATTCTGCAGAGTTGCTCAAGGCATAAATTGCTAGCCAAGAATTAATTTGGCCCCAGGGCTTGAAAACTTTATAAAGATTATGAATCAGATTATGGAAATGAATTGAAATGGATTAGATAATCTTATGAAGGCTTTTCTGTGGTTATAAACTGGTGATGAACACATCTATTCGCACATACAGACACTGACGAAGCAAAATTCTTGCTAAAATCCTAACAAAGACTTTTTGAATTTTGTGGGACTTTTATTACTGCAGAACTTTCACAAAACCTTTTTTGCTTCGTTTGGAAGTTCTCAGATGTATTGCGTAAGGAGAAATCTCTGATTCGCCTCTAAAATGCTTTTTAGGTGAAAAACGGTGATACAAAAAAAGGGGCTCTGTCTGCCGACATTACCTTCCCCTGGCCCACAAAAATTCACTAGCTTTATCAGGGAATGTTTTGAATACTTGATATTTCTATGGATAATGCAAGAATTGGCATTGCCTTTGAGACCCTTTCTACTGTTTTCCATGAACACTTACTAAACTACACACAGGTCCCACTTTACGAATATTCACTATGCAAAAATTCATTTACCCGAACACGAGGAATTAGTACCCAAACCTCACTATATACAGCACAGATAGCCAATCAGAGAGCATTTATTACTTCCATGTTTGCCTTTGGCTGAGGAACAGAGGGAGGAAGGGAGGAGAAATGATCAGACAAATCAGAGAGCATTTTTTCTGGGATTTTGTGTGGGGTGATGGCTTGGGGTTGGTGCTGTCAAAATTCCATGGTCAGGAATGCATTAGAAAATTTTCAGTAGGAATCAATGGAAATAGTCAACTCATTATGAGAATACTCATCTAATGAACAATTTCTAGGGAACAAATTGTGTTTGGCAGGTGGGAACTGAGTGTATCCTGCCATCCTCTGCACTGCCTTGATACCAAGAGATATATTTATTTATTCTAAGTAAGTCTCCACTCTCCCTTTTCCCTAGGAATGTAGCTTGTGAATTCATTTCAAGCAAGAGTGCTCTCTCAACCAAACTGTTGTTCATTTTAAGGAGGTAAAGGTAAAGGGACCCCTGACCATTAGGTCCAGTCGTGGCCGACTCTGGGGTTGCAGCGCTCATCTCGCTTTATTGGCCGAGGGAGCCGGCGTACAGCTTCCGGGTCATTATTAAGCAGCTACTGGCGAACCAGAGCAGAGCACGGAAACGCCGTTTACCTTCCCGCCAGTGCGGTACCTATTTATCTACTTGCACTTTGACGTGCTTTCAAACTGCTAGGTGGGCAGGAGCTGGGACCAAACAACGGGAGCTCACCCCGTTGCGGGGATTCGAACCGCCGACCTTCTGATTGGCAAGCCCTAGGCTCAGTGGTTTAACCCACAGTGCCACCCGTGTCCCTTTAAGGAGATGTTGTTGTTGTTTAGTTGCTTAGTCGTGTCCAACTCTTCATGACCCCATGCCCTTAAAACATTTTCCCTTTTGAAGATCTCAGCGTCTTAAGCCTCTTTCAAATGTTAACTTGATAGATAATAAACACAACTCTGATTTGGGCCTCTCTCTTACTGCTGTTTAACTCATGAACCTTCAAGCCAAACATGCCCACCTGTCCTATTTAGCAGCCCACTGGGGGCTTATTAAACCTCCTGGTTTGCTGCCTGCCTGGGACTGCAAAACAGGAAAGTTGTCAAATGCTTAGCATGGCACGATATATGGCTGGTGGACAGTGCTGGTCTTCTTGAGCCACAAACTGTTTAGTCCTGGTGTGTAGCAATAAACTGTCTTTCACACACTTCATTCACAACAGATTACATGCATCCTCAATCTGCCCTGATCCTCTCCTAGCTCCCAGCCAAGGAAATGACTCTCCTTTAGCCACATCCACCCTTCTGCATGTGTCATCAGTTCCTCCCTAACTATCTAAAGAACAATTATAGCAGTAATTAGAAGGAATGAGGTGGAGAACGCTGCTCCTTGAATGGGTGGTCTGCCAGGGACTGAAAAAAAGGGGGCCAGAAGTGATGCAAATAAGGAATAGGTAGGATTATCCCTGTTCAGACTTGCATGTTTGCTGGAAAGATCCTACTGATATGGACACACCAGTGTAAACATTTGGAGGAGAGGGTTATCAGTACCTACTAGACTCAGGGTGTGGTGTGTGAGAAAATAAATAATTGGATGAAATGGACTGGGGAGGGGTCTGGCTCCTTCTGAGAAAAGATGGTAGGGGGAGTTTTGGCAGGGAGATGGGATCAGCGCAAGGATGGAGTGGAACTGTGTTCACTCTGGATTCTAAAGCAACCCAGTTCACGGTTGCTGGACTTAAACATGGATCAGAACACAGCTAATAGTTTGATTATATGCATTTGCCCGATAATAAATGTTGGAAATGTAAAGAGACTGAAGGCACATTCTTTTACCTTTGGTGGACATGCCCAAGGATTAAGACTTTCTGGGAAATGATCTACAATGAAATGAAAAAGGTATTTAAATATACCTTTCTGAAGAAACCAGAGGCCTTTCTCCTGGGCATGGTCGGCCAATTGGTGTCAAAGAAGGATAGAACTTTCTTTATGTATGCTACAACAGCAGCAAGAATACTTATTGCAAAGTACTGGAAGACACAAGATCTACCCACCCAGGAAGAATGGCAGATGAAGGTGATGGACTTCATGGAACTGGCAGAAATGATTGGCAGAATCCGAGACCAGGGAGAAGAGTCAGTGGAAGAAGATTGGAAGAAATTTAAAGTTTATTTACAGAAACATTGTAAAATTAAGGAATGTTAGAAGGAGGCTGGAATGAAGTTATGTGGCTTTAGCAGAAATATTATATAGGATTAAGTAAAAATAGATTGTTAATGGATGAAAGGAGGAAAGGTAAAGTTACATTATATTAAGATAAATTATAGGATAAAAATTGGGAAAGATGGAAAGGATTTGCTGAAATAGCTAACCAAACTAGAATACAAAAAAGGGAGGTGCGAGGAGGTCAAGGAAACAAGTAAATGAAAGATAAGTTATGGGAAGGTTCGTTGTGTTTTTTAATTGTTTCTATTTTTCTGTTTTTCTGTTTTTTATAAAAAAAAATTCTTCTATTCTCTTCTTTCTTTATTGTGATGTGTTGTTAAGTTTTTGTTTAACTTGGAATTGTCTTTTTTTCTTTTTGTAACATTTAAAATTTTAATAATTATTATTTTTTAAAAAATAGTTTGGTTATATGGCTCCACAAACTTTGTGATGCAGATTCCATTTCTAAAAAATGTATACAAAAATGCATTATTTATGGTGGAAATGCCTTTATTAATTTTGTCTTTTTGTGCTGTAAACTGCCCTGTGATCTCTGGGTGAAGGGTGGTATATTTAAACAACAACAACAACGTGATCCCTCCCTCCCTCTGGAACCTGAAAATTCATTTTATCCCATATTTCACAAAACTGCATTGTGTCAGAACTCCTCAATCCTAGGGAACACTGAACACTGCAGTCAGCAAAGCTTCCCTAGAGGTTGTGCTCCCCTATAGGCTGTCCAGCCCTATAATAGTCTTCAACCCTAGAACAGTCTTCATTTCCCTATATTGTTTTCTCTCATCCTTGCCCCCACCCTATTCAAAATGATTTGAGGAAATGTGATTTGTCTGAACAGAACAAAGTATGAAACACTATTTGAATTGCTAGATGTGTGCCATGTATTTTTTCACTGTAGAATTTTGCTCATATCACTCTAAAGGTAAAGGTAAAGAGACCCCTGACTGTTAAGTCCAGTCGTGGATGACTCTGGAGTCGCAGCACTCATCTCGCTTTACTGGCTGAGGGAGCCAGTGTACAGCTTCTGGGTCATGTGGCCAGCATGACTAAGCCACTTCTGGCGAACCAGAGCAGCGCTTTGACATGCTTTCAAACTGTTAGGTTGGCAGGAGCAGGGACCGAGCAACGGGAGCTCACCCCGTTGCGGGGATTTGAACCGCCAACCTTCTGATCAGCAAGCCCTAGGCTCTGTGGTTTAGACCACAGCACCACCCGCATCCCCATATCACTCTAGAACCAATTTATTTGTAACTGGACAAATGACTCTTGTTCATCTCCATCCAGGATGGCAATTCTGTTCTTGACTCTGAGAAATGGCTGTACAGAGACTGCAGTACGTCAATGTGCTAATCATGAACCAAACACAGCCTGGTGCCTGTGACAGACTTGGACAGCAGGTGGCACCAGATGTGGCTGCAGTGAATTGTACCACTGCAGGAAGTCATTGCAGGTGTGTTGTGATTCAGCACATCAGACAATATCTCCAGAATCTTAGAGCAGGAGGCAATTTGAGAGGGCTTATTTTATTTTATTTTTTTATTAAAAGAGCTTGGCAGTGGTAAGATGGGAAGCAAACACACCACTCTCGATCTCCCATTCTTAATGAGCTCGGGAAAGGAACATGGTGTTCTCTTTCTATCTAATTTTCATTCAACCCTTCTTTCAAAAAGTTCAGGGCAGCACACACAGCTCCAGTCATAAATCCTCACAATGACTCCGTGACCGGTGATTGACACAAGAAAACCTGGTGACTTGAATGGGGATGTGAATCCAAGTCTCCCTGGTTGAAGACCAACACTCTAACACAGGCATAGGCAACCTTCAGCCCTCCAGATGTTTTGGCCTACAACTCCCATGATCCCTAGCTAAGAGGACCAGTGGTCAGGGATGTTGGGAATTGTAGTCCAAAACATCTGGAGGGCCGAAGGTTGCCTATGCCTGCTCTAACAAGTGAACTACACTGGCTTTCTAATGGCTGCTTGTTCTGGTAAAGTGGGTTGTCCCACTTTATTCTCACAACAAGAGAGAAGCTCTTCTGAAGTCACCCTGTGCACTTCAGGGCTCGATGGGGATTTAAACTGAGCTCTCCTCAGCCTAAGTCCAACATGCTGACAACTACATCACCCTGATAATAGTCTCACATCCTGGTCCACGTAGGTAATCTGGAATGCGAGAAGAAACCAATGTACAGTAAGTCCCTTTAGTCATGGAAATGTAGTCCTCAGTATACCATTTCATCAGGCTGCCTTGGTGGGAGAGATAGGAAGCAGGATTTGTTGCCTCCACTTTGCTGGAGGACCAGCTCCATCAGGGACCTCCTGCCTCTGAACTGTGCCAGCTGATCAGAGAATTGTAGCATTGGAAGGGACCACGAGGGTCATCAACCTGCAATGCAGGTATCGATTTAAGAACAACTGTCTAGAAATTGGTTCCTGAGTTTTGAGCTTTATTTTCACCTTCCCTCCTTGTCCCCTTTCTCTTAAGTGTTGTTGTATTATTATTATTATTATTATTATTATTATTATTATTATTAATTTGAGTATAAGCCTGCAGGTATGGAGTGCCTTGTTTTGATTTCATGTAAGCCACTCTGGAGCCTCTTTGGCAGAAGAGCAGGGTACAACTGCTCTAAATAAATAATAATACATCAATACTCCAAAATCCCCTGAGTGGACCAACCAAAACATCAGAAAAGTGAAGCAAGCTTTTGAGTTCTCCATAACTCTTCATCAGGCAAGAAGTCACACGAAACAGGGGGTGACGTGAAACATCTTGTGTAACATCTTACCTGATGAAGAGTTCAGGAGAACTTGAAAGCTCGCACTCCTATACATTCTTAGCTGAACAATGGCACTTACTTATGAGTAATCATGCATAGGATTCCACTATTAACTTATTAATTTAATTTAAATGGGATTCTTAAGATGCAGGTGGCCACCTAGGTCCATGATTCCTCAGTGACCACTGAATGATGTTCCATTCAAAACCAAGTAGTTATGTCTACTGCTGTATCAACAGTTTTATACTTTGCAAACATAAAACCACAACCTCATTCTTGGCAATAATGTTTCTTTTCTTTTTTAAAATGAATTTTTATTAAGATTTTAAAGGTTACAGAGAAAAAAGAAAAAGAAAACAATCGAAGAAAAAAAAAGAAAAAGCAGTACATATAAAAAAAAATCATCAAAAAACAGAAAAAAGAAGTAAAAAACAAGTCAAACCTTTAACTCACTTACTTACATTCACTTATTTCCTTGACTTCCTCACGCCTCCCATTTTTGTATTCTAATTCAATTAGATATTCCAGCAAATCCTTCCAACTTTGTTTTTATCCTAATAATTTATCTTAACATACTATAATTCCCCTCTTTGTATTCTAATTCATATAGATATTTCAGCAAATCCTTCATCTTATTTTTATCCTTATATCTTATCTTAATATACTATAATTTTCCATTCTTTCTTTCACCAAATAACCATCCACTTTTACTTTATTTAATCTTATTTCTCATTAAAACTTATATATCTGTACTTATTCTTAAGACGTTTCCCCTAGGGTCAAAAAAGATTCCATTCCAAGATTTTCCCATCTCTCATTAAAAGAAAAGAAAAAACAAATTATATTATATACACTTTAAAATCCCAATTTTCTTCCACCAGATCCCCTCCTCGGTTTCGGCCCCTAGCAATAGTTCCATCAATCTCAGAAAACCATCAACCCGGAGATCTTAAGTCCGAGGCTCTTAAGTCTCTTTCATGTCCCCTCTGCCGGACTTTTTGATAATCTTTGGTGTTGAAACCCAGATCTCGGGGAAGCTCCAACCCAACAGTAACCATATTCCTTCCTGCCAAACTTCCATAGTTAAAAATAGGGCCTATAGGATATTCCAAAACTTGTTTCACACTCCTTTCAAATCCAAAGGCCCCCGAAGCTCCAACCTCCACCTGGCTCAGATTTGTATCCCAAAGGTCATTTGATCTCCACATAGGGTGATCTCTCCATCTTTCATTTTCCAGACCAATCCAGGCTTCCATCTCCAAAAATTTGCTTCTCCTAGTTGCCATCATGTAAGGCCTCAAATTGTAGTCCACCATTTGCCTCTGTAGGGTTACGGCTCCCCCTTTCATCACTTTAATCACAGCATGATTCTCCTTCTCAAATTTTTCAATTTGTTCAGTTGGAAGAGGTTCCTGTGCCGAGTTCTTGTCAACTTCTTTACTAATACCCACTTTTGTTCCCAAGATTACAACATTAGTAGCCATAACATTTATCTGGTCTTGCAGCTTTCCCAAGAGATAAAATGTCCTGTTCAGTTCACACTCGATTTCCTTCCCGGCCGCCATCCTTAAACAGTCCAAGGTCAAAAACTAGTTTCTCAGGGCTTTTATCTTTAAAAGCAATTTCCCAGCTGCTTCCTTACGACAATATCCCAAAGCTCCCTCTAGAGGGATTCAAGTTCCTTTTCACTCCTTCCAGCACAGACCCAAAGGTCACATACGTTAAATTGTAACAGTTCCTTCCTTCTTTTTAAACGTAAGGTTGTAACAAAAACGGACAGTAGAAACAAAGTCCTTCTTTTGTATCAAATTTATCTATTCACTGTCAGCGGGCTCTCACAGACCACTCCCGGGTTTAGGGAAGTGGCACTTCAATTCCCGAATTTTAACCTTCTCCTGCAGGCTCCCCTGCTTCCAAAAAGAATATTGATGGTAGTTTCAATCAGTGGAATTTAAATCCTTTACATAAGACTCTCCACGACCTTAGTTAACAGGTTCTTTGCTTCAGTTTATTTACAGAAAGAGGAGGCGGACTTCCTGTTTAGACCTTCCCTGATCGGTGCCAATTTAAAAATGCTTTAAAAATCCAATTTCCATTCTACTCACGGGTTGTTGTTTGAAATCCAATTGTCCACAAGAAAAAGTCAGCGCTCTCCAGCAACGGCTACGCGGCTTCACTCCATAAAAATAGTGGTCGATTCAAAACACCGTGCCGCTCACCCCACGTCACTTTGGAACCCCCGAAAAGGGGTTCCCCTGTGGGTAGGGGGGCGCTCCTGGTGTCAGCTGAATCCCACGTTCCCAGGCTTCATCCGCCTGGGATTTCTAAAGGGTCTCCACCTTCGCCGCGGCGGCACGACCCGAATTCCACGGAGCGGGTTCCTCTCAGTCAGAGGAACGCCGCCATTGCCGATGGCGCTAACCCGGAAGTCCCCCTTGGCAATAATGTTTCACCCTGCTACGTGCTAGGTAGCTGAGAGGCCAGTAAAACAGCCCTAGGAGTGTCCATGATGCAGAAATGGAAATGTACTATCCTTTGTAAAAGCAACATCTCAGGTGCAGCTTCAGTTTTCAATTGATGGATGGGAAAGATGAAAGTGGTACCAGAACCTATCACCTAGTGCCTACAACTTAGCAATACAAAATCAACACAATGCATTATATAAAGGTACAGTGGTACCTCGTGTTAAGAACTTAATTTGTTCTGGAGGTCCGTTCTTAACCTGAAACTGCTTAACCTGAAGCACCACTTTAGCTAATGGGGCCTCCTGCTGCCACCGTGCCGCCAGAGCACAATTTCTGTTCTCATCCTGAAGCAAAGTTCTTAACCCGAGGTACTATTTCTGGGTTAGCGGAGTCCGTAACCTGAAGCGTCTGTAACCTGAAGTGTCTGTAACCCGAGGTACCACTGTATAGACATGTCCCTCTGCCTTAGGCTTTATTGACATCACATGACAACCAACCACAATGTGAAAACCTGACAGAAATCCTGCCGTCATTAGATGGTGCTTAGCATAGAAAAAAGACACAATGAGGCAGCGAGTATTTTCATGATGGTAAAAGCAGCTCCTTCGGCCACTCTCCTCCGATTTTATTATCCTTTGTTCCCCTCTCCCTGCATGGCCGGTCTGCCAGTTTCTCACGTTACCTCCTAGTAATGGCTTTACACTCCCATCACCATATAAGGTAATCACTGCCCAGAGGAAACACAACTCCATAATGGGTCAATACATTCTAATACATTGTAAGGCACAGAGGTGCTGGTCAACAGGTCAGCAGGCACAATACAAGCCTCTATCATGGCTTTATGACTCCCACAAAAACCTTGTATGAATTAAAGCAGTGGTCGGGACTTCCGGGTTAGCGCTGCCGATTAATGGCGGATTCCCTCCGAGCTCCGGAGGGAATCGGCTCCGCAGGATCGGGTCTTGTCCGCGCCGGCGACGCGGGGACCCTTAAAAATCACAGGCGCTGATGCCTGTGAACGTGGTGACTCGGCGGGCACCATTTGCGCCCCCCCCAAACCGCGAAGGAGCCTTTTTAAAGGCTCAGGAACGGGACGGGGGACAGCGCGGTGCTGTGAGTCGATTGCTCCTTCTGCGGAGCGAAGCCGCATGCCATTGTCGGAGAAGCGCTGACTTTTTCCTTGGAACATTCGGACTTAAAAACAAGAACCCGTGAGTAAATATGGAATTTGGATCTTAAACAAATTTTTTCTGAATTGGGAACGAGCGGGGAAGGGTCAAAAAGGAAGTCGCCCCCCCCCCTTTGAGTAGATATTCTAACGCAAAGAGCTTGCAACTTAAGGTCGAGAGAACTCTTTTTTTTTATAAAAAAAAAAAACAACCTTCACGGCTTGACGCTATAAACTTTACTGGAGGATTAACTTAACGTTTGGAGCTAAAGTTTCACCCCCCCAGAACCTGGGGGCGCCCCGTGAGAGAACCTGCTGAGGAACTATTGAAGATTTTGACAGCTGTCAAAATAGCTGTCAAAAGGAAAGGATAAAGGGAACTTTGTCTTTGTTGCATCTGCTGGCTATATTTGTTGCAACTTCTAGAAAATAAGGGAGAGCAGCTACAAATTAACTTACTGACTGGTTTTTAAACTGAGAGACACTGCAAAAATGGCTGAAAGAAGCAATAATCAGACTAAACTCAACAAAATACTGGCTCTCCTGGGAAAGTTACAAGATCAGACAGATGTTTTGACTACAAATGCGAACACTCTGGCCCTGGCAGTAAACAACATTGTTGAAGCTGACAGGGAGTGGAGGCAGGAAGTTTATATACATCAACAACAAGAGGAATTTGAGAGCCATGAGACTGTGGATCTTGAGGAAAAGGAAGGAGGACTGGTAATTTTGCAGATGTCAAGGGAGAATTACAGTTTGGGGCCTGGCATGCAGACAACAAAGGAGAATAAAAATTTGAGGTGGAAAGTTTGGACTGAGTTGGAAATTGCAAATTTGAGAGTGGAGCACCTCATTAGTATTAATCTTAAACATGGAGGGCCAACTGGAAAAATCATGGATCTTGTTGGGTCAGAGCCCCTTCGAGCCTTGGGGCTTAACCTAAAGGACTATCCAAGAGGCCGGCAGAGAGGAACTGAGGGTGACTTGAGAGCCTCGGACGTGAGATCTCCAGGTTAAACAGTATTGATTGATGAGCATTTATTGGGGACCAAACCGGGAAAGGGGGGTTGGAGTTTGGTAATCCAAAGGGTACAGAATTATTAATTACTTACTTTTAATTTGTTTTGATATTTGTATGGAAGTTGGGAAAGCCATGGAAGGGAAATATTGACTTTAAGAAATATGTTAAAGAATAAGAAATGATGTATAAGATGTTTAAGACTAGATAAGCTAAAATTGGTGTCTAAAATGGTTAAAATGAAATGAAAATGAGGAATGCAATAATAATTTTATGGAAGAATGAGGAAAGGTAAAATTACAGTATGTTAAAATTATTAAGTTTAAGGTTGAGAATTAAGTAATAAGGATTTGCAGGACTAATAACTTGAACTGGAATACAAGAAGGGGAGGGGAGAGGAGGTCTAAGAAAGAAGTTATATGAAAATAAGCAATTGAAATTTCATTTGTTTTTAATTGTTTTCTTTTTCTAAATTCTTGTATTTTTTGTTATTTTTTCTTTTTTTGTGTGTGTGTCTATGTGTATTATTGAAATGCTAATAAATATTTATTAAAAAAAAAAATAAAGCAGTGGTCGGCAAGGTTTTACCTGCCTGGTCTGGTCTGGCCAGATCATGCACGCACGAGCAATTTCTGGCGTCTGGACATGCGCAGACACAAGTTCCGACGTCTTGGGTGTGCGCAGATGCGATTTCCGGTGCCACAGAAGTGAGTCCCCACACCGCACCGCGCCGGTTTAGCACAGCACACAGGGACTCGCCAAGCGGGTAGCTCAGTTTGGGGGCAGCTCGTGGGCCAGTTAAACTGCCCCCGTGGGCCGCTTGTGGCCCATGGGCCACAGGTTGCCAACCCCTGAATTAAAGCAAACCAATTAAATTCAAAGGACCCATGAAAGACGTCAGCTGCTCATCATATCACACGGGTTCTCTCTTTTCAAAGAAATTGAGACTTTTCAGTTCCACTGTGGCCCTTATCCACACATGTAGGGGCTATAGGGCCAGCCCCACCTCAAACAGTTATATATGTACTGGCCCCACCCTCTGAAGAAGCCTGTCTACCTGTATTCACTTGTATGCAATCAGAGCCTTTCACAGAAATTGAGCCCTTGATAAAGGCTTCTAGTTGTGTTCAAGCTAACATGGGAAGGAATCCCCTTTAGAAATGGTTGAAAGCGGAACATAAGAAAGTTGTGGTCTGAGTAGTTAGTGACTGGGATGTTAGAGGAACGGGAGTATGCATGGATTTTAATTACTGTTCTGGCATAACATCTGAACAGGGCTTGTTGGATCATTGCAAAGTATGAGCTCATATTTTTGGTCTGTGTGCAGCAAGTTTCAAGACGGATACCTTGAAACACATATGATCTGCAAGCAGGTACAACCCAGAGCCTCATAAATATCTATGTATTCTCATAAACGAGAGACTTCTCTGAGACTTATCCACTGTAAAGTAAAGCAACTGTTCATAGTATCTGCTATAACATGTAAGACCATGGCAGGGGGGGGGGGAAGCCACAATAAAGCATATCGTTAGCAAACAAGGTGATGTAATGTTGGCAAGATGAATCCCACGTTCAGTTACATCATGTGAAACCGGCGGGTGTAGATGTTTTGAGGTTTGGCCAGATTCAATATAGGATTCTTCCAAGAGAGACACAGTGGGGGGAGGGAAGACTGTGATTCATTAGTTATGTCTGATGGCCTATGAGCAATGCAGGTTGGATGCTTGAGTAGTTTAAGAAAATGAAGTCAAACAGATTTAAAAGAAACAACGCTTGATCCCGTTCATTATGATTTGGAAGCAAGTCACCCTGAATTCAATGGGACAAAGGCCAGTAATAGTCATTACATGAACTTTGGGGCTCCTGATACAAGTGGCAGTCTCTCTCTCTCTCTCTCTCTCTCTCTCTCTCTCTCTCTCTCCTCCCCCCCAGCCTCTTTCTGGTACCATATAGTAAAATGAATTATATGGCATGTGACATGATGACATCACCACATTTTGAATTTCCCCACCTCCTCCACAGCAACCAAGGAAGTGATGAAAGAGAAACTTGAAAATGCAATGATGTCACCATTCTTATTATTATTATTATTATTATTATTATTATTATTATTATACATGTCAATTCTATACCACTTTAAATTTTTAAGGAAAAAAATCTCAAAGCTGTTTACAACACAATAAAACAGCAAATAATGCAATCCAGAATAAAATATTACCCAAGACAGCCAAATATAAAGTACAGTGTTACCTCTGGTTACGTACTTAATTCGTTCTGGAGATCTGTTCTTAACCTGAAACTGTTCTTAACCTGAAGCACCACTTTAGCTAATGCGGCCTCCTGCTGCTGTCGTGCCGCTGCCGCCCAATTTCTGTTCTCATCCTGAAGCAAAGTTCTTAACCCGAGGTACTATTTCTGGGTTAGCAGAGTCTGTAACCTGAAGCGTATGTAACCTGAAGCATATGTAACCCAAGGTACCACTGTATACATTCAAAGCAACCTAATTAACAGGAAACTAAAATATTATCTGAAAGTTTTCAAAAGAAAACATTACAAAGGAGGTCATCTACAGAATGCACATTTAAAACTGCACAATCAACATGTGGCATCAGTGGCTAGGACCGCTTTTTGCAGGTTTAGGCTGGCATGCTTGCAGTCTCTTCTTGGATAATACAGACCCGACCACAGCAATTCATGCTGTAGTAACATTCAATTTGGACCACTATAATGACTGTGTTTTATGTGAGGCTGCCTCCAATGCTGGTTTCAGGCTATTTTGCACCCTGAGCAAGGCTAACTTCTTGCATTCCCCACCCCCCCCAAGACCCCATTAACTTTAATTTTCAAAAGCAGATTGCTAAATTTATTTTAAGTTGCAAGAATACATTATACAAACAATATTTGACTATCTTTCTCAAATACAAAAGAAAATGTTTTAGCACACAAATCATTTTGAATAATCTTGTGAATTGTCATGTTGAAATTAAAATTTTCAATTTCAGGCACGTCAAAATCTCACTTTGCATGCCTTTTCCCTTGCAAATTTTGTCACTGGTTCCTTCAGGTCAACTGCTTATACTTGAGCATGTTCAGCTAATACAGTTGCCAAGCCCACTAGTGGTTTTTGCAACATTTGTTGAGCATAGGTTTTTATGTCTGAGCTTTGAGAAACTGTGTTCACAGCACAAATATTCAGCATCAATATCTTCGTTTCCAGTGTACACCAATGATTTTTTCCCCAAATTGTTGCAGGCCTTAAGTATTTCTGTTGTTGTTGATACTGTATACAAGGAAGTCAGTTAGGAAATTATATTGTTGTAGTTGTTGAACTCTCCCTTCAACAGCATAGTAGAAACCTACACTTTGAATTTTTGTTTTGCATCTTGCAGTGACTCTTCTTGGGCCTCATACTCAAAACTGTTTCTTTCTCCTTTTTATAACTTGCTCTGTAGCATCAACCCAGACTTGTTGAAAATCCTTATCACACTTCTTGCAAGAAGTTTTGTAAGAAGAACTACATGAATTGTTGCGAAAAAGGACTAAGAAGGAGTTTATTTAGGATTGGGATTTTATAGCAATAACCATTAAAATAAAATGCAAAATCAGAAAGAAAGTTAGAAAACCATTAATCGAGCTTGATGGAAGTCCTGAGCTGTGATAGCAAAGGTTTGTTATATTGTATAAGATGGGATGTTATATTTGGAAGCATGTGCAAAAACAAATAAAAATTATATATTACATAATCCTTATCACACATGCAGCCCACGAGCTAATTATTAGTCACTTGCACTTGGCTTGTAGCTGACTTTAAATCACCTTCTTTATTTTTGCTTGTAAACCTCTTAGGCTTGTGTTATTAAAGATCTCTAAACCATCATATATACTACCAAGAGGATATCTTACTGGTTTCAAAGCATTGATTGGACTCTCCCATCTTATTTTGTTATGCCTAGGTCTGATACATCACGAGTTAGAATTTTCCAATGTTGAGTTGATGCCGAGAAATAATTATTGATCTGTTGGACCTGAAGAAACTAGTGGCTTCCTCTGTGTGTTTCCCAGAAATATCTCCAAACAAGTTGAAATCCTCCTGGAATGTGAAACCTGCCACCAGCAATAGAATCCAATAATGGAGCACAAGAATGTGAGAAAATTATGGTATCTTTAAATAGAGGATTGGCTGCCTTTGGTGACAAGTTTCATATTCTAGGAGGATTTCAGCTTGTTTGTGGTAGTTTAGCCCATATAATCTCCCAAAGAAATTGGAAAGCAATAATGACATTAATTAGACCGGGATGAAATATTGAATCTTATCAGTCTATTCACATTCATAATATAATGCATTTTTGCATGTTATTTCCACTGCAGTTTAATGCACACTTTTCTCATAATACCTGCATGTTTTGTTTTAGTTGAAGAACCACATAGCAGAATTCAGGGAAGGAAGGATTTTGAAGGACAGATGCATTTTGGTTCATGTATCGATCTCAGAAGTGTGAATTAAAATATTTTCTCTTTTAAATTCAAACAAAAATGAATTTCTTCCCCATGTTAACCATGTTAACATTAACCATGTTATCTCGGTTGCACTGGTGGATATTTGAAGAAATTGATCTTTGTGAATTGCAATGCATTCCAAATCTGTTATTGAGAGGGAAATATGATCCAGCTATAAATATTATTGTGAACTGCTTTGAGAACCACTGTGGTTGAAAAGCAGTATATAAATCATATTGAGATGCACATACACATTGCACAATAGTTCTGAGACAGCTCCACTGCAGTCAGGGCACTTAGATTCCCTGGTTGTTTTAGATGGTAGTTCTAGATTTCCACACACAATGACGCTATGCCAGTTTTCCTTCCTGGCCCTCCTTCCTGGCTTCTGACTCTTCCATCCTTTTACCAAATGTCGCCAATTAGGGCTAGGACATTCATGCCTTTGCAAATTGCACTGAATATCTGACACAGATAGATAGGGGTGGCGGTGTAAACAGGAAAGGTGGGGAAACACCCTTTTAAGAAGTTATCACTCCCAAAGCATCAGGGCTGAAAACAATTAAAAACAAAACAAAACAGGAAATTCCATGTCTCTAACATATTGCCCTGCCTTTCCCCCTACCACAAAACACCTTGAGAAGTTATAGGACAGGCTAGGTTTGCCATAAGGTATGAGTCAATATCTTCCTGCCATAAAACATTTTCTGAAATTTGAAGTACAGCCCAGCCTTGAAGAGAGAATGGGAAGGCTTGAAAGGAACTCAAGGGAAATGGAAGAGGAAATGTTGCAGAAAATCATGCATACAGTATATCTGGAGCAATCTGAATGAATGAATTAAAATTTAAAAACAGAGACTTCTTGGGAGTATGGACCCACAAAGGATTGCTCCCATTGTGCCTACTTACCAAGGGTAGCCCCAATATTTTGATAATTGTGCTTGTAATCATTACAGTGAGTTTATGGTGGTGCCCACACATTATATCCGGCGAGTGTACAGTCTCCGTACTTGTGAACATAAATAGCTGAGGTATATACTCAAAGTTAGGGACGCGGGTGGCGCTGTGGGTTAAACCACAGAGCCTAGGACTTGCCAATCAGAAGGTTGGTGGTTCAAATCCCCGCAACGGGGTGAGCTCCCGTTGCTCGGTCCCTGCTCCTGCCAACCTAGCAGTTTGAAAGCACGTCAAAGTGCAAGTAGATAAATAGGTACTGCTCTGGCGGGAAGGTAAACGGTGTTTCCGTGCACTGCTCTGGTTCGCCAGAAGCAGCTTAGTCATGCTGGCCACATGACCCAGAAGCTGTACGCCGGCTCCCTTGGCCAATAAAGCGAGATGAGCCCCGCAACCCCAGAGTCGGCCACGACTGGACCTAATAGTCAGGGGTCCCTTTACATTTACCTTTATACTCAAAGTTATTCAAATATAACATTCAATAAATGTGCAGACAATATACCTGTGTACGCAGCAGCTGAGCCGCACAAATCAATGAATATTCTTTCACACAAACAGATATGCATGTGTAGTGATAGCTTGTACCTTTCAGCAGTGGACTTTGTTTGTCTTGCCAGAGTGGTGCATGCTCTAGTTATCTCCTGCTTGGACTACTGCAATGTGCTCTATGTGGGGCTACCTTTGAAGGTGACCCGGAAACTACAACTAATCCAGAGTGCGGCAGTTAGACTGGTGATTGGGAGTGGCCGCTGAGACCATACAACCCCGGTCCTGAAAGACCTACATTGGCTCCCAGTACATTTCCAAGCACAATTCAAAGTGTTGGTGCTGACCTTTAAAGCCCTAAACGGCCTTGGCCCAGTATACCTGAAGGAGCGTCTCCACCCCATCACTCAGCCTGGACACTGAGGTCCAGCGCCAAGGGCCTTCTGGCGGTTGCCTCACTGTGAGAAATGAGGTTACAGGAAACCAGGCAGAGGGCCTTCTTGGTAGTGGCACCCGCCCTGTGGAAGGCCCTCCCTTCAGATATCAAGGAAATAAACAACTATCTGACTTTTAGAAGACATTTGAAGGCATCCCTGTTTAGGGACATTTTTAATGTTTGATGTTTTATCGTGTTTTTACTATTCTACTGGGAGCCACCCAGAGTGGCTGGGGAAACACAGCTAGATGGGTGGGATATAAATAATAATTTATGATTATGATTATGATTATGTTCAGTTTAACCAGTGAAATTTTATGATACCCTCAGACCTCTCTCAAAATCCCAAATGTGCCCAATGGTCCAAAGAGGTTGGTAACTCCTGTTGTAGGACACTTGTATGTAAAAACACACATATGCAGCTCTCTTGGTTTGGTCATGGCGCGGATAATGCCAAGTTTGCAAGTTCAGTCCCCATATGGGACAGCTGCATATTCCTGCATTGCAGAGAGTTATATTAGATCAGGCATAGGCAAACTCCGGCCCTCCAGATGTTTGGGACTACAATTCCCATCATCCCTGAACACTGTTAGCTAGGGATGATGGGAATTGTAGTCCTAAACATCTGGAGGGCCGGAGTTTGCCTATGCCTGGATTAGGTGATCCTCAGGTTCCCTTCCAACCCTATGATATGAACACAAACACACATAGTACAGCACCTACCTTTTCATATGCTGCATCTGGTAAGATTTGTTTTGAACTGCTGATACCATTTTGTAGGACAACTGTGTGTTTTCTATCATATCTTTAACAAAATGCCCCGTTTGCTTTTAAAATCAATGCAGGTGATTGATTTACAGCTGCCAGCAAAGACCTTCAACAATCCGTAAGCAGTTGTGAGGTGAAAATTCTGGTAGTGATCCAGTGTGAAAATAGGCATGTTACAAGTGCGATTTTCATCTGTGAAATTTCAGAAGGTATTATACACAGTGTGGGAAATAGAACGCATAAGATCGAAAAGTATAGAGTATTGGCTGCAACAATGAAGCTTATGAAAATGGAGCAAGTTGAGAAAAGGCCTAGGGGAGTCATCTTGGTCACCCTACAAGGATCCAATAATGAAAAGCCTAACTTCATTCCTATCTCAATATTAACAAGCCTCACACTGATCATTATGGCCAGGAATGGAATGAGAAGAGCATCATGAGAACATTTCAAAATAATGAGAGGACTGAAGAGTATTTTTAATGCTCCTATCCACAAAGCAAGAGTCAAAGAGAAAACTCACGTATGAGGGTCAGGCATTGAAGAAAGATTGGATTAGAGGCAAAGGAGGTAATGGAGACTTGAAAGATTTGTTGTAGAAGTTGGAAAGGAGTAAATTTACCCCATGTTGGTTCCCTACAGAAAGCCCCTTCTGCCCAGAGGAGAAGCTAAAGAAGAACGAGAATTTTGGAGTGAGGGAACTGAGAGGAGAAACGGAGAGATTTAGACTAAGAAGAAAAATCCCCAAAGGCGCTGACTCATAGAACAGAATGAAGGAGGCAACAGTGGCATTCTCACCCACCTCCAGCCAGCCTAGCCCCCAGGGGTAGCTCATCCTGTTTTGGCACCTGAGGCGAAACAGGAACATGCTGCCTCCTTTTCTTTCTTTTTTTTTTTTGATAATATTTATTAAAGTTTCAAAAAAGTTACAAGAATAAAAAAAGCAAAAAAAGCAAAAAATACAAAATACAAAAAAGTAAAAACAATTAAAAACAAATCAACCTTTCCATGTCTTGACTTTCATTTACTTGTTTCCCTGACCTCCTCGCACCTCCCTTTTTTGTATTCTAGTTCAATTAGTTATTTCAGCAAATCCTTTCCATTTTTGCTTTTATCTTAATAATTTATCTTAATATATTATAACTTTACATTCTCACCTGTTAACAATCCATCTTTAAATACTCCTTTATAACATTACTGCTAAAACCACATAACTTCACTCCAACATCCTTCTAACATTCCTTAATTTTACAATATTTCTGTAGATAGTCTTTAAATTTCTTCCAATCTTCTTCTACCGACTCTTCTCCCTGGTCTCGGATTCTGCCAGTCATTTCCGCCAGCTCCATGTACTCCATCACCTTCATCTGCCATTCTTCCCGGGTGGGTAGATCTTGTGTCTTCCATTACTTTGCGATGAGTATTCTTGCTGCTGTTGTGGCATACATAAAAAAAGTTCTATCCTTCTTTGACACCAATTGGCTGACCATGCCCAGGAGAAAGGCCTCTGGTTTCTTCAGGAAGGTATATTTAAATACCTTTTTCATTTCATTATAGATCATCTCCCAGAAAGCCTTAATCCTTGGGCACGTCCACCAAAGGTGAAAGAATGTACCTTCAGTCTCTTTACATTTCCAACATTTATTATCGGGCAAATGATATATTTTTGCGAGCTTGACTGGTGTCATGTACCACCTGTATATCATTTTCATAATATTCTCTCTTAAGGCATTACATGCCGTAAACTTCATATCTGTGGTCCATAACTGTTCCCAGTCAGCCAACATAATGTTGTGTCCCACATCTTATGCCCATTTTATCATAGCAGATTTCACCATTTCGTCCTGAGTGTTCCATTTCAACAGCAAGTTATACATTCTTGACAGAGTCTTAGTTTTGGGATCTAACAGTTCTGTTTCCAATTTTGATTTTTCCACCTGGAAGCCAGTTTTCTTGTCCAATTTGTATGCCTCCATTATTTGATAATAGTGAAGCCAATCTCGCACTTTGTCTTTTAGTTTTTCAAAGCTATACAATTTCAATTTATCTCCCTCTTGTTCCAAAATTTCCCAATATTTCGGCCATTTGGCCTCCATATTGAGCTTTTTCAGAGCATTCACTTCCATCGGTGACAACCACCTTGGGTATCTGAAGAAGTGTGCATGCACACGAAAGCTCATACCAAGAACTAACTTAGTTGGTCTTTAAGGTGCTACTGGAAGGAATTTTTTTATTTTGTTTTGACTATGGCAGACCAACACGGCTACCTATCTGTAACTGGAACCACCTTGGGGTTTTATTTTCAAGTAGGTCTTTATATCTTATCCAGACATTAAACAATGCTTTCCTAACAATATGTTTTTTAAATGCTTTATGTGCTTTGACCTTGTCATACCACAGATATGCATGCCACCCAAATACATTACTGAAACCTTCTAAGTCCAAAATGTCTGTGTTTTCAAGAAGCAGCCATTCTTTCAGCCAGCAAAATGTGGCTGATTCATAATAAAGTTTAAGGTCTGGCAGGTCAAATCCACCTCTTTCTTTTGCATCCGTTAGTATTTTAAATTTTATTCTGGGCTTCTTGCCCTGCCAGACAAATCTAGAAATATCTCTCTGCCACTTCTTGAAGCAATCCATTTTATCCAAAATTTGCAGTGTTTGAAACAAAAACAACATTCTTGGCAATACATTCATTTTTATCGCAGCAATACGGCCTAGCAATGAAAGCTTCAAATTTGACCATATTTCTAAATCTTTTTTCACTTCCGTCCAGCATTTTTCATAATTATCCTTAAATAAATTCGCATTCTTAGCTGTCATATTAACCCCCAAGTATTTCACTTTCTTGACCAATGTTAAACCTGTCTCCTTCTGAAACCTCTTTCTCTCGATCACTGTTAGGTTTTTCTCTAAACCCTTAGTTTTTAACTTATTCAACTTAAATCCTGCAACCTGATCAAATTCTTGAATCAGTTCCAATACTCTTTTAGTACTAGATTCTGGCTCCTGTAATGTCAATACTAAGTCATCTGCAAATGCTTTCAATTTGTACTGTTTGGCTCCGACTTGTATACCCTTAACCAATTGGTCCCTTCTAATCATATTTAAAAGGACCTCCAGGACCGATGTAAAAAACAATGGGGAAATTGGGCAACCTTGTCGTGTCCCTTTCTCTATCTTAAATTCCTCCGTCACCACATTATTAACAATTAGTTTAGCCTTTTGTTCAGAATATATTGCACCTATACCATTTCCAAATCCTTGACCAACCCCCATCCCCTGTAAGTTCTTCAGGAACATGCTGCCTCCTGCCCCTGCACCACCATGACCCACCACCCCCTTCTGCCACTGCAGGAATATCCCAGTTCTTGCCCAAACTCAATGAGAGCCAGGGCATTCTGCAAGGCATTTCCACTCATTGGAATGCCACCCTCTTGGAAGTAGTGGATCAGGCTGGGCACCACCTCTTGCACTTCTTGCTTGAAGCGAGTGCCTCACCCCACCTCATGGTTCGGCAGGCTCTACTAGCAGCTCAATACTGGTGACTCCCCACTTGCACGGGTGTTATGTTCCAGGAACCCACACAGATTAGTGAAATGGGCGTAAGTGGGGAATCCTCAGGCTCACAAAGAGACCCTTCCCAGAGCCCAAAGAGGACATCCTCTTCAAACTCCAGGGAGGGTCTCCTTGTGAGCTGGAGGGGCAGTGGGTTTTTCTTGAGGGAAAACTAAAAATCAATATTGTTTATTAACATCTTGTTGGAGCTATCAGTTTGAAGGACCCATTATGGGACAAGAGGCCTGGCCACTTTGGCCTACTGACCTTGTTTCATAAGTGCTGCTTTGCCGGGCTTCTGCTGGTGCCAAGCCACAAATGGCTAACCATGCTTGCCTTTGGAAAGCTATCGGTCTGCCAAACTTCAGTCAGATCTTTACAATGAGTATTAATTATAATTGGTTCAAGACAGCTTTGGGCCATAGTTTTGCAAAAAGAGAGATAATCCCCTCCTTTCTCTGCAAGTTCAAACTGGCAAGACAAAAAAATAAATAATGTGCCCAGTTTTGAAAGGGCGTTTTCACAGGGAAGAGTTGTGCCAATTTATTTTCCTTCTCATTCTGCTTTAATCAGAATCTGGGATAGGGGGAGAAGCTTCCACACACTTCTGAATTTTATGGGAGGAATTCAACGTGGTGCTATGGTGGAATCATCAGCACCAGAATTTCCACTTACCAGAAGGAATGAATGCCCCTTTCCTTCCCCTGCAAGCTGTTCTGTTGGTTCTCCAAACACACGCCCCAAGTTAGTTTGAGGAAATATGTGAAGGCCATGGGGGGAAGAGTGGGGTGGGGAGGGAGCCTGGCTGTGCTATTGGAAGTCCTTGTGCTGGCTTCCACCACTATGACCCATCAGTTGAATTTGGCCCTAAGGATTAACATCCTCTGTATCCCATTCAGACCACTGGGTGGTAAATGACTGAAATGTGCTTACTTTGTATATGCGAAGACCCTTCTGTTTCTCCACCTGCTTCACCTTACTGAACATGCACAGAAATCACAAAGTGCAGCAGGAGTTTTGGAATTGTACACCCACATTAAATGTAGTGTTGTGCAATTGCCGCCATCTGTCCACATGTCTAATTCCTGCAGCACCTGTGGATGGTGGGATGACAGCACCTGAAATTTTGTTTTCATAGTGTAACAGGGCTTGTGCTCCTTAAAAAAAGCTGACATACATCTACAATCTGTTGTACAGATTGGCTGTACAATAACTCTTGCAGAACTTCACTTGAGGGTTGTATTCAAAGTAGTGCGAGCACCCTGTTCTGTCAGCGCAAGGATTTCTGCTTGCACAATGGAACTAACCCACCTCCCCCAATGAGCTCCCTAAATCTCTTCTCAGAGTTCTCCCTAGCTTCCAGAGTAGATGTGGGGAGGGTGTGGGGCAGGTGTGGGGCAGGAGAAGAAAACAGGGCAAGTTCTGTTGTACAAATAGAAATCCTTGCACTGATAGGATGTGCTAGTTGGATACTACCGTTGTTGTTGTTGTTGTTGTTGTTGTTGTTGTTATGTCATAGTAGAAAAGGCAATAAAATCGTAAACCGTTAAGATTGGTTTTTCAGTTGTGTGGGAGACCTGGCTTGCTAGTAAGAATTTTTAAAAGAAGCTTTGGTAACTGTGAGGGTTTGCATACTTTTCCAATGCAATCAACAAAGGTTAGGGCAGCAGCACTGAAATCTGATAGGTTTGGCTTTTTAGTCTTGCAGGAGACCTGCACTCTCTCTCACACTCTCTCTCTCTATATCATGGGTAGGCAAACTAAGGCCTGAAGGCCAGATCTGGCCCAATCGCCTTCTAAATCTGGCCCACAGATGGTCTGGGAATCAGCGGGTTTTACATGAGTAGAATGTGTCGTTTTATTTCAAATGCATCCCTGGGTTATTTGTGGGGCATAGGAATTCATTCTTTTTCTTCTCCTTTTTTCAAAATATAGTCTGGCCCCCACAAGATCTAAGGGGCAGAGGATCGGCCCCCTGCTGAAAAAGTTTGCTGACCCCTGCTCTATATGTATGGTAACTGAGGATCAAGCTAGATTGTGCCCTTCTGTAGACATCTCTTGATGCTCAAAACAATCAAATACTTATGTGGCTACTCTTTTGTCATTCCCCCTGCCATAACAAAGAAATCAAAGCTCTCTTATTGTCACCATGATGAAACTCCTCGATTACCGCTTGCAGCAGTATTTTCAGTGGCCCTTGGTCTAAAGTGAAAGCAAAAAAAAAGGCAACTTACTACGGCTGCTCGTGAAAATAAAACAGTGATGAACCAAACTGGGGCAGAAGAGGCATGCTAGTAAGCCACACTGCCAAGAAGCATCACATAAAGATAAAGATAAAGGGACCCCTGACCATTAGGTCCAGTCGTTGACCACTCTGGGGTTGCAGTGCTCGTCTTGCTTTATTGGCCGAGGGAGCCGGCGTACAGCTTCCGGGTCATGTGGCTAGTATGACTAAGCTGCTTCTGGCGAACCAGAGCAGCGCACGGAAACGCTGTTTACCTTCCCGCCGGAGTGGTACTTATTTACAGTGGTGCCCCGCAAGACGAACGCCTCGCAAGATGGAAACCCGCTAGATGAAAGGGTTTTCCGTTTTAGAGGCGCTTCGCAAAACAAATTTCCCTATGGGCTTGCTTCGCAAGACGGAAATGTCTTGTGAGTTCCTGCGGGTTTTTTCCCCTTCCCCCCCCTTTTCCTAAGCCGCTAAGCCGCTTATCAGCTGATCCGCTGATAAGCCACTTAACAGCTGATCACTAAAAGCCGCTAAACCGCTAATAGCGCTAATCCGCTAAGCTGTCAATGGGCTTGCTTCGCAAGACGAAAAAACCGCTATACGAAGAGCCTCACGGAATGGATTAATTTCGTCTTGCGAGGCACCACTGTATCTACTTGCACTTTGAGCTTTCGAACTTCTAGGTTGGCAGGAGCAGGGACCGAGCAACAGGAGCTCATCCCGTCGCGGGGATTCGAATCGCCAACCTTACTGATGAGTTTTGCTTTGAACCAGATTTGAAACAGCCAACTTTTGTGACCATACTGGTCATTACTATACTTTCTTCCCACTTTGGGGGAAACTCATGTAATGCTAGGCCTGGGTGGGGGGCACTGGGATATGTTCAATTCCAGCAGGATGTTGTGATGATACACAAAAACAAATGCCTAAAACACTGCAAATATGAAATAAATGGCTGGAATGGCAGTGCCCAGAGGAATAAGCAGTGCAAATAATATTTGTCCTGTGTCATAAGAATTTACCAAACTAATTTGGAACATCCCAAACTGAGGCCAGTCCAACTGAGGAACCAGTTCACACTCCTCCTCAGCAATGCGCCTAATAGTTGTTTTCCTCTTAAATATTTCCTAGCCACTTCATAAGTGTTGGCAGACATTTCCCCTTAAATACCACAGCAGTGAAGTGAATGTAAACAGATAATTACATATACTTCTTATACTACAAAGGGCTAGACGGAATGAGATTAACTTCTCCAACAAAGTGTAGCTCTGGTTGGGCCTACCCTTCATGTAATTGACTGTCCCCCTTAATAATCTTCAAGCATTTAACAGACCCTCCAAGTGTCTCTATTTTCCAGGGACAATGCTGGATTTACAGAAGCTGTCCTGGTTTCTGTTTTAATCCCAGAATATCCCACTTTCCCCTATTTTCATCTGAGAAAAGTTGGAGGGTTTGGATTCGGATTTCCCCAGGGTTTTGTTTTTTTTTCATCTGGAACTCACAGAAACTCAATTCTGGCCCCTCTCAGGTGGGTGCCATTATAAGAGAACAAGAGTTCTTGGTGAGTTCCAGCACCTCTTTTTCTAGAAAAATAGCACCGGGTGTTCCTACTTTCATTAGTTGGAGGATATGACTTAATTGCTTATGGTCACAAACTCAGTGCAGAGTTAGACCCACTTAAACCGCCTAATTTCAACAGGAAGAGATGTGGGCATAGAGGTGTGCCAGATTGTGGCCGCTGAAATCACATGCATGAGATGGAAATGGCATCTTCATCCAGAAAAATCAGCACCTTCTCATTGTGGCAAGTGCGTCACACAAGCCAAAGAATTACATAGAATATGTACTCTTGGTTTGCCTTTGCATTTTGCTATGTGCATTTTATATCTATATATCTAATATATATTTATCATATTTCTATTTTTTAAAAATGCCTTTTGACACTTTAATTGAACCACAAATACATCACAATATTTGGAATAATAATAATAATAATAATAATAATAATAATAATAATAATATATTATTTATACCCCGCCCATCTGGCTGGGCCTCCCCAGCCACTCTGGGCGGCTTACATAAAAACCAAAAATACAGTAAAATATCACACGTTAAAAACTTCCCTGAACAGGGCTGCCTTAAGATGTCTTCTGAATGTCAGGTAGTTGTTTATCACTTTGACATCTGCTGGAAGGGCGTTCCACAGGGCGGGCGCCACTACAGAGAAGGCCCTCTGCCTGGTTCCCTGTAGCTTTGCTTCTCGCAATGAGGGAACCGCCAGAAGGCCCTCGGCGCTGGACCTCAGCGTCCGGGCAGAACGATGGGGGTGGAGACGCTCCTTCAGATATACTGGACCGAGACCGTTTAGGGCTTTAAAGGTCAGCACCAACACTTTGAATTGTGCTCGGAAAAGTGCAAAATCTGCACATTAGTCCAAGTGGTGTGACTCAGGCCAGCTTATACTGGCATTTGCAAAGATTGAATTCCCCAAACACTCCTAGTGTATGTTGGCTTGTGGCTGTGTGCTAGTACCGGTGCTTTTTCCCCCTTAAAAAAATGTTTAGGGGTACTCTCATTTTCCTACTCATAATAAAATACTGCCCCTCAATGAAGAAAACTTAGATTCACAAAATGTTTAGGGGTATGCATAACCCTGCGCCCCCCCGGGGGGGGGGGGAAGCACTGGTTATTATCCATACCCTTGCATGGAATGTTTCTTTACTTTTCACTTTGCTGCATTTAAAATGAACTCACAACCGCCTTGTTTTAACTACGAGACAAAAGGAGATAGAAGGCCCTTGTGATATCTCTTAGCATTCAAACAGCCTGAAAAGGAATGAACTGGAAATGCTAAATCACTCCTTAATCAGTGCATAGTTTTACCACATGTTTCTTTTGATTCACTCGGGATTTGGGTCATAACTGAGAAAACATCCTGGCATGTTCTACTCTCGGCCAGTTGCTCCTGTGTGATCTTTCAGTCAACCTTCCAAAACTCTCTTTTTCCATTTAAGACTGAGGAAGCCTCTCCACCCTCACTGTGTGTGTGCATCTAGATGGTTGTAAAGTGAGTAATTTTTGCTTTGAGTTTTTTTTTCTTTTTCAACTACAAGTGCCTGTGCATGTGCGCTCACCTCACAAACAAAACTACAAAAGGCAGGCGGGAAGGAGGAAGGGAGGGGGGAGAGAGAAAGCCAACAGGTTGATCTGGATTACATCAACAGTCACACCCTCCTTACTTTATGAACATAGCAGAACAGGTGTTTGTAATTCATTAGCTAAACTGAGCTCAGCGCAGACAGGAATTGAAATCTGCTCTGCTCCCTGGTGTGCTTATTCTCTTTCTCAGTAGTACCTACTGCTTCATCTGGCCCCCTTGTAGCCGCAATGACTAGCCACTCGAGGGACTTCCGGAGCCGTAGCAACAGCAGCTCTTTCGCTTCGCCAGGAGGCTCTTTTAGCATGCGGAGAGAGCGTTCTTGCTCCCCTTCTTCAAGGTATGGGGCCTGCAACAGCCCCACCATGGGGGTGAGCACCAGCAGGAACAACTTCAGCTCTTCAAGCCTCACCGGACACAGCCGCTGCTCTTACCCAAAGGTTTCGGTCAACAAACGGCTTCTGACACCGCTACACCTGGATATAGATCCCTCCTTGCAGGAGATAAAGACCAAGGAGAAAGATGAGATCAGGACACTCAATAACCAATTCGCCGCCTTAATTGGAAAGGTAAGATTGTATACTATTATTTGAATGGGAAGGTAAGATGACGCTTCTCTTTGTATTGACCAGTGTGCAAGGCAGTGTGAGAGAGCTGCTTTAGGTGGTTGATTCAGGTGGCAGCTTTAGGGTACCATTGTAGGGTGGCAAGTTATCACCTGTGTATGTTGCTGTAATTTCAGTTCTCTGCTTCAGGTACCAGGACAGCTCTGGCGCAGTCCAAAGACTATCAGTATCTAATGCCACACAATATAACTTCCAAGATTTTATTTCTAGTCTTACTAGTCCAAAGTCAACAGCAGTTGTGAAGTACTGTTGTCAGTCCTAAGGTGTAACAGGTGGGGATAGCCTTGGCCTGTGTGTTTATGGGGGGTGGATGGTTGCCGTTTACAGGTTTCTTAATAAATAAAATAAGAACAAATAGATTCTCCAGTTTAGGAGACTAAAAGCGTATATCTTCAAAGGAATATAATTAGGTTTGCGATAATGGCTAGGCATCAACAAGAGCCCTGCTGGTCCAGGCTGATGGTTCATTTAGTCTAGCATCTGTTCTCACAGTAGCCAATCAGAGGCCTGTGGGAGACCCATAAGCAGAACATGAGTGCAACAGTACCCTGCCTGCTTGTGACCCCTGGCAACTGGTATTCAGTTGAGGTAGAACATAGCCAACATAAGTAGCCACTGATAGCCTTTTTCCCCATGCCTTTGATTTCCTTTTATTCCTCTTCCGAAGCTGTCAAAGTTGGTGGCCTTTGACACATCATGTAGCAGTGGATTCCATCGTTTAACTATAGACTCTGTGCAAAAGTACTTCCTTTTGCCTGAGCTCCCACCATTGACCTTCACCAGATCCCGTGCTTCTAATGTTATGAGAGAGGGGTGATAGACTTCTCTCTATCCACTTCCTTCATAGCATGTATAATTTTTATGATAATGTGCCCCTTTACTTGTCTTTTCCCTGCCCCGCCCCCCAGAACTAAGGAAGGCCCAATCATCATAAGCTTTCCTCATAGGGGGGTTGCTCCAGTCCCTCCATAGCCTTAAAAGTGACCCACAATTTTTAAAAGAGCTACATAAACACACCCACAGTGGGATGGTACAGAAGAGGAAGCATGGGGTGGGAGGGAATATTTGCAAACAGAACAAAAGGTCACAAACCTTCAGACATATGAGGAGAGTGGCTATGTCACTCACTATTCACAAGTAACGTTGCAGGCATTATGTAATACGTGACCAGAGTCACATGCACATTTAAAGCACATTTATACCATGGCTTCCATCAAAGAATCCTGAGAGCTGTGTTTTCCCCTTTAAATATATGTTTTGGATATGATTCATGTTGCATGGAGTAAAATTTCAGTCAGAGCAGAGATGAAATGTGATGCAACCACCATTTTCCTTAAAAGGAGATGACTAGGTCTTATGTGACGAATGATAAAGGTAAAGGTAAAGGTACCCCTGCCCGTACGGGCCAGTCTTGACAGACTCTGGGGTTGTGCACCCATCTCACTTAAGAGGCCAGGGGCCAGCGCTGTCCGGAGACACTTCCGGGTCACGTGGCCAGCGTGACATCGCTGCTCTGGCGAGCCAGAGCCGCACACGGAAACGCCATTTACCTTCCCGCTGGTAAGCGGTCCCTATTTATCTACTTGCACCCAGAGGTGCTTTCGAACTGCTAGGTTGGCAGGCGCTGGGACCGAGCAGCGGGAGCACACCCCGCCGCAGGGATTCGAACTGCCGACCTTTTGATCGGCAAGTCCTAGGCGCTGAGGCTTTAACCCACAGCGCCACCTGCGTCCCTATGTGACGAATGATAACAACTGTCTATTAGTGCATTCAAAATAGTCGCATGAAAGGCCCCCAGGGTGACAAAAATGCACTTCTGGGGATCTCTGTTGAACAGCTTCCCAGAGAATTATGGGAATTGTAGTTTCAGGAGAATTCTGTTAAAGATCCTAACCATCCCATTCACAGAGCTGCAGCAACTACATACCCTCCAACATGCAGCTATGCAACTATGGGTTCTTGGGGAAGGTAATGTCCATTAAACAAGTTTTCAGTCAGCAGGATAGATTCAGCTTCATAGTTTGTACCTTGTCAGCTGCTCTATTAGCATCTGAACAATTTGAAGAGAAGAGCAAAGAGGACTCAAAAGTTGCCATTCAGTCATCCCTTCCTACTCTCTAACTAGCCCTTCATCCCTCACTGTTGCCACTGGAAATAAAAGAGGCATGAAGATATAAGATAACAGAATTCTAGACTGCACCACTTCAGAATGTGGAGGGGTGCCATGTTCTCAAATGCATTCCAAAGTTAAAAGTTCCAAACATGTAATAAACTAACAAATCCTAGAGAATATTCCTAATGTCCTAGTTTACTTCATGGAGGGAGCTATTTATTTGTGTTGGTGGGAGGAGCATTCAAAAACATGTCCCCTACATACCACCCTACTGTCTGAAGTGGATTTAAGAAAAGATTTCATTCATTCATTCGTTCATCATGCTTTTCTGCAGACTGTTCTAGGCACCTAACAAAATCTTCAGGACTATAATACAGTCAAACCTCATGTTAAAGACGTTTCAGGTTAAATCTTTTCAGGTTGCGTCCCATGGCGACCCGGAAGTACTGGAAAGGGTTACTTCTGGGTTTCACTGCTCGCGCATGCGCAGACACTCAAAATGACATCACGCACATGTGCAGAAGTGGTGAATGCAGGTTGCGTTCTGCTCATGTTGCGAACGGGGCTCCAGAATGGATCCCATTCGCAACCAGAGATACCACTGTAATTATAATACTAAAAACATGATACAAACAGCAGAAGCAGCAAATTAATAAAGTCCATGCACTAATAATGCAAAAAAAAAAAGGGGGCAGTGGGTGAATGAAACCCATGAGCTCCCAAAAAACCATTCAATCAAAATGTTTAATATTTATTTATTGCATGTATATTCCATTTTTCCTCCAAGAAGCCCAAGGGTGGCATACATAGGTCCCTCCCCCCTCACAGCAGCCCTGTGAGATAGGTTAGTCGAACAGCTGATAGCTGGCCCAAGGTCACCTTAGAACCTTCATGGCTGAACGTAGAATCTGGTTTCCCAGGTTCTAGTACTTGAGAGTATGGAACAGCCATTATCTGATGCCAAAATATAGTAAGTACCTAGGAAAGGAGTTCCACAATATTGGTGCTATCACCCAGAAGGCACCTTCTCTCTCTGTTAGCCATGATTTGCCTAATGTCAGAGGGCAACAGCATCTGGAACAGAAGGGCCTGTGACAATCTTTGTTGAGGGGCAGCTTCATGGAGGTGAAGATGGTATTTCAGAAACTCAAACCTATGCCGTTTCAGGCTTTAAAGGCCCAAACCAGGACCTTAACTGGGGATGGAAATGAACTGGCAAGCGCAGAAGGTCTTTTGATGCAAATACCTCTATCTTCCAGCACATTCTGCTCAAGGTGTACAATAGGTATAAGGCCTTACCTCTGATGACAGGAATGTCCTTTGCCAGGCATCACATATAGCCTTATGAAGTTAGGAAAACACCAAGTGATCTTCCTTGGTTCTTTCAGCAGGGAAAAGCACATGGGTACTTTTCATAGATCACAGGAGAGGTCCTTTAGATTTGACCAGAATGCAAGCCTTTAGAAGTTTGAAGAAGAAATGTTACTGCAGCAGCATACAATTATCTCCCCACCACCTCTCTCCTGTGGTATACTAAGTCCTCATAGGCAAGGCAGAAGGTTGTTTTGAAAGTGAAATAGTTGAACTACCCAAGGCAGGTTCCTGCAAAGCCCTCATGTTCCGTAAACAGATGGTAATCTCCTCAAGGGTTGCTTCACTGAAGTGTCTAATGTAGGCAGCAAGTGCCAATCTTAAAACCAAAAAAATCACACACACACACACAGGCACCACTGTGATTTCATTTTAAGAGACACTGTTTATTCCTCAGTTATGTGAATACTACACCCAGTGTTTATGACATGCAAATGGATAAATGTGCAGGCATGTTCTCTGTTGTGTGAGCTACTGGAGACAAATGCAACTGAACTTTGATCTGGCTTTTTGACCATATATGGATTTTTATACTCATTCCTGAAGAAACAGGAGGCACACTGGGAGCCAAGGTGATCGTCCTCAATGGTGTCAAATTGTGTTGGTCCTTGGTTCCATGGAGATGTATCTGGGATTACTCCATGAAAAAAGAACAATGGTTGACAGCTGTCCTTGAAAGGCAGCTTGCCCACCACCACAGATCTTTCCCTGGAATATAAATCTACAAGGGAGGGTGCTGGGAATGTTTTAGGGTACAATAACAGCTCATCAGGGCAGGTCTGGACACCAGCCTGCATGTACAACCCTCACCAGAATCCTCTGCAACACACATTGTTTTTGTGGGTCTGGAAGTCAAAGTACATGTCAATAAGGACTGTAAGGCAGCTGCCAATCAAAGTCTTTCCTCCCGGGCCTTTCTACTACAACTTTTGTTAACCTGGTGCCCTCCAGATGTTTTGGGCTAAGGCTGATGGGAGTTGTAACCCAAAATTTCTGGAGGAAACCATGCTGGAAAAGGGTGATCTGCTGTAATCTTTAGAAAATGCATAACACAATAGATGATGCTCAGAGTTTCCGTGGAACAGCATCCCTTCATCAACTGCTGCCTTTTTTGCAGGGGGGTGGATAGGAAAACTGAGCATGACACCATCGAGTCAGGCATCTTCTTTAAATTTTACGGGCAGTATAAGAGGAAAGAGATGTGTAGCTGTAGCTCTCACTGGCAGAAGATGCACATTCTGCCTAACATGTAGTTTGGGGTCCTTAAATTCAGATTGTAGCAGCTCTTTCCCTGGAGGCCACTTCCTATAATCATTTCTTGCACACAAGTGCTCACATGGAGAACAGAAACAAATCAGCAGAACCAGCCAATCACTGATTTAGTGGACAGCTATTTCTATGATTGGAGGAGTCACCCTGCCCACTTTCCACCTCTTATGATCAAGATTTGTGTGCTATATCTGAGACCAGCCAGTTCATACGTCTTTATGCAAAAGTGCCTGGCTGGAATTCTTTAAGTTTCGGGAAGTGGGAGGGATGAGCCCTGGGTTATTTTGGCAAGCCAGTCTTTCTCAATCTCTGTTCGCCATGTATAAAATGAGTATGCCCACCACCAGGAGTTGTTGTAGGAGATAAAAGAATTGTAATGAATTTTGCACATTTAAATTACCATAGAAACTATTCATTCTAATTCTGCCCCCCCCTGCCAAATGGGCATGATACAAATGACTTTGTAATCCAGCGCTCAGCACTGCTGCACCAGCAAAACTGTACATGATGCCCTTCAGCTACATTGCAGTATCACAGTGCTAGACAGAATCGCTTTGGGGTTGGCACTTAAGCCCAGTCTCAGCATGTCAGTGTTGAAAAAATTCTCCTGTCTCCAGTGTGGCATCAAGCAACTTCACTTCTGCAGCCGTAATAGGGCTGGGCACTAGCTATGCTATGAGATAGTCCAGCTTCATAGGAAAGAAATGGTTGGTGAAATTCTGCCAGCCTCATGTAACAGTAGCAGGGTTATAAGTATAGAGGCAAATTTTCAAATAATTACTTACATTTCAGAGAAAGTAAGCCGATTGTGTTGTTGTTTTGTCGTTTAGTCACGTCCAACTTTTCGTGACCTCATGGACCAGAGCACGCCAGGCACTCCTGTCTTCCACTGCCTCCCACAGTTTGGTCAAACTCATGCTGGTAGCTTCAAGAACACTATCCAACCATCTCATCCTCTGCCGTCCCCTTCTCCTTGTGCCCTCCATCTTTCCCAACATCTGGGTTTTTTCCAGGGAGTCTTCTCTTCTCATGAGGTGGCCAAAGTATTGGAGCCTCAGCTTCACGATCTGTCCTTCCAGTGAGCACTCAGGGCTGATTTCCTTAGGAATGGATAGGTTTGATCTTCTTGCAGTCCATGGGACTCTCAAGAGTCTCCTCCAGCACCATAATTCAAAAGCATCAATTCTTCGGCGATCAGCCTTCTTGATGGTCCAGCTCTCACTTCCATACATCACTACTGGGAAAACCATAGCTTGAACTATACGGACCTTTGTTGGCAAGGTGATGTCTCTGCTTTTTAAGATGCTGTCTAGGTTTGTCATTGCTTTTCTCCCAAGAAGCAGGCGTCTTTTAATTTCGTGGCTGCTGTCACCATCTGCAGTGATCATGGAACCCAAGAAAGTAAAATCTCTTACTGCCTCCATTTCTTCCCCTTCTATTTGCCAGGAGGTGATGGGACCAGTGGCCATGATCTTCGTTTTTTTGATGTTGAGCTTCAAAGTATATTTTGCGCTCTCCTCTTTCACCCTCATTAAAAGGTTCTTTAATTCCTCCTCACTTTCTGCCATCAATGTTGTGTCATCTGCATATTTGAGGTTGTTGATATTTCTTCCGGCAAAGTTAATTCCGGCTAGGGATTCATCCAGCCCAGCCTTTCGCATGATGAATTCTGCATTTAAGTTAAATAAGTAGGGAGACAATATACAGCCTTGCCGTACTCCTTTCCCAATTTTGAACCAAATCAGTTGTTCCATATCTAGTTCTAACTGTAGCTTCTTGTCCCACATAGAGATTTCTCATGAGACAGATGAGGTGATCAGACACTCCCATTTCTTTAAGAACTTGCCATAGTTTGCTGTGGTCGACACAGTCAAAGTCTTTTGCATAGTCAATGAAGCAGAAGTAGATTTCTTTCTGGAACTCTCTAGCTTTCTCCATAATCCAGCGCATGTTTGCAATTTGGTCTCTGGTTCCTCTGCCTCTTCTAAATTCAGCTTGCACTTCTGGGAGTTTTCATTCCACATACTGCTTGAGCCTTCCTTGTAGAATTTCAAGCATAACCTTGCTAGCATGTGAAATGAGTGCAATTGTGAGGTAGTTGGAGCATTCCAGCTAAATCTCCCCAAATAAATTCTCCCGTTAATTTCCTTTTCCAGATTACCCAAATCTCCTTTAATTAATTAAAATCCCAGTTAGTCCCCCACCCTGCCCCAAAATCACTTTCCCTTTTACTTTGTACCTCTATTCATTGTCAGTCATCTCACTGTTATCCCTTCTGCTGCTTTAAAAATTGAATTAAGAAGAAATAGGTTGCATGATTCCTTTCAGGTGGAGGGAGGAATCGTACTATGAGACACGTTGGCTGGTGGGTGTCTGTCTATCTTTTTAAACTTAATTAAGCAAAAGGAAAGCCTTCAGCCAGGGACCAGCCTACCATTAGACAGAGTGAGGGAGCTGCCTTAGGTAGCAGGTGCTGGAGAACAGGGAGCACCAGGGAGCTGCTGTGGACCAGAGACATGTAGGTCAAGTAGTCTGTAAGATAAGCTGCTGCTCTCAGGAACAGACTGCCCTGCCCTTTTGCCAGTGTTGAAATGGGATTCAGGTGGTAGCCCTATTGGGTTTTGTATGTGGAGCAGAGAGTGGGGGGGGGCTTCTTGTTCTTTGCCAAGAGCATCAAAATGCATTGGGGCAGCATTGCCACTATCAGCTTGCCACGACACTGTGTGAATTGTCATAGAATTCTAGAGTTG
This sequence comes from Podarcis cretensis, assembly GCF_951804945.1. Taxonomy (NCBI): domain Eukaryota; kingdom Metazoa; phylum Chordata; class Lepidosauria; order Squamata; family Lacertidae; genus Podarcis; species Podarcis cretensis. The sequence continues at coordinate 7,429,067 of NC_137171.1, forward strand.
GAAGAAGACCCTGAGGGTGATGGCCACCCAACCTCTGCCTAAGAACCTCCAATGAAAGAGACCCCAACACCTTCTGAGGCAGTCTCTTCCACTGTCTAGCAGCTCTTACTAACAGAAAATTCTTCCTTTCAGATTGTAACCTCAAAGGTGGAATCTCCTTTCTGACTGAAACCTCAAACGCTCCCAAGAAACAATGCTGCTTCCTTTTCTGTCCCTTGACCCTGGAAATGCAACTGAAATGGGGTTGTTTCCCACCCAGGGCACTTTGAGGATTCATTTGTGGCTTGCCTTTAAATTAAGGTGACCACTTATCTTCTCACCTTTTCTCATCCTGTTTTTCCAGTATTGGCCACATGGAAAGAGGGCATCTCCCTGGGCACCCCTCGAAATGCAGGGCTGTTTGGTATGAAAAGAGACTGCTCGGCCATACTGGGTGGCAACACTCAAAGCATCCTTCTCTGAAGTGCTGGAGAGCCTTGTAGATCGACTACCAGCAGGCTAGACAGGCCAGCAGCCTGAGTCATACAAGGCAGCTATGTGTATTCAGAGAAGCATTTGGGGAGAGTTTTTCGTGCCAGAATCAGGCCATATATTAAGGCTGTTAAACCCAAAGCATAACAGATCAGTGATGCATCAAGTTTGGGCAAGGGTTAGAATGTCACACTGCCTAAGTAAGGGCATGTCACTGCTCAATCATCACAGAATGCACTACTCTTTGGCTAGAAACTCAGAAAAATCTGAATTTTATCTTCTATAAATCAGCTAGCTGTATGATAATGATCATAGACTGGATTCACAAAGCAGAGATTAATTAACTTTGGAATTGGAGGTGTCTCCTTTTTCTTTCTCCTGATCTATATACGTACTCCATTTCCTTCCAAGTTTGTGTCTCTCTTTAACTGGAGCTGTTTTTGAACTTGTGCTCCTTTTATGCCTGTACGAGAGATTGCTCAATAGGACAACCATCTCCTTTGGAGCCTCTAGGTGCTGTATAATAATGCTATCAGACATCTCTCCTTGGTTGTTCATTGGCAGTTCCAAACAAACATTGGAAGCAGGAACCAATGGTGGTAATTAAGTAAGGAAGAGGTTGCCAAAAGAGGGGGTGAATTCTCTATCATGTGCAATCTTTGGATAAAGAGAAGCAGATGCTCTTTAGGAAGATAATACTGTCTAAACACAGGTTGACAGGCTTGTTAGCACAGCAGCTTGAGCCAAAGCCAATAATCAAGAAATGTGGACATGTTTTGATGAGAAGCTTGCACTGAATTTATAGGGACTGCCATTTTCCTTCTTGACTCATTGTAAACTTGTTCAAATCTTCATCTGTTGAACTCAATGCAAGAACTGTCAGTGGGTTGTTATTTATAGAGGCTTGTTTAATACATTTTTATTGTTTGCTGTGTAGCAGTATGTTCACAAACTAGGTTCTTCGTTTTCTCCCTGGAGAAGAAAGGGGGAAAGTAGAAGGAGGATGTTTGATGGAGCAGAACTGCAGCTTCTTTGAGGAGGCCCAGTGAATGGATTTTGATTTAGCTATGCACAGTCATGGATACCTAAGCCCATGTCACCTCTGCCAGTGTGGTGTAGTGGTTAAGAGTGGTAGTCTTGTAATCTGGGGAAGCAGGTTCGCGTCTCCGCTCCTCCACATGCAGCTGCTGGGTGACCTTGGGCTAGTCACACTTCTTTGAAGTCTCTTAGCCCCATTCACCTCACAGAGTGTTTGTTGTGGGGGAGGAAGGGAAAGGAGAATGTTAGCTGCTTTGAGACTCCTTAAAGGGAGTGAAAGGCAGGAAATCAAATCCAAACTCCTCCCCCTCTTCTTCTTCTTCTTCTTCTTCTTCTTCTTCTTCTTCTTCTTCTTCTCTGCTAATTTCCTTTCACTTCAGTTTGTGGAGAGGAGTCACTGATACAGTTGGAGAAAAAATAGTTGGAGTTTGCATGTTAGTCCACCTAACTGAAACTACCTGAAGGGAAATAAAACAATCCTTCGAATTCTCACTTTTCTGAATTTTACGACTTAGTTCTCCAACTGAGAAATGTATACATTTTTTCTGGATCAGGTGAAAAGGTGTCTATAGAAATGCATTATATTGGGAGAAATTGCATGCAAAAAAGTGTATATTAGAAGAAATGTACTCTAAAACGCTGGTGAATTTTCACAAGGATCTTTCATTTTAAAAACTTTCAAACTGATGTGGAAATGTGGGGAACTGAACTGAAGACGGGATACATGAGAAACCGAGATAAACCAACATTGACAGATACACCCACTGCTAGTCCCTGATCTGTGCTGAAATCAGCCTGGATTCTGCTTATCTAATGCTACCGGTGAACCCCATTTAGGTTGTTTTGCAGTGGTGGGTTTCAAAATCTGAACCCAGACTAAGTAATACTGTAGACTGAAGCAGCTGTAAGACGTCGGCATGGGATTACTGAAAACCGCAGTTGTGTGGCAGTGGTAAGAAAACTTGCACGGCTGGAATGAAATTGTGCCCCCACCCCAAAGAAGAGAGGCATCTTATTTGCATAAGATAAGATGCAGAAAGTGAAACACCTGCTGTACCTTATCTGATACACGCAAGAGATAAACATCCTTACCTCTCCACCAAGCCCTTTGCTCAGAGGTTTGGAGAAGGAAGAAACAGCAAGTGTTCCTCAGCCTCATGCCAATTCCTTATCTTAGCCAAACTCTTCTTCCTACTCAAGCTTTGAGCAAGTACAGAGCGAAGGCTAAGTTGCCCTTGCCTTACAATGCTATTGGGAGAAAGGAAGAAAGAGTAAGAAACACCTGTATCATTTTCTTCTCTTCAGCAAACAGTCTTTGGGTGGCTGCTGGGTGTTGTTCCTCCTCGCCAGAGACCAAGGGGGCGCTCATCTCTGGTACTCTGGCCAGTGAAATTGTGGGTACCTGTCCATAACATCTTCTTTGATATGCACAAGTTGATATTGGTTCATGGCTTTTATATTCTCTAGCCCAACCAACAATTATGGGTTGCATCCAACTGTAATTCTATAAATACAGGAGCACAGGAAACTGGTCCATCAAACTCAGTATTGTCTACACTGCCTGGCAGGGCCTCTCCAAGATTTCAGAAAGGGTTGTCTCCCAGCCTCACCTGGAGATGATGGGGATTGAACCTGAACCTTCTGCTTGCAAAGCAGATGCTCTACCTCTTCAGAGCTGACCAATTTTAATAAATGGGCCTAAGTAAGCCGTGCTTGTTAATTTCAGTGGGTCTGTTCTAAACAGGATGAGCACTGGATACAATCTTATGTAATTTGCATTGCAGAGCCAATTGTGATAACCCAATGGATCACTAGGAAGCATGGATCTTTTTTCTTTTGAATAATTTTTATTAATTTTTAACATATAAATTATAATACATACCACAAAACTTCACATCTTATACAATCTATTTTTTGGACTTCCATCAGCACCTCTGATGATCCACCATTCTTATCACTTCTTCTGCATTTCTTAAATTCATATTGCCTTTAAATATCTTAGCTAACCATCCTCCCTTTTATCTATTTTTGCAATATTTCAAATAATTCACCTCACAAAACTTCTTGCAAACCTACAAACGTAATCTGATCATCACAATTACTTTTCAAATAGTCCGTAAATTTACCGCATTTTTCGCCCTATAGGACGCACCGTCCCATAAGGCGCACCTAGTTTTTTTGGGGGGGGGAATAAAGGGGGGAAAATTATTTTTCCCCCAGGCGCGGGGCTGGGGCGGGGGAGGCCTGAGCTTCCCCCGACCCCAGTCCCCAAACAGGCAGCTCTCTGCAAGCCGTGGGAGCCCAGGGCTGGCTCCCGCCGCTTGCGGAGAGGTCCGCGAAGCCTGGACGCGCTGAGCTCAGCGCGCGCAGGCTTCGGCATGCAGGCACCTCTCCGCAAGCAGCAGGAGCGCTCCTGCGCGCAGGCTTCGGCATGCAAGCAACTCTCCGCAAGCAGCGGGAGCGCTCCGCTGCTTGCGGAGAGGTCCGCGAAGCCTGGAGAGTGAGAGGGGTCTGTGCGCACCGACCCCTCTCGCTCTCCAGGCTTCAGCGAAAGCCTGCATTCGCCCCATAGGATGCACACACATTTCCCCTTCATTTTTGGAGGGGGAAAAGTGCATCCTATCGGGCGAAAAATACGGTACTCCAGTCTTCTGTGAATCTCTGGTCCCACAGATTTTGAATTCTTCCTGTTAATTTATCTAATTCTGCATAGTCCATCAATTTCATCCTCCATTCTTCTTTCGTCGGTAGTTCTTCTTGCTTCCATTTTTGTGCCAATAATATTCTTGCTGCCGTCGTTGCATATGAAAACAGCTTAAAATCTTTTCTATTTACATCACTTCCTACGATGCCCAGTAGAAATGCTTATGGTTTCTTTATAAATGTATATTTCAACATTTTTTTCATCTCATTATATATCATTTCCCAGAAGTTTTTCACCTAGGAAGCATGGATCTAATGTTTGTATTTACCCCCTCACTTTGTACTCTTGAAAAGTTGAGTTTCAGATGAGGTTCAGAGGATGAGAAAGTTGTGTTTTTTCCTGTCCATGAACTATCCATTATTTTGTATTTCAGGATTCAGATTATTATCATTGTGCACTTTGGAAGGGCTTAGGACACCTATTTGTGGTGTGGCAATCATGTAAAAGTTCATTGTAGGTTGTCTACAGTCACCTATAATACCCTGTTGTACAGTGAGGCATGCTTTACTATACCATCAAGTTTACCGCACATTTCAGCTTGGTTGCAAGGTACAGTAAAGTTCAGGTCACTGTGTGGCCAGAGGCCAGAAGTGACTGGCTCTCTCACACAAATTATCAGCTGGATTGATCTCTGGTCTCTCCTCCTTTCTGGTTCCTTTCCATTCTGTACAGTTCTAGAATGAGATGAGTTTAAAAACAACAACAACATGAGAGAAAGGGCTTTGGCTCTTGGCATAGTTCTCATACCTGTGGAGGAAAGTGTGCCTACACCTTCAAAAGATATTGATCCAGAAACTTGCCCAGAGGCTTCTGGTACTACCCTCTTGGGTAAGATGCTCGTTACATATTTTGAAACGAAACCTCAGTGATGGAGGCTTTGGCAGTTCTCAGCTGCAGGATTTGTGTGGAGAGAGCTGCACGACGGAAGGAGAAGCCGTTAATTAGTCCTTTTGAAAAATCTGAAAAATGCTTTAAAGTTTCTTGGAAGTGCTTCATGAAACACGAAGTCAAGCTGCCTTTATCTTTACTTTAAAGAGTATTTGATGCAGATACTGCAGAAACTTTTGAGGCAAGTTACACTGTACTGAAACAGACAAATGGTCCTGGAAATATTCGCAGTGTGGCGTGCTAGGCAGAGATCTAAGTAAATACACAAATGTTAATCAGTCTGAGTGTTCCTTATCTTGAATATTGTCAGGTTGCTGTCTGCAAGAGGGTTTCAAACAGATGGCTTTGTATTCAAGGGCAACTAAAGCAAGTGCGAAGGCAACAGTGGCAGCACATATAGCTCTTTTTGTAGGTTAGGGTCGTGCCTCCATTTTGTGTGATGGGTGAGCCATACCAAGATTGGGGCAAATAAAACAAAAACAACAAAAAAATGAAAATATGCCATTCTGTAATGGATGTACATTACGTGTACGCGCGCGGGGGGGGGGGGGGTCTAGAAAAATAGGTGCCACACTTTTTAACAACAACAACCCCCAAAAAGTGCCGGTACTGTGTAACCTTGAGTACCCCCTGAAAAGAAAAGGGAAAAACACTGCCTGTACAGTACAATGCAATATACTTAAATGAAATAGCTACGTTACAGGTAGGAGACTATTTGGTCCTGGATGGCGTCCAAAAGTTTACACATAAACAAACCCACACAATAGAAGGGTGTTAATTTCAGATGTCTTCATATGTTTGTTATTGATATAATTTGGGGTAATGGTTTTGCACTGTGCAACAAAACTTAGGTGAAATGTGGGTTAGTGGGGTTGCTGTTGCTGCTTTATCAAAAGGCTGGATAAGAATTTTGAGGACTTATTTTGGATATAGTAACTCCTGTATTAGTGATGAAAGGTAGACAAGAGGATCACCGTAGTCTAATCTTTCCGTTTCTTGACAACCTCACAGGTCCAGAGCCTAGAACAGCACAACCAAGTCCTTCTCACGAGATGGAACTTTTTGAAAGAACAAGACAACTCCCTTTCTGAGTTGGATATCAAACTCCTCTACGACCAGTACATGAACAGGCTGAACCTAGAGGTTCGATCAATTGACGCAGAAAAAGAACAGCTGGATTCAGAACTTGATGAAGTGCTGGATGCCATGGACGCCTTCCGTAACAAGTAAGTCTTCTCTTCTTTCTCTGGTATCGGGAACTTGTGGCCCTCCAGATATTGCTGGACTACAACTCCCATCATCCCTGTCCATGGGCCATGATCAGGTTCTCCACTCCTGTTCTAGGTCTTTCAAGTGTTTGGTGGACATATTTATAAAGCATCTCTCTCCTCCTTGTCTCTTAATTCATATCTTTCTGCATATTCTGTGCACCCCTCAAAGATTACACCTTCAAACTTCACAGCTGTATCCAGTACAGATCGTCCTGTATTGAGATGAGATGTCATAACAGAAAGAGAGAGAGAGAGAGAGAGAGAGAGAGAGAGAGAGAGATTTTCTAGAGGGCTTGTAAAATGAAAGATAACCATTCTGTCCTGTGCTTGAGAGGCAAGAATTCTCCAACAAACCTTTGGTTGACATACAGAAGACTCCTTCCACCACTGCCCCTAATACATATTTTTATTCTCTAAAGTAAAAAACATGCACTTGCATGGTTGCACAACATAGGAGTTGAGGAGAAAATGTGGTGAGAGTTCAGCAGCGCCAGTGTTGTTGAAGCACTGCAGAAGACTTCTTCTTCTTCTTCTTCACCAATCACTTCACCTTAACAGTGAGTCCGTAAGTGACTGTGGAGGCCAATTCTGGATCCACACGTCCTTCCACAGTAGGGGCATAGGTTTCCAGACTGGTGTTGATCATGATAAGGGTTTGCCAAATGTGCCTTCCTCTTAGCATATTTCTCCCTTTCCTCCTGAGTTTGAGCATCTTCAAAGTCCATGACACCTTTGGTATAGGCTGTTGTCCAATTGGAGCGCTCGCAGGCCAGTGTTTCCCAATTGTTGGTGTTTATACTACATTTTTAAAGATTTGTCTTAAACCTCTTTTGTTGACCACCAGCATTACGCTTTCCATTTTTAAGTTCAGAATAGAGCAGTTGCTTTGGAAGATGATAATCGGGCATCCAAACAATGTGGCCAATCCAACACAGTTGATGTTGAAGAATTATTGCTTTGACACTGGTGATCTTTGCTTCTTCCACTACACTGGCATAGTTTGCCTGTCTTCCCAAGTGATATGTAAACAATTCTGGAGACGCCATTGATGCAATATTTTGAGGAGTTGGAGATGGTGTTTATAAGTGGTCCATGTTTCACAAGCATACAGTAAGGTTGGTAGTACAGTAGCTTTGTAAATAAGGCATAGTAGGATCCTAGCACAACAGCAATGGCCACAAGCTCATTGCGCCAGCATTGATAGATAGATAGATAGATAGATAGATAGATAGATGATAGATAGATATAGATGATAGATGATCTAGCAGTTATAGGAGTTGTAAATAAAAATGGATAAATAATAATATACCTACCTGTGAATAGTCTTAAAAATAAAAAGATACATAGATGCAGCTATCTCTGTCATAAGCCCTATTTGCAAGCAAGTATTCTCAAGGCTGGCATATTGAGTGTAGCACCTTAACAGCATCATCTTTTAAAATTTTAAATAGTTCAGCTGGAATACCATCACTTCCACTGGCCTTGTTATTTGCAGTGCTTTCTAAGGCCCATTTGACTTCACTCTCCAGGATGTCTGGCTCAAGGTCAGCAATCACACTACCTGGGGTATACGAGACATCCATATCTTTCTGGTATAATTCTTCTTTGTATTCTTGCCACCTCTTCTTGATGTCTTCTGCTTCTGTTAGGTCCTTACCACTTTTGTCCTTTATTATGGTAATCTTTGTACGAAATGTTCCTTTCATATTTCCGATTTTCTTGAACAGATCTCTGGTTCTTCCCATTCTGTTGTTTTCCTCTATTTCTTTGCATTGCTCGTTTAAGAAGGCCTTCTTGTCTCTCCTTGCTATTCTTTGGAAATCTGCATTCAATTTCCTGTATCTTTCACTATCTCCCTCGCATTTTGCTTGCCTTCTCTCCCCCGCTATTTGTATGGCCTCATTGGACAGCCACTTTGCTTTCTTGCATTTCTTTTTCATTGGGATGGTTTTAGTTGCTGCCTCCTGTATAATGTTGCGAGCCTCCACCCATAGTTCTTCAGGCACTCTGTCCAGCAAATCTAAATATTTAAACCTGTTCCTCACTTCCACTGTGAGGAAAATATGTGGGTGCTGGTGGCAGGCTGGGACTAGATGCATAAAATGTTCCACAATTAAACCAATTGCCAATAATATGCATGCAACAATCATTTTCAGACAGTCCTCTCCTCTTTTCTACTTCTTTTCTTCCTTTATTCCTTGCATAATATTGATTCCAAGCTGCATTACATGTAGGGCTGCACCAATTACCGTATTTTTTGCTCTATAAGACACACTTTTCCCTTCCTAAAAAGTAAGGGGAAATGTGTGTGCGTCTTTTGGAGTGAATGCAGGCTGCGCAGCTATCCCTGAAGCCAGGAGAGCAAGAGGGATTGGTGCGCACCGATTCCTCTTGCTCTCCTGGCTTCAGGGATAGCCATGTGAAGCCTTTTCAGGGCAATGGGAGGAATGTTCCCCCTCCCCTGAAATGGAAGGGGCTCCATTTCTCCTGCCGCTTCACTGAAGGGGCGCTGTGCAGAGAGGGAGAGAAGTTTTTTCTTGTTCTCGTTCTCTAAAACTAAGCGCTTCTTATGGTTGGGTGTGTCTTATAGAGCGAAATATACGGTATGCTCCTGTTTTGGTTTTTGGTCTAGAAATAGTGCTATCAGTAGAAATACCCCCCAAAAAAACACTTTACTTGTAAGAAATATACACCTTTTCTAAACAGAGCTGAACTAAAACGGAGGCTTTTTGTGCAAAAAGACTTGGAAAATGTGCGTTTTCCCATTTTGGCAGTTGTTCAGCCCTGTGAAATGGATTTAAACTGTTCATCTCAGAGGGATGGCAGGAAGCTTTTCTCTTGCTCTGATTTGGTTTTTTGCGATCAGCATAGAGCCAGATTTGGTTGGCTTTGGTATCATCTGGAAGCCTGTATGTAACAAGAGATGCCACTGTAGGTAGATATCTGTTGGATCAGTCTCCAGCTATTGCAGTTGGTGCCAACATATTCCAAGTTTACCAAATCCATATACAGTAGTACCTTGGTTCTCAAACTTAATCCATTCCGGAAGTCCATTCCAAAACCAGAGCGTTCCAAAACCAAGGCACGCTTTCCCATAGAAAGTAATGCAAAATGGATTAATCCATTCCAGACTTTTAAAAGCAACCCCCAAAACAGCAATTTAACATGAATTTTACTAACAAGACCATTGATACACAAAATTAAAGCAATAATGTACTGCAGTCACTCACTCACTCAATCAGTCAGTAGCTGAACTGGGTTCCACAAAGTCACAAAAATGAAAAAGAGCCACAAAAACAAAAATGCAAAATAAATAGCAAAAACAGAAGACAGACCTCAGCGTAACACTCAAAACGGAAGTGTGGCACTCAAATCAGAAGCGTAACACTCATAACGGAGCACGTTCAGCTTCTGAAAAAAGTTCGCAAACTGGAACACCTGCTTCTAGGTTTGCAGTGTTTGGGTTCCAAGTTGTTTGAGTACCAAGGAGTTTGAGAACCAAAGTGCCACTGTATTCAAATATAATGTGTTAACTCTGAAAGCTGTGCTTTTGCTTTTACACATTTATTAACGTTGTTGTAAAAAATTATCTCAAAAACCTGAAGCCATGCTAAAGGGACTTTCTCCTAATATAGCACTGCACTTCAGCACAAACCAGCTTGACTTGTTACTGGATTGTTCAAAGGCCCCAATCTACTGTCACAAAAGAAAGCATATTCTGAGTCTCCATAGTAATCTGGATACCATTTTAGATTTTAGTAAAGTGGGGCCGATTTCAGTAGTGGAGCAATATTTTATTGTGGTCTCCTTATTGCAGTCAAAGGTAGATTGCAAAAGGTCAGTGTATTCCAAGTACATTTGTTAAGATATTTTGAAGCAAAGGATATTTCAGACCCTCCAAGAGTCCCTATTTTCCAGGGACAGTCCCAGATTTACAGAAGCTGTCCTGGTTTTTGACATAATCCCAGAATGTCCTGCTTTTCCTTAAGAAGCCCCTATTTTCATCAGAGAAATGTTGGAGGGTATGGCGTTATCCAGCTCCCCAAGCCATCTGAAGGTAGTCCAGTATAGGGAAGTTTTTTTAATGTTTAGTGTTTTATTATGTTTTTCTATAATACAATAAATCTTTCTTGCAGTCCAAAGACCCATAACATAGATTCAGAATAAAATATAGATTCATACAGAAAACCCCCTGGGAGAGGAAGACCAAGACGATATTTGTTTAGTCTTGAGTATGATGATCTGTGATACGTATGACTACTGAAAAAAACTTTGCCACGGCCACTGTGATATCATTAGACTTGTCGTCCAGAATATATGCAGTATAGTAGGCTTCAGATTTACCCGGCCGATTTGCCAATCGGGGTTTAATCAATAGATCCCTAGCTTGCTCATATTGTCTGCAATGCAGTAGGATATGCCTCATACAATCGATGTCCTGAGAGCATGCGCAGAGCCTATTCTGATAAGGGATGCCTCTCAGTCTGCCATTTAGCACTTCTGATGGAAATACATTTAATCTGGCTTTGGTAAAAAGATGCCGATAAGTTGGTATAGACAGATTTCTAAGATATGTAGGTGTCTGAAAATTGAGCCCATAGTGAATTCCTACTGCTATTGGGCCACAGATAACATGAGACTGAGATCGGAGATCACCGTGTGATATGTCCCAGAGCCTTTGCCTCAGAGATGTTTTTATATATGTTGGAAGCTGCCGCCCAGAGGCCTTGGGGCATCCCAGTTAGATGGGTGGAGTATAAATATGATGATGATGATGATGATGATGATGATGGACGAATAGGACGTCCGTATTTTCATTGGAGAAATGTTGGAGGGTATGATATTTGTGTCTTTGGCACACACTTACACCAAGTACACAAGCCTTTTGAATTGTGTCAAATACTTTTACCAATTATTGTATAAAATCAGTAAGTTGGATATGGCTACTTCTGCAGAATCACATATACGTAACATTGCAAATTTTATACTGCTTACATATGTCATGGTTCCCCATCTTCTAGTGAAAGAGAATCCAAACTCTTGTTAGGAGGATATGTTCGATGCTCTATTTCTCTGTGGCAATGCAAAACTGTGATAATGTCCTCATGATTGCATGATTGAATTTCCAGGAACTATCAGATCAGTGGGCTTCAAAACCTTCTTCCCTTAAGGAATCCTTGACATGAATTTGCCTTTCAAGAAGTGGATGCACATGGCAAAGGTTTGGGGAGCATGTTGTTAGGTGCATTCCACAATTTGTGCAAAGCATCAACGCACCTGACCTATTATATTTAGCTATGTGTTCCACAAGAACTGAGAATATAGCCAAAATGTCTGGCACATCATCATCATAATTTTATTATTTATACCCCACCCATCTGCCTGGGTTTCCCTAGCCACTCTTGGCGGCTTGCACATTGCAAGGATATATTGTTAAAGGTGCACAAGCTGTTGTCCACCATTGCTGCTCTTCTCATTAATAAACCTCTTAGCCCCCAGGGTTCCTTGGAACACAGTCTGAAAACTTCAGTCTTGGACTGAAAATGGCTGCTTCTGTCTTGTGTGTTGATTTGATCATTATATTCACTATCTTTGGTTGTTTAATTTTAAATGTGTTAGAGGTTGCTCTGGGCATCCTTCATGACATGGGTGGGGAACCACCAGATGTTCCTGCCTGCAACATCATTATCCCTGACTACTGGCAATGCAGAAGGTCAATGGAGTTGATGGGAGCTGCAGTTTAAAACATCTGGAGGGCCACAGCTTTCCCACCCCTTCTTTCTGACAACACAAATGAGCCCATGCTGAGAAAATATGAAAAGGCAGCAGACAGGAAGTGCTAACATCCACTAGGCTACGCCTAATGTCAACACACTTGTGTGCAGACACTAACATGAGAGCCACTCTGGTGTGCAGTGGTACCTCAGGTTGCATACGCTTCAGGTTACAGACGCTTCAGGTTACAGACTCCGCTAACCCAGAAATAATACCTTGGGTTAAGAACTTTGCTTCAGGATGAGAACAGAAATCGTGCGGTGGCGGTGCGGCAGCAGAAGGAGGCCCCAATAGCTAAAGTAGTGCTTCAGGTTAAGAACAGTTTCAAGTTAAGAACGGACCTCCAGAACGAATTAAGTACTTAACCAGAGGTACCACTATACTGGTTAGAGTGCTGGACTGGGGCCTGGGCAGCCAGGGTTCAAAACCCCACTCAGCCACAAAACTCACTCAGCGATCTTGGGCTGGTTACTGTCTTGAAGCCTAAGCTACCTCACAAAGCTGTTGTTAGCATGACATGAGGTGGGGAAGAACCATATATGCTGCCTTGAGTCCATGGGATGAAAGATGGGATAGAAATGTAATAATAAATAAAATAAAATATTTTAAAAATAAGGTATACAATATGGGTTTTTACCTGGTGGGCACTTTACAATTATTCCCCACCACCACCCTCCTTGCCCTGCACTTGTGATTCTCAGTGTGGATCTCCAGCTGTTGTAGTTGGGAATGAACCTTCCATGTCCGTATGAGTCAACTCCTGGATGCAACTCCTTGATCCTAGGGACTCCTACACAATCAGCCCTGGTTAAAGGAACGTGGATGGTTTGGCAGGCTTTGATCAGGTTGCTCTGCAACCCCATCAAGGCCGACATGCCTCCTGTTTGCTCCTCTCCTACCTCCCTCGGGTAAAGTATGTCAGGGCCTTGCAATACATAAAGCCTTCTCTCAGGGTGGGCTGAAGGCAGGAGGTATCAGAAGGAGTTGCAAAAGAGAATGAAGAGGGATCAGGGTTGCATGCAGGAGGCAGGCTGCAATTAAGCTTAGCGTGCGTGCTCTGGCAACAAGCCAAGCATTCCAGCCAAAGGGCAGAAGAACCAGAAGAACCAACATTTCTGCCACTATCCTTGTAATGGGGCTTATGAAAGAGGTAGCTCCCAGGGTGGGGAGGAGGTTCTGTCATCACCCATTCTGAATTGGGAGAGCTCTCTTCCCTCAGCCTCGGGCTCTTTCTGTTCGTTGGGGCTTTTTTATACAGAGTCATGGTGTCTGCGTTGACTGCACTGCTGGTTCAGGGGCTTCAGGGTTTGACTTAGCCCAGCAAGTCACCTTGCATGTTCAGGTCGCACTTCAAGTACAGTAGAGTTATGGAACGTCTGATCACCAAATGTTCTTGGACTCCAGCTCCTATCAACCCCAGCCTGCCTGGCCAGTGGTCAGTAATGAAGGGAGCTCTGGTCCAAGAACATCTGCAGGGCCACAATTTCCCCATCTCTGGAACAGAGGTTTGCAAGACCAGCTTCTATTATGGGTAGCTGTATGAAACTTCTGAATGGCCAGGCCTGTCCTTCTGTCCTTGCCTGGATTTCTGCTTGTTAAATTTGTGCCCTTACCCCTGCTTGAAGGCTCCTATACCAGATCTGAAAAATGGGTGAACATTTCCATGGCCCCAGCCTAATTCTGTCAAAGCACTTCATTGTAAAATACAGTGGTACCTCAGGTTACAAACACCTCAGATTACAAACACTTCAGGTTACAGACTCCGCTAACCTGGAAGTAGTACCTTGGGTTAAGAACTTTACCTCAGGATGAGAACAGAAATTGCGTGGCGGCGGCGAAGCAGCAGTGGGAGGCCCCATTAGCTAAAGTGGTCTTCAGGTTAAGAACAGTTTCAGGTTAAGAATGGACCTCCGGAATAAATTAAGGTAGCACTGTAATGAGTAGCGAAGTACTTCCGTGGTGATAGGCTCTGATATGTCACTGCCAGGGCTTTTTTTCAGCCAGATTTCACTGCAGCTTAGCTCTGGCACCTCTCAGATGGGCACCATTGCCATTCTAAGAGAACAAGGGAGATGTTTGTACTGAGCTCCAGCACCTCATCCAGAAAAATAGCACTGGTCACTGCACACATTAGAAAAAACCCTTTTAATGAAGGGCATAAGGTGACCAGACCTGTGGAGATTGTTCCACTACCCTACCCAAATTTTCTGTCTTCTGCAAGAAATGAGAGAAGCGTGAGGGAAACTGAAGAATACCATAGGGTGATGTTGATGGTGTCCTACAAATGCCCTGGGAAACGTCAGTGAACAAAGTGTGGCTTTTACATAGTAAATGCCTAGTGTAGAAGTTATAGATGGTTTTCAAAGAGGATTAGACAGTCTGATGGAGAATAAAGCTATCAGTGGCTACTAGTCAAGAACCTGCTTGCTCTGAATACCAGTTTCTGGAGAACAACAGCAGAAGAAAGCTATTGTCCTTCTGTCCAACTTCTGTGTTTGCCATTGGCATTTGGTTGGAAACAGGATGCAGAAGGGGACAGACTAGTCCATCTCAGCAGAGCTCTTCTTATTTGTGTTCAGGTTCAGCCCCCACTTTGCCCCCAGTCTGGCACGTTTAAAGAGAGAGACTTATTCTCCAGGTTGCAGCCTGGGAACCCTACTGTGAGGCACTGTGCAATGCTAAGGCACAAGGTGCAAACTGAAACCAACATCTTAAAGTACCGTATTTTTTGCACCACAACACTCACTTTTTTCCTCCTAAAAAGTAAGGGGAAATGTCTGTGCGTGTTATGGAGGGAATGCCTACGGGTGGCATGCCTACGGACTTTCCTCCTCTAAAAACTACGTGCGTGTTATGGTTGGGTGCGTGTTATAGAGCGAAAAATATGGTAATTTAAAGAGCAGAGGGGGAAAGAATTAAATGTAGTTTCCTGGTTCTGTCCAGAAACCTAAAGGCGGAGGGCAGGAGTAAAATGTATCACAGTCGTATCGATAACACACAACATCTGGAGCCCTCCAGCCATGCCTCAACACCACTCTCATTTGATCTCAGGAAAGGCTTGCTTTTTATTACTTAGACAATAACAAGCTATTGCATTACTGAAGAGAAAGCATTCTGAGTTGTTAGGGGATATTAATGCAGTCCATTGTGTTCAAAGCTTGCCTCAGGGGCCCCTGTGGGACCTGCATGCCACCCAGGGCTACATTCCATTACTTCCTGTTGAGAAGAAAATGGATCACAAGCGTCTTTATGACTGCAGGCTGCCAACATCACAAAATGGAGTTGCCTCACTCCCATCCCATCTTCTTTAGCTCCTTAACAAACCTGTTTAAAACACCTACAGTGATGGGGCCTCTTCTGGGAACTTAGATACAAGAGGGCACCACCCTGTCCATCCAGTTCTGTTAAGCCTGGAGATGCTGGCATTGTCATCCTTTGGCAAAGCTGTATGTAAGTTGAGCAGATGAAATTGGAGATATAGGGCTTTGAGACCTTAGTCATTGTAGTTCTAACATTTGCTGCTGCACACTGTAGAATCATAGAATCATAGAGTTGGAAGAGACCACAAGGGCCATCGAGTCCAACCCCCTGCCAAGCAGGAAACACCATCAGAGCACTCCTGACATATGGTTGTCAAGCCTCTGCTTAAAGACCTCCAAAGAAGGAGACTCCACCACACTCCTTGGCAGCAAATTCCACTGTCGAACAGCTCTTACTGTCAGGAAGTTCTTCCTAATGTTTAGGTGGAATCTTCTTTCTTGTAGTTTGGAACCATTGCTCCGTGTCCGCTTCTCTGGAGCAGCAGAAAACAACCTTTCTCCCTCCTCTATGTGACATCCTTTTATATATTTGAACATGGCTATCATATCACCCCTTAACCTCCTCTTCTCCAGGCTAAACATGCCCAGCTCCCTTAGCCGTTCTTCATAAGGCATCATTTCCAGGCCTTTGACCATTTTGGTTGCCCTCCTCTGGACACGTTCCAGTTTGTCCGTGTCCTTCTTGAACTGTGGTGCCCAGAACTGGACACAGTACTCCAGGTGAGGTCTGACCAGAGCAGAATACAGTGGCACTATTACTTCCCTTGATCTAGATGCAATACTCCTATTGATGCAGCCCAGAATTGAATTGGCTTTTTTAGCTGCCGCGTCACACTGTTGGCTCATCCTGTAGAAAGGATGGAAGCAGCAGGTGATGCTGAGCACCAGTCAACACAATGCAACTTTTCCCATCACAATAATATAAAATGGCAGCAGCTGCCCTAGGGGTCTGCTCTGTATTTGGTGTTCTCTAGAAAGGGTTCAATTAGTTGAGCCCCTTGGTTCACATTTTGAGACACTATAATTATTGTACTATGCAGGGGGGTGGGAGATGCTGTTTCTTATACCATAGGATATAATATAAGCATTCTTGATGCAGATAAGGTAAGGGAGAAGCACCGTCATGGAAAGTAACCATATGAAATGGGCATTTGATGCAGAGTTTCCCAAACTTGGGTCTCCAGCTGTTTTGGGACTACAGTTCCCATCATCCTTGACCATTGGTCCTGCTAGCTTGGGACGATGGGAGTTGTAGTCCAAAAACAGCTGGAGACCCAAGTTTGCGAAACCCTGATCTGATGTGATAAGGAACTGCGGTGTGGTGTTGGAGAGGACCACAAAGGACCTACAGCCACCAGCCACCATGCCACAATCGTTTTGAACTGTGCTTGGGAAGAAGGAAATGAGGTGGTGCAGATGAAGGAAATCTTTTTTGTTCTTTGAGGCAGTGGGATGACGTGACTAGCCACACACTAATTAGAGATTATTTTCCTACATCTTCTGCACTCGCCCAGTGCCCTTATTTCATCTGCTATTATTTCTCACGTTATTTCTCCTCCCAAACATTTTCTAGTCATTCTGCAGACTCTTTAGGGCAGGGGCAATTTCTTATTACAGCATTATCTGTACAGGATCCAGCAGAATAGGCCCATCATTCAAAATTATGTCTCTAAGAGGTATGATAATTCACAAGTTAACGAGATGATAGCTCAGGCGTGACTTTTTGTGTGGCGTGTGAGTGGGATGAGATGGATGTAAGGGAAACACCGGTTCTGTTTCCTAAATAGAAAATGGAAATCAGTCTAGAGCAGCTAAATTATATGCACTGTTTAAATTATACCTTCTGCCATTCCGTTCATACCAGTCATCCCTCTTTTCCTTTAGATATGCGGAAGAAATAAACCAACAGATCTTGAGAGCCTAAATTATATACACTGCTTAAATTATACCTTTTGCCATTTCATTCATACCAGCCATCCTTCCTTTCCTTTAGATATGAGGAAGAAATAAACAAACGCACTGGGATGGAATTCACCTTCATGACACTCAAAAAGGTAAAGTAGACCCAAAACTCTTCAGTTTCACATCCATGCAGTGGTAATGCTGGTCCCCAGCCCTATACCCACCTCCCTCGATGACAGCGGCATCACTGGCAGGTTTACATAAAATCTGTTATGGAAGAGAGAGAAAACTTTTAAAGGCTTTTCCATTTTGGGGGGTTGGGCCACTTCTTTTGTTTAAACCAGGAACCCCAAGAATTGTCCCTTGATGAGATTGTCTGCTTTAGAATGGACACAGACAGGCATGAGAGAGAGACAAAGAGGGAGAAAAATGTAAATAGTGTGGTTAGACCTGACTAAGTTGTGTCTGCCTGAAAATATTATAGGTCCATTTGGACCACTAGGAATAAATGAAAAACAAACAAAGTGCTTATTTAAACCAAAAGGGTTGAAGTTCAAAAAGGTGTCAACCATCTCTTTTTTAATATAATATATATGCTGAAAAAAATATTACTGAAATGAATAAAGTGAAAGAAGGGTTGAAAATTTAGTTCTCAAAATTAGACATTTTGGCTTTTTAATTTTCAAAATTGATTTGCACTTTCTAATCCAACTTGTTAGTTTTGTCAATGTCCTGGCTGCAATAACATCTTTATGCGCCCCCTCGCCCAGCTTGTCCGGAGTTTTGGGCTGGGTTGCCATCAGTATGCTGATGACACCCAACTCTATCTGTTGATGGACGGCCACCCGGACTCGGCCCCAGACACACTGATCAGATGCTTGGAGGCTGTGGCTGGATGGTTACGTGGGAGCCGGTTGAAGTTAAATCCTTCGAAGACAGAGGTCCTCTGGCTGGGACGGGACGACATGGGACTGAGGGGGCAACTCCCATCTCTTGCGGGGGTGCAATTAGTGCCAGCACCGTTCGTGAAGAGTTTGGGTGTAATCTTCGATACCTCCCTCTCCATGGAGGCGCAGATTGCAGCTATAACAAAGGCGGCATTTTTTCATCTCCGCCAAGCTAAGCAGTTGGCTCCTTACCTCTCTCGCCCTGACCTAGCCACTGTGATCCACGCGACGGTCACCTCCAGACTGGATTATTGTAACTCGCTCTACATGGGGCTGCCCTTGAGACTGACCCAGAAACTCCAGCGGGTGCAGAATGCCGCAGCGAGACTCCTTACGGGGTCTTCGCTTAGAGATCACATTCATCCGGTGCTATACCAGCTGCACTGGCTCCCGGTGGAGTACAGGATCAGGTTTAAGGTGCTGGTTTTAACCTTCAAAGCCCTATACGGCCTAGGGCCCTCGTACCTACGGGACTGCCTCTCCTGGTATGCCCCACAGAGGAACTTACGGTCTTCAAATAAAAACACCTTGAAGGTCCCAGGCCACAGAGAGGTTAGGCTGGCCTCAACTAGAGCCAGGGCTTTTTCGGCTGCGGCTCCAACCTGGTGGAACGCTCTGTCACAAGAGACAAGGGCCCTGCAGGACTTGACATCTTTCCGCAGGGCCTGCAAGACAGAGCTGTTCCACCTGGCCTTTGGTCAGGGCGCAGCCTGACTCCCTCCTTTGGCAATCTTTACAAAACTTTAGTTTATGGTTGCCATCAATTTTGATTTTAATTAATTTTTATAATGTTTTATAATGTTGTACTGTTTTAGTGTTGTTAGCCGCCTGGAGCCCGGCTTCGGCTGGGGAGGGCGGGATATAAATAAAATTTATTATTATTATTATTACAGGACAAGCGAAACTTGGACTGCAATAATTGTCAAATCCTTACAGCATTTGTTATTTCTAGATACTGCTGTAAATGAATCATGATTTTGGGCAGCAGCCATATTATTGTATCGAATAATTTTGGCCTCTGACCTTGATTATAATTATTCTTCTGAAAAGGAGGTTTTAAAAACATTGGAACCAAGACAACCTGTAATTGCTCATTGTCATCTGGCAGTCAGACAAGCATGTCTGGGACAAACCTGTATGATTATAAGAAACTTGTTCAAGATTTCCATGATGTTTTAAGTGCAAACAGAAATTTCCAGCCTTTCCTGTTCTTAAGGCATAACGACGCTCTTGTGTTACTTCTAAGTTGCCTCACTCCACCTCTTGACGGACAGCCTTGAATGTTCATTGAAGGTGATTGCTATGGGGACCTTTAAGTACGAAACAAAGCTGGGCGTCAAAAAATATTCCCTGTGATATACTGCTGCTGCTATGAATTACGAATTCCTTTTACATGTGTTCATCCTGCATTGAAACCAGCTTGCAACTACCTTTCTGTTTACTCTGCTGGTGCCATTCAACAGCCTAATTTTTTTCTTCTAATTCAAAGAGTAATTTGTGGACCAGCCCACCTTCCTTCCTTTTGTGATCCACCTAATTTCCAACAGAACGAAGAGTTATATGCAACAATGTCATACCATTTGGGCAATGACTTCTCCTTGTGCAACAAAAATTTTCCTCCCTCTCCCCCCCATCCCTCCCAAATCTGTTTATGGGGTTCCCCCTAACCAGAGGCACCATCTTTGCAAGTTGATTGAGGGGTCTGATCGACATCCTGATGTCACATGTGCAATGTCCTGAGGGCCGGGGGCAGAGCCGAACGTCCTCTGAACATTGAGGGGGTCTGGTCTCATCAAAAATACATTTGGGGGGGGACTGCCTTAGCCCCTAGGAGTTGGTGTAAAGGTTAAGGTGAAGGGACCCCTGACCATTAGGTCCAGTTGCGGACGACTCTGGGGTTGTGATGCTCATCTCGCTTTACTGGCCGAGGGAGCCTGCGTTTGTCCACAGTTTTTCCGGGTCATGTGGCCAGCATGCCTAAGGTGCTTCTGGCAAAACAAGAGCAGCACACAGAAACACCGTTTACCTTCCCACCGGAGCGGTACCTATTTATCTACTTGCACTTTGACGTGCTTTCAAACTGCTAGGTTGGCAGGAGCAGGGACCAGCAACGGGAGCTCACCCACATCGCAGGGATTCGAACTGCCAACCTTCTGATCGGCACGTCCTAGGCTCTGTGGTTTAGACCACAGCTCCACCTGCGTCCCAGAAGTTGGTGTGCATGCCCCTAACCCTCCAGAGCAAATGGCAGCATAAGGAAAAGGAGAGGGAAGGGAAGTTTGTTGCAGATGCCCTTGTACAAATGGAACAACTTTGTTTGATGCAACCCTAAAGGAGTGATAAAATCTTACATATATTTTGGGACATGGAGCGAAAAGGGAAGTGTATAACCCAAACCTAAATGAGAGCAGGTACACATACCAGAACACCCTCAATCTGTGATTTTGGTTTCCAAACAGGAAATTTGGAGTTCCTCTAAAGTAGGGATATGGAACCTGTGGCCCTCTGGATGCCGTTGGACTCCAACTCCCATCAGCCCCATTCAACATGGTTAATGATCAGGGATGATGGGGATTGTGGTCCATCAGCATCTGGGTGGCCTCCTCAAAAGCTTCCGAAAAGTTTTCCAACAAGGAGGAGGTGGAAGAGGAAAAGCAAACCTGGAAAGTAGATTGTACACATGTTGTAATCTTCCATGTGCAGCTTCAGAAGAAGGCTGGGTGAGTTTTGGACGCAGCTCAAACGTGGCAGCAGTGAGACTGTATATGCTTGCCATCACCTTATACAAATTGAGCATGCCCCATAATAATATGTACTGCCTGGAGATGCAGTAGTAAATGTGTTAGAGGGTTCATTAACAAAGAAGTCAACATGGAAAGTGTTCCTGAAAAGCAGGAGGTTTTTTTAAAAACCACTGATCTTTGGCATGGATGCATGTTTTTAAGCAGCTTGCATTTTGTAACGGCACATATGGATGTAGGAGTATCAGTGTATGATTATTCAATCCCTGTGGGACTGAATGGGGAAGGTCAGAGTTATGGTGGGAATGTTTAGAGAGCATCTAAGCATTGGTCAAGGGACGCGGGTGGCACTGTGGGTTAAACCACAGAGCCTAGGACTTGCCAATCAGAAGGTCGGCGGTTCGAATCCCCGTGACGGGGTGAGCTCCCGTTGCTCAGTCCCTGCTCCTGCCCACCTAGCAGTTCGAAAGCATGTCAAAGTGCAAGTAGATAAATAGGGACCGCTCCGGCGGGAAGGTAAACGGTGTTTCCGTGTGCTGCTCTGGTTCACCAGAAGCAGCTTAGTCATGCTGGCCACATGACCCGGAAAAACTGTCTGCGGACAAACGCCAGCTCCCTCGGCCTATAGAGCGAGATGAGCACGCAACCCCAGAGTCGGTCACGACTGGACCTAATGGTCAGGGGTCCCTTTACCTTTAAGCATTGGTCAGCAGAGGGTACTTCTCCCCCTCCCCAACAATATGTTGCGGCACTCTTAACTTTTGGTCAGAAGTTCCAACTCAAATGAAAAAGCACAAACTCTTCTTCTCTTGCTGTTCTACACAGGATCTGGACAACGGCTTCCTGCACAAAACTGAACTTGAAGCGAAACTGAGTGGACTTCTTGCTGTAGCAGAGTTGATGAAAAATATCTATGAACAGGTAAGAGGAAGCATGAAAGAGCACGGTGGGCTTCAGGTGTGTTTTGCTTGCGTAAAGATTGGACTGTTGGTCAATGGTGAATTTCCAGAGAGAATTCAGTTTTCTGTATGTTCCTAATTCAGTGAAGGTTCTCCTTAGTGCTTGTTCAGTTCTTAAGCAAAACACAGAGACACCTGTGGGTTACAGCTCATTCTCCATACAAAATCAGTGCAAAGCGAACAATGCTGCCACATCATAATTGGTGGGAACCATGCAATTTGATCTTACAACAACACTGTCTGAGGCATCAGAGCACACCAAGTGACACTTTCTCAGCCAAGGCTGATCCCTTAAGAACAGCCTTGCAAGACAAGGCAAACTCTTTTTTGAAAACAACAACAGCACAGTAGCTTCAATGATGGCCAGAGACAAATTAGGAAGACAACTGCAAATTATATATTTTTTAAAAAAATAATAATCGGGGTTTATTTACTTTGACAAAACACATAGAGCATGTAGCTGTGACATGTGCCCACCCTTCCAAAACATATTACACCAGTTACGACCCAAGCTGAGAAGCAAGACCTCTAATCTCCCCCAGGCACAGGATCTGCAACCAGGGTGCAATGACAGCCCTACTTGTTTGAGACACAAACATCTTCAGCTGCTTCAGGAAGGAATTCCCCAGCAGCACTCACTCTCCTGCCCACATCGCCCTCATTGCATTTGGCCTAGATACATAATCAGACGGTGACTTTTCCTTAGGAATTCAAGATATGCTATCCGCAAGGAGAGTCTGCTGAACTGCTTGGCTCAATCTAGCATGACAGTTCCTCTCTGTTGTGGAGACTGGCCCGGCCTTGCCAGTTGCTTTGGAAAGCCCATTCTGTTGAGGACAATCTTTCTCACTCTCATTTGTAAACCCATTTCTGTTTTGCTCTTGGAATCCTGCTCCAATACCTCTTTCTTAAACCAAGCTTTTCTGCAATCATTCCGACCTCATCTACCTCCTTCTACCTGTGCCAGATATAGCGCCTTTGCCCTGCCCTCTATTAAAATGTAGGCTCACTTCAAGTCACTTGACCTTCCCTGCTTTGTCTGATGCCAAATAAATTAAGGAAGAGGTGTTTCAAAGCTTTCCTGAGCTTTATCATGCACATTGAGGTTTAGAACTCCCATTTATTGCTCCCATTTCACAGACAGTGCTCCAGCGATCAGCATAAAATGACTATAAGGTTATTACATTAATGGAGTGGCCTGTTAATTAAAGTAGAGCTAGTTTGTCACCATGTCTCCTTTGCTTCCATTTTTCTTGTGCATTGGTTGCTTCGGCCAGAAGGTAGAGACCGTAATGGTTGCTAGGACTGGCAGAGATTACCATATTTTTCGCTCCATAAGGCGCACCTGACCATAAAACACACCTAGTTTTTAGAGGGGGAATGCAAGAAAAAAAATATTCTTTAAAGGGAGCACTGAGCAGAGCCTGGGATGCATACAGCGTGTGTGTGTGCATACAGCCGCATGGAGCGTGTGTGTGGCGCTTGCAGGCTTTTCCCCAAGGACGGAGAAGGGCAGCCCATCACCTCCTCGGGGAAAAGCTCCCAAGAGCTGCACACACACTCCACATGGCTCGTGAAAGGGAGCGCGGCTCTTGGGGGATTTTCCGGGAGGTGGGGGAAGGGACAGAGCACGGCTAAGCCAGAAGCTAGAACAGCAAGAGGGAGCACTGCACAGCAATCCCTCTTGCTGTTCTGGCTTCTGGGATAGCTGTGCAAGCCTGCATTCGCTCCATAAGACGCACACACATTTCCCCTTTTTTAGGAGGGAAAAGGTGCGTCTTATAGAGCAAAAAATACGGTACTTTTTGTAGGCTCTTTCCATGGATGTGTTATATCTTCCTGTGCCTCTGGTCCTTTTCCTCCCTACTTTGTATTTCACAAGCAGTCTTGGTAGGCAGAGAGCCTGCAGAAGTTTCCATTTACAAATGCAAATGTCACCAGCAGTAAGAGATCATAACTGTAGCAGTGGATTCCCCTACTCGCTGCCCTCCTGCTTATCCCTCAAATTGCACCACACACATTTTAGCACCCTCAGATCCTCAGCTTCAGGATGCTTCACTTATTTCAAGCAGGTTACTAGACCTTAAAGTTACTGAAGTAAGTTTGAAAATGTGTGGGCGGTGTCTAGGACAAAAATTCAGAAGACAAAGTAGAGGCTGAATAGGATTTCCGGTGTCCAAGACACATAGCTGAATATTTTGGATAAACACTGGGAGAGACAAATGGCTATCAGAAGCAATATGTGAACAGACATGTGCACAGTTGTCTGACCTGCTTCATTCATAACTGCTGTGAGATCTACAGAGGGAGGGTGGCATACAAATTTAGTAAATAATTATGCCCAGCTTTAAATAGCACTGAAATCTAGACATTTTAAACGCAAACAGCCTCACCTCTGTGCTGCGTGAACAGATGATATGTCAGAGTTATAGCCAAGCCTAGATTGTAGTAGTGTTAGGAGTAGGAATGTACGGATGTGTCTAGGGCCGGATTTAGGTTTGATGAGGCCCTAAGCTACTGAAGGTAATGGGTCCTTTTTTTATGCCCAGCTGTCCTTTGTCAACAACAAATTGTCGCTGTTTTTTGTGTTGAATGTATGCTATATGGTAATTTATGGACCTAATAGGTTTATAAAGCCATTTGCACATAACAAAATATGTATTTTATCAAAGTAATTGATATAGAAATGAGCAAACCAATGATATTTTAGGGAGCAGGCTAGCAGACGGGGCCCATTACTTACATCATAGGAGTCTACACAACACAAAACACCACTGCTATATGTGGGTTTTATTTTATTTGTTTTTTATCTTATATTTTGGAAATGTACATCCAGGTGTGTGTTTTTTTTTAATTTTTTGGGGGGGCCACCAAGAGAGTGAGGCCCTACACCAGTGGCGGAGCTTCATGCTTTGGCACCGGGGGGCGGAGAGCAGATGGGGGCGCGGCTGGCGTGTGTCCCAAGGCATGGCGCGCCGCCCAAAGGGGCGCGGCGCCCAGCATGGGCGGGGGGCAGCTGCTATGGCACCCCACTGGGATCACACTGCCGGGGGTGGTACGCTCCTCCCCACTCCTCTTCCTCCGCAAGTGCCCTAAGCTATAGCTTGTTTAGCTTATACATAAATCCAGCACTGGGTGTGTCTCAATCCACGTTCCTCTATTATTTTCCATTGCACGGCTATTGGTTAATTTTGCACAAGCCTTTCTTCTGTTTCTCTGTCCGACATTATGGAAATAACTTTTCTAAACATATCATAGCACTTGAGGTGGGAGAGAAGTTCCATTCAGTTCATTCTATAGGCAAATCTACCAAATTTGCACTTCCCAGACCAATATGCAAATCGATGGCCTGTGGTGAAATTTTTCCTAGGGGAACAGTTATGGCCAGAGGCGCCAGCTTGTGAAGGTGATGGTGGGGTAACGTCACATAGAATCATAGAATCATAGAATCATAGAGTTGGAAGAGACCACAAGGGCCATCAAGTCCAACCCCCTGCCAAGCAGGAAACACCATCAGAGCACTCCTGACATATGGTTGTCAAGCCTCTGCTTAAAGACCTCCAAAGAAGGAGACTCCACCACACTCCTTGGCAGCAAATTCCACTGTCAAACAGCTCTTACTGTCAGGAAGTTCTTCCTAATGTTTAGGTGGAATCTTCTTTCTTGTAGTTTGGAGCCATTGCTCCGTGTCCGCTTCTCTGGAGCAGCAGAAAACAACCTTTCTCCCTCCTCTATGTGACATCCTTTTATATATTTGAACATGGCTATCATATCACCCCTTAACCTCCTCTTCTCCAGGCTAAACATGCCCAGCTCCCTTAGCCGTTCCTCATAAGGCATCGTTTCCAGGCCTTTGACCATTTTGGTTGCCCTCCTCTGGACACGTTCCAGTTTGTCATGTGTGAGCTTCTTGGGCTTTGGGAAGAAGGCACCAGGGGAACATTTAGGGCTCTAGCGTAGTTCCCCTAGTCCACTGACCACACCCCACTGATGCAAACCAAAATACAGCTATCTTTCAGCATTTGCAGTTATCCAAATTTTGTGATGCAGTTATCTAACCAAACATTGTCTTACATATATATATATATATATATATATATATATATATATGTATTAGGGAAAATTGTGTCAAGGTGGCATTGTTTGTGCTTACAGTATCTAGATTGAAGATTCTGGGCCATGAAAAACAGGGTATGAATGAAAAGGGTCAAGCAAATGTAGTTGTTTAACATTTTGTTGAGTAGCCAGTCATTTTAATTATTGTTTTAATGGGGTTTAAAGATACATTGCCTTGATGTTTTATCAGAGGGTGGTGTATTAATACTTCTATAAATAAAAATCTGCACACATGTCTATCTGGTTTGCTCATATATGTTTATATATTGTGTTCTGATAGACATTTGCCCCACCCAATCTTTAAATAGAACCTTCAGCTACGTGTCTTGAAAACTGGATATTCTGTTCAGCCTTCACTTTGTCAGAGTTCATGAATTTACAGAGGGGGAGCCCTGTTGGTCTTTAGCAGCAAATTCAACTACCTTAAAAATAAAATTAATGAAGTGGCTAACGGCTCATCACAAAGCCATCTGCCTGGCTCCGCCTTCTGCCATGACTCTGCCTCTTCGCCCCTCCCCAAAGTTGCCAGCCTTAATTGCTATAGAGTTAACATATCCTGGCTGTTGCCATTCTTCTGTGAATGCTTCAGAACTGTGCACACATACTTCTCTCTGCATCTATACCTCTAGGCTTTAGTTCCTTTTAAAATGAGGGTGTAAAGGTAAAGGGACCCCTGACCATTAGGTCCAGTCATGGCTGACTCTGGGGTTGCGACGCTCATCTCGCTTTATTGGCCGAGGGAGCCGGCGTACAGCTTCTGGGTCATGTGGCCAACATGACTAAGCTGCTTCTGGCGAACCAGAGCAGTGCACGGAAATGCCGTTTACCTTCCCGCCAGAGTGGTACCTATTGATCTACCTGCACTTTGGCATGCTTTCGAACTGCTAGGTTGGCAGGAGCAGGGACCGAGCAATGGGAGCTCACCCCATGGCGGGGATTCAAACCGCCAACCTTCTGATTGGCAAGTCCTAGGCTCTATGGTTTAATCCACAGTGCCACCCGCGTGCAAAAATTCTTGTTTACTTTACTCAGGAAATAGGTATATGTGGAAGAGACAGTAATTTGAGAACTCTGCTTGGTGGCAAGTAGTTTTTTGCTACAGGTGGGCAAACCATGGATTCCAGCCTCTGCCTTTGTTCCTTCCCAGTGAGGCAAGAGTCAGGGCAAGCAAAACTGCAACCCTCCATGTGGAAACAGTTTTAAACTTCCCATAAAAGTGAGGAAAAACCAAAGGGCTGAGACTGGTGGAGTGAATCCATTTGCCCAATGGAGATTGGCTGTCACAAACCAAGGTTGTTTGGAGACAGGCATAGGTTGGAGGAGGAGGAGGAGGAAGCTGGACAAAAACACCCAAAGTGTTCTGGCTTCAGAATCCTTCAAGTTAGATCTTGCCTGCCCTTCAGCCACGCAGGCATGTGTGTGTGGTTTGCTAGCTGGGATTATGATGCCTTTGAGAGTTACTGAGCTGAATCCCATCTTTATTAGGTGCAGTCTGGGCACCCTTCCTCTGTATCATGACAGCATCAGTCATCCTGTGGGTATGTGCCAGAGGTCAGGGAGCTGCTACATGAGAGAGAGAGAGAGAGAGAGAGAGAGAGAGAGAGAGAGAGAGAGAGAAGGAAGGAAGGAAGGAAGGAAGGAAGGAAGGAAGGAAGGAAGGTTGGTTTTGGATCTAGGTGGAAATAGGGAATAGCTCATGGGCAGAGCTCATATTTTCATGCAAAAGGTCTTGGGTTCATTTCCAGATGGGATGTTAGGATTTCACCCCTCCCTACGCTGCGGTTATAGGATTGTTGGATCACATGTCTGTATGTAATGCATTTCAGCTGCTGATTGTTTGAGCTATATAAGCAGAAAGGGAGATAGGCTGTTAGCTCCCTACCTCCCACTGTTCTCTCACAGTGATGTTTTGTTTCAGCGTTCTCTCCAAGGAAGAGAGAGAAAGAGGAGCCATGTTTATTTTATACCGTTTGTACTGTTAGGTTTGATTTCATTACACTAAATAAGGATTAGATGTTACACCTCAAGGCTAGCGCTTCTATTTTGGACTCTGCCAGTCATGTGCTGATGTCCCAGGAGGGTATGGGTCACATCAGCGTGACGGGAGACCAGAGTGAAGAATCCCGGGTGACACTGCATTGGGAAAAGGCACAAGGCCTCAGCGTTATCTCCCAACAGGAAACACCCCTTCTTGACACCCCAGTGTGCTGATGTTGGTTAGCATAGACATTTCTGAGCAAGATGGACCAATGGGGGTGGTATGATACTAACCTGCCTTGTAGAGTTGTTGTAGGGATTACTGAGGTGTAGGGACATATTTTCCACCTTACACCATCTTCCCCACTGTGGTAAGATGTATCATATTTCTGTTTAAATTATAGTCATTATTTCTAATAATAATAATAATAAATTTTATTTATATCCCGCCCTCCCCAGCCAAAGCTGGGCTCAGGGCGGCTAACAACAATCAAATAATCCAACATTCTAAAAACATTTCATTATAAAAATTAATTAAAATCAAATTGATGGCAACCGTTAAGCAAAATTCTGTGCAGATTGCCAGAGGAGGGAGTCAGGCTGCGCCCTGACCAAAGGCCTGGTGGAACAGCTCTGTCTTGCAGGCCCTGCAGAAAGATGTCAAATCCCGCAGGGCCCTAGTCTCTTGTGACAGAGCGTTCCACCAGATTGGAGCCGCAGCCGAGAAAGCCCTGGCTCTAGTTGAGGCCAGCCTAACCTCTCTGTGGCCTGGGACCTTCAGGGTGTTTTTATTTGCAGACCGTAAGTTCCTCTGTGGGACATACCAGGAGAGGCGGTCCCGTAGGTACGAGGGTCCTAGGCCGTATAAGGCTTTAAAGGTTAAAACCAGCAACTTAAACCTGATCCTATACTCCACCGGGAGCCAGTGCAGCTGGTATAGCACCGGGGGAATGTGATCTCACAGCGAAGACCCCATAAGGAGTCTCGCCATGGCATTCTGCACCCGCTGGAGTTTCTGGGTCAGTCTCAAGGGCAGCCCCATGTAGAGCGAGTTACAATAATCCAGTCTGGAGGTGGATTATTGCTTCTGCACATATAATGTGTGTGTGCACATTTTATGCAAAAGTGTGACCTCCTTTGCCCTCTCTCTGGGCATTGCGCTAAGGTTATCTTATGCTAAGATAATGTCGGTGAAAAGTTTTGAATAAGTGATACGTAATGTTAACTGATATTATATCCATGCACAGCTGAGCTTCCAGTCCTTTGTTGCGAGTGGTAATTACATGACCTTGCATATGCATGGCAACAACTCAAGCCCGGTCTTCTTTCTGCTGTACCTAGGAACTTGAAGAGGTGATGTCACAAATCAAGGACATCTCTGTCGTGGTGGGAATTGATAACAACCGATACAACCCTGACCCTCACCGGATCGTGGAGGATGTGAGAGCTCAGTATGAAGACCTGGCTATCAGGAGCTGGGAAGAATTAGAGGCACTCACACGAAGCAAGGTACACACCTGCTTGCCAATGAGAACTGCCCCCAAGCCCTTGATGGTGACACCAGTCCTAATGGAAAGACACAGCAAAGGTGGAGGGCTTAAAATGCCAGAGCTGCTCAAAGAGATAATGCAGAAATGGATGGGTGAAGAACTTGATATGAACCAACCTGATCTGCACCTCCCAGACTAATGTCTGGAGATGGGATAGTCTACTAATACATACATATCTGTTGTAGACCAGAGAGTGGGGGATTTTGGTCTAATTCCCACAGAATGATTATCTGTTCTGAAATATTAATCCACAGAGGAGTTTGCTGGATGCTTTACAGCTGGCCTGACTATATTTCTCCCAATAGTTCTCTCTTCGTAAAACATACATATATAGTATGTTTCTTAAAAGCCTGGAAAAGTAGCATGAATTTAGGCTGTGTTGAATCACAACCCGAATAGACCATGGACAGGGCTATTCTTTTAGTATATGCAATTAGGAAAATGACAGCTGCTTGATTTCCACCATGGCACTGCATAGCTTGCAAAAATATACAGACAGGACAAGTAGCAACAACAGATAAATGGAAAGGGGTAGACCTGATTCGTCCTTGGTGGGCAGAATTGATTGTCATCTCCCAGTGATGGGAAGGAAGTAAAGAGACCTCAGGAATTTGGCATTAATGGCAATACCCAGATCAAGCATGCTGAAGCAGCAAGGAAAGGGGAAGAAAATAAGGATGAATAATGGGAAAGGGGATGTACAAGAAGAAAACAGATTTATCATTCAGTTGGGAAGGATTAGATGCTGCCACTTTGGTCAAAAGGGTAATTCTATATGTGTGTGCTAATCCCCAGGGCTCAAGAGTTCTTAGAAAGGAAGGAAGTTTTACACAGAAAGTCCCAGCGGTAATGAGTACAATCATTGTTGCAGGTTTTCTCAGAAAGGTGTCATGTTTATGGCCCCTCCATTCCTTGATCCTCTTACTTGGTGCCCATGCGTTGCTTTGTTAAGAGGAGGGTAATATATTTTCATTTTCTCCTCCAGCTGAATGAAAGAGAAGTGCTGTCTGCTAAGTATGGTGACCATCTCCTTCAAGACCGGAGGGTGATTGCTGAGTTGAACATACAGATCCAGAAAATGAGGTCCTGCATTGTGTCCTTGAAAAGCCAAGTAAGATGTGGCTGTTGGGAGGTGGGAAAACAAGAATGAGAGGGGGGAAACTCAAGACATATGCCAAATCAAGATTTCACATAGATGTTGTACACACACACAATATAAAAGTGCATGCTTTTTGCTATTCTAATATTATATTCTAATTAGGTGTATATATGGCTGTAGCACTGTGGGTTAAACCACAGAGCCTAGGACTTGCTGATCAGAAGGTCGGCAGTTCGAATCCCCGTGACGGGGTGAGCTCCCGTTGCTCAGTCCCTGCTCCTGCCAACCTAGCAATTAATCAAAGTGCAAGTAGATAAATAGGTACCGCTCCGGCGGGAAGGTAAATGGCATTTCCGTGCGCTGCTCTGGTTCGCCAGAAGTGGCTTAGTCATGCTGGCCACATGACCCGGAAGCTGTACGCTGGCTCCCTCGGCCAATAAAGCGAGATGAGCGCCGCAACCCCAGAGTCGGTCACGACTGGACCTAATGATCAGGGGTCCCTTTACCTTTACCTATGGCTGCAGTGCTTGACCTGTCCACATTCATGATGAAATTAATGCAATAGGAACAGTTGAATGTTACAGCAACTATGAAGAAAGACAGCAGGCAAAACAGGGGTGTCGTCTTGGCGGTATTCATCCTAGAGGGGCCATAGCTTAGAGCACATCTTTTACATACAGAATGTCCCTGGTTCAATCCAAGGTTTCTCAAAAACTGAGCCAAGGATGAGGAATTGTGATCTTCCTGGTGTTGTTGGCCAAGAACTCCTACCGTCCCTTGACGGCTAGGGCTGATGGGAGTTGAAATCCAACAGTGTCTGGATTCTCTGGCTTAAACATTATTCCCCATTCCTGGCCTTAACTAACTTATACACTACACCAGGACTGGCCTGCCCCTGAGGTAGACCAAGGCAGTTCCCATGGGTTATGGAATCCAAAGGGGAGGCAGCCCTGCAGGCATCTCACCTACCTCTACCACTGCCAGAGAAGCAAGGAGAAGCACTGGTGGTCCTTGCAAGATCTCACTGCTACGTCTCCGAAGGTGGGGGACACCTTCAGCTCCCACTGCCACAAGGGGAAGCAGCTGTGGCTTCCAGGTTCCAGCAAGATATTGTGGGCTTCTTGCGAGATCTTGATGAAAGCTACAGCTGTGTGACCCCAGGAAGTGAAGCTTTGGTGGGAGAGGGGATAGTGGCAATTGTGTTTCACCTTCCTGGTTGCCTCAGGTGGTGAAACAGGACGGGGCACCCCTGCACTACAGGAATGTGGGGATTTTGTCTCATAGGACAGGGAAAGTGTGTGGTGTGGAGGAACATTAGTAACATTAGTTACAATAGGATCAAAGGACAGCATTTTGCCTGCTATGTTTTGTTAACCTACTTCGCATATCTGATTTATTGTAAGCAGGCTCTTCCTGAGGATCCATTTATTCGGCATTCTGATCTGCATGCACAAAGTTTACACAGTGGTTAGACTATATTCGGTCTTTATTAAGCATTCTTTCTAATTAGTTTGCAGGGCAATTACACGCTTATGAGGATTCACCCTGCATTTGCCTTAATTTTCTTGTTTACACTTCTTCCTGTGAGTCATTCCTTCACCTCACACATTTCAATGCATCTCTCCATTGCTTTCCAGCCTTATTAAACTCTGAAGTTTTTCCAAAGTGGGTTCGTTGTGACAGGGTGACAGAGACCTTTAATCCACTTTAAATGCTTAAACCCAAAGTTCTGGTTTGCACTTGAAGCCCTCCTGCAAAATACTGGCAGTCTGGAGGGACCCAGAGCCTGACAAATTTGTTATTGTTAATAAATGAAATTATATATGGGTGTCTCCAGACTGCCTCTCTATTGCTGGAGGGATTCAAGTGCATACTTGAAATTTAGGTTTGTGCAATTAAGGTAGATTCAAGCGCTCTGTCACCCTGGTGCAACAAATTCACTGAAAACAACCAGGAATGATTTTGCCATTAGGAAAGCAGCAGGAGAAATACATTGAAAAGTGTGGTATGAATGCATCATTAACAGGATGGCATGCAAACAAACCTTCACACAAATGAGGATGAATGCTCAATAAAGTCTAGCTATAGTCTAACCTCCACAGAAGCTCTGAGCAAGCAAACCAGGATGAATGCTGAATGAACAGTTTATCTGGAACTCAATATTGTTGCTTTTCCAGCATGGTTTGGGAGTGGTTGTTCTCAAATTTCACAGCATGATTTGTTACTGACAGAATGCTTCAAGTGGTAGAGCAGACTGGTAAGTCCATCTCTTCCCACCCTCCTCGATCTCTCCATCACTCTCATGGGAAGTGTTGTAACTTCAGACCCTAGTCTTGCAAGGGACCTAACATCCCCCGGGAGTGCCCATCTCCAGAGAGAACATACCTGTGAGTGACCCATTCAGCATTTCACTTGGTCAAATAGAAGGCAGTGAGCAAGAGGAGAGCATGGAGAACTCCCAAGCCATGTGCCCTCATTCATCACCTTCCATGTTGCCTTCTGTTCATTCTAGTGCCTGCGTCTCGAGGAAAACATCAAAGAGGTTGGAGCGCAAGGTGAATCTGCACTCAATGATGCCAAAGCCAAACTGGCTAAGTTGGAGGAGGCTCTTCACAATGCCAGGCAGGACCTGGCTCAGCTTGTCAAGGAGTATCAAGAGCTGATGAATATCAAGCTGGCCCTGGACATAGAGATTCTTACCTACCGGAAGCTGATGGAAGGGGAAGAAATCAGGTGTGTAAACTGATTGGAAGCCACTATGTGTGTCATTTGAACAGAGGCCAGAGCTGAAAATCATTTCTGTTCAAAATTCTCCTCTGGGAACTTTGAGACTGAATGTCCTGCAGATAGTATTTGTATATTCAGCTGTTTGACATCTTATGACATTTCAGGCTTGATGTTTTTCAAGAAGGGAAACAATCAAGAAATGTCTACAGCTGTACTCCCGGGAAAGTGCAGGAAGGTTCTGCGCTTTCCTTGACCTGGAGTTTTTGCCTAGGGATGGCATTCAGAGTTGGCCCATTGAAATGAAAAAAGCATGACTAAGTTCATTCCCTTAATTTCAGTGGGTAAACCTTAATTAAATGCCACCCGGCCACCCCTAAGGAGCTAAGGGACTTAGATAATAGGTTCCAGTTTCTGGCACATGACAGACATCCTGGTCTGAGATCCAGCAATGCTGGGCTACTTACCTAAAGTCATACCTCTGAAAAGGTATGTTGTAAAACATCAAACCAAATACAAGGCCTGGTTCAGAGATTAATTCCAACACAGAGAGAAGAAATGCATTAACCATATGGAGGGATGTGTATCTTTGCTGCAGGGCACTGGAGCTGTGCTGATGCCCCCAACCCTGATATTATATCTTTTCCTTACTTAACTTCCAAGTGTCAAGATGAAGCCTACATGCGTAGACCTTTACCTGGCTTGGAACCCTGATTGAACAGGCTTCACCTATCAGATATCCTTGCTCAAATGCATGAACACTGGGGGCTCAGTGAAGGCACTGGATGACCTTAAGGGCTGGACAACTTTGCAGCCCAGCTTTGCAGCCCTTGTAACACCTGAAGCCCCTTCACATGAGTAACATAAGAAACAGGCTTCTAAGTGTTTGGAACTCTGAGGGTTCCTAATCCACCAGCATTCTACACATGTAGCAATGATGACTCCTATTCACATCCCAGACTTTTTAACCAAACTGTTGAACTCTACTTCTTTAGATGTTTTTCTTCTTCTGTAGCTTACCTCATTACCTTTTCCCTTCACAGCATGGAGTCCCCACAGCCTGCTGTCATTAGCAGAATCTACTCCATGCCAAAGCACTGTAAGTTTATTTTTGTTGTTGTTTGATTGATTATCAGCTATGCTCATTATTCTGAAGAGCATTTGACCAAGTCTTTCTAAAAGGGACGCAGGTGGCGCTGTGGGTTAAAGCCTCAGCGCCTAGGACTTGCCGATCGAAAGGTCGGCAGTTCGAATCCCTGCGGCGGGGTGCGCTCCCGCTGCTCGGTCCCAGCGCCTGCCAACCTAGCAGTTCGAAAGCACCTCCGGGTGCAAGTAGATAAATAGGGACCGCTTACCAGCGGGAAGGTAAACGGCGTTTCCGTGTGCAGCTCTGGCTCGCCAGATGCAGCTTTGTCACACTGGCCACGTGACCCGGAAGTGTCTCCGGACAGCGCTGGCCCCTGGCCTCTTGAGTGAGATGGGCGCACAACCCCAGAGTCTGTCAAGACTGGCCCGTATGGGCAGGGGTACCTTTAGCTTTACCTTCTAAAAGCTGAAAAGGAGATTGAGCTAAGAAGCAGCAGCAAGAAGGACTTTGGGCACCTGCCCAAGGTCCAGGTCCTTGCAGGAGGCCCACTATCAGCACCTAAGGCATTCAGGCCCTGTTGCTCCTCCCACTCGCTGTCACTGCTTGTTTACCTGCCCTCTAGATGCATGCAATTATTGACAAGATAGAGCAGATAAAGCAGCACACTGCAGCTGCCTTGCTCTCTCCACCTGAGTGGGTGATTAGACTGGGCCCAAATGGAAAAAGAACAGCAGTTAAGAAAGTGGGGACAGTAACAAGGAGGTAGTGAGCCCACTCAGGGAGGTCCTACTAAGGTCTTCTTGCCCAAGCACCCTCCCCCCCAAAAAAATAAAAACCCTGGAGCCAGCACTAGAGGGATGCTTTAGACTCAAATACATTAAGTGGAATGTCCTTCAAAATGAGAAACACTACAGTAAAAGTGCGGGGACGTAGGTTGTGCTGTGGTCTAAACCACTGAGCCTTAGGCTTGCCGATCAAAAGGTTGGCGGTTCAAATTCCCGTGACGGGGTGAGCTCCCGTTGATCAGTCCCTGCTCCTGCCAACCTAGCAGTTTGAAAGCACGCCAAAATGTGCAAGTAGATAAATAGGTACCGCTCCGGCGGGAAGGTAAATGGCGTTTCCATGTGCTGCTCTGGTGTCGGTGTTCCATTGTACCAGATGTGGCTTAGTCCTGCTGGCCACATGACCCGGAAAAACTGCCTGTGGAGCAGACAAACGCCGGCTCCCTCGGCTTGTAAAGCAAGATGAGCACCGCACCTCCAGAGTTGTTCGTGACTGGACTTAACTGTCAGGGGTCCCTTTACCTTTACAGTAAAAGTATAAGAGAAACCTCCCAAAACTGCAACCATCCTCTCTGTTTTTCCTTCACAGCTTCATCAAACACCAACATCACAACCACCTCACATGCGGCAAGCATAGCAAATGAAGTTTCAACAGATAACATGAACCGTAGCAGAAGCAGTTTGGAAAGTGGACTTTCTAGAAGTCACAGTGGTGGAAGCAGAGGGTTTTCCAATGATGATTTCTCTAGAAGCCATAGCAATAGAAGTGGAGGTCCTTCAGAGGGTATCTCAGAGGCTTCAAGAAGTCATAGCAGTATCCGCAAAGGTACTTTGGAGAGTAGTACTTCTAGAAGCAGTAGCAGAAGTGGAAATTTTGCAGACATTGAAGACACCATGAATAGCAGTGTTTCAAGAAGTCAAGGTCATGGAAGTGGGAGTTATAGAAGTCACAGTAACAGGAGTGGAGATAACCTAGAAGGCAACCTCTCTAGAAGCCAAAGCAACAGAAGTGTTGGTTTGACTGACAGTGTATTCGCTAGAACCAACAGTGGCGCAAGTGAAAGTGTACAAGCGGGCAACTATTCTAGAAGCCAAAGCAGCAGAAGTGGAGACTTAGCAGATAAAGTTTTTGCTAGAACTCATAGTGGTGAGAGTGAAGGTGTCTCAGGGGGCAGCTTTTCTAGAAGCTGTAGTGGTACCAGTGCATCCTATGTGGAAGGTGGCCTTTCTAGAAGCGAAAGTAATGAAAATGAAATCCATGGAAACTATGGAAGTGAAGCATGTGTTGAGCCTAGTGTTTACAGAATGAACAGTGCTGAAGACGGTGGGGTCCCAGTGGGTGGCATATCTAGAAGCAATAGCAGGGCAAGCAGCTATGCCTCTGGTGGTAGCCATTCTAGAATCCAGAATGATAGTAGCCATGGAAATGAAGGGTATGCTGAGCCTATTGTTTCTAGAACCAACAGTGCTGAAGATGGTGGAGTCCCAGTGGGTGGCATATCTAGAAACAATAGCAGGGCAAGCAGCTACGCCTCTGGTGGTAGCCCTTCTAGAAACGAGAGTGATGTTAGCCATGGAAGTGAAGGGTATGCTGAGCCTACTGTTTCTAGAACCAACAGTGCTGAAGATGGTGGAGTCCCAGTGGGTGGCACATCTAGAAGCAATAGTAGGGCAAGCAGCTATGCCTCTGGTGGTAGCCTTTCTAGAATCCAGAATGATAGTAGCCATGGAAGTGAAGAGTATGCTGAGCCTATTGTTTCTAGAACCAACAGTGCTGAAGATGGTGGAGTCCCAGTGGGTGGCATATCTAGAAGCAATAGCAGGGCAAGCAGCTATGCCTCTGGTGGTAGCCTTTCTAGAAACGAGACTGATGTTAGCCATGGAAATGAAGGGTATGCCGAGCCTACTGTTTCTAGAACCAACAGTGCTGAAGATAGTGGAGTCCCGGTGGGTAGCATATCTAGAAGTCATAGTGGGGCAAGCAGCTACATCTCGGTTAACAGCCCTTCTAGAAGATACAGTGATGAAAAGGAAGCCCATGACAGCGAAGGCTCTGCTGAGTCTGAGGTTTCCAGAACCAACAGCGCTGAAGATGGTGGTGTTCCAGTTGGTGGAGTTTCTAGAAGCAGCAGCAAGGCCAGCAGAGATGGCTCACAGGGTGGTTCTTTTAGAAGCAGAAGTGGAGGCTTTGCAGACACTGTCTTTACTAGAGCCCGCACTGAAGGTACACAAGAGGGCAACCTTTCTAGATGCTCCAGTGGTACTAATGCAAACTTTATAGAAAGTAGTGCTTCTAGAAGTCATAGTAGTGGAGGCAGAGGCACCTCAGAGGGTAGTCTTTCCAGAAGCCAAAGCAGCAACAGTGGAAGATTTGTAGGTGATGGCCTTTCAAGAGACCACAGCAGTGAAAGCAAAGAAAGTCATAGTGATAGAAGTGGAAGGTTGGTAGATGATCACAGTTATAGTGAGGCCCATAACATTATCTTAGAGTCTGGTCTTTGTAGAAGTACAGAAGCCAAAGGCGATAGTTTTGCTAGAAGTCACAGCGGCGAGAGTGGAAGCCCTGTGGAGACATCTACTCCTATTTGGATTCACAGAAGAAGTGGAGATGCTATAGAGCTAAGCTTTTCTAGAAGCCACAGTGGAGAAAGTGGGAGCTTTAAACCAGCTGATTTTTATAGAAGCTCCAGTGAAGTTAGCAGAGGTGCCTCAGAGGCTAGTCTATCTAGAAGCAGCAGCAAGGAAACTGAAAATATCCCAGAGGGCACAGTTTCTAGAAGCTACAGCTATAGATGTGCAGTTATTTCACCCCCTAATTTGTCTAGAACTGAAAGTGAAAATGCTCCAGAAAGCAGTCTGTCTCGAAGCCACAGCTCTGAAAAAGAAAATGTGCCAGAAGTTGGTCTCTCTAGAAGCTACAGTGGCAGAAGTGAAGAGGCCCTAGTAGATAACCTGTGCATAAGCCACAGTGGTGGACATGAAGGCTTCCCAGAGAGTGGACCTTTGGTGGAGAGAGGCCTTTCCAGATCCCAGAGTGATGAACCAGCAATTGGAATCCCTGTCTGTATGGTCTATGAATTTAGCACTGATGAGCACCACCACCTTCCAGCTGGTGAAATATGCTACTATGTTGAGTCTGGCTCTATGGAGTAAGTTTCCCAGGAGCACATGACTGGGATCCAGATACCTTCTTCTAGAAGCCTCATTCCATCCATTGACTCATGGTCCACAGATGGAAATCCACATTAAGCCTTAAATTACTGAGGTTAACAGTTGGAAATCGGACTCCTACAGGTGGCAATGAAACCTTTCTTGTCTCTTAGGGTTTGTGGGGGTCAAGTTCACAGAGTAGTATTCTCTGTGGTGAGGGAAAACTAGTATTGGAGTTATAATACTAGCATTACCTATTGGAAGAACCTAGAAGCCAACGGAATAGTCTTTTGACTTGTATTATAAACAGTGCCCTTTCCACCTTCTTTCTTTTACTTATACTCAAAAAAATTAATATGTAGATTAAATTATTTCTGGGCTTTTTGAAATACACGTGGTGCTCAGCAAGGGATATTTTGTGTGTGAAGTGCAACCAGTGGGGACATTTCACTGCTCCTCTTCTGGCTGCTTTTAGGGACACCATTAGGCTCTGGCAAACTAAAATATGTATCTCACAAGTCAGGTCATGGTTGGGCCTCGTCTTGCTAAAACTGTGTTAAACACTTGCTTTTTCAATAGGCCCATGTTACACTTCATCTACTTCAGCTGTCTACAGTTTTTGGCATGTGAGCTATTCCACGACTCTTGCATACAGATAAGGACATGTCACATGGGGTCTTAACTTGTCCCCATCTGGACAAGACCCGGTCTATAATGGATGTAGAATTTAGTTCTTCCATCCCAGTTCTTCAGAGTACCTGCCAGTTGCATGAGACAACAGCACAAACTCTTATTCCCTTATGCTCCTGAAGCAGAATGTGATCATATACATTCTCCAGGTTAGATGCTATGAAACTCCTGGTGCAAAATAGATGCAAAATGATGCAAAAATAGTGTTTGTAACCATACTACCATTAGGAATACGGTGGTATCTCTGGTTACAAACTTAATTAGTTCCAGAGGTCCGTTCTTAACCTGAAACTGTTCTTAACCTGAGGTACCACTTTTGCTAATGGGGCCTCCAGTTGCCGCCTCACTGCCGGCACGCAATTTCTGTTCTCACCCTTGGGCAAAGTTCTTAACCGAGGTACTACTTCCAGGTTAGCGGAGTCTGTAGCCCGAGGTGTTTGTAACCCGAGGTACCACTGTAGCTGGTAATGAATTGTTCATTTGTATTTGCTTTGAGAGAGCACCATAAGAGCCAGACAAAAAGAAAATGAAGCAAAGAAAAGTAGGTGCACCTCAGTGATTTTTAGCATACATTCTGGGCCAACTGCCTACCCAAACATAGTCACATGCTATCATTTTGTAGATTCAGGGAACAATGGAGTAGGTAGGTGGGCAGAACTTTGCATGTCTATATGAGCTTAGATAGGTGTTGGTGTAATGACTATAGATAGGTGTTGGTGTAGTGTTTCTTTTCTGTATCAGCAAGTTGTAGAGCTGAACATGTGTACTCAGATCCAGGGACTGTGGAGTCCAGTGATTAGAGACTGAGCTATTAACTTAAGCCTCATTGTGTACTTCAGCTGCACTGCTGCTACAATGGCACCATTCCATTGCCCCTCTATTTCTGCTTATGGATTAGACAAGGTGATGGAAGCTGATCATAACTAAGCCTGGAATCCTGTGCAACCTTACCTAGCAGTAAGACCCAGTGGGACTTACTCATGAGTAGGCATGCATAGGATTGCACTTGCAAATATAGATGAATATATTCTTTTTTTAAAAAAAAAGAAAAAGAAAAAACCCAAACAAATTAAAAACAATATGCACATGATAGTTAAGCCTAGTTGGTGAAGGAGGAAAATATCTAGGCAGTGATTACTAACTCAGAAGATAATGCCAAGAAAACTGAGAACAATGTGGAAAGTTACAAGGGGGAGGGAGAGAGAGAGAGAGAGAGAGAGAGAGAGAGAGAGAGAGAGAGAGAAGGCAGGGGACTGACTGTGGAATGTGAAGTGAGGATTGTCTCCAAAGAAAGAGAAAATGGGACCTTTCAAGTTTGCCTTGATCACAGGTCAAGGACATGAGCCTTGAATTGTATTGGCCTATTTCTCAGGTGAGGGTTTTGCTGCAGGTGTACATATTGCATATGGAAGTCAGTTGTTAAAGTAAAAGACAAATAGCAGATCTGAGGTTAGGTGCTATTCTCGTAGGATATTTATTAGTATTTGCTGAGATGATACCATTAGCATTACTCATATATTTGTATAACTTATTTTGGTTCTTCTTAACTTAATGCTTAGTTTTTCCTTTGTTTGCAACTAAATATATAACCTATAGGGGAGCATTTCTACACATTGGGGTCAAACTTTGCCATCAACCTGCACTCCTGCAACCTTATTGGTACTGGATCTTGATAGGCTTTGTGCCACAGCCCATAATGGGAATATATAGGTGAACAGGCCAATGAGACCACAATTGATTTTCCCCAATGGAAAATTTCTAGGTCAGTGAAGACACCAATCTTACGCCATGTTGCGGAAGGGAAACATAGTTAATACATTCATTGCATATTTTCTGCTCTAAGAGGAGTTGGATAAATGCAACAGCTTACTAAAAAGAGGATGTTGACCTCCAGTGCTTGGCAGTTTTTAAAGCACACGGGGGAGTTCAAATTTCACAGCCACTGACCTGTGCAGTGAAATCTGTTCATCTACAGCCAGACTGGGGTTTATCACAATTTTATGTTTGAGAACCATCACAGTGGCAACTTAAAGCAGATGAGATTTCTGATTCTTTGCCCATTGTTCTCACTTGCATAAATTTCTGTGGCAAGGTATTAGTTACTTGGGAAGCCTGGTCCATAAGGTTGCATGATGCTGTTGAAGAAAAGATCCTCTTTGTTTATTTCTGTTGCATTGTATTAAAACATGGCTGTGTTAATAAAAGTACTGAGCTATTTAAAAACAAAGTATGAGAAGTGTCATTCATTCCTCAAAAAATACCTGATTCCTATACCAAACATCTGCTCTTACATTTTAGCAGCAAAATTCCAGGCCCACTGACTGCTCCATAGAACCCACACTTTGGATATCTAAAGCGAGTTATCATTAAGCTTTTATGTTCTGCTCACAAAGTACTTCAGCACTACCTAATACAAAAGATCCTTGTGTGTTGGGTTTGCCAAATATCCCCTTTTTAATTTTTTAAAGAAAAAAACAGATACTTTAAAATTAGGGAGGGTCATATAAAGTGTGTGTGTGTTCCACGGAAGACAATATACAATGTTTTTGCATAAGACTCTGAAAAGATCACATGCCTACTTCTCTGGAAGGAACTAATATCAGTTACTGAGGCTCATGACCCTCACCTACTTGAATTATATTTATTACTCTATTTATTGCAATCAAATATCTCAACACCATATAAAGTCCACATAAAAGTCCTAACTTCCTAGCCAGTTGTCGAAGGGTGAAAGCAAGGATAAGAAGCATGGGAAAGGCAGCACAATATCACCACTTGGAATGTTTGCTAAAATGCACAAAATTCAAAATGTATGTTCAATATCTTCTTCTTCTTTGGTGATCCCTCATAGCCGAGTAAGATTGTCTTCCATAAACACAGTTTTAACAGTGAGTCCGTAAGTGACTATGGAGGCCAATTCTGGATCCGCACATCCTTCCGCAGTGGGGACATAGGTTTCTGGGCACGAGTTGATCACGGTGAGGGTTTGCCAAGCATACCTTCCTCTTAGCATGTTTCTCCCTTTCATCCTGAGTTCAAGCATCTTCAAAGTCCATGACATCTTTGGTAAAGGCTGTTCTTCCATTGGAGCACTCACAGGCCAGTGTTTCCCAGTTGTCGGTGTTTATACTACATTTTTTAAAGATTTGCCTTGAGAGAGTCTTTAAACCTCTTTTGTTGACCACCAGCATTACACTTTCCATTTTTAAGTTCGGAATAGAGTAGTTGCTTTGGAAGACGATAATCAGGCATCTACACAACAGGACACCCAATAGGGCGTTTCTCTCCATGGCACTGGCCTCTACCTTTTTATTGTATTTAGGATATAATTTACCCCCTGACAGTTCAATCCACTGAGGTGGGGGGAAATGTTACCACTTCCCATATACAATTCTATTCACTCGTATGGAGTGCACTTGGGGCGGGGGGCAAAGGGGTGCTGCCATCCTCTTAGGATCATAGGAAGATTCCTTATGCTGAATTGGAACTCAGCCCATTGATCCATGTACAGTGGTACCTCGGGTTACAGACGCTTCAGGTTACAGACTGCACTAACCCAGAAATATTACCTCGGGTTAAGTACTTTGCTTCAGGATGAGAACAGAAATCGGGGTCCGGGGGCACAGCAGCAGGAGGAGGCCCCATTAGCTAAAGTGGTGCTTCAGGTTAAGAACAGTTTCAGGTTAAGAATGGACCTCCGGAACAAATTAAGTACTCAACCCGAGGTACCACTGTACTGTCTACAGTTAACAGGCAGGGTTTCAGGCCAGAAACACTCCCAGCCATACTTGGAGGTGGTGAGGATCGAAATTGAGACTTTCTGCATTCAATGGAGATGCTCTACTATTTGACCTACAGCCCTTCCACCCACTGTCTATTCTCTCTGGCAGTGATGTTCCTGAGATGCACTTCCACTTATTATTGAGGGGAAGTGCGTGGAACAGGTCTCAGTGTTTCGATTTCTGGGAATGGAGTTGAGAGACGACCTAACCTGGGGAGAGAACAGCAAAGACCTGGTGAAGAGAGCACAGGAGAGGTTATATTTTCTGAGAATCCTCCGGAAAAACAATCTCTCAAAGGACCTGTTGATGGCATTCTACCATTGCACTGTGGAGAGCGTACTAACTTACGGTCTGTGCGTGTGGTTTGGGAGCTGCACGGCCAGGGAAAAAACAATGCTATCCAGGGTTGTAAAGACTGCGGAGAGAATTATTGGGTGCACTCTTCCCACCTTAGATCAAATCTATGCTGCCAGGTGCCATAAGAAAGCAGCAGAGATAGCACATGATAGTACGCACCCCGGAAATGATCTCTTTCAGCTTCTGCCTTCTGGAAGAAGGTATAGGGTTATAAAGACCAGGACTAGCCGCCTGAAAAACAGTTTCTACGCTAATGCAATTCTGGTTCTAAACGCAGCATAAGGGGTCTCTGTAGTATAGTGTATTTTAAAATGGGGTTTTAGAGTTTTTTTAGGGGTTTTTGAATGTTTTATGTAGTTTTTATGTAGTTTTATGTAGTTTTTATGTAGTTTTTCAATTTCATTGTTCCGCAAGGGACAATGACAATAAGGATATCATATCGTATCGAATATCCACACAGAACACTATAA
Organism: Podarcis cretensis; assembly: GCF_951804945.1. Taxonomy (NCBI): domain Eukaryota; kingdom Metazoa; phylum Chordata; class Lepidosauria; order Squamata; family Lacertidae; genus Podarcis; species Podarcis cretensis. Next base: position 7,472,867 of record NC_137171.1, read on the forward strand.
ATTCCCAAGAGTCCTTGCTAAACGAAAACCCTTCCATTGTGCATATTTAACCACCCTGAATAATAATGGCCATTTTGCCTGTTCAATAGTTTCTCCAAGCAGGTAGCAAGCAAAACATCTCATTCCCTTGCTTCCCTAGTTCATCCCACGTAAACTGAGAAAAGTCAAAATGTCAAGTTTTTGGCTGTCTTTAGAAAACAAACACCATCATCATCCAGGGATCAGGCTTTAGTTATTCGACCGCAATGTGTATTCTTAGTCACCATAAAATGCAGATACTCGTCTGCAGGGCAAACAACTTTTGACAGATTAACATTGTGATAGTATTTCCAAATGGAAATAGCGAGGCAAACAAGGTGCGTCAAAACAGCAGTAAGAGGCTCTCCAGATGTGACTCACCAAAGAATTCCCTTCATGCTTCTAGTCACTATGGGGAAAGTTTTGAGCCAGCCCTGGATGGTTTGCATTCTGTTCAGGGAGGGTAAGTGAGCCTGAGCTGCTGCCTTGAAGCATTCTGGGAAGAGATCTTGTAGCCCCTTTTGGAAGAGAGCCGTGCAGTAGTTCACATACATAGACAGGACACCTAGACCTTTAATTATCTATTTTTTGTTTGAGATTTGGGCCATCTGCTTGCAGGAAAGGAACTTTCTGTTGTTCAAGAAAGAAATACTGCTGGTACCTAATAGCAAACATCAGGGTTTTTTATACTGGCAAATAATAATAATAATAATAATAATAATAATAATAATAATAATAATTTATTATTTGTACCCCGCCCATCTGGCTGGGTTTCCCCAGCCACTATGGGCAGCTTTCACAGAGACCAAAAATACACTAAAATGTCACACATTGAAAACTTCCCTGAACAGGGCTGCCTTAAGATGTCTCCTGAATGTCAGGTAGTTGTTTATCGCTTTGACATCTGATGGGAGGGCATTCCACAGGGCGGGCGCCACTACCGAGAAGGCCCTCTGCCTGGTTCCCTGTAGCTTTGCTTCTCGCAATGAGGGAACCACCAGAAGGCCCTCGGAGCTGGACCTCAGCGTCCGGGCAGAACGATGGGGGTGGAGATGCTCCTTCAGGTATACTGGGCCGAGGCCGTTTAGGGCTTTAAAGGTCAACACCAACACTTTGAATTGTGCTCGGAAAAGTACTGGGTACGTAGATGGAGAGCAGCAAATGTAGAAACAATTGTGTTGTTTAGATGAGCAGTGAAATTACCCTAAATTGATACTGGGGACATCAAATGATGGAGAAAGGGGCAGGTTTAAACATTCTCACAAGCACACTCAATTCTGCCGCTTACTCTCTCCTACATAATTCAATAGTTGCCACTGACCTGTAAGGAGTAACGTATATGGCAGCCTTTCTCAAACTTGGGTCCCCAGATGCTGTTGGACTACAACTCCCACCATCCTTAGCTGCCAGGACCAGTAGCCAGGGATGATGGGAGTAGTAGTCCAACAACATCTGGGGAACCAAGTCTGAGAGAGGCCTGTGTGTGGGTAACAATAGTTGACTGAGGGGAGCCTTAGTCATGCAGTGGATCCCACCAAACATTGACTTAGCTATATCTCTTTATTTTCCTCCAATAGAATGGGTACCATTTACTTCTAGGAAAAAATAAAGCATTATGCCTGGAGGTAGCAGTTGTGGTGGGATCAAAAGCACCCCTCTACCCCTGGGTAGTCTGGCCTGTACACAAGGGGTAGGGCCTTGCACACAAAAGAAAGAGATAATTGAATACAGGCTTTTCCCTTACCCAAAGAGCCCACTTGACAGGGTTACAATCTATCTGTTTCTAGGCCAGCTGAACGTGAATATTTTTGGATGGAAATTGAATAATGCAGGCAAGTTGCTGAAATATCACAAATGGTTCATTGGCAATGGGGGTTGGGGTTTTTTTTTAAGTAAAACTGAAATGTAGTGATTTTTCCCCAGAAAGGGGAAATCTGAATTAAAGGGTGGGTACTGTTCACGCGGGTGGTGCTGTGGGTTAAAACACAGAACTTGGGACTTGCCGATCAGAAGGTGAGTGGTTCGAATCCCTGCGATGGGGTGAGCTCCCATTGCTCAGTCCCTACTCCTGCCAACCTAGCAGTTCGAAAGCATGTCAAAGTGCAAGTAGATAAATAGGTACTGCTCCGGCAGGAAGGTAAACGGTGTTTCCATGCGCTGCTCTGGTTCGCCAGAAGCGGCTTAGTCACGCTGGCCATATGAATTAATTAATTTTATAATGAATGATTTTAGAGTGTTGTGTTGTGTTGTACTTTTGTACTGTTTTATGGTTCTTAGCCACCCTGAGCCCGGCTTCGGCTGGGGAGGGCGGGATATAAATAAAATTTATTATTGTTATTACTATGATGATGATGATGATGATGATGATGACCCGGAAGCTGTACGCCGGCTCCCTCGGCCAATAAAGCAAGATGAGCATTGTAATCCCAGAGTCGGTCACGACTGGACCTAATGGTCAGGGGTCCCTTTACCTTTTACTGTTCAGCACTTTGAAGCCAACAATGTATAAATGTTGCAAAAAAATAATGTGGGCATAAGGAGCACCCGTCCCATAATAAATACTTGTCCAGAAGCACCCTAGGTGGAATGCATAATAAGAGCAGCACACATAAATAGCCCAATCCCAAAATTGCATCCATACATTTTCCCTACTAATGCAAATAGCAGCTTGAGGAAGAGGGGTGATTTTCATCAGGAAGCCAGTATGGGTCACCCTATTGCTGTGTGCCCGATTTGAATGGAGTATTTGTGCATGTGTTTGTGTGTGCGCGTGCGCGTGCGCGCATGAGCCAGTGTGGTGTAGTGGTTAAGAGCTGGGGACTCATAATCTGGTGAGCCGGGTTCGCTTCCTGGCTCCTCCACATGCAGCTGCTGGGTGACCTTGGGCCAGTCACACTTCTGTGAAGTCTCTCAGCCTCACTCACCTCACAGAGTGTCTGTTGTGGGGGAGGAAGGGAAAGGAGAATGTTAGCCGCTTTGAGACTCCTTCGGGCAGTGATAAAGCGGGATATCAAATCCAAACTCTTCTTCTTCTACTTCTAGCCTAGCCACAAGACGAATGAAAGGGTGGTGAGGCCCAACTGAGAATGTCTCCCTTTAACACACTTTTCATTCATTCATTTGTTATGCAAGAGCAGGCAGATCAAACAAACAAAGCGGGGAGCCTATGGGCTCATATTTTCCTTGAGGAATATTGCAAGGAAGAAGACCACCCTAAAGATAAATTTAAAGGGACCCCTGACTGTTAGGTCCAGTCACGAACGAATATAAGGTTGCGGCACTCATCTCGCTTTACTGGCTGAGGGAACCAGTGTACAGCTTCCAGGTCAGGTGGCCAACATGACTAAGCCGCTTCTGGAGAACCAGAGCAGCGCACGGAAACGCCGTTTACCTTCCCGCCGGAGTGGTACCTATTTATCTACTTGCACTTTGACGTGCTTTCGAACTGCTAGGTTGGCAGGAGCAGGGACTGAGCAACGGGAGCTCACCCCATCGCAGGGATTCGAACCGCCAACCTTCTGATCGGCAAGCCCTGGGCTCTGTGGTTTAGACCACCCTACCCCTTCATAAAATTAAAAAATGTGGATGTCTGGACATGCAGAAGCATCAGCCAGCAGAAGAAATTTCTCCTGGGCTTCCTCTGCCTGGCTTGTTTCCCCCTTGCTGTACACAACTAAGTCCAGAGAGGTGCACAGTAGGGGTGCCAGGTACAAAAGAGGGCAAAGCTTTTTCACCTTTAATGGTTGTAGAGTTGGGGGAGATTTGCCATGCTAACATACACAGAAAATATTAGAAGGGAAGGCAGAGCAGGAGTCTGTGCTCATTGAAGTAACCGCTTGCTGCTCCCTTTACCACAGGTTCACACACACACCCCACACATTATACAGTGGTACCTTGGGTTACATACGCTTCAGGTTACATATGCTTCAGGTTACATACGCTTCAGGTTACAGACTCTGCTAACCCAGAAATAGTACCTCAGGTTAAGAACTTTGCTTCAGGATGAGAACAGAAATCGTGCTCCGGCAGCCCGGCGGCAGCAGGAGGCCCCATTAGCTAAAGTGGTGCTTCAGGTTAAGAACAGTTTCAGGTTAAGTACAGAGCTCCGGAATGAATTAAGTACTTAACCCGAGGTACCACTGTATAAAGTGTGCCAGTCCTCTCCTCACCCACCCTGCCATACACCTCAGCCTATGGGAATGAAAATTCGCACGTATCTACAGTGCCCTCTAGCCTTGAGAAGTGGGCATTTGCTCCCTTCCAACGGCGAACAAAGCAGGACTTGTCTTGCCGAGACACTTCCTGAAATGAAAAGGGGCATGAAAGCGAGAGGATTAGAGACTAAGCTCTGAATAGCATCTCTGTAGACTGAGAGGTGGGGCCGAGGAACTGAAGTGAGAGGGAGGGAGGGAGGGAGGGAGGGAGGGAGGGAGGGAGGGAGGGCTGGTGATGCTTCCACAAATCAAACAGTGAATTATTGGGAAACTGGGAAGGGGGGGGGAGCAGTGGACACGTTTTAATTCGGCACCAGATAGACAAGCTAAATATTTGAACTAGTTTAGCAGGGCAGGACTGGGGCCAATATTGAAATGAAAAATAGCAGTTGGCTGTAGACAAGGGGGACAGGTTGCTAGCAAGGCACTCAGGGCTGCTTCTCATAGCATTGCTATGAGCTGTCCAGGTATGTTCTCCTCATTCCAGCTCCCAGCAGTCCTTGAGGCCTGTATGAGTCACTGTTTACCTCCTAGCTGTTACCACACAGAGAAGCTGGGCAGGCCACAGCAACCTGGCAGCTAGGACGGAACTGAGATGTGAGCAGGCGCTGTATTCACTCGTTGCCCTGAATGCGATTAAAAAGGTGTGGGGCTAAGAGGTGCCATCGCTGCTATCATATTCCTTGCTGGCTCAGCATGGGCATGAGGAATGACCAAAGCAAAGAGCTTTTTCTACATCTGTAGTGCAACGTGAAGGGGTTGAAATCATAGGTGGAACCTTCACGTAGAGAGCAAGGGATGCAGGTGGCACTGTGCATTAAACCACAGAGCCCAGGGCTTGCCAATCAGAAGGTCGGCAGTTAAAATCCCCGTGACGGGGTGAGCTCCTGTTGCTCGGTCCCTGCTCCTGCAAACCCAGCAGTTCGAAAGCACGTCAAAGTGCAAGTAGATAAATAGGTACCACTCTGGCGGGAAGGTAAACGGCGTTTCCCTGTGCTGTTTTGGTTTGCCAGAAGCGGCTTAGTCATGCTGGCCACATGACCCGGAAGCTGTCTGCAGACAAACGCCGGCTCCCTCGGCCTATAGAGCAAGATGAGCGCCACAACCCCAGAGTCAGTCACAACTGGTCCTAATGGTCAGGGGTCCCTTTACCTTTACACGTAGAGAGCAGGGCTGCAGGGCTGCATTTGCAAAGCAGTTCATTTTAAGCAAGGCGGGGAGACTGCAGGAGCCACGGTGCTCTCAGTCCTGAAGCTGGCTAATGAAGGAGAGAAAGGGTCCATTGGCAAGGAGAAATTGGTGAGCAAATTGAATGCTTAAGCTTTGCTCTGCCAGCCATGTCCCATTAAAAACACACACACATTCTTCCCAATCTACTCCCCAGCCCCCCAATGCTCCAAGACCAGAAATAAACCCAGCTCGGGAGGCAAAGAATCCTTCTGGTCACCAAGTCTGCCTTAAAATTGCCCTCCAGCTCATTACTGTTGAGAAGCACCAGAAAAAACTGACTTCTACCAGGTCCCACTTATTTCTCCATCTGGCCCAGTATTGTCAGCTCTGACAAGCTCTCCAAGGCCTATCTCATCAGCTGAACCCTTATTCTTTTACATGAAAATGGCATGGATTAAACCTAGGGGTTTGGGCATGCACTCCACCACTTAGAGTGGTGAGAGATAGTGTGGTGCAGTGGTTAAGAGCGGTAGACTCGTAATCTGGTGAACTGGGTTCGCGTCTCCGCTCCTCCACATGCAGCTGCTGGGTGACCTTGGGCTAGTCTCTCAACCCCACTCACCTCACAGGGTGTTTGTTGTGGGGGAGGAAGGGAAAGGAGAATGTTAGCCGCTTTGAGATTCCTTAAAGGTAAAGGGACCCCTGACCATTAGGTCCAGTCATGACCGACTCTGGGGTTGCAGTGCTCATCTCGCTTTATTGCCCAAGGGAGCCGGCGTACAGCTTCCGGGTCATGTGGCCAGCATGACTAAGCCACTTCTGGTGACCCAGAGCAGCGCACGGAAACACCGTTTACCTTCCCGCTGGAGCAGTACCTATTATCTACTTGCACTTTGACATGCTTTCGAACTGCTAGGTTGGCAGGAGCAGGGACCGAGCAATGGGAGCTCACCCCGTCGCGGGGATTCAAACCGCCGACCTTCTGATCGGCAAGTCCTAGGCTCTGTGGTTTAACCCACAGCGCCACCCGCGTCCTTTGAGACTCCTTAGGGTAGTGATAAAGCAGGATATCAAATCCAAACTCTTCATCTTCTTCTTCTTAGCTAGAAAATAATAATATTTCAGAAAAACTGACTTCTGTGGGAGAAGGGAAGACAGCAGTACTCAAACTGCCCCCTTCAAGACAGGAGGGTGCAGAAGAAGATATGATATATGGAAGCTGGAGAATTCTATCAGGAGCAGGAATTCCTGCAATTTGCATGTTTGTCTGAGGTCAGAAGCAGCAATCAAGCAAGCGTTTTTTTAGTCCACAAACATTATAATTATATTGTGGATTGTTTTGTTTTTATGTCTCCCTTGACTGGAATGCACTGCAATTAATTACACAATTAATTATGTGCATTTTGGCCATCCCGGAAAGCAAAATGAACGAAGTAGGTTTTAGAGGAAGACAAGGGAAGAAATTGGTTCCTGCTTACATTCCTAGGATGAAGCTATGCGCTCCTTAATTTTGTTCCCAGCGCTGTGAGCAGAATGAGGCCAAGTGAGGAATCATTAAGGGAAATGATCATTACTGATCACCACCTACTAGAGAATTATCTGGAAGGGACGCTGTGTTGTTGTGAAGAGCTCAGAAGAGGCCCAGAATTCCAGCTATGTTGCTGGGGGAGTCAACACTCCAGTTTAACTCATCATGCCTGAATTCCATGGCCCAAGAGCTGTGTGCTTTTTCTTCCTTCCCCACCCCCTCCTTCTGCTTCTAAGCATGCACTCAGGGTGCCATCTAGAGCTTTCCAAGGTTACTGTCATGCATCAACGTTTGGTCTTTGCATTGCTTACACTGGGGATAGAGATATTTCCAAGCTGACTGTCTATCATCTCAAGTTGCCAAATGTTCATGCTGGAAAACGTAGCAGGATTATGCTTTCATAGCACAGGGGATAGGGAGGAAGAGCTTTGTCATCTTTCTTTCCTCGTGGAGCTGGTGAAAGGATTTAGGAAACATTTCTTCCTCTATAAGCCATGTTGTCTCCCAGTCCGTAACATGGGACCCACTTTTATTTTTTTGTTTACATATTGTTTGTCTTTCTTACTGTACCTTGGAAGCAAAGCTTTGCTGAGGAGCCAAGCCGAGCTGAGAGCTAAGATTTAATGTGTGGGAAGAGAGAGGGTTGAGATTGAGGCCAAGCCTTGAGAAGAGAGCTTCTAGTTCTTCTACCATCCTGTAATATTATTGTTGTTGTTGTTTATTAAATCTGTATACAGGCCTTCATCCAAAGATCCCAGGGCGGTTCCCAACAGAAAAATATATAAAATAAAACAAAAGCAAGGCAATAAACCCCCAACACATACACACAATATTCATGGCCAGTGTGTTTTTTGGTACTAGCTAGGATCCCTTTTAAGGGACGTGGGTGGCGCTGTGGGTTAAACCACAGAGCCTAGGACTTGCTGATCAGAAGGTCGGCGGTTCGAATCCCCGCGACGGGGTGAGCTCCCATTGCTCTGTCCCTGCTCCTGCCAACCTAGCAGTTCAAAAGCATGTCAAAGTGCAAGTAGATAAATAGGTACCACTCTGGCGGGAAGGTAAACTGCGTTTCTGTGCACTGCTCTGGTTCGCCAGAAGCGGCTTAGTCATGCTGGCCACATGACCCGGAAGCTGTACACCGGCTCCCTCAGCCAATAAAGCAATAAAGTCAGTCACGACTGGACCTAATGGTCAGGGGTCCCTTTACCTTTACCTAGGATCCCTTTTGAATTAATTTTCAGATTTCATATTGGACTGCTGTGACCTCACCCCTATCCCCCATCTTCAAAGCACATTAACATTAACCTGCAATGGTTACTTCCACACCACATGTTTAAAGCACATTCATGGCACTTGAATAGTCACGCGTGTTAACAGGAAGGAACGGGACGGGGATCCTGAGACCCTCTACAAGTTGTTGGGCCACATGACCTCTGTCATCCCTGTCCATTGTCCATGGTGGCTGGGCCTGACTAGAGCTGGAGTCCAACAAGATCTGCAAGGCCAAAGATTCCCAACCTTGGAATAAAATATGCTCAACATGTTACACACTAAATAATGTGGTAGAATCTTGAAATGCTCTACTTCAGATTGGGGATGGCAAGGGGTCATACTTTGAAGATAAGGAGCATGCCATGGAGATGGGTTCTAACCCTAATTTTCTTCCAGACATGCTAATGTTCTAAATGTATAGGAATGCAAAATTTTATCCTTGAAGGAATATTCATATGTGCAATATTATTATTTATTATTATTATTCATTTGCCTTCTATACTGCTTTATCATAGAATCATAAAACTGAAGAGCTGGAAGGCAACCCAAGTGTCATCTAGTCCAATTTCATTTTAAAAACATCAAATAAAACATTATAGAAGAAAGTCAAATATATATACGTTCAAAGCATTCAATGCAATAATACCCGCACCCAACCCTATTGCCCTTCAAGGAGGTTGTAAAGTCTGGGAAAATCTTTGCCACTTGATTCTAGTAATGATAAATTAGTCCTTTGTAAAGATGTGGTTAGCATTTGACCTGTTGGCAGAAGGAATGAGTCAATTAAGGAGCTTTCCCCATCTATTGGGTTTGGTCAGCAATCTAAACAATCCTAGCTCTTCACAGGAATCCACTCCAGTCACACCTGGTTGCATCTGAAGACAAAGATGGAGTTGTCTGGAGCTGACTCTGAATGATTCATTTCTGGAGGAATCGTCTTGCACTGCGTGGATTCCAATTAGGAAGACTTGTTGCCTCCTTGTTGCCTGAGACGGGAAGCTGGTGCACTTTAGTGGCAAAGAGGGTGATCTGGTTTCAAATCACACCTCAGCCATAGGCTGTCTAGGTGGGCCAAGATAAGACACTTCCTTCCTGCCTCAGCATCTCATCTGCAAAATGGGGAGAATAACACTGACCTTCCTTAGGAAGTTGATGGTTTATAGGTGATTAGAAAACTGTCTGTAAAATGCTTTGAAGCCCAATAATGCTATTGATTTATTTGATTAAAAGATTGGCTCTGCAGGGTTTGGGAGAACCTCCAATGTGGCTACAACATCACTACAACATTCTCTTAAAAATTACTTAAAACTAGATTTAAAAGACCTAGATGAACAAGCGGTAAAAACAAAACACCACAAATAAAACAGTTTTAATGGGGAATCACAAAAGTTCTTGGTGGTCCAGATCAAAAGACAGAATATGTGCCAAGGAGAAAGCTAAATCAATTTCACAGAGTTTCCAGCAATCAGAAACAATTTGACAGCATCTCGGTGACTTCAGAATAAGTGCAATCGCATTCTCATGTAAGTGAAGGGGTAGGAAAGGTCAAGCTATGTGTATTTTTCTTGCAGTGAATGTTAAAGTCTTAACTTGATGTACTTTTAAACTCCCCGTGTATCTCCTGGCCCAATCAGATAAATCAACATATATTATTTTCACATTTCACATGGTTGCTGCAGGAAACAGTGGGATAATGCTAGGAGTAGGTGACTATGTCAGTTCTGATTTCTCTCTTTCTCACTTTTCCCTCCTAAATTCAATTCTCCACATCTCTACATCAGAAAAATATTCATGAAAATTCATCAGCATTTCATTGCAAATTTCTCCTAATAGAGAAACTTTAATGAATGTTTTCCTAACATGCAAATTTTGCAAAGCTAATATAATGCATTTTTGTATGTTATTTTTGCTAATATATGCAATTATAGCCACACTTTCACCTAATATATGCATTTTTGGTACATACTATTTGGCTGGCGAACCACCCTGCAAAATTCAGAGACGTGTGAATTTTGAAGGCTGTCTATATTTCACTTTGTGGATTGGTTCAGAAAGCATGGATTGGGTATGTTTGCCTTTGAGTTAGAACTGGATCAAATTTCTCCCCCCAACCCTAATATTTATATTGCTAATATTTATGCATCACTGCAGAAATCAGAACAGGAGAAGAGGTGGGATTCCTGCAGTGTGCAGGGGTTCAATGTCCTGGGGACAGGGGGAAAGCAGAGATCTTTATTTAACACGGTAAGGCATAAATGTTTCATATCAGATTTCTCTGGCAGGTAAGGTGTGCTGTGATTTCCCCTGCATGCATATGATCTTTTCCAGAATGAAAGAAAGAAAGAAAGAAAGAAAGAAAGAAAGAAAGAAGGAAAGATCTTTTTAGAAGAGACAGAGAAAGCAGCTCCACCCAACAGAGGAAATGTTTACCATTTTTCCAGACAAGTCCAGTCTCTTACATAGGTGTGGCAAAGTACGGCAAGTGTTCTTGTTTGCCTTATAAGGCCATCTCTTGCTCTTCTCGCTGATCGGCTGACCAATCAGGAGAGGAATGCCAGCATTCCAACCTCAACCGAGTCTTGCAACATCTGCCAGGACTTAAAAGAAAAAAAATTATTTGAGCTCACCAGGTGCATTGGCAGCAGCACACACAGGCTTGGAGGTGGTGAGGTAGCCAAAACCACTCCCAACAGCTCAGTCCGTGGCTTTTGAGCAAGGCTGAAATTCAGCACACAAGGCCTGGTGCCTATTTTTCTTTTTCTTTTTTGAATCCCACCGAAACCAATTCCTTGAGTAACAGTTGCCCAGACATTTTGCAATGTTACTGGGCAGTGTGAGAACTGAACTATCTTATTCAGGTGTGTGGAATACCTGATATCCTGAGTGCCTATGAACTGGTGCTCGTGTCACAGCTACAACATGGAGACTGCTTCAATTTCTTCCATGTATCAAAGGATGAGTCCTTCTTGAGAAATGGCTTGCCACAATCACCACACCAATCAGGCAATTCCCCACCACCACAACCACTCTGTAAAGGTAAAGGACCCCTGACAGTTAAGTCCAGTTGTGAATGACTCTGAGGTTGCGGCAGTCATCTCGCTTTACTGGCCGAGGGAGTGTTTGTCCGCAAACAGTTTTTCCGGGTCATGTGGCCAGCATGACTAAGCTGCTTCTGGCGAAACCAGAGTAGCACACGGAAACACCGTTTACCTTCCTGCCGGAGTGGTACCTATTTATCTACTTGCACTTTGACGTGCTTTCAAACTGCTAGGTTGGCAGGAGCTGGGACTAAGCAACGGGAGCTCACCCCATCGCGGGGATTAGAACCACTGACCTTCCGATTGGCAAGCCCTAGGCTCAGTGGTTTAGACCACAGCACCACCCATGCTATGCCACACCAATTTTGTGTTGTGTGTGATGATGTGCAGAATATTCATATAATCCATGCGTGAGCCACTTCACACAGCTGACCCCCACAGAGAGTGTGTCAGTCACACCATGTGCAGCGGCCCCAATGCACAATCATAAAATAACATCATTGAGCATTCTGTTCTCTTTTTAAACACTTCAGTACATATTTTAATGCCCTGAGTGCTTCAAAGGTCATCTTTGCGGTGTTCTTAGCTACTACCCATGAAATCTGTGTCTTTACATATGAATATTAGAAGAGTCTGCTGCAACAGGCCAATGGACATACCACCTCTTTCAAAAGTTCTGGGCACTGGCTGAGGCTGATGGGAATTGAAGTCCAAGAACCTATGCAGAGCCACAAATTCTTCACCCCTACCCTAGAGGCAGGGATAAGGGGAAAGCAATGCTATAACAGTGCTCAGTGAGAGGGTACAGAATGGTAGGCGTCCCCTAGATGAAATCTGCAAGTCCGCCCTTTCTCCTAATGTATGCCCTCCTATAGCTTTCCCAGTAGCTCTGGGAGACTGCACAATAGGTCTCTCCCACACCAAATTAGAGCACGGTGTCAATAATTGTACATCCCTTTTAAAGCTGCAAAATGTTGCAGATTTCCTGGTGGCTGCTTCCACTTCCTGATCCACAAATCAGCTGAGCAGCTCTCTGGGAAAATGAGCTGGCTGATCTATTTCCGTTCCATTTCCACACAACCCTTCACACAAAGGAAACTGAGGCTGACCTATAGGGACTTGCCCAAGCCTATGCAATGAGTCCATGGCAGAAATGAGATTTGAAACCAGGTCTGCAAAATCCATCTCCAGCTCTATCCACTTCTATCATGGAGTCTTGCTTTTGGGGCTGTGTGTATACTCTTGTCTTCCATTTGGGAAATGTATGTGTGCACATGCAGAGCTGAAAGGCATGTGCCTGAACAAACATGACCGGGAATTTCCAGGCAGCTAATAGCTTCCCTGCTAAACTTCCAAGTTACAAAGCTATCTAGCCTTGGTTGGATCAGAAGGAACATGTGTCTGACAACCTAGGAAGGAGAGGTTCTTAAATGTTGCTTTTAGTTTGCGAGTCTGTGGGCAGGGACTTGTGTGTTTTATAGAAAATGCCTAGTGCATATTACGCCATGGAATATCACTTCCTGGAGGGAAATCTGCCTGCCTACCTTTCTCTCAAACACACACATCATGTATCTCAATTCATACAGAAAGGCATTCTGCAAGGCCTCAAAGAACTTTGCACCCAGTGTCAGATGGATGGCCAAATGAAAAAGAGGGCTTGCACCTATAAGAATTGTGTAGAAAAGGGAATTGCAGCAAATCCAACTTGTTATGCAAGAGGTGGGGGGTTCTTATTTGCCTTTGGTACTATAGTGGTACCTCGGGTTAAGTACTTAATTCGTTCTGGAGGTCCATTCTTAACCTGAAACTGTTCTTAACCTGAAGCACCACTTTAGCAAAAGGGGCCTCCTGCTGCCGCCGCGCCACCAGAGCACGATTTCTGTTCTCATCCTGAAGCAAAGTTCTTAACCTGAAACACTATTTCTGGGTTAGCGGAGTCTGTAACCTGAAGCGTCTGTAACCTGAAGCGTATGTAACCCGAGGTACCACTGTACTGGCAAAAAGTCTACTGGTAACCAATGATCGCCACCAGCACCTTCACAAAAGGTGGGTGGCTAAGTTTCGTTTCTCTCTATGCAATAATAAAACAGATTGGACAAGCTGTTCTCACAAGGGTGGAGTCCTTTTAATTGCATACTTGACGTCCTCCTCAGAGCTTCAAGTGAACTAGAACAACAGCGCCACCAAGTGGTCTCCTGAAAATTGTGGACAGGCAGCAAAGGAACACTCAGGCAAGTAGAGCTGTGGCTCTGGGACACTATGCTCCAAGGACAGATGTGCAGCCATCTTGCCTTTCCCCTTTTCTTCCACTGTCACCCATTCATGAGAACCTGATTTCAATTTCTTTTTGGTTTTAAAGTTCCAAGCCCTCGTGATGTTGTTGACAATGCACTGAGAAACACCAGGACAGTAACGGGAAGAAGAAGGGGGGGGGGAACCTCACATTTAGATGGTGAGGTGAGGTCATATGGTGCTCTCTTACTGCTCCCTCACATTCCCCTGAAGACACTGAATGATTCTGTCCCTCCTGCAGCAACACAATGTCTTTGCAGGATGTGGCGGGACCCCAAACCTATACAAACCAAAAAATCAAATGCCTGGGCATCGAAGTAAAAAGTGGCTGTGGCTTGCATGGGTCATTCTGCGTGCAAATGTTGAGGTTTCTTGCTACAAAGTATGGATTTCTTAGACACGGACTTTAAATTTAGTTTGCTGCTGCACATACAATGGAGTGAAAGCCTTCTCGGGTTCCTAAGCAGGCCAGTTTCTTAGGCCCCATGTGCACTATACATTTAAAGTGGGATGATGCTACTTTAGACAGCCACGGCTTCCCCCAAAGAATCATGGGAAGTGTAGTTCATTAAGGGAGCTGAGAGTTGTCGGGAGGCAGCTGTTGCCCTCACAGAGCTACAGTTCCTGGAGTTCCCTGGGAAGAAGGATTGACTATTATTATTTTTTTAATACATATTTATTAAAGTTTTTTGAATACAAATGCTTAATAAACAAAATAACATATATTGTAACATAATTTCATCACTTCTTTGGACTCCCTCACGTCTCCCGCTCCCACTTATATCTTTACAAAAAAAAAATTTTCCAAGCAAATTATCCACTTATTTGCAATCTTATGTCCGCTCATTTAAATAAAATCTATCAGTTCTCCAAAAAATTTATATTTTCCTTAATCTCACTTATCGTCAAATTCGAATCTAATTCAATGGTAGGCAATTATTTGTGATCTAGCATCCTTCTTAACATTCAACCAAATTACAATATTTTTGTAGATACATCTTGAATTTCTTCCAGTCTTCTTCAACCCTCTCTTCTCCCAGGTCTCGAATTCTACCAGTCATCTCGGCCAGTTGCATATAGTCCATCAGCTGCATCTGCCATTCTTCCATCTGCCATTCTTCCACTCTGAAAATTGTATCTCTATGAGGGGACGAAGGGTCTCCTGGCAACTCTCTGTACCCTTAACAAATTCCCAGGATTCTTTAAGTGCAGGTGGGGCTTAGATGCTTCATTTTTTTTATTATTGAAGCAACTGAAGTTTCCCCCGCTGAGTGGCAGCCTCACAGGTATCCAAGAGAGAGATTAATTCTTTCTTTAAGTGACTTTGGGCCTTCAAACCAATGGAGCCTCTCACTATTTTACAGAGGGATTCAATCACATACTGGCAGATTCTAGCCTGTTCTCCAACCGCCCACCCACTGGACTTCTTGTGGTAAGGAAAGTGACAGGAAAGCATGGAACAACACTTGTTTGGTGCAACTTTCTCTAAACTGCCCACAAACAAATCTGAATGGACGCTCATTAATTAGCCAATTCTGTCTAACCTCGCTGCAAGCAAATCAGGGTGAATGCTCAGTAAACAGCTTGTCTAGAAGCAGACTGAGCTGGAGAAAAGAAGAAAGCATTATTTCATTGTTTGCATTTCAAGCCAAAGGAGGTGCACACAACCAGCTAAAGGCTTCCGTGATGATTTTGAGAATGCCTATAATTACTGGAGACTTTGTGTTTAAGTTTCTTACATGGATTTATATGCGATGACTGTATCTGGTTGTTCTAATCCTTGTGGTGCAACGCCCTGAGCTCAGGTTAGGTGTAAGAATGCAGCTGGTAGATAAATAAAGTTAAAAATACCACCAAGCAGCTATTTTGTAGGGTGAGCTGGGAGCTGAGTCTAGTCTCCAGTTCCCTATCGCACACAGCTGATGTGCAGGATATTAACCTTTTGTAAGTGGCTCTGTGGGTTTGACAGCAAATGGTAGAAGTGCTGGGAATAGGAAATGCAGCCCTATCCATGTTGAATCGTGTTTGTGTTGAGGTTGAGTGGATTGTTAACTGCCCCATGGACCACTCCTCTCGCCATGGGCATCTTCGGTGCTTTGCCAGTCTATGCCTGAGAGGCTGGTTCTGCAAATGTGCTGAAAGGCGGAAAAATCACTGCAAACCAGTTCTTTGAGAAGGTAGAAGGGCAAGAGGGGAGAATGAATAGAATGCACTGGTTTGGTAGCTTTGTAGCTTGGCTTCCCTGTAATAAGTTGCGGGGGGGGGGATAACTGAGCTCACTGCAAGAGCACCCACAGAGTCCAGAACCCAGTCTGTGATGGCCTGGTTCACTTAACATAAAACCAGTGAGCCTTCTGCCACCACCAGAAGCACTAGGAATGGGCAATTCTGTCCATTTAGGTTTCTCATTTTTCCAGTCTTAAGTTCAGCTCTCACTACTTCCACATCAGTTTGCAATTTTTTGTGTTTTGTTTGTTTTTAAGGCCTCATAAAAATCCATCTTCATTTCTCCTAATTACTCATTTCTGCAAAGCAATTCCCCATAACATAATGCTTTTTTTTTTTTGTTTCTGCTTTCAGGTATATGCACATTTTAAAAATGCATGCTTAACCCTAGAATATGCATTTCGGGACACATTACTTGGCTGGAGAAACACATTGCAAAATTCTGAGAACTCTGGAGGGTTGCTGAGTTTTGGATGGCATATTGTTAAAGAAAGGGTAAATTAGGTACATTCACCTTTAAATGTGAACTGAATCGAACTTCCCACCCCCCACCCCCCGCAACTTTGTTAAATACTAGGCCTTGTGTGAGCAATTGTGCATGACTGTGGTATTTCATAGTCCAGGGTGGAGGAGCACTGTTGAGGGCCGAAGGACAGGTAAAAGGGTGAGTCACTCCCAAAGGGCAGGGCAGGCGAGACGGAAGGAGAGAGAAATGGCACACTCAAAAGCTTTCTGCCCCATTTCCCCCCGCCTTCTGCAGCTGGTTGTGGGAAATAAGGCTGCAATTGTGAGACTCTAAGAAGGGGATTAAAAGGAACTCCGCTATCAAAATGGGTGGAACAAAGAACCAGCACTTCAGAGTTGGCTGCTTCATCTGGCAAGGGCCTAGGTGGCAGGAGGCCAGGTATAGGCTGCCTCTGCTGTGTAGCAATGGGAAAGACTCTGCCCTCTTCCTGCTGGAGCCTGCGAGTATTTGTGAGCCTAGCAGACACACCCTCTGATTCAGGGATTTGGAAGAGAGAGAAAACATATCTGAAAGGAGCCACCTCATTGCTGAGGAATCCCAGGGTGGGGAGCTGCCCACAGGAGCTGGGATTGGGGGGGGGGCGTTGGGGTGAGGGAAGGCCCATGAAGAAAATCGGTCTAGGCAGCTCTAGCGCAAAGGACAGTTTCTCCTCTCCAACCAGTGCAAAGAGAATGTGCAACAGGAAAGGGAATTTGGTCCCTTAGCTCGTGTGCCCCATCCAGTTCTTATGCAAGACAACCGGCGGGCAAACGTTGTATGCATGTGCATAGGATAGCAACAGGCAGTGCAAAGAAGGGTGCAGACAAGTGATCAGGGAGCACAGAAGCTCGTGCAGTAAAGAGCTCAAAATGGCTCGTGCAAGCAAGACAAGCCGCAGGAAATTCCTTCCACTGCCAAGTGCAGGGAGGCCCAGAGTTCATGTGCTTTCATGTGCTAATGGTCTGATCTCTGGCAGCTGCAGTTTAAAGGCTCTGAGGTCCCATAGCTTCAGTGGAGCACATTTTTAAAATCATGTGCTCCTTGTCTAGCTCGACCCTCAATATAAGGCATGTCCACCCCAACTACCAAAACATGAACACCTCTAGCACATCGTGTTCAAGGAAATGTGCTGGAGAAAGTCACTGCCTTTTAGTGCAGAGGTGGGGAGCCTCAGGACCCATGGATGGCCCCCCAAGCCTCTCTATCTGCCCAGGGGACTCTTTGCAGGCCACACACATTAGCCAGCTGCTGCCGCTACCAGCTACCGCAGCTTCAAACCAAGTGTTTTGGGCTGCCTAGGATGTGTCCTTCAGTGCTGAGAATGCCTCTTGCTTGCCTCGCTGGAAGACAGAGAGGGGTGTACAAGCATGCATGGAAGCAAACCGACTACACAAAGGTGGGGCATATGGGGTGTTAGGTAGTACCTCTGGTGTGGGACATGTCATGCTTCTTCTAGGGTAGTTGTCCACCTTGAGTCCCCGCCCTGCAGTCAGCTCTCACCTGTCAGCATGTGGCAGCTGCCACACACCAGGAATGGCTTCGACTGGTCAACAAATTGCCACCCCTACCTGTTGATTTAGGGACGTGGGTGGCGCTGTGGGTTAAACCACAGAGCCTAGGACTTGCCGATCAGAAGGTCGGCAGTTCGAATCCCCGTGACGGGGTGAGCTCCCGTTGCTCGGTCCCAGCTCCTGCCAACCTAGCAGTTCGAAAGCACAACAAAGTGCAAGTAGATAAATAGGTACCACTCTGGCGGGAAGGTAAACGGCGTTTCTGTGCACTGCTCTGGTTCGCCACATGATCCCACCACATGCTGGCCACATGACCCGGAAGCTGTACGCCGGCTCCCTTGGCTAATAAAGCGAGATGAGCGCCGCAACCCCAGGGTCAGCCACGACTGGACCTAATGGTCAGGGGTCCCTTTACCTGTTGAATTGCTTAACCCAGTGCAAGAAAAGCCAGTTTTTAAAGAGTGAGAGAGGCCTCTTTTGATATTAAAAGAGGGAGACCCCCATCCTAGGGCTTGCATGCTTGTGCACACCTATTCAGAGGAGCTTGCTCGAGACCTTTGGGTATCTAAGGTGAAAAATCCCCAACACTGTGCCTTGGTTCTCCCTACACGAGTGCCCCATATATTGCTGCAAGTTGACAGCGTTCACTGTGCAAGTTATTTGCTGATGCAGATTGGATAGGTTGAACAAGCTGAGGCAGACAAACTACACCCCCACACAGTCACACACAAATACAGGAGGACACCTGTTCCTCACATTGCACAGGACTTTCAAATTCCCCTGTGCACATGGACAGGCCAAAGCACTCATCCAGCTGCATCCGGACAGCGGAGCCTGCAGTGCAAATTCTCACGATGACCAACCCGGTATACTGAGGTAGCCAGGTTGCTGCCCTGCAGGGGTGGGTGCTTCTGATCTGCAGTAGTGATTGTGAGTATGGAAGAAGAAGTGGCACCTAGTTGAGTAAGATTTGTCTTGGCCACCCCTGCAATCTTACGTACTTGCTCCCTGGCCAGCGAAGTGGATAGGATTTCCTCCTTGGATGGAGAGAGAGATGAAGTTGGGAAGCTCTTCATGTGTGTGTCTATGTATGTATATACATAATTTCCTATGCATGCCTCACACTCATTAGTGGCATCAAACAACTAAGGAGCATGTCTAAACCTGAAGAGAAGGTTCCATGGTTTCACTAGCGCCTTTACCCACGTAGAGCCGCACTCCCGGTTATTATGCAACCTGCCTTGCTGTGCGGGACACTGGCATGCACTCCCCATCCAAATTATAGCCTACCAGGAAAAGGCACTGGGTAGTGCAAGAATCTGAGAGACAACCCTGGGTTTCCATGGAAGAGCTCAGAGTCTCCCCAGAAACTTTTTGCTGTGTAGGATCGAAGGCTAGAAGATTAAAGCTGCATTTCCCACAGCCTGGGTCTTAACAAATGTGTGGTCTTTATATAAATGTTGGTCCCATTTGGGGCCCTTAGGCACATTTGGGGTTTTTTTAAGTGTCATGGGTGCAATCACAACATGGCTGCCATGAGGACACGTCTAGTCACAAAATGGCTGCTGTGGGGTGTGGCCAGTCTCAAAATATTGGGAGCGCCCCCAGTCTCCCAGCGTCTGCTTGTGTTCTTTCTCTCTTTGTTCTTCCCCATGCAAGGGACATTGTTCCATTGACTTGCATAGTGGGAGGCAGGTAAAACCTAGAAGATTCTTCTGTATGGCCTCACACCCATGATGCCAAGGGCAGAGGGGGTGTAAATGTGTGTGTAGTTGTATAGTGTGACACACACACACGCCCAATATCCCTGCCATTGAGAGCTGAGCCATCCAGTGCCAGGGATTCAGGGCCATTTTTTCACCTTTGTTGCAACAGTGACCCAAATGCATCAATTTTTCTCCGCCTTCCCAATAGAAGTGAATGACAGACATTCACTAATGGGGGGAAGTAAAGGGGAGACAAGACTGGTCTCATGGTATCTGATGAGTCAAAACATGTATCTTCCCCGAGAACCCAAACTGTTCAAAATCGAATCTGTTGTCATTGCATAGTCCCACATCTTCATCTGCAAAGCCTCAAACCAGGATCTGTTTCTTGGTCACACTGGTGTGTGACAGAATGTTGGAGACTTGTTTATTTACATATCTAGGTAAACTCTAGATGGCTTACAAGTAAAGTGGAGCCCACTCCCAATTCTAATTAAAACTATAAACAATCTTGAAAAATTAATAAATCTTAAGTATCGTTGTAGCTGGACCGTGGCAAATCTGAACTCAGTTTCCTCCTAACCTCTGTACCATAAAATGGTGAGGGCAATTATTTATCCTAGAGAGGCCACCTAAGTGAGTTGATCACTCATGTACTTCAGTGCCATGTAATTTTTTAATATATATATTTACAAAATCTTAATATACTTTACACCCAAATAATTTAGGAATACAGAGCCATTTGTGAATATTAAGAGACATGTGTCATTTTCTTTTTTCTTTTTTGTCATGTACAGTTTAGTGTTTCTGAGTAGACTGCTTTTCAACAACTACTAAGATTACCTAAGAATACAGATAATAACTAGCATAAATAATACACATAAAAGAACTCCTGAGTAATCAATTGTTACATTATTAAATATTGGTCTCATTTCATTTCAAGAAGGATATTATTCATGTTAAAAATAAATGCAATCTCTTCCATCTCCTAAAACTGCTAGATCTTTTTCAAATACATTGCATTGCTAGCTTACACCCATTTGTAACTTCTCTAAATCATTTTTCATTTCTAATTGTGGCAGTTAATTTTACAGTATTTAGTTGCTCCCACCACTAAAAGAGAACATGGGCGTCATGTACTTAGGACTTGCAGCAGAGTCGCCATGCTTCCTCCTTGACCTGACAGCAGAGGCAGTGATTCAACAGGTGTAGCCTTGCTACCTTACCTGCCTAAGTGAAACAGCCACTGCAGGCCCAGACAGATTTTTAAAAACACCTCTTATCATCTCGCACACAATTATTTTCCGCAGAGACAGTTCACTTTCACACTCAGCTATGAGTCAGTGGTAGCTCAGGCCTATGCATGCTTGCTCAAAATTAATTCTCACACCGCGATATGGGGTCTACTCCCAAGTAAGCACTCTTGGGAATACAGAATGACTATTCAGTTGCTTAGTGTTGAGACATAGCAATATACCTATCTGTGTGAATCCTGCACCTAGACATTTTTATTCTCTTGCAGCCTTCCCCATCCTGGTGCTCTCCAGATGTTCTATTTATTTACAATTATCTTACACCTTTCCTCCAAGGTGCTCCAGGTGGTGAACGTAGTTCTCTGCCTCACAACAACCCTGTGAAATAGGTTACGCTGAGAGACCAGCTCAAGTACAGTTCATAGCTGAGCAGGAATTTGAACCCTGGGCACCCAGGTCTAGTCCAACAGCCCAGCCACTACATCACACTAGCTCTCGTATTTTGGACTACACCTCCCACCATCCCCAGCCAGCACCGTTGTTTGTTCTGGCACAGCTGTCAGGAACTGTAGTTCAAAATATCTGGACAACACCCGGTTTTTGAATGTGTGAGTCACTTCTTTCTGCTCCCACTCGTGGCGGCTGCTGAGCTTTGTAAAGTCCTTCCTTAGGTATCCTAGTTGAACAAGGGAGGGGATTCCTATAAACCCTTTGTACCATCACTGTACACTTTTGGAAACAGGGTGTTGGATTCAGCAAAACATTCCTCTCCTCCCAGGCCTTTGACTAATTAAACAAGATATGGCCTTTTAAGCTCTTGAGCAGTGGCGGAGGGCGAGCACAAATATTGTTTTGTTTGTTATTGAGTATTTGGGGAGGGGGAAGATGTGGGAATGCACCATGATGTTTGTTTGTTTATTGTCGATCCAGTCATAGTGCTGCCACCCTCCAGGCAGCGGCTAAATATAATATGTGGTTAATAAACTCAAGCAGACAATGATCTGGATTAGAAATGGCCACAACTTTATTGATTACAGATACAGGTGGATTTTTGGCTCAGGCATTGAATGTATATCCTTCCAGGGGGGCCCTGACAAAAAATTATTAATATTTAATTTAAAACAGGTAAGAGAACTCAGATCTCCTAAGTTCGTGCTCAAAAAACCCCCACCTGTGTATTTGTGTGTTTTTATGATGTAAACCACCCTTGGATGAAGGATGGTATATAATTGTACAGTGGTACCTCAGGTTACATACGCTTCAGGTCACAGACTCTGCTAACCCAGAAATAGTGCTTCAGGTTAAGAACTTTGCTTCAGGATAAGAACAGAAATTGGGCTCCGGTGGCACAGCAGCAGCAGGAGGCCCCATTAGCTAAAGTGGTGCTTCAGGTTAAGAACAGTTTTAGCTTAAGTACGGACCTCCGAAACGAATTAAGTACTTAACCTGAGGTACCACTGTAGTAAATAAATAAATTGTCCCGCTGAGAGCTTTTGAGGTGCATCTTACTTTTTTTAGAAAAAAATGAATAAATACATTTGGTTTCTTGGATTAGGACATGAGACTCTAAGCCTCGGCTGAGTGCTGGTAGAATTTGGAAGCAACTTCAGGTAAAAATGCGCACAAGTTCTGAGAGAGGTCAAACAGGTCATAACCACATTAAATGGAACCACCATATGACAAAATGAACTCATGTGAAACTGACGTGAGCTGTTGCATCCTCTCTCTCTCTCTCTCTGCCTCTCTCTGCCTTTGTGTGTCATTGTTTGTAGCCTTTGCATGGAACACTGAGATGTGCAAAGAAAGCAGCATTTCTAAGCTACGCCAAGTCATGCAAGGAATGAGGTGGGGAAACTTGTGGCACATCAGAGCAGGGGGTGTATGGGCTCCCGCCCCACCATCTCTCACAAAGCAATGCTTTCCTAAACACTTTTTCTTTCATGATAGCATCAGGGAGTGTGTGATTCCAACAGCCCCATACCAGTAATTAAAACAGAGCCAGTGCTTAAGAAATACAAAAAGAAAAAAGTGAAGGGAGAGAAGGAGAGATTAAGAGGTGCTGAGTAAGACACTTTGGTATTGCAAACATCCTGTCTCCCTTGTGTGGTAGTGAAGGAGTGTGCTTCTGTCCTCTCCTCCTACCAGTAAGGAAAGAATTGTATGTGTGTAGGTTTTGAGCTGAAGTTTCTATACTTTGCAGCTTTAAATCACTAGTTCTCTCCTATGGAGTTTTGAGCAAATATTCAGATACCTCTAAGTCAGGAGAACGTAATGAAATTGGAGAACTTGTGACAGTTCAGGAAGAACTATGATTGCTTTAGAAGACATCTGAAGGCAGCCCTGTTTAGGGAAGCTTTTAATGTTTTATGGACTACTGTATTTCAATATTTTGTTGGAAGCCGCCCAGAGTGGCTGGGGAAACCCAGCCAGATGGGCAGGGTATAAATAATAAATTATTATTATTCTCATAAATTATTATTTCAGTGATCATTAGAGGTTTTGCAGGGATTGGGGAGGAATTTGATCTGGTTCGCATTTTCAACTACACCTATCTAATCTGCACTTCTGGAAAGATTATGCACATCAGAACATGCTTATCTTTCGAAATTTGCACATGTCTGAATTTTCTCATGCAGTTCTCCAGCTTGGAAATGTGAACAAAACTGCATATGTTGGAGCAAAGTGTACATAAAAACACATATATAAGTGAAAATAACATGCAGACATCCATTATATTAAGGAAGCAGCCATACAAAAATGTCAATAATAATTAGGATGAGAAGGAGAAATTTCCACTAAAATGCTTATGAATTTTCATGAGGACTTAAAAACAAAAACTGTGTTGAACTGCATATTACCTCTACTCAGTACAGACCCATGGAAAATAATGGCCATGACTAATATAGGTTCATTAATTGCAGTGGATCTACTCTAAATATAATTTCTTTGAATATAAACACTAATATTAGCTGGTAGAGATGGGGTGGGAGAACTAAATTCATTTCCCATTTAAAAACAAACTTATCTAATTCACATTTTCTGAAACAATAGACAAATCAAAACATAACCCTCCTTCAAAATTCACACTTCTCTGAATTTTCCAGTGCAAAATTGTATGAACAAAATTGTATGAAAATTGTATGAAATGCATATACTACTGTAAAGTGTACATATACATATACTGTAGTGGAAACAGCATACAAAAATGCATTATATTATGGGAAATGGCTTTGCAAATATACGTATATTAAAGTAAAGGTAAAGGACAAAGTTTTTCCAAGTCATGTGGCCAACATGACTAAGCTGCTTCTGGCGCAACGGAACACCGAAGCCAGTGTGGCGCATGGAAACGCCGTTTACCTTCCCACCAGAGTGGTACCTATTTATCTACTTGTATTTTGATGTGCTTTCGAACTGCTAGGTTGGCAGGAGCTGGGACCAAGCAATGGGTGCTCACCCCGTTGTGGGGATTGGAACCGCCACCTTTCTGATCAGCAAGTCCGAGAGGCTCAGTGGTTTAGACCACAGCGCCACCCATGTAGTATGTATATTAGGCACACACAAAAACCAGCAAACTGTTGTGGAAATGTGGAGGACTGAACTTATGTCTGGAAAAATTAGAAATGGAGAGAAACTGAAAACAAGAGACTCACCCATCCCTATTGACTGGTGGCAGTTGGAATACTACAAAAGGCCTACAGTGACTTGGGCCTGGTCTGCTATTCATGCAGCAGAATGAAGTGGTAATGAGGGAGAGACATCCAGGAAGGCAGAATGGACTGTATCATTCCAGACAGAAGGAAAGGCATCACATCTTAGCACAATTCCCTAAGTGAAAATGCTCCACAGAAAGGAATGGGCTCGAATAGACACTCTCCTCAAAGTGCTAAGCTCCCCCAACTCCCAACAAGCCAACTTGGAAGAAGAAGAAGAGGAGGAGGAGGAGGAGTGGTTTGGATTTGATACCCCACTTTATCACTACCCTAAGGAGTCTCAAAGCGGTTAACAATCTCCTTTCCCTTCCTCCTGCACAACAAACACTCTGTGAGTTGAGTGAGGCTGAGAGGCTTCAGAGAAGTGTGACTAGCCCAAGGTCACCCAGCAGCTGCATGTGGAGGAGCGGGGAAGCGAACCCGGTTCACCAGATTACGAGTCTACCGCTCTTAACCACTCCACCACACATGGGAGAGCAATACAGGAATGGACATTGGCCACCTCTGCCACCTTAGGACTCTTCCATAGTATTCTGCTGCTTGGTTAGACTAGGCCTTACTACTCAATGCCTCGGAGGTCAATTTGTGTTAATGTGAACTGCTTCAAGGGGAAAGAGTCGCGTTTCAGGTGAACTTAGGTGGTGATGTGGAGGCTCTTCCAGGCAAGTCTTATCACTTCATGTTGCAGTCAGGCAACAAACATTTGTGTGCCAATCATTGGCTTTTGACTAGCCATTTAGGGAAGGGCAAACTTTTAATTATTTTTAATTTCCAGTCATTTTTTATAAATAAAAATAAAATAAAAACAGCAGCAGAGTGGTGACCATGCTACATTGCATAAACTTGGGGTGAGGATAGCTGCACAGCTGCTGAAAAATCCTGCTGGGAAAACAGTGGCTGAGTGAACATCCATCAAGCTATGACAGGTTCACCCTCCATTCCCTGAGGGGAAAACCTGCGCATGACACATCAAAAGGCCAAGGCAGCCCTTTAGTGTTCTCCTCATAGATGAAAAGAAAAAAAGGGTGTCACTTGCTTTGGCTCACAGATGGAAACACCCTAACTCTGCTCTTTCTCCCTGAGTGCATTCCCCACAATGCAGGATTCCATTCCCAGTGTTGATGCTCTGTCTTCCTTGAGTAAAGGTAAAGGGACCCCTGACCATTAGGTCCAGTCGTGACCGACTCTGGGGTTGCAGTGCTCATCTCGCTTTATTGCCCAAGGGAGCCGGTGTACAGCTTCCGGGTCATGTGGCCAGCATGACTAAGCCGCTTCTGGTGAACCAGAGCAGTGCACAGAAACGGCGTTTACCTTCCCACCGGAGAGGTACCAATTTATCTACTTGCACTTTGACGTGCTTTCGAACTCCTAGGTTGGCAGAAGCAGGGACCGAGCAACAGGAGCTCACCCCGTCACGGCGATTCAAACCGCCGACCTTCTGATCAGAAAGTCCTAGGCTCTGTGGTTTAACCCACAGCACCACCCGCGTCTTCCTTGAGTACCACAGGCTAAAGTCCTCTTCACCACTCCTGCGTGGGAGGCACCAGTAGCCTCAGATGATGTCAGATCATATTGCGAGTGTTCTTGACCTAAAGTTACATGGGGTGCCAAGCCCTCACTAATTTAAATCAGTAGTAAACAATATGGGGTCTTCAAGATGTTGACGGACTACAAATCCTATGATCCCTGCCTATTGGCTGTGCTGATGTAAGCTGGAGTCCAGTATCATCAGGGGAGGGCGGGGACACACACCACATTGCCTCCCCATAATTTAAATAGTCTCATAGTAGAGCCTGCATATATGGAAGCTGCCCTTTGGTATTCTCCAGAGATCAGATCGAATATGAAGAAAGGGAAATGGTTCCATGTAGGAAGGGAGGGGAGAGAATGTGTTCTCCATAGTGCTCAGTGTCTGGGAAGGTTCTGGCAAGGTCAGTTCAAGAGTTCCACATAAGTCTGTCCAATTGGCAGCTCAAGAACCAGACACAGCTCAATTTTCTCCTCTGGTGACCCTGTGACTTCTTAATCAAGGCGTGGTTTTTTTAAAAAAGCTTGTTCAGTTTCACTCATGGGAGGGGGAAAACTGTTCTCATCAGTTGCAGAAACCAGAAATATTTCATGCATGAATGTTGACACCAGTCTCTGGAGTTTGTACATAATGTCCCACCTGGAGTTGTTCTCGCAGGATTTTGGAATTGCAAATTAAGTGGAACTAAATCAGCGGGAATCCTTTGCTGCTGTTGCTTTTGTTGTTCTGTTTGTTTGGTTTTTTACAGGGCATGGGCAGTTTGATGCAGCTTTCAACCCCTTTACAGTGGTACCTCAGATTACATACTCTTCAGGTTACATACGCTTCAGGTTACAGACTCCACTAACCCAGAAATAGTGCTTCAGGTTAAGAACTTTACTTCAGGATGAGAACAGAAATCGTGCTTTGGCAGTGCGGCAGCAGCAGGAGGCCCCATTAGCTAAAGTGGTGCTTCAGGTTAAGAACAGTTTCAGGTTAAGTACGGACCTCCGGAACGAATTAAGTACTTAACCTGAGGTACCACTGTAGTTCATTCATGTCTTCCTCTCTGGTGTACCTCATCTGAGGTCAGGAGATAATTAACGTTCAAAGGAGCAGGAGTGGGGAAACCTTTTCAGCCTAAAGGCTGCATACCCTCTGTCCAAAAGGTTAGTGTAGAAGAGACACATTTTTCCAACTAAGGCTGAACCCAGCAGTTCAGGAAGGTGGGGGGACCTTGCCTTGTGGTTAAAGCAAGCTCCTTGCTGCTCCCTGTTCTCTCTTGCTTGGAATTTCTGAGCCATGTTGTCACTGGGAAAGGTTGTACTTTCCATGCCAAGGTGACAGGCCCTGGCTGGTAGCTGCTCAGCTTTGTGTGTGTGTGTGTTTGCATTTTTTCCTCCAAGGACTTGCCTTGGCTGGTTTTGTAAGATGTGCTGACTTCAGCTGCCCAAGGAAGATGGGGGGGGGGATGCGAGAAAGCAGTTCTGAAGAGCGTTACTATAGGTTACTATAGAAAATATTTGTAGAAGTTTCTTAGTTTGTGTGCTGAAAGAAAATGAACAAATGGGTTTTAAAGGGAAAACCCAAGAAAGGACAGAAAACATTGGTGCTGGGAGTGTGAAATATGCTTCACTGAGGCCAGCGCATCTTCCAACAATTCTTAGTGTTGACTTTCAATCACAATCTGCAACACAGGCCCAACTTAAAGTAAACTTCCAGCTTCCTCCTTTCTCTCTCATTTATTCTTTTGCCATCTATTCACCTTCCAAGAAAAGAAAAGAAAAGAAAAAAAGAAAAGAAAAGAAAAGGTGATCTCCCTGATGTGATGCAATTTTAATTCAAGAGTAGGACCCAGCTGTAAATCATGGCCCACCAGCTGAAAAACCAATGATTTATAACATAGGCATTTTGTGTGTGCACAAGTGCATGCAAAATCTTTGGGTAAAAATCTGTGTGACACTGCATAGTGTGCTGGGCGCATGTGTGTGCGTTGTTGTCATTGTTGTTGAAGAATATAGGAAACCAGGGTGGGACATAATATTGCAGAGTAAATGAGTATTTCTTCACTATTTATTTATTTATTAAAATCATTTCTATGCCAACATTAAACTTAAAGTTACCAAGGCAGTGTACTCCTCAGATACTTTAAGACAATCCACTGAAACATACCCAACATCATTAAGAGTATCCAAATTTATATCTGTCCTTCTAAGGAACAATAAAAACTGGTATAGAACTGGTACAGTACAATATAATACATTGCAAACAAAGAGCCTTCAGCAATGTAGAGTTGCGGGGGGGGGGGGAGATGACTTAGGGCGAGGTCCTTGGGGTGAAGATAGGGATGTTACACGTTCACAGCAATGCCCTTATTTTTTATGACGCAGAAATGCAAAATGGCAAACTCAATTCTTATCCACTCACTTGAAATTTCAGTCAATTTTCAAGGTAATTCTGAACTGGTACCTGGTTGTGGCAATACATTTAAAGCGTCTGGATTCCAGCAAGGAATCATGGGAACTGTAGTTTGTTAATGGTGCTGTGAATTGCAGCTGCGTGAGGAGTAAATTCCAGTTCCCATGATTCCTTGGGGGAAGCCATGGCTGTTAAAAGTGTTTGGGTGTATAGTTTGGTTGTGATCTTAGGATGACTTTACTTATCTAGGTAGAGTCTGTACAATAGGGTGAAATGGACCTTTTGGATTTATCCAATCTGAATAGATTAATGGTCCCACTTGATGATAGAGCCCTGTCTCTTCTTGAAAGCCCCCAAGAGACTTTGGCCTGTGAACATAAAGTAGGGGACGGGTGGAGTGGAGTACAGAAGCAGGCTGGAGCCGCCACTGCCCCCTTGTTTTTATAATTCCTCATCCCAAGACACTGTGGATGCTGCGAGCACAAAGGAGAAGCATTGGGCGGTGCCTTTTTCAGGGAACAATGCTGACATCAGAAAGGCCCCAGGCCAGGGCAGATCTGTCAGCCTCAACCAAGGGCAAGTTTTCTCTTCCCAGTGAGGTGGAAAAAATTAGCCAAAGGACTGTTTCGTACTGAAGGAGAACCCTAGAGATTTTAACAATGGAATCCAACACTGGATTCTGCAACGTGTCTTCCTTGGTTTTGCTACTCTGGTGCCTAGATGGGCAAGTTCAAGCTTGCACCTTTCAGTCCTTCCCCATATTGCATATAGCATTGCATTTGGCCCTAAGCATTATGGGTAATTAGAATGCTTGCCCACAAGAATGCTGTCACTGCCAACCATCCACCTCTTCCTCAGATGTGCCCACCCACTTTAACCCGATATCCAACAGGCATAAATAAGAAGAAGAGACTCTCCATGGATGGGGAGACAGTCATCTCCCATTCTAAGCGCCCTTTCAGACTTGGAGCTGGCCCTGAGGAAAGCCCTTCCCATTTGTGGTGTTCCTGATAAAATGTCCCTCCAAGCTCAGAGGTGGCCACCAGCTCAGCCATGAAACAAAATGGAAGAGTTGTGGCTCGGTGGTAGAAAACATTTTCTAGGGGGGCCACTAGGTGGCGCATCGGAAGATGGCTGACAATAACATCTCTCCGACCCACACGAGGTAATTTGGAGGCTATGATGGGGATAATTAGCCTCCTTAACCCCCCCCCCAGGATTATGGGGGGGACGGCCCTTGCCTGCTGTGCCCTATACCACCCCCGAATTTGAGGGGGTGGGGGCACTAGGCACAAAGCCCTCCTGTGGGATTTTCGGCACTCCTCGACGCCGTCCCCGATTCGCGCCGCTGGATGCAATGATCTTTAAAAGAAATAATTTGGACATGATTAATTGCACATACATCAAGGAAAAAGAGGAGTAAATACTGCTGACAGAAGAGATCTCTGATAACAAGACAACAATAAAATACGAGAAGAACGTCAAGATACGGTAATGACTGAGGGGGGAGGGGGGGAAAACCTGCCTCTACCTTTTTATGTGATTTAACAAGAATCCCCCTCCCCTAATGAGTCAGAAATTAAGGACTTAAGCTGTGGATTTAAGGCTGTGTGGAGATAAACTTTCGATCCAAAGCAATGTTTCAAGATGAAGCTGGAAAGCTAAGAGTTTTGGAGTGACGCAGTCAGGAAAAAATGCCGTTCGCCATTTTGTGAGGCATTGTGGGAGCTCTTGGGTCTGGGAGGAGAAAGAGAGAAATAGAGTTGTTTACATATCGTGAATCAACTCCTCGGTGGGACTTAAGAGCGACAAATGCCAAAATTTACGATGGATAAAGTGATGTTATCTACGAATGAGATATATGGAAACCATCTGGACTTAGTGAAGGAACGGGAAATCCACACAGGATTATTACACTTGCTATCGGCTTAAGGAGACTAACAGAAGAGATCGTAAAGGAAAAAGAGAAACTATACGAACAAGATATGATGTGGCAACACCAAGATAAGACTGGATAGAATTATGAACTTTGTTTGGACTGATTGGGACTGATTTGGACATTAACGCAGTAATAAGAAGATGATCTGAATTCCCCTTTGGATCTTGAAGTATGGGTTCCCCCAACAAAATTTAAAAATTTGGCTTTGTAATTCGGAATTTATATGATGTGATTTAATTTGATGTGATTGGCCAGTTAATAAAAATTATTAAAAAAAAAAAAATAGAACACATTTTCTACATGTAGAAGATCTCAAATTCAATCCCTGGCATTTTCAGTTGGAAAACCCAGAGAGCCTTTGCCAGCCAGCATTTAGACAATATTGTAAGATGAACCAATGGGTTGACTTGCAGTTTCCTATCCTGAAGTAGTCCTGTATTGAAGAGTGCCTCCTGGCGTGCTCTGGTTCATGAGGTCACGAAGAGTCGGACACGACTAAACAACAACAACATTTTGAAGTGAAGCAACTGCCTCAGCTGACAAATTTGGGACGCTGTGAATGGTGGCATTGTGGCAGATGGGCAGATTTAAGCCATGGGACACAATCCATGAGGATGTTCCCCTGTTCTAACCTCAGTGAAAAGGAGCTGTTGTTTTGGGGTTTGCAGCGAACAGAGTGATGCTTTTATGCAGATCCTGGCTTGCAAAGGAAGACTGCCCAGTTTATCTAGGAAGCTGTTCCATTTGATATCCTATCTCAGGCACCAAAATGCAATAGGCCAGCCAAGCTAAGGCTGACATAGCATCATGTGTTCTGAGGAAGAATGAACGGCTGGTATATAAGTGGACGGCTTTTGCATTTGATTTCTCATACAAAGAGAAACATGATGGGGCACTAGGAATGTTGGAATTTGTGGCGCTCATGGGCATAAGCTGTTGCAAAGGCCAGCTGCACAAGCAGGACAGTCTAGCAAGCTGCACAGTTGTTGTAAAAGCACCACAAACTGTGATGTGTACCCTGTCCTGGTACACCCATGTTCTGCTAGGACTGTTGTGCAGATAGGACTTGTAGTGATTGCAGTAAGTTGTGGACATTTCCTTACAAAGAAACATTGGGGTGGGAGTCTGGAGATCATAGAATCATAGAATCATAGAGTTGGAAGAGACCACAAGGGCCATCGAGTCCAACCCCCTGCCAAGCAGGAAACACCATCAGAGCACTCCTGACATATGGTTGTCAAGCCTCTGCTTAAAGACCTCCAAAGAAGGAGACTCCACCACACTCCTTGGCAGCAAATTCCACTGTCGAACAGCTCTTACTGTCAGGAAGTTCTTCCTAATGTTTAGGTGGAATCTTTTTTCTTGTAGTTTGGAACCATTGCTCCGTGTCCGCTTCTCTGGAGCAGCAGAAAAGAACCTTTCTCCCTCCTCTATGTGACATCCTTTTATATATTTGAACATGGCTATCATATCACCCCTTAACCTCCTCTTCTCCAGGCTAAACATGCCCAGCTCCCTTAGCCGTTCCTCATAAGACATCGTTTCCAGGCCTTGGACCATTTTGGTTGTCCTCCTCTGGACATGTTCCAGTTTGTCAGTGTCCTTCTTGAACTGTGGTGCCCAGAACTGGACACAGTACTCCAGGTGAGGTCTGACCAGAGCAGAATACAGATGATCCCTGGGGAATGGTGTGAGGGGGTGGAGTCTGGCTTGCTAATAGAGCTCCAACAGAGCTCCAACAGAAAACTAGTGTTTGTTGTAAATCCTACTTAATAAAACCAAATATCTATTGTCTCAATATATTGAACCCCAACTTATTACAGGACTTGTGTGCCCACACACTGCCAAATGTCAGCCCTGGCTAGCCAGCTACCTTATAGTTTGAATTTGGAGAAGGAATCCATTGGAACAGCATAGTATGCTTCCTGTTTCTAGAACAATCAGCCCCTTTGGCTTGTTTCCATTGAAACATGTGCCTCCAGCTTGATAGGAAGGGCAAATGATGTCACAGGAGGCCTCATCATGTACTTGGTAATGTGGTTCATGGTCCAAGAAAGTTTAGGAGGGAACATACCTGAAGAACTAGGGCGGAAATGGGGAACCTGTGAATGTTGCTGGACTACAACTCCCATCACCCGCCTTTTGGGCATATTGGCTGGGGCTTATGGAAGCTGGAGTCCAACACTGTGGACCACAGCTTCCCTGGACTAGGAAAAGCCCAGCAATCCCCAATTGGCCTTGAGGGCAGTTGGTTGCCTCAACCATCCTCTGCCTTGGTTTTTTCCCCATCTCTTAAAAGAAAAAGAAAAAAAGCAAGCTGGTAATTACATGCCACACAGTGCGTGGTGTGAGGCTTAATTATCTTAAATGCATGGTAGGTGCAAATAGTCTTTAACCCAAATGACCGCGAATGTCAATAGCTAAGCACTTAATGAAACTCACTGTGCCTTTCATCTGAGTTCCCCCCAAAGGGCTTTGCAACCATCCTGGGGTCAATCTGCCAAACTGCACTCCCTGTGGGAGAAGAGGGCTGAGTCACAACTCTGTCATCAATGGCACTCGGAGATGATTGCTAGTGTTTTAAAACCTTGCTATACCTTGGCAAAAGTGCATACTCGAGAAGGACTACACCCATGGCTAGGGTGGAATCGGATTGTAGCAACACCACAGGACAGTTCTGAGGAAGCAAGCTGGTCATCTCTTATACCGTGGTTCCCACTGAAGAAATTGAGGAGCAAGACTATCTGGGGAGATGTGCTGCTGTTCTAGGAACATAGGA
Source organism: Podarcis cretensis (assembly GCF_951804945.1). NCBI lineage: Eukaryota > Metazoa > Chordata > Lepidosauria > Squamata > Lacertidae > Podarcis > Podarcis cretensis. The sequence goes on from NC_137171.1 coordinate 7,505,956, forward strand.
AACCACCTTATACCAAATCAGACTGTGGGCCTATTTGGCTGAGTATGGTCTACACCGACTGGCCATGGCTCTCCAGGATTTTTTCGAAGTTGCCTTTTGTGAAAGCCACTTGCTGATTAGGGTGCAGTAATTGCACAAGAGGAAAAGATTACAGCTTGAGAGGTCCAAAAGCTTTTTGCTCCACACCCATGATAATTAAATTCCACTGGGCTCAGTGCTTGTTCTGGACTCAGCAGAGGCCCTGTATGTTATCCTCCTACTGCCCAGGTCAGCCACCATTTCTCAGGAGGCTGTCTATACGAATGGAGTCATGGGTGGAAGGTTTTCTTGTTTGCTATTGTTGAATGAGATGTTTATGTCCCACTTTTTCCTCCAAGGAGCTACATACATACATACATACATACATACATGCATACATACATACATATATACATACATACATACAAAGACAGACAGTAAGTACAGTGGTACCTCAGGTTACATTCGCTTCAGGTTACAGACGCTTCAGGTTACAGACTCCGCTAACCCAGAAATAGTACCACGGGTTAAGAACTTTGCTTCAGGATGAGAACAGAAATTGTGCAGCAGCGGCACTGCAGCAGCAGGAGGTCCCATCAGCTAAAGTGGTGCTTCAGGTTAAGGACAGTTTCAGGTTAAGAACAGACCTCTGGAACGAATTAAGTTCTTAACTTGAGGTACCACTGTACTCTCCACATTTTATCCTCACAACAACCTTGTGAGGTGGTCTGTGTTGAGGGAGGGAGAGAGTCACTGGCCTAAGCTGTCTCCATGAGGGAGCATGAACCTGGATCTCCCCACTCCTCGTCTGACATGCTAGCCATGTCACCAAACTGGTTCTTTGTTGCCACAGATGCTCCTCCTCTCACTCCCTCTCAGGGGTGGCCACAGGAAGAACCTTCAGTGGGCTTGATTTGGCTTAGATTTACTGCCTGTCCCCCTTCCCACCAAAGTTCTGCATCTCCTGCACCACCGTTTTTCAGCCTTGGACCCCCACCAAGGATGTCGAACGACAAGCTTCCCTTCCCTGGCCCAGAGAGCATTAGGAGCATAACAAATGGTGGTGGCTAGAGAGCAGCTGAGGTCTGGTGTACTGGACACCATGCTGTACTTGGACAGGGGAAACCTCAGTTCAGATCCTTTCTCAGCCATGAAATGCAATGAGTGATCTTGCGCCAGTCAACATTTCTAACCCTAACATATCAAACGCACAAAACAGGGTTGCTGTGAAGATCAAAGGGGACAACTCCACCTATATTTATATTGCCCCAAGGAAGGGATGTGATAATGAATAAAATAATGCACTTGGATCTTGACCAGGTTTGGATATGAGAATCTATGCCATCTGATTTTGGATTTTTCCAGCCTTAGGAAATGAACCAACATGTCCCCCACCAACGCCTCTCCCACTGGGAAATATTGGTTGTATTTTCTATCTCCTTTCTCCTGCAGTTTATACTGACCATACAGGCAGCTTTCCTGGCTTCCATCAATGTGTTGAGGGTTCTCTGGGCATGGCTGGTCCCCACCCTGAACAAAGTTTTGGCCAAGGTGGCATTTTTAGTTCTTTGAACTTCTAGGATTTGGCAGCAGCCAGGAGAGAGTAAGGAGAGAGAGTGGCATATCCCTTCCCTGGACCTTTGCCCCAACCTTGCACAGTGCATTCAAGAAAGCAGAGCTTGTCTAACACTTTTTGCCATTTTGGTACATGTTACTTGGCTGAAGGGACACGGGTGGCGCTGTGGGTTAAGCTGATCAGAAGGTGGGCGGTTCGAATCCCCGCGACGGGGTGAGCTCCCATTGCTCGGTCCCTGCTCCTGCCAACCTAGGAGTTCGAAAGAACGTCAAAGTGCAAGTAGAAAAATAGGTACCGCTCCGGCGGGAAGGTAAACGGCATTTCTGTGCACTGCTCTGGTTCGCCAGAAGCGGCTTAGTCATGCTGTACGCCGGCTCCCTCGGCCAATAAAGCGAGATGAGCGCTGCAACCCCAGAGCCGGTCACGACTGGACCTAATGGTCAGGGGTCCCTTTACCTTTTACTTGGCTGAAGGGCTGCACTGCAAAATGCAGAGAAGTGCAAATTTCAAAGGATGGCTGCATTTTGCTTGACATATTGGAAAGCGCAAAATAGGTAGGTCAGTGAACTGATTCAAATCCCCTGCTTCTTCCAATGCCTGCTACCCTTCATTCTCTGCTCCACCTGGTACCCTGAGCACTGTCTGGCCAGACAAGTGCTGATGTGGAACAGTGGCGGTGGCAGCCTGTGTCATGGCTGCTGGAGTGTGTGATCTGGGCTGCCTGCCTCTCTGCCTGCTTGCTCAGTACGGGGTTTTCTCCAGTGGTGCTGTCTGTGAATTGTTGAGAACAGGCAACAAGGCAAAACAGAAGGACAGCCCAGGCTAGCAACAAGCAAACAACATTGCAGGGGAAGTTGCTGCCTCCATCTGCCTAATGGCTGGCCCCAGCTTTTCCAAATCCCAGGGTGCTGGTATGTAAAAGGTAAAGGTAAAGGTACCCCTGCCCGTACGGGCCAGTCTTGACAGACTCTGGGGTTGTGCGCCCATCTCACTTAAGAGGCCAGGGGCCAGCGCTGTCCGGAGACACTTCCGGGTCACGTGGCCAGCGTGACATCGCTGCTCTGGCGAGCCAGAGCCGCACACGGAAACGCCGTTTACCTTCCCGCTGGTAAGCGGTCCCCATTTATCTACTTGCACCCGGAGGTGCTTTCGAACTGCTAGGTTGGCAGGCGCTGGGACCGAGCAGCGGGAGCGCACCCTGCCGCAGGGATTCGAACCGCCGACCTTTCGATCGGCAAGTCCTAGGCGCTGAGGCTTTAACCCACAGCGCCACCTGCGTCCCTCTGTGCTGGTATGTACAAGCCCCCAAACCCTGTTAAGTGCAGTACTGCACTAAGAAAGGAATCTTGTTGCTTCAGAAAGTTCTTACCTCAGGAGCTAAACCAGCCACCTCACTGCAAAACTCTCTGGATGATTCTCAGAAATTGAAGTGCATGGATGCGAAATGGCTTCTCACTTCTCCTTTGATATTTTTCTTAGATGAAATAATTTCGAGCACCTTTCATCTGCGGTGTGCTACTGCCACCATCTGGAAATTTGAGTACGAAAGGAAAATAAGAAGAGAGACATATATTGTGCTTTCTCCAATACCATAAATCCATTGGGTGCTGGGACTGATACGGAGTGGAAAGGCAAAACTGAGATAATATCAATTCAGGCAGGTTAGATAAGAATTAAAAGGGGGAGATTATAGAGGTGTATGAAATTATTCATGGTGTTGAAAAAAACAAACAGAGAAGTCCATGCCCCACTCCCACAATAATAATATTACAACCTAGGGCATGGGTAGGCAAACTAAGGCCCGGGGGCAGGATCCAGCCCAATCACCTTCAAATAAATAAATAAATAAATAAACAAATAAATAAATAATTTTTTATTTATACCCCGCCCTTCTCGGTTCAGAAAACCGGGCTCAGGGCGGCTAACAACAAATTTAAAACACTTAATTGTAATACAACATAGAAGCAGCATAAAGTACAGTACAAAAGCATGAATAACAATAAAATTCAAAGTTCAAAAATCAATTTGGGGGAAATCCATCCAATAAACATTAGATAGTCACCAGGGCTAGTTGGCTGAATTAGTCCTACTTGGGCCAGTGAGGAGACCAGGGGAGAATTAGCTGTGGGGTCTCAGAGCGGGTAATCTTCATAAAAGGGGAGCGGGAGGAAAGAGAAGGGAAATAAAAGATCAGGTCACCCAGTGCATCGGGGACGTGGTGGCGCTGTGGTCTAAACCAATGAGCATCTAGGGCTTACCAATCAGAAGGTCGGCGGTTCGAATCCCCATGACGGGGTGCGCTCCCTTTGCTCAGTCCCAGCTCCTGCCCACCTAGCAGTTCGAAAGCACGCCAAAAAAAGTGCAAGTAGATAAATAGGTACCGCTCTGGTGGAAAGGTAAACGGGGTTTCCATGCACTGCTCTGGTTCGCCAGAAGCGGCTTAGTCATGCTGGCCACATGACCCGGAAAAACTGTCTGCGGACTGGACACACACCAGCTCCCTCGGCCTATAAAGTGAGATGAGCACTGCAACCCCAGAGTCATCTGCGACTGGACTTAACTGTCAGGGGTCCTTTACCTTTACCTTTTAAGATTATTTAGTGGCCTGCTCCTGAAACAGTAATATTTATATGCATGTTTTAATTGTGATGTAGGTTGACCAATGGGATGTGGGTGGCGTTGTGGGTTAAATCACAGAGCCTAGGACTTGCCGATCAGAAGGTCGGCATTTCGAATCCCCACAATGGAGTGAGCTCCCGTTGCTCGGTCCCTGCTCCTGCCAACCTAGCAGTTCGAAAGTACGTCAAAGTGCAAGTAGATAAATAGGTACCACTCCAGTGGGAAGGTAAATGGCGTTTCTGTGTGCCGCTCTGGTTCGCCAGAAGCGGCTTGGTCATGCTGGCCACATGACCCGGAAGCTGTACACCAGCTCCCTCGGCCAATAAAGCGAGATGAGCGCCGCAACCCCAGAGTCGGTCACAACTGGACCTAATGGTCAGGGGTCCCTTTACCTTTAAGTTGACCAAGAGGCTCCATGTGAACTTTGTCTGTCTTAGAACATGCCCCAGAATTACCTGCAATGGGCAGAGGTTCCTTGGCAGATGCCCAGAGGTTCTCTGGTAGATGAGTCAAAGGCTGAAAGTGCAGGTATCACTACTTACACAACGCTTGATATGATCGTGCAAAAGGTAATACAAGACAGCCTCCTAGTGGAGAACTGAATTGCTGCAATTTCCTTGATAAGATCCTGAGCATTGATAGTTATCCCCAGTGCTTTTTTTTCTTTAAAAAAATGTTTAGGGGTGCTCTCATTTTGACTCAAGAAAATCACCACTTTATAGTTCAAATCGGGGGAAATAAATACAGTAAATGGACAAAAGTACAAAGATTCACAAAATGTTTAGGGGTATGCGTCCCCCTCCCCAAAAAAGCACTGATAGTTATCCCACTTGGTGCAAATCAAGCACCAAACTGTTCTAGATGATTCATTTCAAATGTTTAGTCAAAGAGATTAAATATTCATTGAGATGGATGGATGGAAGTGGCACAAGATAAATTTTCTCCAAGGATATAAAGGTCTGCATTGCCATATTATGCATTTTGCATGTCTATGCAAGGACATAATTTGCCATTTAATATAATGGGACGCGGGTGGCACTGTGGGTTAAACCACTGAGCCCAGGGCATGCTAATCAGAAGGTCAGCAGTTCGAATCCCCGTGACGGGGTGAGCTCCTGTTGCTCGGTCCCTGCTCCTGCCAACCTAGAAGTTCGAAAGCACATCAAAGTGCAAGTAGATAAATAGGTAACGCTCTGGTGGGAAGGTAAACGGCGTTTCTGTGCACTGCTCTAGTTTGCCAGAAGCGACTTAGTCATGCTGGCCACATGACCCGGAAGCTGTATGCCGGCTCCCTCGGCCAATAAAGCGAGATGAGCGCAACCCCAGAGTCGGCCACGACTGGACCTAATGGTCGGGGTCCCTTTACCTATAAAGGAGAGGAGGATGTTGGAGCCAGTTTCTCTTCCTCAAACTCATAGGAATTTATTTTTTTTGAAGTTGTCTAAGGGTATGGGTGGGGAATCAATACAGACAGACAGAACCTAAATGTAGGCAGCTTTGTATCATTGCCTCTCTTTAATATTAATAATAATAATTAATAATTAATTAAGAAAAGCATGCTTAGTAGTTGTCAGTTATCCCAATATATGCAACGTATTAAAAATGTACAGGATACTGAAGAAGAAGGTCAAAGTGGCTCTGCAAGGGAAGAACCCCACAGAAGAGCGTGGGGGTCTGGGAGGAGAGGGAAGATTGTTCAGTCTTACCTACAGAAATTATCGTGCTGATGAGATGATCACCTTGGTGCAATGTTGAATTCCATCCACACATTTCATTTTCTTTAAAGTCCACAAAATAACCCCTAATAACAGCAGCAAAAAGCTTCAGCAGCACAGTTTGCCACATCATCTTAGTGTATCAAAAGCCTGGAGAAAGTGGCAAATTTTGACTTTATGCTGGCTGAAGATGCCAGTGATGTTAGCCTCTTTCTGCTCCATTTCTGTCTCTTTCCCTTCTCCCTGCAATACTTGTCTCTTTTATTCATTCAAGGATTCAAATGAAAGAAAGGACAGTCACAAACAACCCTGATATTGTCCCCAGTTCTCATTAACTGATGAAGAATGTTCTGAAGAAAACACAAGGGAAATTTTTGGTACAGCAGTAATTCAAATTAGCTCTATGGGTAGAACTACAGTTCCCAGGATTCATTGCGGGGGGAGTCATGTGCATTAAACTGACTGTGCTTTAAATGTCACTGGCATCTCTGCAGATTACCTTAATGGGGCTGGAATAGAACAGTTGCGAGGCTGAAACTGTGCAGAAGTACCAGAGGAGCTATCACAAAAAAGGCCTTCTGTCTTCTGCCCACCTTGCTTTGTCTGATGACTGGGGAACTTGGAGCAGGAACCCCGAGGTACATCAGAAGATGTTGCTAGTGGTCCACTTAGCCCAGCAAACCTGTTCTCACAGTGACCAGCCCAGATGCCCATGAAGTCCCTGAGAAGTAGATCTCAGCTTCTTTGCTGGCAGAAGACATCTTCAAGATTGGACTGCACGTTGCTGTAGGGATTTCTTTGTTTTAACATCATACATTGAGAAGATCATGACCTCAGACCACAGTCCATCTAGATTATGAATTTCATAAACAGGAAGCAACCATTCTGTGTATCTGCAGGGTACATGACGGTGTGTTGAATATCTATTTTGTTTGCTTCGTACGTTAGTCACAAGCGGTGAAGATGCAGATAGACTGCAGGTCACTGCCTGCAAATGGGCTGGCAGGTGGACCGGAAATATAAACAGTTAATTTTCATCAGTGTGGAATTATTATATTAGTCATGAATGCAGAGAAGGAGATAGGAGCCAAAATACAGTGTTGATTAAACCCTTAGGCAATGTCACATTTCCTCCAGCATGGAAAGGGTTTTTTAGGTGATGATGGAGTAGAAAATGGAATGTACAATTGACGGGAGTTGACATGCCTCCATGGATACTTAATACTAACATTACAGTCAGTCACTTATTTGTTTAAAACTTCCTTACAGTGGAGGGGCAAGCAAGTGGGGGGGCAGGTGAGCAAGCTGGGATTCCAGTGGGGGGGATTGAAGCGGGTGAGTGAGCTGGGCATCTGGTGCTGGGTGGGTTGAGTGTGCGTGGTGGGAGGGTGACATGGGTGAAGTGGCGTAGCGTGGGGGGTGCATGGGGGGCCGGCCGCACCGGGCGCAACATCTGGGGGTTAGGGTTAGGGGCGCAAATCCACGGGTTAGGGGGTGCAAATCCACAGGTTAGGGGGCGCAAATTACTTGCCTTGCCCCGGGTGCTGACAACCCACACTACGCCACTGATGGGTGAGCACCCTGGGCTTGGAGCAGTGCCGCAGGTTGAGCAAGGGGACAGCATTGTGACACAGATGAGCTGTGGAGGTTTAGCAAGGAGTAAGGAGACGAGCAGGGATGTGGGTGGCACTGTGGGTTAAACCACAGAGCCTAGGACTTGCCGGTCAGAAGGTTGGCAGTTCAAATCCCCGCGACGGGGTGAGCTCCCGTTGCTCAGTCCCTGCTCCTGCCAACCTAGCAGTTCAAAAGCACGTCAAAGTGCAAGTAGATAAATAGGTACCACTCTGGCGGGAAGGTAAACGGCATTTCCGCGCACTGCTCTGGTTCGCCAGAAGCGGCTTAGTCATGCTGGCCACATGACCCAGAAGCTGTACACCAGCTCCCTCGGCCAATAAAGCAAGATGAGTGCCACAACCCCAGAGTCGGCCACGACTGGACCTAATGGTCAGGGGTCCCTTTACCTTTAAGGAGACGAGCTTGGGGAGGAGGCATGCATAAAGAGTAAGGGGGCTTTAGAAAAGAGTAAGGAGTAAGGGAAAGGGAAAGGGGTTGGTGGAAGTGGGGATGGTGATCAAAGTGGGCATGGGGAATGGCTTCTAGTATGGTATTGTACAAAAACAGAGGAGAGACTTTATAAACTTGGTATTGCATGTTTTGACTTATGCTTTGGATTGTATGTGACGCAATTGAAATGGATAATAAAATATAAAAACACAGGACAAGCAACAGAAACTCAATCCGATTTGGAACCCAATTCAACAATCCTGATCTGACCCCAATTAAGACTAGATCATTCTGGGCCCTCCTGAATGTGATCTGGATCCTGCACCAAATTGGGGTCCTTGCACAGCCTATGGGTCAGGAAGTGAGGCTGGAGGAGAGGATGTAAGCAGATAGTCTCAGCTGCATCGCCTCTTTCTCTCCCTGCTCTCCTCTGGACTGCATGTTTACTACCCCTCCCCCCCACCCCCACACACCATTTTGACAGCTTCTGAAGGCTCACTGTGGACCTCATCTGTGGCAATGCAGAGCTGTCTTGACCTGACCTTGATAAAACCAACCAAATTGGTTCTGGATCTGGGATTTGTCTAGACAGGATGCATAACCCTCGTGCAAGTTATTTTGACACCTAAGGCACAAAATCCTGCAATTGCCTCACATTTCCCTGGCAGTGAAAATGGTACAACAAGAAGCTTTCTGCTTCCCATTCATGAGGCCCAAAACTAGCTATTTTGAAGCAGTTGCCTCATTCTACCTAAAGGTAGAACTGACGCTTGGACCATAAGGCTCCAACAGGCAAGTGTGTTGCTAAGCACTTAAAAGAGTTAGGGTACAGTGGTACCTACAGTTGCAGATGGCATCCATTCTGGAGCTTCGGTCAGATCCCAAAGTTTTCGCAACCAGAGGCGCCTGTTCTGTGCATGCACGTGGCGCGGTAGAGCGCTTCTGCGCATGCATGCGTGTGCAGTGAAACCCGGAAAAATACTTCTGGGTTTGCCGCGTGCGTATCCCAAAGGAACCAGAGGTGCGCGTAAGTACTGTATTTGCTAATTTATATGTATACATAGGGCTGCCATACATCTGGGTTTTCCATTCTTCCAGGAATTCAACTGGAAAAATTGGATTTTCGCCAAATCGGGAAAATGTCTGGGAAAACCTGGATGTATGACGTGTGTGTGTGTGTGTGTATGTGTGTGTGTAATCAATTAAAAAAAAATGAAGGCCAAAAACCTTTGTTTTTGGGGGGAGATGTTTTCCCAAAATGCTCAACAATTTTGTCCACATTTTCACTTTGGGGAATATGGCAACCCTATGTATACAGTAGATGCAAATGTAGGCCTCTGGTGGTTGGTAGCTGTGATCTCACCAGCTCTGTGTTTTCATATATATATATATATATATAAAAGTTGTGGGTGAACATATCAGACAACACAGTTATTCTTCAGACAGCTCTTGTTTATTCACAGGCCAGAACAGAACTGAACTGAAGGGTTCAGCCAGTCTGCTTATATTGAGGTCCACTACAACGCAACAGTAACCACTTTCTGTAACTATCCAATCACTGAACGTCACTTTCAATCCCTTATTTGCATATGTGGACCTGAGTGAAAACTATCTACAGTATCCCCCTGCTGGCCCACAGTGAAAACTTCAATGTGTGTGTGTGTGTGTGTGTGTGTGTGTAGAACCCCGAGCTCTACCAACCAGAACCAAGGTGCAAAAGACAATAAGTTGAAATGAAAGAGCAGGGTGGTTCTGAGCATCTTTGTTGTTGTTGTTGTTTAGTCGTTTAGTCGTGTCCGACTCTTCGTGACCCCATGGACCAGAGCACACCAGGCACTCCTGTCTTCCACTGCCTCCCGCAGTTTGGTCAGACTCATGCTGGTAGCTTCGAGAACACTATCCAACCATCTCGTCCTCTGTCATCCCCTTCTCCTTGTGCCCTCCATCTTTCCCAACATCAGGGTCTTTTCCAGGGAGTCTTCTCTTCTCCTGAGGTGGCCAAAGTACTGGAGCCCCAGCTTCAGGATCTGTCCTTCCAGTGAGCACTCGGGGCTGATTTCCTTAAGAATGGAGAGGTTTGATCTTCTTGCAGTCCTGAGCATCTTTAGAGCCTGGGAATTTGATGTCAGTATCAGAACTGAACTGAGCTCAAAAGCCTTTCACAGGAAAGTCTATTCCTGATTGGCTTTCCTTCATTTCAGCAGCCTAATTAGGTGAGGAAGGTTGCTTTGTTTTGCTACAATTATACAGTTGGGAGTCAGAAACCCTTGGTGATCTACTGCAAGTCACAAAGAGATCTACCTAGAGGTCCAAAACTGCTGCTTCTTCCTACCCCTCAGTTAAACCATCCCCACTGTCTCTTCTCAACACAGTGATAGCTGAGCACTTGGACCTTTTACTACTGACTCCATTGAAAACAACATCAAGACTCTGGCCAGCCACTAGACCAACACAAGCTAATGCAGATGGAGCAAATATGGGAACAATCAAAGGATGGATGCAGGCAAAAGTATATGATGCCCTGCAGTTTCACGAAAAAACACAAGGGGGCAATAAATTATCATATACATTTAGCTAACTGGATTTTTTACACACACACAAACACCTGCTTCATGAAGAAATAAGAGCCGGTGATAAATGTTGAAATACCCCCGCTCCATTTCTGCTCTCCAAATCAGAAGAGGGTTCGTATGGCCAGCATTTCAGACACTGGAGAGAAAAATGAGTAGGGGAAAAAGAGGGTGCTGGAGGGGACCAAATGCTGCTGCTGCTTCTCGGAGCTCTGGTTCCTTCTGCCCCCTCCCCATTTGCTCATTACAGAAGCCAAAAAGTAGCAGTAACTGTTTGATTCACACCTGCCTACTGTCCACTAGGCCCCTCTCCCACCCAAACTTCTGCAGCACACCAGATGCTGCAATCTCCTCAAACCAGCAGTTGCACAAGGAGATGAGCATGATAATAGGCAAGGGCAAGAATGGGCAATGGACAAAGTGTGAGTCAATGGGACTCGGGCTACCATAGTCACTTAAGTGATTTACTGTTGAATGGACACTTTCAGGAGTGCTGAGGCTAGAGTCCTGAGTAGTAGGATAGCTCTTCCTCTTGGTTACTGTAGTGGTTCTAGGGGGTTGCTCGTGCGTAAGTTGGCGCCACACCTTGCTGGGTTACCTGGGTGAACCCTTTCTGTCCAGACAGCCACCCATCCGTGGCTGTCTCAATCGCTGGCAGAATCCGTCAGTGGGTGTTTCTTGAACTTCTTCCAGCAAAGAAGTTCTTTGACACCCAGTCTCCTCCTACTTTCCCTGCGCGGAAGTCTTCTGCGCAGGGAGGGTGTGGGCAGCGGAGGACCCGTGCTCTCCCCGCTGGTCTCCTGCGAGGAGTCCTGGAGCCTTCTCTCCAATTTCCCCATCTGCCCCCCTCCTCCACTGGTGCTACGCTGATTTCCTTCCCCAGCGGATGGGCTGCCTCTCTCCCTACTGGGACCCTCTCCGGCATCCCTCTGGAGCCTTCCCTCCGCCTCTGGCTCCAATGGCAGTTCCCTGACAGTTACCTAGGTCAACGTCACATGTAAGTGAAGGGAGGCATTTATTTTGACTCCTAGACCTATAGGCCATGCAGGTCTCCTGGGAAAAGGCCCCAATCCCTACAATGAATGCTGAACTAATATATAACAAGAACTCCCATCATAGTCTTCTGGGCCCTACAGGGTGACCATTTATTTAATACGTTTATATCCACTACTGGCTTCAAGGACCTCAAAGTGTACACAGTTCTCCTATCCTACCTGTCAAGTCCAGGAGTTCCCCTCTCCTTTCTGGTAGCTCACCGATAAGAATGAACACAGACCAGCAAATCTCTGCAAGGATAGCAGTTGCTCACTCTGACTCTCCCCCCCCCCCATTTCTGCAGCAAGAAGCGCACCAATGGGATGTGCCTCCCCAGCATCTCCTTTGTTCTCTGACACGCTCAGACCTCCGAGTTTGGGGGGAGGGAGGGTGTTTTCCCACCGGGAGGGTGTCCCCCCCACACACACACACTCTCGATTGATGTATCACCCAGCTGCTCCCTCCCTTCTGGTTGCTTAGCTACTATCTCAAAGCTGGGTAGCTCCCCTCTCAACTGTGCAGTTTCTGTGTCTGCCTGTCTCCCTGCTTCTAGAGACGCTGGAAGCAAAGTGGGTGGCAAATATTCCTCCTCCTCTTCTCTTAGGATCTGATCTTCCTAAGATTGCATCAACCCAATCTTCCGATTTGGGAAACAATGTTCTAACCACTACACTGCATTGGCTCTCTAACATCTGTATGACTCTGAGAACAGCCTTAATGGGAATCATAGAATCATAGAATCATAGAGTTGGAAGAGACCACAAGGGCCATCGAGTTCAACCCCCTGCCAAGCAGGAAACACCATCAGAGCACTCCTGACATATGGTTGTCAAGCCTCTGCTTAAAGACCTCCAAAGAAGGAGACTCCACCACACTCCTTGGCAGCAAATTCCACTGTCGAACAGCTCTTACTGTCAGGAAGTTCTTCCTAATGTTTAGGTGGAATCTTCTTTCTTGCAGAAGAAAGAAGAAGAAGAAATATCTGTCTCACACACATGTAGACTGGCTCAATATGGTTCCTGCTCCTAAGGCATCCACCTCACTGGCCAGTGAATACCAGTACCAAGCAAAGAATTTGCTCAGGCAAAAGTTTTCATAAGGCAAAAGTCATTTGGGCTGCCTTTAAACCAGCTGCAAATCTGAATGTTGCTAAATGTAGCCTGTGTCCATTTGACTGAAAGCTTTCTTGCTGAGCCATGCTACCATTGTCCTCAATGCTGTAGTAATATGTTCCACCTTTATAAACCCTGCAAAAGAGCCCTCTATTCCCTGCTCCCCTAGCTGAATAGACTGACATCCATCATGACCATCGGCAGGCAAGATAATTTTCTAGAGTGGCATTTCTATGGTGACAACTATCATCACCACTAGGGTTATTGGAAAGTGAGATTGATGGCCTCTCTGTTCTTGAAAAAGAAGTTGCCATGGCTTTTAGGAGAGATTTTGTGTAGAACCTCATCTTTTGGCAAGACAGAAGCATCCTTCACAATCTTTGTTAGGTGAGACTCATGGTCTTCCAGAACTTTGAATCCAGATCTTATATTCTCACTCATAAAAGGTAGGTCTTGTCATCCCATGCATCAAAGAATTCAAAAATTTCAGAGTGTTTTGATTATCATGCTTGCAAATGCTCAGCTCCTTTTAGGGGCAGGGAGATGCAGTAAAAAGCTCCTGCACCCTATCTTTGAAATGCCAAATGAGCCATAAGCACCCCTGGCCACCCCTGTAAACACTCTTGTTGTCAGACGTGCCTCCTGGCACAAGCAAAACAACACTGATTCCAGCCTGTTGGGTGAATTGACAGTGCTAGATAATGCTTCAGGGAGATCTACAAACTCTGTGTGGCTGCTGGCTGCTGCCATGAAATGAAACATTCCAGTTCCAGAATGTCATTTCCACATTCTCCAGCTGAAGCATTTCACATCTAAATTTGTTTGCACGTTCCCGGGCATCTTGGGTGCTGTAAAGCAAAAGTTTGGTAAACCCTAGAGCAGGGTGAGGTCCAGAGAAACTGGTTTGATGGCCCCTATCTCCAACAGAAGTGTGATGGCTGAGGAGATAAAGATGTGCTTAGAGGGGCATTTGACTTTCCTTGATTCTGAGAATCTGCTCCCGGAGGACATCCTCATCCCAGAGGTATCTCCTCTGGGGATTGTCCCCAGCACCCAGTTTGGTTTCTCCCTGTTCCCTATCCATACAGGGTGGCAATCTGACATGGGATCACACATAACTGGTTTTTTCCATCTGCAACATGAATGCAAGGGATGTTGTTTGCTAGAGGTGTGGCTCTTTCTGATGGACTTGGAGAATTGCCCTTTGGGTTTGGAGCTCTTGAATCTTTTTTGTGGCTTCAACCCACCCAGTTATCCTGTTTGGGTATATGCTCTTCCTTTCTCTGGGTAGATACTCCTCTTTCCCTCCAGGCACAGCCTTCTTTTCTTGTGAGATGGAAGAGTGACTCACACAGTAGGGCACAGCTGTTGCAACAGCCTTCCAACATGGCATCACTATCCCATATTGGGAATGGCAAGGTGGTGGTGGGGTCTGGACTGGGCTGGTGCCAATTCAGTGCCCCTGCTTATGTCCCCTTATAACATGCAATTCACTCTTCCTATTTCCATGTATAATAATAATAATAATAATAATAATAATAATAATAATAATAATCTTTATTGTCATTGCCCCCTCTCGGGGACAACGAAAATTACTTGGCTGCTCCATCCACCCAGGTAGGGCACTCCACACAAAATCAGAACAACTATAAAAACACTAATTAAAACAATACAGTATAATACAGCAAGAAAGATTAGATGACTTTCAAAGTCCAGGTTTCCCATTCAGGGCCGAGATTGCTCTGGAGAAGAAGCTGTTCTTGAGATGGCTCATTCTTGTCTTCATCGTCCTGTATCTCCGTCCCGACGGCAGGAGCTCGAAGAGACAGTGACCAGGATGCGATGGATCTTTTACTATGTCCAGTGCCTTCCTATGGCACCTTGTGGCATAGATCTGCTCTAAGGTGGAGAGTGGGCAGCCAACAATGCTCTCTGCTGCCTTCACAACTCTGCACAACCCCATCCTGTCCTGGGTAGTACAGCTTCCGTACCACACACACAAGCCATAAGTGAGCACACTCTCAATGGCACAGTGATAGAAGGCAAGCAGCAGTTTCTGCGGAAGATGGTTTTTCCTTAGGATTCTCAGAAAGTACAGTCTCTGCTGCGCCTTCTTCACAAGCCCCCTTGTGTTGACACTACAGGACAGATCCTCTTGTAATTCAATACCCAAGAATCTGAACGTTGTTACCCTCTCCACACAGACACATGTCTCTACAATAAGTGGCAGTGATTAGGGATGAGCAAATCTGTCAGTTTTGTATTATTATTTTCCAATCTTAAATCCAGTGCTCCACATTTCCACATCATGAGGTTTTTTTTTTTAATATAAAAAAACCTGAAAATTTATTTGCACTTATTGCGAATTTCTCCCATTATGCACCTACTTGTAGAATCATAGAATTGTAGAGTTGGAAGGGACCATGAGGTTCCAGCCCCCTGCAATACAGGAATCCTTTCCCCCCAATGTGGGGCTCAAACCTGCACTCTTGAGATTAAGAGTCTCATGCTCTACCCACTGAATTTTGCATAATATATACATTTCTGCAAAGCAACTTTCCATAGTACACATTTGTAATGATTTTGCCAATGGGCACATTTTTATGGGCACTGCATGTTTTTTCCCCTACACATTACCCACCAGGTGAGTCACTCCTACTGAAACGGCATGCCAGGAGTCCGTCCCCCCCCCCACACACACAAATAGAACCTGTGAATTCAAGTGTGGCTGAAAGGAGTGGGAACATGGGCCCACCTCCCATGCCATGTCCCCCTGATACACGATGGATGGAAGAAAATGGTGCAAAGTTCAGGGGGAAATACTGTGGGTAAAGTTTTGTGTTGGGTGGGGGGCTGTTAATTGATAAATTGCCCTGAACTTCTTCCTGGTGACATGGTTTGTGTCCCAGAGTGATGATCATGGAAAAGGGAGAGGTGAGCAAAGTATGGGAATCGAAAGCTGACCACTGGCTCCTCTTGTTCTCAGAAGAGACTAGCGGTCAAAAACCATATCTATTAAAATGAAGTCCCTAAGATGATGCTGGAAAGGGGGAGGGAGATCCCCCACGTTGTTCTTTCAACACCTTTTTGAAGTGGCCTCACACAGCTCAGCTATGATCTGCTGCTAATCAAAGAGGCTTAAGGAGATTTTATTCGCAAATGACCCCAAATTGCAGACAAGGGGAGGCGCTCTTCCATGAGTCAAGACAGCCTGACCCTCGCATGGAGTTTTAAAGATGTGTGAGGAAGAAAGGATTCCCTTCTTGTGTTTCTTTCCCTTCCTGGCCTTCCCCAAAGCACTAGCGTTTCTTTCCTCATCCTCCCACACACAAATATACCATTGCCCTGGGCAAAGCAGCACGCAGGTCACTGTAGTACCAGGTAGGGAAACCTTTTCCACCTTCCGTGGCAACACCCAAAAAATAATAACGCTGCCTGAGTCAGCCATGTAGATTCACTTGCTTGTGTTCCTTCTAGGGTAAGATTACCAGACGTCCCCGTTTCCCAGGGACAGTCCCCAGATTTACAAATCAGTCCCCATACAAAATCCATTGAAGTTGAAAAGTGTGCTCGGATTCATTGGAAAAATCTGGTAACCTTATTCTAGGGTTGTCAGACTTCCAGGTCTGATGTGAAGTCTCCAGGTTTGCCTGACCCTCCCCAGGTAGGTAAGAGTGTTTAGATGATGATGATGATGCCTTTGCATACTGCTTGCAAGCTTCAACCCACTAGGAACTAGCTGCAAATTTTAGCATAGATACTTGGGGGGGGGGTCTGTTCTCCTTCACTCCCCTCTCCCAGTTGCCTCAGTATCCAGGACCTGCCCCCGTGATATCACCAGCCCCCTCATGCCTCAGGTCAGGCCCTGAAATCTCAAAGACTGGGATGTTCCTAACCTGGCAACTCTAGCTCCTTCATGTGGAACTAGCATTCCCTTCTGTTACTATTTCAGTGTGTCCCTGTGAGGTTCCTCCTGCTCACTAAACGTCCTTTGATTCTGACAGTTGTCCCATCTCATGCAAGGACACTCTCTCAGTTTATGGCTGCACAAATATGCAACCTTCCTGCTTGCTGTGGACTGCAAAGGCCTAAGCATTCACCAGTGGGTGGTATAATGACCGCTCCCCGCATAAAACGGGGGGCGACCTTTGCGTGGACGCGCGCAGCCCCTGGATCTGGAGCGGCTCCATCAGCATAGGCTTGGCTTTGCCTTCCCTCAGGTGGGATACCTGGAGGTCTCCGCCTATCCCAGTCAGCTGTCCAATCCCACCTGGGGGAAGTGTTGCCAAGGTAGGGGAGGAATTACCTGCCCACACAATAGAGAGAGGATCTTACCTGGGAATCCTCACTTGGCTCCAGAGTTTCTTCCACCCTACCCACCCTCAGTTAATGCATTATTTTGAAGGTTAACTTTTCTTCACAGGTATGCGGGCGCTGCTACGTTAAGGTCGCTGTCAAAGGACCGGAAAGGAATTCCCCTGCATTGGCAGGTTTTGCCTTTCCCGTAGCAAAACGTCACAACTTTGGCAGTATCAGGCCTTGGGCGGAATCCTTTAGTCCATCTTCCTCTTTGCAGTGGCGATACCAGGGTTCCCCGTTAAAGGGGTTTCTGAAGGGAGGCTTTGACCGTACGCCGAAAGGTCGTCATTGCTCTCCCCTGCGGCGGCGTAATGGGGGCGGCTATCTCTGCTTGAACATATGTTCTCCAGAGCCGGCCCATCCCCTCCCCACTGGATAACCCTGATGCTCCCTAGGTCCCCAGCTGGGGACTGGGGAGGGAGAACGCCCAATGCCTGAGCCAAAGTCTACCCACATTTGAAATTTAATAAAGTTGTGGCCAATTTAATCCCATAGCACGTTGTCTTGAGTCGTTATCCCACATGACGGGGGGACCGCTCGGGATCTGGGGACTCCGCCTGACCACGCAAATAAAAAACATCTCCTGCACAGGGATGGGAAACTTGCAGTCATCCAGATGCTGTTGGAAAGGGGTAGCCAATGTAGTGTTCTCCATGTATTGTTGAACTACAACCCCCATCAGCCCCAGCCAGCATGACCAATGGTCAGGATGATGGGATTTGGAGTCTCAACATCTGGAAGGTTTCAGAGATCTTCTTTTGCAGGTACTGCTGGTCTTGTAGCCTCCTCTCACCACATCCACTTTCAACATCACCCATTAAGTAGGTTTATGCTATTCATTGGACCCCCCCAGGGGACTCGACAAACCTTGGAACTGGGTATGGAGAGTGCAGCTGAATGGGACACAGCTGTGGGAAGCCTGAGGAAGTACTTCGGGCCTGCGCATAACAAGCAAAGCTAAAGTGAGAGACTAGGGTGGTGTCTGCTCTTTCCAGGAACTCTTCTCATTGTGAGACTTTTGTGTGTGAACTGAAAGTTTGTAGGGACCCTGCATGAGAACCTGGGGGCTGAGGGGGAGGGTGTAGGTCAGAAGGAAAATGAATTGATGTTAGTACCTTTGTATTAATGCAACATTTTTATATGTAACAGTGTATTTTTGCAATATTATGTTTCTGTTGTTTGTTGTTGCTTCTGTCTTTTGTACACCACTTAGAGATGTACATTAAGCGGTATAGAAATTAAATAATCAATCAAATAATCAATTCATTCAGTGAGTATACGTTGTGATCACACCAGAGGCGTAGCAAGCCCAAGTGGTACCCGGTGTGGAATTTTTTTTGTCACACCCCCCCCCATCAACAGCTCAGGGTAGGCTTGGGAGTCGCGGGTGGGAACCGAATGTCACCCCCTCAGTGATGACACCTAGGGGTGGTCCACCCCCCTTCCTATGCCTCTGGGCCCCCACCCCAATGACTCCCAAGTACCCCGAGCCGTCAGGGGAAGGGGGGAGCTATGCCGGGGCGCTGGCAAAGCTGTGCAGCTTGTCCTCTCGGGAGCCATGGCTCCCGTCTATTCCCCTCCCGCCCTCCCTGGCTCGCTGTAAAGACAGCAAACTGGGGAGGGAGGGAGGGAGGGAGGGGGGTCCCGGTTTGCCGTAAGCAGCTCCTGCCAGTGGCAGAGGGATCCCACCACCGTCTGTATGGTACTCGGGCTGCGCCAGGCAGTGGCGTAGCGTGGGGGGTGCAGGGGGGGCCGGCCGCACTGGGCGCAACATCTGGGGGTTAGGGTTAGGGGGCGCAAATCCACGGGTTAGGGGGCGCAAATCCATGGGTTAGGGGGTGCAAATTACTTGCCTTGCCCCGGGTGCTGACAACCCACGCTACGCCACTGGCGCCAGGGGCAAACAGCTATGTACAGCACATGTGTGGCGTCACTACATACAGCTCATGTGTGCGACATCGTGCATGTGTTGTATATAGCGGTTTGCCGCCAGCACCACTCGGACGCCGTACGGACAGTGGCGGAATCCTCTGCTCGTGGCTGCAGCCACAAACAGAGGATCCTCCACATGCAGCTGCGGCGGCACGATGGCTGCTCGCGCCACCACACCCAGGCTGGGGCAACAGGGCAAGCACCCCGCGGGGTGCCTTCTTGTCACCCCCCCCCCCAGATATGGAACCTGGGGCACCCCACCACCCCACCTTGCAACGCCACTGGATCACACTACATGAAAAAGCCAATTTCCCAACATTCCCTCCCTCTATAGTGTGACCAATAAACATTACTCAGAATGGACTGGTGCAGATGAAGTGGGTGGAATAATGCAGGAAGGAGTGATCTCAGTTCTCAGAAGCAGGGAGCTCCTCAGTGGTGTAAGGGATGGGCCTCATTTCAGAAGCAGCTCACCAGAAAGGGCCGATTTGCTGTGCTAGCTTTCTGGCAGGTAGGCCACTGTTTTTAGTGAGAGAAAGGGGAGAAGTGGCAAAGAGGCAGGGATATCGACACAGTGAAAATGCACCAGCACGAGTGCTGGATTGACTGTGCCAGTGTGCTTCCACCATGTCAAGCTTCCTTGCCCTTTCTAGCAGAGACCCACTTCTTGGGAAGCTAGCTCACCATGTGGTGAGCTTCTTCTGCCTCAGATTTCCCTCTGCATTGAGAAAATGGCAGCTAGTCATTTCTATGAAGCAGATCGCAGCTCCTGAGTTCTTGCGCTTGGTGCATCCCCTGCCTCTGTCTAAAGGCTTTGCAGCAATGTTTGGCTTGCGGATCTGGGGTGGGACCAGCTTTTGAAAAAGCAACTTGCCTGGCTGCCATCTGCAACAGTTGACTTAGACAGGCGTCCCACAACAACCACAGCAACATGTCCAACTTGATGGGCCATTTATTTGCTTAATCAATACATTAATTTATTGTGTCCCCACCTCTCACAGTTGCTAGATATGTAACAATGAAAAATATGGTGGCATTTCCTATCTGTCCAGGTCCATTTACTTTCACCAGGGGGTATACCTCCATCTTCTATCTGTCCCCTCTTACAGAAGGCCTGTTTTCCTCTTCTGCATTACAGCCTGGGTACAAAATCAGAGAGTTCACTGCATAAATCAGGCACCAGGGAGAGCAAAACTCTTCTGATAGAAGAAGCAGGCAGGGAGGGAGGCAGGTGCCTTGCACAGGACAGTGCTACTCCACATGTGCACAGTAACTTTCCTCTCACTCGCTCAGGGACACCACCAGCTTGTAAACTGAATCTGTGTGCAATGACTGTGCAAACATCTGAGTGCTAAGAGGGGAGGACAGCAGCAAGAAGAGGAAGAGGAGGATAACATACAGAGCAAAGGGCTTGGCAGTGGCCTGCTCAGATCCCCTCCCCTTTCTCCACTGGTCAGAAATGCCACAGGCAACGGAGTGACGCAGACTCCTCAGCATTCCCAGGCAGGTTTCAGATAAGCCGCCCCTATCGGGTGGAAGCATCATCTTTTAAATAAGAGTTAGAGGCTGTTGCAGCCTGGGGGCCACCATTAGAAAATAACTGGTTGATTTCCACATGGGGACCATTAATACCACACGTGCAATGATGGAAAGATACTCGGGTATGCTCTGGAGTTCATGTAAGCTGCAGCCTGAGGAGGAGGTGGGCATGGGGCAGGAGACAATCTGTCTGCCCTTTCCAGGCCGAGATCATGCTCTGAGGAAATGTGATCGCTGGTCAACAAATAAAAGCTTCTCAAAAACACCCGGACCCCAGTCTGTCAAGAAACTGCCATCCTGCCTGTAGGCTCTTTGGACAACACTGACAAATGACTGTGAGACTCAGGAGACAACAGACTTGGCCCAGTCCAAGGAGTGGGTGCAAATCCAGTTCCTCTGCCCTCTCCTGCCCTCTTCAGGAACCTAGAGAGATTTCCAGTGGAGAAAGCAGATTGCCGTGGAGTGCTTCCCCTATCAGTGTGGAAAGAAGTTTCCCATGGAAACCGTGAAGACAAGAGATTTTCCTGGTCTCAGAATCAGCCTTTAGGCCAAACAGGCCTGAGTGGGCTGGAGCCCCTTCATTATATGTCCACGTAATCCAAGAATCGGGTGGACTAAAGCAATAGAGTCCATCTGAGGGTGGTGGTGATCTATCTACACCTCTGCCTGTACCTTTGCTGTAACAGAACAAAATCACCCTGGGACAGAATACACTTGTTTTAATAACTGAATCATCTGATGACATAGAATGCTGTTATGCTGTAAATCAAAGCAGGTCTCAGCTTGTTGATTGGCTGGATGTTAGACTGTCTGGGAGCTGCATGTAAGGTGCTCTGAGCTTCTAGGAATCAAAATAAGGATAACAGCACCACAAACCAATAAAGAGATAAACACACAAAGCATCATATGACATAGCATCACTATCTACAGATCCAGCCTGGGGTGGTGGACAGAGTGTGGGACCATGAAGACCTGGGTTTTGGTTCTTTATCATCTGTGAAACTCCCTGGGTGACCCTGAGTAAATAGTTGTCATCTCAGTCCTACCAAACCTTCCCCAACGTGGTGCCCTGCAGATGTTTTGACCAGTACTCCCACCAGCCCGAGAGAGCACACCCAATCTATCTGGCTGGGGCTGATAGGCATATTAGAGGGTGCCAGGTTTCAGAAGATTGCTCTAATATATCCCATATATATATCTCACAAATATATCTCACAAAGAGTTTATCTTGACACACACACACACACACATGCACCACTGAGTTCAGGGGAGGAAGGGTATCAATGCCATGAATGCACAAATAATAATGTAAAAGTTCATTAGATCACACAGGTGAACAAAGTGCAAACACCTACATCATGGTTGTGCCAGCAGTTTTATATATATGCAAAGAATGCAGGGCACACTTTGAATTACACAGGGTGATTGTATGTTATCAACTGATGCAGAAATACACCATTGGTTAGGCAGGGGTTAGATATGACCTCATTGCCTTAACACACACACACAATCTGGTCAATTTGGGATTTTAGAATTTATTCACATTCTTTGTCCAGTGGTGCTGAAGTTTTTTCATTCTTGAACCCTTTAACCCAACCTCAGCACTCTTCTTATGACCCATCCACTTCTGGCAGCAGAGGGATGACCTCAAACTCCAATCAGGAATTTAGGCTTAATTTAGGCAGCTATTCTAGCCGAGGTGGTGAAGGGATCTAGCTAAGAGGCTGGAATGTCTTCACTTGCAAGGATCTATCTATATATGAGATTTAGAGGCGACACGGGGCCTCCATTCATGCACCCAATATTTCTAAACAGATGCAGTGTCATAATGCAAAGGTGATCTGAATACAAATGAGAATGGTAGGCTCCTGTCTAGATTTCTGGAATCTCCTACACATGGATTTCTCAGTGCTGGGGTGTGTTTCTCTCCATCTTTCTGTCTGTAACAATTGGCAAAGAAATGCTAGGCCATGAGAAATGCCGTGGCCATCCTCTCTAAATCTGAAAAGACTTGCTTAGCTAGACTTATGAAAGCAGAAAGCATTCTTCTGTCACTCCCTCCTTCTCTCTGCCTCCTCTCCTTTCAAGCCCTGATCCACTCATGGGAAGAAGTCTTAATGTCATCCACATCCCAAGAAAGGGATGGAGAGACAGGTGAAGTCATTGGTGCATGGGAGCGCAGCATTAAAGTGGCGGCAAGAGGTATTATCCCAGATCTGAGGACATGTTTGCTCTTGTTAGTGGTTGGGACTAGAAATGCCATCACTGACTGAGCAGGAACACAGTGACCATTTATTCTGCTCCTCTTGCTATGCCGGAAATAGTGCTGAAACAAACAAACAAGAAAATGGGCAAAAGAACTGGAACTGAACCCTGCAACTTCAAATCAGCAAATTAAAACTCAAAACCGAGCAGAAGAGGATCAGAGTCTGGAACCACCCCCACCCCCCAAAACATCCTAGTGAGCATGAGGGCATGTGAAGAAGTTCTACCAATGAAGCTAAGTGAGATGGACATTGTAAGCTGCTCTGAGCTCTTCGGAGGAAAAGCGTCTAGTGGCTAGAAAGCAAATGAACAGATTGGCCCTAAATGTGTGCCGGGAGTTGAATTTGAGGCTTGCGCAACAATTGTCATGAAGAACACCAATAAATAAATAAATCAGCCATTCTGTAGATTTTCACAAACATTTGTGACCACCTTGATTAAGATCGTTTCTGAATTCCCAATTGCTTTGCTTCAGCAATTGAAACCACACACGCAAAAATGGCCCCCCTCCCCTTCACTCTAGTGCCCATTCTGGTCCTGCAACTCCAGGTTCAATTTACAGCTTGAAGGCAGTTGCCAGAGCAAGTACATTTACACCCCAGTTTGCTTTTTGAGTCACAAAAGTTTTAACAGCATCTATATGTATATATGTACAGGCTGCAGGAGCTCAACGAGGCCGGTGGGTAGACAGGGGCCCATCTGATGGAATGGAGCTTGCTAAAGGGCTAGAGAGGTTGGATAACTTTTTCCTCTCTCCTTTCTTTCTTGTTGTGCCATCCGATGTATATTCCTTTCTTTTTTTTAATAATAATAATAATAAATCAGACACAAGCCCGAGCAGCTTTGCCAAGCTCACTCTCGGCTAGACCCAAAGATCTGCAGGAAAAAGGAGAATATGTAGATGATGTCTAGGTAGATGTTGAGAGCCCCAAAGATGTATTCCTCTGGGCTCATAGCGTAGCGTCGGTTTCCCATCAGGAGCTGTGTGTCAAAGGCCAGGAACTGAGGAGAGAAAACCAAACACAGGCCAAGGTCAGTGCTGCCATTTTATACATGTCTGCTCAGCGCTGAGTCCCCCTAAGTTCAGTGAGACTTGCTCCAGGGGAAGCGAGTATAGGATTGCAGTATAGGATTGCTAAGTGTGCCGGTAACCTCTCTGGAGAAATCTGTCAAATCAGTTTCACTTGTTTTCTCTGTTACAATTCCAATTTGCCACATTTCCACGCCTGTTTACATTTAAATGAAAAAAGTCCTTAGCATTTTACTGTGCCCACATTTCCCCCTTAATACACGTTTATTTATTATTTTTGTATGTAACTCTTGCCCATTAAACATATTTGGGCAAGCAATTTCCCCTAAGATAAAGCATTTGGGGGAGGAATGGAGGGCTAAAAATATAACGACTCCTCCTACTAATACACACACTTTTATGTGCATATTCTCCTGATGTACACAATTCTGGGTTGGAGAATGGCAACATTTGAAGGCTGGTGGTGTTTTGGTTTGTATATTGATTTGGAAAGGGCAAATGAGTTGGCCCAGATGAAGATGGGGACTGAACTGAGTTTCATCCCATCCTTTCTGACCTTCAGAGCTTATGGTGATAACAGTATTGGCATGATACTTAAGCCACCTCCCTTGCTGCTGGTAGGTCAAGTCCACACCCATATCCAGCCTCAACCTCCTTCGCTCTGCTCCTCACCGGGAAAGCTAAGGCAGCTCCCATGGCTTGGATTAAGAGGGAGGATCCTTGCTGGGTGGGTGCCAGCCTGAATTGCCAGCCTGAGCCAGTGTAATCAAGATCTCGCTGCCCACATGCAACACCTCACTCTCCTGCCTTGTACAGAGGGGGAAAGAGATCCATAAACAGAACTGAAAATGTGCATGCTTCAATGCATTTCCACTATACCCATGTCCCTGTGGCTCTCTGAGCGAATGGAAACAGGAGAAAAGAACTAAAAGGCTCACAGTGGTCTACAGAATCCAGTAGATTTTCCCTGCATCCCACTATCTGCTTAAACAACCACCACCACGACCTACCAACACATAACTGTCAACCGTCCCTTATTTGGTGGGAAAGTCCCTTATCCCAGCGCCATGTCCCACTGCTGTCCCTTATTGATGATGTTCCCGGGTTTCAAAGGAAGCAGCTCCTCTCCCTCCCTCCCTGCTGGCCAGGGAGGAGGGAGGGTCCAACTGTGTTGCTTGGCTGCGTTGCTCACCCAATAAGGAGTTTAAGAATGACTGGGGGGTGGAGCTTGCATCAAATTGGCTGCTTTGCCTGGGGACTCGCCTTTGCTCAGCGCTTCCCAGCGGAGAGGTAAAGGTGGTTTTCCTTGCTGCATCCCCTTTGCTGTGCTGTGGGAACCACCGCTTGAGGCTTCGTTTGGCTGCTGGCTAGGCTTTCTGCCTTTGGCTCGGAGGGGCTCAGAAGTTGAACATACCTATGTTCTGAAAATCCTTTATTTTGGCTGCTGATCCCTTATTTTCGAGGCTGCTGCTCCCTTATTTTCAAATCTGTAAGTTGACAGCTATGTACCAACGTGGCCTACTGCATTCTTCCCAAAGGAGGAACACAAGGAACATCACGCAACCTTCCCCTATGCTACATGTTTGGTTTTTAATTCAAGGGTGGGGACAAATTTTGCATTTGTTCCCCCACCCGCTTTTGCTTCTGGCTTTTCCCACCTGTGGCCCCTGGAAAAGGGTGCTCAGAAGCAATGTGACCTTCAGCCCAAAATGTCTACTCTAATGTAAACAGCGCTTTGCGTCCCATTTTTTCTTGCGTCACAGAGCCCGGTTAAAATGCTTGCCAAGGACTGCAGTTCAGATTTGTGGTTTAGTTTCATGATAAATTGTGGGTTATCAAAGGTCCAAAGGGCAGTTGTTAGAAAGCTCCAGGAGAACAACCCTCTTTTGTTGGGAACCGGAATCTCCAGGCAGGTTTGTTCCACTAAGGTTAGCATGGTTACAGAAACACTGGCGGGATCACCTGGTTAGCCAAGGGCACTGGGCCATTCCCTTAGACTGGCCTATATCTTAACCTATATTCCCTACCAGTGGGCAAATACCTAAGTACAGGCTTCAAATATCCCAAAGTTAGTCAGTGAAGATGGCAAACTTCTCCAGAGGTTGGTGTTTGAAGGAACATGTTGGCATCCCTGAAAGCACACCTTTTTGATTAAAAGCAGGATGGGAGAAAACGTGTTCTCCCTAACAGAGAGCACGTGTTGTGGTGGGGGATACAAGCCACCCCATTGTTGCTGGGCGGATTTGCGAAGTGACCCAGGCAGTGAATTGGTTAATTTGGGTCGCTGGGGAGAATTCCTTGTTGCCAATTTTGAAGGAGGGGTCAGAGGTGTTAAATACTGGACGCCCAACTTTGGGCGTCCTCTCGGCTGCTTGCACCGGATCACTCGCCCACCCTCCCTGTATTGGGGGGGTTGTTCGCTTGACCTTGCTATACTTGTCATGGGGTCGTCTGCTTTGAGGCAGGGGCCTGGTTGGAATTTTGTCCATTTGGCTGATTGGCTGGGGCCATTTGGTTTTTGCCTACTGCATAGCAAATTGTCACAACTTGTAAGGTTGGCAGTTAGGCATTGGTTCAAATTGGTTGGTGGAGGGGTAAGTGCCTACCCCTCCAATGGTGGTGCGGAAAGGGAATTCCGTTAAAGGAATCCAGGGGCTTGCCATTCTTTTTGTCCTTGTCCCTGGCATCGGACTTGGGCCGTGCAAGCCACCAGGAGCATGAGGGTGAGAAGTGAGGGACTGAGGCCCAGCTTCATTTTCTCCCCAAAATTTGTTTCCCGCATTGGCTTTCGCTGGAATCCAGAAGTCAGTTCTGTCCCTGGGGCAAGGACAGATAGTCGGAACCAATGCCTAAGCAACCACTCACTTGGATGTATTTAAATAAAGTTGTGGCCAAAATCGTGCCAAAAACCCAAACCAAAATTGATGTGTGATGTGTGAATTATTGGGGAGTGGCTTAGGGACCTCGACAAACAACATTCAGCACTGCATTAGAAATAGGCATATCTGAGGCAATATTCTCCCTGATGTTGGAAAGGTAACATGGTGGCTGACTAAAAATGGTTTGGGGGAAGGCCTGATCTGGCCTGCAGGTTCAGCCACACAGAGTGACATCCAAAACCGACTTTTCCATGGTCAGGGAATAAGCCTTTCCGAGGTGTCAATGATAGGGAGGTTTAAGGAGAATACTACAGTGTACAGGGACCTTCTTCCTATATACTGAATTATTGTATGCACTGAGCTAAGCACCGGCTGAACTCTGCGTGCAGTTTGAGAAGGTGGCACACAGTTTCATTGATGAGACACATTTCTAACATGGGAAGAGACATGCAGCAATGTTCTGAGGATATACACTAAGACTTCATGCTGTAGCTCAGGCAAGAAGAACCACATGATTAGTTTTAACACACAGGTACATGCAGTTGCACCATTCAGTCTACCAAAGTTTAAAGGTGCTGACCTTTAAGACCCTAAACAGCCTCGACCCAGTATACCTGAAGGAGGGTCTCCACCCCCATCGTTCGGCCCGGACACTGAGGTCCAGCGCCAAGGGACCTTCTGGCGGTTCCCTCACTGCGAGAAGCGAAATTACAGGGAACCAGGCAGAGGACCTTCTTGGTAGTGGCGCCCGCCCTGTGGAACGCCCTCCATCAGATGTCAAAGAGATAAACAACTATATGACATTTAGAAGACATCTGAAGGTAGCACTGTTTAGGGAAGTTTTAATGACTGATGTTTTAATGTATTTTTAATCTTTTGTTGGAAGCCTCCCAGAGTGGCTGGGGAAACCCAGCCAGATGGGCAGGGTAGAAATAATAAATTATTATTATTATTATTATTATTATTATTATTATTATTATTACGTTGCTGTGAGATACATATGCCTGCGGCAAAGAAGGGAGGCAAGACGAGGAGCTGCTGGTGACGGTGGCAGAGGTAAGAAGCCATGCTCTGCTGCAGCTCTGGTAGTGGGGAGGCTCCAAATGGTGGTTGGCCAATTGGTGCCAAAGAAGGACAGAACTTTTTTTATGTACGCTACAACAGCAGCAAGAATACTGATTGCAAAATACTGGAAGACACAAGATTTACCCACTCTGGAAGAATGGCAGATGAAGATGATGGACTATATGGGACTGGCAGAAATGACCGGCAGAATCCGAGACCAGGGAAAAGAGTCGGCGGAAGAAGATTGGAAGAAATTTAAAGTCTACTTACAGAAATACTGTAAAATTAATGAATGCTAGAATGATGTTGGATAGAAATTAAGTGGTTTCCAGCTGTAATGTTTAAGAGATATGAAAAAAAGGCTTAGAAATAAGTAATAACTAATGGTGAGGATTTGCTGAACTAACATTATGAATTAGAATACAAGAATGGAAGGTATGAGGAGGTCTGGAAAATAAGTTAAAAGAAAATAAGTAATGAAAACGCTATCTGTTTTTAATCATTTTTGTATTTTTGTATTTTTGTTGTTTTTTTCTGATTTGTTTTACATTGTATTATTTTTTTGAAAACTTTAATAAATATTCTATAAAAAAAAAATGGTGGTGGGCTTGGCAGGATCAGTGATGAGCCTTTCCAAGCCCCTGTGCCCTCAATATATGCCCAGCCTCACCAGCTTCAGATGCAGGCGCTGGTGCCCTTGTGCACCAGGCCAAATGTCCCTACTTGCTAGCATCTCTTTGAGTTTCCCCTCACTGATGGATGGCTGTCGCCTCTTACCAACTTCCACCATACAGTTAGAGCCTGGCTACATTCACATATGTTGTATACATTCTCATGCGTGCGCATATATATATATATAGCACAGGCGTCAGACTCTGAGACTCCTGCAGCTCCCTGGGAGACTGGCGGAAAAGGCTGCAGGGAATGCTATGCAAGCCCAAGGGGTTGTAGGCCGAGCCCACTGCTTATCTCTGCTTCTTAACTTATATAGTGGCCAATTGCCCCCCTCAAGCCCTGAGGACAATTAGCTGTGAAAAGGGAGAGAGCAAAGATAGCAAGAGATAGATAAACAACACTCTCAGCTGATGCAATCCTTTTTTTAAAAAAAAAAGTATATTCAGGGAAACTGTGCAAAAAATGTGTCTAATAATGAAAGTAACATACAAACCGAAGATTGGAAATATGAAAAAAGTCCCCAGAAAAAGCAAAATTGACAGATTTATCTGCCCCTATCTTTTCACCCCTGCACTCTGATGGTGAGGCAGCAATAGCAAGGTAAGTTTAAAGTACATACACAGCACCTAGCACCCCTCCCAAAGACTCCCGGGAACTGTAGTTTGTTAAGGGGGTTAGAGATTGCAGCTCTTTGGGAGTAAATTTCAGTTCCCATGATGCTTTGAGGGGAAATCATCTGCATTAAATCTATGCTGTGTCCACAGCCAAGGTCTCTAAGGGGATAGCTTGGTTTTCCCATTCTGAACTGAGACAAGTGGGTGTGTTGCTCATCATAACTGAGACCAAATCCTGAACAGTGTAGACTTGGATTGCAGATTGGATTGTATAAAGCACAGATTCGTGAAATACAAGGAGAGACTCAGCTTGTGTATTTGAAGGAGTGGGATTAGGGGAGCCTTCTTCTCCCACAAAATCAAAGGAAGCAAAGGAAGGAGCAAAGGCTTAAAATGGACCTGGGCTGGTGGTGGTTCTGTATAAAACAATAAGAGTCTTTAGGAGACCAAAAAATAAATAAATGACCCAATGCCTTTTGGTTGATGACAACCTTCTTCTATGGCACAGCAAGAGAAACTGAACACATTGGACCTTTAATTGTTTTATATGGACTCAATTGGTGGTGGTGGTTTTAAAAGATGCACTTTCTCCCCAGTGTCATTCCCCCACATCTTTTGCATCTTCTGCATGGCTACAAGTGAAAAGCACAGCTGATATTTTAACCTCTGTGAATTCTCACATCTGGTTGCAGTGAGTCGAGGAAAGAATTGTCTTGAGCTCAGCTTACTTACCATTGTAAATACAATTGCACCCAGCACAGCATAAATGGCCTGGAGCCACGGCACCTACATGGAAAGAGGCAAGAGAGATTGGTCAGCCTCATAAGACAGAAGGATGTAAACAATGCTATCCACGTGGGAGGATGAATGGCTGGATGTTTGTGCATAGTAAGATGCTCTACTGGGTTCCATTTCCAGCCTTTCCTGAAGATGCCAGGTATTGAAACCTGAGAACTGTTAGAATTCCTGCTCCGTGATTGCAGTCATGGGATTGTTGTCTTTCACATGACGGGTGTATCTTTTGACTTCACAGAGTGGGAAGTGACTGAGACAGGATGTTTGTGTTACTGTGTTCCGTGAAGTGGGACTATTGTCCTTTGTTTTTTCTCTTTGCTGTCTGATGCTAGAGAGGGAGGGAGCCATGTTGCAGTGCTCCGTGTGTGTTTATATGTAAATAAAGTAGATTAGCCAAAATGCTGAGTTGCTGAGGTCTGTTACGCGAACTGCGAAGACTCTGCAGATCCCTAAGTGTGCTGATGTCTGTTGGCATCGGTCGCTGTGATGTTCGGGCTGAAGAAAGCTTTTGAAGCTCCCGAACGATCGACCAGGAGGGAGAGAACATGCCAGTTGGGCATGTGTCTCTGCCAGGGTCCTACTCGAGTGTAGGACAAGCTCCTGCCTTGTAATGACTGAAACCATCAATTTTGATTGCACTGGCTGGCAGCAGCTCTATTGGGTTCCATTTCCAGCCTTCCCTAGAGACACCAGGTCTTGAACCAGAGATCTTCTACATGGGTATCAGATGTTCTAACCACTGAGCTATGGCCCTTCTCTTAGCAGAGGTTCAAGGTACAGGTTGGCTCCAAGTAAAATAGTAACAACAACAATAATAAGAGACACCTCCAGAAAGAAGATGGAAAATGAACCAACAAGGTGTAAGGAAGAGAAATTACTTTTGCATTGTTCTCATTTCATTAAACAGGCTCCCAAGCACAGGCTGGGACCAAACATCACTTGATAATGGCATGAAGGGTGTTGGATGATAACTGGAAGCTGAATAAAGCTCTCTTTTTTGGCAGGGACTCCTGTAGTGTGTCAGCAACAGAATCGTAACCATGTCTACTCTGAAGTAAGTCCTACTGAATCCAATGGGACTTAGTCCCAAGAAATGAGGGTTAGGACTGCAGTCTGTGGGGGACGGACGGACGGACAGACAGACAGAAACAGTTAACTTGAACTACATAGAAGCATTATTCTCTACTCCCTGTTAATATTTAAGATAAATGTATGACAGGAATGTGTTATACATTTCCTACCCAGCTTGATAATATCAAGAATGTTCTGTCAATATGAGGATTTCTCCTTGCACAAAACAGAACATTCCCTCCATTCTACCCCACCTCAAAAAAAACAAACAAACCTGTTCTGGGGTTTCCCCTAATCATCTGGAGCAGATTTGGGTAGGGTTGCCATACGTCTGGATTTTCCCGGGGTTCCAACAGCAAAATTAGTGTCCAGGGGAAAATTCAAAAAAAATCAGCAAAATATCCAGGTTTTTGCCAACAGAACCAGGAAGTGTGTGTGTTTGAGTAGTAACAATGACTGCCCCACCCCCACCCCCCAAAAAAGATTTCTACTTTTTGAAATATAGCAATCATAGATTTGGGGATGGTGTGGGGTACATGCAGGGGAAAAAGAAGTGGAAAAATTCCATTGTACTAATGTCAATCCTTGTACAAGCACAGCTATTTAGTTGAATAAAGGTAAAGGACCCCTGGATGGTTAAGTCCAGTCAAAGGCGACTATGGGGTTGTGGTGCTCATCTCGCTTTCAGGCCAAGGGAGCCAGCGTTTGTCCACAGACAGCTTTCCCAGTCATGTGGCCAGCAGGACTAACCGCTTCTGCTGCAATGGAACACCGTGACGGAAACCAGAGCGCATGGAAACGTCGTTTACCCTCGTGCTGCAGCGGTACCTATTTATCTACTTGCACTGGTGTGCTTTCGAACTGCTAGGTGGGCAGGAGCTGGGACAGAGCAACAGGAGCTCACCCCATCATGGGGATTCGAACCTCTGAACTTTCAATTTGCAAGCCCAAGAGGCTCAGTGGTTTACACCACAGCGCCACACTTTGAATATCACCTGGGGAAGATGATGGAAACACGTATTCACCTGGGTCAGGTTTTAGATAACCATCCAACACTATGCCAAATTAAAATAGCAACATCAAAGCAAGGCCATGACGGACCTGTTTGGTGTTTGCCATGGAGAAGTACATAGTGTCACATAGAACCTGCTTCAGGGATGAGAAATCTGGGGCTCTCTATTGCAAAGCACAACATTCTCACACGCGTTGACGTTCGGCTTATTCAGGCCTGAATCATGGAAGGGTGTGAATCAAAGGACTGATTGTTCTTTTAAGGCAAGATAATCAGGTACTCAGTATGGTTCCAGCCACTTGAGGTCATGGAAAGCCCAGCCCACCCTGGAAATCAAGCAAACAAGCCAAGTCCGCAGTGATTAATGGGGGCTTCAAAACCCAGGATAACACTCCTTCTTTTGTCCATATCTAGCAGGCTCTCATGATAACTGCAGAATGAAAACTCCCTGATGGAGAATGATTGAGAGATTCTGGCATCTTTGCCCTCTTTCCCATTTCTCCATTTCTCCTCCTCCCTGTCATAATCAGTCTTTGCTTCGTGAGCAACTGCTGGTCAGGAACAGTAAACACAAGCCGGTGCCAAACCTTGCAGTTGTGTGTGTGTGTGTCAGAGAGGGGAGGGGAGAGTGGGAATGGAGACCACAGTGCCACAATAGAAATGGAGATAAGGATTAGGAAATTAGCAGGAGGGAACGTGTTTGTTTGGAAAAGAAAGGTGAGGGCAAAAATGAAGACTTTTGAGCCAGTCTAGCTTAGTGGTCTTGCAGGTAGGATTCCATAGGCTGCAAAAGGAAAGGGGAATGCCCAGAGCCACCTCAGTCACAATTTTGCCTAAGAATAGAGATGGATAAATCTGTCGATTTTTGTTTTTCTTAGTTTCTCATTTTCCCAGTCTTAGGTTCAGCTATTCAATGCCTGCATCAGTTTCGGGGGGGGGGGGAGAGTGTTTTTTAAAATTGTCTGCATGGAAATTCATATGCATTCTTATTCACAATTTTGCCTTATATAATGCACCTTCATGCAATATTTTCTCATATGGCCCATGCTATCTTGGGGAAGCGGTGAATACCATTTGGTTTTTCCATCCCATGTGCAGATGGAGGAGAAATTCTTTTTGGTTTGCATTTTAAAGCAGACCTACCTAATTTGCACTTCCCCAAATTCAAAACTGACACCTCTTTAATCTGGAACCCCAAAAATGTGTACATTAGTGTGCATAAAACACACTAAGTACTGAAAACAACATGTTAAAAATGCACTAAAGTAGTGACAATGGCTAGGAAAAACATGTGAATTAGGCAAAATTGCATACAAAAATGTGCATGCTAGGAAACGTTTAGGCTAGAATGCCAATGAATTTCCACGATTTCCTCTTCTTTTTCATTGCACACTGATGCAGAAATGTGGAGAACTGAACTTAACATTGGAAAAATGAGAAGCAGAGAGAAACCAAAAAGGACAGATTCACCTATCCCTTTTCACTTTCTTGAAACAGGCCCATGCAACTTTCTCCTGTTTTTGCTTTGTAGTTTAGGTTCTGAAGGTTGGGCAGCAGAGAACTGGTAGCAAGCAGAGGGTTGACTTAAAAGCCCATTTGACTCCTGTCCCAATGCTGCGATTCCGTGTAGATTAAGCTTTAAACCAGGGGTAACCAACATGGTGTTCGCCAGAAGATATTGGGCTATAATTTCCATCAGTCCCAGCTAGCATGGCCAGTGGTCAGGGATGATGGGAGTTCTAGTACAGCAACATCTGGGTGGGTACCGTGTTGACTACTCCTGCTTTCAGCAATTTTGAGTGCTCTGAATCTCACTGTCCCAGTGAAATGACACATTCCCATGTGCGTATATTTTTGCTGGTAGAAGCAAGATGAGACTTACATATTTGAAAGGAAGCAGAATGGCCAGGATGATCCCACTAAAAAACAGCACCATCAGCATCACGAACAGCACACCCTGGCAGGAGGTGAAATCATACTGTGGGAGGAAAGAAAAAGGTTATCACTATATCTGTGTGCCACAAATGAGTATATTCAAGGGCACCCAACGAATGGCACGAGGTACTCACATAACCAAACATATACAGCCTTTGCCAGGCAATTGCTACTGAATCTTGTATGCAGATGGACGCTCATCCTTCTCAAGTTATATCTCATGCCTTGAGATCCCTTCACTTACACTGTCTTAGACTTAGACAAGCTCTCCATCACATCTAGCTTTTTGACTATATGAGCCGCAATATCCACCTCGGCATGTGTTGGGGAGCTTTCAAGAGATTTCAGGAAGCCTCGTCCCAATACAATCCAAACTCAGACCCTTCCAAATTAGAAAATAATGTATCTCATATTGGTGTTTGCCCCAGTCACTTCAGTTTATAGAAAATTCAGAGTTTCAATGGGCTGTTCGTGTTTTATGGAGATTGATTGATTGATTGACTGATTTAAGTTGCATACTGCCCTATACTCATAGATCTCAGGGCGGTTCACAGCATAAAATTCTGTTCTTCAACCATTAAGATTCCCAGAGTGACTTGCAGATTACGAATGAAAAAAGGCAGTCCTCAGTAATGTCTAAAAAGGCTTAACGCAATAGAAAAATGGATTGAAAGGAAGGAAAATATAAGCAAACTCGGAGGCTGAAGGTGCCCCAAAACCACCTCAGCTCCCTTTTTAAACATTTCATTTTGCTGCATCTTGCTGGTGGTGGCCCTCTCCTCAGTAGAAATGGCAATGGTGCTCATTCCAGTGACAGGTAGCTGCCATTTTTTATATCCAGATGTCTCCTTGAACAATACTATGTTAACATGTGGTGTTATTCTAGGAATACATCTGAGGTGGGGAATGAAAGCTACCTGCTCCTGGCTCTGGACTTACTAATTGTAACTGTAGCTTATTTTTGCCGTGTTTTGCCCCCACCCACCTGAAAATTGCCAGAATGATCCTCCCAACTTCTCCTTCACCTGTAAACGGAGTGACAAAATTTAGGATGCCCAACCCTACTAAGACACATTCACTCACCTTGGTTTGGAAGCTGAATAAGGTGACAGAGAGGCATACGAGAGCTGTTATCCCCAGGCACAGAAGGACTGACTTGGTGTTGTAGTAGCTGCAAAATGAAAAATGGAATGGAATGGTTTTAGAGATCCAAACTAAGAGATCCGCTTTCGGAAAGGACATGTGCTATAGTTCTCAGAAGCCTGGGACACATTTGGTTTAGAAACTAACTCGAAACTTTGGATTCTGATAAAGTCATTAATTAGGAAGAGGGAATCCAACTTGTATATGTTGCTCAGGAGCACAAGGAACAGATGTTGTCAAAATATCTGAATTCTCCGCATTCTGAGGAATAAGGCCTCATAATGATACCTCATAATGATGTCAGAATTCCTGATCCATGATTGCAGTCATGGGGTTTTTGTCTATCACATGATGGTGTGTGTTTTGACTCCACAGAGTAGAAAGTGATGGAGACAATATGTTTGTGTTACTGCGTTCTGTGAAGTGGGACTATTGTCCCTTGTTTTTTCTCTTTGCTGTCTGATGCTAGAGAGAGAGGGAGCCATGTTGCAGTGCTCCGTGTGTATTTACATGTAAATAAAGTAGATTAGCCAAAATGCTGAGTTGCTGAGGTCTGTTACGCAAGCTGCGAAGACTCTGCGGATCTCTAAGTGTGCCGATGTCTGTTGGCATCGGTCGCTGTGATGTTCGGGCTGAAGAAAGCTTTTGAAGCTCCCGAACGATCGACCAGGAGAGAGAAAACATGCCAGTCAGGCATGTGTTGCTACCAGGGTCCTACTCGAGTGTAGGATGAGCTCCTGACAACCTCTACATATGCAATTATGAGGCTACCTTATACTAAGTCAGACAATTGGTCCATCTAAACCTGCCTTGTACATGGCAGCCAGTGGTGCTTATTCAAGGACTTGGGTCTTCCCCAGATCTGGCACCCAAGCTTTTCTAACTGGAGAGGTCAAGAAGGGATCCTAGCATCCCTCTGCATGCAAAGGCAGGTGCTATGTCACTGAGCCACAGTTGCTGACCTCAGAGGAATCTCATTGGACAGGGACTCTGAGAACCACATGCTGGAAATAACATAACAGGGATGCCCAACATCACCTTCCCACCTGCCTTGTGAACTTTCCAAAGACACAGATATAATTAATGATAATAAAGTTGGTCATGGCTGGAGAAATGGAGCTGAGCTAAGTGAATCTTTAGCCTGCACCCAGCAAAGCAATTGCTTCCAAAGGTATTTCCCCATCTTCAAATGTGGTGATAAAAACTAAGAAGAATGCACCTATTGAAATCTAATCCTAAACACGACTACTCAGAAGAAGAAAGTCCTATTTAATTCAGTGCTTACTCCGAGGTAATTGGGGTTAGGACTGCAGCCTTAATCAAGAACAGCCAAAATTGGCATACTAGGCTTTTGTTTAGTATTTACAACAGCAGAATATCTTGCTGCAATGTGTTGATTGCTCTACTAGATACTGTGACCAACTAATGCCTTTGTTTTGTCCTTCCAGTACCACTGACAGGCCATCAGACAAAAATAAAACAATGAAAATTCATGATGCACCTCTGCATGAGATTGTTACAGCATGGTGGCAGAGAATGACAAATGTACATGACTTGGGCCACAAGTAGAGATGGAGGGGGGAAATGATTCAGTTCATGCTTGAAGCTGAATCTATCAAATCTGCATTACCCAAAACAATATGAGAACCTCAAGCAGCAAAATGGAACGTGCCAACTTTGGGATAGAGAGGGGTGTGTGTAAATAAGCATGCTCTGACTTTCTAATGAAACATCAGAGGGTGAGGCCAAAGAATGAAATCTCCCACATAGAAGAAATATGGCAAGTATGCAGTCTCTTCTTGTGACCAACCTACCTGGAGAGCATCCCAGTCAGATAGGCCATGGAAAGAGTCTGTGGAAGGAAAGACACTTAGTTAACTTCAGAAGCTGGAGCTGAGTGTTAGGGAAAGAGGCGCAACCAGATGTCACCAGAAGCGCATGCTCTTTGTCCTTTCTGAAGACAAACTCAAAGAACCTGTGACCCACCAAGCAATAATAGTACATAAAGGATGGATTTACATTGGGTAGTTTCTTCCTCTGTGGTGTCACAAACAGGCCAAAAGCCAAAGAGAACTATTCATTTAATAGTTGCATTGCAGGGGGAATTTCAGATGGTGCAATTTTTTCCTCACCCCTGCATGGCAAGCTGTGCTGCCAAAATCCTTCAATCTATTCAACTCTTGAAGGTGCAGGACCCCCCAGCCTTCTTTGCTGCTGGGCACTCTAACTAAGGCACTGTTTTACCCCAAAAAAATTACAGTACCCTTTGTCTACACCAGGGGTTGTCATCCTGGTCCCTACTGCCCACTAGTGGGTGTTTCAGGATTCTAGGTGGGCAGTGGGGGGTTCTACGGTACAAGCTGAATCCTCCTTCCATCGAGCACTGGTGGGCAGTAAGGAAATTTCACCATCAAGAAAGATGCATTAGTGGGTGGTAGGTATAAAAAGGTTGACTACCCCTGGTCTACACCTTTCTGATTTGGGGGCTTCCTGGTATTGTTGGACTCCAACTCCCAGCAGCCCAGAAAGCACGGTCAATGGTCAGGGATGATGGGATTTGTGCTTAATCATCCAAAGATATTGCTGGACTACAGCTCCCATCATTCCTGACCATTGGTGGGGGCCGATGGGAGTTGGGAGTCCAAAACATTTGGAGGGTTCCAGGTTGGCCAAGGCTGCTTCACAGAGTCAATGGTTTCAGACTTTGGCTTTCAGCCACTGGAAATGGACAGACAACTTTAAGAACGTGACGTGAGAACATAGGAAGAGTCTTGCAGGATCAGGCCAATGGTGTATCATCATCGTGTTCTCACAGTGGCCAGCCAGATGCCTGTGGAAAACCTTCAAGCAGGAATCAAGCACAAGAACATTTCCCCTCCATTGGGTTTCCAGCAACTGGCAATCAGAGGCGTAATATGGAGGCAGATCACAGCCATCATGGCTAATAGCTCCATGAATTTGTCCAATCCTCTTTTAAAGCCATTTGTGTTGGTGTCTATCACTGCCTCCTGTGGGATTGTGTTCCATAGTTTAACTATGTGCTGCATCAATAAACACTTTCCTTTTCTGCCCTTATTCTTCCTTTGGCTTCCTGTTGAACATGCGGTCCGATGCTCCTGTAAAATCCCCCTTAAAGGTAAAGGTAAAGGGACCCCTGACCATTAGGTCCAGTCGTGGACGACTCTGGGGTTGCGGCCGAGGGAGCCAGCGTACAGCTTCTGGGTCATGTGGCCAGCATGACTAAGCCGCTTCTGGCGAACCAGAGCAACACACAGAAACGCCGTTTACCTTCCCGCCGGAGTGGTACCTATTTATCTACTTGCACTTTGACATGCTTTCGAACTGCTAGGTTGGCAGGAGCAGGGACCGAGCAACGGGAGCTCACCCCGTCGTGGGGATTCGAATCACTGACCTTCTGATCGGCAAGTTCTAGGCTCTGTGGTGGTGGATTACAGGAAAAAAAAGGCGGACATTCAGCCCTTGTATATCAAAGGGGAACGGGTGGAGAGGGTGGCGGAATTCAGGTTTTTGGGAGTGACTATCGATCAGGGCATGACTTGGAGCGCAAATACCACTGCTCTGGTGAAGAAGGCCCAGCAGAGAATTTATTTCCTCAGACTTTTAAAGAAGAACAATCTGAGTGAGAGACTGCTGGTGTCCTTCTACCGAGGCTCCATAGAGAGCATTCTCACATACTGTATTTGTGCCTGGTTCTCCAGTTGTACAGCTAGGAAGAGGAAGGTGCTCCAGAAGGTCATAACCACAGCCCAAAGGATTATTGGTCATCCTCTCCCATCTTTGGAAGAACTGTACGGTTCCCGTTGTCTTAGGAAAGCAAACAACATCCTGCAGGATGCATCTCACCCGGGATACAGTCTGTTTGCACTACTGCCTTCTGGCAGGAGATATAGAAACATCAAGTCAAGGACAAATAGACTGAAAAATAGTTTCTATCCAAGAGCTGTGGCCTTTTTAAATGCTGTAACTCGATAGTGTGACCTGGGAGTTTGATGGGTGTGGGTGTGGGTGTGGCTGGAATGTGGTTTGTTTGGTTGTTGTTGTTGTTTTGCTTTTGTTGTTTTTAAGGGATGGCATCCAATTTCGTTGCACTTGTGCAATGTTGCACTTGTGTAATGACAATAAAGAATCTATCTATCTATTTAACCCACAGCGCCACCCGCATCCCTAAAATTCCCCCTTAGCTTAGCACAAATCACAGCCCCAGGTAGACTACTTACAAAGATGCTCAGGAGGATCAGGTTCCATGGGAAGTACCTCCTGTGGGTTAAGTGAAAGGGAGCCAAGAAAACACTGTCGTTACTCAAAGAGCATAACCACTAGAAGGAAAATTGCACAACATCATCTTGCATAATCAGATAATTAAAGCAGGGCGGATAGAGCAGCAGGGCAATAACATGCGTACAATTCTGCTGGGTAACTATCGCTCAAGAGATGCTCTGGAGCACAAATGCTTCTCTTGCTGATTCAACTTAACTAAGGGTTATGCCACCTATTCAGATGTGCCTTTTCAACAGTGGCTTGCAAGGTGTGGTTTATATCAAGCAAGCATTTCTTGGCATGGGAATGAACAATGTCACTCCTTTGCTGCTGCGAGTATAAAAAGGTAAAGGACCCCTGACAGTTAAGTCCAGTCGCAGACGACTCTGGGGTTGTGGCACTCATCTTGCTTTACTGGCTGAGGGAGCCGGCGTACAGCTTCCTGGTCATGTGGACAGCATGACTAAGCCGCTTCTGGCGAACCAGAGCAGTGCATGGAAATGCCGTTTCCCTTCCCACTGGAGCGGTACCTATTTATCTACTTGCACTTTGACGTGCTTTCGAACTGCTAGGTAGGCAGAAGCAGGGACCGAACAACGGAGGCTCACCCCATCGTGGGGTTTGAACCGCCGACCTTCTGATTGGCAAGCCCTAGGCTCTGTGGTTTAGACCACAGCGCCACCCACGTCCCTTGTGAGTATAGTATCTGCTAAAAGGGCACAGAAGCTAGGATCTGAATGGAAAGAGGGATTTGGAGGGAATAATACCCAAGGACATCAATATACTGAAAAGCATTGGCATGTTCAGTGGAGGAAATCAGATCTTCCTCCCTTCCTCTTCTTTCCAATGCATAACTATAGCAGAGCATTTTCCTCACTGTGGCATGCCTCATTCAGAAAAGAAGGTCTGTTCTCTCTGTGCAAAACCAGAATCCAGGCCAGTGATGCCTAGTTCACTACATGCACCACAAGGCAAACTGATGAGCCATTATCTCTGACTTGCATCAGCACCACCCACCCCTGCCAGGGAAGAAGGCATGAGTGAAGATCTACACCAGAGTGACAGCTAGAAGACCAGCTAATAATAATAATAATAATAATAATTTATTATTTATACCCCGCCCATCTGGCTGGGTTTCCCCAGCCACTCTGGGTGGCTTCCAAAGAAGTATTAAAATACTGTGGTCTGTTAAACATTAAAAGCTTCCCTAAACAGGGCTGCCTTCAGATGTCTTCTAAAAGCTTGTACTGATATGAGAATATCCAAACTTCCAAGGTGACGCAGATCTCTCCCACAAACAAGACAAAAAGGGAGATGCACAGAGAACCCAAATCCCCTTTCTCTATCAAATGCACTAAAAGTAGAGTTTTACCTGGGTCCAGAGCAGCAAGCCAGGATCAAGTAGGTAATAAAGAAGACGGCACTGCAATGAGAGGGGTGGGGAGGAAGAGAGAGAGAGAGAGAGAGAGAGAGAGAGAGAGAGAGAGAGAGAGAGATGAACCAAGTGGGGTGGGATTGCAGATTCCCCATTAAGGGCATCTGGTTGGCCACTGTGAGAACAGGATACTTGACAAGATGGGTCACTGGCCTGATCCAGCAGGCTCTTCTTATGTTAGCTTTCCTGGTCTTACCTGGAGATACCAGGGTATTGAACTTGGGACCATTTGTTCTACCACTGAGCTATGGCCCTTCTTGATGTTTGGTTAATGCAGGGATAGGGAACCCTTGCAGATGTTGGACTACAACTGCCTCCCACCCCTGACCATTAGGCCATGCTGCCTGGGGTTGATGGGAGTTGCAGTCCAACAACATCTGGAGAACCACAGGCTCCCCATCTGTGGTCTAATAGGGAGAAAGAAGAGGATCTGTGACTTACTTGGCACTTTAGCTCAAGCCTCTCAAGTTCCACCTTGAACCCCAGCCTACATCCCAGAGGGCTAAGGGCTACAACAGAAACAGAAAACACCCTTCATAATGGGATGGGGGGGGGAGGGAATGGTCCACACAATCAACCAGTTCAACCTGGTGGAGAATTATTAGTGACTCCAGACAACTGATTGAATAGGGAACAGGAGGTCAACCTTCAGAGAGTCTGTGCGAGAGGAAAACTTCTCCAAGTATTTTTCCACTATGTGAAGGGCTGTAGAGTGTAACCCTAAACTGTTTGCCGTACTGTCACCTTCTGCCTGGTGGGGAGATGGCTTGTGACTGAGAAGACAGGTTCCACTTATATTTGCAACAGTGAGGCTGAGGCATGTGGTCAGGCTGGGAAATAAAAACAGCCATGGGGAGGGGGTGGAAGTACTTGCAGTTGCCATGCCCCACGCCTTAAATCTGATTCTTTTAAAATGAAAACGTATTTTATTTATTTTGCAAACCTAAGCAGATTTGCATAGCAACAACGAATAAAACTCCCTCCAACCCTCCACTCCCAGAGGGCAGATTTGCACCTAGGTAAGATACACAGCCCTCCCCCCAGAGCTTTTCTTCGGTGTTTTCCAACTACCCATCCTTGGTTATACCTTGCCTGTTGCTTCTCTAGTCCTGTGCCAAGAAAAGCCAGGCTGGCATTAACTGCGCACACCTGCACAGTGACAAAGCTACCTGCTTTGGCACTGGGAGGGGCATACATCTGGGGGCATGGCTGGTGTGCATCCCAGAGAGCATGGCACGCATCCCAGGGGGCGTGGCACGTATTGGGGGTGTGCGCAGCAAGTGCCGAGCATCCCAGGGTGCTTGGCAAGCACTGAGTGCCCCAGGCATGGGGGCAGCCACGGCCGTGATGTCACACACCCCCGGAAGGCACCCGGGGTGGACCACCACCCTGCCCCCACCTTCGTCCGCCAATGCACCTGCACCATCTCCCTTACTTTGTCTCACTGATCCTGCATTTCTCTGCTATTTTGCATTGTTTGCTGATCATGGAGAGGGGGGAGGGAATGATGAACCCCTCTGCCTTCTGAGGTTTCAATAAACCATTGTTTATTGTAGGTCCAACCCAGCAGGTCAGGGGTCTGCTTCTAGGTCCGCTGTCTCCCAACTCTTTCCTCCCAGGGACTCAGTCGTAGAGGAAAAGATCTCTAGGGTCCTCCTCTCCCTGTACTCTTTCCCACTGCACACTAAGGGGGTTCCTTCCTCCTCATCTCCAGTGCTCCACTAAAATGGGATGGGGCTTAATGAAAGCTCCACCCCTGACTGCCCATTTTTGGCCAAAAAGGACTGACAGTGTTTGCCTATTTCTTTTTCCTCTTTATTTTATTTTCCCAAAGACCTCCTAAAACACTGCCATACAGGTTGTTGTTGTTTAGTCATTTAGTCGTGTCCGACTCTTCGTGACCCCATGGACCAGAGCACGCCAGGCACTCCTGTCTTCCACTGCCTCCCGCAGTTTGGTCAGACTCATGCTGGTAGCTTCGAGAACACTATCCAGCCATCTCGTCCTCTGTCGTCCCCTTCTCCTTGTGTCCTCCATCTTTCCCAACATCAGGGTCTTTTCCAGGGAGTCTTCTCTTCTCATGAGGTGGCCAAAGTATTG
Organism: Podarcis cretensis; assembly: GCF_951804945.1. Classification (NCBI taxonomy): domain Eukaryota; kingdom Metazoa; phylum Chordata; class Lepidosauria; order Squamata; family Lacertidae; genus Podarcis; species Podarcis cretensis. The sequence continues at coordinate 7,548,792 of NC_137171.1, forward strand.
GAGCCTCAGCTTCACAATCTGTCCTTCCAGTGAGAACTCAGCTGATTTCCTTAAGAATGGATAGGTTTGATCTTCTTGCAGTCCATGGGACTCTCAAGAGTCTCCTCCAGCACCATAATTCAAAAGCATCAATTCTTGGGTGATCAGCCTTCTTTATGGTCCAGCTCTCACTTCCATACATGACTACTGGGAAAACCATAGCTTTTACTATACGAACCTTTGTTGGCAAGGTGATTTCTCTACTTTTTAAGATGCTGTCTAGGTTTGTCATTGCTTTCCTCCCAAGAAGCAGGCGTCTCTTAATTTCGTGGCTGCTGTCACCATCTGCAGTGATCATGGAGCCCAAGATAGTAAAATCTCTCACTGCCTCCATTTCTTCCCCTTTTATTTGCCAGGAGGTGATGGGACCAGTGGCCATGATCTTCGTTTTTTTGATGTTGAGTTTCAGATCATATTTTGCGCTCTCCATACATACACCATACATACACCACAACTAATAACAGTATACATCTGTAACACATGTTCCCAATTAAATGATCCACAAGTTAGTATAAACCTTTTGAACGGGTCTTTGGTTTTCTAGAGAATTTATAAATGAAATGAACCTCCATTTTCTCCTGCCTAGCATCACATTCACTGGGTGAGCCCCAGCTGTGTGACTATTCCCAGTGTCACTGAAGCCATAGGGTCATTTTGAACAGGGTTATTATGGGTTGGAGCCCAGACTCTAACCTTTAGCTTGTTCTTAAGGTTGCTTTTGTTTTCCTATGTAGTTGGATGTTAGCCTTTCCATCAATAACTCTTGTACTGGGCCTACAAATAACTAAACTTGCCTTATATATTAAATAAGAACGTAAACAGAGATAAAGCTTATTTCTGAGATAAAGCCAGTACTTACTAGGAAGCCCAGTACCAGGCTGGATTTGCTTGGATATATGTTTTGACTGGTTCACTGCAGTAAAGAAAGAGAAAGTCAAGGCACATGAGAGCAATTCAAAGAGAGCAGAGCATCTGTGATCCTGGCATCTCAACTGCTTGTCGATGGCCTGTAGGAGGCACACCAAACCAAACACCCTCCACCCAACCATTGCCTCTTGCCTCCCTCTCCTCCCCATCCACACTGTGGCTGTAACATTGTGTCCTCTGCTGCTAAATCTTGACGCTGGTGTATAATACGGACAACTAGAAGGAGCCTGATCCACCACCCTCTTCCCAGCAATTTTTTTGGCTCTCCCAAGGCCCCACCAATTTTAGTATCAGATTTAAAAAGTTGTTGTTGTTAGATGTGTTATCCATCCTTCACCCGCAGATCTCAGGGCAGGTTACAAAAATTTAGAATTCAGTATTAGAAAGTTAAAACGAAACAAAAATAAAAGTAGACACAATGCTGGGCTGGGTGGAGCCCAGCACCCTGATGGGAACGAAAAGTATCCTCTTTCCAGTCATCAGATCGATCATCTGATGAGCAGAGAGGTTGCAGTATCAGGTGATCTGCATGGTTTCCCTGAAAAAGGGGTTCTGGGTGTGCATCTGACTGTGTGTACATGCATGTAAGCAGTTTGCATGAGAATATGATTAGCCACACCCACTGCTGCCATGTGACCTCAGGAAGGTTGGCCAACAAAACAACAAAAAAAGCAAGCCACTCTGTTGTTGAGTCTAGTTACAGGGCCGTATCAGATCTGGATCTAGTCAGAATGTTCTTAGTATCTTGTGTAACAGGCTGCTGCTGTGTTAGCACTGGAGAACTGGGTCACTCACCCCAGCATCAGTGCAAAGGAATGGTCTATCGACAGTGCTAGGAGGGGCTTATTCTGAGGCATTTTTTCTGTGCAGCTATACACCGATTTGCAGAAAATAAGTGCTTCATGTACTTACTGAGAAGACCCTGCAAACAGCAAGCACCGCTGAAACCACCCAGTGTTTGAGGAAAGGGGTGGGGTGGGGTCAATGCTCTCAGTTTCCACACAGCCTCAAAAATAATTGAAGAGGGCATCACAATCAGCATAATGCCATCAATTTATTTGCTTGATTCTACTCCAGGGAAATGGCTGTTGGCTTTGTAGCCAGGTGATTAAATGGCTTGAAAAGTCTCAAGCGATACCAATGTATTATTCATGTGACATGCAATTTGATGCAGGTAAGCTTTTGCATCCACCACCTCTGCTATTTGAGCATCAGACAGGTGGCCGCTGAAAACCGAGGCTATGAATAAAAGCGCACCAAACTGTGTTGCAGAGTCCTAATGCTTTCTTCTTCCGGATACAGCTGCTAGGGACAAAGAGAGGGTGATCTCCAATGTATCTCGCCCAGGGAGGGGGTTTTGCTGCCTGAGACAAAACGGGAATGTGCCATTGTGCTGTCACTCTGCCCCACTGCTTAAGCTGCCCTTACCAGGGTGGTACAGCAGTGGCTGTGAAGCAGTGGCAGCAGTTTCCAGGGGGATCTCATGCACTCCACGAGATCTCGTGAGATCTCAGCAAGGTCTCACCGGAAGCCAGTGGCAGAGGCAAGGAAGCACTCACGGAGGCACCACCTCTTGGGTTTTGGCCATCCGAGGCAGCTGCTTCACCCCACCTCATGGGCCCTGAACAGTATGGTATGAAGGCCAGGGGTGCTCCCTTCACAAAAGCACAAAGGACACCCACCCATCTTTCTTTTTTTATTTTATCTTAGTTTTGTGAGCCAGCTTGAGCATACAGAAAGACAGGCTATGAATGTTTTCAACAAATTTCACTGATTCCACAGACTCTAATGTATGAGATTCCCGTCATTCTTGATACATATTGGTGGAACATATAGCTGTTGAACAGAGCTGCCACTAAGGATGGAGGAGCAATTCAATTCAGTTTGCATATAAAGCTGCATTGATCAAATCCACACTTTCTGAAACAATACGAGAAGCGAAACACAAGTCGCCCATTGAAATTTGCACTTAGGCAAAATTTGCAGTGCAGGTCTCCAAGCACCCAATGTTTACAAAAGAAGGCATATATTATGGGAAAATGTACATAAAAAATGAATATGTTCGTGAAAGTAACATACAAAAATGCATTATATTAGGAGAAATTGCCTGCAGAAAATATGTACCTTAGTCAAAACTGCATACAAAAATATATTTGTTAGGAATAATGTGAATTTATGATTGGAGAAATGAGAAACTGAGAGAACCAGAAACTGACAGTGTCAGGGAACTGCCATCGGAGCCTAGGGTGGTGGCAAGGCTCCCAGACGACGCTGGAGAGGGAACCAGCAGGGGGAGAGGGAGAGCTTCCGATGAAGAAGGAGAGGTGGAGGGGGCGTCGGAGAGAAGGCTCAGGGACGCTTCCAGCGAGACCAGTGCAGAGAGCTCAGGACCTCCCCTTGGGACGCCCACTCTGCGCAGAAAGCTTTCACGCAGGGAATCTAGGCGGAGACTCAGTGTCAAGGAGCTTTTATGTTGGAAGAAATTCAGGAAACGCCCACTGACGGATTCTGCCAGTGATTAAGACAGCCACGAAGTCAGGGCTGTCCGGTCAGGGAAAGTTTTAAGCCAACTACTCAACTTGGAGCGGTTCAGCGCTTACGCACAAGCAACCCCATATCCCATTACAGACAGATCCATCCATCCCTAGGTGCTACCAATTCTCACCTAGAGCAGGGGTAGCCAAGATGGTACCCTCCAAATGTGAACTGCAACTCCCATCATCCTTTGCAATTAGTCATGCTGTATGGGGCCAATGGGAGTTGCAGTCTGACAGAATCTGGTGGGTACCACACTGGCTGCTCCTGAAAGCAATGTTCAAGGCCATTGTGGATGCTCCTCTTTGGTTAAAATATCCCAGGAATTTTGAGGGAAGCTATTAATATCTTCCTGTAGTCTGCTATCATTCTGTTTAATAGTTAAAATAATTATTATTTATTTATTTATATCCCACCCTCCCCAGCCAAAGCTCTCCTCAGGGCAGCTAACAACAATAAAATAATACAACATTCTAAAATCATTTCATTATAAAATTAATTCAAATCAAATTAATGGCAACCATTGGCTTAGAGTTCTGTGAAGATTGCCGAAGGAGGGGGTCAGACTGTGCCTTGGCCAAAGGCCTGGTGGAACAGCTCTGTCTTGCAGGCCCTGAGGAAAGATGTCAAGTCCCGCAGGGCGCTAGTCACTTGTGACAGAGCGTTCCACCAGATCAGGGCCACAGCCGAAAAAGCCCTGGCTCTGGTGGAGGTCAGCTAATAATAAATTTTAAGGCTCCAGACACAAAGTAAAACAAACAAATAATATATCTTCAATCAAGTGTGTCAGCTTGAATGCAAGTCCACGGACTTAGACGTTTGCAGGATAGTCCACAAGTCAGAAAGTCGTGCATACAGTGGTGCCCCGCAAGACGAATGCCTCGCAAGACGGAAAACCCGCTAGACAAAAGGGTTTTCCATTTTGGAGGTGCTTCGCAAAACGAATTTCCTATGGGCTTGCTTCGCAAGACGAAAATGTCTTGCGAGTTCCTGCGGGGGTTTTTTCCTCCCCCCCTTTTTCTAAGCTGCTAAGCCGCTTATCAGCTGATCCGCTAAGCCCCTAAGCCGTTTAACAGCTGATACGCTAAGCCGCTTATCAGCTGATCCGCTAAGCCGCTAAGCCGCTTAACAGCTGATCCACTAAGCCGCTTATCAGCTGATCCGCTAAGCCACTTATCAGCTGATCCACTAAGCCCCTAAGCCACTTATCAGCTGATCCGCTAAGCCCCTAAGCTGCTAATAGCGCTAATCCGCTAAGCCGCTAATGGGCTTGCTTCGCAAGACGAGAAAACCAAAAGACGAAGAGACTCGCGGAACGGATTCTTTTCGTCTTGCGAGGCACCACTGTAGTTTGCTACTTTTATTCCCCATGCACAGGAAGAAATAATACGGGAGCAGTACTACCATTAGGAAACATTAGCCAAAGCAGAAAAGGCACCTAAAGCAAAAGGCTTCTTGGTGGGCCAGAGACTTACCAGAAGGTGAAGAGGGCCACAATGGCAACTGTAACAAGAAGCTGAAGCAAAAGGATGCTGTAAACCTAAAATTGGGGGGAAAGGATCAAATCAACATGGTTGATGCTTAGAAACAAAAGGTAGAATTCAACACTGTGCTAAGGTTCCATTAGTGCAAAAATTATTCTCCCTCTTCCTCCTCCCGCCCATTGTGGAGGTTCTCCCGAACCTCCTGAGCAACTGCACAGGGAGGGGGCAAATCCTGCTGCAACAGTGGGCCTAATTGTGCTGGTTTCCAATAGTGCAACAACTTAGTTGAATTCAGCCCATAGTTTGACACAGTCCTTCCTTGTGGGATGTGAGCCATTGAGAATCAAAGCAATCTGCATAGCCCTGTCCATCAGCTATGTTTCTTGAAGGGGGTTCACATGACACACATACACACACCAGTGGCACAAACCACACACCTGTGGCCTATATGGGATCATACCCATAGGTCTCCACCCCCACCCACATGTAACTGGATGGGGGGGAAACTGGATAAGAGCCAGCATGGTGTAGTGGTTAAGAGTGGTGGACTCGTAATCTGGTGAACCGGGTTCGCTTCCCCGCTCCTCCACATGCAGCTGCTGGGTGAACTTGGGGTATTCTCTGAAGTCTCTCAGCCTCACCTCATAGAGTGTTTGTTGTGGGGGAGGAAGGGAAAGGAGATTGTTAGCCGCTTTGAGACTCCTTAAGGGGAGTGAAAGGCAGGGTATCAAGTCCAAACTCCTCTTCTTCTTATAAGTGAGCCTAGAGCAAGAAGCATGTTGGACACCCTTGTTCCATACAGTATGGAGGAAGGTTGACTGTTTCAGACATTACCTTCCTAATGAACACCCTGCGTACACTGCGGTCATCCCAGCTGAAAGTTGTGAGTGTCTCAGTGTCCCCTGAAAATCCACTGCCATAGTTGGGACTGGAGCCTGAAAAGGATGGAAAGTAAGACAAGTCAAGTTTTGACCCACTGCTCTCATGGGGGCAAGTAGGGCCCATGACTCTTCAAACCAGCACAAATTCTTCCAGGCATTTTAACACCACTACGATACTCTGTCACTAGTTTCCCTAAAGTTTGCAGCATGTCAGATGATGTTTTCTATGTCAGTATCTGCATATTCAACTGCCATTAACAAAAACACAATGCCAGCTCCTGCCAACCTAGCAGTTTGAAAGCTGTGGGTTAAACCACAGAGCCTAGGACTTGCCGATCAGAAGGTCAGCGGTTCGAATCCCCACGATGGGGTGAGCTCCCATTGCTCGGTCCCTGCTCCTGCCGACCTAGCAGTTCAAAAGCACGTCAAAATGCAAGTAGATAAATAGGTACCACTCTGGCGGGAAGGTAAACAGTGTTTCCATGCGCTGCTCTGGTTTCACCAGAAGCGGCTTAGTCATGCTGGCCACATGACCCAGAAAAACTGTATGCAGACAAACATCGGCTCCCTCGGCCAGTAAAGCGAGATGAGCGCCACAACCCCAGAGTCGTTCACAACTGGACTTAACTGTCAAGGGTCCTTTACCTTTTTTGAATGTGCTACCACACAAAAAGGATCAGGTATGAATGAACTTTATGGCATAAAACCAAAGGCCTTTGCAAAACAAAACAAAAATAGACAAAACCCCCAAACTTACTTACATCTTGTTGATACATACCATATTTTTCACTCTATAGGACGCACTTTTCCCCTCCAAAAATGAAGGGGAAATGTGTGTGCATCCTATGGAGTGAATGCAGGCTTTTGCTGAAGCCTGGAGAGTTCCCGCCGGGCTCCGAAGGCTTGTGGATAGCAGCCTGCAGCCACTGTGCACCCTGGGCTTGCGGATAGCAGCAGCGAAGGTGAAGCGAAGCTCGGGCTTCCCCCGCCCCAGCCCCACGGCTAAAAAGGGAAGCCAAGAGAGCGAGTGGGATCCATCCCGCTTGCTGTCTTGGCTTCTGCCAAAGCCACGCACAGCCTCTCCCGGCTGGAGAGGTTGCACGTGGCTAAAGAGGAAGCCAAGACAGCCAACGGGATGGATCCCACACGCTCTCTTGGCTTCTTTGCTCTTTGGGGCTGGGGGGGGGAAATAATTTTTTTTCTTTATTTCCCCCCCTAAAAACTAGGTGCGCCCTATGGCCCGGTGCGCCCTATGGAGCAAAAAATACGGTAAGCTTTCTTCAGACATTATAAAATGGTTAACATTAACCATTATAAAATGGTTAACATTTATGTTCCCTGGATTTAGCCAGCAACATTGAATGAGACTTGTATATTTCATGGATTCTGTATCAGTAGATCAGATAAAGATCCACCCACGTTTTGCCAAATTTGTCTCTGAGAAGACAATACTTTGTTCTTCATTGAGCAAAGCAAGTCAAATCTCTAGCTTTAGATGTGATGCTAAGCTAGAGATCATGGTTTGTCTCTCCCATGTGCTAGCAGGGATAAGAGTGGCCTAGATGAACATGTTAATAGAAAACATGTATGATGTGTGAACTGCGCCAGTGTATTAAGCTGGAGTATTTGGTTAGATTGTGGCTTTGGTTAATGGGGAACAAAACAAATTCTTTGCAGGCTGGGGGAAAAGGCCAACATATTGATTCCCTTTTGAGGGTGAAGTGAATGGAAAGTTACCATCTTCAAGATGAACAGTTTAAAAAGATGTCACAGGTGACAGTATCATAGATCAAAGATATAGGGGGGGGAGAGTAGCAAACCCAGCAAAACAATGAAAATTGCATGTTCCAGTTCTTACCAAACAAACAAAAAATAGGATCAAAAGGCCACAGGGCCTGGGGAGCCCAGGTAGACTTTGTACTCTCAGGATCATGTGAATGTCTCAAGAAAGAGGACATTTCACAGGACTTTCCAGTTCTGAACAAAATGTGCTTGGTGTGTGTGTGTGTGTGTAAAAACTTTACACTAGTGTATGCCTTTTTGTACACATTACTTAGCTGGACAACTGCACTGCAAAATTCAGAGAAGTGCGAATTTTGAAGGCAGGCTCTGCTTTAGTTTGAGTGTTGTTTTCAGAAAGTGTGAATTAGCTAAGTGTGCTTTTTAATGTGAACTGGATTAGATTTCCCCCCTATCCTTTGTGGGAATGGTCTCAGGAGATCATTAGCTCAAATCTCATTTGTCGCAGACTTTGATTTAATGTGAATTTTCCATTGTTCCTTGAATAAACATTCTGATTTGCTGTTATCCCTGGATAATTGTTAATGAAACCCACATTTAAAGAGTTGGTAGTTGGTAACTACAAGATACCAACACCTATTCAGTGTTGTTACACTGTGAAAAACCTCTACCATGTACCCCTTGTGATTTCCCCCCCTCTAAACTGAAAACAATACACACTTTAGTCTTTTTTTCATAAGGAAGGTCCTTTGGCCCTTTCCAACTTCACAATAATCTTTTCTGAGATGGAATGACCAGCACAGTACACTGTATTCCAAAAGTGACTGCACCAAAGATCTATATGATGCCATTATGATAGTGGTTCGTTTTATTTTCAAACCCTTTTCTTCTAACATCCAGCATGGAAGTTCCCTTTTTTAATTGCCATCATATATTGAGCTGAGCTGATAGATTCACTGAGCATTGTCATTCACCATGACCCCAATATCTCTTTTGAAAATAATGGTGGAGATTAGAAAAAAAAATTAAAATACATACTTATTAATTTTAAGAATGTATAAACCATGCCTTCATCCAAAAGTAGATTACAGAGCAGTATAGATAAACACTTGAAATATGCAGTGCAGTATTAAAATTGTGTAAATGAACTCAAAAGAAATTCAACAAAATTATAATAAAATTGAGAGGACCAAAAATTCAACAATATTTAAAAATGTCTTTGATATTTATTTATTTAAGGTTTTTTTTTTTTTTAAGGTGCCAAACAGAATATAGAACTGATGCTAGGCATACCTCCCACAGGAGAGCATTCCATAGCTGAAGTGCCAGCACAGCAAAGGGACTATCTTTTTAATACAGTGGTACCATGGGACGCGGATGGCGCTGTGGGTTAAACCTCAGTGCCTAGGACTTGCTGATTATAAGGTCGGCGGTTCGAATCCCCACGGCTGGGTGAGCTCCCGTCGTTCGGTCCCAGCTCCTGCCCACCTAGCAGTTCGAAAGCACCCCTAAGTGCAAGTAGATAAATAGGTACCGCTTTATAGCGGGAAGGTAAACGGCGTTTCCGTGTGCAGCGCTGGTGCTGGCTCACCAGCTGCAGCTTCGTCACACTGGCCACGTGACCCGGAAGTGTCTTCGGACGGTGCCGGCTCCCGGCTTCTCAAGCGAGATGAGCGCGCAACCCTAGAGTCGGACACGACTGGCCCGTACGGGCAGGGGTACCTTTACCTTTACTTACCTTGGGTTACATACGCTTCAGGTTACAGACTCTACTAACCCAGAAATAGTACCTCGGGTTAAGAACTTTGCTACAGGATGAGAACAGAAATTGTGCAGCAGCGGCGCAGCGGAAGGCTCCATTAGCTAAAGTGGTGCTTCAGGTTAAGAACAGTTTCAGGTTAAGAATGGACCTCCAAAATGAATTAAGTACTTAACCCAAGGTACCACTGTATACATATTGTATTCCGCCTATAACTACTCTAAAGATCTTAATACATGGGCAGGTTGATAAAATTAAAGGCACTCCAGTGACTCTACCTTTGAAATCCCTTCTCCTATCATTGAGTGATAGCAGGTAATAATACATATATGTGTGCAGAAAATGCAGAGATACAATTTACTGCCTCCAGGAAATACTGCAGTACAGTTGCCTCTTCTCCACCATAGCCAATCAGGACAGACATTTTGCTACAAAATGATATGTGTCTATACATATCATGGGCTATATAGATATTGCAATTAGGGCTCAGGTTAGCCCTTTATCTTTCAGCTGTGGGGCCGAGGCTTTTCCTATTACAGAGCATTAAGTCTTCTTGTGAGCATATGAGGTGGGTCTCCCAGGGAATATTTCTCCTTTACGCCTAATGCAGAAGAAATCCCTCCGCTTGGTTTAATTGTCTCAGACTATACTGTCTTGACATCACCTATTATGACAACTCCATCCACACCTGGGACAAATTTGGCCAAGATACAACAGTTTGCTTCATTTACAGAGTTCGTACTTTACCCAAGGCACCACTACACAATGAGAACATTGAATTCAAGCTGCTGCATTGCCTAAGTTCCAACGTTATTCGTCTTAAAATGGTAAAAGATTTGCTTGTTTGGTGCAAGGCTCACTCTGTTTTCTATTGCTGTGTTGTACAAATGTATTTGAACCAGGTAGCTACACTATAGCCAAAGCATCCAGTATGATGCTCTCCAGTTATTGCTCTCATCATTCCTGACCATTGACTATGCTGGCCTCAAACACTTGGAGGGCACCACACTAGCCCTCCCTGCTCTGCAATTTAGCCAAATTATTTTACCCCATGTTTTCATCCATACAGGACTCCAAGATAGCTAACAATCCATCATTTGAAAACAACAACAATTCAGATTCAAGCACTACAAATAAAACAGCCACCAGCAAACTCCAATGTGATTCAGCAAGAGCAACACAACACTGTCAAATCGATAGTTACGTAAATTCATCTAACAAATATACCCACAACGTGCATACTACTTTGCAAAGGCAGATGTGGAACATTACGAAGAAAAGTTCATCTTTTGCAAGTACCGCTCCTTAAAGTTGTTACGTTTGACACTTGTATTCGCTAAGACATACGTGGAACACAAAAAGCTTTTGTTTGGACATTACGTTTAAAAAAACGATACAGTGGTGCCCCGCAAGATGAATGCCTCGCAAGACGAAAAACCCGCTAGACGAAAAGGGTTTTCCGTTTTTCGAGGCGCTTCGCAAGACAAATTTCCCTATGGGCTTGCTTTTCGTCTTGCGAGTCTTGCGATTTTTTTCGCTTTCCCCCCCCTTTTTCTAAGCCGCTAAGCCGCTAATAGCCGCTAAGCCGCTAATAGCGCTAATCCGCTAAGCCACTAATAGGGTTGCTTCACAAGACGAAAAAAACGCAAGACGAAAAGACTCGCGGAACGGATTCTTTTCGTCTTGCGAGGCACCACTGTATCCAGCCCCCTTAAGGCATTCACCATCACCAACAGGACTTTGAACTGGACTTAGAAATGGATCAGCAGAGAATGCAAATGATATTAGGCAGAGTGAGGCAGCTGTAGCTCCCCACCGCCACACCATTTCCTCTGAGTCCCCCAAGGGAGTAGGAAACCCTTGCCCATCTACTGCAAGCCATCCAGAAATAATGCCAGTAGTAGTATTATACCATACATCTGGTATACTGTAAGCCATACCATTAGTTTGCAATCTACCTTCTGTTCAGACCTGCTCTACGCTACCTTGTAGTTTTGCTAGCATGATGCTGTTCCCTGGAGCTACATCTTTCTGTGGTTCACTTGCTGTCCTGGACCAAGCTTTCCATATGAATCATTTGGTCCAGAACTTCTATCAAGACTCTTAAATTGCAAGGAAGCTTCAAACATGCAGTCCCCAACCACCCACAGTCTAAAGTGGTAGTGTCCTAGGAACTATTGGCCATATGGTTCTATTTCATGTGTAGGTTGCCTTTATGCTTGTAGTACGTTATGATCTGCTCTGCATAGTATAAGTTGACTTGCAAGAGTAGGTATAGGAGGGTGTGGCTGGGCCTCCTACTTTTGGCAGGGAGGAAACTGGACATTTGGTCCCTTCTCTTCCATAAAAGATGCCAGATTTTTGAGAGAGGGAGCCTGGATTGTCAAGCATGTAGAATTGTAAAAATTTAATTGCACAGGCTTTTAGTGGTCAACAACCCATGATGCAATCCCTCTGTGAATTTATATAGGCTATTGCAACTTGCTGCTCTTTGTTACTAAGCCCAAGTTCATTTCCAGATGCACTTAACTGTTGTGAAGCAGCAGGCTGAAAGCAAAGATGAACAAGGTTTAAGTGTCTTAAGGGAGCTGCACATAAGGAGCTTAGGGACTTATTAATTCTAAACCACCCTTTCAAGCTTGCGGGCAGTCTCTCCCTAATGATGTTTCACCAACGTCACAGAGATTCAAGAGATGCAGTTTTTGAGGAAGTATCATACAGAATTCCCTCCCATTAATACCCCCTTCCTAGAGTTGCCGTACATTCCTAATTCTAAGGGACTTCAAAAAACGATAGGATACTTTGGTTACGGTTAGTCAATCCACAAAATAGGGTTCATTTCGGTCAGAATCAATTAGGGGAAATATTGAAACTAGGCCTCTTGGCCTCTTGCAATAGTTCAGGAAGAAGATTAGAACATGTCAAATAAAAAAGAATGATGTCCATTAGATTTCTAACCCACCGCAGCAAAACAAAATATTCATTAATCACAATGCTACTCAAAGCCACCCCTGGCATTAGGCAGAGTGAGGCAGCCCATCTCAATCACCTGATTTGGGGATACCAAAAATAGCAGCAACATTCGGATTATCCGGATTATTAACATTATGATGGTTCTACATCATTTTACAGCCATTGGGGTTGCTGTTTGGTTGCTTGCCCCCAGTACCCAAATGCCTTGTTCCAGCTCTGTGTATATTGGAATTGTTGGAGTGGTTTAATGCTGGTCACCCAGAATGAGTGCTTTGAGAGGGGGAGCCTGGATTATGAGACATGTGATAAAGGTGAATAATATACCTTTGCTTTTCTGAATTATCACCCGCTATTCAACCCTAAACCCAGGTTTGCTGGTAACTAGATTCCACCACTGTGTTGCAAGCTTTATGCAGCAAACTCCTGTGGAATCAGGGCATTCATATTAAGAACAATCAAATGACACTGTCGCCCCAGGGGACACTTACGGTGTATATTTTTAGGACCCACCTTATTTTTGTGACTGTAAATTGTTTAAAACTGATTTTAATATTGTGCTTTACTGTTGTGTTACGTAACCCAGCCTGGGACCTTAGGGTGATGGGAGGGGAATGAATCAATGAATGAATAAGCGCCTGAACCAAAGCCAACGTTCACTGAGACCTTTTCATAGTCACTCAGTTGGACCTTGTATTAAACTCCCAACACCCATTGGAACATTAAGCTATAAATTAAGTAGCTGAAAATTCGCATTTACTGTATTTCTCTAGCGTATTCTTCTTATTGCTGCTTTTACGTAGCAAAAACATGTCCATTGTCCTCTGAAGGCTCCAGCACCCAGAAGCAGATGTGAAGATCAATGAGAGAGTAACCATTCTGAAAGGCTGCATGCCCCTCCTTGGTGACATCATTGTGATGGCACAGGACTGGAACCTTCAGGTGGCAGATGAACTCACCCATCCCTGTGGGGGCCTTTGGTTCCTCACTGAGGATTTCCTGGGGCATGGTTAGGGATGTCCAAGGAATCCATTGAAAATGAACTATCAAACAGATTTTCTTCTGTCCACCCATTCAAGCCCTATCGCAGCACGGACTCTTGCTATTAATCAGGCTTCCTCAACCTCGGCCCTCCAAATGTTTTGAGACTACAATTCCCATCATCCCTGACCACTGGTCCTGCTAGCTAGGGATCATGAGAGTTGTAGGGAAAACATCTGGAGGGCCGAGGTTGAGGAAACCTGCTATAAATGCTTTTCATCTTAAACTTAAAGATAAGGTGCGAGACTGGCTACACTATTTTCAAATAAGAGAAGCTTATAACCAAGACAAGAAAGTGGGCTTCCAGGTGGAAAAATCAAAGTTAGAGACAGAATTGTTAGAACCCAATGCTAAGGTATTGTCAAAAATGTATAACTTGCTGTTGAAATGGAACACGGAGGAAGAAACGGTAAAATCAGCTATGATAAAATGGGCACAAGATATAGGATATAATACTATGTTTGCTGACTGGGAGAAGTTATGGACCACCGGGATTAAATTTACGGCATATAATGCCCTTAGAGAGAATATCATGAAAATGATGTATAGGTGGTACATGACCCCAGTCAAGCTTGCTAAGATTTATCATTTGCCCGATAATAAATGCTGGAAATGTAAAGAAGCTGAAGGTACATTCTTTCACCTTTGGTGGACGTGCCCAAGGATTAAGGCCTTCTGGGAGATGATATATAACGAATTAAAAAAGGTACTTAAGTACACTTTCCTTAAAAAACCAGAGGCCTTTCTTCTGGGCATAGTCGGCCAATTGGTGTTAAAAAAGGATAGAACCTTTTTTATGTATGCAACAGCGGCAGCAAGGATCCTCATTGCAAAGCATTGGAAGACACAAGATATTTCCACTCTGGAAGATTGGCAGATGCAACTGATGGAGTATATGGAGATGGCGGAAATGACTGGCAGAATCCGAGACCAGGGAGAAGAGTCGGTGGAAGAAGATTGGAAGAAATTTAAGATGTATTTACAGAAACATTGCAAAATTTTTGGAATGCGAATGATGTTGGAATGAAATGAAGTAGTTCTAGCAAATATGATTAGAAGTTAAAATTCGTGAGGATAATTAACTAAGGGTAAAATTAAGAAGATATGAATTTGCTGTTTAAATTTTGAAATGGGATACAAAAAAGGGAGATGTGAGGAAGTCATGAAAATAAGTTAAGGAATGGTATGATATTTGAAAAAGGGATTTTTTAATTTGTCTTTTTAAGTTTTGGTTTTGTTTCTTTTTGTGTGTGTATGTGTTTTTTCTGTTTTTGTAAACCTTTTTTCTGTAAAACTTAATAAATATTATTATAAAAAATATATATAAATGCTTTTCATCTTAGCTCATGAAACTGAAAATATTTTTTAAACATGCTCGCATGATACATATATAGATGCATAAATTGTTTTGCAATATACATTATTTACATATCACTGATGTAGAATTGCCAGTGTCCCAATAGATACCTCTCTGCTTTTTAAATTTCTGAAGTGTTTGTTGCTAGAGGGAGCCTATATGCATTGACTGCAAGCCTAACCATGTTCTACTCAGAAGTAAATCCCAAAACTTCAATGAGGCATACTTCCAGGTAAGTGGGGGTTAGGATTTCGACCTTAATCTGTTTCCTATTGTGAATTTCAAAAACCAGTGGAATGAATCACTCATTCTTGCTTTTTCACATGGAAGGAAATTATCTCTTGTTACCTGTGGATTTTATCTGTGCTCTACAGTTACTCAGAGTCCCTTTGTCAAACTGGGGAAAACCATCTGGATTTGACTGCTCATTTTTACTTACAATCCATCCCCTAAATCTTTATTTTCAAACCAAAATTTAATTTAAATGTACTTTTCTCCCCCACTACCACCACCAAGTTTTGTTGATTTATAGCTTGTTGTACTTTCCTAGATACTACTCAGTTCCCTTTGTACTGTGCAGGGAATTTTAAAACTGGACATTATTTTTATTTTCATTGCAGGAATACATTCACACAATGAGGATTTCAAGCTTTCAAACACAAAGTCATGTTCACTGCAAACATTTAAAACATTTAAAACCTAAATTGGTTTGAGTGTAATGTTTCAGCAAGCACATGACCACGAACATTTTCCATGGTAAATACACATTTATGAAATAGATGATGCAATAAAAAGAACATATATGTTAACTGAGTAAAAAAGAATGTCTGTAGAATTTAGAAAATCCAGCAAACATAGAGCAAAATATCAACAAGATATTAAACTGTCCCTTCTTGACTCCTCAGTCAGGGAAACAAGCGAGAATGGCAAGTTTATATGGAGCTGTGAGAAATCAAATCTCCCAGTTCTCTTAACAACTAGTACATAATTTATAGAGTTTCCACAAAGGTAGCAGTGGAGGAGCTCCCAACTTATCCACAAAGCTATGAATTAATGCAGACATTTTAATTATAGATAGATAGATAGATAGATAGATAGATAGATAGATAGATAGATAGATAGATGATAGATAGATATGAATATTTTTATAAAGAAATAATTGCATATAACTGCATAATGACACCACAAATACTCAAATACTCATGCAGGGTAAGAAGTCAATAGCAGTGCAAGACTATGTGTATCTACTCAAAAGTGAGCCTGATTAAATTCATAGGGTTGTATTCTAAGAGAAAGCGGAAACTCACTGGGATCCACATACGCCCAAGCTGGATGGAGAGGAACGTTCAGAGGTGGAGGGAATGCCCCTGATTTCAATCCTTCTGCTGAGGTCGCCTCTTCGTATGTTGGAGGAGCTGATGGTACGTTTGTGTTGTCCTTTTTGTCTGCATCTGCCTGTTGCCCTTCAGAGTCTGCAGGCTTGTTATTCACGGAGAGCTGCAGAGCAAAATAGGAAATTGAACATTAATTTTTTTGTTTTTATTTTTAAGAAAATAAATAAAAAACCCTCATGTGTTTTATATGGGACAAAGAGGAGGCAACCAAAACAAAGTTCCAGTTCCAGTATTTTTTTAAGGGGACACATGGCCAAGGGAGCTTCAGCAGCCCTCTTAGCCTAGAAGAGGTGGGGCATATATACAGAGAATGGTCTGACCTTCTCAGCTTTCCCATGTCCAGTAAGAATGGCAATGGATCTGTGGTGAACCTTGGTTGAACTAAATGCTGAGTCTTTCCACCTTGAGTAAACTAAATTGACTACTGCCCAGATTTAGGACATGCTCATTTCTCATATACACCAAGTAAGGTCTTGGAAAATGATTTTTTCCTAAGACCTCTTGTCAATGATGGCATGTTAGCCAACACTCATAAGAGGGAACCTTAATGCCAGAGGTGGTTCATATGCAGGTCAGCACGGAGATTCAGAGACTTGAAGTAAAGTTAGCTTTTTATTAGGATAAACAGCATACAGTACATCCAGAGAGCACCACAGGGCACAGCTTGCCTCCAGGAGCACAGTGGCCAAGACTGCCTGTCTGCACCTCCTAAGGTAAAGGTAAAGGGACCCCTGACCATTAGGTCCAGTCGTGACCGACTCTGGGGTTGTGCGCTCATCTCGATCTATAGGCTGAGCGAGCTGGCGTTTGTCCGCAGACAGCATGTGGCCAGCATGACTAAGCTGCTTCTGGCGAACCAGAGCAGCACACGGAAATGCCATTTACCTTCCCGTCGGAGTGGTACCTATTTATCAACTTGCACTTTGTGCTTACGAACTGCTAGGTTGGCAGGAGCAGGGACCAAGCAATGGAAGCTCACTCCATCGCGGGGATTCGAACCACCAACCTTCTGATTGGCAAGCCCAAATCTCTTCATTAGCTGTATGTCTTCCAAACAACCTTAACCTCTTGTTCTCTGTGTGCTCTTTGTTTGGCTACATGCAAAGCTCTGTGTGTCCTTGGAGACAAGGGTGGGAGGGGAGATTAATACAGTGGGACCTGTCAGTTCCCGTGAAGCTGCCATAGCTCCTGTCCCCTTCCTCCTCTGCTTCAGGTCCTGAACCTGAATTTCTTCCCTCTGCTTCCTGCCCTGCCCTTGAATGGCTTTCTACCTGTGGCTCCTCTCTAGCCCTCAAGCCTGTTGCTTCTACATCACCCCACCCTCCTCCTTCCTCTGACCCATCTTCCATCTCCCACCACAAGTCCCCTGGTTCACAGCCTTCCTCCTCTGTGGTTTCCCATGGGGGTTCTTCCGGAGCCTCCCACCACTCTTCTTCATCCAGCCAGTCCCTGACCCAGAAGCTCAAGTTTGTGGTGCTTTTAAAGAAGCAAGAGAGGAACTAGTAGGGTTATAGCAAAAGGCTCCTCATTACGTTTTTCATGAAAGCCATTGTTTCCTCATGTATATCAAGTGAGTATATCAAAATCCTCCAGATGTTGCTGGACAACAACTCCCACCATCCCTGGCTGTGGCTGATGGAAGTTGTAGTCCAATGACATCTCAAAGGCCTCAGTGGGTTCCCCACAGTTGTTGTATTCCATTTTGTTTTGTAGATGTGTCCATTTCCCTAGACCAGGGGTCAGCAAACTTTTTCAGCAGGGGGGCGATCCCCTGTCCCTCAGACCTTGTGGGGGGCCAGACTCTATTTTGGGGGGGGTTAATGAATTCCTATGCCCCACAAATTTTACTTTCTTGGGCTCCATGATCACTGCAGATGGTGACAGCAGCCACAAAATTAAAAGACGCCTGCTTCCTAGACAGCATCTTAAAAAGTAGAGACATCACCTTGCCAACAAAGGTCCATATAGTTAAAGCTATGGTTTTCCCAGTAGTGATGTATGGAAGTGAAAGCTGGACCATAAAGAAGGCTGATCGCTGAAGAATTGATGCTTTTGAATTATGGTGCTGGAGGAGACTCTTGAGAGTCCCATGGACTGCAAGAACATCAAACCTATCCATTCTTAAGGAAATCAGCCCTGAGTGCTCACTGGAAGGACAGGTCCTGAAGCTGAGGCCCCAATACTTTGGCCACCTCATGAGAAGAGAAGACTCCCTGGAAAAGACCCTGATGCTGGGAAAGATGGGGGGCACAAGGAGAAGAGGACGAGATGGTTGGATAGTGATCTCGAAGCTACCAGCACGAGTTTGACCAAACTGTGGGAGGCAGTGGAAGACAGGAGTGCCTGGCGTGCTCTGGTCCATGGGGTCACAAAGAGTTGGACACGACTAAACAACAACAACAACATGCCCCACAAATAACCCAGAGGTGCACTTTAAATAAAAGGACACATTCTACTCATGTAAAAACATGCTGATTCCCGGATGGTGCACGGGCCGGATTTAGAGACTATTGGGCTGGATCTGGCCCCCGGGCCTTAGTTTGCCTACCCTTGCCCCTAGACTGATCCACTAGCTTTTTGTGAGACTGTAAGCTCAGCCTTGCCATCTAGGAGGTTCAATCTGTAGACCAGAGGTGGGGAACCTGTGGCCCTCCAGATGTTGCCAAACTGCAGCTCCCATCATCCCTTTCCATTGGCCACGTTGGCTGGGTCTGATGGAGTTGTAGTTCAGTGTTTCCCAACCTTGGGCCTCCAGCTGTTTTTGAACTATCATTCCCATCATCCCTGACCACTGGTGTTGCTAGCTAGGGATGATGGGAGTTGTAGTCCAAAAACAGCTAGAGGCCCAAGGTTGGGAAACACTGTTGTAGTTCAGCAGCATCTAAGCTCCCCCGCCCCCCTGTAGACTGCAGGATAATCCAGCCTGCTGCTACCATAGCATTTCAAA
This sequence comes from Podarcis cretensis, assembly GCF_951804945.1. NCBI lineage: Eukaryota > Metazoa > Chordata > Lepidosauria > Squamata > Lacertidae > Podarcis > Podarcis cretensis. Next base: position 7,567,866 of record NC_137171.1, read on the forward strand.
TTATGCCTCTGCTTCTGTGGCTTGAACAAAAAACACATGTCCTCCCTAATGTCTCACAGCAGTTAAAAATACTTAAAACAACAGAAGCAACACACTCTGTGATCCAGCATCACTTGACACCACTATCTTGAATAACAGATTCAAAATAAGCCCTATTGACCTCAAAAGGATTTAGGTCCTGGTGTAGCCTGACACTCAATTTGGCGTCCCCAACTCCAACCCTGTACAATCAACAGCACAGCTCCATAAAAACAATGCTAATGAAACCCCCCCCCCCCCGGCTGTTTCACAGCAGCAAGAGCCGCCTTGCAGTGCAGCCACCCCACAAAAGCTTTCTATAATTATAACAGCTCAACACATGGCAGCTGAACAATCTGAGCCAATCAGCAGCAGTGCCAAAATGAATCAGAGGTGTGTGGAGTTGTCCAGGAGTTGCGTCAGTGTGGTGCCATCTGGATTGAGGTGACCTAATTCAAAGGGAGCAAGTGCCTAGAAGGTGAGGGGGGGCAGAAGAGAAGGGGGGGACCTTTGCAAAGGAGATTTCTTAGGTCCAGCTTCGTGCAAGAAATTTAGCATTTCATACGTATCCTCTAGTATGGGCATGGGAGTAGACTCTCATTGCATGACATCAACACCCTGCTGGCCACATTCCAGTTCCACAAGCAAGGGAGCATTTGGGATAACTCATCCCTATTACATAACTTCCTTTGCGCACAGGTGAGACCCAGAATTATGGAACACACGACATAAGCGATTGCAGCAGCATCCAAAATTGAACCGCCATAGATTTGTTGCTTACATCACAGCCATAAGTCCAGGGTTCTAACACCTACAGGGGGCTAAAAACTAAAGCATGCATTTAAAGCCCCTCTGATGCTGCTTTTGCATGGCAACTGATTTCTTACAGGGGCGGGTTGGGGAGGCCAGGGCCAGGAGGGTGTGATGGATGAAATTTAATCTCCTTCAGTTCAACCTCCGGCAATGAGTAAGAACAGGATTTCTTATTCTTGCAAGGGTTCAAGAGCACTTTTTAAGGGCTGGCAGCAACACAAATCCCAGGGGAGATGATAGGGGATAAGTGGAGGTGATTGACAGCAATCCTGTCACTAGCCCTGCGGTGACATGCAATAAACCTCTTCCCACCCCACCCCCCTTTTTTCTCTTTCGCAACAGGGATTTGGTGCAAAGAACAAGCAGATGGATGATTTGCTCTCGTACACAAACACACAAAGATGGTGAGGTTGCATTAATTCAGCATCACAATTGCATTTGTCCTTACACCACGCTTAATTCTGCCAAGCATCTACAAGCCAGCCTGATTTATTAGAATTAAGCAAGGCATATTTGGTTCTGCTCCCCACCTACCTTTCCCTGCGTCATGTTTTCCTATGGACTGATGCTCCTCTGCTTGAGAGAATGGCACTTCGCAGGAAGCGAGAGCGAGGAAAGCTATTTCTCTCCCCTCTGCTCAGCAGCTGACTGGCTACGTATTATTTGCTGGCTCTTTCCCTGGTGTGTCGCTTCAACCTCTGCAGCCTGGTCGGGTGATGCTCTTACATTCCAGCAACATCTAGATCTCATCTCCCTTCTGGTGGTGGAGGTGGGAATCTACCATTCCTGAGCTGCTGAACAGGGGGGGATGCTGAGAAAAGCAGATGCAAGAAAGAAAGGTGGGGGTTCTGAGGAAGGACAGTGCGAGCTTTTGACGTAGCCTCTTTCAGAGTGTGATGCAGTGTCACACACAGAGGGAGAAACCCAGCAAACGTCAGAATGCAGCTTAACGGCGGAGGACCAGAATCGCAGTGAACAAACAAAAGGGGAGGTGAAAGAGAGAAGGTGATGCAGAGGAGAGCTGGGAATGATCCTCTTCTAAGACTTAAATGCACCACTTTGCTGCGTTACTAACAGCAGCCCAGGGAGCGATTAGCAGCAGAGCAGCTTGGGGAACCACAGTGTTGCACATCAGAAGGGAAAGACGCCCTTGCTTCCACTCTGACTTTCACATAGTCAGCTAGATAGTTTATCAGGTATGCATATATCACTCCATGCATCCAAAGACATCCCAAAGAGATTTGCAATGATAAAATTCAATACCTTTTAAAAATAAAGAATTTTAAAGAAAGAATACCTTTTAAAAATAAAGCAATAGGACAATTCAAAACACTAAAAGTGCTTGTCTGATGAAAATCATTTAAAACAACACAGTGGCTTTGCACATATTTAATCCTCCCTGAACAGCTGGCTGTGGGGCTGTGGACACACCACATATTTAAAACAATTCCCCTCCAAAGAATCCTGAGAACTGAAGCTGCTGGGAAATGTAGCTCTCCTAGGGAAAACTACACTTCCCAGGATTTGGAGTGTGTTTCACGCAGAACCTTCATTATTCTTTGCACTTTCTTGTCAGATTCTCCTTTAAAATACATACACGTTTATATGTTGTGTGCATTATGGCCTAGGTGCCTTACAGGACTATTCCTGTGCCTTACAGGACTATTCCTGTATTCCTAGGTGCCTTACAGGACTATTCCTGTGCCTTACAGGACTATTCTCATCGCTCTTAAAACTTTAATGGGTCATACAGCTCAGCATGCATTTTATTTGCCTTAACTGCTGAGCCCTGAAGACTACTGTTTTATTGTCGTGCTCTTAAAAAAAACAATCACAAGCCACATGCACATCAGCAAGCACACTAGCAGGAGATCTACCCAGTTTCATCGAGGTGCAAGCTTTGGGCATGTCAAAGATTCATAGAATTGTACAGTTGGAAGGTATCCCAAGGATCATCTAGTTGAACCCCCTGCCATGTAGAACTCTCAACTAAAGCATCCATGACAGATCTTTCTCCTCTGTTCCTCCCCCACAGGGAAGCCGCATGTCACTTTTATGTAGCAACAACAAGTCTTGCAGCACCTTAAAGTAAAGGTAAAGGTACCCCTGCCCGTATGGGCCAGTCGTGACCGACTCTGGGGTTGCGCGCCCATCTCGCTTAAGAGGCCGGGGGCCAGCGCTGTCTGAAGACACTTCCGGGTCACGTGGCCAGCGTGATGAAGCTGCTCTGGCGGGCCTGCACCAGCTCAGCACACGGAAATGCCGTTTACCTTCCCGCTATAAAGCGGTACCTATTTATCTACTTGCACTTAAGGATGCTTTCGAACTGCTAGGTGGGCAGGAGCTGGGACCGAACGACGGGAGCTCACCCCGCCGCGGGGATTCGAACCACCGACCATGTGATCGGCAAGTCCTAGGCACTGAGGTTTTACCCACAGCGCCACCCGCGTCCCTGTAGCAGCACCTTAAATATTAACAAATTTGTAAGAGCACAAGCTTTTGTGGAACACCCACAAATATTTATTGTGGTAGGATTCATGTGATGTAGTCTACTACAAATCTTGTGCCCATGATACGTTGGCCTTCAAAGTGCTGCAAGACTCACATTCTTGGCCTTCCCCTTTGTGTGCCTTATATTCTGCACGCAAACCAGAGCCCTGAGTGTGCCCCGCTGGCATTCCTAGATGGTGCTTGACAGTGGCAGTGCATAGGTAAAAGTAAAGGTAAAGGTAAAGGTACCCCTGACCATTAGGTCCAGTCGCGGACAACTCTGGGGTTGCAGCGCTCATTTTGCTCTATAGGCCAAGGAGCCGGCATTTGTCCACAGACAGCTTCCGGGCCATGTGGCCAGCATGACTAAGCCGCTTCTGGCAAACCAGAGCAGCGCACGGAAACACCATTTACCTTGCCGCCAGAGAGGTACTTATTTATCTACTTGCACTGCCATGCTTTCAAACTGCTTTCGAACAGCAAGAGCTGGGACAAAGCAATGGGACCCCATCGCGGGGATTTGAACCGCCAACCTTCTGATTGGCAAGCCCAAGAGGCTCAGTGATTTAGACCACAATGCCACCCGCATCCTTATGTGGCATTGCATACTGAATTTTAATTACTGGAAGTCCATTTTCACCTAAAACACAGGATAAAAATATAATAAATATAATTATAACATAATATAATATAATAACATAAAACTAAATTGAAGCATTATGGCTAAGGGGCCCACTTGCAGGGCATCCTGCAGAAATTTTTCCAGGTTGCAGGGAGGAGTACCAAAAGGATGGAGCAGATGAAAGATAAGAGAGAGAGAGAGAAAGAGAAAAGAAGAATAGCTCCTGTACATTTTGCCTCATATCCCAGGTTCTACAAATGCTTGGGGGGGGATTCTTTAAAGAAAATGAAAGCTGGGAATCTGGGGGTTGTTCCATTGGCAGTGTAATCTTACTTTGACACTGGTGATAGCATAGCCCATTTCTCCCTTGCATCTGAGGGCAGCAGACTAGCTTAGAAGAGACAAGAACAACCTTTGAGCCACACAGCTCTGTCCTCCAACAGAGAGGAATAGCCGGGACAGATGGCCACCACTTCCCCCTAACATCTTCTGCCTGAGGCAGTTGCCATAGTATTTGCCTAACAGTAGGGCCGGTCCTGACCATTTGCTAGGATACTGTAAAAAGTACTACTGATGTTGCGACAAGATTTGCTTTACTTATTTACTTACTTATTTCAACAATTAACCTGCAGTTTATAGTTTTAACCTGCTAATTAGTTATACAGTCCAGAAAACATTTTGCTCTTGAATGCTGCCAGAACAAAGTTGGAAATTTAGGAGTTTATTTTATTAAAGGTATAGGCACAGTGCATTATAACTTAGCTACTGCTGTGTCATAAAAAAATACTACTATTGCATTCTATTTCACCCCTGTAAATTGTTGTCTATTTTTGAGTCATTCAGAGTGATGCAGCAGTTTCACCCTCAGACTTTAGCGATAAAGTAAACTCCTTATACAAGATGAATATTTACCTTTCAGGATGGCAATGGTTTAACAAGTTCTGTTATTTATACGTTCAGTTCAATACACTTTGTTTCTCCCCTTTGAGCCCAAGACGGGGTTTGGTCTTCTTGCTCTAGAAGTGCACTCTCATCCTCTCCAACATTTCTCAGATGAAAATACGGACATCCCATTCCATACTGATAATTTTACTATTTATACCCCACCCATCTTACTGGGTTGCTCCAGCCACTCTGGGCAGCTTCCAACATATATAAAAACATAAGAAAACATTAAACATTCCTTTTAAAAAAATAAAAAACCCTCCCTATACAGTGGTACCTCGGGTTATAGATGCTTCAGGTTACAGACGCTTCAGGTTACAGACTCTGCTAACCCAGAAATAGTACCTTGGTGTCAGAGCTGCCTCTAGGTCCCAGCTCACAGAGGACCAACGCCAGACTGTCGTTATGTACAAAAGTCTTTATTGAGGTTTAGTTTCCATTTCAAAGCCGGAGCGCGCAGCTCTACGTCTTAAAGCCTAGACCGGCGAAGTCCCGTCTGAGTCTCCGCCCCTTCCACACCAGTTTAAGACTCTCGCCTTGCTCCACCTCTTCCTAAGTTCCTTTCTCCTCTGGGCCCTCCTGCCCGCTGGGGTTTCATCCTTTCTGGACTCTTCTGACGCTGACCCCCCTGATTCTTCCCCCTCCTTCCGGTGGGCTTTAGGACCTGGTTCCCTATCCGGGCTACCTGCTGTGCCGCTCGCCTGTACATTTGAACTTGGCGCGCGCGCCCAGCCGGCAACCTTCCTCTTGACCGTTCCCTCGCTCTCCGATGGAGGCGTGGCCAACCCTGACTCATCTTCTCTCTCTGGTGGTGAATACGTTGGCCCTGATATCTGGGACTCCTCCCCCCCACTACGCTCTGGTGGGGAAGCTGGTCCTGATTTCCAACTGCTGCTCTGGGAGTCCCCGCTGGCCCCTTGCTTCTGGGGTGTCCCCCTTGGGTCCCCCCTTGCCCTGGCCATAGGCGCCCCCTTCTGTGAATCTTCCGATTCGCTGGAGAGGCTCATGGAATCTCTCGGGCTGCTGTCATCTTCTCCTACGCTGCCCTCGGATTGCTCCCCCTCGCTCTCCATCTCCTCCCCTCCCTGCGCTCCCGCTGAGTCCCTGACATCCATCCCCCCCTCGAAGCCCCCCTTCCCCCCTCTCCCTCTTCTGGCGTGGGTTCCGGCTGCTCCAATGCTGTGGGGGTGCATGCCGGATACAGTTCTTCCCCCCTGGCGTGCTGCCAGTCCGTAACGGGTACATCGACGTCGATCTCCTCCGCTTCCATCTCTTTGTCGGTGTGCTCGAACCCAGGGTCCTCCCCCAACCCGTCCATGCCCTCCTGTCCCCCCATCTCCTCTGGGGAGTCTGCGTGCCAGGGCCCTCTTAGCAGTTCCCTGCGCCACTCCTCCTCGGGTTGAGTGTCCCACCAATAAGAGCGTTCCGTACCAAAGCCTGAGATCGACCCCTCCGGCGAGGTAGTCTCTGGCGCCGTCTCCTCAGCTGATGAGAACCCCTGAAACGTGCTGGCTGAGAGTGTGGGGGTGAAAAGATATTCATCAAAATAATCTGCCGGCATGGGTCTGTGCGGGAAAAGTGCATGGAATTCGTCTTTGAGCCATTGCTCCTCCACTGCATAGTCCAGTACCCACCTGTTGGCGCTGGCCGGGGTGTCTTCCCTGGCGAGGAGATATTCAACCCCCTCTTCCCCCCATCTCGAGTCCAAAATCTCTGTGACCTCGTTGAGCGGCCCCGCCCTCGGCGACCCCCCTGTCGTGGGTGCGTCTCTAAGCGGACTAGGAGCTGTCCCTGGCGCCTGAAACCTGTGAGGTGCCTTGTAGGGCATGAGCACCGATCTATGAAAGACCGGGTGCATTCTGGATCCCTCCGGTAGTGTCAACCGGAAGGCCACTGGGTTGATCTGTGCCTCGACTTGGTAAGGGCCTAGCTGCTTGTGTCCGAGCTTCTTCTTAGCTAAGGATCTGGCCGGCACTGCCTGGGCTGCTAACCAGACCCAGTCCCCTACCCGTATGTCCTCCCCAACTCTCCTGTGTCTGTCTGCCTGCATCTTGTACACGTGTTTAGCTAGCTCCAACTGCCTTCGGAGCTGTTCATGGACCTCCTGTAACTCCTCTGCCAATGCCTCTGCTCCCTGCGGCTCCCCCTCCCCCTCTTTCTCTAAACCCAGGAAGGTCCTGGGATGTCGCCCATTGTTGGCGAAAAACGGTGTCACCCCCGTGGACACGTGTTTCGTGTTGTTGTAGGCAAACTCGGCCAGCAGTAGATAGTCCACCCAGGTCGAGGGCTGCTGGTTAGCGTAGCATCTCAGGTACTGCTGCATGATGGCGTTGACCCTCTCCGCTTGTCCGTTGGTCTGCGGGTGTCTCGCCGACGCTAGGTTGACCTTGACGTTCAGGATCCCCATCAGCTTCTGCCAGAAACTCGAGATGAACTGGCGCCCCCTGTCGGGCAGGATAGACCGTGGCAGGCCGTGCACCTTGAACACGTGGTCTATGAACAGCTTGGCTGTCTGTTCCGCTGTGGCCACCTTCGCGCAAGGAATGAAGTGCGCCATCTTGATGAACATGTCAACCACCACGAGTACTGCTGTTTTGCCCCTCGAGCTGGGCAGATCAGTGACAAAGTCCAAGGCCACCCTCTCCCACGGTTCTGACGGGGTCTGTAGCGGTTCCAACAGTCTCGCTGGTGGTCTGTGTACAGGCTTGGCCCTCTGGCATGTGTCGCACCTTGTGACGTAATCCGCGACTTCTCCCCGCATCTTGGGCCACCAAAAGTCTCTGGTTACTAATTCCACTGTCTTGTCCTTGCCGAAATGTCCGGCGCTGGGTGCGTCGTGTAGCTGTTGCAGTACTCTCGCGCGGAGTTCATCTCCCGGCACGTAGATGGCCCCTTTGCGGAGGAGCAGTCCGTCGCGTATCTGGAACTCGTCGTCCTTCGCTGTGCCGCTGCACACCTCCTCCATCTTGGATCGTGCGAAGGAATCCGTTCGAAGCTCGCGTCGTATTGCTTCCAGGTCCACGGTGGCCGAAGCGCATGCCCACGCATTAGGTGCGAAAATGTGTTTGGCCGCTACCGGTGCTTCTTCCTCCAGATACTGCGGCTTCCTGGATAGCGCATCAGCCATGATGTTGTTGTCTCCGGGGATATATTCTATCCTGAAGTCGAAATCCGCAAAGAACTCCGCCCAGCGGATGTGTCTCTGGTTCAGGAACCGCGCCGTGCGCCAGTATTCCAGGTTCTTATGGTCCGTGCGAACTTGCACCGTGTGTTTGGCTCCGATGAGGAAGTGCCGCCACGCCTTGAAGGCTGCATGAATGGCCAGCAACTCTCTGTCCCAGATGGTGTAGTTCTGCTCCGACTTGCTGAGTTTCCTGGAGTAGAAAGCGCACGGCCTCCAATCCCCTTGCGGGTCTTGCTGCAACAGGACTGCCCCCACGGCTCTGTCGGAGGCATCCGTCTCAACCCTCATGGGTTTGCTGGGGTTCACATGTAGCAGTTGTTCTTCGGAAGCGAAGAGACGCTTGAGTTTCTGAAAGGACTGCTCCGCCTGCTCCGTCCAGATGAACTTCTTCTTGGAGCTGAGGGTGTCCGTGATGGCCGCCGTCTGCATAGCGAAACCCTTGATAAACTTGCGATAAAAGTTGGCAAAGCCGACAAACTTCTGGACCTCCTTCTGATTGCGCGGGCTTTTCCAGTCCAGTACCGATCGTACCTTGGCGCTGTCCATGGCGATTCCCTTGTCGGACAGCTTGTAGCCTAGGAAATCCACCTCCGTCATGTCGAACTGTCACTTCTCCAGTTTGGCGTAAAGCCTGTGCTCCCGTAGTCTTTGCAGGACTTCCTTGACATCTCTCTCGTGAGCCTCCTGCGATTCCGAGAAGATCAGAATGTCGTCCAGGAAGCAGACGCACTTCTTGTAGAGGAGCCCCGCTAACACGTGATGCATGAAGGCTTGGAAGCAGTGGGAGCCATTTTGTAAACCGAACGGCATAACCCTATATTCATAGATGCCCAAGGGCGTAAACATGGCCGTCTTCCACTCGTCGCCCTCCCGCATGCGTATAAGATTGTACGCCCCTCGTAGATCCAACTTGGTGAAGATGCGTCCCTTCCTCACCGTCGCGATCAAGTCGTCGATCTTGGGCATCGGGAAAGCCGTGGGCTTGGTTTTCGAGTTTAAGATTCTGAAATCAACTCCCAACCTCTTCTGGGGCGTGTCTTTTTTCTTCACGAAGAAGACAGGACTGCCCCCCACTGCTTTGGATTCCCGGATGAATCCCCGCTTCAAGTTGTGATCTATGAACTCCCTGAGCTCTTGCAGTTCGTCTTCAGACATGGAATACAGTTTTCCCGTCGGCAGCGTCGCCCCCGGCAGGAGGTCAATCTTGCAGTCGTAGGGTCTGTGGGGAGGCAGCTTGTCCGCTTCCTTCTCGCAGAAGACCTCCAAAAACGCCTTGTACTTGTCGGGTACCGCTTGCAGCATGCCCAGTTGTAGCTGTGGGTCATCCTCTTGCCCCTCGTCCTCCTGGTTAGTCATGATGCAATGTTCTGTGCAGTAGGAGGAGCAGAAGGTCAATTTACGCTGGTACCATGCCAATGCCGGGCTGTGCCTGTCCAACCAGCTCATGCCCAATACTATGGGCGTGTCTGACAGGTGGGTGACATTGAAACTGATGACTTCGCGGTGATTTTCAATTCGCATCACCATTGGCGGCGTTTGCTGTACCACCTGCCCCCCCAGCAATTCTCTTCCATCGACTGTCACTACTTTCAGGGGCATCGTGGCAGGCAGGAGCGCTATGCTATGTTGCTTGATGAAATCCACTCCTATAAAGTCTGCATTGCTACCAGAGTCAATGGTAATAGGGACTTCCATGGTGAGCCCATTGGGAAGCTGGAGTGCTGCAGTGAGCTGCACCACTGGTTTGGGCGTGAGGGGGGTCTGTGGGCTGTAAGATTCCTGGGGACTGCTTCACTGACTCGTCTGGCTGGGCCCCAGTGGCTGTCAGAGCTGCCTCTAGGTCCCAGCTCACAGAGGACCTAGACTTTTGTCGTTATGTACAAAAGTCTTTATTGAGGTTTAGTTTCCATTTCAAAGCCGGAGCGCGCAGCTCTACGTCTTAAAGCCTAGACCGGCGAAGTCCCGTCTGAGTCTCCGCCCCTTCCACACCATTTTAAGACTCTCGCCTTGCTCCACCTCTTCCTAAGTTCCTTTCTCCTCTGGGCCCTCCTGCCCGCTGGGGTTTCATCCTTTCTGGACTCTTCTGTCGCTGGCCCCCCTGATTCTTCCCCCTCCTTCCGGTGGGCTTTAGGACCTGGTTCCCTATCCGGGCTACCTGCTGTGCCGCTCGCCTGTACATTTGAACTTGGCGCGCGCGCCCAGCCGGCAACCTTCCTCTTGACCGTTCCCTCGCTCTCCGATGGAGGCGTGGCCAACCCTGACTCATCTTCTCTCTCTGTTGGTGAATACGTTGGCCCTGATATCTGGGACTCCTCCCCCCCACTACGCTCTGGTGGGGAAGCTGGTCCTGATTTCCAACTGCTGCTCTGGGAGTCCCCGCTGGCCCCTTGCTTCTGGGGTGTCCCCCTTGGGCCCCCCCTTGCCCTGGCCATAGGCGCCCCCTTCTGTGAATCTTCCGATTCGCTGGAGAGGCTCATTGAATCTCTCGGGCTGCTGTCATCTTCTCCTACGCTGCCCTCGGATTGCTCCCCCTCGCTCTCCATCTCCTCCCCTCCCTGCACTCCCGCTGAGTCCCTGACACTTGGGTTAAGAACTTTGCTTCAGGATGAGAACAGAAATTGTGCAGTGGCAGTGGGAGGCTCCATTAGCTAAAGTGGTACCTCAGGTTAAGAACAGTTTGAGGTTAAGAACGGACCTCCTGAACGAATTAAGTTCTTAACCTGGGGTACCACTGTACAGGACGACCTCAGACCAATCAGGGATCGGATAACTCCATACCTTCCAAGATTTCTCTAAAGAAAATAGGGACATCTTAAGGAAAAGTGGGACATTCTGGGATCAAATCAGAAACTGGGGTGGCTTCTCTAAATCCGGGACATCCCTGGAAAATAGGGACACTTGGAGGGTCTGTAACCTTTCGTAGTAATGCATAAATCATTAGTCCATAGCTTGCCTGCCTTCATAAATTCTTCCAGTCCACTGGAGAAGCAAGAGGGGGCAGGGGGAGCACACCGCCCCCAGCACCATGATCCCAGTGGGGTGCCATCACAGATGCCCCTTCCCGTGCTGGGCGCCATGCCCCTGCAGGCGGCACACCATGCCCCCAGAACGCACACCAGCCACGCTACGCCTGCTCTCCGCCCCCAGTGCTGGAGCATGAAGCTCCGCCACTGTTCCAAACTTCTTGAAGTCTTCACACTCCCATGTTCTCAGTCAATGGCAAGAAAACTCCCACCCTATGTTCTAAGACACCCACACCCACATTTTTAAAGATGGTTAACAAGTTAATAAGGCCATGATTCAGCATTTCTGTGACCTGAATTTGCGGCTGCCACAAGTTCCCCATCTCTGCTCCATGCTTTTTGCAAATACCATTCCTAAGAACTATTTTATGGTTAGGTAGCCGTGGTTTGGTCCCTCCTTCCCGCAGGCCGCAGTCAGCACAACTAATTTCTTCAAGGAAGTTTGCCATGTGGAGATGCCTCTAGGTAAAAACCACAAGCCACAGTAATCTAACGCTAAATTACAAAGCACTATGTAAGGGGAAGAAAGCCAGCAGTTAATTAACCACAAAACCCAAGATACATACTTCACTTACAAGACAACATCTATAATCACTTACAGTAATCAGCAGCTAGAAAGACAATTTATTTAATTATGTAACCAATGTGTATGTTCTGTAGGCAGATCAGCATTACTCTGTTTACATATATAACTAATGCCTTGCAAAAAGGTTTTTATTTGTCTAGAATCATGATTGTCAATCAAATTATGGATGTATGCAAACAAAGCAAAACAGACAAATGTCATTCTATAAACATGAAAGGTAAAAGAGATATCTACCGTTGTGAGGACCTATCGATAAAAGAAGAGAAAACTTAACTTGGGTTCGGGAAACCCGGAGAAGCCTAGCCTGAGCTGCAAACTCGCTTTCTTGACGAGCACATTAAGGCTAAATTGTAGACCGTGTTTGAAGATTGTCAAAGAACTCTTTGGATTTGCTCAAGCCAAGCAGAATTCTGGATAGCTGCTTTTTATGCTTATGGTTTATGGTAAGCAGCACAGACTCACCCATTGGGAGGTCAGGTAAGCCTCCACCCCACTGCCTGTTACTGATTATGAAGTATCTGCTTTTCTCAGAGGACTTAGAATAATTCACAGTTTCAAAAACTAGAGGAGGAGGAGGGTATATGCACTTTTATAGTCACCTTTCCCCTAATATAACATTTTTTTGTTTCGAGATCTGCATCAGAAAATTCAGAAAACTTTCTGAATTTTTGAAGGTTTTTGAAGATTAGCTGTCTTTTAGTTTGTGTGTTATTATTTTTTAAGTGTATATTGGTTTCAAATTAAAATGTGAACTGAACAGAGTTTCTCTGCCCGTCCCCCAGCTTAGTGTTTGGATTATTGCAACAATATATTTTTTTAAAATCCTTCCAGTAGCACCTTAGAGACCACTGGAAGGAATATTGTTGTTGTTGTTGTTGTTGTTGTTGTTGTTATTTTATTTTATTTTATTTTATTTTATTTTATTTTATTTTATTTTATTTTATTTTATTTTATTTTATTTTATTTTATTTTACTATGGCAGACCAACACGGCTACCTACCTGTAACTGGATTATTGCAGTATTGCAGTTATTAGTATTATCATCCCAGGAATTGATTCATCCCATGTCAGTCTCCTTCTTTACGGCATTGACAGTCACGTGTCTTAGAGTCACATGTCTTAGAGTCTCTAACAAAATATTATTGCACACCAACCCAATATCTGAGCGGCAGAAGATTCTAGAGGTTCAAGCCTGCTTTTTAGGATATCCCTGCTCTATTCTTTTAATAGTACCTGAGGAAGCAGCTGCTACAAACAGCACAGCTAAACTAAGGGCCCATCCATACCTCGGCTTAATGTGGATTGGGAACCCCTTGTTCCTGTTTTGATTCCCCCTCATTCATGTGGTGTTCTCCTCCAAACTGCTGCTGCCCCACATTTTCTGCCCCCTAAATCCAGAGGTTCCCTATGCAATCGATGTAGCCTTGCTGTTCAGATTTTCAAACCATAGGGAATCTCTTGCTTTACATGGGAGAAAGTGTGGGACAACTGCAGTTGGAGGAGAAGGCTGCATAGGTGAGGGGGAATTAAAGGAGGCACAAGATATTTGCTACCTAAATTATATTATTATTATTATCATCATCATCATCATCATCATCATCATCATCATCATTATTTCAATTTTATGCATTTCAATAATTTTATAATCATTTTTACACATAGCTGTCAAAGTTTCCCTTTTTTAAAGGGAAATTCCCTTATTCCGAATAGGATTCCTCGCAAGAAAAGGGAAAAGTTGACAGCTATTGTCAGGGACAGCTATGTTTTAACATTTCAAAACTTGACTTTCTTCCCCTCTTTCTGCAGTTCCTTAAATTTATTTTTAATATTTTCTGCATATCCAAATGAACTTAATTTGCTCATTTATTCATCTGCTTTAAATATATACTTTTATAAAACTGCAGCTTAATTATAATAATCCTGCCAGTGTTCTTATCTGTTTACAAGTTTATTATTCAATAAACCATTTCCATGCTTTTATAAAAAGTTTGTTATCTTGATTTCTTATTTTTCTGGTAAGTTTCGCCATTTCTGTATATTCCATAAGTTTTTGTATACATTCTTCTTTTGCTGGGACTTCTTCTTCTTCTTCCCATTTTTGGGCAAGTAACATTCTTGCCGCCGTAGTCACATACACGAATAAATTTCTATTCAGTTTGGGTAGTTCTGGCCCTATAATTCCCAAAAGGAATTATATCGCCACTTAAATTAAGCTGTGGTATGAATGGGCCCTTAAAAAGCAGAGACATCACCCTGCCAACAAAGCTCTGTATAGTTAAAGCCATGGTTTTCCCAGTAGTGATGTATGGAAGTGAGAGCTGGACCATAAAGAAGGCTGATCGCCGAAGAATTGATGCTTTTGAATTATGGTGCTGGAGGAGACTCTTGAGAGTCCCATGGACTGCAAGAAGATCACACCTCTCCATTCTTAAGGAAATTAGCCCTGAGTGCTCACTGGAAGGACAGATCGTGAAGCTGAGGCTCCAATACTTTGGCCACCTCATGAGAAGAGAATACTCCCTGGAAAAGACCCTGATGTTGGGAAAGATGGAAGGCACAAGGAGAAGGGGACAACAGAGGACGAGATGGTGGGACAGTGTTCTCAAAGCTACAAACATGAGTCTGACCAAACTGCGAGAGGCAGTGGAAGACAGGAGGGCCTGGCGAGCTCTGGTTCATGGGGTCACGAAGAGTCGGACACGACTAAATGACTAAACAACAACAATGAATGGGCCCTAACAACCTATATTAACATTTTCTTCAAATCGTGGATAAGGAGAACCAGCTGAAATTTTACTGGTCTTATCCAATCTCTTTTTCGACCAACGTTGCTCAGCTCTTTTCCCCAAGCAGGAGACATTTACTGTGCCTTGAAATTTCACTTTACAGGTGCGTTTCAGTGTCAAATCTACTGTGGGTTAAAAACGCACCTGTAATATTAATTTAAAATCAACGGTCCCAGCAGACATGGAGCTAAACATGAAACTATTCTTTCTTTCAGCAGGTGAGACACAAACACCAAAACTCTGGGGTGTGGCAATGAAAGCAAAAAGTGAGCCACTCCCTGGGATTAAATTATTCTGCCATCTAGGAGAATGATTGGGTCACCACCCCTTGAAGTACATGTTCCTGCCATTATGGCATGGATTTAGGTGTGTGCCCGGTATGTGGAGCGGTGCCACTGAGGCTAGAGGGGCCTAGTAGGGGAAGACAGTGTTGGAGAGCTCAACAGAGTCAAGATGTATTTCAGAGGATGGTGATATTCCCATGATATGGGGAACTCCCTCTTATATAAGGAGATCTGAGCAGAGTATGATTTATTCTTGCTGTTTCAACCAAGAGCTGACCAGAGGCTTTAAGGAGACAGCAATAAGAAAGGCAAAATGAAGCTAAGTCACTTGTGTTGTCATTATTATTTTTATTACAATGACAGTGCTGTTTTACTGCATAAACACACGTTTTGTTTTTTAAAAAATATTTTTTATTGAATGATTTTGTGTTACAAAAAACAATACAGCCATACTACCACTAAATATAATTAAGAAATAAAAATTACATACATTGATATTTAGTTTGTTATGTGTTATTTACCATCTTATTTCCTCCCAGACATTGCATACAACAACACACATATGTGCAGACACCCACACACCCACACCTGCACACAAAATGATAATAATGAAAGTAAATATTTTTCCCCTTTTATTTTCCAAAATCTTTTCTTCAACTCTGACTTCCTGTCAAGTCCCTTTGCATATATTTTATCTTACATTTGAATGTACACAAAACAATAAACCTTTCTATATAATTTTTCTAATACATTCTGACAACATAATAAAAAATCCTTAATTGTTGTCCACCTCCTTTTAGTTCCTTTATCACTCAAATGCTAGCATGGAGTCAAAACTATTATTGTATTTTTGAACATATCTTCTATAACCATCCCATTTTCCCGCAAATTTTTGCTTTGAGTTTCCTCTGAGTTTACTAGTCAATTGAGCCATCTCCACCAATTCCTGTAATTTGATTTGCCAATCTGTTATTTTTGGAGCCTCGTGATCTTTCCATCCCTTGGCCACAAGTATACGAGCCGCTGCGGTTGCATACAAGAATACCTCTCTTAGATTTTTTGGGATCTCTTTATCTAAAATACTTAATAGAAATGCCGCATAAACACATGTTTTAATGGTTTTACAGTGGGAGCCAGCAGTTCTTGCCAATGCCCCCCTGTAGCATCTCATCAGGCAGGGCTCTCAACTTGCATGGAGCCACATGTTCCTCACCAAGAAGGTTTTCAACCTCTCTGCTTGCAGTTGCTCCATCTCTTGCTTGCTTTGCTGCTAAAGCATTAACTTGCACTGCTCTGGGAGTGTTGCTGTTCCTCTTTCCATTTTAGCTCGGGCACATCTTGCTAATGGGTCCTCCTCCAGGAAACATGTATCCCACTTCTAACACCAGTGTTGCACACCACCCCAATCTCTGAGCAGTGTGAGATTCCAGGGGTTCCAGGCATTTACCCAGGGTTCAGTTTCCTTGGAATGAGGGACAGCAAAGACTGTGGTCTAATTGTAATATATAGTTTATTTGCATACATACACAACCTGAGACTATGATGTACGGGTTCATAGCATTAACACCCCAGGAAGGTCATAGGTAAAGATAAAGGGACCCCTGACCGCTTGGTCCAGTTGTGACTGACTCTGGGGTTGCGGCGCTCATCTCGCTTTATTGGCCGAGGGAGCCGGCATACAGCTTCCGGGTCATGTGGCCAGCATGACTAAGCCGCTTCTGGCGAACCAGAGCAGCACACGAAAACGCCATTTACCTTCCCGCCAGAGCAGTACCTATTTATCTACTTGTACTTTGACGTGCTTTCGAACTGCTAGGTTGGCAGGAGCAGGGACCGAGCAATGGGAGCTCACCCCATCGTGGGGATTCGAACCGCCAACCTCCTGATCGGCAAGTCCTAGGCTCTGTGGTTTAACCCACAGTGCCACCAGGAAGGTCTTACTTCTCCCATAGCCATAGCTTTGGAATCAAGTAGAAATTAAGCATGGCTCTGACTCTCTGGCTTCTACCTGCTTCTGGCTTCCAGCTCACACACCTCAACTCAGCGTTTGACTTTTGCTCTTCTAACTTCTAGACAGTTGAGGGAGGGGGGGTCCACACATTTGCTCTCTGGCACACAGCCACTTCCTTTGTTACCTTAACAGCCCGCACTTAGGGGGTCCTTACCAAGGAGATGGTCTGGCTATTCAAGTAATTGAATCATCCATTTGATTTTGACGCTTGTTGGATCCAGGATTAGGCATGCAGCCAACTCCCCTACCCACACACACCTGTGAGCAACTCACAACAATATTAAGCTGAGGGAGGAACTAGGCTTTATGAGAGAAACCAGTCTATGAAAGCAAACATCAAAGGTTAATCAAGAATTAAATGAAGCCTAACTGTAGAGTTGGCAGCTTTTCCTGTTACGGCTCTGTGCCAGGTGTGGCCAGCCTTGATTTGGCTTGATGGCCACATTCATCCATGACAGCAATGGTCATGGCTACCTCGCACTGTCACATGCACAGATACAGGGGACACAGGGAAGCAGGCAGCCCCCTCCTTTGATGATTCGTCCATCTGATGTCCAAGGAGAAGGAAACTTGCCCCCCCCATCAGAATGCTGGGCACTGGCAGAAGAAGAGGCGTGCAGGGGGAGCGCACTGCCCCCAGCAGTGCAATCCCGGTGGGGTGCCATCGCGGCTGCCCCCCCGCTCCCGCTGGGCGCCATGCCCCCGCAGGCACCACGTCCCGGCCCCAGGATGCGTGCCAGCCCTGCCCCCACCTGCTCTCTGCCTCCTGGTGCCAGAGCATGAAGCTCTACCACTGATGCTGGACTCTACTTTTTTAAAAATGTTGCTTTTGTCACAGCTGCAAAAAGATCTGTGGGATCTTGGAGGAGCAGTTGTGGCATGGAATAAACTGAACACTGAAGGGGGGACACTGAAGGGGCAAAGTATATTTCCAGGTGGGTGAGTTGTTAAGATCATGGAAAGAAATACAGTGGTACCTTGGGTTACATAGGCTTCAGGTTACATACGTTTCAGGTTAAAGACTCCGCTAACCCAGAAATAGTGCTTCAAGTTAAGAACTTTGCTTCCAGATGAGAAAAGAAATTGTGCTCCGGCAGTGTGGCGGCAGCGGGAGGCCCCATTAGCTAAAGTGGTGCTTCAGGTTAAGAACAGTTTCAGGTCAAGTACAGACCTCCGGAACAAATTAAGTACTTAACCCGAGGTACCACTGTATAACAGTATATGACTATATCTCCAGGTTGGAAAACCCTGCATCTGCTAAATTTCTTCCTGTCAAAAAAATTGACAGGATTGGGGGGGGGGGTGACAACTTTGCTATATCTTTACAGACATTTAAAGATGATTACTTTCCTCGTTTTAAAATCACAGGGTTTCTCCAGAATCTTTGGGTGTGCCTCTCGTGCAGAAGTCTTGAACTTTTGCTTCAGGTAAAATTTAGTGGCATTTGTAACCTCAGCTTTGCCCAGTAAATGGAAAAGAAGCTGCTACAAACATCACAGCTAAACTAAAGGCCCATCCATACTTCGGCTTAATGTGGATTGGGAACCCCTTGTTCCTGTTTTGATTCTACTTCATTCATGTGGAGTTCTCCTCCAAACTGCTGCTGCCCCACATTTTCTGCCCCCTAAATCCAGAGGTTCCCTGTGCAATTGATGTAGATTTGCTGTTCGGATTTTCAAACCATAGGGAATCTCCTGCAGAGGAGAAGTCTGCATAGATGAGAAGGAATTAAAGTAGGCACAAGAAATTCATAATCTACATTAAGACAAGGTATAAATAGGCCCTAGCATTTTCAACATGTTTCAGACAGGCAGAACTTCTCCATTCCCTAAATTTTACTGTTCTTTATCTAATCTCTTCTTCCACCAACATTCCTCATCTCTTTTCCCCGGGCAGGAGCTGCTTGCTGTGCCCTGAAATTTCACTTTACAGGTGCAATTCAGTGTCAAATCTACTGCAGGTTTAAAACGCACCTGTAATATTAATTCCAAATGAACGGTCGCAGCAGACCTGGAGCTAAACACAAAGCTATTATTTGCTCCAGCGGATAAAAAACAACAACACCCAAACTCTGTGGTGTGGCAATGAATGGGGTAGGAGGATCAGAGCGTATCAGCTCATTGCAAAAATCGAGCCACTCCCTGGGATTAAATTATTCTGCCATCTAGGAGAATGATTGGGTCACCACCCCTTGAAGAACATGTTCCTGCCATTATGGCACGGATTTAGGTGCATTTAGTGAAAGCCTGGTGCACAGGTATGCAAAGGTGTGCCATTGAAGCTAGGGGGGGCTGGAGGGGGGGAGGTGGCGGTGGAGAGCTCAACAGAGTCAAGATGCATTTCAAAGGAAGGTGATATTCCCATGCTATGAGGCACTCCCTCTTGCATAAGGAGATCTGCGCAGATTATGCTTTATTCTTGCTATTTCAACCAAGAGCTGACCGGAGGCTTTAAGGAGACAGCAATCAGAAAGGCAAAACTGAAGCTAAGCCGTCTGTGTTATTATTATTTTTTACAATGACAAGGCCGCTTCATAGGATAAGCACGTGTTTTAATACCTTTACCGTGGGAGCCAGAGGTTTTTGCCCATGGCCCCATGAAGAGTTCAGAGGTGTTTTTGAGACAATAGATTTGGATTGTTTAGTCACACTTCCCCCTCTTGTGAAAGAGCAGTGCTAGGATTGCTGGCTTTTGTTTAAATGGTCACTAGTCTATGTTGCTATCTGGAGCTGAGCGCTGCAAACATATTACTCCAGAGCTTCTCAAATGTTTTATGCTTAGGACCCTAGGAGGAAAGATGAGAGGGGTGAATCCCATTCTTAGTCAGGCTTGAATTGAAAGGAGTGGTGCTTTTTGAACTGACAGGGGTTGAACACTTAAGTCCACTCTTTGGGGTTCCCCCCCTCACTGTCCATGAGTGGACCTGCCTCAAAAAGAGTGATACAGTGGTACCTCAATTCGTTCTGGAGGTCCGTACTTAACCTGAAACTGTTTTTAACCTGAAGCACCACTTTAGCTAATGGGGCCTCCTGCTGCTGCTGCGCCACCGGAGCACAATTTCTGTTCTCATCCTGAAGCAAAGTTCTTAACCTGAAGCACTATTTCTGGGTTAGCAGAGTCTGTAACCTGAAGTGTATGTAACCTGAAGCGTATGTAACCTGAGGTACCACTGTAGGACAGTGATTTAGGAGTCTTTTTCCAGCAGTGGGTCTCCTAGCTAAGCGGCATTCAAGCCTGACCTGCGTTTCTCACTGTACTTCTGCCAGTTCTGGTTTATTAGTCCCAGTGGTGTTTAAACACTGGCACTGTAAACACAGAAAGAGAAGAGCAGGGGCAATGAGGGGCAAATTGAAACACAGCACAATGGGAAAGGAAGGGAGCAAAGATCCAGGCACAATGTGAAGGCTCACTCATTTGTTTATTTATTGAATTATATCCTTCCTCCCAAAGGAGCCCAGGATGGCAAATATTACAAGCGTTAAAACAACCAAAGCATCTCAAAACATCAATCCCAAAACAGGTGCAGACTGGGAAAGATTTCTACTTTGGAAGAGTTGTTGAAAGAGGAAAATCTTCAGTAGGTGCTGAAGGGCCAACAGAGACAGAGCCTGACTCATATTCAAGGGGAGGGAATTCCTAAGGGTAGGTGCTGCAAACGGACATCCTGATCAGGTGGTATTTGCAGGCATTTTTGTCCCTTGGTTACCCAACACTTGGTGACTCACAGCTCAATGACTCCATGGAATCATATTGTGGGGTGAAGTAAGGTGACAGCACAGTTCTGTCTGTAGAGCTTGACCAATGGAGTTTCAATCACTTGTTGCCCCTGCAGACTGTAAAACGTAGCCATACTTAAGGAAAACAAAATGATTAAATGTTACTGTCAGGGAACTGCCATCAGCTCAGAGGCGAGAGGCAGAAGGGCAGTTGGGTTACAGGGAGCCTCCAAAGATCGTGAGGAGCAGCACTTCCTCCACGGAGGAGGAGTGGGGAAGGGGTGCAGGGCTCGGAGGATGCAAGGGAGTGACACAGCACCGAGCATGAACAAAGTGGGGGGGAGGCAGGTCCTCTTCTGCCCGCGCCCTCTCTGTGCAGTCGGTTTACGCGCAGAGAGGAGAAGCATAGGGTGGGGGTCAAAAGACTACTCTGCTGGGGAAAGTTTAAGGACCGCCCACTCCCAAATTCTGCTAGCAAGTGAGCAGACATGGAATTGAGTCAATCGGCATTGTGAACATTTTGGACAGATAATAAAGCCTTGCAAAGACCAATGGGGAGTCTTGCCTGTTTGCTCTCGAGCAACCACGCTGGCACACATAACAGTTACAGTGACCTGGAAACTACAACTAATCCAGAATATGGCAGCTAGACTGGTGAGTGGGAGTGGCCAAGGCCATATAACACCAGTCCTGAAATACCTACATTGGCTCGCAATACATTTCCGGGCACAATTCAAAGTGTTGGTGTTGACTTTTAAAGCCCTGAATGGCCTCAGCCCTGTACACCTGAAGGAGCGTCTCCACCCCCATTGTTCTGCCCAGACACTGAGATCCAGCTCCAAGGGCCTTCTGGCGGTTCCCTCACTGTGAGAAGTGAGGTTACAGGGAACCAGGCAGAGGGCCTTCTCGGTAGTGGTGCCCGCCCTGTGGAATGCCCTCCCATCAGATGTCAAGGAAAAAAACAACTATCTGACTTTTAGAAGACATCTGAAGACAGCCCTGTTTGGGGAAGTTTTTAATGTTTGATGTTTTACCATGTTTTAAATACTCTGTTGGGAGCTGTCCAGAGTGGCTGGGGAAACCCAGTGAGATGGGCGGGGTATAAATAAATTATTATTATTATTAATTTCATAGGGCCACAGAGGATCAATCTCACTGCCATGTTCTTGTGAAGTTCCCCACGGCACCTAGCTGGCCACTGGCTGGAGACTAATCATAGGTCTGGGACAGAATAATCTTCTTACTTTCTCTTTAAATCTAGTGTAGGAAACTTTTTCAGTTTGATGACCATGGCCATCAGACGGAAAATGTTCCCCCATGCTTGCTTGAAGTTGGTGGAGCAACGAATATAAATTTTTACTTTATACAGGGCAGTTCATGACCTCCATACACACTGCCCAGGCTTGTGCCTTGGGGAAGTCACTAACACAGCAGTTTGACTTTGCCCCTGGAGACACACTCCATTTTCTTTTGAGACAGGCAGATGCCAAGAACAGTGTGCTAGTTTCTACTCAAACTCACATACCCATCTCCCTCTATCCTCCATGAAAGCCAGCAGAAGGCATGACATAGCTGTCAACCTTTCCCTTATTCCGAATAGGAGTCCTCGCAAGAAAAGGGCAAAGTTGACAGCTATGAGGCATGATCAGAGTTCAAGTACACAGTCTAGCCAGGCCAAAACATTCAGGGCGCAAAGCCGGACCAGTTAGCAGTGTGACTTGGGGAGTTCCAGAGAGGCATGGAGGGCCACATTTGCCCCCCACACCTGAGATTACCCACCCACATTTGAAATCCTATGCTTTAAGGCAGATAATTGTGGTCAGTATTGGGGGTATGTCCATGGAGTTTTCTTGGCAGGGATACTGGAGTGGCTTGCTGTTTCCTGCTCCAGGTGGATCACGTTTGGTCAAAACTCTCCACTATGACCTGTCCATCTTGGGTGGCCCTGCTTGGCATAGTGCATAGCTTCTCTGAGTTATTCAAGCCTCACGGCAAGGCAGTGATCCATGAATGGTGCTGGAGGAGACTCTTGAGAGTCCCATGGACTGCAAGAAGATCAAACCTCTCCATTCTTAAGGAAATCAGCCCTGAGTGCTCTCTAGAAGGACAGATCATGAAGCTGAGGCTCCAATACTTCGGCCACCTCATGAGAAGAGAAGACTCCCTGGAAAAGACCCTGATGTTGGGAAAGATGGAGGGCACAAGGAGAAGGGGACGACAGAGGACGAGATGGTTGGAATGTGTTCTTGAAGCTACCAGCATGAGTTTGACCAAACTGCAGGAGGCAGTGGAAGACAGGAGTGCCTGTTGTGCTCTGGTCCATGGGGTCACAAAGAGTCGGACACGACTAAATGACTAAACAACAACAACATTGGGGGTATGTGTGTATAAGGGTGCAGTTCTGGTAGGTAGAAAGATAAAACTTTCAGCTTTCAGTTGTTATCAAAATTCTGGTTTATCCCCACATCAGTGATATGTTCTCTGTGCCCTTGCTACAAGGTGCACTACGCAATATAGCAACCTGTGGCTTAAAGGTAAAGGTAAAGGTACCCCTGCCCGTACGGGCCAGTCTTGACAGACTCTGGGGTTGTGCGCCCATCTCACTTAAGAGGCCGGGGGCCAGCGCTGTCCGGAGACACTTCCGGGTCACGTGGCCAGCGTGACATCGCTGCTCTGGCGAGCCAGAGCCGCACACGGAAACGCCGTTTACCTTCCCGCTGGTAAGCGGTCCCTATTTATCTACTTGCACCCGGGGGTGCTTTCGAACTGCTAGGTTGGCAGGCGCTGGGACCGAGCAGTGGGAGCGCACCCCACCGCGGGGATTCGAACCGCCGACCTTTCAATCGGCAAGCCCTAGGCGCTGAGGCTTTTACCCACAGCGCCACCCACGTCCCATAACCTGTGGCTTATCATCTCTTAAAACATATCTAACAGGAGGGAGACTCTGTTGTAAATCTACAATAGCCTTTCCCCAACCTGGTGCCCACAAATGCTCCTGGACTCCAGGTTCCAGCATCCCTAACCACAGATGGGCTTGAGAGCTGAACAACACTCAGAGTCTAGCAACACCAGGTTGGGTAGGTGTCAAATCAAATCAAATAACTTTATTGGCATCACAGCGTACGTGCCTGTACAGTTAGGCCTACCCCAACCCAAAAACAAAAGTACTGTACATTGCGTGCTAGCCTTTTGGGCTATGTACTAAAACCTTTATTTGGTAAATTGCCTTAGGAAACTTCCCCTTAGGCAAAAGATGTGATGTGGTTCGGACACCTCCCTGTTTGGGGTCATGTTGAAACTGCGCGTTTTACACAAAAGGAAAATCATTTTCCTTGTCATTTCTCAGGTGACATTGATCAGGATGGAGATAGTGACAACATTTGGGGTTAATTGTTTGCTTTGAGGGAAGATGAGTAATTTCTTACCTGTTTCCCTTTTGCGGATTCGCATTACAGAACTCTGCATGAGCGAGAGATGCCCTTTGGTTATCCCATCATCTTCTGCCATCATGTATCACGTTCTGCGGCAGTAAGGTGTGCCTGCCCTCCAGACTGAAATAAGGTGTGATTAGTTATGGGTTACCCAAGTCCTGCTCATGAGCATATCTACATATAGTGGTACCTCGGATTACAGACACTTCAGGTTACAGACGCTTCAGGTTACAGACTCCGCTAACCCAGAAATAGTACCTCGGGTTAAGAACTTCAGGATGAGAACAGAAATCGTGCTCCGGTGGCGCGGCGGCAGCAGGAGGCCACATTAGCTAAAGTGGTACCTCAGGTTAAGAACAGTTTCAGGTTAAGAACGGACCTCCAGAACCAATTAAGTTCTTAACCCAAGGTACCACTGTATATACCTCATGAGAAGAGAAGACTCCCTGGAAAAGACCCTGATGCTGGGAAAGATGGAGGGCACAAGGAGAAGGGGACGACAGAGGACGAGATGGTTGGACAGTGTTCTCAAAGCTACCAGCATGAGTTTGACCAAACTGCGGGAGGCAGTGGAAGACCGGAGTGCCTGGCGTGCTCTGGTCCATGGGGTCACGAAGAGTCGGACACGACTAAACGACTAAACAACAACAACACACCACTGTATAACTTTTGCTAAAATAGATTATGTTAGCCAGGAATATCTATTTTTTATAAAATGAAAATTAACCAGACTTCCAGTTGATCAGCACTGTCAGTGAGCCCCAATTGCTAAGGAACAACCTGAAGTCCACTATAAGCTCCTCATCCCCGCTTTGTAGCAATATCCCTGCTTGCCCCACACTCCTCCCCTGGGCAGGTCAGACCTTCACTGATTGTGATTCTTCAGCCTTTTAATTTTATTTTTATACAGAATCATAATACTAAGTGGTGGTTGTAACAGAAGCTAGAGAATCATTAAACCACTATTCACGTATTGCATAATTATTTACCGTCCCGTTAATGGCTTGTCAATACTGCGCTTCCTTTCTCATTGTTAAGTTCTATTGAAAGTAACAATAGGAAAGTAAGTGCAGTACTGACCATCCATTAACAGAACAGTAATTAATTAAGCAGTTAACGATTAGCAGCTTGATGATTTTCCAGTTTCTGTTACAACGGCTACCATGTATTATGATTTCTATATTTCAGATGGGGATTGGAACTGGTGGAAAGGGCCCACTCTGCTGAGAAGTTCACTGGAGTGACTTTGGGCCAGTCACTGACTCGCCACCTAACCTGATTGTCCTGATAAAATGAGGAGGCAGAAAGAGCTGTGTACATCACATTTAGCTCCTTCAAGGAAAGGTGGAATAGAAATGTAATAATAATGATGATAATGTGGGACGCAGGTGGCACTGTGGTCTAAACCACAGAGCCTAGGGCTTGCTGATCAGAAGGTCGGCGGTTCGAATCCCCGTGACGGGGTGAGCTCCCGTTGCTCAGTCCCTGCTCCTGCCAACCTAGCAGTTCGAAAGCACGTCAAAGTGCAAGTAGATAAATAGGTACCGCTCCAGCGGGAAGGTAAATGGCGTTTCTGTGCGCTGCTCTGGTTTGCCAGAAGCGGCTTAGTCCTGCTGGCCACATGACCCGGAAGCTGTACGCCTGCTTCCTCGGCCAATAAAGCGAGATGAGCGCCGCAACCCCAGAGTCGTCCATGACTGGACCTAATGGTCAGGTGTCCCTTTACCTTTACCTAATGTGGTTTACAACAACTGTCTAGTTGTTACAGCTGCCTTGACTTCCTTTTACAACTAGTATTCAATAAATGTGTTATCCCTAAATAGGGAAAAGGAATGGCCAACATATAGAGAGCTGTTTGAGGAGAAAGAAGGAAAATTGAAACTTAAGGATTTTGATGAAATTAGAGAATATGTTCAAGACTGGCTGCAATATCAACAATTAAATGAGGTATTTAAAGTAGATAATAAGAAAGGTATTAATTTTACAGTATCCAGATTCCAAAAAGAAATTGTAGATGAAAATTTCAAACCATTAAAAAATATGTATAATATTTTATTAGAATGGGAGACGAAAGACGAGGAAGTGAAATCCGCAATGATTAAGTGGGCACAAGATATAGGACACAAAATACAAATGGAGGACTGGGAGAAATTATGGAAAGTGAATTTGACATTTATTGACTGTATTTTGTTAAAATTATATGAAAATGATGTACTGTTGGTATATTACACCTGTGAAAATGGCTAAAATGTAGAGAACAGGCTCCAATAAGTGTTGGAAGAATGAAGAGGAGGATGGCGCTTTTTATCATTTATGGTGGAATTGTAAAATAGTTTTAAAATATTGGGAAATGATATATAATGAAATGAAAAAAATGTTCAAGATAACCTTTGTTAAAAGCCCAGAAGCTTTTCTGTTAGGAATTTTAGGTCAAGATTTACCAAAAAGCTAACAAAAACTTTTCATGTATGCTACAACCGCAGCAAGGATGCTACTGGCACAAAGATGGAAAAGCGATAAAATACCGACCAAAGAGGAATGGCAAGAGAAACTTATAGAATATCCCGAAATGGCAAAACTAACTGAAAGACTTCGAAATAAGGACAAAAGATCCTTTAAGAAAGACTGGGAACCATTTTCGCCCTATTTACAGAATCAATGCAAAGAATTGGACTCATTGGTAGGTTCTGAATAATCATTTACAATTAGCAAGATTTATACAATTTATAAGCTAAAATATAAAAAAGGAGAGAAAAGGGAAACATGCAGGAAATGACATTATCTTAAAAGAAACCAGAGAAAGAGGTTGAGGGAAGTCTGAGGGGGGATGGGGAAATTTTGGAATTGTGAATTATGTTATTTGTTATGATGTAATATTGAAAAAAATGGAGAACTAACTAACTAACTAACTAAATAAATAAATGTGTTATCCCAAAATTGGAATTCTAACCCCTCACGCTTTCCAGTTAGCAGGTTCTCTGCTGTTCCATCAAATGAAAGCAGACACACACACACACACACACACACACACACACACGCCTCAGAAAGGGCTTGGCAGAGAGCGTGGTGGTGTTAGCATTGTGGGAAATTTAAATGGCCACCCATTGATACCACCAGCTAAGCACAAGAGGGCGTTTTGCCAAGGGATGGCTGTGTTTAAAAGGCAAGTTCATGTATCATTTTGGAAAGGCAGGTTCAACTTCATATGAGAAGATAATCCAATTTCTCCCTCATTCTTAGTTAGTAGGTCAACAGGTATCTAACTGGATATCTGCTCTGAATTTAGAAATACTTCACCACAGCGCTGCCTGCAGAGTCAGAATTTTTTATGAGCATGAATTACTGAATTACTGCACTCAGCTTGCATTTGACCACGATTCCCATCAGACATCCAACGCAGGCTTTTTTTCCTTTTCCTTTTTAATATTTAGGCTGCTAATGTTAATGATGGGTTTAACCTATAGATAGCATAGGTTTCGTGACTGGCGTTAAACATACAGTATCAGACTCCCATATACATCTGAGAAGGAATTCCCTATCTATTCATTCTTCAAAAGTCGACAGCCCCTGGTTGCAACTTGACATTCTGTTTATAAGTCGTCACTTTTTCCAATGCGGAGCTAAAACTGACCGTGGTATATCAGGTTCAGACATCTAACAGCACAGCAATTTACATATGTTGTTGGGTCAAGTTTGGGGGAGGGGAATCTTATAGCTTCATTATTTCTGGCTGCCCAACAGGGCATCTTTCAACAGATGCCAGCAAAGAGAGAGAAAAACCTCTGCTTTTATCACTTCAGAGGACCCTTTGTTCAAAATGGTAAAAATCGCTGCTCATTTAGGTACTGAATTTGGTACTTTTCAACCAAGAATGGTAATGGTGTAGAGATGTGGCTATGAAACTCTTCATCTTCAGGCAAATCTGCCTGGTTCACATCCTGGTTTAGCTGCTATGCAGTGGTACCTTGGGTTACATACGCTTCAGGTTACATACGCTTCAGGTTACAGACTCCGCTAACCCAGAAATAGTGCTTCAGGTTAAGAACTTTGCTTCAGGATGAGAACAGAAATCGTGCTCCAGCGGCGCGGCGGCAGCAGGAGGACCCATTAGCTAAAGTGGTGCTTCAGGTTAAGTACAGTTTCAGGTTAAGTACGGACCTCCGGAACGAATTAAGTACTTAACCTGAGGTATCACTGTATTTTAAATGATGATTTGCTGAGACAAGCCAACATCTAATTAAAGAAGGTGGCTTCTAGCAAACCATTGTTATATTAACCAGTTTAGGGTTTGGTATAAAGCAGGGATAGGCAACCTAAGGCCCGTGGGCTGGATGCAGCCATATTGCCTTCTCAATCCGGCCTGCGGACGGTCCGGGAATCAGCGTGTTTTTACATGAGTAGAATGTGTGCTTTTATTTAAAATGCATCTGTGGGTTATTTGTGGGGCATAGGAATTCGTTCTGTTTTTTCCCCTTCAAAATAAAGTCTGGCCCACCACATGGTCTGAGGGATGGTGGACCGGCCCATGGCTGAAAAAGGTAGCTGACCCCTGGTATAAAGTTATGCTGGGGTTAATATAACATGGTTTCCACCTTATGGGCACACTGGAAGAGGTGAGTGGGGAGCTCAAGTCTGAGGCTCACTGAGACACAACCTCTTGGGACATTTCAGCATGAAAAGTGAATGCTTCACCCCTTCCCCAAATTGGTGCTAATTGTAGACAGACAGTTTCAACACGCTCCGTGCTATCTCCCCTCTGGGTCCTTTCTGTTTACACTGTAAAGCAGCCCCAAGGGCACTTAACCTTTCAGACAAGCGAAAGGGGGAAAAAAGACTCTGATTGATGAATAGTGTGAGCACGCCAACTCATTCCCCTCCCACACAGATCCGACAGATAACAGGCATGCTGCCTTGCAACTTTAGAAATCCCTATAACAGCCGTAAGGTTCACAGAAGAAGTCACACGCAGAAGATGGATAGGTGTGACTTATTCCATCTGTGCCCTGTAGCAACAACAGCCTCTCTGCAACTCTTCAGATGATGATCCGGCAACATGCAAAGGGAAATAGGTGCTGTACCAGATGCAGTTGCTCCTCACCTGCCTAGGAAGAAGCAGCTAGAACAAAAACAGAAATGACACAGACACACATGGAGAACATTTGCTCCTACCTTTTGCTGCATGATAAGTGAATGAGTGAGTTGACATGCTAATGTCAGCTGTGTGTGGTGCCTTGTGCATGGAGGCTAAAGCTGTCTGGCTGCGAGCCACAGCTGGAGGCAGAATGGTCAGAATACCATGCCAGGAGTCAGGCGTGCGGAGGTTCTGCTTGCCCTCAGGTTCTGCTTGTGGTAAAGGTGAAAGGTAAAGGTAAAGGACTCCTGGATGGTTAAGTCCAGTCAAAGGCAACTATGGGGTTGCTCATCTCGCTTTCAGGCCAAGGGAGCCGGCGTTTGTCCACAGACAGCTTTCCAGGTCATGTGGACAGCAGGACTACACCGCTTCTGGCGCAATGGAACACCGTGATGGAAACCAGAGTGCACGGAAATGCCATTTACCTTCCCGCTGCAGCGGTATCTATCTACTTGCACCGGCATGCTTTTGAACTGCTAGGTTGACAGAAGCTTGGACATAGCAATGGGAGCTCACCCCGTCACAGGGATTCAAACTGCCAACCTTCTGATCAGCAAGCCCAAGAGGCTCAGTGGTTTAGACCACAGCGCCACCTGCATCCCTCTGCTTGTAGACTTCCCACAGGCATTTGTTTGGCCACTGTGAAAACAGGACACAGAGCTAGATGAGCCCTGGGCCTGACCCAGTGGACTGTCCTTATGTTCTTACCTTTGAAAATGTGCCAATTGTGCAAAATCTTGCTCCCTCCTCACCTGTAGTCACAGGTTGAGCAGATCAACCCATATTAGTAATTAGCCACAGTGCAGAGGCAGTTGTATTGACTTAGGCCACTTCTGGGTTCCTTTGTTTTGCCAAGGAAATGCATTCCATCTTGACATCCCTTCTGACATGATGAACAGGGTGTTGCTGCTCAATGGAGGGCTTTATTGCCATGTGCCACGTTATTGTTGTTTGATCTGGCCCTAGCTCTCCAGTGAACTTTCTGTGTAGGCTTAGGAAAGGAAGAGGAGGGAAGGTTAATGCACCTCTTTCTCTGCAAATTATGGGCAGCAGCCTGGACTGGCAAGTGTGAAACTGGAAATTATGCTGGCACCTTTTTTAAAAAATGAAGGAGGATTTCACAGCTATGTAAGGAAACCTTCTTCAATCAGTAGTATTGACAGTGCCCTTTGATGCATGTCTACTTATGAGTAATTCCCACTGAGTTCAGTGAGACTTTCCAGGTAAGTGTGTATAGGACTGCAGTCTAAGTGGCTGT
The DNA here is from genome assembly GCF_951804945.1 of Podarcis cretensis. Taxonomy (NCBI): domain Eukaryota; kingdom Metazoa; phylum Chordata; class Lepidosauria; order Squamata; family Lacertidae; genus Podarcis; species Podarcis cretensis. The sequence goes on from NC_137171.1 coordinate 7,598,164, forward strand.
TACTGTAGGCCAGGTATTGGAAACCTCCAGCCCATGGGTCAATCATCACCTGGAAGGGGGTCCAATTTGGCCCACAAGGACATTTTTCCCAAACCATGCCAGTGATGCCAGCTGATGGGCAATAGGACAGGTTTAATCCTGCACTGGCTGTGTGATCCAACAAGATCACATGGTCATAGCAGCATAATTTAATCCCTTCTCATCATGTGAGAAGGAATTATAGTCCTTTACAAAAGTGTTCTTTGAAACAGATCACACGAGAGCTACAACAAAGAGTGCTTTTGCAAAGGGTTTAAGACAGAAACATGGGGGCTGCCATACAGCCATTTGCAAACCTCTTGCAAAAGGCTTTGTGATGCTCCCCACACTCCCCTTTCAGCCTCCTAGATCAGGAATGTAAAAGGGGAGTGCAGGAAGAGTTGCAAAGCACAAGGGATTCTGACATTTGATTGACAGGTGAGGGGCTCTGTATTTAAAGTATTTAGTTCCTTTGCATCCTTATGAATAAAGTTGATTAATAAAGCAAACTACATTTTGAAACTGGCATGGTTTTTTTAAAAAAAGAAAACAAAAAAACAAAACAGGCAGGCAGGCAGGCATTGCTGGGAACTGATAATTAGCAGTCTGGCTGAACTTTATGTTTTGATCCTGTATGTCAATAGTTTCTCACAAGAAGACTGAGAGCCAGTGTTCTGCCTGCTTAGGAGGAAATCATGAGGAACAGACAATAACTTTGCTTGTTGTACTTGTGGCAATCAATTATGAATACTTCCCCAAGTTTACATTATCGTGACAGGTGTGGTTCCAAGACATGCAAATTGTCCTTTCCAAGAACACTGGCCTTCTCAAGCTGAGTTCCTAAAACCCACAACTGGGAAGGCTGTCATACAAAAGATATTGGAACAGGAGCTAGGCAGCGTGATGCAGTTAGGCAGGAAATGGAAGCCATGAATATGTTGATATGCACACAATGTACACACATATACATTATTAATTTTCCAAAGACCTGGCCAATTGGCTGAGGAACACACAGTTGGAACCTGCAGCAAATCTCTCAGGAGCAGAATGTACTAGAAAGAGAACATTGCCCTCAACTATTCTGTGGACACAGCGAAGACACAGGAAGGAGAGGAAGGAAGACTTGGATAAAAGAAAAGGGTTAGCCATCTTGAAGACACATGTAGGGAATCATTTGTGACCCAAGGCAAAAGTCTTGCTCAGCCACACAATCCCAATGGTAGGCCAGGTTTCTTCAGGACTCCAAGGTAGTAAAAAGCATTTTGGCCTTAGGTCAGTAGGGAATAATTCCATTCACCTGAAGTCCACCTTCATTCTCTGGTGATGTTCAGACTATTTCCCTCTCATAGCACCAGCAAAGCTCAGGCTGAAAGGAAGGATGGCACTTCAGAAGATACTTTCCAGGACCTTCCCAAATGAGGCTCCTTTCAGACGTTGCTGAGCTTCCAACTACCATCATCCCTGACCATTGACCTTGCTGGCTGGGGCTTATGGGAGTTGTGTTCAAGCACATCTGGAGGGCACCATGTTGAGGAAGGCTGGCGTAGAATAAATATTGATAACAGGAAGTGCCTTCCTCACCCTGTTGAGAGCGAGCCTCCTTTCCCCCCAACACAGACACCTTTGAGATGAAGCTGTGGATCAAAAGCAAGCCAGACACGTGGTGGCAGCACTTGGGTGTTTGCTGGGCAAGGAGCATGCATGCCACCCCTTAACTGGGTCACCAAACGCAAGCAGCGGGAAAGTGGAAAGCAACCCGGCCTCCCTTTGCAATACTAATGAAGCTCAGCATACCTTCTTCAGGTGGAACTCAGCTTGTGATATTGTTTATGTCTTCTTTGGAGCATGAGAAGCATGGATATCTCCAAGATCTAAGCCACAGTTAGCATTGCAAAACAGCTATCAAACACACATTATTGGCTCACTTCCTTCATTTTCTGTAGTCAGAGGAAGCCAAAGCCCTCCGGTCTCTCTTCTCAAACATAAGGGAGCAACAGAAGCTTCGCTAACAACCATTAATGTTTGATCACTGTGAAATGCTGATAAAGAGTGTTCCGCTTCAGGAGCTCATGGGTATGGTTTTCCACTGATCAAATGGTCAAACTCTTCACCTGACCTACATCGGAGAATAAGATCCCTGACATCATCATTTGTGCTTTCATAACCTCAAGAGCTGACTACTGCCACTCATTCCTGGTGGGGCAGAAACTTAAGCAAGTGAGAATATTGAAACTTGGAGTCTGGGCAAGTCACAGGTTTTAAATTAAATAAAAATAATACAAAATTATTAGTCAAAAACCTTACAGCAGTAGATAAAAGGGAATTATCTCATGCTATAGGAATAGAGATTCATAAAAAAGTAAAATATTCCTGACTAGAAACATTAATATTTATGAAGATAATTACAATTAACAAAACCAACATAGAAGCTATAAAGATGAGGTTAAAGTGACAAAAATACAACATCTGATTGAAAGGATTTTGAAGTACAGGTATAATATTGCAAGCAGGACAAGCTTATATGTAAAGAAAAGTCCAGAAGGGGAAGTTGAGGGAAGGCATGGGGAATTCAAATTTGTATTATTTGTTATGATGTGATTGTGATAAAAATGTAAAACCCAATAAAATTATCTTTTTAAAAAAAGAATATTGAAACTTAAGTATTGTGAGACTATCCTGCTTATGAGTCCAACAGACTTCTGCAGACTAGGCACAAAATTTTATAGGTGAATGGCTCATTGACTTTAACCTTAACAGAATTAACCCTTAAGTTTCAAGCTGAATGAGCCCTGCTGTTGCACTGCTAGCACGACATCCATGAGTTAGTTTCAGTAAACTTTCAACCAACCACAGTACTAAAGACTTATGCAAAATGGAGAGGGTGGAATAATAATTTGGAGGTGGATATTACAGTTACGTCCTTAGTCCGCTAACATGGTTTGAGTGTTGGCCAAACTAGTCCTTTTCTTGCGCCAGGTATGTTTCTGCTCCAGATGACATAAATTCCATTTTCCGTGTATTTCACTGTGGGGCTTTGTATTTCACTAATAGGCTCATCTCAGGTGTTTTGCTCCACTGCACTTTTCTCTGCCTGAGTGCTATGTGAATACTGTCAATTGCTCAATTCAGCATGTGATTTTCCCAAAAAAATTAGTTCACAAAAATCATTTGTTAATAATTTATAAACAGAATAAGCATAACTCATGTGGGGAGAGATAGAGGCAGAAATGAAAGAGGCAGAGAATGTTCCCTAGTAACCATTTGCCAAGCTTGTTACTTACCATTACATGTGCATGGTAAGCTGGTCGCCTGCAATTTCCTGACATGCTGTGCCAAGTGGAATGGAATGGGGCCAATGCCCAAAGTGCAGGGTGGGTGGGTGGGTGTGTATTATTCTATACCCAGCTGATTACTGTGCTCTGCAGGAGAGGGCAACTTGCAGATATCATCTTATTATGAACAGGGCCTTTAAGCAACATGCGGGTGGCGCTGTGGTGTAAAACACTGAGCCTTGGACTTGCCGATTGGAAGGTTGGCAGTTCAAATCCCCGCAATGAGGTGAGCTCCCATTGTTCTGTCCCAGCTCCTGCCCACTTAGCAGTTCAAAACCACATCAAAGTGCAAGTAGATAAATAGGTACCACTCCGGCGGGAAGGTAAATGCCGTTTCCGTGCGCTGCTCTGGTTTCACCAGAAGCGGCTTAGTCATGCTGGCCACATGACCCAGAAAAACTGTCTGCGGACAAACGTCAGCTCCCTCGACCAGTAAAGCGAGATGAGCACCACAAGCCCAGAGTCGTTCGCGACTGGACTTAACTGTCAGGGGTCCTTTACCTTTACTCTTTGCAACTGGCCCCCGTTGCAAATCAAACTGATGCTGTTTTTATGGTATTTTCAGTCACTGCTGAAGACTTTTATCCCAATCATAATCTGAACTTATTCAAAATTGTTTTATATAGGCAGTTGTTTTGCTATACGGCATTTTTTGATTGCTTATATATGTAATTGTTTTAATTGTTTTCCAGTCAATCAATCAATCAATCAATCAATCAATCAATCAATCTCCTTTATTGGCAAAGAAAAAGTACATCATATACATGGATCAGAACACAACACAGAGAATGAGACATAGTAGGATATATTTTAGGATAAAACTGTCCAGACATTGTGAGGTACAAAAATGGCTCTTAGGACCTATGGTGACGTAATTCCATGGCGTCACTCAATAATCTTGCCACGTTCTCCACGATGTCATTCCTACCATTGTTCAGCACATAAGACACCCTGGAAGAGTCAGTGTGATAAATCCCCTCCTTCAATAAATACTTGTCATATATTTCTGCATAAAATGGACAATCAAATAAAACGTGTGTGATGGATTCGACCTGTTTTGTGCCACAAGGGCAGTATTCTTTTTCACATATGCAGTTGTTTTAATTGTTTATATATGCAGTTGTTTTGCAGTTGGTTTTTAATATGTTGTAAAATTGCTTCAAGCTGTTTGGAAGAAGCGATCCATAAATAAAATAATAACAATACTAAATTACTGGTCCCCTTTCCTACTCACAGTGTGAACATGCGGGCCTAGAAGTTACAGTTCAGGATTATTATTTTTTTTAAAAAAAAATAATATCTATTAACATTTTAAAGACTGCAAAAGAAAGACAAAGAATTAAACAAAACAATACAATACAATACAAAAACAAAAACACCACACAACACCAACCCCCAAACATTAAATTAACAAAACCAAACAAACACAATTTAAAACACATCTAATAAGTTCAGTATCTTAACTTTCATTTACTTGTTTCAACGACCTCCTCACACCTCCCTTTTTGTATTCCACTTTAATTAACTGTTTCAGCAATTCCTTTCCATCTTCCTCTGTTTTCTGTCCTGTAATTTATCTTAACATATTCTAACCTTATTTTTCCCTTTAATATATAATTGACTTAACATAATTTAACTTTATTTTCCCTTTAATACTCTAATAATCTATTTGTACTTAACTCCTTGTAACATTTCTACTAAAGCCATATAGCTCCTTTCCAACATTTTTCTAACACTCATTAATTTTACAATATTTTTATAAATAGTCTTTAAACTTTTTCCAATTTTCTTCCACCGACTCTTCTCCCTGGTCCCGGATTCTGCCAGTCATATCTGCCAATTCCCTATAATTCATCAACCTGGTGATCTTCTGTCCGATGTACTCTTCTGTTAAGAGTACAGTTCAGGATTATATGGCCTGTGCCTTCCTTCAAGGAATGGCAATTTTAAAATGTTGCACAACAAACCAATTGGCCTTTTAGAAATTGTCGATCGGGGAATTGTCCATCTTTCATGAAAAGCAAAAAAAGAAGAGCCTTGTCCATTCAAGATACTGTTTGTCTTGACTTTGCTTAATGGCTCCTTCTTTTTCTCAAAACATTGTCTGGGTTCTCTGGTTGCCTCAGGGGAAATGATGATAACTTCCTGGATCAAATTCCTAGAAGACGAAAATATTGAGACACACATGGCAATGGTTCCCCATTCACCTCTTAATCAAGCCAAGATGCTCCCATTCACTCTGATTTGCATTTCTTTGAGGATGGGCAATTTACAAATGTGGCACACTCTCACACACATGCAAAATAAAGAGCTGCATTCCCAAGAGAAGAGCAGTCAAAAGCAAGTCTGCTGGCCGTATGAATCATATCAGGATGTGGCTATTTGTGTGTGGGCAATTCATTGTGACTGCTTATTATATTAATTGCTGTTGATGTGGATATCAGCAACAATGTTAACTGGTCTTTTAGAAATTGTCAGGGAGGGAATACTCCATGTTTCCTGAAAAGCAAAAAAGAAAAAAAAGAAAGAAAGAACTGTTGTGTTCAAGGGATGGGGAAACCCAGCCAGAAGGGCGGGGTATAAGTAATAAATTAGTAGTAGTAGTAGTAGTAGTAGTAGTAGTAGTAGTACAGTGGAACCTCTATTTGCGACCATAATCCAGTCCAGAGGTCCATCTGGAGGTCAAAACGGGTTGCTGGGAGAGGCACTGTTGTGCGCAGGCACGGGTGGCAATTGCCCGCTTCTGCGCATGTGTGAACGGCGATTGCCACTCCTGCGCATGTGCAAACAGCGGCAAACCCGCCAGTTACTTCCAGGTTTGCCACGGTCGTGACTTGGAATGACTGTAGGAAGAGGAGGTGGTAAGTAGAGGTTTGGCTGTATTATTATTATTATTAATTATTATTATTATTATTATTATTATTATTATTATTATATGTTGCTAGACTCCAACTCTCATCATTCCTGACCATTCGCCATGTTGCGTCGGGCTGATGGGAGATGGAGTCCCACAAATTCCCCTTCCCTGCCTCAGCTGCTAGCTATTTCATTATGACATGAGCCTCTGTAGGCAAAAGTCAGCTTTTCCCAGATATGTGACAGGAGAAGACAGCAGATAAAAGTCCAATAGAGGCCAAGCCAAGTTAAGGAAATAAGAAATGAATCTTTGCAACAGGGGTGCCGACTTGAATAAAATATTGAGGAGGCCCAGGTAAGCCCTGCCCTACATAACTGATCACTCAAATATTTCACAGGGAGGCCAAGACCTCTCGACCCCAGTAGTTGGCACTTATGTTCTGCACTCATGGGAAGCACTAGCTAGGAGTTTTTAGGATATAGGGTCCTGCACCTAGTGCAACCATTATCCTGGATTGTTGACATCAGTGTTGAACCTGGAACTTTTCCAATGAGATGGGCCAATGGATGCGTAACAATTAGTCCATAGTTGTTAACCACATATGAAGTCTATGGAATGACAGAATTGGAATATAGCGAGCCTTGTTTATCTCAAGTCATTTCAAGAATATCTTCTTTTGATGCCTCAGTTTCCAAGAAAATGCATGCTTAATTTCTTTGCAGTCTCAAACCACTTTCTCTGCAGTCTTAAGCTACTGCAATTGTCTTTAAAGAACTGGACCCAAAGGGACCCATCAATAACTTGCTCCTGAAATGTGCCAAAGCTGTTGAAAGCTGTAGATGGGTGAACAAAGCAAGGATATTTTGGGTGTCAACACTCTACTTTTTCCATTCATAGAATCATAGAGTTGGAAGAGACCACAAGGGCCATCGAGTCCAACCCCCTGAGGGGGTTCATGAGGCCTATCCACACATCAATATCCAAATATTGAATCTCCATGTGCCCAGTGTCAGTTCCAGTTCTTCTGGTCCCTTGTGCAAGATAGGCTCAGTAGAGCTCCTTCCTGGGTGAGTCCACTTCCTTCTCCTTATCTAGGAACATAGGAACTTGACTTGTACCATTGCTTCATCTTGTTCTATTGCCCACACTGACTGGCAGATTTCCAGGGTTTCAGTTTGGGAAAATTCACAGCCCTAATTGGAGATGCCAATGGATTGAACTTGGGTCCTTCGGTATGCAAATGGATGCTCTACCATAGAGCTATGGTGCTTCCTGCCTTGCTGCTGCCACTTACTTCCATTGAGCCCATTTGGCACTGCCTCCCAGAGAGAGAGTGAAGAAGGCTTATGGAAGTTACAGCTGCTGCTTGTTCCTCACTGCTCACTTGTTCAGGGTGGGCAAGTGAATCAACACCAAGGTGGAAGAGCTGGGCCTAGAGGCAATGGGGCTCCTTCTAGGATGTAGGCCTTCATAATGGCCTGACCAGAATGACCTCTGACACTGGTTTGAGAAGCAAACATATCCACTGTTATGTACTGAGTTGAATAGGATCCAAAATGCAGCAGTCTGATTGGTCCTAGAACAATAGGATCCAAAATGCAGCAGTCTGATTGGTCCTAGAACAATAGGATTCAGAATGCAGCAGTCTGATTGGTCCTAGAACAATGCAGCAGTCTGATTGGTCCGCAGGAGCCACCCAATCCAGCTCCAGGTGGAAATCAATCCACAACCTGATTGGCCTACAGGAGAATCCCGGAATTAGCCAATCACGTGCAGCCCATTGTGTAAATAATGTATATAAAGCAGATATTGTGGGGGAATTTCCATTCCTCCTCACCACTATGAGCTGAATAAAGAGCATGAAATCCACTCTCGACTCCGAGTATATTTCATCCACACATCTGCAAACTACTGGGTGGTGAACCTTTTCTTCTAGAGCAAGCCCCGTGAGAACTTAAGAAGAGTTCTGCTCAAACTTAGGCGAGTAACTGAGAATAAAGCAAAATGGGGTGATTTCAAGGTTGCATGGTTTCCACTCATTAGTTATATTAATAAATATCATAGTTACCCTAGGCCAGCAAGCATCCCAAATGGCAATGCGGTGGGGCTACCTCCATTCATGAGAATAATGACAGTAGAACTCTTTTTATGTTTATTGACATTTTATTTTATTCAGCAGACATGTTGTTCTTTTCATACTTGTCTCTTTTGATTATGGTTACAGGTAGGTAGCCATGTTGGTCTGCCGTAGTTGAAACAAAATAAAAAAATTCCTTCCAGTAACACCTTAGAGACCAGCTAAGTTTGTTATTGGTATGAGCTTTCGTGTGCTGAGAAGTGTGCATGCACACGAAAGCTCACACCAATAACAAACTTAGTTGGTGTCTAAGGTGTTACTGGAAAGTCTTTTGGTTATGGTTTTATATACTCATTTGTCCCATGGTATTCAGTGGAAACTTCTAATGGACTTCCATAAAAATGCAATTCACTTTTCTTAAAATGTGTGTGTGAGAAAGAAAGCTCTGCTGGATCAAGTCAAAGGCCCATCTAGGCCAGCATCTTGTTCTTACAGTAGCCAACCAGAAGCCTTTGAGAAGCCCATAAGCACCAGGGCCATCTTTACCCAAGGATGCAAGGGGTGCGGGGGACCTGGGTGCAAAATTCTGGGGGGCGCCAGGCACCCGCCGCTGAAGCCGCCTAAGCTCTTAACTATCTACCTGTTATGAAATAATAAATAATTTTGATCAAGCTAGAAAAACAAAATACATATATACCTAGTTATTACCAAAATGTATACCTACTATTTCACTAAAGGACTTTCAACTTTGTGCACTCATTTACCAAAGACGCGCCACACCAGCGGCAGTGCTTGTCATTCACAATGGCGGCACTTGTCAGACTCAACGATGGTGCTTGTCATTCTCAACGGAGCCGCGCATGAGAAATTAAGGTTTTTGCCTTGCTGCAAGGGATCCTTGAACTCTTGCATGCCTGCATGGAGGATAAAGAAGGGTGTCTGAGAGTACTTAGAAGTTAGCCTACAGTACACAGGTATTGTTTGCATTTGATTCCCCCCCCCCTTTTGCCTCTGGCCCTGCCCACCCCTGGCATGTGGCCCTCAAAAGGTTGCCTGGGAGGAAATGTGGCCCTTAGGCTGGAATAGCTTCCCCACTGCTGATTTAAAATTTCCCACAATGCAATACCTGGAACTTGCCAGGGTGCATTGGTGCCAGGGCCTGACAGAGGGCATCTGGTGCCAATTCTGACCCTGAGAAGGGCATTTCATCCACCCACATCGTTCTCGTAGCACAAAGTCCACTGTAAATGGTGTATTGGGGGGGGGAGAGATACAGCTCCTTGTCAAGGGTACAAAGGACCCTAAGTATGTCTCTTATTTTCAGAAACATGTTTAGAGAGCAAAACAAGACAAAGAATGAAACAAACAAAGCACTTTTTTTAAAAAGCAACTTAAAAGACAAGAAGAAAAGGGCAGAGGTGAAGAAAACTGTGGATGTGTGGAAGGAAATATTGCAACTTAGCCTGTGACTGCCGGGTGAACTCTCTCAAGGCCAAAAAAAAAAAAAAAATGGTATTAGGTTGGCAAATGTTAATTTCCCAGGTTACCAGGGAAGAAGGCAGGGTCTGAAACCTCCTCAGGTGGAACAGGCATGGAAAAGCATTAAGTTTCCAAACTCCACCTCCACTTAGAGATCTCTTGCAGTCAGATATATATGCACACACATAGACCTGCAGACTGTACCTCCTCATCCATCCAGAATACACAGCACCCATCACTAAGCCAGAGAGTTGAAGCTACTGGTCTCAGCCTCTTCTGTCTTCGGGTCATCCATGATGTGGGAACTCCGCTCCGTGGCCTTCACTCGAGCTGTCCTTGCCGAATTTCTAGCTACGCTGCTCTTCATCTTCTTTGGGCTGGGGGCGGCACTCAACTGGCCTGTGTCCCCACCCAATGTTCTCCAGATCTCGCTGGCTTTTGGCTTGGCTATAGCGACCTTGGTCCAGGCTGTGGGTCATGTCAGCGGGGCCCATATTAACCCTGCTGTGACTGTTGCGTGCCTAGTAGGCTCCCAGGTCTCCTTCCTGAGGGCCATCTTCTACGTGGTGGCGCAGATCCTGGGAGCTGTGACAGGGGCAGCCCTTCTGCATCAAATCACACCACCTCACATCCGAGGAAGCTTGTCCATCAACAGGGTAAGGATTCCAGGACCTGCAAAAGTGGGAGGGATGGAGGATTAAAGCAGTGTTTCCCAACCTTGAGCCTCCAGCTGTTTTTGGACTACAACTCCCATCATCCCTAGCTAGCAAGACCAGTGGTCAGGGATGATGGGAATTGTAGTTCAAAAACAGCTGGAGGCCCAAGGTTGGGAAACACTGGATTAAAGCAGGGTGTGTCCATACTAGGATGTTCAAGAAACCCAGATTAGTCTCTTGCATTGCTCTTTTGCTAAAAAGAAATTACGGACCCCGGTTTCTCTCTATTCTCTATTTCTTCCTTTCCCCCAAGGAGCTTGGGGCTACCTAGATCAGGCATAGGCAAACTCAGCCCTCCATGTTTTGGGACTACAATTCCCATCATCCCTGACCACTGGTCCTGTTAGCTAGGGATGATGGGAGTTGTAGTCCCAAAACATCTGGAGGGCCAAGTTTGCCTGTGCCTGACCTAGATGGTTCCCCCCCTTCCCATGTTAGATTCACAACATCCTTGTGAAGTAACTTAGTCTGAGAGATGGTGACTGGCCTAAGGTCACCCAGTGTGCTTCATGGCTGGGTGGGGATTTGAGCCCAAGTCTTGTGTGTCCTAGACCTGTCCAACACCTTTCCTTACCAAACTGACCCACTACTGACATCCTTCAGTACAATTCAAGATTGTGGAAGACAAATTGCAATGAGACTCCTGTTGTGATCTATAGCAGTGACAGCCAGACTTTGTTGTAGGCTGTTATAAGGGGGGGGTTGCGGGAGAGGGGGCTCCCAATTCAGTTTGATTATACACCTGTATAGGTTAGGCCAGTGTTTTCCAACCTTGTGCCTCCTGCTGTTTCTTGACTACAATTCCCATCATCCTTGACCACTGGCCTTACTAGCTAGGGATGATGGGAGTTGTAGTCCAAAAACCCAAGTTTGGGATAGGTAGCCGTGTTGGTCTGCCATAGTCAAAACAAAATAAAAAAATTCCTTCCAGTAGCACCTTAAAGACTAACTAAGTTTGGGAAACACTGGGTTAGGCAATTGTTCTGGGTTTAAAAAGACTCAGATGGAACTATCAATTGTCAGTGCAAATTAAAAGAAGCTAGATTATCACGAACCACTTAAAACTACAGGGCAAGGGGCACTTTTACCTGTTGTGTGTTGTTGCCAGCAAAACAAAAATAAAGAAAAAACTAGCTTTTCCAGTAGCCTTACTTAACAGGGAAAGGGAGAAGAGCAGCAGCAAACTAAACAGGTGAGAAAGAACAAAGGAAGGAGTTTGGAAACTGAAAGGTGGTGGACTATCGAGGCATGGGATGAAGGTTGGAGACTCACAAGTTGAGGAAAGGAATTGACCTTGTTGCATCCTTGACTCGGCATATGATGGGTTTGAATCAGTTTGTTTTGGCTCACGTAAAGCGCTTCTCAAGGCTAGTGTTTATTTTGGGTGTGTTCTGCAACATGTTCTTGACACAACAATAGTGTGTGGATTGATTCTGCTTTGTTAGTTCATCTGTGATGCTTCCCAGCGTAACCGCATTACAGCGGTACCTCAGGTTACATACGCTTCAGGTTACAGACACTTCAGGTTACAGACTCCGCTAACCCAGAAATAGTACCTCGGGTTAAGAACTTTGCTTCAGGATGAGAACAGAAATCACGCGGTGGCGGTGCAGCAGGAGGCCCCATTAGCTAAAGTGGTGCTTCAGGTTAAGAACAGTTTCAGGTTAGGAACGGACCTCCGGAACGAATTAAGTACGTAACCAGAGGTACCATTGTTGCTGCCCAGAGGACTGATAGCACAGTAACAGTGTGTGGGGTGGGGGACCAGAGTGTTTGTGTTATGAAAAGATAGGGGATTTCAATGGGAAGTTAAAGGATATGCACTGATTAGAATATTGAAAGGGTGGCTGTGTTTAACTGCTCCAATAGCATCATAAGCACAAATAATGATGAATGTGCAATAAAAAGGTTGCCTAGAGGGGCCCTAAACTGGGGTGTTCCCCAACTTTGGAGAGAGAAAATTTCTATTTAATCCGAACTAATTTGATTTAACCATATGTACATTCAAATGTTTCTGAAAAGTTTAACAATCCAATTATCGACTTATCCTTGTTATATTTTGCAGAGTACTAACCTAGGGGCCAGGGACGCGGGTGGCGCTGTGGGTAAAACCTCAGTGCCTAGGGCTTGCCGATCGCATGGTCGGCGGTTCGAATCCCCGTGGCGGGGTGAGCTCCCGTTGTTCGGTCCCAGCTCCTGCCCACCTAGCAGTTCGAAAGCACCTCAAAAGTGCAAGTAGATAAATAGGGACCGCTTTATAGTGGGAAGGTAAACGGTGTTTCCGTGTGCTGCGCTGGTGCTGGTTCGCCAGAGCAGCTTCGTCACGCTGGCCACGTGACCCGGAAGTGTCTCCGGACAGCGCTGGCCCCCGGCCTCTTAAGTCAGATGGGCGCACAACCCTAGAGTCGGACACGACTGGCCCGTACGGGCAGGGGTACCTTTACCTTTTTTTAACCTAGGGGCCATCTCAGTGCTGCATGTCATGTGCAAATTGCTCACAGTGTGAAATCATCTTCTTTTGAAAAACATCCAAAACTTTAGAGTTTCCTAGCACAAACCCCCTCCCTGCATCTTCTTGTCTGAAAATCGCAGGTTCCATCCATTCTGCCAACAAATTCCATGCTACTACCAAAAATGATTTTGTGGTGCATTTGTTGACTTTGTCAACAAATTGCCTGAGATTTGAGGCAATGAGGTGAGACCACTCTGAGGCCAAGCATGATGTTTATTTGAGCCCGTAAGCAGACCTTTTGAGCTAAATGTTGTTTTCTGTTCACAGCCCTAATCATTATTAACATACTGATTTTACTCAACCCAGTCATAAAATAGAATCAGGACACTTACATAATTATAATTATATTCAGTTAGGATCTAGAGCTGCTAAATGCACATCTATCCAGATGTCATAACGAGCATTCTTAGAGATTGATTATGACTCTCAGTGTTATAGTTTTTTGGCATTAGTCAGGAGATAGCTCATGATACTACTGTGGGAGGTAGCTTATTAAAGTTTCTTCAGGGGTCAGCAACCTTTTTCAGCCAGGCCGGACTATATTTTGGGAGAAAAATGAACGAACTCCTATGCCCCACAAATAACCCAGAGATGCATTTTAAATAAAAGGATACATTCTACTCATGTAAAAACATGCTGCTTCCTGGACCGTCCATGGGTTGGATTTAGAAGGTGAGTGGGCCAGATCCTGGCCCCAGGCCTTAGGCTGCCTGTCCCTGGTTTACTTCTTTGTTCTGCTAGAACAAATAGCATGCTTTTGTTGACAGTTCCCTTTTGGTCAAACTGCACTTTGTAAAGCTTTAGCACAAAGGTAGAAAATATATGGAATGACACAGGAAGAGCCAATGTGGTACTCTCCAAACGCATGGGATTGCAACTCCCATCAACCCTAGCCAGGACAATCGATGATCAGGGATGATGGGAGTTGTAGTCCACCAATATCTGGAGGGCTCCACATTGTCTACTCCAAGGAGGGGGAGAGGAAACATGAATTCTCCAGGAAACAAATTAGGGAAGGGGGAAGATGAGGTAGTGTGAATAAAGATAACTGCTCCAGACATAATGGTATTAGGTATAATAAATCTAGTACCCACCATTATCTTCTGAACTCAGTGTTCTCATTGGGAAACCATATTAATTAAATAGCTAGGTTTGAAAGGCATGAAACTTTGGAAATTCTTCCAGAACTTGACAAGTTGCCATCAAGCCATATGTGCTGGAACATTCACAGGATTACCACAACAGAATGCTCTTGGATGATGCAATGCTTTGGGATCCTTTCCCTTCTCTCTATGGACTCAGTTCTGATTCTTATCACTCAGTTTACTTCCCTAGTGAGCTACTGACTGAGTCACATCAGGCATCTCCGCTGGACAAGGAGGAAAACAATTTCTTCGACAGCATGAATTGCCATACATCTTCTGTAGGGCTGTTGTGTGTGTTCCATGATTCCCAGGGTGTGCTACAAAAATGCAAATCATTAGAGCATCAGATTCTGCACTTCGACATTAATGTACAATGTTTCATTACAGTGGTACCTTGGGTTACATACGCTTCAGGTTACAGACTCCACTAACCCAGAAATAGTACCTCGGGTTAAGAACTTTGCTTCAGAATGAGAACAGAAGTTGGGCTGCGGCCGCACATCAGCAGTGAGAGGCCCCATTAGCTAAAGTGGTACCTCAGGTTAAGAACAGTTTCAGGTTAAGAACGAACCTCCAGAACGAATTAAGTTCTTAACCTGAGGTACCACTGTATTTCTAAGTAAAGCAAGACTCTATGCTTCAAAGAGAAGCTTGGGCGATGACTGAGAGATCTCATATGTTTGGGTTAGGGAGCTCTTCCTCACCCCATCCCACTTCCTTTCCAGCAGGATAATAAATTACACAAATGGTGTAGTTTTAGAGTGACCTCAGTGTGGAATGCTAGCTTGCAGGAGTGCTCCTGTGAGCCACACCCAGAACAATCATGTGGAAAGAACTTGAACCACCCCTAGACACAATTTGCGATCTACCAAGATGAATGCAGTCAACCAGTCATGTATGGTGGTGTACCAGAGCCTCAATAAATCTCCTGTTTTCGCTCCTTGATTTGGGCTGCCCAAGAACAGAGAGGTTGTCTACTACAGCATCTCTTCAGAACAATACAGTTAGGCAGGTCTGAGCTTTAGCTGTGCCTTTTTCAAGCTAGGCATAAGCATATCAGGAATCTGTGCAGTCATGTATTCAAAATTTCAAGAGTGAAGCATGTTTATATTTATTGTGTCCAGCAGGGCAAGTGCGTCACAGATGAAAATCTTTGCTGTTGCCAGAATGCCAGTGGCATTGCAAATCATTCTCTTCCCCACCTGCCCATGACTTACATAAGATTAAGGCAAATCAAAATGCCATTGTAGTTGCAAAAGAGGCAAATAATAGAGATGTTATCTTTGTGTTCATTCAAGGTTGTCAACAGATAACTATTGCAGAGACCTTGTGCCAAAGTGGAAACAAAGGTTCACCCAAGTACACATATGTGTGTGTGTGTGCGCGCGTGCGCACGTGCGCGCGCACGTACACACACACACACACACACATTTATCACTATTTGCTAAAAATATATATCACATAATCAGTTGCATTGCTCACACTCATAACTGCCCTTTACTGCCCTCTGTGACACAGTCACATAGCCAAATGCTAGTAGTTATGCCTGGCGTGCTCTGGTCCAGGGGGTCACGAAGAGTCGGACACGACTAAACAACAACAACATGCCATCTTCTCCTTCAGTCTGTGATACAATGGCAAGAATCTTCAAGGAAGTGCTTAATTTTCTTCTATTTTTTCAGGTACACAATAATACAACATCAGGTCAGGCGGTCACCATGGAACTGTTCCTCACCTTCCAGTTGGTCCTGTGCATTTTTGCTTCAACTGATGACCGCAGGAGCGATAACCTGGGATCCCCAGCCTTGTCCATTGGTTTCTCTGTAGTCCTGGGTCACCTGCTTGGGGTGCGTATCTCAAGAGCATTTATTGACAACTGTTGAGTATGCATGGATGGAAATACTGACAGCAGGGCATCTGTTCCCTGAGTTTAAGAGGGTGCAATACACCCATCTTAGCTTCCCAGGGCTGGGAGATCAGGAGGAAAGGTTGGTGTTGGGACTGCACCAAATATGCATCGGTTTCAATTTTTCATTCTAATCCACCTGTTTTGGTTGGGTGGAAATTTCTCCTGACACCCACTTCAAATGTTCAAATATACATCTCTTTAAAAATAATTCCTCTTCAACATTGCTGTTTCCTCTGGGCTGCTGAAACATCAGTGCCATTCTCTACCCTTTGCTGCTTCCACCTCCTTGGATTAATCGCATTGCACATCCCAACCAATCAGAGATCACATCTTGAACAAGATGACATCATCTTTATATGTATATATATTTTTTATTAAATTTTCTAATTTACATTTCAAAATAGTCATTTAAACAACCTTAAATCAAGACTTCCCTTTTTCTTTATCCATGGTTCATTTTGCATACCACACATCCCTGCATATGTTACATGAACTAAACCATTCAGTAATCCATCGTTACATCCATCAGAACTTATTTACACTGTTGAATTTATCTTAATGCTACCAGCATTTTTAATTAAACAAAATTTTCGCCCATATATTCAGTAAACACCATCATCTGGTACCTAGTCAGACTTGGCTAGAAGACATGGGGGCGAGTTAAATGAATGTTTGAATATTTTCACAAGGACACACAAACACATTTCCCAAAAGGTAGGATGCAAGGCATTATTATTTTTATTTTTAGTACAGCCCAAAATATGTTCATATGAAATGGTGTTGACTCAGCCCTGGCTTAGCAGGTAATCATTTTCATTTTCATCAGTTTCTTCAGCTTGCCCTGATTGAATGTTTGCTTTAGTGCAAGGTTGAATTTATTCCCAAAATTATTCTTGTTTTATGGATAGAAAAATGAGCCACAGAGAAATGAAAAGGCTAATGGATCAAAGCTTCCGAAACAAAATGTCACAATAGCATAGTTGTTGGTCATACTGTAATTCCTGACCTAATGTTAGCATTAAGATAGAAAAGTAGTAAGTTGAGCATTTGTTAGTGAAACAACTTTCCAGTGAAAAATCTGGTAATAATGATAATAGCAGGCAGCTTTTACTCAAATGGCTGGATTTTGAGGTCCTCAAAGACACAGACTTCCACCACAGGGCCAACTAGCATACACTGTCTGGGGAAGCAATAAAATATTCCCTTCTTCTTTGAGTATATCTTAATCTATGAATGGCTCCCAGCTCTCTGTCTTGATTGGCTAGAACTGGAAAGCAAGGGTGGCGAGATCCTGGAAATTCTACAAACAAGGACTCTCTTGCCCTCTTAAATAGTACACCACCCCCCTCAGTCTTTGCCCCTCTGCCTTTGGGCTGCTTTCTCAGATATTTGCTACTACCTCATGACAGCTTGACTGCAATAAGGGTTTTTCCATGTGATATGTGACTCTCATGTGAGCTAGTGACTATTAATTGGCCTGCTGTCACTCATTCACAGTGGGATTGTGTACGTGTTGGCTCAGAAGTAAGTCCCATTGTGTTTAATGGGGTGTAAAGGTAAAGGGACCCCTGACAATTAAATCCAGTCGCGAACGACTCTGGGGTTGCAGCGCTCATCTCGCTTTACTGGCTGAGGGAGCCGACATTTGTCCACAGACAGTTTTTCCAGGTCATGTGGCCAGCATGACTAAGCCGCTTCTGGCGAAACCAGAGCAGCACACAGAAACACCATTTACCTTCCCGCCAAAGCAGTACCTATTTATCTACTTGTACTTTGACGTGCTTTCAAACTGCTTGGTTGGCAGGAGCTGGGACCAAACAACAGGAGCTCACCCCATTGAGGGGATTCGTACCGCCGACCTTTTGATCGGCAAGCCCAAGCAGCACAGTGGTTAACCCACAGCGCCACCCGCATTCCTTTAATGGGGCTTAATCCCAGGTAAATATGCACAAAACTGCAATCTAAGAATGCTCTATCCAGCTCCTAAGCCTTGGCGTGAGACAAATACAACCCATAGGCCACATCTTAGCCACTCCTTAGCACCAGAGGTATTGAAGCACTGCACTACATAAGGCATCAGATGTTGTTCTCTCTGAAGAGCTAGAGATAGTTCAAGAATTCTTCTGAAAGCCATGACCAAGCTCCTTAATCCACAGGAGTACATGCTCTGCCATTAGCAACAATCTCTTATGACAGCTACAGCCACGCTTGACTCCACTTGCATTCTTTAAAGCCACGAGGCCAAACTTCACATGTAATGAAGATCTATTAGTGGATTTATCAACTTTAAAAAAATGAATCAATCTTGGTCTAAGGCTCCATCCCTAGTTACCTGGGAGTACACCCTACAGAATTCAACAGGACTTACTTCTGAGTATATACCATATTTTTCGCTCTATAAGACGCACCAGACCATAAGACGCACCTAGTTTTTGGAGGAGGAAAACAGGGGGGGGGGGGATTCTGAATCTCAGAAGCCAGAACAACAAGAGGGATCGCTGCGCAGCAAAAGCAGCGATCCCTCTTGCTGTTCTGGCTTCTGGCTTAGCTGCCCAGCCTGCATTCGCTCCATAAGCCGCACACACATTTCCCCTTACTTTTTAGGAGGAAAAAGGTGAGTCTTATAGAGCAAAAAATACGGTATGTGGTTAGGATTGCACTATAAATCTCCCCTACCCCACTGGCTGTTTTCTCTTTGGGGGGAAAAACAAGGCCTAAGATTGGCCTTGGATCTGTGTGTTTATTATTATTAGTAGTAGTAGTATTTGTATTCCGTTTCTAAGTCACATTGTGCTCTCTCTGCTTCAGCCTGTGTTTCAGATTCCAAACCACTCTGTATAAGGTGAAGCTCTTTATTCCCCATTCATTAGGATGGAGAATATTAAAATGGATAGAACTTTTCCACCTTTTGGCCAAAGTGGATGAAATTTACAGGCATGGGAGCTCTTCCAAAGTGGATTAAGACTGACAAATTGCAGACAACTAAATCCAGAGAGTTTTATGGGGGAACTAGAAGCAGGTCTATGAATACAAATCTACAAATGTAGTAACCTAGCAAATGTAGTAACCAAGCATGGGCCATGCTATTATATGTCATCTCACAACCATCGTAAATGACAAAAAATATCAAGAACAAAAACTAAACATCAAAATGGAACCATACCCTGGAGATGATCCAAGACTGGGCTAGATGGAGCCAACTTCCTCAATCCTGTACCTCTAATTGTAATTCTTTAATAGAAGTCCAAGATATCAATCTGTATATACAGATTAATTTAAATTTGCCTGCTTTTAATTAGCGCAAATTTTTCAACAACGGAATTGAAATCTACATTAAAGTCTCTCTCAATGGACAGTATTGCTAGATTACTCAGTCTTTCTTGGCTCATTGTAGATCTTTGATATGTTTTAATTAGTTTAATTAGTTTAAGTTTTGAGAAACTACTTTCACAACTTGCTGTAGAAACAGTGATAGTAAGAAAGATTCTTAATGTGACAACAAAGTTAGTTAAACTTTCTTGCAGCTTCCACTTATACCCCCAGCAAAGCAAATCTAAAGCTGACCAGTTTGCAACCTGCTCATCAGGACTGACCTCCTTATACAAGATAATGTGGTGCCGCAGTCGAGTTATTTCGGTGAGCATAGATGCAGCTCCTGTGGTGCTGCTGATGTTCCTGCTGTAATTTCAGCAGTACTCACCAAAAACCGGTGAAGGCTTCCAGCTAACTTAGCTTGTTGCTCTGTCTCTATCTTTCTCCTTTTCCTGCCTTGTGCTCCAGATTCTTTTTTGTATGGCATGATATAGGTGTAAGGGTAAAGGTAAAGGTACCCCTGCCCGTACGGGCCAGTCTTGCCAGACTCTGGGGTTGTGCGCCCATCTCACTTAAGAGGCCAGGGGCCAGCGCTGTCCGGAGACACTTCCGGGTCACGTGGCCAGCGTGACATCGCTGCTCTGGCGAGCCAGAGTCGCACACGGAAACGCCGTTTACCTTCCCGCTGGTAAGTGGTCCCTATTTATCTACTTGCACCCGGAGGTGCTTTCGAACTGCTAGGTTGGCAGGCACTGGGACCGAGCAGCGGGAGCGCACCCCGCCGCAGGGATTCGAACCGCCGACCTTTCGATCGGCAAGCCCTAGGCGCTGAGGCTTTAACCCACAGCGCCACCTGCGTCCCATGATATAGGTGTAGTATTCTGCTAAAATTCTAAAAAAGGGGGAAAAATCACTTTCTTGCCTTGCTGCACTTTTAGCGCCCCTTCATTGTATAACCATTTCTTTACTCTTAACATAATGTTTATTCACCTTCATGCCTATTGCCTTACTCTTTCAGCAAAAAATAAAAAATAAAAAATTAAAGGTTGCTAGTCCCACTGGCTTACATCAACTTATGTTGAGCTGGAGCAGCTACATATGGATCGAAATCTGTCTCGTCACTCTTGAACCAACCAAACTTCAATCCATCTGGTCAGCTCAACATGCAGAATGACCAGCGTGCCCCCTTTCAATGCAGAATGACCAGTGTGCCCCCTTTCAATGCAGAATGACCAGTGTGCCCCCTTTCAATGCAGAGAGACTTACCTGCAGCGGCGGCTTCTACTCAGTTCCCCGCGTCTCCTCGAGTCCTCCCGCCTCCTGCTCGGCAGCTCAGCCAATTGCATGCATTCGCCTTTCGGCCAATGAGGAAGTGGATCCCACTTCCTGATTGGCTAGGAGGAGGATCTGTGTGACAATAGCGACATTTTTGCGAAATCTGTGACAGCGCTGAGAGAGAGTGAGTGAGCCAGGTAGGGGCAGAGAGCTGCGAGTGCGAGCGCGCGCCCCCCAGATGTTGCGCCCAGTGCGGCCAGCCCCCCCCCTGCACCCCCACGCTACGCCACTGATTAAAGGAAAATGTCAGAAGAGCTAACCACAGATATTTATCATTTTTACCCCCTGCCCTTCCTCCAGTTCGGCCAGTTCTTTCTGTTTCAGCCCCTTTCATCCCCACATTGATCCTGTGAAGTGCACTAGGCTGGGGAACAGTCACTGACCCAAGGTCACCCAGTGGACTTCATGGGTGAGTGCGGATTTGAACCTGCATCTGCCCACTCTAACCACTACACCACCACCCCTTTCACCATGTGTTGTTTGACCTTCCAAAGAGTGATTGTGAAAGTATCCTTGAATAACTAGTAATAGAAAATCCAAGCTTTCATCCAAGTGTCATGTTTTTAAAATTATTATTTCATAAAATGTATACACCACTTGATTATAAGAAAAAGACCTCAAAGTGGTTTACCAAATGATAAAACAATAAAATCAAGGGGGGTGGACAGGACACACGACTCAAGCATACTTTATTTGGTGAAGTTCTTTCAGAAAATGTTTCCCTTATCAGGTGACCTTTAAAAGTCACACACTAAAGAGTTGCACTAATTCTCCGGGAAAGACCCATAGAAACAGTCCCGTATACTCACAGCGTTGAAGAAGCACTGTGAGATGAATAAGCATTTTCCGTAGTCCTTCTGTACCATTTACAGCCCACATGGCTCTGTAGTAAGAAGCATTTGGTGAGACAGAAATAATGTACTTATCTGAGGCCCTCAGGCATGCCCTAGGCCCTGTTCTCTTGCCTGATGGCTACCATCAGATGCCCAAGAACCATGGGAAAGGGCTGATGACCAGATGATACTTGGTGGTCTTGGGAAACTGATAAAATATAATGACCCTTGATGTTTCCACAAGAACAGTCTCAATATTTAGGGCATCATTTGTTTCCCCCTCTTTAACTAGGCAAGTCACTACCCACATAAAGCTAATGTTTTGACTCCAACACTAATATCCATAGCACTGAGAGCCAGTGTGGTGTAGTGGTTAAGAGCGATAGACTCGTAATCTGTGGAACCGGGTTCACGTCTCCGGTCCTCCACATGCAGCTGCTGGGTGACCTTGGGCTAGTCACACTTCTTTGAAGTCTCTCAGCCCCACTCACCTCACAGAGTGTTTGTTGTGGGGAGGAAGGGAAAGGAGAATGTTAGCCGCTTTGAGACTCCTTCAGGTAGTGATAAAGGGGGATATCAAATCCAAACTCCTCTTCAATAAATGCTTTTCTTTTCCCCCCTAGATCTACTACACCGGCTGCTCCATGAACCCTGCTAGATCTTTTGGTCCTGCTGTGATTGTGGGTGAATTTGAGAACCACTGGGTAAGACTCCTAATGGATTGTTCCCAGTAGTGGGGGTGGACTTCAGAACTTCAGAGCTATCCTCCTTATACCAGCATCACTACTGTTTACCTGGATGGGGCTGAGCTGGGGCAGCAACCAGCAAGGTCAGGGCCACATGAGTGAACCAGTGAGAGGGTCAGGTGGGATGAGGAGGTCCTGCCACTGTACCTGCATGGCCCCAACCTCCCCACAACTCTGCCCCTCCCCACTGAGATAAGTATAATGCTGGTGTTCGGAAGGCAATTCTATTGCTCTGCCCCAGCACACATTTCACTGCTGCCTGTAGCATACCTATGGCTGATAGAGTTGAGTGTGAGGAGAAGCTGGAGGGAATGATGGGGGTTCTTATACCTGGAGCCAGCCTTGCATTCATGCATGTTCACAGAAGACAAGATGCATCCCCTCCTGTTCTGAGAGATACGGCTTTTGGGAGACATAGAGAAACAGGCTGTACGAGAGCTGGAAAACAGCAAGCCTAGCAACTCAAAACAACATTTTGAGAATCCCCAAAATGCAAAACAGCAACAAAACAGGGTCAGTGTTTTCACAGGGACATGTAGCAGTAATTGGAACCATCCCTGGTAAAATACGGACCATTGAAGCATATGCAAGACCAACCCAAGGCTTGGGCCAGATGAGATGCTTATGGCCATGTGGATTTCCCTACTTTTCAGGGATCAGAAAGCCTGTTGGCAAAGGAAGACTATTATGTGGATACAAGAGCTGGCAACTGAAAGAAAGATGTAGTGATTGGCAACAAGAACCATAGGCAAGTTTTTCTTTGGTGATTACTTGTAGCCAAGTAAGATTGTCTTCCATTGGTTGAACTGGTTTGAAGCCAGAAAAGGCTTAAATGGCTTGTTCTTTGTGACTCGGCAGTAGATTAACAACCCCATTCTGGTTCTAGTTAACACCAGAATGAGTTCTTCACATTCTGGTTTTAGCCAGCTTTAGGGTAGTTTTTCATTGGATCTTTCTTTCGTCTATTTTTTTTTTAATATGGAGACAACTTAACATTTGTGTTCAATGAGGTGAAAGAATGAAGGAAGTAAAAGCTATTAGCAAGTTTGGCAGATATCCATTGATTCTTTAACTTCCCACATATTGGGCCAAACCAAAAACACATGTGATAAGGCTTTATTATTATTATTATTATTATTATTATTATTATTATTATTATTATTATAGTAGTTATGAAGCGTCCCTGAGCTGCCCTGCTGTAACAAAGAGGGCTGCCATTCACCGAACTACTTGGATTCTTGAGAGCAGGGCAGAGAGGAGGGCCCAGAGATAAAATGAGGCAGTAATTATAGCTCAGTAACAACAGCTATAACTGCTTAGCATCAAATGCTAAGCAGGTTCAACAGTGGCAAATAGCTGGATATGGAACAATAGAGGGCCATTGCCTTTGATCTGTTATAGGCAACACTTTCTTGATTTCATAGGGGAAGAACTGTAACTCAGAGACAGAGCACAACTTTTGCATGCAGAAAGTAGCAGGTTCAGTCACCAAGCAGAAGAGAGGACATGAGCTCAACAGAAGCTGGGGATGGAAAGAGTTGGTAAATGCAGATGGGGTTGGGAAGAGGAAGTGGTCCAGAACAGCAAGGAGAAAGCCAGAGGGAGGAATCTGAAAGCAGCAGGACAACTGGGAGAGTAAAGGAGTGGAGGGGGAAGCTGCATGTGACCAGGAGCTGCAGACGTGAGGAACTGCACATGAAACTGGAATGACCAACTAAATATTTGGCCAAAAGCTATTTGGTAATCTTGAGTTTTCCAACTGCGCCGACACACCCATACCTCTTTCCCCCTAATTACATTAATTGCAATATATTGAAAAAAATCTCTAATGCCCTATTGTGGGAAACCTTGAACTAGAATTGTGAGGTCTAATGGGGGAGGAGTCTCTTCTATACTACACTTAATCTTAGCCAAAAGGCTGAGAAGCGATGCTACCTTCTATAAATGGTTTGGTACCAGAATTTATCCAAGAATGTTCTTCCTGGTCAACCATCAACCTTGTATCTCTCTCATTCTCTCCTTTCCTCCCTCAGGTCTTTTGGCTGGGTCCAATGGCTGGAGCGGTGGTGGCTTCCTTGCTCTACCACTACGCTCTCTTCCCCCATGCAAAGACCCTCTCGGAGCGGCTAGCAATCTTCAAAGGCTACGAGCCAGAAGAAGACTGGGAGGAGCGTGATGTTCGCAGGAGGCAATCAATGGAGCTCCACTCCCCACAGACCCTGCCTCGAAGTGTGATGGAGAAAGTCTAGATCAACCCCGACAAACAGTGAAAGGAGCAGGCTATAGCTAGCTACATCCACTGGTGTTTTCTTCTGGCTCAAATGTGCATTCATCTTCATGTTGTCAATGCACAATGAATATCTCCCCTGGGAGCAGTATGG
This sequence comes from Podarcis cretensis, assembly GCF_951804945.1. Taxonomy (NCBI): domain Eukaryota; kingdom Metazoa; phylum Chordata; class Lepidosauria; order Squamata; family Lacertidae; genus Podarcis; species Podarcis cretensis. Next base: position 7,622,816 of record NC_137171.1, read on the forward strand.
TCATCTGTGATGGGCCACCCATGGAGCTTAAATCTTTAGCTCAGGCTGTAAGAGAAGTGCCCATTGCTCTGAAAGATTCTCCCGAGGAGATTTAAGATCCACTTATTGATCAGTGGAAACCATGACATGCCACTGTCTTGTGCATCCTGACAAATTAATGAAAGAACATTGTTTTTTTCTTCTTCCTTGAGTCTAGTTATCTAAACTTCATGTGGATCTCTAGAATTTGGGTCAAAGAGTCATTGACCATGACGGTCCAGCTATATAAAATGGTCTCTGGGCATTTCCCTTGAAGAGATAATAGCCACAACTTTTAGAGTTCTCATGTTGGCATTCAGAGTGATGAACTGGTAAAAAGCAAGAGCTTTTTGCATTATTGATCCTAAGCATGATTACCCAAGTGCAAGTCATGATCTATTCAGTGGGACTTACTTCCAAGTGATCATGATTACAATAAGCCCTGTACGACAAATTGGGACTTCCTTCTGAATAAGCGTGCTTAGAATTGCACCACTAATCTTGCAGATGTCAGCCAAATCCTTTAGCTTCCCTGCAAAGTTCTTACTCTGCACAGAGCAAGTCCTTCTTTTGTGAGGGTTTGACCACTTATTAAAATGCATGTGAGTGTATTAAACTAAAGCAGAATGACTGTCCAGAAAATAATTAGGATAAGCCCATGCCTATTGATCAAAGCCACACACAGTGTTCTCAATATGTGTTTGTAGCCAACCCTGATTTTACCCTTCTTGTATCACAGAGTTAACTTTTTCCACTTTGCTTTCTTAACCCTCTTACCTCCACTTCCACTGGCGCACTCAAATTGTGGGATGGCACACTTGGCAAAGACCAAAGAAAAGAAGCAGCCCCAACTAGATTACAGACCATCCTCTCCCCACCTCCATTTTTCTTTTAGAAGAGAGCTGTGCATGCATATTAGCCGTTGAGAAAGTTTTATAGTCTCATACATGTCCTTTATCATCACTAATGACTGTGATTTTTGCATAGCCAAACAGATCAACCAATTGCTTTCAGCATTTTTCTGAATGTTGGGGAGGTGTGTGTGTTTAGACTGCATGGTGTGTATGTTGCCTTTAAAATGCTTTGATGAATGTTACCGTATTTTTCGCTCTATAAGACGCACCAGACCACAAGACGCACCTAGTTTTTGGAGGAGGAAAACAAGAAAAAAAATATTCTGAATCTCAGAAGCCAGAACAGCAAGAGGGATCGCTGTGCAGTGAAAGCAGCAATCCCTCTTGCTGTTCTGGCTTCTGGGATAGCTGCGCAGCCTGCATTCACTCCACAAGACGCACACACATTTCCCCTTACTTTTTAGGAGGGAAAAAGTGAGTCTTATAGAGCAAAAAATACGGTACTTACTTGTGCTGTTAAGCAAATGTGATCCTCTTCCTCATAGTTTTGGGGTACCTTTTCATGCCATGATCTGGTTTTTGTACTTTAACTACATCTTCTTGTGTTTGGCACAGCACACCCTAGATTCTGCTGGGTCATACGTTTGTGCACAACCTTACTTGACAACCTAATGTAAACTTTGCCTTAACGGGGCAAAGATGTTGGATGGATCAGTATCTGTCAAATAAAACAGAAGCTAAAAAGCATCAACCTGAAAAGATTTACTTTCCGTATTGCCACACTAGTTCCTTTTGCTTGTTCACTTATTTTCCTCAACCCCAGATACTGCTTTTCATATTTTTTTTTTAAAAAAATGCATTTTGTAGAAAGCAGCAGTGCCATGATATAAGAAAATACAAGAGTACAGCCAGATTGATCAAGAGATTATGCTGTAATCAGTGCAGGGGCGTAGGAAGGGGGGCAGTGGGAGCAGTCCGCCCCGGGTGCCCTCACTGAGGGGGGTGACATTCAGCATGCCACCCGCCTGCAACTCCCAGGCCTACCCTGAGCCATCGAGGTAAGGGGGGGAGCTGCGTTGCTTTGCCAACAGCATTCCCCCCTTCCCACTTCGAGAGCCAGTATGGTGTAGTGGTTAAGAGCAATAGACTCGTAATCTGGGGAACCGGGTTCTCGTCTCCACTCCTCCACATGCAGCTGCTGGGTGACCTTGGGCCAGTCACACTCTTCTGAAGTCTCTCAGCCCCACTCACCTCACAGAGTGTTTGTTGTGGGGGAGGAAGGGAAAGGAGAATGTTAGCCGCTTTGAGACTCCTTCGGGTAGTGATAAAGCGGGATATCAAATCCAAACTCTTCTTCTATGCTTTGACAGCTTGGGGGAGGCTTGGGAGTCGCGGGTGGGCCGCGCACCAAATGTCCGCCATGGGCGGCTTGCTCTCTCCAGGCACCCAAGCGGCTATCTCACGCCTGAGAGGGCACCCTCTGCGCCATGCCCCCCTCAGGAGCGCGCCCACCCTGGGCAGCGCAGGCATATGCTGCGCTGCTGAATTGGTGTGCTCTGTGACAATTCCCAAAGACAGCTGAATAGTGCAGAAATGTCATTCTGCTTTTATATTCCAGGAATTATTCCTTTTATTTTTATTACAAGCCAAGTAGAATATATACAACCTCCCAGTGCAGGGATATGCAACCGAGTCACTAAACAAAGTGGGTCGCAGGTGGTGCTGTGGGTTAAACCACAGAGCCTAGGACTTGCCAATCAGAAGGTTGGCGGTTTGAATCCCCGTGATGGGGTGAGCTCCCATTGCTCTGTCCCAGCTCCTGCCAACCTAGCAGTTCAAAAACACGTCAAAGTGCAAGTAGATAAATACATACCACTCTGGCGGGAAGGTAAACGGCGTTTCCATGCGATGCTCTGGTTTGCCAGAAGCGGTTTAGTCATGGTGGCCATGACTCCGGCTCCCTCAGCCAATAAAGCGAGATGAGCGCCACAACCCCAGAGTCGGTCATGACTGGACCTAATGGTCAGGGGTCCCTTTACCTTTACACTAAGCAAAGCAGTGTGGAAGAAAAACTTTTCCAGTTCCTGCAAGCAGAAAAGGCATCACATGGAAAATCCAATTTGTATTTAAGAACACAACGCAGTGATTTCCCTTAGTGGACCAATGCAGCCTGAGGGAAACCGTAGCTCCAGCACAAACAGAAGCTCTTTGTGACCTTGGCACACTGATACGATGGGACGATAACATACCTCTGTTCCCTGCTTTGTTCTGTGACCTTGGATAAACCACTGGTGACCAGGTGCTTATGAGCCATTGTACCCACACACACGAGGGTTAGGGCGTGGAAGCGGTGATAGTGTGGCATTGTAACAGCATTGCAAGCTGAGCCAGTCCTTATTTATGATGCGATCGCGTTGGTAGTAATGGCTGCTACTGACAGGTATCATGAAATGGCATGAAGCCAAGGCTCGTGCAGCCCAGGATTGTAAAGATAAGGAAGCAGTGTGACAAGAAAGAAAGCAGAAGACAGGGTGGTGCATCTACAGCTGTGTTCACACAGACAAAATTTTCAGTAGAAATGGCCAAACTGGATAAGGCGTTGTCATTTTTAAATTATTTTTATTATTTTAAAAATTCCTATAGTACTCTTTCATCCAAGGATCACAGGGCGGTATACAATATAAAAACACAAAAATATATAACATAGTTGATATTGCAGGGGGCTAGCCCAGAGGAGCCTCAGGGTCCCTTACAACTCTATGATTCTATGAGTAACAAATGAAACAATAACTCTCACTTACTTACTTACTTACTTACTCACTCACTCACTCACTCACTCTCTCTCTCGTTCTCTCTCTCTCTCTCTCTCTCTCTCTCTCTCACACACACACACACACACACAGTTTTAAAGGCCATAGATAGTTTAATCAGTCATGTACTCTGCCAGTGCATACCTGATTTTTGTGAAACAAATAGATGTGTGGGGTCCACAGGAGCTGGACCATGTCATGAGAGAGGGGTTCTTAATCCTTTGCCCACCATGCTAGTTCCAATGTCAGTCCCACCTCCACATGGTTTCTATTTTCATTCTCTTCTGGAGAGCCAGTGTGGTGTAGTGGTTAAGAGCGGTAGACTCGTAATCTGGGGAGCCGGGTTTGCGTCTCCGCTCCTCCACATGCAGCTGCTGGGTGACATTGGGCCAGTCTCTCTCAGCCTCACTCACCTCACGGAGTGTTTGTTGTGGGGGAGGAAGGGAAAGGAGAATATTAGCCACTCTGAGACTCCTTAAAGGTAAAGGGACCCCTGACCATTAGGTCCAGTCGTGACCGACTCTGTGGTTGCAGCGCTCATCTCACTTTATTGGCCAAGGGAACCGGCATACAGCTTTTGGGTCATGTGGCCAGCATAACTAAGCCACTTCTGGCGAACCATAGCAGTGCATGGAAACGCCGTTTACCTTCCTGCCGGAGCGGAGCTAATCATCCACTTGCACTGGCATGCTTTTGAAGTGCTAGGTTGGCAGGAGCTGGGACCAAGCAACGGGAGCTCACCCCATCACGGGGATTCAAACCGCTGACCTTCTGATCAGCAAGTCCTAGGCTCTGTGGTTTAATCCACAGAGCCACCCGCGTCCCTTTGAGACTCCTTAGGGTAGTGATAAAGCGGGATATCAAATCCAAACTCTTCTTCTTCTGTGTTATAATAGTACACTTTTCCCCCCTCTGTAATGCTATGGGGCAATTTGACACAGTACAGGACTATGTCTATGAATACCAGTCACTGGGGAGCAACAACAGGAGAGGGCTGTTGTGGTTATGCTCTAACTGTCGGCTTTGCATAGGCATCTGGTTGGCCACCAGACAAGACAGGCCTTGGTCTAATCCAGCAGAGCTCTTCTCTTGTTATGTATGTAGATCACAGTGTATATTCTGGTCATTGTCCAAAGGGCTGGGCTTTTTTCCTACAACACATGGCAAGTAGCAAGTTGTCTTGTGGTACCCAGGTCTACCGAGCTATGAATAGCAGCTACCAACTTTTTACAATCCTGGAAAAGACAAGCCGGATTATCGTGTATTTGTGAAGCATTTTACCATGCACACATTTGCATCCCTAGATTAGGCATCTGTCAGTAACTCTAAGTGGGAATTATATTTACACTCTTTATGATCCACTGGTGCATGACTATTCTTCAATGACTACTGGTGGAATTAATGAGATGTTTGCTGGATGAGTCAAAATATTTTTTTCTCATGTTCATATCTGAGCCAGGAAGGAGGGAGAGAGGAAGGGAGTGTCACACTCCCCATTGGCCATTGCAAGCCAAAGAGACCAGAGTATCAGGAAGGGGCTACAATAGGACCAGAAAGATGATGGCAGATAGAGTTCTTACTGCATTCTACCTAGGGCAGGGATTAGCCAGTGTATTGACCTACAGATGTTTTGTCCCATCATCCCCAGCCAGCCTGGCCTGTAAGTCAAGGATGGTGGGAGTGGTGGTCCAAAAGCCCAAAGGTCTATCCTTAGCCTAGGGTGAAGTTTCAAAAGTAATTTGGAGGTTCTTACTTGGTAGACAGATCCAAAGAATGTCAAGAGAAGCAAGTTTTTAGAAGACTAGCAATATGTGTCAAGGGTTTCCAGGAAACATTTAATGTCGATCAGCAGTCAAGCTGTGCTGTAGGGATGACTCAATCTGTCAATTTCAGTTTCTCTAAGTCTTCTGATATTAAGTTCCCCTCATTTCTGCATCCATCTGTTTTTTATTTATTTTTAAAGGCCAAATGCAATCTCATACATACTCGTCACATTTATCCTGATACATATTTTGCATGCAATTTTCCCTAACGTACACATTTCTGCAAGCAATTCTCTATAACATTTTTCCATGTTGTTTTCACTAATACAAACATTTTTGCACACTTTCCCTTAATATATACATTGGTATGCACATTTCCCACTGCATCTTGATTTGGGAACAGCAAATTACGCAGGTTTGCACAAAAATATGAAATGAATTGGGGAAGGAGGAAGAGACATAAAATACAATTTGCATGTCTCCATTTTATTTTCAAGAGCTTTCCCTTGGGTGGAATGTGACTGTGTCTCTTGCTTGCCTGGATGAAGAGATAGGTTGGGTGTGTTTCTCAAAATCTGACTTTGGTGTGACTGGAATGTAGGCTCCTTTACAAAAATAAGAGATACGTCCATTGCCCCACCCACTTTGGCCTCTGGTCCCACCCATCACATTGTTCACAAGCACAGCTCACCAGTGTACTCCTGTACTTAGAGATAAACTGAGACTATTCCATATTTAGGAGTCACCTGTGTCGTTATCATCAGAGATGAATTTTTAATATAAGGGCAATGCTGAATATTCTCTTATTCTGATATTAGATTCTTTCTATATAAAAAAAACAAACAGACAGAGAGAGAGAGAGATGGGTTTCTTATGACTAAAAATATAAAAGAAAGCAAATAGACCTTGATGACTGTCAGGTGCTGGTGGTGGTTGCTCGTGAGTAACCAGGCAGGACTCCGACCTGTCTTTTACAGGTTTTATTGGTGCAAACTATATACAGTGCAGAAACACAAAGTTATTAATAATAATAATAATAATAATAATAATAAATAAATAAATAAATAAATAAATAAATAATTTTTATTTATATCCCGCCCTCCCCAGCCGAAGCCAGGCTCAAGGCGGCTAACAAGAATAAAATAATACAACATTCTAAAATCATTTCATTATAAAATTAATTCAAATCAAATTAATGGCAACCATTGGGCTTGAGTTCTGTGCAGATTGCCAAAGGAGGGGGTCAGGCTGTGCCTTGGCCAAAGGCCTGGTGGAACAGCTCTGTCTTGCAGGCCCTGCAGAAAGATGTCAAGTCCCGCAGGGCCCTAGTCTCTTGTGACAGAGCGTTCCACCAGATCGGAGCCACAGCTGAAAAAGCCCTGGCTCTGGTTGAGGCCAGCCTAGTCCGTCCTAGTCACTAGCAGATTCCGGGAGTGGCCCCTTACAGTTTCTCCCCCAGCATAAGAACTTAGACACCCCAAATCTTCTCCTCCCCTCCTTACGTTTAACACACACACCCCTGCATAAACTGGGTGACGGAAATGGCGTGTCTGTCTCCTGGACAGCCGGGCTAGATGAAGCACTTGGGCTCTCAGTAGCATCTTCAAGCCCTCCCTCTGCTTGGCTGCCCACTTCACCCTCTGCTCTACTGGAGGTGTGGCTTTCCCCACCGCTGGATGAGGCGCTGGTCCTCAGCAGCATCGGAGGCTCTCTGTGTTCCCTGCCTCCCTCCCCTGTTTCAATGGCGGTCCCCTGACAATGACCATCTGTCATGGATGCTTTAGCTGATATTCTTGGAATGTAAGGGGTTGGACTACATTGCCCCTGGGACCCTTGCAACGCTAAGATTCCATGGTTCTATGACCTATTGTGGATGTATGAGGTGTATAATATATAATTGCACAGATCACCAACCATGACAAAAATTAATAGCACACATAGATCATGTGCTGGGGCAAACTGGTGTAAAATACACAATTTCATAAATAAAACAAGTAGTCAAAATATATGAAATTATTGTGAATCCATGCATATATACAGCTGTTTTCACAGAATAATTATAAATTCACATGATGTGTTTTACTGTTTGATGGCCAGATTCTCTATCATGTACAGTGGTACCTTGGGTTAAGTACTTAATTCATTCTGGAGGTCTGTTCTTAACCTGAAACTGTTCTTAACCTGAAGCACCACTTTAGCTAATGGGGCCTCCTGCTGCTGCCACGCCGCCGGAGCATGATTTCTGTTGTCATCCTGAAGCAAAGTTCTTAACCTGAAGCACTATTTATGGGTTAGCGGAGTCTGTAATCTGAAGCGTATGTAACCTGAGGTGCCATTGTAATTTGTAGTATGAACTATGTCACTTGAAAATCATCTTGTCTGTGAGTCCTGCAAGACTCGCTCGCTGCCTTGCTGGCGTTTCTTCAGCTGGCCTCAGAAAGTGGGGCCCTGACTGACTCCAACTACAAAAGCTGAGGCTGTGGAACAGACTCTTGAGTTGGATAATTGTTTAGGGGTTTGGGGTGGGGGTGGGAAGGAATTTGTTGCTGTTATTGATAGTATTTGTTTTGTATCTATATTTTTAGATCTTATGATTTAATGTGGAAATTGCTCGATTTGGTTGTGTATATATTGTTTATGCCTATTTTTGTTATATTTGTAATTATGTAAAGCAATTCCATGTTTAGGGTTGCCATGTTTCAAAAAGTGAAAATCCGGACACAAAAGGTGCTGAGTTGTTGTTGTTGTTGTTGTTGTTGTTGTTGTTGTTGCTTTAGCCAGAGATTTTTTAAAGGAAATTTCTTTTTAGCTTAATTTTTAAGGAAATTTCCCAAAATCTACACTTTCGATACAGGTTGCCATATGTCTGGATTTTTCCAGACATTTAAGCGATTTCTGCCCAGACACTGTTTTTGATGGCCGAATCCCTGCAATGTCTGGGAAATTCTGGATGTATAGCAACCCTTCCCATGTTGTAAGCTGTCAAGCATGGATTTAATCAGTGCTATTTTTCTAGAGAAAGGTGCCGGAACTCACCATGACTCTTCCCTTGTTCTCTTATAATGGCACTGGCACCTACCTGAGAGGTGCCAGGACTGAGTTCTGGTGAGTTCTGTCTTGTCTGGTTATTTATCACATCAGGGGCAAGGGAGTCACAGGGCCTTGGCATGGAAGGGAGCTACGACATTGAAATCCCTGCTCAGCCATGTAAATCACAGTCTGACCTTGGACCAGTCACTCAGTCGAACTCACAACACAAGGTTGCTCTGAGAGCAAAACGAGGGAAATGCTGCCACAACACCCTGAGCTCTAAGGAAAAGGATCAGGTTTTAAAAACAAGTAGTGTGTCAATCCGCGGGTGGTGCTGTGGGTTAAACCACAGAGCCTAGGACTTGCCAATCAGAAGGTCGGCGGTTCGAATCCCCACGACGGGGTGAGCTCCCGTTGCTTGGTCCCTGCTCCTGCCAACCTAGCAGTTCAAAAGCACATCAAAGTGCAAGTAAATAAATAGGTACCGCTCTGGCGGGAAGGTAAACGGCGTTTGCGTGCGCTGCTCTGGTTCACCAGAAGCGGCTTAGTCATGCTGGCCACATGACCCGGAAGCTGTACGCCGGCTCCCTCGGCCAATAAAGCGAGATGAGCACCGCAACCCCAGAGTCAGTCACGACTGGACCTAATGGTCAGGGGTCCCTTTACCTTTAGTGTGTCAATCAGAGCTTGGGAACCTGTGGTCCTCCAGATGCTGTTGGACTCCAGATACCATCATCCCTTGTCCATGCTGGCTGGAGTTGATGGGAGCTGAACAAGGTCTGGTGGGCCAATCCCAACATATGTAAACTCAATCTGAGGTTTATCTACAATCAAACATGCTTGTAGATGGAACAGGCCATATTGGATTATTACACAATGAGCAGATAAGATACCAGGGTGGAAGGAAGCATGGCCAGTGGGAAGAAGACACTTAGGTTCTCCAGTGGGCTGACACTCAGAGCACCCTTAGTAACAGCCTTGCACACAAGTCATGGTGCCTTTGTTGGGCATGGCTAAGACAACTGATGTCTCCTAAATTCTGCCCTGTGGTACTGAATATGCCCAAAGATAAAGTGGTAACTTAAACCCCACTGGAATGTGCATTTATGCCAACTCCTCTTTGGAAACCTGACTCAAAGAATCACAAGCCACCTAATAAAATGACAGTGGAAAGGGTGTGCCTGGCAATTAGCAGCTGTCAAAAATGTTGGCTGTCACGAGAAAGAAAGGCATATGGGAAAAGCAGCAAAGGTGAATGAACTTTATGATCTCTGAAATGCACTTTATTCTTAATTGAAACTGGAATGGCTGAGTCAGCTGCCCTCTGTATTAAGAAAGAGCTCATGCAGAATGAGGCTGAAGCTTTGAGCAACTGTAAGGTTCAGATTTTCTGTTTCTAAGATAAATCTGATGTCTGGTTATCTGGGTAAAGCTGTACTGGCACCTCTCTTTTTTTGTTGTTAAAAAGTTTGGCACTTACTTCATGGTGAATACCAGCACCTATTTTTCTAGGGCATTATGATGTTTAAACAGACATCACTTAGGTCCCCAGTAGCACTTTCCCAGACAATAGCAGACAGAACCACAATGTCTCCTATTTTCTTCAAGTTGTGGTTTGGCATGCTGTGGCTGGCCAGGTGTGTGAGTTGTCTCCTCTGGAGGGTACATTGTGGCAGTGGCCGGCAGGAATGCCAGAAGGTATCAGCCTAAAGAAGAGTGAGCAATAAGAACAAAACTGAATTAGGCGCTGTCCTTACCCAATGATTCATTCAGGAAAGGCCTGGAGGCAGAGGGTGGGTAATTCAGAGGAGGAACGGACAAATGAGATGTGATGTTCATTGCGTTGATGATACTAGTGTACATGTTTTTGGTTATGAAACCACCCTGACAAAAATGCCTCCCAAAGCTGTGGTTGATACAGTTGTATTTCATTTTAACACAATTGCATTTCATAGTCTCCTATCCGCATTTTTTTTTAAGGGACTCTCTCCTTTGTACCAATCCCATGGGCTTCCTGTGGATTCTGTTTGCATAGCAGAACACGTGCACATCAACAGGCCTGGCCCAACTATTAGACAGAGTGAGACACAGCCACTGCAGGCATCTCCTTTGGGGTATCATGAATAGACAGGATATTGCTGTTTAATTTGTTGTTGTATTTTTACTTCCGGGGAGAGTCACTTTGGGGATTTTATATTGCAAACCACCCTGTGATCCTCAGATTAAGGACAGGATAGAAACGTAATAATAGCAACATACTTTTCTGCTTTAGGCTGCCAAAATAACCATACTGGTCTTGGGTGTCACATGTTTTGATTTAGGAGGTGGCATTTGCCCTTCTGCCTGCCTCAGGCAGCCAAATGCCTTGGGACAGCCATTTGAATGCTAACTACAGAGAGAGAGAGAGAGAGAGAGAGAGAGAGAGACTATGGCGTAGAAGTCCACAGCATTCCTACCCTAAGAGGTTTTGTCTTCTTCCACAGCCACAGCAGCCTTGAACCTAACAGACTCCACCCATTGCTCTCAAACATTGCTCTCTCTCATCCTCTCTCCAGTCCACTGCAGTGACAGACTTTGGGCTTTAACATTTCAGCAGCCACTGGACAAGAGATTTGGGGTTATAATATACAGTTTTCATCATGGGAGAAGTTATGGAGAACCGATTTGAAATTTACGGCATGTTGTACATTAAAATAAAACTATATGAAAATGATGTACCATTGGTATTTAACTCCCAGTAAGTTGGCAAAAATCTATAAGACAGGTACAAACATCTGTTGGAAATGTAAAGAAAAAGACGGCACCTTTTATCATATGTGGTGCACATGCGAGGTAATAAAAGCATTCTGGGAAATGATACATAATGAACTGAAAAAAATGTTTAAAATAACTTTTACACACAAAAAAACAGAAGCTTTTCTATTAGGAATTTTAGGTGCTGAAATTCCAAGGGAACAGAAAAGACTGTTCATCTATGCAACGATAGCTGCGCAGATGTTGCTAGGCCAGAGATGGAAAGAAGTCCTTATCAGAGAAGAATGGCAGATCAAGTCAATGGATTATGCCGAAATGGCCAAAATGGCCGGAAAGATCAGAAATCAGGAAGACCAAAACTTTAACAAGGAATGGGGAAAATTTATAATTCACCTTGGAAACCAAAATCAAATTTGGAAATTTGAAAAAAAAAATCAGCAGCACCTTGTGTGACGCCAAAATTCAGCACCCCCTGACTCCCACCTTCTGTTGCTCACCACTGTTGCACCACCCCCTGTGGCACCCTCTCAGCTCGGTGCCCAGTGTGGGTGAATCAGTTGCACTCCCCATAATCTGTCTCCACCTGCTGCTTCCTAAATCTGTTGCTGAACCTCTACCTTCTGAACTACACTCCTGCCCTCACTATTTCTCCCTCTCTGTTCTGAACTCTTGGCTTTTCTAACACAGGAAGGTATCCTCTCCCTTTAATCCTCTTGTTGTGTTAATGACCCATTACCCCAAACTAACACCTCCAAAGAAATTAGTCCAAATTAATTAGCACCAGTCTGCCTTAATTAACCCTAATCACATGCTAATTTCAGAAATGCCTAATACACAGCTCAATTACACACATGGGTCTGTCATCCCATTTTAACACACAAGCTCTAATTAAATTCTAACGTTTACTGAGCCCAGACATTTACCACCCACACAAACCTATAACATTCAACATGGAATTTCACCCATGCTGGATGGGGATGATGGGAGTTGGAGTCCAATATCAGAAAGGCCACATAGTTCATAGCCTAGAACAGAACACAGAATCCTATGCAATACATAGGTTCTCCTCAGCCCACAAGCCAATGTAGACATGGTTTCCTGAAGACATTGTGCTAGTTTTTAGCTGAATTTGGCCCAGACCATTTTAGCCCCATCATCACTACTTCAATTTCACATCTGTGAAAAATAATGAGGGGTGCCCAGAATTTGGTTCAAGATGTTCAGTTGACATGGAGGGAAGTATGCTACAAACAGGTTCTCTCAAGTTGCCCTGGCTGGATTCTAAGTGATAATGGCCCTGGCAAATCCAACATATATTTCAAAAGTAAGTTGTCAAAGGCATCCAGCACAGTCATATTTAATTTCAAAGGAGGAAATTGCCTCAAAAATGAAAAGAAATGTTAAGAGGGAAGTAGAAAGGAAGAGCTGGCCAGGTCAAATTTCTCCAAGTTGTCTATGATTTGTATAAGCTGCTTTTATGAGCATGGAGCAAAATAAAAACTGTCACTAATTATTTGAGAACTTTCTGCACAAAACATCTGCAGAGAATGAAAAGAATGCTTGTAAACCCTTGGTGCTCATAACCTGCAGAGAACTTTGCTTTGGGTTATGCAGCACTGTACAGTGTCTTTCCTGCAATATTTAATAGTTAACAGCACAGATAGTTGAAGATCTATGGGGGCAGGTTGTGACTATTCAGTGGGAAAAGAATTTTCCACTGAAAATTTCCACTGAAATTTATCTGCATTAACAGAGATCTGGAAGACAGAGATATATTAAAGCAGGCATGTTCAAAGTCCATTTCGGGGGTATAATCCGGCTTCTATGACAGTTTATTTCCTGGGGTAAAATTCTTTTTAAAAAAACCTCAACAACTTCAATCCAAAGAAAAGCTCAACAACTTAACAACTTTGGGGTAAAATCATAAAAAAAGCTCAACAACTTCAATCCTAAAAAAAGTTCAACAACTATGCTTGGCCCTTTGGTCGGCCCTCATGGCCCTTCAATTCATCAAATCTGGCCCTCTTTGAAAAAAATTTGGACACCACTGTATGAAAGCATCAATAGTCTTCATCCTACCCCAGTCATTGGTGTTGGTCAAAAATGCCTAAGGGTGCTTTGCAGTATGTTTCTTGGCTCATTTGCTTGAATCACATGGAACCTTTTGAAATTCAAAAACCTTTGAGAAGGGGTTCAATCAATCTCTCCTTACAGTGCAATACAGATCATATAGCACAAGAATGGGGAACCTTTGGCCCTCCAGATGCTGCTGAACTGCAATCATGGCCAAAGGCCCAGGAATGATGGGAATTGTAATTGTAAGAAAGTGAAAAGTTTCTGGGAGATGATATACAATGAATTGAAAAAGATGTTAAAATATACATTTGTAAAGAAACCAGAGGCTTTTCTTTTAGGAATAGTAAGTAATGAAATAAACAGAAAGGACTGCAAACTTTTCCAATACGCAGTAACAGCAGCAAGAATACTATTGGCCCAAAAATGGAAACAGGAGGAATTGCCGACGCTTGAAGAATGGAGAATGATACTGATAGATTATGCAGAACTGGACAAATAAACTGGGAAGATTAGATATCTACGAGACCAAAAGTTCATCGAGGACTGGGGGGAATTTGTAGAGTATCTGAAAAGTATATGTGATGAGCAAACAACGCTGGTGGGGTTTCAAGAAGCTTTGTGAAACTTGAGGAGTATTGTTAAAAAGAAATTTGATTGGAAGGGTATATTTTAAGGCAATACTAAACTAAGGAAATGCGTAATTAAAAAAGTAGATATGGATGATTGGCAGAGAAGCTGAAGGAAGTCCAAAAGAGATAATTTGTGAAAATTTTGATATGGAAGATATGTATATTTGTATTGAAAATTAATAAAAAAAATTCATTAAAAATTAAAAATTAAAAAAGGAATGATGGGAATTGTAGTTCGGCAACATCTGGAGGGCTAAAAGTTCCCCTGCACTGCTATAGCAGAAAGAAGTGAATGTGGCCATCAAGAAGTTGTTGGACTCCAATTCCCATCATGCCCCAACCATGGATGGTCAATAGTCAGGGATAATGGGAGCTGTAGCCAAAGAGGTTCCCTATTCCTATCCTGTAGGTTGATCAATTGGGGATAATCTGTGCTCCAAAACCGGTTTTGCTGCTCTTACAGAAACTCTGCCTCCTGCTTTCCTTCAAAAAATTCACCCATCTCACCTAAACAACAATCTCCTAAATTTGCCCAGACATTTATCTTTAGGGGAAATTTAGCCATTTTGTATAGTCAATCCCTTAGGGATGTGGATTCAGCCCGAGGCCCTTCTGATCCCTTCCAGTTCTCTGATTCTGTGAAGGGAGAAGTACTGCCACCATGATGACTATCTGAAGCTAACAAGATTTTTAAGACTAGGAAGAAACCACAAATAGGCTTTGGAATCCAGCCAGGACAACTTGGAGAACCAATTTATAACATAATCCTTTCCATGCCAACTGAGCTGAACATGTTAGGTGTTAACTGACCAGGAAAGAGAGAGAGAGAGAGAGAGAGAGAGAGAGAGAGAGAGAGAGAGAGAGTTACCCCAAAACATGGTAATGTACAGAGAGAACCTCAGGGAGTAGTACAAAATGAACCAGAGTAAATGGCTTGTAACTTGAGTGGAGCTACAATTATTTCCCTTCCCCTTCCCCATCTGTTTTATATAATACATAAAGCACAGGGCTATTCTCAGAATTATGAATTACAGATAAAGCCAGCTCTCAGAATTATGAATCAAGGGATTAAAATACATACTCAACAAAGGCCTTTGTTAAACCACACTGAGCATGAGATATATATTTTTTTATTTGCCTCTTTCTTTTGGAGACTTCTGAGAACTTGTCCCAAGCCCTTTCCCCCCTGGAGCCACCATTTTAATTTCCTGCAACAGGAGCTGATCTTGATAGCTTTTGGCAGAGTGACCAAGCATTTTCCCTTTGCTAACAGGGGCAGCCGAAGACATTTTGAGGTGAAGCACAAAATGGCATCACCCTCCATGCCAGGGAGGAAGGAGTGAGTGAAGGTCTGCATCAGGAACAAGGGAGAAATGAAGATCTACATCAGGGTCTGCTGCCCCTGTGGATCCTGGCACCTGAGGTGGTCATCTCACTTTGCCTGTTTGTTATGAATCTCTCTATCATTGGATAGGCTCTTCTGAAGGTAGGAATCAGGGCTTATAGTCCCCCACCCCTCCTGTAGAATGTGTTAATGCAGGGATCCATTTCAGCAGGAAACAAAACAGAAAGTGCTTTTTTATTATTTGGATTGAGTTGGGGATGGGGGAAAGGACACAGCAGACAGTCTGAGTTGCTTTCTGGTGCTGGTACATCCCATAGAAAGCCGATCTGGAGCAGTCTGTCTGCGACATCTCTTGAGATTAAGATGCATATTCATCTATGCTCAACCCGTATATATGTGTGTAAATAAAGCATATATCAAAAAAATTCCAGGAAGCCTCCAGTGGCCTGATTCAAAGGAAACACTTATAACTTTCTAATTTTGATACAGAATTGGATGAAATATGCAGCTAAGGCTACCATTTCAGGGGGTATGACTCCTGCCAACTTTGAGAAAAGCTCCCATGGTTTTCCTAATGGGGTAGACAACAGAGCAACAGAAGATGGGGGTCGATATAGAGAAACCCTCAACAGAATGTTCAAGGTCCCTCAACTCCTTTATAGAGACATGTGGGTTGCCAGATGTATTCACATGGAGCTGTGAGTCCCTACTAAGCTCTCTGTGTACTTTCTGTCCACAGGCCGGCTTGTTTACTTACACCAGTGGTGGGGAACCATTTCGAGGCTGAGTGTGGCCTTATGGACAACCTTCCAGGCAAATGTCTGTGGAGCAATGGCTGTAAATTTTACCTTCATGCAGAAGGCTCGTTTCTCTAGACCCCCTTTCTCCTCCATCCAGGGAAGCAGAGTTCAAGGACACAACCCAGTCAAGCAAAAGTATTCTGGTGGGGTGTGAAGCAAAGCCAGGGAGAGCGATGGCCTGGGGAAAGGGCTGTGTGCCCGGGGGGAGGGGATATTCTATTATTTACTTGTAGCAGTATTTATATATTGCCATCCCATAAACTATCAGAGCTGTGTGGCTGGGGGAAGAGGCCCAAGAGTGTGTGAGAGACCTGGAGGGTCCCCCACCTGTGATTTACACAGTGCCATCTCAGACCCTGCAAGTCTCCCTATTTTCCAGGGACAGTCCCAGATTTACAGAAGCCATCCCAGTTTCTGATTTGATCCCAGAATGTCCCACTTTTCCTTAGGACATTCCTACGTTCATCAGAGAAATGTTGGAGGGTATGGAGTTATGCGACCCCCGAGCCAATGAGATAAGTAACTATACAACGTTTAGAAGACATCTGAAGGCAGCCCTATATGGAGATTTTTAAAAAAATGTTCAGTGTTTTATTATGTTTTTATATATGTTGGAAGCCACCTAGAGTGATTTGGGCAACCCAGTCAGGTGGATGGGGAATAATAATAATAATAATAATAATAATAATAATAATAGAATAGGATGTCCCTATTTTCACTGGAGAAATGTTGGAGGGTGTGCCGTCTATATGCATGCCATTTTACAAGAAATAAGCAGGGCAAGTGCCTTCACCAAGGGACCTGCAATCTTAAAACAGGCACAGGGAGACAACAGGGGGAATGAGATGGTTAAGCTATGAGTAGCTATGGCCTCTTCCATTCAGAAGAGCAAATACCTGACACAGACAGGGTTCAAGTCAGATTTATATGAAGGATATATAATGAGAGAGAGAGAGAGAGAGAGAGAGAGAGAGAGAGAGAGAGATATGCCTCAGCTGTAGTAACTTGGAGTTGGGGAAGTTTCCTCCCCTCTGGCCTCCAAATACTATCTTGGGTAGCCATCTCTGTTCGTCTAAATAATGAGGAGCAACCTATGCCTGTGAGTGACAGTTTGCTAAGTGTTGCAGTAGAGGAATTGTCCAGATTACCATGAGGGGCAAAAGGGAAGATCCCCCTAGGCCACATGGCCATTGACCATGGGGATTTTATTTCCCCCTTAAGTCTGAGGCATGTGAGCCGGTTGGCTTGGATGAGTCACCTTCTAAGTATTGGTTCTGCCAGCTCTTTTATGCAGTGCACCTGCTCTGTGGTTTGTGCACTGTGTCAGCAAAGTTTAGGCAACACGATGACCACGTACATACGCAATAAACAATCTTGATAGAATTCCTTCAAACTATAACAAGTACATAGAGCATTCAAAAACCATAATGTCAGGAAAGCTGTGTTTAATGTCTGGACAATATATAAAGACTTATTGGAAAACAAGACCCCAAGGTGGTTATCACCTATGGAGGCTAAGGCTTTGAAAAAACTCAATATGGAGGCCAAGTGGCCGAAATATTGGGAGATATTAGAACAAGATCGAGATACATTGAGATTGCAGAGTTTTGAGAAACTAAAAGATAAAGTGCGAGATTGGTTACACTATCATCAAATTAGAGAGGCCTTTAACTTGGATAAAAAAATAGGCTTCCAGGTGGAAAAATCGAAACTAGAAACAGAATTGTTAGAACCTAAAACTAAGATTCTTTCAAGAATGTATAACTTGCTGTTGAAATGGAATACTCAGGATGAAACAGTTAAATCAGCTATGATTAAATGGGCACAGGACATTGGTCATAACATTATGTTTGCTGACTGGGAAAAGTTGTGGACCACCGGTATGAAGTTTACGGCATGTAATGCCTTAAGAGAGAACATTATGAAAATGATCTATAGGTGGTACATGACCCCAGTCAAGCTTGCAAAAATTTATCACCTGCCTGATAATAAATGTTGGAAATGTAAAGAAACTGAGGGAACATTCTTTCACCTTTGGTGGACATGCCCAAAGGTTAAGGCTTTCTGGGAAATGATCTATAATGAACTAAAAAAGGTATTTAAATATACCTTTCCTAAGAAACCAGAGGCCTTCCTTCTGGGCATTGTCGGCCAATTGGTGCTAAAGAAAGATAGAACACTCTTTATGTATGCAACAACCGCAGCAAGAATACTCATCGCAAAGCATTGGAAGACACAAGATTTGCCCACTCTGGAAGAATGGCAGATGCAAGTGATATACTATATGGAATTGGCAGAAATGACTGGCAGAATCCGAGACCTGGGAGAAGAGTCGGTGGAAGAGGATTGGAAGAAGTTCAAAGAATATCTCCAAAAACATTGTAAAATGTTTGAATGTTAAAAAGATGTTGGATATAAAGATAATATGGCATCAGTGATATAGTAAAAAGAAATATGCAAAAATGTTTTAAGAAAAACATAAAATTATGTCAAAGCTAAATAAATGATATAAGGGATTAAGTTATAAAGAACATGTGATAAATGGATTTAAAAGGAAAGGAAAACCGAAGACATAATAGGTTGAAATGTATAATATTAAATAAGATTGGAAAGAGGGTAAGGAATTGCAGAATTTGATTGTGTAAAGGGGAACACAGAAAAGGGAGATGTGAGGAAGTCAGGAAAGAGGGTTATAAAGATAGTAAGTAAAAAACTAGATTCTTATTTTTTCTCTGTTTTTTTTTGTTCTTTCTTATTACTTTTTCTTTTTTTCGCATATGCTTTTTATTGTGTTTTAATGTTTCTGTCGAATATTTGTTTTACTATGCAAAATCTTAATAAATATTTTATTAAAAAAAAAACTATAACAAGTACAAATTGAAACTTTAGTCTCAAAGTCTCTGAAGATCTTTAAATGAAGCGAGGTACCAGACTTTGTGGGATGCGGGTGGCGCTGTGGGTTAAACCACAGAGCCTAGGACTTGCCGATCAGAAGGTCGTGGTTTGAATCCCTGTGATGGGGTGAGCTCCTGTCGCTCTGTCCCTGCTCCTGCCTACCTAGCAGTTTAAAAGCATGTCAAAGTGCAAGTAGATAAATAGGCACCACTCTGACGGGAAGGTAAACTGCGTTTCTGTGCGCTGCTCTGGTTTGCCAGAAGCGGCTTAGTCATGCTGGCCACATGACCCGGAAGCTGTACGCCGGCTCCCTCGGCCAATAAAGCGAGATGAGCGCCGCAACTCCAGAGTCGGTCACGACTGGACCTAATGGTCAGGGGTTCCTTTACCTTTACCTTACCAGACTTTGTACGATGAAAGACTAGCTGTGAAGCTTTGTATATTCAGCAATTATGATGTCCAACAGTGGTCAATATCCGGAATCACTGTTCACTGTTCAGATTCAATTTGTACTTGTTATAGTTTGAAGGCATTCCATAAAGATTGTTTATTGCGTATGGACATGGTCATCGTGTTGCCTAAACTTTGCTGACGTACTCTTTGCAACACAGGGGTTTGTGCACTGTGGTGAGGATCACATAGGTGCTGCAATGACTCCAACAGGTGTGAAGAGGCTTGGTGGGGGAAAGCCCTTGGCTATGTTTGGCTATGACAAATGTTTCTGTTTAGACTCTACTCTCAAAATGAGGCATCCAATATACCAATAAGCCTCAATACACCCATTGCAGCTATTCATTCCGAGAGCTACTACAGGCACCTGGGCTACAAGCGCTCTCATTGTCCCAGATTTCCAAGAAAGTCACACCCAGCTTTGCAGTTACACCCAGTTTCCTCATAGCGCCTTACTTTTACTTCCATAGCCAGAGGAAAAATTGTGTTACCAGAGCATTTTAGTTCCTTAACGACTCATCTGCTGTTCCCCGCAGGGGGGACAAGGGGACAGAAGGCAAGCTAAAGAGAGGAAGAGGGAAGGACAATTAAAAACAGTCATATCAATTTGCTATGTAAATCAGAGCTGCATCTTAGCATCTTAACTCAAAATATTTATTCCCAGTGCTTTTTTCTGGGAGGGACATAGGAGTACGCATACCCCTAAACATTTTGCAAATCTAGGTTTGGCCTCATTGAGAGGCAGTATTTCAATAAAATCAGAGTACCCCTAAACATTTTTTAAGAAAAGAAAGCACTGTTTATTCCTAGAAACTATTGGTTTTGATAGAAGTCACCTTCTATTTTATCATGTATTTTTAATTATAAACAGCATAGAGTAAAATCTCATGGAAAAAACTTTAATTAAAAAAAAGACCTTCTAAATATTGATTACATTTTAATCCCACCTTCCTCTAAGGCAGCCTTCCCTAATCAGATGTCCTTCAGATGTTTTGTTGTTGGACTACAACTCCCACGATGCTTGACCACGCTGGGTGTCACACCGCTGTCAGGCAAGGAATGTCCAGAGCAGGATTCCTCAACCTCGTCCCTCCAGATGTTTTTGGCCTACAACTCCCATGATCCCTAGCTAGCAGGACCAGTGGTCAGGGATGATGGGAATTGTAGTATCAAGATATCTGGAGGGCCGAGGTTGAGGAAGTCTGGTCCAGAGTGAGGAATTAAGTCTTTATTGTCAAAAGGACACTTACAAGCAGGACTTTTTTCTGCCCGAATTCACCAGAATTCAGTTCCAACGCCTCTCAGGTGGGCTCCATTGTCATTATAAGAGAACAAAGGGTGTGTTCATGGTGAGTTACAGCACCTCTTTTTCTAGAAAACTACCACTGCAAGTTAGAGAAAGGCATGTCCATCAGTCCTACATCTTTCAGCTTATTGTAGATGTGCAACCGATGGGGCAGTCGTACCAACAGACGAAACATTTGTAATAACGTGACACTGAATTCTGCCCATTGTGTCTGACTTTTGGCCAACCAGTGAGCTTCATGACTTTGTAAGGGTTGGATCCCTCCCTCAACATTAGGAATAAGTGGATCCGTCAATTTGGGTTTCTCATTCTCCCAGTGTTAAGTTCAGTTCTACGCACTTACACACCAGTTTGCGATATTGGGTGAAAGTCAACAAAGTTTTACTCACAGTAAACTTACAGTATTCTCAGAAATTGAAATGAGCAAACCTAAAATCATGTTCATTAATTTCAATGTGTCTACTGAGTGAAAGTGAGTTAAATATCACCCTTTTTTAAAAAAAAGGTAATCATGCAAATTCATCAGCATTTTAATGCAGATTTCTCTGCAGATTTCCCCTAATATACCCATTTTTGCCAGCCAATTTCCCCCGATATAATGCATTCTTATAAACACTTCAGCCTGGTATATGCATTTTAGTACACATTACTTTGGCTAGAGAACTGCTTTGCAAAATTCAGAGCAGTGTGAATGTTGAAGGATGGCTTTCTTTCAGTTGGTGTATTGTTTCGAAAAGCACAAACTAGGTTGATTTGCCTCAAAATGCAGGCTTTCCTATCCAACACTCTGCATCCACAACACAACATTTTTTCTGGCATCACGTACTTAGGATCACAGGGCCGTTCAATATATCGCCCGAGCCAGCTCAAGAGCAGAAGGCAGCAAATCTCTCAAAAGAGAAGGCAGAATCAGTCACAAACTAGCAATACTCGGGGTCCCTTCCAATTCGGCAATTCTATGATTCTAACACGTGCGTGATACTGACCTCATCCCAGCTGTGCCACCTAAAGGTGCACACCCTGCCCTGTGCACACACTGGCAGGCAGACACATGTACACACTGTGCAGAGAAACAGTACTGTTTATTTGACCTTTGGCTGCTCAGAATAATGGTTCGCTGAAGCTTAGAGCAGAGCACAAAGTATGTGTGAGTGTTTGTGTGTGCGTGTGTGTGTGTGTGTTGGCAGCTGCCGGTTTACCCTTGCACATGCCTTTGCTATTATCATTCTGGATGCAACCAGCAAGTCCATTAACCCACTGCAGATGCCAATTGTGCCCCGAGTCCGTGCCTAATAATATAATACATTCAAAATGCAAATATACGGATGATCATTGAAGAGCATTGAAAAGTGGCTTGATTCCACACACACACCCCCCCCCCCCCCGGCAAAGCCTCATCTATTTCAGTCCTCATCTGCCTGTGGAATCTCCAGTCTTTTCTGTTTGGTGAAATCTACCCCCTGGATTTGTTCTGGCAGTCAAATCCTTGCTTGGCCATTAGGACTTGCCGCATGGCCCTGGCTCAGTTGCTGTCCCAACCTCAGCTCTTTCCCTGTAAAATCGGCACTCTCAGAACCTGCCCCATAAAGATCTTTTGGGGACAGATAAAGATTGTGACGTAGAACACCGGTTTGACAATAAGCCAAGTAAATAGCTGGTTAGTTCAAATCTATTTCACATGCAATCCATCATGGCTTTGGGGGTTTTATTCTGGTCCTTCAAAACAGTCAGGCCACAATGCTACCGCAACAGTAAAGGTAAAGGTACCCCTGACCATTAGGTCCAGTCATGGACGACTCTGGGGTTGCAGCGCTCATCTCGCTCTATAGGCCAAGGGAGCCGGCGTTTGTCCACAGAGAGCTTCCGGGTCATGTGGCCAGCATGACTAAGCCGCAAACCAGAGCTGCGCACGGAGACGCTGTTTACCTTCCCGCTGGAGTGGTACCTATTTATCTACTTGCACTTTGAAATGCTTTCAAACTGCTAGGTGGGCAGGAGCAGGGACCGAACAACAGGAGTTCACCCTGTCGCAGGGATTCGAACCGCCAACCTTCTGATCGGCAAGTCCTAGGCTCAGTGGTTTAGACCACAGCGCCACCCCCAAATAAAAGCCATTAACTGCCTGATTTACCTCTTCCAAGGCAAACTTCATGCCATTAATTGCCTGATTTACCTCTACCTAGCAAACTTCATGCCCCCTTGGCTTCCTAGCTGAGTCCCCACGTTTCACAGCTTCATTTTCTTGGTGACTTACTTCCTACCTGTGGGACACAGCTCCTTTCAGCTTTCCAGTTTTGTCCCTATCCTGCTTTCTCCTCACTTCCACTTGCCTCCTTCTTCACATCTCCACCAAGCATTGTTTTTTATTGTACACTTTATCCCATTCCCATAGCCACTCATTCTCTTGGCCCACCTTCTGCAGTCTTCCTGTCTTCTTCCCTCTGAGGAAATCCAGCCTCTCCTGAGCTTCAGTTGTGTGTGTTCCCTCCTTGAAAGCCCACTTCTTGTTGCAGCTTCCTGCCTCCTCTTTCCTTTCCTTTAAATATCATTTTCCACCTACCTTTCCTTCAGATACTCAGTTGATTCTGGAACTTTCCTTCACCTTCCCTGCCTTTGAGCTCCCTGCCCCTTTGCGTCTCTATATCCAAGGACCTCTTCCCAGCCCTTAGCCTGCCTCTGTTTGGAGTTTTAACCCCAGCCAAACTGACAATTTCTCATTTCCTCACAGAAGCTGAAATGCACATTGTTTGTTTCTCTGATCAGCTGAATATTCTGTGTGGCTAACCAGGTAATCCAAGCAATGTGAGAGGTTTCACTACGCACAAGAGCAATGCAATATAGACAATCGTGGGAATGCTTAGGGTCAAACTATTTCATGAGCGTTATCTCCTTCTAAAACAAATTAGCAGCCCTATGCAGTTGCTTTGAAAGATATGGAAGAAGTACTAGGCACACTCAAATCTTCCCTCCTTGCAGTCTCTACAGTCTAAATTGTCTTTCCCTGAATACCTAATTAGTTATGTAGGAGACACCTGAATGTTTTCCCCAGTGCAACTAAAACAGCAGCCTGCTTTAGATTATTATTATTTATTAAATTTAGGGTTCAGACACTGTTTAGAGAAAGAATTGGACTGGGTCCAAGAAACATGGGGAGTACAACCTTATTGCTCTCTCAGTGGTTTTTGATATGGTTGACCATGGGATTCTTTTGAACTGTTGTTGTTATTATTATTATTATTATTATTATTATTATTATTCTATACTGCCCTTCTTCTGAGGATCACAGGGTGGTTTACAAGATAGAACACAAAAATGCATAACATAATAACAAACAAAATAATAACACCCCACACAAGCAAAGTTTAAAAGCACATCATTTGTTTAATTAGCCAAACGTCTAGTAGAAGAAGAATGTTTTCACCTGGTGCCTAAAGATTTGTAATGAAGGTGCCAGGCAAGTCACCCTGGGGAGAGCATTGCACAAATGGGGAGCCACCATAGAAAAGGCCCCTTCTCATGTTCCCACCCACTGGACCTCTCGTGAAGCAGGCACATGAAGAAGGGCCCCAGGTGATGATGGCAGGGTCTGAGTCAGTTCTTATGGGGAGAGGCTATCCTTGAGGTGTTGTGGTCCTGAGCCATTTAAGGATTTATAGGCCAAAACTAACACTCTGAATTGGGCCAGTAAACAAATTTGCAGCCAGTACAGCCAGGTCGATAAAGAGATAAGGTAAAGGTAAAGGTACCCCTGCCCGTACGGGCCAGTCTTGACAGACTCTGGGGTTGTGCGCCCATCTCACTCAAGAGGCCAGGGGCCAGCGCTGTCCGGAGACACTTCCGGGTCACGTGGCCAGCGTGACATCGCTGCTCTGGCCAGAGCCAGAGCCAGAGCCAGAGCCGCACACGGAAACGGCGTTTACCTTCCCGCTGGTAAGCGGTCCCTATTTATCTACTTGCACCCAGAGGTGCTTTCGAACTGCTAGGTTGGCAGGCGCTGGGACCGAGCAGCGGGAGCGCACCCCGCTGCAGGGATTCGAACCGCCGACCTTTCGATCGGCAAGCCCTAGGCGCTGAGGCTTTAACCCACAGCGCCACCTGCGTCCCAAGATAAAGAGATAGGGGGGTCCTATTCAGAAGACCAACTCTGGGTGCTCTCACCAAATGAAGTGAGGCGGATGGGAGAGAGCCTTCTTGGTGGTGGCACCCCAGTTACTAAACAGTCTCCCCAGAGAGGTTCACCTGGTACTATTCTTATGGTCTTTTCAGTACTAGGTGAAATACCTTTTTAATCATCCAATCTTTTAAGCAACCTGTGCTTTTATCACCTGTCTCAATTTATGAATTGTGCTTGATGGGCTATTAATAGTTTTGCTCTTTTCTCTTCCAAACAAGAACAAGTGCTGCTTTTGTACTACTTATAGTGTTTTGCATTGTGTGTGTGTTTCTTTTAAATTTTGTGAGCCACCCAGATAACATGTAATACTGGGCAGTTATCCAAATGGTATTAAATAAACAAATGCCCCGGGTTCTGCACTCCTATTGAAACTTTACAGGTTGTAAACTAAACCTCTACACTGCTGATACATTTCACGGCTCTCCAGCAAGTGGCTGCATGTAGATTTGTACCTATTGTTTTATTTTACCTTCTTTTCTGATAGATAGGAACATAGGGCAAAAGCTGTCACATTTTCTGGAGCAAACTACCAAAAACTCCTAACGATTCAAAAGAAATGCATTCAAGACCTGCGCTGGCATACTAGAGAATCCAGTTCTGCAGAGTTGTCCACAATTATTGCCCGATTACTTTCCACTCTTCAGTCCTGAGAAGGGGGAGGGTGGAATAGTGGCATATTAGAAGCCTAATATCTGAGTGCATTTTTAAAAAATAAAAAAAGCTTAATAGAGATGGAATGCCTTGTGTTACAAACTGAAAGAACAAGAAAAGAGAAGAAAAGAAGGTAAACAGACAAGGTGCTAATCTCTGTGGCATTATGCAATATTGTGGTTATCTAATGACAGCAAGGCTATTCAATAGAAACCCCATTGTCTGAAGGAGAAAAGAAGAAAATCAGCACCAATATTGGAACCTACAAGAGAGGAAGGTGCAGTTGTTGTCTGAAGATGGAAAGTTTCCAAACTCCACAGGAACAGGAGGGGGAAGAGGAGGACTGGCCACATTTATTGGCTCCACCCATACCTGGAGAGGATCTTTTATTGCAGCACCTGTAGATATATATCTCTCTCTGTATGGCCCAGCACTTTGCTTCACTCCCTTGGCATCCCAGACAGAGCAGAGACTTTCACACCTTCGTTGCCATTCCACCTGCTCCAGTGCAACCATGAGAAAAGAAATTTGCACCATCGCTTTTCTCCGAGCTGTCTTCTGCGAGTTCTTAGCCACGCTGCTCTTCGTCTTCTTCGGTTTGGGCTCAGCCCTGAAATGGCCTTCGGCCTTGCCAAGCGTCCTCCAGATCGCCCTGGCTTTCGGCTTGGCCATTGCCACGATGGTGCAGACATTTGGTCCCATCAGCGGCGGTCACGTCAACCCAGCAGTGACCATTGCCTTCTTTGTAGGGAACCAGATCTCTTTCCTCCGGACATTGTTCTATGTTGCAGCCCAGCTGATCGGTGCCATCGCCGGGGCAGGCATACTTTATGGGGTGACTCCTTCTAACGCCCGTGGCAACCTGGCAGTCAACGCGGTAAGTACTTGCTATGGCTGTGGATTAGATTCGTGATATTGGTGGTTTGGCACCTCGGGCCGGCAAGTGCCCCTCAAAGGGGACCTGGCTTCTCAGGAGAGACCTGAACTTAGCCTCTGGAGAGCTTGTGGCTCAAGAGATCCCACCAGCACATTATGCTGTAGAGTAAGAATAGTCATGGAAGTTTGCTGGTAGGACAGGTTAATTGTGCCTTGTAATTTTCAATGCAGCGTTTCTTCCAAAGGTCTCTCATATCCAAGCAAATGAGTCAGCCAGTCCCAGAGAGAGAGAGAGAGAACTGTACTTTTTCTTTAACTCCAGCTTTACCATTTGAAGAATGATCTGGGGAGCAGGGCAGATGTGCAGATGTTGATTCCTTTTAGAGTTGTTGTTTTTCAAAACGATAATAATTTGGAACCATTTCAAACTGTTGATGCTCAGTTGGTGCATGTTGCCTTGTGTCCTCTTGGAAAGGCATTGACTTCTTTCCCACTATTTCCCAATGGAACAATAATTTATAATAACAGTTTATTATTTATACCCTGCCCATCTGGCTGGGTTTCCCACTCCAAAAGCTACTCCTGCAGTCCAGTGGACAGCATTCAGTACCTATGCTCAGGGATGTGGGAAGGAAGAGTAAATTAGCTACACACAAGCCCAACAACTGTGAACACAGAGTTTCCCATTTGCTTCCCATGTGTGAGCATGGATCTCTTCAGATCCCTGTGAAAGGTCAGTTCAGCCCAGGATGAAGCTGAAAGATCCAACAGTCTTCAGCACACTAAACTCTATGCTGGGCTGTGTATTGAATTAAATGGACCATCCGGGAAGGTTTAGAATCCTCATTAGACCTGGACAGGAAAAGGCACAAGACCAGCTAAGCCAGCAGCAGAAGGAGGATATGGGAAGCACAACATAGTGAAAATTCAGAACACCCTTTGCCAACCTGGTGCTCCCCAGATGTTTTGGACTTCAGCTCCCTTCAGCTGCAGCCTGCAGAGCTAATGCTAGGGGATGGGGGGAGTTTTAGTCCAAAGCATCTGTAAGGCATTAAGGCTGGTTGGTTGGCATTGATCTTTCTCGGGAGACAGCAGAAGAGTGCGCCTTCAGGGGTGAAGTCAAACTTGTAGTGCTACAGCGCCTGCTGTGGAAAGGGAAGGGAGTCAGTGTTAAAGGCAACTGGAAGTTCCAGGTTTCCATTGTAAGAGCACAAATTTCCTACCAAAGGAAATCAGATTTTTTTACCTACTTGTCCAATGCTATGCTATAGCTAAGGATCCAGCTTACTTCCCCTTGTTTCCTAATTTTCACCAGCAACCATTCTTCTGCTCCTATTAAACTTTTAGTTAGCATGCAGAGACGCAAAAGGGAATCTTCGGACTGCTCTGCATTTCAATCTCTCTTGCATTATCCACATTAACACTGAATTGTAGCTCTGGATTGTTGTCCATGTAGAAGAGGAAGCTGGAAGGAGAAACATTTGTAATGTAGATAAGCCACCTGCCCACTGTTGCTTTGATATTTGCATTACAAACCTGCCCCCAAAGCAAGAATTACCTTAAACCTCATGTGTGTCAAGATGCAAACTGCCTGACCAGAGGGCTTAAAATCTATTCCCCCCCCCTCTGAATTTCATTGACCCGCAACATACCTATGTAAATCCCAAATGCTTATAGTTCCTTCTAACTCCCCTCTTCTAAATGTAAGGTAGAGACTCATTTAATGGAGCCAGGGAACATTCTTTTAAGGCTGCCTAAAAGAGGATCCTGGTATCTGCTCCTGAATTGTTGCAAATCCCATAGCTTCCCCCTGCATTGTTCTTCAGCAGGTATTAGCTGTTGTAAAGCGCATTTGAAGGAGATAAAGCATTTGCCAAGAGATAATATCTCAGGGCTAGGTTGATGAGGCTGTATGAGAAATCAGTAACAAAAGAGAGATAAATGAAGGAAATAAAAGATGGACAGAGTGATAGACCATTGAAAAAACAATGAATGCCTTGTATAACTCCAACTCCTGTTGCTTCTTAAAGTTCCTTTCCTGTCCTATGGAGAGAGGGGTTTATAATTCCAGTTTTGTTCTGTTGAAGCTCAGTTAGCTGAATTGTTTATTTAGTATTATTAAGCACCACACCTCCAGCAAGCTTGGCAGTGTCCAAGTACAGAGTGAAGTGCAGCTCAGAGGAATGAAATCTAATAGCAACCGTGAAGTCTTATTACACTTTGGGGTTTGCTGTTTTCTTAACAACCACCCTTAAGAGTAACCTCTACTTAGTTGGAAGTAGTTTTTCTTGGTTTTAAGCAGGAGTTAGTTCCAGAGATGAATGTGCAAGATTGTAACCGCAGTCTCTTCTCTTCCATCCTGACAGCTCAGCAACAACACAACCGCAGGCCAGGCTGTGGTGGTGGAGATGATCTTAACTTTCATGCTTGTTATGTGCATCTTTGCCTCGACTGACAGCCGCCGGCGCGACCATGTGGGCTCTCCATCCCTGTCTATCGGACTGGCTGTCACTCTGGGCCACCTCGTTGGGGTAAGTGTTTTTCTACTCAGGTTTTCTTTTAGGAACGTGGGGAGCTGTCTGATGTTTTGAGTCAGGCTATTAGTCCATCGAGCTCAGGTTTGTCCAGAAATACTTGGCAGCAGCTCTCCAAGGTGCAGGTGGCAGGGGCTGAACCTGTGACTTTCTGCGTAGAAAACAAAGTGGTGGTACAGAAAGAAAAGGAAGGGGGAGATGGAAAGAGTGAAATGCCCCCACATCATGGCAGCCTTGAGTGCTGATCACTTGGGGGGGGATGTGGGGCCACAGTCACTTGAGCACAGGGAGAATAATAATAAGAATAATAAATTTTTATTTATATCCTGCCCTCTCCAGCCAAAGCGAGGCTGAGAGTGGCTAAAAACAGTAAAAGTAATACAGCATTCTAAAATCAATTCATTCTAAAATCAATTCAAACTCAAATTAATGGCAACCATTGGGCTAGAGTTCTGTGAGGATTGCCAAAGGAGGGGTTCAGGCTGTGCCTTGGCCAAAGGCCTGGTGGAACAGCTCTGTCTAGTCTCTTCTGACAGAGCGTTCCACCAGATCGGGGGCCACACCCGAAAAAGCCCTGGCTCTGGTTGAGGCCAGCCTAACCTCCCTGTGGCCCGGGACCTCCAAGATGTTTTTGTTTGAAGACCATAAGGTCCTCCATGGGACATACCAGGAGAGGCGGTCCCATAGGTACAAGGGGCCTAGGCCGTATAGGGCTTTAAAGATTAAAACCAGCACCTTAAACCTGTTCCTGTACTCCACCGGGAGCCAGTGCAGCTGGTATAGCACCGGGTGAATGTGATCCCACGGTGAAGACCCCTTAAGGAGTCTCGCCGCGGCATTCTGCACCCGCTGGAGTATCTGAGTCAGTCTCAAGGGCAGCCCCATGTAGAGTGAGTTACAATAATCAAGTCTGGTGGTGACCGTTGCGTGGATCACAGTGTCTAGGTCAGGGTGAGAGAGGTAAGGAACCAACTGCTTAGCTTGGCGGAGATGAGAGATGGGAGCTCCATGCAAAGAATCCTATGGCTTCTGTCATTTCTGCAGTAGGAAGCAGTCTTCATAAAATCAAAGAACTGTAGAGTTGAAAGGGATACCAAGGCTCATCTAGTCCAACCCCTGCAATGCAGGAATCTCAGCTCAAGCATCCATGACCGATGGCCATCCAATCCCTGCTTAAAAACCTCCAAAGAAGGAGAGTCTTATGCCAAGTCAGATGTTTCCCTATCTAACCCAGTGTTGTCTGCTCTGACCAGCAATGGCTCTCCAGGGTTTCGGACAGAGTATGGGTTGAATCCAATGCTAACCCTACTCAGAGTTGACCCATAGAAATGAACACACATGACTAACTTAGATCTGTCTACTCTGAGCAGGACTAGCTTTGGATACAATCATATTTCTCATCCTTTACTACCGGTGCCTTTTTAACTGAAGAAGCCAGGATTGGAAGCAAATACATTTTGCATGCTAAAGGTGTGCTGTACTATAGAGCTATGGCCTGTTTGGGTAGAGCAGAGGCAGGGAACCCATGGCCCTCGTGTAGAGATGCAGCATTCGCATGAAAGTGCTTGTGCACACAAGCAGGATTCCTACCGCACCAAGCATGGCCGGGCTGAGAATCTGATAGCAGCTCCATGGTGTGGGGAATGCTAGAAGGGAGAATTTGCAGGGATTGCCTGACTTTTGCAAAGCAACAACAACAAACCTATGGTTACGTGGAACATACTCAATAAACACACAAAAGGTAACCGGCTTTACTTTTGAATAAATAAGGTATACTATTCATGTGTGGGACGTAGGTGGCGCTGTGGGTTAAACCACAGAGCCTAGGACTTGCCGATCAGAAGGTCGGCAGTTCGAATCCCTGCGACGGGGTGAGCTCCCGTTACTCGGTCCCTGCTCCTGCCAACCTAGCAGTTCGAAAGCACGTCAGAGTGCAAGTAGATAAATAGGTACCACTCCAGCGGGAAGGTAAACGGCATTTCCGTGCACTGCTCTGGTTTGCCAGAAGCGGCTTAGTCATGCTGGCCACATGACCCGGAAGCTGTACGCCGGCTCCCTCGGCCAATAAAGCGAGATGAGCGCCGCAACCCGAGTCGGCCACGACTGGACCTAATGGTCATGGGTCCCTTTACCTTATTCATTGTATCAATTTGTAGATTTCAACAGAAGTCAACGAAAAAAGCAGAAGACTCAGTGGATCAGTTCATTCTCTAGTCAGTTCATGCATAAGGTCCATACATGTAGAAGTATCTATTCCACCTGTCTGTTCAAAGAGTCCAGTAATCCACATGAAGGGTTGTTACAGTTCCACAGAATCCTTTTACAGAGTCTCAGACAAGGATTTCCGGAATATTAGCCTTGTTTCTCCATCCTAGGCTTCATGGCAAAAATGACCGGGAAAATCAGAAACCAGGAAGAGAGAAACTTTAATAAGGAATAGGAAAAATTTACAAATTACCTAAGAGAACACTGTAAACAGCTAAAAGTTTTGGCAGAATTTGAGTAATGCTTGTAATGTACTATAAACGAAGGTAAAAATGGACTACTTTAAGAAAAATAGAGAAAATATATGATGCAGTTGAAAAAGATTGAAAATGGAAACCATGGAAGGGTGGAGGGAAGTCCAATGAATCAGGGAATCCTAAATGTTGATGGTTATGTCTAATGTTTGAATTTAAATGTGTACTGCAAAACTGAATTTAAAAAAAGATTATAAACATTGGAATTACAAGAAATGTTTAGATGCCTAACGAACACCTCCCCTCTTCTCCACAGATCTATTTTACTGGCTGCTCTATGAATCCTGCCAGGTCTTTTGGACCTGCTGTTGTCATGAAAAGATTCAGCAGTGCTCATTGGGTAAGAAGTTAGAGCTTTTCACTCGGAAGTAAAAGACAGTCACAGGAAATAGGCAATGAAAACTGACCCTTAGCTGCTGCACGGCTAGGGTTTACTGGATGCAAAACCAAAGTCACACATATTTTAATACAGAAGTATTTCAGTGTAAAAGATAATGCACAGTGGGAATAGACAATGTGCTTCCCTTCAGATGACTACCACTTCCATCATTCCAAAATAATGGAATGGCAGAAACTAATGGGAGCTTTAAATTACAAGGCACCATGTTGGGTAACTCTGGTGTGTGTGTGTGTGTGTGTAACTTTTCATCTATGTTTTAGAACTGTGTTGGGCCACCAAATTTCAACAAGATTCACAATGCCATGAGCACAATGGTGGTGATATATGACTCAGAAATTGGCCACCTTCCCATATATTCTCCTTCGTATTGTAGCTGCATCTGTGGTCCCTAAAATGTGGAGTTGAAATCCAAATATGTACTGAGGGAGTGCAGATCACCAACCACCATTTCTGATTCCTTTAAAATGTCTTGACTGTTTTGGCCCAGCCAGGGACCTCCAAATTTGCTGTGAAATTTTGCTTTTGACGAAAGAGAGATTGCACCCTTGAGAAATTATGCAAATTTTAGTGAAATTCATTTTGCTTCCTTTGAAATTCATCAGAAGAGCTGCCCAAGCAGGAACCGTGGGGAAATAGCTGTAATGTCTGGCCCCCCAGGTTCAGAGATCACCCATTCCTGTTCTGGGACTGGCCAACCAAAGAGGAAAGGGTTGCTCTCTGTTGCTCCACATGCAACTATCTACATTGCAGAGCCACATCCCCTTAGGAGTAATCTGTTGGGGGCTGCATGGTGGCAGGGGGCTAGGAAGAAGTCAGCAGTGGGTGGGGCTAGAGCCAAAAGCGAGTGTGTCAACCTCTTTCACTCTCCTACCCTCTCTTCTTTCTTTCTTTCTTTCTTTCTTTCTTTCTTTCTTTCTTTCTTTCTTTCTTTCTTTCTCTTCCCTTTTCATTCTCTCTCTGTCACCCCTTCTCCCTCATTTTCTCTGTGCCACTCCCTTTTTCCTATTTCTCTCTGCCCCTCCACCTCTCTCTCACTATGTGTTACCCGTTCAATCTCTCTCTCTCTCAATTCTGTCTTAGTAGACTGTGTGCAGATAGCTAAGTCAGAATGCATTGTCCTATTTTCCAGGGACAGTCCCAGAGATTTACAGTTTCTGATTTCATCCTGGAATGTCCCGTCTTTTCTTAGGATGTCCCTAATTTCATTGGAGAAATGTTGGAGGGTATGGAGTTATTCGACTCCCAAGCAATCTGAAGTCAGTCCTGTATAGGGAAGTTTTTAAATGTTTAATGTTCTTCTTCTTGTTGTTGTTGTTAGTGTTGGAAGCCACTCAGTGTGGCTGGGGCAACCCAGTCAGATAGGCGAGGTATAAATAGTAAAATTATCATTATTATTAAATAGGACATCCCTATTTTCATTGGAGAAATGTTGGAGGGCTTGTGAATGGCTAGCTTGCAAAATGCTTTTGAAATTAGGCCAAGGGCTTGCCTACCTCTGCCCAAACCCAAGAGGCATTTCTTGCATGGAAGATACGGCACAAGATGAATCAACCACCTCTGCTCTGGCCTCACTGGCACAAAGGAGCCTAAAAGTCTTTGGACAGCTTCTAACTCCTTCCCTTGGTTCCTCAGGTCTTCTGGGTTGGCCCCATCGTTGGAGGCATTGTGGCCTCTCTGCTTTACAACTACCTTCTGATGCCTCATCCAATGAACATGTCAGAGAGGGTCGCAATTGTGAAAGGCACTTACGAGTCGGAAGAAGAGTGGGAAGAGAAAGAGAAAAGCATAGAGATGGCCTCCTGCAAATGAGAACGCTCTGGACGAGAAGGTAGAGAAGACTCAAACACCCCCTGATGCCAAATGAACACTGACCAAATGCCTTGCAATTTAAAGAACCAAGATAGCTTCCACTGATGCCTGGGGACCGAAGAGGGAATCAGGGGGACATTAACTTGTGTAAATAACCATTGTGAGTGTGAGTGTGCGTGTGGGTGTGGGTGGGTGCATGGGAAGAAGAAAGCTGGAAAATGGATGGTTTGAGCACAGTCCGTTTTGGGAGCAAGGCATTAATTCAAAGTGCTGCACCAAACAAGAATCGTATTGTAACGTCTCAGGACCGGCAAAGACCTGCAAGTGTTCTAGAGTTATGCCTGGCACCTTAGCTTTTGCAACTGTGCGAGGGGTGGGTGTGTTAATAGTTTCTTTAGCAGTTTATATTTCCCTTCCTGATGGGCTGCAGGACAAGTACCCCCAGGTCCACATATACTCTGGGCTTTCAGGGTTTGGGGGCAAAGTTGCCTGAGCTTGAATTTCCTAGGCTTGGTCCAGCTTCATATATGCAATAATGCTTGCAACTAGCCCTTTTTTGTATGCTTAATACATCTCCAGCCCACATACACTGTAAATATTCACATGAACCCCTCAGGTCAAAGTTACAGTGGGCTTTATGGAGTGATACATTGGACAGTGAGATGAGAATTCGTGTGAAACACCCCAGCCTTTAAAGAAAAAGACTGCCACATTCACGGAGAAAAGGAAAACACCATCCTGACTCTTGCCTTGCCTTGGTTTCCATCTTCCATGGGTTCAAGCAAGCAGCAAAAGGAAGAGAAACAATTTCTAGATCTACTGTATAAAGCACAAAGCCCTTTCCTTAGACGGGTGGACATCCTTGCTCCAGCTCGACACTTCTGCCTCTAGTCAGTGTGTGAAAGGATTGCTAGCATTTGCGTTTGACCAGGTATCAAGAGGTTAAGACCTAGAGGAGGCAGAGCCAGGAGTCAGGATGGGGGAGTGGGATTAGTAGGAGTGGAGCCAATAAAATCCAGAGGTTTGCTGCTGCAGCTGGTGTTGGCAGAGGTGTCAGACCCAACCTGTGCTTGAAGGGTGAAGGATCTGCACAGGAGATCACATGTGAGAGTATTCTCAATTGCTGCCCCTGAACAAAATCTCCCCTGTGGCTCTGGGCCCTTGCAACTCCTCCTTGCTTGGTCTGAGGAAAGGTGTTGGCCACAGAGGAAACAGGCACAACTGCAGGCTGCTAGCTCAGTCACTCACGCAGCAGTGTGTGAAATGGACCATTTGGCTCAGCTCCTGAGGACAGGATGAGGGTCACCTTCGGAGATCAAAACACGTTGCAGGTGCACTAAGTGGGAGAGGTGCAGCTGAATTTCACTTCAAGAAAAGAAAAATCAGCTTGAAACAAAAATCTTACTAGCCGCAAATTCTGGCTGTTGAACAAAATAATTTGGCAACAGAATCAGATTTTAAAACAAAAAAACATCACTGAAATGTCTGGGGAGAGTTTTGTTGTTTGCTCGGTTGGCAGCCCAATTAAAGGGAAGGTAGTTTTGGGTGCTTCATCCAGAGGTGAGCACAGGTATGATGAGGAACTGGACCAAAAGTCAGTCCTCCTGCAGCTGTGGGGGAAGTCAGAGATGTGCAAGGAAAATCAATCCAGAAAGAATGATCTATCCATTGACCCTTTCCAAAGTGTTATATAACTTGAGCTGGGCGGGGAAAGACTGCTGTTTTCTGCATTGGCCGCTGTCTTGCTGAGTTTATTTCCTGTTTAATGCAATTTCATTTATTATTATGAGGGTCTCTGTAATATATTGTATTATTTATTATGAATAAAAAAAACTAAAAAAACAAAAAACAAAACAGTGCAACAACATCAATGGCTCAGGGATATGTCAATGTGGGTATAGTGGTCCTCACAGAGAACCAGGGAGACTCAATGGTAGCCTGTCAGGATGAGAGAGGGAACATTTTTCATCTCAGGGCCATATTTCCTTCTGGACACCTACTGAGGGTCACATGCCAGTGGGTAGGGGGCACAAGCAAAAGTGAGTAGAGCAACAAATGTGAATTTTACCTCTGTACTGGTGCCAAATGCATTGCTCTGCTTTCCTTTGGACCACATTGGCAAAGCCAAGAGGGGGGTCTGGTTATCTGGGCAGCCCAGGACCTCCATATACACTGTCCAGGCTTACGCCCTAGAGAGAAGAAGAAGAAGAAGAATTTGGATTTGATATCCCGCTTTATCACTACCCTACGGAGTCTCAAAGCGGCTAACAATCTCCTTTCCCTTCCTCCCCCACAACAAACACTCTGTGAGGTGAGTGAGGCTGAGAGACTTCAGAGAAGTGTGACTAGCCCAAGGTCACCCAGCAGCTGCATGTGGAGGAGCGGGGAATCAAACCTGGTTCACCAGATTATGAGTCCATTGCTCTTAACCACTACACCACACTGGCTCTCTTCAGTGGAGAGGTCACTTTGCTGCTGCTAACAGAGCAAAAACCAATGTGGGAGGCAGCAGTTATGTTACCAGTCTCCGCAACCCCACAGGCACTGTGATTCTCCAGCGGTTTGACTTCACCCCCGGAGGTGTACACCATTGTCTCTTGAGACAGACGGATGCCAACAACAACAACAATAGGCAACACTCGTACATAGCTGTCAACTTACAGATTTGAAAATAAGGGACCAGCAGCCTCAAAAATAAGGGATCAGCAGCCAAAATAAGCACAGGTATGTTCAACTTCTGAGCCCCTCTGAGCCAAAGGCAGAAAGCCCAGCCAGCAGCCAAACAAAGCCTCAAGTGGTGGTTCCTACAGTGCAGCAACCCAGCGAAGGGGATGCAGCAAGGAAAACCACCATCGCCTCTCCGTTGGGAAGCACTGAGCAAAGGCAAGTCCCCAGGCAATGCGGCCGATTTGATCAGCACAAGGCATGCAAGCTCCATCCCCCAGTCGTTCTTAGACTCATTATTGGGTGAGCAACACAGCCAAGCAACACAGTTGGAGCCTCCCTCCTCCCTGGCCGGCCGGCAAGGAGGGAGAGGAGCTGCTTCCTTTGAAACCCAGGAAATTTAAGGGACGTCATCAATAAGGGACAGCAGCAGGACATGGTGCTAGGATAAGGGACTGTCCCGCCAAATAAGGGACGCTTGACAGCTATGCACTCGTATCTATCTTCCATCTTCCATCCAGGCAAGGAAGAGGCATTATTAGAAATCAAGTACCCCAGAGTCGTCCGCAACTGGACCTAACGGTCAGGGGTACCTTCACCTTTTTACTCCTGGTGAGGACTGTGACTCAGTAGGATGTGTGGCCTGGGGAAAATCTCAAGGGGCAAACAGAGGCCAGGAAGGTTACATTTGGCCCCTAGGTCTGGGGTTCCTGACCTCCCCACCCACCCACCCTGCCCACACACACATGAAGGGTTTCTGCCATATGCTGTCACAAGATAATCCAGGGCACTGTTCTGTAAGGAGAGATACTTTTGCTGCAGCTGCTCAAAAGCACAGCATAATTCACCTGCTGTGAATCTTAAAAGAAAGAAGCATGGCCAATAAACCAAATAAACAAAGAGTTGCACTGCAACGCTGATGGACAATGAGAGCAGGGTGGTATACTTTGCAGAGTCCTCTGTTCTTATACAAAATTCACAACCATAAGATGTAGGGGTGTTCATTCAGTTAGATGGCTTTAAAAGGAGATTTGGCAAATTAATGGAGGATGACATTATCAATGGCTACCAGTCACAAAGACTTTATACCTTGGGGAACAGCTAAGGGCAGTTCTGGTACTTACGCCATGCCTGCAGTCTTTCTATACCATGGGAGATAAAGTGCTAGATGTGACTGTGGACTGATCCTCTTCTGATATCCCTATATAAAGGACCTCCTATCTGGTTTAAAGGTGCACACAGGCCAATTGGTCACAGTGTTCTCCACTAAGGTGAGATGTTTTGCCTTTCTATTTAAATTAAAAAACCCTCCCCTAAATTTACGTCAGTACATATCAATTAGCATAAATATGCAAAATATATGCAAATGTGTGTGTGTTTGTCATTTTCATTTAGTGTGCTGCGTTTCCTCTTTTTTGGCAACATGTAAGTGGCCACCCTAAATGGAAGACACCCTAAATGTGCTTTTAAGAACCATCGCAAGGCATGCTACATGGGCATCTATGAAACCCACTTCAGTCCAACACAAAATAATGCTTCCCTCCCTCACCTTAATTGTAGCTGATGCTTGGTATCTCTTTTGTAGAAATCCCATCCAACCACAGTGGGGAAATGAAACACTGTACCTGTCAAAAAGCTCTCCTACATCCCTACTAGCCACCCCCATTCCTAACTATGATCCAGAAATAAGCCCGTTATGTTTTGGTGAAAAGGGTTGGCTGGGGGAGGGGGTTCGGCAAATGTGACTGAGCAGCTTGCCAATGCTTCTGCAGCGATTGCTTTGACAGAAGGGAGGTGGGTGGAGCACTTACAATAGCAGTTCTTCCAGAAATATCTGGCCACAACAGAAGATTCATCAGAGTACCCAAGATTTCATGGTGCCAACCTTCCTGGTCCCTCCCCCCTCCTTTCAGGTAACCAGCAGAGACTCAGCTGTGAGTGCTGCTGCCCCAACCCAGCATCTATATATCTATATTTAGCTATCTACCTATCTCTTACTGCAAGAAAACATGTCGAGTCCAGAGGCTCTGAACATGTTGATTAAGGTCATGGGAAGCTGCATTATACCATGCCAGACCATTGGTGCCATCTGTCTCAGCACTGTCTACACAGATTGGAGCAACTCTCCAGGGTTTCATATCTGGACAATTCCCAGCTCTACAAGGGACTGAACCCAGGACCTTCTGCATACAAAGCATTATATATATCTTTTTAAAGTCTTTAACTTTTTTATTATTTAAAAAAGCAAAGCAATAGAAAATACATTGTTTTTAGAGTTTAACACTACACACATTTTACATGTTTACATTTACAATTTACGCTTTAATCCATATTGTGACTTTTGAGTTTTCACATTATTTGATCTTTTCAGACTTCATAGCAGCAGAAATACAGTGGGGCCTCGCAAGACGAAAAGAATCTGTTCCGCGATTCTCTTTGTCTAGCGGTTTTTTCGTCTTGCAAAGCAAGCCCATTGATGGCTTAGCGGATTAGCGATATTAGCGGCTTAGTGGCTTTTAGCGGCTTTTAGTGGCTTTTAGCGGCTTAGCAGATAAGCGGCTTAGCGGCTTAGAAAAAGGGGGGAAGGGGGGGAGTCAGAAAAACTCGCAAGACATTTTCGTCTTGCGAAGCAAGCCCATAGGGAATTCGTTTTGCAAAGCACCTCCAAAATGGAAAACCCTTTCGTCTAGCGGGTTTTTCGTCTTGCGAGGCATTCGTCTTGCGGGGCACCACTGTATCTAATATCCGTATTTCCACAATAGTCAAAACACCAATTTTTTTGGTAACCCTTGATCTATTCCATCCAGTCTTTTCCTTTTCAAATTTGGAGCTGGGTTTTGCTGCTCTTTCAAGGCTTCTGCAGGGGAATTGGGTCTTGGCAACTGGCTTCCAGGTGTTGGTGCTGGCTGATTGCTAAAATACTTCTGTTTTAGTGCCTGAGTAGCTGTGACCCTGGACATGGGTGCCGCTGTGGGTTAAACCACAGAGTCTAGGACTTGCCAATCAGAAGGTCAGCGGTTCGAATCCCCGCAATGGGATGAGCTCCCGTTGTTCGGTCCCTACTCCTACCAACCTAGCAGTTCGAAAGCACGTCAAGTGCAAGTAGATAAATAGGTACCTCTCTGGCGGGAAGGTAAATGGCGTTTCCGTGTGCTGCTCTGGTTCGCCAGAAGCGGCTTAGTCATGCTGGTCACATGACCCAGAAGCTGTACGCCGGCTCCCTTGGCCAATAAAGCGAGATGAGTGCTGCAACCCCAGAGTGGGTCACGACTGGACCTAATGGTCAGGGGTCCCTTTACCTTTACCTTTAGCTGTGACCCTAGTAGAAAGATTAAATGTAAATAAGCCTTGCATCAGTTCTAGCAAATCATCACCAACAGCACTGAAGATGTGATGAAGTGGATTCCAGGGAAACTATCCCTGAGCTACAGCCCTGATTGCTTCATACTACCAAATCCCTGTTGTTGTGATGGCACTCAGGTGTCAGGCTTCAGAGAATCCAATCCCTCCCATCGTGTCAGCCAAGAAGCAGATAAACAAGAGAGTTCTTACCAAGTGGTTTATTCAATATTCACAGAGAGAAACAAAGGAATGTGGTCTCTCTTAGAAAATGGCGTTGCTCTGAGTAAGGTCCCACTCCGTCTCTCCTATTCTACACTATCCCTGTGCTGGCTGATCTGTGCTTTCTGCCTCTGAGCTTTCTATTCTACTCAATGCATGCCTGGTCCTGGGAGAGGGGGTAGGTCAGGAGAGGGGGTGGGTCTTTCTAAAGACATTGAGTGTGTCGACTGTCTCTCGCCTGCTGCTCTCCCAATATTTCCCAGCTTCTCCACTCTGCAGCCTCTGAACTATGTCCTTCTGCAAACCACTGTTCTAAATCTATACTGTCCTCCTCA
This sequence comes from Podarcis cretensis, assembly GCF_951804945.1. Classification (NCBI taxonomy): domain Eukaryota; kingdom Metazoa; phylum Chordata; class Lepidosauria; order Squamata; family Lacertidae; genus Podarcis; species Podarcis cretensis. The sequence goes on from NC_137171.1 coordinate 7,663,069, forward strand.
TCTCGGGAAGATTCAGGAAGAGGGGGACAGTCCCCACCACTCCTCCTCAGTCCAGTCCCAGACACCGGGTAGAATAAGGGCCCTGCAAATATTGCACAGACCCCCTGCCATGCCATATCCCCAGTAGAAGGGGCCAGCCCATCAAACTGGAAAGCAGGTGTGTGCTTTAATGCAGCAGTATTCCCAACTGCAGTACTGTACTTTCCTTTTCCCCACAGGGAAGATGGGCGTGCTCAGGGACAATAATGGAGAAGGAGGCTAAGCTTCGTTCATGACTTAGTGACCCCTAGTTATTGATAAGCAACCCTGCTGCTCTCAGCATAACCCTGACTTTTCATCTGCATAGCCCCATCCTGGTTCTGTTTCTTGGGGATCTTTCAGACTGTCCCTATTTTGAGGTAGAGTTCAATCACATGCTTGCAAATTCTGTCTATGCGGTTACAATTGGTCGGTGCAACAATGGCTGCTTACCTTCCACATGAGGGGAGGCGGCGGTTGCATTCCAGCATGGTTGTGGCAGTGAGGTGTCCATCCAGCAGGGTCCACAGCCATGGAAGAACATCACTTCCTGCTCCACTGGCCATTGGGGCTCACCTGTGGTTGTAGCCAATCGTAGGGATGCCCATTTCACCAGCAGGCAATGAGCTCTATCTGCTTGGCAAGAGCATTAAGGGTTGCTTGCAGCTGTGATTGGTTTGGCATTGAGGCGGTGGGAAGAGACTGACTCGAGCAGCAGATAAGGCATTGGGTTGGATCCTGAGTCTCATTGGGCAGTTGGTTGGGAGCCCCTCCCCGCCCACTGTCCAAGGAATCAGGCTATCCCGTTAAAGGGTTCCAGAGCATAAGTGCTTCTCTCCAGATGCCCAGATGAGGGCTGATGAGCCATAGCACCACAAATTGGCTGATCTTGGGTGTGGTCACCCTGATTTGATATGTGTCACAAGGCAATCCTTCACCTTAGTTAAGCCTGTGAAATAATGAAATAGCTGAAAGGCTGGTTGATTCAAGATACATGCCCAATGTTTGCACCAAAACCTGGTGACATCTGTAATCAATAAAGTTGTGGCCTGTTTACATCCCAAGTTGTCGTGTTTATTGCAATTTCACCTTGTCTCAGCCCATCGTTCATGACTTCAGTGTGCCTGGGGCCTGCAAACCCACCTTCTCCAAAAGATTGGACTTTTTGCGATAAGACAAGTGAAGGGAAAATGGACTGGGCAGTATTGGGTAACATTTGCCTTGAAATAACATAATCTAACCTCCCAGCTAACAAATCTGGATGAATGCTCAGAAAACAGGTTATGTGGACGTGCCCCTAGTCACATGGCAGTGGGACAGAATGTTGGGAAACTGCCTTTTTAAATAAAAGAGAGAGAGAGAGATGAAAACCAAGCTTTGTGCAAGCTGCAGTTAGCAAACAACCATTACTGTCATCAGACCATTATTGCAGGTTACTAATTCTGCAACAGATGTACTGTCTTAGCAGTTAGTGTTTTATAATCCTCTACTCTAAGCAACATGGTTTAAGCAATTTGAACAAGAACTTACATAACAACAAAGTCACATTTTTTTCCTATGTATTAATCAAGCATGAGGGTCTCTTGTCAATTGCAACTGTTTCTAGTGCCCTTCCCAAAGTCCTGGTGGTCCAGGAAGTCAGCATCGGATCCATAGAGCTCCTGACTAGAGCCTTGCAGTGAAAATCCTCTTTTTATTACCTAGACAGGGATCAGTTTCTACAAAGAGCGATGCCCCAGGCTCAAGCTTGTTTTGAGAGCCTTCTCATTTGCCTTAGATTCTGTGATCCCTAATCCTGTGTGAGGACAGATCAGTAAGGGAAAGAAACTCTGCACATGCTCAGAGACTTTTTTATTTATTATTACCTCCCAACCTCCCAAATTGAGCCTATTGGTACAAAAAACAAATTCTGGGGCTGAACCTAAGTGAACCAAGTCACAATTTAAGGCTTATTAGTAGATGTTACAAATATAGGAAAGTTCTTCCTCTAGAAGAGCTCTAACACCAATAAAAACATATTTTGGAAGCTATGTAGGACTGCTTTTTGTCTAAGAACTGGCATTTTCAATTTGGAGTAGGATTGCTGTCACTGAACCACTAAGAGTCCAAATGAAATGTCAAAAACACACTGATTAAAAGCTTTGATACCATCCACTCCATAGTAGCTCTTTATGCATATTGCCTAATTGAAGGTGGCTCATGTCAGAAATAATCACATTTAACCTTGTGGCAAGGACCTTTGACATAATCTTGATCTCCGTGACCAATTAAGAAGGTGGCCTCTAATGAGTGCTTCACTGTTTTGCCACGTGTTGAGAATGTTAGGAGGGGGAATGAGGCTATTCTTTAGCACATTGGGGATTGGAAATAAGGAAAGCACATGCCAATATATTTTTGGCAAACAAAGGTAATTATATACCCACACATGCCATTTGTTTTGAAGTGGAGAGGGGGTGTTTGTCAAACCAAGACTGCAATCCTATAGACACTTATTTAGGAGCAAGACAGAACATGGATAAAATTGGTTTGCATGCCAGTTATACATATACACACAGAGAGAGAGGAGGAAGCAAGATAAGTTAAAAGCAGGAGCAATGGGTGATGAAAGACAAAGTATTCCCTCCCTCATTCTACACTGTTGTGAAACCAGAGAGAAAATGGATATGACAAATATTTTCTACAAAGCTCAGAGACGACTAGGGGAAAGGGCATCGTTCGACTCTGTCTTCTTGGTTTACTGGCCAGTACCAACCAAGGGACGCGGGTGGCACTGTGGGTTAAACCACAGAGCCTAGGACTTGCCGATCGGAAGGTTGGCGGTTCGAATCCCCGCGACAGGGTGAGCTCCCGTTGCTTGGTCCCTGCTCCTACCAACCTAGCAGTTTGAAAGCACATCAAAGTGCAAGTAGATAAATAGGTCCCACTCCGGCGGGAAGGTAAACGGCGTTTCCGTGCGCTGCTCTGGTTCACCAGAAGCGGCTTAGTCATGCTGGCCACATGACCAAGCTGTATGCCAGCTCCCTTGGCCAATAAAGCGAGATGAGCGCCGCAACCCCAGAGTCAGCCACAACTGGACCTAATGGTCAGGGGTACCTTTACCTTTACCAACCAAGCTATGGGGAGGGGAGGTAAGCCAAACCACTGGGTTTTACTGCCACATTGGTTAATCTAGAATAGCTACTTTGAGCTGCATTCTGGACCCCCACCTCCAGCCTCCATGCACTTAGCTAAGGTTGTACACCCACACAACTGTTTGTCTGTAGGGCCTGTACTTGTGATCAGGAACCCTGATTGTTCCAGGGTTCCCAATCATGCATAAAGGCCCATTTCTGCATATGCAGAGCCTATAGCTCAGTGGGCAAGCATCTGCTTTGCATGCAGACAGTCCCAGCAGTAGGGCTGAGAGAGACTTCTGCCTGAATCCCTGCCTATCAGTGTAAACAAGACTTTGATGGACCAATGGTCTGACTCAGTATAGGGCAGCTTCCTATGTTCTCATGATGCCATTCTAACAACACACTGACTGTTAATTCCTCGAATCCACTTATTCTGCAGCACTGCTTATCATTGGAGGAGACTTCAATGCACGCATGGGTGTTAACGGCGTTAACTTATACACCCATTATAATCAGTTTCCGGAATCCGATACCTATTTAGATGGAGGCACCTCCCACCTATCTAAAGATCATAGATGTAACTACTCAGGGCTTTGTTTAGCCCAGGCTGTAAGGCGGAGTGACCTGCTAATATTAAACAGTAATAGAGAGGGAGATTGGCCCCGGGGAATATACCCATTTTACAAAGTTCAGAGGCAGTGTCATAGATTATATTGCAACCTCACGATTTGCACATTAGTTTGTTATGGAGTTTGAAGTGGGCCACAATATTGAAAGCGATCACCTTCCCTTAACAATGGTACTCTCAGGTCTGCAACTTAACAACTCTTCCTTAAAAACTCAGTTTATCTCCAGCTCAAACTTAGGCATAACCACAGCCAATAGAATTAAATGGATGCCATTACTTAATTTAGCATTGACTCACTTTCTTCATACAGATGATTTAAAGGCTATCCACACTGCTATTATTTCAGCTACTTCCGCTGCTGAGGCCATGAAATCATTTAAGACATTGACTGATAGGCTGCAAGGCCACTTAAGAATTGAGATTACAAACAGTGGCTCAAAAAGGCTTTTAGAATCTATCAGCTGGTTTGACAAAGAGTGCAAACAGGCTAAAAGACACCTGAAGAGAGTTTACCACAAATATAAGAACACTAGATCTCCCCTCTTACTGCATGTGTCTCCCTCAGACAGAAGTATAAACTTCTGATGAAATGGAAAAGACAGAAAGCAGAAAGAAATGCTTGGCCCAAAGTGCCAAAATTCTGACACATTTTTTTCACACAAAAGGTGGTAAACAGATACCATCAGTCCTGGAAGTGTTCCAAGCTAAACCCCTAGCACAGTTATTGTATGGGGCTCAGATGTGGACAGGCTCTCACCTTGGATCGACGGACGCTGTCCAACCAAAGTTCTTAAGGCAAATTTTCTCTGTGCCACCCTGTGTCACAAACGCATCGTTGCACCTAGAGGCTAATCTTCCCTTGGTAGAATTACAGATCTGGCATAGGACACTTAACTATTGGCTTCACCTAAACTCAAATCTCCCCGGTCTAATATCCGTAGTGCTGCAAGATAGTCACAAAAGCGCCTGGACTAAAATTGTCTATCAGAAACTTCACTCTTGTGGTTTATCACCACAACAGCTACTCACTTTGGGTTTTAGTAAAGCAAACAGTCTAATTTGTCAGCGCCTAAATGATACTGAGTGTCAGAACAACTTGGCCACAATAAGGAAATTTTGCCCATGGTATGACTAGTTTCCACCTTCCCATTTTGACTCTCTGGCACTCTATCTGCATAACCTAGCAATTCTAAAATATAGAAGCAGTTTTAGTCTCGCAAGATTGAATGTATTGCCCTCGGCTGTACTTGAGGGACAATTCGAACAGATTCCACATGAAAAACGTTTATGTCCCTGTGGAGATGGCAGTACCAAATCAGTGGGGCATGTCCTTCTGGCTTGCACTCTTTATAAAGACTTGAGGAATGAGATTATCACCCTTCTTTTATTGTCCATTCCAGGTCGCCCAACCTCTGTTACAGTGTCCTTTCTCTTGGCAGATCAAGATGAGCAGATGACAGCAAAGGCTGCAAGGTTTTTAGATGGGGCAATCAGAATAAGATCCACTTTTGACTATTGATTCAAAACCCTAAAATGTATTTTATATAATTGACTTTTTATTTCTATTCTTTGTATATTGTATAGTTGTTTTATTATTGCTGTGACCGATGGCTGACGCAAATAAAGATTCATTCATTCATTCATTCATTCACTGACTGTGAAGGTTGGAGTTGGAAACCCATGAAAGGCAGGTGAAGAAGACATTCAAATGAAGAAAATGCCGTAAGTTGTGCTAACTGGCCTGAGTAGTTTTCAATAAGCACTTAAACTCCATCATTGTTGGCATCTAACTTCTATGGGGAGGTGGGTCCTGCCCATGAGAGAAGGCCCTCTCCATGGTCACCACAAGATGGACATCTGCAAGATGAGGTATAATCAGGAGGGCCTCACTTGCAAAGTCATCCACAAAGGTCCAAAAGCCCCCCTCCTTCTTTTAAAACAAACAAATCTGTGTCTTTAGCAGGCATAACTAGTACTTTGCACCCATTTATTTGTTTTGCAGCAGTAATCACTGAGGGTACCATTGTTTATGTTCCTAGCAATATACATAGATGCAGACGATGAATCAGTTTGTTTTGAGCCCTCTGGACAGGATAATCTAGACATTAAAAGAACTTATAAACAAAACAAAAATTAAATTAAATTATTACTTTACCTGAGAATGATGCAATGCCTGCTACAGACCTAATTTAAAGTGAAAATCCTTCTTTTCCACAAAAAAGACAGTAGCACTTGCTATCATGCACCTCTTCATTGTATTTCCTCATAAGCCACTTTGACATTCAAGCCCAAGAGGAGCTTTGGCATACAGGGTGGTTTTTGTCCCAGTTATTATTGTTATGTGAGCACACTAGCAGTTTCACAAATACCACAGCACTGCCAACTACCATGATGCATCAAGATATAAGCTCCTATGCATCAACAATAAAGGAAGTGCTAGCTTAGACAACTTCGAAAGGGGATTAGACAAATTTTCAGAGGCTGGATCTTTCATCAGCGATGAGCCAAGATGGTTATACAGGACATGCATCTTTAATAGCAACACATGTCTGAATACCAGCTCCCAGGAAGCAACAGTAGGAGCAGGCTATTGCCCTCACACCTTGCTTCTGAGCTGCCTAGAATAATCTGGTTGGCAGGACTAGGTCTGATGCAAGACGAGGACTAGGTCAACCTTAGTCTGACTCAGCAAGGCTCTTCTTTTGATTTTATACGTATTTCGTCTTAATCAGTTGATCATGAGAAACACGGAGCTGAAAATGCCATCAGTGGTTCATAGCCCTGGTAATATGTAAGTGTGCAGTGATGTAATGAGAAGAAGCAGACACAATGTGCCAAAATTGACCAAGTAAATTTGACCTCTTACCCCCAACATAATATTTTGTAGGTGGTATTGAAATAAATAGTTGATCTAGTGCAAGAATTAGCACTAGCACAATGGGATTCCCTGTTCCCCCCTATGTGAGTGCCCCATGCCAGCCCCCTAAATCCAGGGTTGGAGGAACCTTTAGAACAGATTTAAGGGGGCAAGGGGTAGAAAGCTTTGTGCTGGTGGGATGTTCACTTAGTGCTATCTTGGATTCCAAACATTATAGCTTTCTATATTATTTTTGCAGTCGTCTGTCATTGTGCTGTTTTCATTGGTTGGTTCTAAAGGCGGGGGCAGAAAAAGGAGGAGACTAAGTTCTGTAGGCAATGACTTGGGTGTTAAGGGAAGGTTGTGTAGATAGTTCTAGTCATTTTGGTGACGAGGAGAGAGAAAAGGGGAACTGGGGAAAGGGCAAGAGGAATTAGGTGTGGGTAAAGATGGCATTTGGAAGAATGAGGAAGGAAGAGACTAAGGTAGGAGTGCGTTGGAGAAAGACAGTTTTAGGGTTCTGGTGACAAGAGGAAGAAAGCTGGAGAAGAGGAGGAATTGGAGAGAGGTCATATGGATGTGGACATTTGCAGCGCTTTGGAAGAACACAATGGCGAACTGAGAGAAATAAAGAGTAATTAGTAGCCAGGACGTGGCTTCCAAGTAGTATTTTTTTCCTCCTAACTTAGGCAGAAATACTGTTGTGAGCATCTGCCTCATTCTAGGCCATCACTTTGCTTTCCACCTCCATCATTCCTCCTTCCTGAGCTTGTCATGGGGCCTTACGTCACCCTCTGCATCAGCGTGTTGTGTAGGGGGAAAAACTGATGAATGTGCATCCTGGGTGCTTTTAAATTGCTCATGTACATTGCATTACATCTATCATGCAGATGTCCTGGAAGCAACCTACGTGCAGTGTTTTTGTGTTCCTATTAAAATAACATTGGGACAAGACATCATCTAATTCAGAATCCTTCAGTCTGGATCTCCATATGTTGTTGGACTACTAATCCCATCATCCATGACCTTTGGCTAGGTTGGCTGGGGATGATGAATGTTTAACAATATCTGGGGACCTACAGTTGAAGAACTAAGTGTTCATTTCAGTGGGGCTTGTGGAGGACAACTTTCCACTGGATGGTACCCAAAGTGAATATTTTCTTCATCTATATCATATATTTCTTTCACAAAGAGTTTCATTCAAAAAAAGAGTGGTGGGGGAACCATGTAAGGACTCAATTTGTTTTTGTTGCTGAAAGCCACATTCATTTTATGTTTCATTCATTATAACTTTGCAGCTATCTTGTCTCATTCATTAAAATGCCATGCCTTGGTACTAATAATAATATAATGATTTTTTTACATTTTTGAGACCATTTAAGGTGGTGTTCAGATGAAAGCTCACAGTCACCTACTGACCACCATTTTATTTTTTACAGAATGTGTCATTCTGTGGGGGGGAAAGATGGCCATTATGGACAACTATCATTTCCCCAAAAGAACATGATTGGGACAATCTGGGAAAATGATGACCACTCAGAGTTGAATGTGTAGAAACTCATTCTCCTCAGAAAAAATTGTTACATTTCTTAAAAAATCACTTTTAGTTGTCTTCAAGAATCCTGAGATGTTTGGGGTGAGAAAATACTCTAAATTCATCCTGAATTTTACAATAGGTGAAATCTAGTAATAACCATGGGATGTAAGGAGCCTCCCCATGAAATTTGCTACTCTTAACACAAACTTTTTAGCTTTCTTCAAAATTTATCAAATATTTCCCTGGAGAACGAATAACCTGCTTTGCTATGAATGTTGCTTTAAGCGAGATTTCAGTGCCAACATTTTTACGCCCTGATGGAAAAAAGAAATTGTGGGGGGTGGGGGGAGCTGTGAGAAAAGAAAGAAAATGTTTGCAGTTCACTTCCAGAGTTTCTGCTGTCTAACTGAATTGGCCTGTTGACAACATCATTTAGCAAGATCTGATGGTATCATAATATATGTGTATTTATGACATCTGGAGGTGTCACTCAGGGAATGAGAGGGAATGGCACAGAAACTGCAGGAAAAGGGAGAAACAAAGGTTGTGAATAGGCAAACAAACACCAAAAAGGGTACAGAGAATGTGTTTTTAAGGAATCATTTAGAGTCCCTCAAAATTCCCAGCCCCCTCTCTCTAACATCAGAGTGGAGTACAAACCACAAGCTAAAAAAACATTAAAAGCAAAGAATACACACCAAACAGCTCATATATATAATAGAGGGGTGGGAGGGTGGGCGGTTTCCAAGTTACTCCTACTTAAAGTAGACCCAATACTTAAAGTAAATACTTTAAATACTTAAATACTTAAAGTGGAACTAATAGAGTTCTGTCAAGAGAACAAACTGGTCATCACAAACACGCTTTTCCAACAACACAAGAGACGACTCTACACGTGGACATCACCAGATGGGCAGCATCGAAATCAGATTGATTATATTCTCTGCAGCCAAAGATGGAGAAGCTCTATACAGTCAGCAAAAACAAGACCTGGAGCTGACTGTGGCTCAGATCATCAGCTTCTTATAGCAAAATTCAAGCTTAAACTGAAGAAAGTAGGAAAAACCACTGGGCCGGTAAGATACAATCTGAATCAAATCCCTTATGAATACACAGTGGAAGTGAGGAACAGGTTTAAGGATTTAGATTTGTTGGACAGAGTGCCTGAAGAACTATGGATGGAGGCTCGCAACATTATACAGGAGGCAGCAACAAAAACCATCCCAATGAAAAGGAAATGCAAGAAAGCAAAGTGGCTGTCCAACGAGGCCTTACAAATAGCAGGGGAGAGAAGGCAAGCAAAATGCGAGGGAGATAGTGAAAGATACAGGAAATTGAATGCAGATTTCCAAAAAATAGCAAGGAGAGACAAGAAGGCCTTCTTAAACGAGCAATGCAAAGAAATAGAGGAAAACAACAGAATGGGAAGAACCAGAGATCTGTTCAAGAAAATTGGAGATATGAAAGGAACATTTCGTACAAAGATTACCATAATAAAGGACAAAAGTGGTAAGGACCTAACAGAAGCAGAAGACATCAAGAAGAGGTGGCAAGAATACACAGAGGAATTATACCAGAAAGATATGGATGGCTCGTACACCCCAGGTAGTGTGGTTGCTGACCTTGAGCCAGACATCCTGGAGAGTGAAGTCAAATGGGCCTTAGAAAGCACTGCAAATAACAAGGCCAGTGGAAGTGATGATATTCCAGCTGAACTATTTAAAATTTTAAAAGATGATGCTGTTAAGGTGCTACACTCAATATGCCAGCAAATTTGGAAAACTCAGCAGTGGCCAGAGGATTGGAGAAGATCAGTCTACATCCCAATCCCAAAGAAGGGCAGTGCCAAAGAATGCTCCAACTACCGCACAATTTCACTCATTTCACACGCTAGCAAGGTTATGCTTAAAATTCTACAAGGCAGGCTTAAGCAGTATGTGGACCGAGAACTCCCAGAAGTGCAAGCTGGATTTCGAAGGGGCAGAGGAACCAGAGACCAAATTGCAAACATGTGCTGGATTATGGAGAAAGCTAGAGAGTTCCAGAAAGACATCTACTTCTGCTTCATTGACTATGCAAAAGCCTTTGACTGTGTCGACCACAGCAAACTATGGCAAGTTCTTAAAGAAATGGGAGTGCCTGATCACCTCATCTGTCTCCTGAGAAATCTCTATGTGGGACAAGAAGCTACAGTTAGAACTGGATATGGAACAACTGATTGGTTCAAAATTGGGAAAGGAGTACGGCAAGGCTGCATATTGTCTCCCTGCTTATTTAACTTATATGCAGAATTCATCATGCGAAAGGCAGGGCTGGATGAATCCCAAGCCGGAATTAAGATTGCCGGAAGAAATATCAACAACCTCAGATATGCAGATGACACAACCTTGATGGCAGAAAGTGAGGAGGAATTAAAGAACCTTTTAATGAGGGCGAAAGAGGAGAGCGCAAAATATGGTCTGAAGCTCAACATCAAAAAAACGAAGATCATGGCCACTGGTCCCATCACCTCCTGGCAAATAGAAGGGGAAGAAATGGAGGCAGTGAGAGATTTTACTTTCTTGGGCTCCATGATCACTGCAGATGGTGACAGCAGTCATGAAATTAAAAGACGCCTGCTCCTTGGGAGAAAGGCGATGGCAAACCTAGACAGCGTCTTAAAAAGCAGAGACATCACCTTGCCAACAAAGGTCCGTATAGTTAAAGCCATGGTTTTCCCAGTAGTGATGTATGGAAGTGAGAGCTGGACCATCAAGAAGGCTGATCGCCGAAGAATTGATGCTTTTGAATTATGGTGCTGGAGGAGACTCTTGAGAGTCCCATGGACCGCAAGAAGATCAAACGTATCCATTCTTAAGGAAATCAGCCCTGAGTGCTCACTGGAAGGACAGATCGTGAAGCTGAGGCTTCAATACTTTGGCCACCTCATGAGAAGAGAAGACTCCCTGGAAAAGACCCTGATGTTGGGAAAGATGGAGGGCACAAGGAGAAGGGGACGACAGAGGACAAGATGGTTGGACAGTGTTCTCGAAGCTACAAACATGAGTCTGACCAAACTGCGGGAGGCAGTGGAAGACAGGAGTGCCTGGCGTGCTCTGGTCCATGGGGTCACGAAGAGTCGGACACGACTAAACGACTAAACAACAACAACAAAAGTAGACCCACTGACATTGAAGAAACCAAATTTGTCATGCCCATTAATATCATTGGGTCTTCACTGAGTAATTCCAGCTGGTCCAGCCATATATATACATGCAATGCACACAGGATTTTAAACATGGGATATTTAGTGTGCATCATTTGGGTTGAGTAAAAAAACAAAACTGTTTTGAGCCTCACAGTGGTATCCATGTCGATGATGGGTGGGTTATAAATATGCCTAATAAACTAATAAGCATGTCTGTGCATGTTCTCAAAATAAAATGTGTGAAATACCACCTCCCACACAATGGGAAATAAAGGAAGAAAATTAAATGTCCAAAGGCATTCCACAGAAACCTATTGCTTTGAGGAGAATGAGAGGAAATCGCACTCATACCCTCCAAAGTGTCGGGGCCTTCGCTTAAATGTTGAAAAAGGCTCTGGTAATTTTATCCTCAAAATGCTTCCAATTCCAACGGAGAATTCAGGATGACTGACTGGTTTTCTGGCTCCACCCACACACCATTAAATGAGTCCCTTATAAATGTGTGCACGGCCCTACACTTTACACCAATCCCTGCCTACAAGCAGGATAACTTTCCACCTCATCATCTCCACTGCTCCTACCTCCTCTCTGATCTCACAATGGCAGCGGCTGCTCTACCACGAAGGCAACAGGAACTGTTCACACTCAGGTTTACCCAGGCTCTTGCCTGTGAATTTGTCGCCACTGTGATCTTCATTTTCATTGTCCTGGGCTCAGCCTTCAAGTGGCCCTTACAGCTGCCCAGTGTCCTCCAGATCTCCATGGCCTTTGGCCTAACCATCAGCACCTTGGTTCAAGCGTTCGGTCATATCAGCGGCTCGCATGTCAACCCAGCAGTGACCATCGCCTACTTTGTAGGGAACCAGATCTCTATCATCCGCTCGGTGCTCTATGTGGTGTTACAGCTGTTGGGAGCCGTCACTGGTGCAGGAATCATCTACTCCGTGACACCCAAAGACGTCCGCCATACATTAGCCCTGAATGACGTAAGTCCTTCCATTGCCAAAGAAATGATTGATCAACAGAATCTTGCACAAGTAGAATATTTTTTATTATTATTTAGAATGTTACCAATTATGATACTGGAGACAGAGATAAAGGGATGGCAAAGTATGATTAATAACTTTTCTAATGGGGATAAGAAACCTAGAATTAATAAAATAAGATGGTATAAACCCCTGAAAACAGGTGACCTGGGTCTCCCCAACATAAAGTTATATTATATAGCAAATTAGTTGAGATATATCATAGATGGGATAACAGAACAAGGAGAGATAGAATGGTTCTAGAATGGTACACAGGAAATGAGGGAGACGTTTGTGAATATATATTTTTATCAAACCAAATAGGCAATGGTGGCAGAATATTGAAAATTCCTTATTAAGAAACATCATTGAGATATGGGTGAAATATAAAGGAAGATTGATACCAGAAAATTCCCCAATAACACTGGTGATGATGCTAGAAGACTTCCCAGTAAATTTAAAAAAGGAAATTGAAAAAGTAAGTGAAAGAGAAGAAAATACTTAAAATAAAGGAATGGGTGGAGAAAATGAGAAGCAAAGAACAAATAAGAGAAGCTCTAACAGGAAGTAAAATAACTTGGTTTAACTGGAGCATTGGACAAAGAAGTGGTTAAGGGAAAACAAGAAATGCAAAGAATATATAAAATTTGACAAAAATGATTATAAAAAGGGGAGATAAAGAAGAAAATATAGTTATTAAAGGGGAAGCTAGTGAAATTTATAAAATATTAGTAAAAATGAAGGATCAACAAGATCAATTAAAAGAGGTGTGGGGAAAGGAGACAACAGGGCAGATAAATAGTCAAAGCTAGGGGGAAATATGGGAGAATGCACTTTGAAAATGTTGTCTATAAGATAAAAGAAAATTACTATAGGTTAGTATGGAGATGGTATTTAACACCAGTATGATTAAATCAAATAAACAAGGAATATTCAGCTTTATGTTGGAGGGGATGCCAGGAAACTGGGACTTATGTTCACATGTGGTGGGGGTGTAAATATGTTCAATTTTGGGGGCAAAGGGTGTTTAAGGAGATAACAGACATCACTGGGTTAAAGCTGACTGAAAGTCCAGAGGTAGCATTATTATCAATTTACGATGGGGTGGAAGGTTCACAGGCTATGAAGGACTTGCTCACGAATTTATTGACAGCTGCATGAGTTATGATAGCTAGGAAGTGGAAGGGACAAAGTGAATATAAAATGGAAGAATGATATACAGAGGTGTGGTATATAGGTATTAATGATAAATTAACATGTGCTATTAAGGTAAGACAGGGAATATGCAGGGGTTATGATTCTGAGGAAATCTGGAAGGTATTTGTAGAATTTGTGCTGTTAAAACAGAAAGGGGTCAAACTATCACAAGAGATGTTGAAATTTGGGGAGGTTAGATAGTTACAATGGAATGGTTTGGGGGGGTGGGGTGCACTTTTTTATGTTTACTATGTAAAAAAGAAAAAGAATCTTGCACAATTGACTCCCAGCCTTCCAAATTAGACAGATGAAGGAATGTGAACAAAAACAACAATTCTATATGGGTTGATTCTAGCTAATGTGCATTCCTGGATTACAATATGGAACACTGGCTACATCAACATTGCACAACAGATTGACACAAGATCTTTCGCTTGTCTTGTGCCTAGAAAGCATGTATCCAAGCAATTTCCCCCTTGCCCCACTCCTTCTCAGGAAAACCCATTTTTTAGCTCTAAATCACAGCAAATATCAATCTGGAGAAAACTCAAGTTGTTGTTTCTTCCAAATGAGTGCTAAACAGTGATTTTCCCCAAGGGAAAGAAGTGGAACAAGAGGAAGTTTGGATAAGCCATAAGCATAGGCTAACTGACAATATGGTTTTTCTTTAGGTTGGTCACTTTGGGATCCAGTTTTCCCAAATGATTTTTTTTTATTATTTTTGGTCCCATGTGGAGAAAAGTTGATGTGTGTGTGTGGTGTTGCAATGGAAAAGGAGGAACATCTGGGTGAAAAGCAGACCAGCAGCATCACTATCTGCATTCGTCTGTGATCCTGTATCCTTGGGAGAGTCACCTGGGCAAAACAGGTTTCTAATCTAGCTTTCCAGCTCCTACAGTAAAACTGAGAAAACTGGCAATAGAAGGCATTGTACAGGGGAAAGTTATTCATTGGAGAAAGGAAGATTTAGCAGTTAAGGCAGAATAGCTCAGAAGACCCGTCTGACTGTTGTTGTTGGCAGGAGAGAAGGGAACCCTTACAGAGCTATCATATTTACTGTTGGTTTACTCAGAAGTAAATCCCTCTGTGTGTTCAATGGGATCTACTCCCAGCTCAGGATAGGACTGCATCCTAAATGTGCAGTCATATATGTGCTTACTCACAAGTAAGTCCCACTGAACTCAATTGGGCTTACTCCTGGTAAGTGTGCTTAGGATTGCAGCAATAGACACCATTAGAGCAGCCTTCCCCAACTTGGCACCCTCCAGATATTGGACTACAGCTCCCATCATCCCTTTCCATTAGCAATGCTGCTTGGGGCTGATGGGAGTTGGAGTTGAACAACATCTGTAGGGCACCAGGTTGGGGAATATTGTATTAGAGGGAGGCTTGTGAGGACACAGCCTAGAGCTACAGAGATGCTCCATATTAGAACTTTTTCTTTTTTCTTCACATTCATCTCTTCCATTTTGCCAGCTCACCTATGGCACAAACCCTGGTGAGGCACTGGTGGTGGAAATCATCCTAACCTTCTCGGTTGTCATGTGCATCTTCTCTGCCACTGATAAACGCAGGACGGAGAACAGGGGCAATTCAGCATTGTCTATTGGACTGGCAGTCACCATGGCTCACCTCATCGGGGTAAGCGCCTGAGTTATTATCTTTCCCTAGTTTTGGAAACAGATGAGTTGACGTGTTTCTAGAAGGCAGGGTAAGTAAAGTGACTTCGGCTAGAGTTAAAAATATTTAGAAATGGTTATGTGCTCGTAGCGGAAGCCAGTGGCACTGTGGGTTAAACCACAGAGCCTAGGACTTGCCGATCAGAAGGTCGGTGGTTCAAATCCCCGTGACGGGGTGAGCTCCCGTTGCTCGGTCCCTGCTCCTGCCAATCTAGCAGTTCGAAAACACGTCAAAGTGCAAGTAGATACCGCTCCGGCGGGATGGTAAACGGCGTTTCCGTGTGCTGCTCTGGTTTGCCAGAAGCGGCTTAGTCATGCTGGCCACATGACCTGGAAACTGTACGCCGGCTCCCTCGGCCAGTAAAGCGAGATGAGTGCCACAACCCCAGAGTCGGTCACGACTGGACCTAATGGTCAGGGGTCCCTTTATGTGCTGGTGTGCATGCACTATTTTTTTTTAAAGAGATTAAAGATTTGGAGTGGGGGCCCTGAGGGAATTCCAGTGTTTACTTGACCAGGAGATGCCAAAATGAAGAGGGGGTGTCCTCCCTCCAGTGAATAAAAATCTGCAAAAAAAAAAAAAAAACCCACCAACAACAGTAAAACCAGTATAGTTACTCAGAGATGGGAGGCAGGGGCAGAGGAAGGGGGCAGTTAGGGTGGGTCATCCCAGGTGTCACCACTGAGGGGGGTGACAAAATGGTGGGCGGCACTCACCTCAGGGCCTGCAGCGCACCCGAGCCACACATCTCTCCTGGGAGTGACGCGGTGGCTTGGGTGCCCGCAGGCTCCACGCTGCCCCAAACAGTCCGCCCATCACCTTCCCCTCAGCTGTAGGGTGGCTGAGTGGGAGGAGTCAGGCAGACTCCTTGGAGGCCCTGTGGAGCATCCTGTCCCAATTTGACCCTGCTGGCGCCGCCCCTGGGCGCAGGGCACACCTGCCACCCCAGGCACCGGATCGGCTTGTTCCGCCGCTGAATGCACTGCTTCTCTGCTTAATCAACACCTGAGGTGGAAGAGCAACAGTGAGCATGCTCTCTCCTCTGGGCACCATCCATCTTGCTCTACACAAGTGGCAGGGATAATGTATGAATCAGGGAACCTCCACTACTCACACAGCCTTCCTGTGTCATGTAGAAAAATCAGGGCTCTACATTGGGTGAGTAACTTACACAAGCAGAAGTGGCTCCCCACTGGAGAAGTTAATCCATGGGTAGGCAAACTAAGGCCCGGGGGCCGGATCCAGCCCAATCGCCTTCTCAATCCGGCCCGCGGATGTTCCAGGAATCAGTGTGTTTTTACATGAGTAGAATGTTTCCTTTTATTTAAAATGCATCTCTGGGTTATTTGTGGAGCATAGGAATTCGTCTGTTTGTTGAAAAAGTTTGCTGACCCATAATCCTATCAGTTCATGGAGAAAGGAACAAGGGAGAGATGGGAGAGAATTTCAATTCAGTTCACATGGAAAAGCTAGCCTACCCAATCTGCACTTCCCAAAACAATAAGCAAAGTGACACACAACCATTGTTTGAAATTCAAACTTCTCCAAATCTTGAAATGCAAATTTTACATGTTATTCTTCCCATTTTGATTGTGAAATTTGAACGTCAGAGTATTTTAGATTTCTTAGCATCTCTTGGTTTTTTATTTTGGCACACGTCAAAAATGAAACTTCATGAGCTACCAGATACAGCAAAATATTAAGTGCTGTTCCATATCAACTACAAAATACAGTCAAATGTTATATGCTAGGAGTCAAATATTATCCATGTTAAATAACCTTGCATGTCAGTTGTCAATTCCAAAATTCAGTTTCATGTTAATAGATTTTAAAAAATGCTTTTGTACTGCTGTGTACCACCCTAATGTTTTGTGAGAAGGTGGTATTAAAATAATAAAATAAAATAAAATACTGTCAAACATCAAAGTTAAAAATAAAATACTGAAAATTCAGATGAAGTGAATATTCAGCATCAAGAATGAAAGAGTAGAATTGGGAGAAACACAGGTTGCTTTCAGTTCTACAGAGAATAACAAAGAATGTTATCCATATAGTAAACATTATTTTCTCTTTTGTTTGATTTCAATGGTGTATCGCTGCATTCATTTGAAAGCTTTCTGAATCATCTGCACATAGAGACCCCCTTGGTATTTTGGTTCTGATTCTTAGTTATACTTTAGATTTTGTAATGTTTCTTTTCTGTCTTGATAAATTTTTGATTCGTTATGTATGTTACGTAACTTAAGATAATAAGAGAAAATGATTTTTTAAAAAAAATCATGCAAAAAGGTTAATTGAGGAGAGTTCATAGATGGCATTGTATGGGAGCACCTGGAGCCTGGATAACCAGATAAAGTCACCTTGATGGGAGGGGAGAGCTCAGTTGGTAGAGCATGAGACTCTTAATCTGAAGGTTGTGGGTTCAAGCCCCATGAAAGATTCCCAAATTTCAGGGGGTTGGACTAGCTGATCCTTGTGGTCCCTTCCAGCTCTACAATTCAGTGGTGGACCGCTTGATGAAGGGATCCTAACTGCTAGAGGGGAAAGAATATATGAAGAAATTGAGAAGAACGGCAAATCTAAACCCATGTCTTTTCTGCCTTTTACAGATTTATTATACTGGCTGCTCCCTAAATCCAGCTAGATCCTTTGGACCTGCTGTCATAATGGGAAAATTCAGTGGGGCTCACTGGGTAAGTTTTGTATGATGCACTATCGACTAGACTGCATAATTGATCCTAGAATTGTGGGTCGGCAAGCAGGGCGGCCACAGACGTATCACCCAAAAAGAGGAAATTCAACACCGAAACCCTAAAGAGAACACAGGTTTCTTTTAAATTGTTATTTAAACAGAGATACAGTACATCTAACGGTTGTGGGGAAGACTGTGACTAGGTAACCTGGACAGAAGAGCACTCACTGCCATTTGATAAAGAATCTTTGGTGCGGATTGGGCTTCCTAGCCCTATTAATCCACTGACACATTGGTTAGAGGGTTGTACTGGGACCTGGGAGAGCAAATCCCCACTCAGCCATGAAGTTCACTAGATGACCTTGGGTCAACCACCAACGAACCTGCCTCAGAAGTTTGTTGTGAGGTAATAATGAGAAGGGGAGAAGCGCTCAAGCCGCTTTATAACAAATAAAGACATGACAAATAAATAAATAAAAGTGCATAGAACTGAAATCATGGTTAGAGATCTGCCACAATTTTCGGGATATGACTCTCATGGTTGCTTTCAAAGCTTACTCTACATCCCCTTGTTTCCACAGGTCTTCTGGTTAGGACCCATCTTTGGTGCCAGCGTGGCCTCTGTAGTTTACAACTACCTTCTGTACCCTCAGAAACTGAGCATAGATGAGAGGCTGGCTATTGTTCAAGGGTTCATTCTTCCAGAAGATGAAGGGAGAAGCACACCCGGAACTAACTCTGAAAGACTCCGGACCTGAGCATGTGGTGGGTTACTTATCATGCTCACATGATTCCAATGACAGCCACACAATTTGCTACGATGCTGTAGAACACTGAGAAGTAACATCCAGCCATTGCAAAGGAAACAGTGTGAGTCATTTGAGTTTAAACAGTAACCAACTGACACGGTTCTCCACATGCCACACTCACCAACAAACCAATAAGTGTCTGGCAAACATTGTTATGCACTGGGTGTGATGTTTGTGCATGGAAGTATGAATCTTGGCACTGCCTCTAGCCAAAATTCAGGTTTGCCCAGTGCAATGGTTTATAATTGCTATTCCAGGAGGGGCAGGGTGCTTAATCTCCTTGGCCCATCAACCAGAGTTTACTAAGACTTCCCCCATCAAGCAAGAGGCCCTACCCACTGGGTGTCTGAGTCATGGGTGGCTATACCCCCCCATCTAGTTCTGCCAGCTACCTTTGACTACCACTACCATTGCTGAGCATTGTCTGAGAAAGGAGAAGCAATTGGCTGTTGCCAGAAGAGCCAAGTGTGGAAAGCTGCATAAATTCATGATAGCACACTTTCCTTTCCTTGACTTCTACCCATTTCCACATTTCAAAAGCCACTCATCAGGTGGTAGCTTCCTGGCAGGTGGTTCACTGTTGCTTACTGAGAGGAAGGGGCAAGGCAGTGGGGAGGTTGGCACGCTGCAAACACACAGCTAGCAGTGCTGGATTGTTTCTGCTGGTGTGTTTTCACTATGCTGACCTCCAACTCACCCCTCTCACTCCCTGTAAACAACAGTTCTCCACCTGCTGGGAAGCGAGTGTAGCAGCTCTGCCCACCAGCCGATGAACTGTTTCTGCCTCAATCCAAGTTTCCCTCTGCCCATTTTATTATTATGAAAGAGAACTCATTTGTTGGCGCAAGATGCCATTTTCATTTATGGGTGGTTGGACTGCTGACAACAGATCCACATATCATTATTTATTTGGTCCCACCTTACAAACATTTGTCAGCAGGGGAGCTGTGTTTTTTCACCCCTGTTGTGTTGACTGTAGTTCTATAACGTGAAAGAATTGTTGCGGGTGGTTTGCCAACTGTCATTTCTGTAACATTTTTGTAACATTATGAGTTGTTCATTGCCAGTAAATAAGAATTCAGGGAAATAATATATAAAATGTATCAAGAGCAAGAACTTTGGCGCATTGTGAAGTAAGCATGTAGCGCAATAGTTGGGAGGTTCTGGCCAAGCAGTTTGCTTTCCTGGCTTGAGATGGTAACCTCAATGTCCCAACTTCACTATGGCCAGAGGAGGTCCATGTGCTACTTTGCTCCTCCACCCATTGAGGTGGCACAGGCACAATCTGGTTCAGGAGAGACAAAACAAAGTACTTATTCATGGAGTGCATAATTAACTTAATTGAATTTGGTCATAATCATTACCCTACATGGTGGTGTTTTGGTTTTTTTTAAGCACTAGACAAATTAATAGAGGTTAGTCCTGTCAGCAGCTACTAGCCAAGACAACAACATTAAATCTCAATGCATAGAGGCAATATGTCTCTGAATTAAGGTTCCCAGATGTTTCCTGGAGACAGTCCCTGGATTTACAAATCAGTCCCCATACAAAACCCATTGAAGTTGAAAAGTATCCCCGGATTCATTGGGAAAAAATCTGGTAACCTTACTCTGAATACAGTATGCATTTGGGAACAGGAGGAGAGTATGGACTGTGTTCTTTAAAAACCCCTCAGATGACAGTAGGATATCAAGGCAAAAGTTTGCAAAGCATGGACAGTTTATGGGGAGCTGCCGAACCTTTCGCAATATTTCAGCACAACACTTTTCGGAAACTCCATGAATATTCTGTGAACACTAATCAAAATCATTGATGGGGACAAAGTTGAACCAAAGTATTTAATCAAAGTCATTAAAAATGGATTTGGCCCTAAATATGTCAGAATATCGGAATAATTTATGATATTACATCTGGTACAATTCGGATAAATAATACCGATTCACAAAAATGTCAGCTTAGCCACAGGACAAAACAAGATTGCCCATTATCAACTTTACCATTTGCTTTTATTTTAGAACCTCTGGCAATGAGATATGCCAAATTATGACAGGAAATGGTGAGAATACATTCTGGGACTTTATGCTGATGGTATTGTTTTATGTACATCAGACCCAGTTTATGCAGGGAAGTTATTTTGTATAGAATTGAAGACCTTTTTCAATATTTCTGGACTTAAGGTAATTTTTCAAAAATCAGAAATAATGTTCTTTCATACTCCCCCCAAACTTTAGGAAACTTTAGCCAAAATATTGCAAATCCCAAAAGCTAGGGAAAGCTTCAGATACTTAGGCATTCAAATGGCTGCAACTAAAATAATGCTTGTTCCAAAATTATTATTTTTATTTCAAATGTTACCAGTTTGGATCATAGAATCATAGAATCATAGAATCATAGAGTTGGAAGAGACCACAAGGGCCATCGAGTCCAACCCCCTGCCAAGCAGGAAACACCATCAGAGCACCATCAGAGCACTCCCACCAGCCCAAATGCTAAAGAAAACTTAACAAATTCATATTTCCTTTTTTCCCCAAATTGTTTTTATTAGTTTTCAGTAACCAAACATAGAAAACAATTAAACAAAACAAGGAAAAAAGAAAACAACGACCAAAGCAAAAAAAAAAACATAAACAAACAAACAAAAACAGACATTAATTAACAACAAATAATAATTGACTTCCCTCCATCTCAGTTTTGGATTGTGTAAAATATTAATTCCATTCTGCAGTTTTCATTTTATAACATCTACACATTGCAAGAATTATGTTATACCTACTGTGATTTTAAAGTCTCTGTGATTTATTTCCATGTATGTTATAAATTTGGTCCAGTCATCAATAAACTTTGTACTTTTTTGCTGTCTGATATTCTGCATCATTTTTGCCAATTCTAAGTATTCAAATAATTTAGTTTGCCGATCTTTAACGGTCGGGATATTTTGGGTTTTCCAATTTTGTTCTATCAGGATCCTAGCAGCTACAGTTGCATATTGAAACATTATGTGGTCTTCTATCTTAATCTCGTCTCTGACCATTCCCAAAAGGAAGGCTTCGGGTTTTTTAACAAAGGTGTACTTAAGTATTTTTTTTCAGTTCATTATATATGGATTCCCAAAAAAAAAATATTTCTTCACACAAATTCACATTTCAAGCAGCCAAATCACATATGAAAATATATTTTCTGTTGGAGGATGAGGACTCCAAAGCTAAACAGCTAGTACAATGCATATCGACTCAGCAACATTGACAGACCTAATGTCTGGCAATAAGGGAAATCAATGGAGCGCCTTAAAGAACTTGGAAATAGAAGGTGTCCCTATGAAAGTAATATTTTCAAAAATAAATTATTTCCACTCTTTGATTACAAGGCAGACAGTCCCCATGACTCCAGGACTGGCTCCAAATTTGTATAGTTAGGATACGTTGCAAATTAGAAACAAAGAACTCATAACACATATATTACTGACTACAAGAACAACTATTGCCAGGACATGGAAATCACTTCAGTTATTAAGTATGAACCAACAGTATAATGCAATTTGGTAAATAGCATGTTTAGAAAAACCGACACAAAAATTAAAAGTAGTAAGAGGCCAAAAGAAACATGACAATTTTTATGCAATCTGGTGTGACTTGATTGATTACATAAATGAAGAGGCATGTGGCATAACCGTATAAATAGTGTGCATGAAGTACATATTTTATTTTATTTCTCCCTCCCTCCCGTTTCCTATAAATTCTGATTGCGTATTGATACAAAATACCTTTTCCTTATGGTCACAAATGTAAGCAATACACATTACTATGCATAATTTCATATCTGCAGTAACTGATAATTTTGGTATATATACTTTAACACAATATTGTCAATATATTCAGAAACGTTTATCTGAGTATTCATTGCTGTTTTATTTTTATTTCTATGTAATTTTCACGCGTTCTAATGAAAAGAAAGATATTTCTCAAGGCAGCTATGTTGAACAGTTTAAAGATGAAAATGAATAAAGACTACAGTACACACACACACACACACACACACAAAATCATTGGGTCCAAAGTTATAAATATACAACGAGGGCAGAGGACCTGTGTTGTTGGACGGTAACTTCTATCAGCCTTGAACATTGGCCATGCTAGCTGGAGCTGATTCAAGATGTAGTTCAGAAACATCTGAAGTGCTAAACGTTCTCCATCCCTGATCTAGGGATGCTACGATCATGTCTGAATCTCTTCAAAGCAACTACCAGCCCTGTATCCATCTTTGCAGATGTCAGAGATTAGTGAAACTGCACACAGTTTTACAAGGTCTCCACATATCATGCAAAGGCTTGTGATACATGATGCTCACTCACTCTCCTCCTGGAGGAGGTAAGGCACAATCAGAGGAGGAGGAGGAGCCAGTGCCAGCTGCAACATGGATGTGCATCACACACACACACACCTGCACGAAGAAGAAGAAGAAGAAGGGGAGGAGGAGGAGGAGTTTGGATTTGATATCCCGCTTTATCACTACCCTAAGGAGTCTCAAAGCAGCTAGCATTCTCCTTTCCCTTCCTCCCCCACAACAAACACTCTGTGAGGTGAGTGGGGCTGAGAGACTTCAGAGAAGTGTGACTAGCCCAAGGCCACCCAGCAGCTGCATGTGGAGGAGCGGAGACGCGAACCCAGTTCACCAGATTACAAGTCCACTTCTCTTAACCACTACACCACACTGGCATGACATCACATACACTACGTCAGGTGTGTGCGTGTGACATCGCACATCCACGTTGCAGCGGTGGGCCATTTGACAGCATCCAGATCAAAGACGACAATCCAGCCAGGCATTTACAATATAGAAGAGGCCATGAAATAAGTACGGAGCCAACCTCTTTCCTCTAAGTCTGCTCATCGAAAGATAATGATGAGATCGCTGCTCCCTCAACATCAGTAACCGCCCACACATGGTACTTCTATGCTCCCTAAGCCCCAGCAGCACTTTACCTTTGCCAATCATTTCAAAACCATGACTCAGTCTCTTTTATGGAGCACAAACTTATTAGAAGGCAGTGCATGTATCATGGTAAGTGGTGCAGTTTTAGCTCGAGGCATTTGCTAAGCCTTCCATATTATTCCGTACTGTTCCAATCAAATGACTAGATTCCGGTTGCAGTCCTAAACTCAATTACCCCAGAGTAAGTCCCATTGTACCGAATGGAATTTATTTCTGGTAAACCACCATAGGGGATTCACACATTACATCGAACACGTGTACCATCTGTGTAGCTGTGTACACTAACAGTGGAGCCATACAGTTATGCAGGCATAGGCAAACTCCAGCCCTCCAGATGTTTGGGACTACAATTCCCATCATCCCTAGCTGACAGGACCAGTGGTCAGGGATGATGGGGATTGTAGTCCCAAACATCTGGAGGGCAGGAGTTTGCCTATGCCTGCACTTATGTAAGTAATTCACGGGGAATGATCCATGAGTGTACAATCTGCATAGACAATAGCTGAGATGTACAAATGACAGTTCTTTCGCATAAACACTTTTAGAGTCAAGTCGCACCTATAGTCAGTGTAATAGTAACTTACTTATACTGTATGCTATTATACCCTCCTCATTTGGCCAATACGTCCATTTCGGAAGGAAGCCTTCTTGGACCTGCTTGTTAACTATGATGCCACCCTCTTGGCCATGCTGGTACAGTGGTACCTCAGGTTACAAATGCTTCAGGTTACAGACGCTTCAGGTTACAGACTCCGCTAACCCAAAAATAGTACTTCGGGTTAAGAACTTTGCTTCAGGATGAGAACAGAAATCGCGCGGCAGCAGGGCAGCAGCGGGAGGCCCCATTAGCTAAAGTGGTACCTCAGATTAAGAACAGTTTCAGGTTAAGAACTGACCTCCAGAACGAATTAAGTTCTTAACCCAAGGTACCACTGTCTATTTCCTGAGCTGTAGGTTACATTGTAACTGAGCTTCTATTATTGTGGCTTTGGACAACTCTCAAACATACTGGAGAGATTAGATTCTCTCCATTTTCCTGCCCAACCTTCTTTAGCCAGCCCACTCATTTTAGGGGAGTTTCCTCTTATGAAGTCAAATGTGCAACACATGGGGGGGGGTAGGAAATAATGCAAATATATTTCACACCTGGCAACCAATGCACCCCTTTGGTTTCAGATAGTACATGGGTAGACTAGTCTGGGGCACAAATTTTCATGGCCCTTTGACGGCTATTGTGGCTCATTTACCAGAAGTAATGTATTTAGTGTTAACTCTGGAAGTGTATACTCGATTCTGACCAAACTAGGCCTCGTGACATATATTTTGCTCTTTAATTAACTAGGTGGTTTGAGTATCCCGGTGCAATTTAATTAACTAGGTGGTTTTCCTTTCTGCTCTTCTCCTAGCCTGCGGGTACATGTGAGTCATCTGCCAGCAAGACTAGTTCTAATTTGACTTCTCCCACAGTGTGGCCAGGCTTCAAAGGAATAATGTGAGCAGGAAAGAGCTGGATGTGTACAACCTAAAAGCGCTGCACGCAATTTGAAGGGATGCTTTCCGTTGTCTCTGGCTTTCTGCTTGGGGACCAGACTGAGGATCTGCAGCCTACAGAGATGTTTCATTAAAGCCTTAGTAAAAGCTTTGATTCCTTTAATAAGGTGTGTGGAAGAGGAAACGTAACAATGCATTTCGTGCCATCAGGCATTCCCTCCTAGGCCACAAAACTGTCATGTAATCCCATCCCCTTCACTTTTTAAATATATTTATAATTCCCTCCCCCTGCCCCAGAAGGCTCAGAAAACTCATGCAGCTTACCTGGGTCTCTGCAGTCTCTCTCCTGTTAAGGCGGCCTCCTAGCCAGGCAGGAACTAGTTTTAGCAATGCAACAGCATCACCTGCCCTCGGAGCATTATCTGAGTGCTGATGAGGAAATTTCTTAATCTTCTACAGAATTATTAAAGGCACAGGATCACCATCCCTGGGCCAAAGGGTAGAGAGATCTGGGAGACATCTCTTCCCTAGATTCTTTGAGCTACCCATGTTCTCTTGTTTCCAGCTCCTTCCCTGAAAAAAATGGGAAACAGAGTAACTGATGTAAACCAAGGGTAGGCAACCTAAGGCCCGGGGGCAGGATGCAGCCCAATCGCCTTCTCAATCCGGCCCATGGATGGTCCAGGAATCAGCGTGTTTGTACATGAGTAGAATGTGTCCTTTTGTTTAAAATGCATCTCTGGGTTATTTGTGGGGCATAGGAATTCGTTCATATATATTTTTCAAAATATAGTCTGGCCCACCACATGGTCTGAGGGATGGTGGACCATCCCATGGCCGAAAAAGGTTTCTGACCCCTGATGTAAACCATTATAAAGATGATAATGACATTTGCAAATTAAAAGTGTTTTTAAGATATATAAGACACTTGGGCTGATTAAAGAAATCTCAGTTTATTAACCATACAAGTTTTTGGTCAACTAGTCAATTAATTCATCATGCAAATCTGCATAAATTTACATATTAGTGAACCCACATAGAAGAAGAACAAGAAGAGCAGCAGACTTTTACTTGTTTTTGGATCAAAAGCGAGGAATCTTTTTAAGACCAAGGGCCACATTTCCTCATGGGACCGCTTCCAGGCCAGTAGTGGGTGGGGCCAGAAGCAAAAGTGGGTGGGTCAATGGATATGACTGTTTCCTTCACACAGTAAACTAAACTATGGCCATGTAGAAACATAGGTTTCTATGCTCTCCACTCTACATATGTACTCACATATCTTCCACCAAGCCATGCTAAAGGTCTAATAAGAATTCATACAGGATTTATACAGTCCAGCCAGGCAAAAGCACTCACAGTGGGCATGGGGCATGTCTGGTTTGTCTCCTGAGGGCCAAACAGAAAGGCTGGGAGGGCAAAATTTATGGTAGCTCCCAGTCCTGGAGTTCCCCAAACACACAACATCTTAGAAGCACACAACATCTTAGAAGAAGTCTTCCATTATGTGTGCCAGAGAAATGGAAACACATTTTTCCTAGGGTGGCAACCTACCATGTAGGTAAGTTCCTGTATTAAAATAAGAAACCATTGTCTTAACCTCTGTTTCCTGATTAACCAAGGGCACCTGTTTAGTCAATCAGAAGTATTTTAATCCATTATCTTGTCTGATTAATCAATTATAGTTTGAAGCCACAAACAGATGGACAGATACAGAAAGAGGTATGTAAGGCCTATGGCTGTGGAGAAAGACAGTCTATATTATACACACACGTGGAAAATGCCTGTCATATGGGACAGACTGGAGAGGTATGGATCTCTGTATCTTCTGAGCTCACCGCTGCATTGCACTGTTCTGTATCAGGGATTCTTAACACTCCTTTTCACAAAATCCAGATGTGTGCCATTTTCTGTGCCACACACATTCATGCAGGGAACATCATTGTTATATTTTTTTCTGACACAAACAAGGTACATGGGTGATTTAGTGTTGTAGAAGACAACTGGGATGTACTGAGCACACTGTGAGCTGTTAAACTGGGAGGTGTCAAGGAGCAATTTTGTGGGACTAAATTCTGTCCAGCAGGATCTGAGCTCAAGAGTACTCTCTCTCCCTCGGCAGTTTCTGGCAATTCGTATTCAGAAGCATACTGGCCATAATATGGGGAGCATAAGGTAAAGGTAAAGGTAAAGGTACCCCTGCCCGTACGGGCCAGTCTTGACAGACTCTGGGGTTGTGCGCCCATCTCACTTAAGAGGCCAGGGGCCAGCGCTGTCCGGAGACACTTCCGGGTCACGTGGCCAGCGTGACATCGCTGCTCTGGCGAGCCAGAGCCGCACACGGAAACGCCGTTTACCTTCCCGCTGGTAAGCGGTCCCTATTTATCTATTTGCACCCGGAGGTGCTTTCGAACTGCTAGGTTGGCAGGCGCTGGGACCGAGCAGCGGGAGCGCACCCCGCTGCGGGGATTCGAACCACCGACCTTTCGATCGGCAAGCCCTAGGCGCTGAGGCTTTAACCCACAGCGCCACCTGCGTCCCCATGGGGAGCATATTCAACTCTAATGATTGAAGGTTGAGCATGGACTCAGCTGGAAAGACTGGCTTACTATAGCAACAGCAGAGAGGTGTCTTGCAACATCTTGGCCTGATGTCAAATGTAATAATGCTGTTCACATATCTTTTCAGCCCAAATAGAGTTATGCACCTGCTCTGGGCTATCTGTATTAATTAAAATCCCTGGAAAGGACACATAAATCAAAAGCAATTGAATTGAATCATATATGGTACAACATCATTCATTGTGGGTTCAGGCACAGTTGAGCCATGCGTGGCGGGACTAAGGCATGGTGAAATTGCAATGAACACAATACAACACAATACAACCCCCA
This sequence comes from Podarcis cretensis, assembly GCF_951804945.1. Lineage (NCBI taxonomy): Eukaryota > Metazoa > Chordata > Lepidosauria > Squamata > Lacertidae > Podarcis > Podarcis cretensis. Next base: position 7,691,183 of record NC_137171.1, read on the forward strand.
TTGTTCAGCCCAGACACTGAGGTCCAACGCCGAAGGCCTTCTGGCGGTTCCCTCCCTACAAGAAGTGAGGTTACAGGGAACAAGGCAGAGAGCCTTCTTGGTGGTGGCACCCACCTTGTGGAATGCCCTCCCATCAGATGTCAAGGATATAAACAACTATCTGACTTTTAGAAGACATCTGAAGGCAGCCCTGTTTGGGGAAGTTTTTAATGTTTGAAGTTTTATTTTGTTTTTAGTCCTCTTTTGGGAGCTGCCCAGAGTGGCTGGGGAAACCCAGCCAGATGGGCGGGGTATAAATAATAAATTATTATTATTATTATTATTAATTAATTATGTCAGCAGGTTTTGGCACAGGCATTGGGTGTATATCCAGTATCAACCAACCCGCTGCTGGTTGATTATCTGGCAGATTAATCAAGGTTAAAAACCACCCTATGACGTTCATCAAATTGGGGCAACTCCCCAAGATCACCATTTTGTGAGTGCTTTAGCCCATAAGCCCCTATCTGGGCATCTGGACAGAAGCTCCTCCCCCTGGATTCCCTTAACAGGATACCTTGATTCCTTGGTACAGCGCCCCATTATCAAATATGATTCCAGGGTGCTAAATCACCCAGCCTCCCAGTTGCAAAATCATGTGCTGCATTGCCCTGTGAAGTTTCTTCCATACATGGTTGACTTGTACTAGTTCCTTGGCTCCCCAACAGTTCTGCCATTCCAGACATTCTGTCCGCACCATTGTCACTAGTGAGTGTGTTACGTGCAGTGCCTAAAGGTCCACTGCTGCTGCAATGGTGAGGTCAATGCCTTTCCGGCACTCCTGACTGAACGATCTGAGCATCCAGCAGGCCCACCACTGTGATGTGAGATGTCAGAAAAAGGCATCAAGCTGTCCCACATCATACCACTCCAGCCAAGCCATGTTAAATGTCCAAACCAGCATGTTGGCCCCACCCAGCGGCGTAGCATGGGTTGTCAGCACCCGGGGCAAGGCAAGTAATTTGCACCCCCTAACTTGGGGCAAGGCAAGTAATTTGCGCCCCTAACCCCTAACCTGCCACTGCTGCCAGCTTCTTCTTGCTGCTGCCTGGGCTGGGGTATTTACGGTAAGGTAGCCACGGCGGCGGCGGCGGGTCCGTGTCAGGTGATCTGAGGCGAGTTGCCGCTGGCGCTGCCGCCCAAACGATGCCGCTTGCCCGGAGGAGGGTGAGGGCAGAGAGGCAAGGAAAATGCAACATGGCCCAGCCGCTGCAGCAGCAGCGGCGGGGCTGTGAGGAGGGGCTGCCTGGCGCACCCTCTACAGCCCTGATGCGCGGGGACCGCGGCGAGCACTGAGAGCCGCTGCCTGCCGGATGCCTTCAGCCCAGACGCGCGCACAGCTCGTCGGTTCCACGAGACATGGGGCTCTGCTACAGCCTGCGCCTCAGGCTCTTCGGCGACTCCGGAGGCGGCGAGCGCGCCCCCCCCCCAGATGTTGCGCCCAGTGCGGCCAGCCCCCCCTGCACCCCCCACGCTACACCACTGGCCCCACCATGTCAATTTACAACATAGCAGTGCCCAATGTCCAATGCTGTGGCCTCAGATCCACACTCCCTTGTGTGCCGCACCAGAAACAAGGCCATCAACAGGAAGGATTAAGCATTGAGGCTATTTCAGGTCTAATCTAACTCTTGTAGGTGGAGGAACGCCAACAGCCTCCATCTGAAAGCTGTGGTGGCTGCCCCACTGTGGAACAAATGGGCAGCATAATCCATGGGGTTATCACTGCAAGTGAGGAGAGCCTTCCTTAGAACTCCTGTGAATTGACTCTTTGTTAAACGAGCTCCATTGGTGTGGATGAGGCAGGGCCTGTGGGCCTTCTGGCCAGAAACCACTTGGTGTTGACCACAGGGCAAGCTTCAGCATGAGGAGAGGCTTTCATAGACAGCATGCCCCGCCCCTTGCCAAACTGGTTGGTCTTAGAAACCTGGATCCACACCCTCAGGGAAGTCTTAGCAAGCTGTAGGTCACTTAGTAGGAGTAGGGACGGCAGGAGAGCTGGCCAGCACTCCCCAACTTGGAGAGCCCACCAAAATGAAAGGGAGCAGGCCACACAAAAAAGCTTGGTCTCATATTCTGACCAGCAGATGGTGTCCAGTACTCCCCATATGTCCCTAAAGAGGTCACATGTAATTGGTCTCCTAGTGACTGGGACTGGAGAGTGGTACCACTGCCAACCCTTGAGCAGCCTGGCTACATGGAAGTAGTTTCAGAGGGCAGGTCTTGATGGCTAACCCTAGTTCCTTAAGAGAGACAAGGTATTGCAGAACATCCTCGTCCTATGTGACCCAGGCCTGCCCCACGTGCAGCCTAAATGTTTCAAAGGAAGCCCAAGCCCTGGATTATGGATTGTAATACTCCCTGTATCATGGTTTGCTTCCAAGTGCCCACAAATCCACGGGAAAAGGCTCTGGCTCCAGCTGAGCCCTGAGTGCCAGAGCCCAAAAGTGATCCTTCTGCAACTGAGACAGAGCATCCGCTATGCTGTTATCGAGGCCTGGAACAAAACTGGCTGAAAAGGAGATGTTAGCCAGAAAACACTGAACCCCTTGAATCTAGTCAAGCGCGGTGTGCACCCAAAACATCACCATTAGCATTTCCATGTGTTGCCCTCTATAAAACCTATTGACACATACTTTCCTACACACTAATCACGCTATCGTGCCTATAAAAATTAATAATGCAATAAACGTTAAGTGGTTATGAGTCAGACCAGACTCTAAGAATGAGAAATGTTTAGTAGTTCTGTGTTTCCTGCTCCATAACAAGTCACTTAGGCTGCACTCCTGTACACAATTACCTGGGAATAAGCACCATGGAAATTAAAGGGGCTTACTTCCGAGTAGACAGGTATAGGCTTGTTATAGTGTTGTCCTGCTCAGCACATTGAGCCCCCGTCAAATGACAATGCTACAATGGCATTCCTCATCCCGATCCCCTGTAATTCACATCTTACATCCAGCTATTTTAAACTTACTTAAAATCATGATGCATTCCATATCCTATCATCATGAAATGGTGGACTCACATTATTTGTGTTTACATTCACCAAATGTAATAAACCTATATCACTCTTTAATAAATTTATCTGATTTTGGCACAGTGTGCTACTCTGATTTCATGAGTTGATTTTTCCATATATGTTATATACCATATTTGATCATACTAATAGCTTAAGGTTGCTTGCTTCAAATCTTTCCAAAACCAAAGGTTACTGTCTGCTTCTTCCTCTTTAACCAGTTACAAGTCTATCAAAAAAACGAAGATCATGGCAAATGGTTCCATCACCTCCTGGCAAATAGAAGGGGAAGAAATGGAGGCAGTGAGAGATTTTACTTTCTTGGGCTCCATGATCACTGCAAATGGTGACAGCAGCCACGAAATTAAAAGACGCCTGCTTCTTAGGAGAAAAGCAATGACAAACCTAGACAGCATCTTAAAAAGTAGAGACATCACCTTGCCAACAAAGGTCCGTATAGTAAAAGCTATTGTTTTCCCAGTAGTGATGTATGGAGGTGAAAGCTGGACCATAAAGAAGGCTGATCGCCGAAGAATTGATGCTTTTGAATTATGGTGCTGGAGGAGACTCTTGAGAGTCCCATGGACTGCAAGAAGATCAAACCTCTCCATTCTGAAGGAAATCAGCCCTGAGTGCTCACTGGAAGGACAGATCCTGAAGCTGAGGCTCCAATACTTTGGCCACCTCATGAGAAGAGAAGACTCCCTGGAAAAGACCCTGATGTTGGGAAAGATGGAGGGCACAAAGAGAAGGGGATGACAGAGGACGAGATGGTTGGATAGTGTTCGCAAAGCTACCAGCATGAGTTTGACCAAACTGTGGGAGGCAGTGGAAGACAGAAGTGCCTGGCGTGCTCTGGTCCATGAGGTCATGAAGAGTCGGACACAACTAAACAACTAAACAGCAGCAACAACAACAAAGTCTATAACAGGAGCTGTGCTCCCATGACTGCTAAATTTGCTCAGGAACCTTCGACAAGAAACTATGCCAAAAGCTGTTTTGAGAGTCCAAGTTGATAATGTCTCTGAGTTCAACCTTATCCACATGCTTGACATCATTTTCTATGAACTATGAAAGGTTACTAGGGAATGGCTTGGCTTTGCGGAAGCCGTAATGATGATTCTTCTTCATTATTCATTTATTTATTTGTGCGTCACTTCCCACATAATGTCCTGAAGACACTAACAGCAATAACAATAATTACAAATTAATAACTCAGTTTCCAAAACGTTATACCAAAATAAAACCCTCACCTCCAACTGACCTGAGTTAGATATAAGTTGGGACCTTTTCAATCGTATCAGTAGCAATCCGTTGTACATGCCAATTTATCTCTACCCACAACTTTGGTAAAATAATATGCAAGTTCATTTATTTTAAACATTTATACCCTGCCTTGCATAAGTGAGCCCAAGGCAACTGACAACCTAAGTTAAAACAATGACTTAAATGCATCTACGTGTAGGCATGTAAATGCGTCACGCTGCAATTTGGCAATGCCAGCTGAGCAGCAGGAATGACTCCTTTGTCACGGAGAGGCCATGACTAGTAAAATATCAGGTCTTCTATCCTCTGCAGGGATGTGGAATGGTTTGATTAGGATGTCCAGCTTGCAGAGCCTGGGAGATCCAGAATGCCTTTCAGGGGTTTTCTCCTGTCTGTCCTGTTAAAGCCCCAGCTGGCTTCAGACGGGGGGAAATGAGTCAAACCATAATAATCATGAGAGCCCTCAGTAGCATGTTCCTGCCTCAGGAGCACCACACTGACTCTTTCTCTGTGACATGCTGGTGTTAGGAACGTGCAGGAAGTTATTTTGGTTTTTAACTTTAATGTAAGGGAGCATCCCAATATATATATATATATATATGATTTATATGATTTATTTATTTGATTTATATCCTGCCCTTGAACCTGAAGGTTCCCAGTGTGGCTTGCAACATATCAGAAAACACATAATCGGCATAATAAGTTTTCATTAAAAATAAACCCTTTCTAAATAAATAAAACAGTGATTCAACATTCCAGAGGAGAGAGAGAGAGAGAGAGAGAGATGAGTACTTTTAATCAGTTGCCCCTATAAGCCTGAAGTATAAGCTTACCTGGCTTTTAGCTTATTTTCAGAGCTGGAAACTTCTAAACAAATCAAGAGGGGAATTATTATTATTATTTTTAAAAAATTGCTTTAACTACTTACACAGCTGATCTGGAAAATAAAAAACATGTTCATACCTGCATAAAGATGTTGTCTGCTACTGCTGCCACCTGGCAGATTAGTATGGAGTGGTTCTTTTACATCAGAATCACTGGAGTACACATTAGCCTCCTAGAATTTAAAAGCAATCAACACACCTTATTTTGTTTTTACAAATCTCGGCGCAAGTGATATCCCAGGCTTCTCTGTAGAAATGACATCCCACAAATTCACAGTTCCTTCCCTGATTGGCTAGGAGTTTCAAAACCTTTGTCTGTTGGTCCACACGGGCTACCACCATTAAAGAAGGTTCGCATGACCACCACCACCCAAAAGTGCATGTCATGGTGGTCCTCAGGGGCAGGACTTCTGGTGTGGGACATCTGAGGCAGCACATCATGTGACATCACCTATCAAACCCTAGGAGACCAATCAAACCCTAGAGGGAGTGTGATTTATGTTATATTCCTTCACCACCAGCTTGAGGAAGTAGTAAATAAACTGGGCTGTGACATGACATGACATCACTGCATCATGTATTCCTTTGCCCTGTTTTGCTATTGGCTACCACATGCTGATGTCATATCCCTTGTTTCCACTACTGCATGTCCCATGAACAGCGGCGGAGGAAGCTGCTCAGGCGCCTGGGGCAAGACACCGAGGGACAGGGCAAACCGCCCAGTGACACATGCGTGATATCCATACAGACTGCGCATGTGCGGCATCCCATTTGGAGTGTGCATGCGCAGCGACCGTATGAGCTGCCACGCATGCACATTCCATACAGGATGCCGCACATGTGCAGTCCGTATGGGCTGCCGCTCCCATGCGGCGGCCGTACAGGCTGCCGCTTGCACGGCATCCATACAGGCTGCCACTTGCTCATGTGCGGCATGCTGTACAGACTGTGCATGTGCAGCATCCCGTACAGACTGCGCATGTGCAGCAGCCTGTATGGATGGTGCATGGGAGCGGTGCCCATACGGACTGCGGGCGCACTCAGCCGCTCTACAGCTGGGGAGAGGCAGGGGCCATCTTGTCACACACACCCCGAGTGGCACCCGGGGCGGCCTGCCTCTTCTGCCCCCCACTTCATATGCCACTGGCGGGGTGCACCATGGGGCCTCTGGAGTCTCCCTGCTCCTCCCACTCAGCTGCCCTACAGCTGGGGGAGAGGCAGTGGGTGGACTGTTTGGGCAGCGTGGAGCCTGTGCGTGCCCAAGCCACCGCGTCTGTCCCAGGAGAGACACATTGCTCGGGCGCATTGCAGGCCCCGAGGTGAGTGCTGCCCGGCATTTTGTCACCCCCTCAGTGGTGACACCCGGGGCGGCCTGCACCTATCGCACCCCCCTTCCTCCGCCCCTGTCCATGCAGAGAAAGGAGAACAACGTGCATGAACCTGCATTTTTGGTCATGTCTAATCCCAGCCTTCACAACAAAGAACAGTCCAAACAATTCTTGTGAGTGATGAAAGGCAAAGGGGGTAAAAATATGTTCCCATCAGGGCAACCTCTCCAAAACTAATACACAACTGTGGCAGCTTAATCCCTTCAGAGACCACACTACTGTGTAGCCTGCACTTGAGTTTCGATAACACAGCTTCTATCACCTCTTTGTGTTGTGTTTACTTTAAAGGGGACCCAAACATCCGCGTTTTGAATGAATCAATTGTGTTAATGTACGGAAAGTGCTTTTGCCTTTTAATCGCATCACGCTGCCTAATGAGATCAAGCTCTAGTGTGATAAAAATTGTGAAATCGCTGCTTCCTCATGTGTTATTTTCATGGTTCAGGCTAACCTGTTACCTTTACTCCTTCTCAGGCAACCTGATATGTGAACAAACACTTATCTCTGGTATTATTTTTGCCTCGTAGCAACAAATATCCAAGACACACAAAAAGGAAGCCTATGTACGATATTGAAATTGCTTTAATCTAATTTGATTATTGGGCATTAGATGACTTGCACTTCATCTGCTCTATACAATTAAGCAGTATCATACCACTTTAAACAGCTTCTGCCAAAGAACCCTGGGAATTGTAGTTTGCTAAGCAGAGCCTAGGACATTGCCGATCAGAAGGTCGACGGTTCGAATCCTCGCGATGGGGTGAGCTCCCATTGCTCGGTCCCAGCTCCTGCCAACCTAGCAGTTCGAAAGCACGTCAAAGTGCAAGTAGATAAATAGGTACCGCTCCGGCAGGAAGGTAAACAGTGTTTCTGTGCGCTGCTCTGGTTCGCCAGAAGTGGCTTAGTCATGCTGGCCACATGACCCGGAAGCTGTACGCCAGCTCCCTCAGGCAGTAAAGCGAGATGAGTGCCGCAACCCCAGAGTCAGTCACGACTGGACCTAATGGTCAGGGGTCCATTTACCTTTACCTTTTTAAGGGTGCTGAGACTTGTTAGGAAACCCCTGTTCCTCCCACAGAGCAGCAATTCCCAGAGTGGTTTAACCATCAATACCTCTTTCCCAAGAACTCTTGGAACTGAGTACCAGCAACTCATTCTTTGCCAAATCGGGTCCTCCCTTAAAGAGGGCATGTATTGTGGTGAGACCTGGAAAACCGACACCCTGTGTTGTGGGTGGGTATGACTGGTCAGCTACAACACCCGATTCGTAGGTCCCTCAAAGCTGGGTACAATCTGGCCAATGGGACACAGTCCAAATGGTTCAAGGGACCTATTTATGGACATGCACGTGAGCTAGAGCTTCCTCTTTCGGCGCGTGCATTCGGAACACCCGCCTACCTCTCCCTACTTTTAGGGCTTTGCGCTAGACCTTGCTATGCCATCGTGTGTTGTCTGTCGTTGGGACAGGGACATGGCAGGAATTTTCCCCACTTGGCTGATTGGCTGTTGCCATTTGGGTTTTGCCTGCCACATAGCAAATCGTCAAAACTTGTAAGGTTGTGGATAGGCTCTGATTCAGGTGATAGGGATGGGAGAACGCTCTTGCCATCCCTATGTGAAGAGCATCCCTATGTTAAGAGGAATGCAGGGACTCGATGGTTTGGTCAACCCCTGAGAGGGGGTTGTGCCCGTGCCTGAGCCCAGGGGGACATTTGGGTGGTGGAGTTAGCCTGTTCCCGGCTTTCCGCTTATCCAGGTGTTCACCCTTGGCTGACCTATGCTGGTGCCCTGGGTCAGCGCTACCTGCATGGCAGGGAGCTAGTCGAACCAGAGCCTATGCAACCAGTCACTTTCTGTTATCAATAAAGTTGTGGCCTAAATTCTGCCAAAACCCAAAATTTGAGTCAAGTGTGAATTTATTTAGGGGTGAGGTTTCTGGGTCTGAACACGCAAAAAGACAAAAGCAACAAAACCAAAAAAGCACACTGCTGTAGGCTACCTATCACGTAGCAGAATGAAGTATAGTTACTACCCGCTAAAGAGGTTGTGTTTATGTAATGCAAAAATTGTTAGTTCAAATCATCACTTGCTCTGTTTGGAACAGAATATACCAATTAGTAGTCAACCCTAGATGAGTACTGGCACTTGGTATTCAATTTAATTTCAATCTGTATTAATATATCAACTAATTCTAAACACAGAATACATATTTATGCTTTTACTGTTTTATATTAACATAACATACACCATGTACTGTAACATTTCTGACTATGGACGACAGGGCACAATACACACACCCTTCACCATTCTGGGATAACCCCTTAATTCCAATTTTATTTCATTTTACGAAAAGAAAAACATACACCAATAAATAAATTTTAGAAAGGGGGCACACGGACACACAAAGGATTTAAAAAAATAAAAACCGAGACTCCTTGCGCTCCACGTTACGCCCCCTTTCTGCCCTCCGCCTGCCCCTCAGTGCTGTAACCGGCTGTACGTTTGAAAAAATAATATATACTATTCATTGTATTGAATTGTAGATTTCAACAAAAGTAGCTCATAAAGTTCAATGAAAAAGGTAGATTGCCAACACCTGTTACTCGAATCAGTATTGTGCTTGTCCATATAACTCCACTCTGTAAAAGCAGCAACTACTATGCTATAAGATCCACTGTCCTGTGATATCATATATGGTATGTATGGTTGTTGATGGTTTTTATATTAATTTTGCTGTAAAAATGTGTGAGATTACGATATTGTATTTTTTTGCATGACCTAGTTTGTACTACTGATGAAGCCTAGGAAGGCGAAACATGGCTAATATTCCAGAAATCCTTGTCTTTGACTCTGTGAAAGGATTCTGTGGAACTGCAACAACGTTTCGTGTGGATTGTCAGACTCTGTGAACAGACAGGTGGAATAGACATTTTCACATACATGGACCTTATGCATAAACTGATTAGAGAATGAACTGATCCACTGGGTCTTCTACTTTTTTCGTTGAACTTTATGAGCTACTTCTGTTGAAATCTACAATTCAATACAATGAATAGTATATATTATTTTTTCAAACGTGCAGCCGGTTACGTCTTGTGTGTTTATTGAATGTTTCATGTAACCAGAGGTTTGTTGTTGTTTTGCCCCTCAGAGCTGGCACATCACACAGGGCTGGACCTCAGTGGCTGCAGCTTCTTCTCCTGCTCCTTGCCCGCTCTCCAGCAACTGCTACAAGCTGCCTAAGGGAGAAGGCCAGCAGTGGCAGCCATGGAAAAGCTATGGAGAGGCAACAGGAAGTTCCCTTGCAGCAACCGCTGCAGCCGCTGTCACCTCCTCCTCCTCCCTGAAGTCGGCAGAAGCAGCACCGGCGAGGGAAACTGAGGCATTCTGTGATCAAATCAAAAGCCGGGATGGCTCTTGCAATTCTGGGACTCTCCCTGGAAAATTGCCCCACACGAAGGATGAGTGTGCCATAAAATGTTCCCAGAATCCTCTGCAACGTGGGAGAATTTCTGTGTCAGGAGTTCCTTGGCAAATTAATTGATTTGGGCAGGATTCTGAAATCCCTGTTCTAAGAAATGAGTCACCTCTGTGTACATAGCAAAATACTGTTTTGCTGGGCAATTCTAGTAAACTTTCCAGTCCAAGCTTTTAATATAAAAGACCTTTTGTATTGTGAGGGAATATATAGTGAGACAGACCCAAGCATTTCCACACATTTTGGGCGGATGGAATATATTTCCAGTCATCTTTTCCTGATGCTTTTGAATATTAGATGGTTTGCCCTCATTTTAGCATTCCAGGCATGAATAGATAGGGGGGCATATTGGGTGATGATACGTTCCTTCTTCCTGATTATCTTTGTTACTCAGCTCCCAACACGTGACCTTTGCTGGCAGCAACCAAAAGCTTCGGCCTTCTGCCTACATTAAATTTCACTGTGTTTCTGCCCTCAGGCCTTGCTTGCTGTAAGGCTCCTTTGTTCAACTGGCGCATAAAGGCCTGGGAGGTAAATCTAGCTGGGGCTGAACAGGTCTTTCAAGGAGATATATTAACCTGAGTTGGGGCCAAAAAGAAAAAAACAATCCTTACTGGACATTCCAGCTGAGCCGAGCTGGTTTTTGCAGCAAGCATTACACAACAGTGACACAGAGTGATTTTAGGGGAATCACAAAGTCCTATCACATACCGCATTGCGGGGTGGGGCAGGGAGCACACAAAATGTTTCATGGGTACACCTTAGCTCTTAAATGAGGACTGATGCAAGACATTTCACCCCATCAGGATGAGGAGCACAGAGAAAGGCAGCTGGAGAATGAGAGGACAAAGGATGAAAGATGGGAGGATCCATGCAAGGAGAGACGCATGTGGATGTGCTGTGTGAGGATGAAGGTTGAGGAAGTTTCCCTGAGAATCCATTGCAATGTTCGGATGCATGGTGTTATGTACTGAAGTTCTCACCCTGGGCCAGCAGGGGGATACTGTAGATAGTTTTCCCTCAGGTCCACATATGCAAATAAGGGATTGAAAGTGACGTTCAGTGACTGGATAGTTACAGATAGGTAACTGGATAGTTACAGATAGGTTGGTCTGCCATAGTCAAAACAAAATAAAAAAAAAATTTCTTCCAGTAGCACCTTAAAGACCAACTAGGTTAGTACTTGGTATGAGCTTTCGTGTGCATGCACACTTCTTCAGATACACTGAAACAGAAGTCACCAGACCCTTCTATATAGTGAGAAGGTGGGGAGGGGTATTACTCAGAAGGGTGGTGGGATTGGGTGATTGGCAGATAGCTGTGATGAGCCTGTTGATGACTCTTAATGACTGCAATAGGTCTTACAGGAAAAAGCAAGGGGTGAGAAGGTGAAAAATGGCTTTGTCATGTATAATAAGATAAGAATCCAATGTCTTTGTTCAGACCAGGTCTCTCCATGGTTTTAAGTTTGGTAATAAGTTGCAATTCAGCAGCTTCTCTTTCCAGTCTATTTCTGAAATTCCTTTGTAATAGAACAGCTACTTTGAGATCTTGTATAGAATGTCCTGGGAGATTGAAGTGTTCTCCTACTGGTTTCTCTGTCTTGTGATTCCTGATGTCGGATTTATGTCCGTTTATTCTTTGGCGTAAGGTTTGGCCTGTTTGTCCAATATAGAGAGCTGAAGGACACTGTTGGCATTTGATGGCATACACAATGTTAGACAATGAGCAATTAAATAGTCCCGAGATGGTATGTGTGATGTTGTTGGGGCCAGTAATGGTGTTGTCTGGGTGTATGTGGCAGCAAAGTTGGCATCTGGGTTTATTGCAGGCTCTGGTGCCAGTGTCCGTGTTAACTCTGGTTGTAGTATTAATGTGGGTTAGGAGTTGTTTAAGATTGGGTGGCTGTCTGTAGGCAATGAAAGGTCTTCCTCCCAGAGCTTGAGAAAGAGAACTGTCATTGTCCAGGAGAGGTTGTAGATCTCTGATGATGTGTTGTACTGTTTTAACTTGGGAGCTGTATGTGATGACTAGAGGTGTTCTGTTATTTTCTTTTTTGGGTCTGTCTTGCAGCAAGTTCTCTCTGGGTATCAGTCTGGCTCTGTTGATCGGTTGTCTAACTTCATCTGCTGGGTATTTTAGTTCTAAAAAGGTTTGCTGTAGATCTCTTAGGTGAGAGTCTCTGTCTGTAGAATTGGAGCAGATGCGGCTGTAACGTAGCGCCTGGCTATATACAATGGACTGTTTGGTATGTTTGGGATGGTAGCTAGAGGCATGTAGATATGTTTGTCGGTCAGTTGGTTTACGGTATAAGGTGGTGTCTATGTGCCCATCCTGTATTTTTATAGTAGTGTCCAAAAAATGTATTTCTTGCATAGATTGATTCATTGTTAGGTTGATTGTGGGGTGAAAATCATTGAATTTCTGGTGGAAGGTGTCCAGGGTCTGTTGACCATGTGTCCAGATGATAAAAATATCGTCAATGTATCGCAGGTACAAGAGAGGTTTGAGTGGGTAGGAGTTTAGGAAACGTTGTTCTAAATCCGCCATGCCATGAAGATGTTGGCATACTGTGGGGCCATGCGGGTGCCCATTGCTGTGCCGCTGATCTGAAGGAACAGGTCATCACCGAATTTGAAGTTGTTGTGGGTAAGGACAAATTGGCAGAGTTTGGTAGCAAAGTCCGCTGTGGTTTTATCTGAAATGGTGTTCCTTATAGCTTGTAAACCTATAATAACCTAAAAAAACTTATTACCAAATGTCTATCATTGCCTACAGACAGCCACCCAATCTTAAACAACTCCTAACCCACAATAATACTACAACCAGAGTTAACACGGACACTGGCACCAGAGCCTGCAATAAACCCAGATGCCAACTTTGCTGCCACATACACCCAGACAACACCATTACTGGCCCCAACAACATCACACATACCATCTTGGGACTATTTAATTGCTCATCATCTAACATTGTGTATGCCATCAAATGCCAACAGTGTCCTTCAGCTCTCTATATTGGACAAACAGGCCAAACCTTACGCCAAAGAATAAACGGACATAAATCCGACATCAGGAATCACAAGACAGAGAAACCAGTAGGAGAACACTTCAATCTCCCAGGACATTCTATACAAGATCTCAAAGTAGCTGTTCTATTACAAAGGAATTTCAGAAATAAACTGGAAAGAGAAGCTGCTGAATTGCAACTTATTACCAAACTTAAAACCATGGAGAGACCTGGTCTGAACAAAGACATTGGATTCTTATCTCATTATACATGACAAAGCCATTTTTCACCTTCTCACCCCTTGCTTTTTCCTGTAAGACCTATTGCAGTCGTTAAGAGTCGTCAACAGGCTCATCACAGCTATCTGCCAATCACCCAATCCCACCACCCTTCTGAGTAATACCCCTCCCCACCTTCTCACTATATAGAAGGGTCTGGTGACTTCTGTTTCAGTGTATCTGAAGAAGTGTGCATGCACACGAAAGCTCATACCAAGTACTAACCTAGTTGGTCTTTAAGGTGCTACTGGAAGAAAAAAAAAATTATTTTGTAGTGACTGGATAGTTACTGTTGCGTTCTAGTGGAGCTCTATATAAGCAGGCTGGCTGAACCCTTCAGTTCAGTTCAGTTCTGGCCTGTGAATAAACAAGAGCTGTTTGAAGAATCGCTGTGTCGTCTGATATGTTCACCCACAACTTAACACATAGGGATGGGGAGGAAACAGGAAAGCAAATAAATTCGGGCATCCATTCTTCATGAAGTTAGATAAATGCTGAGACCCTACCTGCCCACAGACTGTCTCGCCAGAGCGGTGAAGGCTCTAGTTATCTCCCGCTTGGATGACTGTGATGCGCTGTACGTGGGGCTACCTTTGAAGGTGACCCGGAAACTACAGGGACAACCCATCCTCTTTCACTGCCTGAGACTAAATAGGAAGGTGCCTTCCCACCACCCCACCTCCAGAAGCCTCGCTTACTCACAAGATCTCACAGAACTCTCACAAGACCTCACCAGAAGCCACTGCCACTTTTCAGCTGGCAACTTTTTCCACTCAGTCACATCACAGCAAATTCTGTCCTCAAACGCAGGCATTGTCCTTCTAACTATCTAAGAAATAGAGGAGGGGGCCCACTCATTTGCTCTCTTAACGGCCCATCACCTGTCCTTTGTTCTCTTAATGGCCCATCGCCCAAGTGATCACATGAACACAGAAAGCTAGCCTGGCCTGTTTAGCTTTTAACACTTGCTGGAGCCAGGGATTAGAATTGTCTGGCACATACAAACTCATAACAATATATGCATAATGAGTGGGTGTGGGCATGTTTAGAGAGAGTATAAGCTATATACTGTGTGCGTGCGTGCACACGTATTTAGAGTATATATTATATATTCAATTTGTGTGTGTGTGTGTGTGTGTGTGTGTGTGTGTGCATGTACTGTGGAGTGTGTATATATTATATATACACAGTGTGTGTGTCTGTGTACTTAGAGTATATATTATATATTCATTTTGTGTGTGTGTGTGTAATTTTCCTGTATAAATAAAAATATAAGGTGTCATCATGCTCTGCCAAGTTCTGTCATCTTTGCTATTGAAAATTATACCTAACACCACACCACACCCATTTAAAACTCCTGCCAAAAATCTTGAGCTCCACACTATGACCAGGCATGGGATTCAGGTTTGCTCTAGTAACAGCCCTGTGTTAATGCACAAAGGAGCAAGTGGCGTGGCCTGATACATTTTGGGTACTCCCTGCTCCTCTGTCTTGCTTGCACAGTCCATCTGCATGTCAGGAACTGGACTCAAGAGGGCGAGAGGTGGGGAGGAATGGTGGAAATCACATGCACCCTTCTCCTGACGCTGCAGGAGAAGAGGAACACAGCATTGATTTATATCAGGGGTTTGAAGAGCTTAAGGGAAGTCACAGCTCAGAGATAGGTGAACAGAACAGTTGGGAAGTGTTAGAACAAGGGGGGAGGAACTGCGCAGGGCAGCCAGCTGACATGTTGTCACTGGAAAGTATCTCTGATCCCCCTTCTCCCAGAACTCAGCGTTCGTTAAGAGCGCCACACCTGCTCTAGATCAAGAATGACAGTTGTCCAAAACATACCAGAAAACTCCTGGTGTAAGGTTGCCAGATTTTTTTCAATGAATCCAGGGACACTTTTCAACTTCCTACTCAATAGATGGAATTTGTCAGGGGACTGATTTGTAAATCCGGGGACTCTCCCCGGGAAACAGGGACACCTGGTAACCTTATACTGGTGTGTCATAATATGCAAATAAATTAAATGTTTTAAAACCTCTGAGGATGTGAAAGCACTTAGCTCTAGAGGAATCTGCCCGCTGCATCTCTGCATGATTTACTGTTCAGGCTTTCCAATCTACCTCATCTGAGCATGGAGCCTTCTGCAGATGCGACGGAGAGAAAAACTACACATGACATTGAATGCATCACTTGGAACTGCATGAATCATCATTAAACTGTAAATAGCAGATGCCGCGGGGCTGTGACTGATTGAGATTGGGACCACAGCGCACTGGGAAGGGGGATTAACCCTTTCCTCCCTTATCAAAGCCCCAACAACTCTACCACCACAAAAGCCTCTATTTGGTATAGGACGGCAGCTTCCACTGGGGCCAACACCAGCTTTCTTCCTCCCACTAATTATCAGCTTCCTTGGGAGAGATGGATTTTCACAGGAAAACTATTCAATCTGTGTCATTTCCCTGCTGCCATGATACCACCCCTCTGGCTCATATCACTCCATGGCTGCAATTTGCTTTTTAGAATAAAGACAGGCATGTGCCAATGTATTTTTCTTCTATATTCTCTTTTTCCACCTCCGTGCAGAGGTCTGCTCTGTGTTATGGCTGTACTGTGGAGACACCTTGTGGAGAAAGAATAATATTTTTCCTTAGCACACCTACAGCATGAAAGCAATTTGGATGGTTGCTTTGTTTTGTTTTAATGCTTGTAAAATCTGCCTTTGAAGGGATAATTCTCCCTTCTCTTCTATTTGTTATAATATTATTTCTCTCTCTCTCTCTCTCTCTCTCTCTCTCACACACACACACACACACAGAGAGAGAGAGAGAGAGAGAGAGAGAGAGGGAGGGAGATTCAAATTACTTTTTTATTGAATTTATATGCTGCCTTATATCCAGGAGTCTCAGGGCAGTTCACAGAATAAAATCAAGATATAAAACCACAAAATACACAATAACAATGGAAACAACAACCCAATCACCCTCCAAAAAAACCCCACATTTTAAAAGGGCATAGGATGTAAATCAGATCAACCAAAGGCCTGGTTAAAAAGGAACGTTTTTGCCTGGTGCCTAAAGAGTATAGTGAGGGCACCAGGTGAACTTCCCTGGGAGAGCATTCCACAGGTGGGGAGCCACTGCAGAGAAGGCCCTGTTCTTGTGTTGCCACCCTCCACACCTCTCAAGGAGGTGGCACACGAAGGAGGGCCTCAGAAGATGATCTCAGGGTCCGGGGAGGTTCATATGGGAAGAGGCGGTCCTGGAGGTATTGCGGTCCTGAGCCATTTAAGGCTTTATAGGTCAAAACCAGCACTTTGAATCGGGCCTGGAAACTAATCGGTAGCCAGTGCAAGCATCAGTGTAATGTGTTTGAACCGTCTTGCCCTGGTGAACAACCTGGCTGCTGAATTCTGCACCAGCTGAAGTTTCTGAACCGCCTTCAGAGGCAGCCCTACTGTCAGAGCTGCCTCCAGGTCCCAGCTCACAGAGGACCAACGCTAGGCTGTAGTTATGTACAAAAGTCTTTATTGAGATTCAGTCTCCATTTTAAAGCCGCAGCGTGCAGCTCTACGTCCCGACCTTAGACCGGCGAAGTCCTGTCTGAGTCTCCTCCCCCTCCACACCAGTTTAAGACTCTCGCTTTGCTCCACCTCTTCCTAAATTCCTTTCTCCTCTGGGCCCTCCTGCCCGCTAGGGTCTCATCCTTCCTGGACTCCTCTGACGCTGACCCTGACGATTCTTGCCCCTCCTTCCGGCGGGCTTTAGGACCTGGTTCCCTATCCGGGCTACCTTCTGTGCCGCTCGCCTGTACCTTTGAACTTGGCGCGCGCGCCCAGCCTGCAACTTTCCTCTTAACCGTTAACTCGCTCTCCGATGGAGGCGTGGTCCACCCTGACTCATCTTCTCTCGCTGGTGGTGCATATGTGGGCTCTGACATCTGGGACTCCTCCCCCCCACTACGCTCTGGTGGGGAAGCTGGTCCTGACTTCCAACTGCTGCTCTGGGAGTCCCCGCTGGCCCCTTGCTTCTGGGGTGTCCCCCTTGGGTCGCCCCTTGCCCTGCCCATCGGCGCCCCCTTCTGTGAATCTTCTGATTCGCTGGAGAGGCTCATGGAATCTATCGGGCTGCTGTCATATTCTCCTACGCTGCCCTCGGATTGCTCCCCCTCGCTTTCCATCTCCTCTCCTCCCTGCGCTCCCGCTGAGTCCCTGACATCCACGTATTTGCTTGAATGTTCAGGAACAATGCTCAAAAGCTGAACTTCTTCCACACTGTCAGGGAACTGATATCGGAGCCAGGAGTGGAGGCAGAGCTCCCAAGCGATGCCGGAGAAGGGGCAAGCAGGGAGAGAGGGAACTCATCGGCTGGGGAAGGAAATCAGCGTAACACCAGGGATAAAGGGGGGCGGTTGGGGGAATCGGAGAGGGGTCTCCAGGACTCTTCGCCGGAGACCAGCGGGGAGAGCACTGGTCCTCCTCTGCCCGCACCCACCCTGCGCAGAAGACTTCCGCGCAGGGAAAGTAGGCGTAGACTTGGCGTCAAATAACTTCTTTGCTGGAAGAAGTTTAAGAAACGCCCACTGATGGATTCTGCTAGCGACTGAACAGCCACGAAGTGAAGGGCTGTCCAGTCAGGAAAGGTTTAACCAGGCTAACTAGCCAGGCATGGTAGCAACTTACGCACGAGCAACCCCCATACATTCATTACACACACCAACCCTTATTGCGTCCTCAAAGGAAGAAGAAGAAAAAGGAAGAAACAGCAACAACAGTTTAACTCTGGTGAATGGGACAAATGTAGTGTAATCCCACACATTGATCTTGCATTTTTCGACCATCGGTATATGGGAAAAGAAATCACATTCAAAAATTATGAAAAGTCAAAGGAAATTTCAGTGTTTTCCCTAACATGACCATCTTGGCAGATGTATTTTCCCCAGCGCAATAGATTCTCATATATTAATCTCACTGGCATGTGCCTTTTTTGTAAAGTTTTAAATTTTATTTCATTTTATGATGTATATAAAACAGGGGGAACAGACAAAAATTAGAAGAGGAAAAACAAAATTATAAAATGGGCACGTAGAATGAGTAGTTGCCCATGAGTTAAAACAACAAAGTCCAAGAACAGACCATCAACATTATCAGAACATTATCAGAAGTCTAGTTCCAGGCTTGTGACGAGGGCTGTCTGAAAATGATGGTTCTGCTGTATATGTCATAATGGAATGCCAAAACATATAAAAAGTGTCAGGAGGGTCTAGTCCTTGCCAAAATCTCAAATTCAGAGTAATTTTCTCCATTATAGCTATATTCCACAGAAAGTGTAAGATCTAGGACTGTTTTCCATTGAGCTGCAATTACTATTTCTGCTGCCAGGGTCCTAGATAAGGCCAATTCTTTTGACAATATCAGATGCATCTTACTGCACATTTTACCCTAATATTTGCATTTTTGTACACATGACTTGGCTGGAGAACTGTACTGCAAAATTCAGATAAGTGCAAGTTTCAAAACAGTTGTCTTTCAGTTCACACAGTGTTTCGTATGGTAGGTAGATTTGCTTTAAAATGCAAACCGAATGTAATTTTTCACCCATCCCTACAACTGGCTGGCTGGCTGGTCCTGTCCCCAAACAGCAGCTCTTACTTGAGATGATGATGATGATGATGATGATGATGATGATAATAATAATAATAATAATAATAATAATAATAATAATAATAATAATAATTTATTATTTGTACCCCGCCCATCTGGCTGGGTTTCCCCAGCCACTCTGGGCGGCTTCCATAAAAACCAAAAATACACTAAAATATCACAGATTAAAAACTTCCCTGAACAGGGCTGCCTTAAGATGTCTTCTGAATGTCAGGTAGTTATTTATCGCTTTGACATCTGATGGGAGGGCGTTCCACAGGGCAGGCGCCACTACCGAGAAGGCCCTCTGCCTGGTTCCCTGTAGCTTTGCTTCTTGCAATGAGGGTAAGATGAGGGCTTCTCACAATGAGAGTAAGGAAGAGAGCTTTATTGAGTCAAATAATAGTAAAGGCCCAGCAACAAGCACTGGGTACACAAGCCAGGATTCCAAGGTAAGCAGGAAAGGCAAGCAAAGCAGAACTGAACAGAGGCAATGAAGATGTCCCAACAAGTTGTCATACTCCTCTCTCTATGCTTTCAGAGGTGGAGTGAAATGAGCTAACTGACAGAACTCTCACACCTTAAGAGACAGGTGCACATTCAAATGTGTGTTCCACCTGAGTGGGTGCCTCTGATTCCACCTACCGAGGTGGCATTCTTGTTCCCCTGACTCCAGCTCTTCCACCTCCCCCTCCCCCTGCTGCACAGGCCCTCCCACTGGCTGGTCAAAGTCCTCCCCTCTCCCCAATGAGGTTCTGCACTCGACAGCAGGGGCAATGGAGACAACTTCCCCCTCTCGGGCATATGGTGTCACAATTGCCTGCATCCCTGGGTACCAAGCTTCCAGCCCCCCCCCCCCCCCGCTTCTTCTCCTACAGTGTCATCCTCTTCCATCTGGGTCCAACAAAGCAGGCCAGATCCTGGCAGAGTCAAGAGGTCCGTGACAGAAAAGCATGTGTTCTACTATTGAGCTACAGCCATTTCCCTAAGACTTATTTACATTCAGAATTTCTGGATGTGATCTGAATCCAAATCCTGCTATGCAAAAAGAAAGAATGAATGTATGGAGCCCAAAATCACAATGCTTCCAAATTTGCTTTGATTGCGCCTTAATCTCCAAGGATTACCCATGTTTCCAAAAGGGGTGTTGGTTAACTTTCATTTATCTGAGCTACACATGAATGTCAAAAATCAGTTCTGACCCATGAATGTACGTCAACATGTCTTTGCCACATACCTAGTCAGTACATTCCTAATACCTGCAAGCACCCAGAATCAAGGCACTATGTTACACCAGAGCACGTTCAACCTTATTTGGCAGCATGAATAAACAGAGAAGCTTAATCATGTCCTAAAAGATCAACACAGTCGAAAGCCCAGTTCACCAAAGGTAGTGCTAATGAACCTGTTATCCAAGTTATTTGCAATGGAAAGCCTGTTCTCGTCCCACACCAGATGCCCAATTAGCAGGGGTTTCTTGTACCCCACCTGGAAAGTGGTATTTTGAAAAGGGTATTAAAATAAACTCAGCGCTAGAGAGAAAAGTCTAATTACTTGGCGAGAATGGAAGCATATCTAGCATGAAAAGTGCAGGCTGCAAATGTCAGGGGGGTTCAGAAGCAGAACGGCTGTCTCTGGGCTAGGACCGAAGGTGGCAACACTCAGGATGCAATGCCCAGGAGCAGAGCAGAGAACAACAGGTAAATTGCCACCTTGTGATAATTAATGGCAACACAAGACCTTTTTTAAACAAACAAACAAAAAAGCTCATGACCAGCTCTTCCCTCATTTTCCCTTGCTATGAGCTCTGGGTTCTCAACAGCATTAACTCTGGACACCACAAAATGGCCGCCTTTCTTTGTTGACTGTTCTTATGGCCTACCTTCCATAACCAACATGGACCACTTCTTCACTTACCTTCTTTCTTTTTTTGTATAATTTTTATTAAGTTTTTCTGTTTTACATTTTAGAATATTTATTTAAACAACCTTAGCATATCAATCCCTTCTTCTCTTTCCATGGTTCATTTTGCATATCATAAATCCCTGCATATTTTACATAAACTAAACCATTCAGTATTCCATTGTTACATCCATC
The DNA here is from genome assembly GCF_951804945.1 of Podarcis cretensis. NCBI lineage: Eukaryota > Metazoa > Chordata > Lepidosauria > Squamata > Lacertidae > Podarcis > Podarcis cretensis. The sequence continues at coordinate 7,712,276 of NC_137171.1, forward strand.
AAAACTTATTTACACTGTTGAATTTATCTGAATGCTGCCAATGTTTTCAAGTATACACAATTTCCCCCCATATATTGAATAAACATTTTCCAGTCTTCTTTAAACGTATGTTCTTCTTGTTCTCTTATTCTATATATTAGGCCCGCAAGCTGCGCATATTCCATCAGTTTAAGTTGCCATTCTTCTTTAGTTGGGAATTCACTTGTTTTCCATTTGGGGGCTAACAAAACACGGGCTGCAGTAATGGCATACATAAATAAGCCTTTTTTGACACCTGGGAATTTCCATCTGAATTATCCCCAACAAAAAGGATTCTGTGTTGTTTTTTGGAAAAGTAATTTTAAACATTTTTTTCAATTCATTATAAATTATTTCCCAATACTCTTTTACCAAGTCCACCACATATGATAGAACGTACCCTCAGCCTCATTGCATCTCCAGCTTCACTTATCTTCTTAATCTTCAAGGATGGCCCAAAACATTTTGCTGCCCAAGGCAGAGCAGCAAATGGCTCCCCACCACCACCTCCACTCCACACACATAAATCAAGGTGCATATATTACCCAAGACTAGCCAGGCAACTAGCCTACAAGGGTTATCCTACACCAGGGGTCAGAAAACCTTTTCAGCAGGGGGCCAGTCCACTGTCCCTCAGACCTTGTGGGGGGCCAGACTATATTTTGAAAAAAAAAGATGAATGAATTCCTATGCCCCACAAATAACCCAGAGATGCATTTTAAATAAAAGCACACATTCTACTCATGTAAAAACAGGCTGATTCCTGGACCGTCCACAGGCCAGATTGAGAAGATGATTGGGCTGGATCCGGCCCCTGGGCCTTAGTTTGCCTACCACTTACCACGTGTGCCCATTGCTGACATCAGCCACCTGAGGTGATCACCTTACTCTGCCCAATGTTATGGCTGGAACTGCACATACCACAGGTCCATACCACATAACACGAAGCTGAAGGAAGTCCATTTGTACATATTCCCTGTTATTTTCTAAGTGGGCTAGGGAAAGCTTCCATTATTGGTTTGCAGTCATTCCTTGCTTTAGAGAGAAAGGCACTGGCGGTGGCATCCTCCCTCTGGCAGCCATGTCAGGAGGGGGCCAGGCAATGAAGATGAGAGAGCTCCAGGCTGGTGGCAGTAACCCTGCAGGTGGTGAACGTTGTCTCTCCCTGTCTTCTTTTCTGTTCCATTCTTTCACTGTCCTTCTTGTTGCTTATGTTTTGCTGGGAGAGAAACCTGTCTCTGAAGGAATGTGCACTTACCTCTCTCACTTTCTCAGTATGTATGTGTGGTGGGAAGAGGAAGAGGAAGAGGAGACAGATCACGGGCAACTGGTAACTAGAGTGGCCTAAAGCACTTCCAAGACTGAACTGACCACTCTTTGAAATTAGTTGATTGATCAAATATAAGTTTCATGTTGATAATACTTGGACAGCATCTTTTCCAGAGCATACAAAAGACACTGTCATTTGAAGGTACCTTTGACTGCAATACCTTTGACTACAATAACAGGAACCAAGATTCCTATGGTAACTTCAATCCTAACGCATTTATTGTGGGTAAACTCTGTAGAGGAGAACCCATTTCATCCATTGGATATTGCATAAATCTTTGTTGTCAAGGGGTATATGCAGTTTGGTAGAGAGCGTGGGGGGAGTTTATGGACAGTGGGGCCCAAAACTCACAAAATGCAAAGGATACCTGTAAGCCTATCACATCTCTGTATAAATTTCAAATGAATACAAACCAAGACACTCCTTCCCAACCAGTTGCCGCTAAGATCATTTCCCTTGCTTTGCTATTTTAGCACCTGAAGAAGGGCAATTACCTTCTGCGGTGGAAATGATGCTCCAGTCTAGACTGAGTCCAAATGTAGTCACTTTGAATTTGCTAATTGTCAGGAAACTGCCATCGGAGCCAAGGGTGGTGTTGAGGCTCCAAAATGATGCTGGAGAGGGAAGCAGCAAGGAGAGAGAGGAAGCTGCCGCTGGGGAAGGAAATAGACGTGACGCCAGGGAGAAAGGGGAGTCTGAGGGAACTTCGGAGAGAAGGCTCCAGGACTCTTCCAGTGAGGAGAGCACGGGACCTCCTCTGGGGACGCCCACTCTGCGCAGAAAGGTTTCGCGCAGAGAAGGCAGGCGGCGATTGGGTGTGAAAGAACTTCTATGTTGGAAGAAATTCAGGAAACGCCCACTGACGGATTCTGCCAGTGATTGAGACAGTCACGGAGTACTGACTGTCCAGCCAGGGGAAAGTTTTAACCAAACTACTCAGCTTGGAGCAGTTTGTCCCTTACGCACAAGCAACCCCAAACCCCTTTACACTAATGAATTCTCCCTTATCACCTTCATACTGGAACCTTAGATGTTAGCAGCAGAATCCTGAGAGACAGAAATGTCTCCCCAATCGCCTCTGAATGTTGCAGATTGGTGTTGTGGTGTGTGTTCTTTTATCTCTCTTTCCCTCTTCTTGTTTTGGAAGAGAAAGGTGTTTGGAACATCACTCCTTCAGGCTCACACAGGATGTGGCCCTGCAACAATGACACACACACACACACACACACACACACACACACACACTCCTCCAGTAAGGAAGAAGTGTGCTGTTGACTTGAGCCACCTGAGCATTGTGGAGAAAACCTTGCTGAAGGCACTGCTAAGGAGTCCTGCAATGGTCACATCTTCTCTATGGACCCACTTAAAAATAGAAAAGGAAAGAAAGATCCGGTAATGATTCATAACTGGCCCATCCAACCAAAATCATGAACACCAATGACCTACCTGTCATCTTTTAGCATTCCACTAACAAGCTTAAAAACCCTGGTAAGGAATAGCATTAAGCCACAAAATCAGCTCACAAAGAGAAAGGACTTGGGATTTAAAGAGAATCTTGCGTCTTTCAGAAGGTAAGCAATATTCTCTTCAGCAGCACCATCCGTCTGTGTAAGACTTAATCTATAGCACTTTAAATGAGGCATTAACTAATGACAGAGGGGCAGGAAGTCTCTATTACATTCAAAGTAGTGGGGGGGAAAGGCAGATATCGGGTTTTCTAAGCTAAGGCATGAAGGAATGTGATTGCTTTCAGTTTATCCAAAGTGAGACATCATCCTAGGTGCAAACAGCCATTCTTTTAAAGGAAATAGATTGGAGAAAGCAAGGCATATAGTTGCCACTTTGGCTGGGAATAGCTTGCAAAAGCACGCATCAATAAGTTCCACTAAAATGAAAAAGGCACACATGCAAATAACAAACTCACTAAGCACTGAAATGGACGCTGTGGTCTTAAGCGTGCTTAGCTGCAAGTAAGGCTGGAGGAACAAGTGAACAGCTTTTAAGAGCACTGAAGGTAGAACGACAGAGCCACAATTTACACAGTGTACACATACATTTTCTCATTATGCTTACTTGCTGGATTTGTTAAGCTCCTTTCCAAAGAGATCGAGGCAATATGCAGCACCTCATACTGTAAAACATGTTTTTGAAAACTCCCCTCTTTTTTATTATATAAAAGCCTGTTTTCTCCAATCAGGTTTCTGAAGAATTACAAAAACTTGTGAACAAAGGCAATAAGGTGAGTCTCTGCACAACATGGACAATAATGCCCCCCTCCCTCTCTCTCTCCCTCTCTCTCTCTCTCTCTCTCTCTCTCTCTCTCATTCCACTTTCATTATCTAGAGAGGAAAGACTCCTCTGTCTCCATGAGTTTGGGATTGCTATGTCAGCCTCATTTGACTGAACAGCATGAAATCAACTTCACATCAGCTTCTTTAGCTTAGCTGGTGTGTGCCAACTGCAAGTTCAAACATTCAAAACCAGAAGGCTGTGGCCAAATAAGTTTATTCAGAGCAGACCCATTGAAATTTATAGACTTAATTTAGTCACATATGCTAAATAAATAAATATGAAAAAATAATAATTCCTATCGATCTACTATTCTGAGTATGGCTAACATTAAATACAGCATAGAATCATGATTTGGATGTTTACAAACTCATTTTAAGAGTCTGGGCGGGTTCATTCTTTCCTTTGAAATACATTGAACCCTTAAAAATGCATCAATGTGTCATCTCCTAAACTGGTAGGTAAATGTAACTTTCAACAACAATGATCCGATTTCTGGTTCATTTATTTGCTTGTTTTGGTGCAGAAGACCTGATGAAGAACACACAGTGGCTTTGCCTTTGTGGGCTGGTTGTTGCAGCTTTTCTCCCCGTTAGCTGGCAAATGGTCCTGAAAGATTCGACTGATGAGTCCAGGTAAGAAACATTTAAGAATGATTGATAGAATGGAGTTGAATCACAGGGACGCAGATACTTGATGAATCCTTGTGGAAATCTTCAGAATATATTTTTAGCACTGTCACACTGACTCCTAGAAATTTGAACCCTTTCCCCAATCCTGTAACGGAGGAAATATGACGGTCAGTTTAAGAAAATATGAGGAGATTAACTGGCAACCTCTATCCACACCCCAGTTAAAGCAGAATTTTGGAATGTATGCCAGCTGAAATATCTATTACTACATATTATATACCGTATTTTTCTGTGTATAAGACTAGGTTTTTTCCCTAAAAAATAATGTCAAAAATTCGGGGGCATCTTATACACGATAGTGTCTCCCTCCATTATCTTAAATCTGAGTTCCCAAAAATAGGGGGTGTCCTATACATGGGAGCATCTTATAGACGGAAAAATACGGTGTATATACACTGTGCGTTTACTTAAAACACAAGAAGATGGTACAAGTTGGTGCCCTTTGTAACCTGCATGGGGGCCTTATTTGTGGAAATAAACAAAATAAAAAAATTCCTTCCAGTAGCACCTTAAAGACCAACTAGGTTAGTACTTGGTATGAGCTTTCGTGTGCATGCACACTTCTTCAGATACACTGAAACAGAAGTCACCAGACCCTTCTATATAGTGAGAAGGTGGGGAGGGGTATTACTCAGAAGGGTGGTGGGATTGGGTGATTGGCAGATAGCTGTGATGAGCCTGTTGACGACTCTTAACGACTGCAATAGGTCTTACAGGAAAAAGCAAGGGGTGAGAAGGTGAAAAATGGCTTTGTCATGTTATGGAAATAAGTTCAGGGTATGCATATGGAGGTCAAGCTCATGCCCCAGTCTGAACCCATGCAGCTTATGCACATTCAGTTTAAATTGTGTGCAGACTGTTCTGCAGACTCAAATGTAACATGCATAGATTGTGGATGCACAATCCTTACAAACAGTAGAGTCATGCAAACTGGCCTACATGGGTACTGTTTGTTTGTATGTATAACAGGTGTGTTCACAAGACCTACTGGTCATGAATAAGTTGGGGTGGGGCCAACAGGCATGACTATTACCACCCCAAAAATATGTGTTCTCTTGTCACGTGACATCTGCTGTGCAGGGCTTGTGGTGGCCAGTGTTTTAAAAAACATGATGGGCATTACTCAGAGTGGGCCTCTTGGAATTAAAGGACCTAACTTAGTCTTGTTCATTAATTTCCATAGGTTCTACTCTGTGTAAAATTTAATTTTTTGATAAGGTGTGATGTGCTATGAAGATACTCTTACTATGGTTAAAAGCAGGCATAGGCAAACTCAGCGCTCCAGATTTTTTGGGACTACAACTCCCATCATCCCTAACCACAGGCCCTATTAGCTAGGGATGATGGGAGTTGTAGTCCCAAAATATCTGGAGGGCCGAGTTTGCCTATGCCTGGTTAAAAAAAGGATGTATAATTCTGTCCATTCTTGATTTCGGATACAGGTGGCAGTCTTATGAAACAGAAAGTGCCCATAGCTTTACATCTAATGTCAAAAGACATTCTGAAGGCACCTTTACCAGTGATTTTACTCAATATTTGGACAAAATGAAGGCCAAGGATTTTGTACACTGGCTCATCAATGCCAAACAGTACAGGTATGTGGTAGCCTGCAAATCAGTTTTCCAATCAGAGTAAAGGCAACAGGGCCAGCAGAAAGACAAAGAAGAATCAAAACCAAGGTGATTCCTGCATAACTATAAAAATACTTTCTTATGCAAGAGCAGGCAGACACAAGAAAGTTCTTTGCTTTCTGCAGTAGATCAGCATAGGTTTCAGAGTCCCAGTTGTTTGACAACAGCAAAACAGTGATTATAGTTTATTGTTTAAAGGTTTTATTCTGCTTTATTATGTTTTGTGCTTTTAAATTATGCCCTGCTTTGGGATTAGAGAATAGTGAAAAGTAGAAAGGAAATGTTTTAATAACCTTTTTTTAGAGAAAAAAGAAAACACAACAACTTATAATTGAATAAGCAAAAGCTTGCAACCATGATTAGAAGGGAAGTTGATTTTTCAACCTCAGTATGGTAACACTCCAGAATCAAATAAATGAGGGCACTCTTAATCCTAAACCCATTTATTTAACCCTACTCTTCATTGTTTGGGCCTCAATTTAGCAAAATTGAATTAAATAATCTACTGGTTGAAATGTAAAAGGTTCATTTGTTGTTGTTATTATTGCTATTAATATCATCGTCAATACTACTACAGCTTGATTGATAATTATTCCCAATTCAGGAACAATCAGCAATGGGGTTATTTATCTAGCTGGTCTCATTACGGTAAAATAGCTGCAGGAAAGTCAGGCTTTAGATCAGTGGTAGGGAACTTTTGTTTCTGGACTACAACTCCCATCATCCCATGCTTTCTGGGACTGATGGGAGTTGTAGTTCAGCAACATCTGGATGGTCAAAGGTTATTTCCACCTACTTTTAGATGTTTGGTGATTTGGGATTGGTTTGGCTCTGTTAGGCTCCAGTCCTATGCAACAGGGGTGGAGAACACACAGTCCTTCAGTTGTTATAGGATTTCAACTCCACGCTTAGTACCAGCCAGTATGGCCAATGGTCAAGGATTATGGGAGTTGTAGTCCAGTTACATCTGGAGGGCCAAAGTTTCCCCGTGTCTTACCTAAGAACAGTTCCTATTGAATTCAGAGTTCTTTCTAAGTAGTTATGCACAGGATTACACTGTTACTGTTGTTTTCATAACTGTTGCCTTATTCCTATTCACAGCTATAAAAAGAGGTTCATCAAGGAAAGTTACCCACCTGGCTTTCTCTCATTCAGGTAAGTCTTACTGCATTTGAGAAGAGAACTGTTACCGTATGACTCACATCCTCAAGTCAGATAAGCTTCAAGGGTTCTGACTTTCCCTATTTCTGGAAAGAGAAGGAGGAGCCAGTGCCATGCACTAGAAGTGGTCACATTTGACTGATTCAAATCCTTGTGTAATAGTAAATACTTCCCTGTCTGCATGTCTGGAAAAATCATACACTATGAAATACAGCCATACCTTGGTTGACAAACGCCTTAGCAGTCAATCATTTTGGGTCCCGAATGCTGCTGTCAGGGAACTGACATCAGAGTGAGAGGCGGAGGCAGGGCTCCAGAGCGATGCCGGAGAGGTGACCAGCAGGGGGGAAGGAATTCAGCGTAACACCAGTAGAGAAGAGAGGGATATGGAGGATTTGGAGACAGGTCTCCAAGACCCTTCACCAGAGACTAGAGAGCTGACACGCCTCTGCCTTCCCCTTACTTGCGCAGACACGTTCCGCGCAGGGAAAGTAGGAGGAGACTTGGCGTCAAACAGCTCTTATGCTGGAAAAGGTTCAAGAAACGCCCACTGACGGATTCTGCAAGTGACTAACAGGTCATGGAGAGCGAGCTGTGAGCCTAAGCATGGTTGGGTGAGCAATCTCACTAAACCAAAGCCAATTTACGCACGAGTAACCCCCTTAAAACCATTACAGCTGCATACCCAGAAGTGAGTGTTCCAGTTTGCAAACGTTCTTTTGGAAGCTGAATGTCCGGTAGGGCTTCCACAGCTTCTGATTGGCTGCAGGAAGCTTCTACAGCCAACTGGAAGCCGCGCCTTGGAAGTTGAACCAACTACCGGAACAGATTCCATTCAGTTTCCAAGGTACAACTCTACAAGTGATTTTACCAGTCACACAGATGCCACTTCAAACACAGTAAGCCCACAACTCACACACATTTAATTCGTGCACATTCAGCTTTGCATGCATGGCAAAAAAAATTAAAGGGAGCATGGTTCCAGGAAAAATGACAGTCCCACCCACCCTTGAACCCAGTGTGTTTTGGCTTTAGACGTGATCCCCAGAACATAACCCCTGTTTAAGTTGCAGTCTTACTGTATTGGATTGTATGAGTTCATTAAATAATCTTAGGACAGTCACTGTCTTTCCACCCAACCTACCTCATAGGGCTGTTCTTACTTGAGCTTCTTACAGAAAATAGGATATAGTGTATTTTTCGCTGCACACGGCTAAGGTTCCCCCAATAATAAAAATAATAATAATTTATTATTTATACCCCACCCATCTGGCTGGGCCTCCCCAGCCACTCTGGGCGGCTTCCATAGAAAACAAAAATACAGTAAAATCACACGTTAAAAATTTCCCTGAACAGGGCTGCCTTAAGATGTCTTCTGAATGTCAGGTAGTTGTTATTTGACATCTGCTGGAAGGGCATTCCACAGGGCGGGTGCCACTACCGAGAAGGCCCTCTGCCTGGTTCCCTGTAGCTTTGCTTCTCGCAATGAGGGAACCGCCAGAAGGCCCTCGGCGCTGGACCTCAGTGTCTGGGCAGAATGATGGGGGTGGAGATGCTCCTTCAGGTATACTGGACCGATGCCATTTAGGGCTTTAAAGGTCAGCACCAACACTTTGAATTGTGCTCGGAAACGTACTGGGAGCCAATGTAGGTCTTTCAAGACCGGTGTTATATGGTCTCGGCGGCTGCCCCCAGTCACCAGTCTAGCTGCCGCATTCTGGATTAGTTGTAGTTTCTGAGACACCTTCAAAGGTAGCCCCACGTAGAGTGCATTGCAGTAGTCCAAGCGGGAGATAACCAGAGCATGCACCACTTTGGCGAGACAGTCCGCAGGCAGATAGGGTCTCAGCCTACGTACCAGATGGAGCTGGTAAACAGCTGCCCTGGACACAGATTTGGCCTGTGCCCCCAAGAGCCACACTCTCTTTAAAAGCCCCAAAGAGCTGGACACACGCTCCATGTGGCTCTTTAAAGGGAGTGCTGAGCAGAGCCTCTCGCCTGCATTCACTGCATAAGACTCATACACATTTCCCCTTAATTTTTAGGAGTGGAAAAGTGTGTCTTATAGAGTGAAAAATACGGTAGTTCAAAAATATTTTTCTGAAGGCGGGAGGTGTGCAGCCCCCACCCATAATTGGCCCAGGCAGCTGCTAGGGCACCCCTAAATTCCTTCTGACCTGAACTCAGTTCATCTCCTTATTCCATGATCTATCACTTTTACAGATATGCGTAAAAGGAAAACTCAAAATACAAGAATCCCAAGTTCCACTGCTTTGATGTCCAGCTTCAGCCAACACTGGAGTCTTTTGCTCGACATGGTCTTACCATCATTCTTTAACTCTTCATTGTTTCCAAGTTGGTGAGCTACAGGCACTTATGAAACTTGCTGCTAAAGCTGCCTGCAGTAAATAATGTCACATTAAAAGTGGTTTCTTCCAGCCTCTTTCTTTTGATTTCCCCTGTGTTCCTTGGAGGTGTTTGGTGTTAAAGGCGGGATTTATGGGGCAAAACGCACCAATGTTCTGTTGTTAATAAGATGTGGATTCTAAACAGTCTGGCCTCTAATACAGTGTTTCCCAACCTTGGGCCTCCAGCTGTTTTTGGACTACAACTCCCATCATCCCTAGCTAGCAAGACCAGTGGTCAGGGATGATGGGAATTGTAGTTCAAAAACAGCTGGAGGCCCAAGGTTGGGAAACACTGCTCTAATAGTTCCAACAGTCTACAACTCCAGGTTAAAGGAATGCAGCAGCAGCATAATTGCTGATGAAAGATTTAAATGATTGCTAGCTACTCATCGCCTAGGATACCCAAGCCATGGTCCATCAAAATGGGAAGCTGTGCAGGCACAGAACGTCAGCTCTGCTTCCCTATGGGACTTTGCATATTGATAGCAGCATCTGGGCTTGAGCCTCACCTGTCCTGTGACTAATCCAGTTGAGCAATCAGACACCTCCTTCCAGATCCAGCCAGCCCCACCTGGCCAGTTAGTGAGCTGGGCTGTGTGCCCTTGCCTGTCTCAGCTTCCTAGAGTGTTCCTCCCATTCCTCCCTATGCCTCAGAGCCTGCTGTGTTTGTGGAGATGGGGACACCTCCAGCTCTGATAATGGGTCCTGCTTCTCTGGTGCCTGTGCACTGATCCTCTTGCCATCCTCTGACACCCTGTGAGTACTTTCTATGCCCCCAACCTCTTCCTCCTCCATCTGCAGCTTGTTCTAATGTGTGCCAGTGGAGATGGCAGTACTGAATCGGTAGCTCGTGTCCTTCTGGCTTGCACTCTTTATAAAGATTTGAAGAGTGAGGTTATCACCCCTCCATTCCAGGTCGCCCAACCACTGTTACAGTGTCCTTTCTCTTGGCAGATCAAGATGAGCAGGTGACAGCAAAGGTTGCAAGGTTTTTAGTCGGGGCAATTAGAATAAGCTCCATTATTTGACTATTGATCCAAACCCCCAAAATGTATTTTATATAATTGACTTTTTACCTTTAACCTCTGTATACTGCATTTTGTTTGTTTTATTGCTATGGCTGGTGGCTGATGCAAATAAAGATTCATTCATTCATGTGTACCAGTTGTTGCTACACCCAGCAGCCGGGTTCCATTTCCTCCTCCGCATTGTCCTGGCAGCTCATGACATGAATTCTCATATTGTCCCCATCTTCCTCCCTGCTGAATTGTACAAGGGATAATATTGAGACAAGGGAGGTGGGAACTGGCAAGCTGTGAGTGCCACACTTGGACTGGCTATAGATAAGACGGCAGAGAAGTGGGGGGTGGCAGAGAGCAGACTGCATTTGGTGGGGCACAGCCCCACTCACCTGTGCAGACTATCTTCTAGCGTTGCATGCTTCTTCATGTATAAAGGCTTCTCCAGGGGACATAAGGCCTCTTTCTTGTGCTGGGTTTCCACCCTGGGACATTTGAAAGAATATCAGAGACAAGAGTGCCTTCCAGCATATGCAGAATGCATATATCTCACCAATGAGCAACCACAGAAGGCAAGGGTTTTCACTTCTGAGGGCTTGAATCGAGGGTACAGCTGAATCCAGAACTCTCTTACTTATAAGCTATGCACACTTACCATATTTTTCACTCTATAAGATGGACCCGACCATAAGACGCACCTAGTTTTTAGGGGAGGAAAACAAGAAATAAGAAGCCTCCTGAGCAAAGAGGGAGAGCTCCTCCCTCTTTGCTCAAGAGGCTTTGTGGTGCTATACCTGAAGCCAGGAGAGCAAGCAGGATCGGTGCGCACTGATCTCGCTTGCTCTCCTGGCTTCAGCAAAACCAAGCCTCCTGGCTTTCCCCCGACCTCCCGCAAGAGCCATGCGCTCTTCAAAGGGAGCATGGCTCTTGGGGGCTTTTGTGGGAGGTGGGGGAAGGGACAGAGCTGTGCGCTCTGTCCCTTCCCCCACCTCCCACAAAAGCCAGGGATAGCTGTGCAAAGCCTCCGCAGGGCAGCGGGATGAAGGCTCCCCTGCGGAGGCTTTGCACAGCAAAGCTAGAACAGCTAGAGGGAGCGCTGTGCAGCACTCCCTCTTGCTGTTCTGGCTTCTGGGATAGCCCATGAAGCCTGCATTCGCTCCATAAGATGCACACACATCCCCCCTTACTTTTTAGGAGGGGGAAAGTGCGCCTTATAGAGCGAAAAATACGGTGCATTGAAATACGTGGGACTTGCTTCCAAGCAATGTGACATTGGACTGGGCAGACATTTTGAACTGCAGCTCCCATCTGCCCCAGCTAGCATGACCATCCTGTGTTATGGTCCAAAACATCTGGAATGTATTGAGTCAGGGATGGCTGCTGTGGATTATACATTCATACGAAGCCCGGTGCACATCTACTTCGTTTGCGAAGTTCAATGGAAGTTGGTCTTGAGCTGCAGTGGGGGGTCCCCATATATTTTTAAAAGAGCAATGCCTCCTGTCAGAGCTGCCTCCAGGTCCCAGCTCACAGAGGACCCACGCTAGGCTGTAGTTATGTACAAAAGTCTTTATTGCGATTCAGTTTCCATTTTAAAGCCGCAGCGTGCAGCTCTACGTCTCGACCTTAGACCGGCGAAGTCCCGTCTGAGTCTCCTCCCCTTCCACACCAGTTTAAGACTCTCGCCTTGCTCCACCTCTTCCTAAGTTCCTTTCTCCTCTGGGCCCTCCTGCCCACTAGGGTCTCATCCTTCCTGGACTCCTCTGACGCTGACCCTGACGATTCTTGCCCCTCCTTCAGGCGGGCTTTAGGACCTGGTTCCCTATCCGGGCTACCTTCTGTGCCGCTCGCCTGTACCTTTGAACTTGGCGCGCGCGCCCAGCCTGCAACTTTCCTCTTGACCGTTAACTCGCTCTCTTCGATGGAGGCGTGGTCAACCCTGACTCATCTTCTCTCACTGGTGGTGCATATGTGGGCTCTGACACCTGGGACTCCTCCCCCCCACTACGCTCTGGTGGGGAAGCTGGTCCTGATTTCCAACTGCTGCTCTGGGAGTCCCCGCTGGCCCCTTGCTTCTGGGGTGTCCCCCTTGGGTCGCCCCTTGCCCTGCCCATCGGCGCCCCCTTCTGTGAATCTTCCGATTCGCTGGAGAGGCTCATGGAATCTATCGGGCTGCTGTCATATTCTCCTACGCTGCCCTCGGATTGCTCCCCCTCGCTTTCCATCTCCTCTCCTCCCTGCACTCCCGCTGAGTCCCTGACACCTCCTTTCAGCATTGAGGTGCTCAGGAGTTTCATAAGGGGGGAGAGGATAGTTACGCAGGCTCAGAGCATACCAAAAGGGAAAGGAAACAGCTGCAAGGAGTAATTTCAGCCAGAAGCAAAGAGGGATGCTGACAAAAATAGGTGAAGACAGGCCAGCCTGGCCTCTAGCATCTGCTTATTATCTATGTCTCAAGATGTTTCCTGTTTCACACAGAATCTGACCTCTGGTAGTTCTTGTGATATACTTACTGCACTCCCAACTAAATTTGAAAGGGTTGTGATGACATCACTCCTGGCAAAGTTCTCGATTTCCTGTTAAGACATCTTTGCTACGAATCCTATTGCATCACTTTTCTCAATATTCATATGGGATGCATAATGCAACATTGCATCTTTGGGCTTTGCATTAATTAACCTGGGAGAGGCTTCCACAACTGGCGACTCACTAAGTGACAACCCACCTGTCATGCGCAGTGGCCTGCTGGGGTTCAATAAACTCCCTGTTTTTACTGGTGGCCTGAGACCACACAAACAGGAAGGGATGGATGCATCTAGCAGGGTGGCACACGTGGCTGCTGGGAGTACATCTGGCTTGGTAGGTCACAAGTTGCACAGGAATCATCTGAAAGTCCTCCTCCTGCTCAGGGACCAGGGAACTGTAAATTCTGTAAATACCTCCCTTTGTGATGCGATGGAGTAAGTGTGAAAGACTATACAGTGGTACCTCGGGTTACAGATGCTGTCTTCAGACTCCGCTAACCCAGAAATATTACCTCAGGTTAAGAACTTTGCTTCAAGATGAGAGCAGAAATCATGCAGTGGCAGCGTGGCATCAGCAGGAGGCCTCATTAGCTAAAGTGGTGCTTCAGGTTAAGAACAGTTTCAGGTTAAGAACGGACCTCCAGAACGAATTAAGTTCTTAACCTGAGGTACCACTGTATTTGATTGACAGGGGCATGCCTGGATCTCAGGTTCTACCAGAGACCACACCTTTTCAGTGAAAGCACCACTTTAGCTAATGGGGTCTCCTGCTGCCACTGCGCCGCTAGAGCATGATTTCTGTTCCCATCCTGAAGTAAAGTTCTTAGCCTGAGGTAATATTTCTGGGTTAGCGGAGTCTGTAACCTGAAGCGTATGTAACCTGAAGCATATGTAACCCAAGCTCAGGAACCAGGGAACTGTAAATGCTTTCCTTTGTGATGTGTTGGAGTAAGTGTGAAAGACTATATTTGATTGACAGGGGTATGCCTGGATCTCAGGTTCTACCAGAGACCACACCTTCTCAGTGACATATCTATGATGTCTTGATGATGCATCCTGAGGTGTATTATGGGAAACTTTAAAATACTGAAATACTTTATTAAAATAAAGACACTGAGCATATACTGTGCGTTAATATACCCGTTTCCAGATAGTGTTTTGAAAAGGCCTTTAAAAATTCAACATCCCTTTCCAACAGAAACCATTGTCTTCTGAAAATACACTGTAGAAAGAGTGCTTAGACAAATAAGGGCAGCTTTTATTTTACATTTCTCCTTGTTATTTTGGGCGAATATGTAGATGACAGGCACAATCCTGACTGTCAGAATTTCATCATCAGTGACATTTTAGTCATAAACCACAAGGCAGAAACCAATGCCTGTTACTATAGAACCAAACAAAAGCTATACTATAATACCGTATATACTCAAGTATAAGCCGACCCAAATATAAGCCGAGGCACCTAATTTTAGCACAAAGAACTGGGAAAACGTATTGACTCGAGTATAAGCTGGTTCACCACACCACAAACCTGGTGGTGGCAGCAGCGGCAGAGGAAGAACATCGGAGGAAGAAAGGGCTGCTTTCGGGCTGCTCATTCCTCCGTCGCCGCCAACAGCAGCAGCAAAGGCAGAGGAGGAGGAAGGAGCAGCCCAAAAGCACCCTCACTTGGGTATAAGCTGAGAGGGGCTTTTTCAGCATAAAAATGTGCTGAAAAGGTCAGCTTATACTCGAATATATACGGTAAATAAAAATGATGATTTATTTATTTATATTCTGGCCATCTAACTGTACATGTCAATAATACTTGTTTCTTACGTGAATTTAGCAAAAAACCTTTTTGTCGTGCACAAAACAAGTAGCCAGAGTCAATCTTCCAATTTTCATATTTTATTTACAACATGGAGTGTTATTTTTGAAATTACATCTCTTACAACAAAATAAATATTTTTTTTCCTTTTGTTTCTAAAAAGAAAATAATCTCTCTATTTCTACATGTAGCGATTATAGGAGGAAGGAAATACGCTAGAAAAAATGTGCCAGCACCTTTTCTTTATTTGATTCCCCTCCTTCTTCAGTAAGGATTATGAAGCACTTCATGTGGGTTGCGATTTTCAAAGAAGACAGACCTTGCCTTAAGAACTCAACACAGATTCTGTTATCTAAAGCCTTTCAGACAACAAGCTTGTTGGGAGATACTGTGGAACCTGGAGTCAAGCTTATGCCCCACCCCGCAATATTTGTCATCTAATCCCTGTCAGCTATGAGCCATTTCCCTCCTTCCCATCAATCCTGGGATGAAGTCAAAATTCCTGCTTTGCTCGGGATAAAGGCTTAGGTTGGCCCAACTGGGTTGTGGTTTCTCTTATGAATGGCGCTAGGAAGGAACACCAGTGTGCTCAAAGATTCTTTCCTACCAAATAATCCTAGCCAGCTGACTACCCTCCAAATCCACACACCGGAAGGAAGGAAGGAAGGAAGGAAGGAAGGAAGGAAGGAAGGAAGGAAGGAAGCTCTGCACAATTCTGCCTCAGGTTGCAAAAGTTCATGTTCTAAGACTCATGTAAATCTTGACAAATTCCCCAACCCTTGAGCTAGGAGAAGTTCAATGTAGCACTAAGCAGATAACTCCATCTACTTGCCCAATGGAACAACCAGCCTTGTCCTCTCCCATGAGTTATTCTGGCAATTCTCTGAACCGCATTATCCTAGTAGAAGTCCTTGCATGGGCCTCCACTGGCAGGGCCACTTAATTGAATGGGTGGCATTCAAGAAAGTTTTACTCACCCATTGAAATGAATGGACCTAACTTAGTAATGTTCATGAATTTCAGTGACTCTGAGTAAAACTTAGTTGCATACCACCCTATACATTTCAATTTTTGCAAGCAGAATCACCAGGCTACGCCCAGCTATGCTTCGTGTTTTTCTCCTTGCCTTCCTAAATTCCCATCGACAACCACTCTTAGTTAAAAGTCTTCACTTCTTGGAGCTGGGACCTGCTTCAAGTCCAGGTCCCCCCCCACACACACACACACTTTTATTTAGTCCAGAATAACCCCAATCACTCTGAACTATGGCTCCTGATAGCTCCACAGATCCATCATGCAGCAACACCTTTCTACATTAGACCAAATGAGATTGTTTCTGTCACTTTCTACTCGGTGCCCATCCAGCACTCTATGATTTGGCCTACAGATAGTGTAGGGGTACCTCAAAGTTCATGCTGCTTTCCTTTGTTTAGCCATAGATGCCCCTAGAGTCGAAAGAAGCTACATATCTTGGCCTCCTATCAAGATTGCCAAGCAAATATTGCAAGGCCCTTTTGCAGAGACAAGCAGGAGATGCTTAGGGTATAATTGAAAGAAAAGCTGCTGATTATTCATGGCATGAAAATGGAAATTGTCACTTTAAGGGTTTTGTCTCTTGGCATACAAGGAGAACCATGAATAGAATGAATACAAATATTAATGCAGATACTCTGGTTTTTCTCGGCTTAACTTTCATGGCAGGTCAAGTGGTAGAGATTTTGAAATTCAAATCAGAAAGGAAATTCAAAACTGCGTTTCAATAAAGTGGTACTTGGTAGGTATAACTCCGTCCATTATTTGACCTGCAATCCAGTTAAGTTCAAGCCGCTGACACCTATACCTTAAACCTAACAATTATTGGGAGCTCCTCTGACTTCAATGAAATGGCCAAGCAAATGGGAATGCAACAGTGGCCCAAAACAATATTTCATCGGTGACAAAGGAGAAACCTGATTCTGCTACACACTATTTTCTGCCTCTGCTTTACCCTGACCAGCTAAATCCCATCACACTTATGTTCCTAATTCACCAAACTCTGCTTTGGCTCAACCCCTTACCTGGCAGGTATCATCTCGCTACCACTTGCCTTAGCTCTACTCACTAATGCTACCTGGGCAGGGGACAGAATTTTTGAAATCCTAACGAGCAAATCCTAATGCTAAATGTTCTCACCAATGAAGTATCTTAAAACAATCTCAATTTTGCGTCTGGGGAAAAAAATCACCCCAAGGTTCAGAGTGACTTGCAAATGATTTGCATCCTGTCTCTCAAACCTGCCCCCAGATAAGAATTGGTAGGTTTACCTTGACCAATTCAGCATGCCCATTCCTGCAGGGCATTTGATGCTCTCTGTTCCCAAGGACAACTGGTGTAACCTAGCAGACCTCTTGCCCCCTTTCCCCCATGAAATATATGCCTCTATTCAAGTTGTATAATCTCATAAACCACTCTCAGCATACGGAATTAAGTCCAGATATGAAATGTGTGCATTTGATCTCCTGCCAGTCTTAAAAGCTGCTTACTTAAAGCATGGAATCCCTACAATTACAACCAATTGAAAAGGGCAATACCACCACTTTGACTACCCCTCCACAGCTCCTTGTGTGCTTGTGAATGAGATGGCTTTGCTCACACCCTTGGAAGACAAGACTGCAATGCAGAGCCAGATCAGATGACACAGATGGCAGTCAATAGTGGGGAGTGGGATTTAAGTATGTATGTACAGGTGAAACTCAGAAAATTAGAATATCATGGAAAAGTTCATGACATGGCTCCCCAAATCAACACAGACTGTGGAAACTTCACACTGGACTTCAAGCATCTAGCATTGTGTGCCTCCCCATTCTTCCTCCAGACTCTGGGTCCTTGGTTTCCAAATGAGATGCAAAAACTGCTCTCGTCAGAAAAGAGATTTGGGGAGCCATGTCACCAGCTGGTGTTGGTCCACTGTGCTTCATTAAGTCCAGGGTCAATGCAGCCGTCTACCAGGAGATTTTGGAGCACTTCATGCTTCCTTCCGCAGACAAGCTTTATGGGGATGCTGACTTCATTTTTCCAGCAGGACTTTGGCACCTGCCCACACTGCCCAAAGTACCAAAACCTGGTTCAGTGCCCATGGGATTACTATGCTTGATTGGCCAGCAAACTCACCTGACCTGAACTCCATAGAGAATCTATGAGGCATTGCCAAGAGAAAGATGAGAGACATGAGACCAAGCAATGCAGAAGAGCTGAAGGCTGCTATTGAAGCATCCTGGTCTTCCATAACACCTCAGCAGTGCTACAGGCTGATAGCATCCATGCCACACCACATTGAGGCAGTAATTGATGCAAAAGGGGCCCAAACCAAGTACTGAGTACATATGCATGCTTCTACTTCTCAGAGGTCCAATATTGCTCTATTTGCAGTCTTTGTTTTGCTGATTTCATTTAATATTCTAATTTTCTGAGATTGTTAATTTGGGATTTTCATCAGCTGTACACTATAATATCACAATTATAACAAATAAAGGCTTGACATTTCTTGCTTTGCATGTCATGAGTCTATCTCATATATTAGTTTCACCTTTTAAGTTGAATTACTGAAATAAATTAACTTTCCCACAATATTCTAATTTTCTGAGTTTCACCTGTAAGTGCTTGCTCCTCCCTTGCTTGCCTCTGTGTGCCATAAAAGGGCCAGCAATGCAGCACAAGAATCTGAGCCAGGGTACTGTCACCCAAAGGAAGCAGACTGCGGGAGGCAGTACCTTCTGGATCTCACCTTATCACAAGAACTCATACTCTGAAAGGGGGATAAGGAGAGAGGACTTTTGCTCATTGCCGATCATGTTGTCTATCAATAAAAGTTGTGCTCTTCTTTTCAGTCCAGTTCTTGAGTCTCATGTCTTCATAGAATCAGAGTTGGAAGAGACCACAAGGGCCATCGAGTCCAACCCCCTGCCAAGCAGGAAACACCATCAGAGCACTCCTGACATATGGTTGTCAAGCCTCTGCTTAAAGACCTCCAAAGAAGGAGACTCCACCACACTCCTTGGCAGCAAATTCCACTGTCGAACAGCTCTTACTGTCAGGAAGTTCTTCCTAATGTTTAGGTGGAATCTTCTTTCTTGTAGTTTGGAGCCATTGCTCCGTGTCCGCTTCTCTGGAGCAGCAGAAAACAACCTTTCTCCCTCCTCTATGTGACATCCTCCTCTATGTGACATTCTGGGTCTTGATAATAATAGTTTTAATATTTGTACCCTGTCCATCCAGCTGGGTTTCCCCAGCCACTCTTGAGGCAAACATTTACAAGGAAAATAAACCACTCACAACTCTTTCCACCATGCTGGTTTTCTTCACATAGCCAAGAGATGAAGGAATATTGATAAGGAGAGAATAGGAGAAATGAGCAATGTTGTTTGGCTTAAGTTTCATGGAAGGGTAACAGATCTAAATTGCACTTAGATCTAGGTGGAATGAAACTTCTAAAGGTTTGCAGTATAAACTGCCATCGCTTCCTCCAAAAAAATCTTGGGAGCAAGAATCTCTGCTAAGAGTCTCCATCAGAGAACTTCTGTTCCAGGGTTTTCTACTGGGGAGGAATAGCTTTAAATGAGTTTTAAGCATGTGGTATTGTTGTTCCCATCTTAGTACCCTCTTTCCCAATGTGTCCTCAATAAACGCATGTCCAACTTCTGAAAATATCAATGAACTTGGTATAGACAAACCTACAGGAAGAACTTGAGAAAAGACAACAGTGTTCTGTCTAGGTTGGAGAATCCTGACCTACTCACCTGGCCTATCATCCCTGCCTTGTCCCTCAAAGGTTTTGACAAAGTATGGATTGGCCATTGCAGAGCACTGCTTTATGAGGAAATCAACACACACACAATCTGGCTCTTGGGTACAAAAAGGCAGCAGAAGTCAGGACAGATATTATTGATTTGTTCTGAAAAGTCAGCAGGCCATGCCCATCTCTTTCTTGTCTGTTTAAATTTTTTAACTTCTCTGAATTTTGAGGGGCCCAGGATGGTCAAAATGCTATGCAACCAATTCTTTTGAGGCGCCAGCAGCTTTAGAAGCATAAACTACTTATGCTACCATCAGCCCCCCTGCCACATAGTCAAAGCACCAGATTGGATGGGCGAGGAAGCAAAGTGAGTCCCTGCTCTGTAATACAGTTATGTCTCCCTCCCAGTTGCAGTGGTGGATAATGCACAGGGCCCCAATAGAGCAAACTGGTTGGTTGGCTTCCTTGAAACCTGCCCTTGGGGCACCTGAAATCATGGCATCAATTCAAATGGCCAAGCATCACTTGGGGCAATAGCAGGAGCCCTAGTCATCATTTCTTGGCCAATTAACACTTGGGGAGGTTCACTTCTTGACCTGAAAAGGCACACAAGAACTGCTTGAGAACCCCAGTGTTCTCAAATGATAATAGAAAACAGAATAACCAAGAACCAAATTTCTGTCTAGCAGATCAATTAGCTCTGATGTTATTAATTTCAAAGGGGCAGAAGAATATCATGAACTAAGTTTCCATGCACTGAGGCACTGAGACTCCTGGCCCAATCACCTCAAAGGTAACTTTTGATGTCGTTTTGTTCTCAACCGTTGAACTCAACATTTCTGATCACATTTCTGGGCTCAACTGCTGCTCTCCCCATATCAGTCCACTTTTGCCCTCATAATACATTGGGCTGCAGGGATTTGTCAAGAGAGTGCCGACTGTGACATCAATAGCTGTTGACACAATTGCCCTTCTCTAGCCTGCTAGCTCATTTACATTGCTATGGTCAATGGCTTGGTTGCTTTTACCTAGACCATGAAGATCACACACACAGACAAATCAACACAGAAATGTTTGGCCCATGTCTATATTGTGACTGAAACATGTAAATGTTCTGATGAATTAGGGTTTCATCATAAAGTAGCTTAAAAAAAAACAAAAAAAAAGGATTTAAAATAATGTGACTTAATTTTTTCTAAAATGAGCATTTCAGAAGGTCATTCCCCGCCCCACATTTTCTTGTAAGTTATCTCTTATCAGTTGCTTCTGTGATTCAGTGTAGAAACTCAGGCAAACCCTAACTGAACTATTTCTGCAAAGAATAAGTAAATACGAAGAATGAAAAAGATAATCCAGACATAGTGGTGGTGTTGTACATTCAAAGTTTAAACGGTTAAAAAAAACAGACACTGAAGAGGGAGACTTTAAGTATGCAGAGACAGCAGTCTCTCTATAGCTAAGAAACTGCAACACGGCAAATGTACACACACACACACACACACACACAGGCTTTAACACTGAATTTTCATTGTTTCATGTGCATCTTGATTTGCTGGTCTGAAGATAATTAGGATGCCCACTGAAGCACACTAAAGGATATTCAAAACACTTCTGAATGGCTTTTTAATATGAACCCAGTTACTTGTGTGAAGGAAGTACTGGGGCAGTTTGTTTGCTTGCACCCTTTTCTATTGCAAAAGCATTTTTCTTCCTTGCCTGCATGTCTCGGCTCTTCCCTGAGTCATCTTCATGTGCTGCTGCTCCTCATCCAAAGCAGAGGGGCATGAATGGCAAAGCTGTGAACCAAAACATGCTATTAGAGATATATTAATTCTGGACATTCTGAAGGTAGGAATCAATGTGGTTTCTTCTCCAAGCTTCATCTTCTTCTATCAAAGATGATTTAGGGTAACACAAGAGGCGCAGGGGCACTGGGTGCACAACCAAGGAGGGTGCCTTCTCAAAGCCCAGTAAGCACTTGCCTGGCTTGAAGGAGGAGGCATGAGGGCTCTTACAGGGTTCTAGAGTCTTCCTGTCTTCTTCCCAAAGCCAGGCAAGTGTTTACCAGGCTTTGGGAAGGAGGAGGGAGGGCTCTAGGACCTTGCCAGAGCCTTATGCCTCCTTCCCAAAGCCTTGTTTACCTGGCTTAAGCCAGAGGGCCAGAGGGTAGCTAACAGGACCAGTGGTCAGGGATGATGAGAACTGTAATCCCAAAACAGCTGGAGATACAAGTTTGGAAACCTTGAACTAGATGATCCTCATGGTCCCTTCCAGCTCTATGAATCTATGACTCTAAGTCCGAGAGCATGAGAAACAGTGTCAGTTTGCCTATCAGTGACTGTCAAATGCTTGGATCCTTTGCACACATAAATACAGTGCAAAATAGATTAGATGGGCTACCAGACAGGGAGCTCCTAGCACTACCTAATGATTGCTCCACTGTTATAATCGAAGTGTAGCTTTACAATAGACTTTCCACAGTCCAGATGGCATAATGTTTTGTGTCTGCATGCACACTCTGCTATGTTCTGCCCACCTTAGTGAATGTGGAATGTGGGTGTGGGTGAAATTGTTTAATGCTCTGCTCTCACCAGTACCTTAAATTAACCACTCTAGCTGGCTGGCTTGAAGATTGCATGGGTAAGTACAGGTCCAGGGTCACTGTACAGCGAAATCTCCATACCTCTACTCTTGATTTAGAGCATTTATTGATTCACGATGTTCTTCCACACAATTGTTTTAGCCATTTCATCGGTGATGTTGATTTCTAAAGGATCAGGCCTGCAATAAGCATTTTAGTTAGAGATTAACTCCT
Organism: Podarcis cretensis; assembly: GCF_951804945.1. Lineage (NCBI taxonomy): Eukaryota > Metazoa > Chordata > Lepidosauria > Squamata > Lacertidae > Podarcis > Podarcis cretensis. The sequence goes on from NC_137171.1 coordinate 7,734,745, forward strand.
AGGACAGTGAAATTAAAAGCACTGCAAAATAATGGAAAGTCAACCTAAGAGTTTTGTAGTACCTGAAAGACTAACAAGTATGGCCATCTTTAGATCAGTTGCAGAGTGTCCTGGTAGACTCTCTGCCACTGATCCTAAAAGTGGCGATTCTTGAAGAAGTCAGTTTCAAAGGGAAGCTCCAGTGTGAAACTGCTGAATTGCAATTCACCAAGAAGTTCAGCTGTTTATTTGTGACTGAATAGAGACAGTGGTCTCCTTGTCCACTACAGATGTTAATTAACACAGCACTGTTAAGTTGAATTTCTATCCCTGCTATTGTAAAATGCCACTAGTACACAAAATAAGAGATATTCAAAAAATAAAATAGAAGAGGAAACATGCAATTTCTGGATATCTGGAATTCACCAAAATTATAGCAAGCATTGATCACTCATTTGGTGCCATTGAATGCCCTTTTTGTATTGATTTTATGACCTTCCCAAAGGCTAATATTTTCTTTTTGACTTCACAATTTTGTGTTTTTACCCGTTTTGTGTTTTTACCTGTTGGTATTTTTTGGGAGAATTTTTGGTGGTGGAGTTCCAGCTCCTGGTACAGTAAGAAAATTTGGCGTTTGAACTACAGTTTCTTCTGAAGATTCTTTCATCCCTTCAGACTCCTGTTTGACACATAAAACTGGCGTAAGGCTGATTTGAGAAACAACACATCGAAAAGTAACATTTTATAACAACGCACGGTGAACAGGAATGTGAACAAAGCCTTAGTCTCTATGCATTCCTCTGAACATGTGAACAAAGCATACAAATATATAAAGTGAGTGAGTGTGTGTTGTGTGTGTGTGTGTGTGTACACAGGGACCCCACTTTTTGCAAGGTTCCTTAGTGTGCAAAGAAAGCCTGTGTGCATGCAGTTATATGGATCCAGGGGTGGAGGAAGGGGGGTGCGGTGGATGCGGGCCACAATTCAAGGACAATTACTAATGCTACAGTACACAGCCGGATCATCTCCCATTTAAATTCCTTGCATCGTAACTGGAACTGTGAGGCATTGACTTTCATGGCCATGCTGAGAGTCAGGAGGATGGATCTGGGATGAAAAAGTGACTCAGAACGAAGTTCCTGAAGATTGGAAAAACATTGCCTAGCAGAGGGCAGAACAGTTGGATATTAATTTAGATTGAACATTTGACCACTTTGAAGAATTATTGTACAGTCGTACCTTGGTTGTCGAACGGAATCCGTTCCAGAAGTCCGTTTGACTTCTGAAAATGTTCAACAACCAAGGCGCGGCTTCCTATTGGCTGCAGGAGCATCCTCCACTCAATTGGAAGCCGCAGAAGCTGAGTCAGATATTTGGCTTCCAAAGAACGTTTGCAAACTGGAACACTCACTTCCGGGTTTGCGGCATTCAGGAGCCAAAACGTTCGACTCCCAAAGCATTGGGGAACCAAGGTATGACTGTATATACAACTGAGGGATGGCTAACTGGAAGTAATTTGACCTTTTAGCTATTTCTTTCTCATTTCCTTTCTCTTTATTCCTTTATTCCTTTCTTTAATATTCTCTCTTACAGTATTTTGATAAGAATTGCATGCAGATGGAGATGATGGACAGTTGGTGAAATGCCAGGCGGCACTCACTGTGGGGTCTGCAGCCCACCCAAGCCACATACCATATTTTTTGCACCATAACACTCACTTTTTTCCTCCTAGAAAGTAAAGGGAAATGTCTGTGCATGTTATGGAGCGAATGCCTGCGGGTGGCGGGGGGGATGTGCTGCAGTCGTGAGCAGAGGATCCATGGTTCCCCTTCCTTCCCTCCTCCGTGGTTACAAAGCATGGATCCACATGGATCCTCAGGATTTTTGTATTGGGCTACTCCAAACTCACTGTCAGATCACATGTCTGTAGCCACAGCATGAACCACAAAAATCATATATCCACTATTTCGTTTAGAATTTTTTTTTCTTGTTTTCCTCCTCTAAAAACTATGTGCGTGTTATGGTCTGGTGCGTGTTATAGAGCAAAAAATACGGTATCTCTTCTGGGAGAGACATCGTGCTTTGGGTACGTGCAGGCTTTGCACTGCCCAAACGGTCCGCCTGCTGCCTCCCCCCCAGCTGTAGGGTGGCTGAGTGGGAGGAGGCAGGCAGATTCCAGAGGCCCCATGGTGTGCCCTGCCCCTATGGGAGGCTTGTCCCGCCCTCGGCTCGCCTATATGGGCAGCTCGCCCCGCCCTTGGGCGTGCTGCCCCAGGTGCCCAAGCGGCTTCATCCACCGCTGTATGAATCTAGGGTGGAAAATGGTAAGGGTCTGGCAACTGATCAATAAGAGAAAGTTGGGGGGAACTAGATGGTGATAGCACAGGAAAGATCAAAAGGGGCTTGAGTGATGAGATGGATATCTCAAGAGTAACACGTCTGTGCTCGCCCTTGATTATAAGAAAGTACAAGAGGATCTTATAGCTGGTGCCTAACTTTGCTACAAGGATGCGGGTGGCGCTGTGGGTTAAACCACTGAGCCTAGGACTTGCTGATCAGAAGGTCAGCGGTTTGAATCCCCACGACGGGGTGAGCTCCCGTTGCTCGGTCCCTGCTCCTGCCAACCTAGCAGTTCGAAAGCACGTCAAAGTGCAAGTAGATAAATAGGTACCGCTCCAGCGGGAAGGTAAACAGCGTTTCCGTGCGCTGCTCTGGTTCACCAGAAGCGGTTTAGTCATGCTGGCCACATGACCCGGAAGCTGTACGCTGCCTCCCTTGGCCAATAAAGCGAGATGAGCGCCGCAACCCCAGAGTCGGTCACGACTGGACCTAATGGCCAGGGGTCCCTTTACCTTTACCTAACTTTGCTACAGCATAATCAGGTTCTGAAGGGTGGTCACATACATGCAATAAATAAACCTGCTTACCTCTACTTGCTCTGCTTGCTCTGCCACAATCTGTGCATCGTCCAATCTTTTCTTCTTGCTCTCTGGCATAAGGTCATCAAGCCAACTGAGTTCCCGCTTTGAAAAGCAGACATCCATGAGCTTCCGTACAAAGACCAACGCCAAAACCTTGTTGTAGTAAGGAGAAGAGAAATGGGAAGGTGGGAAAAGATAAAGAGCACTCACACTCTTAATGAGAGGATTCACCAGCTGGAACAATACACAGATGAAGACAAAGGGGATAAAGGGTACCAGACAGGGGGAGAAAGACACAATTTTCTTTACTCTCCTCTTCGATGATCAAATGTTATGCAAAGATTGCCATTCTTGCTGCAGAGTTTTGTTTGTGGCAAGGAGGCCAACAGGAGAGCAAGAGAACTTCATTAATGTGTAATCCCAAAATCCCTCCAAACTAATGCCAAAGTTTTGCGTCCTTTTTGTGCCATTTTGTTTGGGGAAATACCTCTGGTTCTCAGTCTATTAACTACGCAGTTTTGAGTGGGGTGGAAGTACCAAACATGGGCTTTTCAGGACAAAATGGCATAAAATGAACACAAAACTTTGGCATCAGTTTGGAGGTGATTAGACAATGCCAGATTTGGGGGTGTTAACTTGGAACCCTGGTTTGCTGTGTCAATTATTCAGCTGGTGGGGAGCACAAAACACAGGGTCTGTAGCACAAAAGGAACACATCAGTTTAGTATCAGTTTGGAGGGGATTCAAAATTTTGGGGGTTACATGTTAATGAAAATCCAGCATGTTTGTAACCCAGCTCAGGCAATCAAACAATAGCAATAGTCAGCTATTATGAAGGGGTGAGGGACGCGGGTGGCACTGTGGGTAAAACCTCAGTGCCTAGGACCTGCCGATCGCATGGTCGGCGGTTCGAATCCCCGCGGTGTGGTGAGCTCCCATCGTTCGGTCCCAGCTCCTGCCCACCTAGCAGTTCGAAAGCACCCCTAAGTGCAAGTAGATAAATAGGGACCGCTTTATAGCGGAAAGGTAAACGGCGTTTCCGTGTGCTGCGCTGGTACTGGCTCGCCAGCTGCAGCTTCGTCACGCTGGCCACATGACCCGGAACTGTCTTCGGACAGCGCTGGCCCCCGGCCTCTTAAGTGAGATGGGCGCACAACCCTAGAGTCGGACACGACTGGCCCGTACGGGCAGGGGTACCTTTACCTTTACCTTTACCTTTATGAAGGGGAAGTCAGGGTGCCTCTACCATGCAGCAGAGCAAAGCAACTTGATTTAGACAACACCATGGGGACAAATGAAGGATAGATGAAGGCAGGAATTGGTGTTGCAGCAAAACTTTCAAAAGTGTTGGCCCTAGTGGGGAGGGAACCATTTAGGCTCTGCTTCAGGGATCAAAATATACTGGGCCAGCACAGGGGACAGCGAGGAACTGAATTGAATCTCCCCCCCCAAAAAAAAAAAAATAATAATAAGGCTGATTGGAACTACTGCCAACTATCTGAACTGGACTGCACACAGATGTTAGATCAGAGTCCATGTTTACATTTGTGGTGGTACTACTGACACCTTAGGGACGTGGGTGGCACTGTGGGTTTAACCACAGAGCCTAGGACTTGCCGATCAGAAGGTCGGCGGTTCGAATCCCCGCAACAGGGTGAGCTCCCGTTCCTCGGTCCCTGCTCCTGCTAACCTGGCAGCTTAGTCATGCTGGCCACATGACCCAGAAGTTGTACGCTGACTCCCTCAGCCAATAAAGCGAGATGAGCACCACAACCCCAGAGTCAGTCACAACAGGACCTAATGTCCAGGGGTCCCTTTACCTTTTTACTGACACCTTCCATCCCTTCCAATTTGGTTAAAGTGTGGATGGCTAACCTGCCTTCGCTCACTGGAAGGACAGATTGTGAAGATGAGGCTCCAATACTTTGGCCACCTCATGAGAAGAGAAGACTTCCTGGAAAAGACCCTGATGTTGGGAAAGATGGAGGGCACAAGGAAAAGGGAACGACAGAGGACGAGATGGTTGGACAGTGTTCTCAAAGCTACCAGCATGAGTCTGACCAAGCTGCGGGAGGCAGTGGAAGACAGGAGGGCCTGGTGTGCTCTGGTCCATGGGGTCATGAAGAGTCGGACCCGACTAAATGACTAAACAACAACAAACCTGCCTTCTGGTTCGACTTCTGTTATCCACTTTGTACACTGGCTTATAAATACTGTGTAACCAAAGAAATATGCTGAGGATACAAAAGCCATTTGGGGAACAGAATTCCCATTAATAAACGGGGCTTTTTAACAGGAGTAAGACACAAAACACAGGCCAATTTTTACAGATGCAATCTCGGTCCACGTGATAACATTATGGCCTGTTCAGCATTAAGTTATAGGTTTTTACCATCATGGGAAAGACAATAGCAGCACGAGATGCCTTAATAGCCCAGAGAATAATGAGGCAGCTCAGTTGGATGGCAGTGAAGAGGTGCACTTTTCGCAATGGAACGTGTCGAAGATAGATGAAGTCCGGCTGGTGTTTGGTTGGCATTCCAATGAGCTTCAGGCGATCAAAGAACTAGGAAGAGCATACAACAGAATAAATCAAGCATTTGAAACAAGGCATAAATTACTATAAAGTGTCTACTTCATGAACTACCTTACACAAACCCGCATAAAATAGCTAAGGGCATTTTCCACACAAGACACAGATGCAAAACGTCTTTAACATGTGGGTGTACCTTGAAAGCAATATTAATCTTCACTAGAATGTGCTTTCCATTTTATTAGGAAATGATTTCCTGTCTTCCAGTTCTTATCTCATATTAATAAATAAAAGGGATTTCTGTCACACTGAAAGGCAAGAAAACCACGCTTTGCCAAAGGCAGGGAGCAGCAGCCCATTCATTAGCAGAAGGCATGGTAGACTGCTGCCTCTTCCCTGACCTCCATTGCATTGCTGCTGCTTACCCGGAAGTACAGGGTAAAGGGTGAGGCATCTATGAGGTCAGCACAGTGAATATGCACCGGTGGAGCCCATCCAGCACTCCTTTCAGTGCATTTGCACCATGCCAACCTCACTACCGCCTCACCCCTGCCCCTCTACCTCCTGGCAAGCAGCAGCAACACTGCTGACTGGAGATGTTACTGTGCAAGTAGAAGTGTGGCTGCAGCTTCTGTTTCAGCCATTTTGTTTGCTTGCTAATGACACTGTAAATGTATAGTTTTGCAGCAGTCTTTAATTGTTTTGGTATATGTTTAAGATAACATTTGCTTTCTTGCTGATTATGTTTCTTTAAATGTGTATTTTATGGGGAGTTCCGGTCAAGATGGCGCCGAGGTAAGACGCTCTTATCGGAGCTCAAAGAGATCTTTTAACTAAATGTTGCCGGCTCTCCTCCCTTTTGGATTCTATTTCCTTTCATTATTTCGCTGTGCGTTTGAACATTTTATCTTATCTTATCCTCCTCGGTGCCGGGACTTAATGAAGTTAAAGAAGTTTTAACGAAGGCTCTCAGACATTCCCTCTCGAGTACTAAGGCACTCCCTCCCAGTTACTCGTTACTTACCTCGCAGCAGTCCAGCTAGGACCGAATGAGAATTGAACAAGATTGTGACCAGAGAACTTTAGCACTTTATCATTCTATTTAGAAGTCTGATCTCATTGATTTAAGAATCTAGTAATGAGAAGAGGCAAAAGACCCAGGTGCCTTGATATAGAAACTGACACAGAGCCCTCTGGTTTTAAACAGAGTAATCTAGATAATTACCTGCTACCTCAAAAACAGCACGTATCTCCTCCCAAAACCTTCCTCAACTCCTTACATGGAAAGACAACAGAATAAATCAAGCATTTGAAACAAGGCATAAATCACTATAAAGTGTCTACTTCATGAACTACCTTACACAAACCCGCATAAAATAGCTAAGGGCATTTTCCACACAAGACACAGATGCAAAACGTCTTTAACATGTGGGTGTACCTTGAAAGCAATATTAATCTTCACTAGAATGTGCTTTCCATTTTATTAGGAAATGATTTCCTGTCTTCCAGTTCTTATCTCATATTAATAAATAAAAGGGATTTCTGTCACACTGAAAGGCAAGAAAACCACGCTTTGCCAAAGGCAGGGAGCAGCAGCCCATTCATTAGCAGAAGGCATGGTAGACTGCTGCCTCTTCCCTGACCTCCATTGCATTGCTGCTGCTTACCCGGAAGTACAGGGTAAAGGGTGAGGCATCTATGAGGTCAGCACAGTGAATATGCACCGGTGGAGCCCATCCAGCACTCCTTTCAGTGCATTTGCACCATGCCAACCTCACTACCGCCTCACCCCTGCCCCTCTACCTCCTGGCAAGCAGCAGCAACACTGCTGACTGGAGATGTTACTGTGCAAGTAGAAGTGTGGCTGCAGCTTCTGTTTCAGCCATTTTGTTTGCTTGCTAATGACACTGTAAATGTATAGTTTTGCAGCAGTCTTTAATTGTTTTGGTATATGTTTAAGATAACATTTGCTTTCTTGCTGATTATGTTTCTTTAAATGTGTATTTTATGCTTACTTTCATTTGTAATGTTTTATTTTGATATTTTGTAATAGTTTGTTCACCACTTTGAGATTTTTTTAAAAAATTATACACTCAGGACACCTTTTCCCCAAAAAACCATGTTTTGTCTCTTTCACACACACTGGAACTTGCGGTGTCAACACTGTGTTTGAAGCAGCCTTTATTTTTATGCACAGTGTTGGAAAGGCACAAATGTGGGAGGCTGAGAAACCAACACAGCCAGTGAAAGGCAAAACAAACTAATTCTAGATTTGTCCCCAGCCTCCTCTCTGCTGAGTCCTGCAAAGGCATCACTATGACAATGAAACTGACCAGCCATGCTACCCCCTGGAATGACTGTAAGTAAGAAGGCAAGCAGGTTGGGACTGGCTGAGGTTGCAGAGGGGAGTGCCCCATTCTCCCCAGTCAAGCAGACACCACTATCCTAATCTTTGACAGAACAGACTGTGCAGTGTTACATCAGAGGTTTGAGATTACTGACAACAAAAATGAAATTCAAGCCATTTCTACACCCTTGTGTTAGATCCGAAGGGCAAAAATCCACTACAATAAGACTTGTTATACATCTGGGGGAAAATGCAAAACAAGGATAAGAGGAGTAATTAAGACATACACAATTAATATTATTATATGTATTACAAAATATATCAGTACTGTTTTGGATGCTGTGCTTTCAATGCACTGGATGCTGTGTATTGTTTTATTGTTGTGCTCTTGTTAATGCTGTGAGCTGCTTCAGTTGGGGAGGCCTAATAATAAATAATAATATTTTTTTTGTACCCCACCCACCTGTCTTGGTTGCCCCAGCCACTCTGGGCAGCTTCCAACTGAATATACATAAACAACAAAACATCACACATTAAAAGCGTCCTGATACAGGGCTGCCTTTAGATGTCTTCAGAAGGTTGCATAATTATTTATCTTTGACATCTGACAGAAGGGCATTGCCAAGAAGGCCCTCTGCCTGGTTCCCTGTAACTTCACTTCTTGCAATGAGGGAACAGTCAGAAGGCTCTTGGAGCTAGACCTCAGTGTCCAACCTGAAGAATGGGGGTAAAGATGCTCCTTCAAGTATATAGGGCTGAAACCTCACAAGAAAGGATCCCTTCTACATCTGTGGCAATCTGTGTCTGCTGCACAGAGAGGAACACTGCACCCTTCAGGGGGCTGTGCCAACTTCAATGCTTCAACACAGGTGCATAATATCCAACTCCCACCCAGATAAAGAACATGAGACATAACTATGCCTGTGCTGTCTAGAGTGTTTGACCAGGTACCCATGAAGCTTATCTTGGGCCAGATACCATCTCTCAGTCTAACCTACGATAATTCCAACTCCCTCCCTGATATAGAATATACCTCACCAGGATATTGTGAATATAAAATGGAAGAAGAGTCACATATACTGGCCCGAGTTCCTTGGAAGAAAGGCAGGGGTACCACATAGTGTGAAGGAGTGAAGGGAAAGGAAGGGAAAGGATGGGTGGAAGTGGAAGATGGAATAGTGAAAGTGATATTCGGGGGGGGGGGTAAAAAAAGAGGAAAAGAAAAATAGGGGAAAAAGGAAGGTTCTTCCTATAAGAGATGGTGGAACATTTCCAGACTGCTTTTTCTAATGTGTATTGTGTTGAGACAAAGTAGAGACATCACCTTGCCAATAAAGGTCCGTATAGTAAAAGCTATGGTTTTCCCAGTAGTGATGTATGGAAGTGAAAGCTGGACCATAAAGAAGGCTGATCACTGATGAGTTGATGCTTTTGAATTATGGTGCTGGAGGAGACTCTTGAGAGTCCCATGGACTGCAAGAAGATCAAACCTCTCCATTCTGAAGGAAATCAGCCCTGAGTGCTCACTGGAAGGACAGATCCTGAAGCTGAGGCTCCAATACTTTGGCCACCTCATGAGAAGAAAAGACTCCCTGGAAAAGACCCTGTTGTTGGGAAAGATGGAGGGCACAAGGAGAAGGGGGCGACAGAGGACGAGATGGTTGGATAGTGTTCTCAAAGCTACCAGCATGAGTCTGACCAAGCTGCGGGAGGCAGTGGAAGACAGAAGTGCCTGGTGTGCTCTGGTCCATGGGGTCATGAAGAGTCGGACACGACTAAACGACTAAACAACAACAACATTGTGTTGATCTGCCTCTTTTTGGCAATTCCTTGTAGTCAGTAAAATTGCATACCTGAATTCCGTCCAGGGAAGAAACACCCATGTACAGGAACACTCCATAGAGGACAGGCATAGGTATAAACTGGAAAAGGAGTACACACATCATTCCACTATTCATTTATTCATTCACTTTAAGCACTTATACATCATACCTTCTGCCAAAATAAGACTCCAAACAGCATCCAAGAACAGTAAAAACAGCATTTAAAAGCATAGTACAAAATTCATAAAGCATAAAGGCTTGGTTGTAAAAAGTCAATAGAGACAACTATAACTAATAAGCAGCAAACTCTGCATTACAAACAGATGAGTTATATATTTATTTGTGGGGCACACTTAATAGGATGCATCTAGCTCTTGAAGCACAGTTCCTAGCTGTCATTCTATTGGCAAATAATATTAAATGACCCACCAAGAAAGCCTAAATCTGCCTTCTCAGCCTCTCCTCCCTGCCTCTGTGATATCTCCTGGCAACTCTTCCAACCCTTATCTTGTCAATGAAATGCAGACCGAGCAAAGACTTAGTCCGCAATCCTAACATTAGGGTCTAACTGTGCAATTGTCTACATGTCAATTTAGTAGAACATGGGAGCCGAGAGAAAGGATATTTTTGCTATTTTGAGTATAAGAGAATTATCTGGCTCCAACTTAATGCAGGAAAAACTGTGCCTATAGTCTGAGGAGCAGAAGAATATAAAGCCCCCATTTAATGAGCCCATCTCTCCAAAACACCTTCTGCAAATACCATAAGTGCACTTTTGGAACAGAAATTCGGGGTTAATTGCTATTGCCAAAGCTGGTTTCTCATATTAAAACCAACACCATCTAATTTCAGCGCTTTCCCAAAAATGGGGTTATTGTCATATTGTAACCTTGAATGTTCCCTTTACCTGCAACGCACTAGTGATGAAAACCGAGAGGCCCATTAGTATAAAAATCATCAATCCAGTAGCTCTTTGCTCACGTATGCCCAGGAATTTAGGTTGCTCTCCAGGAGCTGCCACAGTGGACTCCAGTTTGAGGCTGTTCACATGACTGATGGAAAGAACAGTGGCAGCAACAAACCAAGGCAACCCCATCACTGAACACACACCAATCATGACGCCCACCGTTAGAAGGTCCAAGTGGTAGCCGCCCCCTTTCTGTGGAGATATAAGTCATTAGCAGATGGCAGCTAGAAGCTTATATATTCAGAGAGCTATCAAAAACTAACAAGTTCTAGAGAAAGGTTTGTCACGTGCTTGAAATGCAAGAGAGGTCACAGGACACCTGATGGCAAAGGTCAGGTCCAGTTCCTCATACCATGGAAGGTGATAGTAGGTAAGAAGCAGATTATCCAACCTCTGTCAGATGCAAGATTCTTTCACTTTTGGCAGTGCTTTGAACTAGTTAACCCCCCCCCACACACACACACACACAATCTCTTAGAGAGCACACTTTCTCCCATATGTAATTTCCCATACCCTGAGATCTGATGGGAGGTCAATAGAAAACTGTTGGGTTTTGCAAGTTGTTTTAAAAGTAGAAAGATCTCTGCTTATTTACTAAGCCGACCTACAGTGGTGCCTCGCAAGATGAAATTAATCCATTCCGTGAGGCTCTTCGTATAGCGGTTTTTTCGTCTTGCGAAGCAAGCCCATTGACAGCTTAGCGGATTAGCGCTATTAGCGGTTTAGCGGCTTTTAGCGGATCAGCTGATAAGCGGCTTAGGGCTTAGGAAAAGGGGGTGAAAGGGGAAAAAACCCCGCAGGAACTCACAAGACATTTTCATCTTGCGAAGCAAGCCCATAGGGAAATTTGTTTTGCGAAGCACCTCCAAAACGGAAAACCCTTTTGTCTAGCGGGTTTTCCGTCTTGCGAGGCGTTCGTCTTGCGGGGCACCACTGTATTTCAAGAAAGGCAATAAAGCTGATAAGTAAGTTTGCTAGTAAGTTTGTGGACAAACAAAAGAGGAACATTACCACCTTGATTAATTTAGAACAGGGAAAGAGATTATAAAAAAAAGAAAAGAAAGAAATTGTAACTTTGCCTTTTGAATTTTATAAAGCCGTTTATTCATCAGATAACCTAGATCTAATGAGGGCATTATGTGTGATCTGGATATACCTAAAATTAGCAGTGCAGATGAGGATATGTTAAGAAGTGGATATGGAAGAAAATGTGAGACAGGTTATCTGTTTATTGGAACAACCCAATAAACTCTTGGTTTCCAAGCAATTTTATAACAGATTTTTGTAAGACTAATACTTATCAAAGAATTCTTAAATAATTATCAGACACATTCCCATTTTTCAAATACTTGAAAAGATGAAAATTCACTCTTATTTTTAAAATAAAATAAGTGGTCATATTGGCCACTTGTGGAATTTTTCTAAATATATTAATCACCACCAGAGTTTAGAAGCAGTTGGGCTTCAGTTCACAATATGAGAAAAGGAATAAATGTAATTGCTGAAAGTGAATATCAGCAGAAACAAGCATGAATTATGTGTTCCTGAGTGTCAGGAAGGCATTTGATTGAGTGGAAGAACAGTTTTTCTTCATTACATTGTAAAAATGTAGCAGCATGAGATGTGCACTTCCCAAAACCTGAAGATTAGGATGACATAGAATATATATATATATATATATATATATATATATATATATATAAAACATACCTGCAAGCAAGAGGTTGCATCCAGTTGTACATTGCAATCCTAAACATGCCTACTCAGAAGCAAGGCCCATTGAGATTAATGAGATTTACTCCCAGGTAAGGATGGGAGTAGTAATGTCTTAGTCCCATTAAAATCACTGAGGCTTACATTAGTCTAATGTGCTACTAACTGCAATGGGACCAAAGCACTGATTAAAACCAGTGGGTGGGATTCAAATAAGTTTTACTCGGAGCAGACCCACGGAAATGAAAGAACACGACTAAGTATCTTTCATCTGAGCTTTTTAATGCCATCACAATGCTGCTGTCCTAGTAGGCAGCATAATTACCGTATTTTTTGCACCATAACACTCACTTTTTTCCTCCTAGAAAGTAAGGGGAAATGTCTGTGCGTGTTATGGAGCGAATGCCTGCGGGTGGTGGTGGGGATCTGCTGCAGTCGTGAGCAGAGGATCCATGGTTCCCCTTCCTTCCCTCCTCTGTGGTTACAAAGCATGGATCCGCATGGATCCTCAGGATTTTTGCATTGGGCTACTCCATACTCACTGTCAGATCACATGTCTGTGGCCACAGCATGAACCACAAAAATCATATATCCACTATTTCGTTTAGAATATTTTTTTTCCTCTTGTTTTCCTCTTCTAAAAACTACGTGCGTGTTATGGTCTGGTGCGTGTTATAGAGCAAAAAATACGGTATACATCTCATATCATAGTAACAGAAATAAAAGTATTGCAGACTTCAACAAGCAAAGTATACCATTACCTTAAGCTTATGTTCCTTCCTGTTCACAATAACTGCAGTGATCTGCTGGTCCATAAATATCAGTATGGTGCAGAGCAGAGCTGGGATGATAGCTGCTGCTACTGTCCACCCGGGATTGTCACCAACTGGATTAATGAGCCACCCACGGTCGTCTCTTGTTGGCTGCAGAATAATACACAGGGTTTGTGCACTACCCAGTCTCAGCTGCTATTCTTCTTGATGTCCTGAAAATTCTAGGATGTCACAGTACGGTGCACAACAGCCTTGCCTATGGCTCCCCATCCTAAATTTAAAAATGCTCTCCACATGCTTGGGGTGTCAGACATTTTGATATGACCCTAAGGATTCACAGTTTTGAGACACTCATCAGATCAGGTACACATATCCTGGCAATAGGCCTAGGCCCTATAAAATACAGTGGTACTTCGGAACTCGAACGGCTTCATTGCCGAACGTTTCGGTTCCTGATAGCCAAAAACCCGGAAGTGCTCCAGTTTTTGAATATCCCTCGGAACTCAAACATCCGATGCAGCTTCCACTGAGAGCAAGAACCAATCAGAAGCTGCGGCTTGGAACCTGAACGTTTCGGAGGTCGAATGGTCTTCCGGAACAGATTACATTCGAGTTCCAAGGTACCACTGTAACTACTTCTCGTGTCAATATAGTGACCAACTTGATCCATGCAATACAGCACTCCTCCTCAATCCATCACGTTCCACATGCTGTTGAGTTCCAGCTCCCATCAGCCCCTTCCAGCATAGCCAATAGCCAGAGATTATGGATGTTCCAACTTAATTGGGCAATGTGCATTTTATCCTGGAGTCAATATAAAAAGGTAAAGGTAAAGGACCCCTGACAGTTAAGTCCAGTCACGAATGACTCTGGGGTTGCGGTGCTTATCTCGCTTTACTGGCCGAGGGAATCAACAGTTTTTCCAGGTCATGTGGCCAGCATGACTAAGCCGCTTCTGGCAAAACCAGAGCAGTGCACAGAAATGCTGTTTACCTTCCCACCGGAGTGGTACCTATTTATCTACTTGCACTTTGATGTGCTTTTGAACTGCTAGATTGGCAGGAACTGGGACCAAGCAACGGGAGCTCACCCCGTCGTGGAGATTCGAACCACCAACCTTCCCAATTTGCCATCTTTCCCTATAACACACACCTGGAGAGGATTCTTGAACTGTGTACTCTAGAATAAGCTCAAGATTCATCTGCAACATGTAGGGATCCCACAGCTGGCCATGCTGGGGTTCCTTAGCACTGTAATGGGGAGGACATTTGAATACCACCACTTTAGGGAATGTGCAGTGGAGCCACATGCCAAGTTCAGCAGAGGGCTTTAGGTTTCGCAAAGCAAAACGTTAATTGCAGAGAAGAATAAACATGGTCCCCTGAATCCACCCTTGGGGTGTTTTTCTTAAGGTAAATGGTAAAGGGACCCCTGATCGTTAGGTCCAGTCGTGACCGACTCTGGGGTTGCGGTGCTCATCTCGCTTTATTGGTCGAGGGAGCCACCGTACAGCTTCCGTGTCATGTTGACAGCATGACTAAGCCGCTTCTAGTGAACCAGAGCAGCACACGGAAACGCCATTTACCGTCCTGCTGGAGTAGTACATATTTATCTACTTGCACTTTGACGTGCTTTCGAACTGCTAGGTTGGCAGGAGCAGGGACCAAGCAACGGGAACTCACTCTGTCGCGGGGATTCGAACCGCCAACCTTCTGATCGGCAAGTCCTAGGCTCTGTGGTTTAACCCACAGCGCCACCCACGTCCCTTTTCTTAAGGTAGCAAGACACAAATATTTTACCATGCACAAGCATCTTTCAAGCATTTTCAGTTATGATGGGACTGTCCGCAACCTTTGCTTGTTTCCACAGTGTCACTTCTGCCTTGACTGGACGACAGAGCCACCAACTTCTAATTCCACAATTCTTTAGCACTTTCATCTTTCTGTTTCCCACTCTGCTTTTAAGCACCCACTTGATTATATCAAGCCATGAATTCCTCTCACCTCCTGTACTCTACATCTTGCCTCATTGCCCTGTAATCTACCTATGCCCAGTTGGGGCAGATGTCCAGAGCCCCTCTCAGCAAAAGGTATAGGAATACTGAAGGGATGACTTACCACATATTGAAGTAAGTGTAGTAATACACATTACTATCCTGGTGATGTCTAAGACATTGAAGCCCAGAGTCTAAAATTACCTAGCTGCATCTCTCTGCCCCATCCACTGCAAATAGTATACACAACTCCCAAACCTCAGTTCCCCCTATGCACATTTAGCTATGAAATATCACTTCTACCCCAGAGAAGCTGTCCTCTTCTGCCCCAATCACATAGACATACCTTATTTTCCACACCAAAAAGTTAGCTGCACTTAAGAAGTCACATCAAATCTATCATCAAAAGAAAGGTGCCTACCTTGAAGACCCTGGGAACATGTAGCTTTGGTGATGGGATTCCAACTAAGTAGTCAATTAGAACCATGATAGCAATGGTAATGAAAATAGCAAAATCACCTACTGTTGAACGAACCTATTGCAAAAAAAAAAAAAAGCAAGAGAGGGCTCAGCAAGAGGATATATGTTGGTTATCAGAGCACTTAGCAGGTTAATTAGTATGCAGATGGCTAAGATAGGGGCTGAAAAGGACTGCAGGCCAGAAAGCCGTGAGTTAAGCCGCCTCACCGCAATGCAGAACTGTTTGCACACTATCCTATTTGCAAATTAATGCACATAATCCAGAATACAATGCAGTATGAGAGCCACGGTGGTGTAATGGTTAGAGGGTCAGACTGAGACCTTGGAGGAAGGGTTCAAATTCCCACGAAGAAGAAGAGGAAGAAGAAGAAGAGGAGGAGGAGGAGTTTGGATTTGATATCTCTTTATCGCTACCCAAAGGAGTCTCAAAGCGGCTAACATTCTCCTTTCCCTTCCTCCCCCACCACAAACACTCTGTGAGGTGAGTGAGGCTGAGAGACTTCAGAGAACTGTGACTAGCCCAAGGTCACCCAGCAGCTGCATGTGGAGGAGCGGGGAATCGAACCCAGTTCACCAGATTATGAGTCTACTGCTCCTAAACCACTACACCACACTGGCTCTCTCAGCCATGAAGCTCCCTGGGTGATCACTTTCTCTCATCTTAACTCATCTCACAGGAGGCAGAGAATTGTGCACACCACCTCAGAAGACAGGTGGGGTGTAAATGCATAAATAAAATAATTAAATAAATTAGTAGAAGGCAAGACTAGGTGGATGCTCAAAAAGGCCCTAAAAGCAGGAGGGCCAAGCCACATACTGCAAAGGCAGATGGGGAGGTTACAATACCAGCCTAGGTGGGGTAACATTCACAGAAAACGCTTTGTCTAATGGAATCCAGATTACAACTCAAAATGCAGATAAAAGCTGAGCACATAACCCAAGCCAGTAAAATGTCTCATTTAGTTCATTAGTTCCTTCATGCAGCCCAAAGTCTCTGCACTCAATAGCAAATGGCATAGTGAGGTGAGGTGCCTCTGTTCACCTGGTCTCCTGTCAGTCACATTTCTATTGCTGACCAGGAAATAGAAGAGGAAGGGAGGTGGTGACAAGGTCATCATGGTGCAAACTGTACTGGCTCTGCCTGCTTGTTTGCAGAATGCCAACCTCACTGCCACTTTGTCACATGTCCCCTTTTTCCAGGACACACCCTCTTTCTCATGGGTATGTAAAATGAGAGTCGCCATAGCGATCCATAGCTAAAAGTAGAAGTTGGCAAATGTGTCCTCTTTTTTGCTCTTCGTCATATGGCAACCCTAACTTTGCCCCACCCTGATACCTGACCATCACCTGCTGCTGCTTATTGTATCTGCTATAACTCTGTACTCTGCTATTGTGAAAGAGAGAGAAGCAATGTCTCTCCTTTGCCATTGCTCCAGATGCTGGCCACAAACAGGGCCACCTTTTGGCCCTCCCCATAGTAAATGCCAGGTGCCTTAATTTACCCCATAGGGTAGAGGTGAAGATAAGCAGAAAGTCCTCCCCCCCCAAAAAAAAAAAAAAAATCCAGCCTGTTCATGTGACCAGGGTAATGTGGTAATTATGCAGAACAGAGAAAAATAATTCAGCCAGTCATTGTTACACAGGGTAGACAGCATATATTTGTCGGGGTTTGAATTTGCTGTGCTCATTGCTGCTATCTACTTACTCTTTTTGGGAAATAGCTACTGGTCTTAAATTTCTTCAGCGTACTCGACAGGATAAAGGTGGTAAAAAACAAAATGCAGCACCAAAAATGAACATCCGGGGTGAAGGGGCCATCGACGCCACATGAAGGTCCTGTGAATTCTCCAAGCATCTTCCGGCATTTCTGAACAAACAAGTGTAATCAAAGCATTGAAAAGAAAGCCCAGGCAGCAGGCATGGTAACATCAGTGATTATTAGATGCAATTAACATTTGAATAAATTAAAGGTAAAGGTAAAGGGACCCCTGACCATTAGGTTCAGTCGTGGCCGACTTTGGGGTTGCGACGCTCATCTCGCTTTATTGGCCGAGGGAGCCGGCGTACAGCTTCTGGGTCATGTAGCCAGCATGACTAAGCCGCTTCTGGCGAACCAGAGCAGCGCACGGAAACGCCGTTTACCTTCCCGCTGGAGTGGTACCTATTTATCTACTTGCACTTGACGTGCTTTTGAACTGCTAGGTGGGCAGGAGCTGGGACCGAACAACGGGAGCTCACTCCGTCACGGGGGCTCGAACTGCCAACCTTCTGATCGGCAAGCCCTATGCTCTGTGGTTTAACCTACAGCGCCACCTGCGACCCCTTGAATAAATTAGGGCTGCTCAACTTGAATACTAAACTTGCAGCAGGGGGGAGATGTGGCTCTCTGGATTGCTGGGCTCCCAACTCCACTCATCCTCAACCATCATTGCCAAGGGCCAAGGATTGTGGGAGCTGTAGTCCAACAATCAAGGCGGGCATAGGTTGGCAATCCCTACCAGGTAAGAATGGGCAGAATGAGGTTGAAATAAAGTCTCCATTTGGGCTAAATGTGATACTATTCAACAGAACAGCCTGTGGGTGCATGGATGCTGTTATGCAAATTCAACATTGCTTGGGTGGGAGAATCCCAAGCCCACAATCCTTAAATGTGCAGAACATGTTTGGCATTTAATACCATGATAAAGTTGGGCCATGATCAAGTATGTAATGGTTCAGATCCTTACTTTAAAAAAGTAAGGGCAAGGGAGGGGTGAGGACATTAAATATAATAAGGAACACTGGTGTGGACACGTCCTAAGCATTAGAGCTAGATGCCAGAGAATCAGTAGAGTAGCCCACAACAGCTCTTCCAAAAGACGAGCCTTTCCCAAATATTAAAACTGTTGTATGAGCAGGCAAATCAAGCACACTATTAGCTTATATAACTTTAAATGGACTATTACGATTCCACCGTACAAAAGGGGGCAACTTGGTTCAGCCCACTTTAGAACATTATGAGACCAAAGCGTTGCCAAAGTTGTTACATGAAGCACCACTGTGGGACATGGCCAATATAGACTCACTGCAGAGAGCTCAAAATGATTATTCGTGCAGACTCCTGTCAGCCCCTATTTCTACAAAAATAGCACTACTCCGTGCAGAATTGGGTGTAATGCCTATTAAAGTCAAAGCCATTAGACTAGCTCTGCTTTTGGGATTAAAAACTATTTTTTGAGCAGATATCAGAATCTTTCATGAAACGTTTGAAGATATGGCTCCCAACTTGCGGAAACGTGAAATTCAGCTTGCTGCCACAAGCTTGGGACTCTGCCCCCTTTCTTGAGAGAGCTCAATAATGCTCCAAAGGCTGGGAGACACTGAGATGCGATCTCAAGTGGTTGAGATCAACATCTGTCAATCGAATAAATTTTATGCTTCTTTTATCCCATTGCACCCATCCCTGCCAAGATATCTGGCAGATTTACCAAATGTTAAAATGAGGATAGCCTTCACACAGGCAAGACTAAATGTCGTTCCATAGCAGACTGGAAAGGCCAACATAAGGGAGTTCCTAAGAAGGATAGAATTTGCGGCTGCAACTCTGTATCAATAGAAGGCATAACTCATGTACTCTTTGAGTGCCCTTTCTATGATGATCTCAGAAACAATTACATCCACCCATTGACATAGCTGTCAACTTTCAGATTTGAAAATAAGGGTTCAGCAGCCTCGAAAATAAGGGATCAGCAGCATAGCTGTCAACTTTTAGATTTGAAAATAAGGGATCAGCAGCCTCACCTGTCCCGGAGACAGTCTACGGGATATCTAACAATCCGGGATAGCAGTGGGAAGCTGCAGGAAACAGTGCTGAAATAAGGGAATTTCCCGCAAAAAAAGGGAAAGTTGACAGCTATGCCCATTGCCAAGATCGCAGAAGGGAGGGTTGTTTCTTTCAAAGACCTGTTTTTTGCTGTCAGTTGTTGAGAGTTATACAGTGGTACCTCAGGTTAAGTACTTAATTCGTTCCGGAGGTCCGTTCTTAACCTGAAACTGTTCTTAACCACTTTAGCTAATGGGGCCTCCTGCTGCCACTGCGCCACCGCTGCATGATTTCTGTTCTCATCCTGAAGCAAAGTTCTTAACCCGAGGTAATATTTCTGGGTTAGCGGAGTCTGTAACCTGAAGCGTATGTAACCTGAAGCGTATATAACCCAAGGTACCACTGTATATCCTTTAGAACATTTAAATTTCTTGTTAAGGCTTTACAGATTTGTGTAACAAAACTTGAGGGGGGAACGGGAAGTGATTTATCCATTAGGGGTAGAAACGTATACCATTATTAGTAGCAGTATCCCTGTTGTTATTATTATTATTTTATGTGTGTGAAGGCTGCTTGCTAAACACAATAAACCAAACTGACTAACATAGGTTGGAAATTGTTGAAACAAATAAATAAAACAGTGGCTTAAACAAGGTTCAGACAGGTTCTGTCAGCAATTCATCAAACTTAATTGGCTTGTCAGTAATATGTGAACAAAAAGCCAAATCCATTTTTTTCTCAAACAGTTCTTCTGCAGCAATGAAGGAACATGCTTTTTATTTTTAAAATGCTATGTTCCCATATTTTCTTTTTGCAAATAAAGTGGTGCCTCAGTTTAAGAACCAGAAGTAGTGTCCCAGTTTGCGAACTTTACCTCAGTCTAAGAACGGAATCTGAACGGTGGAAGGGCACTGGCGGTGGAAGGCCTCATTAGGGAAAGCGCACCATGGTTTAAGAATGGTTTCGGTTTAAGAACAGACTTCCGGAACAGATTAAGTTCGTAAACCGAGGTACCACTGTACATATTTTACTACAACAGTTCTGCTGCAACCCACTGAAAGCTAATGTAGTGCAGGCATCCCCTCCAGATGTTTTGGCCTACAACTCCCATGATCCCTAGCTTACAGGACCAGTGGTCAGGGATGATGGGAACTGTAGTCCAAAACATCTGGAGGGGCGAAGGTTGGGGAAGCCTGATGTAGTGCATTAGTGGGAGTGTCAGACAAGGATCAGAGAAGCCTAATTTCAAATCAGCACAAAGCCATGAAGTTCCTTGGAAAAGGCAGGATCATAGTAATTGTAGACAAGAATTTTAAGGGTACACATGTAAAAAAGAAAATGTGCTAATATTATTGGTTTAATAAATTGCTGATCTAAATAATTGGTAATGCTGTGCTATAGACATCAACCCATCTCCAGTGGGGAGGGGGGGGCTTTCCAAAGACCAGAGACTTACGGAGACTGTGAGATTAGCCCATGTGACAGCTGAAGGAATGATGTTGTTTTCTTTCCAGTACTTCAGGGTCTCATTGCTGGGATTCGCTGGGGCTGAACACCTGCAGCTGACAGGCAAAGGAAAGGGTTAATAAAGCACACTGAGAATGTCTCAAAAGACAGCCTTGTTTACATCCCAAAGCAAAATGGCATATCCATTTGGAATGGAGTGGGGGGAAACACAGAAACCGTATTGTTCCATTTGTGGTAAGCACCTCCATTCGGAAAACATTTACTTGGGAATCATTCCCACAATTGAGACTTAGTTCTGCCCAAATGCTTCATGAGAGGAGAAACTCAACAGAGCTGCCTTTAACTATATGGTCTGAACTGGTGGCCCTGCCTTCCCTCTTCGACTTTACTTCCATGCCTGGATGGATCACGTGACCACTTTACAAACCGGTAGTTCCTCATTACTACAGTCATACCTTGGGTTACACATGCTTCAGGTTGCGTTTTTTCAGGTTACGGACCGCCGAAACCCAGAAGTACCGGAACGGGTTACTTCCGGGTTTCGGCGGTCGCGCATGCGCAGAAGCACTAAATCGCACTTTGCGCATGTGCATAAGCACCGAATCGCAACCCGCGTGTCCACTGTACGAAGCTTCCGTTAGCTCCAGACCACTGCTGGAGCAATATTCTAGTCTGCCTGGACATGGCTGCTACCTATATGCAGCCAGAATCTGGAGCTGTCCATGGTCCTAATTCCCTGTCTGAACTGTAGTTTCACTTTCTTGATCCTCCCTGCAGACTCCACCTGCAACAGAAGTGCTGGCAGGTATAACAATCAGTAAATAAATGGGACACACAAGAACACCCTTAAGAAATAGGTTGAGGAATGCACTCTGTGCCACAGTATGGGTAGCACAATTCAAAGTGTTGGTGCTGACCTTTAAAGCCTTAAATGACCTCAAAGGCCCAGTAGACCTGAAGGAGTGTCTCCACCCCCATCATTCAGCCTGGACACTGAGGTCCAGCGCCAAGAGCCTTCTGGCGGTTCCCTCATTGTGAGAAGTGAGTTTACAGGGAACCAGGCAGAGGGCCTTCTCAATAGTGGTACCCGCCCTGTGGAATGCCCTCCCATCAGATGTCAAGGAAATAAATAACTATACAACTGTTAGAAGACATCTGAAGGCAGCCCTGTATCGGAAAGTTTTTAATGTTTGATGTTTTATTATGTTTTTATATTTGTTGGAAGCAGCACAGAATGGCTGGGGCAACCCAGCTAGATGGGCGGGTATGAAAATAACAAGAAGAAGAAGAAGAAGAAGAAGAAGAAGAAGAAGAAGAAGAAGAAGAAGAAGAAGAAGAAGACTCCACCTGGAACAGATGTGCTGGCAGATATAACAACCATTAAATAAACAGCACACACAACAACCCCCTTGAGAAATAGGTCAAGGAATGCACCCTATGCTACGGTATGGGCCATGGCTAATAGGTGCCCAAAATGCTTATAAATTAACTTTTATAAATTGAAAATCCCAATATCCATCCCAGAGGGGGAAAGTGTGAGTCTGTGTATATGTGTATACACTGTACAGCATAAAAATCCTTTGAATGACCTCTGTTATCTTCTTCACTAAATGAGCTCCATCCAACTAAAATGATTTCCTCCACTGCCTCCAATATATGAATGGGCTGATATACCTAGATGTATTTTTATTATGGCGTGCCATTTCAGTGAATCTATCATGCACTAGTATTTGCTTAACCATTGCTGGAATGAGGGGGGAATTCCTTTGCTTCCCAGTTCTGTGCAGCAGACATTCTCAGAGCACTCAGTGAATTCAAACAAACTGAATGAAAAAATCAATAGGTCACATTTAAACAAGAAGAGCAACAGTAACTCACTAATACAAGCTCAGTTGATCAAGATCAGTGTGCATATGAAATGGGTAGGTTCTCCCCAACTTAATCAGTTTCTCTAGAGACTCATAGATGAAAATGATACAGATCAAAGAGGCAAACGCTTCTTCTGTAAAGCGAGTTATGTGGCACACAAGGCAGCTGGCATCAGTTGCTACAAGGAGGACGCACATGAATGTAGTCCACAGGCCAATGCAAGTTCGTAGAGAGAGATAATTTAGGTGATAGTCTCTGCAAAATAAATAAATATAGAGACCAGTTTAGACTCTCTCCATTGCAGAACGTATTTAATTCAAACCCATAATCAGAACAGAAAAAAGCTGCAATGCAATATAGAGTTAAGTAAATAATCCTCAAAAGCTATTGACTCTGTTTTGCTTTGTGGCCAAACTCTACCATCCTTAAACAGTAAAGGTAAAGGATCCCTGAACGGTTAAGTCCAGTTGAATTTGACTATTGATTACAAAGGTTATAAATATTATCTCAAGCCACAATGAACCCTTTTAATCGCAGATGACTTCGCTTTATCTTCTGCCACTTTTTTAAAGTTTAGAGGCCCAACGCTATGTGAATAGGGCTCTCTACATGTGTCTTTTCCACTGGATGTGGACCACACTGTATGATGAAGGACTGGAAACAAATTAATTTAATTAAATAATTGAACTTCCAAAGTTCAGCATCTTGGTTGATGGCATTCAACCATTTCTGTGAGAGTAAAGAGGAGGGGGGCATTGTCCCTCTCCAGTTGTTGTTGTTGTTATTATTATTATTATTATTATTTGTTGTTGTTGTTGTTGTTGTTGTTGTTGTTGTTGTTGTTGTGTCATTTAGTCGTGTCCGATTCTTCGTGACCCCATGGACCAGAGCATGCCAGGCACTCCTATCTTCCACTGCCTCCCGCAGTTTGTCAAACTCATGCTGGTAGCTTCAAGAACACTGTCCAACCATCTCGTCCTCTGTTGTCCCCTTCTCTTTGTGCTCTCCATCTTTCCCAACATCAGGGTCTTTTCCAGGGAGTCTTCTCTTCTCATGAGGTGCCCAAAGTATTGGAGCCTCAGCTTCAGGATCTGTCCTTCCAGTGAGCACTCAGGGCTGACTTCCTTCGGAATGGAGAGGTTTGATCTTCTTGCAGTCCATGGGACTCTCAAGAGTCTCCTCCAACACCATAATTCAAAAGCATCAATTCTTCAGCGATCAGCCTTCTTTATGGTACAGCTCTCAATTTAATAAAATAATAATAATAATAATAATAATAATAATAATAATAATAATAATTTATTAAATTCATTCACAGATATCAGGGCAATTCACAACATAAAACTTAGGGGACAACACAACAAATCATGAGTAGCAAAATCATGGCAGGTTGCCATTTCCTATTTCCCACATCACTTGTCCCCCTGGCTTGCTATGCATCACAATTAGCCCCAGATCACACCAAAGCAGGGAAGTGAGGTAAAGGGTGAAACATTAGGTCCATTCACCAGACTGACCGACCGCCCTCTCTCTGTCTCTGTCTGTCTCTGTCTCTCTTCCACGTCCTTTTGTCAAACTATAAAAATTGTTTGCACCTTAGGAGAGCACACAGCCTTACTTGCAGAATTTGAATAAAATCTTCTCGAAGACCAGTACCGGCCCAGTACTTCCCAAGATGGTGAGAGGCTGACCAGCAAAGAGGGAATACACCACCCCAGTCATTGAGGCTCCAAGCAAGGATTCTATTGCACTCTGCAGGTGTGAACAGGTAAAAACAGAAGGGTGGCCATGTTGAGTCAGACTACTGGTCCATTCAACTCACCTAACTACAGATTCTACAGCAGAGGCGAAGTGAGAACTTTCAGAGATTCAGATACCTATAGAACAGCCTCCGTGTTTTGGCTTCTTCAGCATCATTCTCTTTGCAATGATTGTTTGATTGTCTCACCACCACCACATATTTCTTTTAACAGAGTTTGTTTGTTTTTTTGTTTGTTTTTATAAAATTTTTATTAGGTTTTCACATTTTATAAAACAAAAACAATACATATATATTTTTAAACTCTTATTTTCATTACCCCCTTTCCCTGACTTCCCCCCACCCCCTCTTCATACATCCCAATTCCAAAAATTAGTTCAGCAAGTTCTTATCTCCCATCTTTAACATATTATTGTTATTTTTAAACTTAATCCTTTTTACTTATCCAAATTTAATTTATCCAATTCTCTTTTAAACATTAAATCTTTTTTTTCCCTAAGGTCGACCTAATTACCCTTCCACGAATTTCTCCCTTTGTATTTTTGTTAATTATATGTCATAATGGCCAAATACAAAAATCATAAAATTTTGAAATTCTGTTCTCCCCTCCCTCCCTACCCCAGTTTCCATCCCTTCCCAAGCAATTATCCTAGCCCAGATTCCTCCAACAGAGTTTGTGGTGAGTGGAGGAGTTGCAGCAATATAAAGAAAAATCACCCTTTCCCTACAAATAGGCTAACTGTGTGGAGATAGATAGCTCAGGAAGCAATTTCAAATGGCACTAGTTTTCAGGTTCAATAGCCCTCAGCCTCTGCTTTCTGCAGTGGCAGGTTATTTCTCACACTCCTTATTATTATGGATCAACTTACTCCCAAATAGCTGTCACCCTTTAATTTATATTCAGACTCATGAATGTCCTTTAAGTATTGCATTCTGTCTATAAGTCTAGTAAATCAATTAAAAAGGAAATCCAAACACTGAGCATTTTCTGACTGAATACAAAGCATGGTTGAAAAGTGTTCAGAGGCCATCTGTCAAGGTGAGGAATCCTAAGTACCGTATTTTTCGCTCCATAGGGCGCACCAGACTATAGGGTGCACCTAGTTTTGGGGGGGGGGGAAATAAGGGGGGGAAATTATTTTTTTTTCCCAGCCCCAAAGAGCAAAGAAGCCAAGACCGCAAGCGGGATGGATCCCACTCGATGTCTTGGCTTTGTTTTTAGCAGCGGGGCTGGGGCGGGGGCAGCCTGAGCTTCCCCCGACCCCAGCCCCCAGAACAATCCGGGAGCAGCGGCAAGGTTGCGTGCATCCTTGTTGCTGCTCCCAGAGCTTGCGGGGCTTGGTGTGTGCTCCGAAGGCTTGAGGATAGCTGCCTGAAGCCCGGGGAGTGCAGCGGGAGTTGGCGCTGCGCTCCCCGGGCTTCAGGCTGCAGGCTGCTATCCACAAGTCTTCGGAGCATGGGGGGAACTCCTGCTGTGCTCCGAAGGCTTGTAGATAGCTGCCTGAAGCCTGGAGAGTAAAAGCAACGCGAAGGCTCCGGAGCACGGAGGGAGAGCTCCCTCTGCGTTTTGGAGGCTTCCCGTTGCTTTCGCTGAAGCCAAGGAGCCTGCATTCACTCCATAGGACGCACACACATTCCCCCTTTTTGGAGGGGAAAAAGTGCATCCTATAGAGCGAAAAATACGGTACATACCCTCACCCTCTGTTCTAAAAGAGATTATGGAGAATGTGTCTTCTGTAAAAAATGAACATCTAAAGGCCACATTCTCCTGGGGGTTTAAAATTCCATAACTTCAGAGATGTGTCACTGGCCACACAAACTGAGTGATGAAGTGTGTCACAGTGAGATAAAAACACTGGCTCTATTAATGCTGAACAGCACACAAACCTGAAATGTAGAAGAGCAGCAGTTAAGTTAAATGCTTGCTGCTTTCTTGCAATGCTACCTAGGAATTATTCATAACACATGAAAGGAGAGGGGGGAACTTTCTTACTATTTCTCCCTCTGTTGCTTCTCCAAGCAACCCCCCAAAGGTGATCACAGGAGACATGCAGGCACAGTACAGGAAGAGGAAGGAAGCTAAGCACTGCAAACTCATAGCATCTTTATAGTCGCTCCAGTACCAAGGAACCTTCCGTTTCACATCCAAGATCAAGCCACCAAAGAGCCTGCAAAGAAAATACAGGGAGATCAACAAGAAAAAGGTGGGCAGATACATCTTTTGATTTCCACAGGGGAGTTAACAAAAGAGGGACAGAGGCATAGTTGAAAGTGGTATGATTGTAGTGTTAGTCGTGCTCATCCAATTATTGTCAGGTTCTGCAAAAATCTTATTTCACCCCAAATGACTGTGGGGTGAAAGGTGTGGGTGTGGGTGTGTTTTCATACGCACACACATGCAGATAGTGGAGGATGATATCTTCATCACACCACCTTAATCCTCTATAAAATTGTTGTCTATTGGCAACCCGATGACCAATTCACAAAACGAGGGCCTGAATTGTGGCTGATTTGGGCATTACTTATAAATGGGCATCTGCACTTGCTAGAATCATTTGGACTTCTGAATCTCCACTATAAAAAAGTAACGAGGTTTACTGCTGGGTCACTTAATACTTCTAACTAGCCTTCTGACTAGGGCCCTCCATGCTATGAAAGCTACCTGGACCAATGTTTCAAAAACAGAAGTTGTACTTGTGCATCACCAACTTGTGTGGCAGTGAAGGTCATACTTTAGATTACCTATTGTGTGAAGAATTGTGGTTTATTTTGTCTGCCTTGAATCTACTGCCAGTTTTGTTGGATGACCATAAACACTCTGCAAGCTCTAGTGCTATGGAAGAGGGAAGGTGGCCTTTAGCAGAAACCATTTGAGGCACCTAGAACGTACCTTCCCGTTCGCTGAAGTTCTGGCCCACCATGGTCATCTTCTGCGTCCTCTTGGCTAATGCTTCCATTAGGGGCTCCTGATGTTCCCTGTAACTTTCTCTTTTCCTAATAAAGTGGGAACATTATGAACAATCCCATTAATTTCTATCCAAGGAATCAAGGAATAGTGAAAGTAACTGGAGCCAATCCAGACATGAAAACAGCATTTGGGCTTGAATGGAACTAAGAAAGTAAAAATAAGGAAAGAAAGAAGCAGTAGACAGTGGATTGAGTCAATCAGTGTTCTGCCTATGAAGGCATGCTATATTTATGGCAGGCTGTCCTCTGTCCTGACACGGAAGCAATCACCCAACGGGTTCATTATCTTTGTGCATAATTTCTGTAGGAAAGTGGGAATCAAGGTGCTTTGAGATGGAATTTGAAAGAAGGAAATGAGATGGGGTTCTAGGCAAAAGGGGCAGCAAGGGAGAACGATTGAAATCATCGAAAGATATATTTGGGTGATGGAGTCGCAAATTTGCAACAAAAGACTACAAATATGAGCCAAGTCGGCCACATTCTTCCACCATAATATGTGAACACTCCAACTCAACTCAGTGTATTCTGCTCTGACAAGTGCATTAGCAGTCTAGACCAGGCTTTCTCAACCTCAGCCCTCCAGATGTTTTTGGCCTACAACTCCCATGATCCCTAGCTAGCAGGAGCTGTGGTCAGGGATGCTGGGAATTGTAGTCTCAAAACATTTGGAGGGCCGATGTTGAGGAAGCCTGGTCTAGACAGTCAAGGATGAAGAAGAAGAAGAAGAAGAAGAAGAAGAAGAAGAAGAAGAAGAAGATTACTGAGCCTCTAACAGGCCACATGGCTGGTGAGCTGCATTCAGCTTGGCAGGTCACCGATAGTACAACTCCTTCCAGACAAAAGGGTTGGACAAAGCCAGATGCTCTCAATTATTTCAGTTCATGGTGGACAGGAAAAAAGGCCCATCCATACTAGTTCCCTTTTATTTCAGCCTGCAGCAGGTCATTTGTTTCCATTGGACAAACTCTCAAAAAGTGATGTTTACAACAAAGGTACCAAAAGCCAAATCCTGTACATCACGTGCAATAGCATATGAGAGACAACATGGGCCTTTCCCCTTTAGTTCAATGTTCCAAAAAGGCTGAACAGCCTCTCCTTCAGGGCCCTAGTGTGGACAAACAGGTGGAAAGGCTTAAAATGTAACATGGTTTTGATTACACTATTAACGCTGTCCACCTAATCAAGGGACCAACCTTCAGAGTCCAAGGGCATCGCTTCCAAAAACACAGCCATCGTGTTCTAGTGTACCGGAGAAGA
Organism: Podarcis cretensis; assembly: GCF_951804945.1. Taxonomy (NCBI): domain Eukaryota; kingdom Metazoa; phylum Chordata; class Lepidosauria; order Squamata; family Lacertidae; genus Podarcis; species Podarcis cretensis. Next base: position 7,763,395 of record NC_137171.1, read on the forward strand.
AAGTCATTATTTACCTGGGAAGGGAGATTTTTTGGTGGCTCAATTCTAATTGATGGATCCCATTCTCCAGGTGGTAGCACCGTCGCCTGATCTAGAAATTCATCAATCCCAGCTAAAAGGTCGTTACGGTTCCTAGCTTTATAAGCAACATCATGGAAAATCTGTAGGCAGGAGATCACGACAAAGCCATCAGTCTGTTACATTACATACAACAACAACAAAGCCATATGAAATTTGCATGATGTTTTGCCAGATAAATAATTTGCAATCTCAGCTATTGGTTTGTTTGTCCTGAAAAATAGGTAACAAGGTATTCTAATGTATAATGTTAATGTATCTGCTTCTTTATTGTTTTAAAAATTGAATTTCACAAAATGGGTAGCAGCCTGAGCAAAATGTCTCATATTTCTAGTAACAGTTTTGCATTCCTGTTCTCTTATCATTGTGTCATTCCTCCTGAAGCTCGAATTATGGCAGAAAGGCAAAGCAATGCAAACAAAAGGAGTGAAAATATATATTGTATTTTACTGTACCTCATCAGTCATGAGGGTAGCCATTGACCTTCCAATCTCATGATACTGTTGTCCTTTCCCTAATGGACCCAGCAAGATAAACATGAACCTAGGGAGAGAAGGGGGAAATGGGGCAGACTTTTTTAAGGCTTTGAGAAGTTAACATTCCTTTAAGGCAGGCATCCCCAAACTCGGCCCTCCAGATGTTTTGGGACTACAATTTCCATCTTCCCTGACCACTAGTCCTGTTAGCTAGGGATGATGGGAATTGTAGTCCCAAAACAGCTGGAGGATCAAGTTTGGGGATGCCTGCTTTAAGCCAAGTATCGACATGTAACATTTCACAAGTATGGGAAGAGAAACTGGGCTCAGATGAAGCCTGTCTTCCATGACTTCCCAACCACCTACATCCATGATGCTGTGATGCAGTTAATGTAGACATCCCCTGTTCCCAGGGACAGTCCCCGGATTTGCAAATCCATCCCCGGACAAATTTTGTCCCCAGAATATCCCCAGATTTGCAAATCTGTCCCCGGGAAACGTGGCAGTGGCAGCCACAGCAGCTCAGAGCCAGCCTGGTAGCACAGTTGGCTCTGGCTGGCTTCAGGAGCTGCTCACTGCCGAAGGGGAACCAGGGATGTCCAGTGGTGCAGATCTCCTGCCCCCTTCCCCCTTTGTTTTGACAGATCGGGGGAGGTTCAGGAGTCATGGGCGGGCGACATACCATTGCCCATTTTTTAAAAAAACTCTGCGCATTTATGTTTCACAGGGTGCAAAAGAAGGGCTTTGCACCTTTATACAATATGCATGTGTGCTTGGGCCCAGGGTCTTTTGCCTCACCATCCCCACAACCAACTCCCTGTTGCTACCATAGATTCCGCAATATTAGGCGACTGGGCATATTAGACAACCCCCAACTTTTCCTGTAAAAATATGGAGTTTGGGATATACTCGCCATATAAGACTACCCCCGCCTGCAGCCAACTAGCAGCAGCCCGAGGCGAGGCGAGCGAGCCCTGATCGGCCATCCAGCAAAGTGGCAGGCTGTGCTTACCAGCTGGTAGTTCTGGCAGTTATGGGGATGCCCAGCTCCTTGGAGCCCCAGCTGAAGCCACGCACCACCTCGCCGCGGGAAGGGGAGTCTACAGTTGCTGCTGCTTCAGGATACCTGCCTGCTATCCGGCAGTCCCCATGGTGGCAGGATGGGCAAGTGAGGGAGAGGGCAAGGACTTGGAATGGGGTGGGTAGGAAGAGTCGCCGCTGGTTCTTCTCTCCAGCCCGCAGCCACTGCCTGGCTGCCTCCCACGCAGCCGTCGCCACCTGCCACAACCATACCCGGCGTATAAGGCGACCCCCGACTTTGGAGAAGATTTTCTGGGGTTCAAAAGTCACCTTATACGCCGGAATCTACAGTACTCAGCTTAAAAAAAAAAGTGTCCCCGGATTCATTGGAAAAAATCTGGTAACCGTAGTTTAATGATCACAGTGAAGAGAGGACTGGGATCCCAGATATACACTGTCAGAGTCAAGTTCCCTCTCCAACCCATTGGGGCACCAAGCTGAATTGTCAGGCTCACTTTCCTCCCAGCCCCAGCCAACTGGGGCTAGCTCATGGTTTCAGGCTTACTTTGGCCCTCATTCATTTTGGGGGGTTTGGGGTGGGAGGTGACATCAACCTCTCTTCCAATTCAGGCATTGCACCTTCTTCCTGTCCTGTGACAACAAGGGTTTCAATGGCGGCAGCATGAACCATATCAAGTGGGAACAGAAGGGAAGGAACATTCCGGATTTCCCTACTCACTAGCCTAGACGTTCCTAAATTATTAATCTGGGTCGGTTCCGCAGAGGAAGACCATCTCCACACTTTATGCAGCAAATGTTATATCCTGGAGTAAATATAGAGCATTATCAATATACATCTTCAATCTCCCAAGTACAGGCACCCAAGACTTCTGGTTTCCAAATATATCATAACGGTACAAAACATAAATGCTTGCTTTATATAGGTTTTCTGCTGTGTAGAAATGCTTGCTTTCTACTCTCTTTTGGAGTTTTTTGAGGTTTTGCTCAATCAGCAAGTTTCAATTATCCTAATTTGAAGAAAGCAGGGGGGAAATGACTGGCAATTTTGCCTCAAAGTGTGGAAAGGCAGATATCATTTAAGAAACTTGGTCAGTCCCTCAATCAGAAATTTGGAGCCTTTCTCCCATAATAAAGGGGTTATTAATATCAATGCCTGCCCTCAAATCTCAGTCTGCTCCCCCCCCCCCCCCGTCACAGACAAATAATAATTAAGCACAAAATTCCAAATTCTGCAAAAATAAAAATGCAAATGACAGCTGGGCAAATTACAGGCATGCATACAAGTTCTCATTATCACAAATTGTTGTTGTTGTTGTTAAGCCTACAACACCAACAAAACATAGTGATGTATGGAAGTGAGAGCTGGACCATAAAGAAGGCTGATTGCCGAAGAATTGATGCGTTTGAATTATGGTGCTGGAGGAGACTCTTGAGAGTCCCATGGACTGCAAGAAGATCAAACCTCTCCATTCTGAAGGAAATCAGCCCTGAGTGCTCACTGGAAGGACAGATTATGAAGCTGAGGCTCCAATACTTTGGCCACCTCATGAGAAGAGAAGACTCCCTGGAAAAGACCCTGATGTTGGGAAAGATGGAGGGCACAAGGAGAAGGGGACGACAGAGGACGAGATGGTTGGACGGTGTTCTCGAAGCTACAAACATGAGTCTGACCAAACTGCGGGAGGCAGTGGAAGACAGGAGTGCCTGGCTGCGCTGGTCCATGGGGTCACGAAGAGTCAGATATGACTAAACGACTAAACAACAACAACAACCAACAAAACAACAGTAACAACAACTCTTACCTGGTAGGAAGAGGAATTTCAGTCATGCCTGGGAGAAGAACGGCTGGTGATAAGCGCACAAAGGCAATAACCGGTCGAGAAAGAAAATCCAGCTCTCCCACAAGAACATTTGAGGCTTCTGCTCCAGTGGGAATCTTCTTCATAAAATGAAGCTCTGCCTAATTCCAAAGAACAGGGCATAATTTCTAGGGCTGAGATACAATTTGGCAAGCATTTTCACCCTCCCAGACATGGCCTTTTCACCCAAAACAAACCCCTGTGTTGCAATAAGAACCAAACACAACAATACAAACACAACACGTAGGCTAATAGTTAGTAGAGAACATATAACAGAATAATGATATCATTCAAATTATAGGAATAACAGAAGACGTCTCAAAAGTTTCAAAAGTAAAGTCTATCAATATGTCTTCTGTTGCAACTTTTGAAAGACTATTGTGAGTCAAGGACCCGATCCATGTCGTGGTGAATAAGAGACAAGGACACAAGTATTTTAGGTTAATGGGCTGAAAAAACTTTTAATGGTTACAGCATGTGAGCGGTATTGGCTTAGGCATTGGATCAAACAACCTATATATGACCCCACCCACACAGCAGGGGTCATTTGAAGGTTAATAACCAGTGGGAGGAGCTTGTTGATGCAAATACAACTGAAGCTCCCCCTGATGTCACCGGGCGTCATGCCATGGCCCTAGCCACCAGCAGGGCATTGGGCAGGATCCACGACCACCGGATTCCTTTAATGGAATACCCAACATGGGGCGGGGTAGGTGATGGCCACACCCCGCCCTCCAACACACAACACATATTCCAATGCCTAACCGCCCAAACTGGAAAAGTTGTGATGATTTGCTATGAGGTAAGCGAAAAACCAAGAGGCTGGTGCCAATTAGTCAAATGGATAAAAACTCCTACCAGGCCCCCTGGACAACCAGGGTGGCCAACCAAGGTCCATAGCAAGGTCAAGAGCATAAACCTAGCCTAGAGGGCAGGCGGGCGGGTGATCCGATGTCTTCCGAGGAGCAGAATGAGGCGCGAAGGCTACTGCGGCCGCTTGAATGAGGCTAAACCCCACCTTTGGGCTAACCCTACTGGCTGGCCTGCTGGGGGGCAGCACAACAGCCGGAGATGACGCAGGGGGCTGAACATGGCCCCCTGCCAACACGGGAACGGCTTCCGCTCACAATAACTCCCCTCTGGGAGTAGGAGAGGCTTTGTGAGACTGTCCTTAGACATCTGTTTTGAACACACGGCTTGACGACCCTCACTACCACTCTGCTATATTGTATATATGAATTTTGATTGTCTTATTCCTATAATTTGAATGATATCATTATTCTATTATATATTCTCTACTAACTATTAGCCTACGTGTTGTCTTTGTATTGTTGTGATTACTCCTCCTTTTCATACATAATTTTGGGGATACTCCCTCTTCACTGACTTGGACTTTTTTTTTTTTTTTTTTTTTTTTTGGCAGGGTAACAAGGGATCAGATAAGCCATCAAGACTTTACCTCAAATGTATTCATTAAAAAACAAACAAACAATTGCTCCTTCATAATAAATATTCCTGTTACAGGAAACCAAAGATCTGCCTGCCTTTACCTAACTGACCATTCCACACTGGCCAATTGATCAAGAACAGCAAGATCTGTCTGGACACACTCAAAATAGCAAACTGAGAGGGTAGAGCTACTTCTTGCAAGGAAAACCAAAGTCCACTTGTCACAGTAAAACAGGGGCAGGAAGGACAATTGCATGGAAGAACTGGCAAGCAGTGAGGAATCTTCAACCCTTTTCTCACCTATTGTCTCTCCTGTGAAAATGCCCACGCCTAAGTGTACGGCTGGGACACGGGTGGCGCTGTGGGTTAAACCACAGAGCCTAGGACTTGCCAATCAGAAGGTCGGCGGTTCAAATCCCCGCAACGGGGTGAGCTCCATTGCTCGGTCCCTGTTCCTGCCAACCTAGCAGTTCGAAAGCATGTCAAAGTACAAGTAGGTAAATAGGTACCGCTCCAGCAGGGAGGTAAATGGCATTTCCGTACACTGCTCTGGTTCGCCAGAAGTGGCTTAGTCATGCTGGTCACATGACCCAGAAGCTGTATGTCGGCTCCCTCGGCCAGTAAAGTGAGATGAGCGCCGCAACCCCAGAGTCGGCCGCAACTAGACCTAATGGTCAGGGGTCCCTTTACCTTTACCTTTAAGTGTACAGCTGCACATTCACCATACATTTTAAACACTATGGACCAGGACTATGTGTCAATAATCTAGCAAGAGACAGTCTATAATGGCCATCTGCTTCCGGGCAGCAATTTGCTTTTACAGTTCTACTCTACATACCTCTACAGCAGGCATGGCCAAACTTGGCCCTCCAGATGTTTTGGGACTACAACTCCCATCATCCCCAGCTAACAGGACCGGTGGTCAGGGATTATGGGAATTATAGTCTCAAAACATCTGGAGGGCCAAGTTTGGCCATGCCTGCTCTACAGAAATATACAATATTACTTTATTATATATAATACAATATAAAAGTTCTACTATGATAAAAAATATAAAAATATGCTGTGTACCCTTTGCAACTGTTTTGCATATCCCTAGGGGTACACATTGTCACTGCTTTCTTTAAAAAAAAAAAAGATTCTTCTGCAATCAAACAACACAATTTTATTGTTTTAATTTTGAACTGAATCTTATTGGGGGATTTATATATCTTATTAGCAACATAAGTAAACTGAGAGTCAAACGACAGTGTTTAAGTTGAATAGACAAGCAAAGAAGATTGCACCTTAGTTAAGTCTGTTGGGGTAGTATCATGGATTATTCCATTCTTAGCGTCCAAGCCTGGAGGAGGTGGGGCACTTGGTGAGCTCACTCCTAGGAAGAAATGAAGAGAAATAATTCTAGATGAAATTGCATGTTAATGGTTAGTTTCAGAATATCACCATCTATAGATACATTTTCACCAAGTGCACATTTATATGCATGAAATCACACACACACAATTTTCTCAGCACAAATTACATGAAGCATTTGTTTTCATCCACATATCCAATTTTATGTGGATGGTGCTTCTTCATTAAGAGTATTGCTACTCCGGAAAAAATGAAGGGTATCTTTTTATATGATACAGTTGCAGCAAGAGTTCTTATTGCTGCAAAATGGAAGAGTGATGAAATCCCCTCTATTCATGAATGGACTCAAAAATTGACAGAATATATGGAATTAGATAGTCTATCAGAGAAAAAACAAAGAATAAACCAAAACAGGAATTTGTCTCAAAATGGGAAGTCTTTAAAGTATATTTGAAAAATAATTACAGCAGTTTAAACTCTGTCGCAGCATTCGAATAATTTCAGTAGTAGCTTTAAGAAAGACATGAGACCTAAGACAAATTAAGGATTAGTTAAATTATGATAAAAGTGTGTATTGGCAAGAAGTAATATATAATTGAAGTAAGGAATAGATGGAAGATCGGGCCTATAGTTCAAAGACCAAATCTTGCTTTATTGTTTTGTAAATAATTTTGTGTTCATTATTATTTTCATTTGTATTTTTGCTTTTCTTCCTTTTTTTTCTCGGTGTATCAACAAAAAAGGAATTTAAAAAATTAAATTTAAAAAAAGAGTACAGTGGTACCTCAGGTTAAGTACTTAATTCGTTCCAGAGTTCCGTTCTTAACCTGAAACTGTTCTTAACCTGAAGCACCACTTTAGCTAATGGGGCCTCCTGCTGCTGCTGCACCGCCAGAGCCCGATTTCTGTTCTCATCCTGAAGCAAAGTTCTTAACCTGAAGCACTATTTCTGGGTTAGCGGAGTCTGTAACCTGAGGCGTATGTGACCTGAAGCGTACGTAACCTGAGGTACCACCATATTGCTACTGTAATTACAATTATTCTAAACCACCACCTTGATGCGATTTACCCACAAAGTAGATAAAAACAGTTAAAAACACAAGAACAGTAAACACATTTTACTGAACAGTAAACACAAGAACAGTAAACACAAGACCAAAACTATAGCAAGTGGACACTTGTGGGAAAGACCCATTTATCCACTCGGGGTGGCAAAAATGTTTTTGTCTATTTCCATGAAGCACAGAACAGGGGAAGCCACACCAGAGTGGGCTTCTGAGGTCTCTGGCATTTGCAGGAGATGCTCTCCAGCAGACCACAGATATTGACTGGGTGTATAAGGCAAGTTAGTGCCAACACCAGTTTGGACAACAATCCCACCAACCCAACGTACATAAGGAAACAAGTGCGCATAGCTCCTTCCTTGCCACTTTGTATGCTGTCCCCTTCTCTGCCTGAACACTTGGAACAGATCTTCTGATTTAATCCCGCTCTCATGCAAATCAGGAGGCTGATTTTCATTTACACAATTTGCACACAATATGCAGGATTACCGTATTTTTCGCTCCATAACACGCACCTGACCATAAGACGCACCTAGTTTTTAGAGGGGGAATGCAAGAAAAAAAAATATTTAAAGGGAGCTGTGCTGGTCCCGGGGGAAAGGTACCGTGATCGTAGTCAGAGTTGACGAGATGAGAGGTGAGGTCCAAAACAGGGAGCCGGGTGGGGAACAGGAAGGCGGGGACTCCTGTGCAGGCTGGGATTCCTCTGGTTCAGCCTCTGAATCGGAATCCCAGGCCATCACAGGAGCGCTGAGCAGAGCCTGTATGCATCCCAGGCTCTGCTCAGCGCTCCCTTTCACGAGCCGCGTGGAGCGTGTGCGCGGCGCTTGCGGGCCTTTCCCCGAGGAAGGAGAAGGGCAGCCCATCACTGACAGGCTGCCCTTCTCCCTCCTCGGGGAAAAGCCCCCAAGAGCTGCACACACGCTCCGCGTGGCTCTTTAAAGGGAGCGCAGCTCTTGGGGGAAGGTGGGGGGGGAAGGGACTGAGGGGCTAAGCCAGAAGCTAGAACAGCAAGAGGGAGCACTGCGCAGCGATCCCTCTCACTGTTCTGGCTTCTGGGATAGCCGCACAGCCTGCATTAACTCCATAAGATGCACACACCTTTCCCCTTACTTTTTAGGAGGGAAAAAGTGTGTCTTATAGAGCGAAAAATACGGTAGATCAGATGACCAGTCCCTGCATTTTCAAGCAACAACAGCAGAGGCAGCGCAGGAGAGTTGTATGCACTCACGTCTGCTCCATGTGCTAGGTTAAGTTGGGGACAGGGGGTGGTGAGTATTGCCCAAATGAGCCAGTGACCTCCCTAGTGCCCTTTAATATTAGAACCCAGGTAGTGCTGGTGGGTAGGGACACGGGTAGCACTGTGGTGTAAACCACAGAGCCTAGGACTTGCCGATCAGAAGGTCAGCGGTTCAAATCCCCGCGATGGTGTGAGCTCCCGTTGCTCGGTCCCTGCTCCTGCCAACCTAGCAGTTCGAAAGCACCTCAAAGTGCAAGTAGATAAATAGGTACCGCTCCAGCGGGAAGGTAAATGCCGTAAATGTGCTGCACTGGTTTTGCCAGAAGCGGCTTAGTCATGCTGGCCACATGACCTGGAAAAACTGTCTGCAGACAAACACCAGCTCCCTCGGCCAGTAAAGCAGGATGAGCACCGCAACCCCAGAGTCGTTCGAAACTGGACTTAATTGTCAGGGGTCCTTTACCTTTTTAGTGCTGGAGGACAAATTAGCCAGAATAAGGGTCCCAGAGTAGCACCTGAAGGCAAACAAGCGCACCAACTTGCTAAAGATAAGCAGGTCTATGTCGGGATACGAGACCTCCTGGGAACCATGTGTATGTTGCCCTGGACTCCATAACAGAACAAAGGTGGCACTGAGAAGACTGGTTGGGTGCTAGGGAGGCATGATAGGAGATACACAGGTTATTGTGCTAATTCAACCAGACCGTACAGACCTCCAGGGACTCTCACCTGCTTTATCTGTCGAGGGAGGTTCCGTTTTTTTCTGGGAGACATCAGCTAAAGAGCGGACAATTGGGAGGATGTTTTTCTTCTTTCCATTCTGATGGTGATGACTCCTCAAAAGGGCTTCCCAGATTTTTTTACGGGTTTTCTTATCAATCTCCTCAGAAGGTTCATATTGATCCAGAACCATGTCTGAAAGGGAGAAACTCCAAGTCATTAAAATTTTTAGCACCATTCATTTATTGCAATTCATAAAATTCATAAACCATTTGATTGCTTTATATATATACCGCATATATATATATACATAAAACCTCAAAGAAGTTCAACAAAGACAATAAACAATAAAATTCGCAATGAAAACAGTTATAAACATCAATTGAAAATATTTTTTTTTGATGGCAGTCAAATAAATACAGATTAAAGCATACATCAACATTGTCCAAGTCTGGGTAGGCTTGTCTAAAGAAAAATGTTTTTAGCGGGTGCCCCAAAAGAGTGCGGTGAAGGTTCCTGCCTAGTGTCAATAGACAGGGAGTTTCAAAGTGTAGATATGGCCACATTTAAAGACTGGTTTCTTACAAATGCCAGTTCCACAGACTGAAGTGGCTGAGTGGTCATATATGAGTTAAGGCAATCTTGTGTGTAAACTGGTTCCAAGTGGTTAAGGTTATTAGTGGTTATTTACTAATAATGACAAGTGACGCGGGTGGCGCTGTGAGTTAAGCCACAGAGCCTAGGACTTGCTGATCATAAGGTCAGCGGTTCGAATCCCCGTGACGGGGTGAGCTCCCATAGCTCAGTCCCTGCTCCTGCCAACCTAGCAGTTCGAAAGCACGTCAAAGTGCAAGTAGATAAATAGGTACCGCTCCAGCGGGAAGGTAAACAGCGTTTCCGTGCGCTGCTCTGGTTCACCAGAAGCGGTTTAGTCATGCTGGCCACATGACCCGGAAGCTGTACGCTGCCTCCCTTGGCCAATAAAGCGAGATGAGCGCCGCAACCCCAGAGTCGGTCACGACTGGACCTAATGGCCAGGGGTCCCTTTACCTTTACCTTTTACTAATAATAACACCTTAAATTTGGTCCAATAGCAAATTGGCAACCAATGCAGACCTCTCAGCACAGGTCTGACAAGCTCTCACACCTGTCACCAATTGTGCCACAGCATTTTGCACTAACTGCAGCTTCCAGATCAAGCATAAGGGAAGCCCCACATACAGCACATTTGTCAGGGAATGGTCTGGATCTGAAGATTGAGGAATGCAGTCGCAGGCAGATCAGCTCCTCTCAGAAGAGGAGGGGGAATATTTGGGGGGGCTCACCTCTAGTGTTTTCAGAAGCAGAGAGAGAGGCAGACACAGAAGCTAAACAGATTAAGGAGGAGTAAGCCAGCTACGCGGGTGGTGCTGTGGTGTAAACCACAGAGCCTAGAGCTTGCCGATCAGAAGGTCAGTGGTTTGAATCCCCGCAACAGGATGAGCTTCCGTTGCTCGGTCCCTGCTCCTGCCAACCTAGCAGTTTGAAAGCATGTCAAATGCAAGTAGATAAATAGGTACCACTCCAGTGGGAAGGTAAACAGCGTCTCCGTGTGCTGCTCTGGTTTTGCCAGAAGCAGCTTAGTCATGCTGGCCACATGACCTGGAAAAACTGTCTGCGGACAAATGCCGGCTCCCTCGGCCAGTAAAGCGAGATGAGCGTGCAACCCCAGAGTCGTCCGCAACTGGACTTAACTGTCAGGGGTCCTTTACCTTTACCTTTTTACCCAGCTACGAGATAATGCTAAGAGATCCAGAAGGGAGGGGGCAGCTGGGAGACACATCAACTGAGAGTGGGGGGGAACCCCCCTCCCCATGGACTCCGAGGTCCACACATATCAGAGAACAAAGGAGGCAAAGAGGGAGAGGAACTTCCCATTGGCACCCCTTGTTGAGGAAGTCAGAAGGAGGATTCAGAGTAGGCAACCGACCTCCTTGCGGAGGGTTCTCTGTTTGTGCTTGCAACATGATGCTGTAATAAAAGGACTATAAATCTATCAACTGCTCATTAATTCTTATCTGTGAGCTACCGAAGGGAGAGGGGAACTCCCACGCTTGACAGCATTGCAGTAATCCAGACTTGAATTAACCCATGTATGTGTTATTCTAAAGCAGCAATGCTGCAGCAAGCAAAGGCAGCTCAGTCAGCTGCTTGTGGCTGCAAAGCCAGACAGGATGTATGTGACTGTTGCCATGGAAACAAAGGGGCAGTCCATTCTGTATTGAGCACCGGATGTTAGCTCAGTGTGTGTGTCATATGACCTGTACAGGATGTACATGGGTGGAGTTTGGAGTCTCTCTCTGTTTGTTGATGAGAGCAGACATGTTTTCTCTATATGACTGCTGAAGACAGGAATAAAACATGTAGATACATTTCTGTCTGAGTCTGATTCCCCTCCCTGGGGATATGCTGGAGAGCAGGGAGGAGGAGAAGCAGTTTGGTGTGTTTTTCTCACAGCCTGAGGAAAATCGCCGGAACGGACCTCGTGTGTTTTTCCTACCGGGAGTCGCCGGAGGGAGGTCGAAAGAATTCAGCCGGTGCCTGGAGAGATAGGCACATACCTCTGACCGGCCCTGAATTCCGACATTGGTAGCATTTGACGGTTGCTACGATCCATGGGAGTCTGCATCAAGGAGACTGTATTCATCCCTCTCCATGGAAGCCTGAGATGGAAGCTGATTCTCTGCAGCTAGAAGCTGACCAGAAGAAGCTGAAAGCCAAGCTACGGAGCCCAGGTATGAGATTTTCGGGCTTAGAAGTGTGAATGCAGATGGATTAATTCTCTGCTTCATGGGAGCAACGTTTGGGAAAAACAGCTCCGAGAGAGAAGAGTCTGCATTCCAAACATTCCTGTGGTTTTTCCTGTCCAAGGAAAGGAATGTGGTTGCTTAGCAACGCAGATAAGGGCTGGATGTCAGGCTATGCCCAGAGTGGCACAAACAAGTCGTGTTTTGACTAGGCCTTTACACAGGAACTGTTGGAAAGGGACTTTCCAAGCGGCTAGTGTTATTGCTGCCAGGTGCACAGAGTGTAAACAAGCCAGCTATTGGATTTTAGAGGCTTGTGTTTGAGAGTCAATGCAAGGACTCAAAATGGATGTCAAGAAGGGAAGCCTGCCTTCTCCACCCCTCTTGACCAGTGACAATTATGCATCTTGGTCTATTAAGATGAAGGCTTTGCTGCAGAATCAGAGACTGTTTGGGGTGATTGAGAACCCCATCCCTGCAGCACCAACGCGTCCTTGGGAGTCACAGGATGTGAAGGCCAGAACTGCTATAATTCTGTGCGTGTCAGACTCTCAGCTTGTTCATATACAAGATTTAGAGCACGCGAAAGATGTTTGGGACACGCTGAGAAGGACACATCAGAGAGATGCAGGTTCTTCAGCGTTGCTGTATTTTGAAAAGCTGACTAACCTGAGGCTTGCGCCTGATGGAGATGTTCAAGCGCACCTGACGGAAATGAAATTTCTGCGTCAGCAGATGGTGGAACGCAATTTCCGTCTGCAGGAGGAAGTGTTTTGCTTCATGGTGATCAACAGCCTGAATCAGACTTACAAAACGGTTGCCAGTCAGCTGGGGTCTCTCCCAGCGCAAGATCTAACGGCGGACAGGGTCTTTGCCGTGGTTCTGAACGAACATGACAGACTTGCCGCCCTGGAAGTCAAGGACAGGGGGAGGGAAGAACGGAGTTCTAACACCCCCACTGCTGTAGCTACTGGAGGAGACGCCGTAGCTTTGAACGTTGTCCGATGCCACAATTGTGGACAGACTGGGCATCTTCAGCGGAACTGCAGGAAGCCACGTCAGAACAAAGGAGCCAAGGGAAGCTCCACGAAGTCTGAGGCGTCAGGCAGAAGTCATGCCAAGTCACAGGCGAAGCCTGCAAAGGCTTTGATGTCCCTAAAAGCCACACCACAAGTGGGGAATTCCTTCATTTTAGACACGGGAGCGACGGTTCACATGACCCATCGCAGGGATTTGTTTTCGTCGTTTAAGAAGCAAAGCTTCGTTGTACAACAAGCCAACGGTCAAGAGCTGGAAGCCACCGGAATTGGGACTGTGTATCTTAAAAGTCAGAACTTGACTATAAACAATGTTTATTTGGTTCCAGAGTTGAAGTACAATCTGCTCAGCGTTTCGCAGATTGCCAAGAAGGGACTAAAACTGTCCTATGATGATCAACACTGCGAGATCTACAAAGATGGAGAGTTGTATCTTTCTGCCAAAGAGAAAGATGGACTGTATTTGTTGACTTTTGATCAAAGTGATTACATGGAATGTAATTCTTGTGATTCTAACATGATTTCTTTTGCAGGTGTAGCCAAGAAGAACGCCAAGCAGGTCACCTCGAGGGTTGACAAGGCATTTCAGCGGGTGTATGCTGATGTGATTGGTCCTTTAGCACCATCTAGAGGCAATGCAAAGTATTACCTAATATGTGTTGATTCTTTTACAGGTTTTGTCTGGATTTATCTTTTGGAGAGACCGAAAGAAGCCTTAGAAAGGTTTAAAGAGTTTTGTGACAAGGTTAAAAATATGCATGATGCTGACATAGATTGTCTTTGCACAGATGAGAAGCCAATTTTTCTCTTACAGGATTTCCAGAGGTTCCTGAAGAAGAAAGGGATAAGACACAAAATTGCAGCTTCCGAAGAAGCTTGGAACAGATGTGTCTGTGTTAGGGTGAACAAAGAATTGCAAAAGGGAATGCATGCGCAATTGCTTAGTTCACATCTGCCACATGAGTACTGGGCTGAGTCACTAATGTCATATTGTTACACGTGGTTGAGAAAGGTTTCAAAAGACTTGGGATGTTCTCCTTTTGAGAAACTGTTCCACAGAAAACCTTCTGTTGCCCATTTCAAGGTTTTTGGGTCTCATGTGAGGACAGAAGCTCCAGGTGGAGTAAAGAATGCCAGAGGCATTTTTGTGGGTTATGAAAAGGGTCTCTACAGAGTAATTTTGTCTGAATCTGGTAAGGTGATTCTCACAAAATTTCTAGAGAGTGCTCCTGAACAGGAGCGAGTGATTGTTCACACATTTCCCACAGGAGATGATGATGATTCTGATGATGATGATGATGAGTTTGATCTTATTGAGTTCAGTAGTACTGATGATGACAGCGATAGCTCAGACAGCTCAGTTGTCACAGTCATTGAGAAGAAATCTCACACAATGACTAGACCCTCAGAAGAGGAGGATGAACCACTGATAAAGCTTAGTACTGGTTCTTCAGAGAGTTCAGAGGCTGAACCAGAAAGCAAGGAAGAGCAGCACCTCTTACGTAGGTCTGAGAGAGCAACGAAGGGTGTACCACCCAAAAGGTATTCAAAAGAGTTTGCCAACCAAGCCATTGCATGTGTTGCTGTTGTAAACGACCAAGGTCAAATTGAAGCTGTGTCTGAGTCAGAGACAAAGGCACAACAGAGAGTTGCTAACCAAGGTAATGCAGAAGCACTCATTCCTTGGAAGTCACACAACCAGAGAGGTACATTGGTAAAACCAGTGGCGGGTAGTTCCAAGGGTGGAACTGAAACAACAGGGGAGTGTTATACATATAACAACTGTTTGTTTTCTTCTCTGGATGACGCTTTGCTCGCAGCACGCATTGATACTTTAGGGGGAGTATGTTATTCTAAAGCAGCAATGCTGCAGCAAGCAAAGGCAGCTCAGTCAGCTGCTTGTGGCTGCAAAGCCAGACAGGATGTATGTGACTGTTGCCATGGAAACAAAGGGGCAGTCCATTCTGTATTGAGCACCGGATGTTAGCTCAGTGTGTGTGTCATATGACCTGTACAGGATGTACATGGGTGGAGTTTGGAGTCTCTCTCTGTTTGTTGATGAGAGCAGACATGTTTTCTCTATATGACTGCTGAAGACAGGAATAAAACATGTAGATACATTTCTGTCTGAGTCTGATTCCCCTCCCTGGGGATATGCTGGAGAGCAGGGAGGAGGAGAAGCAGTTTGGTGTGTTTTTCTCACAGCCTGAGGAAAATCGCCGGAACGGACCTCGTGTGTTTTTCCTACCGGGAGTCGCCGGAGGGAGGTCGAAAGAATTCAGCCGGTGCCTGGAGAGATAGGCACATACCTCTGACCGGCCCTGAATTATGACAGTATGAACTACTGTAGCCAAGCTCTCTTGGTCCAGGAATGGTCACAGCTGTCAGACAAGTTGCAGCTAGTAGTGCAAGAGCCAACGAGAGTTCTCCTTCCAACAGCAGCTCGGGAGGACCAAATTTTCTCAGGACTGCAAAAATGGAGAAGAGGCTTGCACTCTCCCATCAGCTGTGATCCCAATATAGTAAGTCTTCCACTTATGTGCATTTAACTTGTGCACATTCAGCTTTATGTGTGTGACCAAAAAAATTAAAAAAATCATTTAAAAGGGAGTGGAAAGGGGGGTTCTGGGGGGGGGATCCTGCCTGCCGTTGAACCCAATGGATTTTGACTATACACAATTTTGGCTTTAGGCATGATCCCCAGAATGAAAACCCCAAGTAAATTGAGGGCTTACCGTAAATTTCAATGTACACACATCGCAGCTGCTACTGGCATCTTTTAATGCAACAGTAAAATTAATATAACATCTAGCTTGGCCCTTAGTAGTGAAAGAATGTCAAAAATGCCCTTACCGGATCACACCCAGTTCCACTGGGTTTGTCTCACTGTTTTTAAGTGGAGCCAGATATATGTGGGAAGCTCACAAGCAAGCCATTCCTCTTCTCTGTCCCCAGCATGTGTTATGCAGAGAGAAACTGCCTCTAAACATGGAGGTTCCCTTTAGCTATCATGACTAATGGCCAACAGCAACCCTACTCTCCAAGAATTTGTCCAGACCTGTTCAAAAACCCATCTAAACCATTGAAGAATGGAGGATGAAGTTAATGAACTATGCAGAATTAGACAAACTAACAGGAAGGATCCAAAACCGGCGGGACCAGAAATTTACCAAAGACTGGAGTAAATTTATGAATTAATTGAAAAGTACTTGTGATGACCAGACGACGTTTGTAGGTTTGAAAGAAGTTCTGTGAGGAGTAATATTGGAAGTATTGTAAAAATGGAGAAGGGGAGATGTTATGTTAAGAGATGTAAAGACAATACAAAGTTAAGAAATGCATAAGAAATGGTTAAGACGGAGGATCATCAGAGGTGCTGATGGAAGTCCAATAAGATTGTATTTGTAATAAATTGTGTGGTATGTTTTATAATTTGAATGTTAAAATTAATAAAAATGTATTAAAAACACACCCATCTAAACCAAGAAAGGAAAATAACTATTGGTGGCCCTAGAGCCAGCATGGAAAGCAAAATACAACCAGAGGAATGACAAGATGGAACTGACAGGAGACGAAGGAATGTTGTGTGAGAGTAGGGGATGGGTGGGGTTGTGTGCAATTTTCATGAGATTTTTAAGTGTAAGAAAAGAAAGCATACCACGTGCAGCCTTATGTTCATAGACCACTGCTCCACTGAACCCAGGACCACCTAGCGACACTGAATAGAGCAGCTCTCCATGGTCCTGAACAGAGACCTTTCTTAGCCCTGACTTCCAGTGTTTCCTACATCAGAGGTACGGAATATGTGGCCCACCATTCAGTGTTGGACTCCCAACTCCCAATTAGTCTCAGCCAGGAATTATGGGAGTTGAAGGTTCTTTACTCTTTGTAGAGATGACAGGGAGTCAACCCAAGACCAGTGATCTACCACTGAGCTACAGGAACAACTTGTAAGGGGACTTGA
This sequence comes from Podarcis cretensis, assembly GCF_951804945.1. Lineage (NCBI taxonomy): Eukaryota > Metazoa > Chordata > Lepidosauria > Squamata > Lacertidae > Podarcis > Podarcis cretensis. The sequence continues at coordinate 7,780,462 of NC_137171.1, forward strand.
GGAGAAAGGCTATGGCACAATGGCAGAACATCTGGTTTCCATGCAGAAGGTCCCAGATTCAAACCCCACCACCCCCAGGTAGGGTTTGGGAGAGACCCCTGTCAGAAACCCCAGAGGGCCTGTGGTCCTTTGTGGTCCTGTGGTCCTTTGCCTGCAGGATCCTTTGTTCCTGAGTTAGAACAGATTGATAGTAATATGTTGTAGGTGCTTAAGGATGTGAGAGCTCCAGACTGTGGGGAGTGGCACCCATTCTTACCATCCAGTCATCAGGTTAGTTCAGCACTGCTGCTCTACCCTGAATTTCCTGGAGGATAACAACAAATCACCTTCATTCATGGCCTATGACAGTCGCTGTGCTTGAACAGCTATTGTGTAGGATATCCATTTCCACCCTCCAAGTGTGGCAGGTGTGTAATCTTTTCCCCAATAATGCTGAAGATAAAACAGTGAAGATAAAACATAGCATGTGGTGGACTTGCTCCAAGATATAAAGATATAATGAATTGAAAAAGGTATTTAAGTATAATTTCAGTAAAAAAAACCAGGGGCTTCCTGTTGGGGTTAATTGAGGAAATTCAAGTGAAAGATGTAAATTTGTTCATGTATGCAACAACGGCCGCAAGAATACTCCTGGCCCAGAAATGGAAGCAACAAGAACCCCCCACATTGGCAAGTAAAGATGGTCAAATATGTGGAGCTGGCAACGCTGACGGGGAAGATTTGAAATCGCTGTGTTGATTTGTTTCAAAAGGACTGGGGCAAATTTATACTCTATTTGAAAGAAAATTGTAAACAGTTGAATACGTTTGTAGGTTTAAGTTGAAATGTTTGGTAATGGGAAATTAAGGAGCTGATTTACGTATAAGAAGGTGATTTTTAAGAGATTGATTTAAGGTAAAAAAGTGAATTTGGGAATGTGGAGAAATCGGTAATGAGATATGGAAGTCCGTTAGAGGGAAGGAAGGAGGTTGATGCTTTATTTAAGCAATGTTTTAAGTCATGAATTATTATTATTATTTTCTCTAATTCTTTGATACTGAAATGTAATAAAATATGAAAAACTTAATAAAAATTAAACAAAAAACATAGCTCAGTGGCTTCCATGTTCAATCCCTGGCAGCTTCAGGTAAGGCGAGCAAAATCTCCTGCCTAAAACCCTGGACAGCTGCTTCCAGTCAGTGCAGACAATATTGACCTAAATGGGCCCATGGTTTGACTCTGTGTTCCTATGTGCCAACAAAGCCAGAGAAACATCACTCGAGCACAAGCTATTCCTCTTCTCTATAAACAGTCTACTTTTAATTCCTTGGCTCTCTAAAACATATATATGCCAGATGTGAAGCCACAGAGGCCAAGTCCATGCACAGGTTTGTGATGCAGAAGGCTGCAGTGTAGACAATCCCTCTTTGTCCCTGCTGAGAAAGGAGGCATTTTCCTTCAGTTAATAAGCTTTGCTGAAACGCTAAAGAACTGTCTAAATAATGCATCTGCAACCCCATTCAAGATAATGCAGTTCGCTTCCACAATCTGAGTCAGTTTTATTTCTCTGCGCATCTAATCAAATAAAAAGCAATCTGCAGCACAATGCCTCATTGAAATATCTTGCGTAATTGACTGATATTGGTAACCCTTGTGGGAAGGAAATGTGCTAAGAATTATCAGGGCTTGAATGGAATCTTGTCAATCAAGAGCCCATTTCTACAAAGCTACTTTCCTGGAAGGAAAAAATTAAGAAATCTCCATTAAGTCTTCCACTGGCTGTTCCATTAACACATTACTTTGGTTATCAGGCAAAAGAGCAACTGCCTCTGAAAACGAATGCTACAAAAATGTCTCAAGCAACTTTCTGTTTTCCAGGAAGCCACGTAAGCTTGAAGTTCACAGAGATGAACTTCCAAAAGATGAAGATTTTAACAGCTCAGGGCAGTTTCTCCATCACTCACAAGTGTATGTACTTTCCTGCAGAGGATGACTAGAGTCTGTTACAGCAAACAAAGATAGCATTTCCCATAGCAAACCGGGGCTTTGGCACTAATATCTTAATCAACTCCTTAATGGGCAAGTCTCACAAGGCTGCCAATGGTGTGAGGTCAGGTTTGATGGTGTTTTTTAAAAAATAAAAAGTCATTATCATGAAAGCTAGTGAAACATTTGCATTTTTTTTAAAAAAAATCATTTTTAGCACAGTTTAGTAGAAATACGTAGCATGCAACACACATACATTTTTGCTGGAAAGCACACTCCACTTGTAACAACCATGACAAAATCATGAACAGCCGTAACAATTTTCTCAGACTCCGAGGAAATCTTGAGGTTGCAAGCCAACCTGACCAAGTCTAATCAGGGCCATGTAAAATATGTGCATTTAATGTGTCTAAAATGATATGTGGAGGTTTGCATTTGCAGGATATCTGTTTTACAGAGAACTGTAACAAGTGCAAAAAGGTGCACTAATGTTTCAATGTGATGTTAATCGATTACTTATCCCTGGGAGTCTGGATCTCTCTTGGAAGCTAAAAGCACATTGAATAAGCAGCTTGCTTTTCTGAATCTCTCTCTGTAACCAGAGAGAGAATACCGTATTTTTCCATCTATAAGACGCCTCCATGTATAAGATCCCCCTATTTTTCAGAGCTCACTTTTAAGAAAATGAGGGGAGACGGCCCAAAGTGGTTGAGCTTCTCCCCCCCCCCCCCCCGCAGCTGCAGGCAGGAAAAACTCCCTAGATTGTTTCCCGCACGCAGCGACATCGGGGGGAAGTTGCACTACTGCCAACTGGCCGGCAGGCAGGTTTGCCACTTCTCCCCCCTCCCCCCATGCCACTATCCATGTATTGTATGACCCCATGATTTTTGAGTCAAAAAACCTCATCTAATGCAAGGAAAAATACGGTAGTTATTGGACTATACATTGGTACCTCAGGTTAAGTACTTAATTCATTCTGGAGGTCCGTACTTAACCTGAAACTGAAGTACCACTTTAGCTAATGGGGCCTCCCGCTGCTGCCTCGCCGCCGGAGCACGATTTCTGTTCTCATCCTGAAGCAAAGTTCTTAACCTGAAGCACTATTTCTGGGTTAGCGGAGTCTGTAACCTGAAGCATATGTAACCTGAGGTACCACTGTACTAACAAGTAAGAACTGAAAGAAAACTGGACTGCATTGCTAGTTGTTTAAGAGCAATGCATTGATTGATATTTGAAACGATGCTTTGTAACAAGTTTATAGACTGTTTGCAGTAAAACTTTGGAACTCCTTGTGGCGGAGTGTTTATACGCGGCACATGGCAAAGATCAGGAAATTACACTTAGGTAATACTTAGGTAACTGGCCACACATATGGACTAGGGCTAAGTCAAAATCCCCCCCCCCCATGAATTTACCATTCCTGTTTGGGGGTGTTTTGGCAAATTTTGGGGTGGGGAGCCAAATAGTTGCAATAGTTTCAGGTGAGTGGTACACTTACCATGATGGTAAACGGTTCTTTCTTTCTCTCTGTACCCTACTCCCTCCCTCTCCAATCTCTGCTCTGCCACCATTGGTGCACCTTACATTTTTTTTACACAGTAAAAAACAAAACAAAACAGAAAGTCTCCAGTTGACATGGCAATAACCCCCCTCCCCCAGAAACCATTCATACAATTTCATCACCCCACCCCAAAAATTATGCCCTCATTTCTGGAAGCCAAAATGGGGTGGTTTTAGCGCTTCTCTAATATGAATATAAAAGGGACACGGGTGGCGCTGTGGGTTAAACCACAGAGCCTAGGACTTGCCAATCAGAAGGTTGCGGTTTGAATCCCCGCAACGGGGTGAGCTCCCGTTGCTCAGTCCCAGCTCCTGCCAACCTAGCAGTTCAAAAGCACATCAAAGTGCAAGCAGATAAATAGGTACCACTCTGGCGGGAAGGTAAACGGTGTTTCCGTGCACTGCTCTGGTTCACCAGAAGCGGCTTAGTCATGCTGGCCACATGACCCGGAAGCTATCTGCGGACAAATGCCGGATCCCTCGGCCTATAGAGCAAGATGAGCGCTGCAACCCCAGAGTCAGTCACGACTGGACCTAATGGTCAGGGGTCCCTTTACCTTTACCTTTTCCTTTAATATGAATATATGAAGCTGCCTTTTACCCTTGGCCCTTATACGGCTCAGTACTGCCTGTTTGACGGGAGACAGCCCTCCAGCGTCTCTGGCAAAAACATCCTTCTAATCTCCACCCCACTACTAAGAAAAGGTGCCGGGCAGTGAAATTGGGGTCTGCTGTATGCAAAGCAGGAGGATGCCATTTGGATTTTCTGCCTCAGGCTCCACTCCACCTTAAGCTGACTCTCTTCCTTTCCTTTTTAATCATCCTTAACTGGCACCTGCAATTTCTTCAATGGTGCTTGCGTTCATATCCAGAAGGACAATCCCATGGATGATGCAGCTCCTCAGCTCAAAGATACTGTGCAATGAGAGGGTTGCAACGTAGGGTTTACTCCAACGCTCTCCTCCATCTTCCACATCTTCTTCAAACTTCACCCACCTGCAAGTGATGGACAACAACACAATCCAAATCAACAGGAACAGTTTTCTTGGAAAAAACCAAAAAACTTTGACCCTGGTGCTGAGTACCAATGTGCAAATTTATTTTATTACATTTATATCCTTTCCCAGAACCCAAGGTGGAGGCAGTCTCTTACCCAATCACTAGACCTGCTTAGCTTCAGCAAGGTGGTGGCCTCAAGGGCCTTTTTATTTTTATTTTAAGTGTTTCTACACTATCTTCCACTTGTTACCCATAATCCTTTAATTTGTGATGCCAATGACTGAACATAGGAGCTTCTGCAAGCACTGCTTGTACTCATACCTATAAATTATTGCCCCTTCCCAAAGCCAAGTATGGACGCGGGTGGCGCTGTGGGCTAAACCACAGAGCCTAGGACTTGCCGATCGGAAGGTCGGCAGTTCAGACCCCCACGATGGGATGAGCTCCTGTTGTTTGGTCCCTGCTCCTGCCCACCTAGCAGTTCGAAAGCACGTTCAAGTGCAAGTAGATAAATAGGTACCACTCCGGCAGGAAGGTAAACGGTGTTTCCGTGCACTGCTCTGGTTCGCCAGAAGTGGCTTAGTCATGCTGGCCACATGACCCGGAAGCTGTCTGCAGCCAAACGCCGGCTCCCTCGGCCTATAGAGCAAGATGAGCACGCAACCCCAAAGTCATTTGCGACTGGACCTAATGGTCAGGGGTACCTTTACCTAAAGCCAAGTATTCTCAAAATATGAGAAGTATCTTTCAAGGAAAGTACAATCAGCTGCTATGGGAAGCTGTCAGTAGAACATAAATGAGGCAATTTGTTTTCTTGTTTTCAGAGAGCACTGAGAGTCTTACATTTTGCCACTTCAGGGGGCTCTAAATAGCAGTTCCCTGCTTTGTAGTGGCTCTGAGAAACCAAGGCTTATAAAGTTGTGATCTACCCAGATTACTAGAATGAATTCTCCCAGTGTTCACAAACAAGCTGGTGCAGAAGGAGTTACCAGTCACTTGCTTTGTTTATTTTGAAAATCAAAACCTATGGAAACATCTGGAGCTACCAAGGCTGAATGTAGAAAGCACTGGCTGGTAGCAACAACATGTCTTCTGCCAGTAGATGTCACCACTGGGCAAAGCAACAGTGAATGTGCTTTGGTTTGTGTGAGCTTGGCTGGTACATTAGCACATGTATTTTGAATAGATTTGGAAGTGCATTTAAGGCACTTATGAACTAGAGACACAAAGTGGCATTTGGCAGCAGCTTAACAGCTCTTTGCTCAGCAGAAACAAAACAGCCCAGAGACTGGATTTCCTGGAATCCAGAAGGTCCTGCTGCAAAGCCTGGAAACCTTCTCCGGTGTTGTTGGCTCAGCAGCCAATGATGAAAAGCCTCCTCGGTTGGATTGTTGTGATGGCACTACCATCTCATGCTGACTCAGGAAGCTTGTGTGCATGTTCAAAGCGGCCCATATGTAACATTAGTAAAACCTCTGGAGTCAGCAGTACCCACCAGATACCATTAGAACTGGGACATCTGGAACTGATTCTGGAACAGGAGCAGAAAGTATGGTAGGATTCCAGATGCAAAATCCTGGCCTGGCCAGACTGTCCTGAGTGAAACTGGGTGCTACTATCCATTCTTCATTCAAGACTTACAGTAATCCCGCACAGATATGTTACTGTACTGACAATTCCCTTGCACATCTCTGGCAACCAGTGGTGTAGCGTGGGGGGTGCAGGGGGGGCCGGCTGCACCGGGCGCAACATCTGGGGGTTAGGGTTAGGGGGCGCAAATCCACGGGTTAGGGGGTGCAAATTACTTGCCTTGCCCCGGGTGCTGACAACCCACGCTACGCCACTGCTGGCAACCCATGTGACAGTAGGTCATCTGTTCAGCATCAGCATTCAGGATGCAGACTGCCCATTTAACTTTCTGGTCCCATAAGCAGGGGAAATGGTTGTTTCTTTAAGAATGCTTCTGGCTTAATCCTTTGGAGCTAAACTGACCACACGGGAAGCTGGCATACAGCTGTTGTCCTTCATTTTTACCTTGCTGTTTCCTTCCACTCTGAATCTTCATCCTCCTTCACGCAGATTTCATCCATCTCTGTGAACAAGTCATGGGGGGTATGTTCCTCATCCTCCTCCATGCCAATGATAAACTGAACTCTCCGAGATGGGGAATCTAAGAAAATGGAGCAATAAGTAAATAACAAACAGGGAGACGAGCTTTGAGAGCATGATTAATTGCTCCCCCCCCCGCCTCTTTTGAATATCCTGCAAAAAAAGGACAAGAGGGAGACGCCTTGCAATGTTTCTAGACATGGGACTTGTAGCTTACAGGAGCAGCACCTCAGCATAAGAACACAACATGCAAAAGAATAATACGCAGTGCCACAGATAATGAAGATTTGTGCAAAGGCAGCTATTTCCTGCATTGCTAGCTACTTACTACATTTACTACCTGGTAAATGTACCTAGCAAATACTTTTACTACCTAGTAAATACATTTACTACCTAGCCAGAAGTGTACAGCAAAAAAAGTTACCCTACAGCTCTATGATTCTATTGAAGGATCTAATGGTAGCCATGTTGGGAAAGCTTTTGTCTCTGAGGTATTGAAAATCTATATGGGACACTGGCCCATGAAGTTGCTTGCCCTACTGTCATGTTCACATCACATAGTAACCCAGCACTGCACACTCACCATTAGACCCAGGCTCTTCTTGAATTTGTCGTCCCCGATCTCGCTTCCTGTGCTTCTGGCCATGTCTGTGATGCCTGTGGGTCTGTCTCACTAAAGGCATCCGCACCCCAACATACAGAGTCCTGTGCCCTGGAATCAAAGCAGAGAAGTTTAAGTTTTGTATTGGGTGTAACTGATACAAATCATATCCTGTGCAAACGTCTCCTCTTCTCTTTCCAACCCCAGCCATTCTTCAGAACCAGAACAGCCCAAACAGTGACAGCATCTTGAATGGTTCTGGAGCAACTTTCCTGGAAAAACTAGGAATCACAACATCAAAGCCTTTCCACATGTCCATCCTATTGACATATAAAATAGATGTGGGGGCACTGAGTCCACTCTCTCTCCCCTCATGCAATTGCATCACCCATGTTTCTCTGCTTACGGCTCACTTCTGTTAATCATGGACAGGAACAGGGAAAAGCAGGTAGAGCAATGGACTGCAGGGAAGTAAGGCTCAGAAGGGAGGATGGAAGATTCAATGCCCATTTCCTATGCACTCCCTTTGAGGATATTCCAAAAAAATGGCCTCCAGTCTTCTACAAAAAGTGAACCTTTGAATTGCAGGCACCTTCAGTTCCTGGACAAGACAGCATCTACCCAAGTTGGCCATTCCTTAACAGGTGGAAAGTATGAGAGGGCTTCCTCTTCCAGTCCAACTTTGCTTGAGCAACAAGGTCCTCCTGAGCTGTGGTGTGTTCCTGTATTCATGGCTATTTTTTTGGTCCTGACTTCTGGCTTGCTCATTGACCCCTAGTTTTTCCACTGACTTCTGCCTTGATTTCTACCTTGTTTCTTGGCCGCCCTGTGGCTCTGGATTATTCATTGGCCCTGCTGGCTGGCTGGTCCCACAGCCACTAGTAATCCCCAGACTGTTGATCATGGCCCATTCCTGATGGGCATACACTACAATGATTAGCCCAATGGTTTAGTTCAGAAGCATGGCCTGCTGGGACACATGATGAATATATATAGCCCAGATTGTTTTGGGTATTGTGGTTCATGAATGGCCCAGACGGCTATATGGAGCCAGTGAAGACTCTGGAATGTCAGTTTAATGTGTTTCTGATTACCCATCTTTTTCTGGATGCCGAGACCATGTGTTGCATTACTTCTGAGTAGTCTCTTCAAGCCCTATGTAGACCTAATTGCAGTAAGTCTAGCCTTCAAGCTAAGAAAGTAAGAATGAATACTACCAGTTCAGAATCTGAAAAAGCAGCTGCAGCTTTCTAACCAATGTAAGCTATGAATTGTGGGGGGTTTGGGGGGGACTTTTCAATTTACCCATTTGGGTAAAGGTAAAGGAACCCCTGACTGTTAGGTCCAGTCACAGATGACTCTGGGGTTGCAGCGCTCATCTCGCTTTATTGGCCGAGGGAGTTTCTGGGTCATGTGGCCAACATGACTAAGCCACTTCTGGTGAACCAGAGCAGCGCACGGAAACGCCGTTTACCTTCCCGCCGGAGTGGTACCTATTTATCTACTTGCACTTTGACGTGCTTTCGAACTGCTAAGTTGGCAGGAGCTGGAGCTCACCCCATCGCTGGGATTCGAACCGCCAACCTTCCGATCAACAAGCCCAAGAGGCTCAGTCGTTTAGACCACAGCGCCACCCGCGTCCCTGCTACCAATATTTTAATATTGGCAGTGAGATGTTGTTTGAGAAGGGTCATAGCTTGTGGGCAGAGCATTGGCTTTGAATGCAGAACATTCAACATTTGATCCCTGAGGTTTCTATGAGTTTTTCACCCCATCACTTAACCTTTTCTCTTTTTTTAGGGTTCAAGGATGCAGTTCTACTCGGAAGCTCAGGCCGTGGATACACGGCAATGCAGAAAACGTACTCCGCTCTCATTCAGAGCACCCCTGTCCTTGTTGTTACTGCACACCTTCCAAGCAAACAGGTAACTTCTGTTCAAGGTTTGGGTCTGAGGCCCAAGAAACCATGACCTTTATTTATATAAAACTGAGAAGGTGAAAAGATTTGTGACATTTTGCTACTGCGCAATTTATTACTAATTCAAGCACACTGTGCCATGCTGAATGCAAAGAGAGAATAAAAGGAACAAGGAATAAAAAGAACAGCGGAAGGAGCTGCAGAGATTCCCCCTCCTCCACCTTTGGACTTAGAGGGGCTTCCTCTTAAGGGTGACTTCCCTTTGATATAAAAGGGAATTATTTATTTATAGGTATTGACACCCTGCTTGCTTGCTTTTTGACAGAGATGAGAATTCACCCTTTGTTTCCAAATCCTGTTAGGAAGATTAGTGCCGTAAGCCACCTTAAGGGTCTGTTTGAAGCTGATGTGAAAGAGTGTGCAATCCTGTGCATATTTACTCAGGTCTAAGTCCCACTATTCAATGGACTTACCTTCTCCCACTGCAGTGCTGCAGCCTGAGATAAGATGAAGTTTCAGATGCAAATCTCAGGATATTAGTAATAGTGAATGTAACAAATCTCAGACTACAAAGCGCAGCATATTCAGGATTTGGTGTTGTGACTCCCATGTTTTACTCCAAGAAGAGCCATTAAAATTAATGATATGACTAAGTTAGGTCCATTAACTTCAATGGCTCTACTTAGAGCACAGGCAACAGAGCTTTCCCCTGCTGGAATGTTTCAAAGTTATGAAGGACAATTTATTCTACAGATTTATTATTATTAATTTATATACCACCTACATGCCAAAGTGGCTTCTAAGAGGTTTACCAGTATGAAATCAATACATTATGAAAATACACAATTAAACAATTCCATCAAAGTATTGAAAGTATCCATAATTTACATATAATGAAGTGAAATGTTAAAGGAGGATAGAAAGTAAAAAGGGGGTTATAGAGATGCTAAGAATTTAGTAAAGATGTTCAGAAGTCAGAAAGAGGGAGGGAAGGAGGTCGGTGCTCAGTCGAGCAATGTTTAAGGTTATTGTTGTATGTAACAAAATGTGGCTATGATAAATATTGAAAACTCAATACACTGGGCAACAATTTTTTACTTTTTGAATGTTGTCTAGATTTCTACAACTGATTTAGGGTATTTTTGCACTGCTGAATCAGGAAATGGCATCCGTTTCTCTCCATCAGATCAGGTTTTTGTGCTGTGTTGATTTGAAAAAAATCAGATCTTGTGACAAAATCGATTACATTTTTGTGGCATAATCAGCTGATATGGGACAAAGGTGAGAGCTGTTTCCTAGTTCTGCTGGATCTCTCAGCGGCCTTTGACACCATCGACCATAACATCCTTCTGGACCGTCTAGAGGGGCTGGGAGCTGGGGGCACTGTTATACAGTGGTTTCGCTCCTTCCTCCTGGGCCGTGTTCAGAAAGTGGTGGTGGGGGATGAGTGTTCAGACCCTTGGCCCTCACTTGTGGGGTACCTCAGGGTTCCGTCCTCTCCCCCATGCTTTTTAACATCTATATGAAGCCGCTGGGAGAGATCATCAGGGGGTTTGGACTGGGTGTTCATCAGTATGCAGATGACACCCAGCTCTACCTCTCCTTTAAATCAGAACCAGTGAAGGCGGTGAAGGTCCTGTGTGAGTGCCTGGAGGCGGTTGGAGGTTGGATGGCGGCTAACAGATTGAGGTTGAATCCTGACAAGACAGAAGTACTGTTTTGGGGGGACAGGAGGCGGGCAGGTGTGGAGGATTCCCTGGTCCTGAATGGGGTAACTGTGCCCCTGAAGGACCAGGTGCGCAGCCTGGGAGTCATTTTGGACTCACAGCTGTCCATGGAGGCGCAGGTTAACTCTGTGTCCAGGGCAGCTGTCTACCAGCTCCACCTGGTACGCAGGCTAAGACCCTACCTCCCCGCGGACTGTCTCGCCAGAGTGGTGAATGCTCTGGTTATCTCACGCTTGGACTACTGCAACGCGCTCTACGTGGGGCTACCTTTGAAGGTGACCCGGAAACTGCAATTAATCCAGAATGCGGCAGCTAGACTGGTGACTGGGAGTGGCCGCTGGGACCACATAACACCGGTTCTGAGAGATCTGCACTGGCTCCCAGTACGTTTCCGAGCACGATTCAAAGTGTTGGTGCTGACCTTTAAAGCCCTAAACGGCCTCGGTCCTGCATACCTGAAGGAGCATCTCCACCCCCATCGTCCAGCCCGGACACTGAGATCCAGCGCCGAGGGCCTTCTGGCGGTTCCCTCATTGCGAGAAGTGAGGCTACAGGGAACCAGACAGAGGGCCTTCTCGGTAGTGGCGCCCGCCCTGTGGAAAGCCCTCCCATCAGATGTCAAAGAGATAAAGAATTACCTGACATTCAGAAGACATCTTAAGGCAGCCCTGTTCAGGGAAGTTTTTAATATGTAATGCTGTACTGTTTTTAACACTGATTGGGAGCCGCCCAGAGTGGCTGGGGAAACTCAGCCAGATGGGCGGGGTATAAATAATAAATTATTATTATTGTTGTTGTTGTTGTTGTTGTTGTTGTTGTTGTCAACACATATCATCCTAAATATGTTTTTATTTTTTGTTTCTGATATTTATTAAAAGTTTAAAAAGTTTAAAAATTACAAAAAAGAAGGAAAGAAAACAACAAAAAGTTTAACAAAACATACATTACAGTACATAAAAAAGAAAAAAAAATACAATACAATACAACAATAACAAAAAAAGAAAAAAAACACAACCAATATTCCATATCTTAATCTTCCAATTACTTGTTTCATCGACCTCCTCACACCTCCCTTTTTGTATTCTAGTTTAATTATTTGTTTCAGCAAATTCTTTCCATCTTTCTCAATTTTTATTGAGTAATTTATCTTAACAGTCTAACCTATTAATTAACTCAACAAATCCTTTCCATCTTTCAGTATATTCTGTCATTCAGTTTGCCTTAATTTATTTTAACCTTATTTTACCATAAAAGCTTAAAGCTTAAAACTTAATACTTATTTATACATAACTCCTTATATCATTTCTACTAAAGCCAGATAGTTTCTTTCCAACATTTTTCCTGATACTCATTAATTTTACACTAATTCCCAAAGTAAATCTTTAAAAACTTTCTTCCAATCTTCATCCAGCGTCTCTTTTTCCTGGTCTTGGGTTATGTCAGTCCTTACTGTCCATTCCTTCTAGTCCATCAACCTGGTAATCTTATGTCCGAGGCTCTTAAGTCTCTTCCATGTCCCTTCTGCAGATCTTCTTCTTGTTTATACCTGCACTTGACCTTGTCTTTTGTTGATCTTTTTCTTAATTTCTTTCCTTTCTCATTGAGGAGTAGGTCTTGGGGAAACTCCAACCCAAAAAAAACTCCATCTCCCCTCAGCAGATCAGCCCATTCCCCATAGTCCCATTCCCCACATTTAGCAATGTAATCCAGAAAGTATTTAAACACATGTTTCAAAATCCCTCCAAAATTAAGAGCCCCCACAACTCCAGACCCCCCCTGGCCCACTCCAGATTCAATGTTCAAAAACTGCGGCTTATGCTCCTGCAGGGCCTCGGGTCTCTCCATTTGTGTTACTTGAGGTTCAGCAACAACCTCCTCCATTGTCTTCTGCATTTGCGATTGCCCTATCAAAACAGGTTCCTGAGTTGGTTCCTGAATAGTTTCTATAAGAGTATTCACTGTTTGTCCAAGGTTTATGACTGCAACAGTCATCAAATCCATCTTCTCATGCAACTGCTCCAACAAAGCATTTGTCTTGCAAAGAGCAAGCACCAAAGCTTCTTCTAAACACATTTTATTCAAGGTCAGAGTCTGGTCCCACGATCCTAATCTTCACAGCTGTGAAATCCCCAGATCAACTCCAGCAACAATTTAACAGGCTCCCTCTAGAGGAGACAATTTCTATTTGTATCCATCTTTTAAAAGCAAGTCCAACAAAAGAAAGTTACTTTCATTTTTCAAATTTTTTGTTTCTTTTAAAAGCAAAGGGCAACATTGGAGTCAATTTGTTTCTCTTCTTTAACTATCTGTCAAAAGACGTTCTATTCACAGTCAATGAACTCCCCCAGAAATTTCTGTCTCTGACACCCCGTTCCCAGGTTTGAGACGGTGGAAAATTTATCTTTCTTTACTCTTTCTCCTGCAGGCTTAAACAGTCAAAATTTCCCCCTCTTTTCTCCTGCTTCCAAGAGGGGTTTTGGTGGTTAAAACTGAAGGAAATTTAGACCTTTATATACGACTTTCCAGACTTTAGCTTGCACAATTTTTGCTTCAATCTATTTACAAAAGCAGAAGGCGGACTTCCTGTTTAGAACCTTCCCGCTTTGATGCCAAATTAAGATGTTTCTTAGCCCAATTTTCCGTTCTACTCACGGGTACTTGTTTAGAGTCCAATTGTCCACAGGAAAAAGTCAGCGCTCTCTGGCAACGGCTGTGCAGCTTTACTCCGTAAAAATAGCGGTCGATTCAAAACACCGCGCCGCTCACCCCACGTCGCTTTGGATCCCCGAAAAGGGGTTTCCTTGCGTGTAGGGGGCACTCCTGGTGTCAGCTGAATCCCATGTTCCCAGGCTTCCTCCGCCTGGGATTTTTAGAGGGTCTCCGCCTTCGCCGCGGCGGCAAGACCCGATTTTCGTGGAGCGGGTTCCTCTGGATCAGAGGAATTACGCCATTGCCGATGGCGCTAACCCGGAAGTCCCCTAAATATGTTTTTTAAGAGAAAAAAATGTTTTTCCAACAACATATATTGATTACCTGATAGAAACATCGATTACTGTAAACTTAATGGTGGGCATTGATAAAGGTAAGTACACGTAAATTGCATGTTGCTTCACCATTTTTCAAACTTCAGGGCTTGAACCTCCGTTTCTTGGAACTCCTGGAATGCTCAGCGGCAGGAAGGTCTTTCTTCAGAGTCCAACAGTAGTCAGCCATCATGACTGCGTCCCAGAGACCCTGATACCTGGTCTCCATCTCTTTCATGTCCTGATGGAATCTCTCCCCCTGCTCGTCACTCATTGAACCCAGGTTCTCAGGAAACCGGTCCATATGTGAAAATAGGTAGTGCATCTTGACGCTCATGTTGCAGCCCAGGTTTCTGAAAGCAGTCAGCATGTTGTTGACAAGTTCTGCGTAGTTTCTGGGCTTATTCTTGCCAAGAAAGTTCTTCACTACCAGAACAAATGCCTTCCACGCTTCCAGTTCCACTTAATCACCCATAACTACCCAGAACTAACGGACCTGAATACTTCTTGTCATTAAAATAATCGTTTCCAATTAAAACAATTATTTGACATGGCATTTTACCCCCACCAACTTCTTCTAAAATGCTCCACACAAGCGTACATGTGAACAAAAATGTAAAAAAAAGACATGTGGTCATAGCTCAAAAACTTGACCTGATTGAGCAAAACCAATGTGATTTTTGGATTCAGTGCATCAGATTCGTCCTAAATCATCTGAAAAAAATGCAGACAACAAATTTGTTGTTGACCAATGAATAAAATAAAAATAATAAATAAAAATGCAATAAAACAAGCCAGTCAAAAAGCATAACCACTAAAACATGTAAAACAACAACAACTAAAACAATTAGAAAACAAGTTCAACTTGCGATCCACAAACAGAGAGGGAGAATTTTGCTTTGAAAGGAAGCTCCATCAGATCTTTGCTCATGTCGAAAATTTGCATGAAGGCTTGGAACAGTCCGTGCTAAAGAACAATTTCATTCAGAGGGATATTTGGTAGCAGAAGAAGCAGCAGGCTGTGTTTGTTGGGCAAATATTTGCTAGTCATAGTGGGAGGTACTCACACTGTCACATAACACAAGCTACTTTAAACATGCGTGTGCATCTGAGTGCCCACCTAGCAGCAGCTGCTCGACCCGAAGGATGATAGTGCCAATCGCAGAGTTCCAGCGTTCTCTTCACCCAGCATTTGTGAATCCTTGGCCTCAGCACCACTGCTAAAGTAATTACAGAGTTCTCTGCGGCACCACCGCCAAAGATTCTTTGGCTTCTCAGATTCCAAGTGTCAGAGTGGCTTGCACAAAATCCAATCCCACATTTCAAGTTCCTGAAGGACATTGGTTGTCATTCTTATATGACAGTCAAGTTTCTAGTCCCTGTGGTTTTGAAAGTGTCATGGATGTGTAATCAACAGGCAGCTGTCCAACGTAAGTCAGGAGCCAGGAAGCAGCAGCTGGGCCAGGGAGTTGGAACCAGGGAAGGAGCAGGCAAGAATGACAAAAGCAGGAATTGGATCCAAGGAGCAAAGATGTTAGAGCAGATGACAAAGCCAGGAATCAGGACCAAAGGGTAAGACAAGGAACACACCAGAGTTAGGCATATCCTCTGCTCGTGCAAACTGGAACCCCTTTTATAGTCCTTCCTGTCCAGAAGGTGCCAATGACCAGTATGCCTGGGTGAGGCCAGTTCAGGCCTGAAGGTTCTTAACTACTTAGGACAGTAGATATTCCAGACTTACAATTCACCAGATGGAACAGCCACATGCAAACAGAAGGTCTCAAGTTTGAGCCCAGCAGCTCCTGGGAGAATATTTTTGATTACCACAATATTACAGGGGGGAGAAGCTTGATTTAGCAGGTTTCCTGCCTCTCCTTCCTGGATTCCTGTCACATTCCACTATCCACAGACTTCTACTGCCCCTCTGCTATGGCGCATATGGAAGGTAGCATTTTGCAGGCTTCGTTCAGTGCTTTATACATTAGCATTGCTAAACCTCTCTCTTCCCTCATATGATGCACCTGTTGAGTTTTCCTCTCTTCCTTAACATCTGTTTCATGGGCACAAGATGTTGGAAATAACATTATGTTTGCTGACTGGGAATAGTTGTGGACCACAGGTATGAAATTTACAGCATGTAATGCCTTACGAGAGAATATTATGAAAATGATATACAGGTGGTACATGACACCAGTCAAGCTTGCAAAAATATACCATTTGCCCAATAACAAGTGCTGGAAATGTAAGGAAAACGAAGGTACATTCTTTCACCTTTGGTGGATGTGCCCAAGGATTAAGGCTTTCTGGGAGATGATCTATAATGAATTGAAAAAAGTATTTAAGTATACCTTTTTGAAGAAACCAGAGGCCTTTCTCCTGGGCATGGTCAGCCAATTGGTGCCAAAGAAGGATAGAACTTTCTTTATGTACGCCACAACAGCAGCAAGAATACTTATTGCAAAGTATTGGAACACACAAGATCTACCCACCCTGGAAGAATGGCAGATGAAAGTAATGGACTATATGGAATTTGCGGAAATGACTGGCAGAATCCGAGACCAGGGAGAAGAGTCGGTGGAGGAAGATTGGAAGAAATTTAAAGATTATTTACAGAAACACTGTAAAATTATTGAATGTTAAAATGACGTTGGAATGAAACGAAGTGGTTTTAGTAATAAGGTTAAATAGGAATATGTAAAAATGGATTAAGAAATAAGACAAAACAAAGAGGGTAAGGATTTGCTGAATTAACTATCTGAACTGGAATACAAAAAAGGGAGGTGTGAGGAAGTCATGAAAATAAGTAAATGAATTGTAAGATATAGAAAGAGGGACTTATTTTTAACTGTTTTTATTTTTTTCTGTAATTTGTATTTTTTGTTTTTCTTTTTATTATTTCTGTAATCCTTTTCTTATTGAAATTTTAATAAATATTATTTAAAAAAAACAAACATCTGTTTCAGTGCTGGCCATGAAAAGAGGGAAAGAAGTGTCTCTAAAGTGAAACTGTGTGTGCATACATTGTTGGAGCCAGAATCTGAGGTGAAACAGGAATGCGCTGCCCCACACTGCCACCCTGAAGATTCCCTTACCAGGTTCCAGTGTGATCACAGGAGACTTCTACAAGATCTCACAAAATCTTGCCGGAAGCTACTGCTGCTGCCTCCACTTCTCTGCCAGAAGCAAAGGGGGCATCATCACCTCTGTGGGTTTTGCTGCCCGAAGCAGCTTTCTCAGCCTGCATCATGGGTGGACTGGCCCTGGTCAGACTAACAGCTCTAGGGATGGCGCCACCGTGGGTGCAATGGCACCATCTTGAAACAGCCATGCTCAGGATCCAGCATACAATGCATTGAACTTCTCACATGCCTTCTCAGACACCCTTGAGGGCTTTGATGTGTAAGGGTTGAATATTTTCAACATTTCCCAAAAACTCACAACCTATAGTGCTGTGTTGTTCGAAGAGGCAAGCGCAAAAGGCTTCAGGTCAAACAGGCAGTGTGAAAAGGAACAGGAGAGGATGTTCTCACTTTCTGGTGCGAAGTCTGAGAGAGGGTTCAGATTGGCTGGGTTGGGGGGGGAGCCTGGGCAATGAAGAAGAAGAAGAAGAAGAAGAAGAAGAAGAAGAAGAAGAAGAAGAAGAAGGGGAGTTTGGATTTGATATCCCGCTTTATCACTACCCGAAGGAGTCTCAAAGCGTCTAACATTCTCCTTTCCCTTCCTCCCCCACAACAAACACTCTGTGAGGTGAGTGAGGCTGGGAGACTTCAGAGAAGTGTGACTGGCCCAAGGTCACCCAGCAGCTGCATGTGGAGGAGCAGAGATGCGAACCCGGTTCACCAGATTACGAGTCTACCGCTCTTAACCACTACACCACACTGGCTCTCAATGCTAGCCACAATAAACTTTATTCAGTCACACTCTTTATGGTAATGTCAAACAATGTTGCCCTGTGTTCTGTATGTTTCAATAAATCGTTGCTGAGTGTGAAGACGTCTTGGTGGGGCCTGCTGATTCCCATATAGAAAACATAAGATGCCGCCACCAGAGGAAGCATGTTGAGGCAGCCTCATGATTTGATAGACCATAGTATAGGAAACAGGACACAGAAAGTGTGCGTGTTTTTGTTTTGGTTTTAAAGCAGGTCTTTTTGTTCCCATGAGATGAAATGTAGCTCAAAATATGCCATCTACTCTGCAAGGACAAAATGCATCTCTTGCAGTAACACAAACACACAACCCTGTAACATGGAAAAAGAAAAGGGATCAATACAGGCAGAAGACAGCATCTGGTATGGATTGGAGGGAAATATATGTAACAGATAAAACTAAGGATGGCTGAATAGTTCAGATCTGGTCACTCCCATTTTTCTGATTCCATATTAGTTTGCAATTAAAAAAAAGTTCACGCGAAAAGTCATCAGCATTTTACTACTAATTTCTCACAAACATTTTTGTATACATTTTTTCCTAGTATTTTGTAAAGCAGTTTCCCATAATAATACACAGTTTTCTATGTCATTTTCACCAGTATATTTTTTTTCCTACATTTGGGGACAGTATATGTATTTTTGTACACATTACTTGGCCAGAAAATCACATTGCAAAATCTGGAGAAGAGGAAATTTCAAAGGAGGGTTGTGTTTCAGTATTCTTATTGATTTGGAAAGCGTGGGTTTAGTAGGTTTGCCTTTAAATGAGAACTGAATCAATTTTGTCCCCCATCCCTATCTCCTACACACTTTTAAAACCACCGTAATTGTATAACTCCTGTACATGTACCACCACATATAACTCATGTTTTTTTTTAAAAAAAATCAAGATATATTGAATTTTCACACTTGAAATAAAGCAGAATGGAAGCAGTCATGCAAAATAATCAAGTTTCCCAAATCCTGCATGCAGAATTTGCATTTTCTTGCTAAAGAAATTGGATTTTCACCAGAGTCTTGTTTTATGAGACACAGTATAAGCAGTGTTGGTTCTGTGGTATACAAAATACTGTATCTGGAACCTTCTCAGATAGAAAGCACATTTACTTCACTTTCCAAATAGTTAATGATGATTAATGGCCTGCCAGAGAAATGGGGGAGAAGAGGGGGGCCAGGAAGGAACAGCCTCACCTTCCAGCTCTTCGGGTTCATAACGAATGTTGACAACATTTCTGGTACCTCCCAGATCCACAACAGCCTCATCCTCCGGTCTCTGGTAGAGAAACAATGAGGGTGCGTCACACATATTATTAACACACAAATCTATGCATCTACCCCATAAACCAGATTAAAGAACAGTGAAGGTCAATGCTGATTCCTGTTCAAGAATACTGTAAATTTCTGACACATACAAATATTCTTTCCCCTCTGTTGAACAGTCACATGTAAACACTGGCCTACCCAAATATAGCCAGATGTTTGTACATACACAATCACATACAGTTCCTCTCACACACATTTTGGGATACCTTTGGAAATATCTGCAATATAAACAGCATTATATGAGCTACTCTACGGCTTCGTGGCAATGTTTGCTATAGGAATATGGATGCAAGCAGCCAATATGTTGTCTTACCCCTATTCAATAAAATTGTGCAGTCATTTAAGATTGGTATAATGGCTGCTGATATCAGAACATGTCACCAAAGCACTGTGTTAGGGAGTGCTATTCCTTTATGCATTTCCTAGAGGGAAGAGGTTGCAGGTTGTCTAAGGACCAGTCAATTACTTTGCCCTTCTTCTCAAATTTTCATCAATACTTCTCCTGCCAGTGCTGACCCAAAACATTGTGTGGCCTCACAGGGCCCCCACCCCACCCCCTAGGCTAAGATCAGTGGTGTAGCATCAGTTGTCGGTGTTGGCTATTTGCAGTATGGTAGCGCTGCAGAGAGCTTGCTGGGGAGATCATGCATTAAAAAGAAAGGGACTCAAAAATAACTTAAGGTTTTAATAAGAAAAACAAAAACTCCTTATACACTAAATACATTAACAACAAACCAGACCCAACCACCAACCCAACCCCCAGGGTAATGGTAGGGCTAGGTGCTGCTCCTTATATACTCCATGCAAATGCTGACACACCTTAATCAGTACAACTCAGCAGCACCTGCTATGTTTCACAGCTGTAAAGCTGGGTCTCGTTATCTTGCTCTGGCCCTTGCTCTGGCCCCTTAAAGACATACACATTAGGTGGAACAATGATGAACCTTTACATTTAAAGAAACCATTCAACAGTCGGTGCCTGGGGCAGGTGCACATGTGCCAGGCAGGCAGCAGATAGACTGGGAGGGGGTGCCAGCCCAGCCCTCGCCACCACCACTGGAGTGACCTCGCTCCCACCACAGCAAAGCATGGCCACGCTAAGCTGTCTGCCTGCCTGTGCAGGGAACAGCCTGGCCAACCAACACGGCCCTTGGCGGGTGGAGAGGAGTATCAGGCCAGGCTGTGCTGTGCTGGGGGCACCTGCATGGGGGCATCTGGTTCAAACCCACTCAAAAATTGTGTGCCTGGGGCCACAGCCCCCTGGCACCCTCCACACGATGCCCCTGGCTATGGTCATGTATTGCTGCACCAAATACCACTTTTTGTCTTCATCAATTTCCCCACATTCACATACTTCATGATGTCTGAAGCAAATCCCTTCCTTCTGCTGCCTAGCAAAGCCAGCCTTTCCTCCTGCCCCAATTCAAAAGTAGGAGAAGAGGCAGAGATGTGTGACATTATAGAAGCTTACTTGCCCTTTGTGCCAAGGGGACTCACAATCCAAATTTAGATGTGGGGGATGGGAAACATCCAAGTTAAAATTCAGATCATGCATCAACACTCATTTTTTCAAGTCCTAGAGAAAATTAAGACTATTAAAGCTTAGCAGTACGGAGAAGCAACAATCTTGTTTAGTCCTTCTCTGTTTCCTGACATAGAAGCTTGGCTGGGGAAAAGGGATTATTTCTCTCTTATCAAAGTGGAAACTGGATGCATTTCAGACTTGTCGCACTTACTATATAGCCTGATAAAGCTCTTCCTCACAGGACACAGTGATTCCATACATCATTTTAATAATTAGATAGATAGAGGAGAAAGGACACTTTGCTAATAGCAAGCTCCAGTGCCACTCTTTTATTTATTTTTCTTCCCTCAACCTAGAAAGATAAATAATGCATAGCTCTGCTGAAGGCAGAATTTCCCATAAAGGTAAAGGTAAAGGTACCCCTGCCCGTACGGGCCAGTCTTGACAGACTCTGGGGTTGTGCGCCCATCTCACTTAAGAGGCCAGGGGCCAGTGCTGTCCGGAGACACTTCCGGGTCACGTGGCCAGCGTGACATCGCTGCTCTGGCCAGAGCCAGAGCCGCACACGGAAACGCCGTTTACCTTCCCGCTGGTAAGCGGTCCCTATTTATCTACTTGCACCAGGAGGTGCTTTCGAACTGCTAGGTTGGCAGGCGCTGGGACCGAGCAGCGGGAGCGCACCCCGCCGCAGGGATTCGAACCGCCGACCTTTCGATCGGCAAGCCCTAGGCGCTGAGGCTTTAACCCACAGCGCCACCTGCGTCCCTCCAGAATTTCCCATAGGGAAAAGCAAAAGCATTCTTTCCACCCGTAATGAGCAACAGGAGGAACCAACTGTAGGGGCCAGAAGGGGCTTCTGCCCCCTCAATATTTGTGAGCAGGGGGCTGAGCCACCCCAATACTGAGGCTCCCAAAACAGATCAACCTCTCTGCAAACCTGCCCTCCATGCTTCCCATTCCCCGGCCAACGGGCGAGTACTCTTGTACTGGGCAGGGATGGAGGGCAGTGGTTGATATTTACTCAATGTGCTCTCCAGCCCCTGTCACCGGCAGAGTGCAATGGGGATCTCTGCAGGGGGCTCCTGGTTCATGCTTCCCCCCATTGCGCACCCGGGGCAACAGCCCCCATGGAACCCTCCACCCGGTGCATGACATTGTGCATATAACATCACACAGCGCTGAGTCCCTCAATGTGGAAGGCAAGCTGGCAGCCCTGAGCAACAGCAAAACTACAAGATCCAAAAATTCATGAAGAGACAGAGTTGCTGCCAGGATCTGCCCAAACTGGAGTTCAAACTGGGGGTCTTGTATTCTCGGTTGCTCTTAGGTTTTCCTCCCCATTGTATCTTCATTTTATTTTCTGTTCCTGCAAGAATACTGCACATTGGAAGCTAGAACAACAGAAAGGGGAGATGAACAAGAACCTCTCACTTTTCCCGCCTAGTTTTCCACCAGCAGAGAATCTTTTACATAGAGGATCACTTAAAATAAATAAATCAGCGCCTCCAGTTGCAGTCTGAAATGACAGTGCACTCTAACACCACCATCACCTCCTTCTCATAGAACTCTTTCTGCTGCCTCCTGTGTAGATCCAGACTCGTGCCTGCTCTGTACATGCCGCAGAATGCACTGTGAGCATTATGATTATTTATTATATTTATTCGTTGTTGTTTTTCCCAAGATAAGTGAAACTTGAAGCAACTTGCAAATACGAACATCAGAAACAAGGATAAAACAACTTAAAATGATGCACACACACAATAATGTTTTTGCCTGACTTCTAAAAGCGCATAGTAATAGTGTCTGGTGTGCCTCCCTGGAGCACGTATTCCATAAACAGGGAGCCACCACTGAGAAGGCCTGTTCTCAAGTTGCCACCCTCTGCATCTCCTTTGGAAGGGGCACACACAAAATGGGCCTCAGATGAAGCATGTAAATTGTACTACCATGTTCTAAATGCATATACCTGGAGATTTTATCACTGAGTTAGAATGTCAACTTCAAGGAAGTCCCAGAATGGCCAATACCCCGCTGTTGTGCTACGGCTGAGGCTGATTTGTTTATATTTTAGTACAGAATTGTGACAGTACCAAATTCTGAGGTCCTTCAGAGAGACATAACCTCTTTCCCTGGCACCCTAGGAAGTCACAGAGTAAGCCATTTTAATTGGGCTTTGGGTTGTCCCTGTTTCGGTGCTTTTTTCTAAAAAAAAATTAAATGGTTAGGGGTACTCTCATTTTCCTACTCATATTGAAATACTACCCTTCAATGAGGCCAAACATGGATTCACAAAATGTTTAGGGGTATGCATACCCCTGTGTACCCCCAGAAAAAAGCACTGTCTAGGGTTAAACCACCCTAAAACAGTAAAAGGCACAGGACAGGGGCTATTAAAAAAGAAAAAGCTGGCAACTCTAATTCAGTTATATCACTAGATCCAGGTATTGGCTTTATTTGACATTAACCTTTATTTTAATGTTGTTGCTCTAATGGACCTTTGGAGCCTGGTTTCCTGTAAGGTGATTAAGTAAGTGCTTCTACTATGGTAACATTAACACCATCTACTCATAGTGTGAAGTTAACACTATAATTACGCCATAATTGATTTAGGCTGCAATCCTATACCCACTTACCTGGGAGTAAGACTCATATGAATTACATAGTTCTCACGTCTGAAAAGAAGGCTATAGCCTTAGCACTGTTAACCAATGCTCTAAGTAATTATGGTCACCCAAACTGCCTGTTCTAAAAGAAACAGAAAATGCCAGATACAAGTCCTAAGGGTTTTATCTGGGGACGCAGGTAGCGCTGTGGGTTAAACCATAAAGCCTAGGGCTTGCTGATCAGAAAGTCGGCAGTTCGAATCCCCATGACGGGGTGAGCTCCTGTTGCTCGGTCCCTGCTCCTGCCAACCTAGCAGTTCGAAAGCACGTCAAAGTGCAAGTATATAAATAGGTACCACTCCACCAGGAAGGTAAACAGTGTTTCCATGCACTGCTCTGGTTCGCCAGAAGCGGCTTAGTCATGCTGGCCACATGACCCGGAAAAACCATCTGTGGACAAACGCTGGCTCCATCGGCCTATAGAGCAAGATGAGCGCTGCAACCCCAGAGTCATCCATGACTGGACCTAATGGTCAGGGGTCCCTTTACCTTTACCTTTAAGGGTTTTAACCATTTGCAGGGCTTCCAGTGGGGACTCATCCATCCTCATAAAAGCGATTTACCTGCAAGTTCCTGAATGATGTCATGGTTATCTTCCGAAGCCGTGCAAGGTCAGAAAGAAAGAAGAATCAATCTTCTTCTACAATTATGTTCAAGAATCCAGGTCTTGGGCTAAGTTCTCTTCTGGTGCAAGTCTGGGTAGCCAAAGGGAGGCTCGAGTCCATTCCATACACCCATTTAGCTGACTAGGTATTGACCCCCAACAGAAGCCACTTGCTACTTCTTAAAGCATCTCTTTTAGACAATCTTTTTTAATGGTCAGGTGGGGAGGGGAGGGGGAAAGGTTGAACCATTGAAGATGCTGCTTCAGCTGGGTTTCCTCGCTAACTCTATTCCCAGAGCCACCTGACCTTCATTACTATGACAGCATGGAACACGGCAGCATGAATATTCCAAATGGTACCCATCCTTCTGTCTCATCAAATCCATTCTTAAGGAGCTTTCTTGGAAAGTAAGGGGAGTGGGAGGGAAGGATGTAAACCTTGAGGTCCTGTTCCCACAACTTCCTTGACACTGGAAGTCAGTACAAAATGCTTCATCAGGCTGCCCATCTGGTAAGAAGGCAGCAATCTTCTGTTTATAGGCTAGCCATGTGAAAAAGAAGAGGGCAGGGCTACTGAGTCTTTCAAAAGTTGTGTAGAGGAGGGGATTGGGGGCCACGGGGGCCTATAAATATTTATCTTGGGTTGGGGTCCATCCCAGTTCCCTGGAGGGAGAGAACTAAGTTATTCCCATCACATTTCAAGGTGTATTTTAATGGGAAAGCCTTTAAAATCCACCCAAAGCACTTTAGAAAATAGTATTTATGAGGGGGTTCATCCCTCCCCTCCAAAAAAACCCCAAACTTTTATAACTTCTAAAACAGGGCATCCAGCTACCTACAGTCTGAGCAGCTAATACACAAGCCTCCCTGCACACCACATGCACAGTTAAGTCCTGTTAGGAGGGAGGAGACTTAATGGCAAGATGCACTAGATGCTGAAACTGTGGGTGCCTTGATGCCCTGTTTATGTTTAAAAGGGGAGTTGGGGTGGGGATACAGAGGTAGGCACTGTAGGAACCTCTGGCCCTACAGATGTTGCTGAACTGCACCCAGCAGCACCCAGGGAAAAAATGTGGGCCATTACCAGGGCCAGATACAAGAAAATAGGGTGTCTATCACAGGAAAAGGGGAGCCATTCATGCATATGTACGTTATCTGCGCATTCTAACACAGGCTGCAGTCCTAAGCACACTTACCTGTGTATAAGCTCCCTTGAACACAGTAGGGCGAACTTCTGAATAAACATGCATAAGGTTGCACTATTGGGTTTTTTAGGATATATTTCCCTCCTTCTGAAACTCATGAGTGAGCTCTATGTTGAAAATTCTCTTTCCTACAGCAGACAAGCCTTCACGACGACTATGCCTGTTAACAGGCAAGCTCTGCTTGAAATGTTATCATTGACGTAATAGGGCATCCAAAATGAAAAACGACACCAATCAGTTAAAATTAGATGGTGACCATGGCCTTCAGCCCTGTGCCCCATATTACTGTTTAACAATGGGGAAAACACAAAAGTAAACACCTGGAGAAAACAGAATACGCAGCCCAAGGAAAATGCAAAATCAGTTTCCTTCTGGGCACACTTTTGAGCTGATCTACATGGTGGAGTTATTAATCTACATGTTAAGTTGGGAAGAGCATACAGTACTTGCTGCTGCGACTGCATCACTTTAGACTGTGGGTGGAGAATTGCTTGTTTGAATGGTCCCTAATGTAAATAGCCTTCCAGAATAAAACAAACTAGTAGCTTGGGGAGAAGCTAGGCTTTTTAAGTGACAGTGAAATTCTCAAAACTTACAGCAATTGCCAGATTCTACGTCAGTGGAAGTGCTGGAATTTCATTCCATGCTCTACAGAACAGCTGAGGTCAAGTCCATTTCTCAGTCCCCACAACTATAAATATCTTCCTAACAACAGAGGGTTTTAAAGTCATTGTTGGGTCTTTTATTAGTAGCAGTGAAGTGTACACACTGTGGTCAACAGTTGTCTAACAGAACATTGATTGACAGTTGGAAGTCTTTCTACATTATATGAGAAATCATAAATCAAATTGTTCCCAGGTCTGGGGGCACAATTGTTCTCCTTATGAACACACACACACACAAACTAGAGATGTGGAGAAAATTCAATAAAAAATACATTTTAAAGAAAACCCTAGAGAAATCAATGTCCTCATAAATAAGAAAGATTCAAGCTCTACCACTGGACACTTACTTCAGAGTTGGTTATTTAGTATTCGTCTCTAGTTATGCAGTGAAGGCAGATAACTTTGCATGTTGCACCAAGCAAATCATTTATTTAATCAATAAATCAGTTACAGAATGAGGAAAGCTTGCTTATATCTATTTATCGTGTCCATTCATTTCAAAAATTAATCTTTGCATGTACCAGTCTGGGCACCTTCATTATACCAACAACTGGAGGTGGAAACCCAAATGAAGGTTTGTATTTTGGAAAGGAAACATGATACAACACAGAGACTTGCTTTAAAATTAACTTTTCAAACTATGTCTTGAAAATGGTGAGTATTAAGTTCTGCTCAAAACAAGTGACACAAGTTGCTGAACAACCTCCCTGCCATGTGTTTTCCAGCAACTGGTTATATGCTAAAAGATTAACAAATAGATTCTGCAGATCTGAATGCTTAATTTCCTGAGATGCACCAGCAAGAATCTCACTTTTCTTCTTTCAAAGGCGGATGACGGCATTACAGATCTCTTTTCCTTGATCACAACCACCCCAGTTCAGAGGAGCAGCAGAACTTTGTGCAAGCACCGTGCTCCACCGTCAATTCAACACTGTCCCACAGGAATGTCTAATGGCCAGCAATGGACCCTCTTTGCCAGTTACCAGAACTGGAAGGTGCAAAGTCCATTTTTTTCTGTCCGCGCACATATGAGAGGTGTCATCATGCATATATGGTTACTAAGGCATCACATGGGCGGAGCATGGCTGCAACTGCTTACTACACACGCATGGCTGCTATACTACACTGTGGCTGCTATGTGCTGTGAATTCAAATACAGGCCTAATGTGGTGCCATATGAATCACTTGGAGGGGTCATTTTGTGAAGTGCATTTGGAGTGAAAAGATATCATAGTCACCAGGGTGCAACAGTCAGCCAAACCCACACATCTCAACCTCAGCTAATTGCTTACCCTCTGGGCCTCCTCTCAGCATTACTGTGCCTCCAGATTTGCTGTTGACCTAACAAGCCACTTTCCCAGTAGTGATGTATGGATTTCCCAGTAGTGATGTATGGAAGTGAGAGCTGGACCATAAAGAAGGCTGATCGCCGAAGAATTGATGCTTTTGAATTATGGTGCTGGAGGAGACTCTTGAGAGTCCCATGGACTGCAAGAAGATCAAACCTCTCCATTCTGAAGGAAATCAGCCCTGAGTGCTCACTGGAAGGACAGATTGTGAAGCTGAGGCTCCAGTACTTTGGCCACCTCATGAGAAGAGAAGACTCCCTGGAGAAGACCCTGATGTTGGGAAAGATGGAGGGCACAAGGAGAAGGGGGCGACAGAGGACGAGATGGTTGGACAGTGTTTTCGAGGTTACCAGCATGAGTCTGACCAAGCTGCGGGGGGCAGTGGAGGACAGGAGTGCCTGGCGTTCTCTGGTCCATGGGGTCACGAAGAGTCGGACACGACTAAACGACTAAACAACAAACAACAACAACAAGCAGGAAGTCACAAGGTTATTAGGTTCAACTGTAGGCCTGGACTCTCTCCAAACATATGTGAAAGCATTCCTTTCTGGGGAAGCTGGGCCTCTCAAGCCACCTTTGGGCTCCAACTCCCATTAGCCATTGTGCCAGTATGGTCCACTGCCAAAGATGTTGGGAGTTGTAGTCTAACAACATCTGGAGAGCCACAGATTCCTCATCCCTGTTGTACAATGGCATTTTACCTGTAGCTCCTTTTGTTTATTTATCATGCAAACAAACAGACAAAACTTTCTCTTGTGGCAGGAATAACTTTACCCATGTTCCGTGGCACCAAGTTTAACATATGCGTTACCTTAAAGGTAAAGGGACCCCTGACCGTTAGGTCCAGTCATGGATGACTCTGGGGTTGCGGCGCTCATCTCGCTTTATTGGCCGAGGGAGCCGGCATACAGCTTCCGGGTCATGTGGCCAGCATGACTAAGCCACTTCTGGCGAACCAGAGCAGCACAGAGTAATGCTGTTTACCTTCCTGCTGGAGTGGTACCAATTTATCTACTTGCACTGTGTGCTTTTGAACTGCTAGGTGGGCAGGAGCAGGGACCAAGCAACGGGAGCTCACCCCGTCATGGGGATTTGAACTGCCAACCTTCTGATAGGCAAGCACAAGGCTCGGTAGTTTACACCACAGCGCCACCCGCGTCCCATACCACATCCCTACCCCACCTCAAACTCAGCTTTAGCATACTAGTACAGGAAATCAACCTGTTTCCATATTGAGAGAGGAGTACTTGGGCTAAGACAACTGTATTTCAAGACGCAAATTATAGACTCAAGATACATACATTTAACTACCTTGGACCTTATTGTGAGAATGCTTTGTTAACTGAATTGTAGAAAATGACCTGGCCTCCAACGCACCCTTTTCTCATGACTAGTAGTATTTGGTGGGTGCAAAGATAAGGAAATATTTGTTCGTGTAACTTTCCCAGTTTTGTGGTCTAAGAGATGGCAAGCTTAATCATCATGCACCTGTATAAATACATCATTTTCTCTTGCTCTAGAATAGGTCCTAACAATAACGATGGGAGAAACTGAGATGATTGTGTTCAATTATAATCAACCTTGACTCTGCCTATTCAATAACGCTGTTATCCTGCCTTGAGCTTCCTGGTACATGAAACCTTTTTCTTCTGCCATCTTCCCTTGATCTCACTAGGCCATCTCCAGTCTTCAATTCATGTAACTCCTGCTTGGATCCTCAACAGCCAAGAAAACCAACACCCTCAGTGGGAGCCCAGTGCTAAAAAAAAAAACTAATCAATTCTTAAAGCTGGGTTTAGTCATACTTTGAACTTCTGCCAGTGGTAGTGCTTGCAATTATCCAAGCAGAATGGTTTTGCGTGGCAAATCCCCTCCCCCCATGTGAAATGAAGACACCGGACACATTGTTGTTGTTGTTTAGTCGTTTAGTCGTGTCCGACTCTTCGTGACCCCATGGACCAGAGAACGCCAGGCACTCCTGTCCTCCACTGCCCCCCGCAGCTTGGTCAGACTCATGCTGGTAACCTCGAAAACACTATCCAACCATCTCGTCCTCTGTCGCCCCCTTCTCCTTGTGCCCTCCATCTTTCCCAACATCAGGGTCTTCTCCAGGGAGTCTTCTCTTCTCATGAGGTGGCCAAAGTACTGGAGCCTCAGCTTCAGTATCTGTCCTTCCAGTGAGCACTCAGGGCTGATTTCCTTCAGAATGGAGAGGTTTGATCTTCTTGCAGTCCATGGGACTCTCAAGAGTCTCCTCCAGCACCATAATTCAAAAGCATCAATTCTTCGGCGATCAGCCTTCTTTATGGTCCAGCTCTCACTTCCATACATCACTACTGGGAAAACCATAGCTTTAACTATACGGACCTTTGTTGGCAAGGTGATGTCTCTACTTCTCAAGATGCTGTCTAGGCCTGTCATTGCTTTCCTCCCAACTTTATTGATTACAGGAATTGAAAGGTATTGGCCTTAGGCATTGGCTCCTATTGACTACCCGGCATGGAGACCGGGAAGGGTTATCCACAAGCCGTGGGAGTCCTGTTGAAGTATGCCAACTAGGATCCCACAGGTGTCACCGCTCGGGGGTGTGCCGGAGGCCCTAACCTCCCTAGGTTTCGGACAAGGCAACGCCCCCTGGAGTCCTCTACCGGACTACCCTTTTCCTTGGGGGAAGGTGATGGTGCTTCCTTCCCCCCCTTCATTTGCATAACAATTACCCCTGCCAATGCCTAACCGCCAATACCGAGGAAGTTGTGACGTTTGCTACGAGGTAGGTGAAAAAACCAAAAGGCTGGAAGAGCACCAAGTTGGAAAAATTCCTACCAGGCCCCTTGCGGCGACCAACCGGAGTCCATAGCAAGGTCATAGCTAGCTAAGCCTAAAGGGTGGGTGGGATGGGAAAACCGGTCAGCTGGAATGGGGCAAAGAGGGTGGTCCCCGGGCGTGCCTGGCCTTAAATGGGCTAGGCCACGCCTCCCCCACCCGCCAATTGGCGGGCAGGGTCGCAGGCACGCCCGGGGATTCCCTTGTTCTCGCGGGGGCAGAAGGCCAGCCCCCGCGTGTGTGGGAGGGGGTGGCCCGCAACCCCCTCTCCTCTCAAGTTCGGAAATGGCTTTCTCAAGCTTTTGGGGGACCCGGTTGATTCTAATGTCCTAAAACACATATTTAATAAGGTTTAAATTAAATTAGCCTTGAAAATCAGCTTCAAAAAAATTTTCCTAGTCCAATAATTGCACAGAGAAAAATTACAATTGAGGTTGCAACTACATTTGTATTAACACAATGTTCAAAGCAAACATACTTAGAATGAGTTTAGATCTAGAAACCTTCCATCCATTGTCAAAACTGCTTGTAAATATAAAAATCGAAACAGCTACGCCTAATTCACTCACCAATTCCATTGCAGGGATGTGCAAGAACTAGGCTAGTTTAGTTTCTCCATTCCTTTTTATTATGAAAACTTCATTTTGTTTCATTATTTGCTCATTTCATTTTTCATGTGTTCTAATAACTGATTTGCAATTACCGTATTTTTTGCTCTATAAGACTCACTTTTTCCCTCCTAAAAAGTAAGGGGAAATGTGTGTGCGTCTTATGGAGCGAATGCAGGCTGCGCAACTATCCCAGAAGCCAGAACAGCAAGAGGGATTGCTGCTTTCAGTGTGCAGCGATCCCTCTTGCTGTTCTGGCTTCTGAGATTCAGATTTTTTTTCTTGTTTTCCTCCTCCAAAAACCAGGTGCGTCTTGCGGTCTGGTGCATATTATAGAGTGAAAAATACGGTAATTCATTTCTTTTATCATTCCAATCCATTCCCCCCCACTGATTTCAATGGGAGACCCAGCCAGTTTACTGTTGACTGTAAGTTTGATGTGCTCCATACAAATGGCATGGAAACTTCAGGAATACTACTATGCCTTGAATGCAGCACCCCTGCCAAATTTGAGACACATTAGAAAAGGGCATTTTAGAGGCTTTTTTAAAAAAAAAAATCCATTCAATGGGGAGCCCAGATGTTCATTACTGGAATTTTATGCTCTCTGGAACTTGCTTTGATATCCTATGGGGGGAAAATGTGCCTCATTAATTTCATTTGTCTAGATAAAATTTTTTAGTTGTAATTACATCCTTTCAATGAGAGGCCCAAGTGCTCCTCTCCTGCTTGTAACTTCTGTGTTTTACACCTGTTCCTATGAAATTTTCCGTCATTGTACCACTCCTCAAGTAGATGAGACATTTTAAAGTTTCAAATAAAGCAAAGGGTTCCCATTTTATATCTGTGAGTTTCAGTGCAGCCTCCCTCTCTTTATCCTTCTGTAACCTTTCAGTTACATGCCGTTCCAAAACATTCCAATTTTTCATTAGAAACTAACGAAAATGAATCAAACAAATGAGTAATGTGATTTCTAATTAAGAATTCATCCATTTGCTATCTAATTTGTTTTTGCAACAAAAACAAATTAAATCAATGAGGCACAATGGTTTTGTTTTTCATTAGTTATTAAAACAAATGCACACCCTTATTCCATTCCAAGTTCCAGAAAACCTAAGATCCCAATGACAGCCTACCTTCACTTAACTGAGGAGCCGAAATTGAATGATGGACTGACCTCACACTGAAACTAGTGTTAGGATTTTATGCATTCTAGTAGCCAGGAAAGATTACATCAGTTAAAAGGAACAGGAAACTTATGCGTTCTAGATTCTGCAATGGAATGGGCAGAATAAATTCATCTCTGCATTGCATTTTTGTGCCTATACAATGGTATCTTGGGTTACAGATGCTTCAGGTTATAGATGCTTCAGGTTACAGACTCCGCTAACCCAGAAATAGTACCTCGGGTTAAGAACTTTGCTTCAGGATGAGAACAGAAATCGTGCAGCGGTGGCGCAGTGGCAGCAGGAGGCCCCATTAGCTAAAGTGGTACCTCAGATTAAGAATAGTTTCAGGTTAAGAACGGATTAAGTTCTTAACCGAGGTACCACTGTAATTATTCAGCAAGGGGTCCACAAATTCATACACAGCCCTCAGAGCCATGAACATCCCCTCCCACTCTAATTAAACTGGCAAACCACAGCTTTTCTGAGTTCAGTGCTAGGAAAGACGGAGAATCTTCCCCTGACCTCACGCTGAGCTTCAGCTTCAGGTAGGTAGCTGTGTTGGTCTGACACAGTTGAAAGAAATTTTTAAAAATTAAAAAAATTGTCCACTAGCACCTTAGAGACCAACTACCGTATTTTTCGCTCTATAAGATGCACCAGACCACAAGACGCACCTAGTTTTTGGAGGAGGAAAACAAGAAAAAAAATATTCTGAATCTCAGAAGCCAGAACAGCAAGAGGGATCGCTGCGCAGTGAAAGCAGCAATCCCTCTTGCTGTTCTGGCTTCTGGGATAGCTGCGCAGCCTGCATTCGCTCCATAAGACGCACACACATTTCCCCTTACTTTTTAGGAGGGAAAAAGTGAGTCTTATAGAGCAAAAAATACGGTAAGTTTGTTCTGGGTATAAGCTTTCGTGTGCATGCCCACTTCTCCTGAGGCACTCAAAGCATCTCTGAAACTTAGAACAGCATTACTGTACATGAAATATTCCCAGCCGTCACAATAATAAGGGAAGGGGAGCATGGTGGGGACCACAGGTTTGGGTGAGCCATTTACCTACAATAGGGGTGTACGTAAATGTGGCCTGCTAGATGCTGCTGAACTCCCATCATGTCTAATGACTGGCCATGGTGGCAGTGGCGTAGCGTGGGGGTTGCAGGGGGGGCCGGCCGCACCGGGCGCAACATCTGGGGGTTAGGGTTAGGGGGCGCAAATCCACAGGTTAGGGGGCGCAAATCCATGGGTTAGGGGGCACAAATTACTTGCCTTGCCCCGGGTGCTGACAACCCACGCTACGCCACTGCATGGTGGTTTGGAATGACGGGAGCTGGGGTTCCAAGCACATTCCTGACCTAGAAGGATGTTGCAGCTCTAACTACTAAAGTGCATTTTCCAGCTAACAGGGGAAATTATATTTTGAAATGAAGTTCTCCAAATATATCGCTGAGAGTTGCTAACGGCAAGACTCCGCAAAAGGTGTTAATTGCACTATTTAGGCCATGGGTAGGCAACCTAAGACCCCGGGGCCGGAAGCGGCCCAATTGCCTTCTCAATCCAGCCCACAGATGGTCCGGGAATCAGCATGTTTTTACATGAGTAGACTGTGTCCTCTTATTTAAAATGCACCTCTGGGTTATTTGTAGGGCCTGCCTGGTGTTTTTATATGAGTAGAATATGTGCTTTTATTTAAAATGTTATTTGTGGGGCATAGGAATTCATTCATTATTTTTTTCAAAATATAGTCTGGCCCACAGCATGGTCTGAGGGACAGTGGACCGGCCCATGGCTGAAAAAGGTTGCTGACCCCTGATTTAGGCCATGGGTAGGCAAACTAAGGCCCAGGGGCCGGATCTTGCCCAAGTGACTTCTCAATCCGGCCCACGGACGGTCTGGGAATCAGCGTGTTTTTACATGAGTGCAATGTGTCCTTTTATTTAAAATGCATCTCTGGGTTATTTGTGGGGCATAGGAATTCATTTATTTTTTCCCCCCAAAAAAATATAGACCAGCCCCCTCACAAGGTCTGAGGCACAGTGAACCGGCCCCCCACTGAAAAAATTTCTGACCCCTGATTTAGGCTGCAATCCTATGCTTACTTACCCGGGAGTGAACTCTGTCAATCACTGTGGGGGATTTAATTTCTGTGTAAACATGCATGGCTTGCACTACACGTGGAGCTGCTCTCAGTTTGCATGTGCCATGAAAGGCATGTCACTTTTATTATGGATAAATGTTGGAGGCTATGCAACTTACTCCACAGTAGTTTACCTTCTCAAAGCTTATGTGACTGCTGCTCTAGAGTAAATCAGTTGTAAATCATATTTTATTTGCCAATTTCAGCAGCGGCGTAGCGTGGGTTGTCAGCACCCGGGGCAAGGCAAGTAATTTGCGCCCCTAACCCAGTGGGCTCGGCGGCTCCTTGGCGACGGCGCCTACATGCTCTTTCTTCCCTGGCGAGAGCCCCGCGTCCTGGCGGCGGCGGTGGCGTGTACGTGTGTGTGGCTGGACTGGCTCTGGGGATTTAATCCACCGGGAAAGCCGCTCTTCCTCACCTCGCTGCTGAGAGAGCAGGGGCTCCGTCTGCTGCATGCTGCCCCCCTTTGCCTCCTCCTCCTCCACCGCCTCCTTCTTCCCTTCCCCGCCCTCTCCTCTCTCCCCTCCCCTCCCCCCGGTGGGCTCAGCACTCAGGGAGCCGCCGCTAGTAGAGGCAGCGGCCGCAGCAGCGGCAGCACAGCCACCTCCACTCCACTCTCCCAAGCAGCAGCAGCGAGGCTTCTCTTTCCCCCGTGCTCTCCCGGAGCTGCCTCTTTTCTTTCCTTTTTTTCCTTTCTCCAAGGCTTTTCGCTTTCTCTCCTTAATTGATTCTCCCTCCACACCGCGGCGTTTCCTGGCTGCTTCCCCCCCCCCTTCCCCTCTCTCTCCTCCTCGCTCTGCTTGCCTTGCCCTGCCCTGCCTGAGGGCGCCCTGAGGAGACTCCGCTCTCCTTTTTGACCAGGCGAGGTGGAAAAAAGGGGGGAAAGTCTCTTCCCGCCCCCTTGCCAGACTCCCTGCTCGGCTCGGCTCACTACCCAAAAGGCCAGTGGAGAGAGAGCCGCAATTACCATAAAGCTCCTCTCCCTCCACTTCGCCAAGCTGTCAAAGCCCGGCAGCAGCGGCAACGGCAGCAGCAGGCACAGCCAGACCCCCGCCAGCCAGCCCGCCCGCCCGCCCGGCTTCCTCTCCTTTTTTCGCCCGCGGCAAAAGGCTTCGCTCTCCCCCTTCCGCGACCTCCTCGCCAAGCCGAGCGAGCGCGGGCTCCCTAAACCGTGGATTTTAGTAGGGGCAGAGAGCTGCTAGTGCGAGCGCCCCCCCCCCATGTTGCGCCCGGTGCGGCCGGCCCCCCCTGCACCCCCCACGCTACGCCACTAAATTTCAGCCTACAACCATATATGCTGCGGCCAAGACCATAGGTAGTCCACAATTCAACTGAAACACAGAATCCAATATTCAGCAGCAGAATCTGCCTTTGTGCTCAGAATTTTGGTATGACTTTTCACAAAGTTTGTAGTTCTCAAAGGAGTGAGAAAGCATGTTCTCACTAAAGGAGAGCACGTGTTGCGGATGGGGCCAGGCAAAGCACCCCGTAGTTGCCAGGCAGGATAGATTGAAGGGGCCTGGCTTGGTGAAATATACTCAGAGTCGCAAAGTGATTTCATGCTCTTTATTCAGCTCATAGTGGTGAGGAGGAATGAATGAATGTCCCCTCAAAGTATCTGCTTTATATACATTATTTACACAATGGGCTGCACATGATTGGCTAATTCCGGAATTCTACTGTAAGCCAATCAGGTTGTGGATTCACTTCAATCTGGAGCATGACTGGGTGGTTCCTGCCAACCAATCATACTGCTGCATTGTTCTAGGACCAATCAGACTGCTGCATTCTGAATCCTATTGTTCTAGGACCAATCAGACTGCTGCAGTTTGGATCCTATTTGACTCAGTACATAACACTTGGAATGGTGGTTGGTGCTGGGGTAAATTTGATGTTGCCAATTTGGGGGTGGGAACAGAGGTTATTTAAACAAGGCTCACAGCAAGCTGCTTTCTCTTTCACGGTGGGCACCAGATCACCCTCCCGCCCTCCCTCGTTTTGGCCTGTGCTTTGACCTTGCTATGCCTGTTATGGGGTCGTCCGCCTTGGTGCGGGGGCCTGGTAGGAATTTTGTCCATTTGGCTGATTAGTGTGTGCCATTTGGTTTTTGCCTACTGCGTAGCAAATCGTCACAACTTGTAAGGTTGGCGGTTAGGCATTGGTTTAAATTGGTTGGAGGAGGGGGTATGGATTGGCTGGGCCTGCCCCTCCAATGCTGCTGCTGCACGGGAATTCCATTAAAGGAATTCAGGGGCTTACCATCCTTTTGTCCAAACCCCTGGAATCGGGTTTGGGCCGCGTAAGCCCCTGGGAGCATGCGGGGAGAAGCTGAGGGTCTGTGCCGCAGCTCCAGTTATCCCTGATCTTGTTCCTCCACACTGGCTTTCGCTGGAATCTGGGAGTCAGTGCTGTCCCCCAAGGCGGGGGGGACAGATAGTCATAACCAATGCAACCACTCACAATTTGTATGTTTAATAAAGTTGTGGCCAAAATTATGCCAAAAACCTTAAACAAAAATTTATGAGTGATGTCTGAGTTATTGGGGTAGGGGTGTTTTGGGGGACCTCAGCACACAACTTGCAAGTGGGCGGAAAAGCCAAATTCACCCTGAACAGATCCTTGAGCCTCTCTAGGTTCAGAGGAGGCAAAAAGAAAAAGGGGTTAGCTTAAATTTGCATCATTTAAACAGGTTGCAGCATTCATTTTCTTGGTGCTAGGTGCAGCAATTTTTAATTTAAAAAACAACAACGTGTACTTGCCTTTAGCTACTGACGGTATCACATAAAAGGTATTTTGGGGTTATAAGAATACAGGGAAGAAACCAGAGAATCATCAGAGAAGAATTAATTTCTCTTCTGCACTCCAGGGAAAGGAACTGCTCCTTGCACTCGTGCAACATCAAAAGCTTTCAGAATAAAAGAAACATTGGAGGATCATTAAATTGAGTTTTAAACTTGCTAGATGCTCCTAATCAGCATGATAGCTTGACTGAGCACACAAGGTTGGCTGTTTTTCTTTCAGTCTCAAAGCTTTCTTTCCCCTCCCACCAAATTGTACAGTATTAATGGGGACATGGGTGACACTGTGGTCTAAACCACTGAGCCTCTGACTTGCAGATCGGAAGGTTGGTGGTTCGAATCTGCACAACAGGGAGAACTCCCATTGCTCTGTCAACCTAGCAGCTCGAAAGCATACCAGTGCAAGAAGATAAATAGGTACCACTGCAGTGGGAAGGAATAGGCATTTCCGTGAGCTCTGGTTTCCGTCACAGTCCTCCATGTGCCAATAGCGATTTAGTCATACTGGCCACATGACCCAGAAAGCTGTTTGTGAACAAAAGCCAGCTCCCTCAGCCTGAAAAGCAAGATGAGCACCGCACCCCAGTCGCATTTGACTGGACTTAACCGTCCTGGGGTCCTTTACCTTTCCTTTTACAGGAGAAAGTATGGGATTGTATAAACACGACTGTGCAGGGGGGATAATCAGAGGGAAATATTCTTTGGAATTACATACCTGTGGGAATGTTGAGGAAGGTAGGAGAGGATATATTGTTTTGATAGTATCCCTCCTCACTCACGCTAGTGAGTAAACAACAGAGCACATTCCCTTTGCAACTTATTGGAAGCAAGTTGATGATTCTTTAGAACCCTTTAATTAAACAATCTGGCCTGGCTTGTCCAGTCTGGATTGTTCCTGGTATGTTTCCCCTTTATTTCCCTCTAAAAATAATAATAATAATAACACAACACAGTCTTCTTTAAAAGTACGAACAATGTTTTACTCACATTCAGTTCACAGCAGTCATCTGAAGGCAGGCTTTATTTTGTGGTTACAGTGAAAAGAAGTCTGAGCTACATCTCAGACGTTTGTGGGCTCCATCCTATGTGAGGAACATAGGGAAATACAGCTACATGCGCTTAAAGCACGGTTACAGTCAGGAATGATAGATATATGCCTAATTCAAACTTCTTTGAGTTATACCCCAACATTTCTGTGAAGAATACACCTCCGTAAGTATTCCTGCTTACACAGGGCAGGTGTCTGATTGGGGCAGTTTATTGCTGCATATGGTGCCAAAACATACACTAAATGGTGAATCAGCCATTAGCCACCAATTTTCCCAGCCCCAGATTATATTTCACCACCTACTGGATCTGTATCATTGGAGGTAATGAGGATACATAATAAGTATGATTAATTACTGGGAAGAGCAGGCCCATCTCCCTTTCTCCTCTGCTCAATCTGCAACCTTGAATTAGTTCCACTCAACAGCTGTGCTTCTCGAAAAAACCAGGGGTGGGTGGGAATAGGGCTGCCAACTGATGAAGTGGGGAACCTGTTGTGCTCTTGGGCCTTTTAACAGCAGCTTGATTTGCAGACATCAGCAGATTCATTATATTATGAAGCTTTTAGGGCACAGAAGTAGGCATCATCACCACCAAGAGTTAATTACTGCAAGGGGTATCAAAGGTATGGAAGAGTGCCAGTGCAGTGGCCAATTCAAAGAGCAATGCAAATAGAGATGTGTCTATAACATGGGTGCAGGGTCTATAACATGGGTAGGCAAACTAAGGCCCAGGGGCCGGATCCGGCCCAATCACCTTTTAAATCCGGCCTGCGGATGATCGGGGAATCAGCGTGTTTTTACATGAGTAGAATGTGTGCTTTTATTTAAAATGCATCTCTGGGTTATTTGTGGGGCATAGGAATTTGTTCATTCCCCCCCCCCAAAAAAAAAAAAAAAGTCCAGCCCTCCACAAGGTCTGAGGGACAGTGGACCAGCCCCCTGCTGAAAAAGATTGCTGACCTTTGGTCTATAACATGATATTAAATGCCCTCTGCATCTTTAAAGGTTTGATAGTCATGGGAGAACAATAGCAAAGTAAAGGTAAAGGGACCCCTGACCATTAGGTCCAGTCGTGGCCGACTCTGGGGTTGCAGCGCTCATCTCGCTTTATTGGCCGAGGGAGCTGGCATACAGCTTCCGGGTCATGTGGCCAGCATGACTAAGCTGCTTCTGGCACAACCAGAGCAGCGCAAGGAAACACCATTTACCTTCCCGCTGGAGCGGTACCTATTTATCTACTTGCACCTTGACGTGCTTTCGAACTGCTAGGTTGGCAGGAGCTGGGACAGAGCAATGGGAGCTCACCCTGTTGCGGGGATTCGAACCCCCGACCTTCTGATCGGCAAGCCCTAGGCCCTGTGGTTTAACCCACAGTGCCACCCATGTCCCCTATAACAAAGTACAGTATGTTTAAATGAGGAGGCTGCATCAGCAGCAACAGCAATGTTTGGGAAGGACGTGGTTGTCTCCTTCCTAGCACAAGTTAGGAGGAGTCACTTAAGAGTGTGGTAGGACAATCTCAATCCAGACTCACAATTTCCAGAAGAAAAATGCAAGCCAGTACATACCCTACATGGCAAAACCACCAAGGGAATTCAGACACAAATATATGTGAAAGACAACGATCTAGAAAAAATAAGCATCAGGAAATAATGTACAGCAGATTACAGAGAAGCCCTGTGGTCCAATTTTAGCTTGGATTTTATGAAATGAAAGTTCATTCCAAGATGGTACATCTCATTTGTTTTTATATAGTTTTTTCAGTCTCGAGCCTTAAAATTTGCCATTCTGAAGTAAACTCTCACGCTGGAAATTCAACTTTTAAATTTCAATTTTAAGAACCACATAAGACACATGCATCTATTATACTGCATTAAGAGGACATTTATGGGACGCAGGTGGCGCTGTGGGTTAAAGCCTCAGCGCCTAGGACTTGCCGATCGAAAGGTCAGCGGTTCGAATCCCTGCGGCGGGGTGCGCTCCCGCTGCTCGGTCCCAGCGCCTGCCAACCTAGCAGTTCGAAAGCACCTCCGGGTGCAAGTAGATAAATAGGGACCGCTTACCAGCGGGAAGGTAAACGGCGTTTCCGTGTGCGGCTCTGGCTCGCCAGATGCAGCTTTGTCACGCTGGCCACGTGACCCGGAAGTGTCTCCGGACAGCGCTGGCCCCTGGCCTCTTGAGTGAGATGGGCGCACAACCCCAGAGTCTGTCAAGACTGGCCCGTACGGGCAGGGGTACCTTTACCTTTACCTTTAAGAGGACATTTGCCCCATTTTGTAGCTATGGAACAATCAACCACAGCAATAAGCAACCGAGTCAGTGAATCCACTGTGGGGAAATCTTAAGTAAAATTAACAGGTGGAAACAGAGCATCATCAAATGTTTTCCCCTTCCTACCGCCTGCAGCATCTCCTCTCTGCACACACTTATACACAATGATAGCATTTCTCCAACACAGATCTAAACCCCCCAACTCTCACTTAATAAATTAAGCGCTGACTCAGCCCCCATTACTCCACCACTAGTTTTTTCCCCCTTTCCTTCTAGTAACCTTTTGAAAACATGTTTCCCTTTTTTTTCACAGTTCTCCACCACCAGCACATCTTGCTATAGTCAGACCCACTAAACTCTTCCTACCTCTTCTCCACTTTGTATCAAAATGCAGCACAGGGATCTGTATTCAAAATCAGAGCTAAATCTTGGACCATGAGAAGAAAAATAAACCTCAGCCTATATATGGAACACCCTGTGGAACGCCCTCCCATCAGATTTCAAGGAAATAAACAACTATCTGACTTTTAGAAGATATCTGAAGGCAGCCCTGCTTACAGAAGTTTTTAATGACAGATGTTTTAATGTTGTGGGAAGCCGCCCAGAGTGGCTGGGGAAACCCAGCAAGATGGGCGGGATATGATTAATTTTAGTAGTAGTAGTAGTAGTAGTAGTAGTAGTAGTAGAATGTGGACTACTCAATTATTATAATCTCCAGGTCTTTAGGAGTGAGTTGCCTCCAAGCACATGCTTAGCCCAGAGATAACGTTCTGTCCATTCCCTAACAGGACAGCCCTGGTTTCCTCTCAACCTACCAATGATTGCCATGTATATTTCCATATATGTAAATTGTGGTATGTATTATTCTTACAATGTATCTTATTTATGGTCTTAGCTGCTCCAGAATTTGGATCTGGAAGGATGGGATACAAGAGGAATAATAATAATAATAACAATAATAATAATAGCAACAATACCTCAGCTTCTCTTTTCTAGGCTGATCGCCGAAGAACTGATGCTTTTGAATTATGGTGCTGGAGGAGACTCTTGAGAGTCCCATGGACTGCAAGAAGATCAAACCTCTCCATTCTGAAGGAAATCAGCCCTGAGTGCTCACTGGAAGGACAGATCCTGAAGCTGAGGCTCCAGTACTTTGGCCACCTCATGAGAAGAGAAGACTCCCTGGAGAAGACCCTGATGTTGGGAAAGATGGAGGGCACAAGGAGAAGGGGGCGACAGAGGACGAGATGGTTGGATAGTGTTTTCGAGGTTACCAGCATGAGTCTGACCAAGCTGCGGGGGGCAGTGGAGGACAGGAGTGCCTGGCGTTCTCTGGTCCATGGGGTCACGAAGAGTCGGACACGACTAAACGACTAAACAACAACAAATACCTCAGCTTCTCTTTTCTAGCAGATGATTCACGAAATAAAGGTCCCACTTTTTCTCTCCTTTCTAAAAAAAATAATGAGTACGGGGTGGGGGGGATGCACTTTTTTCCTTTGTCTGATGCAGTTTATCAATAAATTAATGGCATGGTTGCTGAGCTGATCCAAGTCCTTCCCCTCCAAAAACACCTGCTCTTAGGCCAGTTATGCATTGCCAAAAAAAGAGAAAGGTGAAAGGCATCAACCAAAAAAAGGAGGAGGGCAAAAGAGAACACTTTATTTGCATAAAGTGTACCTATGCAAAATGTAGAAATAATGATTATATTTTAAATGGAAATACAATACATCTCATCATAGTGTGGAAGACCTTGACTAGGTGACCTGTGCTCCTGCTCAGTCTGCTGTCGAGGTGCTAACTGTTAATGGGCAACTGCAAAGCCACCCTGCTCTCCCTTCTTAGGGTATCTGCAAATCAGACTTGGACTGGACAGTCCTTCAGAGAGAGCACTCTTTCAAAGAGATGGCATAAAGTAGGGCACATGGCCACCGTAGGCCAGACAGAGCACAACATGCATTTCCTGGTTCCTTGGAAAACTTAGCAGTTGCATTGGTACCTAAATTACCTTGGGAAGCTGGTGGAGGAGGGACTCCAATCTGGCATTGAGCATTGAGTGCTTAAAAGCCCTGTTGGCTCAGAACTCTTAAAAATAAAAAAAAAGTACACACAAAAACCCAATTGGCACGCACACAGCTATTGCTGAAAGCAAAGGCTGTATTTTCATCCTCAATAAAGGCAGCGGTGACAATCAGTGGGTCTAATTCAGTACAAAGGGCCACTATAAATATTTAAAGTCTCAAAAAGAATATTTGGATTATATACTCAGAATGCTGTCCAAGGAGATGGAGACACTGCTTAATTTTTAAAAGATGATGTTCCAGTGCACAGATCTACAGTGGGAATAAGAAACTCCATGGAATGCTCTTTAATTCTGCGATTGCAAGGAAAGACAGCAGTACTCAATGATGGGAGACAAAGGCTATAGTCTTCATTCTAGTATTTGAAACTGCAAAAAAAAGGCTCAGGAATGCATCTATTACATGTATATATTCATCTGTAAATCAAAATAACTACTCATATTTTCATTTATTATTTGACACCGGCCTTTAAAACAGCTCTGTTGGTTAAAATTGTTTCTTGGAGTAGAGGAAATGCTTCGTTAAAGGAAGGGTGTAGTTACAAAAACACAGCATGTACAACAGATTTTTCTCCTGCTAACTACAGTGGATTGGAGCTATAGGGAGAATTGTACAAGGATAATTCTAAGGTAATAAAAAACAGAGGCTCATATCCCCTTTGAGTTGTTTCCTATTCCAAAACATGCTGCAAAAGGAAGAAGGAAGAAGAGTTTGGATTTGATATCCCGCTTTATCACGACCCTAAGGAGTCTCAAAGCAGCTAACATTCTCCTTTCCCTTCCTCCCCCACAACAAACACTCTGTGAGGCGAGTGGGGCTGAGAGACTTCAGAGAAGTGTGACTAGCCCAAGGTCACCCAGCAGCTGCAGGTGGAGGAGCGGAGAAGCGAACCCGGTTCCCCAGATTACAAGTCCACCGCTCTTAACCATTACACCACACTGGCTCCGGTTGGGAAAGGGGTGTTTGTACTGAGCAGGAATGGTC
This sequence comes from Podarcis cretensis, assembly GCF_951804945.1. Lineage (NCBI taxonomy): Eukaryota > Metazoa > Chordata > Lepidosauria > Squamata > Lacertidae > Podarcis > Podarcis cretensis. Next base: position 7,823,548 of record NC_137171.1, read on the forward strand.
ACCCAAAGGAATGCTGGTGTAGTTAGATCATTTCAGACCAGGAGTTGTGGAATTTCTTGGTTTCTCAGGCCTGATCCTTATTAGGATCAACTTTGCCAGTCAAATTTGCCAGGAGAGCAGAGATGACACTTTGTAAAAAAGCCCTTGCACAGCTTTGCAAGTCTAACCCCCTCCACCTTTAAACTCCAAAAGTTTAAAAGGGGGTCATGGGAAGACTTGCAACAGGGAAAGAGAGAGAGAGATGGGGCAATATAGAAACTAACATTCGAAGATTGTTCACCAAGAAACATAACGGATGTACTGATGTTGCTGCAAATTTTATTTGGGTGGGTTACAATATTAAAACACAAAAATACATCCCATACAAACAAAACATAAAGGTAAAGGTAAAGGTACCCCTGCCCGTACGGGCCAGTCGTGTCCGACTCTGGGGTTGTGGGCCCATCTCGCTTAAGAGGCCGGGGGCCAGCGCTGTCCGGAGACACTTCCGGGTCACATGGCCAGCGTGACGAAGCTGCTCTGGCGAGCCAGCACCAGAGCAGCGCACGGAAACGCCGTTTACCTTCCCGCTATAAAGCGGTACCTATTTATCTACTTGCACTTTGATGTGCTTTTGAACTGCTAGGTGGGCAGGAGCTGGGACCGAAAGACGGGAGCTCACCCCGCCGTGGGGATTTAAACCGCCGACCATGCGATCGGCAAGCCCTAGGCGCTGAGGTTTTACCCACAGCGCCACCCGCGTCCCAAAACAAAACATACATACAAGCAAAAACAGACCAATAGTCCCCAAACACACGGTTTAAAAGGCCATAGATCAGGCTTCCTCAACCTCGGTCCTCCAGATGTTTTGAGACTGCAATTCCCATCATCCCTGACCACTGGTCCTGCTAGCTAGGGATCATGGGAGCTGTAGGCCAAAAACATCTGGAGGGCCGAGGTTGAGGAAGCCTGCCATAGCTTGTTTAACCAGCCAAAGCCCTGGTTCTAGAGAAACCCTTTCACCGGATGCGCAAAATGTAGCAAAGGCACAAGGCGAGCCACATTGGGGAGAGCATTCCACAAGTGGGGAGCCACTGAAGAAAAGACCCATTCTCATGTTGCTACCTTCCAGACCTCTTGTGGAAGAGGCACACAAAGAAGGGCCTCGGGTGATGATTGCAAAGTCCAGGTTGGTTCATATGGAGAGAGGCAGTTCTTGAGGTCCTGAGCTATTTAAAGCTTTATAGGTCAAAACCAGCACTTTGAAATTAATCAGCAGCTGGTGCAGCAACCTAGCCTCTGAATTCTGAACCAGCTGAAGTTTCTGAACCATTTTCAGAGGCAGACCCAAACATAACGTGTTGCAGTAATCTAACCTAGAGGTTACCAGAGCATAGACAACAGTAGTTAGGCGATCCCTGTGCAGACAGCGGTATAGCTGGGCCACCAGCCAAAGCTGATGGAAGGCACTCCAGGCCACTGAGGCCACCTGAGCCTCAAGCAACAGCAAAGGATCCAGAAATATTCCCAAACTGTTTGCCCACTCCTTCAGAGGGTGTGTAATCCCATCAAGCACAGGCAACATCCCAGCCATCTGGTTTAGGAAACCCATCTGTGTCAGTCAGATGGACAGCATATAAATAATAAATTGTTATATTATTATAATCATCAGCATATTTGATAACAACGTACTCCAAAGCTCCAGATGACCCAGCTCAGGGTTTCATGTAAATGTTACACAGCATGGGGGATAAAATCGAGCCCTGAGGAACCCTACATTGAAGGCTCCACAGAGCCAAAGAGCACTTCACAAGCATCACCCTTTGCAAATGAGCATGGAACCACCATAAAGTGCTGCCACCCACTTTTAACTCAGGCAATCGCTCCACAAGGATACCATGTTTGACGGTATTGAAAGCCACTAGGAGGTCAAGGAGAATTAACAAGGACACCTTTCCCCTGTTCATTCTTCTGACAGAGGTAACCATATTGGATGGCCAAAGCAGTTTCTATGCCAAAACTGGGCCTAACCCCCAATTAAAACAGATCCTGAAAATCGGTTCCTTCCAAGAGCACCTGGATCTGGTCCAGGACCACCCACTGAAGAACCTTGTCCAAGAAGAGGAGATTGGCAACTAACCAGGCATTATTTATGTTCTCTGGATCCAGTTGAGGAGTGGTTTCACCACTGCGTCCTTCAAGCAGGCAGGGACCACTCCCTCTCTCAATGAGGCATTAATCACCTCCTTGGCCCAGCCAGCTGCCCCCCTGCTAGTTTTTATCAGCCAAGAGGGGCAAGGATCCGGAGCGCAAGTTGTTGCCCTGACTGATCCAAGCACCTTGTCCACATCCTCAAATAAAACTTATCCAACATAACAAGACTAGACAGTAAAAGGCCCCATACTACTCGGGAAAGCTCTGCTATACAGCTCAATGAGGATGCAATGGAGGCAGCAAAATACAGTGGTACCTCGGGTTAAGTACTTAATTCGTTCCGGAGGTCCGTTCTTAACCTGAAACTGTTCTTAACCTGAAGCACCACTTTAGCTAATGGGGCCTCCTGCTGCTGCTGCGCCGACGGAGCACAATTTCTGTTCTCATCCTGAAGCAAAGTTCTTAACCTGAAGCACTATTTCTGGGTTAGTGGAGTCTATAACCTGAAGAATACGTAACCTGAAGCGCATGTAACCCGAGGTACCACTGTATGCCTTCTTTGCTACCTTCACTGCCACTAGGTGAACCTCACCACTGTTTGCTTGCAAATAAAAGTTGGCTTTCCCTATGAGAGCTTATAAGCAACACCCACAAGTGCACTGACAGCCACTAACTGGTGCTGTTGTGCTGCAAAGGTTTCAGTGATGCTATTTATGGTTGCAGAACCTGTGAGAATTCTGGCATCTCGAAAAAGCAGTTGAGGTCTACGGAATCCATAAAGCTGATGGGCTGTTTCAACTAATAACAGCTTTGGAAGAATGAGATGTTAGGACTTCTCCACCATCATTTTCCCTACCTGCCATCACTCCCTTCTCTTCCCACATCCCACTGTTGCCTTTCCTGAGAATTTGTTTGCTCCTGCTCTGAGGCTGAATCTGCTTTGATTTCTTCTCTCGCTACAGCTGAAAGAGCTAGTTCAGTCCATCTATTTCTCATTAAACATGGTGGATTTGTGCTGACCTGGGTGATAACTGTGGTTCAGCATGAACTTGGACAGGGTCATTACACGTCCCCTCATCATCTCTTCCAGATAACTGTGGGCATAATAATCTTACAACATTTGGGGCTTCTTAATAGGGGGGGTGTCAGTGAGCAAGGGGGGACATAATAGAAGTGTATGAAATTGCACACTGGGTAAAGACAGTGGAAAGATAGAAGCTTTTCTTCCTTTTGTAGAACCCAGGGACCTCAAGTGGTGATTGGGTTTCAGACTTCCCTTCTGCCTTGCACTTAGTCTGTAAGGTAAAAGTAAAGGGACCCCTGGCCATTAGGTCCAGTCGTGCCCAACTCTGGCGTTGCGGCATTCATCTCACTTTATTGGCCGAGGGAGCCGGCGTACAGCTTCCGGGTCCTATGGCCAGCATGGCTAAGCCGCTTCTGGCGAACCAGAGCAGTGCACCGAAATGCCGTTTACCTTCCCGCCGGAGAAGTACCTATTTATCTGCTTGCACTGTGTGCTTTCGAACTGCTAGGTTGGCAGGAGCAGGGATCGAGCAACGGGAGCTGACCCCGTCGCGGGGATTCGAACCACCGACCTTCTGATCAGCAAGTCCTAGGCTCTGTGGTTTAACCCACAGCGCCACCCGCATCCACTTAGTCTGTAGTTTGGTGCAAAATGCTTGTCTCCACCTAGTCAGGCATTCTGAACAACCGGGACCAGGCCAACGCTTCTAGGAAACCGACAAGGAGGACATGAGGCCAGTTGTTGTTTTGGCCTCTGGTGTTGTGCCTCTGAATATGGGGGTTCAGCTTAGTCATCATGCCTAAAAGAGGTTCCCATGGGCAGCCCCTTCATCTGCCCCACCTGCAATAAAACACGTCTCTCCTGTACTGGGCTCTACAGCCACAGCAGGCGCCGTAAGTCTCATACCATTTGACTTCACCCAGAAAGGTGCATTGTGTCCTGAGACAGATGGATGCCAATCAGCCTGGGATAGAGCAGTTAGGTGGGACTAAAGGGTAGCGTGAGAGAAGCAGTTTGGCTGGGAAGGGGATGGCTGTAGCCTCTGGCTGTCTCTCAACTTAGCTTACCCACCTCTAAAGTGAGAACTAGTCTCCTGACGTGTTTGCTGTTTTTAAGTACTATAAATCGCACATTTCACTACGCTGCACTGTAAGGGTTGAAGCTCAGTGGTACAGTACTTGCTTTGCACTCAGAAAAGGTCATCAGCATCTGGTCCCTGACATCTCTAGGTAGATTGGGCTGCAAAGAAAATGTAGAGAGGTGCCCCTCTGTGTAGACTGCACTGAGCTGGATGGAGCAGTGGCCTGACTTGGCAGTGGCTTGTCTCCCTATTTAATAATATTAAACGGTAATATTGAGACATGTTACAAAACTCCACCCATCACATCTTGGATAGTGAATGTGGCATGTACTGCTATAGCCCTAAGACCAGCAACAGAGATGATTCTGGATGGAGTATCTGACTCTCTGCTGCACTGTTGCTGCTACACATGAATTCTGGCAACAGACGAGAAAATACCAGAGAAACTTTCTGGCCAATATATGCTTACATTCACTTTATAAACCAGTTTAAGCATAAGCAAGTCTAAAGCATACGTATGACAATCCTTTTTGTCTGTGAACATAAGTAGAATGACAAAAAACTTTTGTTTGACAAAAGAACTTTCACACAGACATAGCATAGTGGCAACAAAGGATAAAAACAGCACCTGTATGTCAAATCCAAAGCATTTTATCGTGTAGGAACCTTCGCCTGAAAGCCTCAGCGCCTAGGACTTGCCGATCGAAAGGTCAGCGGTTCGAATCCCTGCGGCGGGGTGCGCTCCCGCTGCTCGGTCCCAGCGCCTGCCAACCTAGCAGTTCGAAAGCACCTCCGGGTGCAAGTAGATAAATAGGGACCGCTTACCAGCGGGAAGGTAAACGGCGTTTCCGTGTGCGGCTCTGGCTCGCCAGAGCAGCGATGTCACGCTGGCCACGTGACCCGGAAGTGTCTCCGGACAGCGCTGGCCCCTGGCCTCTTAAGTGAGATGGGCGCACAACCCCAGAGTCTGTCAAGACTGGCCCGTACGGGCAGGGGTACCTTTACCTTTACCTTCTTTATGCTTTCCCCAGAAATGGCAACTTTGTCAGTTTCTCCCAGGAACCGGGAAGGAAATCTGTGCTGGTGACATTGAAAAGGGTCACACAGTTCTGTACGGGGAGAACTTTGAAGAGAGTGTGGGACAGTATCTGATTTGCATGCAGAAGGTCCCAAGTTTAACCCTTGACATCTCCCGGTAGGGTTGGGAGTGTCTCCTGTCTGAAAATCCTGGACAGTCACTGCCAGTCAGTGTAAATCATACTGAGCAAGAGGCACCAGCGGTCTGACTCAATACAGAGGTTCATTCTTAACTCGAAACCGTGCTTATCCTGAGGTGCACTTTCACTAATGGGGTCTCCTGCTGCCGCCCCACCCTCGCCCCATGATTTCCGTTCTCATCCTGGGGCAAAGTTCTCAACCCATGGTACTACTTCCAGGTTAGCGAGTTCGTAACCCAAAGTTCATAACCCGAAGCATTTGTAACCCAAGGTACCACTGTATGAGGCAGCTTCCTATATTTTCAGAATGTGAAGAAAACAATCCCCAAATTTATACAACCCTTGTGGGGTACAGGTGGACTTCTGCACAACAGGAGGAGGGGCACTGAATATTCACTTTGCACAACGCACCCCTGAAATCTGAGACCTCAAGATCTGCGACTGCTCGTGGGAGTCCATTCCACTGTCACACAGCTCTGTCACAAAATTCTTCCCGATGTTCAGTCAGAATCTCCTTTCCTGTAACTTGAATCCATTGGTTCGGATCCTACCCTCCAGAGCAGCAGAAATGTGCCTTAAGTGAGACCTAAGAGGGTTAACTAAGAAACCTCCAGCTCCTCAGCCCTTCTCTCTTTGAGTAACCTAAGCAAGTTGCTAGGCGCAGACCCTGCAAGAAAGCATGAGTGGGGAAGCTGTGGCACTTCAGATGCTGTTGGATTTCAGCTCCCATCAGTCCAACATGCGATTAGCCACCATTGCAATGAAAGAACAATAATACTGGTCTACCTGATGGCCATGGGACGCGGGTGGCACTGTGGGTTAAACCACAGAGCCCTAGGACTTGCCGATCAGAAGGTCAGCGGTTAGAATCCCCGCAAGGGGGTGAGCTCCTGTTGCTCAGTCCCTGCTCCTGCCAACCTAGCAGTTCGAAAGCACGTCAAAGTGCAAGTAGATAAATAGGTACCGCTCCGGCGGGAAGGTAAACGGCGTTTCTGTGCGCTGCTCTGGTTCATCAGAAGCAGCTTAGTCATGCTGGCCACATGACCCAGAAGCTGTCTGCAGTGGACAAACACTGGCTCCCTTGGCCAGTAAAGCGAGATGAGCACTGCAACCCCAGAGTCAGCCACGACTGGACCTAATGGTCAGGGGTCCCTTTACCTTTACCTTTACCTGATGGCCAACCTGGAGGAGCTGTTGTAAAGTTTACTGAAGCAATGTTTATGCAATACTTTGAGTGTTAGGAAAGTACTATTCAAATGCTATTTTTACCGACTGCAGAACAAAAAGCTGGGTAGAAATGTGGGGGGATTAACACAGCACAAATGTTGCAATATTAGGCTGGTGTGTCAAAGCAGTGGTATCTCAACAGACACAGGGTAAACCCACAATCCAGCACAATAGCTCTTGACTTTTCATTCTTCTACTGACTGCAAACCCTTCAGTTCCTTTTGGAGCCCGTTTGTGCTGCCAAAGCTCATCCCGAAGAGTCTGGGTTTGCGGAAATAACAACTGTGCAAAGGCATGTTCAGCACAGACACCCAACAGGTAAATAAATCCCAGCTAATGAGTGTGTTTGTATGTGTGAATTGAAAAAGAGGCTATATGTAGACAGACTGATCGATCACCAACAAAATCAGCCTGGATGAAACAGTTTGGTGTTACAAAGGGGATTTTAGCCAGTCATCCCCCACCTTAGAAAAGAGTGTCCCGCACTTTGGAGACGAAGAAGGGTTCACCTTTGTCTCTGGAAGCGATTGGTGAGCTTAATAAAAGCAGAAGCCTTCCAGTAATGCTTATTGTGTGTGTGTACACACACGCGCGCACACAAGGCAGAGCGAGCGAGAGCGCAGAAGATGACGCTAGCCCCGATCCCTGGATATTTTGGATCCAAGAGATCGCCTGACGTCGCGAGTCTCTCCAAGAGCTCGCCTGCTCCCCGTGCAAAACAGGTATCCTCGGAACTGTTTTTCGGCTCGAAAGAACGGGCGGCCCCCATTCCCCGTTAGAGCAAGATCCGAGGTTGAGGTGCCCAGTTCCTGGAATAAAGCAGGGTGTGTGTGTGCGCGCGCGCGCGTGTGCGTGTGCGCGTTTTCCTCCGGGAGGAAGCCGGGGCAGCTTCCCCTTCGCATCCATCCCTCCATCCACCCCGCCGGCCCGTCCCCCTCTCCCCGGATCGGACCCGCAGCCGCGCGCCCCATCCCTTCCCTTCCTCTCCCGGTCTTCTCGGCGAGGCGCACGGCTCTGCCGCAGTGAGCTGCCTCCTTCCCCCGGAGCGGGCTGCACCAAGCGCCGAGCCCCAGCCAGCATCCTCCAGCCTCGCCCGCGCCCGGGGCGCACGGGAAGGTGACATTGCGGCAGCAGCGCCAGGAGACGCCCCTTCCCCCGAGGAGACCTTCGCCTGCCGGCCGCCTTACCTGGTACCTGAGCAGGCAGTCGGGCTCGTTGCTGTCGGCGGGCATGGCTGGCTGGCTGGCTGGCTGGAGCCGGGCGAGCAGGTGGCCGGAGCTGCTTCGGAGCGGGGGCCCCGTCGAGCGGCGCGCAGCACGGAGTGGGCTTCGCCCTCCGCGGCTCCCAGCGACTCCCCGGAGGAGCCCAGTCACGGGCGCCTGCTGCCCGCCGCGCCCCGCACCATCCCCTCCGGCCGCGGCAAGCAGCCAATCCCAAGCCAGGGATTTTAGCCGCGGGGGGGGGGGGTAGAGAGGGGTGGGTGGCTTTTTTTTTTTGGACGGGGTTTGGGGGTGGGCAGAGAAAAAGGGCGGGGGGGGCTTCGCAGCAGCGGAGAATCCGGGGAGACGCAGGCGAGGCGGGCGGGGGGCGCGGAATGGGGGGGGGCGCGAGAGAGTGGGAGGGGAAATGGAGGAGGGGGAGCGGGGAGGAGGAGGAGCTGGGAGGGAGGGGCGCGAGGCAGGTGATGGCCAGGGCCGGATTTAGGTTTGATGCGGCCCTAAGCTACTGAAGGTAATGGGACCCTTTATATGTCCACCTGTCCTTTGTCAACAACAAATTGTCGCTGTTTTTTGTGTGTTGAATATATGCTATATATGATTATTTATGGATCTAAATAGGTATCTAAAGCCATTTGCACGTAACCAAATATGTATTTTATCAAAGTAATTGTTGAACTGAAATGCAATTAAGAAGAAGTGTATTAATAGTGAAATACAATGAAGAAGAAGCATATTAAGAGTGAAATAATTATTATTAAGCTCTAACTTAAAGTGATTTTTTTATTCCTAACAAACTTAATAATGCAAAAACATTGGCATTTGGCAAGAACAAAAGTTCCTTTAGAAACACAATTCACAAAGACTCGTAATCTAGTCTCTAGAAACTTGCTATACCATGAAATAATAATAGTGAACTAGTGATATTTTAGGGAGCAGGCTAGCAGGCGGGGCCCATTACTTACACATCATAGGAGCCTACACAACACAAAACACTGTTGTTGTATGTAGGTTTTATTTGTTTTTGATCTTGATCTTATATTTTAGAAATGTACATCCTGCTTTTTTTTCCTTTTTTGGGGGGGCACTCTCTTGGGGCCCTAAGCTATAGCTTGTTTAGCTTGTACATAAATCCAGCACTGGTGATGGCGGAGAGGAAAAGGCGGGAACAAGGGAAGAAGAAGAAGAAGAGTTTGGATTTGGTATCCCGCTTTATCACTACCCGAAGGAGTCTCAAAGCGGCTAACATTCTCCTTTCCCTTCCTCCCCCACAACAAACACTCTGTGAGGTGAGTGGGGCTGAGAGACTTCAGAGAAGTGTGACTAGCCCAAGGTCACCCAGCAGCTGCATGTGGAGGAGCAGGGAAGCGAACCTGGTTCACCAGATTACGAGTCTACCGCTCTTAACCACTACACCACACTGGCTCTCTAGGGAGGGACAAGGCTCCCTGAGGGGTAGGATCCAAGGAATGTGATGGGGCCAAAGCAGGAGGTTGGAACAGGCGGAGGCTGAGAGGAAGTGAGGCTCAACAGACAGGTGGTTGCGAAGGCAGAAGAGGAAGCTTGCTTTCTTTCTTTCTTTCAATCATTTTTTAAATTTGTTTTACATAAAATTATACACAATAACTGCAACCATTCCAAAACAGAAAAACAAAAAAGGTTCTCTCGAACCTTCAGACCTCCTTCCCTCCCTCTCTGCGTTCCAATTCTAAAGATTTTTTATTTTCCCTGCATACTTTACCGTTATCCATCTATTATATAATTATATATAACCAAAGTTCATTTCACTTTACAAGTGTCATTGTATCCCTGCCAATGATTTTAATTGTCTACAGTGGTGTTTTAAGTATGTTATAAAGTTATTCCAGTCTTTTAAAAATACTTGGTCTTCCTGGTTTCTGATCTTTCCCATCAGTCTTGCCATTTCTGCATGTTCCATCAACTTGGTCTGCCACTCGTCTCTGGTCTTCTTCTTTCCATCTCTGAGCTAGAAGCAATCTCACTGCCATCATTGCATACATAAACAGTCTTTTATTTTCTTTTGGTAGTTCCTCTCCTATTATACCTAACAGAAAAGCCTCTGGTTTTTTCACAAAAGTTTTCTTGAACATTTTCTTTAACTCATTATATATCATTTCCCAGAAAGCTTTTCCCACTCCACAGGACCACCACATATGATAAAAAGTACCCTCTTTTCCTTTACATTTTCCAGCACAAATTTGAGCTGGTTCCATAAATTTTTGCAATCTTACTCGGTGTTAAATACCAACGGTACGTCATTTTCATATAATTTTCTTTCAACAAACAGCAAGCTGTGAACTTCAAATCCTCTTTCCATAGCTTTTCCCATGATAGAAGTTGTATATTATAACCAAAGTCTCTTGCCCAGTGTATCATCACTGATTAAACTGACAGAAGAGAAACCTTCCTTGAGTTGCCTGGGGCAAGATCAAGTGACTAAGAAATTTAATAAAGAATAATGCTAACACAAGAAGCCCGCCAGGGGAACCAACTTGAATAAAAAATAGGGGGGGGCCTCAAGTAAACCCCTCCCCACATAACTGATCACATTACGTGGACACGCACAGCATTGGAATGGCAATGCCCATCAGCTTTGGGGCTCCCGCAAATATTTTATTGAGGGAGGCAAAGACCCCTCGGCCCCCAGGAATTGATTCCTATGAAGCCCACAACTTACGCAGGGGTTACGTTCAGGGGTGCTTTCTGGGGATACCTAAGGGTACCCATTACTGGCATCTCTCCCTTTTTTCCAATATTATAAGTGTGACACTTCTTGTAACAATTTCATGGTAGTACTGGCACCTTTTTATTTTTTTAAAAATAAAAGCACTGATTGTGCCTAAAGCCAAAATCACGTACAGTCAAAAACCCATTGGGTTCAATGGCAGGTGGGATTGCCAACGTCCTTTTTCCCAGAACCCCACCCCCTTACTGCCCCTATTTATTTATTTATCTTTGCCATGCACATAAAGCTGAATGCGCACAGGTTAAATGCACATACAGTGGTACCTCAGGTTACAGATGCTTCAGGTTACATGCGCATCAGGTTACAGACTCTGCTAACCCAGAAATATTACCTTGCTTTAAGAACTTTGCTTCAGGATGAGAACAGAAATCGGGCAGTGGCAGTGCAGCGACAGAGGGGACCCCTTTAGCTAAAGTAGTGCTTCAGGTTAAGAACAGTTTCAGGTTAAGAACAGACCTCCAGAACGAATTAAGTTCTTAACCCAAGGTACCACTGTATAAGTGGCGGGCTCACTGTACGGCCTTTCTTCAAAATTCACATTTCTCCTAATTTCACTATGGCATTCTCAAGCCAAGAAATGCGTGCCAAAAATGTATATGCCAAGGGTGAAGTATGCATAGAAATGTAACAGTGGGGTCCCACTGGTGCACTGAGACTTTTGTCTTCTGGCCTCCCCCTAAATCTGCTCTTGGGAATTCCCCCAGGGCTGATTTTAAGGGCACGTGGGAACGGGTGGCGGGGACAGGAGTGGAAGAGGACGTTCCTTGTTAGATACATAGCCTCAGTATCACAGAATAATGTGGTTGTCTGAATCTATCCTTCCTTTATGATGCATGAAAATGCAGAGAATCCAGCAACAAAATCCATAGGTGATCAAACAGAAATGGCTCCGACTGTGTGCACGTGTCTGGCAAACAGAATTTTTCACTCATTGTGACTAAATTCACTGATAAGCAGACTATAGCGTTGTACTTAACCTACTCTTCTGTGCACCCTTTGGAGAGCACGTTTTATCACAAAAGAATTACTAACAGGAAGCAGCGTGGGAGATAATCAGTAAGAGGAAACCTAGCTGTAATATGTTTCGCTATATGTTCTAGCAAGGCATATAAATAATGTGCCAAGGGAGATAGTTGTTTTCTGTAGGAGGATGTTTTCTGCTTTAGAATATTATGCCAAGGTATGCCACTGTGGTGTAGACAAACGCACAGATGACCAAAATAAAAAAAGATGCAGAAGAGGAAATAGTTGTGGGGTTGCTTTTGAGGATTTTGCCATTCGGTAATGTGGGTGACATCACCATGCCGACAAAGGTCCGTATAGTTAAAGCTGTGGTTTTCCCAGTAGTGATGTATGGAAGTGAGAGCTGGACCATAAAGAAGACTGATCGCCGAAGAATTGATGCTTTTGAATTATGGTGCTGGGGGAGACTCTTGAGAGTCCCATGGACTGCAAGAAGATCAAACCTATCCATTCTTAAAGAAATCAGCCCAGAGTGCTCACTGGAAGGACAGATCCTGAAGCTGAGGCTCCAATACTTTGGCCACCTCATGAGAAGAGAAGACTCCCTGGAAAAGACCCTGATGTTGGGAAAGATTGAAGGCACAAGGAGAAGGGGACAACGGAGGACAAGATGGTTGGACAGTGTTCTTGAAGCTACCAGCATGAGTTTGACCAAACTGTGGGAGGCAGTGGAAGACAGGAGTGCCTGGCGTGCTCTGGTCCATGGGGTCACGGAGAGTTGGTTCCTCTTCATCCTGGAGAGGAGTGACTAGTGGGGTGCCACAGGGTTCTGTCTTGGGCCCGGTCTTATTCAACATCTTTATCAACGACTTGGATGATGGAATCAAGGGCATCCCGATCAAATTTGCAGATGACACCAAACTGGGAGGGGTGGCTAACACCCCAGAGGACAGGATCACACTTCAAAACGACCTTGACAGATTAGAGAACTGGGCCAAAACAAACAAGATGAATTTTAACAGGGAGAAATGTAAAGTATTGCACTTGGGCAAAAAAAATGAGAGGCACAAATACAAGATGGGTGACACCTGGCTTGAGAGCAGTACATGTGAAAAGGATCTAGGAGTCTTGGTTGACCACAAACTTGACATGAGCCAACAGTGTGACGTGGCAGCTAAAAAAGCCAATGCAATTCTGGGCTGCATCAATAGGAGTATAGCATCTAGATCAAGGGAAGTAATAGTGCCACTGTATTCTGCTCTGGTCAGACCTCGCCTGGAGTACTGTGTCCAGTTCTGGGCACCACAGTTCAAGAAGGACACTGACAAACTGGAACGTGTCCAGAGGAGGGCAACCAAAATGGTCAAAGGCCTGGAAACGATGCCTTATGAGGAACGGCTAAGGGAGCTGGGCATGTTTAGCCTGGAGAAGAGGAGGTTAAGGGGTGATATGATAGCCATGTTCAAATATATAAAAGGATGTCACATAGAGGAGGGAGAAAGGTTGTTTTCTGCTGCTCCAGAGAAGCGGACACGGAGCAATGGATCTAAACTACAAGAAAGAAGATTCCACCTAAACATTAGGAAGAACTTCCTGACAGTAAGAGCTGTTTGACAGTGGAATTTGCTGCCAAGGAGTGTGGTGGAGTCTCCTTCTTTGGAGGTCTTTAAGCAGAGGCTGGACAACCATATGTCAGGAGTGCTCTGATGGTGTTTCCTGCTTGGCAGGGGGTTGGACTCGATGGCCCTTGTGGTCTCTTCCAACTCTATGATTCTATGATTCTATGATTCTATGATTCAAACTGTGGGAGGCAGTGGAAGACAGGAGTGCCTGGCATGCTCTGGTCCATGGGGTCACGGAGAGTTGGACATGACTAAACGACTAAACAACAATGCGGGTGAATAAAGAGAGACCCTACACATGTATAACAAGGCAGAGGGCTTTTGAGAATCTGTCAGACATGCCAAGGAATTCTGATAAGTTATTGGGCCATTTTTCTTGGAATTCCACAATTTTAATCTCCATTGTTGATGCTTGGAACACCATCTCTCCATACATCACCAGTGTAGTTTGTGTATCTGAAGATGTTGTTGGACTCCAACCCAGGATGCCAACTTGGACAAAAAAATTGGGGGGGCACATAAGCCCTGCCACGCATAATTGATCACATGGCATGCCGCGCACACACCATTTGAAAGGCAATGCTCATCAACTTTCAGGGGGTTCAGCCCCCTCAAATATTTTATGGGGTGCCCCTAGGAATTGGCTGCTATGAATCTGACTCCCATCAGCCCCAACCAGCAATGCCAATCAAGCATGATGGGAATTGTAGTAGTCCACAGGTTCTTCACCCCTGATGTATAGTGAATAGGAATAATACACAAACACACACAAACCCTTCTATGACACCATAACCCTATTTATAATACAGGAAAATTCATTAGCAGTAGGTTTGGGACTGACAGAGGGAAATATACATCTTAGTTATACACGTACAGTGTCTGACTCTTTGCGACCCCATGGACCAGAGCACACCTGGCCTCCAGCAGTTTGGTCCAACTTATGCTGGTAGCTTCGAGAACACTGTCCAACCATCTCGTCCTCCGTCGTCCCCTTCTCCTTGTGCTCTCCATCTTTCCCAACATCAGGGTCTTTTCCAGGGAGTCTTCTCTTCTCATGAGGTGGCCAAAGTATTGGAGCCTCAGCTTCAGGATCTGTCCTTCCAGTGAGCACTCAGGGCTGATTTCCTTCAGAATGGCTAGGTTTGATCTTCTTGCAGTCCATGCAAGAGTCCAGTCAAGAGTCTCCTCCAGCACCATAATTCAAAAGCATCAATTCTTTGGTGATCAGCCTTCTTTATGGTCCAGCTCTCACTTCCATACATCACTACTGGGAAAACCATAGCTTTTACTATACAGACCTTTGTCGGCAAGGTGATGTCTCTGATTTTTAAGATGCTGTCTAGGTTTGTCATTGCTTTTCTCCCTAGAAGCAAGGTGTCTTTTAATTTTGTGACTGCACGTACAGTTAATTTACTGCAAATTTAGCAGATTTGTGGAACATACACCTGCCAGCATTTGTTAGCCATGAGAGTTAAATTGAACCTCCATGTTCAGGTGCAGTCTACCTCTGGATACAGGTTGCTGGGACAGATAAAATGGGAAGGGTGTTGCATTCATAGCCTTCTTTTAGGATTCCTAGAGGCATCTGCTTGGAAACACAGTTCAGATGGATTATTGGGCTGTATTCAACCAAGTTAGAGTAGAACCATTGAAATTAATGGGCCAAAGTTAGCAATTTTCACTGATTTCAGTGGGTCTGTTCTGACTTGGACTAAATTGAATTGGTTGTGTTTAAAAGTACTCTTCTGACAATGACCCTATAAATAGCAATCGATCCAATGTCTTTTTTAAAAAAAAAACTGCTGACATATACTTTGAGCATTGTACTGTGTCTTTTTTCATTTCGGTCTGTAGGTATTCAGGGATGCTTGCAGATTACTACACAAATGGGATGAGAATTGATTGAAAAATGTGATTTCAGTCATATCAGGCTTTTTATACATCAAGCGCTGCAGATGGGGCTTTGTGTCTGTCATTCTTCAGTGCCTAAAATGAACATCAGTCAAACACGTCCTCACTCCAAGGTGACAACTACAGTGATTTCAGTGAGCCGAAACTAGAAAGCAGTAATGAGACACCGCCTACTCTTGGGCCTTGGTTTAAGACAAATTTCCTTGCCTTAAGGTTGTTTAAGGAAAAAAGGAACACTTGAGGCAACAATTTGAAGGTTCTCTTCCAGCATTGATGGCCTCGTCAGAGGTGACTAATGTTCCCTGTATGACATTTCAGTGTTGAGTTTCCAACAAAGCTAATTCTAAAAGGAAGAACAAGCATATGTGGTATTTAAAGATTTTGTCTGTGCACATGCACAGCGGGAGAACGTTCCAAAATGCCTCAGTGACTCAGGTGTGATGGCCAGAAATATCAGAAACCAACATATATATGCTTGCAAAAAGCACTTTAGTAATATGGCAACAGGAACAAGTAGATCCCAGTTAAGTCATAATTTTTTTTAAAAAAAGAAGAAGGCTGCCATTAATGTGAAAATAACTATGATTTAATATGAAAATATGTTCATGTTTAGAACTCCACTACAGACCAACAATGCCATATAGAGTAGCGTTCCCATATTTCAAAAAGTTAAGGCCAGGCAGGAAACACCAAAAGTTGTTGCTGAGCTTTTTTTTAGGAAACCACCAAAATGGTTGAGCTTTTTATAGACAAACCCCAAACAATTTTTTGATTAGGCCTTGCGGGTGGCACTGTGGGTTAAACCACAGAGCCTAGGACTTGCCGATCAGAAGGTCAGCGGTTCGAATCCCCGTGACGGGGTGAGCTGCCGTTGCTCAGTCCCTGCTCCTGCCAACCTAGCAGTTCAAAAGCACGTCAATGTGCAAGTAGATAAATAGGTACCGCTCCAGCGGGAAGGTAAACGGCGTTTCCATGCGCTGCTCTGGTTCGCCAGAAGAGGCTTAGTCATGCTGGCCACATGACCCGGAAGCTGTACGCTGGCTCCCTCGGCCAATAAAGCGAGATGAGCACTGCAACCCCAGAGTCAGCCACGACTGAACCTAATGATCAGGGGTCCCTTTACCTTTACCTAAGATCCAGGGCAAAGTGCCACCTTTGGGAAATTTTCCCTAGACATCAATTCCACCTTTGAAATCCCAGTAACCTATGACAGCCCTAATGTAAAGTGTCTGGGACTTTGAATCCTTGTATGGAGCAACCTCCCTTTTGATTTTAAATCCAGCCCACCTTTCCAGCTTAATCCCTTTCTTCAGAATAGACACCTGGTCTGAATTAGTTAGCTGTTTTCGTTCAAATCCTTTAGGAACCCTGAGCCATTTTAAAAAGTAATTTCCAATTGTCTGTCTTGACCACTTCACTTACAGCAGAGATATACCAATTGCTATTGGTTCAAACTACTAAACTCAGTCTCGGCAAAGAGGCCATATTTTGTTGTCTGATCTGAAACCCTAGACTACTCCACAAGGAAAGGAAGCTTTGAACTATCCTAGGAGCTAGGATTATGCTTTTGCTGTTACTGTCAATTGGATCCGATAGTATTGGAACTCAGTTTTTTTTTGAGGAATTATGGAAGCCTGCTGCTGCCCTCTCCTGGACCAATGCATTGTGATGCTCTCAATTTTTTTGCCTCTTGGCAACGGAAGCAAATGACACCAGCTTACCAAAATGCCTCAATGGTGCTTTGGATGAAATATGAGAAGGCCAAGTTATATAGACTTTCAATGGCACATCTTTGTGGGTTTTTTGTGTATATTACTGAGGGTTTTTTTTTTTTTAATTGTTGTTGCTGTTGCTGTTTGTACTGCTAGTTAGCCTGAACTCAGGTCTGTAACTCGGAGGCTCTGCCCAGGCATCCAGATTGGGTCTCATCATTTTTTACTGCAATGCAAAATGTATTTCAAGACCCTAAGATATAGATCAGGGGTCAGCAAAATTTTTCAGCAGAGGGCCGGTCCACTGTGCCTCAGACCTTGTGGGGGGCCAGACTATATTTTGGGGGGAGGGAAATAAACGAATTCCTATGCCCCACAAATAACCCAGAGATGCATTTTAAATAAAAGGACACATTCTACTCATGTAAAACACGCTGGTTCCTGGACCATCCACAGGCCAGATTTAGAAAGCGAGTGGGCCGGATCCGGACCCCGGGCCTTAGTTTGCCTACCCATGCTATACAGTTGTACCTCAGGTTAAGTACTTAATTTGTTCTGGAGGTCCGTACTTAACCTGAAACTGTTCTTAACCTGAAGCACCACTTTAGCTAATGGGACCTCCTGCTGCCGCTGTGCCGCCGGAGCCCGATTTCTGTTCTCATCCTGAAGCAAAGTTCTTAACCTGAAGCACTATTTCTGGGTTAGCGGAGTCTGTAACCTGAAGCATAGGTAACCTGAAGCGTATGTAACCTGAGGTACCACTGTAGATTGTTTAGCTTATACGTAAATCTGGCACTGGCAAGTGGAGCCAGGCTGCTTGTTTGATTAGGGAGGTTTGCAGGCCAATGCACCTGCGGATCTTCTGGATTGCCATACAGATGAAACAATATCGCCTCCAAGATATGTCAGCTGTTGTGTGGATCCAATCTGTTCTCAGGAAACAAGCACAGCAGGGAGAGACGGGTGCTGACAGCTTGTCACATTTTGAATTTGGGAAGAAAGCACCTTCTATCCAAGAAGACAAGACTTATCTCTGCTTAGGAATCAAGAAAATGAGGTCATTCTAATTAAAGGCCTGAAGAGGAGCCAATAAAGGCAGACACGTGGATTTTGAATGAAGATTAATAATAACAGTAATAATATTCTAATGATTGCGTCCAAATTCCCCCAAATCCAACAGGCAAATATCCTGTGCAATCTATTCAATTTGCACAATTCTGTTGGCACTGCATAAACATTGAATAGTAATGTAATTCTTGATGCAAAATGAATGATTACTTACTAGCTAACTGGATATTTATATTATTAGGTGTGCTTACCTATTTGAAAAAAAAAATAGATACAGAGGTTACATACACTTCAGGTTACATACGCTTCAGGTTACAGACTTCGCTAACCCAGAAATAGTACCTCAGGTTAAGAACTTTGCTTCAGGATGAGAACAGAAATTGTGTTCCAACGGCGCGGTGGCAGGAGGAGGTCCCATTAGCTAAAGTGGTGCTTCAGGTTAAGAACAGTTTCAGGTTAAGAACTTACCTCCGAAACGAATTAAGTACTTAACCCGAGGTAGCACTGTATTTGGGGTAGGGGCTGTGGGAGTGTCATAAAACCTCAGGACTTGCAATGACTGGGGCCAAAAAGTATCAGTTAGTTTTTCTGGTTGTGTTCTTAGAGGATGGCTCTGGAATAGAAATGCAGAGAAATGCATTCTGGAACAGAACTGCAAAATCAAAAGTAGCAGGTACCATTCAGATGGGACAAAGCAGATGAAGTTGTAAAGTCTCCTGTCCTTTTATAAGATTCTCTAGGACCAGCCTGGCTTTCTGCTCTTTGCCTGTAGCCAGGAAATAAGTTGGTTGCCATTAAAGATGTGTAGCTCAGTCAATTTCCATTTCTCTCAGCTTCTCATTTTTTTCCAATCTTAAATTAAGTTTGTGGATTGTTATTTTTAAACCCTCATGAAAATTAATCAGCAGTTCAATGCAAATTTCTCCTAATGCAAGCCCAAATAAAAGTATGCAACTTTGCCCAATGTACATATTTTTGCACAGCAATTTCCCCATATGTAATGCATTTTTGCATGTTATTTTCACTAATATATGCATTTTAATGCACACTTTAATGTACACATTACTTGGCTGGAGAACTAATCACAAAATTCGGAGGAGTATGAATTTCAAAGGATGGCTGTGTTTCAGTTCATACATTGCTTTGGGAAGTGTGAATGTGAGCTGAATTGGATTTCTCTGGGCTAGTCACACTTCTCTGAAGTCTCTCAGCCTCACTCACCTCACAGAGTGTTTGTTGAGGGGAAGGAAGGGAAAGGAGATTGTTAGCCGCTTTGAGACTCCTTCGGGTAGTGATAAAGTGGGATATCAAATCCAAACTCCTCCTCCTCCTCCTCCTCCTCTTCTTCTTTTTCTTCTTCTTCTTCTTCTTGGAAACTTACCAGGAATGTAGAATTCAAGCCTAGACAGACTGAAAGGTGTAATAGTGAGAGGCTTACACAAGCCATCTGCTGTGCATGTTAAAAGGGGAATGTAAGCTCTGCTAAGTAAAGAAACTTGCTAACACAAGTTAGGAAGGATATTGATAAACAACATATCCTCTCCCGCCACCCTAAACATTCCCACAGAGACAGGAAAGTAGAAAACCACATTTTGCTCCAGTGTGGACAAGCCCTTTATAAGACTGCAGGTGGTACTGTAAGGTAGTACAAACAACTCTCACTGAGCCAGGCTGCTTGTGGGCTTGCCATAGAGGCATCTGGTTGGCCAATGTGAGAACAGAGTGCGGGACTAGATGGGTCTTTGGCAGGGAGGGCTCTTCCCATGTTCTCAGTTAATCTGCGCAGAACTTGTGGGTGAGCTTTCTTAAACCCCACAAAGTATGCACTTTCAGTTAATTCCGCTGCACACCATCTGAGTACTATTCAATGCGCCACCTGCTCAACTCATGTCCCAGCACCTATTTATCATGCAGTGTGATTCACACATCCAGCATTTGCACGAGATTGTCACTCGCTGCTCTCCTACCTTTCTCCCTCTCAAGGGCACAGCAGTAACCAATAGCTACAGATATATATGTGCCCCTGCCACATGCTATGTTTGCCGCCTTGGAGAGTTGTTTTCTCACTTGCCCAGCTGCTACTCAAGGCATAAGGACTGCCAGACGGAGACAGGTTTCAGCTGCCTCTTGGGAAATTGTGCTCAGCGTCCTATATACTAATAGCAAACACGTTCTCCGAAGGTGTATCCTTGTCGAGCCAAAATGACAGAGTCCTCACACAAGACAGGAGTATTTGCAAGCTTGGAGAAGCCCCAAGATCTGCAGGAGTGAAACATTCTGTAGTGAGACGGGAGCTAGATATTTACTTCTTTATATGATTTCTTACCTGCCGGGTGAGTTCCAACTATATAATCTACAGCGAATGGTGGGGAACCCTTTTCAGCCTGAGGTCACATTCTATTCTTGGCAACCATATGGCGGCCACATGACAATGGTGGAGGCAAAAATGGCTGGAGCAAGAAATTTAATTTTTACCTTTGTGCAACAGGGGCAGATCGGGCTCGTCCACTTGGGAAGCCAACCCATCCAGGAGAAGGAAAACTCTGACCCTAAACTTCCCCTGCCTTGTGGGATCTCTTTGGGAGAAGAAGGCTCAGGAGTGAACCCTACACAAACATTTTGTTGTTGTTTAGTCATTTAGTCATGTCCGACTCTTCGTGACCCCCTGGACCAGAGCACGCCAGGCACTCCTGTCTTCCACTGCCTCCCACAGTTTGGTCAAACTCATGCTGGTAGCTTCAAGAACACTGTCCAACCATCTTGTCCTCTGACGTCCCCTTCTCCTTGTGCTCTCCATCTTTCCCAACATCAGGGTCTTTTCCAGGGAGTCTTCTCTTCTCATGAGGTGCCCAAAGTATTGGAGCCTCAGCTTCAGGATCTGTCCTTCCAGTGCGCACTCAGGGCTGATTTCCTTCAGAATGGAGAGGTTTGATCTTCTTGCAGTCCATGGGACTCTCAAGAGTCTCCTCCAGCACCATAATTCAAAAGCATCAATTCTTCGGCGATCAGCCTTCTTTATGGTCCAGCTCTACTTCCATACATCTACACAAATATAGCTGTCAACTTTTCTCTTTTCTTGAGAGGACTCCTATTTGGAATAAGGGAATTTCCCTTTAAAAAAGGGAAACATTGACAGCTATGCACAAATCCAGAACAAAGTCCCTCAGATGATTGGATGACACCTTGTATGCCTCCTTCTGGAAACTCCTGCAGCTTAGGTAAAGGGAGCCCTGACCATTAGGTCCAGTCGTGGCCGACTCTGGGGTTGCAGCGCTCATCTCGCTTTATTGGCTGAGGGAGCCAGCGTACAGCTTCCAAATCATGTGGCTAGCATGACTAAGCCACTTCTGGCGAACCAAAGCAGTGCACGGAAATGCCGTTTACCGTCCCACCAGAGCAGTACCTATTTATCTACTTCCACTTTGACGTGCTTTTGAACTGCTAGGTTGGCAGGAGCAGGGACTGAGCAACGGGAGCTCACCCCATCGCAGGGATTCGAACCACCGACCTTCTGATTGGCAAGTCCTAGGCTCTGTGGTTTAACCCACAGCGCCACCCGTGTCAAATATATTGCTTTCCTTTGAGCCACACCAGTGAGGCTGAGAAGGCGGCCTTGTTGTCTGGGCAGCCCAGGAACTCCATACACCCTGCCCAGACTTGTGTACCAGGAAGCTCACTGACTTCACCCCTGGAGGCACACTCCATTGTTTCTCGAGATGAATGAATGCCAACAACAGTAGGCTAGTTTCAATGCGATCACTCACACACCCATATCTATTTTCCAGGCGTCATCAAAGTTTAAGGACAGATTCCAGCCAGGCAAAAACACTCAGGGGGTGTAAAGTGGG
The DNA here is from genome assembly GCF_951804945.1 of Podarcis cretensis. Classification (NCBI taxonomy): domain Eukaryota; kingdom Metazoa; phylum Chordata; class Lepidosauria; order Squamata; family Lacertidae; genus Podarcis; species Podarcis cretensis. The sequence continues at coordinate 7,845,338 of NC_137171.1, forward strand.
GGGGGGGGCTGGGGAGAGTTCCCAAGGCCAGATGCAGAGATACACAGAAGAGCATATTTAGCTACCACATATCAGGTCCCCACCCCTGACCTGCAGCTATCAAAACATATAAAGCAGCTGCAATGATTAAAATAAGTAAAACCGTTCCAATTGAAGCAGAACAGCAAATTCAGCATAAGAGGTGGGTATCCCACAAAACAAGGTACCTTCGCTGTCAAATGTGAAGGACAAGAAGGGCTGAGAAACTTGCAGAAACTTGAACTTTGCAGACAAAACTGCACAGTGAATACCGTTTCATTGCAGCAGGTGGCAGGAGTGACCCATTAAATCCTTCATAGTGAGATCAGGGAGCTGCAGCCCTTGACTCAGAGTCACCCAGTGAGCTTTCTTCCTGATTGGAGACTTTGAACGGCGCGCTCACAAGTTATAAACTCAATACAGAGCTAAGCATGCGTAAGCCTGTTCGATCTCAGTCGGCTTCAGCACATGGGTTGTGTCTTGAAATATAGGTTTAAAGTATCCTAAGTGTCAAACTAAATGTGCAGACATATTGGGTGTGTTCCTGGCAGGCTTAGAAAAGAACGGAACAGTCTAGGAAGCCCAGAAAAGGGCAGCTGACGGCTGTCTCTGTAAGCATAGACCATGGGTAGGCAAACTAAGCCCAGGGGCCAGATCCGGCCCAATTGCCTTCTAAATCAAGTACGTTTCCGAGCACAATTCAAAGTGTTGGCGCTGACCTTTAAAGCCCTAAACGGCCTCGGCCCAGTATACCTGAAGGAGCGTCTCCACCTCTATCGTTCTGCCCAGACACTGAGGTCCAGGGCTGAGGGCCTTCTGGCGGTTCCCTCACTCTGAGAAGCAAAGTTACAGGGAACCAGGCAGAGGAGGGCCTTCTCAGTAGTGGCTTCCGCCCTGTGGAATGCCGTCCCACCAGATGTCAAAGAGAAAAATAACTACCAAACTTTTAGAAGACATCTGAAGGCAGCCCTGTTTCGGGAAGTTTTTAATGTTTAATAGGTTATTGTATTTTAGTGTTTTGTTGGAAGCTGCCCAGAGTAGCTGGGCAGACCCAGACAGATGGGCAGGGTATAAATAAATTGTTGTTGTTGTTGTTGTTGTTGTTGTTGTTGTTGTTGATAATAATAATAATAATAATAATAATCTGGCCTGCGGATGGTCTGGGAATCTGTGTGTTTTTACATTAGTAGAATGTGTCCTTTTATTTAAAATTCATCTCTGGGTTATTTGTGGGGCATAGGAATTCATTCATTTTCACAATAGAGTCTGGCCCCCCACAAGGTCTGAGGGACAGTGGACCGGCCCCCTGCTGAAAAAGTTTGCTGGCCCCTGACATAGACCTTCCATGGATGGAGGAGGCCCTCACAAGATTGAGCAAGTCACAAAGTCACTTTATGAAGGAGGGAAGTTTCCAGGCTGGTGTATAAGGGTGTGGGCAGACGCTGAGTGTTGCCTGCGGCATCAGTCTTCATAAGACCTCTTTCTATGCCCAAATCTAAAGCCTCCGGTCCACCTATAGTCTCATGCTGCCTTTTCCCCACAAGAAAACAACAAATGGAAAAGCAAAACGAGAACAACCACATTCTGGAGATATTTGCTTGGCACGCTGCATATTTATTTTCTGCTTTTATCTTGGAATTAGAAATAAAACGGGGGGGGGGGGTCTGTTTCTAGTGGTGGTCAGAGGCCTTGTACAATGGGATCCTGATCTACAATAACAAAGGTTTTCCTTGAAAAACTGGACCGGATTATTGAAAAGCCAAGAGGGACACTTTCTGTGGCTTTGTAGAAAATGGAAAGGAAGGAAGTGTTGCAGGAAATAAAGAGAGAACATAAAAGGCATACTAACTCTATTGCAAAATGATTCCTAAAACCTCTGGCTGACCAGGATACAAGGCCAGTGTGCTGACTTCAGTGATGTAGATCACTTGCTACAGCCCTAGACAAGATCGTGCCCTGGCTGACATGGATTCCAGATTATATCCTTGAGCTGACATGTCAAGTCTTTGCAACAGAGCCTGACAAGCCAATTTGGTTTCTGTGCACAATCGGTAGCCAAGGAGGAAGTTCTGGAGGAGCTTAAAAGAAAAACTGAAATGTCAATGTTTTGTGCCGTGACAAAGTTGCAACACAAAAGTCAAACTCTGATCTGCTCCAGAAGGAAACGGATCTTCCGTGACTGATCTTTAAATATTGAGAAACCATTGTGTACCTGTGCGTTTCAACAGTTGGCAAGAAAGACTTTGCCATTAGCCGTGACGTATACATGGCCTTTGGAACCTTAGCTGCAATAAATGTATGTAGGCAAATTATGACACTGACATGGGAGAAAGTTCTCATTCCACATTACTGAAATATCCTTTGCAAACAGTCACAGGAGCCAGGCATATCCTCCTGTGCTTCTAGGATTGCCAACTTTCCAACCAGGCACTGCAGCTATGCCATAAGAGTAGCTTACTTACCTCTGTGCCATGAGAAGCTTTTCCTGCCAGTTTCTGCAGACCAAGGGAAGTGAACATCTGGCTCTCTACTGAACTACAACTCCCATCATCCCTGGTTATTGGTCATGCTTGCTGGGGCTGCTGAGAATTGTAGATTGAGGTTGAATCCTGACAAGACAGAAGTACTGTTTGGGGGGGACAGGGGGTGGGCGGGTGTGGAGGATTCCCTGGTCCTGAATGGGGTAACTGTGCCCCTGAAGGACCAGGTGCGCAGCCTGGGAGCCATTTTGGACTCACAGCTGTCCATGGAGGCACAGGTCAATTCTGTGTCCAGGGCAGCTGTTTATCAGCTCCATCTGGTACGCAGGCTGAGACCCTACCTGCTTGCAGACTGTCTCACCAGAGTGGTGCATGCTCTAGTTATCTCCCGCTTGAACTACTGCTTGAACTACTCTACGTGGGGCTACCTTTGAAGGTGACCCGGAATCTGCAATTAATCCAGAATGTGGCAGCTAGACTGGTGACTGGGAGTGGCTGCCGGGACCACATAACACCGGTTCTGAGAGATCTGCATTGGCTCCCAGTACGTTTCCGAGCACAATTCAAAGTGTTGGTGCTGACCTTTAAAGCCCTAAACGGCTTCGGTCCTGTATACCTGAAGGAGCGTCTCCACCCCCATCGTTCAGCCCGGACACTGAGATCCAGCACCAAGGGCCTTCTGGCAGTTACCTCATTGCGAGAAGTGAGGTTACAGGGAACCAGACAGAGGGCTTTCTCAGTAGTGGTGCCCGCCCTGTGAACACCCTCCCTTCAGATGTGAAGGAAATAAGCAGCTATCCTATCTTTAAAAGACATCTGAAGGTGGCCCTGTTCAGGGAAGTTTTTAATATTTAACACTGTAGTGTTTTAAACACTTGATTGGGAGCCGCCCAGAGTGGGCAAGGCCAGATGGGCGAGCCAGATGGGCGAGGTATAAATAATAAATTATTATTATTATTATTATTATAGTTCAGCAACATCTGCAGAGCCAAAAGTTCCCCACCCTTGCTGCAGACCAAGAAATGCACAGCAGCACATGTAAGGAGGTGGTGATTCATTTAGTTGCGGGGAGGGGAGACACCGTTCTGATTCACATCACAAACTGAATGCAGCAGGTTTGCAGTTCAAACCTCCACATGTCTACTCAGAAGTAATTCTCACTGGGTTCGGTGTGTGCAGAGAGTCACAGTTGCAATCACATTTGTTGTTGTTGTTTTGTCATTTAGTCATGTCCAGCTCTTCGTGACCCCCTGGGACAGAGCACGCCAGGCACTCCTGTCTTCCACTGCCTCCCGCAGTTTGGTCAAACTCATGCTGGTAGCTTCGAGAACACTGTCGTCCCCTTCTCCTTGTGCCCTCCATCTTTCCCAACATCAGGGTCTTTTCCAGGGAGTCTTCTCTTCTCATGAGGTGGCCAAAGTATTGGAGCCTCAGCTTCAGGATCTGTCCTTCCAGTGAGCACTCAGGGCTGCTTTCCTTAAGAATGGATGTGTTTGATCTTCTTGCAGTCCATGGGACTCTCAAGAGTCTCCTCCAGCCCCATAATTCAAAAGCATCAATTCTTTGGTGATCAGCCTTCTTTATGGTCCAGCTCTCACTTCCATACATCACTACTGGGGAAACCATAGCTTTAACTATACAGGCCTTTGTTGGCAAGGTGATGTCTCTGCTTTTTAAGATGCTGTCTAGGTTTGTCATTGCTTTTCTCCCAAAAAGCAGGCGTCTTTTAATTTTGTGGCTGCTGTCACCATCTGCAGTGATCATGGATCCCAAGAAAGTAAAATCTCTCACTGCCTCCATTTCTTCCCCTTCTATTTGCCAGGAGCATAGATAAACACAAAAGCAGTTTGGATTATGAATTGTGGGCAGACAAATCAAATCTTTAAAAATGTGTTGTGAAATATAGAATGTACTTCAATGAAATGAGCTATTAACCTAGAGGAGAATGAAAATGTCAGGTATGAGCCACATACTGCTTTATAGGTCCTGTTTTGACAGGGCCCTTGAACACATCAGACTGAGAGGGCTTTCTCAATACTAGTGCCCAAATCATGGGATGCTCTCCCTCCTCCGGTTCAACGACTGCCAACCCTGATGGGTTTCCCGCGCCAGTTAATATTGTCCTTAATCATCTAGGCTTTAGGTTAATTGGTGGGAGGTCAACATGTCTGCCCACTCTGGACTTAACTTGTTTTTTTCATTTGCTGTTTTAAAGTTATATTGTTTTGAATCTGTATCAAGTTTGTTATGATGTACCATGCTCTGTGATTATATTTAATTAAGAGCAAGTTATAAATGTCTTAAATAAATAAATAGGCAGCCACCAAAGCCCCTTTTCAGCTCAAAACTCTTATGATAGATATTCACTAAAACAGAATTACATTTCACTATAAAGTTGTAGAAAAATGAAGTTCTCAAAATAACGCATTTTCTCCTTTCCCAAAGGCTAAGACCAATGGACAGAAGTTACGAAAAAGGAGATTGCGACTAAACATCAGGAAGAACTTTGTGGAAGCAAGAGCTGTTAGTGGACCAGAGAGATGGTGGACTGTACTTCATTGGAGGTTTTTTGAGCAGAGATTGGATGGCCATCTGTCATGTATGATCTACATGACATGGTTGTCCAGAGGAGGGCAACCAAAATGGTCAAAGGCCTGGAAACGATGCCTTATGAGGAACGGCTGAGGGAGCTGGGCATGTTTAGCCTGGAGAAGAGGAGGTTAAGGGGTGATATGATAGCCATGTTCAAATATATAAAAGGATGTCACATAGAGGAGGGAGAAAGGTTGTTTTCTGCTGCTCCAGAGAAGCGGACACGGAGCAATGGATCCAAACTACAAGAAAGAAGATTCCACCTAAACATTAGGAAGAACTTCCTGACAGTAAGAGCTGTTTGACAGTGGAATTTGCTGCCAAGGAGTGTGGTGGAGTCTCCTTCTTTGGAGGTCTTTAAGCAGAGGCTTGACAACCATATGTCAGGAGTGCTCTGATGGTGTTTCCTGCTTGGCAGGGGGTTGGACTCGATGGCCCTTGTGGTCTCTTCCAACTCTATGATTCTATGATTCTATGATCTAGTTGCGGTACCTGCATGGTCCTTCCAACTCTACAACTCTTTGATTCTATTATTCCCTCATACTGTAGTTATAAATCCCTGGGCACATCTGAAGCATTTTCATTAAATATTTTTACAACATTTTAAACCAGCCATCCGCAAACTCGGCCCTCCAGATGTTTTGGGACTACAACTCCCATGATCCCTAGCTAACAGGACCAGTGGTCAGGGATGATGGGAATTGTAGTCCCAAAACATCTGGAGGGCTGAGTTTGGGGGTGCCTATTCTACACTGAGCAACGATCATTACTCCCTGCTTAGGGTGCAATGGGAAGCTATGGTTAGTTGAACTATGGTTTCATCGCAATTCACAGAGAAGAGAAATGGGAAGGCGATGCACACAGAGGTGAAATTCTGGTGCATATCACAGCTTATTGAGCCAAGATGGGATCACCCAAACCGACTCATTGAGTAATCATGAGAGCACCACCTTCAGAAGGGCAACTCAGCAATTCATCAAGCAAACTAAAAATAGGATTCTGAGTCACCCTTTGTTCATGTTTGTGGCTCAGCAACCTCACACTGGCAAAGGTTTGTTGCAAGTTCACATTCTAAATGGGAACACACCTCCACCTTCCAGCATTCGTTTCCTGTATATTCCAAATTTTGAGTACAGTCCCAGACAAGAAGACAGCTAATTAAAGAACAACTGGAACCAGGAGAAAGAAAAATAGACAAAAAAAGGAGAAACCACGTTGAGCCTGGCTGCCAAATACTTTGAGAATAAGAGCCAGAATGCCTCCTAAGAAAAGTATGTGATGATGGGACATCAATCCCAGGGTTATTCCTGGGGAAAAGATGGTGGCTGCCTTCTCCCATGCCACCACCCGGAATGCTCCTGGTAAGAATGCATTGCCATCACGTAGTACCATTGCATGGGTCATTCTAGCTCTTGTTTTCTTTTCTTTTTTTAAAAAAAGATGTTATTCACAATTTCAACATAACAAATTATCAAAACATATCCTATTCATTATTTTTTCCCTTCCCCCCCCTCAAACCCTCCCTCTCCCCCCCCCAAGACTTCCCTCAGGTTCTCTCTCTGATTTCTCAGCACATATTATTCTCTGCATGTTATAAATGTATACACATCCTTACATTATCTATCTATCATATTATCAACCAATAAATTTGTGTATGTTTATTCAAAACCTGCCAAGGAGTCCAATTCATTTTGTTGTCTTTTTAGATAAATTGTAAAAAGCTCCCATTCTTCAAGTCACAGTTGTCCTTGTCCTGCAATTTGTATGTCAATTTAGCCAGCTCTGCATAGCTCATCAGTTTTTCTTGCCACTGTTCTTTCATTGGGATTTCCTCATTCTTCCATCCATGTGCTATCAAGACCCTTGCCGCTGTTGTAGCATACATAAATAAGTTCCTTGTTTTTCTTGGCAAGTCTTGTCCTACAATCCCTAACAGAAATGCTTCTGGTTGTTGTTTTTTTACAAATATCATTTTAAACATTTTTTTTCACTTCATTATATATCATTTCCCAAAAAAAATTAACTTCTCTACATTCCCACCACATATGATAAAAAGTCCCTTCTTTTTCTTTACATTTCCAACATGTATTTGACCCGGTTTTGTACATTTTTGCTATCTGTACTAGCTCTTAGTCCTTAGGTAAAGGTAAAGGTACCCCTGCCCGTACGGGCCAGTCTTGACAGACTCTGGGGTTGTGCGCCCATCTCACTTAAGAGGCCAGGGGCCAGCGCTGTCCGGAGACACTTCCGGGTCACGTGGCCAGCGTGACATCGCTGCTCTGGCGAGCCAGAGCCGCACACGGAAATGCCGTTTACCTTCCCGCTGGTAAGCGGTCCCTATTTATCTACTTGCACCCGGAGGTGCTTTCGAACTGCTAGGTTGGCAGGCGCTGGGACCGAGCAGCGGGAGCACACCCCGCCGCAGGGATTCGAACCGCCGACCTTTCGATCGGCAAGCCCTAGGCGCTGAGGCTTTAACCCACAGCACCACCTGCGTCCCTCTTAGTCCTTAGCCCCATCAAAAAGTACTACATGCCCCCCCCCACCCCAAAGTACTGTGATTTTTGCAAGCCAGCAAAGATTTTACAGTTTTTGGAGTTGGTTGCCCCTCTAACCTGTAACCTGTAACTGTGCCATAAATTCGCCCCAGTTCCACCCAATGGCTTCTGCAAGTAGGGTTGGGAGCAGGGGCAGATATAGGTTTGATGAGGCCCTAAGCTATTGAAGGCAATGGGGCCCTTTATATGTCCAGCTGTCCTTTTCAACAACAAATTGTCGCAGTTTTTTGTGCTGAATATATGCTATATGGTAATTTATGGACCTAATAGGTATCTAAAGCCATTTGCACATTTTAAAAAAAATGTATTTTATAAAAGTAATTGGGTTTTTATATATATATATAAATTTTTATTAAGATTTTAAAGGTTACAGAAAAATAAAATAAAAAAGAACAATCGAAAAAAAGAAGAAAAAACAATACATATAATTAAAAAATAATCAAAAAACAGAAAAAAGAAAAAAAGAAGTACAAAACAAGTCAAACCTTTAACTCACTTACTTACATTCACTTATTTCCTTGGCTTCCTCACGCCTCCCATTTTTGTATTCTAATTCAATTAGATATTCCAGCAAATCCTTCCAACTTTGTTTTTCTCCTAATAATTTATCTTAACATACTATAATTCCACTTTTTGTATTCTAATTCATATAAATATTTCAACAAATCTTTCATCTTATTTTTATCCTTATATCTTATCTTAATATACTATAACTTTCCATTCTTTCCTTCACCAAATAACCATCCACTTTTACTTTATTTAATCTTATTTCTCATTAAATATAAAAGTAATTGTTGAACTGAAATACAATTAAGAAGAAGTATATTAAGTGAAATAATTATTAAGCTCTTACTTAAAATGTAGGCACCCTATATATAAGGTAAAGAGGGCCTTGACCATTAGGTCCAGTCGTGACCAACTCTGGGGTTGCAGCGCTCATCTCGCTTTAGTGGCCGAGGGAGCCAACGTACAGCTTCCAGGTTATGTGGCCAGCATGACTAAGCCGCTTCTGGCGAACCAGAGCAGCGCACGGAAACGCTGTTTACTTTCCCGCCAGAGCGTACCTTTTTATCTACTTGCACTTTAATGTGCTTTTGAACTGCTAGGTTGGCAGGAGCCAGGACCGAGCAATAGGAGCTCACCCCATCACGGGGATTCGAACCTCCGAACTTCTGATCAGCAAGTCCTAGGCTCTGTGGTTTAACCCACAGCGCCACCCGCGTCCCTTACCCTATATATAAAAATGAAATGAGCAAAACAGTGATATTCTAGGGAGCAGGCTAGCAGGTGCAGCCCATTACTTACATCACAGAAGCCTACACAACACAAAACACTGTTGCTGTATGTAGGTTTTATTTTATTTGTTTTTTATCTTATACTTTGGAAATGTAGATCCAGTTTTTTCCCCATTGATTTTTTGGGGGCCTAAGCTATAGCTTGTTTAGCTTATACATAAATCCAGCACTAGCTGGGAGCATCTCGTATCTGAAGCCCTGGAGAGCCACTGAAAATCGGTATCATGCAGAACCAGAAGGACCTGATGGTGTGACTGGGCGCCTTCCTGTTCTGCTGGCATAATAATAATAATAATAATAATAATAATAATAATAATAATAATTTATTATTTGTACCCCACCCATCTGGCTGGGTTTCCCCAGCCACTCTGGACGGCTTCCATAGAAACCAAAAATACATTAAAATATCACAGATTAAAAACTTCCCTGAACAGGGCTGCCTTAAGATGTCTTCTGAATGTCAGGTAGTTATTTATCGTTTTGACATCTGATGGGAGGGCGTTCCACAGGGCGGGCGCCACTACCGAGAAGGCCCTCTGCCTGGTTCCCTGTAGCTTGGCTTCTCGCAATGAGGGAACCGCCATAGAGTTAAAGGGATGGGGAAAGCTTCGCCAGTCTCATTTCTGACGGCAGCCCAAGCACTAGGGCAGCGCGGTGACAAAGCTCAGCACGGACACGACTGTGGGAGTTTCCACCGAGGTGCATAATGTATCAAAGGTGCCCTTCCATTCTAAGCGCTTTGCAGAGTACTGGACACTGGTTGCTCACTTGCTGCACATAGTCCACCAGGCATCCTTCAAAGCCACCATGTTCATTGCAGGGAGGCTTTTGCTCAGCGCAGCGGAGCTATCGAGAGAACAATTGGCAATGTTTCCACTTGGTTTGACTAAACATTCTGGTGTGTGTGCTTCCCTTTGTCCATGGAGATTTGCTTATTGAAAGATATCCACGCCTATCTGTGCTTAAACAGTCATTTCTGTTACTCGAGGAAAGGCTATGTTGCCAATGGCATCAGCGGATTTGGCTTGCATGCCAAGCCCTCGCGTTACCCGAGCCACCCGCACTAGTCCAGAAAAAAAGACAGGTGAAATATATTCAGAGTTGAGTGCTGATTTCATGCTCTTTATTTCAGCTCATGGTAAACAGTGAGTGAGTGCTTTCCCCCCAAACCTCTGGCTATATATACAGTGGACACTCAGGTTGAGAACGTGATCCGTGCGAGATGCATGTTTGCAGCCTGCAGTGTTCGCAAACCACAGCGGCGCGTCTGCTTACGCGCGGGTTGCAATTCGGTGTTTCTGCGCATGCGCAAAGTGCGATTTAGCGCTTCTGCACATGTGCGACCGCCAAAACCCGGAAGTAACCTGTTCCAGTACTTCCGGGTTTCGAAAAAAAGGCAACCTGAAGAGTGTACATTATTTACACAATGGGTCCCGTGTGATTGGCTGATTCAACTCCCGACCTGGAGCCTGATTGGACTGTTCCTGTAGGCCAATCAGGTTGTTGATTCACTTCCTCCTGGAGTCTGATTGGACTGTTCCTACAGGCCAATCAGGTTGCTAATTCACTTCCTCCTGGAGCCGGATTGGGCCTATTGTTCTAGGATCCAAACTCAGTACATAACAACAGGCATGGCTTTCTCCTTTGCAGGAATGCCTTCCTTAAAGTGGGCAGGTGTGGAACAGGTTGCTTCAACTTGCATAGCTTGCATGGCCACAGCCTACCCTTGCTGCTCTATTACTATTAAAGGACCAGGAGTCACTTCTGTTTCCCCACCAGGCCATCGCAGCACTACTATGTGGCAGTGTGTCAATATCAGTCCCACAGGCATCTGACGGGGAAAAGAAATAGGGAGTAGCAAGGTGTTAGAGTTATGTCCCAGGTGCCCCGTCCTGTACCCTAAAAAGCCACCTGCTACCCTTAAACATAGTGGATGCTGTCCATCGCCAGGGTTGAAGGACAAGTCCAGCGCCAGTTCAGTCACCTTCTGTGCATGGACTGGGGGTGGCATAGCTTATCCTTCATCTTAGCAAAATCTTCTCCTTCGTGTCAGATAGCAAGATGGCTTGAGCTGGCCTTTGCACCTATGCCTTTAACAGAAGCCTGAGACCCAGAAAATGGTGGGTGAGCAGGGGGTAAGCATAAACACTGCTTGTGACTGCAGGCTGAGGGCACTTCTAGACGGCCTGTTTTGCACAGGTGAGATTCAGTCACTTAGCAGCACGTTCAGGTTGCAGAACTATAATTGATTGGGAAGTCTTGTGCAACAAACCTGCTTCCCTCACAGACCAGACATTTTGCACTAAGGAAATGTTGGGGGGGGGGGAGGGAATGCAGTGGAAAGTGTGGAATGACACTTGCTTTGGCACAACATCATCCAGGCCGCCGCCCCCCCCCCCAAACAAATCAGAATATATGCTCATGAAACAGCCAGCATCATCTAATCTCCCTGAAAACCATTCAGGATGAATACTTTAAGAACAGGCCACCTGGAAGGGCCTGGAGTTGTTATTAAAGGGACCACAACAGGAGACAGTGCCCGTGAATAAAGGATTGGCAACTGTAGCCAACAGTAATTAGAATTTTGCAACCTAGGAACCGCAGAAACTAAAGGTAATACAGTAATACTGTAGCAGGAATGTGTTTGTTTTTTAAACTTCCTTTTAAAGAAGACTTTTGGTTTGCATATGGTTCTAATCTGCTGATTTAGAATAATGTTTCCTCCTGATGCTGGTTTATTTTTGTGGGGGTTTTTGTTTGTTTGTTTTTGTTTCAACATTTCTCTAACTAGTGCATGGGTAGGCAAACGAAGGCCCGGGGGCCAGATGCGGCCCAATTGCCTTCTCAATCCGGCCCACGGACGGTCTGGGAATCAGTGTGTTTTTACATGAGTAGAATGTGTCCTATTATTTAAAATGCATCTCTAGGTTATTTGTGGGGCCTGCCTGGTGTTTTTACATGAGTAGAATTGTGCTTTTATTTAAAATGCATCTCTGGGGTATTTGTGGGGCATAGGAATTCATTTCCCCCCCAAAAAAAATATAGTCCGGCCCCCCACAAGGTCTGAGGGACAGTGGACCGGCCCCCTGCTGAAAAAGTTTGCTGACCCCTGAACTAGTGTTTTAAAACTATTAAACTATGTTGCTTGCTGCCTTGGGGTTCTTTTTTTTTTTTCAATAAGGAAAGGGGGGGGAATCTTGGTATGCAAATGCAAAGAAACACCGCTTCTTATGCTAGGTTCGTGCAGAAGCTTCCTGGGATCCTAACAAACATACCGTGCAGAACCCAACTCCAGTATCCCAGTTTCCCAGTTGTCCTGCTTCCCCCTTTTAGGTTATACTTCCTTGGGAGCAGTGCTCCCGTGCCAGCCACATCCTGCCTCTGAGTCTGTCCTGTTCCAGCTGCTCTGCCAAGTGGGGAGGGGGGTGATGGGACTGGTTGGGTAGAAGGCAGAGCAGCTAACAGTAGGTGGAGCCAGAGTCAGTGACAGTCTGAGCTAACTAATTCCAGCTTTGTCCTTGTCATCCTCCCTGATGAGTTCTGCCAGCACAACACTGACACTAAGGAGGAAGAAGCTGACAGCTGGGGCCACACCTTGGATTGACTGAATGTAAGAAAGGAGGCAGGCAGGTGGGGGCTGGCTGAGGTTGGTGGGGCTGTGCCCCATTTGCCCAAACGGACCGTTTCCCACAGCCTGCTCCCTGGCAAAACAGCTCTGCTGGTGAAGTTTTCTGCTGGCACCTTTGTCGTGATGGTAGCATGTCTGGTGTTCTTCTATCTTCTTCTTCTTTGTCTTCTTCTTCTTCTTGATACAATTTATTAATTTTATAGGGACATGGGTGGCGCTGTGGGTTAAACCACAGAGCCTAGGACTTGCCAATCAGAAGGTCGGCAGTTTGAATCCCCACGACGGGGTGAGCTCCCGTTGCTCGGTCCCTACTCCTGCCAACCTAGCAGTTCGAAAGCACGTCAAAGTAGATAAATAGGTACCGCTCCGGCGGGAAGGTAAACAGCCTTTCCGTACGCTGCTCTGGTTCGCCAGAAGCGGCTTAGTCATGCTGGCCACATGACCCGGAAGCTGTACGCCAGCTCCCTCGCCCAATAAAGCGAGATGAGCACTGCAACCCCAGAGTCGGTCACAACGGAACCTAATGGTCAGGGGTCCCTTTACCTTTACTATTAATTTTATGATAACTAAAAACAACAACAACAACAACACCCATTACAATCAAATATTTAAACCATAAGTCTTAATTGACTTCCCTCCACTCCCCCCCCCCGCCCGGTTCCATTATTTTATACTTGTTCATGCACGTCCATATGATCTTATATTCTTAATAATCCAATTTTAAAATCTTATTCCTATTGTTACTAATGACATCTAGAAGTTCAACTAATGTAGAAACCTATACACAAAGCTTACATAATATGCATTCAACATTTCTCCTTTAAAAAAAAAATTCCTTTTTCTTTCTTGGATTTCAAATTATTTAATATGTCCTGCATAGTTCAGTATTTTGTTTTGCCATTCTTCTTCTTCTTCTTCTTTGCTGGTGACTTTTTTGTTCTGGAGAGATAGTCTGGTTTTGGCCTGGCATCCACTCTCAAATACAGGAGCCAAGTCTTTTGCTCTAAAAGGCCGTCAAATCCTGTACCTCTCGATATCAAAGCTTCATTTTTTTTAAACAACAGTCATTTTCCACATTCTCTTCAGGTCTTTATATGTCTTTTCCCAGGCCTTTTTAATAATTTTACATTGCCACCACATATGATAACCTCTAATAGTTTTTGCCCTCCCTTCCTGTTTCTTCTCTAACACAGCCAGAGCCTCCCAAATCATTTCACATGAGGTAACCTTTTTATCTGTCAAAGCCCCCCAACTCATTTCACATAAGATACCATTTTTGTCTTGAATCACTCTTACTTTAATTCCATCCAAGGATCGTGCCTTAAATGTCTACAGCTCCCGTCGAGCATTAGACACAATTGCAGTGTGGATTCACCGAAGGACCTAGTAAAATTAGCAAAGTTCCTTCGACAACAGGTGCCTGAAGTCTGTCGCACCTGCAATCCAAAACACACTTCTTCTTCAAAGAAACTAAAATGGGTCACCCATCAGTGCTACCCCCGATCTGATGTTGATAAATAAGGAGGCAGGCATGAGTAGAGCTTGGTAGACACCCTCAGGGACCAGCTTCCCTTCTCTCTATGTGTGAGAAGTGCCAGCTAGAATAGTCTGGTCAGCTTGAATAGTCTGAGATTTGTCTAGTTTTGACTACACAAGTACCTACACACAAGCACACACACCAGAGTGAGGGCCTGTTCAGTCATATGAATGGCTTCATGACTCTAAAAGGCCTCTCAAAACATTTATATTGCTGATCAGAAGGTTGGCAGTTCGAATCCCCGCGACGGGGTGAGCTCCCATTGCTCGGTCCCAGCTCCTGTCAACCTAGCAGTTCATCAAAGTGCAAGTAGATAAATAGGTACCGCTCCAGCAGGAAGGTAAATGGCGTTTCCGTGCACTGCTCTGGTTCGCCAGAAGTGGCTTAGTCATGCTGGGCACATGACCCGGAAGCTGTCTGTGGACAAACACCAGCTCCCTCGGCCAATAAAGCGAGATGAGCGCCGCAACCCCAGAGTCGCCTGTGACTGGACTTAACGGTCAGGGGTCCCTTTACCTTTACTGCTTATTTTAAAGGGGTTGCAATTGTAGGTTTCAAATCCTTAGTTCCATGTGCTCCATTTCTGCATTAAACACATAGTAGTAGTAGTAGTAGTAGTAGTAATAATAATAAAAAATTTATTTATATCCCGCCCTCCTCAGCCAAAGCCAGGCTCAGAGCGGCTAACAACAATAAAAGTAACACAGCATTTTAAAATAAATTAATTCTAAAATTAATTCAGAAACAAATTAATGGCAACCACTGGGCTAGAGGATTACCAAAGGAGGAGGTTGGACTGTGCCTTGGCCACACCTCGAGAGGTGGGATATAAATGCTTTAGTCAGTAAACAAAAAGGATATCTTTACTTAAAACTCATGATGTGAAAACCAAAATTAAGATCAAGCCAAGCCACATAACGCAGCAGAACCCAGCCCAGAGGGAGGAAATGGGTGGAGAATCTCTCACAAACACTGATCCTCTTCAAAGATTGTGGTCTGGGAGATTTGCAATGACAGCTGGGTGACCAGTCTAGACGGGGAATCAGTCACAAAGACGTAGAAGGAACTGGATGGTGATGGTGGAAAATGTTCTCTTTGCTTGTCTTCTCCTGCTCTGGAAGGTAGGACTCAAACCAATGGCTTCAAGCTACAAGAAAGGAGATTCCGACTCAACACTTGGAAAAACTTTCTGACAGCAAGAGCTGTTTGGCAGTGGAATAAGAGGTGGTGGGTTCTCCTTCCTTTGTTTTTTTTATTATTATTATCTTTTATTCCCAAAACCGAAAAAAAGAAAAATTACAAACATCAAATTCAACATCCATATTAATTTTCTAACTTAAACCTATTACATAATTAACTGCCGTATTTTTCGCTCTATAAGACGCACCAGACCACAAGACGCACCTAGTTTTTGGAGGAGGAAAACATGAAAAAAATATTCTGAATCTCAGAAGCCAGAACAGCAAGAGGGATCGCTGCGCAGTGAAAGCAGCAATCCCTCTTGCTGTTCTGGCTTCTGGGATAGCTGTGCAGCCTGCATTCGCTCCATAAGACGCGCACACATTTCCCCTTACTTTTTAGGAGGGAAAAAATGAGTCTTATAGAGCAAAAAATACGGTTAAAATATACCTAATTACTCTAAATTTCTCTTTGCTGTATACAAATACAACACAGTTAGAAATTTTATATTAAAGCTTTTATATTATAAATAATATTACAAATTCCCCTACACCCCCCCCCCGTTCCCCTTCACCCATGTGTGATCTTATTTTATTTTATTTTTACTTCTTCCGTCTTGTTGTGTTGTTATAATTTAATCATTTTTCAGCTGGTTCTTTTATTATTTCCTTGCTTACCCCTGCACGTTTTACACGTTATCTATTAATATTCCAGGTCCGGAACCATATTTTTTCATATACTGTATTCCTTCACTCCCTCCCACTCTTTAATTATTCTCTGATTTGAATGGCCTCTAATAGTTGCCGTCATATTTGCCATTTCCACAAACTCACAGAGTTTACTTTGCCATTCTAATAATGATGGTATTTTCTCCGCCTTGGGGGCTTTCAAGCAGAGGTTGGATGGACATCTGTCATGGATGCTTTAGCTGAGATTCCTGCATTACAGGGGATTGGCTAGATGACCCTTGGGTCCCTTCCAGCTCTAAGATCCTATGATCCTATTACTCTATGCTTGCAGAAGGCACTCTATATTCTCACACTTTCCCTTCACTCCAGGAACAGCTTCTTCTTGTCTACAAACATCCACACCAGCAGGTCCGGTACTTAAGAGGTCTCTAATGCATTCACAGGGATGCAGGTGGCACTGTGGGTTAAACCACAGAGCCTAGGACTTGCCGATCAGAAGGTCAGTGGTTCAAATCCCCGCGACGGGGTGAGCTCCCGTTGCTCTGTCCCTGCTCCTGCCAACCTAGCAGTTTGAAAGCACGTCAAAGTGCAAGTAGATAAATAGGTACTGCTCCAGTGGGAAGGTAAATGGCATTTCCGTGCACTGCTCTGGTTCGCCAGAAGCGGCTTAGTCATGCTGGCCACATGACCCGGAAGCTGTACGCCGGCTCCCTTGGCCAATAAAGCGAGATGAGCACCGCAACCCCAGAGTCAGTCACGACTGGACCTAATGGTCAGGGGTCCTTTACCCTTAATGCCATTCACATTTGCACAGAAGGGGAATCTGCCATTTCAGGGCCAGACCTATATGACTGATATATGCAAAGCTGGTTTCCCCCAATGCTTACGATTCCATATCTGATTCACAGTCAGCCGGCCTCTGCAGAGCTTTTTACAGCAACCCAACGAATTATTCTTAGACACTGAGAAGCAGTAATGAGTGGCTAGGCAACCTTTTCTGTTTTGCAACCATGGGGCTGGTGATCATCCATTCACCCTTTTCCAGAGTCAGTTTGAGCTGCCTAAGGATAGGTACCAGGATACAGAGTTGGCATTTGTTCTGTCGTTTTATTGTCTCACCATTTAGTGGTTCGACACAGTGCCTCACACCTTTGTGTCTGCAGCTATGCAAATCTGCACAGACACTTCTTGAAAACTCAAAACGGGTTTTTTAAAAATGGTTTTGATCTGACGTTTTTGCAGTGTACAGTTCTGAAAAGGTTGTGGTGAAGTCTAACTGGCTGCAAGCATGCTTCTCCTTTATCTCCACTGTCTCCTTTCTCGGTTTTGGTTCCTCTCCCGTCTCAATGCATCACGTGGAGTGCTCACAATTTGAATCATGTGTCTGGGTAAGCTGTGTTAGATCATTGCAGGAACCACAAACCCTCTTGTTGGAGTTTTGAAACAAAACAGCTTTTTTTTTGGGGGGGGGGAGACTATAAGCTTTCATGGATTGGGGCCCATTTCATCAGGTGTGTTATCTATCATTTGACCAGTGGCGTAGCGTGGGGGGTGCAGGGGGGGCCGGCCGCACCGGGCACAACATCTGGGGGTTAGGGTTAGGGGCACAAATCCACGGGTTAGGGGGTGCAAATCCACGGGTTAGGGGGCGCAAATTACTTGCCTTGCCCCGGGTGCTGACAACCCATGCTACGCCGCTGCATTGGACCACGAGGACTATCTAGTCCAGCCCCCTGAAATGCAGGAATCTTTTGCCCGACGCAGGGTTCAAACCCGCGACCTTGAGTCTCATGCTCTACGAGATCCCAACTAAAGAAGAATGGCAACTTAAAGAAGATAGAATATGCACACAGTGGCGTAGCGTGGGTTATCAGCACCCGGGGCAAGGCAAGTAATTTGCGCCCCCTAACCCATGGATTTGCGCCCCCTAACCCGTGGATTTGCGCCCCCTAACCCGTGGATTTCCCTAACCCCCAGATGTTGCGCCCGGTGCGGCCGGCCCCCCCTGCACCCCCCACGCTACGCCACTGTATGCACAGCTTGCAGACCTAACATACAGAATAAGAGAACAAGAACAACATACATTTAAAGAAGACCGGAAAATGTTTATTGAATATATGGGGGTGGGAATTGTGTACACATGAAGATGTAGGCAGCATTAAGATAAATTCAACAGTGCAAACAAGTTTTGTAGGACGTAATAGTGGAACACTGAATGGTTTCCTTTATGTAAAATATGCTGGG
Source organism: Podarcis cretensis (assembly GCF_951804945.1). Lineage (NCBI taxonomy): Eukaryota > Metazoa > Chordata > Lepidosauria > Squamata > Lacertidae > Podarcis > Podarcis cretensis. The sequence continues at coordinate 7,863,558 of NC_137171.1, forward strand.
ATTTATGATATGCAAAATAAACCATGGAAAGAGAAGAAGGGAAGTCACTGACATTTTTTTAAAAAAATCATTTTTATTGATTTTCCAATAAAAACAGCCAATCGACATATCCACATCATAATCCAATTAAAAACAAGAAATTAAAATTTAAAAAGACCAAATTGTAATCCAAATTGTATTTATTAATTTTTTCGGGGCTCCCCATAGTCTGGACCTCTGAAGCGTATCTTCGTCGTTGACATTTTAGGGTTGTTTAAATGAATATTCTAAAGTGTAAAACAAAAAATTATATATAGACACAGTGTTTTTTTCTGGGGGGGGACACAGGGGTACGCATACCCCTAAACATTTTGTGAATCTAAGTTTGGCCTCATTGGGGGGCAGTATTTCAATATGAGTAGGAAAGTGAGAGTGCCCCTAAACATTTTTTTATATAGTGAGTCTCATGCTCTACCGATGACGGAGCCTGCTTCTTCTCAACCTGGAGGGCCACTCAGCCATGAAGTGTGCCCAATGCCTGCTGCTTCCTGCCTCGCCCTGGGTTGGACTAGATGACCCCTGCGGGTCCCTCCCAAGTTGGCGCTGCCGGGCGCTAGGACCCAACGTGCGAGGCGCCTGGCTGGCGGCGCGCCGGCCCTAGGACCCAGCGGCGCCGCTCCCAGATCCACCTGTGCCTGGGGCGGCGGAGTTTCCCGCTGGCTCGCCCGGGGTCGGCGGCAGGTGAGAAGTCCGGCGGGCGGGACCCGCCTCCTCCGGGCTCCACCTGCGCCAGAGCCAAGGCTGCCCAGCAGGCGCGGCCGGAGAGCGCGCCGAGGTGGTCCCGGGCGAGGTGAGTGCAGCCTCTCCGCCTTTGGGCTTCGGACTCGGGGAATCGGGGCGCGGACCCACTTCTTCGGGGGCTGGGGAGCAGCTGGGCTGGGCTCCTTCCTTGGCCGGGGGGGGGCAGCAGGCGCGCGTCCCCCCATCCTTGGTGGCTTTCCCGTTTGAGGAGGAAGCGCATTTGGGGACAGGGTCCCGTGGGGTGGGGGCTGAAGGCGTGGGGGGCTTCCCCTTGGAGTTGGGGTGAATTCGTGGCTGCGCGGGGATGCTTTCACCTGTGGTACCCCCCCACCCAAAAAAAGTCTCCTTTGCTTCAACTGGTGATACAAATATACATGAGAAGGCTTTAATATTTTTCCTCTTTTTGAAAATCTCGTTTTAACTCCTGGCGATCCAGATAGGAGTGGGCTTTATTTTTGTGTTTGTTAGTCCCCCTAAACTATTACCTTAGGAAAGATGTCGGGGGGCGGGTGTGGTTGGGTTGCGTTGGAGGAGAGTTGAAAGATGGGACCCGGCTACTTCAGATGTCCTCTTTCTTTCTTCTCCCTCCCATCCCTCCCTCCTCAAACTATCCTGAACAAATGGAAAGCGGGTTTTGCCACGGGGAGTAAATCACCTTTCTATCCATTCACTTGTCAGTTCCTTCCAGCCCTTTCCACTGAAGGTCAGGTGGGGTCGAATATTGCGCGCGGAGTGACTTGAAGGAGGAGGGGTGGCTTCTTATTGTGACACAGTCATTGCACTCGGGTCTCTGGTTCACAGGTCCGACAGGTTTTGAACCAATACCGAAACTTGCAAAACTTGCTCGATCGGGGCAGAGACCGAAGATTGATTCCGCGGATGTGGGTGTGAGTGTGCGCCACAGGAAGCGCACTTTTCTCAAATCTCCTTCGACTCTGCCTAAAAGCAGGCTCTGGTCTGCGTCTCTGTGATTTTGAAATGCTGCGCCTATCCTGCATTAACATCATTCACACGTGCACCCAAATAACCCCCTGTGAGGTTCAAATGCTCATTTGGCATTGAAAATTTAGGCATGACAGCTTTTTGGAGTGTGTCAGCTTTGGGAAGGCTTGCAAGTTGCCCTTCATGTTGCAGTGATGATTCCCATTCCATTGCATGCCACTTTATAGACCAGGAGTAGCCAAAGTCATTTATTACCACTGTTGTTGTTGCTGCTGTTGTTGTTTAGCCATTTAGTCGTGTCCGACCAGTGGTGGAACTTCATGATCCTGCACTGGGGGCGGAGAGCAGGTGGGGGCAGGGCTGGTGCGCATCCCTGGGGCGGGACGCCCAGCAAAGGCAGGGGGGCAGCTGCGATGGCACCGTGGGGGCAGTGCGCTCCCCCCACACTCCTCTTCCTCCACCAGTGTGTCCAACTCTTTGTGACCCCAGAGCACGCCAGGCACTCCTGCCTTCCACTGCCTCCCGCAGTTTGGTCAAACTCATGCTGGTAACTTCGAGAACACTATCCAACCATCTCGTCCTCTGTCGTCCCCTTCTCCGTGTGCCCTCCATCTTTCCCAACATCAGGGTCTTTTCCAGGGAGTCTTCTCTTCTCATGAGGTGGCCAAAGTATTGGAGCCTCAGCTTCAGGATCTGTCCTTCTAGTGAGCACTCGGGGCTGGTTTCCTTCAGAATGGAGAGGTTTGATCTTCTTGCAGTCCATGCAAGAGTCCAGTCAAGAGTCTCCTCCAGCATCATAATTCAAAAGCATCAATTCTTTGGCGATCAGCCTTCTTTATGGTTGTTGGACTCCAACTCCCATCATCCTTGGCTATTGGCCCTGCTGGCTGATGCAGCTGATTGGAATTGAAGATGCAGCAATGCTCTAAACTCCACCTGCAGTTGTTGTTGTTGTAGTTGTTGTTACTCCTATTACTAAAGAGAGAACGGGGAAAAGCAAATCTCAGAATGGACCTTCTCCGGAGGTGGTGGATTCTCCTTCCTTGGAGGTTTTCAAGCAGAGGTTTTTAAGAACATCTGTTTTGGATGCTTTAGTTGAGACTTCTGCATTGCAGGGAGTTCGACTGATTTACTCTTGTGATCCCTTCCAATTCTGTGGTTCTAACTGTAGTGAAAAGAGTATGTTCAACAATGTATGTAGTAAGGGAGGTTGTATTATCCAGTATTGCAAGTGGGGCGTGAGAGATGTTTGTTGAAGACTACCTAGTCCATGGGTAGGCAAACTGGGGCTGAATCCGGCCCAATTGCCTTCTAAATCTGGCCCACGGATGGTCTGGGAATTAGTGTGTTTTTACATGAGTAGAATGTGTCCTTTTATTTAAAATGCATCTCTGGGTTATTTGTGGGGTCTGCCTGCTGTTTTTACATGAGTAGAATGTGTGCTTTTATTTAAAATGCATCTCTGGGTTATTTGTGGGGCATAGGAATTTGTTCATATATTTTTTTCAAAATATAGTCCAGCCCCCCACAAGGTCTGAGGGACAGTGGACTGGCCCCATGCTGAAAAAGTTTGCTGACCCCTGAGAGTGGGTTGATAATGTAGGCAACAGTTTAATCAGGGACATCTGTGTCCACAGCTTAGACTTTCAGTACAGTTTAGTTGCTTTGGACAATTTAGCACAAATGTCTAGGGAAGTTATTGTATCCATCTGAAAGATTGGATTGGCAGACACCACAATCCCACCACCACCAAACAACAAAAATAAAACTACAATTAGGGAATGATTAGTTGCTGCAGTCATGCCACTGATGTTTCTCTTTTGAGATGCGACTTGCCCAGTCCACCCAACCCCCTGTCACAAGTTGGGACCATTTGCAATCCCACTTTCCCCCCCACCCTGTGAAAAGTATGCCCATGTCAAGAGAACGATTCAGCATGTGCTCAGATCTTGGGTCATTTTTTGTCTGCAACACAGAGCAGCACTCACAAGATGGCAAAAGTGACAGTGATTACACTCATCTTCTGATGAAGAAAAAATTATCGGTTGTCCAGTTTCTCTGCAAACAACTTGACATGCAAAGTTGGCACCTATGCATGTATGCACTGAGTCTGCAATCAGATTATACCACTACATTACTGACCTTCCCCAACCTAGTGCCCTTTAGATGTTCTGCACTACAACTCCCATCAGCTTCAGCCACTATGGGCCAAAGATTAAAGATGATGGGAGTTGTAGCCACATGACCTGTGGAGGGCCACAGCCTATACTTGAATTTCTTTAAAAAAAAAAAAGTGCAAACAAAAATTGCTTAGGGGGATAATGGCACCACAATATGTCTTCAGTAAGCAGTGCTGCAAAGCTGCATTCATTTTCATTTCCTCCCCCTTCCCCCTCCTCAACTTTGCCTAAAGCTAGGTGAGCTGCTGCCACTCAACTGAGCATTAGATGTTTTCCCTTCCAGCCAGTCTCATCTCAAGCTTTTTTTCTGGAAACGCTGAGTATCATTACCTCCATCACTCTGTAAGAACCAATGGGCTTCCATCGTTCCAGCAGATTTATTTACGTGTATGCAGATGTTGGGACTCGGGTGGCGCTGTGGGTTAAGCCACAGAGCCTAGGACTTGCCGATCAGAAGGTCAGGGGTTCGAATCCCGCGATGGGGTGAGCTCTCGTTGCTCGGTCCCTGCTCCTGCCAACCTAGCAGTTTGAAAGCACGTCAAAGTGCAAGTAGATAAATAGGTACCACTCCGGCAGGAAGGTAAACGGTGTTTCCGTGCACTGCTCTGGTTCGCCAGAAGTGGTTTAGTCATGCTGGCCACATGCCCCGGAAGCTGTGCGCTGGCTCCCTTGGCCAGTAAAGTGAGATGAGCGCCGCAACCCCAGAGTCAGTCACGACTGGACCTAATGGTTAGGGGTCCCTTTACTTTTACCTTTATGCAGATGTTACAGGTGGATGGGGCAGGAAGAGAAGTCTGTGGGTAATATGATGTGCAGCTACTGCAAATGAAAAAGCAGTCGATCAAAACTCATTGTAACACTGTTGTCTGGAGGTCAACATAAGGTTGTGGGGCAAGACTTCATGGCAGTCATCTAGAGCCCTACTCAGTAGTATGAGCAAGAGGGCTCCAAATGTTGGAGGATTATCACAATTTGAAGTAATGCACATTGCCATCTGAGGTGCTCACCCAGCCACCCATCAACACCATTCAGTCCAGAGTCTAAAATAGCAAAACTGAATAGCAAAACTACATGTGTTACAGGGTGTGTGTGGTTTTTTTTGGGGGGGGGGGTCAAACTTACATTCCCAGAAATGCTGCAACAACTCCTCAATGAGCAGATGAAACTCCAGACTTCTACACTGTACTTGGGGGAAAGATCCATTGAGTTCAAGGGGACTTGCCTCTGAGTAAATGTGCATAGGATCAGGCTCCGCACTGATTTTTTAAAATGCAGCAGTGATCTTGTCGAAGGCCGGTGCACACCTTTTATACAGGTGGTGCAGTTGTTGTGAGAGTAAACCATTTTTTTTTAATTTTTTTTTAAGGATTACCTCGTGCTCTTTTCCCTCAGATGGAGAGAAAGTGGGGGATTTAGAGTACAGTCCTGTGCCCATCTGCTCAGTGGTAAATCCTGTCCGATGGAGTTTATTCTCAGGAAAGTGCCTATAAAGATTGCATCTTTAAAGTCTAGTTCAAATGAAGGGTTAACCTCTGTGCCAGCGAGACAGCCCTGCATGGAAAGGTTAGCAGCTGCTTGAAAGATAACAGCCTTTCTTGTCACAGAGTTAACTGATGCAAGACTAAACTTGCTAGATCGCTTACCTTTTCTTTAAAAAAAAAATATTGGCTGATAGTGAGCAGTAACTCAAAGGGACAGCAGGGTGAACACCAAGCAACATTTGAAAGCACCATCACCTGTGGGCTTTGATCAAAACCTTGGTTTTCATCTTAAATATAAATATGTATGATTTCAAGTGGGGACTATTAGCGGGGGGGGGGGGGTCAGAAACAAGTGAGCTCCAGTTGTTCAGTCCCAGCTCCTGCCCACCTAGCAGTTTGAAAGCATGTCAAAGTGCAAGTAGATAAATAGGTACCACTCCGGCGGGAAGGTAAATGGTGTTTCCGTGTGCTGCTCTGGTTTGCCGGAAGCGGCTTAGTCATGCTGGCCACATGACTCAGAAGCTGTACGCCGGCTCCCTCAGCCAATAAAGCGAGATGAGTGCCGCAACCCCAGAGTCGTCCGCAACTGGACCTAATGGTCAGGGGTCCCTTTACCTTTACTCTTTTTTAAAACAAAGTACAGTGGTGCCTCGCAAGACGAAAAGAATCAGTTCCGCGAGTCTCTTCGTCTTGCGGTTTTTTCATCTTGCGAAGCAACCCTATTAGCGGCTTAATGATTAGCGCTATTAGCGGCTTAGCGGCTTAGAAAAAGGGGGGGAGCGAAAAAAACCGCAAGACTCACAAGACGTTTGCGTCTCGCAAAGCAAGCCCATAGGGAAATTCGTCTTGCGAAGCACCTCGAAAAACGGAAAACCCTTTCGTCTAGCGGGTTTTTCGTCTTGCGAGGCATTTGTCTTGCGGGGCACCACTGTAAAGGGGTTGGGGAGGATTAACAGTGCAGATACACAGAAGACGCTTTCCAGGTGCCCCTTTTATTGCACATTCCTGAAGATTTGTGCTCATGACGGTGTCAGGGCAGTTTCACCCAGTCCCACCCATTTGCAATACTATTTGCACCTGCAAAAGTTTTGAGGGCAGTCCTGCTGCCTCATTTCCAATCAGTGCATGTCTGGTAACTTCCTGCTCCAGCTCTGTAAACTTTTTATACCACAAGCGTTCCAGGGTGATGGTGGAAGTGCCCTGCTTTTGTGGCACTGTAGCCTCTCCAGAAAACAATAATGCACCAGCTCTGGGGAAGCATTTCAGAACAACTTACAAAGCAGAATAAAGCTCCATTAATGCACATACCAAGAACACATTGCAGAGAATGGCAGACAAGGAGATTTCTTTATCCTCTTCCCTTGTCATAGTAACTGAGGGCTGAACTGAGTTGTGGGTGGTAGTATTACCGTATTTTTTGGTCACTTTATAGACTCACTTTTTCCCTCCTAAAAAGTAAGGGGAAATGTGTGTGCGTCTTATGGAGCGAATGCAGGCTGTGCAGCTATCCCAGAAGCCAGAACAGCAAGAGGGATTGCTGCTTTCATTGCTCAGCGATCCCTCTTGCTGTTCTGGCTTCTGAGATTCAGAATTTTTTTTCTTGTTTTCCTCCTCCCAAAACTAGGTGCGTCTTGTGGTCTGGTGCATCTTATAGAGCGAAAAATACGGTATATTGCTGCTCCAGATGCTCTGTTTATTGAGCACTCATCCTGATTTGCTTTCGGAAAGCTTACACAGAGTTTATACCTGAACTTCATTGAGCATTCACGTTCATTCATTTGCTGGGCAATTATATGACAACGATCATTAATCTTGATTTACTTTGCATTGTGTTTACACATTGTACCCTGACTGTTCGCTCCACACTTTTAAAAATGCATTTTCCCATTGCTTTCCTAATCCCAACCACAAAAAGTCTGTTTCTTCCCCACCCCCCACCTCCCAAGTGGATTAGTTGCCCTATGGTGACAGTATGCTTTAATTCACTTTAATTGTGCAAACCTAAATTTCCCAGAATGTGCTTGAATTCCTCCCACAAAATACTGACAGTCTGGATGGAGGCGGAACCTGCTCCTCACCTCATCCCCTCCCACTGGAGTAAACTGGATGAATTGCCTCTTCTAGCATTCCATCAAAAAGGCTTCTTTGTCTGAGACATGGGCTGTTAATGTGCTCTGTCATATTTTGCAAGGCCTATTTCACAAGTAGCAAACCTAAGCCTACAATTATATCATCTGTTAATGATGGAGTGCTTTGAAGTGAAAGTAGCTTGCAGCCAAGTGTTTCGGGCCCCAGGAACAATTTTCTCCTGGCATCCCGAATGCATTTCAAAGAGGAGCGCCTGATTACTTTATAGATTTCAGATTCCTGAGAGGCATGATTCTTGTGAGCCAGTGTGATGTAACTGGCAGTGGTTATCCAGATTTCCTATGGTCAAGGAAACTTGTTTATGTCAATTTGACTGCTGTGTTGCTGCGTTTTGTAGAAGATTCTGGGATGTGCTCTGTTCACAAGAGTGCCAGGCATTCTGACCAGTGGCAGAGGAACCCTCTCTGGCACCCGGGGCGGGGTAGCTCGTACGGAGTGCACATGTGGGGGAGGCCATATGGACTGCGCATGTGTGGCAACCATACAGGATGCCGTACATGCGCACTCTGTATGGGCTGCCGCCGTGCGTGGCGACCATATGGGCTGCCGTTTGCACGGCATCCATATGGACTGCGCATGTGTGGCATCCCATACGGACTGTGCGTGCTCTCGGCCACTCTACAGCTGGGGAGAGGCAGGGGCCATCTTGTCAACCCCTCCCCCCCAAAGTGGCACCCAGGGCGGCCCGCCCCCTACGCCCCCCACTTTGTACACCCCTGATTCTGACTATGTCTCACTGTCAACCCAAATGCAGTGAGAGAGTGCGTTAGAACGTATCGGGCATGTCACTGCAGCTGGTGACGTTTGTCTACAGTTATAGATCTTTATAAGCCACAGGGTTCCCAATAATGCAGTCCTATAACAATTTGTATAGAAGTGGAGACATACCCTGCAAGTCTCCCAGAAAAAAAAAGGACATCCTGTTTTTTATCATGAGAGAATGGCGGCCATTTTTGTTGCTCTGATATCTTGTGAATTCACAGCAACGACCCCCCCCCCGAAAAGATTTTGCACAGCGCCCAGCAATGTGAAATCAATGCGAGATCATGGCAATCAAAATGGCTGCCGTGCTCTGGCAATAAAACAGGAGTTGGCATCCCAGATTTTGACTTCAAAGTGTTGGCAGGTCCGTGGAGAGTTTGTGCATGTTTACTCAGAAGTAAGACCCAGTATGTTCAATGGGAACAGTTCCAGGTAAGCGTGCATATTTAGGATTGCAGGTTGAGGCAAAAGCGGGAGGAAGAAAGCCTGGGACACTTGTGATATGAACAATTACTGGATTTTAGCAGGAAGCTAGAGGCCGTGCACCTATTGCGTATATCTGCCCCAAAACATTTGTAGGAGCAAATGGTAGTGAAAGCAGGAACACGTATAACTGCCCTGATAGCATCATGAGTACAAATCATGATGAATGCTTAATAGAAAGGGCAACTGGAGGAGGCTGTGCTTACATTACAAATGTCTCCTGCCTCCCTTTGTGGTAACTCCAAGGAAGTAAAAAAGTCACAATGCAAAAACCATACTTCAAAATATAACATGATCTCCAAGTTGAAGCCCCATTGTAAAAGCAATAAAAACCCAAAATCACGGTAATAATTCCAGCATAGCCAAGCAACACACAGAAACCAATCAGCCCTAACCTTTTTGAACATCCACATATTTACCAGCTGCCTGAACCCAAATAGTGATGGAGCCCTGATGCACCTCCCCTGGCAAGGCATTCCACAAGGTGGGGGCCACCACAGAAAATGCCCTGACACTGGTTGCCTTGATCCGTGCTTTCTGAGGTCAAGGGATCTAGAGCAAGGCTTTCTGTGGCGATGAGCATTGACACATGCAGAGAGAAACTTGTCCTTAAGGCAGCCAGGTTCCAAACCGCTTAGGGCTTTAAATGTTGGTAGCCAGTGCCTTGAATTCAGCTGGGAAAACAAACTAGCAGTCAGTCCAGGCTATGCAACATTGCTGTGGTGAAATCTAAGTGGCTGGCACCAGTGAGCAGTCTGCATGCAGTTTCTGAACATGGTTGAGAGCATGCTGCAGTAACCCAGTCCAGGTGGTGAAACGCGAGTGAGCAGAGGCCTGGTTCTTGGAGCTGTTACAGCTTTTTCTTTTTAACCCACAGGTTGTAAGGTTAAAATACTGTGTGGGAAAAGAAATAACTTTTGGAGGTATAAATGTGTTTGGGTATAAAACGTGGCTAGGCAGTTAGTTTCTCTTGTACAGGGGTAGACAACCTAAGGCCTGGGGGGCGGATGCGGCCCAATCGCCATCTAAATCCAGCCCGCGGATGTTCCAGGAATCAGCATGTTTTTACATGAGTAGAATGTGTCTTTTTACAGTGGTGCCCCGCAAGACGAATGCCTCGCAAGACGAAAAACCCGCTAGACGAAAGGGTTTTCCGTTTTGGAGGCGCTTCGCAAAATGAATTTCTCTATGGGCTTGCTTCGCAAGACGAAATGTCTTGCGAGTTTTTCCGACTTTTTTTTCCTCGCCCCCCCCTTTTTCTAAGCCGCTAAGTCACTTATCTGCTGATCCGTTAAGCTGATAAGCCGCTAAAAGCCGCTAAGCCGCTAATAGCGCTAATCCGCTAAGCCGTCAATGGGCTTGCTTCGCAAGACGAAAAAACCGCTAGACAAAGAGAATCTCGGAACGGATTCTTTTCGTCTTGCGAGGCACCACTGCATTTAAAATGCATCTCTGGGTTATTTGTGGGGCCTGCCTGGTGTTTTTACATGAATACATGAATACACGTTATGAATAAAAAAATCATTTTAAGTTAGAGCTTAATAATCATTTCACTCTTAATATGCTTCTTCTTCATTGTATTTCACTATTAATACACTTCTTCTTAATTGTATTTCAGTTCAACAATTACTTTGATAAAATACATATTTGGTTATGTGCAAATGGCTTTAAATACCTATTTAGATCCATAAATTATATATAGCATATATTCAACACACAAAAACAGCGTTTTTATTTAAAATGCCTCCTCCGTGCTTGCCCGGAGGAGGATGAGGGCAGAGAGGCAAGGAAAATGCAACATGGCCCATCAGCTGCAGCAGCGGCGGGGCTGTGAGGAGGGGCTGCCTGGCGCGCCCTCCGCAGCCCTGACGCGCGGGGACCGCGGCGAGCGCTGAGAGCCGCTGCCTGCCGGACACCTTCAGCCCGGACGTGCGCACAGCTCGTCGGTTCCGCGAGACATGGGGCTCTGCTACAGCCTGCGCCCGAGGCTCTTTGGTGACTCCGGAGGCGGCGAGCGCGCCCCCCAGATGTTGTCCCCGGTGCGGCCGGCCCCCCCTGCACCCCCCACGCTACGCCACTGCTCCTTTGGGTAGTGATAAAGTGGGATATCAAATCCAAACTCTCTTAGGAAAGGGGACGACAGAGGACGAAATGGCTGGACAGTGTTCTCGAAGCTACCAGCATGAGTCTGACCAAACTGCGGGAGGCAGTGGAAGACAGAAGTGCCTGGTGTGCTCTGGTAAATGGGGTCACGAAGAGTCGGGCACGACTAAACAACAACAACCACTGTATTGTAATCCAGGCCGTAATCCAGATTCCTATGGTTATCTCAGGTGTGGGGGAGCTGGACTCCAACTCCTATCAGCCTCAGCAAGCATCGCCAGTGGCCAGGGGTGGTGCAAGTTTTAGTTCAGCAACATCTGCAGGGCCACAGGTTCCCCATGCCTGGGTTATCTGAAGCCTGGTGCTCTCCCTGCATGCAAGTTTGCTTTGGTGATGGTGTTCTTTTCCATACAACGTGTTTGGCATCAAAATGCCAGCCAGACCCCCGCCTTGACTCGCTGGATTAGTCCTTTCCAGGAACAATCCGATAAATATATATTTTTTCACAAAACCTGTTACTGATTTCCCGTCTGCAAATTAAGCCCCCTCCTGGAAGCACCTTGAGAAAGAAGCAACTTGCCTGAGATCAGATTGTGGCTGAGTGACATTTGAACTTCCTGCTTCAGTTAAAAGCAAGCAGTTTAGTGGGTTTAATCTGTTGTGTGGCTTGGTCCCAACTTGTTTAAGCAACTGCTGCTTCCACCATCTACTTCAGCCGGTAGTATATTATGAATGGTCACATGGTAGTGTTGCCTCCTCAAGTCTGTAAATCACTTTCTGTTTCCTAGAGCCTTTTGGCACCTGCAGAAGTGGCTGGTACTGAATGTGAGGGAAGTGGCTGCCCTTGCACAGTTTTCTGTTTCTCGGGTAGCGGCTGCCATGATTTATAGGCTCCGGTGGCAAATGATCTGTTTGCTGTAGCAACCAGTACTGTTTTACAAGTACTACGCCTGGCTTTGCTTTATATTATTTATTTATTTGTCACTTTAGTCATAAAAATGACTCAAAGCGACTTACAAAGACACCTCAGGTTACATACGCTTCAGGTTACAGACTCCGCTAACCGAGAAATAGTGCTTCAGGTTAAGAATTTTGCTTCAGCATGAGAACAGAAATCGTGCTCTGGCAGTGCAGCAGCAGCAGGAGGCCCCATTAGCTAAAGTGGTGCTTCAGGTTAAGAACAGTTTCAGGTTAAGTACAGACCTCCAGAACGAATTAAGTACTTAACCTGAGGTACCACAGTAAAGGGAAAGGGACCCCTGACCGTTAGGTCCAGTCGCAGACGACTCTGGTGTTGTGGCGCTCATCTCGCTTTATTGGCCGAGGGAGCCGGTGTACAGCTTCTGGGTCATGGGGCCAGCATGACAAAGCTGCTTCTGGCAAACCAGAGCAGCGCACGGAAATGCCGTTTACCTTCCTGCTGGAGCGGCACCTATTTATCTACTTGCACTTTGTATGCTTTTGAACTGCTAGGTGGGCAGGAGCAGAGACCAAGCAACGGGAGCTCACCCTGTCATGGGGATTCGAACCGCCGACCTTCTGATCAGTAAGCCCTGGGCTCTGTCATTTAACCCACAGTGCCACCCGCGTCCCACAAACGCAGTAGAAATACTAAAAACCAATATAGCAGAACTATTAAAATACTGTTTCAAATATTTCAAAATGTATTGCTCATTGATACACACAGAGAGAGAGAGAAGGAAGGAGGGAGGGAGAAAGAGATGCACAAATTGCTAAGACCAGAGACAGAGCATCTGAATCAATGCATACGAAGTTCGCTGTCATAACTGGCTAGTTACAAACATCCCCTCTCAAAATCTGTACACCATACATTAACATGCATTGTCTTCAGCCTATTTGACAAATTGGGCAGTCTTTTATGATGTGTAATGATCCATGCCAGCCAATAAAAATGAAGTTAGGTTTAAAAGAGAGTTATTACTGATTCCCATCAAGAAATTGAGCTTTGGGGCTTATTTTATTGGATAAGAAGGGTGTGTGTACACACAGTTGATCTTCAGCTGTGTCGCTGCCCCTGGCTTGCCCCTGAATGGAGAGACTGGGAGGAGGAGGAGGAGGAGTGGGGTGTAGGAACCTTTAATTTTTCGTGGCTGGAATGTGGCCAACTGCACAATGGTAAGAGTCATATCCGTTGCTCGGCACATTTCTGACTCTGACCCTGCCCATCACCCGCATGCAGCACCCAGAACATTGCCTGCCACAGAATACAGTGGTGCCTCACAAGACAAAATTAATCCGTTCCGTGAGGCTCTTTGTATAGCGATTTTTTCGTCTTGCGAAGCAAGCCCATTGACAGCTTAGCGGATTAGCGGTTTAGCGGCTTTTAGCGGATCAGCTGATAAGCGGCTTAGCGGCTTAGGAAAAGGGGGGGAAAGGGGAAAAAATCCGCAGGAACTCACAAGACATTTCGTCTTGCGAAACAAGCCCATGGGGAAATTCGTTTTGCGAAGCGCCTCCAAAACGGAAAACCCTTTCGTCTAGCGGGTTTTCCGTCTTGCGAGGCGTTCGTCTTGCGGGGCACCACTGTATAGCCCTTGGGCTGAAAACTATTCTCCGCCCCTGGTTACAAATGCAACACCTCTAAACAGGTGCAGCTCTTAATGCTATCAGTGCATATATGTGAGCGTATATTTGTTCACCTTTGCGTATATTTGTTCACCTTTGTATGAAATAAAAGCAAACACACACGGAAAACCTGGTGTGGTTCCTTTCTGCTTATCCTCATATGACTTGCTTCCTCTGCTCCACTGCGGCCGGCTTACCCAGTCTGTGCTTGAAATGATGATTCAAGGCAATACTCTATTCTTTCTTCTCTAAAGTGTAATCCTTGGGTGGTAACTACCTGATAACTGGAAATATGACCGAAAGGATTATATAGTCATACCCTGGTTTTTGAACAGCTTAGTTCTCAAACAACACTGCAAACCTGGAAGTGGCTGTTCTGGTTTGCACACTATTTTTGGAACCCAAACGTCCGATGCAGCTTCCGCCGCACTTTGGTTTCTGAACATTTTTGGAAGTTGAACGTTCAATTTCCAAAGTACAACTGTGCCTAAGAAGCACAGTTTGGGACTCTGCTTGGCTTGTTTTCTAAGTGGACGTGTGGTCTTCACATGCAAGCAGGTTGAGAGTAATTAAAAGTAGTGAAGAGGGAACTCTCCGCCACTTGATTTGTGGGAAGGGAACGTGGTTTGGAAAAAGAGGGCTTGTTTTGCATGCAGAACATCCCAGGCTTAGTTCCTGGCATCTCAGGGGAAATAGGCAGTGTGAAAGACCTCTTTCCTGCTTGGGATCTTGGAGAGCTGCTGCCATTCAAACCATGGACATTTCTGGATGAAACGGACAGATGGTCTGAGGGAGTACAGCCTAGCTCCCTATGAAGCGCTGTGTGTATGAGCTTTGTCAGGAAGCATCAAGGTCAGCCCTAAACATTTTGCTGCCTAAGGTACCGTGGTGAAGCTGCATGGTCTGGGGCAGAGAGCAGGCAGCTGGGGACATGGATGGCATGCATCCCGGGTGGTGTGGTGTGCGTCCCGGGGGCGTGGCACGCCGCCTGTGGGGGCATGGCGCCCAGCACGGTGGGGATTACACAGCGCGTATCCAGGGCAGTGGCCGCGATGGTACCCCCTCCCCGATGGTGCTGGGGGCGGTGCACTCTCCCTGCCCCTCCCTTCCTCCTCCAGTGCTGAGGCAAAGGACAAGGAAGTACCCCCTCCCCTGCCCCCCCTCCCCTCCCACAGATACCTGCTAGCGAGGGACAGCATCCTCCATGTCACCTGAGGACAGCAGGCAAGCTTAAGGGAGGTATGGCAAGATATATGGCGCACACACTCAGCTCTGCCATTAACTAACTACTTAATTACAGTGGTACCTTGGTTCTCGAACTCAATCTGTTCTGGAAGTCTGTTCGACTTCCAAAACGTTCGCAAGCCAAGGCGCGGCTTCTGATTGGCTGATTGGCCCTGGAAACAATGCCGACAGCCGAAACAGACGTTCAGCTTCCGAAAAACGTTCACAAACCGGAACACTTACTTCCAGGTTTGCAGCCTTCAGGAGCCGATTTCTTCATCAACTAAGACGTTCAGGAACCAAGGTAAGTAAAGGTAAAGGTACCCCTGCCCGTACGGGCCAGTCTTGACAGACTCTGGGGTTGTGCGCCCATCTCACTTAAGAGGCCAGGGGCCAGCGCTGTCCGGAGACACTTCCGGGTCACGTGGCCAGCGTGACATCGCTGCTCTGGCGAGCCAGAGCCGCACACGGAAACGCTGTTTACCTTCCCGCTGGTAAGCGGTCCCTATTTATCTACTTGCACCCGGAGGTGCTTTCGAACTGCTAGGTTGCCAAGGTACCACTGTAATTAATTGTATATACAACTTAATACAGTGGTACCTCAGGTTACAAACGTAATCCGTTACGGGGGTCCGTTCTTAACCTGAAACCGTCCTTAACCTGAGGTACCGCTTTAGCTAATGGGGCCTCCCGCTGCCGCCGCGACATTTTTGTTCTCATCCTGAGGTAAAGTTCTTAACCCGAGGTACTACTTCCAGGTTAGCAGAGTCTGTAACCCGAAGTGTTTGTAACTGTACACTGTAGTAATAAGCAGTTGTAAGTGGTTCACGTGAAAATAAAAATGTCCGTTAAAAACAGAATTACAGAAGCCACCCTGGGTTCTGATGGGATCCCAGAATGTCCCATTTTTTGGTCCAGTGCTCTGGCACAAGTCAGTGGGCTTATGCCAGATCGTCAGATAAAAAGACACTTGCTTTTGGTCTCATGCTCTCGTGTGAATCAGCTAGCTCGCACCAGAGCACCAAAAGACACTTGGTGTGTTGGTGTTGTTGTTGTTGTTGGTGGTGGTGGTGGTGTTGTGTTGTGTTGTTGTGCTCTTGCACCACTCAGCTGGCTCACTCCAGAGCTCAGGGTCAAAAAACGAGGATCCCAATGTGATCCCTGGGATATTGGATATTGGGTATGCTGCTCTTGTTCCTTTGTGCTCCCACCTGTTGCTTCTACTCTCCCTGGGACCCAGAGGTGCAGAGTGGGTGGCCATGGGCTCCTACTGAAATGCAGGCCTCAGTAGGTTTGTGACAGTGATCCTCTTGAAATAAGAAGGTTTATGTAGTGATGTAGAGCACATCTGAGGGATGCGGGTGGCGCTGTGGCTTAAAACCACAGAGCCTAGGACTTGCCAATCAGAAGGTCGGCGGTTCGAATCCCCGCGACGGGGTGAGCTCCCATTGCTCGGTCCCAGCTCCTGCCAACCTAGCAGTTCGAAAGCACGTCAAAGTGCAAGTAGATAAATAGGTACCGCTCCAGCGGGAAGGTAAACAGCGTTTCCATGCGCTGCTCTGGTTTGCCAGAAGCGGCTTAGTCATGCTGGGCACATGACCCAGAAGCTGTCTGTGGACAAACGCCGGCTCCCTCGGCCAATAAAGTGAGATGAGCGCCGCAACCCCAGAGTCGGTCACGACTGGACCTAATGGTCAGGGGTCCCTTTACTTAGAGCACATCTGAGATGTGATTCATCCAGGACTTTTTCCCAGAGGAAACTCACAGGAACTCATTTCCGGCACCTCTCAGTTGGGTGCCACTGCCATTCTAAGAGAATGGAGATGTTCATGGTGACTTCTGGCACCTCTTTTTCTAGAAAAACAACACTGGAATCATCCATGTGACATGTGCATCCTGGCATCGAGGCAAGGAAAGGGTGTGTGTGTGTGTGTTTTTAAAGGTTGTGCCACTGAATATCCTACCTGTATGCTTAACTGGGCACTCAAGTTAGCTTAGGATAATGGACATTTAAAACTATCGCCCACAACAAAGGCATAAATACAAAGAGACAAGCAGCTTAAAAGCTGAAACAACTTTGAAACCACTGAACAGATGCCTCGTAGCAGCACAGTCCTGACTTGGTTTCCTCCTGATTTCTCTGATCACCTCCTTATCTCAAAGGAGCTGTGTGGTTGTCTGCTACAAGTTTGCGTGTTCGCACTTGTCCGATTTCCATGCTAGGAGCCATGGCAGCAGGAAGACAGTCTCCAGACCAAACCAACTTCCTTTTGTGAGGCTTTTGGGCTATTGTATTACAACCGCCTGCCCTGGCCGCAGTGCTGCTCCTGCCAATTCATGTGGTCCAGGAGCAATTGGAATGGAAAAATACGCCTTTGCTTGCTTCAGTGAAGCCTGCCCAAGGTTGAAGAGCAGCATTGGAAGCCCTGTTCTTTTGTCTGCTGGTAAGACCTGTTAGATTGCTGGATGCCAAAGGCAGGGTCTTTTTTGATGTGGCCCCACATCTTTGGAATTTCATCCCTGGAGAAATATGCATGGCTCTGTCATTACTGTGTGTGTGTGTGTGTGTGTGTGTGTGTGTGTATACTCCAAAGACATTAAAAAAAAACAAAAAACCTTCAAACCATGTTTGTGTTGATTTGTGTTTGGGGAGCTTTCCAAACTTTTCATGTTGGTGACACACTTTTTAGATGGCCATCATTTTGCAGCACAGTAAATCAGTTTTTCTAGCAAACCAGAGGTTAAACTAACCCCTTTCCATCCCCGGAAAGAGAGCAGGGAGCTTTCACACGGCACACCTACACACTGCAGCCGACGCACTAACCTGTCGCAACACACAGTTTGGAAAGCTCTGTTTTAACTGTTGCAGTTTGTGAATTGAGGGATGTGATGTTTTTATGATTTGTGTGTTTAAATATTTGCAAGGGTAATGTGACCTGAAAACTGGGTTGAAATGTTTTCCAGTACATAGATGTGTAATTTGCAGGTATGGAATGTTGCTCTATATGAATCAGCCTGCTGTCTATTCACCATAGCACTTCCACATATGAAGAAAGCCATGGGGAATAGAGGAGGGGGAGAATTTCAATCCAGTTTGCATTTAAAAGCAAACTTACCAAATCAGAACTCTCCAAAGAAAAAGAAGAAGAAACCCCGCACATGGCTAGCCTTCAAAATTCACACTTTTCTGAATTTTGCAGTGTGGCTCTTCAGCCAAGTAAGGTGTACTCAAATGCAAATAATGAGATAAAGTTTGCATAAATGTGCATTTGTTAGTGAAATTAACATTCAAAGTACCGTATTTTTCGCCCTATAGGACACATTTTTCCCCTCCAAAAATGAAGGGGAAATGTGGGTGTGTCCTATGGGGCGAATACAGGCTTTCGCTGAAGCCTGGGGAGCGAGAGGCTCTCGCTCTCCAGGCTTCAGGAAGCTCTGCGCAACCTTCCGGAGCCCGGCGCGAAGCCGCGCCGGCCTCCGAAGGGTCGCACAGAGCTGCTGCCCTCCCGGGGTCCGCGCAGCTCTGCGCAACCCTCCGGAGCCCGGCACCAAGCTGCGCCGGGCTCTGGAGGGTTGCGCAGAGCTGCCTGCATTAGGAAGCTTCAGCACACCCGGGCTTCGCACAGCTGTCCGCAATCCTGGGGAGACCGGCGCGGCTCCCTAGGCTTGCGGATAGCAGGCTCTTCTGGGGGCTGGGGTCGGGGGAAGCTCGGGCTTCCCCTGCACCAGCCTCGTGCCTGGGGGGGAAATAATTTTTTTTCTTTATTTCCCCCCCAAAAAAACTAGGTGCGTCCTATGGGGCGAAAAATGCGGTACATTCTATTAGGGAACATTGCATTGTAAAAATGTGTATACTTGTATATTTGATCACATAGATCCTCTGATAGAGGACATTAGGTGGCTCCCCACACACCAGAGGTTCAGTTGGTCTTCCCTACCGATGAAACCTTTAGTACGGCAGCCCCTTATTTGTGGAATCCCCAGCCTGTCATTGTTCAAATGTCTCTTTAAAAATGCACTTTTTAAATAGTCTTTTACAGCATGATTACTCTTCTCTATAACCAACTAGTAATCCATTGCTGTTTTATTGATGTTTCTAATCATGTATTACAGATATTGATTGATTGATTTTGATTGATTGATGGTATCTGAAGAAGTGTGCGTGCACATGAAAGCTTATACCCAGAATAAATTTAGTTGGTCTCTAAGGTGCTACTGGACAATTTTATTTATTTATTTATTTATTTTTATTACACTTGTGTTAGTCATCACCTTGGTGTATGGAATTGCAGGTTGTAAATAAGTAAATATGAGGCAAAACTACATACAAACATAGGAGCGTTAAAATGCTGGTGAATTTTCACGGGGACTTTTAAAAAAAAATTAAAGAAAATGCAAACTGGTGTGGAGAATGGAACTGAAGATGGGGAAAAGGAGAAACAGGGAGAAACCAAAATGGACAGATGTGTTCATCCCTAGTCTTGAAAGCTCCTAAAAATCAGAGCCGTGAACACTGTCAGACTGTCCTAACCTGGGCTGCTCTGTGTATCAAACTGCTTCTCAGACTGAGTCTCATTATTGTGTCTGCAACTTCTCTCAACAAGAGAGCAGGCTCAAAGGCGGTGTGCCATGTCAAAAGGTTCCTGCAGACAAGGGGTTGCTTGGTAAAACAAATTAGGTTGGCCCCAGCGAGAGAACTGAGCTCCGCACACATTGTACAGGCAGAAAGCCAGGGGCAGGAAAATGGACGGTGCCTTTGCTCCTTAACCTTGAACAGCTTTGATAAGGGTGGCCAGACTTCTTGGGGCACAATATAGCCATTCTTCTGCACAAGCCCCACCAAATTGAATGGGAACATCGTTCTTTCTGGTGGGCCCCACCAAATTGAGTGGGAACATCTTTCTTTCTGGTGGGTTTTTGCCTTTGTCCTTGCAATTCTGTGTGCATGGGAATTTGCAGGAACGTTTTCCAGCCTTCACACATGTGGACGAACAGCACAGAAAAACCCTTGTCATGCCAAGAGGTTTTTCTGTTCCCCTCTCCCATTAGGGCAGGCACCCCCCAACTCAGCCCTCCAGATGTTTTGGGACTACAACTCCCATCATCCCTAGCTAAAAGGACCAGTGGTCAGGGATGATGGGAGTTGTAGTCCCAAAACATCTGGAGGGCCGAGTTTGGGGATGCCTGCATTAGGGTCATTTGCCCACCAGGCCTATGGGGGAATTCTATTCTCCTCCTCAGCTGTGCCCTGAAGGTGTACCAAAAGATTAAATATGTGCTGGAACCTGCCTTGGGCTAACCAGGTCCACAAAGACCACAGTCTTGGGTCATCTTTAACATGCATTCTGCATGTGCCCACATCCCTTTCTGCACAAAAGCAGGACCTGGGTCTGTTGTTTGCTGAACGGAAACAGAGATTGTCCTTCATCCTTGAAAGTCCTTGGCAGAAAGAAAGAAAGAAAGAAATCACTTGAGTCCCAGACACACCTTGAGACTGCGGGGGTTAAGTAACCAGTCATCTTGTGGCTGAGTGCTCTTTTACCTTCATCAAACAGGAAATATTTCGCTCTCTCTTTCCTACGCAGGACAATGGAGAGGGCCCAAGCAGGCCCAAGATATTTCGCTGCCTGAAGGGGGACGGCAAATGTCATCACTTCCCAATCTGAGAAGCACAGTATCCAAGGTTGGCCAAGTTATTTTGGCCTCTCAGACACAGAGGAAAGTGCCCCTCAATATAATAGTAAATTAATTGCTATAATAGTAAATTTAGACTGTAAGGTTTACTGTGCTTTCACAACATCCAGAACTCAGCTGCCTTGCTCCACCTGAGGGGTTGCCAACCTTTTTTGGACCCCTGGACCCATTTGCAAATCAGAGAAAGTGTCTCAACTGATTCTCTCTGCTACAAAAGGATTTGACCTCAGGAGATCTAAAAAAAAGAAAAGTATTTGTGGTGGGACACCTTCATAAGTGGGGAAATTAGTTTGTGATGCTGCTTTTTAAATTGTAGGAAAGTGGTCCAGGCAGCCGGTCAACCAGGGGGTTGTCTTCTGTAAAACAGGACACGTCACTTTACCAAAGTAGGCAAAGTGCTGTAATTTTTGCACAACTGTGCAAATATGTTTGTAGGGAGGGAAAGACTTCCTGGCCACAATGCAGAAGTAGTATTTGCTTTTTGTCGGTGGCGTTCCTTATTCTGCAAGTAAACTTGCAGGGTGAACACGGCGGTGATCGCTGCCTCACAGAGTCTTAGCCAATAGTTTCAAGTACTGGTGGCATTTGAAGGGTGAAGACAGAGCCCTTTGTCACCTAAGTAAATTTTCTTAATTTAGAAGAACACATGCTTGCCTGAACTATCATGCCTTTGTAATAATTTCCCAGGCTTCTGGATTTAAGAATGCTCTGGCGACATGCATCAGTATCAGATGTAACATTTATATATTGCACACAGACACAGATATGCTGGTACAACGCTATTTAATTCAAAGGGTTTAGGAAGCGCTAAGCAAGGAAATGGCTCGAATCAATTCCAGGCTGTAAAATCTGCCTCCTCTTGCCTGTTTGCCTTCAGGATGAAATCAATGACTCGAGTCTGAAAAGTGTAAGTGATGTAATTCTGTTTCAATTGGGAAGGGGAAAGGCGGCAGCCCTCTGCCCAGCAAGGGCTTTTATTTTTAAAATGCAACTTACAAACCCATGCGAGGATCATTCTTTACAGAGTATTTCCTTCCCCCCCCCCAAAAAAAAAAACAACAACAACCAAGAAGAGTAAAGGACATCCTGTTTGCAGTAGGTGTGGTAGGTAATTCCAGCTTAACCCAATGTTAATGCTTGGATAAAGAGAGATTTGGTGTTGCTTAGATAAAGAGCGTTGTGTGCCAAGGGAAAAGGAAGACGGATTCCGGGTCCTCTCCCCTTCTCCCCATTTTTGTACCTTGCTGCAACATGCAGATTCTGGGAAGTAGTACTCCATTGTGCTCATTCAACAGCAAACAATGTTATCTGGTCTGGGAAGTATTTCCCTATAATTCTTCTGGGCTTCTCTTAACGCTCCATCCTCCACAACAACAAAGGGATCGGGGGGGGGGGGGTGGAGGGGAATGTTCCAGATCTCATATTGCATACCCTCCAACATGGCACAAAACAGGGTTGCCATATGTCCAGGGAAACCCAGACATGTCCTCTTTTTTTGGGGGGGGGGGGGTAACATAATCATCCGGGCAGATTTTTACACTTTAAAGAAAATGTCTGGGTTTTGGTGGGCTCAGGCTGCTTTGCATGCCATGGCTGCTGCCAGCCTGAGTTGGGGAAAGAGGGGCATGGGCATGGTGGCAGTAGCTCTGCATGCTCAGGCCAGCAGCAGCTTGGGCTGTCCTCTTTTTTGCTCTTCAAGATATGGCAACCCTAGCATAAGAGGCAACTCCCAGGGGCTCACCCGGCAAAATATTTGAGGGGGCTGGGCCTCCCCAAAGTTGGTGGGCATTGCCATTCTAATGGTGTGCATGCATTGTGTCGTGTGATTGATTATGTGGGGCTGGGCTTACCTGGCCTCCCCCAATATTTTATTCAAGTTGGCACCCCTGGCGCAGAGGATAATTGGTACTAGCTTCTTCATTTCTGATCCTTTACATCCTTTCTTCAAATTTAACTCTGTACAGATAATCAGGAACCAAACAAACCAAAAGTTTACACAGGAGTGGGAATGTTACAGAGGGTATTTAAGAAAACATTGTTCCCAGCTAAAATCTTTAGTATGCCTGGATTAATTTTCGCAAAGTGCTTGATGGATAATTAAGGTATTGAATATAGTATAGATGATGGTTAAGGCAATAAAGGACGCAGGAAAAGGAAAAGGAAAAGGGGGACCGGAGTGAGGTAGATGGAAGATCCTGAAGACATATGGCATTGAAACTATGGGTTTATTTATGATCTCTTTTTTGATGTCTTTTGTGTATCTTGTGTTGTTTGGAAGATGAATAGAATACTTGTAATTAATAAAAAAAAATTAACTCTGTAACATCTGAGTGAGAAACTTTCTCCTTTTTTTGGTCTTTCTAAATTCCTGAAAAAGGAGATTCTCAAAATCCAAGTATTTCCTAGGGAATCATGCAAATCTGTTTCAAAGGTCTCACCTCTATGTACCAGTCCTGGATTTTACCAGTCTGTGTTGTTGGCTCTCTTGCTTGAAGGTTTAGCCTCTTTGATTCCAGAAAGGATTAATAATTCTAGCATAACAATCAGGGGTTAGAAACTCCTTTTTCTTAGAACTGTGCCTTTCTTTTTTTATATAAAAAAATATATTCACCACCCACCCATCTGGCACTGCTATGGTTTGCTGAATGTTTAAAGAATATCATGAGACTTCCTTATTTACTGTAGCTTTGTGAGTTTGTTCTTTTTGTCTATAATCTGCACGTTGGTGGATAGGGGCTAATTTTAAGAGTCAGCAAAGACCTAGTTCTGAACTTGCAGGGCTCAGTGCTAGAACAGGCTGCAACTCCTATCACCGCTGACGCTATGCTGGAGGGCACCTATCTGTCCTGGGCTTAAGCAGTGAAGCTGGTGCCTCTGAGCATGTTGAGAGGGCACTGAGAATGCTTGGGTTGTTGGCAAACATGAGTCCCGCCACCTCTCTTGAAAAACTAAGCGGTTGATCCTGGGCTAAAGGGCTGCATTACTTCCCCAGCGACTCGCACTTCCATGGCTAGGAGCATTTTGGGGGGAAACTGCACATTCCCCATCTGGCTTCAGTATGAATGGCCTTCAAACCCAAGGCCAGTTTCTGAGAGTGACAAGGGCCCCAGTATCCCCAGAGGGCCCACCGGAGTGGCATAGCATGGGGGGCACAGAGGCAGTTGCCTGGGGCACACAATTTCAACACCCGGTGCTGCCTCAATACAGCTGTGTGCTTCCATCATGCTTCCTGTGAACCAGGAAATGACCTCTCCAGACAACAGAATGCCTCTTCTTTTCTTACCTCTGTGGCTGCAATCTCCTGAGCAATGTGGACATAATTAGCCAGTTGAATGTGCATACATATCCCATCCGTTTCCTTCCCACCCTGCCTTCCACGCAGCCCTGGGCACTGGAAACCCATGCTACGCCACTGGCCCAACGTCTACATATCTGCCACTATCACTGAGAATTCTCACTCTGCATGTCCTGTCTCCAGTGCCTTGCCCAGCGGGGTACTCCCTCCCCAAATCTTAGATCCAACAGCAATGCTTGTTGAAACTAAATACAGTTTTACCTCGTGTTGAAGTAGCGTCGGGTTGAGCGTTTTTGGGTTGCGTTCCACGGCGACCCGGAAGTAACGGAATGCGTTACTTCTGGGTTTCGCTGCTCGCGCATGCGCAGTTGCTCAAAATGACATCACCCACATGCACGGAAGCGGTGAATCATGACCCGCGCATGCACAGACGCGGGTTGCGTTCGCTTCAGGATGTGAATGGGGCTCCGGAACGGATCCCGTTCGCATCCAGAGGTACCACTATAAAGTGCTTTGTACAGAGGTCGTCCGCTAGTCTGTAGGGCCTGTTGGCTGCTGGCCAGCCCTCCAACCCAAGGTCTTTTCCATGAGAGGTTCGGGGGTCAAACCTGGAGCTGTCATAGTGCAGAGCATGTGCCCCATCATTGAGCTGCAGACTTGGAAGAGGGCATGTGTAGGCTGGTTAAGTTCCCAGGTGCCGTATGCCCTGTGTTAAGTGGCTCTGAGATTTAGAAAGAAATAATGGGATAACATTCAAGCTCTACTGGCTTGGTGCATGGTAAGTGCAGGCCTGGTGTCACTGTGTTATAGTCATTTTTTAGTAAACCTTGGTTACTGGTAACTATAATGTCGATCCTCTCCAGCTCTGGTGGGCATCCTAGGTGGTGGAACATGAAAGGCTGAACTCCTGTAAATTAAACACCAGTATTTCCAGCAGGCTGTTCCATCAGTCCTGTATCATCTGCATGTAAATGAAAAATGGTGAATTCTGAGCTTGAGGGACGCATGTTCTGTGTTGCGTTTCCTCTGCCTTTTTTCACCCAGATCTATCCTCCTCCTGCAGCCTGATCCTGTGTCCATGTTTACGCAGGAGAAGGTCTACTAGATTGAACAGGACTTTGCCCCCAATAAAGTGTGTGCAGGACTGCAGTCTCAGGAAATGAAAGCTGTAAGAGGAAACCCCAGGAGCGGTGAAGTCTGTCAGATACAGTGCTGTGATGCTGAAAAGTCACAACTATAGAAACACATTGTTGCTATACAGCTACGTAGAAATCCCAGATTCTTTCAGGGACATTTAAAAGTCACATAGTGTTTCCATGGCTTTGCGACAAATAAGCACATTGGTATATCAGTCTGCAGGTTAACTGTCTGAAGACATCACTAATAGGGCTGTAGCTCTCTGCCTCCCCCTTCAATTACTCCTCAATTTAAGCAAGGGTGCCTTAATTTACTAAACCAGACATTGTGGCTTAGAGTTGCTTGCGAATGTGGGCACTGCTTATGAACACAGTACAGTGGTACCTCGTGTTAAGTACTTAATTCGTTCTGGAGGTCCGTTCTTAACCTGAAACTGTACTTAACCTGAAGCACCACTTTAGCTAATGGTGCCTCCTGCTGCTGCTGCTGCGCCACCTTTGCACGATTTCTGTTCTTATCCTGAAGCAAAGTTCTTAACCTGAAGCACTATTTCTGGGTTAGCGGAGTCTGTAACCTGAAGCGTATGTAACCTGAGGTACCACTGTACAGATGTACCTCAGAAGTCGAACGGAATCTGTTTTGGAAGTCTGTTCCACTTCTGAAAAGTTTGGAAACCAAGGGACAGCTTCCGATTGGTTCCCGATTGCACAGGTATGCTGGAAACAATAGCAGAAGCCACACCGGACGTTCAGCTTCCCAAAAAAAGTTCGAAAACCAGAACCCTCACTCCCAGTTTTTGATTGTCCGGGAGCCGAAACATTTGACTCCCAAGGCATTCGGGAGCACAGGTATGACTGTATACAGTAATCAAAAAAGTTTCTATTAGAGGAAAATGGAAAGGGATGCTATCAAAAATTATTGTAAATTTGTTGGTGATCAATAAATGCAAAAGCTATGATGTTTAGGTAGCTTTCCACAGGAGTTCCAAACTAGAGCTAAGCTCCCATAAATGTCCCTGGATTGCAAGCAATATCAACATATTCTACGACTCTGGGGCAACACTAGGGTTCACCCGCAATAGCGTGTGTCTGTGTGTACAAAAAGAGCACTGTTACACAGGGGCTGGTGATACTGTTCCTGAACGCTAGTACTTTCATCTGCTTAAGTACCAGGCACAGGAATGGTTTGTCGTGCATGTACATCCCTGACTTTGGCCCAAAGCTCTGGATGATCTTTCCAGCTTCTTGGGACTCGGCTACATTAATAAAAAAAAAAAACAGCACTTTGAATGCGTTATAAACATGCAACACTAGATGGCTCTGGAGAGCAAACAAAAAATTATTTGTGATTTTACATAGCATTTTTCCCCCTTTTGTTATAACCATTTAATTTATGACTTATTTATAGCAGTTTTTTTCCCTGTGTGTAGATCTGCCCCTGATCTGCAGCCTCCTCTCCACTGCTGCGGGTTATGTCTTTATCAATGCAAGTCTTCTGTTAGTATTAGTATTACTATTAGTATTTAGTATTAGTATTAGTATTAGTATTACTTCTGCTAGTATTAGGTGCTTGTGGGTCTGGCTCATCTTGACTCCAGGAGCCTGCCAGGCAGATAGTGGCCTTCCGCCCTCCAGCCTTTCCCCTTTCCCCTTCCCTTTTTCTGTTATTTGATTTACTATTTTGAACTGTGTGGGTCAGTGGCTGTGCATGGCGCAGCGAAGAGGCTAATGCCAGGGAACAATGTGGTGCAAAATATATAATGAAGCTTCTCATGGGTTGCCAACATGGTGCCTGCGGGCACACATACGCCCCCAGGACCTTCCCTGGTGCCCAGAACGTCCCATCACCCTTCTCCTTCCTCTGCTGAAAGAAGCCTTACTTAACCATTAGTAGACTTTTTTTTAGCCTAATTCCATGACGGGGGTGATTACCAAGGGTGGGTAGTGGGAAGTTGCAGTGTACATCTGGTGCCCACAATAGTTTTTCTGGTTTGCACATGTGCCCACCACTCCCAACACATGTGGTGCCCCCTGCAATATCTCCTCTTCTTTTTCTCCCCTTTGCTTAGGTGGGGTCTGGGGGTGGGACACAGAGCCATTGGCCCGAGGTTGATGGGCATCCTTGTGTGTTTCTCAGGTTTGCAAGAAGATGGTGAGACTCCACCGGTCAGCCGGAGCCTTGGAGAGCTTGTGCCTTTGACGGAGGAGAGACCGCTCTCTGCGCCATGGCCCACCTGACGCGGCTGCTCCGGCGGCACTACGGCCCACTGAAGCTGGCTTTGGTGGGCGTCGTCTTTGTCATCTTCCTCTTCATCATGCAGAGAGATGTGAGCAGCGGGGATCAAAAGGAGGAGCCCTGGCTGAAGAACATTGTGGACAGGAAGGATCAGATGATTGACATCATGATGGGGGCGGTCAACAATATCCGGGACTCCATGCCCAAGCTGCAGATCCGGGCTCCGGTTCAGCAGGAGGCCCTTGAGCAAGACAGCAAGTCCTGCCTGCCCGGCTACTACACACCCGCAGAACTGAAGCCCTTCATGGAGCGCCCTCCGCAGGACCCCAACAGCCCAGGGGGCGATGGCAAAGCTTTCAAGAAGGACCAGTGGACGCAAGAAGAGACGAAGGAGAAGGAGCGGGGCTACGAGAAGCACTGCTTCAACGCCTACGCCAGTGACCGGATTTCCCTCCAGAGGGCTCTGGGACCAGACACTAGGCCTCCTGAGTAAGAACTTCATCTTTGTCCACTCAGCATAGGCAAACTCTGGCCCTCCAGATGTTTTGAGACTACAATTCCCATCATCCCTGACTACTGGTCCTGTTAGCTAGGGATGATGGGAATTGTAGTTCCAAAACATCTAGAGGGCCAGAGTTTGCCTATGCCTGATATAGAATAATAATAAAAATAATTTATTATTTATACCCCACCCATCCGGCTGGGTTTCCCCAGCCACTTTGGGTGGCTCCCAACAGAATATTAAAAACACGATAAAACATCAAATATTAAAATTTCCCTAAACAGGGCTGCCTTCATATGTCTTCTAAAAGTCAGATAGTTGTTTATTTCCTTGATATCTGATGGAAGGGCAATCCACAGGGCAGGTGCCTCTACCAAGAAGGCCCTCTGCCTGGTTCCCTGTAACCTCACTTCTCACAGTGAGGGAACCGCCAGAAGGCCCTTGGAGCTGGATCTCAGTATCTGGGCTGAACGATGGGGGTGGAGACGCTCCTTCAGGTATACTGGACTGAGGCTGTTTAGGGCTTTAAAGGTCAGCACCAACACTTTGAATTGTGCTCAGAAAAGTACTGGGAGCCAATGTAGGTCTTTCAAAACCAGTGTTATATGGTCTCGGCGGCCACTCCCAGTCACCAGTCTAGCTGCCACATTCTGGATTAGTTGTAGTTTCCGGGTCACCTTCAAAGGTAGCCCCACGTAGAGCACATTGCAGTAGTCCAAGGGGGAGATAACCAGAACATGCACCACTCTTATGAGACAGTCTGGGGCAGGTAGGGTTGAGTGGATACAGGCAACCCTTAACTAAGTGAGTAACTGAGCATTATGAACATACAGTCTCATGGAGAGCCAGCCGTATTCAGTGGGGGTGGGGAGCCTTTGTCAGCCCAAGGACCACTTTCTCTTCTATGCAACCTTCCGAGGGCCACATGCCAAGGAAGAGCAAAAGTGGGAGGAGCAATATTTTACCTGTCTGCAATAAGCTAGTTCCTACACAAACTCTCTACTCTCCATCCAGGCAAGCAAGAGGAATTATTAGTGTTCGCAATCCGGTCAGGCAAAAACACTTGAGGCTGCAAAGTGAGACCAGTGCGGGGTGTAGCCTAGGAAGAGTTAAAAGTCCAGCAGACTTTGCATCTCTGGAAGTTGCTTGGGCTGAACGATGTTGCTTTGAAGTTGCCTGGGATTTCCCGAGATTATTGGGGACTCAAATATTAGTCCCCTGTGTCCAAATTTATCCTCTGGCCACTTGCAGGCCATCCAACTTGGCATAGTCTTGATACATGTCATCTAACAGAAGTTGTCTTATCCTCGTATATGTGCACCCTGGTGCAGAATTTACCCTGGCACAACTTGAAGAGTGTTAAATTGGTCTTGGGGTAATGGTGAGTAGTGTTAGGAAATCATTTCAATATTTGATATAACAATTGTTATAAGACTTCATTTCTGAGCTGGCATGCAGCGGCATCTAGCATGTGATTGTGATGGCATAATTGATAAGCAGTGGTACATTTTTTTAAAAAAAATAAGGTATTTATAGGCCATCTTTTAGGGCAAGGACACCAACAAGGCCAATAAAATGCAGTAGGAAGAATCAAAATGGCAAACGCCATAAACATGTAACATTAAGATATCTTTAAAACATTAAATTATATAGCCACTAGGATGACCACGGCAGCAAAGATTACATTTGTTGTTTAGTTGTTTAGTCGTGTCCGACTCTTCGTGACCCCATGGACCAGAGCACGCCAGGCACTCCTGTCTTCCACTGCCTCCCGCAGCTTCGTCAAACTCATGCTGGTAGCTTCGAGAACACTGTCCAACCATCTCGTCCTCTGTCGTCCCCTTCTCCTTGTGCCCTCCATCTTTCCCAACATCAGGGTCTTTTCCAGGGAGTCTTCTCTTCTCATCAGGTGGCCAAAGTATTGGAGCCTCAGCTTCAGGATCTGTCCTTCCAGTGTGCACTCAGGGCTGATTTCCTTCAGAATGGATAGGTTTGATCTTCTTGCAGTCCATGGGACTCTCAAGAGTCTCCTCCAGCACCATAATTCAAAAGCATACATTTTTCGGCGATCAGCCTTCTTTATGGTCCAGCTCTCACTTCCATAAGCCGAAAGATGACATTAAAAGGTAAAGGTAAAGGTACCCCTGCCCGTACGGGCCAGTCTTGACAGACTCTGGGGTTGTGCGCCCATCTCACTTAAGAGGCCAGGGGCCAGCGCTGTCCGGAGACACTTCCGGGTCACGTGGCCAGCGTGACATCGCTGCTCTGGCGAGCCAGAGCCGCACACGGAAACGCCGTTTACCTTCCCGCTGGTAAGCGGTCCCTATTTATCTGCTTGCACCCGGAGGTGCTTTCGAACTGCTAGGTTGGCAGGCGCTGGGACCGAGCAGCGGGAGCGCACCCCGCCGCAGGGATTCGAACCGCCAACCTTTCGATCGGCAAGCCCTAGGTGCTGAGGCTTTAACCCACAGCGCCACCTGCGTCCCCTAAGATGACATTAGACCAGCTTAATACCATTAAAACCAGCTGGATGTGTAACTTGCTTACTTCAGGGAGCACTTTCCACATTGTCTTCTTTGCCAAATAATTCTTACATGCACCCAATGCAACCCTTGCCAATTTGCCGTGTATGCATACTATGTTGTTTTGCTTCATCTCCACCCACTGTGAGCGAATAATGTGCTCTGTAACACACCCAATGTTGCCCTTTATCTATATGTTGCAGAGAAAGATCCATTGTGATAGGTAGAGTATATTCCAGGAAGATTGTCTCCTGGATGATCTCTCCATTGAGAAACTCCAAGGATTCCTTAGCACAGCCTTTGACAGCCACGTGTCCTCTGCCTGTCGTGGACTACAACTCCCATAATCCTTGACCATTGGCCATGCTGGCCGGGGCTGATGGGAGCTGAAGTCTAAAGTGCGCATCAGGTTGGCAAAGGTTGCCTTAAAGATCGTTCATTAGCATATTTTGAAGACAGTGGGAAGAATTCAATGTCACAATATTATGATAATTTCTGCTTGCCTCACAGGATGATCTCACTTCTGCTCTCCCTAGTGGGAGGAGAGCATAGAAAACCCCATTGCACTAGATGGAGTCCTTGCGCTGGCTCCCACTAGCACAACCATTTTGTGGAATTTGGATCAATATGTAATTAATTAGTATAAAAGCATCAGTACAGTAGAATGGCTAGAACATTGAACTAGGACCGGTGGTAGATGTGGGTTTAAACTCCCACTCAGCCATAAAGTTCGCTGGGTGACCTTGAGCCAGTCACACACTTTCTTAGCGTGGAAGGGGCTACAACTAAGAACATTGCTTCCAGCTCCTTGGAATACAAGTTGTTTGCATTATTATTATTATTATTATTATTATTATTAGGGTTTCGTATTTGAAGCATATAAAAACAACTAAGAGATTCCAACATGTCTGAAGCTTTCCAATTGTGAGGATATTATTTTTTAACATCTCATTGAAATTGTGAATGTGGAGTTCAAAATTCTCATTTAGAAGTTGTTTGGGTTTCGTTTGTTTGTTTGTTTGTGCTGAGCTTTAAGTATTTTGCAAATGTTCATTTTGGCTCTAATTAAAAGACCATTCAAAATTGGTGAACGGTTGACCACCTGGCAATACTGGTTGAACTATTCTGGTGAAAATAACTCTGTAGCTACTACTTTGGACCATTTGAGGTCTGTGATGGGGGGGGGGTTGCTATCAAGAAGGTCTCCCCATATCCAGCTGCCTGCACAGATTCCTGGGCGCTGTCTACTGAAGAAGTGGCAATCGGCAGGCAGCTGGGGGCAGGAGGTGCATTTCCTTCTGCCAAAATCCCCTCTGCTAAGAGCTGAAATCTTGCTGGTTCTCATCCGTGGTGAAGAGAAAGGCCTGAGGTGCGTTTCTCCCTTTTTAATTATCCACGGCTACCCCTTCTTCCCCTGCTTTCCCCTACCTTCTACGCCCCACTAGCGTCCCATTTATCAAGCAGCAAGCGTTTACAATTGCAACCCTCTCTTCTCCCCCCCCCCACCAGCCCAAGTTCAAAAACTTTTTCATTCCCTCCGTTGCCCGCCCTTGGTTTTGTTCCGTTCCTTCCCACTTCTAACAGTTTCGGCGCCCCTTTCCATTTCTTCTTCTTCTTCACTTTGCTTGCCAAGTGGAACAGACACGGCTTACAGTACAGCAGGGGGGCAAAGAAGGAGTCAAACGTGACCCCTTCTTCCCCCGCCTCCCCTGTGGTCTGAGGCCACTGCTGCTTCTCATAGAGGGGGAGATAAGTCAGTCAAGGCCTTGCAGTGGGTGGGAAGAAGTGAGCCAACAAAGGCGACCCGAATAATGGCTCCAAAAAAAAAAAAAAACTAGGCTGAAGGGGGAGCGATTGCAGACAGTCTCTCTCCTCTCCTTACCTCCCGCCCTCCCAGCGACCGATTATTTCTGCCTAGCAGGTGTAGATGTCACAATGGAAGAATGCCCTGTTCTATGCAGGGAGTTGCAAGAATGTTATTCAGTCAACCAAAGAGGCATAAACCAATTTAAATTAAAGTGCAAAGCCCTCCCAGAACCAAAACCATAAATCGGGAGAGCCGGGGAAATTGGCTCAGATGGAGGGAGCCCATGAATGAAACTTTTATTGTTGAGCACTTTGGGGGGGGGGCGGGGGAGAGGCAGAAGAAAAACCTGATCTACCATGTGGAACGTATTCCCCCTTTTGATGTGGACCAGAGGTATGCGGCATGTAAGGGACTCGTCTGCCTTCCTGCTGGAAAATTCAGAGAGAAGGGTATGGGCATTGAAATCAAAAGAGGGAGCAAGTTGTAGAAATTGGACTCTCTTTTTCTCCTCCCCTTGTGTTTTCACCAAGAAATGCTTCGTGTTGCATGTCCTGGAAATGTTACAGTGTGGTCCAGTGTGGTGTAGTGGTTAAGAGCGGTAGTCTCCTAATCTGGGGAACCGGGTTCGAGTCTCCGCTCCTTCACATGCAGCTGTTGGGTGACCTTGGGCCAGTCACACTTCTCTGAAGTCTCTCAGCCCCACTCATCTCACAGAGTGTTTGTTGTGGGGGAGGAAGGAAAAGGAGAATGTTAGCCGCTTTGAGACTCCTTAAAGGGAGTGAAAGGCGGGATATCAAATCCAAACTCTTCTTCTTCCTCTTCTTACATATAGAATCAGAGAATTGTAGAATTGGGAGGTACTCCAAGGGTCAGCCAGTCCAACCCACTACAATGCAGGAATATCAACTGAACCATCCATGATTTATGGCCATCCAACCTCTGCTTAAAAACCTCCAAGGAAGCAGAGCCCTCAACCTCCCTTGGGAGACTGTTCTACTGTCTCTCTTCAAATATCTCATGGGCTGTCACATGGAAGCAGAGACAAGCTTTTCTCTTCCTGCTCCAGTTTCAAGTTACAAGGAAGAAGATTCCGACGAAACACCTTCTGACAGTAAGAGTTGATAGACAGTAGAATGGTCTCCCTCAGGAGGTTGTGGGCTCTCCTTCCTTGGAGGTTTTTTATGATTCTGTGATCAAAAGTTCTACCTGCTTAAAACTCCCATAAATAGTTATGGTCTTGGCAGGGTTGGCCCAAGACATTTTGCTGCCTGAGGCAACAGACAAGATGTGTCTCCCCGACACCATCACCTCATGTGCAGAAGCTGAGAGGACTGCCAATTGAATGCTCCTTCAAGACTGGAAGTGAGGTAGCAGCATTCACCCATACAGTGGTACCTCTGGTTACGTACTTAATTCGTTCCAGAGGTCCGTTCTTAACCTGAAACTGTTCTTAACCTGAAGCACATGGGGCCTCCTGCTGCCACCGCACTGCCACTGCACAATTTCTGTTCTCATCCTGAAGCAAAGTTCTTAACCCGAGGTACTATTTCTGGGTTAGCAGAGTCTGTAACCTGAAGCGTATGCAACTTGAAGCATATGTAACCCGAAGCGTATGTAACCCAAGGTACCACTGAATAAGCAGAGCTCAGGGTGATCCCTCTAGCATTTGGGGGGGGGTGATACTTAGTGGTAGTACACATTACTCTGGTCTATTCTGTGGGGGGGTAGCCGAATGGTGATTGCTGATGCCCCCCTCCCAATATCTGCTACCCGAGGCCATTGCTTCACTCTGCCTCATGGTAGAGCCGACCGTGGTTTTTAGCAGCATATAGACCAATCTCTATCTGGTTTAAAGAGAAGCTTTTATGATTCACTACTGGAATAGGGAAGATGTAGCTCTTTGGGTGATTCCCAAACAGTCATTCTTGACTGTTGGACCTACTGGCTGAGGCTGATGGGAGTTGTAGTCCAACCATAACTGGAGGTCCACATGTTGCCCCACCTCTGCTCTAGTAACTAGAGGGGGAACAGAACAACCCTTCCTTCATCTCATGCACACCACGGATTTGATGTTCCTTTTGTAGGTGCATCGACCAAAAGTTCAAACGCTGCCCGCCCCTCCCGACCACCTCCGTTGTCATCGTCTTCCATAACGAGGCCTGGTCAACCTTGCTTCGCACTGTGTTCAGCGTCCTGTACTCCTCCCCAGCTATATTGCTAAAGGAAATCATTCTTGTGGATGATGCCAGTACAGATGGTAAGTACAGTCTCTTGGGAGCTGGGTGCAGGTGGGCTGATTCACCCTAAAGGCAGAACAAACCTCTTGCTTTTGCATAAGGGCCCTAGGGATGAGAGAGACATTTGATTTAATTTGAAGGTGAACCTACCTAAGTCACACTTTCTGGAACAATATGCAAACTGAAAAACAACCCTCCTCCAAAATTCACACTTCCCTGAATTTTGCAAAGCAGTCATTCCACCAAGTAGCACCCACAAAAATGCATAATATTAGGGCAAAGTACGCTGTGGGTTAAACGACAGAGCCTAGGGCTTGCCAAACAGAAGGTCGGCGGTTCGAATCCCCGCGACGGGGTGAGCTCCCGTTGCTCGGTCCCTGCTCCTGCCAACCTAGCAGCTCGAAAGCACGTCAAAGTGCAAGTAGATAAATAGGTACCGCTCTGGTGGGAAGGTAAACAGTGTTTCCGTGCACTGCTCTGGTTCGCCAGAAGCTGCTTAGTCATGCTGGCCACATGACCCAGAAGCTGTACGCCGGCTCCCTCGGCCAGTAAAGAGAGATGAGCGCCGCAACCCCAGAGTCATCCGTGACTGGACCTAATGGTCAGGGGTCCCTTTACCTTTACCTTTATGCATATATAAATGTATATATTAATGAAAATAACATGGAAACATGCAGTATGGGGAAATTGCTTTGCAAAAAAGTATGAGGAGAAATTCCGAATAATATGCTGACAAATTTTCATGAGGACTTTTTGGGTTTTTAAAAAATCACAAATTGCTGTGGGAATGTGGAGAACTGATTATTTACCCAATTGTTCTTTATTTTGAAATATTTATCCATTGTGACTATTGGTGCTGTTTCTGCAGCTGCTTTCATTCTTCTTTAAAGAAAACCCCTGCCAGTTTTGTGCCAGCAGAGGTGAGATTCAGAGCTCAACCTAACTAGTAGTCCTGAAAGAGAACTTGCCAGAGAGGAAATATACAAGTAAATCTGGTAGTGGTCAGATCCTGGTGTAGTTGGGTTTCCCTGGGAAGTGAATAACTTTTAGGCTCTGCCTTTTGTAGCTTTCCCTTCCTGATGTGTTGCTGTTAGAATGCACCCTTCAACTTGATTCACATTGTGACAGGTTGTTGATGGTTTTGCTTTTGTTCTGTTTATATTGGGGGGGGGGTTAATCCTGCTACAGTCGTACCTTAGATCTCAAACACCTTGGTTCCTGAACAAATCGGCTCCTGCACAATCGAAACCTAGAAGTGAGTGTTCCAGTTTTTGAACAATTTTCAGAAACCGAATGTCCGGTGTGGTTTCCGGGGCTTCTGGTTGGCTGCTGGAGTTTCCTGCAGCCAATCAGAAGCTGTGCTTTGGTTTCCGAATGTTTTGGAAGTCGAATGGACTTCCGGAATAGATTCCATTCAAATTCCAAAGTACGACTGTATTTGACCATTTCTGCCATTTGTCTGGAGGCACGTTTCCCCATGATCTGTAGATGTGACAGGCCATATTTAGCTCCCTTCTGGGAATAAATTGCTCACTTGGGCAACTTTAGTAACCACAAGCTGCCATTTAGTAATCTAAATTGGTTGTGCTCGAGGTTAAGATAATGACACAGTTCAACATCAGGACTTCCCAGGGGTGGAGCAGGGAGATGAAGAGTATCTGCTGTGCTGAATCTCAGCTACTCAGGTTCTCAGAAGGCTGTTGAACTCATCAAGAAGGGTTTGCGAGTTCTTTTTAACATATCAGCTAGTCTAATGTAGATAGTTATTTAATCCCTGATTTGCTTGCACAAAGCTTACCTGGGGGTTAGATTCTTTCCAAACTTTATTGAACATTTGTTCTGATTTGTTTGCAGAGCAGTCATGCGTCAAGGAATATTTGTTTTCTGTTCACACTGATTTGCTTGTGGGGTGTTTGATATGTTTTACCATTCATCTCTTCATCTCACACTTCTCCGTGCATTCCCCGTTACTTTCCTAACTGCAAAAGTCCCCTTTTGTACTGGATTTCATAGAATCATAGAATCATAGAGTTGGAATAGACCACAAGGGCCATCGAGTCCAACCCCCTGCCAAGCAGGAAACACCATCAGAGCACTCCTCACATAAGGTTTTGTTGCGCTGGGGTAATGACAGAGCCCTTTAATCCACTTTAGCTGCTCAAATCTAAAGTACTAGTTTGTGCTTGAGTCCCTCCTGCAAAATAATAACAGAGTGAAGGCAGCAAATCTTTAATCTCTGTCCATCTCTTATGCTTGGAATTCTACTCCCCTTATACCTGCTTAGCTCTTCCTTCCTTCCTTCCTTCCTTCCTTCCTTCCTTCCTTCCTTCTTTTAGAAAATGCCATCACTTCTGTTTGGGCCTTTGAGCAGGTATACAGTGCATTCACCATCTCCAAAGCAAATGTTCTGCTGGGAGTGTTGCTTAATTTCCATCTGAGCATGGCTTCTGGGAAGGCTAAGAATGCATGCAAGTATTGGCCAGCATGGTATTCCTGCGCACAGAAATGATAGGTGTTTGGCCCTAAATCTCTGTAGTCAGTGGGAAGAACTGGGGAGAAAAACTAAATGCCTGTTCAGCATGTCATACTGTTGTTGGTGCAAGACTTCTGTTGCCTTCTGAATCTTGTGCTGCACTAAATTAGGTGACCCAGAGTATCAGAACTGTATGCTTAACACTTGCACACATCAAATAGTTTCCACTTCCTTGTGGGTTCTGTTCTGTTCTGTTTTGGGTTTTTCCTAGTTCTTCCATCCAAAACATTTGGATGCTACATCTAGTCCAGGGGTAACCAAAATTGTCCCCTCCAGATATTGTGGACTACAACTTCTGTCTTCCCTGACCGTTGACTATGCTGGCTGAGGCTGATGGAAGTTGTTTATTGAGTGTCACCAAGTGCTTGGTGCACTTCCAGACTGTTGCTATTTTCAGGTGAGACTCAACCGCATAACTGGCCAATTCAGGTTGTGCAACTATAATTGACTGGTAGGTCTTGTGCAACAAACCCGTTCCTCAAAAGATCAGCCTTTCTGTGCTCAGAAAAGTGATGGGGAAATGCAGTAGGAAACAGGTTGGGACACTTAATTTGATTTAAGGTCATCTAGCCTCCCTGCAAACAAAGCAGAATGAATGTTCAATAAATAGGTCGTCTGGAAGCACCTTTAGCTGTTGTCTGGAGGGAGGGGAGGAGTGTGTGTGTGTGTGTGTGTGTGTGTGAGAGAGAGAGAGAGAGAGAGAGAGAGAGAGAGAGAGAGAGAGTGTTACTGTAGCAGGCTAGCACAGCTACCATTTATATGGCAGTTGCCTCCATTTCACAGCCGTTGTTTTTCTTGGTACTGCGCTGCCTGTTCCTGCGGATGCTGTTTCAAGCGGTCTCTTCCGTGCAGCTGCTTTTCAAGTTTGTCTCAAAACCTGATGCGGCAGAAGAGCAAAAGCAGGCTGTGTCTCACCACAGTGACTTGAACCGCTTCCTGCCATGCGCCACACCTGGCAGTGAGCTAAGTGCCCAGAGAAGGACTAGGCCTGGATTCTAAGGGATGCCTTCTAAACAACCCTCTCAAGGTTTACACCGGGGATAGTTAGAAACACAAAAAACTGCAAATACGTTGAAAACAAGAGTTAAAACCATATCCCTCCCTCACACTCAATACATCCCTGTACAAAGGGCCTGCAAGACAGAGCTGTTCCTCCTGGCCTTTGGTTTGGACTTGGTCTAACCCTTATGTTTCCCTCCTCTTATGGTCTTGATTTATCAGCTATTTTAAAATGAGGCTGCATTTTAAATTGCATTTTAACCTGTATTTTAAATTG
This sequence comes from Podarcis cretensis, assembly GCF_951804945.1. Lineage (NCBI taxonomy): Eukaryota > Metazoa > Chordata > Lepidosauria > Squamata > Lacertidae > Podarcis > Podarcis cretensis. Next base: position 7,901,485 of record NC_137171.1, read on the forward strand.
GGTTTTTCCCAGCCTCTCTTTTCCCCCTATTATGTTTTTACTGTGATTTTATTGGTGTTAGCCACCCTGAGCCCGGCTTTGGCCAGGGAGGGCAGGGTATAAATATAATTTATTTATTTTAGAGCCAGTGTGGTGTAGTGGTTAAGAGCGGTAGACTCGTAATCTGGTGAACCGGGTTCGATTCCCTGCTCCTCCACATGCAGCTGCTGGGTGACCTTGGGCTAGTCACACTTCTCTGAAGTCTCTTAGCCCCACTCACCTCACAGAGTATTTGTTGTGGGGGAGGAAGGGAAAGGAGAATGTTAGCCGCTTTGAGACTCCTTCGGGCAGTGATAAAGCGGGATATCAAATCCAAACTCCTATTAGAATTGACATCCATTGCTCCAGATGCTTTTGCCCTTGGTGCCCTGCACCCAGAAGGAAATGTGCCCCCCCCCAAACTGCAGAAGTTTCTCCACTCCTGCCCTCCCCATTCCTGTCTCCATCCTCTTCTCCTTGCCCTGCTTATTGCAGTCCGAATCCATGACCACTTATTGGTTTTTAATATGTTGTGAAGGGGGGGGGGGAGGATACGTTAAGCAGCTTTTTTACAAAAAGATTGTGCTCGGAACGAATCTCACCTTTTGCATCATTCCTTTTCCATGCAGTTGCCAGGCGTTTGAGCGCTGTGCCCCTCTAACACTTGATACCTTCTGTTCCAGACTACTTGAAAGACGAGTTGGACAGCTATGTGAAGCAACTGCAGATAGTGAAGGTCGTCCGGCAGCTGGAAAGGAAGGGCTTGATCACTGCCCGGTTGCTGGGTGCCAGCGTTGCCACGGGAGACGTGCTCACTTTCCTAGATGCTCACTGTAAGTCGCAACTCTCTCCGTTGGTGAGCTCAGTCCTCGATGTGGGGCTTCCAGAGGCAAAATATTGCCAAGGCTGGCAACTCTGTCTTGCTTTGCAAAGCCAATGCATACACAGTGCTGTGCACATGGTTTGATTGCTGTACCGTTGAGGCTAGTTTGCAAACTGCTGCTAACGGCAGCATCCGATTGTGAGGTTCATGCGTGAATGAGCTGCCGCAGATTAAACAGCACCGATATGAGTCTGGCCATTGCCTCGGGTGCTGCGCTTCTCAACCTGAGCTGCTTCACAAGGTCGGTTGCCGGTGATCAAGTGCAGAAGAACAACGTGGTTTCTCTGTACGTGTGCATCAACGTGGTTGGCAGCTGAACGTGTGGGCAGACTCGGCTCAGCAGGACTGTGCGTTAGGAGATGATGTGAGGCTCAAAGGGCTCCCCTCACACGTACATGGCATCAACTGGCTGATCCAAAGGTACAGAAATCAAGAGACTTACATGCTTGCATGCATATACCGTATTTTTCGCCCTATAGGACGCACTTCTCCCCCTCCAAAAATGAAGGGGAAATGTGTGTGCATCCTATGGGGCGAATGCAGGCTTTCGCTGAAGCCTGGAGAGCGAGAGGGGTCAGTGCGCACCGACCCCTCTCACTCTCCAGGCTTCAGGAAGCTCTGCGCAACCCTCCGGAGCCTGGTGCGAAGCCGCGCCGGACTCCGGAGGGTTGCGCAGAGCTGCCTGCGCTCCCGGGCTTCCTGCAGCTCTGCGCAACCCTCCTGAGCTCTGCGCGAGGCCGCACCGGGCTCCCGAAGGTTGCGCAGAGCTGCCTGCACGCCCAGGCTTCACGCAGCTCTTCGCAAGCCTGGGGAGACCGGCACAGCTCCCTAGGCTTGCGGATAGCAGGCTGTTCTGGGGGCTGGGGTCGGGGGAAGCTCGGGCTTCCCCCGCGCCTGCCCCGTGCCTGGGGGGGAAATATTTTTTTTTTCTTTATTTCCCCCCCCCAAAAAAAAAAAATTGGTGCATCCTATGGGGTGGTGCGTCCTATGGGGCGAAAAATACGGTACTCTTTTATTGGGGGTGAGAGTGAGGAATCCTGATTTGGTAACGTTCTGCTCATGGAAGACACAATAGGATACAGCCCCGTGCTGTGCGTTATGAAAATGGCATGCATGTTTTTGTTCTCTCTTTCTATTCACACAAAGTGTGGCTTTCTTTGGGATGCAGTTTATTTGTGCCTGCCCTGGCTATTGCATCAATAGCAGAATAGTGTATTTTTGAAGGAGGCTGCAAAGTGAAAGCCAAAAGGAAGGAGGTTTATCCTCCCCACAGTGCATAGCAGCAGAACTATGGTGGAACAAATGGGGGCACCCAGTGTGGGGCCTGTCGTAGTTCCAGAGCCTTTCTGGCTGGGCTGAATTTTGTTGAAAGAACTCAAGGAAGCCACCACACAGATACAGCAGGATGGCCTCATGGTGTTATGGTCCCACAATGGACTACAATTCCCATCATCCCTAGCCATTGTCTGCGTTGGCTGGGGCTGATGGGAATTAGAGTTGAACAACCTCTGGAGGGTCACATGTTTAACCCAAACATGTATTTGGTGACCCATTTCTGTTTCTTTCTTTCTTTTACTATAGATTTAATGGCGATAATGCTCCTGTTAAGACCCACCTTGGATCAGGCTGCAACTCACCAGTGGGTCCCAACCCGCTAGTAGAAAACTAGTGTTTTAGTGTATTGCATTGGGATGTTTTCTCCATGTTACCACCAGAGGCCAGTGTGCATTTTCACAGTGGCTCTGCACAATATTTTTGGACCCTGAAATGGTTATTCCAGAACATAAATCAGTTCCAGGCTATGAAATTAGAAGTATGAAAAGTCAGGGAGAGTCCTGATATTAGCATCCAGTTATTTGGAGTTTTCCAGTTCTGGGCATCTATAATAGTGTGGTAGACTGCTAGGCAGCAGACATTTTAATAAAAATTGCTTCTGTGTACATCTGCATGGTAAGGTGATCAGAAGCTGCCATTTTCTCCTTGGGGGACAAGGAGCAGGTGGAAGAGAGAAGAAGCGGCTGTTACAATGTCAAGAAGATGAGGTCCAGGGAAAGGAATTTTGAAAGGATTTGCAAGGCTGAAATGACTCGGGATGATATAGAGACAACATCAGATGATGCCATCCATTTCTCCTTCTCTCTTCTTAGGTGAATGTTTCCATGGCTGGTTGGAGCCTCTCTTATCACGCATTGCTGAGGAACCCACCGCTGTGGTCAGTCCAGATATCACCACCATTGACTTGAACACTTTTGAGTTTTCCAAGCCAATTCAGTATGGGAAGCAGCACAGCCGGGGCAACTTCGACTGGAGCCTGACTTTTGGATGGGAGTCCATCCCTCAGCATGAGAAGCAGAGAAGGAAAGATGAGACTTATCCCATCAAGTAGGTCCATGATGAAAGCTCCTTTTTGATAGACCTTTTGATGCCACTCACTGTTAAGTAAACCTCTGCGGATCACAGTGTAATCTGCACCAAAACCCACACACTAACCGCTTAGACCTGATAAAATTTAGTAATGTTTGTTTGGCTTCATTTGTTGGATCAATTAAAAGGTTTTTTTAAAAAAAATTATCCAAATACCTCAGTGAGACAGGAATGCAACTGACGTTGTGGTGGTTTAAGGCACTCACAAAAACTGCAGATGGGAGGTGTCATCTTAGAAGAGTCATAAAGTGGAAAGGGAGCGGAATGCCTCTCCTAAAATGGTACCTATGCACTGTTTGTGATGATGGGTAAAATAAGGTAGCAGCATCCTTCTTGCTTCATTTTAGTTGTGTGAGAGCTAGCAACAGAGTTTTCCAGGCACCTGCTATTTGGTGCTGTAATCCCACCAACACTCTCTCTCTCTCTTTCTCTCTTTCTCTCTTTCTCTCTCTCTTTCTTTCTTTCTTTCTTTCTTTCTTTCTCTTTCCACTGACCTTTTGGCTGTCCTGTAGGAGATAGGGAGAGCATGGCCTGAGAACTGCACCAGTTGTAGTGCCTTGGTTGGCCCTATTCTCCCACAAAACCCCAACTACAAAATAGCAGCTAAATGATACAACACTGTAGCACTGTGAGGTTTGAGGTAATAACTGAATGTCAGGGTTCAAAAGTGTGTTTTTTCTTTCCTTCGGAACTAATTTTATTCGCAGGCGTTTTATTTTTCAAACAATGGTTTGATGGTGATTTGGAAAAGCCACCTTTTTTTTCCAGTTGGTTTTTCAATAAGCCAGCTACCGTGGGATAAAAAAGTTTAGGGCAATCGGCGGTGGAATTGAGCCAAAAGAAAACCAGCAATCACAGGCAGAATCAGGAGCTTCTCAGTCCTTTCTGTCCCTTCCATGTATTCCAACCTATAAGTGACCTTGCAAACAAAATAGCAAAGGAATTCTGGTATGCAGAATTGGAGTGGCTTTGAGAACAATTCGGAACATGATAAATGGGTGTGTAAGTGAAAGGCTGGCTGAAGGAAATGTGGGGGAAACCTCTTGCACAGATACGCAGGTTTGTACCCAGTAATTCTTCTAGTGGATGAGGCAACCTTTGGTGTAAATGACCCCTGAGATTTGGGTCAGCTGTGTTTGCACATCACTCTTAATTTTTCCAAGCACCTTATGATGAAACCTTTGTCCGGCTTGGATGCCTGCAATTTAGTGAGGGAACAGACGCCACTGAAAAGCAATGTGTTTGAGGGTATAATGACGAAATCAGTTCTTTCTGTGCAGTGGGCCCATTCATACACACAAGTCATCCTTTGATACTGCAGTCATCTAGAGATGACTTTGCATGTGGGTGCCAGGATTGAGATGCTGGGATGAGGAACCCATGGACTTCATCTCCCATCATCCCTGACTATTGGCCAAGCCAGCTGGAGCTGCTGGGACCTGGAGTCCAACAATATAACTTTGTGTTGTAGATCCCCACTTCGCGCACCACCACCCCCATTAGAAAGATATAAATTAATGTGATCTACCTCCTGGCTCTTCCTTGGGATATAAGGATTATAAACCACTTGGTATACTCGGAAGTTCTTTATGAGACACAATGCCAGGACTCCCCCTCCCCTTCCCCCCTTTTGGCGGTACAAAAGCCAGGATAATGAAGGCCGTGACATGAAAGAGCCAAGGTTTATTCCTTTCTCTTTTCAAAGCCTGCCAGCCTCTTGTCTGTTTTGGCAGTGGGCAGCTGCAGAGTCATTAAGGTAACCAGTATCCCAACCTCTTAAAGCTCGAAATGACCTTGAATTCATCAAGTGGAAGACATTTAATACCGGCCCTCCGGCCCTCGCCATTGCACCAGCGAGACAAAACCCCTGTTCCTTTTGGCCTCAAGTACAGCTCCTCTTTGTGCAGAGGTCAGACGGGAGGCTGTTCTGCCCCCAATGAAAGGGGCTCAGGGACTCCTTTTTGTTGCTGCTGCATATTCTGAGAGGGAGAGAGGCTGGCAGGTTGGCTTGTCAGCGGCTCTTAATCTACGCTGCTCGCCTTGGTAAGAACAGAGCTGTGTTTCAGGAGGGGGGGGGGACCTTGTTGAAGCAAGTTTTCGACTACAATCTCCATTTCTTTCTTTTTAAAAAAGAAAGAAAGAAATGCCTCTTGCGAAAGGAGCAGGGCAGACTGAAAAGCTTCGTCCCCAAGTGCTCTCAAATTTGGCTTGGCAATATGCATTTATCGTAATGATACCTGAGGCTGAATGAAGGGCTTGTCTACCTCCAAAAAGCTCTGCCTCAAAGTTCTTAGTGACTGAGCGCCATCCTAAGCCCTGGGGCTGTCCCTGCTGCTTCTGATGTGATCAGCCAAGGCCTGCCTGACGTTCTTCTCCTTAGTTCTCCCTCTCCTTTAACACATCTGGGCTTGGTTGCTGCTGGTTTCCTCAAGAGTAAAAAGGTAAAGGGAACCCTGACCATTAGGTCCAGTCGTGACCGACTCTGGGGTTGCGGCGCTCATCTCGCTTTATTGGCCGAGGGAGCCGGCGTTTGTCCGCAGACAGCTTCCGGGTCATGTGGCCAGCATGATTAAGCCGCTTCTGGCAAACCAGAGCAGCACACGGAAACACCGTTTACCTTCCCACCGGAGTGGTACCTATTTATCTACTTGCACTTTGACGTGCTTTCGAACTGCTAGGATGGCAGGAGCAGGGACCGAGCAACGGGAGCTCACCCCGTCACAGGGATTCAAACCGCCAACCTTCTGATCGGCAAGTCCTAGGATCTGTGGTTTAACCCACAGCGCCACCCGCGTCCATTTCTCAAGAGTAGACTTATTGAAATGAAGGGACCTAAGCCGGCCATGTGTCCATTAATTGCAGTGGGTCTGCTCTGAGCATGGCTGAAATTGGATACAACGTCATGTCTTGGGCTCTACGCACTTTTGGAAGCAAAATAAGCATATGAAAGTTATGCTGTTCATAGTTTCAGTTTGAATGAAGTGTTTGGAATTTCTAGGGTGGATGTGTGTGGGTGTGTGGGTGTGGATGAGCATATGTGCGGCACACCGGTCAGCTTCTACTGTTTAAAACATTTAAATCCTCAAATCTTATTTTTTAATTATTTGCATTTTCAAAAATGGGAACAGAGAGCATATTTAACCCCCTCCCCTCCCCCCTTCCCCTGTCCCACTTACAACTTTGTACCAAATACAGTAAATAAAGCTCATACCAATAACTAACTTAGTTGGTCTCTAAGCTGCTACTGGAAGGATTTTTTTATTATTATTTGTTTCAGCATATATACATATTTCAGCATATATACATATACCATATGATTTCTCTTCCACACTTTTCCTGGTTCCTTTGCTTTTCCACTACTCTGCGTAATCCACAACTTTTTAATCACCCAATTTGTTCTCTATTAAATACCCTATCTATTTCAACTCTAGATTTACTCGAGACCTAATACTAAGCTATGTATTTGTTTATACTGATTCCTACAATATTCAATCAACTTGTCCACTCCTCACATCTATTTGATAGCAGGACTCCAAGTAAAATAGCATACGACAAAATAGCATACAACAAAAATATATTGGTTTTTAAAAGTTTGGAAGGTAGTGGTGACTGGAAAAGTTGCACGAAAAGTGCAGGGTTTTTTAAATGATTCTTCAAGGACCATGTTGGAAAATAACCCTACACACTTTGCATGCTCTCCAGCCATGATTTTGTACCCAGTAATTCCTGAAGAACATTTTGGGCATCTAGATGGATTGCACTTCCTTGAGATTTGCAGCAGCAGCTGTGATGGAAGCAATGGGTGGGCAATGGTGTCAACTCTCCCTTCCTCTAGGCCTTTGATGTTCTCTTAGTCCTATTGACCCTTGTTCTCGCACATTCTTCTTGTTCTGTTTTATTTAATATACGTTTATTCTTCCTGTTGCATAGTTTAGAACCTGGTTTTAATACTTTCGAAAGACAGTTCCAAGGATCAGATCAGTGGTCTGTAAGAGCATCAGTTGTGGAAGTAGTTAGATTTTGGGATGGCAGACTACTGGGAACTTGATATAAGCAATCATAAACAAATGCACCTCTCAAACACATACAAAATCCATATGCATAAATTTCTTTTTAAAAAAAACTAATTCAACAGAACAGCAAAAAGAAGCACCAACAGATCACTCCTCAGAAAGCTAGCCTAAATGGATGTCCCTTGCAGAGCTGCCTGAATCTTCTCTCTGAGCCTCAGGGGTATTGCAAGAAAAGCCTTGGCTCCTCGCCACAGATCTGATCTCCTGTAATGATGGTATTCTGGGGTGGGCAGAACCTGCTTGACTGAAATTGATGCATGCAGCTCCCAGACGGTGTAAGGAACAAGTCGTAGGTCTATATACCCTAAAGATCAAACTAGGAATTTCAGAGAGGAACTTGAGCACTGATTGATGCTGCAGTTTCCCTTTCACTAAGTATCTCTCTTGCTGGAATTTGAATAACATACTCACAATTCTCCCTTTTTGCAGGACTCCCACATTTGCTGGCGGACTCTTTGCCATTTCCAAGTCCTATTTTGAGCACATCGGCTCTTATGATGATCAGATGGAAATCTGGGGTGGGGAAAACGTGGAGATGTCCTTTCGGGTAAGAAGGAAAGGTACAATATCCTAATTGCAGTACAGCTATGGCTGGCCCGGCGTATTTTCCAACTATACCAAATTTGCAGCACAGGGAATCAGCGGCGTAGCGTGAGTTGTCATCACCCAGGGCAAGGCAAGTAATTTGCACCCCCTAACCCGGGGCAAGGCAAGTAATTTGCGCCCCTAACCCCTAACCTGCCGCCGCTGCCAGCTTCTTCTTGCTGCTGCCTGGGCTGGTCGGGTGTGGTTCTCTCCCGCGCTCAGCGCTGCGCTGGGTGGCCGCTGCACTGTCCCTCCCCCAGATAGTCCCTCCCTCGCTCTCTCTCTGCTCCGCACCGCAATGCACGCCTGGCACCCTCCCCCTCCACAGTGGGCGGCGACCCGGCAGCTCGGATCGGATTTGCACAGCCAGCACTGCAGTGAGAGAGAGTGAGTGAGCCAGGTAGGGGCAGAGAGCTGCGAGTGCGAGCGCGCCCCCCCCCCAGATGTTGCGCCCGGTGCAGCTGGCCCCCCCTGCACCCCCCACGCTACGCCACTGCAGGGAAGCATTCATTCATCAATCAATCAATCACCAGCTCTCCAACAAGGCAATCCCGGGGAGAAGGTGAGAAACAACATTCCTTCGTTTGCTTTGTAATGTGTTGCCATTAGGGTTGGGTTGTCTTGCTGCTTTAAAGGGAAAAAAAATCAAAACTAAAGGATTGTGACGTGAGCAAGCCTAGCCTCCCCCTGGGCTCACTCCCCTCCCCTGGAGTGTCTTTTTTCAGGTTTCAATTAACCATAATTTAACATTGCACCCAAACCCTAAACCTGTGGTTGATGATATCTGTGATTTGTTGAAATAATCCAGCTTCATAAACCACAGTTTCAAAGTTGGCTTGTTTCAAATAAACCATAGTTAAGATTAATCATCATTTGTCGGACTTGGATGGCACAGGGAAGGTGTAGTTAACCAAAGCTGGAAGCAAAATCTTCCAAACTCTTCCTCCATGGAGAAAAAGGGGTGGGGAAGAGAGGGTCGTTCCTGTTACGATAAAACATGCATCCTGCATAAATAGCAGTTCCTTGTATATACCTTCAATTTCTATTGATAAAGGATATGTTCAAGCAGCAATGTGGTTCTGAATTTGCTCACAGCAAGTGTGACAACTACACATTATTGAAAGAGTTATGCTACCTTAGAATTACAGTGGTGCCCCGCAAGACGAATGCCTCGCAAGACGGAAAATCCGCTAGACGAAAGAGTTTTCCGTCTTTTGAGGTGCTTCGCAAGACGAATTTCCCTATGGGCTTGCTTCGCAAGACGAAACGTCTTGCAAGTTCTTGCGAGTTTTTTCCCTTTCCCCCCCCCTTTTTCTAAGCCGCTAATAGCCGTGCTTCGCAAGATGAAAAAACCGCAAGACGAAGAGACTCGTGGAACGGATTAATTTCGTCTTGCAAGGCACCACTGTACTAGGAAAATGTAAGAAAATCTGGGATAAATTTACAGATTAGATATGGGTATATAAAGTAAAGGAAATAACTGAAATACTTTTAAAGGAGGAGAAGTGTGTTTTCTTTCATTATTGCAATGAAAAGCTTTAGTGGATCACGTGGGTGCTCTTTATGGTGGTTTTACGAGCATAAATGTTAATTTTCAAAAGGGCCCCGTCTGAAAAGCAGCTTTCGAAGGCTAAAAGCTGTTTGGAGTGCCACCCTGTGGCTGCAAGGAAAATCAGAAGTGGGTATAGAAGTTTCTTAGCCAGGGATCTTCTATCCAAGACTGCCATTGCACACCCACAAAAATGCCTGGCCGTGCCTTCAGTGGTATACTCAGGTCTATAATGTGCCCAAAGCCAAGTAGCAGAAGGGAGCAAGTAGCTGCAGCATGCTCTGTTGCAGAGACATTAAGCATGGTTGCAGCTGCTTGTATCGCCCTAGTGATGTTCATCCACCCTAGTTGCTAGCTAGACAAATCTCAAAGTGGCAAAGTCCAGATTACCTCTAAGTAGGTCCCAAGGTAGGGACTAGTTTCATCCGTACCAGAGTGGAATGCGCGCTTTGGGGTATAAGGAACCCTTGTGTTGGTGAAGAGGCCCTTTAGCTCCTCACTGGTAACATTGGGGTCACCAGCTCTGGGTGTGGGGCCTGGGCTCCTTCGAAGGGGCTGGTAGGGAAAAGGATGATCTCAGGATTTCTGCTCCTCAGACTCTGGTGCTGTTGGAGCTCTCTGACTCTCGCTGACAGGACCTTTCTGTACCTGAATCGCAGCATTCATGGTCGTGACACAAGGGAAGATGATATGTGAAACGCATAATTTGTGTTTCAGTTTGCTAATTTGTTATATATATATATATATATATATATATATATATATATATATATGGACGCAGGTGGCGCTAATGGGACGCAGGTGGCGCTGTGGGTTAAAGCCTCAGTGCCTAGGGCTTGCCGATCGAAAGGTCGGCGGTTCGAATCCCTGCGGCGGGGTGCGCTCCCGCTGCTCGGTCCCAGCGCCTGGCAACCTAGCAGTTCGAAAGCACCTCCGGGTGCAAGTAGATAAATAGGGACCGCTTACCAGCGGGAAGGTAAACGGCGTTTCCGTGTGCGGCTCTGGCTCTGGCTCTGGCCAGAGCAGCGATGTCACGCTGGCCACGTGACCCGGAAGTGTCTCCGGACAGCGCTGGCCCCTGGCCTCTTAAGTGAGATGGGCGCACAACCCCAGAGTCTGGCAAGACTGGCCCGTACGGGCAGGGGTACCTTTACCTTTACCTTTATATATATTTATAATTTTTATTACATTTTTCTATTTTGCATTTTAGAATATTCATTTGAACAACCTTAAAATATCAAAGACTTCCCTTCTTCTCCTTCCATTGTTCAGTTTGCATGCCATAGATCCCTGCATATTTTACATAAACTAAACCATTCAGTATCCCATTATTACATCCATCAAAACTTATTTACACTGTTGAATATATCTTAATGCTGCCAGCATTTTCAAATGTACACAACTTTCACTCATATATTCAGTAAACATTTTCCAATCTTCTTTAAATGTATATTCTTCTTGTGCTCTTATTCTGTAAGTTATGTCTGCCAGCTGCGTGTATTCCATCAGCTTAAGTTGCCATTCTTCTTTAGTTGGAACCTCACTCGTTTTCCAATTTAGGGCCAACAAAACATGGGCCACAGTAGTGGCACACATAAATAGTCTTTTTTGACACCTGGGAATTTCCATCTGAATTATCCCCAACAAAAAGGATTTCTGTTTTTTGTTTTTGTTTTTTTTTTTGGGGGGAGTACTTTTAAACATTTTTTTCAATTCATTACAAATTATTTCCCAATGCTCTTTTACCCTTTTACAAGTCCACCACATAGGATAGAACATATGTGTCAGGGACTCAGCGGGAGCGCAGGGAGGAGAGGAGATGGAGAGCGAGGGGGAGCAATCCGAGGGCAGCGTAGGAGAAGATGACAGCAGCCCGATAGATTCCATGAGCCTCTCCAGCGAATCGGAAGACTCACAGAAGGGGGCACCGATGGGCAGGGCAAGGGGGGACCCAAGGGGGACACCCCAGAAGCAAGGGGCCTAAGGGGACTCCCAGAGCAGCAGTTGGAAATCAGGACCAGCTTCCCCACCAGAGCGTAGTGGGGGGGAGGAGTCCCAGGTATCAGAGCCCACATATGTACCACCAGCGAGAGAAGATGAGTCAGGGTTGGCCACGCCTCCATCGGAGAGCGAGGGAACGGTCAAGAGGAAAGCTGCAGGCTGGGCGCGCGCGCCAAGTTCAAATGTACAGGCGAGCGGCACAGAAGGTAGCCCGGATAGGGAACCAGGTCCTAAAGCCCGCCGGAAGGAGGGGGAAGAATCATCAGGGTCAGCGTCAGAGGAGTCCAGAAAGGATGAAACCCTAGCGGGCAGAAGGGCCCAGAGGAGAAAGGAACTTAGGAAGAGGTGGAGCAAAGCGAGAGTGTTAAACTGGTGTGGAAGGGGCGGAGACTCAGACGGGACTTCGCCGGTCTAAGGTCGAGACGTAGAGCTGCGCGCTGCGGCTTTAAAATGGAAACTGAACCTCAATAAAGACTTTTGTACATAACTACAGCCTAGCGTTGGTCCTCTGTGAGCTGGGACCTGGAGGCAGCTCTGACAATATGATAGTTTGCTTTTTAAAGTTGTGGTGAGGAACCTGTGGACCTCCAGATATTTAACTCTGATTCCCCTCACTCCTGACCATTTGGGACTCACGCAAGAGTTGGTGGACTCACCTTCTTTGGAGAATTTTAAGCAGAGGTTGGATAGCCATCTGTCATGTTGGGATTCCTTCAATACAGGGGGTTGGACTAGATGACCCCGAGGTCTCTTCCAACTCCACAATTCAATGATTTGATGACTAGCGGGAGTTGACCAGTGTCCAGAAGGTTACTGGTTCCCCATTACTGTTCTAAACAAAAGCAGCTTTGGTGCCTGGACTTTCAAGCATGGTGCAGAGCGAGAGAGGCAGTGTCAAACATTTTCTCCATGCCACCGTTCCAAAGCTGCTATTTCAGTGTAGACAATACTAAAGTAGATGCACCAGTGCCATATAAGGCAGCTTCCTAATGATTGTGATGCTGATTCTCTGCCTTAAAGAAGAGAGAGGCATAAAAGATAGCCACACGTTTCACACCTTGGCCCAGGCAGGCTCAAATTAAGGGTTTCTGTTGGGATGGGGGGCATATCTTTTCTGCAGGTTTGGCAGTGTGGGGGCCAGCTGGAGATCATCCCCTGCTCTGTGGTTGGCCACGTGTTCCGTTCCAAGAGTCCCCACACCTTCCCCAAAGGAACTCAAGTCATCTCCAGAAACCAGGTGCGTCTGGCGGAAGTCTGGATGGACGACTACAAAGAAATCTTCTACAGAAGGAACCAGCAGGCCTCCCAGATGGCTAGAGAGGTATGTAAGCCAACTTCCCCTAAAGGTCGCTCTGAAGGATCAGGAGTGCCCGTCCCTTGTTTTCAAGCATGTATTTAGAGCAGCCTTCCTTGGTTTTTGGACTGCAAGTTCCATCAGCCCCAGCTAGCAGAGTCTATGATCAGGGTTGATGGGAGCTGGAGTCCAAACATCTTGAGGACAACAGTTTGGGGAGGTCTGATTCAGAGTTGTTGCATCGTGTCTTCTCATTTCTGTATGTAGAGCTGATTCAGCTGTAGTGAAGAAGGTTATCAAACATAGTTGCAGGGAGCCTTACCAAGGCACGAAAAAGCCCTGTACAGTGGACACTCAGGTTGCAAACGTGATCCGTGCAGGAAGCACATTCGAAACCCGCAGCGCCGCATCTGCACACACGCGGGTTGCGATTCAGCACTTCTGCACATGCACAAAGCATGATTTAGCGCTTCTGCGCATGTGCAGAAGTGCTGAAACCTGGAAGTAACCCGTTCCGGTACTTCCGGGTTCGGCGTGGTGCGCAACTCGAAATCGTGCAACCTAAAGCGTCCGTAAGCCAAGGTATGTCTGTGTGGGCATTTCATAGAAGCATAGAATTGTAAAGGTGGAAGGGACCCCAAGAGCCTAAAAAAAAAGGCCAATGCAATTCTGGGCTGCATCAATAGGAGTATAGCTTCTAGATCAAGGGAAGTAATAGTGCCACTGTATTCTGCTCTGGTCAGACCTCACCTGGAGTACTGTGTCCAGTTCTGGGCACCACAGTTCAAGAAGGACACTGACAAACTGGAACGTGTCCAGAGGAGGGCAACCAAAATGGTCAAAGGCCTGGAAACGATGCCTTATGAGGAACGGCTAAGGGAGCTGGGCATGTTTAGCCTGGAGAAGAGGAGGTTAAGGGGTGATATGATAGCCATGTTCAAATATATAAAAGGATGTCACATAGAGGAGGGAGAAAGGTTGTTTTCTGCTGCTCCAGAGAAGCGGACACGGAGCAATGGCTCCAAACTACAAGAAAGAAGATTCCGCCTAAACATTAGGAAGAACTTCCTGACAGTAAGAGCTGTTCGACAGTGGAATTTGCTGCCAAGGAGTGTGGTGGAGTCTCCTTCTTTGGAGGTCTTTAAGCAGAGGCTTGACAACCATATGTCAGGAGTGCTCTGATGGTGTTTCCTGCTTGGCAGGGGGTTGGACTCGATGGCCCTTGTGGTCTCTTCCAACTCTAGGATTCTAAGAGCCATCTAGTCCTACCCCTTGCAATACAGGAACCTCAGCTAAAGCATCCATGACAGATGGCCATCAACCTTTGCTTAAAAAACCTCTAAGGAAGGAGAGTCCAACCTCTCAAGGAAGACCGTTCCACTGTTTCAGCGGTTGGGTGACTGAGAGTTGCCCCTCTCTCACCTCTGGAGTGCCCAGCCATAGGCTGGGGAGCAGGGAGAGATCTGCTGGGGCCTTGCCAGGTCGTGGCAGTTGGAGGCAACTTACCCTCAAGAACCTCCAGAAGTCTAGAAAGGAGAGTAACGTGGAGCCCTTCTAAGCCTTTGCAGACTAAGCCTGGATGCAGCTCCCAGGCAGTGGCGTAGCGTGGGGGGTGCAGGGGGGGCCAGCCGCACCGGGCGCAACATCTGGGGGTTAGGGTTAGGGGGCGCAAATCCACGGGTTAGGGGGCGCAAATTACTTGCCTTGCCCCGGGTGCTGACAACCCACCCTACGCCACTGCTCCCAGGGCTGAGGCGTACCTTGGATTTAAGCTCACATCCTGGGCCGTCTTACCCATAGGTGCTAGGGGTGCGGGGCACCCAGGCGCTGGGCTCTTGGGCACCAGGCCGAGAGTCCAGGGGCTGAGAGTAGAGTCCAGGGAAGAGCCTGCCCATCGGTCAGAGCTCCGCGGTGGGCTCTTCTCCTGCGGCCAGCTCTGCGCTGCGAGTTCGGAGGAGACCGAACCAGCGAGACGCTGAAGCGGCCAGCCAGCTCCGTCCTCCTGCATGCCTGGGACTGGGCAACTGGGGGGGGGGGGCGCTGGGCGGATCTTTCCACCCCAGCGCCGCATATGCTTAAGACAGCCCTTCTCGCATCTTAAGCCATGGGTAGGCAAGCTAAGCCCAGGGGCCGGATGTAGCCCAATCGCCTTCTAAATTCGTCCCGCGGACGGTCCGGGAATCAGTGTGTTTTTACATGAGTAGAATGTGTCCTTTTATTTAAAATGCATCTTTGGGTTATTTGTGGGGTATGCCTGGTGTTTTTACATGAGTAGAATGTGTGCTTTTATGTATTTAAAATGCATCTCTGGGTTATTTCTGGGACATAGGAATTCGTTCATTTCACCCCAAAAAATATAGTCCAGCCCCCCACAAGGTCCGAAGGACAGTGGACCTGCTGAAAAAGTTTGCTGACTGCTGTCTTAAGCAAATAAAAAAATAAAGTAAGGAATTGTTTGTTTTCATAATTCATTTAGAGATTTGGTGGGTTCTATACAGGAAGGAGGGTGGGCAGTGATAGTGTCTCCTTTTTATGAACTGATACTTTAAAAACAAACAAACCATGCTGTGCCTTTTCAGAAAACATATGGAGACCTCGCTGAGAGGCTTGAGCTGAAGGAGCGGTTACATTGCAAGAATTTCACCTGGTACCTACAAACCATTTATCCCGAGATCTTCATCCCAGACCTTACGCCGGCGTTTTACGGAGCTGTAAGTGCGGGTTTGGGGTGTTCATTGCATGAGAGAGTTCTTTCTGGGTCACAGCAAAGGAGCATCTAGCCTTGCCATCTACATCCAACCGCGTTCTGCCAGATGCCTCAGGGAGAAACACCCCAAATTTTCCACTTGGCCCTTTCTTGGTTCATAATATATTCTGCAGTGAGGACATGGCTCAGAATGGCAGTATCTGGTCCAGATTCGGATTGCGAATATATGTAGGGGGAAGTGGGGCAGATTGATACAGAAAAACTCAATCTCATATTTTATGTAACAAAAATGAGTCAAATGTTTTTTTATTTTTTTGCTTGATGCATGGCATAACTAATCAATGTTATAATAGCAATCAAAAGAACCATTAAAGTTAGAAGATAATGAGAATATAATGACTTCAGTTAAAAAATGGGGTTTGTATCATTCTGCCCCACCGCTGGGGCACTTTGATACAAAGCATAAATTGTATGAGAATAGTAATTATTTGCAAAAATTTAATGAAAAAACATTTTTTATTGTGAGAGATCATAATCAGCCCTACAATTTGCTACTTAAAATTTAAATTACGTATCAAAACTAACAGTGTTTCACACACATCATAGACTTTATGGCAGGTTTTCTTAACAAAACATCAAAACTTATATTAATCTCTTCTCAAACAGCTATCCATTAAAAAAAAAAAAAACTTTGGAAAAACTTTAAAAGTATAAGAACTCACATTTGGTAGTCCAAAAAATAGTAATTTAAACAAAATGCTTATAAAAAATAAGATAATTACTTAACGTTTAGCTTCTATTGCACATTATATCCACTTAAGTCAATAGAAAAAAGTATAAAGAGATGATGTTTGACAAACATACAAAATCCTGTTTTTTTCCTGAGATATGACACTTGATAATCAGTCAAATTATATTTAGAAATGACTTTGGCCACGTAGTAAACAACCGTTTTTTTCTTTTCAAATTTAATGAGATTAGAGATTTCATGCAAACTTGTATATTGGGACACTATTGTACACTAGTGGGGCACTTTTATATGTATCAATGTATCAATGTGTCTTGGTGTATCAAAGTGCCCCAATGGACATTTTTTTAAAAAAAACCAAACCTAACAATTATTAATAAAACCATTGAACTTAAATCACGTGTAATCCTGAGTACTGAGTGGAATAACTTACCTTTGGGTATTTTAAAATCTTAACTAAACAACATAAAACAGTGTTGGAACACTTTTACATTTCACGTAATTTTTTAGTTGGCCGTGCTAATACCTACTCTTGCCAAACGCCAACGGCTAACTGGCGGGCGGCGCAATCGCAACTGTTGTACTCACACATGTATAGACACGTTTTAGTGATGTCGCAACACAAATAACATTTCTCGATATCGAAATATTGTTGGTGCATCAATGTGCCCCGCTTCCCCCTATGTTCCAAATCCAGATGGTAGGCCTGTAAAACCTACATGTATAAACATTTAAAATTGCTTGTGTATTTCCAATCTTCCATCCCACTCCAATGTGACTAAGAGTGAAACTCCGGGAATAGGTTTGATTCTCCAACAAGTGAAAACGGTGCACATCTTCACACATCGACTCATATCTTTTGTCCTGTGCTTTGCAGGCACAACGCCATGCTTTAAAGCTGAAGCACAACAAAAGGGCACTTCAGGTTTTCCCCAGATTGCCATTTGCTCTGATTCAGCAGGTTTTGGGGGGAAAGCGCCATGGCAGGAGAGGGGACCACTTGGACACAGAGCTTTAAAGAAGGGACCTATGCAGCAGAAAAGGAAATCTGGATGAATCTTTTATTACCTGCCCTTTGGCTTTGCTACATAAAGCAAACCCTTCATTAACCAGCCTTCAAAAGCTTTAATTTTTGCTTTGTCAATCTGTACTTCTCAGCTTAAGGGATGCAGGTGGTGCTGTGGGTTAAACCACAGAGCCTAGGACTTGCCAATCAGAAGGTCGGCTGTTCGAATCCCCGCAACGGGGTGAGCTCCCGTTGCTCGGTCCCTGCTCCTGCCAACCTAGCACTTCGAAAACACGTCCAAGTGCAAGTAGATAAATAGGTACCGCTCTGGCGGGAAGGTAAACGGCATTTCCGTGCGCTGCTCTGGTTCGCCAGAAGCGGCTTAGTCATGCTGGCCACATGACCCGGAAGCTGTATGCCGGCTCCCTCGGCCAATAAAGCGAGATGAACACTGCAACCACAGAGTTGGCCACGACTGGACCTAATGGTCAGGGGTCCCTTTACCTTATGCAGCAGGAAAAGGAAATCTGGATGCGTCTTTTATTTGCTGCCCTTTGGCTTTGCTACATAAAAGAAACCTTTCATTAACCAGCCTTCAAAAGCTTATGAACTTGACTCCTTCCTTCCCTCTAGCAGTGGAGCACATGCCCGCCCTGCCTAGGGTGGGCATGCTCCCAAGGGGTGTGTGGTGCGGAGGGTGCACTGCAGCTGGGGACAGAGCGAGCTCCCCGTGGTGAACATTCGGCACACCACCTGCCCGCAACTCCCAAGCCTCCCCCAAACTGTCAAAATGAAGGGGGAAGGGGGAAACGGCGCCGGCAAAGCGGCGCAGCTTCCCCTCCTGCCTCAATGGCTCAGGGTAAGCTTGGGAGTAACGGGCAAGTGGCGTGCCGAATGTCACCCCCCTCAGTGAGGGCACCCGGGGCGGTCCACCCCCACCACCTCCCTTCCTAAGCCCCTGCTTCTCTTCCTCCCTCCCTCTGTCAGTTCTACTAAGGAACCAATCTAATGGCCGTCACTGTCTCCAGAACTTAGAATATTCTGATTTGAAAGCTAGTGGGAGGGTTTTTGAAAAAGGGTGCATATGTTGCAAAGGAGTGGTACAGTTTTTGTTTCTTGAGCAGGAACTAGGTATGCTAGTAGCTAGAAATGGAAGATAGATATAGTTGCTTTAATAATAATAATAATAATAATAATAATAATAATAATATTTTTTATTTATACTCCGCCCTCCCCAGCCGAGCTCAGAGCGGCTAACAAGCAATAATAAAAACAAGTTGAATGATTACAACTTAAAAACAAAATTAAAATACAACATTAAAATATTAAAATGTAGCCTCGTCCCAGGAGGAGAAGGAAAGGAAAAAAGAAAGAGAGGGAAGGAATCAAATTGGCTCCAAGCCAAAGGCCAGGTGGAACAACTCTGTCTTACAGGCCCTGCGGAAAGAAATCAGATCCTGCAGGGCCCTGGTCTCATGAGACAGAGCGTTCCACCAGGCCGGGGCCAGAGTTGAAAAGGCCCTGGCTCTGGTTGAAGCCAATCTAACTTCCTTAGGGCCCGGGACCACTAGGGTGTTGCTATTTATGGACCTTGAGGCTCTCTGTGGGGCATACTGGGTGAGGCGGTCCCATAGGTACGAGGGTCCTAGACCGTGAAGGGCTTTAAAGGTCAAAAGCAGCACCTTAAATCTGACCCTGTACTCCACCGGGAGCCAGTGCAACTGGAAAAGCACTGGGTGAATATGCTCCCATGGCAGAGACCCTGTGAGGAGCCTCGCTGCAGCATTCTGCACCCGCTGGAGTTTCTGGGACAGCTTTAATGGCAGCCCCGCATAGAGCGAATTACAGTAGTCAAGATTGGCGATGACCGTCGCATGGATCACTGTGGCCAGGTCGGGAGGTGCTTTGAGAGAGGTGGGAGGTTAGTTGGGCTGAAGGGGGGAATTCAGGACTGCACACTGCTTACAGAAAGAGTGCAGATTCAACAGGGCTGTGTCTCTGAGTATTTAGGCAAATTCACACCTTGGTACTGCTTCTGGCTGTAGATGGGCCCCTGACAGTGTTGGATTGTTTTCAGATTAGAAATGAGGGTGCCAAACGCTGCCTGGATGTTGGAGAGAACAACCATGGAGGGAAGCCGCTAATCATGTACCCCTGCCATGGGATGGGAGGCAATCAGGTATGGAATTCGTCAGAAAAGTCCGGTGTTAGGGTGGAATCCAGCAAAACACTCCCATTAGTGCAAGGGTTTCTGTTTGTGCAATGAAACTTACCCTCCTTCTCCTCTCTTCTCATGCCCTTTCCCACACCCTTCTAGAGGATTGGAGAAAACCCCAGAACAGATTTAGGGGGTGCAGAGGGAAAGATGTTCCGCTGCACAGCCAAAAGTCCTTGTGCAAATGGAACTGCTTCATTGGACAGCACCCCATGTCTCTTCTCATGTCTGAGCACACACCACAGGGCTATGTTTTCAGGCGCTGCAGTCTGGAAGTTTTGTGCTGCCCTATGATTTCAGGCAAACAGGTGCTTCTGTAGAGATTTATTCTGCACTGTCTGAACTACTTGCAACTTTCCTAGGATAAGAGCATACCCACATTTCCCCCCTAAGTTTCCATTTTAAAACAGGAAAAAAAGAACGCTGCATTAATCAAAATACACCTTCTACAGTCATACCTTGGATCTCGAACGGCTTAGTAGCTGAACAAATCGGCTCCCGAACGCTGCAAACCCAGAAGCAGGTGTTCCGGTTTGCGAACGTTTTTCAGAAGCCAAATTTCCAATGCGGCTCCCATGTCTTTCGACTGAGTTCAGGAAGCTCCTGCAGCCAATCGGAAGCCGCGCCTTTGTTTTCGAACGGTTCTGGGAGTCAAATGGACTCCCAGAACGGATTAAGTTTGACAACCAAGGTACAACTATATAGACTTGTTCCCCAAAACAGTTGAGAACAGTTTTGCAAAATTGGTAAGGGATTGCCTACCACTTTGTTTTGCATCCACGTTTTCTTGAAGTGTAAAAATAAACCGCTCTACCCCAGAACAAAGCAAAAGCCTGACTCCTCTCAATTGCTCAATTCAGTACTTTGAATACACATCCCAGCGAGACCTGCGGCACAACATCGGCAAGCAGCTCTGCCTCCGTTCCAAGATGGGACCCGTGGAACTTGGAGACTGTCACTATACAGGGAAGCACTCCCGGGTGCCGGAAAATGAAGAATGGGAACTGACTAATGTGAGTGCTTTAAGTTATAAATATACTGTAGGTAGATTTCAGAGTGGCGTGCTTTTCTCTTGCTCTCAGAACCCCTGTTTTTGCCTCCCATCAGTTGTCCGCTGCTTGCCAGACAGACATCCCTTGCTGCTATGGCTACAGTCTGGCCTGGCCTGGCCAAAGCACATAATGGGCAGTTCTATTCTGCCATTTTTTCTGGAGAGCAAGGAGTTCCTTCTGAGAGCAGCCACTGAGTGTGGGCTTGGGGTGTGCTGTAATGAGAAGTTGCAGCAGCCACCACAAAGGAGGATCTGACGATCCCTCTTGGCATTGTGGGAGCTATTCGCCCCCACTACTTTGAAGGGGAAGCAGGGAAGAGAGAGAACTCCATTTTCACAATGCTATTTGTTTGCTGGGTTGTTCCATGTTTCTCTAGCACAGGCATAGGGAAACTCGGCCCTCCAGGTGTTTTGGGACTACAATTCCCATCATCCCTGACCACTGGTCCTGTTAGCTAGGTATGATGGGAGTCCCAAAACATCTGGAGGGCCGAGTTTGCCTATGCCTGCTCTAGCACCTGGTGTGGTGATGGTCTCCCCAAAAAAAAGTCATTCTAAAAATTCATGGAGGGGCAAGTCTCTCAATGACTAACTAGTTTTTATTAATTTATTCCATTTATATCCTGCCCTTCCTCCCCAGGGAGCCCACAAGAGCCAAATGAGCTTAGCTAAATAAGCACGGATGCTTAATAACCTGTCTGAAAATGGTTGATACCAAAGGCAGGGTTTTAATCTCTCTTTAAACAATAGGGCTGTGATGAAAAACACTGGAATTAAAATGTTTCTGGCTTTTGTTTTTTGGAGGGGGCTAGTGAGTCTATAGGACCCCAACAGGGTAATTTTGTTTGTGGGGTGGCCATATTCACAGTATTTTGGCAGCAGCGAGTTATGCTGACCCCGGTGCTAAGGATTAGGAGAAACTTTTCAAAAAATAAAAAATAAACTTCCAGAATTGGGGAAAATGTCAAATGAGCCACAATTCTTCCCCACGAACATGTTTTTGGGATATTCTGCTCTTCAGGAGTGTGCAGGAAGCTGTAGCCACTCTGTGACCACCCAGAAGAACTCCTGCCTCGTCCCCTGGCTGCTGCTATCCATGGTAGCAGCAACAAGAGTTAACATTTTCCTTGTTAATGGCCATTTGCCATAAACAACAACAAAAACCTGACTTGAGTAGCGGATATTTTCCCCACCTTCAGTCAGGAGGGGAGAGGGTCTTTTGCTATGGTAAGTGCACCTCCCTTACTTCAGAAACACTGCAAATATTTCCCCTCCACCACCCCCAAAACCAACGAACTTTGTCCCCAGAAAATACCAGGCAAATTTCAAGAGGGGCATTTGGTGTTGCCCAAAGAATTGCATATCCCTAGAGTGCTGGACTTCCTTGGAAGCCTTGTGAGCTATAGGTAAAAAGGTAAAGGGACCCCTAACCGTTAGGTCCAGTCGCAGACGACTCTGGGGTTGCGGTGCTCATCTCGCTTTATTGGCCAAGGGAGCCGGCGTACAGCTTCCAGGTCATGTGGCCAGCATGACTAAGCCGCTTCTGGCGAACCAGAGCAGCGCACGCAAACGCCGTTTACCTTCCCTCCAGAGCGGTACCTATTTATCTACTTGCACTTGGACGTGCTTTCGAACTGCTAGGTTGACAGGAGCTGGGACAGAGCAACGGGAGCTCACCCTGTCGCAGGGATTCGAACCGCCGACCTTCTGATCGGCAAGCCCTAGGCTCTGTGGTTTAACCCACCTTGAGCTATAGGTACAGAGGTATAATATCCATATATCACACTCTGTGAGGATACAGGGGGAATCTATCAGCTTTGTGTTCTCCTTTTCTAATTGCTCATAGGAATCTCTCCTACGTCTCTGAGGGATAGAATACTGGGCTTGGATGGATTTTGCAGTGATCTAAGGCAATGCTCTTCAATTTCTTCTTTTTTTAGGATCACCTTCTTAAAAATGTGGCATCTAACAAATGTCTGTCTGCAAGGGTAGAGCATCCTTCCATGGTTTCCTGCAACTCTGCAGATCCCCACCAGCTTTGGTACTTCAGCTAAGCAGTCCTGGCCAAAACCACGTAGCCTGTTGCCAAGGTCCTCTTGTGAAAGTTCTCTTCTCTTAACTCCACTAACAAGAAGACAGAGGACAAGTTCAGAGAAAGAAGGGAACCCAGTCAAATATGCTGCGTAATCACACTTGACTTACAAAACACTTTTGTGCCTTTGTGGGATGGGATGGTCAAAAGAGGACACAGCAAACCTTGGTGTATCTTTAGTTCTTTTTAATTAAGTAAAATTCCAAGCTGGTGAGTTTGCCCTTTAGAGTACCATAAGTATTGTTAATCAAAGCTCCATATTGTGAGACGGACAACAACGGTGGTTTTTATTTAAAGGAGGCGGGGGGGACGTTGATAGGATGTAAAATATTTTTTTCCTCTTAACTTTTGTATGCTGTGAGCGGCGTAGAAAGTAGCAGCTTGCGGAGGTGCAGAGCCTGTCCTAAGAAATAGTTTACCTGTGGGATAGTTTAGAAAATAACTGATGCCAAAGATAAGAATGACTTTAAACTCTGTTACATAGGAAAATCATTTTCTGACCACACGGAGACTGTGGAAGGAGAAACTGCATTGTAAAGACTCTGGGGGGACATTTCTAAGAGTTTCTCAGCTATGTTCCCCCCCCTCAAAGATCTTGCACACAGATGCTGGTGGGTAGTGCAGAAACTGTTACCCCCCAAAAAATTTCAGTAGGTTAGGACTGCATTTTCCAATAGTGTAACACTGGAGTGTGGTATTGTTTTGTGGCTGAAATCTTCACCTCTTTGCACAGCCCGTTGCCAGTGCCTTACCTCATCAGGCCTCTCACCATCGTGCTGCAAATAAGTCCCTTTCTCTCTTTTTTAAAGCATACTCAAGGCAGCTTTATCCCTTTACCAAAGAAAAGGGGACTTGCGAGGGGAGAGGTACTCCCTGGACCTCAAACAAAGGAATGATGGAAGGGTAGCATTTTTGCTAGGCCCTTCCTTACGACTCCCAATGTCAGGGACCTGGTGTGCCTTTCTGATCGCTGCAATCCAGACCTACAGAGGCCTTTGACATGAACTTGACCCCCACACACCTGTTTGTGTAGTCTGCACAGTTTGACAACTTCCTGCACAAGGAGAAAGTACTACTTTCCGTCTGGATCCTCTCATTACCTTGATTGTACACTGTGATGCCTTAGAGCAAGGAAAGCTGCTTAATGTGCCTATATTTTTTAAGACCAGCTGGAGAAGCTGCTTGCTTTGAGGGAACGGATGCTGCTGAAGCCTGCAGAATCACCTTCGTGGATAGGATTGTAGAGACTACCCAACAGGGGATGAGTGTGTGCGTGCCTGTCTTTACAAAAACACCTGCTGAAGTAAATTAGTACTGCTAGTTTCAGTTGCCTGATGGAGCAAATCTCTGTTTTCCTCATTTGTTTTGTATGCTGTTAAGAAAAGCAGCTTATTTGTTTTGGGGATGTCACTGGAGGTGGGGATTTTTATTTTTTTCCAAATGCAAGCCCAAGATGCTGTTCAGCCACAAAGCTTCGTCGTGACTTCACACTGAGCCTCTTCTTATCCATAGCTTGATTAGCTATTGCACTGTCCATTTAATGCAAAGTGTAGAGGTGAATTTGAAGGAAAATGTACCTCCAGAACATCCTAAGAATTGGGTGTTTTTGAGCACACTACACTTTAAAAGCCGTTTGTTTATGGGGTTTTTTGAAGAAAGACCAAAGGTGCTGACTGTTTCCCTAGATTTTGAATGCAGAAGGTGACATTGGTTTTCCCATTGTGTTCATTTCCAGGAAGGCTTTAGCTGAAAGGCAAAGACCTGCCTTGGGTAAATTTCCAACTGGAAATAATAAAACTTAAAATTCTATTTTACGAGAGAACCTTGTCTGACTTTGCTTACTTTCAAATTGCTCTTGAACAGTGTGTGTGTGTGTGTGTGTGCGTGTGTGTGTGTGAAAGAGAGAGAGAGAGAGAGAGAGAGAGAGAGAGAGTTAGTTAAATAGCAGGCTAATGTTGGAAGCTGCTTTTGAGAAAAATATTAGCTTCAAGTCTTCCCTTTGATCAGTCCTCATGTTTTAAGTGTATTCTGTATAAATATGTTGGACTCCAAAATTTATATATATATATATATATATATATATATATATATATATACACACACACACACACACACACACACACAAATACACACAGTATATATATATATATATATATATATATATATATATATATATATATATATATTGGCTGGGTATATCAGACCCCATGAAAGTAGGGTGTTGCTCCCTTACTGCCACACAACGAACTTTTTAATTGCTTCTGAGTATTTCGTATCTTGAGTCAAACATTGGAGGATATTTATACAAAAGCCATTGGGGTCTGTGGAGAGATTCCAAATTGGCAACCATTTTCCTGCCCTTTTATCTCCAGAACCATTAATTTTCATGCGGTTGTCAGTGACCACAACATTTATCAGCAAAAGGGCACAGAACAATATATGTGTGGGACGTATCTCCCTACAGCCAAATAGGAACAGCAGCAATGAAGTTGCAGAGCAAGTGTTGTTCTGGAAATACTACCCAGTCACATAATTTTGCACCACTAAACAACAGAGTTCACATAAGGTCTGGGATCCATAAAGCTGGTTTAGGCACACCCAAGAGTTTGGGCAGGCCCTGGGGATTTCAAATTTATTTTTTTATTTATTGGAACAGCAAGCTGAAATGGTTCTGAAAGGTCTGCTTTCTGAAAGATCCTTCGTTTCCAAAACCAATTAGCCATATGGTGTGTCCTTCTGAACTGCCCATGGGGGATTGGTAGCAAGTAGGTTCAGATTAGTGATGTATGGAAGTGAGAGCTGGACCATAAAGAATCGCCGAAGAATGGATGCTTTTGAATTCTGGTGCTGGAGGAGACTCTTGAGAGTCCCATGGACTGCAAGAAGATCAAACCTCTCCATTCTGAAGGAAATCAGCCCTGACTTATCACTGGAAGGACATACAGTGGTACCTCGGGTTAAGTACTTAATTTGTTCCCGAGGTCCGTTCTTAACCTGAAACTGTTCTTAACCTGAAGCACCACTTTAGCTAATGGGGCCTCCTTCTGCCGCCGCACCGCTGGACCACGATTTCTGTTCTTATCCTGAAGCAAAGTTCTTAACCTGAAGCACTATTTCAGGGTTAGCGGAGTCTGTAACCTGAAGCGTATGTAACCTGAAACGTATGTAACCCAAGGTACCACTGTATCCTGAAGCTGAGGCTCCAATACTTTGGCCACCTCATGAGAAGAGAAGACTCCCTGGAAAAGACCCTGATGTTGGGAAAGAAAGAGGGCACAAGGAGAAGGAGATGACAGAGGACGAGATGGCTAGACAGTGTTCTTGAAGCTACCAGCATGAGTTGGACCAAACAGCGGGAGGCAGTGGAAAACAGGAGTGCCTGGCGTGCTCTGGGGTCACGAAGAGTCGGACACGACTAAACGACTAAACAACAACAAGGACCAGTTTGCATAGGTCTAGGTAGACATATTGCTCAGACAACAGCCCCATGCAGAACATGAGAAGAACCTTCTAGATCAGGCCAGGGGCCCATTCAGTCCAGCATCCTGTTTTCACAGTGACCAACCAGATGCCCAAGCAGAATCTGTCTTTAGTTTCCAGCTGGCATTCAGAGGCATTACTGCCTCTGACTAGTAGCCATTGATAGCTCTCTCCATGATTTTTTCATCTGGGGGGACCTTAGATTGGGGAATGACTGCAGTGGGCACTAGCAGATGACGCATGAGGAAAGAGACATGGGACAGTCATGAGCAGTCCACAACATCTCAATTCAGTCGTACCTTGGAAGTCAAAAGGAATCCACAAGTCCATTCGACTTCCAAAACATTCAGAAACCAAAGCGCAGCTTCTGATTGGCTGCAGGAGCTTCCTGCAATTGGAAGCCCCATCAGACGTTTGGCTTCCAAAAATAGTTCGCAAACCAGAACAACCACATCCGGGTTTGCGGCATTCGGGAGCCAAAATGTTCGAGAACTAAGCTGTTCAAAAACCAAGGTACTAGTTTTTAGTGTGGTCTTTGATCCAGTCTGATACGTGTTTTGGACAGTCGTTTGTCCATTTGGACACCTCTCAAGGTATCGTGACCAATTCTTTTCATGATGGTTCCTGAGATAAAGGAGGAGGTTTTTGTCTACATTTACATACAATTGGGTGCCATTTTGAATCAAGATGGAAGACTGAGCCTTTCAAAACTGCACTGATTTCTCCCTCCTCTCCAATTCCCAATCTACACCAGCTATGAGGCTGCTAGTGGCTTTGTAAAAATATGTACAGAGGGTTATGAAGTCCAAGAGAACCTGGGGGGAAAAACCTATGCACATCTCTTGCAGATAACAGCCAAAAATTGCATTTCTTTACTTAGCTTCTGGTTACATGGGTATGGCATGTGATCATGTTAGGAATTATGGTTACTCACCTCTGTTCCCTCTGAAGAAGCATGAAGTATAGTTAAAAATAAATGGGTCGTTCCTCTTTTCTGCACTGTCTTGGAAGAAAACTCTGTTGTCCCTTCTTTTCTCACTTCTCCACCTGGTGTCACCACCCCTTGGCAGCTGTGACATTGGCACTGCTTCATCTCTCTCAAAGTGCAAGGGCAGATCTACACACAGGGGGGCAGGAAACAATATAATAAGTCAGAAATTAAATTCTTATACCGAAAGAAAAAAAGCGCTATGTAAAATAGCAAATAATTTTTTTTTTGCTCTCCAGCACCATCTGGTGTTGCATGATTATAATGCATTCAAAGTGCTGCTGTTGTTGTTGTTTTACTAATGTAGCTGAGTCCCAAGTCTCAACAGGGTACGTGCAGCTTGGTGCTTTACCTCCATCTGGTCAGATCCTGCCCAACAATAATCCCTGTTACATCACTGGCAGGGGAAGGACCCACAGTGAGAGGTGCTGCTACTATAGCTCCTACAACGTATACTAGGGCCTGGTTTCAAGACTGCGCCTCTGGCTAATCTTAGCTCAAACTTTAGAATGTGCTCACTAGTCCCCCTAATGCCCCAGCTAAGGTGGTCACTGTTGTACAATAAATCCAAAGTCACAACAATTGGCTATGAATTTAAGGCAGGCTGAATTTGGTGGATTCTAACCTACCCAAAAGCTTGCCTGAAGAAGCAACAAGAGGAAGGATTTGTAAGGCTTTGGGCAAGAGATGGGAGGACTCCTAGAGCCCAACTGCCTCCTTCCCAAAGCTGCTGCCCCCCACCCAGGAGCCCCCTTCCAATGGCTGGGAGAAACTGGGGGGGCTCCAGGATCAAGGCGGAAGCTTGCTGTATCATTTTGCTTTGTCACGAAGTCCATCTGCACTACAAACTTTGCTAAGTTTATTTTTTTTAAATAAATAATATTTATTGAAGTTTCAAAAAGGTTACAGAAATATAAAAGAAAAAAGGAGCAAAAAATACAAAGTACACACAAAAAGAAATAAAAATAGTATTAAAACAATTTAAAAAAGAAGAAAAAACACGTCATCCTTTTCATATCTTAACTTTCATTCACTTGTTTCCCTGACCTCCTCACACCTCCCTTTTTTGTATTCTAGTTCAATTAATAATTTCAGCAAATCCTTTCCATTTTTCCTTTTATCTTGATAATTCATCTTAATATATTATAACTTTGCATTTTCACCTAATAACATTCAATTTTCAATTAAATAATTTATCTTTAAAAACCTAACCTGTTAATTAAGTCAACAAATCCTTCCATCTTTCACTACTTTATTCTGTCATTCAATTTGCCTTAATTTATTTTAACCTTATCTTACCATAAAATACCTTGAAGCTTAAGACTTAATACTTATTTATCAAACTTTGCTAAGTTTAACTGCCATGGCTTACCACCCCTCCACCACCCCAGTAACTGTTACGACTTGTCTTTTTTATTTAAAAAATATATATTCAGTTTTACAATATACATTTGAATTTAAACGATAATCATAAACATATAGGATTCCCTCCCCCGCTCCACGGTTTCCATTGTCAAACATTTCTACTGCATTTTATAATTTCTCCATTTTTCTTTAAAATCCATTTTTACCTTAGTTTTTCATACATTACAAGTGTTGCTATGATCCTGCCAAAGTTTTTAGTTGTTTTCAGTGTTCTCTCAGATAACTTATAAATTTTCCCCATTCCTTGTTAAAGTTTCTATCTTCTTAGTTTCTGATTTTCCCGGTCATTTTCACCATTTTAGCTTGGTCCATCATCATTATCATGATTTGTCTTTTTTAAAAATAAAAAAGGGTGCCCAGCATTCTTCACAAAATGCAGATATTCTAGTGGCAATCTATCAGCTTATGTGAGGAGGAGGAGGTAAGGGTCTTGAGCCCCTGAATACAACCCACAGGTCAAGGTGTGGACTACCATAAAACACAACTTTCATCTGCAGAGATGCTCAACTTGTTGGCTGCTGTACAACCTCAAGCCTTTGTCTGCTCCCACAACTGCAGTTCCCTTAACCAGTTGGTGTGTTGTTGGTCTTTGGCGGCGGCTTCTTCTTCTTCTTCTTCTTCTTCTTCTTCTTCTTCTTCTTCTTCTTCTTTAATAGTGTTTGACTTCATAAGAAGTTTTTTCCCCTGTAAGTTCTTCTTTCAGGTAACTTCCTCAAACCGAACAAGACTAAATTTGTACCGGAGGTTAATGCCATTTCCCAGCAAGTTCCGATGGTGGAAAACTGCAACCTCACAGAAAAATAAAACTGTATATTGGACTACTTTGTTCCTTCTTTATTTTGTAGAACACTGGTACCTCGGGTTAAGAACTTAATTCGTTCTAGAGGTCCGTTCTTAACCTGAAACTGTTCTTAACCTGAAGCAGCACTTTAGCTAATGGGGCCTCCCGCTGCCACCGAGCCACCACCGTGCGATTTCTGTTCTCATCCTGAAGCAAAGTTCTTTTTTTTTTTTATTAATATTTATTGAAATTTTCCAAATAATACAAAGACAAAAGACAAAAATTAAAAGAACAAAAAAAATATCAAAAAAGAAAACAATTAAAAAACACATAATATTTAAAAAAAACCTTATTTTCCTTCACCTTATTTCTCAGGCCTCCTCCCCCCTCCCCTTCTTGTATTCCAGTTTATGTTAACCGCTCAACAAGTTCTTATCTTATTTCTCAATCTTAACTTAATAATTTGTTTAAATCATGCTGTTATTTTCCTTTTCTTTTTTCTTCCGTTCCTCAATTTGTTTTTAAGAACCTTATATCTATTTAATTTAAAAAACCCAATTTTAACTTAATCTTAAACCTTTTTCCTAAAGTCGACCCAAATTTCCCTTCCACGATTTTCCCACATTCCATAAAGTTGCAAAAAATATATATAAAAAAGAACTTAACAAATTATGTTTTAACACCCTTTGGATTCCCAAATCCCACCCTCCCTTTCCCGGTTTTGATCCCCAAACCAATGTCCATCAGTCCATCTATTCTCAACCTGGATCCCAAACTTCCGAGGCTCTTGGACCTCTCTCAATTTCTCTCTGCCGGTTTTTTTGACAGTCCTTTATATTCAACACCAACTCTCGAAGAAGCTCTGTCCCAATAATGTCCATTTTTCTTCCAAGCAGGCCTCTGTATTTAAAAGTGGAGCTCAAATTTTGTTTCTTAAATCTTTTAAGTCTATATGTTCCAAAAGCTCCAACTTCCATCTTAATCAAATTTGTGCTACCAGGCCTCTGGTCTAGCTTGATCTTCCACAACATTGTAGCTTCACCTTCATTTTCCACCAAATCCTCATATATCTCTTGTACCACTTTCTCAGATTTATCAGATTTCTTCTTCCCAGCTGCAACGGCTTCTGTTCCAACCTCAAGGGCTTTTGGTTCAACAACAAAGACTTGTGTCAAGTCTCTTCCTGTTCCAGTAAGATTATTTACTGTTTCATTCAATGTTATTACCCTTGTAGCCAAAATATCGCTCTGGTCCTGGAGCTCTCCCTGGAGTTCCTGGAGCTTTCCCAGGAGATAGAAGGTCCTATTCAGCTCAGTGAGTAATTTTCCACTTGCAGCCATTTCTTGCAATGTCTCAAAAATCCCCTCTAGGGGGATTATGTTTACTTAGTATCTTTCCAGTTTCAATCTAAAAGTCCAATGTAACTTATTTTCCTTTGTTCCCAACAATTTGTATCCAAATTAAAGAAAATCTAACCAGCAGAGTTACCAAAAACAAAGTTTCCTTTTATTCCCCAACTTTGACAGCTAATTTGACAGCTGTCAAAGTCTTCTGTATCTCTCTCGCGGATCACTCCCGGGTCTCGGGGGGTTACACTTTAACTTTCCAAACCGATTCTTATCCTCCAGCAAAATTAATTGTACTGTCCAATCGCGAAATTAATAGTTTTCTCTTCAAAAAAGACGAAGATGTTTCTCTCAACTTTAGTTGTCTAATCCTTGCTTTAGATTATCTACAAGGCGGGGGGGCGAACTTCCTTTTTACACCTCCCCCGATCGTGCCGAATTTAAAAGAAGAAATTTCCCTTTTAAGTCCAATTTCCGTATTACTCACGGGTTGTTGCTTTCGGTCCGAATGTTCAAAGGAAAAAGTCAGCGCTCTCCGTCCATGGCATGCGGCTTCGCTCAGCAGGGGAAGCAGAAGACTCTCAGCACCACGCCGCTCCCCATCCCCCGTTCCGTAGCCTTTAAAAAGGCTCTTTTGCGGGTCGGGGGCGCTAATGGTGCCCACCGAGTTACCAAGTCCACAGGCATCCGCGCCTGTGGTTTTTAAGGGTCCCCGCGTCGCCAGCGCAGCCGAACCCGATCCCTACTGAGCCGATTCCCTCCGGAGCTCGGAGGGAATCCGCCATTAGGCGATGGCGCTAACCCAGAAGTGCCTGAAGCAAAGTTCTTAACCCGAGGAACTATTTCTGAGTTAGCGGAGTCTTTAACCTGAAGCGTATGTAACCTAAGGTACCACTGTAGTTGATTCTATACAGCAGTTGACTCTAAAATCAAAATATCAATAATATGGGGAAATTGCAAAATGACCATATCTGAACAAGTCATCACAAGCTTTCTGTTTTTGGGGTGGTACCTAGAACTGTCTATGCATGAGTGGAACAGACTTCTGCTTGCACAGTGGGACTTCACTGTGGAAGCACAGTGAGAGCTTTTTCCCTGAAGGGTGAGTTGCCCATTTTCTACTGTACACTACATGGAATTTAGGTTCCTTCAGATAACCTATTTATTGAGCATTCATCCTGATTTGGTGGACAACTTTTATACAGGCATTAGGTTACAGATGCTCTTTACTAAACTTTTGTTCTGATCTGTTACATGAAAAGGAGCCTTCATCCTATATTCCTCCAGATCTGCTTGCTTGGTGTTTTATACATCTTCCCATTAGTCGTTTGTTCATTCCACACTTTCCAGTGCTCTGAGCCCATTAATCCACTTTAATTGTGAAAACCTAAATTTCCCAGGATGCACTTGGATCTCTTCCACAGAATGCTGACAGAGAGGCACCCTTGGTATAATTTGATGTTGTTTAGAACATTGTTATTTTTTAGATAGTCGTCGTGTATACATTCTCTCTACTATGAACATAAAAAAATTATTATGAGAGAGAGAGAGAGAGAGAGAGAGAGAGAGAGAGAGAGAGATCTGTCCTATACCACCTTTGAAACATTTTTTGGAAATAAATAAAGCAAGCACTGAGAGAAATTTCTAGACACAAAGCCGTATCCAGAATTTGACCTTTTTGGCCTGATCTAGCAAGTCATTTCTCTTCCACCTTATTTTCCATCATTTGTGCCTAGGTCTTCACTGCAAGGCCACATGGCAGATTGCAACATATCGCACAATAATAAAACGTGTTTCAATCAGCACTTCATCC
Organism: Podarcis cretensis; assembly: GCF_951804945.1. Taxonomy (NCBI): domain Eukaryota; kingdom Metazoa; phylum Chordata; class Lepidosauria; order Squamata; family Lacertidae; genus Podarcis; species Podarcis cretensis. The sequence goes on from NC_137171.1 coordinate 7,933,964, forward strand.
ATTTCAAAATACTTCACATATCTCAGAGTAAAACAGCCATTAGAACACTTGCTTTGCAGAAGAAGAGGATGTGAGTGTACCTCACAGTCTCAGAATTGCAAAATAACTTTGAAACGGACGAAATGCCGATTTTAACAAGTCACTGCTGTTCTGTTCCTGTGAAGAAAGCCTCGCTTACCCAGCGTTCAGCTGAGGAGACACACACGCCCCAAAACTGATGGTTAAACGGATGCCAAGCCTGGTGACAGCTGACACCCCTTTCTTAAACTTCCTTCCACGGAAGTTAAAAAAGAAGAAGAAGAAGAAAGAATTAAACCACAACTGGATGCTGAAAAAAGAAACTGCACAACTAGATGCAGCCATGGCAGAGGGCAAGACCGGAGGCGCTGGGTTGTTTGCGAAGCGGGTCCAAAAGCAATTCAGCAGAGCCCAAGAGAAGGTACCGTTACAGAGAGGTTTCGTTTACTTTGGTAATACTATGGGAGGGGCGCATAGATGGCCTGCTCTTTCACTTCTCCAAAAATGTATCTCAGAAAGCAGAGATTAGACAAAATTGGGAGGAGGGGAAGGGGGGGTTCCCTGCCTCTTGCCCGGATTGTTCCAGTACAGTTTTGAATGTCATACATCAGGGTGGGGTACCTGTGTGGCCATTCAGATGTTGCCAGACTCCAGCTCCCATCATTCCAGATCACTGGCCAAGCTGGCTGTGAGTTGTGTTTCAGACATTGCTGGGCTCCCTACAATGTTCTCCTCCCCTACCTTATATCTGTGTTGCAATAAGGTACGCAAAACTGTTTTAATGTAAATTAGGTGTCCCTTCACACACACATATACAGTGGTACCTCAGGTTACATACGCTTCAGGTTACATACACTTCAGGTTACCGACTCCGCTAACCCAGAAATAGTGCTTCAGGTTAAGAACTTTGCTTCAGGATGAGAACAGAAATCATGCTCCAGAGGCGCAGCGCGGCGTCAGCAGGAGGTCCCATTAGCTAAAGTGGTCTTCAGGTTAAGAACAGTTTCAGGTTAAGTACAGACCTCCGGAACAAATTAAGTACTTAACCTGAGGTACCACTGTACTTTAACCCAGGGGTCAGCAGACACGATTTCCAGCAGACACGATTTCCAGCGCCGTGGAAGCGAGTCCCCATGCTGCGCTGCGCCAGTTTAGCGCAGCACGCAGGGATTCGCCGAGCAGGCGGCTTGGTTCAGGGGTGGCTCGGGGGCCGGTTAAACAACCCCATGGGGCACTGTTGTCTTAGGTTGCCAACCCCTGCTTTAACCAGTCTTTTGTCCCCTCTGTTGAAAGGATATAAACAGTGCTTTTTTTCTTAAAAAAAATGTTTTGGGATACTCATATTGAAATACTGCCCTTCAATTTAGATTCACAAAGTGTTTAGGGGTATGTGTACCCCCTGCGTCCCCCCAGAAAAAAAGCACTGGATATAAATATCTGTAAAATATGGGTTTTTCCTCCAGTAATTCATTGTACGAATAACTGTATGAAATGGTGAGTCCAGTGTTTGTAATGGTTTGTCATTTTGTTTGAACCACCATTCCTATGTTATATAGTCACCGTTACAAACATTAGACTCTTTCATATAGTTATAGCTGAGCAGCTTTTGCCTCAATTCTGTGAGAAGGGACAGAATTCTGTTGTGTGTTGGCTTGCCATAAGTCAGGATAATTCCTAATATTTTGAGGTGTAAAAATGGTGTCATGGGGGAATTTTGCTGAATGTCCCAGATGCATGGCAACGCGATGGAAAAAGCAGGGGAAACAGCTGCATTTTGCATTTCCTAAATAAATAAAAAGCTCAACTATTTGGGGGGATTTTACTTTTTGAAATATGGCAACCCTAGTTGTGTGCCCAAGAACTTTAGGTATGAGTCGGATCAAGTGTTTGCTCATTGGCACAAACATTGGACAGGGAGAAATCTTAGGGGAGGGGTGTTGAGTCACTTACAGAAAGTCATATTTTCAAAGAAAGAACCTTTGTGCTAAGCATGGCTCTCTTCCTTTCCAAAGGCCTCAAAACATGTAACACATAATGTTGGGGATCCCCTCCTATACACCCCTGGTTCGATTTTATCTGACACCTGCCAGCCAAGCCAAATTTCATCAAGCACAGTAAAATATTCTACTCAGAAGGACATTTCTTATGTAGGACATTTTCTACCTGTCTCCTTTGTCTGCTTCCTCACCTAACTTGCCTTCTGCCGGTGGTGTCTAGGAGACGGTGGCTGAGTAGTCAGAACAACCATTATTTGGTTTAAATCACCTGGTCATGTCATTACTAAGGTTTAACCTGAATGCAAGAGACATGAGATTACACAAAAGATTAAATTTAGATCTTGAATCTCTAATACCAAACTGAACCTAAAAACTCATCCCCCCAAGTGTGGATCCTTATTAGGGATGGGGTAGAAAAATTGGTTTGGTTTGGATTTTTATGTGAGTGTACCTAATTCTCACTTTCCAGAACAATTTGCAGACTGAAACACTGCTGCTCTTCAAAGTTCGCCGTTCTCCAGCTTTTGTGATGCAGTTCCCCAAGCAAATAATGCATATTACCAAAATGTGTGCATATAGAATGCATTATATTAGGGGACGTTGCTTTCAAAAATGTGTCTATCAGGCTAAAATGCACATATGGGGGGAGGGGATTTCACTAACTGCACAAACTAATGCAGAAATGCGGATAATTCAATGTAAGACAGGAACAAGAAAAATGGAGAGGAACCAAAATAGACAGATTTTCCCACCCCGGATCATAATGTAGGCAAGGCGGCACCATCTCTGCACAGGAGAGAGGCGGCAGCAGGCTCAGGTTTGCAGAAGTACAAATGTTCTGGAAAAACCCTCTAGGGGCGGGGCGAACCCTCAAAACAGCCCAATGAAAACTGAGTAATGTATGTTCAGTAAGCACAGAATGCTGGCTGACTGTTGAGAAGGACCAATCAGAAACTGGGTGGACTTGGGAGGAAGTTATCTGGGAAAGGAACTTGGCTGGCCCAAGCTCAGGACAGGAGCACTCTCTGCACTGCAGCATTTTGTTGCAGGTCTCCCTTGCAGGATGCACTAAGGGTGAACTGGTGTAATATAGAACAGGGTTCACAATTATCAAAACAATCTTTATTACGGTCCAGAGACCCAACAAATCGTTATAAAGCAATGCACAATTCATACAGCCTACCTCCAGGTTAAACAAGCATTTTGTTCAAAATATAGGGATCATTGGTTCTTGCAACCACCAATAAAAACTTTGCCACTGCTAATGTTCTAGCGTTTGTCCGGTCTTCCAATAGGAACCTAACATAGTGAGCCTCTGATTTTCCCAGGAAAGGTACCAGCAAGGGTAATATGAGTTCAGCCCTGGCTTGCTCATATTTTGCACAGAGCAACAAAATATGTTTTATGGAATCAATGTCTTGAGCGCACGAGCAAAATCTGTCCTGGTAGGGAACTCCTCTCAACCTGCCATCCAACACTGCAGAAGGAAAGACGTTTAGTCTGGCTTTGGTGAAAAGCCTTTGATAATTTGGTACTGTCAGGTTTTTCATGTAAGATGTTAACTTAAAGACATGCCCATATTGTACTCCTACTGCCAGTGGACTACAGACTTCATGTGATCGAGATCACAAGTCACTGTGTGCATTATCCCATAATCTTTCCTTTAACGTCTTTAGGGCGCCTTCATAACCCAGGTAATAAAGTTGGGGGGGGGTGACAGAACAATAGAGGTGGCTTTTCTAGCCATGGTTTTCTGCCATTTGCTGACAAACTCCTCATTGGTCAGGTGTTGGTACAAACCCTTCCCTAGATCAAACACTGAAATCCTGAGCCCAGTGGCGTAGCGTGGGGGGTGCAGGGGGGGCCGGCCGCACCGGGCGCAACATCTGGGGGTTAGGGTTAGGGGGCGCAAATCCATGGGTTAGGGGGCGCAAATTACTTGCCTTGCCCCGGGTGCTGACAACCCACGCTACGCCACTGCCTGAGCCAATGTTTTAGGGCAGCCCACCATGCTTTGGTTGAAATTGGGCATTCACCAGCTTCTAACAGAAGTATGGAGTTGGGGACACAGTTGGGTATTCACAATTAATTCTCAAGCTGTGTTCCAGAGTTGGAAATTTAAGTGACAGGCATGCACATCATAGCTGGCTTAGCTGCACCTTGCCCTCCCCCTGGGAGGCTTCACACTGACTGACTGCCTTTTAAATATTATTTTTAGAAGTGCAGCATTGAACATTCGTGTTTTTTCCCCCATGTATTAGTCATGTGCCAGACCTCAGTCCCCAGCCCCAGTGGAGTTCCCTAGAGCCCTGTCCTCTCGTTTGTTTACTTACTGCCACTTAATGAATCCAAGAGGAAATGCTGCGCTAGGGTTCAACCAGAAATAGAACTGGGGTGATGGTCTCCCAAAATCTGCCTTCCGAGTTGTAGAGTGGTTAGCTGGGTCTGCCCTTAAATCTAGCCTTGCCTCCCCATCGTCCCCGCCATTGCACTATTTTAAAAAGGGGGGTTCCTTTCAAAAATGAACAAGATGATTAATACCTTTGGCCATTTGGCATTTGATCGTAATGCCCTGCCATCCTGAGAGAAGACAAGTTATGGCTAAATTATGGGGGAACTGGTCTTTCCCTCTCCCCGGGCCACCCTGGGAAGCTCCACAAGGGGAGCTAAGAACAAAATTACAGTCAGAAGAGATCTTAGAGGTCGTTCAGCCCAGCCCCTGCTCAGTGCAGAATATGCAATGCAATTTGCAACTACTATGCCACATCCCTGACAGATGGCCACCCAATCTTAGCATAATCATCTCCAGCAAAGAGTGGAGGGCCCGCCACTTCCAGTGGCAATCTGTTCCACTGTCAAATGGCTCATATCATTAGGAAGTTTCTCCTGAGGTTTCTCTCCCTCGTACCTACGGGACCGCCTCTCCCGGTATGCCCCACGGAGAGCCTCAAGGTCCATAAATAGCAACACCCTAGAGGTCCCGGGCCCTAAGGAAGTTAGATTAGCCTCAACCAGAGCCAGGGCCTTTTCAACACTGGCCCCGGCCTGGTGGAACGCTCTGCCTCATGAGACCAGGGCCCTGCTAGATCTGATTTCTTTCCGCAGGGCCTGTAAAACAGAGTTGTTCCGCCTGGCCTTTGGCTTGGAGCCAATTTGATTCCCTCCCCCTCTTTCTTTTTTCTTTCTCCTCCTGTGATCTGGCTGCATTTTAATATTTTAATGTTTCTATATTTTAATGTTGTATTTTAATCTTGTTTTTAAGTTGCATTCATTCAACTTGTTTTTATTATTGCTTGTTAGCTGCCCTGAGCCCGGCCTTGGCTGGGGAGGGCGTGGTATAAATAAATATTATTATTATTATTATTATTATTATTAAGTTAAAGGCTCACCAAAGCTACTGTAGAATCGTTTGCAGAAAGCCACAAAGAGTGAAGTGCAACCAAGTTTGCTACTTGGACTGGGAAACAAATAACCGTGGATCTCATAACCGTTGGCAGACATTTCATTGGCTGCCTGCGGGATTTGTTGCTTTCTCAGCCGGTGTGATTCTAGCATTGTTCTACACCTACAGAGTTGTGGGAAACAGCAGATAAGCTACTTGTTTTGTTCTCAGCCACAAAACCAGGTGACAGTTCTGTTAGCGTGCTAAAAAGTATTGCCTGCCCTACTGAGCATTTGCAGATTAGGTTTGTCAGGTTGCAACCCGGAGACCCACGCTGTCATTGTAATTTCCTCTAAAAGCATATGCAGCAGCTTCTCTGAATTCTATTCCTGGTACTTCTGAGCATGTCTTATTTCTGCTACTATGAGACATACCTGGAACTCCGCTTGGGACGGCTGGTGGGAAAGAGGCTGGCCAAAGGATGGAGGAGCCAACTTGGACCGCAGACTGTGGGTGCCCTGCATGCGCACTCCATGCCACACCATCATGACGTCACTTCACATCATGATGTCATGATGGCACAGCAAGAGGTGTGTATATTCCCATGCTGCTGTGCCACCAGGGTCTGCACCTCTGCCACAGGGCCTCTGTTGGGTCCTGCTGTGGCTACAAACACAACAGGAAACCTCATGCCTTGTGAGCATGCAGAAACACATGTCCGGCCACTGCTGGAAACAGAATTCTATACCTGTTGTGTTGTTGTTTAGTCGTATCCGACTCTTCGTGACCCCCTGGACCAGAGCACGCCAGGCACTCCTGCCTTCCACTGCCTCCCGCAGTTTGGTCAAACTCATGCTGGTAGCTTCGAGAACACTGTCCAACCATCTCGTCCTCTGTCGTCCCCTTCTCCTTGTGCCGTCCATCTTTCCCAACATACCTAATGGGACCTCTTTCAGCTCCAGAAAGGCAGTTCCTGTGTTCTTTTGTGGCTAACCTGAATATTGCCAAGTCCAAAGAGAACCATAGTGAACTGACCTAGACCCTGTGATCATTATCTGAGACCCTTCCTCACGTACCCTCTCCACCAGAGGCCCAGAAGATGGCAACATGAGAATGGGCCATTTCAGTGGTGGCTCCTCATTAGCAGAATGTTCTCCCCAGGGAGGCTTGCCTAGTGCCATTGTCACATATCTTCAGGAGCCAGGCAAAAACATTCCTTTTTAACCAGGCATTTGGCTTCTAATTATGGCCTTTTAGAGTGGGTGGGGAGTTTTAATGTGTCCCCCCCCCCCCCGTTTTTAGTAAGTCGTTTTGAGTTGCCATGCCAAAAAGAGGGCTAATTATAATAATAATAAATACATTTTGTGTGGGTGGGGCTAAACTGGTTGGTTTCCTTTAACCCTCCCAGTAACCAGTCTGTTGGTCCTGATAAATGCTGAAGGAAATCCTCATAGGAAGATGTGTGCATGTGTGTGTTTTTGTTTGGTTTCTGTGTAATCATAATTGAAAATACCAGATGGAAGCAGGGAGGGGAAGGAAACCACAAAAAGGGGATGTTTCTGAAGGCAGGGAGTGTCACATTCTAGCCCTGGGTGCCTGGAGAGACTGTTGTTGACATGGTGGGAGAAAGCACGTTCCTTCTTTGATATAGTAACTTTAACTGACGACAGTGTCAGGGCCACCCCCCATCCCCAGCAACATTCACTCCTGCAAAAAGGAAGTGCTAGCTAAGCCAACAAGTGCATTGTGGGGTTGTTACAGCTTGCACAATTATTTTAAGTTGGGAGATTCGTAGGAACATCATCTGAGTACCGTCAGGGGAGTGGAACTGGATGTGCAAAAATTAGCTTCCTTTCCTCACACGCGTACACAAGTCCCCAGTTAGCTGCAGGAATGGGGACAGTCTGCTTGTTCCCTGGTCTCCGAACACAGCTTGTCTCTGGAAATGCACAGCGGCCCCACAGCTATTCAATCTATTCTATTACAGCAACTGCAGACCCAAGAGCAGAAGACGAGCCTGATGCATCAAGCCAGTCCGGCATCCCTGTTCTCACTGTGACTGACCAAATGCCTTTGAGAAACGTACAAGCAGAACCCGAGCTCTGCCCATACCTCTGGTTTACAGCAACTGTCTTCAGAAGCACACTGCCTCTGACTGTAACCGTAGCATAACTCTGGCTAATAACCACTGACAGCTTCTGAAAATCCATGCATAGGAGACACAATTGAACCCTGCAGGACCCCATAGACCAGGGGTCAGCAAACTTTTTCAGCAGGGGGCCAGTCCACTGTCCCTCAGACCTTGTGGAGGGCTGGACTATATTTTGAAAAAAAATTATAAATGAATTCCTATGCCCCACAAATAACCCAGAGGTGCAATTTAAATAAAAGCACACGTTCCACTCATGTAAAAACACCAGGCAGGCCCCATAAATAACCCAGAGACGCATTTTAAATAAAAGGACACATTCTACTCATGTAAAAACATGCTGATTCCTGGACCGCCTGTGGGCCGGATTTAGAAGGCGATTGGGCTGGATCCGGCCCCCGGGCCTACCGATGCCATAGACCATGGGTCGGCAAATTAAGGTCCGTGGGCCGGATCCAGCCCAATTGCCTTCTCAATCCGGTCCGCGGACGGTCTGGGAATCGCTGCGTGGATCTCCACCATGTGGATCACCAGCGTGCACATTCTCTCCCTCTCCCTCAAACGGCGGCGCCGGCACCTCCTCCCTCCCTCCTCCTGGCTTCTTCCCGCCCTGCCTAGAGAAGGAAGGGGGCTGGGCTTTGTTGGTGCCAGCCCCTCTCTGGAGCCCTTTCGCGTGCCACTCATCGTCCCTCATTCCTTTTTTTCCTTCAAAATATAGTCCACCCCCCCACACAAGGTCTGAGGGACAGTGGACCGGCCCCCTGCTGAAAATGTTTGAGGACCCCTGCCATAGACCAAAGGGATGAGCACAAGTGCCACCTTCTGAGGCCTCACTGGAACTTGAAAACTTGAGCCACTGCAAAACAACCCCCATCATAGCAAGGACGCCTTGAAGGATACTACACTATTGGCCGGAATTGCGTATTTCCAAGATTTGATGGCTCATAACACCTGATTGGCTCTCTAAACACTCGTGCTCATTGGCTACATTCAAATGAAGGCAAGCTCGGCATATCAACCTAAGCAAGTTACGCTTCCTTTTTCTGGTTATTTGGCTATAACTTTTGATAGAATACAGATAATTGAACAAACTTGGTTGCATTACCTTCTTCATTACCCTATCTTTCATAGATAGGTATATTTTTTGGTATTACTCCAAATAAAGGTGGTGTTATGAGCCATCAAACCTCAGAAATACACTTTTTCCAAAAGGTTTCCACAATTTTGGCCACTAGTGTATGATTGAGGGTAATAAAAGTTACTGACAAGGTGAAGGCCTGTTTCCAGCTTCACCAAAGAACATTTGTCCTGCAGTGCTTTAAAAAAGTGCTTGATAAGGTCCCTCAAGAAAGGGGTATGCAGGAAAACGGGTTGCCGATGGGCACATTTGCAAAATAGTTATGGGCACCCCATCCCTATGATGCGGTGGGGACGCGGGTGGCGCTGTGGGTTAAACCACGGAGCCTAGGACTTGCCGATCAGAAGGTTGGCGGTTTGAATCCCCACGACGGGGTGAGCTTCTGTTGTTCGGTCCCAGCTCCTGCCAACCTAGCAGTTCAAAAGCATGTCAAAGTGCAAGTAGATAAATAGGTACCGCTCCAGCGGGAAGGTAAACGGCGTTTCCGTGCACTGCTCTGGTTCGCCAGAAGCGGCTTAGTCATGCTGGCCACATGACCCGGAAGCTATGCTCCGGTTCCCTCGGCCAATAAAGCAAGATGAGTGCTGCAACCCCAAAGTTGGCCACGACTGGACCTAATGGTCAGGGGTCCCTTTACCTTTACCTTTACCTGGGCACCACACACATGACCTGCGGCCTAGTCTATTGGTTACAGTAGTGTTTTTTCAGATTTACCGTATTTTTCGCTCTATAAGACGCACCAGACCACAAGACGCACCTAGTTTTTGGAGGAGGAAAACAAGAAAAAAAAATATTCTGCATCTCAGAAGCCAGAACAGCAAGAGGGATCGCTGCGCAGCGAAAGCAGCGATCCCTCTTGCTGTTCTGGCTTCTGTGATAGCTGCGCAGCCTGCATTCGCTCCATAAGACGCACACACATTTCCCCTTCCTTTTTAGGAGGGGAAAAGTGAGTCTTATAGAGCAAAAAATACGGTAATTTCAGCAGTGGGAGGGACTGACCCTCCAGGTGCTGGGGACAGCCTCTGGGGATACAGGTGAGCTCACGGGTACCATGTGGGCACCACCTGAAGCAAGAAGAGCATGCATAAAGCAGCCTCAGGTGAGTGATCCTTCTAATTCAGTAGTGCTGACAACCAACAAGCAGCAGCTCTGCAAGGTTTCAGGAAGGGAGGTCTTCTTCTACCTGGAACTGCCACTGTTTGAATCTGGGACCATAGAAAGCATGTGTGCCCCCCCCCGAAAGGTTTTGCACAGGTGTCTTTGTTTTGCATGATGTCACTAACGCGGATGGTCCCAGCAGTTGACGGCCTACCATTTGGAACAAGCAAATATTAGCACAGCTCGCCCTCCCTCGCTGAAAATAAAGTGGTACCTCGGGTTACATACGCTTCAGGTTACAGACTCCGCAAACCCAGAAATATTACCTCAGGTTAAGAACTTTGCTTCAGGATAAGAACAGAAATCGTGCAGTGGCGGCGCAGCAGCAGCAGCAGCAGGAGGCCCCATTAGCTAAAGCGGTGCTTCAGGTTAAGAACAGTTTCAGGTTAAGAACGGACCTCCGGAACGAATGAAGTACTTAACCCGAGGTACTACTGTAGTTTCTTTTCATTTTACCCAGACAGAAGACTTACTGAGCAACATTCCTTGATATAACCCACAGGTTATTTATTTTATTAAGCATATTTTAAAATCTTGCCCTTTATTTTGCTTCCATTTGATTCCATAACCATTTGGAGAGATGACTGACTGAAGATCACCACTGTGGGAAACAGAACGTCCATGGAGGATTTATTTAAAAATCAGTCTTGCTCCTTAACTGCTCAAGTAAAGTTACATGCTTTGCGCTGTAATGCTGTACAATCTTTCAATCTTTCTTTATTTCCCTGTCACTGTAGGTTTTGCAGAAACTGGGGAAAACGGTGGAAACAAAAGATGAACAGTTTGAACAGGGCGCGTACAATTTCCAACAGCAACAGGTTGTATTGCACACGAGAGAGTGAGATGTTCCCTGCTTTCTGGAAACTTTGAGGGTAGTGGGGAATGTAATATTTTTAGGATTGTTCCGTGTTCTCGCAGTGTTTCTCAACCCTGGGTCTCCAGTGTTGTTGGACTACAACTCCCATCATCCTTGGCCACTGGTCCTGCTATCTAGGGATGATGGGAGTTGTAGTCCAACACAAGCTGGAGACCCAAGGTTGAGAAACACTGTAAAACCAAGCATCTCTAGTGTACCTGAATCTGGAGTTGATCTGACCCAGGTTTTATAGGCCCTCTGGTTAGGCAAACCATGAAAGATTCTGGCAAGCCTCAGTCTACAGACTTGTTTGGCCCTAAATTTGTTGTAAAACAGCATACTCTGCTTAGGCCACTTCTCCACATTCCTGTGGGTTCCTGGGTGGAAACAGAGAATAAGGAAAAATAATGGATTACAGTGGTACCTTGGTTCTCAAACGCCTTGGTTCTCAAACAACTTGGAACCCAAACACTGCAAACCCGGAAGTAAGTGTTCCGGTTTGCGAACTTTTTCAGAAGCCAAACGTGCTCCATTCTGAGTGTTACACTTCCAATTTGATTGTTACGCTGAGGTCTGTCTGTTTTTGCTATTTATTTTGCATTTTTGTTTTTGTGGCTCTTTCTTGTTTTGTTTTTGTGACTGTGTGGAACCCAGTTCAGCTACTGACTGATTGATTGTGTGACTGCAGTAAATTGTTTATTGCTTTCATTTTATGCATCAGTGGTCTTGTTAGATAGTTAAATTCATGTTAAATGGCTGTTTTAGGGGGTGTTTTTAAAAGTCTGGAAAAGATTAATCCATTTTGCATTACTTTCTATGGGAAAGTGCACCTTGGTTTCAGAATGCTTTGGTTTTGGAACGGACTTCCAGAACGGATTAAGTTTGAGAACCAAGGTACCACTGTACTGAAATATATAGGGCACAGTCTCCTGAAGATTGGTGTCTATAGATGGAAGATAAAGCTAGTTATGAAGTTTTGGGTTTCTTAAAAGATACTGAAGGGGAATTAAGCGTTATATTGAAAAAGAACCATTGTGAGGAGACACACACATACACAGACCCACAGACAATCTTGCCCCAACAGTAGGTGTGATGTTTATGAAGACCCTGAAGGCGATGGAGCACTTTGGTAATTATGGACAGTGGACTTACTAGGGTTACAGGATTCCACTGTGCAGATGGCAATATGTGTTACTACTGGTGCAATTGGGTGGTTTTCAGACTCTGGGCGTAACACTGTTATGGCGGTGGTGGTTGGCTGTCTTTCGATGGTGTTCCTTCGCCTACTTAAAAATGTGATAAAGTAACCCTGCTGCCTTTGGAGACCCTTCTGGCTCTGGACTCAGGCCCTGAAGTCCTGCCTTTATGGTACCACTCCCATAAATCCACAGGCTTCTGCCTTTAGTTACCGTATTTTTTGCTCTATAAGACTCACTTTTTCCCTCCTAAAAAGTAAGGGGAAATGTGTGTGCGTCTTATGGAGCGAATGCAGGCTGTGCAGCTATCCCAGAAGCCAGAACAGCAAGAGGGATTGATGCTTTCACTGTACAGCGATCCCTCTTACTGTTCTGGCTTCTGAGATTCAGAATATTTTTTTCTTGTTTTCCTCCTTCAAAAACTAGGTGCGTCTTGTGGTATTTTTGTTCTCTCCCTCCTTGTGTTTTGTTGTTGTTTAACCGTTTAGTCGTGTCCGACTCTTCAATGAACTAATAGGAGCATCATGCAGAAATGTACAGATGACACATCTGACGCAATGACTTCTTCTTCCCTTTTCCCTTTATTCTTTTTCCCCCCAGGCTGAAGGTCACAAACTCTACAAGGACCTTAAGGTTTTCCTCAGTGCTGTGCAAGGTACAGAAAGCCAAGTCTTAATACCTGTAATGTTTTCAGCCCTCGGCAGCCACCCCTTAAGGCAGTTCCTTCACGGTGCAACTGCTTCACAGCATGATGAAAGGACATCAGCTTTGCCATCTTAAGAGAGCGAGATTGCCTGACAAGATATGTTTTTTCAAGCAGATGCTCCACTTATGGTTGGCTCCTCTCCAAACCTATCCATTTTTCCAAAACTGGAAAATTATCCCACCCTTCTGTCAAGTGGCTCCTGGCAGTGGCGTAGCGTGGGTTATCAGCACCCGGGGCAAGGCAAGTAATTTGCACCCCCTAACCCATGGATTTGCGCCCCCTAACCCGTGGATTTGCGCCCCCTAACCCGTGGATTTCCCTAACCCTCAGATGTTGCGCCCGGTGCGGCCGGCCCCCCCCCCCGCACCCCCCACGCTACGCCACTGGCTCCTGGCAACACCTCTTGCCCCTTTATCTTTGCACAACAACCCTGTGAAGCAGATTAGACTGGGAGATTATGACTGGTAATGCCCAAAACCCTGAAGAGATGTTAGTCAGTGTCTACAGCAGTGGATTCTAGCCAGTGTGCTGTGGCACCCTGGGGTGCCTTGAATGATGGCCAGGGATGCCGCTGGCAACACTGGCCTCTGTCCCTTTCCCCTTCCCTTCCCCCTCTGATGCCCTCTCAGGTCTCTGCCTCCCAAAGGCTTTCACGGCTGTTTGTTGCAGCAGCCCTGGCTACAAGCTCCCCAGGTGAATGGTGCCTCTGGGGCTGGCCAGGGGGTGCTGGTTGCCAGGAGTGAGGTGGTCTCAGAATAATAATAATAATAATAATAATAATAATAATAATAATAATAAAATAATAATTTTTTATTTATACCCCACCCTCCCCAGCCAAGGCCGGGCTCAGAGCGGCTTACAAACAATAATGAAAACAAGAAGAATGATTACAACTTAAAAACAAAAATAAAATACAACATTAAAATAATGGAACATTAAAATATTAAAATGTAGCCTCATCGCAGGAGGAGAAGGAAAAGAAAAAAAAGAGAGAGAGAGAGAGAGAGGGAGGGAGGGAGGGAATCAAATTGATTCCAAGCCAAAAGCCAGGCGGAACAACTCTGTCTTACAGGCCCTGCGGAAAGAAATCAGATCCTGCAGGGCCCTGGTCTCATGAGGCAGAGCGTTCCACCAGGCCGGGGCCAGAGTTGAAAAGGCCCTGGCTCTGGTTGAAGCCAATCTAACTTCCTTAGGGCCCGGGACCACTAGGGTGTTGCTATTTATGGACCTTGGGGTTCTCCGTGGGGCATACCAGGAGAGGCGGTCCCGTAGGTACAAGGGTCCTAGGCCGTGAAGGGCTTTAAAGGTCAAAAGCAGCACCTTAAATCTGACCCTGTACTCTACCGGGAGCCAGTGCAACTGGAAAAGCACTGGGTGAATATGCTCCCATGGCAGAGACCCCGTGAGGAGCCTGGCTGCAGCATTCTGTACCCGCTGGAGTTTCTGGGACAGCTTCAAGGGCAGCCCCGCGTAGAGCGAATTACAGTAGTCAAGCCTGGAGGTGACCGTCGCATGGATCACTGTGGCCAAGTCAGGGCGGGAAAGGTAAGGGACCAAGTAAGCAAACAAGTGGGTGAGGGAGCCCAGCCAGCCGGTCCACCAGCCCTTGCTGTTGGGAATGGAATATGGACAGACAAGTCCCAGGTGCCTGTGGGGTGGTGTGAGGAGGCACCTCTCTTTGGGGCATGGGGGGGCAGCTCAGAGACCAGGGGCTGCAGCAGCGGCTGCCCAGAGGACTCCCAAGGAGAGGGGAGAGGAGGCTGAGGGAACACTCCACAAGGAAGGTTGTTCAAAAAAGGGTGAGAGGCTGCCAGTTCTGCAGGCAAGGGGGGACCTAATTGGGCTCCTGAGCCCCCCAGGGGTGCCACAGAAAGAATGTAGCAGGGAGCCGTAGACTTAAAAAGGTTGAAACCTCTACAATATTAAACTAGATAGATCAATGCTCTGACTCATGATAAGACAACTTCCTATGTCCATTCTACTGCAACTCTGGTCATCTCCTTTTAAAAAAAGTTTTTTTATTAACAATTTCAACATAACAAAATAGGGGTTCGGGGGGTGCACCAAACCCTGTCGATCACCCCAAAGGCACTATTTGCCTGGACCGTGTCACCCCTTAAATGGACGACACAGAGCTCACCGCCATTAACTTCCACAGCGAACCGGAAGTCCCTGGTCATCTCCTGATAGAGATCCTCTCCCACAATTTATGCACGTCTTTGCCAGATCGTTTCTTTTAAAGCTGTGAGTAACGAGACACCTATGGGATTGAGAAACACCATCATGCCTTTGTGAGGCCCTTGTCATTCCCTCTTTATCGCAGCTAGCGGATATTATTTTCACTGTACAAAGCTGTCCAAAAGGAGAGAGGGTGTAGGTGGGTCCAGTAACCTGATTTTAAAACAACCACATGGGGACCTGGAAGAACTGAGCACACAAACAATGTGTGCTGTTGAAGAGCTGTCATGCTTGAAGACTGAATATTTTAAGTAATTCCTGTCAGCAGTGGGGATGTTGACTTGGCCAGGGACTGATAATGACGACTGAGAGGTAGTCATCAATCTTGCTGTTTGCCCTTTGCAGTGATGCACGAAAGCTCTAAGAAAGTGTCTGAAACTCTGCAGGAAATTTACAGCGAGGAGTGGGATGGGTATGAAAAATTGCAAGCCATTGTGCAGGTGAGTGCGGCACATTTGTTAAGTCCCAGTTATCGGGGACATATTTTGCTTCATAATAAAAGTGAGCATTCCTACAACGTTACATAAGTGTTGGAATTAATCTTACAACCTTCCTGTAAGATAGAACAGTACAGTGGTGCCTCGCAAGACGAAAAGAATCCGTTCTGCGAGTCTCTTCATCTTGCGGTTTTTTCGTCTTGTGAAGCAACCCTATTAGCGGATTAGCGCTATTAGCGGCAAAGCGGCTATTAGTGGCAAAGCGGCAAAGCAGCTATTAGCGGCTTAGCGGCTTAGAAAAAGGGGGGGAAAGCGAAAAAAATCGCAAGACTCGCAAGACGTTTTCGTCTTGCGAAGCAAGCCCATAGAGAAATTCGTCTTGCGAAGCGCCTCGAAAAACGGAAAACCCTTTCGTCTAGCGGGTTTTTCGTCTTGCGAGGCATTCGTCTTGCGGGGCACCACTGTATTATCATTGAATTGCAGAGTTGGAAGGGACAAGGGTCATCTAGTCCAACCCCCTGCAATGAAGAATCTTTTGCCCCACGTGGAACTCAAACCCATGATCCTGAGATTAAGAGGCTCATGCTCTACATTCTGTTGAATAGTGGGTAGACATAGCAGACGACACAGCGATTTCTCCAAAGCAGCTCTTTATATGTAAGCTGTCACAGAACTGAACAGCAAACAGCTCAGCAAACAGCTTTTATAGGCAGCTGGCTGTCAACATTGTAGCAACAACAACCCAGGGGTCCCGCCTAAAATAACTGACGTGGACCTGAGTGAAAACTACATACACAATACTCCTGGTGGCCAGGGTGAGAACTTCACTACATAACACCCCTCCCCATCAAGATAAGGCGTTAGTTACAATCGTAACGGTTTCCTTATATACAGCACTACACGTAACGGTTCAATTAGGCACAAAGCATATCGGTTACATTTCACATACTTCCATTAGACCAACAGTGTTACATGTCCAACAACATAGTCCTTTAAATACGGTCTACTGGCCTAGTAGATTTCCTGGGCGGAGAGTTCAACAGCTTCTGAGGCCACGGCCTCCTCCGTGGTTTTCTGCAGCGTGGGGTCTGGCTTGGCAAGGAGATGCCGTTGCAGACGGATGTCCCGGACCCCACAGATGATTTGATCCATCAGGGCATCGTCTAAGTCTCAGAACTCGCAGTGCATTGCAGCCTGTCGCAGGGCGGTGGTGTAGTTGTTGATTGATTCCCCCTCTGCCTGGTTCCGGTGGTAGAACGCATGGCGGGCAGCAATCTTGGACGGCTTTGGTGCGTAGTGGTTGCGGAGCTTCTCTTGAATCGTGTCCCAAGGTCTGCCTGGACTGCTAGAGGCGCAACCAATGCTCGGGCCGTCATGAACACTTCGGGGCCACAAAGGCTGAGGAGAGGCCCCACTTCTGCTCTACAGACCCTCTTGTCAGCTCATTTGCTTGGAGGTAGCAGTCAAACCGAGCGAGGTAGGAGTCCCAGGATTCAGAAGCTGGGGCAAACGGTGGTAGAGGCACGAGTGAAGCCATGGTTCCGATGCCGACGTGGAGGCGATGGATGGTACACCGTGCTCTAGCCAGAACGGTCAGCTCTGAATTGGTTCTGCTCCGTGATTTCGCTCAGTGTTTCTGCTCCGTGATTTCGCTCAGTGTTTCAGCTCCGTGATTCAGCTCATCTCAGAGGGTGGCCGCATCTGGCTGTTCTCTGATGTCCATCGATCCCATCCTCGTCGCCAGTGTTGAATAGTGGGTAGACATAGCAGACGACACAGCGATTTCTCCAAAGCAGCTCTTTATTTGTAAGCTGTCACAGAACTGAACAGCAAACAGCTCAGCCGGCCTGCTTTTATAGGCAGCTGGCTGTCGACATTGTAGCAACAACAACCCAGGGTTTCCCGCCTAAAATAACTGACGTGGACCTGAGTGAAAACTACACACACAATACTCCTGGTGGCCAGGGTGAGAACTTCGATACATAACACCTTCCATGTCCAGATGATTGCTGAGGCAACAGCAACTCCTCCAAGGCTACCTAGTGAGCTCAAAGCTGAGGTAAAGTTTGAGCCAGGGCTTTCTCCAGCTCACAGCCTTTGCTCCTACAAGACACCTGACTCGAGCCTGATTTTCTTAAACTGTCCACTCTTATTACAAATGGCAAAGATTGCAGGTATATCTTCAGATTTAAACTAGTTTATCAATCATTCTCTCTTCCCTGGGAACCATAGTTCCGTAAAGCAGAGTTAGGTAGGGATTCTAAGAGAGGAATATCTGACTATACAGCAGTTCTTGAGATTCTTTGTGGGAGACTAGCTAAGAGTGGTTTAGCCCAATATAAGGGCCAAAACAGATGTGATAATCCCACAATTGTTGCTTTGCCTAAGCAGGAAGTAGAGGTGAGAATCAGTGCTGTTTCCTTTTCACTAGGGCTAGACCAAACTAAGGCCCAATCACCTTCTAAAACCAGCCCATAGATGGTCCAGGAATCAGTGTGTTTTTACATGAGTAGAATGTGTGCTTTTATTTAAAATGCATATCTGGGTTATTTGTGGGGCATAGGAACTCATTCATTATTTTTTTCAAAATATAGTCTGGCCCACCACATGGTCTGAGGGATGGTGGACCAGCTCATGGCTGAAAAAGGTTGCTGACCCCTGGGCTAGACAGATCTTAGCTTCTTTCTTGTGGATTCAGGAGAAACTTTGGAAATATCTGCTGGATCTGTACATGACACAATTGCTTAGAACAGCAGCAGTTGGCAAGCAAGATCTTTAAAAGAGGTTATTTGCTCCTGTGTGAGAGAGGCAGAGGGAGCGCCTGTTGTCACAGGATATAACAGCAGAGAGTATGCTCTTTTTAAAGAGAGAGTGCTTTTATCTCATTTTATCTCATATCTGCAGATATATGCAGACTTAATCACTAATTGACTAACATACAGTTAATCAATTAATTACCGTATACAAATAGTGAGGACCTCTTCAAACTTCTGACAGTCCTACTTTAAAGGAAAAAAATTGACACAGATCTCCCACGATGCCTGGCGCCTCTGACTACTCTTATGTCTTCTTCTGAATTTATCTGTTTCACACATGCAACTCACCCTTTGATTTCACGGTCACTGAGTAACGAAGCATATATATGTAGAGACAAAGCATTGGTTTCCCTCTCCTAAAATAAGTAAAAGAAAGGCAACAGTGGACCAGCAAATAATTTCACCTAATCCATATAGTCACCTTTTATTTAGAATTTCCCATAATTCCTGCTCACACCAGTATGGCAAGTTTACGTCACACCTATTTATCCAATAACAGACAGCATAAGCTGCATCTGAAGAAAGAAGGAAAGAAGGAAACAAATCCACCAGCAGTTGTTTATCTCCAGCCTCTAAAGAAGGGATGGCACACCTTGAGAATAAGCCCTTAAAACTTGAGAAACAAGTGGCTTCAGAGAGGCAGGGGTCGCACAGAACATTCCAGCGCCATTTTTTTAATGTCTGCTTGTCCTTTTACCTGCAGAGCAATGACCTTCTGTGGGAAGATTATGAGAAGAAACTGGCAGATCAGGCTGTCAGGACTATGGAGAATTACTTGACACAGTTCAGTGAAATTAAGGTGTGTATTTCAGGGCTAACTTTGCAGTATCCAGCACCCAGAACTGAAAGTTCAACTTTCCATTTTTACATGTTTCTAGTCCTCAAGAAAAGGGACGCAGGTGGCGCTGTGGGTTAAACCCCAGAGCCTAGGGCGTGCCAATCAGAAGGTCGGAGGTTCGAATCCCCACAACGGGGTGAGCTCCCGTTGCTCGGTCCCTGCTCCTGCCAACCTAGCAGTTCGAAAGTGCAAGTAGATAAATAGGTACCGCTCTGGCGTGAAGGTAAACGGCGTTTCCATGCGCTGCTCTGGTTTGCCAGAAGCGACTTAGTCATGCTGGCCACATGACCCGGAAGCTGTACGCCGGCTCCCTCGGCCAGTAAAGCGAGATGAGCACTGCAACCCCAGAGTTGGCCACGACTGGACCTAATGGTCAGGGGTCCCTATACCTTTACTAGTCCTCAAGGAAACATAATACTACTGGGAGGAAATTTTCTTCCTCCTGATCATCATGTAAAATATGTTCACAAGTCAATCTCTTTACTCGTGTGGGTGTGGGTGTGGGTGTGGGCCTTTCCCAGGCATCCCCAACCTGCGGCCCTCCAGATGTTTTGGCCTACAACTCCCATGATCCCTAGCTAACAGAACCAGTGGTCAGGGATGATGGGAATTGTAGTCCCAAAACATCTGGAGGGCCAAAGGTTGGGGGTGCCGGGCCTTTCCTCTCATTATTTTAAGCCAGGCAAGGCCAAATGTGGCCCTCCAGATGTTTTGGTACTACAATTCCCATCATCCCTGACCACTGGTTCTGTTAGCTAGGGATCATGGGAGTTGTAGGCCAAAACATCTGGAGGGCCGCAGGTTGGGGGTGCCTGCACTAAGCCATAGTATTTGTGGAAGATGTCACAGTATATGATGAGTATTTGGGGTGTGCGTTCAGAAGGAGGTCTTGATCTCTGTGGTCCAAAACTGCCCTTATCATCAGTAAAAAAAAATTATAAAAATGCCTAAAATAGGCTAGGAACTCTACACAACTGAACATACATTGGTCCCTGCCTGCAGATTTACAGTGTTAAATACTTTGCAAAAAATACAGGCTATAAATTATAATTACTAGCATTCCTGAGAGTAAAAACACAGTGTGAAGATTAATAAGCTCAAAACTGTGGCCCACTCTGTAGGCAGGAAATTTGGCAGCCTTCTGTTGGAAGTGTATTCCATAACACCGAGGCCAGAACCAAAAAGGCCCTGCTTCATTCTTTACCTCACAAGTAGAAGGAACCTTCAGCAAGGACTGTTCATCTGATCTTCAGCTGGAAGCTATGCAAGGAAGCTATCTTAAGCTGTGCTTACTCACCTCGCTCCCTTACTGAATTCTGAATAGTGTCCTTGATGGTTTATCGGCCTCCAGATCAGAGAGGCAGATTTGGTTGAAATGTTCTTGTTATGGCAATAGAAAAAGAAAGTGAGCATTGACTCTAAAAAATTGTTTTTCATTTCAAAGGAGCGAATTGCTAAGCGGGGAAGAAAACTAGTGGATTATGACAGCAGCAGGCATCACTTGGAAGCCCTGCAGAATGGCAAGAAGAAAGATGAAGCTAAAATTGCAAAGGTATAAGGCTGTCTTGAGAGCCCATCCAAACACTGACCAAGAAGGAGTTTCTTACAACCAGGAATGTCATTCCCATTGTGTCTCTGATTCTTGAATTCTTCCTCTTTGGCAAATCATGCTTTCCTCTACAATATAGGCTGATGGATCCTTTTTATATCCCATTCAGTCTGCTTACAGCACTCTCGTCGTTCTACCCATCTCACAATGAACAGACCACACCATATAGTAAGTTTAAATGCTTTGCTTACCAACTCCAAAGATCATATCCATGGTTGTTCCATGAAGCAGCAAGAAGAACACAGGTAGAAAATTCTTGGATAACAAAATACAGAAAAATACTTCTGAGTATGCAGTCTGGGCTTGACATGATCAAGCTCAGATGTGCTGCCTAATCGGCTTCACATGCTGGAAGAAAACTTAACTTCTTTCCTTCCAGGTGAGGGGTGTTACCTAGCTGAGTCTAGGAATACAATTCTGTGTTCTTAACCCCTTTATGCATTAACTTCATGCTTGCTAGTTATTGTTGTTGTTGTTTAGTCGTTTAGTCATGTCCGACTTTTTGTGACCCCAGAGCACACCAGGCACTCCTGTCTTCCACTGCCTCCCGCAGTTTGGTCAAACTCATGTTGGTAGCTTCGAGAACACTGTCCAACCATCTCATCCTCTGTCGTCCCCTTCTCCTTGTGCCCTCCATCTTTCCCAACACCAGGGTCTTTTCCAGGGAGTCTTCTCTTCTCATGAGCTAGCCAAAGTATTGGAACCTCAGCTTCAGGATCTGTCCTTCCAGTGAGCACTCAGGTCTGATTTCCTGAAGAATGGATGCGTTTGATCTTCTTGCAGTCCATGGGACTCTCAAGAGTCTCCTCCAGTACCATAATTCAAAAGCATCAATTCTTAGGTGATCAGCCTATTTTATGGTCCAGCTCTCACTTCCATACATCACTACTGGGAAAACCATAGCTTTAACTATACGGACATTTGTTGACAATGTGATGTCTCTGCTTTTTAAGATGCTGTCTAGGTTTGCCATTGCTTTTCTCCCAAGAAGCAGGTGTTTTTTAATTTCGTGACTGCTGTCACCATCTGCAGTGATCATGGAAGCCCAAGAAAGTAAAATCTCTCACTGCCTCCATTTCTTCCCCTTCTATTTGCCAGGAGGTGATGGGACCAGTGGCCATGATCTTAGGTTTTTTGATGTTGAGTTTCAGACCATATTTTGCACTCTCCTCTTTCACCCTCATTAAAAGGTTCTTTAATTCCTCCTCACTTTCTGCCATCAAGGTTGTGTCATCTGCATATCTGAGGCTGTTGATATTTCTTCTGGCAATCTTAATTCCAGCTAGGGATTCATCCAGCCCAGCCTTTCGCATGATGAATTCTGCATATAAGTTAAATAAACAGGGAGATAATATACAGCCTTGTCCGTTCCCAATTTTGAACCAATCAGTTGTTCCATATCCAGTTCTAACTGTAGCTTCTTGTCCCTCATAGAGATTTCTCAGGAGACAGATGAGGTGATCAAGCACTCCCATTTCTTTAAGAACTTGCCATAGTTTGCTGTGGTTGACATAGTCAAAGCTTTTTGCATAGTCAATGAAGCAGAAGTAGATGTTTTTCTGGAACTCTCTAGCTTTCTCCATAACCCAGCGCATGTTTGCAATTTGGTCTCTGGTTCCTCTGCCCCTTCGAAATCCAGCTTGCATTTCTAGGAGTTCTCGGTCCACATACTGCTTAAGCCTGCCTTGTAGAATTTTAAGCATAACCTTGCTAGCGTGTGAAATGAGTGCAATTGTGTGGTAGTTGGAGCATTCTTTGGCACTGCCCTTCTTTGGGATTGGGATGTAGGCTGATCTTCTCCAATCCTCTGGCCACTGCTGAGTTTTCCAAACTTGCTGGCATATAGAGTGTAGCACCTTAACAGCATCATCTTTTATAATTTTAAATAGTTCAGCTGGAATATCATCACTTCCACTGGCCTTGTTATTAGCAGTGCTTTCTAAGGCCCATTTGACTTCACTCTCCAGGATGTCTGGCTCAAGGTCAGCAACCACACTACCTGGGGTGTACGAGACATCCATATCTTTCTGGTATAATTCCTCTGTGTATTCTTGCCACCTCTTTTTGATGTCTTCTGCTTCTGTTAGGTCCTTACCACTTTTGTCCTTTATTGTGGTAATCTTTGTACGAAATGTTCCTTTCATATCTCCAATTTTCTTGAACAGATCTCTGGTTTTTCCCATTCTATTATTTTCCTCTATTTCTTTGCATTGCTCATTTAAGAAGGCCCTCCTCTCTCCTTGATATTTTTTGGAAATCTGCATTCAATTTCCTGTATCTTTCACTATCTCCCTCGCATTTTGCTTGCCTTCTCTCCCCCGCTATTTGTAAGGCCTCGTCAGACAGCCACTTTGCTTTCTTGCATTTCCTTTTCATTGGGATGGTTTTCGTTGCTGCCTCCTGTATAATGTTCCGAGCCTCCATCCATAGTTCTTCAGGCACTCTGTCCACCAAATCTAATCCTTAAACCTGTTCCTGACTTCTGCTGTGTATTCAATTAAGGGATTTGATTTAGATTGTATCTTACTGGCCCAGTGCTTTTTCTTACTTTCTTCAATTTCCCACACGTTGCTCTGTAGTTAGAGGAGGAGTACATCACTTACCAGAAGTACATAATAGATAAGGAGCAAAGATTCTAATCCCTGTTCCTCTGCTTCCTTTATACCTATCACACTTTATTTCTTCCTCCCAACCACTGTGATGTCTGTGAAAAGTAGCCACATGTAAGCCATAATCTGCCTAGGAGAAAACCAGAATGCTGTTCTTGGGGACAAGCAGAAAAGAAGTAGAGGGGACTGTGGAACTTCTGGTTAATTTTCTCCATCCATTGTCCATCTATGATTGTCTTATCTCTTCTTTAGAGGCTGTTTTCCATGTTTGATGGGTGGTGCTGATGCTGGGACAATTAGTTGCTCAACGGCAGATGAGCACAGATGAATGACAGGTGGGGAAAGAGGTTCTATAATTGTAGCACCCTGCTTGTGGTTAACGCTTAGCTGGAATGAAATATTCAACGCAGCAATAGAGAAATTAAAATAGTAATTTATTTGTCAGACAAATAAATATGAGGCACAGTGGTATATGGTTACCAAGCTCTGGCCTGGCCTCTTGCCATTCTGGCCAGCACTTATATTTCCTTAATCCAGCCCCCTTGCTCCTCCTGTGGCTGCCTCTGTCCAATCAGCCTGGTTAAAATTCCTATTGGCTGTTTGCTAGAACCAATCACAAAAGATACACCCATTTCCTTCTTGCCCTTTTATGGGAATCAAAAAGCTATATATTCTTCTATCTATAAATGACAAATAAGTAGTAATATATCTTACATGTGTCTCAACAAGGAATCTTAATTACCAGCTCACCTCTTGCCCTCCTTGCCCTATTGCCTTCCAAAACAGATGATTAATCTTGAATTTTTATCTTAAACATATGTCAAGGATTTTGAGTTCACATCAACATTGAGAGATCTCCTTCATTTGAAGGTTTCTAAACAAAAGGCCTGACAACCATATATCAGGAGTGCTCGATGGCGTCTCCTGTCTGGCAAGGGGGGGCTGGTGGCTGATGGCCCCTGTGATCTCTTCCAACTATATGAAATAAGAATCTAGCATTTCTTAAATCCTTTGCATAATTATATTTAAACTAATATATTTAATACATAAATAACCTTTTAAAAGGAAAAGAAATCTTAAAAGGATCTTAGTTTAAGAAAGAAACAGCTTTAGAAAAGACTTCCCAAAAATGCTCTGTTTCTGCCAGCCAGACCAGTTGCTTTTTCACTGCTCTTGACCTTTTTAACCTTAGGAAGAAGATATGGCTCATTTTACTATTTATCCACCCTTAATTTGTAGGGTCAGTGTAACCTTGGCTGTCAGCCTGTAATTCCCTTTTTACGACTTTGAGAATTGTTTTCTGCTATAAATCAGGGGGCCCCCTTGTCTAGGAGTAAAAACATTTTGCCAAGGTTCTTAGGCAGCTACTCTTCTGCCTGGCATGAAACATTTGTGAATTTGAACTCATTTTTAAGATACAACCTTGATCAAAAAATATAAGCTTGATAAAAATGCAGGCTTATGATTAGATGCCTCATAATCTCTCCCTTTTCTCTCTCCTTGTCTTCAGGATCCTTGGCAGTCAGAGCCAGGCTTACATGTGGCTAACATTTCACATGGGGGGGTGTAAGCGGGATGTGAGTCTGGAGTCCATTGGCATGTCTACACTGTTAATGCTCTCAATTTCCTGTACCTCTAATAAACTCTTGGGTCCTGCAGGCCGAAGAAGAGTTCTACAAAGCCCAAGCTGTGTTTGAAGAGCTCAACAAGGAACTAAGAGAAGAGCTGCCGGACCTTTACAACAGGTTAGGCATGGGAACAAAGATCAGGGTGCAAATGGCAGAGAATCTCAAAGCAGAATGTTGAATCTAAGAAGTGTGGTTGTGCTGGTGACTAGGAAATACATGTAGAGTTGATCCTTCTTTCATTGTTGAACTCTGGGACTAAGCTTGCTGACGATGAACCCAGGCTGGAAGGTAAAAATGGGGTGAAAGGATATATTAACACTGGGCATAAAATGCAATTTACAGATTGTTTCAACGCAAGTCCAAGGTAAGTTAGAATCATAGAACTGTAGAGTTGGAAGGGACCTTGAGGGTCATGTGCTCAAACCCCCTGTAATGCAGGGATCTCAGCTGAGACATCAATGGGAGATGGCCCTCCAACTTCTGCTCAAAACCTCCAGCAAAGAAGAGTCCCCAACCTCCCCAAGGAGTACGTCCCACTGTCTTAACAGCTCTTACACCCAGAAAGGCCTTCCTGGTGTTTAGTCGGAATCTCCTTTCTTCTAACTTGAATCCACTGGAAGTTCTGGGTAGGTCTTGACTATTAACGGGCAAATATCAGTTCAGCAGATACCAAGATATTGGGAGTTACAGTGGTGCCTCACAAGACGAAAAGAATCCGTTCCGCGATTCTCTTCGTCTAGCGGTTTTTTCGTCTTGCGAAGCAAGCCCATTGACGGCTTAGCGGATTAGCACTATTAGCGGCTTAACGGCTTTTAGTGGCTTTTAGCGGCTTATCGGCTTATCGGCTTTTAGCAGCTTATCGGCTTATCGGCTTTTAGCGGCTTATCGGCTTTTAGCGGCTTATCGGAGAGCCTTCTGTGCTTCTGGAGGTTCCAGCCCCTGTGCATTCTAGAATTCTAGAACCCTGGGAAATCAGGGTTCCGAACAATGCAGGGAGTCTCCATCCACAAGGACAGGCGACTCCTTGCTTCAGACTCTCCTCTTCCACAAGTTGAAGGGTGATAGAAGGGGAGCAGAGCCAGCACATGTGCCCCCACCCATGTGTGTAAAGGTAAAGGGTAAAGGGACCCCTGACCATTAGGTCCAGTAGTGGCCGACTCTGGGGTTGTGGCGCTCATCTCGCTTTATTGGCCAAGGGAGCCGGCGTACAGCTTCTGGGTCATGTGGCCAGCATGACTATGCCACTTCTGGTGAACCAGAGCAGCACATGGAAACGCCGTTTACCTTCCCACCAGAGCAGTACCTATTTATCTACTTGCACTTTGACGTGCTTTCGAACTGCTAGGTTGGCAGGAGCAGGGACTGAGCAACGGGAGCTCACCCCGTTGCGGGGATTCGAACCGCCGACCTTCTGATCGGCAAGTCCTAGGCTCTGTGGCTTAACCCACAGTGCCACCCGCGTCCCTCATACACCCATGTGTGTATATAAAATACACCCATGTGTGCATTTTAAGCTAATAGGGTTATGTGTTGTGTGATTTCTGCAGTCAGGGGTAGGAACTAGCTATAGCAGTGGGCTTCTTTGGGGGAAATGTGGACTATCACTTTCATCGAGCTGTTGATTTAGAAAACCTGCTGAGCTTGTTGGCACATCTCCTTTGACTGAGCTACTGTTTCTCAGATGACTTGCTGCTTGGAGTTCTTAGTCCATGTATCCAAACCTTTCCTTGGTCTCTGGCTGCAGTTCCTTAGCCCTACGGCCTGTTGACAACACGTCACATAAAGTGCAGTCCAAATACCAAGAGGACAAAGACAAAGGATTAGCCACCTGAAATATCTTGTGGGCTAGCTATGAGATGAGCTGCTTCTCAATCAGAGTTCAGAAAAGTTTGATGACCACAGGATGGCAGCAAAATCCACAGAATTAAATTTTAGCTTTTGTGAAAAAATGATTGTTTAGGATAGGACTAGATGTGTCACCATTAGACCACAGGTTTGTTGCCAAAAATGACAACCCTTCATCCAGTTTCCCCCTCTTGTCCCTGAAACATTGAGGTCCTGAAAGGCATGGTATCATCTTACTGTGTGCTTTGGTGGCCCTTCCCAGTAGAAACCTACATGATGGATTGTCTGTCTAAAGTCTCACATTCTGAGAGGACAGTGTGGTGTAGTTTTTTAAGCATCAGACTTAAATCAGGGAGATAAAGGTTCAAATCTCCACTTAGCCACAAAGCTAGCTAGGTGACTATGGACCCAGTCATGAACATTTCGCCTAGTCAATCCCCATGGGGTTGTTTTAAAGATAATGGAGGTGTGACTTTAGAGATGGAGCGAGGGCAGAGAAACACATGGTAATAGGATGGCCCATCAAGCCATTCATTGGCTAAACACTACAGGATGAAGAGAGGGAACAGACACAATGGCATTTCAGCATGTGGTGTCATCTCTAAGTCTGCTAAGGGACACGGGTGGCGCTGTGGGTTAAACCACAGAGCCTAGCGCTTGCCAATCAGAAGGTCGGCGGTTCGAATCCCTGCAACGGGGTGAGCTCCCGTTGCTCGGTCCCTGCTCCTGCCAACCTAGCAGTTTGAAAGCACGTCAAAGTGCAAGTAGATAAATAGGTACTGCTCCGGCGGGAAGGTAAACGGCGTTTCTGTGTGCTGCTCTGGTTCGCCAGAAGTGGCTTAGTCATGCTGGCCACATGACCCGGAAGCTGTACGCCGGCTCCCTCGGCCAATAAAGCGAGATGAGCGCCGCAACCCCAGAGTCGGTCGCGACTGGACCTAATGGTCAGGGGTCCCTTTACCTTTACCTAAGTCTGCTGTTAGGCTGTATCTACACCAGTCTTCTTGTCACATTTCATTATATTTCACTTTATTTCATTTTCCTGTGCTGCCCTGGAAGTAATTTTTTAAAATCAAATTTTTTAATTCGCAAAAAATAAATGCAACCAAAAAAATAACAAATGAATTACAATTACTGTATATTAAAGACTTGGGAGAGATTTTCAAGCAATTCCTCTGTATGCCTCTGTGTAGACAAACCAAAATTATGCACAACAGTCTTAGAGAAAGAGGTGAGGTCCTCCTGTGGATCAGGAACTGGATAAGAAACAGGAAGCCTAGGAATAAATGGGCCATTCTGTCAATGGAGGGATGTTGAAGGTGGAGCCCCCCCCCCCCCCAAGCACCCGTAAGGGGGCCTGTGCTTTTTAACTTGTTCATTTTGCTGTCTAACTTTCTTTATAAATGTCTAATCGGCTTGCCTTTTTAATGGAAGGCCTACTGCTGGGAGTGAGGGGAAGAAGATGAACTAGAAATCACTCAGAGTTCTACCCCAAAATGAATTTAATTCACATTTAGTTCACCCAACGATTATGGGAACTACTTTCAGGTGTACATAGATTTTTGAACTAGTTCAGTGAACCCCACGTGGCCGAACTACTTCATTCTGCTCTTAGAGGGTCCCAGAAAACTCAGCATGTGCCATATTACTCTTCTTTATTGTGTCCCCAACCCAGTTAATATTTGGGCTTAGTTTTTTATCTTTTTGCTTCTCCAGCCGAATTGGGTGCTATGTGACAATATTCCAGAATATTTCCAACTTGCGAGATGTCTTCTACAAGGAAATGAGCAAGGTAAATGAGCAACGGTGTCATACATGTGGGCCATTTGGACAAATGGGCTCGCTGCATCATTGCCTTCTACCTGCCCTCAGCCGGCCTGTTTTCGTACCAATCCTGGGAGTGGCCCCTAGTCTCAGCGTCGCCCTTGTAGGATGGCCCCAAAACTGCCTTCCACCCCAGCAGTCCCAATGGGAACAACAATGCACAGAAGTCAGGATTTGAAAGTGGTGCACATAATTTCTACTTCATTGTAATAGCCAGCTGAGTTGCATTCTCTCTCTCTCTCTCTCTCTCTCTCTCACACACACACACACACACACTCAACTTGTGTGCATTCAGCTTTACAAACTTGGCAAAAAAAAGGGGACAGAAAGGGGACAGAAAAGAATTTGACAAACCCACCCGCCATTGCATCCAATATGTTTTTATACACAATTTTGACTTTAGGAGCGATCCCCGAAATGTGATCCCTGCTTAACTTGAGGCTTACTGTATTATTATTATTATTACTACTACTACTACTACAACTATTTATTAAATTTGTATACTACCCTTTATCCATAGATCTCAGAGCAATTCACAACATAAAATACAAGATAAAAAAGACAAAATACATAATAATAAGAATACCCCCCCCCATTTTATTATTATTATTTACTCATCCGAAACATATTTTGGTATTATCCAGGAATCAGTTCAGTCCAAGGAAGAATGATGATTGGAACAGACATCCTTCTTCCTTTCTAATATTGTTAAAGTGCCTCTAGGGCAGGGAACTGCTGTTTATTTTTAAATCTCAGAAATAAATGAAAGGGCAGCTGTCAGCTGATGTACCTTGAGGAAAGTTCCAAGAGGAAGGGGATATAAAGCAGGCAGTGACAACATTAAGTCCTACACAGCTTGGGGCCAGGATACCTAAGAGAATGACTCCTCCTGTATAGATTTGTCTGGTTGTTGAAATCTGGCAGGGAGGCTCTCTTGGGTCTGCCACCTCTATCAGAAGCTCCAGAGCCTTCTTGGTGGTGGCATCCCAGTGGTCCATTTCCCTCCCCTCTGAGATATGGCTGGGGACTACCTATCTGTGTTTCCAGCTGAAAAACTGTGTCTCCACCCAGGCCTTTGCTGGATATTCATGACATTTTATTTTATTTTTGTCTGGTTGCCATATATCTGCCATGTTTTATGAGTGGTTGTAATAGGAGATGGATTTCTGTTTTAATTAGAGCCCGCTCTGGAACTGCATTGCAGTGAAAAGTGTCTGTAAAAGGTAAAGGTAAAGGTACCCCTGCCCGTACGGGCCAGTCTTGACAGACTCTGGGGTTGTGCGCCCATCTCACTTAAGAGGCCAGGGGCCAGCGCTGTCCGGAGACACTTCCGGGTCACGTGGCCAGCGTGACATCGCTGCTCTGGCGAGCCAGAGCCGCACACGGAAACGCCGTTTACCTTCCCGCTGGTAAGCGGTCCCTATTTATCTACTTGCACCCGGAGGTGCTTTCGAACTGCTAGGTTGGCAGGCGCTGGGACCGAGCAGCGGGAGCGCACCCCGCCGCAGGGATTCGAACCGCCGACCTTTCGATCAGCAAGTCCTAGGCGCTGAGGCTTTAACCCACAGCGCCACCTGCGTCCCTCTTGAAAAGTGTCTGAGAAACATTTTAAATAAACCAATGAGCTTGAAACATTCATTGACTTGAAGCAGTCAGTCAGGATTAATTATTTTATGTGAATAAGTGAATAGCGGTAATTTCTTAATTACTGGGTAATGATATTTGCTTTCCTTGTTGCTGCTGCTTGTAGCTAAACCATGACCTGTATGATGTGATGAGCACATTGGAAAAGCAGCACTCCAATAAAGTCTTCATTATTAAAGGGGTGTCAAGGTAAGTGATTTCCTCTTTCCTGTGGACATAGAGGAGTCTCAGAAGCAGCAGCCATGTGGGCAACTAGCAACTCCTCTCCACTTTGGATCCCAGGAGATCTGGTTTGTTTGTCAGTCAGTTAATTAAAAGATTTATAACCCATCTTTTAATAACAGGGCTTCTCAAGGCAGTGAGCTGTTCTAGAACAAAATACATATGGAAACGTTGAAAGGGAAATGTGAACAGCCACTAAACAGCAGAGTAGAAACAAAAAACCTTTCCAGAGGAGCATGTTAGCTTCAGAAAGACTGACTGAGCAGCCACATCGATTACAGTTCGTTTAAATGGGCCAAGATTACAACACTGAATCTCAGCAGCCACCTGATTCCATAGCTTTGGGACTACCACAGAAAAGCGCCAACTTGACTAACGGAGGGTAGAATAACCAGTGGGTTTTATATACTGAATCTTAAGAGCAGGGAGTCACTTATAGGAAAAGATGCTCTCTTGGTTCAATCCATGACAGCCTCTGATTTGTAATCATTTGTCAAGTCTTGGCTCAGGTCAGAGATGGATTGCAGTTGGGGGGTCACAAGCAGATCAAGGTCTAAAGCATGGGTAGGCAAACTAAGGCCCGGGGGCCGTAACTGGCCCAACTGCCTTCTAAATCCAGCCCGCCGATAGACCAGGAATCAGCGTGTTTTTACATGAGTAGAATGTGTCCTTTTATTTAAAATGCATCTCTGGGTTATTTGTGGGGCATAGGAATACATTCATTTTTATTTTTTTCCAAAATATAGTCCGCCGTCCGCCCCCAAGGTCTGAGGGACAGTGGACCGGCCCTCTGCTGAAAAAGTTTGCTGACCCCTGGTCTAAAGGGCCTGAGGCAGATTACATGCTCCAAGATGGGTCAGTGGTCAATTTCTGGAGCAAGCAGACAAGGGGACGTGATGCTAAGGGAAGCCATGGGAGTCTTGTGCATTAAGATTGGGTTTTCTGTCAAATCTGGAAGTTGTTGAGCTTTTCTGGGCAATGTCGGAAGTGTAGATTTTGGAGAGATTCCTTTAAAATAGCTCAAATACATGGAGAGGTTTACTTTCATTATTGAGGCTGAATAAAGCTGCACGTTCAAACTTTGTAACGCAACTTATGTTTCTCGTTATGCAGTAACAGAGCATCGTTGGTCATCTCGTCTCCAGTAAGCCCAACCAGCCCCTCTGCCATACCTTCAAGGAACAGCATAAGTGAGATGCCCACATCTCCTCCTGCCATTTCCCCAAATCACGAAAGAGAATCTGCTTCGGCAACCAAAGCAGAATCTGCGCCTGGTGGGGCCAGCAAGGCAGAGGAAGAGACAGCTCCATCTTTGGCTACGGATGCGGCCAAGCCAGACTCTTCAACTGCTAGTGAAGCCAAAGAGGAAAGCCAAACAGTAGAGACAACCCCCAGCATTCCCATAGGCACCCTCCAGGAAGTTGAGGAGGCTGCAAATGATATAGCAGCAGGAATTTTATCAGAGGCAGTGCTTGAGGCTGCTGGCAAAAGCCCAAATGTTCCCAAAGACTCTGGAGAGACCTCCCAGCCTCCATTGAGGAGTGACTTTGAAGCCAGTGATACTTGTGAGAAAGATGAGGGTTCCTCGTTGCAGCCAAGGGTTGAGGTCTTGTCTCTACCTCCCCAAAGCCCTCAGGATGAAGCTCAGACTGGGGGAACAGACCGTCAGGAGAACAACGTGCCACTCAGAGAGAGTACAGTTCGTCCTGAAGACAATCCTCAAGATCCTTCATCTGAAGCTGAAGAAGCCCAAGAAGGTGCACCAAGTACCACCAATGACTGCCTTTCCCCTGCTTTACCAAAAGCAGAGGCCGCTCAGCAGCAGCCAGAGGAAAGCGGGGATGCTGAAGATGACATCAACAGTGAAGGAAGCATTGAAGAAATAGATGTCTCCCCAAAGGCCACCAATGCTCAGGTAAAAGGCATGAGAGGGTTCTGCACAACCAACCTGTCCCACTAGGTACCTGCACGCTGTGCATTAAGGGAGCTTTGTTGTTGTTTAGTCGTTTAGTCGTGTCCGACTCTTCATGACCCCAGGGACCAGAGCACGCCAGGCACTTCTGTCTTCCACTGTCTCCCGCAGTTTGGTCAGACTCATGTTTGTAGCTTCGAGAACACTGTCCAACCATCTCGTCCTCTGTCGTCCCCTTCTCCTTGTGCCCTCAATTTTTCCCAACACCAGGGTCTTTTCCAGGGAGTCTTCTCTTCTCATGAGGTGGCCAAGGTATTGGAGCCTCAGCTTCACGATCCGTCCTTCCAGTGAGCACTCAGGGCTAATTTCCTTAAGAATGGATGCGTTTGATCTTCTTGCAGTCCATGGGACTCTCAAGAGTCTCCTCCAGCACCATAATTCAAAAGCATCAATTCTTCGGTGATCAGCCTTCTTTATGGACCAGCTCTCACTTCCATACATCACTACTGGGAAAACCATGGCTTTAACTATACGGACCTTTGTTGGCAAGGTGATGTCTCTGCTTTTTAAGATGCTGTCTAGGTTTGCCATCACCTTTCTCCCAAGGAGCAGGCGTATTTTAATTTCGTGGCTGCTGTCACCATCTGCAGTGATCATGGAACCCAAGAAAGTAAAATCTCTCGCTGCCTCCATTTCTTTCCCTTCTATTTGCCAGGAGGTGGCCATGATCTTCGTTTTTTTGATGTTAAGGGAGCTTTAGTCTTCTCATTAAGGAGCAAAATAATGGGAAAGTGCCTCTTTTGTGGCTTTGTATGTTAGCGTGAAAAATTCAGTGTGTGGAGAGGCATGTTGAGATGGACACAGAGCAAATGGAGGGAAACTCAGCTCAGTAGGAAACCTGGGTTGTTGTGGTTGTTGATGGCATCTGTCTGTCTTGGGAGACAATCAAGGAGTACACCTTCGGAGTTGAGGTCAAGCTGTTGGAAGGTTGCAGCGCCTGCTGTGGCTGTAGAGACTGATGCAGGAGAGGCATGTTTTGTTACAGCTGGGGCAGATGAAGGCATCCGGTTGTGCTACTGCAGATGCACCATGACGTTTCTTCTCTCTTTTTTTTTTTTAAATAATATTTATTAAAAAAATTAAGGGTTACAAAAAGCAAAAGTAAAAACACCATATTAAACAAAAACAAAACAATACATCACAATAAGGAAAAAAGAAGAAAAAAGAAAAACACAACTAATCTTCCCATAACTTATCTTTCATTTGCTTGTTTCCTTGACCTCCTCACACCTCCCTTTTTTGTATTCTAATTCGGTTAACTATTTCAGCAAATCCTTTCCATCTTTTCCAATTTTTGTTCTGTAATTTATCTCAATATGATGTAACTTTACTTTCCCTCCTTTCACCAATTAACAGTCTATTTTTTCCTAAACCCTTATAAGATTTCTGCTAAAACCACATAACTTCATTCCAACATCCTTCTAACATTCATTAATTTTACAATGTTTCTGTAGATAGTCTTTAAATTTCTTCCAATCTTCCTCCACCGACTCTTCTCCCTGGTCTCCGATTCTGCCAGTCATTTCCGCCAGTTCCATGTAGTCCATCACCTTCATCTGCCATTCTTCCCGGGTGGGCATGACGTTTCTTCTTTCTGCGCTCCTCCCAGCGGTCATTCCTCCTTTGGTCACTGCTGTGGATACATGACTTGACTGCCTGTCACCAGGCACTTTGTTGTGATTATTTTAGAAGTAGCTTTTGTCATTATTATTCCTTGTTGTTATTTAGCACAAATTTGGAGAGAAATTAATAAAAGCAAAAAGAGGACTCTGCCCCAAGCACCTTGCGATCCGAATTACCTTGTGTTTTTTCTCAGAATGAGAACATTGAGAGATGAGAACTCCTACACTTTCCAGGCTACAAAAGAATGAGATGGGGAGGTGGGAGAATTGCTCCAAGCTGTAACTTCCAAGATGGCTTTGCATAGTCCGAATCTACCTTATGCATCATTCTCTGTGAGCTAACAATGTGAGGAATAGCTTGCTATAATACGATTATGTGTCTACCTGGTGGCTCTTGTAATATGTCTTCCTAATTGGTGGTAGAGGCATACAGTATGAAATCAATACTGAAACCAACAAGAGAGGTGTGCAATTTAGGAACAGAAACAGTGGGAAGGAAGACAGTGATTGCATGCAGGGCAGTATAAAAACTGTACTGCTAGATCAATCTCAAGACCAGCACTGACAATCCAGGCATTTCTGGGATCTTATTATGAGCAGGCAATGAAGGAAACAGCCCGGCCCTCTAACAGAGATTTGCCTTTCCCACTTAAATTTGGTTATTTCTCCCTTAGAACAAGGCCCTTCTTCCAGTGCAAAATTGCCTCAGCAGCTACAAAAGCTACTCAGCTGCAAAAGTTTTCCCCAAAAACAGAGCCTCTCACTTGGGAGATTTAATTGGAGAGGCATCACACATGCCAGACATGAAGAGTACCAATCCTGTCTGTCAGGAAAAACCAGTGCAGACTCCAAAAACCAGCACCATTTTGGGGCTGCTAATTCACTGTTTGGAAACCTCTGTGTGAGGTGTTCCCAGAGACTGTTGACTGAAGGCAGATTTGTGCCTGATTTGTCCTGTGGCAAAGTAGCAGCAACAACAACAGGAAGAAGAGGACGAAGAAGAAGAAGAAGAAGAAGAAGAAGAAGAAGAAGAAGAAGAAGAAGAAGAAGAAGAATAGTAGTAGTAGTAGTAGTAGTAGTTTGGATTTGATATCCCGCTTTATCACTACCCTAAGGAGTCTCAAAGTGGTTCACAATCTCCTTTCCCTTCTTCCCCCACAACAAACACTCTGTGAGGTGAGTGGGGCTGAGAGACTTCAAAGAAGTGTGACTGGCCCAAGGTCACCCAGCAGCTGCATGTGGAGGAGTGGGGAAGCGAACCCAGTTCACCAGATTACGAGTCCAGCGCTCTTAACCACTACACCACACTGGTTCTCTACAGTTCTACAGTGTTCCCCACCCCCTGCCAATGTTCAAAAATGCTTTACGTATGTTAGTAACCCTCAGGACACGGACCTGTGGGCTAAGTCAGTCTCTTCCTCCCATGTTGCATATGGAGAGATGGGGACCTCAGAGTACAGTGACTTTGCTTCATGCAGCTTTGGTGACTGGGCGTAAGTGGGTGCAGAGAATGGCAGGATATTGCAGAAACTGCCCTGGGACAATGCAGTTTCCTTAATGCATGTTGGTAATCCCTGCAAATCCATCGCTGAAGGAAACGACGCTCCGAAAGGGCTCTTAATTGGCTTCTAACATGCCTGAAAACTCCCCAAGGGACTCTCAAGCAGGACCTTGATGAATGAATTTAAGATTTAAAACATTAATATCCTGCACTCAGGGCACGTGACAAATAAGTAAAGCAACTGCAATAAAACTGTGGGGTGTGAAACACAGAGCAGTCAAATACAACATTCCTAGAGTGGACATGTTTAGACATGAAGAGGGATGTTTGTCCAGCCAGTAGATAAACTTCCTCTTTCCTCTACATGTGACCAGAGGTGGGCGTGACCTCACCTGTGCAGGTAAGAAAAGCACAGGGCTGGCCGCCACATCTCTCTCTTCTCCATTTTGCTTTTGTCGAAGAAGGAATAGAATAGGTCTGATGGTTGAGTCTGTAGGCCCTGCTGCGTAGCTTGTGTGGCTGGTGCCCGGGGTGGGCATGTTCCCAAGGGGTGGAGCCGCACTACACCCCTGCCCACCCTCAGAGGGCACAACACTCCCAAAGAATACACTCCCCCTGCCCTGCCAGCCTTGCGCTGCTTTGCAATGCAGCAGGGCTGTGTACAGAGGACGCAACAGCTTGTGGGGTTGGCAGGGTAGAGGAGCAAAATGCACCCCCCAAAAAAACAAAAAATGCCCCTCTGGGCCTCCCCATGCGATGCCACTGTGTAGGCCACCATATGTGTGTGTTTTAATGATTTGGCCTCGGGGGCTGTATGCAACAAAAGTTGTCTGGAATAAAAAATATAATACTGAAAAGTACTTGTACTTCAGGGAGTGCCCATAAGAAAGGAATTCCATACTGTGTGTATTCAAACACACTTGCAGCATCCTCCAGACATCTGTGGTCAAATTTCAAATCTGGTGCTGTGATTCCGTTCAATAAGTGAAAGCCCCTTTTTTGTTTCAGATCATCTCCAGCTTCTTCTCAGATGATAAGAAAGAGAATTATGGCAAGTTGCCCTCAGGCTTCCTTTTCAAGGTAAGGAAAAAGCAATCACTAACCTGATCTATAGGGACGTGAGTGGCGCTGTGGGTTAAACCACAGGGCCTAGGGCTTGCCGATCAGAAGGTCGGCGGTTCGAATCCCTGCGACGTAGGTGAGCTCCCGTTGCTCGGTCCCAGCTCCTGCGAAGCTAGCAGTTCGAAAGCACGTCAAAGTGCAAGTAGATAAATAGGTACCGCTCCGGCGGGAAGGTAAACAGCGTTTCCGTGCGCTGCTCTGGTTCGCCAGAAGCGACTCAGTCATGCTGGCCACATGACCCAGAAGCTGTACTCCGGCTCCCTTGGCCAATAAAACGAGATGAGTGCCGCAACCCCAGAGTTGGCCACGACTGGACCTAACGGTCAGGGGTCCCTTTACCCTTTACCTAATCTACAGGCAGAATGTTTGGCTCTTGTGTAAATGAGTCACAAAAAGTAGGCCTGAGTTAAAGGGGAATAGCATGACTCTTGAGGCTTATCGACACACACACACACACACACACACACACACGTATGTGTGTGTGACCTGCAAGTTGCCCAGTCTAGAAATGCATTGCTTCATTGGTATCCTGTTTCCTTTTCCAGGCTCAGGCAGTCCAAGCTCACGCTTCAGAGAATGAGAAGCACCTTCAGTTTGGAGAAGGGGAAATCATGCTAGTGCTATCAGATAAAGCGGCTGAGGTAAAATCAGGGCACTGTATTTGGCACTGTTGTTCAAAATGCTAATGGATGACAATACTTGGCACTGATGTGATACAGGATGCCCTAGGAACCAGAGGGGGGCCAACTGTGGCCCCAAAGCTTACATGTGCAAAGCCAATGCTCTTTTCATGAAGCTCCTCAATAGGATAGGAGAGGATTAAGCAGACCTCAGGCTTGTAGGATCTGCTTCTCCTTCTTTTACTAAAACCCTGAGATCAACAAATCGGAACCTGGAACAAGAGATATAGAATTAAAGAATGCTGAGCTCAAGCTGTTGCTCAGGCATCCCCAATCTGTGGCCCTCCAGATGTTTTGGCCTACAACTCCCATGATCCCTAGCTAACAGGACCAGTGGTCACGGATGATGGGAATTGTAGTCTCAAAACATCTGGAGGGCCGAAGGTTGTTTTTTAGTAGCAGAATGGAATGGAAGTCACAGAAATCCTCTCCTTGTTAACTCCTTCCCCCACCCAATTAAGAATATCCTTCATTTCAGTATAATATTCTTGGGGGGTGGGAGTATTATTTTGTTGTTGTCATTGTTCAACCATTGGGAGTCTTAAACCATTACCAATTTCCATCAAATCACCCAGAGAGCTATCAGTAGACCCTGATCTACTTTCTGCCCAGTAGTACATTAAATAATGGCACTATCCATTTTTTAAGTTGTCTTGTCATCTTGTCTGGAAAAGGCAACCCATTTATTTTTGAGAGAGAGCACCCTTATAGATGCTCCCCCACCTATGCCCCCACTGACTTGCCAAGTACTTCCAGGGGGCAGACTCTGACCCTCCAGTTTGGGACAACTTCCATGCCTAGTCCGTGGAGCTGCATCTTAGGTCCATGAAGGAGGCCAGGATTTTTTAAATCAAAGGTTGGCAACCAATTATTATTATTATTATTATTATTATTATTATTATTATTTACCACTTATACCCCGCCCATCTAGCTGGGCCTCTCCAGCCACTCTGGGCGGCTTCCAACAGAATATTAAAATACAATAACCTATTAAACATTAAAAGCTTCCCTAAACAGGGCTGCCTTCAGATGTCTTCTAAAAATGTGGTAGTTGTTTTTCTCTTTGACATCTGGCGGGAGGATGTTCCACAGGGTGGGTGCCACTACCAAGAAGGTCCTCTGCCTGGTTCCCTGTAACTTGGCTTCTCGCAGCGAGGAAACCGCCAGAAGGCCCTCGGCGCTGGACCTCAGTGTCTGGGCAGAACAATGGGGGTGGAGACGCTCCTTCAGGTATACTGGATCGAGGCCATTCCATTTCACTGCCCGTTTCTCCCCCAACCTGCAACCTTGCTTAAAGGGATTGTGCAGTGGCAACTTCTAGTGAGATCTCTCTGGAAGTAGCCGTTGCAGCCACACAAGACCAGCAATGGCAGGGACAGTTGGGCACTTGTGGGCCCTGCAGAATTCTGTCACCCAAGGGATGACCTTGTCTATAATTTATCAAAAGTCGTAACTTAACACCGCATCTAGGAAGCAACTAGGTCATTGTCTCCCAGGGACAAAGAAAGAGGTCTTCTGAGGTCAGACACAATAAGAACTAAGGAACTGTGGCTCTTCGTCCCATGCAAGGCACATTTGGGGCCGGGGGGGATGGAGGAAAGATACCAGCCCCACAGTCATGCAGACTCTACATCAGAATACACAAGTGCACACCCTGTGTTCATAATTTACATAGTTTATAATGGGCTCCATAACTCAGTTTCCCATGGTGCAGAATTTGGGTTCAATTGGCGTAGAAATGTTGGCACTGATTATTTTTTTAGTGCCGGTCATGATTGGTGGAGCATATTTTGGATTTTTGGGTGTGTGAACAATAGAACCTTGTTGGGTTTCAGATAGCTATGGGGCATGACCCCGTTGTTTCATAGAAAGCACAACCTGACCTTATTGCATTCTCTGCTCTCTGCCTGGAACAAGAACTGCAAGCAGAGCTGCTGCTGCTATTGCTGCTGCCGTGTGTTAAGTCTATTTACATGTGTGTTCCCATGCCCACTGTCTTCTATCAATTATTAACTCTCCTTCACACCCTTCTCTCCACACTCTCATTTGCTTCCTACAAAGACAGAACATTTAAAGGCAAATCGGCATGCTATGCATTGCAACTTTAACCTTTTATACAGAAGCCATTGAACGTGTACAGTGGTACCTTGGGTTACATACGCTTCAGGTTACAGTCTCCCCTAACCCAGAAATATTACCTCGGGTTAAGAACCTTGCTTCAGGATGAGAACAGAAATCGTGCTCCGGCAGCGCGACAGCAGCAGGAGGCCCCATTAGCTAAAGTGGGGCT
Organism: Podarcis cretensis; assembly: GCF_951804945.1. NCBI lineage: Eukaryota > Metazoa > Chordata > Lepidosauria > Squamata > Lacertidae > Podarcis > Podarcis cretensis. The sequence goes on from NC_137171.1 coordinate 7,973,461, forward strand.
GCAGGTTAAGAACGGACCTCCGGAACAAATTAAGTACTTAACCCAAGGTACCACTGTATTTATTTCCTTTTTCTGCTAGTGTAATATAGCAGCTAAAGGGGCAGCTATGAATCAGGAAGTACAGCATTCAAATCTGGCATCAACCCCATAGGTGGCCTTAGGCAAGCCACCAGCTCTTAGTCTTATCTCACCTAGCAGTTCGAAAGCACATCAAAGTACAAATAGACAAATAGGTCTGGCGGGAAGGTAAACGGCGTTTCTGTGCACTGCTCTGTACGCCAGCTCCCTCGGCCAGTAAAGCGAGATGAGCGTGCAACCCCAGAGTTGTCCACGACTGGACCTAATGGTCAGGGGTCCCTTTACCTTTACCTTACAGTATGATCAAGTTCAGTGGTAAAATCGCAAACCATCACAACAGAATAAAGAAAATGCCAACCATAGACAAAGGATTGTATTCAGAGCAAACCCACTGAAATTACCTAAGGTAGCCTATTAATTTCAATGGGTTTACTCTGAGTAGGGCAACACTGGATTTAGTTAATATCATATCACCTGCTACCTGACCCTTTCTAACTGAAGATGCCAGGGATTGACTCTGGACCTTTCTGCCTGCGAAGCACGTACTCTATCCCTGAGCTATATTTAAGCAGTAAATAAATAAAGCTGTGGTCCCTCCCTTTTGTTCTTGATTGTATACATCTCTACTGGTGTTCTAACTGCTGTCAGGAATAATTTTTTCAGATGTCATAAAATGTAGCGGGGATGGAGGGATGACAATCTTTTCACTTCAGTTTTAAACCTGCTCTCAAAAGTGTGTTTAATATCTGAAATTTAGGCACTTAAACAACTCAAACTGTCACTTCACATTTTTCCTAAATCAAAGCCAATCAAGAACTTAATCTTGCATTTGATGCAAAACATTTCCATCTGCAAGATGCTTTCACACAGCTCTGTGGGGTTTTTTTACCGTGGAGATGAAATGGAAGTTTGCTTCTATATGCTGCATGTTCAAAATACAAAACTGTGGTTTTTAAATGCTTAACATTTAAGAATATGGTGGTTTTGAGTTTCACAAGCCATTTTGGGGGGGGGGGGGAGCTAATTTATGCATTCTAGGGGTTGATGCCCGTTTGCTTCACTCACCAACCCCACAACCCCTCCTCAAAGCTCTCTCTCTTTCCCCTTGTTGTTGTTGTGGTTGTTTAGTCGTTTAGTTGTGTCCGACTCTTCGTGACCCCATGGACCAGAGCACGCCAGGCACTCCTGTCTTCCACTGCCTCCCGCAGTTTGGTCAAACTCATGCTGGTAGCTTCAAGAACACTGTCCAACCATCTCGTCCTCTGTTGTCCCCTTCTCCTTGTGCCCTCCATCTTTCCCAACATCAGGGTCTTTTCCAGGGAGTCTTCTCTTCTCATGAGGTGGCCAAAGTATTGGAGCCTCAGCTTCACGATCCGTCCTTCCAGTGAGCACTCAGGGCTAATTTCCTTAAGAATGGATGCGTTTGATCTTCTTGCAGTCCATGGGACTCTCAAGAGTCTCCTCCAGCACCATAATTGAAAAGCATCAATTCTTCGGCGATCAGCCTTCTTTATGGTCCAGCTCTCACTTCCATACATCACTACTGGGAAAACCATAGCTTTAAATATACGGATATCAGTCCACTCACTGCTTCAAGGCAAATTCACTCACCTGCTTCAACCCCCACAAAGCCCAGTTTGCTTGCTTGCCTATCTGCTACTTGCTTTCCTTGCTGCCACAAGCCCAGTTCACTCATCTTCGGCCCCACGCACTTGCCCTGACGCCTGCTTGTCTCAAATGCTTCCCTCATCCTGGAGCTTGCACAACCGGTCACCAACAAGACAACAGACTAGTGCAAATATAGTGTGTGTGTGTTGAGAGAGATATAATGTGCTTCAAAAACAAATCTATGCATTCAGAAATATTAGATTTTAAAATCCAAATTTGGAGTTTTTATGTGAAGTTCTGAGGCTGGGGGAGGGTTATGCTACTTTATGCTCTTGTGAATCATCATCATCAATTAAGATGGTGAGCCTTGAATTCTGCTCTGAAAACTATATTGTGTGATGTGCTGAATGATTTGTAGCCATGCAATATGATGAGCACATCTGCACACAGTGTCTTCCATGCAGGAGCCATTTAATAAACTTACTGGCTTTTAAGCACATTGTCTATGCTGAGAAGACTCTGGGCTGTAGTGATGGGAAAGGTCTTGTTAACCTGACTAAGAGTGGGGGATTTTTCTTTCTTTTTTCTAGGAAAAGGGATTCCTGATGGGTATAAAGGAGAAAGACTGGAAGGAGAACCAGAATATGCTACTGAAAGGAATTTTCCCACAAAAGCTCGTTAAATCTATCCCTTTGGAATAAACTCAGATCAGGAGAAGAAACAGGGTGAAGAGAGAACTCAATAAAGAGAAAGCCCTTCTGTCCAAATGCTGATTTGCCAAAACTCCGTGTTAATTGTTCCTTCACCCGCGTAGCACCTTGTCAATGTGATAAAAATGTAGATTGCATTATTTCTTGAATCTGTCCTCCTCCCCATGCAGCCAAATCCATCCCTCTTAGGGTCACTCTTTGGCCCTTCCAGTCCTTTTCAGAAGTGAAAGAGTGGGTTGGAGTTGTGATAACAGTGGTGGCTGGCGGGCCATTTTGAGTGGTGGGAACTGAGAGTTTTTGTCTCCTACCCCATATAGTCTTCTCAAAGGAGTCCCCCGTCAAAGCTACATGCTGAAATGTGAATGTTGCCATATAATGCATTGGCATTATTACGAGCTTATTACGAATTATTATAATGGGCCCACAACAAATGGGTTGATTCTGCTTGGTAGTAGACACAGAATAGGGATTAACGACATGTCCACTGGATAAATTGACACACAACGTCTGTGTACATTCATGTATTTGCTTTGTGCGTACACATGGTAGGAAGTTGCGATTGGCCGTACCTGCTTGGTGTATAACTGTGCGCTTGCCCATATGTTCAACAAAATATACCTGTGTATGTGATTTCACACATGGCCTTCTGCTTACAGGCTCCATGTTAATTCCTTCACCGAAGCGTTTTCTGTGCAGGGGTTTTGTAGCATACGAATCAGCCTCACAGCTTGTTTCAAAGCTTCCTGGAAGTAACTCACTGGAAAGTAATACTGACCCAAACTAGATAACTCTCAGAGGACCATATAAATTATATTTGCTTGCTTTGACCCTCTCCCTTCTTTGTAATTTGTAAAACCAACATATTTCAATAAACCATGTTTTGATTAACCTGGTTGCCCTGTGTGATCTGCTTGTGAGACAAGGGACAAGGCCGTGGGTCTTGTGTGTTTGCCAGCCTCTCATCAGCATCACAAAGAGTTAATGGGGAGTGAGCGTTCTGATGACTCTGCCCTTTATTATCAATGTAGTGAAACTGGAAAGGTGAGATGGGAAGGGAAACGCCTTAGCCTAGTCACCAGAAAGCCAGTCAGCCAGCTAAGGGAGGGAGCTGGAGCTGAGAGAGGTACCCACACTAGCTGGACCTTGGAGAGATACTCAGCCAGCAACAAGGCCAATTATTCTTTGCCCCCATGTCGTCTTATCAGGTAAGAAGAACCGGGATGGGGAGCCAGTTTCTAAGGCTGGAGTTAATGGAGATCTAGCCCTGTTGTCTTGTGTGTGATGCCTATATCTGGGTTAGAGCCTAAAAGCTCTGATGGGAGCAGTGGCTGTGCCTATGCAATATTTCCGGGCATGCCTACACTAGATCAGCTCAGATGTATTCCGTTGCACAACCAATCCCTGTATTCTGCACCATGCCCTATGTCTAAAAGACATTGGCAGAGACGTTTCTTAAAGGTTCATGAGGGTTTCTGATAGGCAAGCAGAACATTTTAAAAGCTGGAAAGATGTGTGGTGGTGGTGTTGAAATGCAAGTTATTTCTTCCCCCTTTGAAGTTGCTTCTCTAGGTATGCCATGAAGGGGATTCTTAAAAATAAAAACAAAAACTCATATAGCACAGCCCTTTACCCCTCTGTCTCCCTGGTTCAAATCTGTCACTTGTAAATGCAAGCTGCAAGTCCTCAGTTAATACTTTGAGAATGAAAGAGAAACATAAGACCTATAGAATATGAAAAGAGGAAGCTGAGAGTGCATTAAGAATGGCTTTGCATGGCTTTGTTTTGCAAGAGAACTCTTTCACTGAGGATAGCAAAACCGGCGGGGGGGGGGGGGGGAGAGAGAGATGGCGGAAGGTGCTTTGTACATGCCTATTTAGCCTTGGGTACTGTAGGCAATTTTCTCCAGCCCATTCTAAACTGCAAAGGAGCACAGATTTGATTTTCACAAATGCTGTGTGGGCTGGCTGCAGAACTGATACAGTATTTACATTGGAGTTTGGGTTTCAGATATGAGTATCTGCACAACTGAATAAAAGTGCACTCCCCTTACAGCTTCCGGAATACAGTGGCCAAACTACAGGTTACATGCAAATGTGTGTAATTAAAGCTTGACATCCCCTTTATTCCTTTTGATTGAAAAGCCACTTTGAGAAGGGAAAGCAGGGATACGTCGAGAGCTAAGCTCCTCTCAGCTCAAAACACACCTTTCTGAAGCCATTATTTGGGATGGGGTAGATGCTGTCGTTCTCCTGTTATATTCATGCACTCAGCAGTTTACTCCTAATATTTTGTTATAAGTTGTCTAGATTTCCTAGCTGACCATTGTGTTCAGGAGGCTGATGAAAGCAAGTGAGTTTCACCACCCCACCCCAGGCCAGTCCTTTCCCAATCAGATACTCAGCTGGGAGACTTATATACGGTACAGTGGTACCTCAGGTTAAGTACTTAATTCATTCCGGAGGTCCGTTCTTAACCTGAAACTGTTCTTAACCTGAAGCACCACTTTAGCTAATGGGGCCTCCCACTGCCGCCAGGCTGCCGGAGCACGATTTCTGTTCTCATCCTGAAGCAAAGTTCTTAACCTGAAGCACTATTTCTGGGTTAGCAGAGTCTGTATCCTGAAGCGTATGTAACCTGAGGTACCACTGTATCTGCTTAGGGAGAAGATGCAGGAAACCACTTCTATTATACTGTTGCACGCCACTAGGGTTGCCAAATTCTACACTTCCAACATGGGCTGCCATACGTCTGGATTTCCCCAGACATTAAAGCGATTTCCGCCCAGACACTGTTTCTGACGGCTGAATCCCGGCAAGGTCCTGGAAATTCCTGACTTATGGCAACCCTACACTCCACCCCAGTCTTGTAGCAATGCAAGTTTCCAGGAGTTCCAGACACCTGTGCAGGGTTCATGCTTCCTTTTGGGATAAGGCACAGTGGAGACGTTGGAGTCTTTATGATATATGGTTTATTTACACATATATACAGCCTGAGCCTATGATGGAGAGCCATTCCCAGCCCAAAATACTCTTGTTTCTCCACTAGCTGCAAACAGACGTAAAACATTGCTCTCTGAAACTCTCTCCGGCTTGTTGCTTTACTTCTAGGTCACATCGCAGACCCAAATCTCTACTTTAAACTCTGGCTTTATCTAGAATCTCTTGCTACTGCTTGGCAGAGTGGCTTGTAACCATATTATATATTTGCATTTAACAACACACACTGAGATTTGTGGTTACGGGTGTCTGTTTCCAGAGACTTCTGAGCTAGCCCTGATGATACATGCCTTATTTACATGCCGTTTGAATTACTGTAACATGCTCACCTTTGGTGAAGCCAGGAGAGAGGGCCTTTTTGGTGGCTGCTCCAAGATTGTGGAACTCCTTTCCACATGAGGCTAGGCTGTCTCCCTCTCTGCTTTCTTCTCGCTGGAAGGCAAAAGCATTTTTTTGTTCAGACAGGTCCTTAGCCTTCAACTGGCTGTTGTGGCAGGGCGAGTGTTGTACATCTAAATTCTTTAATTTGTTGTGCTTTTAATTGGGTTTAAACGTTTCCAGTGCTGCTTTACTAGGGTTACTTATTTGTTTTTTGTCTTTAATATTTATATAGATTGTGTGTGTTTTGCCTGTATCTGTTTTCATTTATGCTGTGAGCTGCCTTGGTTCTTGTATTGGGAGAAAGGTAGTATGTAAATTAAATAATACATTTGGGGGGCATGTGAGGAACATAATGGCTAAAGTCAGAGTTAGAGGTAGGCATGAAGAAAAGTTGTACCTGGTCAAGAAAAATATGTGCAGCTTTGCACAACAGTTGACTCGATTTCTCTCGAGCTGGAGAGATGCTGCAGAGGTTGTCCGTGGAACTATGGATTCAACATATTCCAAAAACTGACATCACCACATATTATATAAACGGTTCATTTCACTATGACTTCCAAGACAGAAACAATCACACCAGCAGCAGTGGTGGTCCCAAGAGTAGATGACCCCTTTACAGTCATCATTACCACAAATTTCAGGGATGATGAGACCCAAAACATTATTCCCCAGTTTCCAGGAATGCTGTATAGTAGCATCAGTTCTGGGACAGGGAGCAGGATTCGTAGAAGGTGCTCCAAACTTCTATTGGTGGCTTCCTGTACTGAAACAAAAATAAGCACCATATTTAAACAGGTGTTTCTTGTTATAATTCACATAAAAAGCAGCTCAGAAGTGCTTCTGGGGTGGCATTGTAGCTCTTAGAATGTTTTCACACACCTATCTAAAAGCGCCTTTGAGCTCCCTTTGCATTCACTGTGCCATATGTGGTGGTTGTTTTAGTGATTCGTTTCAGTAGGTCTACTCTGAGTAGGATTTAGTTGAATACGCAGTCATGGTTGTTTTTTTAATGTCTTTCTGTTTTCCCCCTGCTCCTCATAAACGGGCAAAATGAAAGAGATGGCAGGTTCTTTACAGTTCAGCAGCTTGTAAGCAAAAATGTAAAAAAGTAAATTTGTAATTATTGCTTGTCCTCTGTTCTCTTAATCTTAATATGCTCAGCTTTCTTTGTCAAACCCCAATTCTTAGATGTGACTTAAGGCCAATGATGCTGTACTGCATGTTGACGGACGAGGCCCTGACGGATTCATCAGAAACTTCCCATTGCCTCTTGTGATTTTGTCCCTTCTAAGGAACAAAGCACAACCGTTTTTAAAATGGGCATGTGCTCCTGAAATATGAACGGTTGTGGAGGGAGGGTGTGTGTGTGTGTGTGTGTGTGATCTTTGCTCTCTTTTCCAATATGAAAACATAGCATCTCTTCCGAAGCTTTGCAGTTCCTTAACTGCAAAAAGCAACCGCGTTGATAAAACATTAGGAGGAAGATATAGTCTAACGCGGCACCATCCATGTTCTGGCACATAACCAAGCTGTCGTTTTCTTAAGGTCTCTTACTCTGGAGCTCTTCGGGCTACACTGTGGTGCTCTTGGCAACCCTAATTCCCTGAGCAAGATATATTTAACCAACCCACCCAGCTAACTTCCACAAACCCATCTCCCCATCACCCCTCTGGGCCTAGACTGGGAGGTGTGGCCTGCTGTGTGCTGGAAGCGCATTGCCATGCCCACCGAAGCCTTGCGCTGTGCCCGGCTGTGACCAGCAAGGTTAAGAGGTGAGAGGGGGGCTCCCAGCCACTGCCCCCACCTTTCCACTTGGTTCACTAATGACCCCTCTCCCCGGCCCTGTCAAACTGAACCCCTGCACCCTCAAAGCTAGCAGACATCATAGAGGCCTACATGAGCAGCAACCAAATTCCCTGCCTAGCTATTTTTCCTTCCTGTCCCTGGGCTTTTCTCTTCTGTTCATTCCCAGTTCTACTCTCCGATTTCCAGATCCTGATTCTAGCATCGTTTTTTGGGCCCACCTGCCCTCCTTCTGAGCGGCGGGTGGCGCTGTGGGTTAAACCACAGAGCCTAGGGCTTGCGGATTAGAAGGTCAGGGGTTCGAATCCCCGCAACAGGGTGAGCTCCCGTTGCTTGGTCCCTGCTCCTGCCAACCTAGCAGTTTGAAAGCACGTCAAAGTGCAAGTAGATAAATAGGTACCGCTCCGGCGGGAAGGTAAGCGGTGTTTCCGTGCGCTGCTCTGGTTTGCCAGAAGCGGTTTAGTCATGCTGGCCACATGACCCAGAAGTTGTACGCCAGCTCCCTCGGCCAATAAAGCGAGATGAGCGCCGCAACCCCAGAGTCAGTCACCACTGGGCCTAATGGTCAGGGGTCCTTTACTGCCCTCCTTCTGCCCATCCTATTCCCATTTGCTGCCTCCCCCTTCCTTCCTCTTACTGCCTCTGGAATGGATAAATCCTCATCCAAATAGCAGTAACTTTTGCAGCGCTGTACACATTCCTGTTTACTCTGCTCCCACCGCTGCATTGATCCTGTTGTTTCCTGTGAAATTCTGCATTTTGATGAGTAATGCCCCCACCAAAACACCCTGCAGCCTTGATCCAAATTGAGAAAATGAATGACCCAGCCGTGTTTTGCGCCAGTAATGTGTACACACAGGCTTCCTTTCCTTCCGTAGTTCTTTTTCCAGGATCAAAACTACCTCCCTCTGCTCTGGCCAATGTATTATTTATTGGAGAAGCAAGTTTTCTAGAATAGCAAGCCCCTGTGGGAAAGTTTTATGAACAGAGAAGCAAGTTTCGTAACATTAAGAAAGCTCCTGTAGAAATTTCATTGGAAGAAATCTCATTGCAGTAATTTATAAGCTACTTCCGGCATGGGTTATTTTTGTGGGTCGCGCTTGCTGCAGCAAATGTGTGGGGAGAAAAGCTATTGCGAGAGGGGAGAGAGACTGGTCATTTAAGCATCTCCTCCCCTTGCCACCCTTTTCTTCAGTCCCAATGGCTCCCCTAACCACCACCCAAAGGGCTGTTGTTCCATGTCTGTGTGTAATGTGGTTTTGGTTTGGTTTTTTTGCCATAACTACCAGTGTTGAAGCAATGATTCTTCAACATTAACTTCACAGGACTGGTTGTGCTGTGCAAATGCTTGATTATTGCCTTCCAAAGCAACTACAGTACTCTATTCCAAACTTAAAAATGGAAAGCGTAATGCTGGTGGTCAACAAAAAAGGTTTAAAGACTGTCTCAAGGCAAATCTAAAAAAAGTAGTATAAACACCAACAACTGGGAAACACTGGACTGCGAGTGCTCCAGTTGGAGAACAGTCTTTACCAAAGGTGTCATGGGCTTTGAAGACACTCGAACTCAGAACGCAAAGGAGAAACGTGCTAAGAGGAAGGCATGCTTGGCAAATCCACACCGGGATCAACTCCCGTCTGGGAACCAATGTCCCCACTGTGAAAGAATGTGTGGATCCAGAATTAGCTTCCACAGTCACTGTTAAGACCATGTTTACGAAAGACAATTTTACTTGGCTACGAGAGATTGACGAAGAAGAAGAAGGTTATTCCTCTCCTTTGCTCACACCCATTTTCCCCAAGGCTGTGGTGGTGGCCTGGCCTCCCTCCCTGACGAGACTTGAGGTACCAGTTCCTACTCCCCATCCACCAACCTCCATCCCTTTTGAAGGCTTCTCTGCCTTCACTGTGTAATGTTGCAGAAAGCGTGTTCTCCTTCATGGAGAGCACGTGTTGCGGTGGGGGCTGCCAGGAAACTCCAAAGTTGGGGGGCGGGATAATTGATCGTTGGCCACTGATGCGATTGGGGCTTCCCTTGTTGTTGGGAAGAAGTTAATGTTGCCATTTATTGATTGACAGCCAGAAATAGTAAAACTCCTTGCACGAGGCTAGGGCTTCCTCTTTTCGCCCGTGCATTGGATTGCCCATCCCTCCCTCCCTAGAATAGGGTTGTTCGCTTTGACCTTGCTATGCCTGTCATGGGGTCGTCTGCTTTGGAGCGGGGGCCTGGTAGGAATTTTTTCCATCTGGCTGATTGGCTGGGGCCATTTGGTTTTTGCCTACTGCGTAGCAAATCGTCACAACTTGTAAGGTTCGCGGTTAGGCATTGGTTTATGGTTTGGTTGGTTGAGGGGCATGGATTGGCTGTGCCTGCCCCTCTAATGCTGCTGCTGCAAGGGATTCCGTTAAAGGAATTGGGAGCTAACTATTGCTTGTCCACTCTGTCAAGGGGGCTCGGGCCATAGCAATGAGCTCCCGGTTGCATTTGGGGTGAGGGTAGGTTCCCTGCTCCGCGCAACCCCCAAGTGTATTCCCCCTTTCTGACTTTCGCATCATGCGGAATGTCAGTCTGTCCCCCATGGTGGGGGCAGATAGCCGCAACCAATGCCTACGCAACCACTCACAAATTTGTATTTTAATAAAGTTGTGGCCAAAATTATGCCAAAAACCTTAAACAAAAATTTCTGTGTGATGTGTGGTTATTGGGGTGGACCTGGGGACCTCGACACACAATTATCGTTTTGCAAACCACTTTCAGGTTTCTTACAATCATTTCATAAATGTTATAGAATGAATGAAGGAGCGAATCGTTCCCTGTATTACCAGCGGTCAGGCATAAGTCCCATTGCTTATGTAGCCAGAATGGCACCTCCCATGCGCTAGTGGTGTGCTTTGGAAAACACCAAGGTTTGCAGGAATGCAAACCCCTAAAGCAGCAAGAATGTTATTTGCCCAAAAATGGAAAGAAGAAGAAGTCCTGACGAAAGAAGAATGGATACAAAAACTTATGGACTATGAAGAAATGGCAAAACATACTGGAAAAATAAGAACTCAAGATAACAAATCTTTTATAAAAGAATGGAAATGGTTTGTTGAATATTTGCGAACAAAACGTAAACAGATAAGGACATTGGCAGGATTATTGTAATAACTTGCAGTTTCGTAATATATATTTAAAGTAGATGAATAAAAGAATAGGTTAACTTAGAATATGCAGGAAATGATAAAAATAAACTTAAGGAACCGCAGAAAGAGGAGGAAGGAAGTCGAGTTTTGAATTGTTAGAATGATGATAACACTATTGAAATGTATATAACTGAAAAACATAATCTATTTTTTTTTAAAAAAAAAGAATAACCCCTAAAGTGTATGTGGCAGGAGGGAGCCACAAACAGCCCAGAGTATCCTATAGGAGGACACGACTGATGGACTAATCAGTGAAAAGGAACTCTTCACACTGCAACACTTTGTTGCAGGTCTCACTTGTACATCTGTATTTCCCAGCGCACCTTTGTTGCCATGCAATATTGCATCATAGCTAGCTTCAGTTTTAATTTCAGGCATTGATACTTCCTCCCTTCCCTTCTTACAAGATTCCCACCATTCATCTTTGGGATTTCAACACTCATGCAAATATTCCTTTCTGATTCAGCTGCGTCGTGCGGTCTCTCGTTGACTTCCTCCTCTTGCCTCTGCTTTTAGCCTGACACCCACACACTGCCATGTTTTGGATCTTGTTTCCACCAAGAACTCCTCAGTCCTCCTGTTTCACTTCAGAATAAAAAGTGAGTAATACTAAGAAATATCTCAGAACTTCCGTAAGTCCCATTGAGTTCAATGGGGCTTTCTCCCATGTGATTGGCATAAGAATACAGCCATACTTTAAATTATGAGTGGAGCAAAGAAATACAGACTAAAGGAGGGAAGTGAATGTCATATATAGTGGCTGTGTTTTGGGTCATCGGTAAGGAGAAAAACAGAAAAGGTAGCACAGGTGAAATTAGATTTGGATTTGACTATATTTTTACTAATGTATACTGAAAGAAGTCCCAGTATAGCCAAGGGAATTAGTTTCATATGAGATTTTAGCTGGTAGGTTATGCTGTGCAGAATATTGAGAAAAGGCACAAATCCCAACCATAACAAAACAGGAATTAACAATGTACTTATGAATATGCAGCAGTGGCAAAGTGTACGAGTTATACAACAGTGAAAGAAAGAAAGGAGGGGAAAGGTTAACAGATTTGTGCAGAATTAGAAAAGTGTTAAATAGTGTTTTATTTTATTAAAGCTGATTAAAATACATGCTTTGAAAAAGAATGCCTCTCTCTGACTTTTCTGGTCCATTCCCTTCTCTTTCATATTGCCCCCTTGTCCTCACCCTTTCACATTTTATAATATAAAAATGACTACAATAAAAAAAAAAAACAGTATCTAAGCAAGCTTATGGGGCACTGATTCCAGGGGGCTAGTTTATTAAGTTTATTGCAGCAGAAACAATAAAGCACCTTAAAGACTAACTTATTAATTACAGTATTTTTATGTTGCAATTCATGTATCTAATGAAGTGGACTGTAGACTATGAGCGCTTATGTCATAATAAATGCATTAATTTTCAAAGTGCCACTTAGTTGTTTTAGGACACAAATAATAACAGCGCAATTAAGAGCTGAAGGTTGTCTTAAAAGGACTACAGGTTAATCGTGTTTTATATTTGTCAAGTGTAACTTGAATCTGTGATGTCGGGTGATCTGTGTAATCTAGGAAATGATACACTGTCAGGGGCTCAGGAGCAGAGGCACAGGGAAGAGAGGAGATGGAGAGCGAAGGGGAAGAATCCGAGGGGAGCGTAGGAGAAGAGGACAGTGGACCGAGGGATTCCATGAGCCTCTCCAGCGAATCGGAAGATTCACAGAAGGGGGCGCCAGTGGCCAGGGGTAGGGGGTTCCCAAGGGGAACGTCCCAGGAGCAAGGGGGCAGCAGGGACTCCCAGAGCAGTAGTTGGAAATCAGGACCAGCTTCCCCACCAGAGCAGAGTGGGGGGGAAGAGTCCCAAGGATCGGGGCCAGTGCATTCCCCACCAGGGAGAGAAGATGAGGCAGGGCTGACCACGCCTCCATCAGAAAGTCGGACAACGGAGGGGAGGTCAGATCCGGCCAGTATCCCGGAAGAGGGAAGCAGTGACCGAAGTAGTGTAACGGTTAGGAGAAAGGTCACTGGGTTGGCGCGAGAGGCAAGTTCAAATGTACAGGAGCGCGGGACAGCAGAGAATGAGGATTGGGAACCGGGTCCTAAAGCCCGCCGGAGGCAGGGGGAGGAGCTAAGCGACTCAGCGTCGGAAGAGTCCAGAAAGGGCAATGCCCCAGCGGGCAGGAGGACCCAGAAGAGGAGAGAGCAGCGGAAAAGGTGGAGCAGGGCTAGGATCTTAAACTGGTGTCAGAGGGGAGGAGACTCAGACGGGACTTCGCCGATCTAGGGTTTAAGATGTAGGGCTGCGCGCTGCGGCTTTGAAATGGAAATGGAACTTCAATAAAGACTTTTGAACATTACGACAGCCTAGCGTTGGTCCTCTGTGAGCTGGGACCTAGAGGCAGCTCTGACATACACGTTTCTGGCTTAGCCTGCCGCTCTGCTTCCTTCATTTGATAAATGAGCTTTTCCATGATTAAGTGGTGTTTAAACCACATGACAATACTTGGATTATATGGGTCATGCCCTGCTCAAGGTTTGCTCCTCTGCCTCTCTCTTCCCCACTCTCTGCCAACAACTTTGCTTCCTCGTTCAGAGATAACATCTAGACTAGACTATCCATCATGACATGTCTACAGATACTACTAGATGGGTGTTTATTGTGGCATCGGTTCTTCTCATGCATGCAAAGTTTTTTGTTTTGTTTTTGCAGTGGCCTCAAAATGTGGTCTTCAAAATGCCAGCCCGTCTTCCTACCCGCCGCATTTAATTTATATTTTCCCTTTCAGGTGTTGTAAACAAAATCTGCCCTTATTCCCTTATACACAAGAGCCCTTACAGAGTCCTTTGTAGGTTCTCCAACGGTAGGAGAAAATAACAGAGGCCAACCGGAGAATATTGAGAAGCAAAGCAGCTAGTAAGCCTGATCTTTATTAAAGCTGTTGCAACAGGGTGCCCCCCTCACACGCAGGAGGGAGTCAAAGACCACCCCCAGAAACATCATACCTACATCACAGAAAAGGCGGTCTACAACAGAGATCTGAGTGCATTGTTGTTCATCTCCTGTCTGGCAAGTGATTGCCCCATCTGATTGCCCTTTCTGGTAGTCAGGCCATTCCTTTGAGATGGTAATCCCTTAATTCCTGAGACAATGGGAAGGTTCCCTCACCCCCTCCCTCCTTGCAGAGAAACATTTGGTCAGCTTGGGAGCCAAAATGGTTTCAGGACTGTCTTCCTGTGCTGCTGCAGACATGTGGTCTACATATTTATGTACGTGTTTGCTTGGTACATTTATGAACATTTATTATATATATAAGACCTTAAAAAAAATTTTACACAGGGGGAAATCCAATTAATTTTTATTTTTTTAAAAAATACTGTTGCCAATAACCCCTTTGCAATATTAAGCCCCCTGCACCTCTCTCCTTCCCCTGCCCCCTTCCTTCCCGCTGCCTCACTTTACAAAATGACAGTCCTGCTGCCTTTGCCCAGCCTTAATTTTCACAAAATGACTAGAAACTGTTGATTAAAACCAGTGGGATAGAAGTGTTTTAAATACATAAATATTTACTTAAAGTTACGTCTCATGGAGTTGTGTGATGACATTTAAATTATCCCTCTGAGGAGAAATATCTTTTTAAAAACTTGCTCATTTCACACCCATACGAGGAGGGGACCTGTCGATTTCTGTTAACAGCGCTATTACAGAATTTTTATTTTCCTCACCCAGCTCTGAAAGATTCTGAAGTTTTAAGCGGGGAAAAGGGGATGCCATGGCAGCTATTCCAACACCACCATTACCCACAGGTGAGTGCACTCAAGGGTAAGAGGGTTCTGTTTATTTATTTTTTTCCCTTTCAAAAATAAATAAAAAAGATAGCTCCAGGTGAGAGGGGCACAAGATGTTGAGAGGCCAACAGGGCTGTCTAGAATAGAGCCAGAATTTCACATACCAATTTCAGCTAACCAGATAAATCTGTAGATTGCTAGTGTATATATTGCTGTTACCTGCCTTGAATAATTCAAATAGGGCAGGTATCAATGATTGCTGCTGATCTGCACTCAGGTAATACAACGCTGAAGGATATTTAAGACACAAAGGGGGGAAAGGGAGAAGAGGATATTCTGGGTAGGTGGTTAGGTTTTGAGGAAGTGTAGGAAAAACATGTCTCTCTCCCGGGCACTGAGAAACCTGGGCTGGCCTTAAGACCCTTAATGATATAATATCCCTTGATGTCATGCATTCTTTTAAAGAAACTGGGCCCCCAAAGATAGTGTCTGAATACTGGCAAGGTTTGGAAATCTTTAGAAATGAGTTGCTGGCAGAACATTTGTTCCCGCTGGCAACTCTGCCGCTGTACATAATGAGATATTCACTGAGACAGCCTGATTACCTAAGCCTTGAAAACAGTATGAAACAAAACTGCTAGACCTGCTTCTGCCCTTTATAACCTGAGCCAAATGTTGAAGTCTTTAATTGAGCAAGTTTCCCTTTGGCTTCAACAGCTTTTGTTTTTTTTACTCCACCAGCATTTTGGCCTCAAGCGCCCGTTATTTCATCAAGACTACTTGGCCACAATCATTCTAATGAAAGTGGAAGCTTAGAGGTTTTGTGGCTATTATTACATTTATTTTGTTGCAGTTGCTACAAACCTACTGAGCCGATTTTAAGTCTCTGAACCACAGCTTGATCTTGTATGGCACACTTAAAAAAAAATATAATAGTGTGCCAGGGAATACATTGGACAACATCCGCTAAAGTAGTGCTGTTAATGCAAGGCCGTTTGGCTGTGCAACCAAATAGCCCTTCCTCCTTCTCTCACTGCATGCCCCCTTAAGGTCTTCTGGGGGAGGGCATGGGAAGAGGAGAGGGATGGGAAGTTCTGTTAGCCACAAATCCTTGCGTTAATGGAACTGCTTCGTTGGATCCTGCCCATCGTGTGAAGGGTGAGTGCCGTTTTATGGAAAACAGTTTATTAATGACATTTTAATCTCATTTTAGGGACACGGGTGGCACTGTGGGTTAAACCATAGAGCCTAGGACTTGCTGATCAGAAGGTCGGCGGTTCGAATCCCCGTGACGGGATGAGCTCCCGTTGCTCAGTCCCTGCTCCTGCCAACCTAGCAGTTTGAAAGCACGTCAAAGTGCAAGTAGATAAATAGGTACCGCTCTGGCGGGAAGGTAAACAGCGTTTCCGTGCGCTGCTCTGGTTCGCCAGAAGTGGCTTAGTCATGCTGACCACATGACTTGGAAGCTGTACACCGGCTCCCTCGGCCAATAAAGCGAGATGAGCGCCGCAACCCCAAAGTCAGTCACGACTGGACCTAATGGTCAGGGGTCCCTTTACCTTTTTAATCTCATCATTCCTCCAGGCACCTCAGGGTGACACGGGTGCCCAGCTCCCACTTTATTATTTCCACAACAATCTTGTGAGGTTGCTGGGGCTAAAAGTGATTAGTTCAAGATCCCCCAGTGGGTTCTATGACTGAGCAAGGTTTTGAACCTTGAGTCCCCCTAGTCTCAGGTATTTTAGTTCTCTCTACTTCACCGTATTCAGATGCCTCTGACATCCATCTCTTTCTCTTATGCATAAAGAAAAGCTACTGACCAGCCCATTTATGAAGAAGATGAATACACCGACTTTGCACGAAGATGCCAACGTGGCTGTCATAGGAGGTATTGTTGCCTGTATCTCTGCAAATGTGCTTCAGCCCAGCCACTGTGCAGCCATGAGAAGCCAGCAGTGCAGACTGCAGGCGGCATAACGCATAAATGCACACATAAATCCTCTACAGCAGAGCCCTCTAGCATCCTTCTAGATCTGGGATGTAACAGTACTCATTAAAAAAAAAAATCTGGACCGCCATCGCACACATTCCGTGCCCAAAATAGCAGGCTTCTTCAACCTGTATATATGATGCATATCAAGCTGTTGTTGTTTAGTCGTGTCCGACTCTTCGTGACCCCATGGGCCAGAGCACACCAGGCACTCCTGTCTTCCACTGCTTCCCGCAGTTTGGCCAAACTCAAGCTACTCATATCAAGCCACTTTGCATATATTTGCTTATTTCTGCAAAATGGGAGGGGTGAAGGTTGTGTGACACGTTAAGAGGCAGAAACATACATGTCAGCAGCCTGTTCCTAAACTCAAAGCACTGGTGAGTCTGCTCCAGACCTGTTTGTGCTAAAGTTCCCCTTTTCTCAATTTTTGTTTAAAGCCGTCATCGCTGTGGTTTTCGTCACTCTCCTTTCGGTCGTCGTGCTGATTGTCGTTTACCTGTACAAGAACAAAGGCACCTACCGCACCTATGAACAAGCTCCACCGGATCCAGAGGGGTCGGTCCAAATGGAAGATCTCCCATGTAAAGAAGAGAAGGAAGAATATTTTATATAGCTGCCAGCATGCTTTGGACACTGAGATCTTAAGTAAACTGTTTATTACGTTTGACACCCATTTTTGTCAAGAAATTAAAAGCTGTATTATTTATTTTATATCACACTGTGTTCCTAAGAAGCTCGACTAGGCACTGGAAGGAGTTGTGTATTGCAACAGCATAGAGGTTGCCCATTTACAGGTCCAAAAGCTGTAATCTCTGGGATGCTCAAAGTCAAGTTGCACAGACCCTCTATGAACCCTCTGTGTATATTTGGGGTTAGAGTAGGCAAATACGTCATTGGGAGTACTGAACACTTCTTTCCCTCTTACTACCATAGCAGTATCTAAGCCCGATACACTCAGATGACTGTGACAGGTGCAGGAAAATGGATTGGCAAAAAATTATACTACTTTTTTGCTTTTCCAGCACCTATAAACCTGCAGAGGTCATAGCGTAAAGCATATGTACCGTACATTTAACCTTGCTTCTCTGCAGTAATAAATACTCATGCATGTGACTGAGGCTTCAAGCGAGTTTTAGAGTCATGTGAAAATCTTCTGTATGACAAAGCCAGTATGTGTCTACTCAACTGTGCGTCTCTGATGATTGTACAATTCATGCAGTTTCAAACAGCTTCTCTCTCAGACTCATGCTTTACATTGTGCGTGACAATGAGCAGAAAAATGAAATTTAATCTTTCTTCTCTTTGGCTCCCTCCCCCCCCCCCCCCCCGCATTCTGAAATGTTGACATCAAGGTTCCTGTGGCAATTGATGCATTTTTCTGCTTCACTCTTTAAGAAATCTGTGTTACGGTATTAAGATTGTATCTTGAGAATGTAAGTGTTCAGCAACAGGTGAAAACAGAAGCCCCACAGAAGTTCTCTCCCTTCGCTCTGCAACACATGACCAGCAGCCTGGCATCCCCAATGGCACTGATCTGGCATCAGCAAGGAAATGCACACACTGCTAGTGACTCATTGCTTTTGGGGTTTTGCATTTCTGTATTTGTATGTTCTAAACCGGCTGTTTGCTTTTTAAACTATTTTCTCAAATTCTGCAAGTTCCTTTCGAAATTTTATACGGAAAAAAGCGTTTGACCAGACCAGTTTGGAGGTAAATGTTGCCACACACTACGGAAAAGGGAAGAATCTGATGTGGCGGTGCCATTTTGAACGGCAGCCCAACATCGTATGTAGCAAACCAGCCTTCCATAAAAGCAATGGTGGGTGATATGCAGTCTTAAACGCAACTTAATTTGAAAGTTTTGGGGATGAAATCTGTCTTGTCTATGTAAATGTGTTCAGAATTAAGAGTCTTAACGCCAAACTGAATGTAATGCTAAGTCAAGAGTGGGGTACCTTTGCCTCCCCTAGGCCCCAGGCAACCTAAGCAACGGTCAAGGAAGATGAGAGTTGCCAACTAACATCACCTGCAGCGGCTCAGGTTCCCCACTGCTTTGCTACATGCATTGTTAGGAAGCCTGTCAGTATTTTTAAATCAATCACGCAAGGGAACAGATCATTGAGATCAGAGTATGTGTTACTCTCCCCACCGCAGTTCTGACAAAAACCATTCTCACCATATGGTTGGGGATAATAGTTGTTTGAGAGAGGTCAGGACCACAATGCAGAAGAAGAGGGTTAAATCTCCCCTCTGCATGCTGCTGCAGTCCTAAGGACTCCCCCACCAATTTTAAAAACAACTGATGGGCTTCCTAAAGACACATTTCACATTCCATGTTGTTTGACGCTAAAAGTTGAATAACCAAACGGTGTTTCACGCTGACCAGTTACAATGCACAGAGAAACACATAAAGGCAAAACAGATTTTAAATGTTATGGTGTTATGATGGACAGGAATTTAAGAGGCTAAATTCAACTTTGTCACTTTATTCAAATTTTCAAAATAGCCTTTATTCTACTTGTTTTTAGTATAAAAAGTCCACAAGTTAAGTGCACCACAGTGTTTACAGAGAGACCTAGAATCCCAACCTTTCATTAACAGTCAGCTGTATGGTTGACCATGACACATACAACACACAGAAAATTAAGATAAAATATATTCACCAAATCTGATAATTTTTTTAATTCATAAAAACAAAAGCAAACAACAACAAAAAAGATTGAGGATCCCTGAAATATTCTTCTTAACTCTAATAAGACTTCATTGTACCCAAGCCACTTTGTAAAGTTTGAATCTAAAACAAAACAAAAAACCAACCCATCGAAGCCAGCACCTTTGCATGCTGATTGACATCCAACAGACCTTCTCGTCTCTCTAGCCTGAATAACATTCCGTAGTTTTGTTATCAATACACCGGGTTGCTTTTTTTCCCTTAAAAAAAATTGTTTCATTTTCAGCTCTCATTTCCATTTTTATTTTGAAAAGTACAGGAAGCATTTAATGAAATGTTGTGTTTCTGGCACCAAAACATGGCTTGAGTTAGAATCTTAATGTGCAAAGGAGTCCAAGATCACTTAAGAATGTAGAAAAAGAACATCTCGGGCCAACACTCTAGCTGCATACCTTCCTAGCAAAGGAACAGAGAGCGAAAGTGAAGAGAAGGAACTGGCTGGAGGGTTCCGAAATTGAGAACTTAGCCCACCAGTCCTGCTTCTCGAACAGGCATCTGCCATCGATGCCCTCCCTCCCAAAAGAATTATATCCGGCCACCTTTCTCCCCAGCACCACTGATTCTATGGAAGAGGAAAGAGGATGCATTATCTTAATCCTATTCATTGGCAACAGGCATAATCTGCAAGCTTTATATGATACTTGGAAGCTAGGCTTTCTTCCAGACTTCCGTTTCTCCCCCCTCCCGTCCCTTTCTCACCACCCCCACCCCACCCCCTGGTTTTATATATAGTTGATTAATAAAAGCCGAAAGAGAGAGAGAGAGAGAGTGCTGCAGTGAAAGCACTCTCCAGTGGAATTAAAAGGGAAATCTGTGGGGCAGCTCAGCTCGCGTTCATTTCAGAATTTAACCCCCAAAGTTTGAGAGAGGCACTCCTACCATTGCATGGTTTTTGTATTTAAAGTTTGCTTTTTTTTAATTTTTAAAAAGAAAAAAGTGCCTGAAGGGACAGGGCACCAGGAAGACACCCCGCATCATCATGTGTCTAAACTGCAACTCCAGGTTAATACGACTAAAGCGGTTACATTGTGAGAAGTGCTGACAGTATGTGATGTCGTTCCTTTACACCAATGTAGCCCCCCCCTTCTTTCACTAGATGGTGTAGCCGCCATCAGAGCCTCCCATGTAGAAGTTGCCCTTCCGTTGCGTCACTAGAACGTTGGCGCCCTGCATGACAGCCAGCTGGGCCGCGTTTGGGGGGCAGCCGGGAGGCGGGGGCTGGAAGAGAAAAACAGCAACCTGTTAACGGGGGGTGGGAAAGCATATAGAAGGTGCAACAAGCAAGCAGCCCCCAGACTGTCCATGGGCTGCCAAGCAGGGCTCCAAAAACCAGGGTTTAAACAAGAATTTGGGAGGCTGGGCAACATGGCATCCAAACCACATCCAGTCTGTGGGCTGCGTGCTAAAAAGGCAGTATTACAGCAATGTAATGCGGGTGGCGCTGTGGATTAAACCACAGAGCCTAGGACTTGCCAATCAGAAGGTCGGTGGTTCGAATCCCCACGACAGGGTGAGCTCCCGTTGCTCGGTCCCAGCTCCTGCTAACCTAGCAGTTCGAAAGCACAAAGTGCTAGTAGATAAATAGGTACCGCTCCGGCGGGAAGGTAAACGCCGTTTCCGTGTGCTGTTCTGGTTCGCCAGAAGAGGCTTAGTCATGCTAGCCACATGACCCGGAAGCTGTACGCCGGCTCTCTTGGCCAATAAAGCAAGATGAGCGCCGCAACCCCAGAGTCGGCCACGACTGGACCTAATGGTCAGGAATCCCTTTAACTTTACTAATGCTTAATAACAGTGAATGATGCAGACTGTTCTGCACAAATGACCCTATAAAGTTGCCCTCAACCAAGCAAGACTGTTGATCCATCTAGCTCAGAGCTAGGAACTGTCAACTGGCAGAACTCCACCCAGGTCTGGGGCAGAGACGCCTTCCCAGCCCTTCTCAAAAGACCCTTTTAGCTGAGATGTCATGGACTGAGCCTGGGATTCTGTCATTCGCTGAGCAAGTTGTCCCTGCCTCTACATACCAGCAGTGATTTACAATTGCAGACCACACAGCGGTACCTGTGGTGGGACTATATGCTTGCCCATCCATCTCGGCTGTTTCTGCAGCCAGCAGCAGTCAGTTGCGAAAAACGAACGGCAACATGCTGTGCATTGGCAGACAAAATGCAGCGCAGATTTATTTCCATACATTTTTTTAAAAAAGGCATGGCCTAGAAAGGCAAGGCAGCAGGAGAGCTGCACAGAGCAGAAGAGCTCCATGGACTGCCCTGAAGCCAACAAGCCTCCCAAAGATCCAGCCTACGGCCTTCGCCTCTCCCCGATGGTTTTGCAAAACCTAACTTCTGCAAAGCTGGGCTTTCCAGAGGAAAAGGGGGTATCCCCTCGGAAGGAGGAGATATTCCCCTCCCAAAGATAGCAGCCTACCCACAGAGGGCAAAGCATCCTTGCGGTAGGTTCAGTGCACAAACCGGAACTGAAGGAAATTATGTTCTCACTAAGGGACGCGGGTGGCGCTGGGGGTTAAACCAAAGAGCCTAGGACTTGCCGATCAGAAGGTCGGCGGTTCGAATCCCCGTGACGGGGTGAGCTCCTGTTGCTCAGTCCCTGCTCCTGCCCACCTAGCAGTTCGAAAGCACGTCAAAGTGCATGTAGATAAATAGGTATCGCTCCGGGGGGGAAGTAAACGGCGTTTCCGTGCGCTGCTCTGGTTCGCCAGAAGCGGCTTAGTCATGCTGGCCACACGACCCGGAAGCTGTATGCCAGCTTCCTTGGCCAATAAAGCGAGATGAGCGCCACAACCCGATTCAGCCACGACTGGACCTAATGGTCAGGGGTCCCTTTACCTTTACCTTATGTTCTCACTAAACTTTAGAGAAGCTCAGGAAAATCAGGTAGTTTGGTGTTTTCTCTGGCTGATCTCATGGCTTGTCTACCACAATTTACACCCAGAGTGAAGCTTATGGCTGAAAGACCTTATAATCCCTGCAGAGCTGTTCATTATTTCAATAAAGAAACGCTGCCGATTCCTCTGCTGCGTTACCACTACAGGTACAGTGGTGCCCCGCAAGACGAACGCCTTGGAAGACGAAAAACTCGCTAGACGAAGGAGTTTTTCGTTTTCTTAGCCACTTCGCAAGACGCATCTCCCTATGGGCTTGCTTCGCAAAACGAAGCTTGCTCCGCAAGCTCCGGGGATAGCGGGGAAGTGCAGCGCGTCTTCCCCGCTGTCCCCGGACCCCTTTTGAACCAAGGCGCGGCAACGGGGAGAAGCCGTTCCCCTCTGTCCCTGGAGATTGCGGGGCAGGCAACGGGGAAAGCAATCTTCTCCCCGCCGCCCCTTGCTTTAAACAGGTCTTCCCCTCTGTCCCCGGACGGTCTCCATAGGAACGCATTGATTGATTTTCAATGCATTCCTATGGGAAACCGTGCTTCGCAAGACGAAAAACTCGCAAGAAGAAAAAACTTGCGGAACGAATTAATTTTGTCTTGCGAGGCACCACTGTATTTGCTTTGATACTGCTTAGTTTGCATACCAGGTTCTCCAGCAATCCCTGACATAATTTTTAAGCACCCCCCCATTTCCCCTTTCCTATTTTAAAAACAAGAAAGATGCAATCACTCTACTTCGCCCCCTACTTACAGGAATATTTGCAGGGGCACCAGCTGCAAACCGTGCTCCCGCATCGAAGCCCCCTTCAACGAGAACAGTGGACCCAGGAGGATAGACAGGGCCCACCGGGTAAAATGCCAGGGGAACTGAAGAGCCCATTGGACCCATAGCCATGGATTGAGCCATAGGAAGATACAGAGAGGCACCAGGATAAGCTGCAGACATGGTGGGTACAGTGGCAGCTCCGGGGTGCACAAAACTTGGGCGGTAGAGCTGCAGGGAGAGAGAGAGAGAGAGAGAGAGAGAGAGAGAGAGAGAGAACAGAAAAGGTTTCTTATTCCAAGGCCCCTTAATCAGAAACCTTACACCTCAACACATCAAACTTAGAAAAAAGTGGCTTATTGCCACTGACAACAGAAATGCACTTTATGAATTTAAGAACATACAAAATGACTTGCTAAAACAGACCATTAAGCCCGCAGCATTTTATTTCCAGCAGGAGACAGCCAGGTGCTACTGGCAAACTCGCAAGCAAGAGATGTAAGGCTGACAGTCTCGGCCTGTTTGTTTGTAGCACCTGGTGCTTATCCATCATGGCATGTCCAACAGGTAGATCGCAGGTGTGTCTTCTCAGGTAATGCCTTTGGTCAACCCTCCCCCCCCCAAAAAAAATGCTCAACAACTTTGGCCAACCCTCCCCTAAAAAAAGCTCAACAATAACATGTAGGGAAAAACATAAATCCATGGGACACACTGAATCACAGCAGCTCCCTAGAATTTAAGGCAGGCATCCTCAACCTTCGGCCCTCCAGATGTTTTGGACTACAATTCCCATCATCCCTGACCACTGGTCCTGTTAGATAGGGATCATGGGAGTTGTAGGCCAAAACATCAGGAGGGCCGCAGGCTGGTGATGCCTGATTTAAGGCAAAACTCCTTCTCAGCCATGGAGGCCACTCTTCTAAATTTGGGGATCAAGCCCAAGACTGTAAGCAAACATGCCTAGAAATTACTCTGCCACCAACTGACCTGCCCACCTCCTCTTCCCATTTTGGAACAGAGCTACTCCATCAAAACAGAAGGAGCCATCAATTAATATCTGAACAACTGGCAGTAGTAGCCAGCATTGAATGTTGATGCCTGGTGCCTGTTTTAAGAGGTAAAGAGTGTAAGCAGCACTATCAGCGATAGCAGCCTCTTGCTTCTAAAACCCTCCATCATCTCCACAGTTTAAATTTTGACTGCAAGCTCAGGGTGAAGACCTGTCTTCTTTGCTTGAGTTACTCAGTAAAATGTTAAATACAAAGATTGGCCCTAGCCCATCCTGAATAAAAGTAGGTAAACACACAAACACACAAACAAATACATTCAGCTATGATGAAATTAAAAGCTGGTATAACAGTTCATCTAAAATCCACCATCATTGCTACCTTAACCCTGGCAGCTAATAGCTAGCCATAAAAGATTTCCAAAAGATGCTTATCCCCAAATAAGTAAATAAGTCCCCAAGAGAAGAGAGATGCAAGATGTTGGACCAGCCTGTGAGAAGGTCTCTTCACATCTCTCGGTCCTCTTGCGGTCCTTGATACATAAATGATAAACCCAAGAGTGGGGTTACAGATAGGTAGCCGTGTTGGTCTGCCATAGTCAAAACAAAATTAAAAAATTCCTTCCAGTAGCACCTTAAAGACCAACTAAGTTAGTTCTTGGTATGAGCTTTCGTGTGCATGCACACTTCTTCAGATACACTGAAACAGAAGTCACCAGACCCTTCTATATAGTGAAAAGGTGGGGAGGGGTATTACTCAGAAGGGTGGTGGGATTGGGTGATTGTTTCACAGCTATCTGCCAATCACCCAATCCCACCACCCTTCTGAGGCAGCTTGGGACTCAGCTGGTAAAGATGCAGATGGACTCTCAACTCCCATCATCTCCACCAGCATAGCCAATGGTCAAGGATTATGGGAACTGTAGTCCAGCACAATCAGGTACTCCACTTCTGTGGGGAAATGCCTTTGGTCTGATTCAGCAGGCCTACATTCTTATAAAAGGAGAACAAGGTACGTACTTCAGAGTAAGCTGGAGGGGCCTCGGTGTAAGGTGGAGCCTGAGGAAGCTGTATAGTCTGTGGGAAGACTGATGGATTACCAAGAGGTTGAACCGCGTAGGAAGGCTGTGTAGGATATTGACCTAAGAGGAAAAGTTAATCAATGTTAGCACAATGGTTCTTGCTGCAAAAGAACAGGAAGCATGTGAGGTCAGGGAAACACTCTCTTCTGGAAGCCTTATCTGAAAGAAAGAAAACAGATCTGAAAGAAGAGAGATACCTATACAGCAGAAGGTCTAAAGACAACAAAACATCTCCTAGAAAATTACATCTGCAGGAAGCTACCTAGAAAATGAGGGATGAATGAAGGAGGGCTCAGCTGATGTCATTCAGCTCTCCTACCAGGCTTAAGACCAAAAGTAGTCAATCATTGGTTTTTTAAAAAAATTGATGGTGCCATCTCACGGGGACCTTAAGTATCTTTCAGAAGTTAGCAAGAGAAGGACTGCTTAATCATTCTTCCCACAGACACCAAACCCATTTTCATCTATTAAACTGATTTAACAGTGAAACACTGAAATCCATCATTGGTAGTCTAATCAAGTATCTCCTCCAATGAGATTACTTTGCCCATTTGGTACAGTCCCCCCAACCCATATTTCTTTCCACAGCTGGCCTGCTTTTTACACCTCGTCATAAAGTTAGGCCATTCAACTTGTTACAAATATCTACTAGGTAAGCATTATGCAGAATTTCAACTACAAGGGGTTAAGGTAAAGGTAAAGGTACCCCTGCCCGTACGGGCCAGTCTTGACAGACTCTGGGGTTGTGCGCCCATCTCACTTAAGAGGCCAGGGGCCAGCGCTGTCCGGAGACACTTCCGGGTCACGTGGCCAGCGTGACATCACTGCTCTGGCGAGCCAGAGCCGCACACGGAAACGCCGTTTACCTTCCCGCTGGTAAGCGGTCCCTATTTATACTTAAAACTTTGTAGGTATCTATAGAAACTGGATAGCATTGGTGTGGGCCAGAATGCTCAAGCAATCAGATTGTTCTGAAAATTGAAAAGAGTCAAGCTGATCTATACCAGAAGTAGTCAACATGATGTTCTCCAGATGTTGTGGCAATTCCTCCCATCATCCCCAACCAGCATTACCAGGGGCCAGGGACAATGGGAGCTGGAGCCCAGCAACACATAGAGGGCACTCATGCTGGCTTCCCCCAAGCTTTTCTTAATGCTTCAGCTCCCAGGCTGCACAAGAACAAGATGAAAGGGCACAAAGAGAAAATCCCAGGACCCGGCGCTCATATCATCAGCTTCTGAGAGACCAGCAATGACCCAATATTATTCTGGTTTTGTCATTCATACACACACACACACACACACATATATATACATATACAAACAGTGGTACCTCGGGTTAAGTACTTAATTCGTTCCAGAGGTCCATTCTTAACCTGAAACTGTTCTTAACCTGAAGCACCACTTTAGCTAATGGGGCCTCCTGCTGCTGCCGCGCTGCTGGAGCATGATTTCTGTTCTCATCCTGAAGCAAAGTTCTTAACCCAAGGTACTATTTCTGGGTTAATGGAGTCTGTAACCTGAAGCGTATGTAACCTGAAGCATATGTAACCCGAGGTACCACTGTATATAAAACTGTAGGCCACCTTGACAAAAAAAATGGTATATGAATGAATTAATTAAATAGTATTGATTTCACTTGCTTGGAGATTTCCCCAAAAACAGGCTGAACAGGTACTATTGCAGGTGGGGTGTGTTGAAATACAGGTCAAAATACCCATTTAGGTCACAGCTTGGACTACATGATGTACCACATAGTCCATTCCATGTAGTCTGCATGTAAATGTACTCACTTTACAGTGAGCAACACACTGAACTTGGGCTTAATTCCAAATGCACTGACTGGCCAGAATTTGCTTGTCAAGTCAAGTAAAATACGTTTTATTGGCATTACACCTGTCATACAGGTAGAGAGTAGCAAAGCAAAAATGCAGGGCGATATTCACTATGGAACAAAAAATGGGATTACAGTGGTACCTTGGGTTACATACGCTTCAGGTTACATACGCTTCAAGTTACAGACTCTGCTAACCCAGAAATAGTATCTCGGGTTAAGAACTTTGCTTCGGGATGAGAACAGAAATTTTGCTCCGGCGGCACAGCGGCAGCAGGTGGCCCCATTAGCTAAAGTGATGCTTCAGGTTAAGAACAGACCTCCGGAATGAATTAAGTACTTAACCTGAGGTACCACTGTAGTGTCCGTCTCAGCAGGAGACACTCAAATCTTGTGATTAGTCTTAATGGTCAGTTTATTCCTGTCCAGTCTTAATCAGACAATAGTTGCAGCCTCGTCTGCTACCTCCCCCTGCCAGCTTCTTCCTAAGGATCTGGTACAATTTTTTCCTGTTAACTTTTCCGGCCTTCCTCAATTCACTGCCCTACCTCACCTTATGACCCAGACATTTACCAGGGACAAGAACAGCATCACAAACCACCTGCCTGGTTAGTGGTGATCCTATTGGGCCCATAACTGCGTTTTGAGAAAGCAGTGATGGAGCGGAGAAACGTTTACCAGTCCATGCACCCCGATAGCTCAGTGGATGGAGTATGAGATTCTCAATCTCAGGGTCGTGGGTTTGAGCCCCAGTGTTGTCCTGCAATGCAGAGGGTTGGACTGATGACCCCTGTGCTCCCTTTCGATCTCTACGATTCTATGAAAAACACTTATCAACAAACGTTCACGTGCATTTTAATATAGTTGTGCCTGTTTGGAGGGAGGGAAATCAAAGCTAACATTAGGAACTGAATACGGAACCAGAGAGGGGCAGCTATGCCAGTGGCGTAGCGTGGGTTGTCAGCACCCGGGGCAAGGCATGTAATTTGCGCAGGCCTAGACAGCATCTTGAGAAGTAGAGACATCACCTTGCCAACAAAGGTCCGTATAGTTAAAGCTATGGTTTTCCCAGTAGTGATGTATGGAAGTGAGAGCTGGACCATAAGGAAGGCTGATCGCCGAAGAATTGATGCTTTTGAATTATGGTGCTGGAGGAGACTCTTGAGAGTCCCATGGACTGCAAGAAGATCAAACCTCTCCATTCTGAAGGAAATCAGCCCTGAGTGCTCACTGGAAGGACAGATCGTGAAGCTGAGGCTCCAGTACTTTGGCCACCTCATGAGAAGAGAAGACTCCCTGGAGAAGACCCTGATGTTGGGAAAGATGGAGGGCACAAGGAGAAGGGGGCGACAGAGGACGAGATGGTTGGATAGTGTTTTCGAGGTTACCAGCATGAGTCTGACCAAGCTGCGGGGGGCAGTGGAGGACAGGAGTGCCTGGCGTTCTCTGGTCCATGGGGTCACGAAGAGTCGGACACGACTAAACAACAACAACAACCACCCGTGGATTTGCACCCCCTAACCCTAACCCCCAGATGTTGTGCCCGGTGCGGCCGGCCCCCCCTGCACCCTCCATGCTACGCCACTGAGCTATGCTGGATAATAATCCTGGAACACCAGGATGCGATTGGGTGCTTGGGACCTTGGGTACGTGTTTACAGGCAGCAACAGACGACACGCAAACACCCAGCACCTTCTCCTTGCAGTCCAGATCCGCTGTGCAAAAAAGGGAAGATCGCTTTCTCTCCCCCCCCCCCAACCACCTAATTCCCACGGGGGCTTCCCCATCTCCACGCGACCCACCTCCCCCAAACCTCGGCATCCAATCTCTCCCCTCCTCCCTTCACCTCTGGCTTCCAGGGCTACAGTTCCGAAGCTTTTCACGCGGGCCTGATGGAAGGGAGATCCGGTCCGGGGGAGCCCGGGTGCCCCCGCAGCACTGCGCCTGCGAGCTGCCAAGGGGCCACGTGACTCCTCCCCGGGTCCCCGCAGCGCAGATCTCGAAGTAGGAACGGAGGGCTCTTTCTGCCCACGAACCGCCTCCCCCCCCCCCACCAACACCACCTTTACCCCCCCCCACGCGGCAGCCACAGGGTTAACTTTCTGGCCAGGAGGGTTGCGTCATAGCAACCTAACATCCGCCCTTCCCCCACCCCTTCGCCCCTCCCCACACACACACAGGCCTTTCCGAGGCTTCCCATTGGTCAGGACTGCCGCCAGTTACGGGCTAGGCCCGCAGATAACGGGACTGCGGCGCCAGCCTTAAAGGAGCCGCGCCTCGCAGCGCGCTGAGGAGACTTGGGCGGGGTTGCGGGGGGAGGAGCGGGAGGGGTCGGGGGCAGCCGCTTGCCTTTGCTGTTCATGATGGCGGCGGCGGGAAAGGCGGCTCCGTCAGCTGCGGGGGGTTGCGGCGACTGTCGGCTTCGGCGGCGTCGGCGGCGGCGGTTCTCCTCGCTCAATCACTTCCTTGTTGTTGTCGTCGTCGTCGCTGCAGCCCCGATGAGAGGGCTTACGTTCGAGCGCGTGACGTCACCGCGCAGCGCTGCCGCCAGGGAGGAAGCGCAGGGGGCGAGGGGGCGTGGCCATAATGGCGAGGGGGCGTGGCCTTTGGCCCTGCAGAAGGTGTTGAGGGAGAGAGGCGGGCCGGCGGGGCAGGTGGTGGAGGCGATTGGCAGTTTATTATTATTATTATTATTATTATTATTATTATTATTATTATTATTAGACCACCCTCTACCCGCAGGTCTCTGGGCGGTTACAACATAACAACACAAAATACTTAATAAAAATAAAAACAACCCAATAACCACCATCCCCAAAGCATTTTAAAAGGGTATTGGCAGTGCTTTTTTTTCCCCCTTACAAAAATATTTAAGGGTACTCTCATTTTTCTGCTCATATTGAAATACTGCCCCTCAATGAGGCCAAACTTAGAGTCACAAAATGTTTAGGGGTATGCATGCACCTGTGTCCCCCCCTCCCCCCCGGGGAAAAAAGCACGGGGTACCTCACAATTGCGCTCATTTCTCACGCTAGCAAGGTTATGCTCAAAATTCTACAAGGCAGGCTTAAGCAGTATGTGGACTGAGAACTCCCAGAAGTGCAAGCTGGATTTCGAAGGGGCAGAGGAATCAAATTGGAAACATACGCTGGATTATGGAGAAAGCCAGAGAATTCCAGAAAAACACCTACTTCTGCTTCATTGACTGTGCAAAACTATGGCAAGTTCTTAAAGAAATGGGAGTGCCTGATCACCTCATCTGTCTCCTGAGAAATCTCTTTGTGGGACAAGAAGCTACAGTTAGAACTGGATATGGAACAACTCATTGGTTCAAAATTGGGAAAGGAGTACGGCAAGGCTGTATATTGTCTCCCTGCTTATTTAACTTATATGCAGAATTCATCATGCGAAAGGCTGGGCTGGATGAATCCCAAGCCGGAATTAAGATCGCCGGAAGAAATATCAAGAACCTCAGATATGCAGATGACACAACCTTGATGGCAGAAAGTGAGGAGGAATTAAAGAACCTTTTAATGAGGGTGAAAGAGGAGAGCGCAAAATATGGTCTGAAGCTCAACATCAAAAAAACGAAGATCATGGCCGCTGGGCCCATCACCTCCTGGCAAATAGAAGGGGAAGAAATGGAGGCAGTGAGAGATTTTACTTTCTTGGGCTCCATGATCACTGCAGATGGTGACAGCAGTCACGAAATTAAAAGACGCCTGCTCCTTGGGAGAAAGGCGATGGCAAACCTAGACAGCATCTTAAAAAGCAGAGACATCACCTTGCCAACAAAGGTCCGTATAGTTAAAGCCATGGTTTTCCCAGTAGTGATGTATGGAAGTGAGAGCTGGACCATAAGGAAGGCTGATCGCCAAAGAATTGATGCTTTTAAATTATGGTGCTGGAGGAGACTCTTGAGAGTCCCATGGACTGCAAGAAGATCAAACCTCTCCATTCTTAAGGAGAGGAGCCCTGAGTGCTCACTGGAAGGACGGATCCTGAAGCTGAGACTCCAATACTTTGGCCACCTCATGAGAAAAGAAGACTCCCGGAAAAGACCCTGATGTTGGGAAAGATGGAGGGCAGAAGAAGGGGACGGCAGAGGGCGAGATGGTTGGACAGTGTTCTCGAAACTACCAACATGAAGTTGACGAAACTGTGGGAGGCAGTGGAAGACAGGATTGCATGGCGTGCACTGGTCCATGGGGTGACGAAGAGTCGGACACAACTAAACGATTAAACAACAGCATGTTACTCACTGTGATAACTAAATTTATGGATTTGTTGTAAGCTGCTTTGAGGAGCATGGTGGGAAAGTGGCAAAAAAATCTAATTAATCCATTCATTAGGTATAATGATTTGTGCCCAAACAGAGAGAGAGGAGATCCCATGGGAGCTTATAGAATGAAGAAATACAATAGAAAACATAAAACGACGGGAAACCAAATCATTCACCAACACCCAAAAACAGCATCATCTAAAAATGGCATAGTGTGCTTTCAGTAGAGTTATATAAGATTATAAAAGGCCTGGTGGGGAAGAGAGGGATTTTCTTAAGACTTTGCCTAGCAGTGAAAGGAGAAGTGTGTAGGTGCTTTCCCCACCAGGGTAGTAAATAAAACTGGGGCATCACCACTGAAAAGACCCTCCAGTAGCCGCCTAGTAGGGGTTATCTTAATGGAATTCAATTTGTGAATTTAAATTTTTTAAAAAATAATTACAATACAGAACAACTTAGAAAAATGTAAAAGAAGAACAGAAAATGAAAGGTGTTCCTGAAGTGTAACAAAGGCTTATTACAAAACTGAACTTCATATCCCAGCTAGAAGCAAAATAATATGGGGTGGCGCTGTGGGTTAAGCCACGGAGCCTGGGCTTGCCGATCAGAAGGTCGGCAGTTCAAATCCCCGTGACGGGGTGAGCTCCCATTGTTCAGTCCCTGCTCCTACCAACCTAGCAGTTCGAAAGCATGTCAAAGTGCAAGTAGATAAATGGGTACCTCTCAGGCGGGAAGGTAAACGGTGTTTCCGTGCGCTGCTCTGGTTCACCAGAAGCGGCTTAGTCATGCTGGCCACATGACCCGGAAGCTGTACGCCGGCTCCCTTGGCCAATAAAGCAAGATGAGCGCTGCAACCCCAGAGTCAGCCACGACTGGACCTAATGGTCAGGGGTCCCTTTACCTTTACCTAGGAGGATCTTTGGCCTTATATAGCAGGACTATTATAGCTATACCTACTGATCCAGTACAGTATTAATGTAAAGCGAAAGGTGTTCTCAATGTACACCTTTCTTGTCCACTATGCTTGGCTGTGTGTGTTTCCATCTCAGATGCTACTGCTATTAGAAAGGTAACATGGTGTGAGGGTTGTACTGTTCATATTGTTCATTTTTTGTGACTGTTTTGAGTACCTGAATCCCTTTCATAAGCCTAGAAGGAAATTTTGTTCTAGAAAGAGAAACTGTTATGCACCTGGAGAGCAAGAAAATCTTCAGTCAATAAATAATACAAACACTGAGATAATCCTTACTCCTTCCTTGGTTTGGTTTTTTAAAAAAATAAATAAATAATGATTGTGTTTTGTGTGATGAAGGGAATGTGTTTCACTTCCGGCAGTTTTCGTCAAGGAAAGTACCCCTAGCCAGGTGTGCATCTGGGCTTATTTTGATGCAATAATTATTGTGGAGTGAAGAACTATTTTGCATAGGTTTGTAGCTTTACATATTCATGTATTTTGTGTAAATTGAAGCATGAACAATCAAACACATCTTGCATCCAAAATATCCAATGCAAATAACATTCAACCAAACAAATGAAATTACAAATGTAAAATAAAATATTTTAAATCTAGTTTTGTTTGTTTTGTTTTTGTTAACATGCAGTGCAACCTTGTGCACATTTACTCAGAAGGACATCCCAGTATGTTCAGTGGAGCTTCTTTCCAGGTAAGTGTGCATAGGATTGCATACCAACAGTGGAATCTTTAAACATGCCTGCTCAAATGTTAGATTGACTTCAGTGGGATTTATTCCAGGAAAATGTATAAAAGACTGCTGCCTGAGTTGCTTATCTGCCAGATACTTGGAACAATCCACAACCAAACACATACAAAATGCAAAATAATAATATGTGGGAGTCTCTGTTTTTCCTTAGGTCACATATTTTACAAGCAACATTCATTAAGTTTTGTGTGAGCCCCATCTTCCATTGGCTTGCCTGCATCCAGAACTCTTCCAAGACTGCTGGATTTCAGTTGGATGAAAATTGGAGGTGTAGAGCCATATATCATCAGTGACAAAATGTGATATTGCATATCACATTGAACAGGAATGGGGGGCAAATGATGAATGGCTACTTATTCCTACCGCCCACCTCCTTTATCTCCCCCAAATGAACAGGTCCATTCCAGACCGATTCCACAAGCACTTGCCAAAGTTTCACAGACTTGGTATCAAAGGTTGCAGAAGGATCTAAGATGCTCAGTAGAGTGCAGTTACTTCTCAGTCTCTAAGCCAGTATTATAGACTAAAACCACAAGGACAGTCCCAGTTCCTTGTTCAGAAGAGAAGCCAAACCAACAATAAAGAAAACCATTGTTTCCTCATGTGTCAATAAAGGCCAGTAAAGGGGGAAGGTTGGAATCAAGCTAGTAACTGACTTAGAAGTAGGGCATCCAGATTCAATTACAGTATTTATTTTTTAAAAATATATATTAAACAACCACAGATGCTGCTTTATTTTAAGGTGGCAGTGACTCCAACCAGTGCGGGAAGCAAAATTCCCCTGGTTGGAGGATGGATGGCGGCTAACAGATTGAGGTTGAATCCTGACAAGACAAAAGTACTGTTTTGGGGGGACAGGAGACAGGTGGGTGTGGAGGACTCCCTGGTCCTGAATGGGGTAACTGTGCCCCTGAAGGACCAGGTGCGCAGCCTGGGAGTCATTTTGGACTCACAGCTGTCCATGGAGGCACAGGTCAAATCCGTGTCCAGGGCAGCTGTTCACCAGCTCCATCTGGTACGCAGGCTGAGACCCTATCTGCCTGCGGACTGCCTCGCCAGAGTGGTGCATGCTCTAGTTATCTCTTGCTTGGACTACTGCAATGTGCTCTATGTGGGGCTACCTTTGAAGGTGACCCGGAAACTACAACTAATCCAGAACGCGGCAGCTAGACTGGTGACTGGGAGTGGCCGCCAAGACCATATAAAACCGGTCCTGAAAGACCTACACTGGCTCCCAGTATGTTTCTGAGCACAATTCCAAGTGTTGGTGCTGATCTTTAAAGCCCTAAACGGCCTCGGTCCAGTATACCTGAAGGAGCATCTCCACCTCCATCATTCTGCCCGGACACTGAGGTCCAGCGCCAAGGGCCTTCTGGCGGTTCCCTCACTGTGAGAAGCCAAGTTACAGGGAACCAGGCAGAGGGCCTTCTCGGTAGTGGCGCCTGCCCTGTGGAACGCCCTCCCACTTAGATGTCAAAGAGAAAAATAACTACCAATCTTTTAGAAGACATCTGAAGGCAGCGCTGTTTAGGGAAGCTTTTAATGTTTAATAGGTTATTGTATTTTAGTGTTTTGTTGGAAGCTGCACAGAGTGGCTGGGGAAACCCAGCCAGACAGGAAGGGGTATAAATAATAAATTATTATTATTATTATTATGGCTAGCTTTTATATAAACCACAGGTAACATATTTCTGGCCATTTATTTTCCTTCCTGGTGCCGACTGTGAGGAGTGTGGCTAAGGTTAATAGATGCTCCATTTTAAATTTTAGCCATTAGAAAGCCGTTTTATGTATTGCAGTAGCTACATTTGTTTCCTACCCTTCCATCATAGAGCTCATTGCAGCATTTCATTCCCAGGGCAGCCCAGCAAGGCAGATCCAGCTGAAAGAGATTGGCTTGCTGAGGACCACCCCAGTGAGTCTCATATCTGAACAAAGATTTGTTTCCCAAAAATAAACCATTTCATACTGGTTTCACTGAGAGCTGCACACATTCTCCAGGGACTTAAACATTAGTTAAGGGGTATGAGTATGAGGGGTATGGGACGCGGGTGGCGCTGTGGGTTAAACCACAGAGCCTAGGACTTGCCGATCAGATGGTCGGCGGTTCGAATCCCCGCGACGGGGTGAGCTCCCGTTGCTCGGTCCCTGCTCCTGCCAACCTAGCAGTTCGAAAGCATGTCAAAGTGCAAGTAGATAAATAGGTACTGCTCCGGTGGGAAGGTAAACGGCGCTTCCGTGCGCTGCTCTGGTTCTCCAGAAGCGGCTTAATAATGCTGGCCACAGCTGTACGGCGGCTCCCTCGGCCAATAAAGCGAGATGAGTGCCGCAACCCCAGAGTCAGCCACAACTGGACCTAATGGTCAGGGGTCCCTTTACCTTTACCTTTATGAGACAACCAGTCTCATATACTGTAACCAACATGCTTACGTCTAATTAATGCATGAAGAGGTTAATACAATAGTGTAACCTGTCCTGCCAGGCCACTTTCCTCACCTTGGGAAGAACTAGGTAAGCCTTTGTTCTCCAGTCTACGTGTGGATCTGGCATGTGAGGAGTTGAGCTGCTGCCTCAGACTGTAGCACCCTGCTTGAGGTTAACGCTTAGCTGGAATGAAATATTCAACGCAGCAATAGAGAAATTAAAATAATAATTCATTTGCCAGACAAATAAATGATAGGCACAGTGGTATATGGTTACCAAAGCTCTGCCCCCTTCCAGCCCTGATGGCCAGCACTTATATTTCCTCAGCCCAGCCCCCTTGCTCCTCCTTTGGCTGCCTCTGTCCAATTAGCCTGGTTGAAATTCCTATCGGCTGTTTGCTAGAACCAATCATAAAAGATACACCCATTTCCTATTACCTTTTATGGGAGACAAAGAGCTATATTTCCTTCTATCCATAAATGGCAGACAAGTAGCCATATATCTTACATTTGCCTCGACAAGGCACCTTAATTACCAGATCACCTTTTGCCCCTGTTGCCCCTGCATTCCAAAACAAATGGCTAATGGTATTAAATTCTATCTAAACAGAGATCTTGGGTTGACATTCTCACACACCATCAATGAAATAAGAATCTAACATTTCTTACTTTCTAAATCCTTTGCCTAATTACATTAAACCAACAAATCTCATACATAACATAGATAGCTTTTTAGAAGAAAAGGCCTTTGCAAAGTAAAAAGGAACTCAGTAAAAAAACAGCTTCAAAAGAAGCCTCTTCAGTTTACACCCCCCTTTTCCCAGCCAGCTGCTTTCCCCATTAGCTCTTCCCAAAATTTATTGCCCTTTAACTCTCTCAGTATAACTTAAACCTTAGGAAAATATGGCTAGGGTCTGATGGGAGGCACATGGTATTATTTTCTGTTAAACAATAAATCTTACTATTTACCAACTCTTAATTAGTGTTTTTGCAGCTTGATTGTGAATATGTAGCGTCAGTGTAACCTTTGCTCCCAACCTGTAATTCCCTTTTACAACTTTGAGAAACTTGTCTCCTGCTACTGCTATAAATCAGGGGGGCCCTTGTTCAGGAGAGCAGGAAGATAAACAACTGCCAAAGTATTTAGCCAGCTGGTTTCTGCCTGGCATGAAACATACAAACATTTGCAAATATATCTTTAAGCTCATTTAAAAATACCGGCCTTGATCAGATGCCTCAAGACCACATGGCTCTCACAAGCCACTCTCGATTTTCTATATATCAATAATTTAGGGACTTTCACCACTTTGTAACTAAGCCAAGTTTTACTGCCTGTGCACATAAATTCTGAAGCACACAAATCTGACTTTGAGAGTTTGTAAGTAAACCCTTTTAAACTAACAAAACATGCTGTTTTTCCTACGCTGGAGGAAGAGGGAGACTCTGCAAACAAACTTTTAAAGGGACATTTTTGGGATTCACTTTAAAGGGCTAACAGACTATATTTCCACATTTGATTTTGCTGCATGTTCCTTTGGTTTTAAATGTCTGCTGGGGGGGGGGGGTTCCACTAAAGAGTACTTGCTCCAAACCAGGATCTTTGCATCCAGGAATTCTATTCCCTTTCTCTCTCTCTCTCTCTATATATATATATATGCACCAACAATGGGAACATCTTTTAATCTCCCAGGAGTTACTTTTCTCTGCTAAGGAGCTGTGGTTAGAAAAATAACTGATGTCCAAATTCATGCATAAGAGATCAGTAGAAGGAACAGATAACTTGCAAATATGTTTTAAGTTTAATTAAGCCTTAAGGCTGTTAAACTTGCACCAGTCAAAGAGCTATGCTCATTAGCATCAAGCTCATGCTTTGTTAGTTATTTCAGCATCAGCTTTAGGTTATGTTAGTTATTTTAAAGCTTATCTTCTTGAATGTTGTCATAGTAAAGAAGAGAGTGTCGTATCCTTGTCTGCTCCCCC
This sequence comes from Podarcis cretensis, assembly GCF_951804945.1. Lineage (NCBI taxonomy): Eukaryota > Metazoa > Chordata > Lepidosauria > Squamata > Lacertidae > Podarcis > Podarcis cretensis. Next base: position 8,010,720 of record NC_137171.1, read on the forward strand.
CCCCCCTTTTTTCCTAAGTGCAGGCTGGTGTATGTAGAAATTTCTATTTTGTTAGTTTCCTGTCTGCAAGATTTTCTTTCACATTTCTGACCCCATCTATCCATACTGCGGAAACCAGATTGCAAATCTTCAGTCTAACCCTCCTATTTCAGCTCTTAAAACGTGTTTTTGGTAAAAAAAAAATCTTTTTTAGAAAACCCAATTCATCTTAGCGATGATGATTATTATTAGCCCCCATCATCCAGCAGATGGCTGTAACGAGTTTTCTTTCTGCCAACATAAGCCTGGGTCTTGCATTTGTGACCCAGGCTCTCATTTCACGGATCTGCAATGATGAAATGAAGCAGCAATAGATGCAGACATTCGAAGACACCATTTGAATTATTGAAAAAACATGCAATCCATTTTTACCGTCTTGGATCAAGAGTTTAGGCCAGTGGTGGGTTTATACAGAACCATCCACGCGTCATTCTGCTTAACTATGGCAAGGATCAAGCTGTATGTGTTAAGGCAGGCTGGCACATTGGCAGTCTGTATCAGACAGTAAGGGCTGAACTCGATGTAATAGGAGCAAGCCGGCATGTTACTTTACTCACATGTATGTTCTGCACTCGAGGGGGGAGGAGTTCTGATTTTACAACAAAAATCTGAGTAAATGAAGGGGGAAAGCGTGAAGCTGATCCGAACATAGCTGTCAACCTTCCCTTTTTTTGCAGGAAATTCCCTTATTCCAGCACCCTTTCCCGCTGCTATCCCAAATTGTTAGATACCCCGTAGACTGTCCCCGGGACAGGTGAGGCTGCTGATCCCTTATTATCAAGGCTGCTGATCCCTTATTTTCAAATCTGAAAGTTGACAGCTATGGATCCAAACCTGAGCAGTTTGTGTCACAAGAGTGAGGTTGTCTGTCCCCTTGTATGCATCACCATAGTTGGAACTGAGTTTAGTGTAGTTTCACAGTTTGGAGAGTGCAAGTGTTTGCCTTTGACACAGCTAGCGGACTAACTCATAGAATCATAGAATCATAGAGTTGGAAGAGACCACAAGGGCCATCGAGTCCAACTCCCTGCCAAGCAGGAAACACCATCAGAGCACTCCTGACATATGGTTGTCAAGCCTCTGCTTAAAGACCTCCAAAGAAGGAGACTCCACCACACTCCTTGGCAGCAAATTCCACTGTCGAACAGCTCTTACTGTCAGGAAGTTCTTCCTAATGTGGAATCTTCTTTCTTGTAGTTTGGAACCATTGCTCCGTGTCCGCTTCTCTGAAGCAGCAGAAAACAACCTTTCTCCCTCCTCTATGTGACATCCTTTTATATATTTGAACATGGCTATCATATCACCCCTTAACCTCCTCTTCTCCAGGCTAAACATGCCCAGCTCCCTTAGCCGTTCCTCATAAGGCATCGTTTCCAGGCCTTTGACCATTTTGGTTGCCCTCCTCTGGACACGTTCCAGTTTGTCAGTGTCCTTCTTGAACTGTGGTGCCCACTCATCATTGCCATTCCCTGAATTTTCCCATGAGGACTGTATAAATGAACTTCTTCTTTTTTAATGAACTGCATTATTAATCAGATGTCTGCTGGGTTATATGATAAAGCAGACCCCAAACACCCTTCTCAAGCCAGACCAAATGTAAGATACCTGGAAGAATATTGTACCTGTTTCAGGAAGTGCAGTCCACACACACCCACACCCACATGGTCGCCTTGTGCACAAACTTCCCTGGGTTTGAAGACAGTCTCCATCAAGACTAAGTCCTTTTGAGCTACAGATCACATTTACTTGCTGTCCAAGTTTACTTCTCGTGTGCGCACAGGGTATTGCTGAATATGCATATCAGGCTATTATGCAGGCATGAAGCTTAAATAATTCATGGCCATAAAATATTCTTCATTTTCCTTGAAAAAGGTTGAGAAAGAGGTCTGGATAAACTTAAGAAAGTCAGGATTGCAGGAGGTGGGGGAGTCTCTTAGGCTGTCCATGTTAACACTGTGAAAGCAGGAGCCAGGTTGGCAGAGACCCCTGTTGCTACAGAGCTGGCAGACTGGCAAAAGTGCCTGGAAATAACCAAGCTGAGCAATATATGGGAAATGTATGTATGAAGAGGGCCAATGGCAGCCCTCAGCACCCTTGGGCACCCTTGGACAGCCACTGGGGCCCAAGAACCCCAGCAAGGTCTCCCGGTGCCGATATTCTGACCTATCTGGTTCCCCTAGGTCCCGGTTTCTCTGGTGTTGGCAACAACAGAAAGGAAGCTGCCCACCATTTAAAACTTCTGCCGTTGTCCCAGAGAGACCTACCGTATTTTTCGATCCATAAGGGGCACGGGACCATAAGGCGCACCTACTTTTTAGAGCGGGAAATCAAGAAGCTTCTCCCAGAGCTTCTGGGGCTGCCAGGGGAAGCCCGGGTCCCCGTCCCCCCGAGCCCCAAAGAGCAAAGAAGCCAAGACAGCGAGCCAAGACATAGCTCACCGGCCATAGCTCATCTGCTTTGCATGCAGAACATCCCAGGTTCAGCTCTGGCATTCTCAGGTACAACTAGGAGAGAGCGGCCAGTCAGTCCCTTCTCCCTCCTTGTAGAAAAGCCCGTAGGAGCCGCGCGCTCCTTAAAGGGTGCACGGCTCCTGTGGGCTTTTGCGGGGGTATTGCCATAGCTGCGCGCAGCCCCTCCGGCCGGGAGAGGAGTAGACTTAGGCAGCTTTGGGAAGGTGGGGACCTTCAGTCTCCACAACTGCCTCATAAGTGAGGCATCTAATCATAAGCTTGCATTTTTATTAAAGCTTATATGTTTAATCAGGGCTTGTATTTTAAAAATGAGTTCAAATTCACATATGTTTCATGCCAGGCAGAAGACCAGCTGCCTAGAAGAACCTTGGCAATGTTTTTCTCCTAGACAAGGGGCCCCCCTGATTTATAGCAGAAAACAATTCTCAAAGTCGTAAAAAGGGAATTACAGGCTGACAGCCAAGGTTACACTGACCCTACAAATTAAGGGTTGATAAATAGTAAAATGAGCCATATCTTCTTCCTAAGGTTAAAAAGGTCAAGAGCAGTGAAAAAGCATCTAGCTGGCAGAAAGAGAACATTTTCTGGGAAGTCTTTTCTAAAGCTGTTTCTTTCTTAAACTAAGATCTCTTTTCCTTTTAAAAGGTTATTTATGTATTAAATATATTAGTTTAAATATAATTATGCAAAGGATTTAAGAAATGCTAGATTCTTATTTCATATAGTTGTAAGAGTTGTAACTATCCTGAAATTAAGTCAGCCACCAGCCCCCCTTGCCAGACAGAAGACGCCAATCGAGCACTCCTGATATATGGTTGTCAGGCCTTTTGTTTGGAAACCTTCAAATGAAGGAGATCTCTCAATGTTGATGTGAACTCAATCCTTGACATATGCTTAAGATAAAAATTCAAGATTAATCATCTGTTTTGGAAGGCAATAGGGCAAGGAGGGCAAGAAGTGAGCTGGTAATTAAGATTCCTTGTTGAGACACATGTAAGATATATTACTACTTATTTGTCATTTATAGATAGAAGAATATATAGCTTTTTGATTTCCATAAAAGGGCAAGAGGAAATGGGTGTATCTTTTGTGATTGGTTCTAGCAAACAGCCAATAGGAATTTCAACCAGGCTGATTGGACAGAGGCAGCCACAGGAGGAGCAAGGGGGCTGGATTAAGGAAATATAAGTGCTGGCCAGAATGGCAAGAGGCCAGGCCAGAGCTTGGTAACCATATACCACTGTGCCTCATATTTATTTGTCTGACAAATAAATTACTATTTTAATTTCTCTATTGCTGCGTTGAATATTTCATTCCAGCTAAGCGTTAACCACAAGCAGGGTGCTACATAAGGACAAGACCTACTGATAAAGAGTTGCTGTGCTCATTAGGCCTGGCACTCCTGAGCAGATCCTGCCTCCTCTAATAAAGAGTTAACTTCATTTACTCCATGTGATTTATTGCTGGCTCACTGCTGAGAGGTGTCTACCTGCACCCAAGCCACTGTAGCCAGGTAATCACATGGGAAAATTGGGAGGAGGGACACAGGAAGTTGCTTACACTGAGTCAGACCATTGGTCCATCCAGCTCAGGATTGTCTCTACAACAGCGTTGGAGAACTATAGGTTCCCAGGTGATCTTAGATTACAACTCCCATCTTCCCCAACCAGTTTAGCCAATGGTCTGGAATGGTGGGAGTTGTAGTTCACCAACACCTGGGGACCTAAGACTGAAGAACAGTGGTCTACACAGGCAGTAGCTCTCTGAGATTTCAGATGGGGCTCTCTCCTAGGTGTAGCTGAGAATGCCAGAGCTGAACCTGGGACGTTCTGCATGCAAAGCAGATGTCCCACCAGTGAGCTATGGCCCTTCTCTGGGCACACAGTGGTGGAAGGTGAGGATCCCACTGTCGGAGACTTCATTAGAGGGCCCTGTAACTTGGAGATGGCCCTCACACAAAACATACCCTGAGGTATCTTAACAATGTCATCCTTTTCTGAAGCAACACCCCTTCTGCACGCTCCGAAGTTTTAGTTATTTGACAACGCAGCTTCACCCAAGCGAAGGGGTGCCTGTGAAGTCTACCCTTTCTTTCAGAGAAACCCAGAGCCACTTAAATAAGTAAAGAGTAAATAAGTAAAGCGGGTGGCGCTGTGGTCTAAACCACTGAGCCTCTTGGGCTTGCTGATCAAAAGGTCGGCGGTTCGAATCCCCATGATGGGGTGAGCTCCTGTTGCTCGGTCCCTGCTCCTGTCAACCTAGCAGTTCGAAAGCAGACCAGTGCAAGTAGATAAATAGGTACTGCTCCGGCGGGAAGGTAAACAGTGTTTCCGTGCGCTGCTCTGGTTTCGCCAGAAGTGGCTTAGTCATGCTGGCCACATGACCCAGAAAAACTGTCTGCGGACAAACGTCGGCTACCTCGGCCAGTAAAGCGAGATGAGCGCCACAATCCCAGAGTTGTTTGCGATTGGACTTAACTGTCAGGGGTCCTTTACCTTTTTATTCATTTTAAGCTACACTCTTGAACACAGGAATTCAAAGAAAACCTTTTTATGTCTGACTATTTTACATGCCCAAGCTTTTACAGTAGACATTTTCAAATTCCATTTTCATCACTCTCTCTTTTTTAAAAAATAATATTTATTCAAAATTTTGAAGATTACAAAAAGAAAAAAGCAAAAAGAAAAGTAAAAAAGACAGAAAAAAATCCAATCATTTAAAAAAGAAAAAGAACAGATTAAACCCTTACATAACTTTCTTCCTTTACTTATTTCCATGACCTCCTCACACCTCCCTTTTTTGTATTCTAGTTCAAATTGTTATTTCAGCAAATCCTTCCAACCTTGTTTTTATCTTAATAATTTGATATGTTTTGTTTTGTTTTAATTTTGAATAAAATAAGTTAAAAAAAAGAAGTTTCCTCAGGGAAGGGAAGGGAAGTACCAGCTGCAGCTTATCGAATGACTGTCAGCCTAGAGATCCCCATTTTTATTACTTATTACTTATTATTATAATTACCGGTATATTATTATTATTTTTATTTCCATTAACAGCCCAACCTTCCTCCCAAAGCAGCCCAGGACAGCAGAAACAGCAGTGATAAAAACTTTTTCTTTCTTTCTTAATGACAGATAAAAACAGTTTAAAATGATTCTTAAGAAACAGCTAAAAACATTACAGTATCAGCCAGCAATCTCAGGGTTGTCAGGGTCAGTGTCTTCCATTCCTGGGTAAACAGGAATGTTTTGTTTTATTTTTTCCTGAAAGTCAGTAGTGAGGGAGACAAATACATCTCACTAGACAGGGCATTCCACAAACAGGGAGCCACCACTGAAAAGGCCCTGTCATGGGATCAGTGCAATCTTTTTCTTTTTCTTTTTCTTTTTCTTTTGTTCCCTTGCTTCTATTATGGACAAGGGCTTGGAGTTTCATGCTCTGGATGCTTGTGAGAAACCATTCAAGGTGAGAGTTTGAATGGATTGGAGACTGGGGGTGAAAAGTGACAGCAAGAACTTTGACTTTTCAAACCCCAGGACAGCTGTACAATCCTTCTGTCTTTTCTGAGAGGTTTTGGCATGTGCAGTGACATGCCAGTTTAGCCATGAATTTAAATTTTTAAAAACCTGTTTTTTTATGTGTGCTTTTCTACACAAAATTATTAAAATATTTGTGTAATAGTGCTTAAATGAAAATGTGTCTTAATGCAAATTAAGTTATGATCATAGAGGTTAGTGTGCATTTGCATGATGTGTGTGTTGATAATCGCATTAGGATGTTTTTAAAATGGGTGTGTGTACAGTATTATGTTTGAAAAACCGCTCCTGTAAAGAATGACATTTACAGCAGAATATGAAACAAATGTGGCTTTAACCCAGAGAAGGGAAATTAATTTCATGTATGGAAAACAAAGAAGAAGGAGGAAATTTAAAAGTTGGAATATAGAGTAATCAACAGCGGAATAATGAGGCACACAGAGGATTTATACAGAAAGTATCTGATAGCAATCATGTGGGGGGAACTTCATTTCTTTCAGCTATTAATTTTAGTATAATTCCCCCCGCTTTCCCACCCCCTCAGCTATTTGCTAAGGAAGGAAAATTGAGTGGTGGCTGAAAAAGGAATTCTGCTGGTCTCTGAGATGAGTTAAAAATTAATGTGCTCTGTTTTCCTGAATCTATTATAATAATGGTATGCCAATGTATGTAAATGAGTCTGAAATCCAACAAGATGGAAGTATTTAAATATTCATCATCATCATATAGCATTAGCACATGCAAACTAGGTTCTCGGCAGAACAGCAATACGATGTCTCAGAAAACCAGCTGTACAAGTGCAAAGATATTTTATCATAATGGATGCAGTTGTTAATTAAAACGTTGACAGTGTTGACTCCAGTATTCTTCTTCTTCTTTAGCGATCACTCGTAGCCGAGAAAGATTGTCTTCCATAAACACGGTTTTAACAGTGAGTCCGTAAGTGACTGTGGAGGCTAATTCTGAATCCACAAGTCTTTCCACAGTGGGGACATTGGTTTCCAGGTGGGAGTTGATCACGGTGTGGATTTGCCAAGTGTGCCTTCCTCTTAGCACGTTTCCCCCTTGTGTCCTGAGTTCGAGTGTCTTCAAAGCCCATGGCACCTTTGGTAAAGGCTGTTTTCCAACTGGAGCGCTCGCAGGCCAGTGTTTCCCAGGTGTCAGTGTTTATACTACATTTTTTTAGAGTTGCCTTGAGACAGTCTTTAAACCTCTTTTGTTGACCACCAGCATTACGCTTTCCGTTTTAAAGTTCTGAATAGAATAGTTCCTTTGCAAGATGATCATCAGGCATCCGCACAACATGACAAAGCTGATGTTGAAGAATCATTGACTCCAGTATATGCTAGCATGCATCCATCCTACTTGCTTCTTGGAACGTGATTCAGACAAGAATTAACCAAGCAGGCATTGAAGCAGATGCTTAGGTGGGGAGCGTAAGTTCATCAGTTTCACACTTAAGACTACTAGTAGATATGCGTGGGGAGCCTGACTGCATTCCTAAAGGCCCTGGATTAAAATGTTTCACGCAATGATCATCCTGAGTTTTTCCATTCATATACATGGAGAAGCGCTTTGTGTTCTTTTCTTCTCTAAACGTGACACAGGTTAATTGGGTTGGAGAAGTCGATGGTAATTGACAATTCATCACATCCAAAAGTGTGTTATGAGTTATGGAGGTTGGGAAGGTGAATGTACATTGCGGATGTCGTTTGTGAAATATGACACGGAACGTGGGTGATAGCTTGGGACGAAGCACATGTTTTGCATATAAAAGGTTGCTGGTTCAATGGCTAGCATTCCAGGTAAAGGTAAAAGGTAAAGGTACCCCTGCCCGTACGGGCCAGTCTTGACAGACTCTGGGGTTGTGCGCCCATCTCACTTAAGAGGCCAGGGGCCAGCGCTGTCCGGAGACACTTCCGGGTCACGTGGCCAGCGTGACATCGCTGCTCTGGCGAGCCAGAGCCGCACACGGAAACGCCGTTTACCTTCCCGCTGGTAAGCGGTCCCTATTTATCTACTTGCACCCGGAGGTGCTTTCGAACTGCTAGGTTGGCAGGCGCTGGGACCGAGCAGCGGGAGCGCACCCTGCCGCAGGGATTCGAACCGCCGACCTTTCGATCGGCAAGTCCTAGGCGCTGAGGCTTTAACCCACAGCGCCACCTGCGTCCCTAGCATTCCAGGTAGGGCTGGCGAAACCCCATCTGAAATCATGGAGAGCTATTGCCAGTCAGAGCAGAGTATTTAGGTGATGCTGAGCTAGATGGCATTATGCTCAGTCAGACCACTAGCCTATTCCTTTTATATTCGGCTAGACCTCATGGAAATGGGACGTGGGTGGTGCTGTGGTCTAAAACACAGAGCCTAGGGCTTGCCGATCAGAAGGTCGGCGGTTCGAATCCCTGAGACGGGGTGAGCTCCCGTTGCTCGGTCCCAGCTCCTGCCAACCTAGCAGTTCGAAAGCACGTCAAAGTGCAAATAGATAAATAGGTACCGCTCTGGCGGGAAGGTAAACGGTGTTTCCGTGCACTGCTCTGGTTTGCCAGAAGCGGCTTAGTTATGCTGGCCACATGACCCAGAAGCTGTCTGCGGACAAACACCAGCTTCCTTGGCCTATAGAGAGAGATGAGCGCCGCAACCCCAGAGTTGTCTGCGACTGGACCTAATGGTCAGGGATACCTTTACCTTTACCTTTAGACTTCATGGGAAATGGCTTACTGGTTAAGCTTGCTTTTTATCATCCTGGGAATCCCTCGCTTAGGTAGCACAAAGCACAGCATCAAATACAAAATGAAAAGCACTCCCTGCTGTGGATGTGCAGGGCCTTCCTTGCCATATTCCCAGGGTACTCTTCCTCCTTGCAGAAGCATCCTGCCTCCAACAGCGGAGGAAGAAAATAGCTACCATGGTCAGTAGCTACTGATAACTTTATCCTCCAGAGCAATGTCCATAGCTTAACTACGTGCAGCGTGAAGAAGTATTTTAGTTTTTCTGTCCTGAAACTTCCAAACGTTCAGCCTCATTGGATGGCACCAATCTAGTATTATGAAAAGGGGTGGGGGGAACGCCTCCCTATGCACTTTCTCTAAACCAGGCATAGGCAAACTCGGCCCTCCAGATGTTTGGGGACTACAACTCCCATCATCCCTAGCTAACAGGACCCAGTGGTCAGGGATAATGGGAGTTGTAGTCCGAAAACATCTGGAGGGCCAAGTTTGCCCATGTCTGTTCTAAACCATGCATAATCTTATACACCTTTGTGTTGTCCTCACTTACTTTCCTTTTTATGAAATCCGAATGTTGTAACCTATCCTCATAGGGAAGTTGCTCCAGCCCTTTGATATGTTTGGTTGCCCTTTTCTGAGCCTTTGTGTGCTCCACATTACTGTATATCATTTTTGAGTTGTGATGACCAGAACTGTAGACTGTATACCAAGTATGGTCGCGCCATAAATTTGTATAGCAGCATTGTGATATTGGCAGTTTTATTTTCAGACCCCTTCCTACTGATCCCATATGTGTTGTTTTAAAAAAATTGATAGACCGTATTGATAAATATTTTGGAACCAATGAAAGATTGGAGAATTCTGCCCCCCACCAAAAAGTTGACATCTCAAGAATAAACACCCCAAAAGTAGAGTTGGCTGGCAATTTGTAAGGTTGGTTTGTTTGTTTTTTAAAAAAGTTAATCTGTTTCTTTGCTGACATTCGTTAAATTTTTATTTATGTATGAAGCACATCGTTCCACTGACCTTTCTGCTGAAGGAGCCACAAGTGCAGACTTTTTTTGCCCAGCTCCTCTCGGTGTCACAATCAAAATCTAGAGTGAAACTGCTTGTGCTGGTCCGGGGGGGGGGGAGGTTACCGTGGGGCGAGGTCCAGGACCTGAGTTGAGGGTCGGCAGACAGTCCTCCTCGGGCGAAGCGGGGTCCACAGCAGGAAGCCGGGCAAGGACAGGAACTCTGGGGGAAACAGGACTGGATGCTGGCCGAAACAGCTCATCAACGACGTTGCTCCCGCAACCTGGGACCGGGCTGACTGGCCTATATCTTATCTGAGGCCAAGGGCGGTCCCGGCCCCCAGGAGACCCGCCTCTCCTGGCCTTAAGGTGAGCACTCCTCCTGGAAGAAACCAGTTCCCTTCGCCTCTCTGCCCTGAGCCTCTGCAGTTCAGGAGAGGCTAAAGGGTTACTGGGCCCAGGGGGAGACTCACCTGTAGGCACTGAGTCCTCAACCACCTCTGGAACCAGAGTGGATTCACCTGGTTCCTGCTCCTGAGGATCTGGCACTGGTGCAGGCGCTTCAGAATCAAGGCCCTGCCCCAGTTCAGCCGGCCCTGGAGGCGGGGACTCCTGTGCAGGCTGGGATTCCTCCAGTTCAGCCTCTGAATCGGATTCCCAGGCCATCACACCGCTGCAGTGAAATAAATACTTTCCTCTTTTCACAAGAGGAAACACGATTCTATGCATATCATAGGAGCCAACTCCTAGGGGCCATGGAGACTTTCGGCCCCCACAATAAAACATTTGAGGGGGCCGAGCCACCCACAAGTTGATAGGCATTCCCATTCAAATAGGGTGTGCACTGCATCATGTGATCGATTATGCAGGGCAGGGCTTACCTGGGCCCCTACAATATTTTATTTAAGTGGGCACCCCTGATGCACATCTCCTCAGAAGGAAGTCCTGTTTGTGCAATGGGGAGGCCTTGCTCCTAAGTCAATGTGTGCAGAATTCCCAGGCAATCACTGCACTTCTCTCTCTCCCACGATCTGCTGGAATGCATTCAAACTTTTTTTAAAATAATAAAAATCCCCCAGACGTTTCTCCAGAACATAGCTGTCAACCGTCCCTTATTTGGCGGGAAACTCCCTTATCCCAGCACCGTGTCCCGCTGCTGTCCCTTATTGATGATGTCCCTTAAATTTCCCGGGTTTCATGCTCGCCCGGCTTGGGAAGGAAGCAGCGGCTCGGGGTCCTCCGCCGTGAGAGAGCGCGCGCACATGAGCTGCCGCATCTCCGTCTCTCCCTTTTCCCCCCTCAGGGGCGCGTTGTGAGGAGACGGGTGGCGGTGGGCGGGCGGGCAGACAGCCCCTCTCTTGCAAGACTTCCACCATGCTTCCAGGGGAAGCTGGAGGCGGCGGCTGAGGAGGCGGCCTGAGGGAGGAGGAAGAGGAGGAGATGGGGAGGGACACAGAAGGGCAGCACTTCAGGGCCGCGATGGCACCACAACCGCCTCATGCCGGGCTCGCAGGCAGCGTGGGCGAGAGTCTCTCTCCCTCCCTCCCTCTCTCAGGTGGGGAAGGGCCGATGGAACTCCTCGCGCCAGGACGACAGCAGCCCCGACGTGCTGCTTAGCATCCCCTCCAACCAGGGCAGCATCTTAATGTAGTGATTTCCCCCTCTGCATCCCTTTCATAACTCTAATTTTATAAATCATTTGTCCACCCATAGTTCAAATTTTTACTACACGTTTTCTGTCAGTCCTACCAATGTATGTAACTCTTGACAATAGCTTTTCAACTAAATTATAAACGTTCCCCATTCTTTATGAAAGAGGTCCTCTTCCTGGTTTCTAATTCTGCCTGTAAGCTTTGCCATCTCGACGTCGTTCATCAGTTTTGTCTGCCACTCTTCTTTGGTGGGAGTTGTAGACCCTTCGGATCATCTAGTCCAACCCCCTGCAAAACACAGTCAGTCGCAGCAAAAGCAGAATGGCTCCATCAGTGCCAGATTTATGTATAAGTCAAGCAAAATCCCTTATTTTGGCTGCTGATCCCTTATTTTCAAGGCTGCTGGTCCCTTACTTTCAAATCTGTAAGTTGACAGCTACGCTCCAGAAGCATTTTGCAGGTCATGGGGAACTAAACCCGGCTGCGAAGGATGCTTCGACCCGGCAAAGGAGTCGTTGGGGCATTCCTCGGTTTCATCCCCTCCCACCCCGTGCACGCACCTCCTAGTTTTTGCAACGAGAAAGCACTTTGGACCTTGTTGGGGGGTGGGGGGGGGGGAAACGGGGCGGGGCCTCGGGGAGGGAGGGGGCTCCCCTGCTCCCCCTAGCGTCCTCCCGCGGGCTGTGCAGGATGCGGCAAAGGCCTTTGCATAAATTATGTTCATGACGCAGCAGCTACAAAACCCCCAGCGCCGAAATCTGCCCCCTCGTTCTCCCCCCAGGCGGGGCAGGGGCTCGGGCGGCTGCGGCGGGGGGGCAGTCCCGGTGCAAAACCTCGGGGGCTGCGCTTGCAGGAGGGCTTGAGCCCGGCTGGGCCCTGGGGGTGGGGGGCGCTGCCTGCCCCCTCCTCTTTTTGTGCGTGTGCGAGCAGCGCCTTTCGCTCCCGCTGCTGTGAGATGAATTTTTAATTATTCCCCGGGAAAAAAAGAAAGAGAGAGAGAGAGAGAGAGAGAAAAGAAGACGAGGAGGGGAAAAGATCGGCTCGGAGGAGCCCCGGCCCGGGCAGGGGGCGAGCGGGTCCCTCCCGGCTGCGCAGCGGTGAGTGGGGTGGGGGGCGGCGGGGCCGGGGGTGGGGGGCGGGGGGGACCCGCTTCGGTGAATATGCAATGGTCTTAATTAGCATAATTTATATATTTATGATAAAGAGAGAGGAAAACAGGGGCCGGAGCGCGGGGGAGACGCCGGGGACGGCGAGGCAGCCCTGGGCGCGCAGAGGGCGGGGGGCGCAGCTTTGGGGGGGGGGTTCTGCTTTGGGGGGCCCTCCATCGAAAAGGATGTAGAGGGATCGTTTTTTTGCGCGGGGGGGGGGTATCGGTGGGTGGGGTGGGGGAGGATCCCGGACTGCACGAGGAGAGCGAAAGGCTGGCTAGGAAATGGGCAGGGTGGCAGTGGGAATTGGTGGGAAAGAAAAAGCGGGGGGGGGCTAATAATAATAATAATAATAATAATAATAATAATAATAATTAATAATAATAATGAGGCGGCTCTCCTGGAGGCTTGGATCCCGGCTCGGAGCGAAGGGGCAGTTGCTGAGAAATGGGTTAGAGAGGGAGGCAGAGGGCAAAGGGGGTCTGTTTGGCGTTTTCGTGCTGCAAACCGCCCTGCCCGGGCGAAGGGCGGTAGGCAAAATACAGGAAAGGATAGCATCATAAGTGGATGAGAGGCGGGCGCGGAGGAGGGCAAGGCTGCTTGGGGAGCCCCCGCGGGGAAAGAGGGGGCCTGGGCTGGGGGGGGGCTGGGGGAGGGAACACCCCCTGCGGTGTGGGGAGAGGAAGGGGGACTCGAGGAGGGCGCCCCCTCTGGAGCTGGGGCTGGGCACGAGGAAAGGGAGCCGGAGGGGCTCGCAGGGAAAGGGGGTCCCGGGGGGCGCGTGGGGCGGCCCGCGAGGAGACTTCGGAGGCGCCAGCGGGAAACGGAAAGAGGAAGCCGGGCAGCGTTTGGCGTCGGCCCCGGAGCCTCTCGGCCCCGCCGGAGCTCAGCCCCCGATGCCCGAGGAAGGCGAGGGCGCCGGAGGGAGCGGCTGGCGTCGAGTCCGGGGCGTAGCGAAGCCGGGCGGCACTTGGGGAGCTTCCTCGGGACTTCACGAAATGTCGCCCTCCGACGCGGCAGGTGTCTAGGTGGGTCTTCTAAGCAGGAAGGCGCACCTGGCGGGCGGCGGAGTCTGCCAAAAGACGGCCAAAACAGGGGGAGGTGGGAAGGGCGGCGCATTTTTCTATGCAATGTCGGGCATGGCTTCCTTGCTACCACAGGCCAAGCGGGTCTCTCCCTTGTTTTTTCGGGCTTCAAAAGAAGCGGATATTTTCCCTTTTAATCTGACCACTGGAAATGCAGAACTTGGCAGCCCGGGTTGCTTATGGGGCAAGGCAGTTTGAGCATATAATGCCCATCCCGCGCCAACTGCCCAGACTCCCAGTTAGTTTGGGGTCCCAGTTCAAAGTGCTGGTCTTGACCTATAAAGACTCAAATGGCTGAGGATTGGAATACCTCAGACGGCCAAATAAACCAACCTGCGATCGTCACCTGAGGCCCTTCTTCGTGTGCCTCCTCCGTAAGAGGTCCGGAGGGTGGCAACACGAGAAAGGGCCTTTTCTGTGGTGGCTCCCCGTTTGTGGGATGCTCTCCCTATGGAGGCTCATCTGGCGCCTTTGTTACATATCTGTAGGCACAAGGCAAAAGCATTTCTCTATAACCAGGTCTTTGGCTGATTAACATGCTATGGCTTTTTAAATGTGTGGAAGGGGAGTTATTGGTTTGGGGTTTTTTTAATGTATTTTGTGTTCTCGTTCTGTATTTTTCTGATGTGAACCACCCCGTGATGTTCCACTGAAAGGTAGTGTACTACTACTACAACAACTAATATTCTCCCCAACTTCCTCTCCCAGTTGAATGGCTAATGGTAGCTTCAGTGTAACTTGTTGAAACTGGAGAAATGAAGGCTTAGATCTCAGCCCTCTCCCAATACTGGATTCCTTTCAATTTGGCTCCTTCCTCCATGGCTGCTTTTAAGTCTCTGTCTCTCTTTTAAGCACAACAAGATCTGATCATGGATCTCTAACTAACACCACATCTCTCTCACACACCCCTCATTTCAAGGAATAAGGGCTGGAGAGTGAAGGTCAGAGGACATTAAGGACAGCTTGACCTTTGGTACTTCCTCTCTCCTCCTCTTTCTCCACTTTTACAAATTTTACAAATTGAACATAAGAACAGCAGAAGAGCTCTGATGGGTCAGACCCAAAAGCTTATCTAGTCCAGCATCCTGTTCGCACAGTGGCTAACCAGAATCTCACAAGTAGGACTGGCCAAACCAAGGACTAGTTCACACTGAGGTTGCAAAGCTGTCTCTGAGCTGTACCATTTCAAACCACAAGTGTGGGCTGTCTTGAATTAATGTTCCTTTGTACTTAAAAAGAGAAATAATCTGCGCATCGAAATCTAGATGCCATAAGTGAGGATTATGACGGTGTTTTCAGGCATGTCAGCCTCTGCTTGCAGTGTGAAATGGGACACAGCTTTACCAACTCTGTGCGGTCTCAACACGGATAGGAAGCAAGGGGGCCTGTGAAAAGAAAGAAATAACTTTGCTGCGCAAATGGGGCTGAATATGCCTCGAGGCTAATAAAACAGTTGGCTATGGCAACCGCTGCTTGTGTGTCTTTTTGTATAAAGGTTGATTCAACTGTGCCTCAAATATAATCTCCATGTAGGCAAAGATGTGTTCACTGTTACAGTGTGCAGGCCACCGGTTGTATTTGAGCTAGTGTTTGGTGGTTGTGGTTATTTTGGTCACGTGTACATGGATTTGGAAGTGACTCACCAGATGAGCATATGCTTTACATGTAAGTATTATGACTGAAGTTTAGCCCCTGACACTGCTGGGGTTTAGCTCAAGACACCGCATAGATGGGAAAAGCTTTAAAAGGATGTTAGGTAATGCAGCAGCAAGGGTCTGCTCTGTGAGACTTGGATAATCATTGCCCAGTGTATTCCTAAATAACATTTTCATCCTGCAGTTCCAAGGAGCTCAGGGAGGCACACATGTTCCTCTTGCCTAAACCCAAAAGTTTAGGTTAAAATCTTAGGTTAGGAACTTCAACTGACTCAGGGTGTTTCATGACTGAGTAGTAATTTGAAGCCAAGTATCATCATTCCAATTATCTACAGACTTTACTGAGCTAAATGGATCAGTGTAAGGCAAAACCTCTAAACTGCCCACAGTTTGGTTTGTGCATGTAACAAATACTGAGAGGTGAGCAAAAACTTCTGCTTTTGATGGGAAGTCAGTGCTTCAGCTTCCCTCAAGCCTATGTGCACAACCACAGGTGTGGCTGTCTGTTTATGTTGCCTTTTAATTGTCCCATTTGCTGCACGGTGGCACTGTGGTCTAATCTGCTGAGCTTAGGGCTTGCCGATCAGAAGGTCGGCGGTTCGAATCCCTGCGAGGGGGTGAGCTCCCATTGCTCTGTCCCAGCTCCTGCCAACCTAGCAGTTCGAAAGCACGTCAAAGTGCAAGTAGATAAATCGGTACCGCTCTGGCGGGAAAGGTAAACGGTGTTTCTATGTGCTGCTCTGGTTTTACCAGAAGCGGCATAGTCATGCTGGCCACATGACCCAGAAAAATTGTCTGCGGACAAACGTCGGCTCCCTCAGCCAGTAAAGCGAGATGAGCACCTCAACTCCAGAGTCGTTCACAACTGGACTTAACTGTCAGGGATCCTTTACCTTTTAAAGCCTCATTTGGCACCTTTGTGATGGTGTAGTGAAGGACTAAGTTTTGTGAGGTGTGTACTTTACTGCATGCCCAGCTTTTCCGGCAGCTATTCAGTCTACATTCCATTACAATACTGTTGCTTGTCTGAGTATAACTCTTTTAATGGAAGTGTTTGTGCCATGCAAAGACATCACAGGGTGATGGAAGATGATTGTGCCCATCCCTGCCCAGGGCACTTGGTGTTGTGATGCTGATGGCAGTTCAGACCTCAGTTCAGATCCCCAGAACAAAGAAACTCACTGGTGACCTTGGGCCAGTCATTAACCTACTTCACAGGATTGTTGTAAGGATAAAATGGGGGGGGGGGCGCTAGTATGTTAATTGCCTTGAGCTCTTTGGAGAAAAGGTAGGATTTAAATGAAATAAATAAACATCCACTTCCAGTTTGGGGAGGTTCTGTGGATAATACGTAAAGACGTCTGGATTCATTTTTGAACTAACTGATCCAGCTGTCTCCTTTTCCACTAGTAGCAGCAGAAGCTCAAAAGTAAACTCTTGCATCCTTTAAAATATGTTGTTAGTGAGGCAAAGGGAGGAGTTGGGAGGGAAGAGCTCAGCTTTGAAGGGTGGGAAACGGCCCTTCTGCCTTGAGCTCTGGCACTGTAACTGTCTTTGGTGCTGAGATTAGGCCTGCTTCACAATGGGATGTTGATTCTCTGTTGGACAGGATCAGCGGCTACACACCCCTTTTATATTCTGCTCACTCCCGTGGGGCAAGATTGCTATCTAAAATCAACTCCTGTGTCAGTAGGGCTAACTTTTAAAAGCTAGTTGTACAGAAAACTAAGACGTAGCGTAGTTATTCTCTGATCTATATGCCTTTGTAAAGGAGAAGGGGTCCTGTGAGCCTTGTGTTTGTATGCATTTGGAAAAATGCATATTCAAAACACCATTAAATGGAACAAGATTTCACTTCAGAAACATTTCGATCATTTACATGGGAGGAAATGAAAGTTGCAGCACATTTGCATACTGACATTCAAAACCTTTTAATCATTGATGGCACACTAAGCTCCACCTTCTCCCTCCTGTAGCCTGGAAAGTGAATATATTACCCTCATTTAATTTTATGATATATTAACATGTTGTCTTCCATTCTGTGCTGGGAGCATTATCTCTCTTCCCCAACCCCCTCTGTTTCCCCTTGCCTCCAGAGATCAAGAAATAGCTTTTATCTCAACACTACTTTTTCATGTTTTGCTGCAAAAGTGAACTAACATTGTTGCGCCTGAAATAATCAGAACGAGACAGGTGCGTTTTCATAAAATTACCATTGCAAATGTGTCCCATTCCACTCTTTTAACCACTCTTGTGCAGTAGGCATCTGCTGAGAAGTGAGAAAGAAATCTGTAAAGACACTTGAGATTTTATGCCAGTGCTTTCCGCCTTGCTGAAAGACAGAAGACGGGTAAATGACTACACTTTGCTCCCCCCTTTTACATTATTTTACAACAGAAATAATGGAATTCTGCTTTTTTATTAAACAATACTACGCAAGAATCACAACAGGGAGGAGCAACTTGTGGCTTTCTGGGTGTTGTTGGATTCCAACTCCCAAGAGCCTCAACCAATAGCCAGGGATCATGGGAGTTGTATTCCAACAACATCTGATTCACAACCCCTATGTTACAAAATTATTTTAAGCCGGTTTGTATTCTTCCTCTGCCACCAGTTTCAGGGCGGTTAACAACCACATAGTACAGCTGTAATTCCCAGTTCATTGGAACCTATTTTCATATAATGTGTTCCAGTTTGTATTCCTTATATGCTGAGCACCATTAATTCATAGTCCAATTCTGAAGTTCATATGGCCCAAATAGGCACATCAGCTCCACCGACTTTCTGAGAAAATGGCAATCTTTTGACAATCTCCACCCTAGTTGGCATTTGCGTTGAGACCACCTTTTACACCAGAATCCTCCACCACAAAGATGGAACTACATGGCTACCAAAGTTGGCCGCTTTGTACTTACCCATAATTACTTCCGCTTTGAGGAGAATATGTGTATTCAGATTGATGGTGCTAGCATGAGTACCTGCTTGGCTCCACAGTGTGCTAGCATCTTGATGACTCACTTAAAACAATGCTTTCTCAACTCCTATTCCCAAAAGCCTCTCTTCTATGTGAAATACGCTGATGGCATCTTTGTCATACGGACTCATGGACAGTATGTACTTGCCACTACACTGGGTTGTTCCAGTGTTCATTATCCTCAGAGTAGGCCTATTGAAATGAATGGACATAGAATAATAGAATTGTCCAACTTAGGTCCATTAATTTCCATGGGTTTGAGTAGAACTTATTTGGATGCAGCCCAGTAACTTGCCAGTCCGCTAGCAACGTTAGCCTACAATCTATGCAAGAGGTCCACTTTTGTATACTACTGTACAACTGCACAATGGACACATTAGAACCATGTTTCATAGGAAGTGTTGGTTGCTAAATGTGCTTTCATGCTTCCAGCTTCCACCCAGGACAAACCATGAGTCCATTGTCTACAGCTAAGCCCTATGACACAACCACATCTGTTCAGGGTCATCAGACAGACTACTTAAGAATTTAATCAGACATTTGAGACTACAATACCTATCCAATGAAGTAAAATAATGCATCAACAAGGCCAGAATGGTGCTCAGGAACAATCTATAGGGCAGGCTTAGAAGAGAAAATGACAGGCCACCGCTTGCTGTCACTTATTTCTCAGCTGAAACCACTCAGACATAGCATCAGGATTCTAGAGCCCGTCCTGGACAATGGCACTTCCCTGTCACAGGCCTTGGAAGTCACTGGCTTGTAGTTGCTTCCAGACAGCACCCAACCTAAAACTCTGCATCAGCAACAACCAGCTAACAAAATTTTGGGCACAGGAAACAGATCCTGTGACAGAGCCAGGTACCTAATCTGCCCCACCTCATGTCCATTCTGGCATGCTTTTACAAGACTTGATAATGTGATCCAAAGTATCATGGGTTCATTCATCTTCTTTTCCAATGTGATTTATGCTATCATCTGTTAACAAATCCCTACTGCATTCTGTTTAGTGGTGTAAATTTTCCAGCATAAAATACTTTATGCGAATTAGGGGAAATGTTCAGTTTGCTTAGAGAAATTTGCTGATGACTTGGAGAGTGGCTTAATTCTGCATGTTTTATTTGTATTTAGTAAGCAAAGTGAAAACTTTGAAAAGACCAAGCTTGCATAATATTTATTTGCCAATGGCATCCATTCATTTTTCCTAACAAACTTATGAAACACAAAAAAAAAAATCCATGGAAAAATAAAGCACTGGAGAGTTTCCTGCCCCATATTACTAACAGGTCTGAGAGATCCGTCTCTATTCTAGGCGAAATAATAGATAGGCACAAATCTGACATCAGAAAGTGACAATAGCAATAAACCAGTGAGGATGTTTCAGTCTCCCAGAACACACTGTTACTGACCTAAAGGCGGCCATTCTGAAACACAGGGATGTCAAAAGAAGAAACAGCTGAATCACAATTCAGCTGGAAGTTCAGTGCTATACCGTGTGGGTTAAATGAAGACAAAGGATGTTCATTAGCCCAGCCAAGGTACCTGTGCTGTCTGTGGCTGTTTCTGTCTCTACCTCTCTATAGGTGTTTATATAATTTCAGCAATTCCTACCAATCTGCTGATGCAAAAAGCGAAAGTCGTGCCTCTTTAGAATACATTATGAAGCTCTAAACTGACACCTTTGCATTTCATTGCCATTAAATCACCACCTTATAACTGTCTCCTTTTTGGACCTGCCAACTAAGATTTCAGTTCACACATCAGTGAGCTTAAATCCACGAAAACCCACACCATAATAAATTTGTTAGTCTTTAAACTGCCTCAGGACTCTCTGGTTGTTTTTGCTTCAAGAGGCAAATATGGCTCTCCCTCTGTCATGTTTCATTAATGGAGTGGTTTTCAACCAGTCTGTTGTGGCACCCTGGGGTGCCTTGAATGATGGTCATGGAGGCCGCAGGCAACACTGGCTTCTGTCCCTCTTTCCTTCCCTCCCTCCTCTGATGCCCTCTCAGGTCTCTGCCTCCCGAAAGGTTGCACAGCTGTTTGATGTTTTAATGTATTGGTGCTAACTTGAAATGATGGTAAGCAAAACCAAAAAAGTCTTGTGTCCCCTTAAAAATTGTCATGGCATGAGCTTTCGTGTGCCCGAGGCAGGTTTACCAAATGCATGATGTATAGTTCTGAATCTGCAAACCTATATACGCAAGACAGGAAAGTCCAGGAGGATTTCAGAAGGAAATGAATAAAGCAACATAGTGCAGAAAAGAATCACAGTGTTGGTAGTAACGCAAACATCTTTTCATTGGTTAGCTAATTAATGGCTGTAGCAAGATTTAAAAAATAATAATAACAAAAACACCTGATGGCTAATTTGTTGAGAAATATTGGCCACCCTTGGACAATTAAAACTCAGCTTAATAAGCCAAGATATAAATGAGCCTTGTGGCTGCTCACTAGCGGAAGGGGGCTGTGTTTGCAAATGAAGACAGGAAGTCTTCAGTTAACTGTATCTTCCTGTTTTGTCTAAACCAAGAAACTGTTTAATGGCTTTGGAACAAGATGGTATTAAGCCAACTTCAAACTGTGGCTTCATTAAAAATAGTTTCCCAGTTTGGGAGACTAGAGTTAACTGACTTGTTTGTTAGCTTACATGAAGGGGCACCACACACCCAGAGTTTGGTTTCCAGTGTGGAATCTGGAATGCTAAGAGCTTCAGCATGGTTTGTTTTTTAAAACATCTGTAGTCCTCATCTTTATAAGAAGAAAAGCTTGAGTGAACGTGATATGTTTCTGCTATAAGCTTGGAACCCACAGAGAGTCAGAAGACAGTGCTGGGACAGGATCTTGGGAGATCCACGTTCAGATAGGATGGTCAAGTTGACTTTGTTAATTTTCTCATGGCCTTGTTAATTGTGCTTATTGTGTATAGCAGGGGAGCAAGAACCGTGCTAAAATATGGGCTACTCTGGGAGGAAGGGCAAGATAGAAATGACTACAGTCTTATGGACTGCTGGGTTTGGCATGGTGTCAGGGAAGGGTTCAGGCATCCGAAAGCCTAGCTGCTGATCGATGAATCCATGCAGCCCACATGATGGACAACATTTGGGGGAGAAAGGCCATATGGTGTGGGTTGGCATCATGACATTCCACAGGCATTTTAGGGGTCCATACTGGAGTGAGGAGTCCCCTCCCCACCCACCCTGGCTATGGATCCTGCTCAGTGTCCTCAGTACCATCCAGAATGGAATGATGGTATCGTGAGACATAATTGATCCCCCTTCCAAAAGACTGATGGGTTGTATCCAACTAAGCTCTCTTCAGCATAGACCCATTGAAATGAATGGACTTAAGTGAGTTGTGTCCATAAACTTCAATAGGTTTACTCTGAGTAGAAGTAACATTAGCTACAATGACCCGTTGTTATGAGGAAGGCCAACATCCCATGATACTAAGGCCAGTTGTGAGTTGTAGGTAAGATTCCTTCCCAGCCCCAGTTGCAAGCTGCTAATTTCTATTTGGGACAAGGTGATAAATGCTGTGAAATAAGGTCAGGTGGGAGACATGAAGGGAATGGCTGTGTTGAAACCTGGGCTAGAACCTCTATTGATGGTGAAAAGTTCTTCCCCCCCCCTTGACCAACCAGCTCAGTTAATTGGCTCCTGGAATGGCACTCAGGCCATAGCATGGGCAGATGGTAGACTCACTAGACTGCCACCTTGCCAGTGCTAAGAAACATATTGTCCTCCTTCACCCCACCCTCCACCCCAAAACACAGACACATGCTGAATGCAACTGGGGCTCCCTGGTGATCTGGGAACTGATGATTAGTCAACCTGAAGGAGCGTCTCCACCCCCATCGTTCTGCCCGGATGCTGAGGTCCAGCGCCGAGGGCCTTCTGGCGGTTCCCTCATTGCGAGAAGCAAAGCTACAGGGAACCAGGCAGAGGGCCTTCTCGGTAGTGGCGCCTGCCCTGTGGAACGCCCTCCCATCAGATGTCAAAGCGATAAATATCCACCTGACATTCAGAAGACATCTTAAGGCAGCCCTGTTCAGGGAAGTTTTTAACGTGTGATATTTTAGTGTATTTTTGGTTTTTATGGAAGCCGCCCAGAGTGGCTGGGGAAACCCAGCCAGATGGGCGGGGTACAAATAATAAATTATTATTATTATTATTATTATTATTATTATTATTATTATTATAGCAGCTCTGTTTTCATTTGACGATGGTACCACCACCACCAGAAAAAAATTAAATTCTGCAAAATGTATTTAAATGAAGGGAGGGTGTGTGCAATCTTTTTAAGCTCTAATGAAAGAATGTGCGGCTACAAAACCGAACATATTTAGGCCCAGGTTCCAAGCTCCTTAGAATGGGGAGTGTTCCTGAGTCCCAAGCATTGTTCTCCAGGGTTGTCTCTCTAGGTGTGCTCATCTCATTCAAAGTTCAACTCAGACCTAAATTTGTTTCCTCAGCAGCCGTAACTCGCTGAGTTATTTGGGTTGCTTCTCCCCTCCGCGTGATAAAGAGATGGAAAAGTCATGCCTATAATGGAAAACAATGCCATTGAATAGATGTGGGATTTATTTATTTTTAATTACAACTCAAGGCCAGGAAGTAATGAGCAAGCTATCTTCCAGCACCATCATATAGCTCTGCAAGTAGAAATATATCAACTACTACCGTATTTTTTGCTCTATAAGACGCACCAGACCACAAGACACACCTAGTTTTTGGAGGAGGAAAACAAGAAAAAAAATATTCTGAATCTCAGAAGCCAGAACAGCAAGAGGGATCGCTGTGCAGTGAAAGCAGCAATCCCTCTTGCTGTTCTGGCTTCTGGGATAGCTGCGCAGCCTGCATTCGCTCCATAAGACGCACACACATTTCCCCCTTACTTTTTAGGAGGGGAAAAGTGAGTCTTATAGTGCAAAAAATACGGTACCTTTTCCTGGCAAAGCTTGCTTTTTTTTTTTTTTTGCAAATATGGACTATTGCTCCCGTAACTAATGCTCAGCTACAAGTCAAGCACCCTTCTGCAGCTTTCCTTCCTTCTATATATGTTGGGGTTCAGTACAAGGCTATTATTAGCCACTCTGCTTTGTTTTAGGAACAGCCGGATAGTCAGCCAAACAGCCAGATCTGATGACAGATTACTTTATAGCTTTGGGCTGCAATTCCTTCCCCACTCCACTCCAACAGCTTTTAACAAATGCCGTGGTATCTGCCCTTATGTTTTGTCAATGTGTTTTAAGAAAATTAGCCAACAAAGGCCTTTGTTAGCTGGCCCATCCTGGCACAGACTTTCCAGGAATGAGGATGAGTCATCTTGAATGAGATTAGAAATGGAAAATATTGGGGCCAGTAGCCAGATAGGATCGAAAGACTGCAGTCGGAGAACTCACCAGGTTTCCAATCAGTTCTGATGGTTTTTACAGCCAGCCATAACATAGTTCTACCTTGAGCTTCCCCGCCCACCCCGCAAGCTGCATTATGGACTTCAATCATGTTATTTTGCCAGGGTGTATAGTATACTTCTTCATCCTTTACCTCCCTCCAAGCCTACTCACAAGTAGCTGACAATGTTTGGTAATTTGGAATTTGGGGCACTTGTAGATAGAGAGTTCCATAAACTGACAAGTGCTCTTTTTTTTGTCTCAGTCTCTCTGATTGAAAGGTTAACTCATAGCTGTCAACTGTCCCTTATTTGGTGGGAAACTCCCTTATCCCAGCGCCGCGTCCCGCTGCTGTCCCTTATTGATGATGTCCCTTAAATTTCCCGGGTTTCAAAGGAAGCAGCTCCTCTCCCTCCCTCCCTGCTGGCCAAGGAGGAAGGAGGCTCCAACTGTGTTGCTTGGCTGCGTTGCTCACCCAATAAGGAGTCTTAAGAATGACTGGGGGGTGGAGCTTGCATGCCTTGTGCCAATCAAATCGGCTGCTTTGCCTGGGGACTCGCCTTTGCTCAGCGCTTCCCAGTGGAGAGGTGACAGTGATTTTCCTTGCTGCATCCCCTTTGTCAGATTGCTGCGCTGTGGGAACCACCGCTTGAGGCTTCGTTTGGCTGCTGGCTGGGCTTTCTGCCTTTGGCTTGGAGGGGCTCAGAAGTTGAACATACCTGTGCTTGGAAAATCCCTTATTTTGGCTGCTGATCCCTTATTTTTGTGGCTGCTGGTCCCTTATTTTCAAATCTGTAAGTTGACAGCTATGGGTTAACCCAATAGTTAATCAGCTGAAACCAACCTAAAATTTTGAGACTGCAATGCCCAGCCCATGTCAGCCGTAAATCAAAGTCCTGAAGTCACCTGCCATTGTAAGCAAAGGCTAGAAAGGGCAAGAATTCAGGGAAAAGAAAGAGACAAGATGAGTCTACTTGTTGCTTAAATCAAAGTGAGCATGCTCAGGGAACTTGTATTTATTATTATTATTTTATCATTATATATTTATTTATTTATACCCCAGCTTTTTCCCTAATGGGACTCAAGGTATGTTACAAGAACCACTAAAATCATAGAAAAATCAATCGTTAGAATACAATGAAACATGGATATCGCTTATCCTTAGACTTCCCAGTTCATCTCTCCATGGCATTCTAGGTAATCTTTCGCTGGCTGCATATTCTATTATTCCAATCCATTTTTATCTCAAATCTTCCTTTATTTAATGTTATCTGCTGCTCATATGTTCATTCCTACTTGTAGGTTAAATTGAGTATTATACACTCTAAGATACTTTTCAAAGCACTTCCATGTCGGTTTGCATTTCTTGGTACAGAAAGTATTGATTTGGTGTGTAATTAATTCAAGAGGGTTCTGGAAGCTCTGTGTGAAAGACACAAGCAGAAAGTTCATGATGTTTGGGTTATACCTTCAGAGAAGCTGGGTACAGCTGACTTAAACTGGTTCTCTTATCTCTTCAGTCAGGGCCATGCTGACTATAAAAGTAAGGCCAGAAGTAGCCTGGGTTTCACATTCTCTGTCTCTTTTCCTTCTGGTGTGATGTTTTGTACCTAGTATGCTTAGTGTTAAAGTTTAGACTTATTATAAGTTATTGTAAGTTTAAACTTGTTGCAACTGGATTTCTTATGGACAGTGCCAATCCTGAATGTATTGGATTTGTGACCATTATGCTCATTTGCCTTCAGTAGCAGAAAAACTCTGCTGAGTGAAATAGGCCTCTGGTCTATTTTTTGGGAATCCTGCAACGTGTTTAAGTTTTTACTCTGCTAGCTATACGTTGGAATCTGCTCTGGATCAATATTGAGTAGAATTTCATGACATTCCACTCATTCCTGGCTAGTGATCTTGTATTGGCCAGAGCAACGTAGTGGCGCATGCGTTGAACCCCACCTGATACCAGTGAGTTCAAGACTTCTTGCATGCTTGAACCCCAATAATCAGTTGCTGTGGGGGACTCTGCTTCTACATGCTGTCAACTAAGAAGGCTGCAGGTGTTACGCAGAAAAGACAAGAAAGGAGGGGCTAGGGACATCCTTGCTATGCATTCCTGTGTATTGTGCAAAGAGAAATTTTTTTCACTCCTTTGTGGGGAGCACCTAGAGTTCTTATTTTCACACATCAGTGTCATACATTGTCATACGGGTGGAGGAAAACCTTAAACACGTTGCAGAGTCCCCCAAAATAGACCATAGGCAATAGTACAGTGGTACCTCGGGTTAAGTACTTAATTTGTTCTTAACCTGAAACTGTTCTTAACCTGATGCACCACTTTACCTAATGGGGCGTCCTGCTGCCGCCGTGCGGCCGGAGCACGATTTCTGTTCTCATCCTGAAACAAAGTTCTTAACCCAAGGTACTATTTCTGGGTTAGCGGAGTCTGTAACCTGAAGCATATATAACCCAAGGTACCACTGTACTTCATTCAGCAGAGCTATACTTGTGTTGAAGGCAAATGCTACGTAATGGTTATCAAATCCAATGCAGTCAGGGTTGGCTCAGTGCATACAAAATCCAGTTGCAGCATTTATAAACTTAACTCATAATAAGGCTAAACCTTAGTACTAAGAAACACCACACCAGAAGGAAGAGAGAGAAAGAGAAAAGTAAGATCCAGGCTCCTTTTGGCCCATATTTATAGTCAGCATGACTCTGCAGAATAGAGATAAGAGAACTAGTTCAAAGCAGCTTCCCAGAAAGTATAACCCAAACAATCGTTAACACTGCTGCGTCTGCTTCTCTCACACAGAGATGCTTCTAGTGGTTTCTAGAATTAATCAGAATAGAAAAGAATAGGAAAGATCTTTACACAAGATATCAATACTTTCTGCACTAAGAAATGCAAACTGACAACCAGAACTTCAGAAGCACAAGCTTATTTGCACTTCCAACTTTTATCATCCGCTCTTCTACCCCCACCCCCAACTCCCAGCTAGGTACACGATTTGCAATAATGTGACCCATCAACTAATGTGAGGTAGCCTGAAAGAGAGAACTGCTGTTTGTTTCATGTGTAGATTCCACTGTCAACTCTCCTAGACAGGTGTTGTGGGTTTTTGCATTGCTTCCATGAACAAAAGAAGGGGGGCAATGCTAGGGAGCTATGCTTTTCTCAACCACTTTCATTTGCTTCCTGTCTTAAGAAACATCCCTACACAGCAACAGACGCAGGCCTACAGTCTGCTTACAGAAGTTGGCCAGTTCTCTTGGGATTTAAACGAGAGATCTGGGGCGCTGGTTAAATCCTGACAGTTTTCTGATGGTAAGTGAGGGCATCTCTGCAGGCTCTGTGCTTCTTACCTGTGGCGTGTTCAGGATAAGATTCCCTCTGGAATAGTATCTGGGACAGTTATGTTTCTGACTCATCGGCATTTGTAATTAAACATGGTAATTCTATTCACTGCGGGGCTCGGGGTGTTGCAAATCGCCCTCTTCCCTTTCCCCCCCATTTTTGCACATTTCATTTCTTTGTCACCATCTGCTGCGAAATGGCTGTTTCTCTTTCAGTGTGCACTTTGCATTGCCATCTGGGCAAAATTATTTGTCCCATTAATTGCGAAAATGTGTGAAGAAGCAAAACAAAAATGCTACTACAAGCCAGCGGAATGTGTGCTAAATGAGATCCAGCCCACTCGCGAGAACATGCATAGAGCTTGACATTATGAAATGCCTATTTTAATAGCCTCTCTTGCTAATTGGTCTTTGCACAGCGTCGAAAAATAGCTCTCCACTTGACTCTGTCCCACGGGGAGGGCCTGAAAAGATCTGAGTCTTTTTTACAAGATTATAAATATCTTAGCAGGAACGCTGTCGTACTGTGGCTATCTTCAGGCTCCCACAATCACTTTCGTGATCAGGAATCTGAGATTCTAAAAGTGGCTCTCCAAAGGCCTTTGTTACGAAAGCTCCGTGTAGAGAGAAACCTCCCCAAGGGGGAACAGGTGTATCTTTTTATATCCCCACACCTCCCCCAGGCATATATACATCATTAGACCATTTAAGTCCTTAGCCATCCTATCTCCCAAGGAAAACCTGGGAGCTGTAGTTCTGTGCAGGGCTACAGGTTGCTTCTCAAATTATCAGCACCAAACTACAGTTCCCAGTGTTCCATCTTGGCCATTTGAAGGCATAGAGCAGTTAATGGTTAGTGAGTACAGAGGTCTGTGCTAGAGTTGGCAGAGGCAGCAAGCAGCAGAAAAAAGGAAGACAAGCCCTGCAGGACTTGGACAGCTCCCAGGACTTGGACAACATGCTTCAACCACCTTTGAAGGCACATTCTTTCACCTTTGGTGGACATGCCCAAGGATTAAGACATTCTGGGAGATGATCTATAATGAAATGAAAAAGGTATTTAAGTATACCTTTCTGAAGAAACCAGAGGCCTTTCTCCTGGGCATGGTCGGCCAATTGGTGCCAAAGAAGGACAGCACTTTCTTTATGTATGCAACAACAGCAGCAAGAATACTTATAGCAAAGTATTGGAAGACACAAGATTTACCCACCCGGGAAGAATGGCAGATGAAGGTGATGGACTATATGGAACTGGCAGAAATGACTGGCAGAATCCGAGACCAGGGAGAAGAGTCGGTGGAAGAAGATTGGAAAAAATTTAAAGATTATTTACAGAAATATTGTAAAATTAATGAATGCTAGAAAATGATGGAATGATGTTATATAGCTTTAGCAGAAATGTGATAAGGAATTAGGTACAGATAGATTGTTAATGTATTAAAGGGAAAAAATAAGGTTAGAACATGTTAAGATAAATTACAGGACAGGAAACAGAGGAAGATGGAAAGGAATTGCTGAAACAGTTATTTGAAGTGGATACAAAAATGGGAGGAGGGAGGAGGTCACTGAAACAAGGGAATGAAAGATATGATTATGAAATTATCGGAGGTGTTTTTAATTGTTTTGTTTGTTTTGTTAATTTAATGTTTTGTGTAGTGTTTTTGTCTTTGTGATGTATTGTATTCTAATGTTTAATTTTTTTTGTATTTTCTTTATTTTTTTTATGTAATCTTCAAACTGTTAATAAATATTATTTTTTTTAAAAAAAACATGCTTCAACCACCTTGTATCACAGAAATGATCCTTACGTCGTGGTGAAGGCCTTGAAGACTGTCTCAAGCCCTACCTCCTCAGTGAGTTTCTTTTAAAATACAGCCTTCTGAAACCTGGCGCTCTGCAGATATTCTAGACAAGTCCCATCATCCCCAGCCATCATGGCCAGTGGCCAGGGATGGAGAGCTGTAGTTCCAAACATCTGGAGGACACAAGGTTGGAAAAGGCTGCTTTGGGAGATTGCAGTCTGGCACGCTTCTGACACCACGTTCTCTTTATGGACTGGTTATCCTCCCAGTCTGATCCCCCACAACAACCCTGTGAGGTAGGTTAGGCTGAGAGGCAGTGACTGGCCCTAGGGCACCCAGCGAGCTTCACGGCTGATTGGGGATTTGAACCCTTGTCTCCCAAGTCCTCATCTGTAACGGCTACACTACACTGTGTGCTTTGCAACAGCATGCACATGCAGGCATAAATACATAATGGAAGAGTTATGCAAACGATTCTCTAATTAATTAAAACAAAATAAGGCTGTATTGTCCTGAGCTAACTATGATTGAATCTTTGTTTCGTAAAGCAGAGGTGGGACCTGAGAGAACACAGACTGAGTTTTCCTATTGCCACTTTTGTAACTCCCTATACTACCATTATCTTACTTTATTATTTGCTTTAATAGGGTGGGAAGGGTGGTGTATATGGGTACTTAGTTTGTGGTTTGTTTGTTTTTATAAAAAAAAACTTTAAATAAACATTTAGTAAAAAAAACACAAGGCAGGAAGGAAGAACCTGTGTTGCTAGACTACATCTCCCATAATCCCAGGCCATTGGGCATGCTGGCTGGGGCGGATGGGAGTTGGAGTCCACAATTTCTGCAGAGCCTGCAGGCTCCCTGCCCTATTATAAAGTATAGTGATTATGGGATAAGTACCGTATTTTTCGCTCTATAACACGCACCAGACCATAACACGCATGTAGTTTTTAGAGGAGGAAAACAAGAAAAAAAATATTCTAAATGAAACAGTGGATAGATGATTTTTGTGGTTCGTGCTGTGGCCACAGACGTGATCTGACAGTGAGTTTGGAGTAGCCCAATGCAAAAATCCTGAGAGTCCATGTGGATCCATGCTTTGTAACCACATTTTTGCACCACTGCGGCCCCAGGCAACAGTGGGTGCGTGATTTTTTTGGTGCAAGATGTAGCCATGGGCATGCTATGTGATCTGATGGTGAATTTGGCGTGACCCAGTGCAAAAATCCTGAGGATCCATGTGGATCCGTGCTTTGTAACCACGTTTTAAGTGGGGAAGGAAGGAAAAGCACTCAAGGGACAAGGAACACACGTGGGGTGTGTGGAGAAGGATGCTGCTAATAATGCAGGAGAGGAGTTTAAGGGGAGAAGAAGCACGCGTGGGATGGGTGGAGAAGAATGCTGCTAATAATGAAGAAGAGGGGTATAAGGGGAGAAGGCTCCTCTCCCCTCCCGCTTTGCTCCTTTAAAGAAGCAGGCTCTCTGTCCCTCTCTCCTCCCCACTCCGCGGCTCTTCTCCCGCTTTGCTGTTTCAAAGCGAGTCACGGAGGAGGGAAGGAAGGGGAACCATGGATCCTCTGCTCACGACTGCAGCAGATCTCCCTCGCCACCCACAGGCATTTGCTCCATAACACACACAGACATTTCCCCTTACTTTCTAGGAGGAAAAAAGTGAGTGTTATCGTGCAAAAAATACGGTATTTTGCTATATGCTAATATACTACTCCCTTCAGTCCAAAGGGAAAGAGCAGTGAAGTCTTTCAGGAAATGCAATTAAAGCACATTTTCCTGCTTTCCCATTCCAGCTTGGTTAGATATACACTTTATGCAAACACACACACACACACACACACACACACAGAGAGCACATTGTTAACAGCTCGCCTCAAGTGGTTGAAGGCTGAACCTTGAGAGGCACTGAAGTTTTATAGATGTATGGTAAGTTGCATGTTTGGATTGTGGTTCCTGCAATTAGCAGATGAGGTGGGAGATCGGTTTCTGCATTAGACCACTTCAAACTGCAGCTGCGTTCTTGTACATAATGCCTGGGAAACAACTAGATTAGAGGAACCTTGTCCCTGGCATCTCATTTAAGATGCATCATTATGTAGTTTGTGCCCCACGGTTTGAAATGTAACAGCCCAGATAATGTTTCATTTATCTCCTCATTTGCTTTGTGTGAGAATGAGGTTTAGGAAGAAAGAATTTTAGCTATGTGCATAACAGGAAATTGTATACTGAGAGCATCATAGTTGACAAAGGCTATCTGACCTTGAGATGCCAGAAAAGGAGTGGACAATGAGCAGAGAACAGAGTAACCATGTGGAGAACGATAACTAACGACTTTGGAAAAACTTGGAGAAAAGGCTCTCAAACCCATTCCGGTTTGGAAGACAGGAAAAACTCAGACCTTAGTGACTGCTAGCTCTGCCCATAGGAACCCCTAAGTAAAACCAGGCAGAGGTTCTGCTTGCAACCAAGCGGCATATAAAATTTGTTAAATAAAGAATAATAAAATAATTGTTGTGACTCCCACTCAAGAACAACAGCAAGAGGTGTACTTCCTTGGGGGTTAAGAAGCTGTTCTTTATTCTGACAGTATAAACTCAGGAACGGGAGAAGAGCAGAAATTAATCTAGATGGCCCTGGGTACCAGTGGTAAGGTAAACCAATTCAAGCTTCATAGTCCGCTAAAGGCAGTTCATGATTCCAGGGTCAGGAGTTGCAGTCTGAGACTGTACAGGTAACACAACACTGTCAAACTGATAGTTACGTAAATTGAACTAACAGTGGTGCCTCGCAAGACGAAAAGAATCCGTTCCGCGAGTCTCTTCGTCTTGCGGTTTTTTCGTCTTGCAAAGCAAGCCCATTAGCGGATTAGCGCTATTAGGGGCTTAGCGGATCAGCTGATAAGCGGCTTAGCGGCTTAGAAAAAGGGGGGGGAGAAAGAAAAAAACCCGCAGGAACTCGTCTTGTGGGGCACCACTGTACCCACAATGTAACTGGCTGTGTTTAACTATATAAATTCTTTATACATCATAGAAACATAACTCTTTTCACATGATCTAATTGAGTAGAAGCAATTAAGGACCAACATTTAGAACAGGAAATACAAATAGATCAGTTCTGCTATATGTAATGTCCAAATAGAAGCTTTTGTGTTCCATGTATGTACAAAAGAATCAGTTTTTTTAAACGTAATGTCCAAATAAAAGCTTTTTGTGTTCCACGTATGTCTTCGCGAATACAAGAGTAAAACGTAGCAACTTTAAGGAGCGGTACTTGCAAAAGATGAACTTTTGTTTGTAATGTTCCACATCTTCGTTTGCAAAGTATGATTGTTGTATGCAGGTTTCAGACATAGGATACGAAAGATCTTAACATGTGCCTTTGCAAAATATAGTTGTTGTATGCCGGTGTCAGACGAAAGAACTTAAACGTGACAAGGATTCCCAGAATAATACAGTGGTGCCCCGCAAGACAAACGCCTTGCAAGGCGGAAAACCCGCTAGACGAAAGGGTTTTCCGTTTTGGAGGCGCTTCGCAAAATGAATTTCCCTATGGGCTTGCTTCCCAAGACGAAATGTCTTGCGAGTTCCTGCGGGTTTCCCCCCCCTTTTTCCCCCTTTTCCTAAGCAGCTAAGCCGCTTATCAGCTGATCCGCTGATAAGCCGCTTATCAGCTGATCCGCTAAAAGCCGCTAATAGCGCTAATCCGCTAAGCTGTCAATGGGCTTGCTTCGCAAGACGAAAAAACCGCTATACGAAGAGCCTCGTCTTGCGAGACACCACTGTACCTTGTTTTGCCCTGCCGGGCTTTGTCAGCTGAGCATACCCATATTTTGTGTATCAGAGACATGGAACGAGTGACACGGCGATTCTTCAGAGGCAACACCTGGCTTTCTTCTTCCTGACTGCTGAGTCTCCCTCCCTTCCTCTGGCATTGAAAAGGGCCTCCCTGGCATTGCACTGGCCTTTCTCCTACCCCAGAGCCAAGAAGGAGCGGGCCTGCGAGTCTTCCAGAAGGAGAATCTGAACAGAAAGACCTGGCTCTGAGCAGGACGACTCTGATCCATGACCTCTCTCCTCCCACTCGTTGCCCTCACCAGAGTCCTTGGGGATGGCCATGGCAGAAGGGTCTTTAGGTTTTTTTCAGGTGCACACAATTTCTGGCCAGTTCAGTGGTTGCAATTTGTGGGCTCCTGCATGTGTCTGCATAAATAAAGAGCTCCTTCCTGCATGCATCAAGTAGATTTGAATGTCACCCAGGAAAGCCAAGTGCGTCACAGAGACACTCCTTATAAAAAATGCATGAGACTCTTATAAAGGCAATTACCTTTCTGCAAGGCAGTGGAGGGACAATACGTGACCCAACGAAGTAATGAAAAACGTGTAAGAGTGGAACACTGTTTTGTCCTGTCAACAAGTGAGGCTACCACCACCACCACCACACACACACACACACACACACACACAAATCCAGTAATTGAGCATAGCAAGGAAAAATAATCCAAAATAGGAAATATAAGACGAAATGTGGATATTATCTTCTTCTTCTTCTTCTTCTTCTTCTTCTTCTTCTTCTTCTTTCTTTCTTTCTTTCTTTCTTTCTTTAGATAAGTTCACATGATCTGTTTTGCCTGCTTTGGCCCCTATGGGGTAATGAGCCGTTGTCACGGGATCACCTTCCCTTTCATGACGAAACCCGTAAGCTGTTCGACAAACACAGCTTGGGAACATGTTAGTGGGCAGCTCAAGGGGTTTTTGCTCCCAGTTCCTGCAAAGATGCCCATGGTAGCAAAACCCCCTTGAGCTGCCCTCCAAGGACTCAACCAGAAATAGCAGGGTTGGGTTAGGGTCGGGTAGAGTCAAAGGAAGAATTGGTGAAAGTGAGATTTGGGTGGGTTAAGCCTTGAAGAAAATAGGCTAAACTAGATACTGCTGTGCAAAGGGCTGTAGCTCATCTGTTTGGCATTCACAAGGTCCCAGGTTCAATCCCAGTAGGGCTGGGAGAGGCCTCTGACCCTGGAGAGATGTTGTTCATCAGGTGAATCAATGGCCTGAGTCATTAAAAGGCGGCATGCTGTGTGGCTCCCAGGCTTGGACCAATGAACGCTCCCATAACCTTTATGTCTTCCTTTTGCAGTATGTGACCCGCCGAAGGCTGCCACCAGTCCTTCCAGCGTCCAATCATGGACACCGACACCGTGCCCCCACATGAAGCCTCGTTGACAGTGAATGAGCAGGTATGTGCCTCTCGCAGACAACAATAAAATAGTACATTATAAAATCATTCATTATAAAATTAATTCGAATCAAATTGATGGCAACCATTGGGCTAGAGTTCTGTGAAGAATTACCAAAGGAGGGGGTCAGACTGTGCCTTGGCAAAAGGCCTGGTGGAACAGCTCTGTCTTGCAGGCCCTGCGGAAAGATGTCAAGTCCCGCAGGGCCCTAGTCTCTTGTGACAGAGCGTTCCACCAGATCGGAGCCACAGCTGAAAAAGCCCTGGCTCTAGTTGAGGCCAGCCTAACCTCTCTGTGGCCTGGGACCTTCAAGATGTTTGTGTTTGAAGACCGTAAGTTCCTCTGTGGGGCATACCAGGAGAGGCAGTCCTGTAGGTACCGCTTTGTCAAAGGGGTGCTGGAGTGGCGGGGGAGAGGAGCTGCCGCTGCCCCAGCGGAGCCTTAGAAAAGGTTATCCTTTGTTGTCTCTTTTCAGGTGATTGTGATGTCGGGTCATGAGACCATTCGGGTGCTGGAGGTGGGCGTGGATGCTCCAATACCTGTGGAGAACGAAGGGAAAACTCTGAAAACTGCAGCAGCAACCAGAGAAGAGGCTCCTGTGAGCTGCCCTCCAGAGCCCAGTGAAATGGGAAGGGAAGGGGTAGAGCAAAACCCAGCAAAGGAATCGGGAGAGTCAGGTGGTAAGAGGCACTTTGTTCGTTCATTCTTTCCGTCCGCCCTGCTGCCCAAGAGGCCGTGCCGTAAAATAAATTGTAGGTTAAATGGGTCAACAAGGGGGCAACCTACAGGCCTCTTAGTCTTCTTTTTGTGGTATATTCTGCATTAGGAAAAAGTCCAACTTTATAAAAAGTTAAGGACCCTACAAATCTTCATCAGAGGCCCTTCTCTGTGTGCCTCAATCAAGGGCCCAAGTGAATCGATCTTCTTGGTGGTAACTCTCCATCTGTGGAATGTTTTCCCCAGGGAAACACGTCTGGCACACGTCTTGTCAGTTTTTATGAGGCACAATAACACGTTTTTTAATTTGTCTTTTTTTTTTTTTAAAGATATTTATTAGAATTTCCAATTTAATACAAAAAAACCAACAGAAAAAAGCAATACACAAAAGATAACAAAAATAGAAGAATACACAATTAAGAAAAAAGAAAAAAGAAAACAAATATAATTTCCATTACTTATTTCTCAGACCTCCTCTCACCTCCCCCTTTTGTATTCCAGTTCAAATTCTTAACTCAGCAAATCCTCATTATAACTTATTATTACTTATTTAACTTATTGCTCATCCTTTGCATTACAGCTGGTAACCACTTAGTTTCTGTCCAACATCATTTCAACATTCCTTGATTTTACAATATTTCTGCAAATAATCTTTAAACTTCTTCCTGTCTTCTTCCACCGCCTCTTTTCCCTGGTCTCGGATTCTGCCGGTCATTTCTGCCAGTCCCATATAGTCAATCATCTTCATCTGCCATTCTTCCAGAGTGGGTAAATCTTGTGTCTTCCAGTATTTTGTGATGAGTATTCTTGCTGTTGTTGTTGCGTACATAAAAAAAGTTCTATCCTTCTTTGGCACCAATTGGCCAACCATGCCCAGGAGAAAGGCCTCTGGTTTCTTCAAGAAGGTGTACTTAAATACCTTTTTCATTTCATTATAGATCATTTCCCAAAAAGCCTTAATCCTTGGGCACGTCCACCAAAGGTGAAAGAATGTGCCTTCAGTTTCTTTGCATTTCCAACATTTATTATCGGGCGAATGATAAATTTTTGCAAGCTTGACTGGGGTCATGTACCACCTATACATCATTTTCATTATATTCTCTCTTAAGGCATTACATGCTGTAAACTTCAAACCGGTGGTCCACAACTGTTCCCAGTCAGCAAACATAATGTTGTGTCCAACATCCTGTGCCCATTTAATCATTGCAGATTTTACCGTTTCATCCTGCGTGTTCCATTTCAGCAGCAAATTATACATCTTTGTCAGGGAACTGCCATCGGAAGGACAGGTGGTGAAAAGGCTTCAGGAGAATAGGAGAGCCTCTTCTTCAGCAGAAGAGGGAACCAGTAGGGGGAGTGGGAGAGCTCCAAAGGAAAGGGAGTCGGAGGGGAGGCTCTGGGATACTTCCAGTGGGAACAGCGAGGAGGTATCAGAACAGCCCTTAAGAACTCCCACCCCCCGCCGGAAACTGTCACGCAGGGAATCCAGGAGGCGCATGTCTGTGAAACAGCTTTTATGTTGGAAACGCTTCCGCAAACGCCCACTGTCAGATTCTACCAGCGACTGAGGGAGCCATGCCCAAGGGCTCCTCTCAAGGCAGAGTTTCACTACACTGAGTGAGCTCTGAGGGATCGAGTTTCAACGCACAAGCAGCTCATTATCCCACCACAGCAATCTGACAGTCCCTGAAAGCAGCTTGTGCAAAGAGAGGCATCATGAGCAACCCAGCCGGAGCCGGAGATGGGGGAGCAGCTGCAGCCGGTCCTAGCCTGGAAGAAAGGTACAGGATGTTGGAGGTACAGTTAGCTCTGCAAACGGCGAGGTTGGAGGAGAGGAGGGCTCATGATGCAGAAAAGGGGAAAGCCGCCCAGCTCTCGAGGAAAGTGCCAGGACTGGTGCAGAAGTTTGGGGGTGATCCCAGGAATTATCAAGCCTTCAGGACTGAGATGCAATATGCCCTCAATCTGCAGTTTGATGATTTTCCTGATGAGGATTCGAGGGTTGCTTTTGTGATTGGGCATCTCGAAGGCCCGGCCAGAGATTGGGTGAGACCACTAATGGCAGCCAATAATGAAGCCCTAAGGGACACAAGGAAGTTTTTTCGCGCCATGGATCTGATGTTTTCCAGCGAGATTGAGCAGGGAGTGGCGCGCAGGCAGTTAATGGCGTGTAAACAAGGGAACCGATCTGTCCGTGAGTACTGGACTGAGTTCACCATGTTGATCCATAAATTAGGATGGGATTTGTCAGCGGAACCGATACAAATGCTGTTCGAAGAAGGACTATCTTCGGCAGTGAAAGACGAACTTTCCCGGGGGCCCAGGGCGGAGTCTATGGACCTTCTGACTAAATCAGCGCTGGCCATAGGCTCACGCCAGGAGGCCAGAGCCTTGGAGAAGCGGGAAGGGAAAGGGGAGCGTTGGAGGGATTTCCGCATTCCAGAGATGCCAGAGCAGCCTTCTCTGCCAGCAGAGCCGATGGAAATCGGAACAGCGCGCGCGCGCGCAATTTCAAACCCCAGTGAAGGGCGGAAGAAGGAGGGAAAAGGCGCCAAGAAATGTTTTCTCTGCCAACAGCCAGGTCATTTTGCCAGAGTTTGTCCGCAAAGAAAGGAATGGCAAGGAATGGCGGGAGCTGTTGGGGAGGAGGGAGAAGGAGCTAAGGAGCAAGTAAAAGCCAACGCCTGGCTGCCACCGACGGGGCACAGCAGCCAGGCCAAGGAACAGTAAATGTGCCCACGCCAGAACCCCCAAGACCAGCTCTTGTAATAGAGGTATTGCTGGAGCTGGCAAACGGACACCCACTAAAAGTGAAGGCGTTACTAGACTCAGGCAGCTCCTGCAACTTTATGAGTAAGGAGTTTGCAGCCGCCCATCAGATACAAACCATTCCTTTAAAAAATCCCCTGCAGGTGACCACGATTGATGGGAGGGCGCTGTTGGGGGGAGAAGTAGACCAGCAAACTGTCCCCATGACAATGAGGGTGGCAAGACACACAGAACGGATAGCGTTTAATATAGCCACGTTGGGAGGAGCGCCCATCATTTTGGGGATGAGCTGGCTAGCGCTGCATGATCCGCTTGTGGGATGGCACCAGAGAGTGGTTTCCTTTGGGTCAGCACATTGTATGGGACACTGCACAGAAAGAGGGGGCCAAGTAGGGACTCAGGCCACGTTAGCAAAGATAGAAGCAATGGAACAAGGTAGGGTACCACGACAATATGCAGATTTTGCCGACGTCTTCAGCGAAAGGGAAGCAGATAAACTACCCCCGCACAGACCCTTTGACTGCCAAATCAACTTACTTCCAGGGGCGCAATTGCCAGTGGGCAAGGTGTATGCAATGTCTGACAGAGAAATGCAGGAGCTAAGGGAGTTTATTGACAAAAACCTCAAGCGTGGGTTCATCAGGGAGTCACGAGCGGTGGGGGGTAGTCCAGTGTTCTTTGTAGACAAAAAAAACTCGGACAAACCGAGATTAATTGTGGATTTCAGGGCCCTAAACGCAGTGTCCGAACCCGTGAGCTTCCCTATGCCCAGAATCGATGACATTCTGACCCGGGTGAGAAAAGGGAAGATTTTTACCAAGCTGGACCTGAGGGGGGCGTATAACCTGATACGTATGAGAAAGGGAGATGAGTGGAAAACCACTATGTTCACCCCCTTGGGGGCATTTGAGTACTGCGTTATGCCCTTCGGCCTCCAAGCGGGTTCCGCAGTATTTCAATCATTCATGAATCACGTACTAGGACCATTGCTGTACAAGAACTGCGCTGCGTTCTTGGACGATGTACTGGTGTACTCGGAGGATGAAGAGCAGCATGTGCGAGATGTGCGAGAAGTACTGAGCAAACTGCAAGAAAACCAGCTGTGGGTGAAACTGGAGAAGTGTCAGTTCCACACCAGGGAGGTGGAATTCCTTGGGTACCGGTTGTCGGACAAGGGGCTGGCCATGGATCCTAGCAAGGTGCAAGCGGTGCTGGAATGGAGGCCACCGAAAACTAAGAAAGATGTGCAGAGGTTTTTGGGGTTCGGAAACTTCTATCGGAAGTTCATCAAGAACTTCGCCCATTTAACAGCCCCCATCACGGATTGTCTCAGCAGTAAGAAGAAATTTGTCTGGACGGAAGAAGCGCAGCGAGCTTTCGAAAGTTTAAAGAGGGCGTTTGCTTCGGAAGAACAACTCTTACACGTGGATCTGCAGCAGCCGATGAGGGTGGAAACCGACGCGTCTGACAGAGCGGTGGGGGCCGTGCTTCTGCAGCCAGGAGCGAATACGTCGGAATGGAGGCCGTGTGCCTTCTTCTCGAGGAAATTGAACAAGTCTGAGAGGAATTATACAGTGTACGACAGAGAATTACTCGCTGTCCACGAAGCGTTCAAGAGATGGAGACACCTGTTGATTGGAGCGCAACACAAGGTTCAAGTGCGGACAGACCACAAAAATCTAGAATACTGGAGGACAGCCCGAGTGTTGAACCAGAGACAAGTAAGATGGGCGCAAGAGTTCTCCAAGTTCAATTTTGAGATTCGCTACGTGCCAGGGGCTGAGAATGTCAGGGCGGACGCTCTCTCCAGAAAACCTGAGTACTTGGAGGGGGAAGGAGGGGCGGAAGAAAGACATATCATCTCAGAGGACCACTGGGTTTGTGGGGCGGCATTGGTGGGGCAAAGAGAACTGGTAGAGGGTATTGAAAACGATGAATATGCCCAAGAGAAACTTAGGGAACTCAGGGAGACAGGTGAGAACGCAGGGGGGTTTGAGGAAAAGAACGGAAAACTATATTACAAAGGGGCGCTCTACATACCAGGTGGGGAACTAAGAGGGCGGGTGCTTAAGCAGTTGCATGACAGCCCCACGGCGGGGCACTTCGGGCAGCACAAAACCATGTGGTTGGTTACCAGGGAGTTTTGGTGGCCCAAGGTGCGGGAGGACGTGCGGGAGTATGTCAGGGGATGCGACAGGTGCCAAAGAGCAAAGGGAGAGAGGTTGGCGCCAGCGGGGTTATTAGAACCCTTACCCACCCCAGAAAGGCCATGGGAGTTGGTATCCATAGACTTCATGACCGATCTACCGAGATCCAAAGGGAAAACCGCGGTCATGGTGGTGGTAGATCTACTAACTAAGATGTGCCACTTTATAGCTTGTTCACATGCAGTGACAGCGGAAGAAACCGCAAGGTTGTTTGTGGAGCACATTTTTAGGTTGCATGGCGCCCCCTTGAGGGTTTTGAGCGACAGAGGAAAACAATTTACTTCTAGGTTCTGGAGGAAACTAATGAGCATGTTGCATGTGGAGGTAAGTTTTTCCACCGCCAGACACCCAGAAACAAATGGGCAAGCAGAAAGGGCAAACGGGGTTTTGCAACAATATCTGAGGTGTTATGTAAAGGACAGAGAAACGGATTGGGTGGACTGGTTACCTCTGGCAGAATTTGCCTACAACAACGCGGAGAACGTGTCCACAGGGATGAGTCCCTTTCTAGCCAAT
The DNA here is from genome assembly GCF_951804945.1 of Podarcis cretensis. NCBI lineage: Eukaryota > Metazoa > Chordata > Lepidosauria > Squamata > Lacertidae > Podarcis > Podarcis cretensis. The sequence continues at coordinate 8,051,014 of NC_137171.1, forward strand.
TATGGGTGTCATCCTCGGGCGTTTCCAGGAGAGGGCGGGGGAAGGTGGAGTGTACCTGCAGCGGAAAATTTTGTTGAAGAGATGGAAGCGATCCACCGTCAGCTCCAACTCAACTTAGAGAAAGCCAAAGAAGAATATAAGAAGCAAGCTGACAGAAATAGGAGGGAAGGCGAAACTATAAGGGTGGGTAACCGGGTGTGGCTATCCACCCAAGGACTGCCGTTCAAGGGAGGGTGTAAGAAATTGAGACCCAAACGGTTGGGACCCTTTGAGGTCATACAGCAGGTGAACCCAGTAGCATTCAAACTCCGATTGCCCAGTCACATGAAATTGCATCCAGTGTTTCACAGGTCATTACTGTCGCCATACAGAGAGGGGTGTGAGTGGGGGGAACATGAGAGGGAGGTCACCCGGACACCCGTCATAGAAGAGAGAGAACGCAACATGGATGTGGCAGGGATCATTGATTCCAGGTGGAAGGGGAATCAGGTGGAATACTTGGTAGAATGGGAGGGGGAGGAAGAGTCAGAAAACGCATGGGTACCGGCAGAGGAAGTCAAAGACGAGATTTTAATAGAAACGTTTCATCGGCGTTTCCCAAGTAAACCACAACCAGTGGCAAGGTTTAGGAGGGAACACTTCGGGACTACAGATGAGGAAGGGGAATTTGAAGGGTTCCCAGAGTCGGAAGTGGAGGTGGAAACAGATTCCGACGAAGAAGAGGAAGAGGGGGAAAGAGGCGGTAGGCAGTGGTTAGAAGTGTTTGAATCCTCGGAGGATGAGGGGAGTTCCTTCCAGGGATTTCCGTCCTCGCCGCCAGTAAGAAAAGAGGCGGGAGGGGGTGAAGGGGGCCCTGGGGGGGAGGTGGATGTCAGGGAACTGCCATCGGAAGGACAGGTGGTGAGAAGGCTTCAGGAGAATAGGAGAGCCTCTTCTTCAGCAGAAGAGGGAACCAGTAGGGGGAGTGGGAGAGCTCCAAAGGAAAGGGAGTCGGAGGGGAGGCTCTGGGATACTTCCAGTGGGAACAGCGAGGAGGTATCAGAACAGCCCTTAAGAACTCCCACCCCCCGCCGGAAACTGTCACGCAGGGAATCCAGGAGGCGCATGTCTGTGAAACAGCTTTTATGTTGGAAACGCTTCCGCAAACGCCCACTGTCAGATTCTACCAGCGACTGAGGGAGCCATGCCCAAGGGCTCCTCTCAAGGCAGAGTTTCACTACACTGAGTGAGCTCTGAGGGATCGAGTTTCAACGCACAAGCAGCTCATTATCCCACCACAATCTTTGACAAAATCTTAGTTTTAGGTTCTAAAAATTCTGTTTCTAATTTCAATTTTTCCACCTGGAATCCATTTTTCTTGTCTAGTTTATAAGCCTCCATTATCTGATGATAATGAAGCCAGTCTCGCACTTTATCTTTTAATTTTTCAAAACTCTGCAATTTCCATTTATCTCCCTCTTGCTCCAAAATTTCCCAGTATTTTGGCCATTTGGACTCCATATTGAGTCTTTTGACAGCTTTTGCTTCCATTGGTGACAATTTTTTAATTTGTCAAGGCCTTTGGTACTTAAGTTTGTATCTATTTCATCTTTTAGTGAGGTGGGGTAGGACTTGTCCTTATTATGTTTCTGGGTGAGCATTTTAGGAATTTTGTATTGTAAAGGTAAAGGGACCCCTGACCATTAGGTCCTGTTGTGAACGACTCTGGGGTTGTGGTGCTCATCTCGCTTCACTGGCCGAGGGAGCCGGCGTACAGCTTCCGGGTCACGTGGCCAGCATGACTAAGCCACTTCTGGTGAAGCAGAGCAGCGCACGGAAACACTGTTTACCTTCCCACCGGAGCGGTACCTATTTATCTACTTGTACTTTGACGTGCTTTCGAACTGCTAGGTTGGCAGGAGCAGGGACCAAGCAACGGGAGCTCACCCGTCGTGGGGATTTGAACCGCCAACCTAGGCTCTGTGGTTTAACCCACAGCGCCACCCACGCCCTAACAATTTTGCATTGTACTCTGTTTTAAATGATCTGCTTTTTCATCCTGCCAGCTTGTATTCTATTATGTTAAGTCACTTGGAGACTTTTTAATGTAAAATGACTATCAAATGAAAGTAATCATAATAAGCAATGCTTCCCTAACTGGTGAGGAAACATGGTGCACGTAAAAACATGAGGGACGTTCTGCCAGCAAGGAGCACTTGAGAGGAGTGGAAACCCAGCTATTAACTCCCAGCTTCCAGAGGTTAGGCCAAAGGATGAGTAGTTTCTCCAGCCGAAATCTCTTGCCAGTGAGCTTTCACACTGCCTGTTGCCAGTTGGTCCACCTCTAGGCCTTGGCCCACCATGTGGGAGTGGAGGGTTCAGGCAGCAGAGATGGATAGAAGCAAGTGGTTGCAAAGTGTGTGGGCTGGGCAAGGTGCCAAAGCCAGGAACAGACAAGTGGGCAAATGCAGAAGGCATCTGGGTAATAGGGATAGTCTGGAAGACATGGAGGACCAAGTGCTTTCTCTAGGCAGTGCATTGTTCAGACTGGAGAACAGCAGTGGACCCCTGCAGGCTATCTAAGCAAAAGTGGAAGGTACCGTAATTTGTTTCCTCCTGAGTTTCTTGTTAGAACAATTCTACCCAGATTCTTCACCTAAGAGGCCTAAGGTGCCTGCTATTCCTTTGTTGGGGGCCTGATTTAAGTGGGTGGACCTATCCACCCGCTGTTCCCTGCAACTGGGCTTCCTGCTTAAATGGGGCCCTCACCTGGTATGTTGGCAGTGTTAGCATGGTTCTTCTGATGGGTACCACAATCACCGTACAGTTAGCACAGGTTTGACTCAAATAACTATCATTAAGAAAAATGAGTCACTTTGCAAATTCTCTAATCATTTGTCCTTTGCGTGTAAAGCAGGTGCCCCCAAATTAAAGAAGAAGAAGAAGTACAGAACATTTTAAATATGATCCCTTACTACAATGCCCCCAAAAATCTACAGTCCTCCAAACATTTTAAATCAACTTATGGTTTACTTTTTTAATTGACTGCCCCATTGATACCCCACTGTGATGCCAAAAGGTCTTTGTGGCTTCTGCTCAAGCCCTCCCCCTCCCAAATTTGTCTATTTTTTTTTAAAAAATGTGTTTTTTCTTTTTCTTTTAACTGACGAGATCTGCAGGCCCCATGCTATAGTTTTCCCACTTCCAGAAAAAAAATGACAACACCCATTTTTACGCTTTGGTGTTGCCCACGTTTACATTTTGGCCACATGCACTTTAAAGGACAATTGGAATTAGAGGCACGTGGGCTATGCCCCCCCCCCTTCTCTGCCTGCCATTATCCTATTTCCAAGTTCCTTCCCTGAATGGCTCTTCCTTCTATAAAGGGCGGTTTCATGCCATGCTCACGAGTGCTACCTCCATCTCCACTTAGCCCAGCATTCTGTGGGTATCACCCGAACGGGTAAACAAAACGAACTGTTTCCTCTTGTCTCCAGGTGAAGTAAAGGCATTACCTGAAATAACCCCTGCACCTATCCCAGGAATCGTCCCCTTCAGCCAAGTGACAAGCCAGCAAACACAAACTCTAACGCCCGTCACACTGCAAGCTGCACCGCAGGTAACTTACCTTACAGCTCTTTTGTCGGGCACGCGGGAGGAAGAAGCCTATTGGCCACTGAACAGAGGAAATGGTGCATTTCAATTTCTGCAACAGTGTGGGAGTTTCCACCTGTGCCTTGGAAGAGCCAGGTGTGGACACATCGAAGCTGAGTTGCCAGAAGTCCCTTGGCTTGGGGGGTTGTAGAACAGAATTCCAAAACTGTCTGTGAAGTTGGCATTTGGTGTGCATTGAGCACTCTGGGCCCCAGGTGTTCTGGGATCAAGAATGCCACATTCTGTCCTATGGGGCTTTGATGCTCTCGAATGGGTTCCTGTTTTCAAAGTGTTCCATCTGGCCAGACTTTGTAGAAATCAAATGCACTCTTCCAGTGTTTACTGGCAGGGATCTGTTTCTTAGCTTGTGCGAAGCGCTGTGGGGCATATGCAATGCAACTCTGGGCCGTGGGTCTGTTCAGGGCCTTACACAGTAAAGAACTTATCGCTGTTAAGGGGAATCTCTTCCTTGTCCTGGAAAACCTGGATTCCAAAGCACATAGGCATTTTGTTCACTGCAAGCTTATATGGAGCAACAATTTTTGTGAAGAAATTGTTCTCGCCCCCAGCCCCCCACCATAATCATCATAGGGGCTAACCATCTCCAAGCCTGAGAAAACTAAGGCGATGCTGAGAGGCCTTTCCACACAATCAGCTTTTTTTTATTGAATCAATGAGCATTTGTTACTGAATTTGATGCACACAGTCCTCCTCCAAGGTTGCATTTTTTGTTGTGGGCATATCACATTTTCCCAGCATTTAATCTGCAGTATTACCAGGGAGTGGGGTGGAGGAATGGAGTTGTGCAAGAGTCAGCTGTTAGGCATTCTGTGCTATTATTAGTGACGCAATTCCCTCCAGCACCAGCACCACCGCTCTGGCACACGTCGTTTTGTAAACGTCTATTTATTTTAGAAAAATCTAATTCCTCCTGGTAGTTGTCCACTCCTTCATTATTCAATGCAAAACATGCCCTCAAGCCTACAAGCCACTTTTCCCTGGGCCATTTTTTGAAATTTAAATTGTTGGTTTTAAATTATCTATATTGTTGTTGTTATTATATTTCGAACAGGTCCCTATGGGTCTTGGGTCCTTATGTACCTCACAGTTTGCAAACAAGAGTTTGTAGCAAACCAGAATTTATTTATTTGTTTTTTAAAAATAAAATACGATAATACTAGTTTTATTCTCAATAGTCATATGCATTTAAAGTTTTAAACATTTTTTTTCAGGGGAAAGTAGATTTCCTTTTCCCCACTTATTACGGCCTCTTGAAGGAAAAGGAAAATATCCTTGAAAAATAATTGAAAAATTCAAAATACCTTGGGCCATTTATAAAAGGATAAAACTGGTCTTCCGCTTTTTTTAATCTTTTGTCCTCCATCGCGCACACATGCAGCAAGACAAGGCAATGCAGTCCTTCCATCTACTATATTGGAATGAGATATCATACTTATTTGCATTGGGACTTGGGGAGCTATCACCTACTTCATAAAATGCAATTGAATCGTGCTTCATTTGATTGTGTGGAAAGGCCTTTAGTGCTGATGTCAGCAGGAGAGATTCAGTGCTCAATCATCTTCTTCTCTGCTCTGGGCATTTGCCACTTAGAGCAAGAGTTCCCAGCCGCTGCACATTTTGTGGATGCTGCAATGTCCACAGAGAGGCAAAAGACTGAGGCAGAGGTATCTGAGACTGAGATGCTTTTCTAGGCAGGAGGCTTTGTATTCAGGTGTGCTTACACCACCCAGCTCTTTTCTAAGATGAGTACAGAGGAGCTCTCCTTCCTTGCTCCTCTTCTCTTCTGAACCCTCTGCAGTGCTGTTTGCAGTGGGTAGCGCTGTGGGTTAAACCACAGAGCCTAGGGCTTGCTGATCAGAAGGTTGGTGGTTCGAATCCCTGCAATGGGGTGAGCTCCCGTTGCTCAGTCCCTGCTCCTGCCAACCTAGCAGTTTGAAAGCACGTCATAGTGCAAGTAGATAAATAGGTAAGGGAGGGAAGGTACCTTCTGGCGGGAAGGTAAACAGCGTTTCCATGCGCTGCTCTGGTTCACCAGAAGCGGCTTAGTCATGCTGGCCACATGACCCGGAAGCTATACGCTGGCTCCCTCGACCAATAAAGCGAGATGAGCGCCGCAACCCCAGAGTCGGCCACGACTGGACCTAATGGTCAGGGTTCCCTTTACCTTTACCTTAAAGCAGCAAGCCGGAGTACTTAAAGCGATTAGATTTATTTATTTATCTTTATTAAATTTCTACATTGCCATTCATCCGAGGATCACAGGGCAGTTTACAATATGAAATCACAAAAATACCTACCGTAGTAACAAAAAGTAAACCCCACCCGCCCCTTTTAAAAGGCCATAGATTGTTTAATTCGCCAAAGGCCTGGGAGAAGAGGAATGTCTTTGCCTGGAACCCAAAGATACATAGCAAAGGTGCTAGGCAATCCTCCCTGGAGACAGCATTCCACAAGCAGGGAGCCACCACAGAAAAGGCCCGTTCTTGTGTTTCTGCCCTCTGGACCTCTTGCGGAGGATGCACACAAAGAAGGGCTTCAGATTATGATCGCAGGGCCTGAGGCGGCTTGTATGCAGAGAGATGTTCCTTGAGGTATTGTGATCCCCAGCCCCTCAAGGCTTTATAGGTCAAAACCAGCATACTGAATTGGGCCTGCAAACTAACTGGCAGCCAGTGCAGTCAGGCCATTAAGCATTATATGCTTAAACCATTTTGCCCCTGAGAGCAACCTGGCCGCTGAATTGTGCACCCGCTGAAGTTCCCGAACTGTCTTCAAAGGCAGACCCACATAAAACATACTGCAGTAATCTAGCCTAGAGGTTACCAGAGCATAGACGACAGTAGTCAGGCTACCCCTGTCCAGATAAGAGCACAGATGGGCCACCAGCCAAAGTTGATAGACGGCACTCCACACCACTGAGGCCACCTGAGCCTTAAGCAACAGCCATGGCCCCAGAAGTACCCCCAAGGTATAACTTTATCAAGAGCAGGCAATTTTCCAGCCAGCCGGTCTAGGGAACCACTCGCTAACAGTGCCTCAGTCTGCAGCTAAGTAGATCTGTAGATAGCAGATCCCAAGATCTGCTACAGAGCTTCATGGGGAGCAAATCCAATATTGCTTGCAGTGAATATTTCCTTGTGGAACATTGCAGGGAGTGTTCTCTTAAGGAAGAACTGTCACACCTACAGGTGGAGCAGCATTCAGTGACTCCGCCAAGGATGTGGTACAACAGTGGCAACTTTCCCCAGGACATATCCCGGGAGAAATAATTGGTGCCAACGCACCCTTAAAATGGCTGCGCTTTACTGTGATTTGCTACAAGGCATTGTGCTTTGGGTGGGTGTGGGGAGGGCAGGGGAGCCAATAAAAGATGCAGCCTAGAGCAATTTGTCAGGGCTGTGAAAATGTCCCCATCTCGCTTGAACGTTGACTTTGCAACCAGCCCCCACCTGAGTGCCACAGAGCTGGGTCTGCCCAGCTGCTGGCACGGGGCACAAAGCCGCACACAGCACAACTCAGGCAGGCGTCTCCTGGCTGGGCTGGGCCTCCTGTGGGCTTGCTAACGTGGCTGCTGCTGCTGCGCTGATGCTGTCTGCAGTGGCGTTGATTTCTTTTTTCCCTTTTCTTTTTTAAATCTTGTTTACTTTTGCAGGTCTTGACTCAGGAAAACTTAGCAACAGTTGTGACAGGCGTTATGGTTCCAGCAGGGGCAGTTACTCAACCTCTTCTTATCCCCATCAGTATTGCAGGTCAAGTGGCAAGTCAGCAGGGGCTGGCTGTGTGGACATTTCCTGCAGCAACGGTTGCTGCCCTCCCAGGACTGACGGCTGCCTCTACTACTGGGGGAATTTTCAAATCACCTATAGCCAATTTGCAAGGTAACAACAGCTTCTTAGAAGGTCTCTCCTTGTGACAGTGACCATTCAGTGCTTGTTCAGAACCAGAAGCCCCCTTGCTCTGCGGAGGCCCAGAAATACTTTGCGTTCTTTAGGGAACGCAGTATTGCTTTAAGAGTAAACAGAAGGTGGAGGAGCAGGGGGTTAATTTAAAAGAACACAATGTGGAAGGGGGGTAGCTTAAAAAGAGCCATTGGCAATATTTCCATTTCCATTATCTTAGAAGGAAGGGCGTGAAGCATGTTTTGCAGCAGGGGCAACCAAAGTCATGCCCTTCCAGATGTCAGTTGACTACAGCTCCCATCATCCTTTCCCATTAGCTATACTGGTAGGGGCTGATGGGAGTTGCAGTGTATGGGCTAGTGCTTTTTTTACTGTATATTAGTGACCATTGCTCTGATCTACACTCTGGAGCATCCCGCTGATGAGTTCATCTGCTAGTTTTAGTTGAGCAAACTAGATAACATTTTCATATCTGTTACCTCTTCTGAAATGAATGAGGGATCCCTCATGGAAGCTGAGGCCTCAATCAAAGCGGCCCCTGGCCAGGTACGCAGCAAATTCAGTAGCAGTCCGTGAGCATGTTCAGTAGATTACAGTGCAGTGTGTCTAGTCAGTTTCAGAGCAGCTGATTCCATGCTTGTCTCCCAACCCCCCAATGTCATTTAAGAGAGGCTGTTGTTACAGTCAGTGGTTTTGTCTATTTATTTAACCAATTTACAGACTGCTTCATAGCTTAAAGCCATCAAAATGGGCAGAATGAAAAGAAATGATCAAACCTGTAATTCTAGCACATAGGGGGCCACCAAAATTATACATTTGGAAAGTTGATTAATATTTGATTTGGTATTGTGATTTGATATGGATAAAATGAGGCTTATTTTGGTTTCTTGTAATTGAAAGCTAATAAAAATTATTATTTTTAAAAAGCCATCCGAATGGCGTACAAGGTAAAAACTGGATAAAACACACAAACACGGGTACTAAAAACAATACAACTGTTTTAGAAAATTATAAGATCAATAACGCAATTTATTCTGAAAGCCTTCTTAAACAAAAACCTCTCCAGTGAGCACCTAAACATCATGATGCTGGGTCCCTGTCTCACTTTGGCTGGTAATTGATTCCAGAGAGCTGAAGCTGCAACACTAAAAGCCTGGTTTCTAGTACAGGCTAGGTGTACCTCTGGACACATGGTGCTCTCAGCAGCGCCCCATCTGATGAGTGCAATTGCCTGCACAGATAAACGGCCAAGGTGGTCTTTTAGATACCCTGGTCCCAAGTTGTATGTATGAGAATAACAATTAATGAGGAGAGGGTACTAAGGCAGGGACGCTTAATGAGGAAAATATGGTCAAGGCAATATTACTTCTGCAGGCACATCTTGTCACCGATGGGCCGTTCACACAGGAGCCTGTGATCTGAAGCCTCTTGGTGGCTGTAGAAGCTATCGATTGTGACAGCTGCTACAGCAGCTGTGGAGCTTCCAGAAAGCCCTGGCTTTATCTTGCAGTAGGGGAGAGCAAGGAAGATTCAGTGATACAGATTTCTGTGTAACACACAAACTTTCATATTCTTAATTTAGATATAATAAAAGATGCTATCGCATCTTTTATCTCAATCCTGTGCAGCTGCAGCAGTAACAGTCTGGATATAAAACACCTGCTCTTTCCTTTAACTTTACAGCTTGCTTGCCTGCTTTACAGCACAATCCTATACGTGCGTACTCAAAAGTAAGCCCACTGTGTTCAATGGGACTTACTTCCAGGTAAGTGTGTATAGGATCGTGGCCTTAGACATAGAGGTGTAACTTCACGGATTGAAGCAACTAGCAATGTGACCGTTTTGATTTACAGGGCAGGAGAAAGAATGGCAAAGCATAGCGACGATATTGAGTGTTCTTGTCTTGCTCCCACAGCTGCCGCAGTGCTGAACACGGCAATACAAGCCCCTTTGCAGCCAGCCCAGCCTCTCCAGGCGCAGCAAACAGTCCAGCCGCGGCCACCAGCCCAAACACAGACTGTGTTCCAGCCTCAGGCTCAGCCAGCCATTTTGCCGCAGCCGGCCGCAGCATCCACACCACCTGTCGCCAAGCCCTTGGAAACGCCAACCCAGATCACAGTTCAGCCAGCAGGATTTGCCTTTAACCCTGGAATAGTAAGGAGCTGAAAGCATCGCGGAAGAGCTAGCTCAGAAGATTGGGGATGGGGGCAGGAGGGACAAGTTGTCAATGGGCCCACAGATCCTTCTGATCTCCTCTGAGGTCTGCAAGGAGCGGGGAGAGGTCAAGTGTAGTTTGGCGCTAAGGCTACCTGTCTTCTGATGTTGACAGAGAGGAAGTTCTTTCATTATATGCTTCCATTGTAAATGCGAGCAGCGACTTTGGGGGGGGGGGTTCCTTTACATACTGAACAAATACCATGGGATTGTATCCAATGGTTTTTTATATTATGATTCTATGTTGTGAACCATCCTGAGATCTACGGGTATAGGGTGGTATACAATCAATCAATCAATCAATCAATCAATCAATCAATAAAGGCTTTGTGTTAGCAGAAAACACTCTCGTGCAAGTTGCTGCAGCATCCAGAGTTGCTTCTGGGTCTTGGGGGAGCCACTGGAACAGTGTGAGTTGTAGTACAGAGGGCTTCAGTGGAGGAGGGTGGGGATTGGTGAAAACTGGTTGCACTACTGTGCCGGGACAGGCACTTTCCACTAGTGCAGGGGTCAGCAACCTAAGGCCCACGAGCCGCCACCGAACTGAGCTGCCCACTCACGCACTGTACTAAACCAGCGCAGGGACTTGCTTCCGCAGCACCGGAAATCGCGTCGACGCAGATGCTGGAAATCGCATCTGCACACTTGCAGACACTGAAAATCGTGGGTGCACTCACGTGCAATCTGACCCACAGAGGGATCTCTGCAGGACCAATCCGGCCAAGGCAAGATAAACCTTGCCGACCCCTGCATTAGTGCAAAGCCATCCTTGGAATCAACCCATGAATCCATGTCGATAATAAAGACTGACCCACCTAGACCAGCGTCCTGGTCTCACAGTGGCCAGCCAGCTGCCTGTCAGCATCTCTGACATAAACTGCCCATCACAACCCGTCTTTGGTCTTAATTCAGAGTGGGTGACTTAATGCATGACTAGCTGCTTCAGCACCCAGAAAACATCTTTGCCCTTGAACAAAGCACATTGGAAATAGTGGTGTAGCAACACTTTAAAGTTGTTTTGTGCTTTCAGTGTGGTAGTACTACTAATGCTACTAATGGATAGGGCAGCTACTCTGGTCAGCCAGCAGGCCAGGGGCTGATTGCAATACAAACAGACCTCTTCATGAATGCGCAGTATTCTTGATAAGGGCTTCATAATAATGGATTGCTTAGACTGGGACATCACATACACAATACTGAAAAAGGAGGGGAGGCAGCTGAGGCAGAGAGATAAGTCTCACTGTGAATGAGAATGCAGAGTAATTCAATCCTTGGCTTCTGTTTTCTCCTGCAGATCAGTGCGGCTTCTCTGGGAGCCCAAACTCAGCTCCTCAGCTCCCTGGCTGCTACACCAGTAATTGCAAACACCATTCCTAGTGTGCAAGGGATAACTGGACAGATCCTGACCAATGCTCAGGGACAAGTAAGTGCCATTTGACTCCAGAACCCAATCAAAGCCACAGTAGACCTGGACCTCTTGCACTACTAAGGGGCACAAGAATGGGTGTTAAGTGACCTTTTTAAAAAAAATACGGTGTTTTCTTAAATGTTTTATTTGTTTATGTAACTTTTAGTTTCACTATTCTTTGATCAAGGCAGCTTACAAGCAGTGAAAAACTGGCAGAAGTGAAAAGGCTGCTGGGGTGGAGTTTTAATTGTTGGTATTCTCTGCTTTTTTTGGGGGGGGTGCTGTGGTCTAAACCACCGAGCCTCTTGGGCTTGCCGATCAGAAGGTCGGCGGTTGGAATCCTTGTGACGGGGTGAGCTCCCATTGCTCGGTCCCAGCTCCTGCCAGCCTAGCAGTTTGAAAGCATGCCAGTGCAAGTATATAAATAGGTACCACTCCGGCGGGAAGGTAAGCGGTGTTTCCGTGCGCTGCTCTGGTTTCTCCAGAAGTGGCTTAGTCATGCTGGCCACATGACCCGGAAAAACTGTCTGCGGACAAACATCAGCTCCCTCAGCCAGTAAAGCGAGATGAGCGCCGCAACCCCAGAGTCGTTCACGACTGGACTTAACTGTCAGGGGTCCTTTACCTTTACCTTTTTATTCTCTGTTTTAAACCACACTGAACTATTTTCGGCTGTGAACACACATTTAAAGCATCACAATAGGAGGGGGAATATGATGTGTAAATATGCACAAGTTTGACTCAGCCCATGAGTAGTTGAAAGTCTCCCTATTCTGCAAACTCTTCCCCCCCTCCTTTTGTTTCTCATAGCACTGTCACTTTTGTCCTGCCGTCCCTCAACCCTGCAAAGGCGAGGGGGAAAGATTTGAGAACCTTTACTCTGCATCCCTAATGCATCTTTCCTTCTCCTCTCTTCCAGGTCATTGGGACTCTTCCGTGGGTGGTGAACCCAGCTGGAATTGCCACAGCCAACGCAGCCCCTGCTACATTGCCGGCACAGAACCTACAGCTGCAGGCAGTGACGCCACAGCTGCTTTTGAATGCCCAAGGCCAGGTCATTGCCACCTTGGCTAGCAGCACCATCCAGACAGCGACAGCGGCAGCTGTTAGAAAACCTAGCACGCCAGAAACTCCAGCAAAGAGTGAGGTGAGCTGCAGCTAGCAAGGACAGCTGATTCTTAGGGGAAACCACTGCAGCAGAAGGATAGCAAGCAGGCATGCATGGGGCACCCATATAAAGGCGGGAGGAAATGAACACATCGGACTGGATCCTAAAAACCACTTACAGGAGTTAAAAAGCCTTTCGGGAGGCTAGGTTATGGTGTGGGTAATTAAATAATGATGCTGGAGATTCTGGTGACCTGTACCCTTGCTGGCTTGGTGGTTGAAATGTATGAAACGACTCCATTGTAAAGTGTCATCTGAGGCAGTACAAATTTCAAGGCACTACGAATAGATGTTTGTGTCAATCTGTGATGACTCATATGTACACGCCAGTCAATGGTGTTAGCCATCACTGGCTGTTTCAGTTATTCATTTATGCAACGTGTGAGCATGAGGCAGGTTCACATAATCTCATCCTGAGTGAGGTTGAAGACAGACATGCCTTTTTTTAGAACCAGTGGGTCACTTTAGCAACACCCTCACTGCATTCGAACTGAGTGTGCCTTTTCTTCGCAAGACCAAGCTCTGGAAAAACAGACTCTACTAGTTTTGCAGCTGAAGGCAGATGTGCATGGCACTGATTGGCTGCTGCCTGTGATGTCACTGAAAAGCACATATCCACCGCCACCCCAAGGTCCCTTGAACAGATTTTCAGTTTTTAAATAATGTTTCTTTTTTAATAATAATAAAAAACCACACCGCTAGGACAGAACAGTAAAAGAAAGATGGTTATACCTCTGGAAACCTGAAGGAAGGGCTGAGTTGATGTTTTGATTTGCCTGACTGCCGTTTCAGTAGTGAGAAGATGCAGGGTTCATCCTGCAGATCAGATACTTGCTGTGACATATGTTTATATCACATCTGCTTTCATTCTAATTTGTCTCAGAGGGGAGAGGGCTTCCAGGTGGAGGAATATAGCTTTTGCTCAAGCAGTATGCATTGGGCAAAATTAGCAAACAACAGGCATATTCGTTTGCATGATTCCGATTGTGTGTTTGATCTTCCTTGAGTCACCAGGACTGCACACAGTCCTTGCTAATTAGGTTTGTTCATCAAGCCATGCCCCACAGCTCATGAAAACCCCCAGTCTCTGATAATAATAAAAAACCACGTTCTTAACGTCACTCTCTTTTGCTGCCTTGCCAGGTCCAGCCAATTCAACCCGCCCCAACTCTGCCACAGCCAACCATAGTCATTGCAAGCCCACCCCCTGCATCCAAGCTAGCTTCTGCTCCTGTCCCCATCACCTGCTCAGAGACTCCGACTGTCAGCCAGCTGGTTTCCAGTAAGCATCTCTGCGGTCCCTTTGGCTTTGGAGGCAGGTGGAGGGGTGGCTGGTAATGGGAAGTGGTTCACGGTCCAGTGCCCAATTTGTGTGGCGAGAAAGCATTGCAAGCCACGAGGCTGAAGCTAGGCCAGTCTGCGTCTGGTCAGTGTCCACCTGGGGACCACAGGGATGTTGCCTTGGGTTCCACGATGCAAGAAAGGTGGGATAGGAATGTAATAAAAATTAAGACACCTGCACAACTCTCTTAGCCTGAAGAAGAGGCTGCTTAGCCTGAAGAGGCCTGTTGTCAGCATTAGCTTTTAGGTGCTGCAACACAGCAGCAGCAGCACCCTTCTCAGGCTCTTCTCCTGGGTTCCTGCTTTGTGGTGTAAGGTGTCCAAGTGTGTGTGTTCCACTCTTCCACCAACTGCAGCATTTGTTGTGTGCTTGGCTGCAGGAGCCGCAACTGCATAGGGTTAGGATTCCCCCATGTACCGTGACAGGGGCATAAATTGCATCTCCTTACTGGTCCTTTTTTCTTTTTTACTTCTTCACTCCCTTTAGAGCCTCAGCCTCCAAACAGCGGAAGCGACGAAGACGGGATCAACCTGGAGGAGATTAGAGAGTTTGCCAAGAACTTCAAGATCCGACGCCTATCTCTGGGTCTAACGCAGACGCAGGTGGGGCAGGCGTTGACTGCTACCGAAGGACCCGCATACAGCCAGTCGGCTATATGCAGGTGAGATGGGTGTTGCCGTTCCCCAGGGCTCCTTCATCCATTACATCTCCACTGAGTCTGTGTGGTTGCCGCACAGTCATGGGATCCAGTATTGGGCATTTGAAATAAATGGTGTACCTGCCTATTTCCCAGTCCCTTTGAATACACCCTTAAAATATAACAGTGGGATCTCAAGGTAATCTGCTTGCAACCCATCAAATAATGGCCAGTCATCAGATGGCCATGTGTCTTGCATTCACCCCAGGAACACTGAGAATGCTGAATCATCCTTTGTTTCCAGCCTCATTGGCTTCCCCCAGCCTTAAAAGTACAGTGGTACCTTGGTTCTCAAACTTAATCCGTTCTGGAAGTCCTTTCCAAAACCAAAGCGTTCCAAACCCAAGGCGCGCTTTCCCATATAAACTAATGCAAAATGGATTAATCCGTTCCAGACTTTTGAAAACAACCCCTAAAACAGCAATTAACATGAATGTTACTATCTAACAAGACCATTGATCCATAAAATGAAAGCATAAAATGAAATGTACTACAGTCACACACACAATCAATCAATCAATCAATCAATCAATCAGCAGCTGATCTGGGTTCCACACAGTCACAAAAACAAAACAAAAAAGCCGCAAAAACTAAAATGCAAAATAAATAGCAAAAACAGACAGACCTCAGCGTAACACTCAAAATGGAAGTGTGGCATTCAAATCGGAGCACACTCAGCTTCCGGAAAAACTTCACACACTTACTTCTGGGTTTGCAGTGTTTGGGTTCCAGGTTGTTTAAGTACCAAGGCGTTTGAGAACCAAGGTACCACTGTATTTGAAAGTATTTAAGAAAAAGAGTTTTCATTTATACGTTATTTATACTGGTTTATTGAATATTTACAGATAAATTGCAAACAAAATAATTAGCAGGATTATTGTAGTAACCTGCAGTTTCATAAGAGTATATATTTAAAGTAGATGAGCAAATTAAATTAATTTGGATATGCAGAAGATATTTAAAAAATTAAGGAACTGCAGAAAGAGGGGAAAGGAAGTCTAACTTTGAAAAGTTAAATTGATTGTAAAACTAATGAAATGTATAAACCTGAAAAGTATTTAAGAATATTTTAAAGGATTTGGGGAGTTGAAAGGTTAAAGTTTATAAAGATTGAATAGGTTAAGAAATGTTAAAAGTCCTTAAAATGAGTTTTATAAGCCTGTAGGTAACTACCAAGGATGCCGCGGTGGGGGTTGCTGCAAGGCTCCCTTAAAACTGATTTACAATGCTGGCTCCTGGGGGTTGAGGGGGCACATAAAAGGGCCTTACCCCTAATAAAAGAGAAACCAAGAAACCAACAAGCAACCCCAGTCAAACCACTAAAAAATAGCCTATGGAACTCAGCTGAGCACACCCAACTTGGAACCATCTTGATGGGAAGTCCCCAAATGGTATTGGCAACCTTGTCAGACCATCAGATGACGATAACAAAATATTTTAACAAAATATTCCCATTTTGAGTTCTGCTCTGGGCTAATGGGTTGGTGCCCCATAATGGAGGGGAAGAGCAGTCTAGCCAGGTACATAGGAAGCTGCCTTCTACTGAGTCAGACCATTTGGCCCACCAAACTCAGTACTGTCTACACGGACTGGCAGGGATGCGGGTGGCGCTGTGGGTTAAACCACAGAGCCTAGGACTTGCTGATCAGAAGGTCGGTGGTTCGAATCCCCGCCACGGAGTGAGCTCCCGTTGCTTGGTCCCTGCTCCTAGCAGTTCGAAAGCACGTCAAAGTGCAAGTAGATAAATAGGTATCGCTCCAGCGGGAAGGTAAACAGTGTTTCCGTGTGCTGCTCTGGTTTGCCAGAAGCGGCTTAGTCATGCTGGCCACATGACCTGGAAGCTGTACGCTGGCTCCCTCGGCCAATAAAGCGAGATGAGCGCCGCAACCCCAGAGTCGGCCACGACTGGACCTAATGGTCAGGGGTCCCTTTACCTTTACACTGACTGGCAGCAGCTCTGCAAGTTTTCAGGCAGGGGACATTCCCAGCCCTACTATTGAGACACCAGAGGGACTCAAGATGGGACCTTTAGCATCTTGCTAACCTTTAGTTCAGGTTTCCGTAGGAACTCTCAGTGCTCCTCAATGGTCCTTTGCTGGCTTTTCAGGTTCGAAAAGTTGGACATCACTCCCAAGAGCGCCCAGAAGCTGAAGCCCGTGCTGGAGAAGTGGCTGAGCGAGGCCGAGCTGCGGAACCAGGAGGGCCAGCAGAACCTGATGGAGTTTGTGGGCGGCGAGCCGTCCAAGAAGCGCAAGCGCCGCACGTCTTTCACGCCGCAGGCCATCGAGGCCCTCAACGCCTACTTTGAGAAGAACGCCCTGCCCACGGGCCAGGAGATTACGGAGATCGCTAAGGAGCTCAACTACGACCGGGAGGTAGTCCGGGTCTGGTTCTGCAACCGGCGACAGACTCTCAAAAACACCAGCAAACTCAACGTCTTCCAGATCCCTTGAAGGCGTCAAGCCTCTTGCGTACCCTGTGCGTTGCTGCTGTGAGCACTTTGTGGTGAATATTTCCCTGCACCTGCTGACCCTTTTGACAGTAAAGACTGGAGCGGAAGGAGTGAGATACGGGGTTTCCTCTGGTTTCAATGTGTCCCGGCCTTTCCCCACCCCTCACATGACCCAAATCGTGTAAATGTCAGCCGTGTCCTTCCTTCCTGAGTGTTGTACTGGAGCTGTGAAGGGTTTTAGGAATACATACGCATTTAGCTTCTTACTGTGTCAGACAAAACATTATCAGGGTTTTGGTTTTCTGAAGGACTTCCTGTGTTTTTTGTTTTTTTAAAAGATAGCGTTAGGGATGGCAGCAGAATAGCACCCACCAGAAATTCCTGTTTCATTTCAAGGAGAATGTGTGAAACCCTATTTCACTTCAACCTATTTTCATGGACACTTTTATCTCTTCATATCTGGTAACAGGCCCAGTTTAACAACATCTACGCAGAATAGTGGCATAATTTATATCTCCTTTTTCTTGTGAATATTATTATTATTATTATACAGAGCACTATTAAACTAAAAGACTTTTTATTCACTGAAGAAAATTATTATTATTATTCCTCTTTAAGACCCCTGGGTCTGCTGCTGTTGTTGCTAACGTTGTTTTAAAAAGTGACAGTTTTGGTGATTGCAGACGGGATTTGCTGAACGGGTTCATATTGGCCCCTCCAAAGTCGTGTTGGGAAGGGAGAGGGAGGCAGGGATCAGGCACTCTTCTCCTGCCCTTGTGTTCTGTGGGAACCACACTTCAGCACTGGGGTGGTGCCAAATGCCAGTAGCATCAAACACAAGTGCCTTTTGGAATTGCAAGGAAACTCTATGCGAAGAACGGCAGACCTTTGTAGAGCATGACTTCCCAAACTGGGACACTTCTAGGCTGTCTAACTTCCTGGGCAGATGATCTTGGTTCTAAATCCTTGTCAAGTGGGATCTGGGCAAAGGGACTGGCTGCGGCTGCCTTGTCTTCCTCTAGCACCACAAGCCCGGCAGCAGAGAAGACGCATAAAAACCAAGGGGTGTGCATGAGGGCTTGTTTGGCATACACAGTGCTCTGCAAAGTATGGTGTCAAATGCCATCTTCCACACAGAAGTGATCATGGTTGTTGGAGTAAGGCTGAATCCTTGATTTGGAATGTGGCTCATACACAAATGATAATACAGTGGTACCTCGGGTTAAGCACTTAATTCGTTCTGGAGGTCCGTTCTTAACCTGAAACTGTTCTTAACCTGAAGCACCACTTTAGCTAATGGGGCCTCCTGCTGCTGCCGCGCTGCCGGAGCACGCTTTCTGTTCTTATCCTGAAGCAAAGTTCTTAACCTGAAGCACTATTTCTGGGTTAGCGGAGTCTGTAACATGAAGCGTATGTAACCTGAGGTACCACTGTAATCAAAACTTTGAAGCAAAGTTAATCTTCACATGTTGGATCACTAATCCCTTTTTTTCTTCCCACCTCCCCCTGAACCAGGATTTTTCAAGATGGTCCTCCTTTGCTCACCTTCCGCTTTTAAAAGTAAAGGGTGGCTTCTTCAATTGCACAATATAAGAAGGGGCTTGTGGGCTGGCTGCACAGGTTTCTCTCCCTCTCTTAGATGAGAGCCTGAATCAGCAAAGGAGACCACTGAGGGCCATCTCCCAGAATGAGGCCCTGCTCATAGCCAGCAGGTTGCATGCTGTGGTTCTGCCAGTGCTGACATTTGTGTTTTGACCATTTGCCAACGTGTGCAGCATTCAGTCTGCATGTGGCAGCTGCGCATGGTTGGCAGGGAATTGATATATGCAGGCATGTCATCAGTCAAGATTTGACCCTGGACCCAGCGCTCATTGACACAGACGCTGGGTTAGAGAATATGCTTTCAAGCATCCCTCGGTCATTCTTCATCCCATCTCAAACGGAAGCAAGGCATTATTCAGTTGTGTCTCCTGGAACTGAACCCGAAACCTGTAGAGCGGGCAAACTAGGAAGATGAATGGGTTGGAGCTAGAGAAGGTGGATTCATTCAGGAAGGGTGCCCAAGGTGTGCACCTTTCCCAAGAACTGGCCCTGCCTCTGAACACCTGGAGCTGCAGGCATGAAAAGCTGTCACAAATATTCCATGCTTGTAAGCTTCCCAGAGGCTTGAATGCTGACAATTGAATGCTAACCCTAACCCTGATCTTATGCTGTATGTTCTGCTTTTCCATTGCCAGGACTGTACTCAGTCCAGTACACGCAGGGGCTGCTTGTGGCGAATAGCTGTGCTTTACATGGGTTGAGGTTGGTAGGATGTGAGAGCCTGTTTTTTCAAAGCACAGTTGTGACCTTGTAACTGAAGAAGAGCTGAAGAACACAAGTGCTACATCCATAGCACACTCTGGAAGCTGTGTTTTTGGAATCTTTCTCTGAATCTCAGTACAGTGGTACCTTGGGTTACATACGCTTCAGGTTACATACGCTTCAGGTTACATACGCTTCAGGTTACAGACTCCGCCAACCCAGAAATAGTGCTTCAGGTTAAGAACTTTGCTTCAGGATGAGAACAGAAAGCGTGCTCTGGCGGCGCGGCAGCAGCGGGAGGCCCCCATTAGCTAAAGTGGTGCTTCAGGTTAAGAACAGTTTCAGGTTAAGAATGGACCTCTGGAACGAATTAAGTACTTAACCCGAGGTACAACTGCATTTGTTCTTCCTAACACACTAGTTCCCCCCCCGCCCCGCCTTTTCTTCCCTGTGGGAAGTGGAGACAAGGCAGCTACAATCAGTAGGTGGCAGCATCAGGCAATAATAGATAACAAGCTGTCAAGATGTACACTGATTCAAGGCTGTAGAAGGAGGTGCCCAATCATTAAAACACTTCCAAAGGAGCAGAGAAACAGGCTAAATTAGCTAGCCCTCTATGGGGGGGGCATTCCTGTGTGCCAATAAAAGGAGGCTTTTCTCTTACTCCCCTGGCAAAGGCTCTCTTGAGGCTGTTCCTCTGAACTCCATTAGCGTGGGGCCAAAGGGAACAGCCATGTCTACTCAGCCCCAAAACTCCACAGGAAGACATTAAACTGGACTTAAACTTGCTGAGACCAATAGCACAGAAGCCAGGCATCCTAGAAGAGGAGGCCTACAGAAGGAAGGTTCATATAGTTGAGAGTAATCTAGGACATAGTAGGAGGAGGCCTGTGGAGGAACAGGCCTGAAATAAAGTGATCTTCTCGCCAGACCAGATGCCTTCTTTGATCCCTTGGTCAGGTGTGGGAAGATACTTTTGTTTTGCATGCCACCCCAATCTGCAAGCAGGGTGAGAATTCACAGGTTCCAGGCACTCACCCAGGGTTCATGTTTCCTTTTGCAGAGGAGGCACAGCGGAGACTGTGGTGACTTTATTAAATATGGTTTAGTTACATATATATGCCTGGAACTGAGCTCCCGTGAGCTCTGGCTGGGGAAAAAGCCCTGATAATAACTAAACTGAATTTGGATGATGCACATTCCTAGATAAGTGGGGTCAAGGTTGTGGATTTAGGTGTACCTTGGCAAATAATTAGTGGTGCAGCAATAAAACTGCTAGTGCATTTGCACAGCTAAGCAGGGTCTGATATGGTTTCAAGTTGGATGAGAGACCAAGTGTTATAATTCCTGCACTGCAGGGGGTTGGCCCAGATGACTTCCAGGATCCCTTCCAACTTTACAATTCTGTTATTCTGATTTAAAAAAATAAACCCCGCAATGAACACCATGGGGCTGTCTTCCCAGTAAATGCGCAAGCAGGTTCAGGCCCTGCGCATCCCGGACTCGGGTCAGCACAACCGCGCTGCACCTCGCCCGCTCCAGCATTTAAAGGGTGCCACCAGGGGGAGCGGGAACCCAACGCGCACGCGCGCACCTAGGCACCCTCCCTCCCTCCATCCCAAGGCGCGCAAGCGCCGAGTAGCCCCGCTCCTCTCACCCACGCTTCTGCGCCGGGCACCCAAATAACCACCTTCGAGGCCCCGCCCCTTTCTGCGACCCGGCCTATGGGTCGAGAGAAGCCTCCTCACTCCCGCCCTGCGATTGGCTGAGGGGAGGAGTGGGCAGGGAGGAGGGCCGTGGTTGGCTGCGGGGCGGGTCGCTTGCCCGGCCGGGCTTCTGCGTGTGTAGCGGAGTTGTCTGCCTTTCTCTCTCTCTCTCTCTCTCTGTCTGTCTCTTTATCTCCCTCCTGCCGCCTCCATGTTGGAGGAGGCCTCGGGGCTGGCGGCGGCGGCGGCGGCGGGAGCGAGCGCGGCTCGGCTGGGCAGCTTCCTCGCGCGCGCGGGTTAGGCGGCGGGGGCGAGCGAGGGCGAGCGAGGGCGGCCGGGCTCCGCCGTGTGGGGCTGAGGGGACGCTTGCCTCACGGGAAAGCGCCGGCTGAGGGAGCTGCTTGGGCTTCTCCCGCGTCCTCGGGCGGCGTGTTTGGCTCCACGTGGGGGCGGCGGCGGCGGCGGCTGTGGGGAGAGAGACCCTCCTCTGGAAGGGGGTCATCGTGAGGCGACACGGAGTAGGCGCGGGTTGTTGTTACCCACAGTCGGGGTCGCTGAGGGGGGTCGAGTTTGGGGGGGGGCCAAGACCTCTCCCTCACTCGCGCTCCCTGAAAGCTGCTTGCCTGCCTCTGTCCTTCCCACGTGAGAAAACGTACCTGGGGGTGGGGGGTCCCTAGCAGCCCAAAGGGGTTCAGGCGGGGGGGGGGGTGCTAAGCAGGGCTGCCCCCCACCCCTCAAGAAGATGCGTGTTTGGCCGTTGGGGTTCCCCTCCACGTGGCCGGTGTTCGTCTGAAGGGGAGGCTCTCTGTGGGATAGGTAATGGTGCCTGGAAAGCTGCCCGGGGCCATCCTGGCGTGCATGTGAGTCTTCCTGGAGGAGCCCCCCCCCCCCACTTTCTCTCTCTGCCCGAGGCTAGTCAGCCCCCCAAGGTGCTGTGCAAAGATGGCTTGGGCTCTGAAGCTGCCCCTCGCGGATGAAGTTATAGAGTCCGGCCTGGTTCAGGACTTCGATGCCAGCCTCTCCGGAATTGGCCAGGAGCTGGGCGCTGGTGCCTACAGCATGAGGTAAGGAAGGGAAATTGCTCTGACTTTTTTTGAAGGATATCCATCTGATTGATTGAGCTCCTCGAAAGTTCTGAAATATTTATTTGGGAAGGCTGAACTGGCATGTGTCACTTTTTGCCTCTGTGTCTGGTGCCTGGAGTGTAATTGAACCAAATGGCATCTCATGTTACTTTTGGTCCAGTATCCTATGAGCCGCTGCTTCCTGCTTGCACCATGTGATGTCCTTTTGTCAGGAGGGTGTATTATGAAAATACTGTATGTTGTCATGTCTTCCTCTAAAATTGTGGGGGGACATTAATCTGTTATGCAGGCTACACATCCCCATAACTTGCTGTAGCTTGCCGAATGAAAGTGGGGTTCACAAAACAAGCAGTTTTACCAAGTTGTAAAATAGATAAATCCATAGATTGTAAGACTGTCATAATAAGCTGGACATGTGTCAATCCCATAGCAAGGTTAAGCTTGATCTTGAGTTGATCATACTTTTATCCTGAATAGTTTGATTCCTAACATGTTGCTCTTGCATTAATCAGTACTGCAAGAATTAAAACTTGGTAATGAACATCAAATTTGCACCTTATTTAGAGTGATTATCTTGTACAGCTTGCCCAGGATTTTTCTTCATAGCAATAGGATTGTTTAAAACAAGTGCTTTTTAAGGAAACTGTAAAGTAGAGCCTACTATTACTTCCCAAAGTAACTGTTCACATTCATGTCATCAAAATGTAACTTTCTTGCTTTCACTGCATAACTTGTTGGACACCTAGTTGGATTTCAGAATGCATCTAACCATACTGTATTGATGGCCGACTTTATGAATCTGACTTCCACAATTTTTCTTTCTTGCGAGTAAGATGCAGCCATTCAGGCTGCCATCTTGGATAGACTGCTTCATAAAAGGAAGGATAGGGCAGATCACATGTTTTTGTGTTGGTCACCTGCTGCTATTTGATAATGGATGGAGGAAGTAGACATAGACATCATAGGAACACTGCTGGATCAGATGAAAGGCCTATCTAGTTGAACATGGTGTCATCACAGCGGCCAGCCAGATGCCTCTGGTAAACCCATGAGCAGCACCTGAGGGAAATGGTAATCTGTTTGAAATCGGCAGCTGCTGGTACTGGAGGCAAACCTCTTAATACTGGAGCTAAAAAACCATAATGACTATAATAATAATAATAATAATAATAAATTTTATTTATACCCCGCCCTCCCCAGCCAAGACTGGGCTCAGGGCGGCTAACACCAAATATAAAAGCAATTGATTAGAATACAGCTTAAAAAACAAAATTAAAACAAAACATTAAAACATTAAAATGCAGACTCATTTCAGTGGAACTCAATCAAAAACTTTTTGGGGGATAAAAACGTCAAGTCTTCACCAAGGCTAACTATCCAGACTGGTCCTACATGGGCCAGAAAAAAGCCAGGGAAGTCCCCAAATAGGAGTTCCAACACAGAAGGAGAAAGGAAAAAAGAAAGAGAGGGAAGGAATCAGATTGATTCCAAGCCAAAGGCCAGGCGGAAAGAAATCAGATCCTGCAGGGCCCTGGTCTCATGAGACACAGCGTTCCACCAGGCCGGACCAGTGTTGAAAAGGCCCTGGCCCTGGTTGAGGCCAATCTGACTTCCTTAGGGCCAGGACCTCTAGAGTGTTGCTATTTATGGACCTTGAGGTCCTCCGTGAGGCATACCGGGAGATATGACTAGTAGACATTGATAGACTTATCCTTCGTGATCTCCTTTTAAAGCTATCCAGTGTAGTGGCCACCACTGTATTTTATGATAGCAAATGCCACAGTTTAGTTAGTTTCCACGTGAATAAATCTGTCCTCGCATCTGTCTTGAAATCAAGTGTCCCCAACTTCTATTATTATGAGAGAAGTCCTGCCTATCCACTTTCCTTATGCCATGCATAATTTTAAACACTCCTATAATGTTCTTGATACCCTCTCACTTGCTTTTTTTCTGAACTAAAAATTATCTCCAAACATTACAACCTTCCTTCCCTGGGAGAGTCCCTCCATCCCTTGGGTTGTTTTTTTTTTTTTGCATTTTTTGAGTTCTGTACACTAGTGCCCTGGATCTGCTGTTCAGTGAGAATGAATCCAATGCCACTTTTATGTGGTGTACAGACCAAGGATTATTGAAGCTTTAAGCTTGTTTTCAATAACTACCTCTGTGTGGGTGGGAAGAAGTAGTCAGGTGTAGCTATTAGATGTAAGGGCAGCTGCCCTCATTCTAACTGAGCACATTTGGGACTTTCCTGAAGTGCTTTTTTTACTGGGGTCCATTAGTGTACCAAGAGAATTGAGTCCCCAAAGCCCACACATGGTGAAGGCTGCTTTTTAGATTCCCCGGAAGCTAAGTACCATAAGACGCACCTAGTTTTTGGAGGAGGAAAACAAGAAAAAAAAATATTCTGAATCTCAGAAGCCAGAACAACAAGAGGGATCGCTGCGCAGCGAAAGCAGCAATCCCTCTTGCTGTTCTGGGATAGCTGCGCAGCCTGCATTCGCTCCATAAGACGCACACACATTTCCCCTTACTTTTTAGGAGGGAAAAAGTGAGTCTATAAAGTGAGCAAAAAATACGGTAATTCATGTCCTGTGTCTGCCTTATGCGATTCCTCTTGTTCAGTCACTCTAGATGCAGAACTACCTCCCCTCAGCGGAGTATGCTCTGATAGTTAGCTACATAGAAACAGGGGGTGATCTTCACAATCTGCATCTGATTGATTGATTGATTGATGTCAGCAATTTTAGAATGGTTACATGTATGCTGGCTTAACTTCAGAAATAAAGCTGCCTCATAGGTTGGGTAGGTATACTTTTACAGCTCTTTCCTGACTGCTGCTTACTGAAGGAGGCAGAATACGGAAACTGCTTTACTGAAAATGTCTTTAAAAACGCCTTCTGATACTAAGTCTGTTCAAACATAATGGGCCAGATTCAGCTAATTAGTCCCACTAGCGGAAGCCTGCACAACAGCTTCTGCTAGTTCAACGGGGCTTCCCCCCCCCCTCCGCTTGCTCCCTGAAGTTGGCTCAGAGGGGGAGAAGACAACCCCTAGAGCAGTCTTTCTCAACCTTAGGTTCCCAGATGCTGTTGGACTACCACTCCCATCATTCCTGATTGCTGCCCCTACTGGCTATGAATGATGGGATCATTCCATCAACATCTGGGAACCCAAGGTTGAGAAAGGCTACCCTAGAGCAGCACATGGGGTGAGAAGGGAGAATGTTTCAGTGCAATTGATTGCACTGACAGAACATCTGCCTCAGTGTGGTGTTGAATTCCTCCCATTTTGGTCCTGGGTTCCAAGAAGGAGCCCTGAGGCGTCCTTAACTCAGACACTGTCTCTTCCCTGTTGAGCAGTGGTTCCAGACTTCCAATCATGATTTAGTGTCAAACCACCATTTGCCTCTTTGAATTAACAGCCAGGCTAAGGTCTGTGCTTGCTACAAGCCCGGATCCCAGAACATAGTCAAATGCTAGCTTCCAGAAAGTTGCTGCTAAGCCATATTTTGAAGTCCAAGACTGGAGAGTGTAGGGGTAGATGAGGCAGTGTGTGAGCCTGAGGCTTATCAAGGATTGCTTCCGTGAAAGGAAACCATGGTTTGGCATTATTTGACTCAGGGGGTCTTTCGACACACACATTGATTACAGTATGCTGTCACATTGTAAGGGTGGTGTTGTGATGAATCCTTAATGTGAACTGGGCAAGCCAAATCTTTCTGAAAGTTACTGCTCTGGTTTAGTTTCAGCAGAAAGCTAAGTAAGTGTTCAGATTCTCTTCCATCTTTGTTGGGGATGAGGAGCAATCAACTTTTCAGCTGATTGTTTTGGCGAGGATTAATTTTTTGCATACCGTTGAAATTGCATAGATCAGTTGGCTGATGGGTAGACAATTCTATCCCATAACATGGGGTTACACTAGACAGCTTTTGGGTTCTTTCCAGTGCTGATCTTCAGTGACATAGGCACTTTTATTTAGATTTGCCCAAAGGAGAAAGAAACATTGTAGAAAGGAAATTAAAAATAACAACACTGTGAGCACTAATTTCCCGATGTGACATTTCCTCTTGGTGATGCTGATGCAATCATATAATCCAGCGGTACAACGCAATTAATTGTGTTGCTTTACCTGCTGACACACTCAGGAGGGACTGAGCCTTGAAGAACCTGGAATTTCACTTACAGCACAGTTACTGTTTCTAAAGGTACATTGGCAGGTTGTGTGCTTTTGGTCATGCCATCTGCCACTTGGTAATTATTCCTTAAAATCAGGCATTTTGGAGTTTGCTTTTATTAACTGAGTAATAAAAGAGGTGAAAGCCCAGGGACTAGCTTTCAGTAACTTAGCACTTAATGAATTCTGGAAATCTGCTTGTGACTCTTGAGTTGTTGTTAAAAGTGATGCTTGAGGTAGTAAAATTAGAATTTGTGTGGATGTAGGAGTACTGTATTGTACATATGTGGAGGTGGCTGAAACTACTCCAGCTGCCTTCAAAAGTCTGCACTGTATCATTACTGCTTTTCTTTTTCTGGCATGGGTGGCAGGGAAGCATTTCTGTTTGCTCCCCCCCCCCCCAAAAAAAAAAAAAACTTGCAAAATGACCTTGTGAAATGACTTTCTCCTTGTACCTATGACAGCCCAACTATGCAGTCCATGAAAGTAGACAAATTGGTGTGTGTGTGAATATTAGATGGGTTGAATGACATTCCCCTGTAGAAACATTAAGATATACAACACTTTGGTTTTCTGCACTCTCGGAACAGTGAAAAACAGAACTATTTCTCAAATGCTGCCTGTATTCCTTTTGCAAATGATGTATGCTATTTATCAGTTGTTTGTGCAATCTGCTGTGCTTCTTAAGAAAAATGTTCTCTATTCTGAGGGTTGTTCCCTGTTTTGCACAACACTTGTGCAAGCTGCCTTTTAACAGCGATTCATTCTGCGTGCTGTGATGAAGACTGAGGAGCTTGACACAAAGTGAATTTTGTGGTTGTCTGTAGAATGAGTCATGTGTTGGGTTTTCTTAAGGGCACAAATGCCTGACAGGTTTGCATTTGGGGCTTTGTTTTGCTGGAAGAAAGCAATACATTTCTGTAATGTACAATCTGTTAATCTAGGTGGTTTTGAGTCTTAAAAGGGGCAATAGGTGACATTGAACATATAAATACTAGCATCTTCATGGTAGTTATCTACACTCTCTCCCCTTTATCTGCATTTTACTGCATGTTCTGGGATTACATTGTGCCCCATTTAATGCCAATCTCCTTGTGTAAGAACATAAAAGCCCTTCTAGATACATTTATCTTTCAACACACCCTGGTTATGAAACACTTTGCCTGGGAGATTTGTCTGGCACCCTCTTCAATGATCTTTCGTTGTCTCTTTACTCATCTTTTTCTGCAGGCATTTGTTAATCTGGCTGGCTAGTGTTCTTGTGCTTAACTACTGCTGCCCTCTACTCTTTGAAGTTTTAATTTTCTTCCTTTCCTTAGACTTTGGGTACTGCAATGAAATGTTGCAGTTTGAAATGATTCTGTTGAGTGTTCTACCCACTTAATTCCACCCCCACCCCCACTTGTCATTTCCCTCCCCCTCTCACTCAGCACTGAGTTGTTGCACCATTTTGGATTTTTCCACCCCATTTTCAGGGGTGTCTGCAAACCTCAGGGTTATCCTGCATCTCCTTGCCTTTCTCTTGTGCATCAGTTGTGCTGTTTTGGCTTCAGCTCAATGAGCACTGGAAGACCAAATCATTATTAGAATAAAATATATCTGCCTAAGTGGGGGTATAAAGTCCATGTAATCCAGCATTTGAGAGCCAGTGTGGTGTAGTGGTTAAGAGCGGTAGTCTTGTAATCTGGGGAACCGGGTTCGCATCTTCGCTCCTCCACATGCAGCTGCTGGGTGACCTTGGGCTAGTCACACTTCTTTGAAGTCTCTCAGCCCCACTCACCTCACAGAGTGTTTATTGTGGGGGAGGAAGGGAAAGGAGAATGTTAGCCGCTTTGAGACTCCTTTGGGTAGTGATAAAGCGGGATATCAAATCCAAACTCTTCTCTTCTTCTTCTTCATTCCATTTTCCTCAGACGCCATCCAGTTGCTTCATGCCCTTTTTGTGGGTTTCCCAGATGTAACAGCCATTCCCTTCTCTTCCTCCCCGCTCCCCTCTTCAGCTCTGCTACAGTGGCTCCCATGCAAGCAATCATAACAAGAGAAATTGAGAAATCAGGGGTGTAGAAGGGAATCTGACGAGTACACCAGAGGTCATTCTATGGCAAATGTCTTGCAGCATGGACAGGACCTCAAATTAAGAGCATCAGGTTGGAGCTTTATTGATTAAACAAATGCCTAAACCATTTCACAGCATAAAGGCATTGAGGCGGCCTGTGTACACATTAAAAACAGACTAAAACGCAAGCTTTATAAACGACAAAATTATACATACAAACAACATCAGATACAAAATGGATATTCTATAGATTACTAGGTTACACTCAGTGAAAGCCTTCCTAAACAAAAATGTCTTCAGGTAGGCACCTAAACAGGATTGCGCCAGGCACCTATCTGATTTCAGCTGTTAATTGATTCCACAGAGCTAGATCTCTATGTCTAACATTGCTCCATGTGCTCCTGATGTAGTTTGAATTGATTGTTCTGTGTAATTGAGCGTTTTGCTCTGGGGCTCATTGCCCTGTGGATATGACATGTTGTGAGTCTGTCCTATATATATTTATCTCTAGGGCAGGGGTTGCCAGACTCCTGGCTCAGGGCCAGAATGTGTTTCTTCAGACCTCTCAGTTCAATCTGTGGGACTTTCCCCCAGGCCACACTACTCACTAGTCCTGCTATGCACCTTCTTTCAAGTGATTTTTCCTAACTGGAATGGCTCATTGAACTGTGATAATGCATTTTGCTTGCCTAGGTAAAGGGGTGAAATGTCTGACTTCATTTGCTGAAATGTAGCCTATTGTATAAAGGTGAGTCACATTCAGAACGCTACCTACTGCTCACCATTGGTATTCATCCTCTCCCCCCTCCCACAACTCACAAAGAATTTGTGACCCTCAGGTTGAAAATGTTTCCCTTCTCTTTTACTAGGGGACAGATGTGTGGGTGGTCCTGTTTCGCCTCTTGTTCCCTTCTTATTCTGGCTTTAAATTTTGTGTATTGGGGACAGGCAGTTGTATGGTGGTGGAAGATCAGATAAGTTTGCGGTGATAGCAAGCAGAAAAGAGAGGTGACTAGATACTGTGAAGAACAGGCAGGCTATTATAAAAAGTGTACAAGCGCCTTCCTCTGAAAAACTATCTGCCTTGTGCTGGTGTTTGAAAAACGAGGAATTATGAGAGGTTAAAACATGGTGCTTTCTTTAAAAAATCAAAGCAGAGAATCTTGATTCCTGCATTTGATATCTGAACCTGAGCAAACCCCTCTGTGCAGAATCTCTGTAAAAGATTCAGAAAAGTATGGGAGTACTGAAGGTCTTCTAACTTCTTCTGGTCACAAACCGGATATGGTGACAGGCAGAATTCCAGTGTGAAGAAATGGGTAGTTCAATGCTCTGGCCTCAATGAGGCTAGAGTTAACTGTGTTAGGGTCAAAGGGCCTTCTTTAATAAGTAATTTCCACTGAGGGTGCTAATTCTGGGTGTTGGATTGCAGGGGGTGGTGGTTGTTTTGAGCTGCTTAACTTGGTTTCCTTTATCATCTTACCTACAAATGGTTAACCTTTTTATTACACATGGGTGACATGGGAAGCTGACCTTATGGGAATTGTATAGAACTGAACCACAGTAGTACTGATAACTTAAAACTGCTTTATTTCCTAGCTTAGGTGCTCTTATCACAGTTCTGTTTTTAAAAAGCCTATTCCTACTAACTTGGTTGTTAAGAGTCTCTTTGTTGAGTTGTCATCTCTGTGTGGATTTACTGGTATTCTTAATCTAGTACCAAGGTCATTTTCGTAACTTGAAGTTAGGCTTACACATGAACATATGAAAGCTAGTAGCACACCTAAGAGGAGAGAAAAACACCCAGCTAGTTCTTTTTCAACGTAAAGGAACATCCTCGTGTGCTTCCCTGGAGCCATATTTACTATAGACAACCAATCTAGTGACTGAGGTTGGTTTTTTTTGTGTGTGTGTGTGTGTACCATAAGAGATTGCTCAACAGTTACAGTGCTAGATCAGGCTTCTGAGTCATGTCCATTGGGTTCACGACTGCCTTGATGGTGCTTCTAACAGGAATCAGGTCTGCACTCCTCTCCGCTTTCAGGCCGAGGGAGCCAATGTTTGACCACAGAGAGCTTTTCTGGGTCATGTGGCCAGCATGACTAAACTACTTCTGGTGTAACGGATCTGGATCGAAAATAACAGGTCGCCAGTCATTTTTTTGTGACTCAGGAGCACCACCCAGTGACACAAGTTGAGATTTCCAGTTGCTTTGTGACTCCTGCCACACCCTAATAAAGGTGAAATAGCAACTGTTTATGTACACTCCAAAGCTGATAGAATTTGAAGGTAGCCGTGTATATTGTTTCTATATGGATAACTGAAGTAATCCCACATTTGTCTTCAAATTAAGCATTGTGGTATGCTGTGTTGGAACTGGCTGTTTTGTGACTTCATTTAGGAAACACAGTTGGAATTAAGTATTCACCAGCTGAATTTGCAAGCCTCTGATATCATAGCATTGCCCACTTCCAATTATGATCTGCTGCTAATAGACATGCTAATCTTCTGGAACAGAGCATTTTAACCAGATGCTGGATTTGAATAGTTATGTAAGCCCCAGACAAGATTGCTGTTGGTTCTGTAGTCATTGTTCGTGCATTGGAGCTGCCTTCCTCAAAATAATGTTATTGAGGCACAGAAAAAATTAGCTATAAGGAAAAGGGGGGTATTGCTGTCTTAAATGGAAAGTTTTAATCTAATGTAAAACCAGTGTTCCTTCTCCAGTGTTTGGTCTGTTTCTGACATCTGGGAGCTCTCCCTTTTGATAACTGCTGAGGTAGAAAAATACCGTGGATCAAAAATAATTTTTTGTTCCTCTGTATTGCATTGCCTTGTAGAAACCTTAAACAGTATATTCTGCTTGCAAATTGTGGGCAAAATTTGGTGTGGCAAGCAAAACTGGCAGCCTGATATACCAAATGTTTGTTGTTTACTCACCAACTCAGAACATAATATCCCACCATAAACTGCCAAAATCATTGGGCATAAATTAAAATAACTTCCCCTGGGGTTAATACATTCTGGTAGTTGGTGCTAGCCCAGGCTTGAGGGGGTTATTGAACCACCACCCCTAATTTCTCTTATCATGTCCTCAGCACTAGACAAGGAAGACTCAAGGCTGTATTTTGGCCCTTGCTGCTCAGATTCCTATGGAAAATCTCAGAAGTGGCTTGGTGCTGAAATGATAGGGACATTGGGCGGTATGCTTAGATGAGTGGGACCTACTGATGGACTAGAAGCAAGGGTCTTGAACTGCTTGTAAGTTGATTCAAGGCAACATTTTTTTCAATGACTGCCTTATTTATTAAAAAATTGTCCAGTAGCACCTTAAAGCTTATACCCAGAAAGCTTATACCCAGAACAAACTTAGTTGGTCTCAAAGGTGCTATTGGACAATTTTTAAATTTTTTATTTATTTCGACTGTGTCAAACCAACACTGCTACCTACCTAAATCTGCCTTTTTTATGTTCCTGAATACTTTCCCTACCAGCCCACGGACTAATTGTACTAGATGTACCTTGGTTGTTCTGACGTCTGCATTTGTGCAAGCATGTTTTTAAAGCTAACATTCATGTCATATTTTGGATGTGCTGTAGGTAGAGATAGAGTCAAGTTGTTTATGAATGGAGCCCATCCCTCTCCTGCCTTGAAAACAATTCTGTATCAGCTTCTTGTCTTCACCTGTAGTCTCCCTGCTGCCCATATTGACCCACTTTTTTGGTGAACCATGGAGAGTGTTGGAGAAACACCAACACACCACCTTGATGACTACCTCCACATGTTCTCTGGTGGCCTTGAATGGCATGGAAAGGAAAGCAATTCAGTGCTCTGGTTATGGCACATGCCATTTGTCCTGCAGTAAGATGATACATATCCATTACTTCTGGTGGAAGCAGGAGCATTTGTGTGTCAAGCTCCCCAGAGTCCAGTATTTTTCTCAAGCCTCCTGACTGCAAGACCATTTTATTTAGTCTGTGTTTTGGCAACTGAGCTTATTCATAGGAATGTTGGTTTCTTAACCTGTTTGTGTGTTAGTAGGTATACAGGTCACTTACACGGAAAAATACGGTAATTCTACACACACTTACTCTAGGAGTAAGTACAGTGGTACCTCATGTTACATACTTAATCTGTTCTGGAGATACCTTCATAACAGGAAACTGCTCGTAACATGAGGTGCGCTTTCGCTAATGGCGCCTGCCGCTGCTGCCGTGCCGCCGGAGCGCAACTTCCGCACGCATCCTGGGGCAAAGTTCGCAACAAGGGGCATCTAATTCCGGGTTAGCGGAGCACATAACCCGAAGCATTCATAAGGGGGATAGTACGTAACACGAGGTACCACTGTATCTCTGAACTTCATGTATAGATCAGTTACCTGATGAACAGCTAATTGGGGTAATAGACTTTGGTTTTGATGACATGGGACCTGATAGAGTAGGGATTGGGAAGCTTTTTGGCTCCAGGGGCCAGATCCCTATTGGGGTTGGCTCTGCAGGCCCAATTTCACAGGTGGGCGGGCAGGCAGCTACTTGTCAATTGCATGACATCATTTTGATGGCATATGATTGGTAGGTGAGCAGGGCTGCTCACCTTACAAAATCTCTCACATTGGAAGTCTTCCCACACTTCCCCTTAACACTTAAATGTTGGAGGAACATGGGAGACTTGCAAAAGTGCTTTAACAGTGTGTCTTAAAGCTGCAAAGCACCTTTTGAAGTAGTCTCCACCCCACAGTTTGTTTGAGAGAAGCCTTTTCATGATGCTGATTTAGGGTGTTGGTGTGCATCACCTCCAACTTGTGTTTGGCAGTGAATCCAAAATGTGTATCAAAGGTAGCTGTTATGTGGCATATAGGTGTATTTCTCTGGTCCTCTGCTAACTCCATTATTCACAAAGATCTGTAAGGTAAAAATTACAGTTCTGCTATGTTTTGGTTCATGCTGTCCAATATAAATTCAGCTACATCCAATAATAAGCATCTTGCTTCATGACTTGAAGACTCTCAGATTATGTGTGTGTTGGATTTATCACTACATTCTTTTAAGAGTCAATATTCCATTTCAAAATAGCATCCCTCCTAAGTTTGTAAGAGCTGATGGGTCTTATTCTCACTGCTTTACAGGAGTTTGGGGTGGGGTACAGATGGCAGCCAGGGTTCAATCCACCAAGGCCTGCATGAGTAGTGCATCGTCAACTGTGGGATGTCAGAGATCCTTGAAAAAAGGTTTCTGGGACCCTGTCATTAGAAATTGGGGCATGGTGTGTGTGTCTGCTAGTCTAGTTCTTCCCTGTAGGATGGTAAGGGGGGTATGTGAGAGATTTAGAGACAGTGCATCTTGGGCATGGTGTGCTCAAAGTCTTTTAAACCAGGACCAAGATACTGGAAACAGTGGCCTTCAATGGGTCTTAATACAAAAAACCCTTCATTCCTACAAGAAGCAATTGCAATATTAGGTCTTTCTAATGATAAACTTGGGACGCGGGTGGTGCTATGGGTTAAACCACAAAGCCTAGGACTTGCCAATCAGAAGGTTGGCAGTTCGAATCCCCGTGACGGGGTGAGCTCCCATTGCTTGGTCCCAGCTCCTGCCCACCTAGCCGTTCGAAAGCACGTCAAAGCTCAAGTAGATAAATAGGTACCGCTCCGGCGGGAAGGTAAATGGCGTTTCCGTGCACTGCTCTGGTTTGCCAGAAGTGGCTTAGTCATGCTGGCCACATGACCTGGAAGCTGTACGCCGGCTCCCTCGGCCAATAAAGCGAGATGAACGCCGCAACCCCAAAGTGGTCCACGACTGGACCTAATGGTCAGGGGTCCCTTTACCTTTACTAATGATAAACTTAAAGCAACCTTTCTCATTTTTCATCATTCACCTCATCAAACATATGTTGTCTGGGTCAAGAAAATAGTGAATGTGAAGGTTACCAATGAGGGGTGTATCCCACAGCTGTGTGTACTTTAGTCTCACAAGGCTATTGGGAGAGGCAGGCCCTGAATTCTAACCCATTTGACTTTTTTCTCACCATCCTGCCCTCTCCAAACCTCTCAGTGGTGTGAAGTGTCCGAGTAGTGCAACTTGGGTTTGGATGCTGGTCGCAGGCTTGTTAGAGAAATGGGAATATTACTTCATCACTGTTTCCCTAGAAGTCTTTGCACTAAGTTAAACTGAAGCAAGTAGGAAAAACCACTGGGCCGGTAAGATACAATCTAAGTCAAATCCCTTATGAATACACAGTGGAAGTGAGGAACAGGTTTAAGGATTTAGATTTGGTGGACAGAGTGCCTGAAGAACTATGGATGGAGGCTCGTAACATTATACAGGAGGCAGCAACGAAAACCATCCCAATGAAAAGGAAATGCAAGAAAGCAAAGTGGCTGTCCAATGAGGCCTTACAAATAGTGGGGGAGAGAAGGCAAGCAAAATGCAAGGGAGATAGTGAAAGATACAGGAAATTGAATGTAGATTTCCAAAGAATAGCAAGGAGAGACAAGAAGACCTTCTTAAACAAGCAATGCAAAGAAATAGAGGAAAGCAATAGAATGGGAAGAACCAGAGATCTGTTCAAGAAAATTGGAGATATGAAAGGAACATTTCGTACAAAGATTTCCATAATAAAGGACAAAAGTGGAAAGGACCTAACAGAAGCAGAAGACATCAAGAAGAGGTGGCAAGAATACACAGAGGAATTATACCAGAAAGAAATGGATGTCTCATATACCCCAGGTAGTGTGGTTGCTGACCTTGAGCCAGACATCCTGGAGAGTGAAGTCAAATGGGCCTTAGAAAGCACTGCAAATAACAAGGCCAGTGGAAGTGATGGTATTCCAGCTGAACTATTTAAAATTTTAAAAGATGATGCTGTTAAGGTGCTACACTCAATATGCCAGCAAGTTTGGAAAACTCAGCAGTGGCCAGAAGATTGGAGAAGATCAGTCTACATCCCAATCCCAAAGAAGGGCAGTGCCAAAGAATGCTCCAACTACCGCACAATTGCACTCATTTCACACGCTAGCAAGGTTATGCTTAAAATTCTACAAGGCAGGCTTAAGCAGTATGTGGACCGAGAACTCCCAGAAGTGCAAGCTGGATTTCGAAGGGGCAGAGGAACCAGAGACCAAATTGTAAATATGCGCTGGATTATGGAGAAAGCTAGAGAGTTCCAGAAAGACATTTACTTCTGCTTCATTGACTATGCAAAAGCCTTTGACTATGTCAATCACAGCAAACTATGGCAAGTTCTTAAAGAAATGGGAGCGCCTGATCACCTCATCTGTCTCCTGAGAAATCTCTATGTGGGACAAGAAGCTACAGTTAGAACTGGATATGGAACAACTGATTGGTTCAAAATCGGGAAAGGAGTACGACAAGGCTGCATTTTGTCTTCCTGCTTATTTAACTTATATGCAGAATTCATCATGCGAAAGACTGGGCTGGATGAATCCCTAGCCGGAATTAAGATTGCCGGAAGAAATATCAACAACCTCAGATATGCAGATGACAAAACCTTGATGGCAGAAAGTGAGGAGGAATTAAAGAACCTTTTATTGAGGGTGAAAGAGGAGAGTGCAAAATATGGTCTGAAGCTCAACATCAAAAAACCGAAGATCATGGCCACTGGTCCCATCACCTCCTGGCAAATAGAAGGGGAAGAAATGGAGGCAGTGAGAGATTTTACGTTCTTGGGCTCCATGATCACTGCAGATGGTGACAGCAGCCACAAAATTAAAAGACGCCTGCTTCTTGGGAGAAGGGCAATGACAGGCCTAGACAGCATCTTGAGAAGTAGAGACATCACCTTGCCAACAAAGGTTCGTATAGTTAAAGCCATGGTTTTCCCAGTAGTGATGTATGGAAGTGAGAGCTGGACCATAAAGAAGGCTGATCGCCGAAGAATTGATGCTTTTGAATTATGGTGCTGGAGGAGACTCTTGAGAGTCCCATGGACTGCAAGATCCAATTTCTCCATTCTGAAGGAAATCAGCCCTGAGTGCTCACTGGAAGGACAGATCCTGAAGCTGAGGCTCCAGTACTTTGGCCACCTCATGAGAAGAGAAGACTCCCTGGAAAAGACCCTGATGTTGGGAAAAATTGAGGGCACAAGGAGAAAGGGGCAACAGAGGACGAGATGGTTGGACAGTGTTTTCGAGGTTACCAGCATGAGTCTGACCAAACTGCGGGAGGCAGTGGAGGACAGAAGTGCCTGGCGTTCTCTGGTCCATGGGGTCACGAAGAGTCGGACACGACTAAATGACTAAACAACAACCAACCCAATCTGCACTTAATCTGTTACCAGTTTGCTGTACATGTAATTCATGGGCATATTTGCCCATGCAACTTCTCCCGAGTACAAATTTTCCATCTGTCTATACATATACAAGTAGGGACGCAGGTGGCGCTGTGGGTTAAAGCCTCAGCGCCTAGGACTTGCCGATCGAAAGGTCGGCGGTTCGAATCCCTGCGGCGGGGTGCGCTCCCGCTGCTCGGTCCCAGCGCCTGCCAACCTAGCAGTTCGAAAGCACCTCCGGGTGCAAGTAGATAAATAGGGACCGCTTACCAGCGGGAAGGTAAACGGCGTTTCCGTGTGCGGCTCTGGCTCGCCAGAGCAGCGATGTCACGCTGGCCACGTGACCCGGAAGTGTCTCCGGACAGCGCTGGCCCCTGGCCTCTTAAGTGAGATGGGCGCACAACCCCAGAGTCTGGCAAGACTGGCCCGTACGGGCAGGGGTACCTTTACCTTTACCTATACATATACAAAATGGAATGGAGGGGGGGGCAATGCTTTCTTAAGCTTCCCATTTTAGAGCTTTGGGGGGGGGGGTTGTTGCTAGTCCCTCTGAATGGAACAGTTTTCCAATTTCCTTTGGTTGAATAAACTGATGTTTTGCTAGTATTCTGGGCCAGCTGTTCAACATGACAAATTCTGGAAAATGTGGCAAGATATTTTTTGTACCACTATAGATCGTGTGGCAGGAGTGTTCCAAAGTATGTTCTGAACATTGATGTAAAAAAACATAGTTACCATGGTGTGGAAATCTGTGTTAATGAATTCCTAGTAATCTTAACTAATCTTCCTGATGGAAGGAAGGATTTAAATCCCTACTTCCTAGCAGCATAAGCATTGTAGCACCAATCTTTAAATAACAGAAGCTGCTATGGGTTTTATAGGGCAAGAGGCTGAACTTTGCCTTGCTTTTACATAAAAGTTCGTTTGGGCATCAGTTTTTATGTGTCACTGGTAAACAATAGCTGGTGATATTAGCTTGGATGTACACTCCTGTGCAATTGTGACGAGCATGTTTCACTATACACAGGAAAGATTGTGTGCTTGTTAATGGTTGTGATTTACTAGACAAACCATGGCTGAGATGTTTTTTTTGTTTTTATGGATTTTTTGTTTTTAAATTGTCAGCAGAATGAGTGCTTAAGCATAAAGGGTTCTATGTCAGATGTAAAGAAAGCTGAGGGTTACAGCTTATACAGTGGTACCTCGGGTTAAATACGCTTCAGGTTACAGACTCCGCTAACCCAGAAATAATACCTTGGGTTAAGAACTTTAGTGAGCCATTTATGCAAAAACAAGGGCTAGAAACTTTCCCCCCAGTAAAAGACAGCCTAAACTTCGCAGTAGGAATAGACAAATCATTCTGTTTCCAGTTCAGGTCACTTTCACCTCTATAAATCTGCACCTGGACGTGCACATATTACACCTCTGCTGGGGGAACTGCACTGGCTGCCAAACAGCTACCAGACCATGGTCAAGGTTTTGTTGTTAGCCCTGAACAATTTGGAACCAGGTTACCTGAAAGACTGTACAGTATATGCCCCTGTATAGACATGTAAGATCATGTGGATCATCTGGGGAAATTCTACTTGTGGCACTGCACCCTACAGAGTATCGTAGGACAATGACCCCCCAAAATGCTTTTCTGCTGTTGCACCTGTTCTGTCGAATGCCTTTTCCTCTGCTGTAAATGAAATGGTAACCCTCAGTTGCCTCAGAAACCTTTTAAAGGCTTATATTTTTGTCCATGCTTTCCTTGGCCCATAAGATTAGATCCTGATTTTTGTGCATGAATCACCTGGATTTCTGATTTACTTTTTTTGTTTTGTATTGTTTTACTGTTATTGGGGGTGTATTTTTGTTGAAATGGATAAAGTTTTTATATTGTGCATAGTGTAGACCACTTAAAATTTGTAAAGATATTAATCTATTAATGCTTCAAAAAATACATATTTTTGAGTACATATTTTTAAACTTTTTCTTTCAAAATACACATTTCTACAAGCATTTAGAAATACACACACACATATATATAGCACTGAAAGATTCAGACATGCAAAATCCAAGTGATAGCTATGGCCTCAATCACGCATTAGTTAGGACAGAGGTCGGCAACCTAAGGCCCATGGGGTGGAAGCGGCCCATGAGGGTCACTTAACTGGCCCATGAGCAACCCGCTTGGCAAGCCCTTGCACACTGCTAAACTGGCACAGGGACTCTCTTCCATGGCTCCGTAAATAGCTTCTACGCATGCCCAGACACCGGAAATCACGTCTGTGCATGTCCGCAGCGCCGAAAATCGCTTCTGCGCAGGTGTGATTTTCGGCATCTGGGCATGTGCAGAAGCGATTTCCAGCACTGTGGACATGCGCAGACGCGATTTCCAACATTGCGCTGCACCAGTCCAGCCCACGGAGGAACTCCGCGGGAGTGATCCAGCCCATCCCCGGTAAGCCTTGCCGACCCCTGATCTAGGAAGTGTGGATTGGATCTGTTTGTATTGGAATTCACAAATGCTGAATTCTTCAAGCATCCTGGTTTCACAGGCTCTAGGATTTAAGCCCTTATTTTTACAAGACTTTATCCAAACTTATTCAAAGGTAGACCCTTGCTGTAAACATTTAGTTTGGAATACAACTGACCACTCAGTCTTGCTGCTGGCTCCCTTTTTCTTTTATTAAACTCATCATTGCTGAATCTTGATTTGAAGGGGATCAGTATCACAGAGCTTCCAGAAAAGGCCAGTTGCAGTCTGGGAATAGGCCATACAGATACTTCAGTCAGCTCTCTTCATTTGATATCACGAGGCATTCTGTGTCGCTTTTTGAGGGGCTTCAAAGGGTAGTTCCCCAAACACATGTAACTGAGGAGAACATATCCAGAATAAGATCATGGTTGTTTGATGTTGGATATGGTCACTACAGAATTTAAATGGATTAGCTGTGGACCTCTGGCTGATAAGACTTCTCAGAGGATTTTGGTGCCGAACTAATTGTGAATCTGAAGTGGAATCTCAGCAGACCCATTGTTTTTAAAAGGCAAATCCTGGAGAGGGAGAGTGGGTTTTTCCCTAGTTATCTTCTCCCCATCTACAGTTTTAGGTCTTACACTTCAGTGAGTTGAAGCTGTTTCAGACTCTTGTTAGTAAAGTTAGCCTTCATTGGGTAGGGAGAGGCTTACAGCTTATGTAAGGAATATTGTGATGACTCAGACCCCTCTCCTAAAGTGGCATTTCTGTGAGGCATGTGATCCTGTGCAGATTCCCACCCCCACCCCCACCCCCCAGAAAAGGACTACCCAGTCTGAGCTATAACCAATGATGTAGTATTGCTTTAGATCAGTAGCTGTTTGAGGACAGGAGCAAGGTTCTCTTTCGATTTGTGAAAGTCCTTATCTAAACTTTAGAGGCAGGTGGCATTCACTCTCTAGGCTCAAAAGCAACAGGCTGGCTGACCTGCTGTTAGGACAACAGCTAGTTTGCCTCTTTAGACATAGAGAGATGTTGTTCAGTGATTCTAATTGTTTACACTTCCTTTAAATCCAAATTGTTCTTACTGCAAGAGCTGTGGATGAAAGTAGAACGATTCTTAATATAAACCTAAATGCCAGACTTTTCCAAACTGGTACCCTGTTGGACTCGGGAACACCCACCAGCCACAATCAGCATGGCCAGTGGTTATAGATGATGCATTGGAGATGTTTGCCATTCGGCCTGATCGAATACCTCTTATAAGGATTGCTGGCTAGACTGAGGTTATACATGAACAGTAGGTACACACACACACACACACACACACACACTCTTTCTCATATTTTGTCTCTCTCAATTAAGATCCTGGAAATAATTTTTTGTTTTAATGTCCTGATATGCTCTATGGATCTATGGATTTGTTCAGTCACCAAATATCATAACAACTCTTAACGAAAACCATTTTCTTGTAGTGATGTCCTTGCCCTGCCCATCTTTAAGCAAGAAGAATCCAGCTTGCCTCCTGACAATGAGAACAAAATCCTACCTTTTCAGTATGTCTTATGTGCTGCCACTTCCCCTGCTGTGAAACTCCATGATGAAACTCTCACCTATCTCAATCAAGGTAAGCCACATTTCTGTTGCCAGAACATCAGGTGGGGAGTAGGTGCTTTCCCAGTCATGGCATTTATATTGTTTCCTTGCTGCATGCCTCTTTTAGCTCACTTTCCAGAGTGCACACTCAAGTTCGCAGCACAAATTATTTTAGACTTTCTTGTCTATCTGCTGTGCTCTCTGTGGGGGGCGTGAATAGCTTTCTTCTGAACTCTTGGTTGGAAATTAGTGTTCTAGTTTTTGCTTAGTGATTGAAAGTCTGAAACCAAAGCTGGAAAAGATGCAGACAGAAGTCCAAATTATTTATCTAATTAAAATACTTGTGTGCCACGCTTCAGTAAACCTATACAGTGGTGCCCCGCAAGACGAATGCCTCGCAAGACGGAAAACCCGCTAGACGAAAGGGTTTTCCATTTTGGAGGTGCTTCGCAAAATGAATTTCCTATGGGCTTGCTTGGCAAGACGAAAATGTCTTGCGAGTTCCTGCGGGGGTTTTTTTCCCCCTCCCCCCCCCCTTTTTCTAAGCCGCTAAGCCGCTTATCTGCTTATCCGCTAAGCTGCTAAAAGCCGCTAATCCGCTAAGCCGTCAATGGGCTTGCTTCGCAAGACGAAAAAACCGCTAGACGAAGAGACTCACGGAACGGATTAATTTCGTCTTGCGAGGAACCACTGTAATTCATGGACCAGGATTTGTATCATGGGAATAAACTATGTAGGTTTTGTCAATTTAGCACATTTGAATTTTTGGGCTGTGTTAGCACAAATTAAGACCCTGAATGAAAACAGCTGAAATGTTGTGGAAGATGAAATGCTACCTGCCTAGCAAGTCCTTGTTTCTTTCAGCAGAGATTAAGTTCTTAAAAAAAAAAAAAATAGGACCAGATTAAAGTACAGTGGAACCTCAGGTTACATACGCTTCAGGTTACAGACTCCGCTAACCCAGAAATTACCTCGGGTTAAGAACTTTGCTTCAGGATGAGAACAGAAATTGTGCAGCGGCGGCACAGCGGCAACAGGAGGCCCCATTAGCTAAAGTGGCTTCAGGTTAAGAACAGTTTTAGGTTAAGAACGGGCCTTCAGAACGAATTAAGTTCTTATCCCGAGGTACCACTGTAAATAATGTTCCTAACAGAAGCTAGGGCAACAGGGTTTCCCCACGAGAACCTTCCTGTGCTTGTCGCACCACGGCGGAAAGGTTTATGGTGAAGGGATGAAGGGGGAGCGATACAACTCCTTGCCAAGGGCGTAAGGGTCCCTAAGTCTGGGGCTACATGAAAGTGGACTTTGACAAGCACATATCCTTTTCACCTGAAATGCCTCCCCTCACACTGGATAGGGGTGTGTGTAAGTTACCATGATGCTTTCTTTTCAGTCAAACTTGTTATACTATGACCTCAAGAAAAGTAGATTTTTCTTTTGTAGCAACTTCAGAGATCTTTTCTTCCTCAGGTCAGTCCTATGAAATCAGAATGCTGGACAACAGGAAAATAGGGGAATTGCCTGAGTTAAATGGAAAGCTTGTAAAGGTGAGTGCCCAAAATACCATATTTTTCCTTCATTAACACGCAGATTTTTTCTCCTAAAAAGGAAGGGGAAATGTCTGTGCGTGTTATTGAGCGAATGTGTGGTCCCTGGAGCCAAATAGTGCAAGGGGAGGCAAAAAAAAGCAGGCAAAAATCAAACCGCGCGTCTCCTAGAAGGGAAACTTGAAAAGAGGAAGCGGCTGCTTTCCGGCATTCTGCCTCAGGGTCTTACTGCCCACCCACCTCTGTTTCCTTGCTGTGTTTGCTCAAACGGAACAAAGAGCAGGGAAAGCCCCTCCCCTCCAGGCAAGCAAAGGGGAAAGCTGAAAACATGCAGGAGTGAGAGAGAGAGAGAGACAGAGAGCGCGAGCTGGCTGGCTTGGGTGGGTAGGTGAGGGAAAACTTTTGCCTTCCTTTCCTCCCTACCCCTCTCCTGCATTCTTAGCCAGCTGCTTCTCTGCACACCCCTCTCCTGCTCCTTGTCCCTTCTGTGTTTTTCCTTCCCTCCCCACTTAAAATGTGGTTTAAAAGCATGGATCCACATGGATCCTCAGGATCTTTGCATTGGGTCAGCCCAAATTCACCATCAGAT
Source organism: Podarcis cretensis (assembly GCF_951804945.1). NCBI lineage: Eukaryota > Metazoa > Chordata > Lepidosauria > Squamata > Lacertidae > Podarcis > Podarcis cretensis. The sequence continues at coordinate 8,093,654 of NC_137171.1, forward strand.
CACATAGCATGTCCATGGCTACAGCCTGCCCCCCCAAAATCACGCACCCACTGTTGCCTGGGGCTGCAATGGTGCAAAAATGTGGTTAAAAAGCATGGATCCACATGGATCCTAAGGATCTTTGCATTGGGTCAGCCCAAATTCACCATCAGATCACATAGCATGTCCATGGCTACAGCCTGCCCCCCCAAAATCACGCACCCACTGTTGCCTGGGGCTGCAATGGTGCAAAAATGTGGTTAAAAAGCATGGATCCACATGGATCCTAAGGATCTTTGCATTGGGTCAGCCCAAATTCACCATCAGATCAAATGGCATGTCCATGGCTACAGCCTGCCCCCCAAAAATCACGCACCCACTGTTGCCTGGGGCTGCAATGGTGCAAAAACGTGGTTAAAAAGCATGGATCTACATGGATCCTCAGGATCTTTGCATTCAGTCACCCCAAATTCACCATCAGATCACATAGCATGTCCATGGCTACAGCCTGCCCCCCCAAAATCACGCACCCACTGTTGCCTGGGGCTGCAATGGTGCAAAAACGTGGTTACAAAACATGGATCCACATGGATCCTCAGGATCTTTGCATTGGGTCAGCCCAAATTCACCATCAGAGCACATAGCATGTCCATGGCTACAGCCTGCCCCCCCAAAATCACGCACCCACTGTTGCCTGGGGCTGCAATGGTGCAAAAACGTGGTTACAAAACATGGATCCACATGGATCGTCAGGATCTTTGCATTGGGTCAGCCCAAATTCACCATCAGAGCACATAGCATGTCCATGGCTACAGCCTGCCCCCCCAAAATCACGCACCCACTGTTGCCTGGAGCTGCAATGGTGCAAAAACGTGGTTACAAAGCATGGATCCACAGGGATTCTCAGGATTTTTGCATTGGGTCACTCCAAATTCACCATCAGATCACATGTCTGTGGCCACAGCATGAAGCACAAAAATGATACATCCACTGTTTCATTCAGAATGTTTTTTCCCTTGTTTTCCTCCTCTAAAAACGATGTGCATGTTATGGTCAGGTGCGTGTTATAGAGCAAAAAATACGGTAATCTATCCTCTCCTAAAAGCTCTGGGTTGGTGACAAGGTTAAACATGCTTGTCAGGTAACTAGTGACACCTATGAACGTAATTCAGTCAATCTCTGGTGTCAGCAGTTGGGTAGAGCCACTGTCTATCCAAGCAGACCCCAGTACTGTTGGGTTCATGCCCCTCTAGCTGTGAAATAAACCTTGAATGTAAACTGCCTACACATGTAAATGCCAACCTGTGTGTGCTCCATTTGCACCATCCATCAGTTTCACGGTGGAGAGATGGTGCAAGGTTACACTTTAGAAAAGCGAAAATCTTCCGACTGGCCACACCAATTTGTCTAAGCTCGTCTAAAGGTTCCAAGTTCCAGCATATGCTGTTTACTCAATGAGAAAATCTCCTTATTAACCTAGAGTATATTCAGAGTGGTGTTCCATGATCGGCGACTTCAGTATACAGAGCATCAGCAGCTGGAAGGCTGGCGATGGAACAGGCCAGGGGATAGGATACTGGATATTGGTGAGTGACTTCTGCAAACATGAACTAACTTGGCATTGTAGCTTTTTGTAACATGGACGTTGGAGGGCATTGGAAACTGCCACCACTTGAGGTATAGAGCTCTTTATTGATTTTGAGAGTGGTTTCAGTCTCTGCTCAGAGCGTAATCTTTTGCCATAGTTTGACTTAGGTGGCTCTGATTTTTTTTAAATGTTGCCTTCCAATGTGAATGTAGCTCAGTTCACTTGCTTATACCACCTTGCGCCTATTTCTCTATAAGCACTTTCCCGCAGTACACCTGCACTCTGCTTGGGATACATGACAAGGATTATGTAGTTAAAAGCCCCCACATTTGGGGTAGGCGGTTTTCTGGTCCCTTCTGGCTTCCTGCACCTATGTCAAATGACTTAGCACTTCTGTTCTTGCCAGGAGAGAGTGAGCCTCTTAATGTTGGTACAGTGGTACCTCGGGTTACATACGCTTCAGGTTGCATACGCTTCAGGTTACAGACTCCGCTAACCCAGAGATACTACCTCAGGTTAAGAACTTTGCTTCAGGATAAGAACAGAAATCATGCTCTGGCGGCGCGGCAGCAGCAGGAGGCCCCATTAGCTAAAGTGGTGCTTCAGGTTAAGAACAGTTTCAGGGTAAGAATGGACCTCCGGAACGAATTAAGTACGTAACCAGAGGTACCACTGTACATTCACTTACTGCCTTAAATTCAGCAGATTATTATAGTTGACTCAAACTTTAGGCCCTTTAAAGGTAAAAGTAAAGGATCCCTGACAGTTAAGTCCAGTCACGAATGACTCTGGGGTTGCGGTGCTCATCTCGCTTTACTGGCTGAGGGAGCCGACATTTGTCCACAGACAGTTTTTCCGGGTCATGTGGCCAGCATGACTAAGCTGCTTCTGGCAAAACCAGAGCAGTGCATGGAAACGCCATTTACCTTCCCGCTGGAGCGGTACCTATTTATCTGCTTGCACTTTGACGTGCTTTTGAACTGCTAGGTTGGCAGGAGCAGGGACTGAGCAACAGGAGCTCACCCCCTCACGGGGATTCGAACTGTCAACCTTCTGATCGGCAAGCCCTAGGCTCTATGGTTTAGACCACAGCGCCACCCGCCTCCGTAAATTCCAAGTATGACTGCTATTGTGTTTGCTGTCTTTTTAATATGTTTTTACTATGTTCTATTTTTATTTTTATTTTTCATATGGGCACACAATGTATGATTTTATTATTCAGGTAACTTTTTTCTGAGCCACTCAAAGCTCCCTTAATATAATTATTCAGAGCAACTTCTTTTTCTTGTCGATTCATGCAGATTATGAGGTTTTTCCCAATCCCTGCAAGTGTGGAATTGGGTATGCAGAGCCTGAGCTAGCTCTCTCTTTTGACAGAAAGAAATTGTTGTTCTTTATAGCTGGAAACATAGGTTTGAAAGTATGTGGATCTCAAAAGCAGGCAGATATTAGGTAGCACTACCAGTGCTCAATACAAGAGGTTTTAATAGCCTGAATCTCCTTGCGACTAAACAAAGTGAATAACAAAAATTTGCATAATTTATAGATTTCAGAATTCTGCTTTTCTTGGTATATGATATTGGTTTCTGCTTAAAACCGTAGAGTTGGTAGGTTCCTGGAGGGTCTTCTAATCCAAGCCTTTGCAATGCAGGAACATGCTTCATCAGTTCATAAATTTATTGTTCTAGCCAAAGGCCATGACAAACATGTAGCAATAATATTCATAAAATAACACAGAACATACATCCTTAAAATAAACCAGCATCCATGATGCATGAGAGAGAAGATACCAGCAAAGTATGCATAAGCCTGTCGTTCTGAATTCCTAAATTTTCCTGAAATAGGTTAGCAGGGCAGTCCAGAAGCAGCTTACATAGATAGTGCCTCGGTTTTATACTGTAACAGGCATGCTGGTACCTAGATTTTTGCCTTAATTAATTAATTAACATCCTGTCTTCCATCCTGGAGCTCAAGGTAGAAAACATGGGATTAACAGTTGGTCTCCCACATAGGGACTGACCAGACCAAAGCTTGCTTAGATTCAGTGATGTCGGTGCATCGTGTGCCTTCAGACTGTCCCCTAAATTACCCAGTCTTCTAAGCTCTTGGTGCATTATTTACTACATAAGTCCCTTAAAATTTTGGTGGACTTGCCATGCCTCTCCTAGCCTCATTCTAAAGGGTTGGGCTTTTGTCTTCTGCAGATATTCCAATGTCCGTGGGTATAATCGACCCCAGGGCAAACCCCACGCAGTTGAATACTGTAGAGTTTCTGTGGGATCCTTCAAAGAGGACTTCTGTATTTATTCAGGTAAATCAATACTACATGGGAGGTGTTTCTTAACTGTTCTCTCTGGTTAGGTCTGTAGCAAGCAGGATAGCTTTGAGATTTGCTGCCATCAGTTTTGATGGATCTCTACCGTCATATACCTGATACAATCACCCTGTCACTCTTCCAAATTCATATATTAGAGGAATAAAAGAGCAGTCCTATTCTTCTGCGGGGTCTAGCTCTGAAGTGTACTTGGGTCTCCTTCTGCCTTTCTTACTTGGATCTGCTTGCTCTCAGTGAGCCACTGAGTACCATTACAAATTCATAGCTGCCAGGCTCAGATTTCAATTGACATTGTTTTAAGTGTCAGCACTGTGCAGCAGAGACGGTGGAAAAAGTCAGTTCATGGGTACCTGGGGATTCTTTCAGCTCTGGTGAATGCTGATGAGAAGCTGTCTGTCTTAGTTACAACCGAGATGGCTCAACAAATTGTAATCTCTACTTGGGAGGCTCACTATAATGAACTTTGAGAACCCTTGAACTAAAGAGTAATGCTAATTGCCCTTGACAAGAACAAAGTGGAATTCTGACTGGCAAAACCGACGGGGAAAGCTACCATTCATTTCACTGCTGTGAGGGTGTTGAACGCTGAGGTGCTGGGGAAGGATTCTGATTACTGGCTTTAATTTGGTTTCTGTTCCCGTCAACTGTGGTGGGGGCAGGACAAATGCTGGCAAAGGGAGCAGACCCCTTCAGAAGCCCTCCCATCTAGGACGATGAGTCAACCAGAATGAGGCCACACTTTCAAGATTTATTTCTAGGGATTTTTAAAATTTGATTTCTTATCTGCCTGTTGGAGGATTAGGTCAATATTACGATTTCACTAATCCTTGTGGTTTGTTGAGGTAGGTCACTTTTAGAGGCATGGTGCCAAACCTGTGAAGCGCTGAAGGTCACCTGCAAAGTCCATTAGGAATAAATGGTGTGTATTCAGTCCATTCTGGACAGTGCTGTCTGGTTTTGATTTTGAAAAATAATGTTTGCTGGTAATCCAGGGTTACACAGTGTAATGCCCTCTGGATGTTGTTGGGACTACAGCTCCTTTGACCATTGGCCATTCTGGCTGGGGCTGATGGCAGTTGGAGTTCAACAGCATATGGAGTGTATTGGCTGCCTCTCACGTTAAGCCATATTTTCTCCCTTCAGAATAAGACTTTCAGTTGTACTGAGTGGAAGCATTTAGCCTATTCAGGTATTAAGGGCATCTATGGAAGTGAGAGCTGGACCATAAAGAAGGCTGATCGCCGAAGAATTGATGCTTTTGAATTATGGTGCTGGAGGAGACTCTTGAGAGTCCCATGGACTGCAAGAAGATCAAACCTCTCCATTCTGAAGGAAATCAGCCCTGAGTGCTCACTGGAAGGACAGATTGTGAAGCTGAGGCTCCAGTACTTTGGCCACCTCATGAGAAGAGAAGACTCCCTGGAGAAGACCCTGATGTTGGGAAAGATGGAGGGCACAAGGAGAAGGGGGCGACAGAGGACGAGATGGTTGGATAGTGTTTTCGAGGTTACCAGCATGAGTCTGACCAAGCTGCGGGGGGCAGTGGAGGACAGGAGTGCCTGGCGTTCTCTGGTCCATGGGGTCACGAAGAGTCGGACACGACTAAACGACTAAACAACAACAACAACAAGGAAAAGGAAAATAACCCGGGCTGTTTTCCTTGGACCCCACAACATGCCTTTAGAGCTCTGTGGGCTTGGTGCAGGTTTAACTATGATTACAAGATCAGAAAACATTACGATACTGGGAGAATATCCTTCCTCCTTGGGCTTGCTGCTCTTTACTTCTGATCAAATTCTCTTCCCTTTTCACTGTAAGCTGTGGTTTGCACGTAGCTTCTCACCGCAGTTAGTTCAACTTGATGCAGTTGGTGCTCAGAAGAGGAGAGCATACACCCAAGGGGGGAGAGGGAGGGGCTCTGCCATGTGCTCCCAGGCTAAGAGATCAGCCCTGAGTAGGAAATGCCTGCTGGGTGTGATTGCAGTTTACAGATCTTGCTGAGAGATAACTTGGGAGCAAACAGAAACCTTGGAATATAATTTGAAAAGCCATCAGTAACTTTGGTTTTCTCTATATTCTAGGGTCCCACAGACTGATCCATAATCCCTATTCTCCTCTGCTTGCATTTTCCATTGACAAGTCATCTCTTTCTTGCATGCGTACTTCTGTAGAGAAATTACAGATTTCATTTGTGCTGAATTGCAGAACACAATATCGTTTCGTTGCTTCTTCTGGCCTGGCTGCTGATGCCCCCTGCCCCCGGTTTGATTAAAAGCCAGAGAGCAGGATGAACTCCTTCCTCTGCTCGAGAGCTTTGTTTGCTATTGGAAATGGAGTCCCCAGACTAGCTGGTATCCTGCGCTATCACTTTCGTGGAGTAATGGTTAAATTGTTCATGTGCACCTTTATTGTACAAGCAGCAAGCCTGCAGCCTGGAGCATCTCTGTGTCTGTTTTTCTTCACAGGTGCACTGCATCAGTACAGAGTTCACCATGAGGAAGCATGGTGGCGAGAAGGGTGTGCCATTCCGAGTCCAGATTGACACTTTTAAGGAGAATGAGAATGGGGAATACACTGAACACTTGCATTCTGCCAGCTGCCAGATCAAAGTCTTCAAGGTATGTGTGTCTTTTAATCCATCCAGTGCATATCACCCACCGTTTTTACTCAAATTGTCAACTAAAACCTGACTTTCTTAGAAGAACTTTAATGTTGGGGAATGTATTAGTATCCTTACCACCTGCAGCCCTTCACTAGCTGGTCCCAGGCAGGTTATAACAATTTAAAATTCAGTATTAAACACAGTTAAGACACATTATAATTGACACATGTAACATTATGATGAGACATCTCCATTTGGTTGCCTGTACTGGAATGTCTAATACTACAACCATCAGCTGATATTTTCCTTTCCTTTCTGAACAGCTACTAAGCTCTGTATTTCCTTCATGGGTATGTTTTGTTACTTGATTTAAAAAAAACAAAAACCAATAAAAATATTGATTTGAAAGACAAAGTATAGTCCCCAGAATAGGGTGGGTCCTGAAAACCAATCAGAGTTAAGAGGTGCCTTTATAGCATTCACCGAAAGTTGTATCATGAAGCTGCCAGATACACCTCTGTGGGAGGGAAACCCACAACTTAGGGGCTGCCACAGAGAATATACTCTCTAAGTCTTGTCTTCATAGGCAACAAGCATATCCTCCTCCTTTTTTGTTCAATGGGCCCATTGTGAGACCTAGCATTAAGCTATTGGTGATATACACCAGTTATATTATTGTGCTTACCCGAGGCAAAATAGCACTGGATCTTTCTGAAGGGAGCTATTCAGGAATAAACAGGCCTTGATCAGGACTTAGTAGTAGAGGAATGTTTGGGGAAACTAAAGCTGCAGTTTATGCCTTCATATGCACAGTATTAGGAACAGCTGCACTTAAAAAACTGTTTAGTACACTACTTTTCCTTAAAGCATGTGAAACTGCATTGGAGCCAATATTAATGTGTTGGATTGGAGCAGTTGCTTATGTGGATGTTTTAGGGCCTAGCTGATTGGCCAGGTCATCCTGTAGAAAACTTATTTACTCCAGGAAAAGCTGAGCCAAAAATCACTGCAGAGGCAGGAGAACTCTTGCCAACATCAACCTTTTATCTCCTCTCCCTCAAAAGTTCCCACTGGCATGTGATACAAGAGCTCCAACTTACAGATAATAAATGTGTGGAATTAGCCTAAAACGTGTGCAGTATGTGATTATTTCCTACAAGAAAAGTTGCCATGCTTCCTTGTTTGAGAAACTCTGGAAAGGGCTTCAGTCCATTTTGAAATTCCAATGAAAGTGGCAAATGCATTTTTCTTTAAATCCAAGTCTGTCTCATTCAATCACACAGAAACAATTTTTGTGGGGGCAGGGGGACATGTTGTTTCATAGCAAAAGCTTTATGTGCCTATTAGGGGAGGTGAACTCCACACCATGTCAACTATTTCTTGTAGCCTCTTCCCCCCACTCCCCTCGACCAAAGCTTCTCTCTATACATTCACTTCTAATATTGGAGCTTAGGTGAAGATACAATTTCCTGAAGTAGGGCTGCCCCTCATTTTCTTACATGTTTTTATATGTAACTGATTGGCTCAGAGTCCCTCAGAACAGCACAGGGAACTTTGAGGATACAGGAAAGCGAGGCTTTTGTATATAATCCCTGTCCAAAATGAGCACTTCTGATTACTGCTACCTATAGGTATTCTGGCAGATTTATAGGTGTTTTAGCTAGATAAAAATCTGCAGGGCTTCAGCAAGAGAATTCAAAGTGCAAGAGGAGCAGCAGAACAGGTTTTTCATGTTTGCATGAATTTCCAGAATGAACTTTTAAGCTCTTGTAGGGGAAATGAGTATCTCCCATCCACCAGCGTACTTTTCTCTTTAGGGGTCTGCTGCCAGTCTAGTTCCCTTGCCAGGATCACTGAGAAACATTTGTATACATAAATGTATTACTATGTGTGCATGTATGTATTACACTCACACATCAACCTAGTGCTGTCCTTATCAGCTGAGAAGAACTTTGGCTTAGTGCTTCCTTTCCCTAGATCCCATGTTCTGGTTTCACTAACATGTTGGTTTCCAGCCCAAAGGAGCTGACAGAAAGCAAAAGACAGACAGAGAGAAAATGGAGAAGCGAACACCTCATGAGAAGGAAAAGTATCAGCCTTCATATGAGACTACAATACTTACAGAGGTAAGGCACGCAATGTGAGTCGTAGTATCTAGAACCTCTGTTTTTGAACAAAGCCATTTAAAAGGCTGGTGTGGGTGGGTGGGCTTGCTTGCTTACAGGTAATGTGCTTGCAAAAGTTCACTCGGAAACCCAAGTGTTAGAATGTTTGCACCAAGGTACAAGACAGGGCAAAGGTGTGATTGAATGGCGTTGTCTGGCCAAAGTAATGGACACTTGCTCAGAGCCATTGTTGTCCAGCAAGTGCCAAACAACGCAAGAGTCTGCTCTAATACCTTGGAATAGTTTCTATTCCTGGTCCTGTGGCCTCTGGCACATGATTCTGGGCACGTTTGTTTAAACAGCAACGAAACCAAAGCTGCAACTCTATGGGTTTCTGTGTGGTCGATGTCACAAATAAATAAAAGTGGGTAGCAGCTGTGCATGTAATGTTGACACTGCTGCAACATGCTCCAGGCCATCAATCCCTGATGTGCGGATGTTACATGTATAAATACCAGCAATTCACTTTTAGCCTGACAAGTACCGTATTTTTCGCTCTATAAGACACACTTTTTCCCTCTTAAAAAGTAAGGGGAAATGTGTGTGCGTCTTATGGAGCGAATGCAGGCTGCACGGCTATCCCAGAAGCCAGAACAGCTAGAGGGAGCGCTGCGCAGCGCTCCCTCTAGCTGTTCTAGCTTCGTGCGAAGCCTCTGCAGGGAGAAAAGCCCACAGGAGCTGCACGCTTTTTAAAGGGTGTGCGCCTCTTGGGGGCTTTTCCCCGAGGAGGGAGAAGGGACTGACTGGCCGCCCCTCAGTCCTTTCTCCCACCTCCCGGAAAAGCCCCCAAGAGCCGCACTCCCTTTCACTAGCCACATGGAGCTCTTGGGGGCTTTCCCCCCGAGGAGGGAGAAGGGCAGCCCGTTAGTGAAAGGGAGTGCTGAGCAGAGCCTGGGATGCATGCATCCCAGCACATGCTCTACTCAGCGCTCTCTTTAAAAATATTTTTTTTCTTGCATTCCCCTTCTAAAAACTAGGTGCGTCTAATGGTAAGGTACGTCTTATGGAGTGAAAAATACAGTATATGAAGCACCACATGAGTAAGGTTTTTGTTACACACCTGACCTCATGGCTCCAAGTCACTAATGGATATGAATCCATGCACCATGAGTAAGGATGAGTTGAAAGTGTGTTGGAAAAATACCACTTTTAAATCATCCCAACTCATACAGTATGTGACTCTAGCAGCTTCAAATGTATGATCTTCATACAAACAAAACAAATTCAGTTGGGTTCTTCTTAATCCCTCACGAATGGCTAGGATTATAGAGGAGCAGTGAGCTTTAACATTTGACTAATTTTCTGAATAAACATTGTCTCCTGTAGCATTCAAGAAACAATCATTTTAGTCAGGGCTGTGTGTGTGTTGTGGCTTCAACCTAGAATAAACAACTACACTATGTAAACACTTACAGTTGTGCTCAAAGAAACAAGGTGTGCTTTTTTTTTGCTTATCAAGGACTGCAGCAGTAAAGGAAATGGAGGTTTTACTTTATTTGACACATGGAGAAAGAAAGAAGGATGGATTTCTTGTGTCCTACCCACTCACTACTGAAAGATTTGCTCTAGTGTATTTTAGCTGGCTGAGACATCTCTTCCACATGTTCTTACATGTTTCCAGGTGATTTTCCACACGCACAGAGGCTAAAATCCTTGACATGCTACAGGAAATACATGGCATGCATGCTTTCTTCCACAGGAAGCAGTTTTGAGGTTCGGGACCACAATGCTTGTGAATATCTTAACATTGGTTTTTCTATTCCAGTGTTCTCCATGGCCTGAGATCACATATGTCAATAATGTGCCATCTCCAGGCTTCAGCAGCTCCCACAGCAGTTTCTCCATTAGCGAAGGGTAAGTCTGGGCATTGAATTTTTTTCTGGCTTTTGCCCATTTACCTTTCCTAATACATTTTTGGTCACTTACCTGCATCAGTAGCCTCTAGGATTGCAAGTTGACAGAGCAAATTAATGACATGTTTTCATCTTGTGCCTTTTCATGTTAAAATAGGGGGAAAGTGGCTTCTGACAAAACTGTGACAAGAAAGGGAGATTGCTAATTCTCTCTCTCCTGCTGCACTGCTTTGTAGAAAGGCAAAGAGCTTCAATCCCTCTGCCGAACACCCCTGCATTCCTTCTTCCTCTTGAGTACAAATTCCACCTTCCCTTTCTCCATTCGCTGGCCAGCAAAGGCTGAGCATGCTATAGCTATAGATCAGCTTTGGGAAACCCTTGGCCCTCTAGATGCTGCAAATGTTTGATGTTTTATTATGTTTTATATATGCTGCAAGCTGCCCAGATTGACTGGGGAAACCCAGCCAGATGGGCAGAGTATAATTAAAATCATCATCATCATCTCGCATTGGCCCCAGTAAGCATGGCCAGTGGCAACATCTGGAGGGCCAAAGGTTCCCAATTGCATGCTGTAGCTATTATGAACTAAGCAGGGGGTTGGATTACATTACCTACAAGGTCTCTTTCCAAATCTATGAAAAACTAAAGCAAACCACCCTGGTTGAAGGGTTGCATCTCCATCACCTTCAACTACAGTGGGGCCTCGCAAGACGAAAAGAATCCGTTCCGCAAGTCTCTTTGTCTTGCGGTTTTTTCGTCTTGCGAAGCAAGCCCATTAGTGGATTAGCGCTATTAGCGGCTTAGCAGCTTAGCGGATCAGCTGATAAGCGGCTTAGCAGCTTAGCGGATCAGCTGATAAGCGGCTTAGCGGATCAGCTGTTTAGCGCCTTAGTGGATCAGCTGATAAGCGGCTTAGCGGATCAGCTGATAAGCGGCTTAGCGGATCAGCTGATAAGCGGCTTAGCGGATCGGCTGATAAGCGGATCAGCTGATAAGCGGCTTAGAGGCATTCGTCTTGCAGGGCACCACTGTATTTATAACCCTAATATGGCTTCCATCTTAAAAGTGGATCCAAAGTTAATTTAGTGTCTCTCACCACTGTTCAAGCCAGTGAAAGACTTTGTGCTCAAGGGAAGATCTGGAGAACTGCACGCTCCCTTGGCCTGTCTCTGGTCCCCTTCACCATGGTTAAAAGATAGGCTTTGCTGAGTCCACACAGGCCCTTTGATTAAATATGCTAGAGCAGGGGTGGCCAGCTCCCAAGAGACTGCGGTCTACTCAGAATTAAAAACTGGCAGTGATCTACCCCCTTTTTTGGGGTTGAGCTTTTTTTAGGAAGGAGGAGGGCCCATTTTGGGGGGTTCGGGTCAAAGATGTTGAGTTTTTTCAGGGAGGAGGTAAAATGTTGAGCTTTTTTTAGGGGAGCCACAGTTGTTCAGCTGCTTTGGGGGGAGCCAGTGATCTACCAGTAGATCACGATCTACCTGTTGGACACACCTGTGCTAGAGGAACAATTCAAATCACAACTGATTTGAAGACAAGCAGAGGAAAGCAAATACCAACTTCCTTCTTCATTTCTTATTTTAAAAATAGAAACGGGTCTCCAAATCACCAGCCTGAACCTCCTGCTCCCATTACAGATGTAAGTCTCATTCATATTTTGTGTTTCATTCCTCTAATGTCAGACAGTGGGGTTGTCTCTGAGTTAGCAGGCTAACACTTCATGGGACTGAATGTGTGGCTAGCTGTGAGAAAGTAGTTCTTTCAGTCTGTTGTATTAGGTCATCTTGTATATTTGCATTGTGTTAACTTTTTCTTTTATTTCCTTTGTCTTACACTATTGACGTTATATCGTAAGCTGCCTTAGGATCAGGAAACTGATGAGGGCTGGGCCAGAAACTGAATTAATAAGGAGTAATGAATGACCTACTTTGGGTGCAAAAGACTGCAGGTGACATGCTGCAAGTCGTGTAAGTTGTCTGTGCTGCTCTTGCAAGGATGCATCAGGTTTCCCTCCCTCTCTTGTAGAACCTCCTGCAGACATCCACACCTCAGGAAGCTCAGCAGTGGCTGATTCGGAACCGCTTCTCAACTTTCACACGGCTTTTCACCAACTTCTCAGGTAGTGGAAAAAACCTCCCCCCCCCCCTGCGACGTCACAAGGGGGCTTCAGCATTTGGAATCCATCAACTTTCTTGTTGTTTCCTCAGACAGTTTATTCTGCCCTCAAGCAAGCTTCTTAGAAGCATCTTCTGGGGGTTGTGAGCTCTTTGACCTGTGGATCTTCTATTCTGTCCATTTCCCCCTGCCACCGTGACCATAGGAAACACCTCTTTACAGTTTGCCACTGCTAATTGAAGCCAAAACGAGCTCTAGCCTCTTTGAACAGACTAAAGTGTACTATTTAAGTTGTGTGTGTGTGTGTAGCCTTAATGACATCCACCACCGTGTAAACCTCACTAGATTTATCTAAATCATGCACCTCCTTTATCCTTTAAAAAACAATATGCAAGTGGGCTTTCTAGTGCCTCTTTCCTTCCTCAGTGATGAGAGCCCTGCTTAAAAGCAGCAGCAGACACCCTAGATATGTGTTCACTGAATTTGAAACTCAGACGTCTCTTTCATTAGGTGGTATTATGTAGAAGGATTTCTGTGGAAATATGAAGTCTTCCATGTCGAAACATATGTTTGCTACCTCCCAGCTGTCTTTTCTTTTCACTCCTAGGGGCAGATTTATTGAAATTAACCAGGGAAGACGTCATCCAGATATGTGGCCCTGCAGATGGCATCAGACTTTTCAATGCTTTGAAGGGACGGTATGTATCATCTAGACTTGCTTTTAAATGGTTTGGGCTTTTAATATGCTGTACATGTGCGGAATTTCTGCTTTTCCAGTTTAGGATTTCCATATTTTATACAGTGGTGCCCCGCAAGACGAACGCCTCACAAGACGGAAAACCCGCTAGACGAAAGGGTTTTCCGTTTTGGAGGCGCTTTGCAAAACGAATTTCCCTATGGGCTTGCTTTGCAAGATGAAAATGTCTTGCGAGTTCCTGCGGGGTTTTTTCCTTTTCCCCCCCTTTTCCTAAGCCGCTAAGCCTCTTATCAGCTGATCCGCTGATAAGCCGCTTAACAGCTGATTGCTAAAAGCCGCTAATCCGCTAAGCCGTCAATGGGCTTGCTTATCGCGGAACGGATTCTTTTCGTCTTGCGAGGCACCACTGTATTTAATTTTGGCACTTGAAAACCAGGTGGCATGTAGTGCTTCCTTTGGTCTGCCCTGAATATCCCACCTTTCAGCTCTATTGAATGACCCTAGTACTACAAGACAGTGAAAGGCTTCTCTGTATACATACAATGCAGTTTTAGATATTTAAATCATGTTCCCTCCTTACCCACCTTTTTTCTAAACCAAAAAGCCCCCTACGTTTCTTGTTAGGAGAACTGCTCTGGTCCCCTGACCATATTAGTTGCTTTTATCTGTACTTTCCCTTCTCTGGCAGTCCCGTTTGTTCTTCTTAGACGTGGGACAGGCACCATGCTGTATCCCTCCTCCCAACCCACCCCCTTTCATTCTTGCAATTTCTTGCTGCCTATGGCTAGCAGACTCATCCTTAATATACAATTCATGTCTCAATAAGACGGATGGGAACTTCGGACACTGTGGGGGTATCCTGTAATAAGATCAGATGTGTTAAGGACAGACTGACACAAAGCAGATATGAAGTATATATTGCACATAGTACAAGACTGGAACTCGACTAGAAACATCTTTGCTTCCTTTTAAGGTGGTTTGGATATGGATGGATGAGAGCACTTCCGTGGCTCCTTCATTAAATAAGTCTTGCTTCATTATTTCCTTTGTGAAATAGATATGCAATTGTTTGATTCTGATCTTTCCTCCTGCCCCCTTTCAGCTGGAGAGGGCATAATATGCTCTGCTGTTTCTTGAGTGATTGTTAGCTGGTCCCTCAAGTAAAGAAAGCAAATGTTGGCCAGCTCCCAAATCCACAAGAGTTAGGCTTCTGGCAAAGGTCAACAAAAGGTGCTGTGCTAATAGCAAATCATACCATGGAGTTAATGGACCAATTCTGATTGTTCAGATAGTAGTGTTTGGGGGTGGGATGTAGAGTTGCCCTGCTAAGGCAAAAGCTCCCCTTTCTGCAAACATTTTGTGTATTTTTAAGGTATTCTCTGGCTCCCTTTTCTTTCTGTACCATGTAGCCTGTGTGGAACCTTCTTTCCTCTTTTCTGTCCCCTCTTAGTGCACATGCTCTTTCCTGTTCACCAGCACCCCACATCTTTTTATTTCTCCACCTCCACTTTTTCTTTCTACCCAATTGAAGAAAATGCTATCTGCACTGCAACAGGCCTCTCTGCACAACAGCTCAGTGCCTATCTGTCCTCAGCCACCCTTCTGCAATAGCATACATGGGTTTCACTTCCCCCAAGCAAAGTCCCTTGGGGTAGTCCCTGGATTGGGCTGTCTGGCTGGTTGCAACAGACTGGAAAAAATGGCGCCATCTCCACTGCGCATCTCTGATTCCAGTGAGGAGCAGTGCACAATATAGATGAAATTGTCTTCTTTCTCCCTGCCCATTTTTGTGGGTTTTTGTACGGTCCTATGTTTTTTGATGGGACACAGGTGGCGCTGTGGGTTAAACCACAGAGCCTAGGGCTTGCTGATCAGAAGGTCAGTGGTTTGAATCCCCACGACAGGGTGAGCTCCCATTGTTCGGTCCCAGTTCCTGCCCACCTAGCAGTTCGAAAGCACGTCAAGTGCAAGTAGATAAATAGGTACCACTCTGGCGGGAAGGTAAACGGCGTTTCTGTGCGCTGTTCTGGTTCGCCAGAAGCGGCTTTGTCATGCTGGCCACATGACCCGGAAGCTGTATGCCGGCTCCCTCGGCCAGTAAAGCGAGATGAGTGCCGCAACCCCAGAGTCGGTCACAACTGGACCTAATGGTCAGGGGTCCTTTATGCTTTTTGATGGGAGTGAAGCAGGCGTGCGTTCTCCACCAGCGGGAAGTTGGAACAGACCTAGGAGGTCTGTAACATTCCCCCCCCCCCCCCCGCATGTCCAAATTGGCCAGGCACAGTTGTGAAACATTTTACCAACTTGTGAGCGCTGTTGAAGTGCTTCTTAATCAAATTATTCATCTCTTTCCTTTACTCTTTGTGGCCCTGTCCTTAAAACATTCCCTGTTAACTCTGGAGTGCTCATGTCTTATTTTCTCCCAAGGATGGTCCGGCCAAGGCTGACCATCTACGTCTGCCAGGAGTCGCAGCAACTGAGGGAGCAGCAGAAGCATGAAGATGGGGATGCAGCCAACAATACTTTCTATGGTGAGAACTTCAGGAAAGAAACCTAAGTGCCTCTTTTGACTAATGGACTCACAGGCTGGCAGTACTTACTTCCGTTCCAGGAAATGCTGTGGTAGCTCCAACCAAATAAGTAGGGGTACAATCTTCAGTCCAGCCTTCCCCAATCTGGTGCCCTCCTGATGATGATAAACTTGTAGGCCTCGTGGAAATGTCCATGACGTGTTTCTTAGGCGGCAGATTCTGCTGGAAGAAGTAGATTATGAGACTTGCTCAAGCAAGCTTTAGTGGCCAGAAAAGAGTGTGGATTTATTTTTAATCTTACCGAAAATACTGTATAGCTGAATATGTTGTTGATTGCCTCAGAGTCTTAGGAGGATGAGGTGGGTTAATATAAATATATAAAGGGAAAACAGCACTACTCTAAATATAGGTTACTCTACGGCTAATTCCTGCTGAACTTGTTGCCTGACAGAATGTGCTCCTTGCCGACAACTGTTCTTACTTCTTCAGTGTACCATGCCATCTACTTGGAAGAACTGACAGCTGTGGAACTGACAGAGAAAATTGCCCAGCTCTTCAGCATTTCCTCTCAACAGATCAGCCAGATCTACAAGCAAGGTCCCACAGGGATACACGTGCTCATCAGTGATGAGGTAAGAGGGACCCAATAGTCTGCTGAAACACTGGGAACAGATTTGGGAGTTTAAAGTATCATCGCAGGCTCAGCTCTGCTTCCAAAAGTGTCTCCGCTCCTTTGAAGTGGATGTCTTTTCCCATCACTGTACAGTGTGAGGTCTGTCACCTGTAGTTTCAGAGTAGACTGAGCAAGCAAGAAGTTGCACTTTTTTACAGCTCTACTTAATTGGCCATTGACTTACTGAAAAACACAACAGCAAATAGCATGCTTAAACAGGGTAAATAAACCCCCGCTGAGTAATTGTGTGTGTGTGTGTGTGTGTTAAATACTGTTAAACCAAAGTAGGTACTAGTGGGGTAGGAGAGCTGGAAATAATTCCAAGATATTTCACACCTGGCAACCAATACGCCCCTTTGGTTTGAGATAGTACATGGGTAAAGGTAAAGGGACCCCTGACCATTAGGTCTAGTCGTGGACGACTCTGGGGTTGTGGCGCTCATCTCGCTTTATTGGCTGAGGGAGCAGGCATACAGCTTCCGGGTCATGTGGCCAGCATGACTAAGCTGCATCTGGCAAACCAGAGCAGCACACAGAAATGCCGTTTACCTTCCCGCCGGAGCGGTACCTATTTATCTACTTGCACTTTGACGTGCTTTTGAACTGCTAGGTTGGCAGGAGCTGGGACCAAGCAACGGGAGCTCACCCCGTTGCGGGGATTTGAATCGCCGTTCTTCTGACTGGCAAGCCCTAGGCTCTGTGGTTTAGACCACAGCGCCACCTGTGTCCCTAGTACATGGATAGATGAGTCTAAAAAGCCCTGGAGACAAATTTTCATGGCCCTCTAGCAGCTATGGTGGCTCATTTAACCAAAGTAATGTATTTAGCATTAACTCTGGAAGTGTATACTCAATTCTGACCAAACTAAGCCTCCTAGGAGCCGGAGGAGACAACATTATTGTGCTCTAGGAGGCTTGCTTTTTTCAATGAAGTCCCTATTGCTAAAAGGAAGGAGAAATATTTAGATGGTCATATTGCTTGAATTCACAGTTCTTTTTGAGTAATGCCTGGAGCCCTAAAAACTTCGGTTTTTCATTTCTATTTTAGATGATACAGAACTTTCAGGATGAATCATGTTTTGTCTTGGATACAATGAAAGGTACCAATTTTTTTAAGTGCACAATATTATCCCAATCCCCTAGTCTTTTTCCTTTTCTCTGGAAAACTTAAGCGCTCCATTCTTTCCTGCCAATAGGGTATTAAAACCAGCATGCCATAATAGTTGTGCATTGTATTTATTATTTATTAAATTTTTAGTCACTTTATCCTGCCCAAAGCGACTTACAACCAAGCAAATGATGAATTGTCGTGGGGTGGCAGACAGGGGGATTGTACTCCTTGTGTCCATCCAGTCTCATGGTGCTTTGCTTTCTTTGCAGCTGAAACCAATGATAGTTATCACATCATCTTAAAATAGAGGGACTTGGACTTGTTGCATCTTCTCTCATGCACACAGCTGTTTGGCACCTGGACACACTGACAGAAATCCACAAGAGCAACAGAAACTCATCTTGCTTCCACAGCATGTTGCCTTCTGTTAGGTGAACCATCCGTACCATTGCTGGCATGCTGTAGGCACCAGTTTGCAAGCACGGGGCTGCTTCTTCGGAGTTCAGTGCCATGGCTGCACCCACTGCCTTTTGAAACAGCCAGACTGGCCAGTGATGGATTTGCAATTATGTATATTGGGGGTGGGGTGGGCAACTGCAACATTTTTGATATGCGACAGCTTGGCCGGTTGTGATGGATGCTCTGGGAATCCCTGGACAAATGAGCATCTATTCTGAGGGTGCTCTTTCAAAGCCGGTCCCAGCTATTCAGGCCTCTCAGAGGCATATTTGGCTGATAGAGCCAAGGAGACTTTCAGGTTTGCTGGACGGTTGGGTAGGGACTTTGCTCCGATTCTGACTTTCGGACCATGTTACAGGTTTGTGGACGTGCAGCTGTCCATGTGTGAGTGATACGTGGCTGTCTTCTCTGCCAGTGTGAGTTAGGAATAACACCTCTCTTGTGAGATCCATAGGGTCGCCTGTGGCATTGCTATATACTGCAACTGAAGAGACTTCAAATGCAAAAGAAGGAATTGCTATCCTGAGCTGTTAAGGAACACAACGAACTGAGACAGAGGCAAAAAGATTGTGTTTTTTAAAAAATGTGTTGGCTTTTTTTGGGGGGGGGGGCGGATATGTAGAAATGATGGCTGCCTTTGAATGAAATCCCACAGGAGGGCCATAATAACATTATCCCAGAAACAGCTCATGCAGCAATAGTCCATAGTGCTTATTTGAAAAGCCTGTGGAAGCTCCATGGTGACAGAAGGGTCTGCATGTCCGTTTCCCAGGCAGCAGCCAGCCTCTTGGGTAAAGGCTTCAGCCTTCTGGCATCGATGCCAAGATGCATTTTTTGAGCTTTGGAGAAAAATATGGGAAACTGTTACAACTGTAGTGATGACGCTGTGAAAATCACAGGCGAACAACTTGTCTGAAAGGGGAAAGACCGCTTCTCCTTTAGCCTTCCAGTCCCCCTAGAAAGCAGCAATTCTCTGGAAGCTGCAACCTTGTGCGTCACAATGACAGTTGCACAATCAAGTCTTGATAGACACTGCATTGGCTGCAGAGCTGGCAGCTGATGTAAGCTGTGCTTAAGCTACGTTGGAGAGGTGGGAAAAATAACTTTCATTTCATTAAATGAAACCTAGTTACATATTTTTCTCAGTACCAGATTATTTGAGAGTTTTTAAAATCATTTTGACTTGGTATTTTTACCAAAAAGTGCTGAACTTTTATTTAAATCAATTAGGTTTAGTAGGTTGCTTCTTAAGGAGGCAAGAAACTGGGTCCGGTCAAGGTCAAGTGAAATAAAGTCAATGAAGAAGAAGAAGAAAAACCTTGGCAGTTGCGACTCCACAGCTTTTAAGTAGAAATGTTATGTCTCATCATATATATGCCAATAAAGATCAATTCTGTTTTCAGTCAGTCTCTGGCTCAGTTGTCTTCGGAGCTGGGAGTTTACAACTGTGACATAGCGCCCCCTCCAGGATCGTAGCCAGCCAAAGTTGGGGTTTCATTTGTTTTCAGAAATACCAAGCCTTCACAATCAACAGTTTATATGGTTCAGCAGAATGCTTATTCAGACTGGAAACTGTGATGGAACCAAATCTGAAGTGACCCGGAGAAGTTCATATTTTGGTAGCCTCTGTTTTGATGAAAGCCAGATCCACTTGTTACAGCTCAAGGCGATGATCAGCTGGCTGGTTGGAATGCAGGCAGACACACACACACACACAGCCAGAGTTGGACTAGCAGTTAACTACCAGAGATCTCCCTGCTGCCCTTGAATAATAAAGCTGTGATTTAGCGTCTTCCCAGCAATAATCAAAGATGGTGCAAACCAAATGGCAGAGCATGGCTTTGTGGTACCTGTTGAGAAGGTAGTGGCCACCATGGTTCTGCCACCATGATTTCTCAGTCCACTTGTCCTTTGCCTTTTGTTTTCCCCTTGCTCACTAGCGCCTGTGATGATATCCTGGTTTCTTAAACCACAGTTTCTGGTCATGTTTTGAAATGGGAAACTATGGTTTAAAGGGCTCCCTTCAAACCTGAATATGAAACTTGGTCAAAGAACAACCATAACTTCTGAATTGGCCGTTGTCATGCTCTCTCTTTACAGCAGGATACAATTTTCAGTGCATAAGTGGCAGCATATTTTTTTTACTTCCCTGCTCCCCAAATCTGTGTTTGAACACTTGGAGGATGATCATGCCCCCCCCCCAAAGCATCAGTGAAGGTCGCTCAAAAATTTGCCATCCTTCCTAGTGTTGTAACAGTCTGTCATGCTTGTGTGTGTATTTCTAAAACAGAATGATACCTACAAACTCTAAAACATGATGGTGGGTTGTGTTCCTTTTTATATTCTGGGACCTTTAATGTGGGAGTCATTAGCCATCATAGACCATGCAGCATCACTTAGTGATGGTGTAGAAGATAAGAATTGAATATAATATTTGGGGTCTTTTTTGCTGCAGAATAATCTCTGCCCCTAGAAACTGAGAATAATATTAGCTGTACATAGAGAAGCTTTTGGTGCTGGAGGAGACTCTTGAGAGGCCCATGGACTGCAAGAAGATCAAACGTATCCATTCTTCAGGAAATCAGCCCTGAGTGCTCACTGGAAGGACAAATCCTGAAGCTGAGACTCCAATACTTTGGCCACCTTGTGAGAAGAGAAGACTCCCTGGAAAAGACCCTGATGTTGGGAAAGATTGAGGGCACAAGGAGAAGGGGACGACAGAGGACGAGATGGTGGGACGGTGTTCTCAAAGCTACAAACATGAGTCTGACCAAACTGCGGGAGGCAGTGGAAGACAGGCGTGCCTGGCGTGCTCTGGTCCATGGGGTCACGAAGAGTCGGACACGACTAAATGACTAAACAACAACAAGAGAAGATTTAATGTTTAACAGACCACTGTATTTTAATATTTTGTTGGAAGCCGCCCAGAGTGGCTGGGGAAACCCAGCCAGATGGGCGGGGTATAAATAATAAATTATGATTATATAGAGAGGTGTGAAATGTTGGGCCAGTGGTGCTTTTGTACATATTTTTTTGCACATACAGTGCTTTAGGACTGAGAATTTACATTCTAATTAGTTTCTCTGATCATGTGTGACAGGTATAATGAGACAAATGTACAAGTGTCATGCTTGCTTAAGCTTTGTATCATTTTTGCTTTCAGGTGTGTAAATGCATCAGTAAATTCATCCACTATGTGTGTCCACAGTCAGGTGTGCGGACATTATATCCATGTTCAAATTGAGCTGTCGAGTAAACCAGGACAATAATTAATACGAAGTGTTGAACACCAATTATGTGGGGTTCAGAAAGAAGTCCAAAGCAGGAGAGCTTCTGCATTTTATATTGGTTTGCTTCTATTCTGCCTTGGCAAGTTTGGTAAAGGAAAGAGTCAATTTTTGCTTGCTTAGGAGTAATTTGGCTAGTTATAATCAACAACGGCATTGCTGATGCAGCAAAAGATTGCCTGGAGCTTGCATTAATTGGTGTATGGAACATAAATTATCATGGCAAGCACAAAACCATTGTTAAATTTTAAAAAATACCTCCAGCATGCTTCATCCTTGTGCTTTTATGCTCTTCAAAAATATACCATATTTTTCACTCTATAAGACGCACCTAGTTTTTGGAGGAGGAAAACAAGAAAAAAGCAGCAATCCCTCTTGCTGTTCTGGCTTCTGGGATAGCTGCGCAGCCTGCATTCGCTCCATAAGATGCACACACATTTCCCCTTACCTTTTAGGAGGGAAAAAGTCTTATAGAGCAATAAATACGGTATCCGCTTTCTTTCATGTGTCTGGCTAATGTGTTTTGAACACATTATTTTGTGTGTATGAGATACCTGGCTAAGATATCTGATCTCTTTATTTAAACAGCAAATTTACACCACTCTGTGGCGCAACTGCATCAGCGCAACTGGATGTCTTCATCTGCCCCAATTGCAATTAAACATGTCTCTCCAGTATCAGTCTCTATAACCACAGCAGGCACTGTAACTCTCCAATGGTTTGACTTTACCCCCCCCCCCCAATGGAGCACTCTTCCATTGGCTCTTGAGACACACTAGTGCCAACAACAAGAAGTGTGGCAAAAATCAGTTTCTGGGTCAGATACCATTGCACTGAATACAGAGCGACTCCTGTCTCACTCTTGAACCCTTGGGAGGTAGAGTAAGCATTGCAGTTGTTTGTGCCACTGGCTCTGGTAGCCCAAAACATTTCTTTCCCTGCTGCTCCAAGCTACTAGTTAGTAGCAACAGCAACAAAGTGCTGTTGTTCATGTGTGTGATGAAAGCATAATGGCCTTTAGCATGGATGTCATGTGTGGCCTGGCTTGCATGTAAAGGTAGCCCATGGTTTAGATTGCATTTTAATCCATAGTGGTATTTTCGTCACTGTCTCTATGCAGTATTGCATAGGTTACAAGTAGATAGGAATAGGATTGCACTCCTTAAGTTCCATGAGACTTACCTGGGAGTAAAGTGTATTACAATTACTGTATTTCAATTGCAATTGGAGTAGGTGGTTTGTGCACTTGAGGCCAACCACATTTTGTTGTCGTTTAGTTGTGTCCGACTCTTCGTGACCCCAGGACCAGAGCACACCAGGCACTCCCTGTCTTCCACTGCCTCCCGCAGTTACAAGCCTCAAATAATGGGATGGAGGGAGGGGGATTCTGTTCAAATAGGTCCAGCTTTGAGACACGTAAAATTAAATCAAGCAGCATGGCCTCCAATGAAATATTAAGTCTGCATCTCAATTTAGAGGTGTGTGTGTGTTCAAATAGTGAAACTACTTTGGGCTGGTTAGGTGCAGGGACGGTGTCGCCCCAGGTCTGACCTATAATTTTGTTTTTCTCCTTTTTCTAATTTGTTGTGGCACAGCAATTACACTTGCATTAACTGAAAACCAAAATGAAGTGGCCTGGACTTGTTTAGCCTCAGGGTTAAGGCTGCAATCTTCATACTTGAAAGCAGTGGCTGTATGTATCCTGTATGCAGCGTATAGGGTTATGCTGCATGACTTCTGCTTACAGTGAGAAACTTCAGTGCCCTTCAAATTATTTCTTCACCCCTATAGTGAAGAGAAGTACTGTACTTGATTATGACAACAGTTTCCCCCTGTTTCAAAGTCATCCCATCTAGTAATAGAGCTGTAAAGGTAAAGGATCCCTGAGAGTTAAGTCCAGTCGTGAACGACTCTGGGGTTGCGGCGCTTATCTCGCTTTACTGGCCGAGGGAGCCAACGTTTGTCCTCACAGTTTTTCCGGGTCATGTGGCCAGCATGACTAAGCCACTTCTGGCAAACCAGAGCAGCACATGGAAACGCCGTTTACCTTCCCACCGGAGTGGTACCTATTTATCTATTTGCACTTTGACGTGCTTTTGAACTGCTAGGTTGGCAGGAGCAGGGACCGAGCAATGGGAGCTCACCCCGACATGGGGATTCAAACCGTGACCTTCCAATCGGCAAGCCCTAGGCTCTGTGGTTTAGACCACAGCGCCGCCCGCGTCCCAATAGGGCTATAGTCAGTGCTATTTTTCTAGGAAAAGAGTTACCAAAACTCACCATGAACACCTCCCTTGCTCTCTTCTAATGGCACTGGCATCTACCTGGAGAGGTGCCAGAACTGAGTTCCAGTGAGTTCCAGCTGAAAAAAAAGCCCTGGCTCTTTCACCATCGAGAATGTCAATGCAAAGTTGACACATGCGTCTCATTATAGAATCGTAGAGTTGGAAGGAAAATGCTCCCGTTTATAAAATATGGAAATCTAACAGAAGGGGATGGTATCCTGATGTTCTAGAATTCCCGTTCCCCTAGAACAGACATGTCCAAAGTCCTCTTCAGGGGACCTAATCTGGCCCTCTGGTCGGTTTAATCTGGCCCCTGTGGCAGTTTATTCCCTGGGGTAAAATCCTAAGAAAACGTTAACAACTTTAATAATAAAAGAAGCTCAACAACTCCAACCCTAAGAAAAGCTCAACAACTTTAATCCTAAAAAGGTCAATAACTTTGGTCAGCTCCCTCTGCCCTTCACTTCATCAAATCTGGCCTTTGAAAAAAGTTAGGACACCACTGCCTTAGAACATCAAGCAAGGTGCTTGTATGCAGGTTTTTTCAAAAGGCATCTGAGTCATAGTTGGAAGGGGCAGTGAGGGTCATTTAGTGCAACCCTCTGCAATGCAGGATCTCAGCTAGATCACACATAGCAGATGACCAACCTCTGCTTTCAAAACCTGTAAGTAAGGAGAATCCACTGCCTTTGTTGGGAATCTTCTGGTCATGGGTAGGCAAACTAAGCCTTGGGGGCCGGATCCGGCCCAATCACCTTCTAAACATAGCTGTCAACGTCTCCCTTTATTAAAGGGAAATTCCCTTATTCCGAATAGGATTCCTCGCAAGAAAAGGGAAAAGTTGACAGCTATGCTTCTCAATCCGGCCGGCAGACGGTCTGAGAATCAGCGTGTTTTTACATGAGTAGAATGTGCCCTTTCATTTAAAATGCATCTCTGGGTTATTTGGGGGGCCTGCCTGGTGTTTTTACATGAGTAGAATGTGTGTTTGTATCATAGCTGTCAACCTTCCCTTTTTTGGCGGGAAATTCCCTTATTCCGGTGCCGTTTCCCACTGCTATCCCGGATTGTTAGCTATCCTGTAGACTGTCACCAGGACAGGTGAGGCTGCTGATTCCTTATTTTCAAATCTGAAAGTTGACAGCTATGGCTTGCACAGTGGTACCTCGGGTTACATGCGCTTCAGGTTACAGACTCTGCTAACCCAGAAATAGTACCTCGGGTTAAGAACTTTGCTTCAGGATGAGAACAGAAATTGTGCTCTGGTGGCGCGGCAGCAACGGGAGGCCCCATTAGCTAAAGTGGTGCTTTAGGTTAAGAACAGTTTCAGGTTAAGTACGGACCTGCGGAATGAATTAAGTACTTAACTCGAGGTACCACTGTACTGTCTTTAAAATGCATCTCTGGGTTATTTATGGGGCATAGGAATTCGTTCATTTCTTTTGTTTCCAAAATATAGTCCGGCCCTCCATAAGGTCTGAGAGACAGTGGACCGGCCCCCTGCTGGAAAAGTCTGCTGACCCCTGCTTTTGGTCATCTCTTCCTGACAGACAATTCTCTCTCCTTTTTTTCTTCTTCTTCTTCTTTTTTGTTTTTCACTCAGTATATAATTAATGACAGCGAACAGGAAAAGAAAATCTTCCACACATTTTGCAGTCTGGAGGAAATAGCATGTTAACTGTGCTCTAAGTAGATTTTTTTTACATTAGCATAGCGCACAGAGCATGTAGCGCATTTAAAAATTTAACGAAAACAGCTAAAGAACGTCAAAGTGCAAGTAGATAAATAACAATTCTCTCTCTTAAGTAAGGTTTAGGAGGCTGCGAGAACCATGACGAGCTAAGCTTGTCATCTACCCTCAGCGGCCGCTAGGTGGAGCGCCTGGAACAGCAAGCCCGCTTTCCCTGCGCTGCCATGCGCATCCCGCTTCAGCCACCCCTTCGGGACTCCATTTCCCGGTGTGCCAAGCGCTACCTTCTTTCTCTCCGCTCCCCCGCCTCCTGAGGAAAAGACGTGCCAGGTTGCCTCTCCGGAAGCGCCTACATTTCCCATGCTGCCCCGCGGCCGCCCCACGCGTTTGTGAGGGAGAGAGGAGAAAAAAAAAAAAAACCCGCGCCCAGGAGGCGCGTCACGTGGCTCGCGCTATATAAAGGGAGGCGCTGCGCCGGCAGCCCTATTGTTATCGCCGAGCCGGAGCCGAGGAGGCCGGTGGTCCTCGCCGCCCGGGGCTGTCGCCTGCCAGAGCCGCCGCCGCCGCCGCCGCCGCCCCCACCGGCTTCCCTCTCCCTCCCCTCCCGAAGCACGGCGCCGCTGCTTGACTCCCGTCCCCCCCGGACCCTGGGGGAGCTTCGCCCTGCAGCCCCGGCCTGTGCGGAGGGAGGGGAGGAGGGACCGGCGGGAGGAGGAGGAGGAGGAGGAGGAGCCCCCACCCGGTGAGGGAGGGAGGGAGGGGCCGCCGGGCCCGGGGGGGGCGCGGGGGGAGGGGCAGAGAAAGGAGGCTGAAGGGACCAGAGGGATGGCAGAAGCCTCTTCATCCTCCCTTCATATATATATAGATATAGAGCATCCCAGACCATAATGATCTCTGTACTGTATGTAGATACCTGCATATCTATATATCTATCTATCTGTATATCTGAATCTATCTATCTATCTATATATATATATCTGATCTATATATCTATCTATCTATCTGTATATCTGTATCTATCTATATCTATATCTATATATATATATCTGATCTATATATCTATCTATATCTATATCTATATATTTGGTTTGAAGGCAGTAGATTTCACTCATTTCTTGAGGGGAGCTCCCTCAGCCTTATTCTCCCTCCTTAGATTATTTCTGCAGTTCCTTAATTATAATTATAGCATCCCAGGACCACAATTATACTTTATGTAGATATCTATATCTGGTTTGAAGGCAATGGATTTTACTCACTTCTTAAGGGGAGGGGAGGTCCCTCAGCCTTATTCTCCCTACTTAGATTATTTTGTAGTTGCTTGAGATTTCAGAAAGGGGGGGGTGAGAACCCCTTTATATCATTCCCCCCCTTCCTTATCATCTCCTTCCCCATCCCTTTTCAGTCCCTCCCTGAGGCTAAAGGCTACTTCATGAAGAAGTGATTATTGTCTTTTAACTCTTTTTTTTTTTTTTTACATTTCAGGGCTGGGGGGTGGACTTCCACTTTTGGGGGGATGCAGCGCTTACCTACCCAGCTGGGTTGAACTAGGCCCTGCTCCTGAACCTTGCATGCTCTCCCCCCCCCCAATGATGCAGCAGGTTGCTCCTTTCCCTCTGTCTTGCCCCTCCCTCCCCGCCATAATCGCATCTTAAAAGATGCCTTTTAATGCATGTGAGACAAAGAGAGAGAGCTGTTGTGTCTATTATCCTGAGCTGCATTAACATTATCTTTGAAATTGCTAAAGAATTCAACTTATTTCAAGTTTACCTTAGTAGCCCCCCCTCCTCCTCCCACACAGGTGTCTTGCCTCTAGTTGCTTCTTTGGTAGATGTTCATCTATCTCAAGAAGAACTCAGCAACTATCTCTTGGTACAGCAGCTATGCTAATGCACACCCAAGCTGGGCTGATTGAAAAGGGCAGGTGCTTCTGAAAAGAAGTGTTTTGTTCTTCCTTATGGCATTGAGACCTTTTGTGGTGTAGAGTAAGGACTTAATCTAAGGTAATCTAAGGTACTGTACTGGACGCAGGTGGCGCTGTGGGTTAAAGCCTCAGCGCCTAGGACTTGCCGATTGAAAGGTCGGCGGTTCGAATCCCTGCGGCGGGGTGCGCTCCCGCTGCTCGGTCCCAGCGCTTGCCAACCTAGCAGTTCGAAAGCACCTCCGGGTGCAAGTAGATAAATAGGGACCGCTTGCCAGCGGGAAGTTAAACGGCGTTTCCATGTGCAGCTCTGGCTCGCCAGATGCAGCTTTGTCACGCTGGCCACGTGACCCGGAAGTGTCTCCGGACAGCGCTGGCCCCTGGCCTCTTAAGTGAGATGGGCGCACAACCCCAGAGTCTGTCAAGACTGGCCCATACGGGCAGGGGTACCTTTACCTTTACCTTTTACTGTACCATTGGTTTGAGGTGGGGCTTGCGGATATGTGACTAGAGCAGTGTTTCCCAACCTTGGGCCTCCAGCTGTTTTTGAACTACAACTCCCATCATCGCTGACTAGCAAGACCAGTGGCAAGGGATGATGGGAATTGTAGTCCAAAAACAGCTGGAGGCCCAAGGTTGGGAAACACTGGACTAGAGAATCTTTGGGGCCTTCATGTGATGCTTCTTAGAGAGATTAGCTTCATGGCTATTCAATCAAAGATGGATATATATGCTGTTCTTGGTTTTGTGGCCTAGAACGGGGAAGTGTTATATGGGCTTACTGGATGAGATAATAATATGACATTCATGGAGGACTCTTTCTGCTTCATTGATGGAGTTCAGAGTGATGTTTCGGACATGTCAGGCAGTGATATTTTATTCTTGAGATTACATTAGAAGTGGTTTGTCAGAGTCAAGGTGGGCTCATATGCTTTTAGAGGTTTAATATTAAGAACAGTATAATGGAAGTTTGGCCTTGAAGATCAAGTGTTTTAACGTCAGGTGAATCCCAGGCAATTCCTGAATACAATGTGTATTACTTTTCTTCCCAGCATTTGAAGGCTCTTGTAAGCCTTTTCTTTAGAAAGTTCTGGAAAGTCTCTCTCTTTCCCCGCCTTAGATCGTCCACCTCCCCATGACCAAGCTATGGGGTCAGATATGAGATACCCTATTAGTTATTTTTAGCAAGAGTGAAGGTCATGAGAAATGGAATGGCATTGTCTTACTGAGTTGCTGCCACTTCCTGAGTTGAGATGTTTCCTCCCCCTCTTTCAATGTGATACATTAAAGGTCAGCTGCCCCCTTTCACTGGAATGCTGCACTGGATAGATTCTTCTGTGTGTATTTTGATGAGGTTTGTATTTTGATGAAATCTTCCTTTTGGAAATGGAGCGGGGGGTGTGAGGAAAATCTTAATATCTTGAAGAGTCATTTTGTTAAGCCTGGTAAACACAGTGGCCTGAATGTGTTGGAGCCAAGTGCGTAAAGGTAGATTGAAATAGGCTCATGATTAAGGTGCCCCAAAGTTATTGGCAATACAAAACACAGCCCAGTCATCAGATGTTGCTTGAAAGCCAATGGTATATTCAACCAAAAGCATAGACTTCTGTACAGTGGTGCCTCGCAAGACGAAATTAATCCGTTCCGCGAGTCTCTTCGTCTAGCGGTTTTTTCGTCTTGCGAAGCAAGCCCATTGACGGCTTAGCGGATTAGCACTCTTAGCGGTTTAGCAGCTTAGCGGATCAGCTGATTAGCGGCTTAGAAAAAGGGGGGGGAGGGAAAAAAACCCACAGGAACTCGCAAGACATTTTCGTCTTGTGAAGCAAGCCCATAGGGAAATTCGTTTTGCGAAGCGCCTCCAAAACGGAAAACCCTTTCGTCTAGCGGGTTTTCCGTCTTGCGAGGCGTTCGTCTTGCAGGGCACCACTGTACAGGGTTCCACAAAGTTTGAAAATTGCTCAGCCCTGCATGAAGTGATGGAGAACTTGAGGGAGTGGCAGTGGTGGTATTTCTCATACATGGCATGAAGTGAGAAAATTTCCCCCTCCTCGCCTCCCACATTATGAGTGTTCAGTTGTGGGTAGAGAACTCTGGGAGGGTTTTCCTGCCATGCTTGTGCATAAATACATTTGCCAGGGAACTGATTCCCTGATTGCCAGTGACAACAACCTAATAAGCCCTGTTGGCGTAATACAACCATCATCAACCTCGTGCCCTCCAGATATTGCGCTCCATCAACTGTAGCCAGCATAGCCAAGCCATTGGTCTGGGATGATGGGAAATGTTGTCCAACAGCATATGGAACCCACCAAGTTAGGAAAAGCTGGTATATAATAGCTCAAGCGTCTGCCTCCAAATCCTCATGTTGATGTCCTGAAAAAGTCAACCATATGTACTGCTGATTTTGAATTTGTAAAATACTGTACAGTCGTACCTCGGCTCCCGAATGCCGCAAACCCGGAAGTGAGTGTTCCGGTTTGCGAACGTTCTTTGGAAGCCAAACGTCCGATGGGGCATCCACGGCTTCTGATTGACTGCAAGAGCTTCCTGCAGTCAATCCTAAGCTGCACCTTGGTTTCCAAACGTTTTGGAAGTTGAATGGACTTCCGGAACTGATTCCGTTCAAATTCCAAGGTACCACTGTACTGTGTTAAAGTGACTCTTCAAGATGTCGGGCTTATAGTAACAATAAGTGATTTTAATGCCATGTGTGTCTATACTCCTGCTTTTTAGAGTTGGATACTTGCCTATTCTGTGTATTTGCCCAGTGTAACATGCATGGTGATAGAGTTCATAAGAGGATACACGAGAATGATTATGTGATAGTTTGGAAGGTGATGTTAGGCCCAGTAAAATGGTCCTAGAGTAGATGAGGGAACAGCTTGCCTTGGAGTTGAACCAAAGACGTGTCTTCTTTGCCTCAGAACAAGTGATGTCATAATGACTTTTCAAGAAGGTTATCTTTCAGAGTCTGATGTATGAAAAGTCTGAATTATGGTGAGAACATAGAAGAGGCCACAAAGAAACATAACTGAGGCAGAATTATTCTGTAATTGTTTAGGATGGTGCATTTCACACTTGCTAAAAACAAAACTCTCATATAGCATATCTGCACTTGAGAGCAAATTCAAACATAGTATTCTTACCCCAGTGATATGAAATAAAGAAGCCACTTTTTACATGGATGAGCAGTAATCTGCTCCTTATTTATTCCACAGCATGTTCCATTGCTGCCAAATGAATGGTCTGAGTTGTCTGTCATCCTCAGTTACAGAACAGGCTGATTCTGACTAGTTCAAGGAGTGCAAACAGTGTTGGAAACAAAGATATATAAGTTAATTGCCAAATGGCATCTTAATCCTAAATTATGGTCACCACAATTTGGCCTATGTGCCATTTTCCCTCCCTGAAACATTATTACTATTATTATTATTAATTTCATGTCTATGTCATTTTATATTATAAAGGGGGAAAATCTCAAAGCTGTTTATAACACATTAAAACATTAAATAAAACAACCCAGAATAAAACAAATTCAAGCTTCAAGGAAAATATAGCAGATCCTTATCTAAGTGACATTTTGCTTTCCCCATATTTATTTAGCTACTTAATTTATATAGTTGCACCATAGCAGAAGCACTCTGAGAAGCCAGTGGTGGTTAGAGGGTCAGACTAGAACCTGGGAGATGAGGGTTCAAATCCCCACTCAGTCATGAAGCTGACTGGGTGACCTTGGGCCAGTCACAGCCTCTTAATCTACCTCACAGGGTCGTTGTAGGGATTGATTGATTGATTGATTGATTGAGGGAGGTGAACCATGTCATCCTTGGAGGAAAAGATGGGATATAATGCAATAAATAAGCTCTTCTGCTGACCTGCTCATGAAAGCTGGAGGAGCCAGCCAGATGGAGATGTCAGTTGCCACCCTGCCATCCATAAATCTCAACATGGTCGCAGTTGGATCTGCGCCAGTCGCAAAATGTGCCTGGCACCTGGGGAATTTTAAACTCTGAAAAAGGACTAAAGACAAGTTAACCCTATTAAAAATATGGGTTAACCAGAAAAATCTCTCTAAATGCAATATAGTTATCAATAAAATTATTACTAATCTTACTAATTCATTCCTGCCTTTCTTCCAAAGCGCGCGCGCGCTCTCTCTCTCTCTCTCTCTCTCTCTCTATCACAGCTCCCTTAGGTTAGGCTGAGAGAGAGCAGCTGGCCCATGTTTTACCTGGTGGGCTTTGTGACTGAGCAGGGGTTTGAACTCTGTGCTCCCATGCCCTTGTCCAACTGGTTTCCTAAGCAGTGCACGCTTAAACTAGTTGCAATAAGACCGTGGTCGTGATTGTCCTCTGATCTCAGTTGTAGGTTCAGCTCACAAACGTTATGTAACCTATGTGATTAACCTATTCTCTGGAGTATGGTGACAGGGCGATCCGATGTTGTCGCTTAGAAGCTGTGTCTTGTTATCTGAATGACTTAATTGGTTTATAGTGCAGCAAAACACATTGACTGGGCTCAGGCAAATGGGCTGAGAGATAAGTGAGCCTTGTTGCATGCAGCCCAAAGTCTCCAGTTAACAGTAACGTCCTCTTGAAGCATGGTTACCACCTTTGGAACAAACCCATGGTTTGATGTTGCTTTTAAATCCTGGAAGAGGGAGGAGAGTAGGTGCTGTGGGTGCATGCATAAGGCTATCTCAGCTTCTTAAACCTACATGACCACTTGAACCTAGCTGCGTAGGGTCACACTTGCAGTTGCTTATCATTTTTGCTACTCCCTCCTCCTAGTTTATTTCTTTGGAAATTTGTAGATATGTGCAGAGCATGTTATTTATTGCTCCTCTTCCCCTATTCAAAGTGCGGCGACATCCCCTCTTGTGACATTCTTGGAAGTTGGTTCCAAATCCTAGCGTACACATTTGAAAAAGGAGCTCTTTGTTTGGCAGAGCCCTTGGTGCCTTGACAAGAGCCTGTGTGGTCCACTGGGTGTGCGTTCAGTGTTGGTACTGGGTCTGGACGAAAGCTTATTTTGGATTCCACCCATAGACAACAGGATAGCTCTGTGCTCAAAGCAACCTGACCAAACCTGTCCCTCAAAAATAATGGCTTTTTCAATTTATTCTGTAGGGTATCTGTGTTCCGGTCAGTATTTAATTGCCTTGTACGGAGCACGGTCCACACTACTGACCCTACAGTAGTTTGCAATGGGAACATTATAGTGTTGTTGCTTTGGGATATTCCCCATCTTTCTTTGTTTTTATGGCAGGAGAGCAGTAAGTATGGGGTACTTGCAGAGCCTCTACGTTCCTCAGCATCTTTGGATGACATCACTCAATACTAGTGCAGTTTTCTTCTCTCTGCAGTGATGGTGCCATGTCATTCTGGGCACCATCACGCCTGCTGTATATGTGGTAACTTTGTGAAACTGGACACTCGGGGAATTCTTGATGAGGTTATTCTATTGCAGAGGTTATTCTATTGCAGAAGGGTATGAGATCACAAACAGTCTGATTCTCCACCCCACCCCCTGCCGCCAACAAGAAAAATGCAATTTAAGAAAGAAGATATGTACACTCCCTTATTTCTGAGGCTCACACCAGCTTTCTTTGATGATTGACGGTTCTTAATTTTTCAAAAAAAGATGTGTCTTTGATTTACTTCTGTAGAGTCCCAAAATAGCATGAGCTTTTTGCAGCAATACAGAGGGAGTTTGTGCTAGTGGGAGCCCCAGGCCTGCAGATGGAGCCATGTTGTCGTCCCTGGCTCCTCCCCTCGTTCATGGGCTTTTTGGTGTGAAGAAGGGGCAAAGGCTCTCTGCCGTCAGTGTTGCCTCACCTATTGCAATTGACTGGCTAAAGCTGGGCTTCCCGGGGTTCATGTGAGCACCATAGGGCACTCGGATGCCCCACTTTGGCACCCACCTCTGGCCCCTCCCTTTACACTTCATTGGGCAAGTCTAGAATGAATCATGCAGAGACACAGTGGGCAGCCTCCCTTGTGGATGAGGGCCTTCGGTTCCCACTAGTTTTTGATTTACAGTGGATGCTCGGGTTGCGAACGTGATCCGTGCGGGGTGCATGTCCGCAGCCCGCAGCGGCACGTCTGTGCACGCATGGGTTGCGATTCGGCACTTCTGCACAAAGCGCAATTTACTGTGTCTGTGCATGCGCGACCGCCGAAACCCGGAAATAACCCGTTCCGGTACTTCCGGGTTTCGGCGGTCCGCAACCCAAAAAAACACAACTCGAAGCGTCTGTAACCTGAGATATGACTGGCATCCAATCTTACAAATTTGGGCAAATACAGTATTTGGAGCCTTATTTTTGTAAATTGTCATCTCATGAGTGTAGCCAGGATTTATGGTGGGGTGGGGTGCAGAACCTCAGTTAAGTATTTTGTATTGATTTACTTGATTTAGAGGGGGCAGCTCGGCCCCCGCCCCCACTCGTGTCATCTCTTGGTGGGGTGTTTCCTTTTTTTAATTCCATCTCTCTCGTCTCTCTCTGCCTCCCTTTAGTAGAGAGAGTCCCAATAGGTGAGCCTTGTATCCTTTCGTCTGTGAGTCTGCTGTGACAGTTTACTATGAGATAGTAGGTAGCACCGTGATTTCAGTACGTTCTAATGTCAGCGTTTGCTGGAATTGCTCTTCCAGTGAAATTAAGGTCATGGCAGGAAGCTAGCACTTTCCTGTCTCTGTTTCAGGTTGCCTGCAAACTCTGGAAGACAATACAGCATTGCATTACATGGAGAACGGCCTGTGTGCGAGCACTCTGTGTTGGCTTTGTTCACAAATGCTTCCTTCTAAAAGGAGCTTCCTTTTTAAAACCGAATACTGGCATTAGGAAAAGAAATTGCAATATGCCAATCACAAGACTATATCTAGAGAGTCTCCTGTCTTATATCCCCAGCTTAGAAGGAGGATTTTAGACCGAGAGTTATTTTAAAATGGAGATCATCTTATCTTGACAAAATGACTTTTAAAATACGTCTCGGAGTTTGCAGAATGATAATCACTGTGATGGAAGCCTTGACATTGCCAACTACAGCTCATGAAACCTTCCTTAAAGGGAAGGGAAGGAGGAAACAATCAACCCCTTACACATAATAATAAAAAAGTGTTTTTAAAGGTTGGTGGAGATATACACGGGACTTGCTTCTTGTGTGTTAGACAGACTTCCCCCTTCCCCTTCTCAGTTTCAAAGTTAACTATCTTCAGATTTGCTTCTGCGTGTGTGTGTGTGTGTGTGTGTGTGTGTTTGTTAACAGTACTTGGGGCCAAACCATGATTGGAAGCAGGTTTGCATAGTGCTTTTAACCATAGTTCCAAAACTGTGAAAGGGAGGGGAGCACTGGCGGTGTGGGTGAACCTGAGCAGGGCTGCTGCTTTTTCTTTCCATCATAGCTTAGAGGCTGGACAGAGTTGCATCTGTGCCAGGCCTCAATAGGTGACAAGCCCTGACAATCCAGTTCTGAACTGGGACCAATTCAGCCAGCTATGGAAGGCTTTGAATATGGCGCAGCCTGTGGTTTTGGGGTGTGCTTCTGGAAGACCACACCTTTTCATTTTGCCTTCTTTGCTTTTGTAGTCTGGCATTGCACATCAGGATGGTTATTAAAGCTTGTATTTCTGGGAAGCTAAGCAGTGACGATTTCGCAGATGTTCTAAGATGGGCCCTGGGAATGGGAGAGAACTGATAAGAAAATGGAGAAAATAGCAAGATGTTGCCAGGAACACTTGCAGCTGGAATGAGTTTCCTCTGAGGATGAAGGTTTGAAACCTGAATTGCAACCAATTACTAAGGGGGATTGTTGAGTGCTTCCTGCAGGCATAGGAAACTTCTTCATACTGAGTCAGACCCTTGATCCAGCTAGCGCAGTATTGTCTACCCTCGCAGGCAATGGCTCTCCAGGGTTACAGCACCAGGTCCTCTTCCTAGCCCTACCTTGAGGTGCCAAGGATCAAGGGATCTTCTGCATAGAAAGCAGACGCTCTACCATGAATATAGGTGATTGGGAAGACTAGCAATTATTTTGAATCCAGCCTAAAATGCTGCCAAACCCTGTAGTTCACATGCTGAAAGTGCTGAGGCTACATTGGTTTCCTCTGGCTGGGTGCTTGGGCAGTCCAGAAGACATATTGGCGATTGGCTTGATATTGGCCCTGGCAATGTGTAGTCTCTGCAAATTGGCACTTTCCATTATGGGATGCTTTCCCATTCTTCCGCCATAGTACTGAAACCAGCGTCTGATGAAACTGCTAAGCAGACACATGTTTCAACAAGGCAGAGGGGATGTTTGAGCTGTGTGTGAAGTATAACTGGGGTGGGGAGCAGTGATGGAGATGGGGAGTTTGGGTTGGTAGCAGAGTAAAGCTTGAGAGCCTGTTTTGTGGAAGGAAGAGAGCGAGGTAGAGAATAGTGTTCAAGTTGCAAAGTCTGGCGTGGGAGAAAGGTGCAAAGCGAAAAGTACATTCTGTGGAGCAGAGTGTGTGTAGGGCAGGGATGGGGATCCTGTGGATCTCTTGGATGTTCCTGGTCTAGAACTCCTGTCATCATTGGCCAGGCTAGCTGCAGCTGATGGGAGTTGGAGTCCAGCCACATCGAGAACACCACAGGTTCCCTAACCCTGACGTAGGGGAATAAAAGGAGGTAGGAGACTCTTGAATGTAATCACAAAGAGTCATTGAGCTGTTAAAGTACCAAGGCAGACTTAGGAAAGAGTAAAGAGTGCTGAACTGAAAAGACACACACACACACACACACACACACACACACACACCGGTTCTCATTTCGGTCAATTGAGTGTGAAGGATGAAATCTGTGTACTACTTTCAAAGGTATGCAGAACAGCGTCAATTGAAATAAAAACGACCACAAACTTAAGGACTCTTTTGTGGTGGAGGTCAGAGAGCAGCAATCCCCCCCTCCAACGTAAGCATGGTCTACGAGGAAAAACAGCCCTTGCAGGCATTGAGTCATTTTCAATACACATAAATTCATCCCTGAAGTAATTTGAGATTGGCTTTCTCTCTCTTTTTTTAAAAAAAATAATATTTATTAAATTTTTAAGAAGAAAAGAGTTACAAAACAGTAAACGAAAACACACAGAAAAAAAATACAAAAACAAAAGTTTAACATACAAAGAAAAAATAAAAATCCCTCTTTCTAATATCTTATCACTCATTAACTTATTTTCATGACTTCCTCACACCTCCCTTTTTTGTATTCCATTTAAAAATTTGTTCAGCAAATCCATACCCTCTTAATTTACCCTTAATTGTTTATCATCACATATTATAATTTCATATTTACATCTAGTATCAATCCATTCTTGCATATTCTTAGTTTGCCTTATTGCTAGAACCACTTCGTTTCATTCCAACATCATTAACATTCAATAATTTTACAGTGTTTCTGTAAATAGATGTTAAATTTCTTCCAATCTTCTTCCACCAACTCTTCTCCCTGATCTCGGATTCTGCCAGTCATTTCCACCAATTCCATGTAGTCCATTACTTGCATCTGCCATTCTTCCAAGGTGGGTAGGTCTTGTGTCTTCCAATGCTTTGCAATGAGTATTCTTGCTGCTGCTGTAGCGTACATAAAGAAAGTTCTATCCTTCTTTGGCACCAATTGGCCGACCATGCCCAGGAGAAAGGCCTCT
Organism: Podarcis cretensis; assembly: GCF_951804945.1. Taxonomy (NCBI): domain Eukaryota; kingdom Metazoa; phylum Chordata; class Lepidosauria; order Squamata; family Lacertidae; genus Podarcis; species Podarcis cretensis. The sequence goes on from NC_137171.1 coordinate 8,130,609, forward strand.
GGTTTCTTCAGGAAGGTATATTTAAATACCTTTTTCTGAGATTGGCTTTCTCTTGACTGTCCTGGCTCCTTTACCATGGCAGAGGTGTTCAGTAGTATCTGCACCCAGAGAGCAGGATCTCTTGCTTCTCTGGGTGAAATATGTAACACCACGTTGTGTCCAAGCTTGTGCCCGTTCCTGTCTTCAGATGGGGTTGGGGGTCGGTAATTAAAAGGCTCCAAGTAGGAGTATTGGCCTCCCACCCCCCACTCCTCTTTCTCTCCCCCTTTTGACTGTAGTCAGTGGTTTAAGCTCCTTGTTTGACTGCCTCAATTATGTGATAGGGCTACTCCTACATGCATTTCTCTGCCAGCACTTTGCCAGTGGTACTTAACTGCTTGAATCTCTTTCTTGTTTGCTGCATTGTGTGTGAGATGTCACCAGGGTTGGAAGTCTGCCTACTTGCATACCATTGCAAGAGAAGTTATGAGGTAGGGGAGGATCACAAAGTTTCTTGCATGTTTTGTTTAATGCTTTATATGTCACTTCAGTCACTTTTTGCAGAGAATTCAATTAATAAATCTATACGTAAATTAATTTGGGGCTGGCAAGAAGTTTGCCGTTCATCAAGCATGCAAGTTGTAACATGTTGTTGTTTAGTCGTTTAGTCGTGTCCGCCTCTTCGTGACCCCATGGACCAGAGCACGCCAGGCACTCCTGTCTTCCACTGCCTCCCGCAATTTGATCAAACTGATGCTGGTAGCTTCAAGAACACCATCCAACCATCTCGTCCTCTGTCGTCCCCTTCTCCTTGTGCCCTCAATCTTTCCCAACATCAGGCTCTTTTCCAGGGAGTCTTCTCTTCTCATGAGGTGGCCAAAGTACTGGAGCCTCAGCTTCATGATCTGTCCTTCCAGTGAGCACTCAGGGCTGATTTCCTTCAGAATGGATAGGTTTGATCTTCTTGCAGTCCATGGGACTCTCAAGAGTCTCCTCCAGCACCATAATTCAAAAGCATCAATTCTTTGGCGATCAGCCTTCTTTATGGTCCAGCTCTCACTTCCATACATCACTACTGGGAAAACCATAGCTTTTACTATACGGACCTTTGTTGGCAAGGTGATGTCTCTGCTTTTTAAGATGCTGTCTAGATTTGTCATTGCTTTTCTCCCAAAAAGCAGGCGTCTTTTAATTTTGTGACTGCTGTCACCATCTGCAGTGATCATGGAGCCCAAGAAAGTAAAATCTCTCACTGCCTCCATTTCTTCCCCTTCTATTTGCCAGGAGGTGATGGGACCAGTGGCCATGATCTTCGTTTTTTTGATGTTGAGCTTCAGACCATATTTTGCGCTCTCCTCTTTCACCCTCAATAAAAGGTTCTTTAATTCCTCCTCACTTTCTGCCATCAAGGTTGTGTCATCTGCATATCTGAGGTTGTTGATATTTCTTCCGGCAATCTTAATTCCGGCTTCAGATTGATCCAGCCCAGTTGTAGCATAGTGGTGCTTTTTTCCACACATGTAAGCTGATTTGCAGAGGGTTTGGGAAGAAGGTAGATTTTAAGCAAGATGACTTTTTAGCCCCCCCCCCCCCGCTTTTTTCCCATTCTGATTTTCAGGGCTGCTTCTCACATGTTGGATCATCACTTTATTTCTGTAACCTGATGCTTTGCTACTGAATTTGTGAGCTAACAAGGTTATGCCAGTTGTATCTGTGTAGTTAGTTCTGTGAGGACCCACTTGCTCGCACATGCCAGTCATCACCAGTGCCTGAGAGGAAGGATCATGACACTCTGGCTGCAGTGTTTCTGCGCTGGCTGTTCCGTGCAAGCATTCTGCCTTCATTTTTAAAATACCGTATTTTTTGCTCCATAGGACTCACTTTTTACCTCCTAAAAAGTAAGGGGAAATGTGTGTGCGTCTTATGGAGCGAATGCAGGCTGCACAGCTATCCCAGAAGCCAGAACAGCAAGAGGGATTGCTGCTTTCACTGAACAGTGATCCCTCTTGCTGTTCTGGCGTCTGAGATTCAAAATTTTTTTTTTCTTGTTTTCCTCCTCCAAAAACTAGGTGTGTCTTGTGCTCTGGTGCGCCTTATAGAGCGAAAAATATGGTATAGCTTCAAAAATTTCCATGGAGCAGCAGCAAAACTAATGCCACATTTGCTGGCAAGGGTGAGTTCAGCCATAGTACAAGTGCGCTAAGTGGCACACAGCAGAGTGGAAATAGTGTATGAACGAGATACCTTCTCTCAGCATGCTTGTAAAGTGCAGGGGCCCACATGTGCTGCCAGGATTTCTTGTAAACAAAGGGAACCTTCTCAGGTGCCCAATAGCAAATAGTTCCACTGAGGTAGACCAGTTGGCACATCTGTTGCTCAGCCCAGACTGTTTCAGTTTACATGTAACTCTTGCTGGTAGGAAATCCTTGAGGGTGATGTAAACCTGCATTCTGGCAGCTCTCCACCCACATCACTAATGAATTGACATAAGGACTACTAATGTGTCAAAGGTGAGTTGCAGCAGCATGTGCCGTCTGCGTTCTGTTCTGCCCTAAAACGCACGTGCAGAGCCAATGATGTGAGTTTTATTGGAATAGCAGTAACCAAAGTCAGTAAAAAAAAATTTTTTTTTTAATGCTAGACTGATTTTAAAGTGGTTTGTTAATGAAAGAAGGCAAGGGATGTCTCATCTGTCCTGGTCACAAATTTGTTTGAGTCCATAGATTTTCCTGTGTGAATGAGTTTCGTAGTCCAGAAGGTGTAGAAAGTGGTGTTTTAAAAACTTACCCAGGCTGACCAGTGTTAGAAACTCAGATACCTAATCTAAACCTGAGCAACTTGTACCATCAGGAGGCTCTTCATAATTTTTATAAGTCAAAATTCCCTTTCTCGCAGTTAGGAGCTTGGGTCCTACCTGTGGTAGCAACAGAAAACAAATTTTCTCCATCGTCTGTGTGACAACCCTTCAAATATTTGAAGGCTGCTATTGTACTGTCTCTTATTTGTCTCACCTGCAGCCTAAAAATATGCAGATCCTTCCACTTCGTTACATATATGGCCTCCAGGGCACTCCCCCCTCAAATCATTTCTTTTGCCTTTCTCTGGACATGTCCCAGTGCTACATAAACGATCATGATTCATTTGTATAGTTATTCCAGGTATACAAGAAGGCCTTCTGTAGCCAATGTTGACCATATAACCCTGTCAAACCCTTAGTCTTGTGGGTCTAATGGATGAATGAGACTGGCTTTCCTGTACGGAGCTCTGCCTTGAATGGGAAAGGTGGACAGCCAGCGTTCCCTATAGACCTGGAGGGAGAGCAAGCAGGCTAGAAAGTTCCTTTCAGGTTGGTTTGGCATTGTCTTTTGAAGTTGCCTTCCCCTCTCTGACCCCTGCTTCTCAAATTCCTCCCTACTCCCTAAACAAATTAACTTCCCTGGTAGATTCTTTCTCTCCCCCACCCCTAACTCCCATATCTCATTCTTGTTGCCTCCTTTGTGCCTGATCCGCTGATGTGTTTCACCGGAGGACTCCCACAGTTCACTTCTGTCCTTTCCATCAGCGCTTCCCCCCTGCCCCTGCAACACCGCAGGGTTACCCTCAACATGTCTGGAATTCCTTGTCATAATGAGAAGCAGCTGATTCTCCTCCTGCCCATTGAAACATTTCTCCCTTACGTGCAGACCCTTGCAGGATTCATGTTGCTGCAGTCTGGGTGGTTCGGGGGGGGGGGAGATCATTCAGTTGAGGCTCCTGGCATCCCTAACGTTTGGTAGCTCTTCTGAGTTCTATCGTCAGTCTTGGCGAGGTGCTCAAGTCTTTTCTCTGTGTGTGCTCTTCACAAAATAGAATGGCAAACATCAATAGTCAGGTTGGTTCTTGACTTCCTAATGGCCTAGTTTGCACATCACAATAAGCCACAATATGGCTTACCACGACCACGCAAACATGCTCACACCTGCATTGCTCCTCCTTGGGCTTCTCAGGTCAGCAGCTAAGCCAAGCTTTGGCTGAGCCTGTCAACCAAACCTGGAATCATGGTTAAGGTCCCTCTTCCTTAACCACAGCCTGTAGCCATAGGACAAACCTTGGTCATGGACAAGGAGGGGAGACCTTAACCATGAGTCTGGGTTCAGGTGATATTCTGAAGCTTTGCTTAGCTGCTGCACCATACTGACCTGAGTATCTGGGGAGGCCTGACCAGATTGGCGGGGTATACCGTATTTTTCGTTCTATAGGACGCACCTGACCATAGGACGCACCTTGTTTTAGAGGGGGAGAGCAAGAAAAGAAAATTCTCGCCCTCTCTGCTCAGCGGCCCTTCAACGAAGCGGCAGGAGAAACGGAGCCCCTTCCATTTCTCCTCCCACTTGGGGAGGAGACTCTTGCTCTCCTGGCTTCAGCAAAAGGAACCTGAAGCATCTGGAGCACAGTGGAGGCTGTGTTCTGGAGGCTTCAGGGTGCACTGACCCCTCTCACTCTCCAGGCTTCAGCGAAAGCAACGCGAAGCCTCCAGAGCATGCAGGGAGCGCTCCCTCTGCGCTTCGGAGGCTTCGCGTTGCTATCGCTGAAGCCAAGGAGCCTGCATTCGCTCCATAGGACACACACACATTTCCCCTTAATTTTTGGAGGGGGAAAAGTGTGTCCTATAGAGCGAAAAATACGGTAAGTAATAAATTATTATCATCATTTTATTTATTTATTTATTTATTTATTTATTACCTAAAAATCTCAAGGAGGATCAGATCATCTGTGATCTCCTCCTTGGGAACCAAAGCATTTGGTTTCTAAGCCATGGTTTGGCATGTCTAGTGAACATGGCTAATCTCAAAGAGCTTGGTAGAAAAACTTTCCTTTGCAGGGTACGTTGCAGTATAATCAGTGCTATTTTTCTAGAAAAAGAGGTGCTGGACCTCACCACGAACTTCTCCCTTGCTCTCTTTGAATAGCAATGGCGCCCACCTGAGACCTGCTGAGCTCCATTGAGTTCTGGCTGAAAAATTGCCCTGCATGTAATACAGTCTTCCTTGGAACGTGGGGACCCTTATCCACTGAACATAATTTGATGTTGCTGAGCAGAAGCAACCCAGAAACCAGAGGCAGCCTTCTCACATTTTGGGTTACTTAAAACTTAATTGTGGGAATCAGTAAGATGGATTCACATCAACTTCCCTAAAGGATATTTAAGGAAAACTAGATTCACCTGCTGAGTAAAAAGGTAAAGGGACCCCTGACCATTAGGTCCAGTCGTGACCAGCTCTGGGCTTGCGGCGCTCATCTCGCTTTATTGGCCGAGGGAGCCAGCATACAGCTTCTGGGTCATGTGGCCAGCATGACCAAGCCACTTCTGGCGAATCAGAGCAGCGCACGGAAACGCCATTTACCTTCCCGCCGGAGTGGTACCTATTCATCTACTTGCACTTTGACATGCTTTCGAACTGCTAGGTTGGCAAGAGCAGGGACCGAGCAACAGGAGCTCACCCCGTTGCAGGGATTCGAACCGCCGACCTTCTGATCGGCAAGCCCTAGGCTCTGTGGTTTAACCTACAGTGCCACCCACCTCCCTTACCTGCTGAGTAGAAAAGGTGGTTCTACAAAATTGTTACTCCAAAGCAGTCATTCTGAAACTCTGCCATAAGAACGTCAGAGCCCTGCTGGATCAGGCCAAAGGCCCACATAATCCTGCATCTTGTTCTCCCAGTGGCCAGCCAGGTGCCTATGGGAAGTCTGAAAGCATCAGCACTTTCCCCATTTGTGATTCCCAGCTACTGGTACTTGGATACAGTGGTAGTAGAGCCATTGTGCCGAGTAGCCATTGGCAAGTCTTAACCTCCATGAATTGGTTCAATCCTGTGACATGCTGTTGCCTATTGGGCTCGTCTGCCACAATGGTCCCTCCAAGCCTTGAAAGAAATCGACAGCAACTTGCTCCCTGCGCTTAACAAATCTGTTGAGAAATCTTAAAAGGCACAGATGTATCATCACTGTGTTCCAAATTGCTTTCCTACCGGCTATAATGAGTTTTACGTACCGAAAGAAGGTTGCCCACAGAGGGAGAAGGAGAAAGTTGAGTGTGACAGTTCTTGTCTCAATTTTTTTCATTTAATAAGATCTCTCATTATTCAGGCTGGGCACTCAATTAGCTAAGTAGCTTCCTTGAAGCATGCAAGTGCTATCTGTGCGCTGTCTCCCTTCCCACTTGTTAATTGCTTGAGTGATGGGATGAGGAAGATATCTGGGAGAATGGGTGCCAGAACTGTATGGCATCCTGTGACGTGTGGCATAGAAGAGGCAGAGACCGCCTCTGCCGGTATGCCCCACGGAGAGCCTCAAGGTCCATAAATAGTGGTCCCGGGCCCTAAGGAAGTTAGATTAGCCTCAACCAGGGCCAGGGCCTTTTCAACACTGGCACCGGCCTGGTGGAACGCTCTGTCTCATGAGACCAGGGCCCTGCGGAATCTGATTTCTTTCCGCAGGGCCTGCAAGACAGAGCTGTTCCACCTGGCCTTTGGTTTGGACTCAGTCTGACCCTTATTTTCCCTCCCTTTATGTGATCTATAGGCTACTTTTAAAATGAGGCTGCATTTTAAATTGCATTTTAACCTGTATTTTAAATTGGGTTTCTTCCCCCCCCCCTCCCTATTACATTTTTACTGTAATTTTTACTGGTGTTAGCCGCCCTGAGCCCGGCTCTGGCCGGGGAGGGCGGGGTATAAATAAAATTTATTATTACAGTGGTACCTTAGGTTACATACGCTTCAGGTTACAGACTCTGCTAACCCAGAAATAGTGCTTCAGGTTAAGAACTTTGTTTCAGGATGAGTACAGAAATTGTGCTGCGGCTGCGCGGCAGCAGCAGGAGACTCCATTGGCTAAAGTGGTGCTTCAGGTTAAGAACAGTTTCAGGTTAAGTATGGACCTCCAGAATGAATTAAGTACTTAACCCAAGGTACCACTGTATTGTTATTAAAGAGGATTAGGCACATTCATGAAGCACACGGCAGGATTGTGCCTCTGAATGCCTGGTACTGGGAGCTGCAGTTAGCTCAGGTGCTGTGGCGCTTATGTTCTGCTTGTGGCCTTCTCATAGACAGGCATCTGGTGGTCCAGGGTCAGAACAGGATGCTGGCCTAGATGGGCCTGAATCAACAGGGCTTCTCGTGTGATTTAAAGTTCTTCTGGCAAGTCACATGTGCCGCTTCTGAACCAAGACCCTATTTCAGTGGAAGGGACAACTGGAATTTGCAGTGTTGTTCCTCCCCACCTCACCCTAAAAGCAGCATTTTTATAGCACCCTTGTGTTGCGTGTGCCAAGGCAGAAATGTGCAGAAACGCACCAGCTCCGTGGCGTCTGGCCTAGCTCAGGAAAGCCTTCTCCCTCACCTGTAGCTTTGCATCCAACATCCAGGGGCAACCAGTAAACACCTTGGGATTTGGCTCGGCTGCTGCGGCACTTGCATGCACAGCCATTTCCTCCCAAAACTGAATGCTGCCTCAGTTCTTTTGCATATAAAACTAGGGTTGGGTGTCCTGCCTAAGGGTGGGGTAAGTGAGTTGGCAGGTAGTGAGTTGGTGGCTTGCAAAGTGGAACTGTGTGCTTGACTTTTTACTCCCTGTGCCTCAGCTGATTTGGATCGGTCTTGTTTCTTTCATCCTACCTTTTGGAAACCGTTTTTGAGGTGCAGGGGGGCGAGGCCTTTCGGGAAAGGAGAGGATGGCTCTCAGGTGGGGAGTGGGGCACACTGCGCGAGTGAATAGGATGACTCTGCTCGGGTTTTGTTAGCAGCATGAAGAACTCTCTCTTCTTTTTTGCTCCCCGAGAAGCTGAGCCACGCAGTCGGGATCTTCTTGCTGCCGTCTGCCACAGCTGGCTGGCATGTTTCTTTCAAGCCCATTTGTTCAGCTTTGTTGCCATGGGAACGGTTGCTAGGACATTGATGGGAACAGACAAGTGCAAGGAAGAAGCGGACTGGGCTGGGCAGGGCTGGGTGGGTGGGTGGGTGGTGGTGGGCTTGCATCAACCAGCAGAAGCAGAGGCCTATTCTGGGGGGGGGGTCAACCACAAGAGAGAATTCAGGGGTTGTTTTCCCCTCCCTCCAACAAACTTTAACATAGAGGCTTCCTGGTTCTTGTGTTCTATTTTAGGAAAGCGGGGTTTGCGGGGAGAGGTGTTGAGTGGCACTTTCTCAGCTGTGACTTCAGAGGATGCAGTTTCAGCTTTTGGCAAGGCTTTTATTGTGTTCCCTTTGTCTTTGGGCCTGCTCTCCCATCAGATTCCAGCTGTGAAGGTTGAGAAACCTCTCCGACACTTACCAGCGCCTTTTATTATTGCAGAGAACGGCCCAGAACCCACCCTTTGTGCTTCCCATCAACATGTGCGCCTGTCTTTTAAAGAGGGCAGAGCCTTTCTTTCATGCTTCCCCTCGGCCCTGCCTCTAGCTTTTGCATTTCGTGGGGAGAAAAGGCGGTTAAAAAAAATGTTATTTCTCTCTTAGAAATGCAGGGGGACAAACAGCAAACGGCAGGCCTGTGCTCATGGAGATCTTCTGTCTCCTAGTGGAGTAAAGGTCATTGTTTTATAATGAATGTCTTGTTGCATGAAAGTGGAGATAGGAAAAAGAATTGTCAGCGTGATTTGAGCTTCCTCCCTCCCTTCTTTCTCTATACAAGTTTCCCCCCCTCTTTTAAATGGTGTAAAAGTACTGGGCATTTGGGTATTGGGGCGCTAAGCTGCTGTAGATTTTGCTGTAGATCTGTTAAGATTTTGTCTCTTTTGCTCTGTGTATGCTTGCCATCCAGCCTGAGCCTTTCAAATGACACAGACTAAACCAGGCATGGCCAAACTCGGCCCTCCAGATGTTTTGGGACTACAGTTCCCATCATCCCTGAGCACTGGTCCTGTTAGCTAGTGATGATGGGAGTTGTAGTCCCAAAAACATCTGGAAGTTGAAGTTTGGCCATGCCTGGACTAAATGGTTCAGTTGGTTTTGGGGGAATGTAAGGAAGATGTTCTGAAACATTGCGGGGGGACGACGACTAAGAATTAGAGGTAAAATACAGTGTGTGCATGTGTGTTTTGAGATGGCAATGGGCAGGGGAGTAACACATGGAAAGCCAGTGTGGTGTAGTGGTTCGAGTTCTGGACTAGGACCTGGCAGACCCGGGTTCAAATTCCTGCTCGACGATGAAGCTCACTGGATGACTTGAGCCAGTCACTACCTACCTCACTGGGTTGTTTGGGGGGATTATATGTGGAGGACCATGTATGCTGCCCTGAGCTCCTAGAAGAAAAAGGTGGGATAATAACAAATACATAAATAAGGTACTACAGTTACTGAGTTTGAGACTTCTTCTACTTTGTCCTTCAGCTATGAAGTGCAGTGACACCTCTCCTTTCTCTTGTCTCCCTCTCCTTCCACAGAAATTGGGATTTGTTTTGGCAGTGGTGTAGCTAAGGCAGGGGTGTGGAGCCTTTTGGTCCTCCAGACATTGCTGAACTGCAGTTCCCATCATCCCTGGCCATTGGCCATGCTAGCTGGGGCTGATGGGAGTTGGAGTCCAGCAGTATCTGATGGGTGGGGCACAGTTTCCTTATCCCTGAGCTAAGGTGATGGAGATTAGACTTTGTCCTGGGTTCTGCCGCTTAAATTTTTAGCAAAGGAGCTTCTACAGGAAGGCAGAGCCCTTTGCCCCTAATTAATTGATTTTTCTTCTGGCTTTCAAACAGGCCCTCTGCCAACTGACAACCACAAGCTAACCTCCAAGAGAGGCACTCATCAGTACCAGCTATTGGCTGTTACCCTGTCAAGAGCAGCCTTGGTGTAAAGGATCATATGCTTTGGAAAAAAAAGAGCCACCTGGCATCCCTCTTCCTCCCCCTCTCTGTAATGTAACCCAGATGCTCTCCTATCAAAGGCTGCCTGAGTGTTGGTTTAATAGGTCTCATTGTCTTTTGCCTCTGGCTGCTGCTAGCTTCCTCCTACTGGGAAAAGGCATTGCATGGCCTACAGAGCCCCCCCCCCCAATCACGTTTCTGCATAAAGCTATGCTATCTGGCAAAATCCAGGATGCAGAGAAAATAATGGCAGTGCTTCATGTTTTTTAAATAGAGCCTAATGCTAAATCAGGAATCACAGAGCATGTTTGTAGCACACAAAGCCTGCCCCCATCCCCCTAAAGGCAATGTTTGCGTCTGCATGGTTTTATGCCACACCTCAATGCAGGGACAAGAGCTCTGGTAGCATTTGGAGGCTCCCTGGCCTGCCCCCCTTTTTTTGGTTGCAAAGCAAGCATCTTTTGTGATGGGTAAGAGGGGACAGACCTATGTGGAAGGGCACAGGTCTAGCAGTTCCCTGTAATAAGGAGAGTTTGTTCCACTCCCCTCTCTAGTAAGCCATTCAGGGCTTAAAGTATAAAGGACAAAAGTGAAAGAGTAAAGCTCTAATATCTGTTTAAAAGGGGACCTTGGAGTGTGTGCACGATTCTGCCACTGGGGAGACTGTATTCTGTCCTTTTCTGCCTTATTTATTTGTTTCTAATTCACAAATAGGATAGAATCTGAGGTGCTGTTTGGTGGTTCGTATACCTAGAAAGCCCTTGGGATGTTCAACAAAACCAAAAAAACAAGGTGGGGAGAAAATTGGAAAGTCACCTAAAATTCCAGCAAGAGCTTGCCCCTCTTTGGATATGTGCTCAGTATCGGAGAAGGTTGGGCTTAAATATTGGAAAGAGCTTGGCATCAGCAAGGAATATCAATTCCCTGTATTGACAGAGTCCATTGCACCCGTCTGTATTTCCTGCATACAACAGTGGGTACATTTTAGCTCAAACTGTATGTGACCACTTTGTCTTCTATGAGTAATTAGTTTGAGGGGTTTTCTTTTAAATTTTTGGGATTCGGGACCTCATGGGTTTTTTTATGTGCTTTAAATAGAGTTGTGCATGATTGTGCAAGGGAAACCTCACAAGCAAATTGTGTATGGCAGAGGGGAAGGTAATAGCAGAGATTGCATCTGCTTTGTGCTGCAAGTCTGACCAAAAACAGGGAGTGCTTTTGTTGGGGTTCTGTTAGGGTTTGTTGGGTATTCACATTTCATTCTCAGATAAGAATGATCAACATCTGGCACAGCTTCCTGGAAAGTCAAGAAGGAGGTACCACTTCTGTCTCAAAATGTTCCCCAAGGGTGAACACATTCGCCACAAGAGTGGAAAGTGTTGAGGCTGCATACTACTTCGCTAATGTGGAGCCCCTTTTGGCTTTCTGAAGACTGAACTTTTTATTTTCCTCCCTTGTTACATAGGTAGGGCAAAGGATGGTCCTTAGGACAATTGCTGGGTCATGATTTCCCATACTAAACACCTTTGCCACCACCCTGCTGGCATTTACTGAGCAGCAGCCATGCTCTTGCATGTGCCAGATCTCCTCTTACCTTCTGGTCTTCCAGCCAATGCGTGCTCTTGTGTCTCTTTGCTGGAGGGATGCAGGCATGTGTTTCACATCCATCTGCCCTTCCGTCAATAACATGTGGTGGCAGAATTTTCTATTGTGTTTTTGTTGTTGTCATTGTCTGTGGCTTCCACACTGCTGTGAGATCAGCCAGACTATTGGCTGACTCTTCCTAGAGTACTGTGGGTAGCAACAGGGGGTGGGGTGGGGGAGGGATAAGAAGATATTGGCATAGGAGCTGCATTGAATGAGAGAGCCATGGCCCGCAGAACTGGGTCATCAGGTCTGCTGTGTTCGCTTACACCCTGTAGAGCAAGTCAGTGTTCCTTCCAAAAGGCTTAACCTAGTCTTTTGCTATTGGAGATTATGATCTGACTGCCTTGGGGCAAGATTATCCCATCCCTGCCAAATGCTGGGCTCCTGATGCACCTACGTTTGGACTCTGGAACATCTGTTGCTGGCCCTGATTTGAGGCAGATCCCAGATGACGCCAAAATGGACCTGACCTAAGATCATGCATTTTGTAGTTATTCAGTGATGCCATTAAAAAGATATTCATGCAGATATTTATATTGTGTAATAGCCAAGTATCTTTCCTCTGTGAAGAATTGGCATAAACAAATGTATTCCTGCGTGCATTGTGTGGTAAAATGGTTGCAATTTCCCAATTGGCTTCTGTCGTGCTGTAAGGCTTAGTTTGCTCAAGATTCCTGTCTGCCTTCTCTCGGAATGTGACTGCACACATGACTCTTGCTCCCTTGGTGTCTGCTAACTGCACAAAAGGCAAGAGCAGATTTAACCACTCGGAGCCAGCTGCATGCATACCACACATGTCTGACTTGTAAACATGGTCAGAAATAGGAAAGCAAATGGTATCTTCAGAACCCTCGGTTGCTTCAGTCCGTCATAGAATTCCATCTCTCTGTGAGTGTGTGGTTTTTTGTTTGTTTTTGAAAACCCATAACCAAAATAGCAAGGGTTTCATAATGACCGCTTGTAGTCCAGCTTTATGCACCTAAGAATAGGTTGGATGCAGAGTGTCTAGAATTCTTCCCTTTCAAAAAGGAAGGGGGAATAGTGGCAGGCGGAGCAGAACACTCAACATTCAACACTGAAAATGATGTGTATGAAACGTGCGCATAGTAGACAGATGTAGAAACTCGGGTGTATGCAGGCTATAAAGGTAGGGGCTGGCAGAATTCTTTTGGGAGCCTCATAGGCCAGGAGCGGCTAACCTTTCTCAGGATGGGTGAAAAACACCTGAATACCTTACAAAAAGGAAGTTGTGTGTTTTGTGGCAGAATGTGTTGGGGTGAAAAGAGTAATCAGCTGGAGAGACTTTGGTCCCATTGAGTGCCCTGTCAGGCAGAGGTGGGAAAGCTGGGGCCCTCCAAATGTTCAGCAACTCCCCAATTTCCAGCAGCTGCAGCCTGCATGGCCAAGGTCAGGGATGTTGGGAATTGTAGTCCAGCAACATCTGGAGGGCCACAGCTTCCCCATCCCTCCTACGGAGTTCACAAAAATAGTGCAGGTACGCAGAGCATTGTTTTCCTAGTGAGGAAGACCTGAGCCACTTAGCTTTGCCTTAACCACTCTTAATTGTGAGTTACCCCATCTCACATTCTTTTGTGCAAAAGAATGTGTTGTTGGGTATGCTTTGTGCACCAGTAAAGGGCATTGTGGGACGCAGGTGGCGCTGTGGGTTAAAGCCTCAGCGCCTAGGGCTTGCCGATCGAAAGGTCGGCGGTTCGAATCCCTGCGGCGGGGTGCGCTCCCGCTGCTCGGTCCCAGCGCCTGCCAACCTAGCAGTTCGAAAGCACCTCCGGGTGCAAGTAGATAAATAGGGACCGCTTACCAGCGGGAAGGTAAACGGCGTTTCCGTGTGCGGCTCTGGCTCGCCAGAGCAGCGATGTCACGCTGGCCACGTGACCCGGAAGTGTCTCCGGACAGCGCTGGCCCCTGGCCTCTTAAGTGAGATGGGCGCACAACCCCAGAGTCTGTCAAGACTGGCCCGTACGGGCAGGGGTACCTTTACCTTTACCTTTAAAGGGCATTGTAATTTATGTTTTCTGTTGGCACCAGGCAGTAATGTATGACTGTGCATATTGATGCATGTAAAACAAGCTAACACGCTCAGAAGGGAAGGGTCAGCATCCTCGGCAGGCACATACCCAATTTCTCCAGAATTTATTGTGGCAAATGGGAAGGGAGCCACCAGTACATCAGCCTGAAGGGGCAGAGTGAGCTGCAGGTTGGTCTGCTGAAGACCTGTCCCATTCCATTCGGCTTGTGGGTGGAACTTGTGCTGGATGAAGAAGCTGCTAGAGCTGAGGCTGCAGAGTTATGTGGTTGCTTTATGCCTTCCTTCCCAGCATGCCAACTGCCTCTGGGGGCAACCAGTGGAGGTAGTAGGTGGCTTTGGGTGGGTGGTCTGCTTGAAGCAGCGCAAACAGCTGAATGGAAAGTGGACTGTGTCTGCAGCACATACTTGGGAGCTGGTATGATGTAAGGCGGCTCTTTATAGAAGCTGTTTAGCTCAGCACAGGGAAAGTAATGGGAAACAGGAGGGGAGCAGAGCTTGAGGAATTTATGGTACTAGTATGAGTTGGTGTGCTGCGCTTCGTGAAATCTGTATGCGATTCAGTTGTGTGGTTGCTGATTCCAACCATCCCCTCCCCTCCCCTCTTTGTTATGTTCCCAGGTACCCGGTACACCCCACAGATTGGCCTGGAGTTGGAGATCTTCAGTTGACACTAGTCCCCCTTCTGTTCTGTGGCTCTCCATGCGAGCCAGGGACAAATGGATGCAATCGCAAGTGGCAGCCTCAAGAGGAAGTTTGATGAGGTGGACGTGGGATCGCCCATCTCCAACTCTGATGATGAGATCTCTAACAGCGACAGCGCAGACAGCTGTGACAGCGTCAATCCACCCAACTCCACCGGCTTCATACGTAAGTGGTTGGGCCCGTCATTCTTCAGAATGTGTGGCACACCCTGCCCAGGGGTTTTGTTTCAGCTTGATGGTATCTTCAAAATAATTTGCTTGCCTTTAATTTAGCACTTAGCCATAGAAGTCTTACTTCATCAGCAGCGCCCTCGTTGTTGCATCAAACTTCTACCCTGAGAAAAATGAGCATCCCAAGGTGGAGGGTGGCGGGTTTGAGGCTCCAAGCAACTACTTCTCCTTTGGAAACCTTTTCAAAAGCAGCACCCTTCCTGTGCCTTTGGCAGCTGTGTGTGGCCTGTGGCTAGTCATCGTTCCTAAGCTCCCATCAGCTTGTTTATATAACCAAATGAAACCGACCGTCTTGCAATCGTTGGGTCTTGGGAGACTGGTGGTTTTAATAACACTTTGGAATGCATAATAGGTTTCTTGTCCCCAACATGATCCTGAGGGAGTATGTATCCAGGGTGCTGCCTGCTTTTCCTGTACTGGGCCTTGCACAAATGAATTACATAAGGAGTTTTAAGGTACTCCAGCGTAGGAGTTGTGCAGTCCAGAATATAGTCATTGGCTTTTGCCCTCACTTTGCTCTTTTTTCGTAATGTTAAGGAGAACTGTTCAGTGAGCACAGTGTTGTACCCCAGAACTTAAGTCTCTGGGTTTGTCTCTACCAGGGTGATAGATAGAGGAGCTTTGTTCAGAATTAACCGCAGATGGGAGTCAAATTCTGTCCTGCTACTCTGATAGGTTTCGATACTTTTTCTTAACTTCAAGGTCACTGTTGTCTGGTGTATTTGTGGGGAGGCGTATTTTTAGAGGCGGTTTGCTTCAAGGGAGAGGTCAGAGTTTTAAGGAATAGTTCAGGAGACAAGAATTGGGGGTTAGCAACCATGGGGGTGGCGAGGCAGAGAGAACCGTCTGAGTAAAGGAATTCTACGCTGACTTCCTCTTCATTGACTTGTCTGAAAGGTGCTTTTATAAAAGAATGCTAAGATTGGAAAACACCCTCTCACATTTGTTTATTGTAACTTGCTCGTTTATTTAACTAAACTGTGCTATTGTAGTACAGCAGCTTTGGGGGACCCATGGCTTCCTTCCGCGGATTTCTCAGGGATTTCTCAGCGAGATGACCCCAGGATGACAGCTTCTACACCACAGCTGACATTCCTCTGCAATGTACAGCCATGGTAGACTGAGTATGTTGCAGATTGCACACTTGATCTAGTCCAGGGGGTCTGACCAGTGCCCTTCATGGTCTGTGTGCATGACAGTCTCCCCCAATCTGGTGCCCTCCAGATGTTGCTGAAATACTGTTCCCATCAGCCCTGGGGCTGGTGATGATTGTAGGAAACATCTGGAGAGCACCAGCTTTGGGAACATGCACAGATCTATAGTGCCCAGGGATTCCATCGTGTTTGGAAAGCTGCTGTGGTAAAGTGCCTGTTATGTGAATGATGGGCCAGTTGGGACTTTGTGGGACTTTGGGAACCCCGATGACCAGGGAGCAAAGGTATACTCGGCACTTGCTGTTATCCACACCCTTCTTTCTCTCCTCCCAGCAACTTCCATCCTGAAAAGGCAGAAACAGTTGCGCAGGAAGAATGTGCGCTTCGACCAGGTGACGGTGTACTATTTTGCAAGGCGCCAGGGATTTACCAGCGTGCCCAGCCAAGGGGGCAGCTCCTTGGGCATGGCGCAGCGCCACAACTCCGTCCGCAGGTACACCCTTGGTGAATTTGCCCAGGAGCAAGAAGTGAACCACCGGGAGATTCTCAGAGAGCACCTCAAGGAGGAGAAGCTCCATGCCAAGAAAATGAAGGTACTTTTTTGTGGCCATAAGCATCTCTCCCACTGGCTTGCAGAAGGTTTTAGTGTGTGGCTATAACTCTGTGTAGATTTCGGCACATATAATGGGGGCCATTAGCACAGCAGCCGTGGGAAATTCGCTTTGTGTGCCCATATCTGTTCATGCAGTCTGTAACATTAGCTGTATTAACCTGTAGGACCCATCTATAAGAAAGCATTAAAGACCAAGTGGCCCCTTACGCCCCTTGGCACATTTGCAGATCTGCTACTGTTCTGCGTCAGAAAAACATAAAGAAATCTGCTTCTCTGGTTATTTTTTATTTGCCTGATTCTGCGAATCCATGCTAGCTCTGTGCCCCAAACTAAATTCCATGCCCGTCCATCCCCCGTAGATATACACAGGCCCGTCACATGATGCTGGGACACAGCTAGGTGCAGTTGCTAATGCAAAAATGGGAGCATATGAGGCTTTTCTCCTAGGGGAAAAGAGCCTCAGCTTGCCAAGAGCTTTCCCAACAAGGGCGTGTGGAGAGAGGGTCATTTTAGCAGAAAGTGGCTTGCCAGTGAAAGAAGTGGAGGGATTCCCCAGCTTCTTGTGAATGAGGCATCAGGGCAGCACAGCCAGGAGGGGTCTGTGAGTGACTCCAGCCAATTCTCCCCTAGTGACCTGGCACCAGCTTTTGCACAGCCCCTTCTGCTTTCTGTCAAGCTGATTCATGAGGAGGCTGAGGAGCTGCGGTGAAAGATTCTGGGTCTTGGCCCTACCCCCTGGAAGCAAGCGCCTTGTTCCAGCCTTCTCCATATCATGCCTCCTGGCTGTCTGGCCTGTGTGTCCCTGGGGTTGCCTAGCAACTGGGTTTCCCTTACCAGACTGGATGCTTCTGTCTACAAACCTAGAATTTCCAATCAGTCTCTGGCTGCCATGACAACCAGCTGAGCAAAAGAGACAAATACCCTTTCTTATAGTCCTTCCCCTGATTCCTTCCTTGCGCTGTGCATACTTCCAGTCATGAGGAGGTGAACTTGCTTTGGGGTTGCACTATTTCAGGGTGCAGGGGTGGGCTCTCATGATGAAATGTTCATCCATGCTAATGCTCATTAGATTGCATTCAGTGTAGCGCTAAGGAGAACGTTCCATCATTAGAACAAGGGTTTCTCCTTGTGCATTGGAATGTTCTTCTCCTCTCCTGCCCCTGTGCGCCCCCAAAGTCTCTTCAAGGGGTTCTCTCAACCCTCCAAAGCAGATTTGGGGATGATGTACAGGGGAAAGGAGTGTTGCGCAAGCGCTAGTATTTTGTTGAATATCAATCACTAAATTATTTTTAATTATTCTTTTTAAAAAGTATTAATAATATTTGTACATGTAGAAAACACACACCTCGGGGAGACAGGGGCTAGCCTAGAACCCTTTGTCCTCATGTGTTAGTTTTCCGTGGGTGTGGATTTACTTATTTAATTGCATTTGAGCATCTCCCCCCACCTGCAGCCTCATGGCACATTCCAGAAACAGGCTTGCACACTCATCCATGAGAACTTTGCCTATGCTATACAGAACTCCAGTCCCTGCATTGGAAACTAAGGAGCATTTGGTTAGGACAGATCAGTAGGGGTAGTGCCAAGGCAGTTGATCAAATACATGGCTGTAGTTATAGGAATCAAGCACAAATGAAATGGAAAGAAATTTTACAAAAATACCAATCTGTGGTTCCTGAATTCTGTGGGAAATACACTATTTGAAGTGCACTCTCCTCAAGCAGGACTTGCATCTGTACACTCCACACAGAATCCAGCTTCCAGAAGACCTTGGCTTTTCCATACGTGTTTGGCCAGGCAGCTGAGAGAGGCTTAGAAAAGTATGGGCTATACCTGAAAGTGTGGATTGTGGGGGTGGAAGTTAATGCAGAGATTTCCAGCAGCCAGAGAGCTAGTTTCACATGGCCACCTTCCTGCCGCCTATTCCTGGGTCTGTCCCTCCAGCCTCCCCAACCCCGCCACCCCTGAAGCATTCCTGTACAAATGCCCATGCCCTCCTCTCTCCCTGTGTCTACCACATCTGTGTGAAAAAAGAGAAGAAACTACCAACGCCTTCAAAGCTCTAAATTTCAGAAGCAAGATAACAGCTCCCTTCTTGGTGCAGACCCAGCGGACCCCCAGCCTACGGTTTCTGCATTGTCTTCAAACGCCCTGCCTTGAGGATAGGCTTTGACTGATTTCCACATAGCAAGTAGAGAGAGGGGAGAGAGTGTGCATGTCGCCAGCCTTGTTGTTTTCATCTCCTGCTTCTTCCAAGAATCACAGTGAATGGGTGCGTTTTAATATCGCGGCAATCTTGTGTTGTAAAATGACCTAAGGTCACCCTACGTTTCGGCGCCCTCAGTGGGGAAAGTGGGCTTCCCAAAACCAAGCTGCAGCCGTTGCACCACACTGGCTCTCGCTGCTGCTGCTTCCCATTGAACGTGAGCAGCGAAGCCAAGTAACGTTACTGCGACCTCAGTCACTCCTGTGATGAGGCTTTGTTGCATCATGTCTCTGAGGAATAGTCCCTCTGTTAACCTGTGGCCGGTCTGATGAAATCGCTTCCACTTGCTTTGTTTTGTGCAGGCAGGTCTTCGCCATTGGCAATACTTCTGGCTGTGAGCCCAGGTCTAAGATTTTGGGGTGGGGAGAGGACAAAATTTGCTCTGCTCCATACAAGTTGAGGGAGAGCAGCTGTCCTCTGTGGAGCTCCCTGACTGAGCTGATGTTCACAGCTCTGGAACTAGCAGTAGTTAGGCTTTCTGTGGGCTCATTGTCCTCACGGAAAGAGGTGCGTAGAATTCTTTAGCGTAGGAATTCAATGGTCACTCTTCAAAACCATGCACAAGTTCAAGAACATGCTTAAGAACCCCTCCTGCTTCTAATACTTGGAGATTTGGTTGCATTTCCCAAGAAAATTCACAAAATAAAAATGGCAAAAATCCTCTTGCCTCTGTCCCATTGTAATACAGTTGCCTTCTTTCTTTCCCCCTTCCCCTTTGTGTCTTGTCGGCATGGTGTCCTTATATGCTTGTGCCAGAAAAGATGAATTATATGGTGGAAGTTCTGATTGCAGATGCATTTGGGAGAAAGTGGCGTCTTATTAGGTGTAAATGGAGCAGAAGAAAGAGATGGTGGTACTTCAAGCAGCACTGAACTCGGAGAACAGAAAATGGAGTGCAAAACGAATTGTGCTGCCTTCTCCCAATCATTTCGGTTAAGTTGTCTTTTTAAAACTTAACCTTGCAAACATGAAGGCTAGAAACATTCTCCCTCAGTCCCTCAGGATTTTGTAGAATGCAACACATGCTGCACTCTCCTGTTCTCTACCTTGCCTCATTCCCTTGAAAGATGCAGGCACCTGCTTGCTGCTCACTCGTTATTTGGGTGCCTTCAGTCTCCCACCTACAGATCAGATTGTAAGCTCCTGCAGGCAGGGACTTTCTGCCTTGGTTTATATTACTGTGTAAACTACATTGTACATTGAAAGCATTATATAAATAGCCCAAGGCTGAAAGGGTGATGTGCATGGATGCTCCAGGGTGCCACAATAAAACATAGAATTTTAGAGTTGGAAGGTACTATGAGAGTCATCTAAGGGACGCGGGTAGTGCTGTGATCTAAACAACATAGCCTAGGACCTGCTGATCAGAAGGTCGGTGGTTGGAATCCCTGTGATGGGGCGAGCTCCCGTTGTTTGGTCCCAGCTCCTGCCCACCTAGCAGTTCGAAAGCACGTCAAAGTGCCAGTAGATAAATAGGTACCGCTCCGGCGGGAAGGTAAACGGTGTTTCCATGCGCTGCTCTGGTTTCTCCAGAAGCTGCTTGGTCATGCTGGCCACATGACCTGGAAGCTGTCTGCAGACAAACACCGGCTCCCTTGGCCTATAGAGCGAGATGAGCGTGCAACCCCAGATTCGTTCGCAACTGGACTTTTAACGGTCGGGGTCCCTTTACCTTTATGAGAGTCATCTAGTTCAGCCCCCTGCAAGGCAGGAATCTTTCAGCCAATGTGGGCTTGGACCCATGGCCCTGAGGTTAAGAGTCTCATGCTCTGCTGACTAAGCGATTCCAGTTTATATGCTCTAGTTCTGTTTTGTCCCTTGTTTTGCCCCCTCCACCACCACCACCACTCTGGCCTGTAGTAGAATATGGGCTGTTTCATGTATTAAGCTAAACATTAATTCATAGGTAGATAGATGAGTGGATGGATAGATAGATAGATTTTTTAAAAAAACGTATTGAAATATTTGTATGCTGCTACTTAATTTTTAAAAAATCAAAGCTGCTTACACCAATTACTGTACTACAATTAAAAACTACACAAAAATTAAAACAGATCACCAGCTATTACAAGGACATGTGACAGTGGCATAGGAAACTGCCTTCTAAGCCAGCCTACTGGACCAGTATTGTCTCCCCTGAGAAAAGGAGCTCTCTGGGGTTTCAGGAGAAATCTTTCTCATCCCTGGAGATAGAACCTGGGGCCTTCTGTGTGCTGTGCCAATGAGCTGTGACTCTTTCCCGCAGGTTACAGGGAGCTGGAATTGGATGTGGCTCTCTGTCAAGGGGTTCACTTTGTGGCAAGCCCTGGTTTTCTCCTATGCCATGCAAGAATGCCCAAGAAAGATGATAGTGTCTTCTCCCTTAATTATTATTCCTATATTAATCTGAGCTGGTCTTTTTGACCTAGATAGAGAAGAGGAATAACTCACAGAGAAATATCTTCCAACGTCTCTGCCCCCATCTACTTTCCAAGAAACCCTAAATTGCTCAATCTAAGCATTCATCTTGCATATCAAATTGCGCCTTGAATGTGCAGGTTTTCAAAGCGTTTGGAATGTATTTACTTTAAGGAGTGGGGCTTTCTTTGACTACTAGCCTGAGTGGCTAAGTTTCCCCTCCACTGAATGTGACTTGCAAAGAACCACAAGGGTAGAGTGCCCTGTTGCACTCGTATCTCCGTGGTGCGCTGAGAAGAGGGTGCTGGGCCAGATGGGTCTTTTTGGTGTGATCTAGCAGGGCCGCTCTTACATTATTAAGTAGCAGTTGCAAGGGGGGGGGGGAGAGAACAAAAAGAAGGGCATGGAAGTGGAAGACAGGTGTGTCTTAGGGACTAATGAATGATTGCTGTGGAAGAGGGATAAAGGACTGTGCATGCAACTGATGGCCTAGCACTTAACTGCCAGAATGCCTGCCAAGCCCTCACCAGACCTGGCCAGGTTTCCCAGCTTCACTCTGAGTGAGACCTGGGCAATTTTTAATTTTTTTTTAAGCCTAAAGTTCTTGGGACCCTTGCATTCTGTGCTGCATACCAAGATTTTGCTCTGACGCAAAGATGCGTGGAATAAGTTTTCAAATTTCAACCCAAGGAAATTGCTTGTCTCTCCGCAGATTGCAAAGCGGGATGCGGCTTAGAGAGTGTTGAAGATTAACTTTGCTGGTGTGTCTGTGTGTCTTCTCTCTTCTCCCCCACCCCACCCAAAGCTGACCAAGAACGGCACCGTGGAGTCGGAGGAGGCAGATGGGCTGACTCTGGAGGACGTCTCCGACGACGACATAGATGTAGAGAACGTGGAGGTGGACGACTACTTCTTCCTGCAGCCCCTGCCCACCAAGAGGCGCCGCGCTCTCCTCCGAGCCTCGGGGGTTCATCGCATCGATGCGGAGGAGAAGCAAGAGCTCCGCGCCATCCGCCTGTCGCGGGAGGAATGCGGCTGTGACTGCCGGCTGTACTGTGACCCTGAGGCCTGCGCCTGTAGCCAGGCTGGAATTAAATGCCAGGTCAGTGGGGAAACCGCTAGGCTTTGGCCTGAATTATACCACGCAGTCTTTGTCTGTCTGTCTGTCTGTCCCTTTGGTGTAGAAGCGTGTCCATTTAAGGTCTTTGTGGCTGTGTTTGTCCTGAGCTTGCAAGGAGAAGCAGTTGTGCTCCCTAGTAAGTCTGTGTGCCCTGCTAAATTAACACACTGATCTGGTGGTGACACTTGGGCCTTCGCATCTCTGAGGCAGAGAGAGAGAGGCAGTCTCCCATTATCTCAGGAGGAATTTCCCCAAATAGAAGGTAGTTGTTTCAGACTCTATTTGGGTTTTGGGGAGAGAGGGGAGGGGGACAGCAAGATGAGGTGGATCTTTTTTGTAGGGGAGCTGAAAGGGTTCCTAGGATGAGCAGCCCTGGTTGCTATTGAGCGATAACTCTGTCCTTGCAGTCTGCATGGTATCCTCATACTTACTCTGCATGTGAGGTCTGCTGTCCCTCTGCTCCCCTCTACTGGCTGCCTTTTGAAATGAACAGATTAAGAAAAACACTTTCTCCATAAATTTGCAGCATTTGTGCAATTCTAAGCACATGTTCATGTTTCATTATTCTGCTCCTCCTATTCCTGTGGGAGCATCAGGGAGAACCATTCAGGATCCACCAGAAATCTTGGCTCTGTTTCCACCCCGTCCACCTTCTGAAACTTGTAGTGTTGCCTGTGCTCTTTTACGCTGTCTTTGCATCCATTAGAGCTAAAAACTTGCGTTCCAATTATTATATTTGCTGAAATGAAATCTGAGATTCTCAGGATGCTGACCTCCTCGCCCAGTACCAAATTCTATGTTTTCCCTGTGTAGAATTGGTTTTGCATGTTGTCCTCCTGTTCTAACACAGTCCTTCAGATTGTGTGCATTCTGTCCCTTCCTTAATACTTTCCCCCACATGTGCATCCTTTTCTTCTGCTGCTGCTGGCAGCTTTTTATGTGATCAATGTGCAGTTTTGGTCCGGGGGGAGGTCTCAGATATTTTCCCCTCGGTGATGTGCTTTCAATGGAAGGATATGTAATTCCCAAGCACTAAAGCTGCAGCATTTGATCACTTGCCTTGGCCAGCAGACCTGTTTTTTTTCTTTCAGCTTCTAGAGATTGGCTTGGGGAGGGGGCTGCATGCAGACGTGGCTGTCCTATTGCGTACCAGTGGCAGCCTGCATGAATTTTGCATGCTCCTCCCGACAGGAACTTGGCTTCTGTTTCCTCCCAGCCTCCCCCCCCCCCTAAAAAAAACCCACCTTGGCTAGGCTTGCATCATCCTCTCCCTGCCGCAGTGCTCTCCCGCTGGGCACAGATTCACTGTCCCTCAACTTCCCCCACCCAGGTGGACCGAATGTCCTTCCCGTGTGGCTGTTCCAGAGATGGCTGTGGGAACATGGCGGGGCGCATTGAATTCAATCCCATCCGGGTGCGGACTCATTACCTCCACACCATTATGAAACTGGAGCTGGAGAATAAGCGGCAGGTGAGCCGCCCCCAGACTCTGGAGGAGGAGGCCTCCGCCCCTCCCAGCTCCAGCGGCGATTGGCTGGGGGCCCAGACCCCTGAGACACAGGACTTCCAGGAGTTCATGGCGGAGAACGAAACAGCGGTCATGCACCTGCAGACGGCCGAGGAGCTGGAGCGGCTGAAGGCCGAGGAAGACGCCAGCAGCGGCTCCAGCGTGGAGAGCCTGGGGGTGTGCATTTTGGAAGAGCCCCTGGCGGTCCCCGACGGGTTGTGCCCGAGCCTGGCCACGCCCATCCTCATCCAAGCCCAGCTGCCCCTGGGCTCCTCCGTTCTGTGCTTTACGGACAGCTCTGAGCAAGCCAGCTCTGCCGAGGGCAGCCAAACCTACTTGAACAATGGGCCGGTTGTGTACTATCAGGTCGACCAAAGGTCGATGCTGGGCGTGAAGGGCGAGAGCAGCGCCGAGGAGCCCGACATTCCCCCTCGCTACCCAGACGAGAAGGAGCTGAGCGTCTACTCCGTCCCGGTGACCTCGCTGGTGTCTTGTGCCAGAGCCGCCGTCTCCGGCAGGGCGGAAGGGGGCAAAGCGGCCCTGTCCCCGGAGCCCCTCGCTTCTGAAAGCTGCCTGCCTGAGGTTCCTCCTCCGCCAAGCCTGTCATTCCACACAAACGTGCCGCAGGACAGTTTGCGGCCCCAGAGTTTGGGGCAGTCTCCGGAGAGGGCCTGTGAGCTGCCCTCACCAGAGGAGTGCTCCCTGGGACCTGCTCTGGCCGTGTGACCCACCCAACCCACTGTAGCTCTTAATCTTGGATGTCTATTTATTGGCAGAGAATTTATCTAATGGCCGCAGGACCCCGGGGGATTATTTAACGTGGGGCGTTGGGAGGGGGGGGAGTGTTGAAAGAGGGACTGCTTTGTACAGGCTCACTATGAAACGAACTACACCCAGGGGGTCAGGGGTGTCTTCTGCGGATTGGGCGGCCTCTTAACACGGAAGCGCCTGGACCACGGACAGGAAACTGTCTAATTGGAGCTGCTGCAGGGCAGGCACCTTATCCCCCACCCTGCAAGGACCAAACGTGAATGTGTGTCATGGAAGCAATAGAGTGGAGCTGCCTTTTCTCCCAGAGCGCTCAATGGAGTTTTTTTGGGGGGAAAGGGGGTAGAAGAGGACGTTGCTACTGCTACGGAATATCACAAATCCATACATGCTGTGGAATCTCTCTCTCTGGCCCCCAGTGCAGCTGCCTCCACCTGTACCATTTTGTCATCTTTCAGTGCTCTGTCTTCTTGGAACTGTGACTTCCTTTAATAGGCTTGAACTGCTCTGGCCAGTTGCACAGCTTTAGGCTCTTACAAACTCTTATTTATGTGACATTTTTGCAGCCCTTCCTTCCCTCCCTAGGAGAACTTTTCTTCTCCCCCCCCCCCCATTTTAAATTCCACATGGATTAACGCTGACCGTGACTGGTTACACCTGCAGTTTGGCATGCAACTGTCCATACAGAACCATTGGCCTCTGGGATCCTCCTTGCCCAGTGGCTTCACCCCAAGCAGGCTTACTCTCCCTCTTGCTGGCTCTGAGTGGGGTCCGGTAAGATCGATCAAGTTCCGTTGTTTCTTTCTTAACTAACAAACAAAATGTGCTGAATGTTTACTGGGACTTCCTATGACACTCCAATGTCCATTCTGAGCTGGGGTTTTCTGCCTCTATGATGTTAATCCCTTCTGTGATTTGATTCTTGAACACTCAGTGCACTTGGAGCGGGGGGGCGGTTTGATCTTCTCAGTGGAGGTAAAGATCTCACCTTTTGGGTGGACAGGGAGGTCCAGCAGAGTAATCATCCTTCTGCCCAGTCGTTCCACTAAATTTTTTTCCCTCCTTCCTGTCAGCTGTTTCAAGACATTCCATTTTAATTGCACGCTAGTTTGGAGGTGGATCTGAGAGCTTTATATACTCCCTTGCTACTTGCTAGCACCCTAGCCTTCTGGATGAATCTGAATATGCAATGCAACTGTAGCCGGCTGGGTTGCGAGCACAAGGGGTTAGGGTGCAATAGAGTGGCAGTGGAGAAGACCTCCAAGCTGTATATGCATCTCCTGAGATCTGCGTTGCAAGGAAGGGGTGAAATTAGCTGTTCTTATTAGTCCAAGAATGAAAGGGACGAGGTGGGGTATCCTTAGAGCTGCCACATTCCCCCTTGTCCTACTGATGGTTCTCTCACTGCAAGATAACAAAAGCACTTTCTGCATCCACCCTCCCTGGCATTCTTCTCCCCTAGTTTTTCTGTAGTAACAGATTATTGCCTTCCTCTGCAGTTCACTGTTCTGGGTCAGCTTGGCTATCACCATGGCTTCCGTGTGGTGTGCCTTTAGATCAGGAGTGGCTTACTTAATGGCATTCCAGATGTTGCTGGACTCCAGCTCCCATCATCCCTGACCATTGGCTAAGCTCACTGTAAATGATAGGAATGGTAGTCCCAGCAGCATCTGAGACCCAAGGTTGAAGAACACTGCTCTAAATACACCAGGTTAGCTCAAAACCAGCACTGAACTTTCCCTACTTTATAATCTCTTTCCTTCCCCAGACTGTTCATGACCTCCGTTACTTGCGTAAGCCCTTTGGGATATTTAATTTCCTGCCATTCATTGCAGCCTTCCCCATTCCATTGCACTCTGGATGTTTTTGGACTACAACCAGTGCTATTTTTCTAGAAAAAGAGGTGCCGGAACTCACCATGAACGCCTCCCTTGTTACAACAGCAATGGCGCCCACCTGGGAGGTGCCGGAACTGAGTTCCACCAAGTTCCAGCTGGGGGAAAAGCCCTGACTACAACTCCCATCATCCCTGACCATTGGCCAAGCTGGCAAGGACAGATGGGAGTTGTAGCCCTGTCTGGAGGGCACCAGGTTGGGGGAGGCTGCCTGGAGGATTCCCTAGGCAGTACAAGGCTGCTGTACTTATATTTATTTAGAAGGGAGGGTGGAATATAAGCATCCCATGCAAGAAGCATTCTTCCTTCATCACTTAATTCTATCTGGGAGCTAACACATGAGTACCCTTAAGATGTATGAAATGCATGTCGTCTTTTCAGAAGGCAGCTTCTTCCTAAACAGGACTACCTGAAACTGACCGCTGAGCAATCTGGCCGGTGTTTTGGATAGTGGTTGGGGGAAGAGGGGCTGGTTGACAAGAACCCCAAGCCCGTGATCCCTCTTAAACCATAAAGGTGATGGAGAGAGAACAAAACCATTTTACCAGCAGCTGCATCTAACCCACTTCTTTGCCTCCACCTTTATCACAATGATAAATGGTGGCTAATAGAGATGTGAGAATTGCAGGAATTTTGAAGCCTTGGTGGTGGAAACTGGTTCTCCCCCCCCCCCGAGGGGGGGGTGTAGAAATGGAAGTTTTGGGGGCAATTGAAATAAGAACGTAAGAGCAGCTTTCTGGATCATGCCAATGTCCCGTCTAGTCTAGCATCCTGTTCTCACAGCGGCCAACCAGATAATATGCAGTTCTTACCAAACCTACATTTATTTTGCTGCTTTTAATAACCCAAAAGGCATAATTTATAACTTGGCTTATAAAATTTTACTCTGGGATTTCCAGAGCAATTCTGTGCATGTTTACCCAGAACTAATACCTTTTCTGTTTAGTGTTCCAGAGATAAGCGCAGGCGGAATTGCTGTAGGCTGCCCATCCCCCACACACTTACCTGGGAGTGAGTCAGTTACGCCAAACCAATGAGACTTAATTCTGAGCGGTCAGGCTACAAAGGATCATGCTATGTTATAACAGAGTGTCTGTGTCACTGTCACTTGAGGGGAGAGGGGAAAAGGTTGACCACAAGGGAAGGACCCAGTCAAAAGCATAGGCGTAGAATATCCACTTCTACTGTGTTCATCGTACACATTTTGAGTGAGCAAAAACTTGCCTTAAAGCATTTAATCATTCCAAAAAAGAAAATGCTTCAAATTTCCATTTTTCCATCAGAAAGTAGATTCTAGGGCAAACCCCACCCTGTTTTTTCTGGAAAGTTTCCAGTTTGGGTTTTTTTCTGGACCTCCACATCTCTAGTAACTAAGCACCTTTGCCAACCCATCTGGAAAAGCCCATCCTTCTGAAATGGCACTAGCTCCCAGGGGGATAAGGTGAACAGAAGCAATACAGTCCTGGAAATGACAGCAACAAGGAGAGAGGTTTTTCTTTCCTTTCTTCCGGAACAGCTCCTGACCTCACAGTAATATTGCAGCCCATGGAAACTTCACACTGCTGGGTTGATGAGACTTCCGACCAGATGGTGAGTATTTAAGTATATAAAAAGGCTTCAGTACTTTATAACT
The DNA here is from genome assembly GCF_951804945.1 of Podarcis cretensis. NCBI lineage: Eukaryota > Metazoa > Chordata > Lepidosauria > Squamata > Lacertidae > Podarcis > Podarcis cretensis. The sequence goes on from NC_137171.1 coordinate 8,158,402, forward strand.
CCTCCCCGATCTTCCTTTTAACTCCCAAGCTTTCCATCTGCTGCTTAGCATCAATACCGCACACCTGAGCTTTCTGCGCTTCGTCTCACAAATAAGTACTTAATTGCTGCCTCGCCACCTCCTGCTGCAGTGAACGGTTTGGAAACGGCGCCAATGCGTGCAGGAGCCAGGCTTCTTTGTGCAATGACTTTTGAAATGGGGCAGGGAAGGGAGAAGAGGACCTAGAAGCATCGGAATGAGAAAAGCCTTAAAATGTCTATCACAGTCCCATTTGCTGCCTTGCGAAGCAAAGGGTGCCGTGCACACAAACGGGTGTCACTGGCCTCGTTGCTAGGAGTTCTGCTGCTAATATTTGGGGTTTTCTCCCATGCTTCTCTACAACCAGGGATTGAAAAAGGGGCACAGGTGACATTGCTAGGTATCCCCCCGCCCTTTCCATACTAGACGTTTACAAAATAAAAGGTGCTATTAAAAAGCTGGCTTTAGTCTCAAAGGCAGTCATTTGCAGATGCAACCCTCTCTGTAAGCGTATGTGTCTGTTGTGCTTGGAGATTCACAGAGCAGAAGAGTTCTAGCAGAGGGGCAAGGGATGCGCTCCCTCTACAAAGTTGCGCCGCCTGTCATCCTAGGCCAAAGGTGCAAAGGAAGTAGGGTTGAAATGAAATGCCCCCATTATATAAACCTCCCCAAGTTCATCATAACACCACTGTAGCCTTTATGGTGTGTGTCCAGTCCCCACCGTTCCCTGCCTTGTGGTGCGACTCGCAGGGTGCACCATTTGTATCTCTGGCTTCCTGCTGATGCGTGCAAGGCAAAAAGGACTCCCCCACCCCGCCAGAACACTTAAACACTTCCAGCTGGCCACTCCAGCACTGGCCTAGGAGCCATGGGCAACTGTGGTGCAGTTGTGTCCTAAAGGAAACGGTTAAAATGCCTCACCACCAGCCCCTTATATTTGTAGCCTTTAAACTCCACACTGCACGTTCCTTTCTTTGGGGATTGGCTGTGATCAGCTCTAAAGGAAGAGGTGCAAATGGGACACACCTCAGCCGCTGGCAAATTCTCACAATTTAAGAACTTTGTTCTTTTGAGTGCTTTTAAGCTGCCGCAGCCCATGAATGACAGGTGGCCTGCTCTGCAAATGGAAACAACTTCGCACTTAAATATCTGCTTTTTGAAACTGAAAAAGGAATTATTATGACTGACATTCCAAGAAGCAGAGGATGTCGAAATAGGTTGATAGAAACCCATCTGGATAAAACTGGCATCGTGGACACATACCCAGGCAGCATCTGAATCGCTTCATCTCTGTTGTCCTGGCCCTATGCTCTAATTGTGTCCATGAGCCAGCAAAGCTGATCGGACCTTTTGCACCTTGGAAAAACAAAGCAGCGTGTCGCCCTGATGGAAGGACAAAGTAAAATGGCTTTTGTGGGTGGGATGACCTGGTTGCAAGTGAAAAAAAATATAAATCCTCAACTCCAAATCATGTTAGGAAATGGATCTGGTTTTCCTTCACTTGGCTTTTTTTTAAAAGACTTTTTAAAACGCTGGTACAGCATACCCATAATGAAATGAGCTAGTGTTGTCGCAAAGCGATCAAACACACACACTCCTCCTTTTTCCTCTCCCTGCCCCCTCCTCTTTTTTGGTGCTAGTGAACTGTTTACATGGGAATGGCCCTTTTACTACCTGTTTGGGAGACTCTTTAACTAGGCCCCAGTTTGAGACATTTGGTACAAGCCCTGCCCCCTTCATCAGTCGTGACTCCGATAACTTTATAACTTGCTCTCAGCTCTCCTGCCTCACATGGTATACAGGTGGCATTTTCAATGTGAATCCAAAGCTTGTCAGGTCCTCTACATTTTGTTTTGCCTTTTATGTTATTTTCATTGTGATAATGCTGTATTTAAAGAGGATATTTAAGTGTAAAAATAAAGAAATGCTTGAACTTGCAAAGCAGCTTCTGTCCTCAGTGCAAAAGTTGGCAATAGTGGTTTAGGTTATTGCTGCTCACTTAATAGAGCAATGGACATGCAACCTTGCATAATCCTGACTAGAGCCAAGCTCATGCCACCAGCTCATGTGCTCCCGCTGCTCTTCCATGGTGTATATTGTCTGCAAAACCACTAATCTAGGGTTTATAAACTGTGGGTTGTATTCAAAGCAGTGCTGATGCTTGTTCATGCCACATGCGCTGACACGAGCTCCCCTCTCCTTGCCCTGCACATCATTCTGGGAGGCGAAGAAGTCCTGTTGCGCTGACTTCCACTAGTGCGATTACTGAGTTTAATTGGCCCTATAATTTCAATCTTGGAGCAGAATCTGCCTTGTAACGATGCACACACAATATATGGTTGGTTCAGAAACAGCATCGAGACCACAGAGGATAGCAGTACCTGTTCTAAGGCACTTCATGCAACTTGAAGAACTGGGCTTTTTGCATCATCTGTTTACTTCATTCATAGTGAAATATCAGTGGGGCCTTTCAGAGAGGCTGTGGCTTACTCACCTGTAGAGTACAGCTTGGAATATAGTTAACAGAAGCACAAGCTGCGTCTGCCGCAGCTGATCCCTGGCAAGCAGAGCCAGCCGTTTCATTTCTTGGCAGGGGAATAAACTCTTGTTACAAAGAACTGGGGTACAGTGTGTGTTGGCCAGGGCCCTTGCCTGTATGCGGCATAAACTTATGGTCTTGCATAAACTGCAGGACTCATTGGGGAAATGACAAGGTGAATAGCTTTGATCAGGGGTCACCAACCTACAGCCGGGGGCCAGATAAGGCCCAAGGGACTTGTTTATCCAGCCCGTGGCAACTGCCGCCACCCGCTCTTACCGGTGCGGTGACCCACTTCCGGGTCGGAGAAGCACCAGAAATTGCGTGTGCGCGTATGGCGCATGCTCCCCCGCCCCCTGGCTTTATGATCCCAGCACTGTGCCTGTCTAAGCTATTACCAAGCTGTAAGATAGAAAACAAGCAGTGTTCTAAACAATCCAGGTAAAATGTGAGATTGTCCTTTATTAGCTATCTTTAACAAAACATTCACATCAGGTATAGCTGGACGTTCATTTACTTTTACGCACTTCTCATGCATTTTATAATGACTGACTCAATCACTAGTCTACCACACACAATTTATATACTATCTGGCCAGAATTCCAGCTTCTGGAGTGCAAGACTGGGCTTTTTTCTTTTCCCCCCACTTGGCTTTTAAGTATCGTGGCAGTAGTATTTAAGACTTGGAGGCACCGAAATGGATATTAAGTGCTTTGGGTAGAGATACTCCAATTAACTTGTGGAATTACCCTGTTGAATTCTTTAGGCTCTTACCACATCTGCCAACATGAAATGCACCTTCCATAATGCCCATGTGAGAGCACAGCTGTATCTTTCCTGCAGAAGAGCATGCCACTAACAGGATTTCAAACAAAAGTTGCAGCTCTGAAAAACGGGGTCCTATATTCAAAGTCTGCAAATGCCCAGCAAAAGGCACTGAGCTCCATGCAGCCTTGTTGATTATAAAAGTGAAGTTTAAAAGGGGGAGGGAAACAGCCTGGGAAAGTTCCTGACAGCTTTGTTACCCTTCAAAGTTACAAGGAAGTCAATACAGGCTAACGCCAATAGCTTCTTCAGCAGATGTTTCTACAAGAGACTTAAGTGGTGAAATGAAGTACGGAATCATGCTGTGCCCACGAGGACATTCTGGAGCCAGATCTAAACAGAAATATTGTGCTCTTCTACAGTACAGGCATTTTGTCCAGGGCCATACTGGCAATTCTCTTGTCTCCCTCTACGGCAGGAGGAGGAATATTCAGCATAATGCAGTGTTTCCTCTACCTTCCTCTCAAGGCTAATAATTCAGTGGGAGATGCTTCTTCAGGGCTCCTGCTCATTGTATTTTAGTATAAGCAAAAATCCTTATCTCCCTCTGCTTCAGCCAAGAGTCACTGTCGCAGCATCTCTTCAGAAGTGGTCCACTACTGAGGGGTGCCCTTAGTCAGCCCTTGGAAGAAGGGAAGTTGATAGAAAGCAAGACCATGCCATGTGCCAAGAGTGAAGTCTCAGCATCTGGAAAGAGAAAAGTATGCATTGCATTTGTGTCTATTTGTGATATGTGCCAACCCTTCACTGTAAACTCTCACAGGGCTGGCCACAACAAACAATTCATAAAACGATCCAGTGCTTCTAAATAGAACCAAATCATAGCTAAAAGTAAAAAGGGGCTTCCCCTCCCACAATCTGTCACAGGAAAGTTTTTTAAAGAAAAGTTGTTTTTGCCTGGTATCAGGAGCTAATCAGTGTCTGCACCAGCCTAATCTTGGTGTTTGTGTTTTGACTGGTCCATAGCTGGGAGGGCATATTCCTCCACTGCAGGGAGTTGGACTAGATGATCCTCAGGGTCCCTTCCAAGTCTCTAATTCTATGATGCTGCCACTAAGATGGCCCTATTCTGAATTATTTGCCTTCCAAACTTTGATAGGCCATCTCTTTTGCAGCCAGGACAGTACAGGGGCAACAGGTACCTCTTCAGGTAAACACTGCAACAATAAGGATGGGTCAGAAGAGCAGCTGCTTCTAGTTGTGTGAGAGAGATTCAGTAAGGGCTCTAAGGGAAGCCCCACGTGGCCAAATTCAGGCAGGCTTACCTTTCAACGAACAGGAGAGTGTGAGCCAGTGAGCCAGCCACAGCCTGCATGCCAGTGGGCTGAGGTGAACAGAATTCAAGCCACGGGTATAACAAGCCTGCAGAGAAGAGAGGCATTCTGTTGGATCAGAGAGACTTTCATTTGAAAAGCAACGGCTAAATGCAAGGACATTCACTGCTAAATTTTGACATTAAAAGCTGGGCTGGTGTGTGTGTTTTTTTAAGCCATTCAAGCTGTCCTCATTTGACATAAGACTGACATTACTATTTCTGAAAAGGGTGACAGTGTTACTGTGCAGTATAGCACAGCTTGTGGAATGTGGTCCACGACAGCTTTTAAGGCACAATAAATAGTCTTTTAAGGTTACCCTAAAGGTACGACGCAGGTGGCGCTGTGGGTTAAACCACAGAGCCTAGGACTTGCCGATCAGAAGGTTGGCGGTTCGAATCCCCGTGATGGGGTGAGCTCCCGTTGCTCGGTCCCTGCTCCTGCCAACCTAGCAGTTCGAAAGCACGTCAAAGTGCAAGTAGATAAAAAGGTACCACTCCAGCGGGAAGGTAAACGGTGGTTCCGTGCGTTGCTCTGGTTCGCCAGAAGCGGCTTAGTCATGCTGGCCACATGACCCAGAAGCTGTACACCAGCTCCCTCAGCCAGTAAAGCGAGATGAGCGTCGCAACCCCAGAGTCGGTCACGACTGGACTTAATGGTCAAGGGGTCCCTTTACCTTTAAAGGTACGACACAGCTCAGTCAGTAGAGCATAAGACTCCTGATCTCAGGGTCATGGGTTGGACATTGCAGTAGATGGCTCTCGTGGTCCCAGCTATGATTCTAACCCTAGCATGCGAGAACTGGCACAGCCACGGTCAGTTCCTAGCCAGCAACGCTGCACCTCAGTTTGCTACAGTATACAAAACTTCATCTCACCGCTTGCACTTCCTCATCGGTTAGCTGCCCCACACCCAGTTTCAGCATCGCTTGGTCCAGATGGCGCAGCTCTTTTATGTGGCTCTGCAAGCGGTATCTCAGGAAGAGAGATGGCAAGCGAGGAGTTAGGAACAAAACACGGCTTAGGACTTTCTGGGGGGAGAAGAGAAGACGGTGGGATTAAACTGCACGATGGTAGTCAGCAAAGCTTTTCAGAGTTGCCCTGCTTCCCCAGATCAAAATATGGCTAACAAGAGGTTATGATCATTCCCCTCCAAAAAGGCAGCACATAAGGCAGCATAGATCAGTAGTAGGTTTCAATTTAAGGAGAAGCAACTGCCTGTTGCACCTTAAGGATTTATAGCTGGAAAGATTTATAGTCTTATTTTAAAAACTCAGTCAAAACCTAGGGGGGCTGCAGTTTGTGGCAATCGATTTAGCTGGGTCGTCAGTATAATCCCATTTAATTTCTGGAAAGGCACTCACCAGCTGCTGAACCCTGAGTTGCTGGATGCCAAAGGGATGTCCCACAAATAAGGTCCTCACAGCTGTAAGTTCTCTTACATCTGGGTGGCATCCTTCCTGCACCTTGAAGATTAAGATATATCATTGGTAGAAGGAAAGAAAGAAAGAAAAGAAAAGCACCATACTGCTTTCCAAGAATAAAAGAGGATGGGAATCTTGTAAAAACCTGAAAACCAATCCTGCTAAAACATATAGCAGCTGAGCACATTTTCATTCCTGGAACAAATGAGAAGTTCCTGTTTGCTGTAGTCATTACACCCTTCCCAAATAAGTTGTTGTTGTTGTTGTTGTTGTTGTTAATAATACCCCAACCATCCAGCTGGGTTGCCCCAGCCACCCTGGGTGGCTTCCAACACACATAAAAACATAATAAAACATCAAATATTTAAAACTTCCTGATACAGGGCTGCCTTCAGATGTGTTCTAAAAGTTGTATAGTTATTTATCTCCTTGGCATCTGGTTTGGGGAGGGCATTCCACTCCACTGTCGAGAAGGCCCTCTGCCTGGTTCCCTGTAGCTTCACTTCTTGCAGTGAGGGAACCACCAGATGGGTCCTGAGAGGTATACAGAGCCAAGGCTGTTTAGGGCTTCAAAGGTCAGCACTAACCCTTAACAATGCTCTGCTTCACCATTACCAAGAGGAAAGTTGCTATGCCATATTACCTAGTTGCATTAATGGGATAGGTACAACAGAATTAACTTTTTTTGTTAGATGGGCATTTCTTCAGCTTAGATGGAAAACTATGCACACAGAGTATCTGACCAGTAACTACTTTATTAAGCCAACAAATTGACTGACTGACTGTATGCATGCAGATCAGGCCAAATTGAATTATATCCTCTTATCCTTTATACAGGGACGCAGGTGGCGCTGTGGGTAAAAGCCTCAGCGCCTAGGGCTTGCCAATCGAAAGGTCGGCGGTTCGAATCCCTGCGGCGGGGTGCGCTCCCGCTGCTCGGTCCCAGCGCCTGCCAACCTAGCAGTTCGAAAGCACCTCCGGGTGCAAGTAGATAAATAGGGACCGCTTACCAGCGGGAAGGTAAACGGCGTTTCCGTGTGTGGCTCTGGCTCGCCAGAGCAGCGATGTCACGCTGGCCACGTGACCCGGAAGTGTCTCCGGACAGCGCTGGCCCCTGGCCTCTTAAGTGAGATGGGCGCACAACCCCAGAGTCTGTCAAGACTGGCCCGTACGGGCAGGGGTACCTTTACCTTTTTATCCTTTATACAACTCACTTTGCAATAGGTTTTCTAGAAGTTCAATCAGGTGGTTTCAAAACTAGACGGCTGCTGGCTGATGTGGAATTTGTTTTGTTGCCTTTAGGGTCTATACACAATAGCTGACAGTTGTAGGCTACTTTTTTTGACCTAAAACAGTGCTGACTGCCCAAGGGCTATTTGGGTTTTGTTTGGGGTTTTTTTTGTTATCTTGGGAGAAATGCATGATTAACTTATTCTTGGATTATCCTTTTTGAGCCGCATTGTAGTCATTCGTTACAAACAATAAAATCTGACTGGGGGGGGACCCTCCTCCAGTGTAGCTAATACCCACTGTTATTTAGTTCCTCCCTTCCAAAAATTGTCCCATAAAGAATAATAAAGGCCTGAATTTACTTCTTTTTCTCGTTGTCATCTACTAAAATTGCAAGCCATTATTATAAACTGACAAGTACTCAAGAGTGCATTGCCAGAAAGCCTCTGCATAAGTGACAAATCAGTAGACACAAGTATCAGAGCATCCTTTTCCTTGCCAGCATCTGCTAAGCCAACTATACAGTCTGGTCTCTTTCCTGAATGACTTTTCTATACATGTTCGTATTCAGGTTAAGGTTGTTGTTTTTTTATTTAAAAAAAATAACTCTCTGGAATGACTTTAAAACCGTATAATTAAGGTTTCAGAAGTTTGCAGTATGTTGCTAACATGACAACAGGAAAGTAGAATCTAGACATCATGAAGTTGGTAGTGATGGGCCAACTCTCAATATAAAAAGCATAAAGGACCCCTGACCATTAGGTCCAGTCGTGACTGACTCTGGGGTTGCGGTGCTCATCTCGCTTTATTGGCTGAGGGAGCCGGCGTACAGCTTCCAGGTCATGTGGCCGGCATGACTAAGCTGCTTCTGGCGAACCAGAGCAGCGCACGTTTACTTTCCCGCTGGAGTGGTACCTATTTATCTACTTGCACTTTGATGTGCTTTCGAACTGCTAGGTTGGCAGGAGCAGGGACCGAGCAACGGGAGCTCACCCCGTCGCGGGGATTTGAACCGATGACCTTCTGATCAGCAAGTCCTAGGCTCTGTAGTTTAACCCACAGCACCACCCACATCCCTTAACTCTCAATATACAAAAGCCTTATTTCTGCAAAGCAAGACATGTCCAAAGACTGCCTCTCTATCAGCTGGGGTTGGGTGGTAATTCGATACCTTTTTGCAGAGATCTAGCATCTGTTTCCGAAGCTGGGAATCAGCTAGGGAGCGAGAGAGGTTCATTAGACCATCAACCACTTCTGGGTATGCCTCCTTTCTCATATTGTGGTAAGTGTCCAGAAATTCATCTTGTTGTTTGGAAGTCCAGAAGTGGCGTATCAAGAGTTGTCTTGGGAACAGATACCTTGGGAAGGAAAGATTGTCAAAAAGATACACATTTCAAAACCAAGACACAGCTGTGTATCAAAGAACATTCAAATCTGGGCTCCAGGAACCCAAATTCTGCATTTTGCAGCTTCTGTTGATTTTGTGGGGTTTGCCTATTTTATACAAATTTGACTGCTTCTTCCATCCAAGACAAGGAGCAACCAGTTATGTGATGGCTGAAACCTCAGCCCGACAAGCAGAAGCCCTACTGAACTTTGCTTCTGCAAGTTTAACTAGACCTTGTCCACAGACTTTCATGTTACCTTCATTTATCTTAAAATGAAATATTTTAATTAAAAAACCCCCAATGTTTTCAGAATGCCTAGTAGACCATTTTCTCTCTCATGAAATCTACCTGGCAACTTGAAATAATCTCCTGATGCCTTTCTCTAGATTCTTCTGCCTTCAAAAAAAACCAGGCAATGCAGGATTTTAGAACTACTTTTGTCAGTTGTGATATTATCAAGCCTATACGGCAGGCATCCCCAAACTCAGCCCTCCAAATGTTTTGGGACTACAACTCCCATTATCCCTAGTTAACAGGACCAGTGGTCAGGGATGATGGGAACTGTAGTCCCAAAACATCTGGAGGGCCGAGTTTGGAGATGCCTGCTATACCGCATGCTAGGCTGTGATCCGGGGCTGTTAAGAGCAAGCCTCAAACATAAATTATGTTATCTTTAACTGTTTTTAACTCCCGAGCTGAAAACACCTATTTGGAACAGACCAAGGAAGGGGTGGGGGAGCTGCTTAAAGGTGAGGCCCGCCCCCCCTTAAAAAAAAGTTCCGGGGGGGGGTTAAAGCAGTTTGGGAGTTCTGCTGGGAAAACAACAGAGATGGTAAATGTTCAGAAAAAATGTGGGAGGGTGCATGGTTGCTGCACGATGAATTGCCACCCAGAGAAATTCACCAAAAATAATCCCTTTAGACTGAGGCTATGCATGGGGAGAGAATACAATGTGGAGTTGTGACTAGGGAAGCAGAGGCTCAGAAGAGTCAGGGCTTGATCCCACCCCCAGTGATTAATAAGATATGAATATGCTTTTGCAGTCTATTTTGGTACCTGCTAAAACACAAAACAAGGGACGCGGGTGGCGCTGTGGGTTAAACCACAGAGCCTAGGACTTGCCGATCAGAAGGTCGGCGGTTCGAATCCCCACGACGGGGTGAGCTCCCGTTGCTCAGTCCCTGCTCCTGCCAACCTAGCAGTTCGAAAGCACATCAAAGTGCAAGTAGATAAATAGGTACCGCTCCGGCGGGAAGGTAAACGGCGTTTCCGTGTGCTGCTCTGGTTTGCCAGAAGCGGCTTAGTCATGCTGGCCACATGACCCGGAAGCTGTACGCCGGCTCCTTCAGCCTATAGAGAGAGATAAGCGCCGCAACCCCAGAGTCGGCCACGACTGGACCTAATGGTCGGGGGTCCCTTTACCCTTTACCTTTACCTAAAACACAAGGCTGTACTCTAACAAGCTCTTCATCAAAGAGCAGTGCAGGTAAGTGATGAGAGGAAGAGAGAGAGACAACCCCCCACTACTGTAGCCAAGCATTCACCCTCTCACAGTTAAGCGCACGGACCTTTCATCTGAACAGGCGCACAGTTGTACTTACATGAGCAAAAGAACCAGGTAGTTGGCAAAGGGAGGAAGAGAAAGAATCCCAACTGGAATGGCCTTGATCAGATCTCTGCGAAACTTCAAAAATGCTTAGTCAGTAGAGCTGCCATGCACACACCCAAAACTACTGCAACGGTGAGGAAAATGCACGTGTAAAGGGACTGATGGAGCAGTGGCATGCAAGGTACCACTGCTGCATACTCTGGCATCTTATATGCCTCAAAGCTGTGCCTATTTTTGTCTCTCGCAAACTTAGTAACTATGGATGCTATATCATGGGTAGACAAACTAAGGCCCAGGGGCCGGATCTGGCCCAATCACCTTCTAAATCCAGCCCGCAAACGGACTGGGAATCAACGTGTTTTTACATGAGTAGAATGTGTGCTTTTATTTAAAATGCATCTCTGGGTTATTTGTGGGGCACAGGAATTCGTTGTTGTTGTTTTTCAAAATATAGTCCGGCCCCCCACAAGGTCTGAGGGACAGTGAACCTGCCCCCTGCTGAAAAAGTTTGCTGACCCCTGTGCTATATGGATGCCATTTGGTAGCTTCTTATTAAAGTGGTAGCATTTTTTTTGCAGCGAGAAAACACTATTCATATGTGGTATCAGGTATGAGGCAAGCTAGAGACACGGCTGTGAAGGCACAACCAGGAACCTTAAAGTGTGCTCCAGATTGTGCATTGGCAATGGAAAATAGGCTACAATTTTACTGCCCATCACCTGACTGGGATGGGAGAAAAATAGGTCTTCTATATGAAATAATTATGCTGCAGCCAACGGACAATGCCATGCAATAGTGTGTCTTTCTTTACACCTGCTTTTTCTGTTGGTTATTTTCCATATGTGGACCTCCACACACACATCAGCAACAATTTATTGACCTGTGACCTACATCCAGTCCGCTATGTCTATATCTGTTATACAGCTGTCCATGGTGATGATATTAGACTGACAACCTTTATGTAAATGTCACTTAGCTCCATGTTGCAACACAACACAACACAACACAACACAACACAACACAACACAACACAACACAACACAACACAACACAACACACTGCGTTTGAAAAAGGAGAAAACCTCCCCTACCTCAGCTTTCCTTTGTTTGAATAAAAGTGTTTAGATGGAATCTTTCAAGAATAAGAACCCAAATTTCAGCCCTTCTTCTCTACACAGAAACATTTTTACTCTAACTCAGCCCAACAATATGATAAATGTTCAGGCAAGGAAGAAATAAATGCATCGGGTGAAGGTTGGCAGAAATCAAGCAGAGCTGCCAGACTTTGTTTATTTGCTTTTGCTGAAATACAGAAACTTCTTAATTAATCTACCCTAGATGCAGTAAATATTAGTCCACCTATTTGTATTAGTATAGTGGATCCTCACAAAAGTTGCACGTGGTTCTTGCTTATCGATTCAGAAGCTCTCGATGTGTTTAAGTAGTGTAGTGCGACAGGGGAGACTTGGCTTCAAATTCCCATTCAGCTCTTAAGTTGGTTGGCTGACCTTGGGGAGTCCCTCTACAATGACACCCACACAGCACATTGTTGTTGTTGTTTAGTCGTTTAGTCGTGTCCGACTCTTCGTGACCCCATGGACCAGAGAACGCCAGGCACTCCTGTCCTCCACTGCCCCCCGCAGCTTGGTCAGATTCATGCTGATAACCTCAAAAACACTATCCAACCATCTTGTCCTCTGTCGACCCCTTCTCCTTGTGCTCTCCATCTTTCCCAACATCAGGCTCTTTTCCAGGGAGTCTTCTCTTCTCATGAGGTGGCCAAAGTATTGGACCCTTAGCTTCAGGATCTGTCCTTCCAGTGAGCACTCAGGGCTGATTTCCTTCAGAATGGAGAGGTTTGATCTTCTTGCAGTCCATGGGACTCTCAAGAGTCTCCTGCAGCACCAGAATTCAAAAGCATCAATTCTTCGGTGATCAGCCTTCTTTATGGTCCAGCTCTCACTTCCATACATCACTACTGGGAAAACCATAGCTTTTACTATACGGACCTTTGTTGGCAAGGTGATGTCTCTACTTCTCAAGATGCTGTCTAGGCCTGTCATTGCCCTTCTCCCAAGAAGCAGGCGTCTTTTAATTTCACGGCTGCTGTCACCATCTGCAGTGATCATGGAGCCCAAGAAAGTAAAATCTCTCACTGCCTCCATTTCTTCCCCTTCTATTTGCCAGGAGGTGATGGGACCAGTAGCCATGAACCTGTCTTTATTGAAAGATGTGGTGATAGAAAGGGAGAGGGACCATGCATATTGCCCTATGCTCCTTGAAGGAAAGTCACGATAAGGTACAGTAGGAGAAATAAATCCCATTTGAGGGATGGAGAGAAGGCAGGTAGTAGTTAGTTACTCTGTTGCTTTGGATTTCTGTATTCTTAAAAAAACCCCACACCAATTCTATCTATAGAGTTATATTTTTCATCTGTACAAATTTTACAGTAATAATCTCCTGCAAGAAAGAATTAAATCCAGAAAGCAAATGGAATGCACAATTGTACATATTGACCAGAGGATGGGTTGGTTTTTAGCAGACGGGGAGAGAGGCCAGCAAAATAACCCAGTGTTAACTCACAATTCATAAGGAGGAAACTGCAAGATTTGAGACAAGGGAGCAGTCACTCATTCTTGCCATTTCAGAATGAAACCGAGTTTAGAACATCAACATCGCATCGAACAGAAGCAAACATGCTTCCAATGCAGGTATGTCCCCAAACTGAACATTTTTCTTGTCAACCCTATTTGATTATCTTGTGAAACTCCTCAGTGTACGAGATGGGAAGTTGCTAGACAGCTAGAGTATCTTAGGTGGGCTCCTCACATAGGAAGCAGGGCAGCTGCACAACAGTGGAAACTACCAAGTGTCGCCTGAAATCAGTTTGACTTGTTGACTATCATTGTTGCAGACAAAAGTAAAAGCCTACCTGTCTTAGTCTCTCCATCTCCCTGTATGGAAGTTGATGGAACTGGATCTTTCTATATGACATGTTTGCCTTTATTCTTCTTATTTCTTTCATTTCTGTAAAGAATATCCGAAATCCTGTGCAAAATACAGAAATATTTTCAGATCTGAAACTGTTCTCCCTGAATGTTCAACCTCATGCCAAAGTCCTTCCCAAGCCTTTTACCTAAGAATAGAGTATCACTGCATAAAGAACAGGGCTAGGGAAGCTCTGACCCTCCAGATGCTGCTGAACTACAACACGGCTCCCAGCATGCATGGCAAATGGCCGCGGAAGATGGGCATTGTAGTTCAGCAAAATCTGGAGGACCAAGGATTCCCACAACTGGCATAAAGTAACACATACATGAATATTACGTCTCTGTCTCTCCCTTGCCTTGAATGATTCTTCTGACCCCTCTTAATCCCATCCTCTTTGTAAAACTCCAGCCAGCTAAATTGTTTTCTTTGCTTTAATAGTGTCAGGACATCATGGGGAAAGCCCAAATGCCTTGGCACTTCAAAGGGTTTTTCACAGCCTAACCTCTGTCTAAGGTTGCCATGAGGGTAAAAAGACATGTCCCTTCCACGCCATTCAGAGCTTCTCAGAAGCAGGAGATAATGGATAATGTTTCCTAAGCTCTAAACCAGGTTTTGTCTTCTCTCTCTTGCTATGCCTCTTACACATGAGCTTCTAACACATTACTACTTCCTTCTCTCTAATCCTGCAGAATCCACTGCCTTCTTCTACAGAGGGTCTTAAATTCTTCTCGCTCCTGCCTTTCCTTACTACAGCTATAATTTTGTTGGATGTACATGGAACTGCCTTCACTCAGAATCTTAACATGTTATTCCCCACCCCAAAAATTACACCATGGACTGTTGTTGTTTTTTTGCAGATTTTTTTTTCCAGCAGGAACAAGCAATGGAAAGCTTCCATGCTCTCCTTTCTCATTCTGAGCTCTTGAGGCTGAAATGGAATTTTTTGTTCCAAACTCTAAACAAACACAATTCCTTTTGAATTCCAAACTCATAAGAATTATGCTTCATAAGTCTAGGGTTTACGAGAAGAAATAGGATAAAGCCATGGTTTGCAATCCTGGCATCACAAACCATAGGAGGGGGGTGTTTTAAAAGCACAGTTCTCCAAAAGTGGACCTTGCGGGAAACCACAATTTATTTAAAATAAAAAAGGAAGCTTTCAATCTCCTATTTATTGGCTCAAAAAAGAACGAGACAGGAGGGTGTGTGAGCATGCATGGTTGAGGCTTCCAGCAGACACCAGTTTCCCATTATACCTGAAATGGGTCTGTGCAAACACACAAACATGATGCTACAAATGTCATCCATTATTGATACAAGAACTTGTTTCTTCATTCTCACTGTAACATGAACCTCCGACATCCCTGTTGCAACACAAGAAACGGCACCCAGAAGATAAGGAGTCCCCACCTAGGGATGGTTTAGAAGTAAAGAAACTACTTTACACTGACAGATGCAAAAACGTTTTGTTCTTAAGGTATCACATTCCTCCCAGAATCATGAAACGTGCACAAAGGTTTTTTTTTAATGAAAACCCACCTTTCAAGAAGGTTGAATATAGCTGGTAGAAACGTGGGAATGTTCTTTCCAAAAACCTTTCATACTTCTCATTCAGGTATTTGACTTTTGAAACCAAAGCAGAGAGTGGTTTTTTGGAATTTGCATTTGCAGAAAATTGGCACACTGGAGGTCTGAAACGAAGGAAAGTGTGTGCAAGCCTTGAGTTCTATTGCCACGTATTTCAAGCCCTTTAGAATACAAAAAGGAAGTCACAACTACAATAACTAATAAACGGGTATGTGGTGAGCAGCTGCATCTGACTGATGCACAGTCTAAGAGCTTAGCAATAAACTAGCCTGTTAAGACCACAATGCAAAAAGATGGGGGGGGGGGGGAATCCATAGGCTATTTCAGGGATAAATGAAGATGAGGTTATGTGCATAATTTTTTCCACTTGCTAATTTTGTCTAATTGCTACCAAAGTACACATTAACCTAGGGGGTCATGTATTGTGGGGTTTACACCTGTGAATAAGAATAGCAATAAATACCTTCTTAAACAGATGCTGTTCTTGATTAACAACATGAGACTATCATTTTAAAAGTTGGCTGTCAGGAGAATAAAAATGAAACTTGTTTTCTGTAGGAAGACACACAATTGCAAAGGGCAAGTATATTTTTATAGACTTAATTCCTGGAATTACATTATTGCAGGGAAGAATTTGCATTTGTTTTATACATTAATATGTCTTGCATTCACAAAATGCATACATGAAGTGCAGTTCTAGGTGCTCATTAAGATTTATCAATTAGGGCTGCCAAATGATTAAATAACTTTTAATTAACCGATTAATCAATTTGGACAGCTTATTAATCAACTACATTTTTCCAAAACATCAGAATAGTTCAAAATCAGAATGCCAGAAGGACACCATCAATTTCATAACCAGGGGCTTCACTGTATTTTCCTCCTAGTGAGAGAGTTCTGCAAACTGAGGTTATGGTTGATTGGCAAGGCAACCTGAAATTTTTGTCATTCTTTATTACAGCAGAAAATCAGAACCCAAAGAGCAGCACTGAAAGATAAAAGGTGCGACATTTAGTCTGAACCCTACAAATAAAAGTTGCCCACCCTTGTTGATCTGCTAGAGCTTTACGGGACAATCTTAACCTGAGTGGGGGCTCGGCGCTCCCCCTGCCCGGCCCCGCCAAGGACTCACCTCAGCCCCGGCCAGGGCGGAGGCTCCGCCGGGCGCAGAGCCAGGGAGAGCGAGGCGGCGGGCGCAGGGACTCCGCCGGCCCGGCAGCGCCCGCGCAGCACCAGCCGCAGCACCAGCGCCATCCTGCCAGGGAAACGGGCCACGTGACTACTACGGGCGGAAGGAAAGCAAGCGGAACTCGCCTTCTTTCCCCGCCTCCTTCGGTACACGTGACCATAGGCGGAAATGGGACGCACGGAAAGAGGAACTTCTTTCCCCTCTCCGGCGTGAGAACCTCGGGACCGGATGTTGGGGCTTTTCTACGGGGGGGGGGCGGTTTGCTTGGGCGTTTGGTTGAATGGGACTGAGTTCTAAGTTGGGAGTTTTGAGTTTCGCATAAAGGTAAAGGTAAAGGTACCCCTGCCCGTACGGGCCAGTCTTGCCAGACTCTGGGGTTGTGCGCCCATCTCACTTAAGAGGCCAGGGGCCAGCGCTGTCTGGAGACACTTCCAGGTCACGTGGCCAGGGTGACATCGCTGCTCTGGCCAGAGCCAGAGCCAGAGCCGCACACGGAAACGCCGTTTACCTTCCCGCTGGTAAGCGGTCCCTATTTATCTACTTGCACCCGGAGGTGCTTTCGAACTGCTAGGTTGGCAGGCGCTGGGACCGAGCAGCGGGAGCGCACCCCGCCGCAGGGATTCGAACCGCCGACCTTTCGAACGGCAAGCCCTAGGCGCTGAGGCTTTAACCCACAGCGCCACCTGCGTCCCTGCGCCACCTGCGTCCCTTGAGTTTCGCATACCCTCCAACAAATAGGTCGTCCCATTCCATAATGCAGGTTTTTAAGCAGAGGTTGGATGGCCATCGGTCATGGATGCTTGAGCTGAGATTCCTGCATTGCAGGGGGTTGGACTAGATGACCCTTGGGTCCCTTCCAACTCTACAATTCTATGATTCTACGAAAGGCAGGAAGTCATCAGGGGCGAGGGACTGACCCCTTCTCAAAAACAGAAAGTGCCTTCACAGACCCAAAGGTGAGGCCCTTTCCCAACTGTTCTCAAGGGGAGAATAACACAGTTCTGCATTCATTTGTCTAATCTCATTTTAAAGGCATGTAAAGTAGTGGGACGCAGGTGGCGCTGTGGGTTAAAGCCTCAGCGCCTAGGACTTGCCGATCGGAAGGTCGGCGGTTCGAATCCCTGCGGCGGGGTGCGCTCCCGCTGCTCGGTCCCAGCGCCTGCCAACCTAGCAGTTCGAAAGCACCTCCGGGTGCAGGTAGATAAATAGGGACCGCTTACCAGCGGGAAGGTAAACGGCATTTCCGTGTGCGGCTCTGGCTCTGGCCAGAGCAGCGATGTCACGCTGGCCACGTGACCCGGAAGTGTCTCCGGACAGCGCTGGCCCCTGGCCTCTTAAGTGAGATGGGCGCACAACCCCAGAGTCTGTCAAGACTGGCCCGTACGGGCAGGGGTACCTTTACCTTTACCTTTAATAGAGATGGGAAGATCTGGAAAAATTTGGGGGGACAAGTTTTTTCCAGTTTTTTCCCCAAAGCCTTTTTTCCCCGGAAAAATTGGGAGTGTGTGGAATATTCAAACTACCGTAGTTTTCGCTCCAAAACACGCACTTTTTTGCTCCTAGAAAGTAAGGGAAAATGCCTGTGCGTGTTAAGGAGCGAATGCACGGATCGGAGCCATGGCTGCCGTCAGTCAAGCAAAGCGGGAGCCGCTTACACACTCCAGGAGGCTCTCGCTTTGCTTGCTTTAAAGCGACCTGGAGCCGCGGAGGAGGGAGGGAAGGAGAGCCATGGCAGCAAAGCGGGCAGCAGCCGCTTACACGGGAGGAGGGACAGACGCTAGCAAAGGTCCGTGTGCTCTCTAAACAGAGCAATGAGGCTGCAGAGGGACGGCAGGAAAGATAAAATTTAAGCAACCAGCAGCAAAATAAAACCAACCTCGAGCTCTGAGCCACGCAGTGAAAACCAGGAAGTTAAAAAAAAAAGGCTGGGGATGAGGGAGAGGGGAAAACTTCGCAAATCCCTGCGTCTCAGCTGATCCCCTGAGAGGGAGCAGCTTGTTTTCAGGCAGGATAGATTCGAGCATTGTCTGGGTCCTAGTGCCCCTACCACTTTTTTGTGCTCCATTCTATTGCTGCTGCTGGCTGCTTATCACTCAGGCTACAAGGAGGAGCGCTTTTACACAGCTAATGGTGAATCCCCTGCAATCCAAGTCCTCCTCACTTGCTCAAATCTATTCTGCCTCAAAACAAGGAGCAGAAGGAAAAGGCTGCAAACTGTTAAATGGAAAAAAACCCAGGCACAGGGCAAGTACCTTAAGTATACCTTTAAAGCAACAGTGCTCTTTCCCTCCCTCCTCCCCGCTCAGCTCACAGAAAAGCTCCTTCTCCACCCGTGCTCCTTGTCCCTTGAGTGCTTTTCTTTCCCTCCCCACTTAAAAGGTGGTTACAAAGCACGGATCCACATGGATCCTCAGGATTTTTGCATTGGGCTACCCCAAACTCACCATCAGATCACATGTCTGTGGCCACAGCATGAACCATAAAAATCATGCACCCACTGTTTCGTTCAGAATACTTTTTTCTTGTTTTCCTCCTCTAAAAACTATGTGCGTGTTATGGTCAGATGCGTGTTATAGAGCGAAAAATACGGTATATCAAATTGGGTTTAAAAAAAAAAATACGGGGGGGACGGGTTTGGGGAAAAAAGGAAAAAAACCTGGTTTTTCGGGGGGGGGGGGGGTTCCAGGCTTTCCCATATATAGTTTCTACCCCGTCCATCTGTCTGGGTTGCCCCAGCTACTCTGAGCAGCTTGCAGCATATACGGTATATACAGTGGTACCTCGGGTTAAGTGCTTAATTCGTTCCGAAGGTCCGTTCTTAACCTGAAACTGTTCTTAACCTGAAGCACCATTTTAGCTAATAGGGCCTCTTGCTGCCGCTGCGCCCCCGGAGCATAATTTCTGTTCTCATCCTGAAGCAAAGTTCTTAACCCAAGGTACTATTTCTGGGTTAGCGGAGTCTGTAACTTGAAGCGTATGTAACCCTAGGTACCGCTGTATAATGGCATAATAAATCATATACAAGGATGTCTTCCAATCAGCTTGGCTTGGGGGGTCACATAACTCCATACCCTCCCAACATTTCTCTGATGAAAATAGGGATGTTATAAGGAAAAGCAGGACATTCTGGGATCAAATCTGAAACCAGGATGGTTTCTGTAAGTCAGCTATGTCCCGGGAAAATAGGGACACTTGGAGGGTCTGGAATGGTAGAGTTGGGCAGGGGTCCAACCCCTGCATAACTGAATTATTTCAAGGGGAATCAGGGCTTGGTGGATATAAACCACAGTACTAATTTGATTTCTCTTGGTGGCTGCATGTATGATTATAGCCACACTCTGGAAGGACTTAAAAGGTGAATGCCTGGGTACAAGAGAGTATGGCATATTGCCCTTACAGCAGAATTTTCTCATCAGTTAAGGCCAGCAACAGGAACAAAGATAACTGTGGGAGAATAGTAGAACTTCATTTCATTTCAAAACGCTCCAGAAATCCAAACACCAGTTCCAAAGGTTTAACCAACTTGTAGATCCTTTAAGAACATGTTTTACAGATGCACACTGATATTAGTTGTGGTGTATGTACAGGAATATAATGTATTTTTGAGGTCTCTAGGGAAATGAAAGATAAAAACAACAATCATAAAATGATTGGAAATAAAAATAAAAATAAAAGCAGAGGAAAAGACTAAAAGAAGTGGGGAACCTGCAGTCCTCCAGATATTACAGGAATACACCTTCCCTCATCCTTGATCATTAGCCATGCTTTTTGGGGCTGATGGCAGTTAGAGTACCACTATCAACAACATCTTTAGAGTATCAGGCTCTCTATCCGTGGGCTAAAATGTTTGTTAGAAATCTGAAAAGTGCAAGTGAACAGGTAGGTCTTCATTTGGCACCTACCTCAATGTCACCAATGTACCTCTTGGCATAAGGGGAGGGCACTGCACAAATGGGGCACTGACACAGAGAATGCTGTATCCTGTACCATCAAATGTATACTTGTTAACTTCTTGTAAAGTGTCCCGGGACTCTCTGTTGTTTTATACAGATACTTCCACGTATGCAACAGGGAAGAAAAGAGCATTGCCGATGTGTGAATTCATACGGGAGAGAGACCCATGTTCTATATTTCCTTCTGGTAGAGACAAGTGGTAGCAGGAAGGCAGCACACATTCCCAGTAAGGGTTTTTTATTTGCTAGCAACATGCTAGAGCTGGGGGAGCCAATGTGGTACCCTCAGATGTTGTTGGATTCCCAGCTCCCATCAGCCCCAGCTGATGATGGAACTTGTGGTTAAGCAACTTCTGAAAGACACCAGGTTGGCTACCACAAGTCTAGGGTTTGTCCCGCTGCCTTTATCACACTGACACCTGTAACTGTACACCTGCATGGCTGTGTACACACCATCCATTTAAAGCATGTGACTTCTCCCAAAGAATCCTGGGAACTGATCTCTTTTTCCGATCCAGGTCTCCACCACCCAAACCACTGGGGCCCTCTCTTGGGTCAGACTGCTCCTGATGCCCCAGATTCCTATTCCCCATCCTGCAAAGACCTTCCCAAGAGTCAGACCCCCCCCCCAACTCTCTACTCTCCTCCTTGTCCCTCCCCACCTTCTCCCTGACCTCTGTGGCACTCGTGACAGCAGTGTTTCCAGCATAAGGGAAGTAAATACAAAGCATGAGAGAGGGGAAGGAAAAGCAAGGGGTGGGGAAAGCACATAATATCATTTTATGCAGAGAAGAAAAGGATGGAAATATAGAAGGTGCTTCAAAGGTAGTGGCCTTCTCGGTAGTGGCTCCCGCCCTGTGGAACACCTTCTCATCAGATGTCAAAGGAATAAACAACTATCTGACGTTTAGAAGACATCTGAAGGCAGCCCTGTTTAGGGAAGTTTTTTAATGACTGATTTAATGTATTTTTAATCTCCTGTTGGAAGCTGCCCAGAGTGGCTGGGGAAACCCAGTCAGATGGGAGGGGAATAAATAAATTATTATTATTATTATTATTATTATTATTATTATTATTATCACTACTCCTACTACTCCTACTTCTCTTACTACTACAGGGGTAAGGGCTAGAAATGTGAATCTGATGTGGAAGAGATTATGGAAACAGTGGAAGGGATTTGTTTAAACGGCCTTAGGATGCATATCTTTAGCATGAAATAAACCAAGTCTAACCCTCCTTTTTAACAAGCCTCAGAAACTTGCGCCACTCCTTGGTGTGTGGAGTGCCTCAGGGTGCGATTCTCTCCCCGATGCTTTTTAACATCTTTATGCGCCCCCTCGCCCAGCTTGTCCGGAGTTTTGAGCTGGGTTGCCATCAGTATGCTGATGACACCCAACTCTATCTGTTGATGGATGGCCATCCTGATTCAGACACACTGGCGAGATGTCTGGAAGCTGTGGCTGGATGGTTACGTGGGAGCCGGTTGAAGTTAAATCCTTCGAAGACAGAGGTCCTGTGGCTGGGACGGGACAATATGGGATTGAGGGGGCAACTCCCATCTCTTGCGGGGGTGCAATTAGTGCCAGCACCGTCTGTTAAGAGTTTGGGTGTAATCTTCGATACCTCCCTCTCTATGGAGGCGCAGATTACAGCTATAACAAAGGCGGCATTTTTTCATCTCCGCCAAGCTAAGCAGTTGGCCCCTTATCTCTCGCCCTGACCTAGTCACTGTGATCCATGCGACGGTCACCTCCAGACTGGATTATTGTAACTCGCTCTACGTGGGGCTGCCCTTGAGACTGACCCAGAAACTCCAGCGGGTGCAGAATGCCGCGGCGAGACTCCTTATGGGGTCTTCGCTGCGAGATCACATTCATCTGGTACTATACCAGCTGCACTGGCTCCCGGTGGAGTACAGGATCAGGTTTAAGGTGCTGGTTTTAACCTTTAAAGCCCTATACGGCCTAGGACCCTCGTACCTATGGGACCGCCTCTCCTGGTATGCCCCACAGAGAAACCTACGGTCTGCAAATAATAACATCCTCAAGGTCCCAGGCCTCAGAGAGGTTAGGCTGGCCTCAACTAGAGCCAGGGCCTTCTCGGCTGCGGCTCCAATCTGGTGGAACGCTCTGTCTCAAGAGACTAGGGCCCTGCAGGACCTGACATCTTTCTGCAGGGCCTGCAAGACAGAGTTGTTCCACCAGGCCTTTGGTCAGGGCGCAGCCTGACTCCCTCCTCTGGCAACCTGCACAGAATTTTGCTTAATTCGGTTGCCATTAATTTGATTTTAATTAATTTTTATAATGAAATATTTTCAGAATGTGTGATTATTTGATTGTTTGATTATTTGATTATTGTTAGCCGCCCTGAGCCCGGCTTCGGCTGGGGAGGGCGGGATATAAATAAAATTTATTATTATTATTATTATTAAACTGTTATGTACTAAAGTTCTCACCCTGGGCCAGCAGGGGAATACTGTAGATAGTTATGCAAATGAAGGATCGAAAAGTGGCGTTCAGTGATTGGATAGTTTTGTATGCAAATGAAGGTTGAAAAGTGACGTTCAGTGATTGGATAGTTTTAGAAAATGGCAACAGTTACATTGTTCTGGAGCTCTATATAAGCAGGCTGGCTGAGCTCCTCAGTTTAGTTCTGTTCCAGCTTACAAGATAAAGAGCTGCTTTGGAGAAATCGCTGTGTCGTCTGCTATGTCAACCCACAACTTAACAGAAGCAGATCCAAGAATAACGACTGATAACTTCTCAGTACACCCGCCAGATACGTTTTCTTACATAGTTTGCAAAAAGAATAAAAATTAATGTGTTCTGTAAAGTATCCCCAATAGCCTGCTGTCCTTTTATCTCTGGGTGACCAAATGAAATGAGAGCTTAGTGACTGCAGAGTGACTGGACTGTGGACACACCTGAGTTCAGGTCCCTGCTCATCCATCAGTTTCACTGAGTGTCTTGCAGCCGTGCCTGCCTCAGAAAGTTGTGAGAAGGAAAGAGAATTGCCCCACCTCTTCTACCCTGAGGCCCTTGGATGAAGCGCAGGATACAAAGGTGGTTCCGAGTGATAATAATTTATGCACTGCTTCACGTGATCAGAATCCTGTTGCATTCCTCTGAGCAAAGAACGCGGTATATTTGGTGTTGACCTTTAGTCCCGCCATCGCAAGCGTGGAGACTGTCACGTCCTCAGAAGGGTGTATAGTGCTCCCCTCTGCTGATCTGGCAGAAACAGCTACTGAGTTAAGGAAAGTCTGAAGGAAATTCTTATTTGCCTGCTTGCTTTAAAAGTTCCCTTTTCCTTGAGTAACTTCTGTTTTCTATCTGCTCCTACGTTTTATATTTTGAGGGCTATCATTTACTCGGATCAACAAGGTTAGTTAAAAGGGGGGAAAGCGGAAAACACCCTCACACAGACTGCTTTAAAATAACCCAGCCTATGGGTGAAATATTCATGACTGAGGGCCAAAGCTGAAAAAGGAAGATTACTAAGTCAATCTTTTTTATTAAAAAAAAAAATGACACCAATGTTTTCTAATTTGGTGAAGTTGTCTAAACCATCTCCTAAATCCTGTGTAGCAATGGACTCAAGTGGGCTAGGAGAGATTTTTTTAAAAACCACATCCAACAACCAATGTGCCCCTTGGGTTTCAGATAGTACATGGGTAGATGACTCTAAAAAGGCTGGGACACAAATTTTCACGGCTTCCTGCAGCCAATCAGAAGCCGCGCTTTGGAAGCTGAACATTTCGGAAGTCAAACGGACTTCTGGAACGGGTTCTGTTCGACTTCCAAGGTACGACTGTACTCAGAATGGGATTACACAGGTACATTCCCTGACTCATATGTCATCTCCCCACAGGGACACAATGTCATAATAATAATAATAATAATAATAATAATAATAATAATTATACCCCACCCATCACAACCTTGATGGCAGAATTAAAGAACCTTTTAATAAGGATGAAAGAGGAGAGCTCAAAATATGGTCTGAAGTTCAACATCAAAAAAAAACTAAGATCATGGCCACTGGTCCCATCACCTTCTGGCAAATAGAAGGGGAAGAAATGGAGGCAGTGAGAGATTTTACTTTCTTGGGCTCCATGATCACTGCAGATGGTGACAGCAGTCACGAAATTAAAAGACGCCTGCTTCTTGGGAGAAAAGCATTGACAAACCTCGACAGCATATTAAAAAGCAGAGACATCACATTGCCAACAAAGGTCCGTATAGTAAAAGCTATGGTTTTCCCAGTAGTGATGTATGGAAGTGAGAGCTGGACCATAAAGAAGGCTGATCACCGAAGAATTGATGCTTTTGAATTCTGGTGCTGGAGGAGACTCTTGAGAGTCCCATGGACTGCAAGAAGATCAAACCGATCCATTCTGAAGGAAATCAGCCCTGAGTGCTCACTGGAAGGACAGATCCTGAAGCTAAGGGTCCAATACTTTGGCCACCTCATGAGAAGAGAAGACTCCCTGGAAAAGAGCCTGATGTTGGGAAAGATTGAGGGCACAAGGAGAAGGGGACGACAGAGGATGAGATGGTTGGACGGTGTTCTTGAGGCTACCAGAAAGGGTTTGACCAGGCTACAGGAAGCAGTGGGAGACAGGAGTGCCTTGCGTGCTCTGGTCCATGGGGTCACGAAGAGTTGGAAACGACTAAACAACAACACCCTGCCCATCTGACCGGATCTCCCTAGCCACTCTGGGTGGCTTCCAACCAAATATCAAAAACAATACAGCGTCAGACACTAAAAACTTCCCTAAACAGGGCCGCCTTCAGGTGTCTTTTAAAAGTAAAATAGCTGTTTATTGCTTTGACATCTGCTGGGCGGGCGTTCCATAGGACAGGCGCCACTACTGAAAAGGCCCTCTGCCTGCTTCCCTGTAACCTCACTTCTCGCAGTGAGGGAACCGCCAGAAGGCCCTCGGTGCTGGATCTCTGTTTCCGGGCTGGATGATGGGTGTGGAGACGCTCCTTCAGGTATACAGGACCAAGGCCGTTTAGGGCTTTAAAGGTCAGCACCAACACTTTGAATTGTGCTCAGAAACGTATTGGGAGTCTTATCATCGCATAAGGCACTTGTTAACTGGTCCAGCTAGGGTCCTTTAAAGATAGCCATGCACTCATATTCCCCTCTGCCCCCGAGTCAATGATATGTCTGCTCTTGTGGAGGTTTCTGAGGTCTTGTGTGTTCAGCTCTTTCTTATCAGAAAAAAATCCCACACAGAAGCCAGAAAGGCTACCGAAAGTCTTCAGGTCTACTGGCTGATAAATTCAGTCTTGATGGAGCATTTGAATCAGTGGATCAGTGATAGACTTTGTATTGTATTGATTTATCTAATGAGACTTATCAGGGCTGCACTTATCATAGGTGGAAAATGTGCAGTTGTGCCAAGTTCTGTTCCCAAATGACAAAAAGAAACCCCTCCCAAAACAAACTCTTCCAGATTTCATTATATTTTATGCACAAATCATTGGAATGCTTCCTTCATTTTCACCAAATGGCTTTTTAAACTCTTTCCCCCATATCAGTAACATTTGCCCAATATAAGCCCGCTGTGACCAAGTCCAGAATGATCAATTGCACCAGCGAACAGAACTAGGATCAAAGTTTATTGTGCCCAATTAATTCTCCATTAATTATTGGTTTGTCAGTTATATTATTATTTTCAGAGCACTCTGCCCCACTATATATAATTGGGTGTATGTCTTTTAAAAAAAAAAGCAACCACATAATTGGTTTTGCCAGGCTATTTAAAACAACCCTGTCCATTACTAGCCTGGGAAAGGCAAAGTCTGGTTGAAGAATTCTTATCAGCTGCAGACACTTATATAGGTGTCGGGTTTTTCCTTGTTGAGGAATCTGCAGTGTGAGAAGCTAACACCATCAACATAAAATGACTAAAAAACACCTCTCACAGCCCAACTGTGAGATGGGTAAGTATTCGCATTGCTTATTATTTAGGCTGCAAGTGGAGATGAGGTTTCTGTTATGCTGGGTAGTTTAGGTTTTCCCTGTAGCATTCACATATCCTTCAACATTTCTCAAAATAAAATAGGGACATCCTATTCTATTCTTTTTTTAAAAAAATAATATTTATTCAAATTTTAAAAATTACAAAAAGAAAAAAGAGAAAAAAGAGAAATAAAAAAACAAAAAATATACAATCAGTACAAAAAAAAACAACAAATCAAACCTTTACATAGCTTTCTTTCCTTTACTTATTTCCTTGACCTCCTCACACCTCCCATTTTTGTATTCTAATTCAAATTGTTGTTTCAGCAAATCCTTCCAACCTTGTTTTTATCTTAATGATTTGTCTTAATATACTATAATTTAACGTTCTCTCTTTCACCCAATCATTTTTACTTAATCCTTTATGTCATTTCTGCCAAAACCACATAGTTTTCTTTTTCCAACATCTTTCTAACAATCCTTAATTTTACAATATTTTTGAAGATAAACTTTAAATTTTTTTCCAATCTTCTTCCACCAACTCTTCTCCTTGGTCCCGGATTCTGCCAGTCATCTCAGCCAGTTCCATGTATTCCATCACCTTCACATCCTATTCTATTCTTATTCTATTTATACCCCACCCATCGGACTGGGTTGCTCCAGCCACTCTGAGGACCTTCCGACATATATAAAAACATACTAAAACATTTTAAAAACTTCCCTATACAGATGTATTCTAAAGGTTGTATAGTTATGTATCTCCTTGGCTCAGAGGGCTGGATAATTCCATACCCTCCAACATTTTTCCTAAGAAAATAGGGACATCCTAAGGAAAAGCGGGCGATTCCAGGGTCAAATCAGAAACCGGGACAGCTTCTGTAAATCCGGGACTGTCCCTGGAAAATAGGGACACTTGGAGGGTCTGCATTCAGGTGGGTGCAATCCTGTGTCTACTTTCCCCATCAAGCTCAATGGGACTTACTACTTAGTAGACATGCATAGGGCTTGTGCTGTGACTCAGATAAGGCTTTGATGGTCCCCTTTCCTGCATTCTCTGGAAATGCGATTTGGATTGCATTTGCTGGTCTAATTTGTGGATGATGCAGTCTCCTTGTGGAGGGACTGGAAGTGATGGGCTTTTGGTCGTGCAAGGTAACCAAAGGCAAAGGAGGAGGAGGTGCTCACAGAAGCCAGTTGTAGCAGATGCTGTTGCATCCTTCCATGGTCAGCTACACAGCCTGAAACCCCCTCTTTTATACACATAGCTGTTAAAGGTATAGGTACCTGAATCTGAAATAACACAACTTACTTTCTTCTCCCTCTTTCTTGTATTGTTCAGGTTGCTCCCCGGCTTTGAACAAATATTATTTTATTTGTACAGGCATTTAAGATGTCCCCCTCCCTCCATTTTTCTTTGTATGTGATTAATTGAAAAACTGCATTTACAAATCTGTTGCTGATTTTATTTAAAACAGCCCTATCCTTCTTTGTTTCTTACCCACCCCTGCCAGAAGGTCCTCCTGGCTGCCTTATTCAAAGAATCTGCGATCCTGGACAGACAAGATAATAGCAGTCTACAAATATTTATCTAAAGTATTTCTTAACTGCCCTTCATTAAAAGAATCCTGTGAGTTTGCAAAAAGAAAAGCAGATAGATGACTTGCAGTAAGCAACTGTAACATACATTTTGGCAGCAATGTGTCTTGGTGATCTGGTTCCTAGCTAGGGCATCGGCTGCTGGGACATCCTTGAAAGAAAAAGTGGCCGTAAAACATTTGTATAAGAGCCAGTGTGGTGTAGTGGTTAAGAGCGGTAGTCTCCTAATCTGGGGAACCGGGTTCGAGTCTCCGCTCCTCCACATGCAGCTGCTGGGTGACCTTGGGCCAGTCACACTTCTTTGAAGTCTCTCAGCCCCACTCACCTCACAGAGTGTTTGTTGTGGGGGAAGAAGGGAAAGGAGAATGTTAGCCGCTTTGAGACTCCTTAAAGGGAGTGAAAGGCGGGATATCAAATCCAAACTCTTCTTCTTCTTCTTCTTCTTGTATAAGCACTAAGCAAGGGCTGAAATGGCCCCAATGGCTCTGGCAAGTCTTAATTTCCTCCCTTTAATCTTAGCCCCCATACATTCATGTGACTTTTAATGTCTAAGGTCAAGGGTTGCTTTTGTTATAAGAAAGAAACTGCTCCCTGTCCCTTATGGGGTACCCAAGAGCCCGTATAGAGTCCTTATGTAGGTTCTTTATCAGTAGGAGAAAATAACAGAGGCCAACCAGAGAATATTGAGAAGCAAAGCAGCTAGTAAGCCTGATCTTTATTAGCTGTTGCAACAGGGTGCTCACAACCACATGCAGGAGGCAAGAGGGACCCCGAACATTGGTGCACAAGCCCTTATATAGACATTTGGAATTGCCCACCCTTGATCCCAAGACCACCACACACCCCATACATCATACATACATCAGAGAAGGGGCAGTCTACAACAGAATCCTGTCTGACACGAAACCTGTTGATGGGTTTACCTGGCTGTTAATGGATTTACCTGGGCAGCCTGGCTAGTCTTCTATGATGATAAATACTTAATTCCTGAGTTCAGGTCACAGGCTCGCCCTATTCATATCTTATATGTGCCCTTAAGGCAGGATTTGTGAGCAAAGAGGCAATGGGGAGGTTTTTCCCATTTCCTCCCTCCTTCTAGAGAAACATTTGAGGTCAATTTGGGAGAGACAAAATGGTTTCAGGACTTTTTCCTGTACTGTTTCAGACATGGGGTTTATATATTTATGTGTGTGTTTGCTTGGTACATTTATTTTATATCTTAGACCTTATAGTTATCATAATGCTTTAAAACCCTCTTCACCCCTGTTTTGGTTTCTACAAAATGCTGCAAAAGACAGAATATCCAGTTAAAAGGACCATGATAAGTAGCAAAGACCTCTGGGACACGGCAGAACTGCTGGCAGTTAAGAGGAGACAATGCTGGATTAGATAGACAAATATGATTTGGTTTAAAGCAATTAGAGCTGTTTCTCTTAGCTTTTTTCTTCTTCTAAGGACTCCAGCAATGTATGCATTGGTGGCTTAAAAGGCAACAAGGCTGTTTTCTCCCAACTGTGTTTCAAGCTTAATCTGCATATTTCTGTACACACCTGATGTACATTGCCTAATTTGTTTCCCTCCACCTCCCCAACTCCTGTTCAATGAAGACGTTGTCTGTGCAAGCATGCACTGTCTTCTGCACACGCCCAAAAGCTGCCTCAAATTTACACATCTCAGTTTAGCTGTTATATGAATGTGGCTTATGTTTTCCTTTTGGATGGAAGAGGAGTTGAGAGAAAAAATAGCACCAAACGGCACTATTTCTCAAGGAAGTGCTCTCTGCATCGTTTGTGTGGCTTCAAACCCCAGCGGTGGGAGCGCATGGGAGCCGGAGTAAATGGTAATGTGTTTATAAATCAAATCAACAACAGCAAATACCTTGTATGTAGATCTTGATATGCTGATGAGCCACCAAGTTTATAGATCAAATATTGATTGCTGGTGCTGGAAAGAAGCTAGCCCTGCGGTCCTGGGCATGTGGACCACAATTCAACATGAGCTAAGTATGCATGCAGCACCTATCAACTAAGTAATTTCTATTGCGTTCAATGCAACTTACACTCCAACAAGTGAGTGTCAGATTGCAATTTTTCAGAGCAATTGTGTCCTCCCTTTAGGGCTGGCCCAAGGAATAATTAAAATCATAGAGATTTTATTTAGAAGACATCTGAAGGCAGCCCTGTTTAGGGAAGCTTTTAATGTTTAATAGGTTATTGTATTTTAATATTCTGTTGGAAGCCTCCCAAAATGGCTGGGGAAACCCAGCCAGATGCACAGGGTATATTATTATTATTATTATTATTATTATTATTATTATTATTATTATCATCATCATCATCATCATCATCTAGCCCAACCCCCTGCAATGCTGGAATCTCAGCTCAAGCATCCATGACGGATGGCCATCCAACCTCTGCTTTAAAACTTCCAAAGAAGGAGAGTCCACAACCTCTAGAGGGAGATCGTTCCACTGTCAAGCAGCTGTCAAAAAGTTTTTCTTGATGTTTAGTTGGACTCTTCTTTCTTGTAACTTGAAGCCACTGGTTAGGGTCCTAGTCTCCAGAGCAGAAGAAAACAAGCTTGTTCCCTCTTCTGTGTAACAGCCCTTGCGATATTTGAAGATGGCTATCACATCTCCTCTCTGTCTCTTCCTTTCCAGGCTAAACATACTCAGCTCCTTCAAGCGCTCCTAATAAGGCTTAGTTTCCAGACCCTTGATCATCTTGGTTGCCCTCCTCTGCACACGTTCCAGCTTGTCAACATCCTTCTTAAATTGTGGTGCCCAGCACTGGACACAGTATTCCAGGTGTGGAACTATTACTTCCCTTGATCTGGACACTATACTTCTGTTGATGGAGCCTGGAATAGCATTAGCTTTTTTAGCTGCTGCGCCACATGGCTGACTCATGTTCAGCTTGTGGTCCACCAAGACCCTGAGATCCTTTTCACATGCTCAGCATTGGAGGGGGGAAGGTAGAAAATTGCAAAGACAGACAAAAAGAAAAGGCAGAAAAACCTTCTGAGTCTCTTTGATCAGTGCCCATCAATCTGGGAGTATGGTAATAAGTAGCAGCTGCTGCAACACCTGCATGCATGCTTCACACGGAGAGTCAAAGCAGCCAACATCTATGCACAAGATTGTTTTTTGTTGTTTAGTCGTGTCCGACTCTTCATGACCCCCGAACCAGAGCACGCCAGGCACTCCTGTTTTCCACTGCCTCCCGCAGTTTGGTCAAACTCATGTTAGTAGCTTCGAGAACACTGTCCAACCATCTCGTCCTCTGTTGTCCCCTTCTCCTTGTGCCCTCCATCTTTCCCAACATCAGTGTCTTTTCCAGGGAGTCTTCTCTTCTCATGAGGTGGCCAAAGTATTGGAGCCTCAGCTTCAGGATCTGTCCTTCCAGTGAGCACTCAGGGCTGATTTCTTTAAGAATGGATACATTTGATCATCTTGCAGTCCATGGGACTCTCAAGAGTCTCCTCCAGCACCATAATTCAAAAGCATCAATTCTTCGGTGATCAGCCTTCTTTATGGTCCAGCTCTCACTTCCATACATCACTACTGGGTAAACCATAGCTTTAACTATACGGACCTTTGTCGGCAAGGTGATGTCTCTGCTTTTTAAGATGCTGTCTAGGTTTGTCATTGCTTTTCTCCTAAGAAGCAGGCGTCTTTTAATTTCATGACTGCTGTCACCATCTGTAGTGATGAGGTATATATGCATATGTATATGTACATGTGTGTGTGTGTGTGTGTGTGTGTGTGTATACACACACATACAGTGGTGCCTCAGAAGACGAAATTAATCCATTCCGTGAGGCTCTTCGTATAGCGGTTTTTTCGTCTTGCGAAGCAAGCCCATTGACAGCTTAGCGGATTAGCACTATTAGCGGTTTAGCGGCTTTTAGCGATCAGCTGTTAAGCGGCTTATCAGCGGATCAGCTGATAAGCGGCTTAGCGGCTTAGGAAAAGGGGGGGGGAAGGGGGGGGAAACCGCAGGAACTCGCAAGACATTTTTGTCTTGCGAAGCAGGCCCATAGGGAAATTCGTTTTGCGAAGCGCCTCCAAAACGGAAAACCCTTTTGTCTAGTGGGTTTTCCATCTTGCGAGGCGTTCGTCTTGCGGGGCACCACTGTATATATATATGTGTGTGTGTGTGTGTGTGTGTGTGTGTGTATAGTGTGTATACACACACACACACACACACACAAAAGTGGTATTCTACTAAGTTTTACGGCAGTGTAAAAGGTTCGGCAGCTTGGCAAGTCACTCCATGTATTGCTTTTTAAGTATTTATGCGACGTGCTGGAAGTTGATTTTTTTTGTTACCTGTGGCAGCAGTGGTTGCACACAGCAGCCTGGCGAAACACAGAGAAAGATGTTGCCCAGGAGTACAGCAAACTAAAATGGACACGTGGTCCTGGCATCCCACAGAAAAGCTGCAAAGCTACAGGTTCCACTGGTCGCACTGACTGTAAAACACACTCCACTCAGCCTTCTTGATGGTCCAGCTCTCACTTCCATACATCACTACTGGCAAAACCATAGCTTTAACTATACGGACCTTTGTAGGCTTTAGGTAAAGGTAAAGGGACCCCTGACCATTAGGTCCAGTCGTGACCGACTCTGGAGTTGTGGCGCTCATCTCACTTCATTGGCCAAGGGAGCCGGCATACTGCTTCTGGGTCATGTGGCCAGCATGACTAAGCCGCTTCTGGTGAACCAGAGCAGCGCACGGAAATGCCATTTACCTTCCCACTGGAGTGGTACCTATTTATCTACTTGCACTAGACATGCTTTCGAACTGCTAGGTTGACAGGAGCAGGGACCGAGCAACGGGAGCTCACCCGGATTCGAACCGCCGACCTTCTGATCAGCAAGTCCTAGGCTCTGTGGCTTAACCCACAGCGCTTTATGCTCATCTTAATAACTCTCTTGTGTTAAGGCTCCTGTGTGAATCCCCCGTCTAGCTCTAATCTAAAGAGTGCAGGCGCCGCGCCGGCGCGGACTACTCTACCTTTTCCTAGCTCCGCGCGCCGCGCTGCGCCGGGAGGCGCCTTCTCCCTCCGCTCCCGCCTCTCGGCCACACGGCCAGCCAATGAGGGCAGCGGGGCCCGGCGGAGGGCGGGGCCAAGCCTCTTGATGGAGCTGAGCCATGGAGCTAGGAGGAGGCAGGAGGCGCCTGTGCTGCCGGCGAAGGTAAGGGTTGGGGGCGGCCAAGTTGGGGCGCGGGGCGCCCTGGCATGCATGCATGCAGTTGCTGAAAGGGGGGGGGGGCTCACTTCAGCAGCGGGGGGGGGGGGGAAGGTGGGCACCGTTTTCCGCCGAGGTTTGCACACGTGTCACCTTTTGCTGCGTCTTGCTATCCCAGGGGTCAAGCCGGTCGTGGGAATGAGACAAAGAGGGGAGGGAAAATGAGTTTACTTAGCCTAATTGCCAAGCCCAAGGTTTGGAGGAGGCGCTGCAAAAAGAAAAGAACCTGAGTTAAGGTTTTATTTCTTTATTTCTCCCACTCCTGGGTAGTTTTCTAAAATGAATGCAAGGATTATCAGGCGAGCCACCAAACTTGCTTTAGAAGAAGACCCGGGACACTGGCCTTGTCTGAACGTGGTTTTCAAAGGAAGTTCAATTCTTTGCATTCAACTTTCTCGTGTCTTTTGAAATGCTTTACCCGCAGGAGCTGGCGTGCATTTCGGGGAAACGCTTGCTGCCGGCCTCCATTTGCTTCTGAAATCATTTGCACAACTCCCTCGCCCTTGCTCTTGGATGAAACCCGGCGTGTTTTTTTCCTGGTGGTTTTGCTCTGAAAATAGGAGCTTTCCTGCTATCCAAACATCCTCAGGCGCCTGGTTTGGGGGGGGGGGGGTGGAAGGTTGCTGATACGATTGCAAGGTTGCGCTTTCACGTGGGTCGTTATCGCAAGTGAAATCAGTGGAGGAAGGGAAATCAAAAGAGAAGGGGAGCATCTCTTTCCAAACCAAACAGAGTTGCAAGTCAGCGTGACCGGAGGGCATGTCTCTTTCCAGTTCTAAGTGGCCTGATCCTTCCCACCCCTTCCTCTCCTTCCCCCAGCAGAGATGGTTTTCTTGAATAATGCACCAAGCCTAGCCTGGGAGTCCATCCCAGGTTTTTATTCTGGTCTAGGAAGGCAGAAGAGGGCACTCTGGGAAAAGCAAAGATGACTCTTGTTTAGCATGTGACACTTGCAACCCAGTCTAAAGCATGTTTACTTGGACTTTACAAGGCCAGGTGTTTTCAGTGGGGTTTTGTTTCCAGGTAAGTGCGTTTAGAATGGAAGCCTAAACCCTGTCTGCTGTTTCAACACTTTAAGCAACAAGGTAAAGGTAAAGGTACCCCTGCCCGTAGGGGCCAGTCTTGACAGACTCTGGGGTTGTGCGCCCATCTCACTCAAGAGGCCAGGGGCCAGCGCTGTCCGGAGACACTTCCGGGTCACGTGGCCAGCGTGACATCGCTGCTCTGGCCAGAGCCAGAGCCAGAGCCGCACACGGAAACGCCGTTTACCTTCCCGCTGGTAAGCGGTCCCTATTTATCTACTTGCACCCGGAGGTGCTTTCGAACTGCTAGGTTGGCAGGCGCTGGGACCGAGCAGCGGGAGCGCACCCCGCCGCAGGGATTCGAACCGCCGACCTTTCGATCGGCAAGCCCTAGGCGCTGAGGCTTTAACCCACAGCGCCACCTGCGTCCCTTTTAAGCAACAAGGCTGTGCCTTATTTCTAGGCCTCCAGGTGTATAGGACTCTTACCCCACGTCTGAAATACAGGAGCAGTGTACTTCTGAATGCCACGTGCCAGGGAGAAACAGGCAAGAGTCATAATTTTTGTAGGTTGCCTGCGATTTCCCCAGGCGTGTTCTGTTGGACACAGAATATTGGGCTAGATCAGGATTTCTCCGGCTTGGGGCTCCAGCTGTTTTTGGACTACAATTCCCATCATCCCTGACCACTGGTCCTGTTGGCTAGGGGTGATGGGAATTGTAGTCCAACAACATCTGCAGACCCAAGTTTGGGAAACCATGAGGAGCTAGATTAACCTTTGGTCTGACCTAGGAGGGAGCCTGTGTGTTGTGGAGCACAAATATGCCAATTTCAGTGTTTTCTTTTCCATCTGGACCTTGTTATGTTGCATTCTGTGTGAAGGAGATATATATATATATATATATATTAAGTAATGCTTCATGAATAGGAAATAAAAACTAATCCCAGTGCATGTACTGTATTTCTCTTCTCCAGTTATCATCTTGCAAAATGTTTGTGTGAGAAGGTTACTCAGATTTTCTAGCAAATACAGTGGTACCTCGGGTTACAGATGCTTCAGGTTACAGACTCTGCTAACCCAGAAATAGTACTTTGGGTTAAGAACTTTGCTTCAGGATGAGAACAGAAATTGTGCTCTGGCGGCGCAGCAGCAGCGGGAGGCCCCATTAGCTAAAGTGGTGCTTCAGGTTAAGAACAGTTTCAGGTTAAGAACGGACCTCCAGAACGAATTAAGTTCTTAACCCGAGGTACCACTGTAACTTGAATGCCATCCTTACAGCAAGGATTGCATTATTGCATTGCCAATACAAAACAGAGAATTGTTTTTAAATAGTTACCACAGAGTCTCCCAAATTTGGGTCTCCACCTGTTTTTGAACTACAACTCCTATCATTCCTGACCACTGGTCCTGGTAGCTGGAGATGATGGGATTTGTAGTCCCAAAACAGCTAGAAACCCAAGTTTGGGAAACACTTGAGTTATTACAACGAAGACACAGGCCAGCCAGTATTGTTGACACAAGTCAGTTAATATTGACACAGGGTCAGTCATTTATTTTTAAAGCAAGGGGATTTGGTTGTTTCTGGCAATATAGTATAAATGAGTTGGCCAGACATACGTTGTCCTGAGGAATAATCATGCACAGTCTAAAACTGGGTGAGTGAACAGGATGTGATTCAACAACAGCACCACTGCTGAGTTTTGTTCTTAAACTCAGACTTGCGGGTGAAGACTGGTAGATGTCAGACTTCATGATGCACTGTGTGTCTTGTGACACAAACAGTGAAAAACAACTTTTCACAAAAGCTTGCTCAGATAAAGGCCCTCTAGTTTAACAGCATTCATTTGTTTTCAGTGCTGCTAACCACGTGTGGTTACTCCTCTTAAATACCTATTGGTCCCATGCAAGGAAGAGTCCAAATTAGCAGGAACTAAAAACTGTTGCATTTAGGTGAAGGTAAAGGGACCCCTGACCATTAGGTCCAGTCGTGACCAACTCTGGGGTTGCAGCACTCATCTCGCTTTATTGGCCAAGGGAGCCAGCGTACAGCTTCTGGGTCATGTGGCCAGCATGACTAAGCCGCTTCTGGTGAACCAGAGCAGCGCACGGAAACGCCGTTTACCTTCCCGCCGGAGCGGTACCTATTTATCTACTTGCACTTTGACGTGCTTTCAAACTGCTAGGTTGGCAGGAGCAGGGACCAAGCAACGGGAGCTCACCCTGTCGCGGGGATTCGAACCGCCAACCTTCTGATCGGCAAGCCCTAGGCTCTGTGGTTTAACCCACAGCGCCACCCGTGTCCCCTTCTGTTTCATTTACTTCGAGGCAAATAATTGGAAGGATGGAGTAGTAAGGTTCAGATTTCAGGTCTGCATTAATCACTAAACTGTTGCACCTTATACATATGTATTCTCTCATATTCGTTTAACAATGCTTAAGGTTGAAAGCCTGACCCAACTTACCTGGGAGTAAGCCCCGTTAAATTCAATGCAAAGTCCTTCTGAGTAGAAATAGTTAGGCTTGCACTGTTACTTGAGCTGCGAAACTATATTTCTTCTCTCTTGCTGGGGGAAGCTGGAGTCAGTCCTAATTCCAAATCAGTTGCACTTTTGGATCAAGAAGTGGGGAGAAGCGGTTGAATTCAGATGGTGTGTTGCAGGAAATTGATGCTTGTTCAAACCGGCATAAGTGCCAGTGATTCTAACAGATACGGTTTTCCTTTATCTCTTCTCATCAGACTGTTTCCGTGGTTTGGCTTGAGAATAGTCTGCCCTTTTTCCTGGAAACTTGGGGAGGTGTACATTCTGATACACAGAGATACAGATACACACACATACTTAACAGTTAACGCCAAAGTAGGCTTCCCAGTGGTTCACAAAACCAGTTACATAAACAATACAAAACCAGTTACATAAACATTTAAAGTATAAGCAGCCATCATTAAAGTACACAAAAAAAACCCCCATTAAAATAGCACAGCAATTAAAGCAGGTGACTTGAGTGGAGAGATCAAGGGAGCAGCTGGGTAAGCAGGCTAGCCCCTTCTCTGCTCACAGAAGTCGTCACAGAGGTTGACCAAAGCCATTGCACTTTAGGTATTGTATATTGCATGTGTGTGTAGGTCACATAGCACCATTCTCTTTAAAAAACCATCTCTGGAAAGGGACTTGCCTCTGAACTCTGTCTGCAAGCACAAACTGCTTGCAAATGTATGCCAGAGTGATAGCGGTCACACCTTGCCTGCCCCAGACCTGGTGCCACATAAAATTTACGGGGACATCTGTGTGTGTCTTGGCAAAAATGCCCTTGTGGGTCACAGTAGGA
Source organism: Podarcis cretensis (assembly GCF_951804945.1). Classification (NCBI taxonomy): domain Eukaryota; kingdom Metazoa; phylum Chordata; class Lepidosauria; order Squamata; family Lacertidae; genus Podarcis; species Podarcis cretensis. Next base: position 8,195,635 of record NC_137171.1, read on the forward strand.
CCTCTTCTAGGCATCCGTGGGTCAGAGTCTCATCGCACCAGCTGCTTTTTGCTTTCCTGTTGTCATCATTGACTGGAATGAGTGTTTGTGCATAACGTATAATTAGCTTCTGGGGAAGAATGGCTTAGCCATGAAACTTCCTGGGTGGTCTTGGAGAAGTAGGCGGTTTGAACAGGTACCTGCAGTCTTGTCATCTGAGCCAGCCAAGGATATTCTGCTGTCTGAGGCAAAGGAAGATGACCTCTGCTGCCGCCCAGTTTGATGTATAAAAGCCGGCCAGTTGAAATATTAGTCGTTGAGCATCTCCTGTTACTAGGTCCAAGGGAACCAGTAAGGGCTTTGAAATGGTTTAATGCTTCCACCAGGGAAACTATAAAAGCATTTAGCGACCACCTCTCTCTGTGTGCTGTCAGGAAGCCCATTTTCTCCCTTGCTGCCTCGTACAAGGCCAGTTGCTGAAATAAGGCAAGGATTGGGCATTCAGTTGAATCCATGTGTGTCCTGTGTTTTGCGGTTCTTTTAAACAAGGTGAGCCTGAAGCGTATGTGAGATAGAGAAATCAACTTGAAATCAAGTTGCTGGAGAGAGCTGATCGTGCACTCAGCTGCTCCCCCCTATATGCATGCTTGTTCTTCATTTTCAATTGTAGTGCGTACATGAAATGGGCATCAGGAAGGGTGCCATAGCTCTGTAGCAGCTCACATGCCTTGCCTGCCCTTCAAGGATCTCCCATTAAAAGAATTTTGCTAGCGGGGCTGCTAAAGACCTCGTTGGAGAGCCATTGCCTGTCATCTGAGAGTGCTAGGCTAGTTTGCCTCCATCTAAGGTGACTTCACTTGTTGTGTGCATGTCCAAGTTGGTGACACTCCATGCAGCTGCGCATCCTTTGCACGCACGCAAAAGCTGCCAAAAGTCAGGTGTAGCAGATTTAAAGGGTAGTAAACTTCCAGACACCTTTACTGCCCATAATTTTCCGCTTCTAGACTTGAACCCAGCTTTATAGGAGGATTATAGAAGAGCAGAGAGGCACTTGTGCCAGGAAAATGTGTGATATGGTACGTCGCAGAGAGGGTACTGCTTGCGCACGTGCCTTGCTAGGGCACAAGCCTAGAGTACTGAGTATTGTGTACAGTTCTAGTCCCACCTATTTAAAAAATGTTGTAGAGATGGAAAAGGTGCAGGAAAGTACATCCAAATTTAGAGGGCTGGAGCAATGACTCTATGAGGGACGGTTACAAAACTTGGGACTTTTTTTTTCCGAAATGGAAGAACCTAGACATTCCAACTGTTAAAGATTGGCAAATAAAATTATTCGAATATGTGGAACTAGCAAAAATGACGCAAAAAAATTAGATACCAAAATGGTACAAAGTTTATTAGTGACTGGAATAAATTTATAACATACATTGAAGGAAATTATAGAAGTTTAAAAACCACAGCAGGTTTGACATAAATCTTACGGTGTGTAAAATATTAACAATGAAACTGCAAAAAATAAGCTTTATTAAGAATCCCGAAATTGGGAGGGAAGGAAGTCAATAGGTACATAGAGGAGGGATATAAATAAGATGATGAAAGATTGTAATGGAAATTTATGTTACCTTTTTGTTGTTTATTGATATTTTGGTATTATTGATTTGTTTACTTTTGGTTACTTAAACGAAAATTAATAAAAAGAATTTTTTTTTAAAAAAAACTTGGGACTTTTTAGCTAAGAAAAACAGGTGGTGTGGTAGAGATGTCTCTGTCCCATAACTTGGGGTTGTGCAGTGGAATTAATTGGCCTTAAGTTCAGGATACGCAAAAGGAAGTCACTCTTACACACAGCATGCAGTTAATTTATGGAATCCACTGCTGTGAGATGTGGAAATCTCTTCCGACTTCCAGGGCTTAAACGGGAGGATTGGCTCATTGATGGAGGAGAAGTCCATTGGTCATTATTAGCCATAAAACAGAAGCGCCACTTCCAGTAGGGTTGCTTCTGCGTTCTGAAATGGAGGTGCGATTTGAAATTTCTGGGCATCTCTTGTTCCCTGTAGCTAGGGGAATCCGTTTACTGCAAGCCGAAAGCTTCAGCTGTGCCTCTGGGGAAAATGCTTCGAGTAGTAGAGCGTGCTGTTTAATCAAGCCGAAGACCTTGATTGAATGAGGGCACATTTCTTTCCTGACTTCTTGGAATGCCCTGGCCCTAGCCTCCAGAGGACGTGCTTTCCTCAGTCTATCTCCCCTTCTGAAAGAGAGTGTCCTGCTTTTGCATCCTTATTATTCGTTGGGAAGATTCTTTGGAAGAAATGTGGGAACCACAAGTCCAGTCTTCCCCAACCCGGTGCCCTTTGGACTTCAGTTACCACCAGCACCAGTCATTTGGAGGAGGTTAAAGGTAAAGGGACCCCTGACCATTAGGTCCAGTCGTGGCCGACTCTGGGGTTGCAGCGCTCATCTCACTTTATTGGCCAAGGGAGCTGGTGTGCAGCTTCCAGGTCATGTGGCCAGCATGACTAAGCTGCTTCTGGCGAACCAGAGCAGCACACGGAAACGCCGTTTACCTTCCCACCAGAGTGGTACCTATTTATCTACTTGCACTTTGTGCTTTTGAACTGCTAGGTGGGCAGGAGCTGGGACCGAGCAACGGGAGCTCACCCCGTCACAGGGATTCGAACCGCCAACCTTCTGATCGGCAAGTCCTAGGCTCTGTGGCTTAACCCAGAGCGCCACCCGTGTAATTCAGAATGGGACAATTTTGGCAGGATGCTTCCGCCACACTCTTTGATGGAAGCATATCCGTGCAATGGCTTCAGCTAAATAAATATTATCTGCATTGTATCGTGGTGGTGAACTTGGTTGTAAAATATTTTAATTGTAGTGGGAAAACTCCACAAGGAGACTAGGATCCTATTTGCCTTTGCTCTCAAGCTGCTTGCTAATCCATATTTCTGTATAACAAGTTTTTTCATATATTTTTCCTTGAAGTGAAAGCAATGCTAAAATTGACCTAGTTCTGACTCCTGCCACCCACATCTGCTTCTCTGCAATTAGTGCTCCTGATTCATATTTTTAAAAATGAGCAGCCATTTAAGTATTCAAAATGATATTTGCTTTGGTTAGTTTCCCCTTCAACTTGTTTAGAGCTTTCTAGGACTGGCTGACAAATTAAGTCCTTTGTATTCCTTCTTTTTTGGCCGGCTTTCCCAGCCTTTTATCTTTTGTATTCCTTGTCCTTCCCTCTACTTGTTCCCTTTGTTGAGCATAACATATACAGTGGTACCTTGGGTTATAGACACTTCAGGTTACAAACGCTTCAGGTTACAGACTCCGCTAACCCAGAAATAGTACCTCGGGTTAAGAACTTTGCTTCAGGATTAGAACAGAAATCACGCGGCGGCAGCGGGAGGCCCCGTTAGCTAAAGTGGTGCTTCAGGTTAAGAACAGTTTCAGGTTAAGTACGGACCTCCAGAACGAATTAAGTTCTTAATCCGAGGTATCACTGTATTAAAAAACTTTACGCATTTAGTCTGACCACTGAGATTTGAGCTTTCCTAGGGCAGAACTTTTCCTAGGCAGGACGCAGGTGGCGCTGTGGGTTAAAGCCTCAGCGCCTAGGACTTGCCGATCGAAAGGTCGGCGGTTCGAATCCCTGCGGCGGGGTGCGCTCCCGCTGCTCGGTCCCAGCGCCTGCCAACCTAGCAGTTCGAAAGCACCTCCGGGTGCAAGTAGATAAATAGGGACCGCTTACCGGCGGGAAGGTAAACGGCGTTTCCGTGTGCGGCTCTGGCTCGCCAGAGCAGCGATGTCACGCTGGCCACGTGACCCGGAAGTGTCTCCGGACAGCGCTGGCCCCTGGCCTCTTAAGTGAGATGGGCGCACAACGTCAGAGTCTGTCAAGACTGGCCCGTACGGGCAGGGGTACCTTTACCTTTACCTTTACTTTAGGGCAGAACTTAAAGGTTGTGGGAAGCGGTGTGGAATATTTGTATGTAAAGAAGCAGTTTTGAAAAATGTCGCAGTGATAGGACCAGCCAATAGAACCTGAAGATGGGCTGAGGAGCCTGTGGTCCTCCAGATGTTGGTGGACTCCAACTCCTATTATCCTCAGCCAGCATAGCCTGTAGTCAGGGATGTTGGGCAATGCATTCTGGCAACATCTGGAGGGCCAAAGATTTCTAATCCCTGAAGGAGACAACTAGCATGTAAAAGGGATGATCCCCATTAAACCCTCCTTATCTCAAGCCTGCACCCTTGTTAGACTGAGAGTAGAAAATGCCATATCAAAGTTCTGGCTCAAGCAACCTCCTTTGTAAGAGGCATGAGAGAGTTCAGTGTTTATTAGGAAAGAAAGAGCTTGTTTGTTCTGGGGAAAGATTAAAAGAACAAACTATTTCAGACACATCTTGGGAGAGCTGTCTCTGCTATATAGACTGAACTGCAATTGGACTTTGGTATCACTGAAAGCTGTCTATTCCTGCAAGGTGGGAACAAGGGGGAATGTGGAACGGCAGACAGAAACTCTGGAACTTTGTATGTTCACCTTAAGGCATGTTGTTTTCTTGCATTTATATCCCACCTTTTTCTCCAAGGAGCTTAAGGTGACATACATGGTTCTCCGTCTGCTCATTTAATCCCAAAGAACAACCCTGTGAGGTAGGATAGGCTGAAAGGCAGTGACTGGCCCGAGGTCACCCAGCAAGCTCCATGGCCAAGTGAAGATTCAAACACAGGTTTTCCAGGTCCTCGTCTGACACTCTAACCATTTCACCACACTGGCAAAGAGACACTCTTCTGCCCGTTTTGGCAGAACCAAACTTGCCCACCCCAAGGAAAAATGCTAACTACAGTAGGCCCTCTGGTTACGAATTTAATTCATTTTGGGGGTCCATGTTCACCCCGAAAAATCCATAACCAGAGGTATCGCTTCTGCGCAAGCACACGGCACAATAGAGCCCTTCTGTGCACATGTGCAGAGCGCTTTTGTGCATGCGCAAGCAGTGAAACCTGGAAGAATATGCTTCTGGGTTTTCCACTTTTGCAACCTGAAGATTACCCTATTTTTCGCTCCATAGGGCGCACCTAGTTTTTAGGGGGGGGGGGGAATAAAGAATTTTTTTTTAAAATTCCCCCCCCCAGCCCCAAAGAGCAAAGATCCATCCCACTGGCTGTCTTGGCTTCCTCTTTAGCCACGCGTAACCTCTCCAGCCGGGAGAAACCAAGAATGCAGCAACATTGTCTTTTTTAAACCTTCTTGACCATCTCGTCAATGCACCCACATCCTCCACTGTAAATGCTGTGCTCAAAAGGACATGAACCACACTCTGGCTGTGTGGTTCCATGTGTGCTCCACTTCTCCACCATCTTTCCTTCCATCATCACAGATCTATCTATGTGTTCTGTTACATTTGCATCTCCAGCCCCATCTTCCCTGGAAGAGGTGAAAAGAAGAGACTTGGACTGTTTCAGAGTCTCATTAAACTTTGGGCGCCCCATGCAGCCATGCCCTAATAATTTTTATTTCTTTGTGCTCTCTCCTAGTGAATGTGACCTCTTCTAAAGAGCCTGGTTCTACAGAGAAAGCTCCCACCATGACACCGGGGAAGGAGCGGGAAGCGTTATATGGTAAATTTGCTATTTCATTCGTTGTTGTTGTAAGGAACTTGATGAAACTTTTCAGACCCAACGGACAGAAAATCAAAAAAAAAATTCCTGTCTTTAATTGAATGTCTACTGTTTTCTCTGTCTTAGGTACCAGTGTAAGATGTTAATTTGGGACAGTGTTTGGGTTTTTAAGACAAAATAAAAAAATTCCTTCCAGTAGCACCTTAAAGACCAACTAAGTTAGTTCTAGGTATGAGCTTTCGTGTGCAAGCACACTTCTTCAGATACACTGAAACAGAAGTCACCAGACCCTTCTATATAGTGAGAAGGTGGGGAGGGGTATTACTCAGAAGGGTGGTGGGAATGGGTTTTTAAGAAATCATCATTATTAAATTTCTGTACAGTGGTACCTCGGGTTAAGTACTTAATTCGTTCCGGAGGTCCAGTCTTAACCTGAAACTGTTAAATTTCTATACTGTCCTTCATCTGAGGATCACAGGGCAGTTTACAATATAAAAACACAAAAAGACATACCTTAGTAATAAAAAATTCACACACACAAACACCCCGGCAGTTTAAAAGGCCACAGATTGTTAAATTAGCCAAAGGCATGGGAGAGGAGGAATATTTTTGCCTAGTGACTAAAGATACGCAATGAAGGGGCCAGGCGAGCCTCCCTATGGGGAGTCTCCCACAAGCTGGGATCTACCGCGGAAAAAGCCGGTTCTCATGTTGCCACCCTCTGGACCTTTCGTGGAGGAGGCACACGAAGAAGGGCCTCAGGTGATGATCGCAGGCTCCGGTTCGGATCATATGGTTTCCTTGAAAGGAAGGTCTGTGAAGACTGTGATGTCTTTAAGGTATTTTATTTACACATATATACAACCTGTGCATGTAGGATGGAGAGGCTCACAGGAGATCTTCCTCCTTCATTAGGTTTCCAGCACAGAGCAAACAGGTTTCTGTCTTTGCTTCTTCTAGCGTTCAACTTTTCAACCCACCCACCAACTCTGGCTTTTGTTGTTCTACCTACCAGCCAAGCGGTGGTGAGGGCAAATGCCCACCTATTTGCTTCTATAGCAACTTCTTCGGATTTGTAAATTGCGTACTTAACTAGTCAGCCAAAGCTAGACAAAGGAACTGGTTTGGCAAGCTTGATCTTATTTCTTTATTAAAATTGTTATGTACCGCTGCATCATAAAAATATATCACAGTGGTGATAGTCATTCTCTTATACGTTCCACTCCACACATGCAGAAACAGATGTTTTGGAAAGGGGCACAGTGTGTGGGGCTGAGTCTTCCCTCCGAACCTCAAAAAACACAATAGTGGATAACCAACCCTGATCTGGAAGGTCCCATTCTCTTTGCCCCCATCCCTGCTTTTAGGACTGGATAAGAAATGGGAACAAGCCCCTGCGACTGCATATCATTTGTCCAAGCGAACTGTAAGCAAACTCTGTGGAACTGGGAGATACATTCTAGGAAATCCTTTAACTGCTGGCTTGTTAAATCCACCCAGCAGTGTTGCACAAGATAATTTTTACGGGCTCTGTTTTCACGTTATCACCACCTCCCAGCCATTGTAATGGAGGCTTTTTAGTTTGTCTTGAATTACTCCTATGGGCTTGTGCAGCTAGCAAACACTGCTATATAAGTCTGTGTTCTCAAGGCCCTTTAAGGGTTTGGTTCTGTCTGAATTTCAGTGGTGGGGAAGGTCAAACCAGATGGACCTCTGAGATGACTTTTATCTTTTGTAAATGTAGACCCTCCGTGCAGCTAACAGCTTTGGCTTTAATGGGCTCCAGTTCCCTGTAATCATGAAACCCAAAAAACCCTCCAAAACCCTCTGTTGCCTCCAGGTCCTCTGAAAGAGAAATACCGTATTTTTTGTCCCATAGGACGCTCCGTCCCATAGGATGCACCTAGTTTTTTTTGGGGGGGGGGAAATAAAGGAAAAAAATTTCCCCTTTATTTTTCCCCCAAAACCAGGTCGAGGAACAGCGGGATGGCGGCGCTGCGCCTCCCCGCTGTCCCCCGAGCTTGTGGGGCTGGCCGATGTCTGCCTGGCGCGAGGGGCGCTCTGCTTCAGGGTGTCCCACGCGCCGGGCGGCAGGCTGCTATCCGCAGCGTGGGGAGCCCTGCGGGAGTTCCCACAGGGCTCCCCACACTGTGGATGTCTGCCCGGCGCGAGGGGCGCTCTGCTTCAGGGCACCCTGCGCGCTGGGCGGCAGGCTGCTATCCGCAGCCTAGGGAGCCCTGCGGGAACTCCCACGGGCTCCCCAGGCTTGTGGATAGCTTCCTGAAGCCTGGAGAGCGAGAGGGGTCGGTGCGCACCGACCCCTCTCGCTCTCCAAGCTTCAGCGAAAGCCTGTATTCGCCCCATAGGACGCACACAGATTTCCCCTTCATTTTTGGAGGGGAAAAAGTGCGTCCTATAGGGCGAAAAATACGGTAATTCCACTGAGCCCCTTTCACCAGATGAGGACGTAGCTTAGTACTCTTTGCCTGCTTCCTGAGTAGCTTCAGTCTTGAGATCTTTTTCACAAATCTACATCACTTTCATAGGAACATAAGACAGTGCATTTTTCCAACCCAGACCACTTGTCTGTATATTATTATTAATAATTTCCAATTTATGACTCTCCCTTCACCCTAAGGTCCCAGGACAGGTTGCAGCAATTAAAATGCCATGTTAAAAACAATGTGCAGTCAAAAAAAACCTAGGTGGGGGATATCCTAAAAATACATGTCTCAGGTGTCAAAAGCCAGGATAAAGAAGTGTGTCATCAGCGTGACGATTGAATGGATTGAAACTGGGACATTCAGCTCGCAAAGTGAGCATTGTACTTCTGAGCTATGGCTCTTCCATGAATAGTTTCAGCCACTGCCTTCTAGGCAAGAAAATTTCATGCAGTACTGTAACACGTGGGCCCTTTCTCTTTGGAAGTTATTTATAGATTGACCTTTAATGCTTTTCTTAATTCTAACAGTCTTGGTGGATTTGCCAAGTTGAAAGCATATGTGTTTGTTAGCCTGCTTATTATTATGTTTTTTATTATTCATTTTATTTCTATACCACTTTATATTTTTAAGAAAAACCTCAAAAGCGGTTTACAGCATATTAAAACATCAATAAAACAATCCAAAATCAAACATTTCTGAAGAGAGTCAAATATAAAATATACAGTCAAAGCATCATAGTTAACAGGAAACTAAAATATTATCTTAAAGATTTCAAAATAATACATTACAAAGGAGGTCAACTACAAAATACATATTCAACACAAACAAAGTTAACAAAAAAAAAACCTTAAACATTTCAAAAGAAAACATTACCAAGTGAAGTCAAATATAAAATGCACGTATAAAACATATAAAACTTTGCATACATCGGTTTAGAGAGGTGGCTGTTTAGCCTAAACTTGCATTGCTTTCTTCCTGAGGTGAAAAATGTAATAAATATTTCAATTTTTAAAAAGGGCTGCATCTTCTCAGATGCCTATTGGCACAGGAAGGGAATGGAAACTTCACTTTTCAATGCAAAGGCCAACACTGGTGTAACTGTTCTGCATGCGACTCCTGACTTGCAGAGAGAATTCTGCAAGAGGTTGAACTAGATGACCTGTCCAGTTATCTTCCATATCTGTGATGCTATGGGCAGGTCAGAAACTAAAAAATAATATGCCACTTTGATGGCTTCTGATTTTGACACGACGGTGGTGTTATTTTCTAGGAGTGTGGCGTTTTGAAACCATTTTTGTCATGGCCAAATATTTGGATAAACAGTGAAACCTGGGGCTTAAATGACAGCTTTCTGCTCTCACCAGAACAAAGCAGAAAATTCACTGTAGTCTAGTGAAATCCTCAGGTACCAGGTTCAAATTCCCCTTCCCACTCGAAAGCCCTGTGCAAGACTGAAGCAAGCAACCCTGTAAAGTCCGAAATCATTCAGCACGCCCCTAAAACAGAACTTCTCTCCTTTTGCTGACCTATATTTGCCAGGCAGCCTCATGCACCTTTTCAAAGAGGACATTCCAGATTCTTTCTCTCTGCCAAGGCCTTGCGACAGCTTACGCTTTTTGTCAAGTGGCCAGTTTCTCAGTACGCAACTTCAGGGAAGTCGACAGCAGGCTGCATCTGTGTGCTACATCTTGTTCCTTACACTTTCTCGTCTTTGTTTAACTAGCTAGGCAAGGTGAGTTTGGCTCATCTGGGGGTGGAATTCTTCCTGCAATGGTGGTTTTCATTACACAACTGTTGCTTTAAAGCCACCATGTCAACAGATCTGCTGAGTGGCATCGCCTCTTTAATTTGGGAGGCGGGGAAGGCAGAGGTGTAGGAGGAGAAACTGACTTCACAGCTGCAACAGAAAACCGTGTGTTATGTCCATCCTTACTGTTCCTGTTTCCCGACTATATATTGGTCTCTTCTACGCTTCCAAGGAGGCTGGCGTAAGTGGAGCTCAGCTTTCTTGGTCCCCGGAAGCAGAAGCAAAATGCCACGTGGGGAATACAAATTAGAGTATAAGAGTGAGTAGAACCGTAGCGTTGGGGCAAGTGGGGAGGGGGTAGAATAACATTTCAGGACTTGATGTAAAACTTTTTCCAGTGTCTTATAACTTTTCCCTTTTGCAGAGAGTGGAGGGCTGTTTTGGGGAAAACCCTTGTTAGATGCCTTCCGTAGATCTGTGTCTACGTAGCACTCTTTGATGCAATTCTTGTTTGCTGATGGGAGAGTCAGTTTAATCCACAACTTCCCTATGGTTTAAAAAAAGAAGTTGTGCTTTGCACCTGAATTCTGTGCGTTACCCACATTTTAATCTTGAATAAAGCTGCAAGATGTGTTAAAAGGGTGAACATTATTTTCAGCCCTTCTGGACTGGACCCAAAGGGTCTGTCTAATCTAGCCTCCTGTGACCTTTCAAATGCCTTTGGGAAATTCATAAGGCAAGAGCCATTCCATCAAGATAAGGAATACTTGATAGAAATTTGGTATGTGCAGAATGGAGCCTCTGCACTCAGTCAATGAGCAGAACGAGCTTGGACTTCAGATGAAGGAGATGTTTTTATGTCTAGATCAAAAAAAAAGCATGTCAGTAATAACAGACTTTTCCTGGGATTTCTTGAGCGCCAAAGAATGCTGTATAGTACATAGCATTAAAACCTGCCCACGGACTTACAATCTAAACAGACTGATAAGGAGAAGGAAGATGATGGAGGAAGAGAGATGCTTTGCCGACTAGTAGTTATGTTGAAGGGAGAGAGCAAATGAACACCTGGTTTGGAAAACAGGAGGAAATGGCTTCTCGTTCTAGAAAGGTATCGGTAACAAGGGAAGGACTGGAATCGATCTGGCTGTAAGGAAGGAGCGGCTGGTCAGCCTCTTGGGCTCTGGGCTTGGCAGGACCTGCAAGTGCAGGTAGGGGAAGGCATGTCCTCGAGAGGGACGGTACCTCTTCACCTCCATCGAAGGGCAGCCCTGTGGTCTCTGCTGGGAGCCAGTCATATATAGGCTGCACAGCTAAACTGGATCCCTGTCCGTTGACATCCACCCAACCTGATTGCTGGGACCCAACATGTTGGAACCATCAAATTGTGTTCTGGGAAAGTATTGCAGTAGGTCTGCAACTTACTTGGGGGTTACGTCCTGGAAATTGCACCTAAAACATAAATTCTGCAAAGTCTAAATCCATTGGGTTCAATGGCGTGTGGGATTGCTAACGTTATTTTTCCTGAAACCCCACCCTTTTCTGCCCCATTTTTTATTTTTTGCTACGTATGTAAATCTGAACGTGCACAAGTTAACTGTGTGCAAGTTGTTGGTACTATTCTTATCATTTGTATATGTTGTGTGTAGATTATTAGCCAACATTATAAATGCTCTTTTATCTTCTGCCTGTTCCTTTTGCCATTGGCAGAATTGTTGAATTGTGTGAAGTGTGCTCTCTTGCATCCTTCCGTTCTTAAATCTGTGGGGCTTAGCTTGTTTTCTTCTTCAGCAATGGCTGGCCATTAATGAGGAAGACATCACATCATGCATTTCGAGGGAGATATTTCTTAAAAGAACTTTTCTTGCAGTCAGGGTTTTAGAGTGATTGTACCAAATTTTATCTTTGTACCCCAGAAACAACCTTGCAGCTTCGAAACAGGAGAATAAGTTTCTTCTTGCAAATGACAGGGCACATACACAAACTAAACGCATGCAAAATATGGATAGTTTTAAGAGCGATTAACCGTGGCTTCATTGTTGAGGGACAGATGACCTCCTGCAGTTCCTAAAAGTCTGTGTAACCTGACTGGCAGACAATGAGATCCTAAACATGACTACTCTTAATTCAGTGGGACTTCTGTAATCCCAGGTCAGTGGGCATCAGATTTTAACGTTAATTTTCTTTCCCCCTTCTTAGAAAATGGGCCTGTGATAATGAAGACAACGTCAGTGTGCATGAATTAAGTTTCTAATATGCAAAGCAATTTACCATGTTTGCTTTATCTTTGTCTACAGTCATTCTGTCTACTGTAAGGTAAAGGTAAAGGGACCCCTGACCATTAGGTCCTGTCGTGGCCGACTCTGGGGTTGCGGCGCTCATCTCGCTTTATTGGCCGAGGGAGCCGGCGTACAGCTTCCGGGTCATGTGGCCAGCATGACTAAGCCGCTTCTGGCGAACCAGAGCAGCGCACGGAAACGCCGTTTACCTTCCCGCCAGAGCGGTACCTATTTATCTACTTGCACTTTGATGTGCTTTCAAACTGCTAGGTTGGCAGGAGCAGGGACTGAGCAACGGGAGCTCACCCCGTTGCGGGGATTCAAACCGCCGACCTTCTGATTGGCAAGTCCTAGGCTCTGTGGTTTAACCCACAGCGCCACCTGCGTCCCTTCTGTCTACTGTAGTCACTATGTTGGGACATGAGGGCTGAGAGGTCCAGCAAAATCAGGTCTCTAGAGGATAATCCTTTAACCCACCCACCCCTATCTGCTAAGCCAGACACAGAGAGAGCTCCATAGCATACAATCTTGTGTAAAACTGAAGTAGCCAATAAACGTTCCTCCAGATGCTTTGGACGACAAGACTCTTCCCATCTCTGATGATTGCCCATGGTGCCTGGCACTGATGGAAACTAGTCTAGCAACATTTGACAGGCACCGTGTCTTTGACTTCACTTGACGTGAAGGTTGGCATTGAATTTTTCTCCTTTAAGCTGCACTCTGCTTATCAACAATTTCTGCTGTCAATTTGCAGAAGATTCCTCTGGGGACGGCGTGAGCACCATTTGCAACACCACACTACCATCTCACCTTTCCGACTCTACAGATGAATTTACCACCTACTTTGATCAGAAAATACCTGTACCTGAAGATGAAAAGGTAAGCAAGTGCGATTGGCCACCTCTCCTTCAGGGGAAATAGAGGTGTGTGCAGGGCAGTAATCCCCAAATGCTGTGTTGGGGAACTACTATTACGCCACGGAAGAAATAACTTACCTGAGCCCCAAGGGACAACCTATGGAAGAGATTGACCACTGTATCCCTGCCTTGACCAGGCTCCCTTCCAGGCAGCTTCTTCTGGGAAGGGGTATAATTCAGCACAAGGTGCCATATGCAACAGAATTGATCCGTTATCCTATGAGGCTGCATGAGTTGTTCCTCTGAACTTCCTTCTTTCCAATTAAGGCCAACACTAAACTCATGCAGAGATAGGTGGTTCTGGGTATTTTTGTTCCTTTGTTTTGTTTGAGTTGGGTTGGGGTTGGTTAAATAGTTGGGGTTGGCAGTTATTTTAATTTGGGTATAACTTCTTCTTCCTCCTCTTCTTCATTTCTGTTGATTTATTGGTTTTAGTCTGTATAAGATACAGTGGTACCTCTTGCGTAACCTCCAGGTTATGGAATCTTTGGGTTACGGCTGAATCTTTGGGTTACGGCGCATGCTCAGAAAGGCGCCTCTGGTTACGAAGTTTTTGGGATACGGCCGGGCCTCTGGAACAGATCCCGTTCATAACCAGAGTTACCACTGTATCCTTTTTTTTAACGTTTGATGTTTCATTATGTTTATATATGCTGAAAGCCACCCAGAGTGGCTGAGGAAACCCAACCAGATGGGTGGGATACAAATAATAAAATTATTATTGTTATCATCATCATCATCATCATCATCACTATATGATCTAAAGCTCTCAGTGTAAAGGCTGTCTCCAATGAATAATTTGAAAGGGAAGCATGTTTCTGCTGTTAGAAATACAAAGTTTCAGATATTCAACTAAAATGGCTTTCAGTGGGTTTTCTTCCACTTAGGTTTTCTTTTTATTAAACAAATCCCAAGTTGCAGGCCATATGTTGGACGTGTAATACTATTTGAAGATGATTATAGTGAGAGATGGGCCTCTCTGTACCTACCTATTACTTTCCAGGGAGCAGAAATGAAACAGTCATTTTCCTTGCTAACCTAGCCAGTGTAATGGTTGAGCAAAGAGGAACAATGGTACTCTGTGGACAGCTACTGATGTTAACTTTTGAAATGTCACAGCAGCACAGACCTTTCCCTGCGGGCTGCATGTGTTGGCAGTCCCTCTATACGTAAAGCACAGACATAAATTTAGCTTCTTGTGGATCACCTCTGCAGCTAATGATGACCACAAAGGCTTCCTAACCAAAGGAATGTTGAGGTTCAAAATAAGCATCGGCAACAAGGAGAGGCATTATCCAAAACCAGACCATAACATTTAGGAGTCAGAAACCCTTGTTGTTCTGCTGCAGATCACCCAAAGATTGATAAGTAGATCCGAACTTTGCTTCTCCCCGTTCTTGTTCTAGGGCACACAGAACGTATGCAGGCCATTGCTCAGGCTTATTTGGGTTTGTGGCCGCCCCACATCAACTAAGCCTTCCTAGAGCGCACCCAACATTCCCTTGCAGTCTGAGGTTGGTAGTGTTGGATGGGAGCTGTCTTTCAGAGAAGCTTGCCTGCCATCACAGGTCTTCTGCTTGAGCAAGCCCTGATAAGCTTTAAGGAACCTTCCCAGAGCACAGTTCAAAGTAAATGCTCTAAATTTAGGCCATTGTTAAGATAAACGTTTCTGGCGTGATGTAGACTTCGTGCGATGCTGTATCGTTGGGTGGGTTTGCTGCTTTTCTGCTCCTAGCGTGATGGTCCTTCTGGAATTAAAGCATCGGTTAAAAAGAAAGAAAGCAACAACAAAGCAACTTTCTGTGTTGATTGATTGTGACATTAATTGTCATTTGAACAACTCCTTCCCTTCTGTGGAAAAACATCTCCCCACTCTTAATCCCCCCTTTTTTCCTTTTAAGCATCCATGGTTCAGTTTTCGAAAACTCTGGGCCTTCACTGGGCCTGGGTTTCTCATGAGCATAGCCTACTTGGATCCAGGGAACATAGAATCGGATCTGCAGTCTGGCGCCATTGCAGGCTTTAAGGTAAGTAGCCTCTTGCTACAAAACATTTGCTCCTGAGCATCTAGAAGCTAAAGAAGAATGGGAATTTTTTACAAATTATCTAAAGAAACAACAAAATGAACTGGACTCCTTGGCAGGTTTTGAAAAGCCTTAGCGCCTAGGACTTGCCGATCGAAAGGTCGGCGGTTCGAATCCCTGCGGCGGGGTGCGCTCCCGCTGCTCGGTCCCAGCGCCTGCCAACCTAGCAGTTCGAAAGCACCTCCGGGTGCAAGTAGATAAATAGGGACCGCTTACCAGCGGGAAGGTAAACGGCGTTTCCGTGTGCGACTCTGGCTCGCCAGAACAGCGATGTCACGCTGGCCACGTGACCCGGAAGTGTCTCCGGACAGCGCTGGCCCCTGGCCTCTTAAGTGAGATGGGCGCACAACCCCAGAGTCTGTCAAGACTGGCCCGTACGGGCAGGGGTACCTTTACCTTTACCTTAATATAGTAGATAGATAATATAAGGATCTATACAATTTTATAGTAATGCAGAGAACAATATGTGTTGAGAAATCAGAGAGAGGAAGCTGAGGGAAGTCTTGGGGGGGGGGAGGGTTCGTTGGGGAGGTGGGGAGGAATGGAGGGAAATAATGAAGATGATATGTTTCAATATTTTTTATGTTGAAATTGTTAATAAAAATAAAATAAAATAAAAGCCATCCATAGAGTTTTGAGAGCTGAAAGAGAGCTTACGCCTACTCCATGTGCCAATATTAATTCTAACCAGAAGATATTTATCATAACCGTGTTCAAATAGGGGACTCCACGGCCTTCTTGGGGTGAACTTGTCTTTATTGCTCGAGTCCTCCTGACATGTAGATGAATTGCAGTGGGACCAGGCTGGTCTGGCAAGAGCGCTCTTTCTTCCCAAACCACCCAGATGTGGATGTCGCCCCCATACCATAAATAGGCAAAGCTGCATCTCTGCCTGCCCTTTAAATCAGGGGTTCAGCTATTTCCTTGTTTCTCTGTAAGAGCAGAAACCTGAAGGTCTACTGATAATGTAAGATCAAGTCGTGAAGCTGTTGGTGGCAAAGTAAGCTATTCTGGAACAACCTTAAAACTTATGATATATTCTTCTGCAGCTGAAAACTTAAGTTTTACGCACCTCAGCTAGAGAGATGTTTTATTTAACTACTTTGCCATTAGCAGGTAAGATAGGCTTAAGCTTGATTGCTTACGTTACCGGAGGAGGAATGTGTTGGTTTCCTCATTCATAAAAAGCTAGATTGAAATCTAGTAGTATATTTTCCTGAAGACATTCCTGCCCTGTCCGGTTTCAACAGTACTGCCAAATGGTACTCTCCAAGGAAGCTGGGGGTTGTAATTCTTTGCATACATGGGTAAGAATATCCAACAGAGAAGTCTCTAGACTACAGTTCACATGCCAGTGGATGTGTCACGTAGCCTGAACATGTCTGGAATATTCTGCTTCAGCAGTTATTTCTTGATAAAACACATGCAATTGAAAGCTGTGTTCTCCTCCATGCCCTGTTTCTGGTTGTGAGAGGGGTTTGAGGCTGCGTCTGTATTTAATTCATGAAGAATTGCAGACACACTTTAGGAAACAGAATCCTTAGGCTGGCTGGCTGGCTGGCTCCCAGAGTTCTCATATCTTGGCTGCTCTTGACCTTGCTGTGCTTTTGTGCCTTTCAGCTGCTCTGGGTTCTCTTGCTAGCCACGATCATTGGCTTGCTTTTGCAGCGTCTGGCAGCGAGGCTGGGCGTGGTAACCGGACTTCATCTGGCAGAAGTATGCAACCGGCAGTATCCCAAGGTGAGTGAATTGAGCCATTCATTTGGAAATTTATCTTGTGCTTTTGTTGCGAGCAGAGGAATGTACCTTGTTGTAGGATCAGATCTCCCCGTGTGTTAAAAGCAGCTAGACAGGATTGGAATATAGGTGATAACTGGTAATGGGGGGTTGAGCAGAGGCAGGATTGAACAGGCCTGGAAGAGGGGGGGCAGGAATTGTGGTAAGTCCCAAGAGGCGCCTGAAGATGCCAGGCTGTTCTCAAAGTCGTAGGTCTGTAGCCAAAGAGTATAAGGGAACTTGATGCATACAAGGGACAGAAGCAGATCCAGAAAGGCAAAAAGAAGCAGATGGGAGAAAGGCAGATGCGTTGTGCCAAAGAGCAACATGCAGTGGAGTTAATGAGACCTAGAAGTTCAAGGAGGTCACTGACAAACTGGAACGTGTCCAGAGGAGGGCAACCAAAATGGTCAAAGGCCTGGAAACGATGCCTTATGAGGAACGGCTAAGGGAGCTGGGCATGTTTAGCCTGGAGAAGAGGAGGTTAAGGGGTGATATGATAGCCATGTTCAAATATATAAAAGGATGTCACATAGAGGAGGGAGAAAGGTTGTTTTCTGCTGCTCCAGAGAAGCGGACACGGAGCAATGGTTCCAAACTACAAGAAAGAAGATTCCACCTAAACATTAGGAAGAACTTCCTGACAGTAAGAGCTGTTCGACAGTGGAATTTGCTGCCAAGGAGTGTGGTGGAGTCTCCTTCTTTGGAGGTCTTTAAGCAGAGGCTTGACAACCATATGTCAGGAGTGCTCTGATGGTGTTTCCTGCTTGGCAGGGGGTTGGACTCGATGGCCCTTGTGGTCTCTTCCAACTCTATGATTCTATGATTCTAAGTTGGAAAGACTACACCAGCCTCCAGATCATCTGGCTTTTGCACTATTTCTGCATATAAAGAAAGCACCGTGGATGTCGCCCCCTTACCATAAATAGGAAAAACTGCATCTCTGCCAGCCCTTTAAATCAGGGGTGCCCTGTCGGGAAATAGGGATGGGTGAATCTGAGTGCACCCCTCTTTTAAGATCATCACCACCTCCATTACCTGGAGGAGAATTTGCTGCTTGCCCCGACTTTCCCATACAGCTCTTACCTTGAACCCAGGGCTTACTTTCCTTTTTTTTTTTAAAGTGAGTATCTGAATGTCTTCTGAATGTGTGCAGAGAGCACTTCTCTCAGCACAGAGTAAATTGCATGCATTTTGAATTACGGGGCTGGGGTTGTGGCTTCCAGGCAGGCTTGCAACTTAGCCTCTTCCTTCCTCCTCGTTTTCTGCTACGCTCGCGCAATATTTGCTTTGTGTTGCCTCTCCATAATCACTTTAATTGCTGGCATTTGAAGAAGCCAGTCTGCTTAAAAGCTTGGATTTTAAACAAGCACAAAGGAGTATTTTGTTGGCTGTGGAATTCTTTTGAGGCTTGTTTCGGCAAGACACAGTTG
This sequence comes from Podarcis cretensis, assembly GCF_951804945.1. Classification (NCBI taxonomy): domain Eukaryota; kingdom Metazoa; phylum Chordata; class Lepidosauria; order Squamata; family Lacertidae; genus Podarcis; species Podarcis cretensis. Next base: position 8,213,919 of record NC_137171.1, read on the forward strand.
CCTAAGGATGTGGATCTCAGCTGCAAAACACTCACCTCCACCAGGATTAGCAAACCCTCCTTGTCTGCCCCCATCTTATTTCTGGTGACATGTCTCTGGGTGGTCATGTGTGTGTTTATAGCTAACCCGGGACTCAGTTTCCTCTTGGGGTATTCAGAACTTGACACATCTATTTGCTTCCTCTCCCCCGGGGGTTGCATTAAAACATCCTCAGTAAATAGGAAGTTGGGTTTGAGTTGAGTCCCAGGCCAAGCCAGGCAATTCCAAGTAACTATTTTCCCTGAACTGAAGGAGGAGATCTGAGATCTCCTGGGACTGAGGTGGTGTGGAAACTGCTTCAGCACAGCTTCTTCAAAACAGCCTCCAAAAACCATGTGGGAGGGGCCAGTTTCTGGGAGGGCCGATACTGTCAAAGAAAGAGCTGCAAATGTAGGCTTGTCCCGCCGGCCTTGTACTTCTGTTCTTCCCCTTGGTAGCATCAGGCAGGAAGCTAATGCAAGGAGAGGCAATTTTGCAAACTACCCTATTTTTTGCTCTATAAGACTCACTTTTTCCCTCCTAAAAAGTAAGGGAAATGTGTGTGCGTCTTATGGAGCGAATGCAGGCTGCGCATCTATCCCAGAAGCCAGAACAGCAAGAGGGATCGCTGCTTTCGCTGCGCAGCGATCGCTCTTGCTGTTCTGGCTTCTGGGATTCAGAATATTTTTTTTTCTTGTTTTTCTCCTCCAAAAACTAGGTGCATCTTATGGTCTGGTGCGTCTTATAGAGCGAAAAATCTGGTAAAATGCTGAAAAGTTTCCTTTCACTGTTGTTCGTGGCTCTAATGGGCAGTGCCTTCCGAAAGCTCATTGTGGCTCTCTGCAGAAGGATTTAATTTTTTTTTACTTAAAAGCACGTATCTTCACACTGAGCTTCCCTTGTAGCTGAAAGTTGGCTTTACAAATCTTGTTGGTGTCTGTTGGCTCAGGACTTGCCAAATTCCAGGCAGCGTAATCCACATAGGTGGTTGCCGGTCAGCAGATGCAGAATCCTTCCCTCATCAGAAGTGTTTGATTTCTAAAAACAGACCGCAGCGGCTGTTATTTTTATTGCTCAGTGCCTGTGGTAACTGGGGATCTTGCGCCCCCTTTCAATCTGCAACTGTCGCTGCGTCTGGTTTGATCCACAGGAATTAGACCCTAATATAGTGGGATCCCTCTGGCCCATTGGCTCAATTAGGTCCACCAGGCCTCACAATTTTGGCCGCAAGGCTGTTTTTTTGGCTCATCAGTTTCCACTCACCTGATGCCATGGCAAACGAGTGTGTCTTCCGTCTAGGGCAGAGCAAGACCAGTTCCCCCACCCACCTTGTGGCTAGAAGAACTTTCTGCCTATGATTATGCTCCTCCCTTCCCCAAAGGGACCATGTCGAATTGCATTGAGCTCAGCAGCCATTTCTAATCAATTACTTTTTAATCATTCTGAGTTTCGATTGAGCTGCATCCATTGTTTACTTCTTCTTTTAAAACTCCGTGCTGTAGTGTTTCCACACAATTATATTGATGGAGGTGTTGTTTGCTAATTTTTCCGTGAGGCTTTATTGCCGTGAGCCGCTTTGAGCTCAATATTGTTTTAGGCAAGTGGCGTACAACTATTAAATCTAATACCTGATGCCACACACATGACAGGTAGATCTGTGACTTCAAAAGGACAGTTTGGAGCCTTGGCAGAAGCTGTGGTGCTCCTGTTGCTTAAACAGCCTTAACACTTGATAATATTAGGGCCTAATATTAGCTGTCAAATATAGATAACATTAGGGACGTGGGTGGCGCTGTGGTCTAAACCACAGAGCCTAGGACTTGCCGATCAGAAGGTCAGCAGTTTGAATCCCTGCGACAGGGTGAGTTCCCATTGCTCAGTCCCTGCTCCTGACAATCTAGCAGTTTGAAAACACGTCAAAGTGCAAGTAGATAAATAGGTACCGCTCCGGCGGGAAGGCAAACGGCGTTTCCATGTGCTGCTCTGGTTCGCCAGAAGCAGCTTAGTCATGATGGCCGCATGACCTGGAAGCTGTCTGCGGACAAACGGTGGCTCCTCGGCCTATAGAGTGAGATGAGCACCGGAACCCCAGAGTCGTCCACAACTGGACCTAACAGTCAGGGGAACCTTTTTATAGATAACATTATTAACAAGCTTTCAAGCTTACCTGCTTCATGTGAATAAATACGTATGCTGCGTCTGTGGGGTTTTTTGACCATCAGGTTTTGCTATGTAGAAATGAAACGGAGGCCCAGGAAGGGTTCCTTTTCCTTCTCTCCACCCTATCAAGTAAAAAGGTAAAGGGACCCCTGACCATTAGGTCCATTCGTGGCCGACTCTGGGGTTGCGGCGCTCATCTCGCTTTATTGGCCAAGGGAGCCAGCGTATATGGTCACGTGGCCCAGCATGACTAAGCCGCTTCTGGTGAATCAGAGCAGCACACAGAAACGGCATTTACCTTCCCGCCGAAGGGGTACCTATTTATCTACTTGCACTTTGACGTGCTTTCGAACAGCTAGGTTGGCAGGAGCAGGGACCGAGCAACGGGAACTCACCCTGTCGCGGGGATTCAAACTGCTGACCTTCTGATCGGCAAGTCCTAGGACCGAGCAACGGGAGCTCACCCCGTCGCGGGGATTTGAACCGCCGACCTTCTGATCAGCAAGTCCTAGGCTCTGTGGTTTAACCCACAGTGCCACCCACGTCCAACCCTATCAAGTAGAAGTGGGCAAATCTTTCTGGTGTGCACCTCAGTTGCTCAAGAAAGATTTGGAAAAAGAAAAGTTGTTTATTCATTTATTTAGCAACACCTTTCAGCCATCAACCCAATCAGATGGGCGGGGTACAAATAATAAAATTATCATCATCATCATCATCATCATCATCATCATGGAATTCAAGGTGGGATCCTTGTGGTTCCCAGTCAGTCTTCCATCCAGACAGACTCAAAGCTGCTTACTTTCTTTCAGCAAGGTGGCAGATGCTCTAGGACAGAGCCCTGGGGCACATGAGATTGGTGGGCAAAAAGTAGTATATTTGAAGAGAAAAGGGGTTAAGATTTGGTGGGGAAGAAAGTCACTAATCGCTTGTGGAAATATGGTTGTTTGTGTACCATTAGGATACCTCATAGTAGGAAGGTTGTTCATATTAACAAACTAACAATGGAAGTTGTGTTTGTTTTTTTACAAAATTATGGGTGTATATCCTTGTTTTCCCTATTTGCTTCTTTCAAATTTTGTGTGTGTGTATAAAACAAAATTCTTGATTGTGCTTTAGGTCCCTCGGATTATCTTGTGGTTGATGGTGGAGCTGGCCATTGTTGGCTCAGATATGCAAGAAGTCATCGGCTCAGCAATCGCCATTCACCTCCTGTCTGTTGGGATGTAAGTTGCCTTTTTGTCCTCTGCTTCTGGAGTGGTGTCACCAGTTCGCATTCTGAACGAGGGAAAACATGGTTTGTTTTCTTGCAGTGCCCTGTGTGAAAAGCGGAACTTCTGATGGCTGGTCTATATATGGAAAAATAATAAACATGGCACAGCCCTTCTAGGACTGTCAAAATTTCAGAATGCAGTTGGGAAAGTCGAGATGCTTCTTTTCCTTGTGAAAAAGAAACTCCCTTCATGTAGTGACCTAGTTGATGGCACCTGTCTGTCTCGAGAGACAATGGAGTGCGCCTCTAAGGGTGAAGTCAAACCACTGCATTAGCAGCACCTCTCTGGGGTGCAAGCTTGGGCAGTGTGTATGGAGTTCCTGGGCTGCACAGACAAGACCCCCCCCTCTCGGTCTCACTGATGTGGTCCAAAGGAAAGCCGAGCAATATGTTTGGCACCAGTTTGGCTGCAGGATTGCATCATTGAGAAACTCAGGCTGGAACCATTCATCCCAACTTTCTCGTTTTCCATATTCAGGGATGGTGCAAATGGTTTGGGGATGTGTCTTTTCCTTGGATCCTGGAGAACCTTCAAGCATAGGATTCCACAAATGCATTATTGAACCAGCTTAGTCCCTGGCTGGCTGGCTATGTCCACACAACATTTCTAAACATTTGCAATTCAGCTCACTGATTTCTGCAGGATAGAGGCTCTGGTAGTGCAAAGCCATTCCTCCCATATGCTGTCTCCTCTTTGCTGCCACCAGCTCTCCCATAATGCACCCCCCTTACGCAGAATAAACCAGGGGTAGGGAATCTTTAGGGACGCGGGTGGCGCTGTGGGTTAAACCACAGAGCCTAGGACTTGCTGATCAGAAGGTCGGCAGTTCGAATCCCTGCGATGGGGTGAGCTCTCGTTGCTCGGTCCCTGCTCCTGCCAACCTAGCAGTTCGAAAGCATGTCAAAGTGCAAGTAGATAAATAGGTACCGCTGCGGCAGGAAGGTAAACGGTGTTTCTGTGTGCTGCTCTGGTTCGCCAGAAGCGGCTTAGTCATGCTGGCCACATGACCCGGAAGCTGTACGCCGGCTCCCTCAGCCAATAAAGCGAGATGAGCGCCACAACCCCAGAGTCAGCCACGACTGGACCTAATGGTCAGGGGCCCCTTTACCTTTACCTTAGGGAATCTTTGGCCCTCCAGATGTTGCTGGACTACAGCTCCCATCATCCCTAACCACTAGCCAACTTGGCTGGGGCTGATGGGAATGGGGATCCAATCAGTTCTTGATACCCCCAGGTTCCCCACCCCTGCTGCAAACACTCATCCTCCCGCTTCACCACTGCCTTGCCCTCCTAATTTTATTTTAAACATTGAGTAAGTAAACACACTGCAGATATGGGCAGTTAGAAATGAGATCCACTAAAGGTTTTTTGGCAGAGCTTTTGAAAAATAAACAAGCCTTTATTTGCCAACAGTAACGGAGCAAAGCTGTACTCTGGCAAGCTGAGTGAGGCATCAGAATTGCTCAGCAAGGCCCGGAATTCCCCAGGCAAAGGAATTCAGTACCCCAGACTGGGAATTCCATCGCCAACAGAGCTCTTGTCTGCTGGGAAGCCTAGCACTACACAGTCCCACATAAGGGGTATTTTGACACAATACCGTCTGTTGCGAGACCATGTTTATAATCTATTGCACGTTTTATGTTAATGATTTCTAGTCCTTGTGTAACAAATCGCCACTGGCAAACTGAAAAATAAATCTCAAACCTTTCCCCTGTAGGAACGTTCAAACTTCTTGACGTGATATTATTCACCTTTTTTTCTGAGCCCTTTTCTTTGCTGCTTGCCACCTCTCAAAAAGAAAAAAGTCACAACTGTATACTGTGTTCTAAATGTCTTATTGTTGATATTCTTCCATTGTTCTGGAAGCCCTTCCATCCTGAAGGGCAGGGTGCAGCGGCTATAAATTAAATGGAACTGTGTGCCCCTTATTTTATATGATTGCATCTGAAGAAAGCACCAGAGCTCAGTGGGCAGAGCAAAGACTTTCCATGCCGACGGTCGCAGGTTCAATCCCTGGGACTGGGAATGTCCCCTGCCTGGAACCCTGAGCAGCTGCTTCCAGCCAGTGTGGACAATACTGAGCTACAGGGACAAATTGGTCTGACTCTGTATAAGGCAGGGCTACCACAGCATTCTGATACAGTGGTGCCTCGCAAGACGAAAAGAATCCGTTCCGCGATTCTCTTCGTCTAGCGGTTTTTTTGTCTTGCGAAGCAAGCCCATTGACGGCTTAGCGGATTAGCGCTATTAGCGGTTTAGCGGCTTTTAGCGGCTTATCGGATAAGCGGATAAGCGGATAAGTGGCTTAGCGGCTTAGAAAAAGGGGGGGGGAGGAAAAAAAACCCGCAGGAACTCGCAAGACATTTTCATCTTGCGAAGCAAGCCCATAGGAAATTCGTTTTGCGAAGCACCTCCAAAACGGAAAACTCTTTCTTCTAGCGAGTTTTCCGTCTTGCGAGGCATTCGTCTTGCGGGGCACCACTGTAGTTGTCGTATTTCTTCCAGTTCCTTTCTGAATACTTCTTAACACCGAATTTTTGTGTTATTGTTAAGAATTGCTAGGCAATATTTAATTGCTTTTTTAAAAACAATGGCTACTGTGGAGGGAAGATATGGCCCTTGTTCGAAAGGCTGTCATCCTGGCCCCACTCTCTTTCCCATCCTGAAAGGGCAGCTGGTTTTCTAAAATGCCCACAGGGTTCAGAGCTTAGCTGGGCATAGCCAGTTGTAGCAACCAGGCTGCTGCTAAGTTGCCCTTTTTTTTTCATCACTGGGAAAACACAGCGTTTCACCCCATAAACTGTCAGCAAACATGCTTAGCGTTCCTTGTGACTTTCTCTTATCTGATTCCCTCCCCTTCAACGGTTGAATGAGGATTCCCAGGTTCTTTGCCTCTCAATAGGCAAGTATTTGGTCCACCTTTCCCAACATTTTAAAACAGACTGTGAATGTAAAGGGGGATTGGACCCACTTGGTTTTCAGCCGATGAACTTAGAACACCCTGAAACCTCCTCTGCCTGTTTTATCTTCCTGCAGAATCCCTTTGTGGGGCGGAGTTCTCATCACAATTGCTGACACCTTTATGTTTCTCTTCCTGGACAAGTATGGTAAGCTCCTTTCTTATATAAGTGCTCCTCCTCCTGTCCTTAGTAATCTGACGAGTGGAGCAAGAGCACTTTCGCAATCAACTCTGAGTAGGCCCTGCTATTCATTGGGGCACGCTTGCGAAATCCTGGAAAAGGGCTTTTGCCTGCGACTTGCTTTGCAAAGACAGACTCCACATTGGAGGCCCTGCTGGGAATGAGGATTAGAGCTGGTATGGCTCTCCAGATTGCAGATTGGTGAAGTCTCGCAATCCACTTTGCAAAAGCTGTGGATTCCAGCGGCATGATGTCTTGCAACGGCTACTGATTCAAAATGATTAATTACTTCTCATGTGGCTTTCCTTGTTCCTATAGTAATCAACTTCCTGGTTTGGTATTGCCATTCATTCTTCCCTGCCTCACCTTCCGCCAAAGAACCAGCCTTTGTACATGGCCTCTAATGCTCTATGGGCTGGTGGGCTTAGGAGCCAGTGTGTTGTAGTGGTTAAGAGCGGTAGACTCGTAGTCTGGGGAACCGGGTTCACGTCTCCGCACTTCACATGCAGCTGCTGGGTGACCTTGGGCCAGTCACACTTCTCTGAAGTCTCTCAGCCCCACTCACCTCACAGAGTGTTTGTTGTGGGGGAGGAAGGGAAAGGAGAATGTTAGCTGCTTTTAGACTCCTCCGGGTAGTGATAAAGCGGGATATCAAATCCAAACCCCTCCTTTTCTTCTTCTTCTTGTGTACGCTTTTCATGGAAAGAAAGCCCATTGAGCTTGGTAGACTTTCCTTTCAAGTAAATGTCATGGGATTGGGCTGGAAAGAGTTTCCATTTTGTGATGCAGGTGTGCACCTGTCACTCAGTATTATGGAATCCTTCCTGTCTGAGAGAGAAGCCACAATGCTTTTGCTGAGTTCTCTTCCCACACCAACCCAAGTCTCTCTCTCTCTCTCTCTCTCTCTCTCTCTCTCTCTCTCTCTCTCTCTCTGTGTGTGTGTGTGTGTGTGTGTGTGTGTTGTGGAAAATGTTCTGTACTTGGCTTATGAAAATTGCTGGTCTCTTCATTGCTGGAGACACTGCAATCCAGCCTTTCCTACCTGCCCCCACCTCTTCAATTGCCTGTTTTCCTTTTTCTTTTTTCAAACTTGTTAAATTGTGAAAGACTTAAGGGGAGCGTTTGCCCATGCTAGAATTGGAATTTGTTTCCATTGCACCTCTGAAGCACAGGGGGCATATATGGGTCTTTAGAAATGAAACGCCAGCATGGTTCTCCTCTTCTTCCCCCAGTGCTAGACCACTCGATGGACCCTTTTGCTTCTTTAAAATTATTTGAAGACTGTCCACCCCACTCTCTCCTGAATTAGAGTACCTGTTCATCTGTGGTCATGCTTCAATTGCGAACCACTCTGTCCCTATAGTACAGCTGATCTTTTGTTCTAGCAAAACAATATAGTTGTCCTGGGTGCTGGAACGAGATTGAAAATATATTTTGACTGCTGATCTAGTTGCATCCTAACAGTTGTATTCAATGCACCACTTAAGTCGCTTGTTCCACCAGTGCAAGGATTCCTCCTTGCGCAATGGAAGGGCCTCACACTGTGCTGGACATTCACGGCATGCATGTCATTTTGTTGAATGCCGCCCCGGGAGAGCAACTTGTGCGGTGTGTAAATGCGCACGGTGCTGCTTGACCTGATGCCCGGTGTGACGAGGTGAGGCACTGAGGAAATGCTTTCACTATTCTGGACTGTACGGAAGGACTTTTGGCTCCCAAAGTATCTTTTAAATGGTGCGTGTGTGTCTTTTTCAGGCTTGAGGAAACTGGAAGCTTTTTTCGGGTTCCTGATTACTATTATGGCCCTTACATTTGGATATGAGGTAACATTCCTTTTTAATATGTGGGGGTTTTGCATTAGAGATTAAAAAGCGACTTTTCCCATTTAGGATGTAACAAAACATGTTGAACTAGATGATTCTATGTGACATCTTCTAGTGGTTTCACGTAAGTGTTGGTACATAGTCTGACTGGCCATAGAAGTGGTCTTCATATTGTTTGGGGTGAGCTTGTGATTTCCCACAGGGGTGAAATTTGCAGCTTTGTGGTGATGCATTCACACCTTCCTTCATATTTATTTTTATCATGCTTATATCCGCTCCTTCCTCTCAATGGAAGCACAGGGTGTGGCTAACAATATAAAATATTAGCAATAAAATGTTGTTAGAACTTCTCATCAGAGCCAGATATGAAAACAAAACAGCAGCTGTGTAGTCAGCAAAATCTGTTACACCCCAAGGGTACAGATGAATAGATCTAATGCGACCATAGCTCTGTATCAACATGGCCATGTAAGAGTGGGCTGAAAAGAGAGATTTGCTGTCTTGGTCTTCCCCAACCCAGTGCCCTCCAGGTGTTTTGGACTACAACTCCAATCAACCACAGCAAGCGTGGCCGTTGGTCAGGGTTAGTGGGAGTTGTGGTTCAGTAAATGTCTGTGGAAGGCTGCACTGTACGAGGAGGGGCAAGTACCTCACGAGGGCATTGCTGCATTGGTCTAAAAGTAGACATCTGTATCTTGCCCAAGGCTGCTTGCGATTCCAGCTGTGCTAATAGCCATCCTCTATGTCCCTACAGTATTTTAGGGTTGGACCAGACCAGGGCCAGTTGTTGAAAGGGATGTTCATGCCCTATTGTGAAGGCTGTGGTGTCCCTCAGCTAGAGCAAGCCGTCGGGATCGTGGGTGCTGTCATCATGCCACACAACATGTACTTGCATTCTGCACTGGTCAAGGTAAGCTTGGGGCGTTTTTGTTTTGTGCCGATTTTCACTTCAGTCTTTCCCCTCACCAGACGTTCCCGGGGACAGTCCCCGGATTTGCAAATCTGTCCCCGGACAAATTCCGTCCCCAGATTTGCAAAACTTTATCCCCAGGAAACGTGGCAGTGGCAGCCTCAGCAGCCCAGAGCCAGCCTGGTAGCGCAGTTGGCTCTGGCTGGCTTCAGGAGCTGCTTGCTGCCGCCGCCGCCACTGCCAAAGGAGAACAAGGGATGTCTGGCAGTGCAGATCTCCTTCCCCCTTTGTTTTGACAGATCGGGGGAGGCTCGGGAGTCATGGGCAGGTGAGTGCTGCCCAGGAGGGGCACAAGGCGCATGGTTTCTCTGCCAGGCAAGGTGCAAAGCCCTTCTTCTGCACTCTGTGAAACAGAAATGTGCAGAGTTTTTTTTAAAAAACTGGGTAACCGCCGCCCGCCTGTGACTCCCGAGCCTCCCCCGTTCAGTCAAAACAAAGGAGGAAGGGGGCAGGAGATCGGGGGAGTCTCGGGAGTCATGGGCAGGTGGCGCACTGTTGCCCAGTTTTTCAAAAACTCTGCGCATTTAAGTTTCACAGGGTGCGCAAGAAGGGCTTTGCACCATTATACAATATGCACATGTGCTTGGGCCCAGGGTCTTTTGCCTCAACAGCCCCACTGCTGATTCCCTGTTGCTACTCAGCTTCCAAAAAAAGAAGAAAAAAAAGTGTCCCCGGATTCAAATCAAATAACCATACACTCACGAATGCCACACAACGAAGTCACACTTGTGAACCTTCGCACACTTGGCTTCTGAAGCGGCCGCCTGTTCTGTGACACTGTGGCACCACTGTTGCTTCCATCTCGCATGTCTGTGTACACACACACACTGGGAAATTAATCCTGTGGTGTAGTTAAAATGGCTGCCTTTGCTATACTGCTCGCTGTGCTAAAATACCGTATTTTTCGCCCTATAGGATGCACTTTTTCCCCTGCAAAAATGAAGGGGAAATGTGTGTCCTATGGGGCGAATGCAGGCTTTCGCTGAAGCCTGGTGAGCGAGGGGGGTCGGTGCGCACCAACCTCTCTCACTCTCTAGGCTTCAGGAAGCTATCCACTAGCCGTGGAAGACACAGCTCTCCCACGGCTAGCGGAGACCTTGCCTGCACCCAGAAGCTTGGGGCGCGCTGAGCTCAGCATGCCCCAAGCTTCGGGCTTCGCGCAGCTCTCCCACGGCTAGCAGAGACCTTGCCGGCACCCAGAAGCTTGGGGCGCGCTGAGCTCAGCATGCCCCAAGCTTCGGGCTTCGCGCAGCTCTCCCACGGCTAGCAGAGACCTTGCCGGCACCCAGAAGCTTGGGGCGCGCTGAGCTCAGCATGCCCCAAGCTTCAGGCTTCGCGCAGCTCTCCCACGGCTAGCGGAGACCTTGCCTGCACCCAGAAGCTTGGGGCGCGCTGAGCTCAGCATGCCCCAAGCTTCGGGCTTCGCGCAGCTCTCCCACGGCTAGCAGAGACCTTGCTGGCACCCAGAAGCTTGGGGCGCGCTGAGCTCAGCATGCCCCAAGCTTCGGGCTTCGCGCAGCTCTCCCACGGCTTGCGGATAGCAGCCTGTTCTGGGGGCTGGGGTCGAGGGAAGCTCGGGCTTCCCTCGCCCCAGCCCCGCACCTGGGGGGGAATAATTTTTTTTCTTTATTTCCCCCCCCAAAAAAAACTAGGTGCGTCCTATGGGCCGGTGCATCCTATGGGGCGAAAAATACGGTAATAATGCTGGGGGAGCGGAGAGGAGGCCAAAGATACTCTCACCACCCAGCAGTCAAATTGTGCCTACCATTGATGCCTTCAAATCAGCCTTCCATGAAAGGCATTCATCCATGCACCACAACAACCGTGCAGGCTGATAGGAAGAAGCCACAGCATCTCTCATGGCACAGGCCCCCCTAGCTCCATGGCCAGGAAGACAGCAGTTGTGGCTTGCTACCGTAACCCTAGTTAGAGGGACGTGGGTGGCGCTGTGGTCTAAACCACCGAGCCTCTTGGGCTTGCCGATCAGAAGGTCGGCGGTTCGAATCCCTGCGACAGGGTGAGCTCCCGTTCCTTGGTCCCTGCTCCTGCCAACCTAGCAGTTCGAAAGCACACCAGTGCAAGCAGATAAATAGGTACCGCTCCGGCAGGAAGGTAAATGGCGTTTCCGTGTGCTCTGGCTTCCGTCATGGTGTCCTGTTGCGCCAGAAGCGGTTTAGTCATGCTGGTCACATGACCTGGAAAGCTGTCTGTGGACAAACACAGGCTCCCTCGGCCTAAAAAGGAGATGAGCGCCGCACCATCATAGTCGCCTTTGACTGGACTTAACTGTTCAGGGGTCCTTTACCTTAACCCTAGTCTTGGTTGCCTGTTATGTTGGCAGGATACCACAGGGATTGTTGCAGCCTGTGATAGGTTTTTAAAATCTAGTCACTCTTTTGAGAAGAGTGAACAGAGTTAACAGCCCTCTTTGGGATATTTTACAGCTTTATAACCTTTATAGTTTTCAGCGGTGTGTGTTTTCCCTTTAAATTCACGTTCCTGTATAAAATGTGTTGTGGTTCCCATCTTGAACTAAAAAATGACCACATCAGTAGTCCAGCACCCTTGTTCTCATGGTGGCCAAGCAGATGCATATGGGCTGCATTAAGAAGTGCTTTCTTTTCCCCCTGTTCCTAATCTTCCAGGATTCAGCTTTCTTAGACGAACCCAGGTTCTAGTATTACTGTATTTTTCGCTCCATAAGGTGCACTGACCATAAGGCGCACTTGTTTTTAGAGGGGGAAATCAAGAAAAAAAATAATATTTCCCTCCCAGCCCCAAAGAAGCCAAGACAGTGAGTGGGATCCACCCACTTGTGTGCTGCTTTTGGCGGCTTTTCCTGCCTGCCTCCCCCCTGCATTCACTCCATAAGACGCACACACATTTCCCCTTACTTTTTAGGAGGGAAAAAGTGTGTCTTATGGAGTGAAAAATACGGTATGTTGGGTAGGCCAAGGTGGGAATTCCCATACATTAACTTTCTGTTCCGAAAGGCTGAGGTAGTCACAGGTACATTATCGTACAGCATGTATCTGTGAGACCCTATGTACACAGCCTAGCCCGCCTAACTATTGACCTTCAAAAGATGGGTGAATATTCAGGATTCGCAGAGGATGCCACCTGTTGGCTTGGACACGGCCTTGAATAAACCTCTTCTCGCAGGCTGTGATAACCTGTTCTCTTTCCGTCCAGTCTCGACAGGTGAATCGGGCCAACAAGAAGGAGGTCAGTGAGGCCAACAAATATTTCTTCATAGAATCCTGCATTGCCCTCTTCATCTCCTTCATTATAAACGTCTTTGTCGTTTCGGTCTTTGCCCAAGCCTTCTTCGGAAAGACAAACAAAGACTTGGTGAGTCCCTATTCTCTGTTTCTATTCTGGTACACTTTCTTCCATAATTTTAAGGCATTCCCAGAAGGGAACAGGATATATATACCAGTAACTTGGCGTGACCCAAACGAAACCAATATTTGAAGCATTTATGTCGCACTCATCTGTCAAAAAGCGTCCTTTGAGTGGATGTGAAGATCAGTAATAAGGCAGGCCCCACCCTGAAAGAGGATCACACAAAAGCAAATGCGACTGGAGGGAAAAGAAGGGAGAAAGCCAAGCCCAGGCACTGATTCTTGGTTACAAAATACCTATAAGACCTGTTGGAAACAGTTCAAGGAAAAGGGGAGTTGCTTGGATCTCAAAAGAATCAATAGAGCGACCATACATATGGGACCAGCACGGGTGACCGTGCCTGGCGAATATTTAATATTCCTACCTTCATGGCTGTGATTTGTGGGTTGGTCACTTAATTCTATTCTGATTTTGAGCTGTGTTTTAATCAATTGTTTGATTTTGTGTTTTTAATGTATTATATATTTGGTGTTAGCCGTCCTGTGCCCGGCCTTGGCCAGGGAGGGCAGGGTATAAATAAATTATTATTATTATTATTATTATTTATTATTATTATTATTATTATTATTATTATTATTATTATTATTATTATTATTTTATTACATCCCATTTCTCCTGCTGCATCCTGATGGAATCTCCAAGCATTTATATTTATATTTATTATATTATATTATGTTATATTATATTATATTATATTATATTACATTACATTACATCATATCATATATCATATCATATCATATCATATCATATCATATCATATCATATCATATCATATCATATCCCAGCAATATGTTCCTTTCCTCCTACTTGGATCGACTTTGTGAAAACGTAGTTTTTGAAACATGTCAAAATTTGTCTTTGCAGCAAGAAATGTGTGCAAATAAAACCTTTGCTCCACCTACGTTGTTTCAATCAAATGGGACCCTGGATGTCGATATCTATAAAGGGGTGAGTAGGTCTTTGAACGGACATATTCATTTTTCTTGAGGTAGCAAAGGAATATTGGGCTTGGCTCAGAACCATATTTGATCGTTTCAGCCCTTGCTCCCCCAAACAAAGTTGACTACATTTAAAATTCATGAAGAATCTTGTGTGTAGCCAAGGAAAGGTTGAATCTAATGTTATGCAAGCAGACTTCCACTGGTGCAATGGGACTTTCCCTCCTCCTCCCCCATGCCCCCCTCCCAGCACACATTTCAAATCTTCCAGAGACACCCCCTGGAGCAGATTTTCGGGGGTGCAGGAGGTCCCATTGGAATAGCAGAACACTCTAACATTTAGCTTGTACAGTGTCTACATTCTCTTTTATCTCCTTCTATTATCACTTTTAAAAAGAGCAGTGATAAACACAGCTCTATAAGGATGCTGGCTAAAAGTACAAATTTAAAAGGTAAAGGACCCTTGATCATTAGGTCCAGTCGTGGACGACTCTGGGGTTGCGGCGCACATCTCGCTTTACTGGCCGAGGGAGCCGGCGTTTGTCCGCAGACAGCTTCCGGGTCATGTGGCCAAGCATGACTAAGCCGCTTCTGGCGAAACCAGAGCAGCGCACGGAAACGCCGTTTACCTTCCTGCTGGAGTGGTACCTATTTATCTACTTGCACTTTGACATGCTTTTGAACTGCTAGATGGGCAAGAGCAGGGACCAAGCAATGGGCGCTCACCCCATCATGGGGATTCGAACCACTGACCTTCCGATCAGGCTCAGTGGTTTAGACCACAGCGCCACCCGCATCAAATTAAAAACCACCATAACCTACCTCTGAAAAACATGAATATGCAGAGTCGTAAAATGTTCCGTTTTGAAGACAGTGAACAAATCTGCCTTAAAAAGGAAGGTTTAACATGCTTCCAGAAGGATGTTAAAGAGGAGCTATCAAAGATCTTGGGGAACCTGGTGGAGTACATGCTGACACCCCCCCCCCCAAAAAAAAACCCCAACCCCACTTCAAACTGGAGACAATGCTTTATCAGGCATTAGGGCAACAATCCATATGTTGTCTGTAAAAAAAAAAAAAAAAACCCTGCAAAAGTTTTGATTTCAATGTTTCAGCCATTGTTTTTCCTCTGGATTTAGCAGGGAAGGACAAGAAAGGAGATGCAAATATTAGACAAGTTTGGGTCTCCCCTTCATTGCTCTAGTGCAGGGGCCAGCAAACTTTTTCAGCAAGGGGCCGGTCCACTGTCCCTCAGACCTTGTGGGGGGCCAGACTGTATTCTGGAGGGGGGGAAATGAACGAGTTCCTTTGCCCCACAAATAACCCAGAGATGCATTTTAAATAAAAGGACACATTCTACACATGTAAAAACACACTGATTCCCGGAATGTCTGCGGGCCAGATTTAGAAGACGATTGCGCCGGATCTGGCCTCCAGGCCTTTGTTTGCCTGCCCATGGTCTAATGTTCTGCAAACAACCTCAGGGAGGTTTTTTTATTTCTGCTCCCATCCAAAGCAATAGTTCAAGCTCATTGCTCTTGGGAAAATGGAAAGCTGACAACATAACTGTCATTTGGCACTGGTGTATTTATGAAAATTAATGTATGTGTGCAGTAGCCCTGACCTTCAAGTGCATGTTCTGTTTGAGTAAATTGGCCAACCTCATCTAAATAGCGGTTTTAATAAAATGGCCCCCTTGCATTAGATCGCTGCCTTGGCAGCTCTAAATTGTAAGTCTTTATTTGCCCTCCCCCCTCAGAATTTCACGTTTACACATCACTGACAAGAATCCTTCTGTGTTCTAGGGTGTTGTTCTGGGTTGTTCTTTTGGCCCAGCTGCTCTCTACATCTGGGCTATCGGGATTCTCGCTGCAGGTCAGAGTTCGACAATGACGGGAACATATTCTGGACAATTTGTCATGGAGGTATTTCATCTCTCTTCGGCCATGTTGGCTTATGTTTGTCAACCAGGAACCCTTTTCCTTACTTGAGTGAGGATGAGATGATGGAGATGTCGCAACCTGGTCTAAACAGTTCAGTTACCTGTGGGTGTTTTGCTTTCTGGTGTATGCAAGCAATTCTGCATGAAATCTCTCACCTGCAAAAGAAAAGCAGCGTGCAATAACTTAGGCTGCTGTGTAGCATCTTCAGAGCAGATGCTGGGACTAAGAAAACAAACAACAAAACTTGTCTTAATGGCATTTTTAATACCTTTTTTTAAAAATCAGACTTTGCATGGCTTTCCATTTAAAGGTAAAGGGACCCCCTGACCATTAGGTCCAGTCGTGGACGACTCTGGGGTTGCCGCGCTCATCTCGCTTTATTGGCCGAGGGAGCCGGTGTATAGCTTACATACAGATTCCGGGTCATACATACAGATTCCGGGTCATGTGGCCAACATGACTAAGCCGCTTCTGCCAAACCAGAGCAGTGCATGGAAACGCCGTTTACCTTCCTGCCGGAGTGATACCTATTTATCTACTTGCACTTTGACGTGCTTTCGAACTGTTAGGTTGGCAGGAGCTGGGACCGAGCAACGGAAGCTCACCCCGTTGCAGGGATTTGAACCACTGACCTTCTCGTCGGCAAGCCCAAGAGGCTCAGTTGTTTAACCCACAGTGCCACCCACGTCCCGTGGTTTTCCATTTATGATTATATAAATAAAAATGATTATTTTTTTATTTAAAAAAATCACCATGGAGTGATGTTTATGAAAATGAAAGACACACAAAGGTAAACGATGATCAAGTGAGAGAATACCGGAAGGTTGAGAGCGTATCTTTGTGAAGGTTCTGAGCATTAAGCTGAAAACTAGCTAGTTAACCTGAGAATGTCTTCCTTGTACCCGTATCCCACCCTACAAACTGTTGTTTGATGACATTTGAGCTCTGCTGGCTATTCGGGTCATTTGTCTCCCCATTGCTTGTTTCAGGGGTTCCTCAATCTGAAGTGGTCGCGCTTTGCTCGAGTGGTTTTGACTCGCTCCATCGCCATCACGCCCACCCTCCTGGTTGCCATTTTCCAAGATGTGGAACGCCTGACCGGCATGAACGACTTCCTCAACGTTCTTATGAGCCTGCAGGTGAGAGTCCTGAAGAATAGTTGTGGGGGCACATTTACTGGCCGCAGCGAAATTTGCCCTCGGAAAGGCTTGGGAGGGATGACGGAATCCAGGTCCGACGCACTGGTTTTCAAAAGCAGGGATTTGAAATAATAAAACCTAGCAGTCCAATGAACGGAAACGCAGCACATACTGAGTTGGTTTAGCAGTCTAGGGCCCATTTGTTTTCTACGTGGAATGTCAGACCTCTGCAATGCAGGTTATTTCGTATGCTAAAGGGGACAAGCCATCACCCTCCAGGGAAATATCATAGACTTGAGGGTGAGTTTTGTAAGGCCGGCTAGGAGGAAATCCAGAGCTGGAAGCCCAAGTTTAGAATACCTTCTTGAGCAATATCTCCCTCTCCCCTTTTTTTCTTCCTTTCCAGCTTCCTTTTGCATTAATTCCAGTCCTCACATTCACCAGTTTGCGTCCTGTGATGAATGACTTCGCCAATGGCCTGTAAGTATGAAGGATTGCATGCGTAGCACATCCTTGAGGGACATGAGAAGGGTAAAAACAGATGCATAATAATGCTTCTGAGCAGATATTTCTCAGTACAGTGGTACCTTGGTTTACGAACTTAATCCATTCCGGAAGACCATTCTTAAACCAAAGCGTTCTTAAACCAAGGCGTGCTTTCCCATAGCAGCGGGGGACTCGATTTACAAATGGAACACACTCAACAGGAAGCGAAACGTTCTTATTCCAAGGCAAAGTTCACAAACCAAAACACCTCCTTCCAGGTTTGCAGCGTTCTTGATCCAAGCTGTTCATAAACTAAGCTGATCTTAAACCAAGGTGCCACTGTATCTGGGAACTGTTGTCACTTGGGCAAGCCACTTTAAATCTCCGCACCTGGATGTAATTCCGCAGCAGGTTGAAGCTTCGCTTTATTACTACGAAGGGACACTCTTAAGATAGGACTGTGTGCCTGTGCCTGTATGCACACAGTATTTCTCTCCCCACCCTATAAATAAAAAAGGGCAGAGGACACCCTTCCCCAAATGTGTGGACTGTGTTTTATAGTCATTATGACTAGTGGAACCTGCAGCTTTTCTGTGGGATACCAGGACCACGTGTCCATTTTAGTTTGCTGTACTCCTGGGCAACATCTTTCTCTGTGTTTCGCCAGGCTGCTGTGTGCAACCACTGCTGCCACAGGTAACAAAAAAAAAATCAACTTCCAGCACATCGCATAAATACTTAAAAAGCAATACATGGAGTGACTTGCCAAGCTGCCAAACCTTTTACACTGCCGTAAAACTTAGTAGAATACCACTCGTGTGTGTGTGTGTGTGTGTGTGTGTGTACGTGTGTACACACACACACACACACACACACATATATATACGCACACACACTTTTATACACACACACACACACACACACACACACACACACACCCTACCTCATCACTGCAGATGGTGACAGCAGTCACGAAATTAAAAGACACCTGTTTCTTGGGAGAAAAGCAATGACAAACCTAGACAGCATCTTAAAAAGCAGAGACATCACCTTGCCGACAAAGGTCTGTATAGTTAAAGCTATGGTTTTCCCAGTAGTGATGTATGGAAGTGAGAGCTGGACCATAAAGAAGGCTGATCGCCGAAGAATTGATGCTTTTGAATTATGGTGCTGGAGGAGACTCTTGAGAGTCCCATGGACTGCAAGAAAATCAAACCTATCTATTCTTAAGGAAATCAGCCCGGAGTGCTCACTGGAAGGACAGATCCTGAAGCTGAGGCTCCAATACTTTGGTCACCTCATGAGAAGAGAAGACTCCCTGGAAAAGACCCTGATGTTGAGAAAGTTGGAGGGCACAAGGAGAAGGGGACGGCAGAGGACGAGATGGTTGGACAGTGTTCTCGAAGCTACCAGCATGAGTTTGACCAAACTGGGAGGCAGTGGAAGACAGGGGTGCCTGGCGTGCTCTGGTCCATGGGGTCACGAAGAGTCGGACATGACTAAACAACAACATATATATTTACACACACAGACACACGTGTGTGTTTGTGTGTGTGTGTGTGTGTACACACAGACAGACAGACAGACACACACACACTTTTATATATATGCACACACACACAATCACACACACACATATCTCTCATACACACACACACACACGGTGAGTCCTTTAAAAGAGGCCCCGTGGATACAGAGTACACATGTTCCACGGGGCCCCTTTTAAAAGACTCACCTTGTATGTATTTACAGTACATATGAACACACTTGGGCTGCTCTTCCACATCAGTTTCCCCTGCCCCCACACTGCAGAGTCCCATCCTGTAGGCTTCTAGGGCAGTGTTTCCCAACCTTGGGGCTCCAGCTGTTTTTGGACTACAACTCCCATCATCCCTTGCTAGCAAGACCAATGGTCAGGGATGATGGGAATTGTAGTCCAACAGTAGCTGGAGACCCAAGGTTGGGAAACACTGTTCTAGGGTATTAGGTGGTTTCTATAAATGTGGTCACATGACTTTATTTTTGTGAACTTTTTTGGGGTGAGGGAGGGGGTTGAGTATTAAGCCTATTCTGTTGCACTTCTCAGCCATTCTGCATAGTTGCAAGTCATTCCCAATTCATCTCCTCCCACTATAATAATTGTTTCTTAATTTGACTTTTAGGGCCTGGAAGATCGCTGGGGGAATTCTCATTCTTATCATCTGCGCCATCAACATGTACTTTGTGGTGTCGTATGTAACTGGCCTGGGACAAACCCTCTATTATGTGATTGCTTCACTTCTCAGCATTGTCTATCTGGCCTTCGTGGCATATTTGGTAAGTTAATGGTGGGTTTGTAGCGTTGTTGTTGTTGTTTTCCTTTTTGAAGACTTACATCTTACTAGGAAGCATGACTTTCTTCCCCCACCTGGTCCAGAGATGGTTTTTTGAAATCTATGGCGTTTACCAGGCAATACTATTCCAGCACACTGAGAAACTGCCAGATGTCAGAGGGCAAGTGGCCAAATTTAGCAGGGGATCGAATACTTTCCCCCCTCACTGTAGGTGTCTTAATGCAGAGTTCTTCCCTCCGCCATCCCTGCATATTGCAGTTTCTGTATCTGCATCATTTCCCACTTAAAAATAACCTTATCTAAGGAAAATGAGATGGATTGTCCAGTAAATTAGGCTACATGATAGCGTTCTCACTGACTTACTTCGAAAACAGCGGGTGTATTTTCAGAAACGGTTGTTCTTCCCAGAACAAAACAACAACCTTGTGTGTGTGTCCCCCCCCCCAATGTATCTCTTTAAAAAACCATCTCCTATCATTGAATCTCAGGATGTGACTATGCAAATGAAGGGGAGGGCCTATGCAGATAGCACTAAACCCAGTTCTAAATGGCTCCCACAAGGTTTATAGAAAAGGTTTACACTGGCTGCAGTTTAGCAAGGAGGGAAGAGCCTCCTCTTCTGCCTCAGACACTGGGGTCACGGGTGGCAAGGAGCTGGTTTAGCTCCCAACTTGGTATTTCAGAATCTACATTTTAACTTTCTCCCATATATGTGAATGGATCCTGAGGGATTAAAATTGTGTTGCAGGCTAGCCTGACCCTCCTTGATGGTAATTCTGGCGTGCACCAAGTGTGTGTCTGTTCACAGGTTTCGCTGCATCCCTAGAAGATGCACAATTCAAAGTGTTGGTGCTGACCTTTAAAGCCCTAAGCAGCCTCGGCCCAGTAGACCTGAAGGAGCATCTCCACCTCCATCGTTCAGCCTGGACACTGAGTTCCAGTCTGAGGGCCTTCTGGCGGTTCCCTCACTGTGAGAAGGGAAGTTGCAGGGAACCAGGCAGAGGGCCTTCTCGGTAGTGGCCCCGCCCTGTGGAATGCCCTCCCATCAGATGTCAAAGCGATAAACAACTATCTGACTTTTAGAAGACATCTGAAGGCAGCTCTGTTTAGGGAAGTTTTAAATGTTTGATGTTTTGTTATTCTGTTGGGAGCAGCCCAGATTGGCTGGGGAAACCCAGCCAGATGGGTGGGGTATTTTTATTATTATTACCCTTGTAAATACAATTCCTCCTTGCACTTGCACCTTTTCCTACTCAGTTTCCCCCTGTCAACAGCCTAAAATACTTGGGCTCGGGGATGGTCTACTTTTCTCTTTTGCAATTCTTATGGGCTGACTGAGAGCAGCCTCTCTTCACTCTTATTTTACCTATTTAAAGCAAGGGTGGGTGCATACCCATATCTTTTGAATGTTGCCCTACACAATCTCCTCTCATGTACCAGATGGCAGGGGGAATTTGGCCCCTTTTAAACAACATAAATCTGCCCTTTATGTCATTTTGAAGCTATGTCTTTGAAATGCCTTCTCCAGAGTGAATTTCTCCTTAACATATTGCCTGCACATTTTGCTTCATAACTTTCACTCTAAAGGGGCTAGAGTCTTAAAACAAAAATATATATATGAAAGCTTACAGTCGTTGTTCTCTGAGCCTAGTTCAGCCATAACTCCCTCTTACTAGCTCTGACCATAGGCACCATTTTAGCAAAAGCATTTCTTCTTGCTTATAAGAGAGGGCATGACCTCTTCTAAGGAGCTGTCGGCCCTGGCGCATATGTGCATCATGTTAAAAGGAATTGTTTGTTGTTGTTCTTCTGAAGTATTCTTCTGACTTGCAGTGATGCACATTTAATTGGATTAAAACTCCTACAATCGCTCAGCTAAGATTTCTTTAGTTGGGTTAACTAGATCTGCCTCTTGGCATGCAATGGCAGCAACTGTGTGTGACATGTTTTTCTCTTGGCTCCCCTCACAATGTGTTTCTTAGGGTGGAATTGCACAGCCCCCATCACATTTTGAAACCTGGTACAGTGCTGCTGTTTTCCTGAGGCATTGGAAGTTGGGGCAGGGGTGTGACCCTAGGTAGTTTTCAACTAAAGTTTACTTAGAGTAGTGACTATGTTAGGCCGGACCCTGAGATCATCTTCTGAGGCCCTCCTTTGTGTACCTCCTCCTCGAGAGGTCTGTGGGTGGCAACATGAGAACAGGGCCTTCTCTGCAGTGGCTCCCCATCTGTGGAATGCTCTCCCCAGGGATGTTTGCCTGGCGCCTTCATTATACACCTTTCAGTGCCAGGCAAAAACGTTCCTCTTTGACCAGGCCTTTGGCTGACCTAATCAACATCCTATACCCTTTAAAATGTGACACTTTGCGGGGGGGGGCGTGTTGGATTATTGTTTTTATTTTATTTTATATATTGTGATTTTTGTTTGTGAACCATCCTGAGACCTCCGGGTATAGGTAAAGGTAAAGGGACCCCTGACCATTAGGTCCAGTCGTGGATGACTCTGGGGTTGCGGCGCTCATCTCGCTTTATTGGCCAAGGGAGGCAGCGTACAGCTTCCGGGTCATGTGGCCAGCATGACTAAGCCGCTTCTGGCGAGCCAGAGCAGCGCACGGAAACGCCGTTTACCTTCCCGCCAGAGCGGTACCTATTTATCTACTTGCACCTTGACGGGCTTTCGAACTGCTAGGTTGGCAGGAGCAGGGACTGAACCATGGGAGCTCACCCCGTCACGGGGATTCGAACCGCCAACCTTCTGATCAGCAAGTCCTAGGCTCTGTGGTTTAACCCACAGTGCCACCTGCGTCCCTTTCTGGGTTTAGGGCAGTATATAAATTCAATAAATGAAATGACCCACTCTGGGTTATATCCAACACTGGTCCTACTCAGAGCAGACCATTTCAAATTAATAGATATAATTCAGGTCCATTTATTTCAATGGGCCTACTCTCCCAGTGAAATTAATAGACCTGAGACCTATGATCACATGGGAACAGAGCACTGTTTTCTTTGTAGTGGCTAAAATACTTTGTGGTGGGACTGTCTTTTTAAGTAAACCTACAATTGATTTGGGATTCTGCTTCTCTCCTCCAGACTTGGCTGTGCCTAATAGCTCTCGGAGCCTCCTTCCTGGCCTGTGGTCGCACGGTAAGAGTCACAAGAACGTTGCTTATTGAAGAGCCGGCTTCGTCTCCAATTAATTAAATACTGGGTCTGTCTGTACGCAACAGGGAGCCATCAGGGCCAGTGTGTTTCTATGGTTTACTCTGTGAACATATCCAAATGTATGTGCGCTTTTGCACAAAGTTAAGATTGTGGTTAATGGCGTTAAAAACAATAATTGTGGTTGTACATATTGAGAAATACTCGGGTTCTTTTCCTTGCTGTCCCCCTACAATCACACTCCAAAGAACAAACGAACAAAAATTCTCGTTGCTTCCCTTGTAGCATTAGATTCTCAGTGTGAGAATGCAAACACTAAAATGCTTTCGACTTTAACCAAGGGACTAATACTGTATTCTAACTGGGATGCATTCAATTAATGGCAATTGTGTCTTTAAAAAACCCGTGTTTTAAAGGCGTAAAATTAAATGATGTGATTGCACTTGAATAGAAGAGACCCTAATGAGTCTTGCTAGTGTCGGCAGCTGGAATGCAAGGTAAAGGCTAACATTATTCAGTGCTAAGGAATGCATCTTTATTCTGGACTATGCTTCAGGATGCATCCCCATGGGCAGGAAGCAGGGGAGAATCTCCCTGCATGTTGGGAAATAGCATGAGAAGCGTTATGCTGAATCTTGTTTCCTGTGAAGCTGGCTTTTTGCAGGCAGGCAGTGTCCCCACAGCTGAGCATTCAGGCCCTCCATCTGGAACCCAAAATAATGCAGTTTGATTAAAGTATTGTCCATGAATTCTGCTAAATGTAGAAGCTGGCAAGCAAATCAGTCTCCTGTCCAGTTGATTAATGTCGGCTGACCACTCCTTCTGATAACGATTAAAGGCAGGCGTAAGTTAGTGGTGCTGAGGCTGTTTCTGAATCCTTTATCAAAGAGAGCCTTGCCAAGCTGAAAACTTATTTTGGAAGGAGTACAAGCCACTTCTGAAAGTACAGTACTAGTGAAAGTACTATTGCCTGCCAGATGTATCATCTTCTGCAGGACTACTGTCCAAAAAAATCACACAAATGGTTGTGGCTGCACATTTTGACTGAGAAGCAGGTAGAAAGAGTGCTTGGCCTGGTCATTTATTTGTTGGTCTTCACTAGAGGAACGGCTTGCTATTCAGCTCCAGAGATGGGCACATGTATCATGTGCTCTGGAATTTTATTTCTCTTAAGCAACTGTCCCAAATTCCCCCCAAATGGCTTCCTTGGTACTCTTCAGTGTAAAAGCAAGATCACAGTTAAAGAGAGAAAATCCACAATTTTTGTATAGATTTCTCCCTTTTCTGTCTCCACTGGAGTTCTCCATTAGAGGACTCTCAATTCTGAACCAAAAGAACAAGTGCTAAAAATTAAAATTGGGCCCGTACATTAAAAAGTGTTAATTAACTTGCTTAGTGTGCAATTCTGGTGGTCAGCAATGGGGAAATAATTTTGCATTCAATGTTTACAAGTTTTTACTGTTTGTTTTGTGACTAATTGTTATTAATACAGTGAAGTGATGTCCATATTTCCTGTAACTCTTTGTGTCAGGAATGTTAGGGTTAAAATGAAGGTTTCGGCATCCGTTGGAGGAAAATACTTAAGTATGAATACTTGAATTCTCTTTCTAGCCAGGAGTCTCCTACTACACACACTCCTACTATCACAAACATATTTTTTTAAAAAACAAACAAACATAGTTAACCTGATGTAATTATTCCAGTTACTCCTTCCGTCATCTTAAATGGTTTTTCTGTATTTCTTTTTGTTGCTTCATTTCCTTTTAACAGTCTTCAGGGTAGCGTTGCAAAACCCTCCCCTTTTGGCATTACAACATTGAGATAGATACTAAGAAAGGACTAATTATAGTATTAATAACGTTAATAATTGCATCACCTGAGCTATGCGTAGGGTACTGGGTATAATGATGAATGGTTTTTACCTCATGGAATATGTTTCATATATTCCTCGTGGAATATCGTTCAGAGATGCATGTGTCTGTCATCTGTTAAATAGAATTCAGAGGGACTTCCTAAGGTTGCAGCGTGGTCTGAAAAGGCCCAATACGGAAAATAGTAGCACATTGTGAAACGAGCTCCACAGAAATTCAGAGACAATTCCCCTACCTCCGTATTCTGTTTCATTTGGGAAATGGTAAACATTTAGATTCCCAAATATATTTCTGTTCTTAGAAGACGAACCTGAGGGAGTCCTTGAGATTTGCCTCAAGCAAGACTTGCTCGCAAATATTGTCACTGGTCTCAAATGTTACCCTTATCTTGTGAAACTGATAAGAATACTGATTTTGCTGGACTAGAATTTGGGCCAAGGTAGCTTTGTTGCATCTACTTCATCAGATGTGTTTCAGGTCCAAAAACAAAACAGCTTTGGGTGGATTCAAATTTTAATACTTTTCTTACACGTATTGCGAGGCTAACCACCCACTTGGCTTGAAGAGGGCTACCCATAATCACTAGAAGGTAGAAATCAGAACTGGTCATAGCATGACTAATGTCCCCACCCCACAAAGACATTTGACATTCTCACACAATCCTTCATGTGTGTTTCTCTTTCAAAAACACTAATGATACATCTTGACTTGAAATGCCCTAATTTTTCAATCATCACCGGAAGCCAGACTGTCTGAGTGTCTTCAGGATTCATCCTCCAATTTTTCTGTACCATTTTTAACGTGATCATTATCGTTTTGCTCCCTGGGTATTGATAAGATTTAACGGGTTGAATAATAACTTTATATCAGCGTTAACCTATGCCCTGTTTTTGACAAATGTCAAAGGTTGCACTCCAGGGCATAGTTAAACATGCTTAAATCCTTTTAAAACTGGTCAGCCTAACGGATGCTTTGTTCTGTGCTTGAGCATTAATCCAAGGCTATAATAGCCTACTGGCCCACATATGATGGGTATATGGACGGACGGACTTTCTATTGCTGCTTCAAGGTACACCTAAATTTCAAATGTAGAGAAAAATACAATTAAACTATTTTCAGTTAGTGTGGGAGCAGCCAGTTCTGCTCAAGAACTAGACAGTACATTTTTGTCTCATGTGCACTTGTGGAAAAAAAAATAATGGCAGCTGTGAGGATCTTTTGCTTAAGAGAAGGTGACATTGCATGTGTTTTGAGACTTTCAAGTTGGCTAGAATCTTTCCTTCTGCCTACAACTGTATGTAGTGCCATAAAGGTGACAAAAATACATTGCATCACAGGCATGGCGTGTTGCCAAGAGGGTACCTCGCTTTTCCCCACTCAACACTAACATAGCCTGATATATTCCAATACTTTTGAACTACAACTCACAGCATCCTCAACCAGCATGGGATGGGGAAAGGCTGCACTCAAGGCAAGTTGATGTTTGGTATGTGTAGTTTTCCTTAAGAAAAGACATCCTTGCCTGCAGTAGAGAAGGACCTCTGAAATACAGGGTTCAAGTTGGCCATACACTTGAGAGGTGTGGTTCCTACTGGGCCGTGCTGCTGTTATATCTTCATTCACTACAGAGGGGCTCTGATCATTCCTTTTTGCTGCAACAAAGCTGCTAAATTTTGAATTGCTATTTATCTAACCATCTCAAGTCTCCCGGTTTTATTTGTACTAGCTTATCCTATCTGACTTGCTCGTTTTTGCTGTATTTCAATAAACTTGGTGAACATTTCCCCAGCTCAGAAGCAGGCATTATTTTAACAGTTCTGTTTTACAAACTCGGAAGAGTGCGTCTGGCATTTTCTATGTGGACTTTGCATAATTACTTGAAATGCGTTGTACACTCCATGGGCAAATTGCTTTCCAGGTTTTTCAGTAGCAGACTAGTTTACACTATTGGGGAGTTGCATGGTTTAAAAATGGCCAGCGGCCTTCAGCAGCTGTGATTTTTTCTTCGGTGCACTTTAACATTGTAAATTCTCAGAAGAAAGATAGACAAGCCTGCCTCTTGGGATGTCAGTTTCTGTCTGACACCGTTTTGAACATGGTACAAGATTCTGAAAATCGTAGCTATGTAGCAGTCGTAAAGCATCTGTGCTACACAGTTTGGGTTGTAAAATCTATGAAACAAATGTCTATTTTTTCTAGTATAAATCAGTCTGTATAAATGATAATTTAAATTAAAAGAATGGAACATTTTCCAACTTGGGTGTCTTTCTTTTCTGCTTAAATTAACCTCACGAAGGTTGTCTTATTCGGGTATTATTTGATATATCAAGCACACAATTATTATTATTCTTTGTAAAATGCGCCCAGATGTGGAATGTGGGCAGTGTTCTCTCTTCCTGCCCCTGTCCCCCAGTTCATTGGAGCTTTGACGGATTCTGCACCCACATCTGCAAAGCACACCCTGCCGTTGAATGGAATACCCAGCTGTCTTGCATAGGCGTCCATGCAGACATCAAAACCTTTGTGATGCTTTGCATTTACATTGTAGGCTGCAATCGGTGATTCTGGCACAAGGCGATGTTCAGTTTGCCGCTTTGGGAGAGGTAAAGATTCAAAGTGGCAAGCCATTGAGGAGCTGATGGTAGGAACAATCCTGTTGGCTGGCTGCAAGAAATAATGGCAGTGGCCAGGAATGATGGATATAATTAAACCTGAATAGCATAACTATTTCCTAACCAGGTCAGGTTTTAAGTTCCATGTAGCTTTCCTGGCTAATAGCTGTTGTCGGCAAATTTGGGAAGGATAGGTCAAATACATTTTTGAAAAACAGCTGAGCTGTTATGTTATGTTATGTTATGTTATGTTATGTTATGTTATGTTATGTTATGTTATGTTATGTTATGTTATGGGGAAAGTTATGGGGTCTGTTCTCAAAGGGTTCTGTGACACCCCCCCCCCAAAATGCCAAGAACTGCTCTGCAGAGACTTCTGCAGTTCATAAAACATGAGTCATTTGCTCAGGTTTCATATTTATGAGTCGAAAGCAGCTTATTAACAAAGGAGAGGGGGAATTCGGGGTCAGATTAAGGCCTGGTTGAGTCCTCTGCTCACAATTTTTCTATTTTAGATCATTTATTTCTGTTGGTGTTTCCTGCATCATCTGTGTATGTCACAGTCCACAGTGCAAATTAGCTATTAAAAATATATCTAGTAGCAGTTTCCTATTAACACAACAAATCAAATGGCAACTGATCCATGGTCAGTGGAGCAGCCTTCAAATGAGTACTGCTGAGTTGGCAAAATCCTTTCTAGTGCTCTGTGGGCCAACATTACCTGGAGATTAAAGCTTTTGGATAAAACAGATTCAACTCTGACATGCTACAGAAACTTTATCTTTCCCCCTTTTATTACAAGCTCTCCTTACCAGCTTTAAGGAAAGTGGAAGGTGTAAGTAATTTTACTTCGCTAAGAAACTTGCAGTTTAAATGTCCTACAAGCAATAAATTTTTATGTTAACTCTTGAGACGCTATACGGTAAGTTTCAGTCTGTTGGAAACTGTTGGTCATCCTATCTTTTTGATTCATACCTCTATATAAACAGTTTAAACTATTCTCAAAGTCTTAATGGGATTAGCAGAATTTGCATGTAGAGATTTTTACAGTGTATTAGCGTGAAATGGCTTTTAAAAGTCAGTGGACTTCAAAATCAAATTAGTGACACTTTATCAGTCTTGTGTAGTTTTGGCAAGTTAGGTACAAAAACATCATTAGTAAAAACCAGAACAATTGCCGGGATTATTTTTTGTGCCACTTACAGAACTGGCTCCCCCAAACGCGGCCCTCCAGCTGTTTTGGGACTACAACTCCCATCATCCCTAGCTAACAGGACCAGTGGTCAGGGATGATGGGAATTGTAGTCCCAAAACATCTAGAGGGCCGAGTTTGGGGATGCCTGTTACAGAAGATACCAGTTGGCCTCCTCCAAGTGTTACTTTTTAATTTTTATTTATTTATTAAATTTGTATATTGCCCTTCATCCTTCGATCTCAGGGTGGTTCACAACATAAAAATACAATACATGTATTTAAGACATGTAAATAATGCACATGTGTCTTTTCAGTATCATTAAAGTCAGGAAGCCAAAATGAACCCAAAGGCAATCTTTGGACAATCACATCTCTGCTGAATAAGCTGAGATATGGCCAAGCCTTTTGCCTGTTCACAAAGCCCCTTTGTGTGATCCATGAAATTTCTAATCAGCTAGAGTTTCCCGTTTCATCCAGCCTGAGAAACTGATTACTAGCTCTGGAGCAAGCCAACATTTTCAGCCAGTGTTTGAAGTTGCTTTAATTCCCTGACCCCTTATGAAGCTGGCAATGATACTTTCCCAGTTTGATTAAAATGGGAAATAATAGTATATTGGACTTGCCGGTCTAATAGTGGCTTGCCAGAAGAGGCTGCATGTTCATATGAATGCAAGAGATTCATTCATAACTGAGCTTACTAAGCCGCGATGTGATCAGCTGAACCAGGAAATTCACACATCTCAAGACACAACATAGAACCACCAAGATCCAAACGTGTTTTCTAGAAGAAATGCTGACAAGGTTTCAGTCGTTATTGTTGTGGCTCCAGCAGCAAATCACATTAACTTTCACTGAAACTGCACAACTTTCAGTTGGCAGGAACCACATGGAATTCCTAGAGATACTGCTTTCATCTAAGCAGTTACATGTACCACGTATGAACATAGTCACCTTAGAAGTGCACGACTATTCTGCCACATGTAGGCCCCTTTTGACTCCCTACACTACACCACCTACCTTCAGAAACCTGTGGGTTGTATCCAGTGCTGCCATTCTATTCATGCAATGGAACTTACCCCATGCACTCCCAAAATACAGCCCTATATTTCTCCGGCACACAGGTGATGCCATGTAAGAAATTAGTAAGATTGTGAGGGAGGGGTTTGTTTGACTTTTTGTAGCACTATTGGATCTATAACTGGCTGAAATATTACGTCTCGAGACCCCAGTTCAGTTCCATGATTCTAAAAACCCCATGAAACATGCTCTGCCCTCATCAAACCAGCCTGCCCCCAAAAGAACTTCCTACTTCTTCACTGGTAAGAGCAGAGACACATGCCCCAAAGAAAATGCATCCCACAGATCTTCCATTGAAATATTTGTGGAAACACAACTCTTGCCATACCGCTCGCTGAATTGGTGTACTCATCACCCAGGGAAAGGAAAAGCAAAGAGATCCAAAGTATAAGCACCAACTGTTCACTCCTCCAAATTGTCGTCGTCCTTAAACACATCCTCTCAGAATAAACTGAGAAGAAAGGGTCTCTGCGTGTAACTTAATGAAGGGAAAACGGGGACCACCATTCTGGTGCTGACATGGGGGCACAGAAGGATCAATGACATTAAACAACAAAGGGTTTAAAGTTACCTTTAAGAAGTCCTAAAGAATTGTAGTGCAATATGAGCTTTCATGAGCCAATCCCTACTCTGTGAGATTAGCAAAGAGGATAAGTATACTCCAAGGACAAAGAGAAGTAGCTGAGCAGTTCTTTTAATACAAAGTGATGCCGGAAGGCCAAGCGATGGAAGAGAGAGCAGTCGGATTGTCACACGCAGATCCCTCACTTGCACAACATACATTCAGATGCTCAAAGATCCAGTTAGTATGGGTATAATGATGCCCAGCTAACAGTCCCTGGTACAGTGGTACCTCGGGTTAAGTACTTAATTTGTTCCGGAGGTCCGTTCTTAACCTGAAACTGTTCTTAACCTGAAGCACCACTTTAGCTAATGGGGCCTCTCGCTGTGCCGCCACCATACACTTTCTGTTCTCATCCTGAAGCAAAGTTCTTAACCCGAGGTACTATTTCTGGGTTGGCACAGTCTGTAACCGGAAGCGTATGTAACCCGAGGTACCACTGTAATGGGATATGCATCAGTGGTATGAAGAAACACAATGGCTGGCTTTGAACATTGCTTTCTCCAATCACTACATGCCTCTTCTCAAGTGGTGGTACTATAATGACGTCTTCAGCATTGAGACTCGTGAGACAGAGAGCTCTTGAGAAATCCAACCAGATCTTTTATCAGTAACAACATCCTATTAATCTAAATTTGAACCACTCCATGTAACGTGATTTCATTCATATATATATTGGTTAAACTAGGGCATATAAACTGCACCGTATCCCATAAAGCAACTGAAAACCACACATACCTGCAGCTACTATCCAGAGTGCATCCCTCACACAATTGCATACAGCTAAGATTATGGTGGGACATGGGTGGAACTGTGGTCTAAACTACAGAGCCTAGGGCTTGCCGATCGGAAGGTTGGTGGTTCAAATCCCCGTGACAGGTTGAGTTCCCATTGCTCGGTCCCAGCTCGTGCCAACCTAGCAGTTCGGAGTGCAAGTAGATAAATAGGTACCACTCCAGTGGGAAGGTAAATGGCATTTCCATGTGCTGCTCTGGTTTGCCAGAAGCGGCTTAGTCATGCTGGCCACATGACCCGGAAGCTGTCTGCGGACAAACAGCGGCTCTCTCGGCCAGTAAAGCGAGATGAGCGCCGCAACCCCAGAGTCATCCGCAACTGGACTTAACAGTCAGGGGTCCCTTTATCTTTACCTAAGATTATGGTATAGTCACATCTGCTCCCAATCTTTTGGGCAAAGACAAACAATTGCCCCAAACAGTTGCATCAGACATCCTTTTAAAAACTACAGTGTTTAGCAAAGTGCGGAAACCACTCTGTAAAGTCGGGTAGGTTCCCAATGAGTCACTTGCTACAGAACAGGCCCATCAGACACAGCAGTAGAACTTCTCTTGTTACCTTCAGCTCTCAGCTATAATCTCTCCAGTATCTCATCAACACAGATAATTATCCTCCCTACTCATTGGCCTTGGGCTGAAGACTTGCCCCTGCTTAGAAACAACCCAAAAACTTACGGAAGCCACTTACTAACAATCATTAGCCATGAAACAGAGATACAAACCCTGCAACAAACCCAACAGTCTCCATATGTACTGGAGCAAGTCTGTTTTGCAATCAAACAACATCAGCTCTGTTATCAAAGGTCCATTCATTGACATATCTTCTAAGGTGAACTAATGGTATCACCTGCCATAAATATAGGCCAAACAAGTCAGTTTCTGCTCAAGATAATAAACGGATGCTAATCAGACTCTGAAACCAATATGGAGGTGTGGGGGTGTCAGTCATCCCCCAGGGCATTCTGTAGCAGATCGGAAAGGTCGTCATACTCCAGATATACTCCATTCTGGGCAGCTCCCAACAGAATATTAAAAACACGATAAAACATCAAACATCAAAAACTTCCCTAAACAGGGTTGCCTTCAGATATCTTCTGAAAGTCAGATAGTTGTTTATTTCTTTTCTTTTTTTAATAATATTTATTAAAGTTTTGAAAGTTACAGAGAAAAAAAAGAAAAAGAATTAAACATAACAAAACCATACAATATAATACAAGGACAAAAATACTACATATACATAACAAAAATAAAACAAAAACAATTAAAAAAGACACACATCCAATACTTTCAATGTTATTAACTTTCTTTTACTTGTTTCAG
The DNA here is from genome assembly GCF_951804945.1 of Podarcis cretensis. Taxonomy (NCBI): domain Eukaryota; kingdom Metazoa; phylum Chordata; class Lepidosauria; order Squamata; family Lacertidae; genus Podarcis; species Podarcis cretensis. The sequence goes on from NC_137171.1 coordinate 8,246,199, forward strand.
CAACCTCCTCACACCTCCCTTTTTTTGTATTCCACTTCAATTAATTGTTTCAGCAAATCCTTTCCATCTTCCTCAATTTTCTGTCCTATCATTTAACTTAACAAATTCTAACATTATTTTTTCCTTTAATCCATTTACAATCTATTGTACTTAATGATAGTTGTTTATTTCTTTGACATCTGATGGGAGGGTGTTCCACAGGGTGGGCGCCACTACTGAGAAGGCCCTCTGCCTAAATAAATTGTAATAGAGATTAGAACTCTTTAAGTGTGCATTTACACATTAAATCGTGCCATCCCTGATCTTCACCTGGGGTCACTGATCCAGAGTGCTGTGATCGGGTCTTTTGTTCATTTGACTGGATCTTGAATTAACTTCGTGCACTGTTCCTTTGTGATCTGCACAGTTGTGTGACATACCCAACTGCTGCCTCTTGCTTTGCTCGACTTTTTGGCTTCACTTAGTAAACCACTTCCCCACTCCCTTCTGTATTTAGGGAATATGCCTACCCACTCGGGCGCTTGCACATCTGGTGACGTGAGCTGTGACCTACTTGCAACACAATAGATCTGTTAGCTTTTAACAAGCCTTGACACTGCTAATGGTGGTAGCAGTTCTCTCAGTCATGGCTACACTTCTGGAATTTTGGTTTAATTTATCTAAGGAAGGGCTCCTGGGAATGGGTTCGCTGGTGAGCTGGCCTCCTGAAATAATGAAGTGTGGGGAAAGGAGCTACCATGGGGTAGGGAAACTGGGTGCATCCAGATGTTTTGACTGCTAGCAAGGTTCCCCACCCACAAGCCAACAACTTTCCTAACAAATGGCTGCAGCTCTTTAGAGTTTGGACTCCCACTTGGAAAACCTTGGGAGATCTGATCGTACCTGATTTCAACTACGTTTTCATTTCTCCTAGAGAGCATTCCTAACTGACACCTCCTTTTCTTCCTTCTCTAGTATCACCTGGGACTCACTGGTCATCCAGAACTCTTCCTCCTCAACAACATTGATGCCGACCAAGCCTCAATTAAATGAATCCCCTCCGAACTAGTAAGGGTATGACTTTAAAGACGAAGAACATAAAGCCCTCCTATGCTGCCCTAAACCAACTTTGATTGGTTCTGATATGTTACTGCAAACATCCAATAATTTGCAACTTCGAGAGAGAGGAGCACAAGGGGAAAGGAATTACTGTATGCTATTAAGGATCGTCTGGTACACTGGAAAATAGACTTCTTTAGAAGCTGTGCCTAAGGTCACCTAGAAAAGTTACAAAAGGACTGACAGCTTGGGTTAAATCATTGTGAAGCTGAGATTGTATGTAATAGTGATGGACAGGCACATATCTTGAAATGTGGGTCGCCACCAAACATCTTCAAAATACTGGAGGTGTGGGTACTAAAATTTGAAAAGCAATTAGCGGGAGGTGGGTGCTGAACTCTTCATTCAACCGCTGGCCTCCCTCTCTACCCAGCTACCTCTCCCTGTGCCCCCAGCGTTTTACTCCTAGTTGGATCTCATTTCTGGCCTCAAATTGGGAGAAACGTGCCAGGGGCAAACTTGTTTATTTGGAGGCAGGGTCTAGCAATAGCAGACGGAGAGTTCCATACCCCTGTCTTGTCTGTCATTTTCACTTTTGAAAGCCCTTCACTTGCTTTACAGGTATTTGACAGTGACCCATACTTGAAACATAATAACTACAGTAAAGGTACTGGTGATTTGATTTCCGTTTGATGCAGATCATTGTCTTTCCTGTCTAAGGGAGAAATGATCACACACCCCTCAATTTCTGGAAAACTGACAAGCGTCTTTTCTGAAAGTTGAGAAATATTCTTCTTGGCATTTTATCCTCAATACTATCCTGTTATCAAGGAGTCCAAATGTAACCCAGCAGGTTCACTATTCCAAATGGAGAATTTGGGTTTTTGTTTGACACAGAGTGCACCCAGCCTGGCTATCCCAATGGTCCTTCTTGCTGTCGGATTAGGAAACTAACATAATTGAATTTTCCTCGTGGCTGAAGAAACTTGTTCTACGTGCAGAGCTGTGATTGCAAGACTAAGTCCATGAGATTCAAGTATAACAGCTTTTCTTTTTTCGAGAAGCAAAAGAACTCTAGCCTGCAACTCCTGCTTCTTCTGCTGACTCTATTAATATTTTTATATATTTTTTACAGCACCATCATCGTACAGGGTGCCATAAAGCGTAACAAGAGCCCCTTTCTTTCCTTTTGACTACTCAATTTGGTACAGAGTTGTTAAAATGACATGACTGGCAAAATCTCACATCAGCTGACTCCTTTAACTCACACTGCACATACTTTGTGCTTAATGTGTCACGTCTGATTTATTAGGTAAAACTTGAAATAACAGTTTCATAAAGAGTTGCAGCTTGCGTCATTTACTCTGCTGCTGGTAAATGTGTGTTTTTAATTTACAGCAAGTTAAGGGTCCTTTTTTCCTGTATTAGTGTGACATTTTACCCGGTTAATTTAATAACACATTCAATCGCAGCTTACATTGTACAGTAGTGCCTCGCAAGACGAAATTAATCCGTTCCGTGAGGCGCTTCGTATAGCAGTTTTTTCATCTTGCGAAGCAAGCCCATTGACAGCTTAGCGGACTGGCGGTTTAGCGGCTTTTAGCGGATCAGCTGATAAGCGGCTTAGGGCTTAGGAAAAGGGGGGGGGGGAGGGAAAAAAACCCCGCAGGAACTCGCAAGACATTTTCGTCTTGCGAAGCAAGCCCATAGGGAAATTCGTTTTGCGAAGCGCCTCCAAAACGGAAAACCCTTTCGTCTAGCAGGTTTTCTGTCTTGCGAGGCATTCATCTTGTGGGGCACCACTGTAATCCAAAGCCAATATAGAAGTGATGCAAATTTAGTTTAGGCCTTGCGGTGCTCTGTCAAGGTTTCAGCCAATCCTCGATATTTGAGTAGAGTTGTTCATTGTATGAACAGAAGATGGTACCTGTTGCTTAAGTTTTATCCCTGAAACTTTCCCCAAGTTTCTAGCCCTCGTGCTCACAGAAACAGACACATATGGCCGTGTACATGCAGTATCTGCAGAAAATGCCAGTATTTAATCAAGTTTGCAGCTGTTCTAGTTTGCAAAGTTGGCCACATATATTAGAGTTGTCTGAATGTTCTCTGTGATGCGAGACAACTTGGTACTGCCATTGCACCTGAAACAGTACAGACACCCACATAGTAATAGCTCCTTTGCTCTACAAATTGCATTTCTTCATTGGATAAGGAGAGTCACCCATTCTGTAACTTATTGCGGACAGCCTAAGGCTTGAGTTCTGTGCATAATCAACTTGCTAGTAAGCCACATTCAACTCAGTGGGGCTTGATTCTGAGTAAGCATGCATAGAATCAGGTGTTGCTTTGCTTCCTACCTTAAATTGGATGATTTGTGTGCATCAAAAACATGCCACATTCACACGCACAAACTTGGGCACAAGAAGTGTGTCCCACTGAACTTGGCCAAAATAGATATGTTTGAACCAAACATGTTGAGAAGGCTTCCAGGGCAGCCGCTCTGTTCTAAAAATGTCACATGTATCTTCCACTCAGGATGCACTAAATACCTGCAGTTGTGTTACAAGACATGGCTGGTTTCTGCTGAATGGTATATATGCAATCTGTGCTCTGTTACAAAACCCATTCAGGTTTCAAGACAAGCCCTGCTGGCTCAGGTCAAAGGACCATCTAGTTCATCACCCTATTCTCAGCCAGGTGCCTATGGGAAGCCACAAGTAGGACTTGAGTACAACAGTACTCTCACTACTTGTGATTCCTAAGCAAGAGGAATTCAGAAGTATATTTGGTATTCTTGTTTTATATTTGGCACTAATTTATATTAAATGTACTGATCATTATTTGTTTCAACAGAGGTCCAGGTTTTCAAATAAATATGTCAACTCTACACTACCTTTCTGGTTTCTAATCTTGTTATCTGATTTCATCAGCCTTTCTTTGTCTTCTGACTTAGAACGCAAGGAGACACTGCGGCAGGAATAACTACAGCGGGGGGAAGTAGAAGTAAAATAATTCTGTTGAGGCTGCTTAAGGAATTTTGCTACTTTGGAAGGGAAAAAAATGAGCAAGGCCTAATTTATACGAAATGCTATCGTAGGCAATATGGAAAAACCACTGAGCCCAAATAGGTGACCATTTTATCACACTTCCTGCTACACATTTTGCCACACCTTATCACCTGATGAGCAGTAGAATCCCTCTTATCACTTGGCAAGATGATTCAGATGATCATACCTCTCCGAGTGAAAGAACTCATTCCAGTGTAATTGGGTTGGTCTGAATGAGCCCAGCTTGCATTTAACTGCACTGAGGTTGTTTGGGTTTGCCATTGCATGTGCATTTGACAAGAAGCTATGGATGATCCCCGCTACCTGAAATGTGTATGTGTGTGATAACGTTTGCCAACAAATATTTGCCTCATTTATGCTTCACGTTTTCATGTGTATGTCCTAAAAATGTGTGGCAGGCTTTATTCTGGTGTTGTTGTTTTTGTGGGTGCACTGACATGGATGTTGGAAGGCCTCTCAACTCAATGGTAAAGCCGCATGCATGGTGTACGTGAAATCGCAAGCTCAGTTCCAGACATTATCAAAAAGAACTCAGGTAGGAGGGAGCCCACTGGCCGATGCCTTAGAGAGCAGCTGCCAGAGTAGATGCTGGGAAGGCAAACCAGCGGTCTGACTCTGTATCACGCAGCTTCCTATGCCCAGACATTAGCCACGTTAAGACTCCCCTAGGGGGCTTAGCTGCTGGTGTTTCTAAAAACTGGACACAACTCTGAAACTTGAGAGCGAATGTTCAACTCAAACCAGGAAAAAGCTGCAAAATTGACGCAGATCTGGATGCCCAATGCAGACCTTGCCTTCAGCATATAGAAGCTGCTTTAATAAATGGGGAGGGTGGCAGTGGGAATCCTGGCGGCATACTTGGAATACATTCTAAAAACACTTATACATACAAGTTTTTATAAAATAATACTGAGTCAAATGCTTTGCTCTTCCTCTTTGCTTTGATGATGATGATCATTTGTTCGGTCCACTGGTGCCCGAACGTTTCATGTAATCTGTATACATGGAATATAAAACTCCTAACAAAAGAAAGCAGATATATTAGTTAGCAATGGCTGCTTTAATATCATCCAGCAACTGCTGTATTGAACAGAAATAAGGTCACATTTGCTGTCTGAGCACAGGTAAATGGATCTGTTGCCTGGTGATGACTCAAGAACAAAAGCTTAGGGCTTTGAATCAAAAACTACAGGGCTGCCTGTTTACTCACTACAGCCTGCTGGGGAACGTTTTCGGCCCCATGAGCCAGATCTTTACTCACCCCATCGGCCAATGTTGACAGGCAAGTGGGCCGACCCATCTGTCAATCATCTGACACCATGATGGCAATTAGGTGATTAATAGATGGGTGGCTGTGCCCAACAGGAGCGAGGGGGAAGAGTTCTGCTTTCCTAGCACATTCCCTGCAGGAAACACTAGAAAAGCAGCACCCAGCAGGATTGAACCTCACCTACCAGCTGATTGACAGGTGGGTGTGGTGGGGAACCTCTGACTCTTTGCTTGGTGTGGGGTTTTTTTGGGGGGGGAGGAGAGAGAGATGGCCTCAGAAGCTAAACTGGACAGCGGGGAGATTACTTAACAAAACGGCACTGATCACAACAACATGTTCTCTTACCTACTGTTATTGCACCTACAACAAAGCTTTGGGCTGCAACTCTCATGTGGATGAGGTGGACTGACATTTTTTGGCTTCCTCTGTGCTTCAGCTTGTAAAGCCCATAGCCTACTACAGCAAAGCAGCCTGCCAGACCTGGATATTAAAGAGAGGGGTGTAGTTCAGCACTGAGCACCAACATTGCCTTGCTGGATCAGGTTAAGGCTCCATGTAATTCAACATTCTCTTCCTAACAGAGACCAGCCAGGTGCCTTTGGGGAGGATACAAGCAGGACATGAAGCCAACAGCCCCGCCCATTGTCTCAACAATTCCTATTCATGCAGGAATCTCTCCCTTAAAGGCATCTAAAGCAGTGGTTGTCACCATATTGGGTTTTAATACTTTTTTTAAAAAAAAATGATGATGATGCAATGGACCGTCTCAAGGAGCCAAAAGAGGAGGTATACCCTTCCTACTTAGTCAGTTGAAATCACACACGCATAGTCATTTTGCATGGCCCGTTTGCTTTCCTGGGTTCCTCCCTGATGAACTGTTAGAGTGCTCAACCCAGACTGTGGGCTGCAGAGTTCATGTCCCTGTAAGTTAAGTGAGTTAGTCACTAATTCTCATCCTACCCGGCTTGAAAGGTGAATATGAAGCCCCTCAGCTCCTTGGACCAAGAATTGGGTGCAGATGTGGTAAACCAACCATGTTGTGTACACATTTTAAAAATAGACCCCCTTGTGAATCAAAATGTTGTTTAAAGCAATGATTAGTAAATGACAGCTCATTTTGTTCCAACAGGATGTTTCATTTTCTGGGGTGAAGGCTAGGATTTCGATTCCCAGGTCCATTCACTGTAACCATAACAACTCTCCCTGAATCCAAAATAATAATAAAAAATATTGCTCTGAAGTGACATCCAGATGTGTTAAGCTTTATCTCCTGAACAGTTTGGTTTTGGGAGATTTGTCAGGTGATGTACTTTTTCTTTTTGTTTCTTAGTGTTTGATGCGTAAATTCAATATAATGACATTTCTTTTTTTATCTTTTAACTGCAAACCTGGTCTGTGGGAGGCAAGCACTGTCCTTGCAGCCAGCTTAATTGGCAACAGTGCATACAAATTAGCCTGTGTTCGTGGGCATTGCATGTACAAATCACTTTAAATTCTGGAAAGGCACCTGATCTGATGCAGTTCAACTGGAGCTGATAAATGGGAAGGAAGACTAATCAAGGTTGATGGGTGAAACTGTGACAGTTTGCAAGGCTTATGCTTCCCTCTCTCAATGTGGGCACATTTTTTAAAGGAAATCCTACTAGCAAAAAAAGAAATGTCATTCACTTGTCTGTTTAAAATACAGACTTTTTAAAAAGGATGGTATTAAGTCTATGGCACGGAATATGGAGCCACAATGTGTTTCCTGCCTGTTTCTTATACCAGGAGCATCCAACTTCTATATTCTTGAAGACCACTCATTTCTCTAGTTTCCAATCTGAGGTGTGCCACCTTATGGATGGTCACCAAGGCAGCAGAGAGCTATATAGATGTGACTTTGAGCACACACTGCCTCACACACAAGCCTGGACATTCCTATGCCATTCTACTTGCACCACTCTGTTCTTGAACATGAACTCTTCTTCTGCTCCAGCAAAGCAGACTAATCTGTACATAAGATACAGCAAAACTGGAAGAAAACCATTTATATACACACACAGAGAGAGGGAGGTATCCCACATTTCCACCAAACTGCAAAAATTGCCAATTTAAAGCAGTACAGTGGTACCTCGGGTTAAGTACTTAATTCGTTCTGGAGGTCCGTACTTAACCTGAAACTGTTCTTAACCTGAAGCACCATTTTAGCTAATGGGGCCTCCCACTGCTGCTGCACCGCCGGAGCACGATTTCTGTTCTCATCCTGAAGCAAAGTTCTTAACCCGAGGTAATATTTCTGGGTTAGCGGAGTCTGTAACCTGAAGCGTATGTAACCTGAGGTACCACTGTAATATAATACAAAATAATGCAGCAAAACAGCAAGAGTTAGCAACTCAACAGATAAAGGAACCAGATATAGCAGATGAAATTTAGTCGCTGACTGGAGTGACTATCTCCATATCCCTCTTAGCTATATCATTATTGGCACAACAGCATTTGAAGCCATAACCCAGAGACTGACCACCACCACCAATTTATCGAGTTCTCAGAGATATAAAAGGTAAAGGGACTCCTGACTGTTAAGTCCAGTCGTGGATGACTCTGGGGTTGCGGCGCTCATCTCGCTTTACTGGCCGAGGGAGCCGGCGTTTGTCCACAGACAGTTTTTCCAAGTCATGTGGCCAGCATGACTAAGCCGCTTCTGGCGAACCAGAGCAGCATACGGAAACGCCGTTTACCTTCCCGCCGGAGTGGTTATATCCCGCCGGAGTGGTTATATCCCTAAAGAGCTGCAGATGGCATACATTAGGGTGTATATACCCTTACAACGGGACGCGGATGGCACTGTGGGTTAAACCACAGAGCCTAGGACTTGCCGATCAGAAGGTTGGCGGTTCGAATCCCCACGACGGGGTGAGCTCCCGTTGCTCAGTCCCTGCTCCTGCCAACCTAGCAGTTCAAAAGCACGTCAAAGTGCAAGTAGATAAATAGGTACCGCTCCGGCGGGAAGGTAAACGGCGTTTCCATGCGCTGCTCTGGTTTGCCAGAAGCGGCTTAGTCATGCTGGCCACATACCCGGAAGCTGTACACCGGCTCTCTTGGCCAATAAAGCGAGATGTGCGCCGCAACCCCAGAGTTGGTCACGACTGGACCTAATGGTTAGGGGTCCCTTTACCTTTACTTTATCCTCACAACAAGGCTGCAAGGTAAATTAGGCTGAGATTGTGTGTGACTGATCACCCAGGGAGACAGACTGCTGAGTGGTGATTCAAACTCTTGACAAGTCTCCGCAGCAAGTCCAAACACTCTACCCACTGTACCACATGGACTCGAAAGTCGTGAAGGGTTCAACTCACCTATGGGAACAAAGGGGGCATCTCTGGATTTCCTAGCTAGTTTTGATGCTTGGCTGTCATCTTCAGCTGGCGACCAGGACTCATCAGGAGACATTTCTCACGTCTGAAAACAAAAATAGGGAAAGCATTACTGATTAGAGATGTTCTGGTTATGGCAGATGAAAGGAAGCATAGTGAAGGACTGGCTGTGGTGCATTTTATTTCAAATAAAACTTTTTTTATACTCTAGTATTTCATTCCATAGGCCAACCAAGCTCTGAGTTGCCCACAATAACCAGCTTCTCTCCATGCTCCCTGTCCTGTGCTGGCTCCCTGGTGCTATTTTACTGTATTACCGTTCTTAGACAATGAACCTATATGTGAGTGGTGTGTTTTTGAGTTACCATGCAGGATGAGGCCTTATGCGGTCATATGGCTCATTCATTCATGCTATCTGTTGAGGATTGGTTCTTAATGATTCAGAGACCTGGCTTATATAGTCAAGCCCATCAATATCTAAACTAAACTAAAGAGGTTCAACAACAAAATGATTTATTCATGCAGAAATTGAGCTTGTACATCCAGTACTGGAATGATAAGGTACAGGATGAAAGTTAGCCACGTGTTCTTTTAGTAATAATCTGATAATAAACCCTTTTATTATTTCCCCCCTTCCCCTCTTTTCTTCTGTGCCTCTCTTACAGTTTCTTATATGGGTGAACTAAATAACCTGTCAGTTACTTCTTTATGTAGGTCTTATTGGATGTATGTTGCTGCAGTATAACTCTGCAACCTGTACAACACTGATGGTTAAATATTGGTACCATTTTGTGGAACATTTGAAGTGTTGTGGGGGGAAAATTCTCATCAACAGCAGTATATGTTTTAAAGAGAAAGGGGAAAAAGGGAAAAAAGGAAAGGAAAAGGGAGGGGGGAAAATTCTTTCTGCAATATGGGTGTAAATTCTTTGTAATTTTTTGTGTATATGTGTGTACTTTAACCTAATAAATATTATTAAAAAACAAAACAAAAAAGCAGTATATGTTTTTTCCATCAGCAGCCATTTTTCTTATCTCCAAACTGGCTCTTATTTTTCTTTAAAATGAAAGCCAGTTGATCTATAGCACAATGCATAATATTTTAGCAGTGTCATAAACAGTGACTGTAGTTTAGCTGTTCTTTTTATTACATGTTTATGTTATGCTTCCCCCAAGGAGCTCAGGGTAGCTCCCCCACCTACATTATTCTCAAAATCATCCTATGAAGTAGATCAGGCTAAGAGAGAGTTCCTGGACAATGGTCACCCAATTAGCCTTATCACTCAGCAGGGATTTGAATCTGCTCTTAGTCTCTGAACACAACACTCCTCTGACTTTCTTAATCCACTAGCTAATAGTTTCATATACATGGTATAGTGTTATATGCAACACTCTGCATAACCATACAAAGGTATAGAATACATTTTTCATTTCAAGTAGACGCTTAATCTCAGTGTAAAGGCTACCCAACATAATTGATCTACAAATAGCAGCTTTGCTAATTTATCAACCCTTACTATTATCCTTGGTTCTCAAGAGTGAATTCATATAACTTTAGTTCTTTGCCAGCTTCTATACCTTTTCTGCAAGGTTCAAGAGCAACTGAATATCAGAAACCTTTTCCTGCCTACTAAAACCCCACAATCTTTTAGCTTCCATAATCTAAACAGAGCACACAGAGTTCCTTAAAAATTTGTTTCGTTTTTCCAAATTAAATCCTATCCTATTGCCCTTCTCTGAAGTTGTTTGCAGTCTTTTGGTCTCATCCAAAAGCTGGAAAGAGTATATATAAAATGTATTTCATACCTACATGAAGATAAAATACTTCAGTAGTGAAGCCTTCATCCATATCATTTTAAAAATGAATCCATTGTTCAAATAGGATCCAGTTAAACTGGGTGCTCTATGAGGACCTCCCATATTTTTAACTAATGCCAATAGTTTTACCTGAGATACAGCCATCTATCTTGATTTTTGTTAGAAATACAGAAAATAAGCAAGAATTCAAGTTGTTGAGTTACCTTTGCTGCTGATGCATTAACTGTCCATCTACTCTGTGATCTCAAAAAGAGAGAAATAGGATCTTTCTATGGCAGGCTGAGGCTGCTGTCGGTAATGAGAGACAAATACAATTATAGATCGTTTGAAGGCAACATCTGGTAAAACTCTGTTCTAGTACGTTTCTTCTCCCAGGTTCTGTAAGCTTTGTTAGTTTCATAATTGTTCCTGGAAGCAGGTACAAGGGCAGAAAATATCTACTGTCGTTGGTTTAATGAGCAGAAGTTCTCTTTATGCATGAAGTAGGCCATAACATTTCATCAAATCATTTTTGGGTATAATTCTACTATGGGGGAAAACATCAGAAGTTTCTCAGATTTCCAAGAGCCTGCATTATATTGGAACTATTTCCAAGTGAAGCAACATGGAAGCTTTTAAAGACTAGCCTTTTTATTATTCCCCAAGCAAATAGTTCTTTGCTAAATCAATGATATTTGTAATTTAAAAACAACTGTCGAAACACCTGGAATTGGGGTAGTGATGTGTTTTATCAACTTTTACTGCATACTACGAAAATTACCAATTTCCCCTAATTTCACATGCTTAACAGTCTGCCTGTAAAGATTACAATTAGAAAATGCCACCTTCTTTCTTACTTTGTTGACTGTACAGCATGCTGTCACTTTTATAGATCCGACAATCAGATCAGCAAATAAGATCCAGTGTATGTGAGCGCTTTACAGTTACTGTCTTCTGTATTGTAAAACCAGCATATCTAGTTAATATTCACATAGGACAAGCTTGTGATTATTGAGGAACAGACATTCTGAATCAGTAGAGTACTTTGGGTAAATGATTATGCAAACATAACAATATTAATCTCAGAACATCCACTTGCTCAAATATCACTTTTATTCCTTTTGAGTGAACATGCATAGGATCTGCCTGTCTCAGCTGAGAGAGAAAGCCTGTGTTTACACTCCATTTCTGCCTGGTGTAGGTGTCCACAGTGGCGTAGCGTGGGGGTTGCAGGGGGGGCCGGCCGCACCGGGCGCAACATCTGGGGGTTAGGGTTAGGGGGCGCAAATCCACGGGTTAGGGGGCGCAAATCCACGGGTTAGGGGGCGCAAATCCACGGGTTAGGGGGCGCAAATTACTTGCCTTGCCCCGGGTGCTGACAACCCACGCTACGCCACTGGATGTACACACAGTACAGTGGTACCTCGGGTTAAGAACGTAATTCGTTTGGGAGGTCTGTTCTTAACCTGAAACTGTTCTTAACCTGAAGCACCACTTTAGCACCACTCCTGCTGCCACTGCACAATTTCTGTTCTCATCCTGAAGCAAAGTTCCTAACCTGAGGTAATATTTCTGGACCTGAAGCGTCCGTAACCTGAGGTACCACTGTAATTAGAATGAAGAACAAGTTCCACCAATTCTTTGTTTTATCAATATGTCAAATATAAATACAGTAGCTCCCATTTTTGACACCTACAAGTAATTTCTTCTTTAGTTTATATATGAACAAATGAGTAGTGTATTCTTGAATCCACATCTCAGCATCTCCATACAGCAACTTCTGCCTACCAGAAAACCTGACGCCCTGTGGCATGGGCGGCAAGTACAACCAGAGCATCACCCCCTTGCATAATGATGTAGTATAGAACAGACCTCCTGTAGAAGACAGTATTTTGGCAGGTGCTGAAATTTCCTGAGTCCAACTGTTAAAAGACACTGAATCCTGCCCACAACTGCAACTGGATTGCACCAGCATTTGAGAGATACAAGACGGCTCTCTGGCTTTCAGGAATCAAGTGTGTTACATTCATTTTACAACAGTTTCCGTATGGTTAGTATCAGGCAAAAACATTCCTCTTCTCCCAGGTCTTTGGCTAATTAAACTACCGTATTTTTTGCTCTATAAGACTCACTTTTCCCCTCCTAAAAAGGAAGGGGAAATGTGTGTGCGTCTTATGGAGCGAATGCAGGCCGCGCAGCTATCCCAGAAGCCAGAACAGCAAGAGGGATCGCTGCTTTCGCTGCGCAGCGATCCCTCTTGCTGTTCTGGCTCCTGAGATTCAGAATATTTTTTTTTCTTGTTTTCCTCCTCCGAAAACTAGGTGCATCTTGTGGTCTGGTGCGTCTTATAGAGCGAAAAATACGGTACCTATGGCCTTTTGAACAGGAAGGGTGCTGTTTTTGTTGGTTACTATGTTACGTATTTTTGTGTTTTTATATTGTAAACCGCCCTGTGATCTTTGGATGAAGGGCAGTTAGAAATATAATAATAATAATAATAATGGCAGAGTACATACTTTGCATGCAAAAAGGCCCTCCTTCAGCCCTCATCATCTCCTGTCTGAACCACACACCCCCATTCAGCACAGAAAATACTGAACTAGGACTCATGGTCTGACTTTATATAAAGCAGATTTCTAAGCCCTACGAGGGCATACTGCCCAACATACTATCTCGTGTTTTTATTTTATTAGTTATTATAAAATGGAAGATTGCTTGATTGCACTTAAAGAAAACCAGGTCATGTAATCTGGTAGTTCTATCCACATAATCTCCATACATTGGAGGAGGCGACGGGGGGGGGGTCTCTGTGCATGTTCAGAGACGCCCTATTATCAAATCAATTGCCTCAGAACCCTGACGGTGTAAACGATTTCTGGGGCTAAATGCTTAAAAGAGCGATTTTTTCCAACTTAAAAGCATCAAGTGAGCTAATGATGGTATTGCAACGGGAATTGGATATTTCAATTGGTATTGCAATTGGAATTGGCATATTTGAGTCGTAGCTGGGAAGTCCTAGATAGAAGTTGCCCTCAGCAATGGCGTGTTTCTGTTGCTTGTTTTCTTAAACGTTCTTTAATGACGCTAATATTTATTTATTTTTAGAACTGTTACCACACGTCATTATTATATCATTATTTCCTAGCAACCTGGCGAAATAATAATAAAAAATAATGATAATCTGAGTTCGTCCTCCTTCCTTCGTCCTCCTCCTCCTCCCCTCACAACCTCCCTCCTCAGAAAGCAGAAAACAAATCCCGCCCAATTCTCCGCCTGGGTCTGCGCGTGCGTGTGAGGGAGAGCGCGAGAGTACGAGGGCCTGGCACACCCCTCGGTTTCCCATCATCCTCTGCAGCTTAGCCCGACCTGCCGAGAGGAGAAACCAAGTTGCGCGGCGACGGGGCAGAGTGCAGGGCCGCGATGGAGTCGCGGGCGTTACGAACTCGCTCCCTCTCTCTCCCGCACCCCTCCCCCCGCCCGTGACGTCACGACCAAGCCACCAATCGGGAAAGGGGGTTTGCTGCGTGGGTGGCTTCGAGCGGCGGTTAACGGCGGGAGCGGAAAGGCCCGGATGTTCTTGTGTGAGGGCTCAAGCCCCGCCTACCGCCCGTCAAAGGCGGGAAAGGCGTCCGTCTGAAACGTGAATCGCTGAGGTGATCTCGGTTGGGGTTTTGCTGCCTGGAGTGGCGGCTGCGACTTGGCATGCTAGAACGAGGTATATAAGTATTTTTGTAAACAAAGAACAACGTCAAAGCATCTGGGGGGGGGGATGGGAACCCTGTTAGGCTCCTGGAGGCAAAAGTTTCTGCATTCCTCATTTTTCTGACAGGCAGAAGTTCAGCAGGTGGAGAGGATGTGAGTCCTTGTTGGATTTCTCTCCGACGTGTGTACAGCAGCCAGGGAGGATAATTTAGATCAGGGGAATTGGCTGGAGAGGTTTAAAACCTTCCCATAATGCCGCAACTCCAACCAAATTTGGGCCATGCTGCTGCCACACAGAAGCTTTTCAGCCCTGAGTGCTCACTGGAAGGACAGATTGTGAAGCTGAGGCTCCAGTACTTTGGCCACCTCATGAGAAGAGAGGACTCCCTGGAGAAGACCCTGATGTTGGGAAAGATGGAGGGCACAAGGAGAAGGGGACAACAGAGGACGAGATGGTTGGATAGTGTTTTCGAGGTTACCAGCATGAGTCTGACCAAGCTGCGGGGGGCAGTGGAGGACAGGAGTGCCTGGCGTTCTCTGGTCCATGGGGTCACGAAGAGTCGGACACAACTAAACGACTAAACAACAACAACAACAACAACAACAAATAATAATAATAATAATAATAATAATAATAATAATAATAATTTATTATTTATACCCCACCCATCTGGCTGGGTCCCCCCAGCCACTCTGGGCGGCCTCCAACAAAACACTAAAATACAGTGGTGCCTCGCAAGACGAAATTAATCCGTTCTGTGAGGCTCTTCGTATAGCGGTTTTTTCGTCTTGCGAAGCAAGCCCATTGACAGCTTAGCGGATTAGCGCTATTAGCGGTTTAGCGGCTTTTAGCGATCAGCTGATAAGCGGCTTATCAGCAGATCAGCTGATAAGCGGCTTAGGAAAAGGGGGGGGGAAAGGGAAAAAACCCCGCAGGAACTAGCAAGGCATTTTCGTCTTGCGAAGCAAGCCCATAGGGAAATTCGTTTTGCGAAGCGCCTCCAAAACGGAAAACCCTTTCGTCTAGCGGGTTTTCCGTCTTGCGAGGCATTCGTCTTGCGGGGCACCACTGTACAATAACCTATTAAACATTAAAAGCTTCCCTAAACAGGGCTGCCTTTAGATGTCTTCTAAAGTTTGGTAGTTGTTTTTCTCTTGGACATCTGATAGGAGGGCGTTCCACAGGGCGGGTGCCACTACCGAGAAGGCCCTCTGCCTGGTTCCCTGTGACTTGGCTTCTCACAGCGAGGGAACCGCCAGAAGGCACTCGGCTCTGGACCTCAGTGTCCGGGCAGAACAATTAAATTAAATTAAATTAAATTAAATTAAATTAAATTAAAACATTGAGTGATCTTGTGGTGGCTCCTGTGGTCTGGCTCTTAGGGGTCACCAGCCTTTGGGGGCCAATGGCCATCTTTGCAAACTAGAGAAACAGACACTCAGACCACAAACAGTTCAAATTTATTGGCTACAACAGAATATTTTTAAAGCCTAATTTCCGATGAAAGGCACCCCGTAGTCACCAGGAAAGCCTTTGTGAGCACATTGGGGGCACACTGACGCTCCCAAATGAAAGGCATGGTCACAGAGCTTATTGCAGCTTACTACCAGGGGACGCTGGTGGCACTGTGGGTTAAACCACAGAGCCTAGGACTTGCCGATCAGAAGGTTGGCGGTTCGAATCCCCGCGATGGGGTGAGCTCCCACTGCTTGGTCCCTGCTCCTGCCAACCTAGCAGTTCGAAAGCACGTCAAAGTGCAAGTAGATAAATATGTGGGAAGGTAAATGGTGTTTCTGTGCGCTGCTCTGGTTCCCCAGAAATGGCTTGGTCATGCTGGCCACATGACCCGGAAGCTGTATGCCAGCTCCCTCAGCCAATAAAGCGAAATGAGCGCCGCAACCCCAGAGTCATCCGCAACTGGACCTGATGGTCCGGGGTCCCTTTACCTTTACATTACCTCGTGCCTAGCAGCAACACATCTCCTTTTCAGATGCCGCTTTAGAAATGTGAGACTCTGAATAATATAACAAGCAGCCAGAATAATACCACAAGCAGCTGGTATTTCCAGCTATGCCTGCCTGGTGGTACCACTTGTTCCCTGTTCTTCTCTTGAAATGTACAGTGGTGCCTCGCAAGATGAAAAGAATCCGTTCCGCGAGTCTCTTCGTCTAGCGGTTTTTTCGTCTTGCGAAGCAAGCCCATTGGCGGCTTAGCGGCTTAGCGCTATTAGCGGTTTAGCGGCTTTTAGCGGCTTAGAAAAAGGGGGGGGGGGAAGGAAAAAAACCCCGCAGGAACTCGCAAGACATTTTCGTCTTGCAAAGCAAGCCCATAGGAAATTTGTTTTGCGAAGCACCTCCAAAACGGAAAACTCTTTCGTCTAGCGAGTTTTCTGTCTTGCGAGGCATTCGTCTTGCGGGGCACCACTGTATCTCCAATATAATCTGTTACAGTAGCTCCTCCTCTTGGTTTACAACTACATTTATTAGCCATTCCAGCAGAAGCTGCCACAGCAGAGAGTAAAAAGGAATATGACTATCCTTCACTGGGTGTTTCTAAGCAGAGGTTGGATGGCCATCTGTCATGGATGTTTTAGTTGAGTTTCCTGCATTGTAAGGGTTTGGACTAGATGAACCTCGGGGTCTTCCAATTCTATGATTCTATGGTGAATCTACAGAGACCACCAGCAGTCACATCCAATGCTCATCACTGTATTCAATAAACAGTGTGACACAAATTAAAATTATGTTTTAATGTGCTTCTTTTTTATATTTGCTTTGTTTATCTTACGTTGTGAAGCTGCTCTTAGTGGGCTATGACTACAAGGGAGGGTTGGTTATTGGATGGAGATAATTTTATAACAATGTGCACTTTCATCCAGCAGATGTCACTATCCTCTCAGAAGTGACATTATTGATCATCAGAAGTATTATTTATACAAATACACTTATCTGTTAGATACTTTATGTAATTCTTTTTGTGGCCTAATTAACTATACAGGACAATAAAAAGATGATAGTTTTTCATCTTCAAGTTGCTGCTGAAAGAAATAGGACGCAGATTTGCTATCATGACTGGTACCACAATCCAGTAATGTGAGGCAAATGCTTGGACTGTGAAACCATACCCAACCTGATTTCTAATCTGCCCTCCTTGTTCTTCAATTTCCTTGGAAAACAGCAGGGGAACATACCTCAATTATGACTTGCAGAAGTGAGCGACTGGTGTGCTCTTGGTGGGGAAAGAGCTGTTCCCCTGCTCAAGGAGAGAGAGTGCATTTGAGATCTTCTGATCTGGTGCTGGCATTCTTTACTGAGGGAGTACATCCCACTGAAATCATGCTTAGGATCATGCAGGAAGTCAACAACAAACCACGACCCACAGTTTGGATGTAATGCTAAGCTTTCTCCTTCCTCGTTTGTTTACTTCCCCCACTGGGGAAGAAGCAAAATGGCCACTCATGCACATTACAGTTTATTAAACCATGGTTCTTGCCTTACTGTTACAAGCAAACATGGCCATAGAGTGACACCATCACCACAGCTATGTGGGAAATCATGTTAATACCAAAGCCTGATTGTCTAGAAGCTCTGATCATCTGAATTCTCTACTTTAAAAGAAAGAGAGATAAATTGTGTGAGCAGAGGAACTGGGCATTTGTGTGGATGCCCTTGACCCACATGAAGTTGTGCAATGGGACTGTTCCACACCAGGTCCACTGGTCAAAATCATTGGAACTGAAAACATAATAGGTTCCAAATGGTGACCCTTTGTGCTCTTATTTCTCTTGGAACATTAACAATTAATTTGCTAAAGCTGGCAGCGTCTTCATGCTTGGGATTCAGTTTGGGAAGAATGGAAATGTCACAAGGAAAGAAATGGAGGCAAAGCATCCTAAATTACATTGCTCTCTGGCTGTTCACAATTCACTGACAAGCCTATTGTTCCCTGATCTCTGAAATTAAAACAGTTTTTTAAAAGTAGATTAAATGGAGCTGGGAAGGTTTGAGAAAAGGTTGTAAACCTTGCTGTCATACTTAATTACATACTATTTGCTGCTTTATTATGAGAGAGAGAGAACGTGCATAGCATGGTTGGAATAAAATATAAAATGGGCTTAGAAATGTGACGAAAAAACACCTATATGTAGATAATAATATTGCAGTGGAGTCCAGAAATCTTCCCTAGCCCTAACAACCTGTGAAGAGAAGCATTAAATGGAAAATTAAAAAATGTTAGATAGAGATAATTTTACCTTTAGAGGTAAGGGCTTACAAATGTGAGAAGCAGAGCCTTTTTTGTGATGGTGTTAGAGATAGTCAAGTGTTTTGGTGTCTGAGGGAGAAAATTCATATAGTGCTCCCAGGGTGGTAAGATTACCATAAACTAGGCAATTACCAATTCATTGCTATTCAATGATACTCAAAAAATCTGTCACCTAAAGTGAACCTAAAGTTCAAGGGGGTTTGGGGAGGCATCCTCTCTGGAATTCATTGTCTAAAGATATTTATACTGAATAACCAGCTTTCTTGTGTTTATTTAGAAAGCAGATAGCATCTTCATTTAGGAAAGCATTTGACTGGCTGGTCTTATTGGTGTTAAGGCTTCCTTTCTATTTTGTTTGTGTGATTTGATCAGTTTAACGCTTTACTCTTGTTTAAAGTTGTTATGGTTGCTAGATGACTTTAATCCTTTTGTTGACGGGTGTAATGTATCAATAAAGGAGCATGAGGTCAGGACTACATGACTGATCTGGTGCTCTTGCCACAGAGCTCCAACCTCACCCCACCGCTTGCATCAGCCAGGTGAGCAGCAGCACTGTCACACACCGTGCTGGCCACTCATATAGATATATTCAAATTATATATATTTCCCCCAAATTTGTATCTATACATGTAAAGTGGCTGGGGAAACCCAGCCAGGTGGGCAGGGATTATTATTATTATTAATAATAATAATAATAATAATTAGCAAAAGCAAACCAGTATCCCCCTTGTCTTCCTTTTTGATGCAATTTCTCTTTTTTGGCAATGTATAAGTGGCCACATAACCTACACTAGAGCAGTGTGGGCTGCACTAAGAGCAAGCCATTGTTGTATATGGTTAGACCAACACACTAGGAGTCCAGTTGTTGCTCTGTACTGGTATAGAACCTGAACACTGAATTATACATTTGTTTTGCATGTTCTGCATCTTGTCTCTTATTTCTGGGGCAACCCATCTGGCTGGGCGGGGTATAAATAATAACATTGTTGTTGTTGTTGTTCTAAGATCCCCAGGCCTTGTCTTCGACAACCACCCGTGTTGTTCATTTTATACCCGCTCAGCATCTTTCATTCCAGTTCCACCATCCTTTGCTGGTGATCTTTTAGCCTAGTGGATTCTACTCAGACTTTCAATTTTGTACCTTTGCTCACTGCCAGCATTGACTTCGTTTCTCTGGCCTGACTTGGTTTTGGCATGAGCTGGGCACACATGTTAGTTGTTATCCTGCATTTGGGTCCTCCTGGACCTGATTGTGCAAGAAGGCCTGTGTCAAGTCTTGGGACTGATTTTGCCAAGACTTTCTATGCTTTACTGCCTTGTGAAAGGGGCACATCTACAGAGAAAGAATGTCACTATACTCTTGTTACCACCATGCCATATTCTGTGCATGTCAAACACACATTCACATACCATATTTGTTTGCTTGTTTGTTTCATTAAATTCATACCCCACATGATTGTAAAAAACAACAACCTCAAAGCAGGTTACAAAAAGATTAAACAATAAAATTGAGGGGGAAATCACAAACATACAAACTTTTGTATGTTTTAAAGATAAAATACTAAAACAAAGTAAAATTTCCTCAACTTTCTAAGCATCTGGGTAGGCTTGTCTAAACAAGAATGTTTTTAGCAGGTGCCAAAAAGAGTGCAGTGGTACCTCGGGTTACATACGCTTCAGGGTACAGACTCCGCTAACCCAGAAATATTACCTCGGGTTAAGAACTTTGCTTCAGGATGAGAACAGAAATTGTGCTCCAGCGGCGCGGCGGCAGCAGGAGACCCCATTAGCTAAAGTGGTGCTTCAGGTTAAGAACAGTTTCATGTTAAGAACAGACCTCCAGAACGAATTAAGTTCTTAACCCGAGGTACCACTGTACAGTGAAGGCTTGATCTCAAGAGGGAGGGAGATCCAGAGTGCAGGTGCTCCCACACCACCAGAACCCAAAGCAGTATGTATGAGCAAAGACTATGGAAACATAAATACAGGTTTTGGATTATTTAATTACTTACTTTAAAGTGGGTGTTTTAAATTTGAGAAATTTACAAGACTGCTTCCAGTTAAAAATAAAAAATGATAAAACATCATTGAATTGTTACACAATCAGTAAAATGGCAGAAGAAATAGCAGCAAGTAGCAATGCAATTGTAAAAGAAGCAGTTAAATTAACATTGCAGTTTATTTATTAAAAGCCCAATCATATTAAACCATTTTAACCCACCTTTGAACATTTAATAGAATAGGAACAAGAAGAATATCTATTGCAGGGGATGGTTCCACAGAAAATACCCTGTCTCCATTTGTCATCTGGCTAGACTCTGCAGACAGCAACACCTGAAAAGGTCTCTGGATATGTTACACAGGATCTGGAATCCAAGTATTTGTCAGAGCACATTTCCTTTATCAACTGACCCTGAGATTGGCACTGGGGAGGGAGCTGCTGATGGGTGTTGCTTGCTCTGGTAGCACTTCCTTGGTAGTGATGTCCCAGATGCTGAACTCTCCCCCTGGAAGCATGCATGGCTACAACTTCCATTAAGCTGACGCTAGCGGTTATACTGATTTCAAATTATAGGAACAGGTGGTTCTTTGGAGTATAAGAAGATCAACTATGGGACAGTGACAGATTATTTAGGGCGATATACTATCACAGTTAAAGCTGCTGTTGTAATTTAGAGAGTGACTACATTCCACATCGCGGGTAGCGCTCTGGGTTAAACCACAGAGCCTAGGACTTGCCTATCAGAAGGTCGGCGGTTCGAATCCCCGTAACAGGGTGAGCTCCCATTCTCGGTCCCTGCTCCTGCCCACCTAGCAGTTCAAAAGCACGTCAAAGTGCAAGTAGATAAATAGGTACCGCTCCGGTGGGAAGGTAAATGGCGTTTCCGTGCGCTGCTCTGGTTCTCCAGAAGCGGCTTAGTCATGCTGGCCACATGACCCTGGCTCCCTCGGCCAATAATGTGAGATGAGCGGCGCAACCCCAGAGTCTGTCACAACTGGACCTTATGGTCAGGGGTCCCTTTACCTTTACCTTACACCCCACATATATTTCTCATATAGGCATCCTTCCACTTTATGCCCATTCTACTCATGTGTGACTGGGTGTATGTACAGCACCGGGAAATAGATCAGTAAATTATCTGTCTATCTATCATACCAGGAAATGGCGAGAGAGAGATGGAGAGTCCTTGTGGCTCACAAGGAAACCCTCCCCGGAACCCAAAGAGGACATATGGGCAGTGGAAGCCCCAAAGAGATCTGAGGTGCATCAGGGCTTTGTTTAGGCTTCTCAACCTCCCCACCTAACAGCTGATATGCAGGGTAGCGCAGCCACTTTGCCACAAGTCCTCCAACCTCCAGCTGCTTCCAGAGCTTCAACTCTAGTTATTTTGGTCTGGAATGGAGAGAGAGTGCGAGAGCGTGCTGGAGAGCAGGGGGAAATAGGCTTTTAGAGGGCGTTCCCCTCTTTACGTTTCACTTATGTGCGCAGGGGTCCAGAGCATAACCGTTACATAAGTGGGGGGACACCTGTATATATTTCCACATCTATAAAAAGTTGTTTTTATCATGCCAACCCTTCCCATGGCATAATTATCTGGTTTTCTAGTTGACACATGCTTTAATTTTTGCACAGGTTCTGAGGTGACAGATGGCCATTACTTTACCAAGTAAATGGTTTAGAAGATCTGAGCTGGTTCTGGATTAGTACTTTGAGCTTGTCTCAGTTGTGAAAGGTCAGTATTGGACTGAAGTTGATATTACAAGCTGTGGCTTTGCTAGAAACATAAGAAAATTTATGTGGGCACCACTGTATGTTGTCATTGTCCGAGCCAAGATGTACTACTTAAGGTCCATTTTTCCAGACAGACAAATGGTCTCTGCCCTTGTTGTTGGTATGTTTTCATAAAGTTGGTCTGTCGTTTTGCTTCCTCTTAGTTCCCTCCTATTCCTGTTGGCCAATAGGAGGATAATGTACCAATCTTGACCATTTTCCATTTGAGGGGGTGGCAGATAAAACAAAATCTTTGCCAGCAGCATTGGGAAAGGAAACCACACCAACAGGGCCAGCTATTATAGTGCAGGTTTAGCCCATTGCTACTTAAACATGGGGTCTCTGTAATTTGGAAACTGCTTTGAAAGTAGACTGTCAAATGTGAAAGGTGATGTCGCAAGTCCTGCAAAGCAGTGCACACAAACTTCCAGGGGCTAGTTCACATATGCTTGTATAAACCAAGATTTTTCTGTACTTTAAGAGTGGCACTGGAATGTGTAGAATGTTTCTTATTTAAGTCATTGCATTTGAAGTGAGGTGAGATGAAATTACAGTTCTGTCTGGTGTTGTATCTTTGATAGCCGACTCATTGACCACATCTGCACTGGACATTTAAAGCACTCTTAAACAGTCATTGCTTCCACCAAAGCATCATGGAAACTGCAGTTGGTTCAGGATGCTGAGAGTTGTTAGGAGACCCCTGTTCCCTTCACAGAACTATAATTCTCAGATGGTTTAACAGTCCATCCCTCTTCCCCGAGAACTCTGGGAATTGTAACTCTTTGAGCGAAACAGGGGTCTCCTACCAGCTCTCAGAACCCTAAACAAACTGCAGTTCCTAGGATGCTCTGGAGGAAGCCATGACTATTGAAGTATTGTAATTCTGCTTTAAACAGATGGTGTGAATATGGCCAAAGAGTGAATGGACCATCAAAAATACAACACTACAGGCAGAATAACTGCATAGTGGTACCTCAGGTTAAGTACTTAATTCGTTCCAGAGGTCCATACTTAACATGAAACTGTTCTTAACCTGAAGCACCACTTTAGCTAATGGTGCTGCTGTGCCGCCAGAGCACAATTTCTGTTCTCATCCTGAAGCAAAGTTGTTAACCTGAAGCACTATTTCTGGGTTAGCGGAGTCTGTAACCTGAAGCGTATGTAACCTGAAGCATATGTAACCCGAGGTATCACTGTAATTGCATGTTACCTGACTTCAAAGGCAATTGTGTTTAATATGAAACATTCTGCTGTTAGGAAACCCCTAATCCCCTCATAATAGTGCTTTAAACGTAAGATGAGGCTGTGGCCTTTGAATTCATCACTTTTTCCTGCAAGACATCAAGTGATGAAAATGAATGTATGATCCAGTCCCAAATCTCCTCTGGTAGAGTTACACTGTCTCTTTATGCTTCCCTGTTTTCATAAAACTTTTATGGGTTCTTGTCAGATGGCAAGGGTGGCTGCACACAAGTAACCAGGCAGGACTCCGACCTGTCTTTTACAGGTTTTATTTAGGTGCAAACTATTTACAGTGCAGAACCCCAAAGTTCATGTCTACCTCAATCGCTAGCAGAATCTGGGAGTGCCTGTTTCCTGGACCTCCTCCAGCATAAAAGCCTCGTTACGCCCAGCCTTTTCCTTCCCTCTTTGCGCTCTTTGCTCTTCTGCGCAGGGTGGGCGAAGGAGGGGGCGTGCTTCCCTCCTGGCTGGCTTTGCCAGAAGTGGTGCTGAGGCTCCTACCAGCATCCTCTGGTCCTTTCACCTCTTTCCCACTGGAGGTGGAGTTTGCCTCATCACCGGAAGAGGAACTGCTTTGCAGGATTTCCAGAGGCTCCCTGTAACACAACTGCCCCTCTGTTTCCCGCCCCTGTTCTGATGGCAGTTCCCTGACAGGTTCTGCTCGATATGTTGTTGTTGTTGTTTAGTCGTTTAATCATGTCCGACTCTTCATCACCCCATGGACCAGAGCACGCCAGGCACTTCTGTCCTCCACTGCCTCCCGCAGTTTGATCAAACTCATGCTGGTAGCTTCGAGAACACTGTCCAACCATCTCGTCCTCTGTCGTCCCCTTCTCCTTGTGCCCTCCATCTTTCCCAACATCAGGGTCTTTTCCAGGGAGTCTTCTCTTCTCATGAGGTGGCCAAAGTATTGGAGCCTCAGCTTCACGATCTGTCCTTCCAGTGAGCACTCAGGGCTGATTTCCTTCAGAATGGAGAAGTTTGATCTTCTTGCAGTCCATGGGACTCTCAAGAGTCTCCTCCAGCACCATAATTCAAAAGCATCAATTCTTCGGCGATCAGCCTTCTTTATGGTCCAGCTCTCACTTCCATACATCAGTACTGGGAAAACCAAAGCATATCTACTCGATATACTTTGCAATAAATGGTATTTGTTTGGGTTGCAAGCTGACCAGTAAAAACTGGTTTGCTCTGTTCCTGTAGCCATAACAGCAATTTAATCTCCTGAAATCAACAGGTGATGCTTTCCAAGCACGATGAAAAACACCCCTACCAATGGCAGATCAAGCTCCTTTTAAAATCACAGGAACAGAGGTTGGTTTAAAAAGAAAAGAAAAAGCCTGGCAACTCAAAATGGTTTTAATTCTCATGGCAGTGTTTTCCATCATGAAAGAGGGAAATAAGGGAATGTGGCCAGTGTTAATAGGGTGGTGGAAATGGTATCACAAAACGGCTCACTTTCCTTACAGAATGTAAGAAACAACTTCCAGAGAATAATTACAAGATTTCCCCCCTTATCTTTGGACTGAAGTTTTTGTATTTTATGGCTAAGAGCAGTAAATAATTTGCCCATGGGCATAGCTACACAAAATGCTTGCTACATCCCTTTGTTCAGCCAGACTGGCAGCCATATTTAGAGGACAGTGTAGACATACTGCTAAGCTTTCTGTGTAGCGAGTACCTCACTTTATAAACCAAGAACAGCAGATGTAGCTACCTTTGCAAGTGCTCTGGTAGACATTCTAATGCATCACAGAACGAAAAGGATAGTAAAATGCTGATACAATGTGATTGCTATATCCCTGCTTGGTAAATGAAAGTGTCATCAAGTGTTTTCAATTGATTTTTGTTAAAAAATATATTAGGAATTGGCACCTGTAGGGTACATCAAATCAGGTCTGTAGTTTGAAAAGGCCCAAGTAACGTATTCCTAGTTTTTTTGGGTGTTTTTTTAAAGGAACTCTGTACCTTTAAATCCCTTGCAAATTGAGAAAAACAAGCTGTGATTTATATAAGCTGGGTAATCATGTGATTTTCAGGAAAGCTCCCTCTGCCCCCTCCCAGCTTCTCATCCCCACTCTGGCCTCCAACTGGCATGCAGCAAGAGTTTCAAGAAAGAGGCACCAGCATTGGGGCCTGATGAGGGGGCGGAAAGGAGGGAGAGATTCATTCAGAAAGAGAGGAAAGCAAAGCAAACGGGAGCAAGGCGGGAAAGGCGAAATAAGAGAGGGTGGGTGGGGGAAGGGAGGAGAGGGGCCTCTGCATTGTATTCATTTCTGCAATTCCCTCCTCCATCAACTATCAGAAAAGGGGCTGTTCTTTGCCTCTCCAGCGCTTGCTGCCATTCCAAGTCTAATTCAAAAGTTGATCCCAGGGGGGTGGAAGAGAGAGAGAGGGAGAGATCTCTTGCGCTGTTTACAGTATTATTACACTCGCAACACATCTCAGAGCAGTGAAAAGTTCTAGGGTCGTAGTGCTTACCCCCAAGTTTGTGTTCCTCTGCCAGGAGGTCACTGGAAGCTTATTGTTGTTGTTCTGTGGTGTGTGTGTGTGTTTATTTAGAATCATTTATTAGCCACTTAAATGAAAGAATCCCTAAGCAGTGTAATAGTACAATTTAAAAGAGTTATCAATATAATATAAACATAAGTAAACATAGGTTGAAGAACAGCTAGAAATGCACCGGCAGATTGTCACAATATGCATCTGAGCCGTGTACACACCACACATTTAAAGAACATGAATTCTCTCAAAGAATCCCGGGAACTGTAGTATGTTAAGGGTCATGGGAATTCTGGCTCTCTGTGGAGTAAACGACAGTCCTAGGATTTGGGGAGCGGGGAAAGATGTGCTTTGAGTGTACAGTGGTACCTCAGGTTACATACGCTTCAGGTTACAGACTGCTAAGGTTAAGTGCTTCAGGTTAAGAACTTTGCTTCAGGATGAGAACAGAAATTGTTCTCTGGCGGTGCGGCGGCAGCGAGAGGCCCCATTAGCTAAAGTGGTGCTTCAGGTTAAGAACAGTTTCAGGTTAAGAACGGACCTCCAGAACAAATTAAGTACTTAACACTGTATAGGGAATCCCATAAGCCTGTTCAGATATACCCACACTGATAGCCTTACAGAATTCTTTCAGGAAACGCGTAACAATATTCTTATTCTTGTTATTTAAAATAAATGCAGCAAGCTAGGTGCCTCTGGGAAGTTCACAAGTAATAGCCTTTACCTATTGCTTTTTTCCTGGGTCTGGAATTCAGAGGTGTACTGTGTCAGCTAAGTGTAACCTCCTTGTACAAACACAGTTCATAACAGCTAACAGATTATGTTCTGTGATAATTATTATTTTTTAAGCTAGGAGCCATCGCCACTTCTTGTGGTGGTGAATTCCATCAGTTAATTATGTATTGTGTGAAAATGTACTTTCTTTTTTTATCTGTCCTGGGCTTACTACCAGTCATCTACCATTATGAGATATAGGGCGGGGGGTGTTATGTACCAACTCTCTGTGCACCATTCATGGTTTTGCAAACCTCTATCATGCCTGTCCCATCCAGTGACTTTTTTTAAAGATAAAAATCCACCAGTACTTTGGTTCTCATATGGAAAGCAATCCAGCTTCTCGATAATTTCAGTTTATGTTTTCTGTGGCTTTTGCAGCTCTGAAATATTCTTTTTGAGATGGCATAACTAGAATTGTACACAGTACTCCAAATGTGCTTGCATCAGATTTACTTAATGGCGATGATACTTGACATTTCATTTTCAATTGCTTTCCTAATAAAACTTAACATTGACTTAAGATTTGAGGGTTAATAAATTATTGTGAAAGCTCGGATTTATAACTAATGGACATATTTGCCCTTTACACTGCTGCTACACACAAGTGATTCCACCCCCCCACCCCACCCCATGAGCTCTCTTCCACAGCCCTCCAACTTCCTCCAATATTTTTTACTAGTCCTAACATTCCTGGTTATTTATTTCACTTGAAGCGCCTGCATTTTCCTTTGCAATTTGCCTGAGCCCACATGACAAGCTACTCTAAAGATATTTTCCCCATCACTCCATGGAATTCCAAAGACCTTTTCTCATTTGTCGTGGTGCATGCATGCTGCTGTTGCTGCATATGTTTGCTATCCTTTGCAAGAAGCTGTCCTACCAGTTTGCTTTGTCTTGCCAGAAGTTCCAGCCTTCAAACTGCTGTGTGTGTGTGTGTGTGTGTGTGTGTGTGTGTGCGCGCGCGCGTGTGTGTGCCTGTGCCTGCATGCATGCATATAAGCAGCAAGGCTGTAGCTCAGCAGGATGGTTTAGAAACTGGAAAAAAGCATTTATCGGAAACCAACAGTATAGCTCCATGAGAATATGGAGTCATTAGCACATAATAGCTCCCCTCCTACCCTTTCAACCTTATACCCACAAACTGTATGCACATATGTCAGAATAATTACCCTTTGTTAACCCGAATTCAACAAGTATTTGCAAAACATTGGTGAACTGGTTTACTTCTCTTCAACATCCAATGAACTTAAAATCCCATGTGATGGCTCCAATAGCATCCAGTATAATCACTTCCAGTAAAAGGTAAAGGACCCCTGGACAGTAATGTCCGGTTAAAGGTGACTATGGGGTGCATATCACTTCAGGCCAAGGGAGCTGGCAGTTGTTCACAGACAGCTTTCCTGGTCATGTGGCCAACATGACTAAACCGCTTCTGGCACAATGGAACATCGAGACAGAAGCCAGAGCGCACGGAAACACCATTTACTTTCCCTCCACAGTGGTACCTATTTATCTACTTGCACTGGTATGCTTTTGAACTGCTAGGTTGGCAGAAGCTGGGACAGCAACCGGAGCTCACTCCATTGTGCGGATTCAAACCGCCAACCTTCTGATTAGCAAGCCCAAAAGGCTCAGTGGTTTAGACCACAGCGCCACCCGCATCCCTATATCACTTCCAGTACTTGCTGCTGGTGCTGATACATACCTGTAGTTCCATCTTTTGGACACAGTCCTCACCTGAGCTCAGATGAACTGGCTAGAGCCACCCTGGCTAGAAGCATTGCCTAATTCAAATTTGGATGGGTATCCATGCCCAGGGCCAGCAGTTGTTATGTGTGGCTAGTTTTATTTACATCTGGGTCCGGCCCAGTAAGTGCTAGTATTTCTTCAAGGGAGATGATCTCCTCTTTACCCTGCCTGCGTCTCCATATTTACAATTATTATACATACAGTGGTACCTCAGTTTTTTAACGTCTCGGAAGTCAAATGTTTCTGTTTTCAAACGCCGTAAACCTGGAAGTAACTGCTTTGGTTTTCAAACACTTTTCAGAAGTTGAACATGCCACGCGGCTTCCACTGAGTGCAAGATCCTGAATGCTAGCTGTTGGTTATTGAGGTTTCAGTTTTTGAATGTTTCGGAACTTGGAATGGTCTTCCAGAATGGATTACGTTCAAAAACCGAGGTGCCACTGTATTCTTTTCCCTCATTTCTGATTTCCAATCAACAGCAGAACTGTCAGTTATATCGAAGTGAACCACATTATTTTGAAGTGGCTTACCAGGTGGGGTAATAATAATAATAATAATAATAATAATAATAATAATAATTTATTATTTGTACCCTGCCCATCTGCTGGGTTTCCCCAGCCACTCTGGGCAGCTTCCAACAAAGATTAAAAATACATTAAAATGTCACACATTAAAAACTTCCCTAAACAGGGCTGCCTTCAGATGTCTTCTAAATGTCAGGTAGTTGAAACAAACAAACAAATAAAAAATTCCTTCCAGTAGCACCTTAGAGACCAACTAAATTTGTTATTGGTATGAGTTTTCGTTTGCATGCACACTTCTTCTGATTGGTATCATCCTTACCGTAGTTGGTCTCTAAGGTGCTACTGGAAGGATTTTGTTTGTTTCTTTCGACTATGGCAGACCAACACAGCTACCTACCTGTAACTAGAACTAGGTAGTTGTTTATCTCTTTGAAATCTGATGGGAGGGCGTTCCACAGGGCGGGCGCCACTACTGAGAAGGCCCTCTGCCTGGTTCCCTGTAACTTGGCTTCTCGCAGTGGGTGAGGTCCTCGGAGCTGGACCTTAGTGTCTGAGCAGAAGGATGGGAGTGGAGACTCTCCTTCAGGTATACTGGGCTGAGGCCGTTTAGGGCTTTGAAGGTCAGCACCAACACTTTGAATTGTGCTCGGAAACGTACTGGGAGCCAATGTAGGTCTTTCAGGACCAATGTTATGTGGTCTCGGTGGCCGCTCCCAGTCACCAGTCTAGCTGCCGCATTCTGGATTAGTTGTAGTCTCTGGGTCACCTTCAAAGGTAGCCCCACGTAAAGCGCATTGCAGTAGTCCAAGTGGGAGATAACCAGAGCATGCATGTAGTACTAGAGATACTACACTAGCTCCCTGTTAGGTGCGCCACTCTTGCTTCCCAGGAGAGTACATTTATTCCAGTGGCCCACCTACCAGGGAGCTAGTTATCTCCCACTTGGACTACTGCAATGCGCTCTACGTGGGGCTACCTTTGAAGGTGACCCAGAAACTACAACTAATCCAGAATGCATTTTATTTTTTAAAAACTATGAGGTCCTATTGTAGATATCCCAGTAAGCAACAGCAAGTTGGAAGCAACAGGAAGCTAGCGTATCAGATCAGTCCCACTCAGCAAGCAGCATCTTTATGTGGGATATCTACAATAGGACCTCAAAGTTTTTAAAAAATAAAATGCATCCCGTTTCCCATTGCCAGTTTGATCAGAGCAACAGTTCTTAGGGAGGGCGTGTTTAACTCTCTACAACATTCTCTGATCAAAATTGCCACCTTCATGCACCTTTTTATCTTGTACACCTGTTTTTAGTCCAGAGCTCTCCATCATTTCTGAGAACTGGCCATGAAGGCTGGGGCTGATGATAGTTGGAATCCCAACAATATCTGGAGGGCCATAGGTTTGCTATAAGGAGGTGGAAACTCTATCACCCCTCTAGGGCAGGCAAATAGCTGCTTCTTTGGCGATCACTCATAGCTGAGTAAGATTGTCTGGGATGTGAAGAGGCAAATACTCAAACACTCCTTGACCTTTATTCCTCTGCCACTGCCAAAGGGCTACATGGCTGAATTTTATTAAAAAACAAATAAATGTTGGGATTCGAGGTTACAAACCTGGCACCTACAGGCAGATGTGCACATGCCAAGACCTTCCCTGACACCCCTAAGAGGATCCCCACCTGCCCTTCCCCTGATGCAGTTAGGCTTGAAAAAAGTCACATATTGTAGCCAATACAGTGGCACCTTGAGTTACATACGCTTCAGATTACTTACGCTTCAGGTTACAGACTCCGCTAACCCAGAAATAGTACCTCAGGTTAAGAACTTCGCTTCAGGATGAGAACAGAAATCGTGCTCCGGCGGCGTGGTGGCAGCAGGAGGCCCCATTAGCTAAAGTGGTGCTTCAGGTTAAGAACAGTTTCAGGTTGAGAACGGACCTCCGGAATGAATTAAGTACTTAGCCCGAGGTACCACTGTAGAAGGATCTCTCAAGGCTAATAGCAGCATGGGGAATTTTGGGGGTGATCCAGGAAGTCCATTTCCCTCCCCAAGCTCAAAAAAACCTAAAGCATTTCCCCCAAACCTAATTGATGGGGAGGAGGGTGTTGCTCTCAACAGTCTCAACATGGTTGGTGATAAAGATTTTTCACTTCACCAATGAACAAGAAAGACCGTTTTCAGTGAGTGTGACATCCCTCTAAGCAGAATGCATATGTTTAATTTCAGCAGCTTTCTACAGTTTCAAAGATAAGTATAGTAAATACTAGGAATCTGGTCATCTCATTGATCTCCTGGGGTATGGCTGCCAGCTTTTCCAGAACCTTTTCTCTCCTTCCCCTTCTTTCAGATCTATGATGTGCTACAGATGATTGATGTAATCATGTGTGGGCCAGCAGTTTAGCAGACATTTCTATGAGCTAGTTTCTACTCAGGCTTTATTTGCAAAGTTTAATCAAGTGCCTTGTTTTGAACCAATGATATTGATTTATGCAGCTAAAATAAACACTATTGTGATCAACATGAATATTTTGAGAAAACGTAACAAATACAACTTTCTCGACTAATTAGCTCAGGCAAATTGTTTGTTGTGACGATAAATTACCACTCCCTTGGAATGGAACAGTAACAACTCACCCCATGCTGGTGAGAAAACAGCAGGAGCCTATGGCAGAAAATATGCTCTTGGTGGGAGAAAGTATGGGTAGGGTGGCTCCCTATTCAAGCTGTTCAGCATGCAAGCTTTGAATGATGTGGGGATTATGAGTACCCCTCCCTCGGTTATGCTGGAAGCAAACTAGGAATTAGAGGGTGGGGGTGGGGCATCCTTCCAGAGATGAGGAAAAACCCAGCAACCTAATCCATGAGGTACATGTGAAATATTAAGACACTTATGAGGCAGAACTGCAGGAATAGGAAACCTCTGATCCTCCAGATGTGATCCTCCAGTTTTAACTAAAAAAGTGCCTTCTTCAGTATCAACCATCTTGGACCCTATGATCATCATGTGATGCCTTGTTGATGGTGCCACCCCTGGGGGCTGCCTGGTTGAGCCATGACAATGGCTTTTCATTGGTGGTTCCCCATTTGTGGAAGACTCTCCCTAGGGTGGTACATCTGTCTCCCATCATTATTAACTTTCAAGAGGAATTGGAAACATTCTTGTTTACCCAGGCATTTGGTGGCTGAAGAATACTGTTCCCAACAGCCCTGAGATACACAAATGTGTGTGTATCTTTGACCCAGGTGAAATAAAGCCTAGTTTTGCCTCTGGGTGGTGTATAAATTCAGTAAGTAAATAAAATCACCCCTGGCTATTGGCAATGCTTGCTAGAGTTGATAGAATCCAACAAAGCAGAGACATCACCTTGCCAACAAAGGTCCGTATAGTTAAAGCTATGGTTTTCCCAGTAGTGATGTATGGAAGTGAGGACTGCATCATAAAGAAGGCTGATTGCCGAAGAATTGATGCTTTTGAATTATGGTGCTGGAGGAGACTCTTGAGAGTCCCATGGACTGCAAAAAGATCAAACCTCTCCATTCTGAAGGAAATCAGCCCTGAGTGCTCACTGGAAGGACAGATCGTGAAGCTGAGGCTCCAATACTTTGGCCACCTCATGAGAAGAGAAGACTCCCTGGAAAAGACCCTGATGTTGGGAAAGATGGAGGGCACAAGGAGAAGGGGATGACAAAGGATGAGATGGTTGGATGGTGTTCTTGAAGCTACCAGCATGAGTTTGATCAAACTGCGGGAGGCAGTGGAGGACAGAAGTGCCTGGCGTGCTCTGGTCCATGGGGTCATGAAGAGTCGGACACGACTAAACGACTAAACAACAACGACATCATCATCTAGTTCCTTATACGGGTGCAGTGTGTATTGATAAAGAGTCTTGAGGCGATGCTGTGCATTGTGAAAACTTGTGTGGGGCGCTAACTTGTTTGCACACACTCAACTGGTTATTAGCCAGAACTCACAATTATGAATATGTTGTTGTGAGTTTGTGGGGGAGTAGTCTGTATGATGCCTGCGTCCCTTCTAATTCCTTGCTCCCTGCATCCAGGAAGGGTTAAAATCTAATACAGTCATACCTCGGGTTGAATGTGATTCGAGATGAGTGCGTTCAAGTTGTGCTCCGTGGCAACCCAAAAGTAATGGAGCACGTTACTTCCAGGTTTTGTCGCTTGCGCATGTGCAGATGCTGAAAATGATGTCACGCGCATGCGCAGAAGCGCGGACACGGGTTACGTTTGCTTCTAGATGCAAACGGGCCTCCGGAACGAATCCCGTTCGCATCTAGAGGTACCACTGTAGATTTTACACCCACTGGTGTAGATGGCAAATAGCAATTAATATTTGAAAATACGGGTCACTGTGTGGACACTTGGGTCAATTATGCAGACAGAAAAATCTGATCTGAACAGCTCATTTGCAACATAACAGCTAAAGGAAGCAATCTTATTAATTGATCTATTTTAAAAAGTATAAATTTTTTGATATCCTTTCAATTAATCTGTTTTTAACAGGCCAACTACAAATTGGACTTGGGAGTCCACCCGTCACTAGTCATAGGCACTTCTGTATTGTCACATGGTTTGTGATAAGGAATAGCGCTCTATTCCTTCCATCCCCCATCGCTGCATACTTTTGTGATTTTTTTTTGAAAAAAAACTATCACATCAAAACCCCCACACAAATCAAAACCCAATTTCTTCTCTCTTCAAGAAAATGAATGAAAATTAGAAATATACAAACCAGATCATTAACCGACCCAGACTGTTACCTTCCGTTTAGCAATTTAATCTTTCTGACATTTATGTGGAAGATGTTTTAATGCATTGTTCGGTCTCTCCAATGTTGGATATGGATGATAGTGATGAGCTATTTCCCACTCCTCAAAGGATGTCTTGAAACACACAGTTTCATTATTCTTGTCATTATCTTATCATGTAAAATTACATCTATTCATAATCTGTAGCAAAGAGATACTCTTACACCGTTTGGCACCACACAAACCTTTAACAGCAATGCTTCTCTATCCATCGTGATTTGCATGATTGTGGCTGCTCAGAAAGAAAGCATTAGGCAGCTTACCACACCACCACCAGGAAGCCCCAATTCATGCCAATGAAACTGCTGAAGGGGCCCTTCTGGTACAAACTTGCACTTAGGAGACATTTGGGTGGATGCTGCCAGCTAGCATGAGCCTACCCATGCCCTCTTTGAAGGCACAATTGCTAACAGTTCCAACAAGAAAGAAAAAATGGGAGGCAGTTAAAGAAACACATATGGCTGCATAAGGAACTTTCAGATGAGCTGAGATTTAAAAGCGGCATATATAAGAAATGGAAGAAGGGGCAAATCATTTATAGAGTAGCCAACACTTGCAGGGAGAGGGTCAGGCAGGCTAAAGCTCAAAATGAGCTCAGGCTTGCGAGAGAGATTAACAATTATTTTAAAGGGGTTGTTTTTTCAGCTGCTTTTGAAGCAATAGGAAAAACACAGAAAGGTCCTCTGCAAAAAGTTGGAGCAATGCTGTTGGGTGAAAGAGGGAAGGCAGAACTGCTGAACACTTACAGTGGTACCTCGGGTTAAAGACGCTTCAGGTTACAGACTCCACTAACCTAGAAATAGTACCTCAGGTTAAGAACTTTGCTTCAGGATGAGAACTGAAATCGTGCTCCGGTGGCGCAGCAGCAGCAGGAGGCCCCATTAGCTAAAGTGCTTCAGGTTGAGAACAGTTTCAGGTTCAGAACGGATCTCCAGAACAAATTACAGTAAGTTCTTAACCTGAGGTACCACTGTACTTTGCCTCTGTCTTCTCCCAAAAGGAAAACAGTACCCAACCTGGTGAAAAATAAAATAAATGAGGCAGGGAGGGAGCTGTAGCCCAATATAGGAAAATAGATGGTAAGGGAATACCTAGCTACTTCAAAACAATTCAGATCTCCAGCCCCTTCCCACATCCAAGGAACATGCAGGTGTAATCTTCAAAAATTCGTGGAGAGCAGGTGATGTCCTTACAGATTAGAAACAGGTAAATATCCCCATCATCAAAAATGGGGTGGTGGTGGTGAGAGTCTGGAAGGTGACCCATGAAACTACTGACCAGCCAACTTGACATCAGTATGAAGAAAGGTCCTAGAACAGAGAATTAAACATTTGGTCTGTGAGTGCTTAGAAAAGGATCATCTTATTACTAAGAAACAAATAATGCCAGACTGATCTTGCTTCTTTTTTGTTAGAGTTACCAGCTTGGTGGATCATGAGAATGCTGTGAATGTAACATATCTTGATTTCAGTAAGGCCTTCTTATAGAGAAGCTGGGGAAATGTGGGCGAGGCGATTTTATTGTTAGGTGAGTTTGACCAAACCCAAAGAGTGCTCCACCAATGGTTCCTTTACATTCTAGACAAAATTGACAAGTGTGGTGTCCGTAGGGTTTTGTCCTGGGCCTGGTGGTGTTCAACATCTTTATAAATTACTTGAATGAAGGAACAGAGGGGATGCTCATCAAATTTGCAGGTGAAACCAAACTGGGAGGGGTAGCTAATACCTAGAAGATAAAATCAGGTTTCAAGATGGCCTTAACAGATTGGAGAACAGGGTCAAAAGTAACAAAATGAAATTCAGTAGGGACAAATGTAAGCTCCTGTACTTAGGCAGGAATAATTAGATATACATATATGGGGGGATATCTGGCTTGACGGCAATACTTATTTATTTATTTTGTGTCCCCTCCCCCAAGCCTGCTGTTTTCTTCCTCTTGTGGGTGGATGGTGCTGTTTTGGCTGCATAAGGATTCACACTCAGAATGAGTTAGTATAAACTATGATGGTCCATGAATAAGCCTGGATTTGGTGAGTAGCCTTTGGGTGGTGTCTATTGGTTTTCACAGTTACTAAGCCCCTCATAAAAGGTAAAGGGACCCCTGACCATTAGGTCCAGTCATGACCGACTCTGGGGTTGCGGCGCTCATCTCGCTTTATTGACCCGGTGTACAGCTTCCTGGTCATGTGGCCAGCAAGACTAAGCCACTTCTGGCGAACCAGAGCACCACACGGAAACGCCGTTTACCTTCCCGCCGGAGCGGTACCTATTTATCTACTTGCACTTTGACATGCTTTCGAACTGCTAGGTTGGCAGGAGCTGGGACCAAGCAACGGGAGCTCACCCCGTCGCAGGGATTCGAACTGCCAACCTTCTGATCGGCAAGTCCTCTCATAAAGAACCCCTTAATTGTTCTTCTTTGTTTCTTCAAGAAGCAGGACTATAGGGCTGAGGGAGGGCTGGAAGGGGGCTTTCCAGTGGTGGCATTATCAACTCTGTAAACCCAGAACTGCTACAGTCACCCTGGAGCTTTTGACCACTTGGGCCTCTGTGTGTCTCTTGTGGAAGTGACCCCTGAAGTCTGCCTTCTGAAGTTACCAGTCAAGTTATTGTGTTATTCTAGAGGAGGACTTTTCCTTGATAGTCAGTTGGCAGGCACACAGCTGGAGAAATGCCAACAATAAAAAGCAAAGTGGTGGGGAATGAAGAGAGGCGCTCTGGTTTCTAACTTATTAGGGATGCATTATGTGAGATTAATTTCTGAAGAAAACAGGCTTGGAAATCTTTACAGTTCCACTTTGTTGGAGTTATCGCCACCTTTTCCTACGCCTTTGCCTGGCATCCTTTCTAACTGCTCCTCCCTACACACTGTTTAACTATTTTGGGTAAAGACTGTTTCCAGTCAGCTGAGTATGGGTCTGCTAGTCCATAAAAATACTTTTAAAAAAACTATCTCCCCCTCCTCCAATAACAGCAAAACATGTGGCAGTGTTAGAGTTCAACAGAGGTTGCAAATAAATCATTTGTGCCTAAGAGGCCCTCAATAATAGATGCCCCCAGAACATCTCCTAAGGGAAATGCTTGTATTTCACAGAACTCCCTCCACTTCCCGCATTTCCAAAGAAAAACCCACCCATCCCAAGAAACCTCACATTACTGATATCTGATGGCTGTAGTAGATAGGGCCCTTAAACTCCTCCCTCCTTCCAGAGACAGGAAATCAGTTAATTTCTGTTGAATCCTTAAAATATGTGGCCTAAATTTAGATCTCATTTTCCTCTAACTCTTAAGTTCTGGCGAATCTGATCTTGCTTTAGACAAAGGTAACAGAGTTTGAGTATTTAATTAGCTCTCCTGTGTTTTGTCAAATCCAGGATGCCCTTTGCCAAGTTTCCCTGCCAACCACGGAGCATCTGTTATGCCCTGTTCTAGTTAGGGCCTGTTGCAACCGGTCCAGAGTCACGGGCAGCCATACAGGACTCCAGAACTAGTCTCAGGTGCAACACATAGAAAATGCTACTCTATTGACCAAGCTAAGGCAGAAGGTCAAATCCCAAATATTTGTAATTGGACCCAGAAGATCAAGAGGCTTTATGTTGCCTGAACACTGGTTCTGGGTGGTCCTCATATTCATAGGGGCAGATTTTCAGGGGGTTGCAGTAGGAAGGAGGAGGGAAATTCCCATTTTGCAAATGGAGCTCCTCCGCTCACGGTTTTTAGGATTCAAGTCTTTGTTTTTATCTTGATGTCTGTATATGTCTTTGTCATATATAAGTACACGGAGGTACTGGGGCTTAGTAGATAGAAACACTCGACCATATCCCTGAACATGAGCCCATCCATTCATCCAGCCTAAAACCTATGAAAGGGTTCACTGAACATTGGTGCTTAGCGGATTGCAGCCACTCCCTTCTGCAGTCCCCAGCCTTACAATCCCTTCCCAGCAAGCTGCAGTAGATAATGAAGTCTCAACGTGTACAAAATGCTCTAAATGAGGATCTAGCCTTTGATTTCTTGTACATTTGGCAAGCTGCCTTCTCCTCCCAATTACCATGTACCGTATTTTTAGTGATTACTCTTTCTACTGAGAAAAGAAAGTACAGGGCTGCGCAAAGGGTGGGGAGCCAAAAGGGAAACAATTTTGCTTGCTTTTTGGTGGATTAAGTCACTAAGTATTTTTTAAGTGCATCAGGTTTTACCTTTGTGAAGATTCTGTCGCTCCATTGGAGAAGAACACAGATTCACAACAAAAATGGTTCGAGTATCCATTGGCTATAACTCAGTTGAACAAACAGCTATTCTCACTCTGAAGCAATTTTTTCTCATATGTTCATGGAGCTGAACCTAATCTGATCTACTATTTTTGAGTCATTGAAGAAAATGCTGAATATACTCCAAAGTATTTGAGATGCTCATACACAATGAGGCCTGTTTAATTTGCTTGTGTGCCAGAATCTTGCCAATGAGAGCTTGTGTATTGTAGCAGCTAAAGAGATTGAGCTGTCACCCAGGAAGTCCCTGATTAAAAATCTCAGTTCAGCCAGAAACTGGCTAGCTGCCCTTAGTCATGCCACTGCACTGTTTTATCACCCTCAGTTTCCTGTTCCTCTTCTGTGTAATATGGGACTAATAGTATATAATATATATATGTGTGAATATATATTACCTATATAGTGGTGATATACCTTATCCCAGGAATCCATGCAACAGACCAGTAAGGTATTTGTATTATTATCCCCATGCTCCAGATGGGAGCTGAGGGAATCATAGCTTTCCAAAGGCTAACCAGAGAGGTTATTTTAGCAGTGTAAAGGGAGCTGGTTTTAATAGCTTTACTGAGCTACTAATGTTCTCTTTAATTACTGTCAAAAACGTCCTATTTCTGCCAATTTCATTTGGCCAGTCTTTGAGAAATGAAATGAACAAAGATACAGCTTTTTTGGAGGGGCTTTTTATTCCAGAACTGTTAAGAAGTGCAAATGTATGTGTAGTAATATCCATATCCATAGTAATATCCCTGAAATAGTTGCATTTTTGAATGAATAATTTTTCCTTCTCTGCTGAAGGTTAGTTTCCAACTGAGAAACCAGCAAAACCAACATAAATAACTTTCAGTGCAAAGTGAAAGTTCCTGAATAACTTCAATGGATAGGTATATTTTATAGGACTTACATTAGGATTCACAAAACTGCTCCACTTCCCAGTGGGGAGGAGTTGCGGTGGACCGCGTGGTCACCCCCTCCCCACCGGGGGCGGGAGACTTTGTCCCCCATTGCCCGGGGGATCCAGGCCACGTCAGAGCCCGGCCAGCCAATCCGCTGGCCGGGGGGGCACGGCCGGGGCCGTTTAAACGGAGGAGTGAACCAGAGGACTTTCTCTTTGGCTCGCTTCCTCAATCACCCGCCCTCCCTCCCTATTTTGCAGGTTAGGCAATGACCTTGCTATGGACTTCAGTTGGTCGCCTTGGTTGTCCGAGGGGCCTGGTAGGAATTTTTCCACTTGGCAAATTGGCACTGGCCACTTGGTTTTTGCCTACCTCGTAGCAATCGTCACAACTTTGTTAGGGTTGTGGTTAGGCATTGTTTGACCTTGCGTGGGGGAGGGGAGGTATGGCCATCACCTGCCCCCCCGTGCTTAAGGGTATTCCGTTAAAGGAATCCAGGGGTGTTGATCTTGTCCGAAGCCCGGTTGGGGGCTAGGGCCTTGACACGACCCCGATGGGAACACCAGAGGCAGCTTGAATTGGTTTGCATCGGCAGGGCTCCCCCTACCAGTGGTTTACCCTTACTGGACGTCCTGCACAGCGGGCAGGAGTCAGATATAGTTGGGTCGAATCAATGCCTAGCCAATACTGCTCACATTCTGTAATTCAATAAAGTTGTGGCCAAATTTGCCCAATAGCATAAGCCTAATATCTGTGTCTCTGTGTGAGTTATTTCCCAACGAGAGGGTGACTGCAGGGTCTCGACACGCAATGAGAATCTTTGTGAAAGTCCCTGGCTCCTCCGGCTCCTCCACATAGTCATCCAAGGCACTTCCTGACTTAACAACTTGGTGGAAGCAACCTGTTCAAACCTCACCTATGCCATGAGCTCAAGTTAAGGCTTTAGGCAAGCCACTGCTTCTCACCCTTAGCAGTACATGGTCAATTTGATCTAATTTACCAGGTTGTTGCAAGGATTAGTAAGAGGTTATATATATATGAGAAACAGTTCAAAATGCTGATTATTATGATTATTTTACCCATTTGACAATTCTTGTGTGCCTGTTCTCTGCCATCCCCATGAAAGGCATCAGTTATCTGGTCCGCACCATGATAATGTAAGCACAGCTAAAGGGGATTAACTTATTCCCATTGGGGTTACAGGGGAAGTACTGTATTTTTTGCTCTATAAGACTCACTTTTTCCCTCCTAAAAAGTAAGGGGAAATGTGTGTGTGTGTGTGTGTGTGTGTGTGTGTGTGTGTTATGGAGCGAATGCAGGCTGCGCAGCTATCCCAAAAGCCAGAACAGCAAGAAGGATTGCTGCTTTCACTGCGCAGCGATCCCTCTTGCTGTTCTGGCTTCTGAGATTCAGAATATTTTTTTTCTTGTTTTCCTCCTCCAAAAACTAGGTGCGTCTTGTGGTCTGGTGCGCCTTATGGAGCGAAAAATACGGTAAATAGGCATGTGGCAGTTTACTCTTCACTCTCTTTTTATTTTATTTTTACAAAGCCCATCAGTTGTCTCTCCACTGCACAAATTACATTGTGTGAATGTTTGGGGACGGACAGACTGAAACTGCATACAAACCCCATGCTTCCAGAGGGGTAATCATATTAAGTCTGCTGCAGCCAACACAAAGTGAATTGTGGCACCCTCAAAACATAACGGGTTTGTTGCAGAGTAAACTTCATAGAATAGGTTTCTGTGTGGGCTAAAGTCCGCTTCATTAAAAGTGTTATCCTCAATTAGCTTATATAAAGAGAAAAATTGCAAAAAGTGGTGTCAAATAGTTATGAAAGACAAGAGGTACAGTCTGAGACAGTTCTGTGCAAATCTCAAATGTATAAAAAACAGCCATAGGGACCATTCATTGCAGCTGTAATAGGCAACCTTTAAACT
Organism: Podarcis cretensis; assembly: GCF_951804945.1. NCBI lineage: Eukaryota > Metazoa > Chordata > Lepidosauria > Squamata > Lacertidae > Podarcis > Podarcis cretensis. Next base: position 8,287,184 of record NC_137171.1, read on the forward strand.
ACAGCACCTTTAAATAATGAGATCACAGAAGCACAGCCAAACAAAGTAGGATGGTGGAATGCAATCAAGCACTCAACTATTTATCAGATATCGAGCTTGCACTTAGAAGTGTGCATGAGGAAGTAGAGGAGTATACAAACTTCATACAGCTAAAAAAATAGTGTGACCTGTTTAAACATGCACTTCAGCATGAAATGGAATGTGTGCGGTTGAGTGAGGGAAAGGAGTTGCGCTGGTCTCTATTGCAGATTATGTACGTACATATTACAATACGATATACAATATATCTTTATTGTCATTATCCCATGCAGGACAATGAAATTGAAAAACTACAAAAAACTACATAAAACTACCACAAAACTACATAAAAACTACATAAAACTACTACAAAACTACATAAAACATTCAAAACCCCCTAAAAACTCTAAAACCCCATTTTAAAAGATACTATACTATAGAAACCCCTTATGCTGTGTTTAGAACCAGAATTGCATTTGCATAGAAACTGTTTCTCAGACGGCTAGTCCTGGTCTTTATAACCCTATACCTTCTTCCCGAAGGCAGAAGCTGAAAGAGATCATTTCTACTATCTTGTGCTATCTCTGCCGCTTTCTTATGGCACCTGGCAGCATAGATTTGATCTAAGGTGGGAAGAGTGCACCCAATTATTCTCTGCAGTCTTTACAACCCTGGATAGAATTGTTTTTTCCCTGGCCGTGCAGCTCCCAAACCACACACACACAGACCATAAGTTAGTATCCAAACCACCATATTATTGTCAGTGACACTTGCCTAACCATAGGCTCAATAGTAAAGGCCATGGATTGAACTAGACCTTCTACAAGCAAGCAAGCAAGTGCTCTACCCACTGAGCTATTATTCCTTTCCAAGACTCCATGAGCACTGAGCAAAAGACGTGTGAACTGTAGGTAGTAAATGGGAACAAATGTTTGCAAACACCTTCAAAAGCATGACTATGCAGAGGCCATTCTGAAAGAGCTGTGTTGCATTATAAGACAAATGTAATAATTATGACATAGTGAGACGTGGGCAACTGGCATCCTCAAGAAGTGACACCTCAACACCTTCCATCAGGAAGATTTTGGGCATCACATGGCAGGACAGAGTCTCAAACAAAAATGTGCTCTCCCAGGTCCACATTCCTAGAATCTTTGCACTCCTGTCTCAGTGACATCTTGGTCACATCCACAGAATGTGAGCATCCAAGGATGTCCTTTACGGGGAGCTGGCTTGAGGCAACAGACCCATTGGCAGACCAGCTCTAAAATTACAAATAATAATAATCAGTTTATTATTTGCACCCTGCCCATGGCTTCTGGCATACACAGAAACATAATAAAACATCCAACTATTTATTGAAACATTGTAAAATTATTGAATGTTAAAATGATGTTGGAATGAAACGAAGTGGTCTTAGCAATAATGTTAAAAGGAATATGTAAAAAGGCATTGATATTAGATGAAAATTCGAAATTATAATATGTGATGACAAAGAATTAAGAGAAAAAGAGAGGGTATGGATTTGCTGAATTAAATATTTGAATTGGAATACAAAAAAGGGAGGTGTGAGGAAGTCATGAAAATAAGTAAATGAACTGTAAGATTTAGAAAGAGGGATTTGTTTTTAATTGTTTTTTGCTTTTTAATTGTTTTTTTTTTAGTGTTTGTATTTTTTGTGGTTTTTTTTCTCTTTCTTTACCATTTTTGTAACTTTTTCTTCTGGAAACCTTAATAAATATTATTTAAAAAAAACCACATCCAACTTTTAAAAGAAAGAAGTATGCAAATGTGACATGAAGGCTGGCAACATTAACCACACTGTATGGCAGGCATGTCCAAAGTCCGTTTCGGGGGCTTAATTTGGCCCGCTGGTCGGTTTAATCCCGCCCCTGTTGCAATTTATTTCCTGGGGTAAAATCCTAAAAAAACTCGACGTCAATCGTAAAAAAAAGCTCAACAACTTCAACCCCCCCCCAAAAAGCCCAGCAACTTCAACCCTAAAATAAGTTTAAAACTTTGGTTGGCCCTTTGGTCAGCCCTCGCGGCCCTCCACTTCATCAGATCTGGTCTGTTATGTACTGAAGTTCTCACCCTGGGCCAGCAGGGGGATACTGTAGATAGTTATGCAAATGAAGGATCGAAATGTTCAGTGATTGGATAGTTTGTATGCAAATGAAGGATTGAAAGTGACGTTCAGTGATTGGCTAGTTACAGAAAATGGTTACTGTTGCATTCTAGTGGAGCTCTATATAAGCAGGCTGACTGAGCTCCTCAGTTCAGTTCTGTTCCAGCTTACAAATAAAGAGCTGCTTTGGAAGAATCGCTGTGTCGTCTGATATGTTCGCCCACAACTTAACATGGTCCTCTTTGAAAAAAGTTTGGACACCACTGTGCATGGGAATCCCTTGCAGACAACTGCAACACCTGGAGATAATCAGGGTATGTATCCACAGCAATGACCAGAGGAGGAATTACTGGAAAGCCAGTGTGGTGTAAAGGTTAAGAGCGGTGGACTCGTAATCTGGTGAACTGGGTTCGATTCCCCGCTCCTCCACATGCAGCTGCTGGGTGACTTTGGACTAGTCACACTTCTCTGAAGCCTCTCAGCCTCACTCACCTCACAGAGTGTTTGTTGTGGGGGAGGAAGGGAAAAGGAGATTGTTAGCCGCTTTGAGACTCCTTAGGGCAGTGATGAAGCGGGATATCAAATCCAAACTCCTCTTCTTCTACTACTGCGGGGAGGAGCACAGAAAGAAGAAACATCATGGTACACCTGCATCTGCCTAACCAGACACCTTCACCTGCCCAAGCTGCAACAGAACATGTCTCTCCCATATCGGTTTCTACAGCCACAGCAGGTACCGTAACTCCCCACGGTTTGACTTCACCCCCAAAGGCGCACTCTTCCATTGTCTCCCAAGACAGACAGATGCCAACCAGATATGGGTAATTGCTGAACTGTGGGGCAGCTTCAACTAATGAGTCCCAGTAGTAGGGACACAAGGACTTCAGCAAGCTTAGTGGGGCTTTCCTTCGTCTCCCCACCAGCACCACCATATTGGCTCAGGGTGGGTTTGGGAGAGCCCCCAAAACAGCACACAGGTGGAGGAGAGGGGGATCATTTTATCTGAGAAACGTGCTTGTGCTGACAGAACAATTGCCACAGTACTACATATAATTCCTCTCTTTATGTTTGTTTGTTTGTTTGTTTGTTTGTTTGTTTGTTTGTTTGTTTAATGGGAACCAGTCATTTCTTCTTTACCTCAGAATTCTAGGTGTTGTCTGATACCTGCAAAGAGAAACATCATGCTTGGTCCTAATAAAGGTGTATTGCCCAAATGTAGTTGTTGGAAATGTTTTTTTTCCTCCTTATGGACCAACATGGCTGCCTTGGTGTGTTTTTTTTTTAAAAAAAAAAATTTAGTGGTGGCTCTGTGCTTGAATAGAAATAAAATGAAGTGTGACATACTGTTCTTTCCCTGTGGCCATGTTGTCCAGCATCCTGGTCTCATAACCAATTGTTTTCCTACTTGTAGACATCCTATATTTTATTTGTGGTTCGATTGTTTGTTCATTAGTAGTTCCTTGTGTTATTCCATGGTATGCCTTTGTTTTGCTCGGGCTTGTTGGTACATGTCTACTACTGTACTGTCATCCATATAATAATAATAATAATAATAATAATAATAATAATAATAATTTATTTATACCCCACCCATCTGGCTGAGTTTCCCCAGCCACTCTGGGCGGCTTCCAATCAAGTGTTAAAAACAGTACAGCATTAAATATTAAAAATTTCCCTAAACAGGGCTGCCTTCAGATGTCTTTTAAAGATAGGATAGCTGCTTATTTCCTTCACATCTGAAGGGAGCGCGTTCCACAGGGCGGGCGCCACTACCGAGAAGGCCCTCTGTCTCTAACCTCACCTCTCGCAGTGAGTGAACCGCCAAAAGGCCCTCGGTGCTGGATCTCAGTGTCCGGGCTGAACGATGGGGATGGAGACGCTCCTTCAGGTATACAGGACCGAGGCCGTTTAGGGCTTTAAAGATCAGCACCAACACTTTGAATTGTGCTCGGAAACGTACTGGGAGCCAATGCAGATCTCTCAGGACCGGTGTTATGTGGTCCCGGTGGATTAGTCATTAGTTATTGTTGTCCTGATTCATATTTCTCATTAAACTCAACTAATACTTCTCACATTTTCCAGAGACTTTCTGACTTGTCTCCATTAGTTCACCTCATATGAGACTTGTATAGTGTTGATTTACAGGGCTTGTTCTACTTTTGCATTTGGCCAATATTTCTTTGGCTGCTGTTGAATTAGAAGTGAATTCTTACTTGCCAATCTAACCCTCAAGAGGAGAAGTGCTTTTCATATATGGGTTTTCCCCTTGTCCATCTTCCTAGTATTGTTTCACAACTCCTCAGTTCCCCATGTGTTAGGAAGTTCCAAGCTACTTATGTGAGCTCCCAGCTTGATTGGGAAGGATATACAATAGCTAGTAGCTACCAGCCATTATGGACCATTGAATACAGCATATTTGGCAACCATAGTGGAAATATCTTCAGCTGTTAACCTTTTCTCTCATCTTTTGCATAGCTATCTCCTTGGTTGATATTTTCTTTTTTTAAAAGAATCACACTCAAATCGTTGGGAACTGGGTTTGTTTTGTTTTTAATGTGCCGTAACCTCAGAATTCTCCTGCCAACCTAGCAGTTCGAAAGCATGTCAAAGTGCAAGTAGATAGGAAGGTAAACAGTGTTTCTGTGTGCTGCTCTGGTTCGCCAGAAGCGGCTTAGTCATGCTGGCCACATGACCCGGAAGCTGTATGCCGGCTCCCTCAGCCAGTAAAGCGAGATGAGCGCTGCAACCCCAGAGTCGGCCATGACTGGACCTAATGGTCAGGGGTCCCTTTACCATTAACCAAGAAGCGCATCTGTATTCGAAATAAAGATATTTGATTGAGATGACCACCTTTTAACCTAGCAAATTGCAGACAGCACAGCTAGAGTTGCCACTGAAATCCACCAATTGTAGAATTATTATTTGTTTTTACATAACACAAAGAGAAACTGGATACCAATTACTATTATCGGCTACGTGATATTTTTCAGAATGGGTATGACCAAGTAACAACTCTACGCATTCTATTTCTACAAAGGATCTTCATTATTAGTTTTCAAGTCATGCTTTCAGTTGCCTCTTCCTTCTTCCAAAAGGCCCTTTCCCCCAGACGTTTATTTCTGCAGAAACAAATAATTTGGACAAATCTCTTTCATAATGCATTCTCAAATTATCGTGAGCAGTGCTTCTGAGATATGAGCTATCCATGCAAATTATGAATGGGGAAGTAAGTATACTTGAAAGTTGAGTAATGAAGATATAAATCTGGCGTGTGGGTGTTTTGTTTCATTTAAATTGTTTGATATAAGTAAGAAGGAAGAGGGAAAGGAAGTGAGGAAAAAGGGAGCAGAAAAACTGGCCTGTTTCTTTGTGCTTCAAAATACCTTCCAGCAACTACAGAAGGAAGAATGCAAATATACATCCTGGACCCAGGGTAAGAGATCATGACTTCTCCTGTGGTATGTTATGACCATTAAGATCAACTAGGGCTGCATACTAACTATACATCTATAAGGCACATGACTTCCCCCAAAGAATATTGAGCACTGTAGTTTGTTAAGGGTGCTGGGAATTGTACTGCTGTGAGGGGTAAGCTACAGTTCCCATGAGGAAGGGCTAAGGGAGCTGGGCATGTTTAGCCTGGAGAAGAGGAGGTTAAGGGGTGATATGATAGCCATGTTCAAATATATAAAAGGATGTCACATAGAGGAGGGAGAAAGGTTGTTTTCTGCTGCTCCAGAGAAGCGGACATGGAGCAATGGATCCAAACTACAAGAAAGAAGATTCCACCTAAACATTAGGAAGAACTTCCTGACAGTAAGAGCTGTTCGACAGTGGAATTTGCTGCCAAGGAGTGTGGTGGAGTCTCCTTCTTTGGAGGTCTTTAAGCAGAGGCTTGACAACCATATGTCAGGAGTGCTCTGATGGTGTTTCCTGCTTGGCAGGGGGTTGGACTCGATGGCCCTTGTGGTCTCTTCCAACTCTATGATTCTATGACGGGGGGGGGGTAAGTCATGTACTTTAGACACGCTTTAAATGTATGTCGCTTATGTAGCAAAATAGTGACTGCTGTGTTTGTGGTCAGGGCTGGATATTCCACAGCAGCTGCCCCAACACTGTTAAGTTGTGGGTGAACATATCAGACGTCACAGCGATTCTTCAACAGCTCTTGTTTATTCAGAGGCCAGAATAGAACTGAACTGAAGAGCTCAGTCAGCCTGCTTATATAGAGCTCCAGAACAACGTAACTGTTGCAACTTTCTAAAACTATCCAATCACTGAACGTCACTTTTGATCCTTCATTTGCATAACTATCTACAGTATCCCCCTGTTGGCCCAGGGTGAGAACTTCAGTACATAACAAACACCATGGAATTCTTTTCTTCTTGAGACTTGAGAATGACGGAGCCTTCTAAATCACTTTCTGAAACACACAGAACATTGCCAGAAACAGCAGTGGCGTGCCTTCTTCTTCTCTCCTTTTTATTTAGTATGACTTGTTATAAGAACAAAGGGTTGTGTGTTTCTTCTTCACCTCACCTGTTGCTGGCATGGAAATGTTATAGCATCATGAGTCAAAAGCACAAGGTAAGTTGTACTAAACTTTATGGCAGCGGAGGCATAGCTGGTGGTTTTCTGGCATCAGACACAGCTTTGGGGGTAAAGCATAGTTCTACTAACTTCCTGGAGCTAGGTAAGAAGACATTTTTTAGCTCCTTTAAGCTGCTGTCAGTATTTGTCAACTGGAGTTTTATAATATGCTGTAGCATTGTTTTAGATATTTTGTAGTAAGTTGTTGTTCCCTTACGTGTAAAGCAAGTGCTGAAGACAAAAAAGCTGTGTATTAATAGATTAATGCTGAATTGTCTGTCTTCAGCCTAAATTAAAATGGCTACAATCCGTAGCTCAGACTATACCAAGGAAAATTGGGTTCTGTCATTATTTTGTTAGTAAACTGCATTAAGTTTGAATAAATCATAAACATTGGATCAATTGCATAAGAATGATAACTGATACAATTGTTTGGTTTTTACTTGGTTGTATCTTGATAAGAAAGCAAAACAAATACAAAGAACAAACAGTAGAAAAGTGTAAGAATTGTATAAGATAATTTTCAGAGATTATATCATGTAATTATAACAACAGAAAAGGAATGATGTTTTATATTGCAGGTTCAGGAAAGAGGGCACAAAACACATACAGTGGTGCCCCGCAAGACGAACGCCTCGCAAGACGGAAAACCCACTAGACGAAAGGGTTTTCCGTTTTGGAGGTGCTTCGCAAAACAAATTTCCCTATGGGCTTGCTTCGCAAGACGAAAATGTCTTGCGAGTTCCTGTGGGGTTTTTTCCGTCCCCCCCCCCCTTTCCTAAGCCCTAAGCCGCTTATCAGCTGATCCGCTAAAAGCCGCTAATAGCGCTAATCCGCTAAGCTGTCAATGGGCTTGCTTCGCAAGACGAAAAAACCGCTAGACGAAGAGCCTCACGGAACGGATTAATTTCGTCTTGCGAGGCACCACTGTATTAAAATAAAATAAATAAGAAATCAAGAGACTTCAACTTAACCAGATCCCTTTAAATGCCAATGGCGAAGACCGACCGTGTTCTTGTGATACTTATATAAGATTCTGGATGCTGCCATTTGATAATGCCCTTTTAAAATGTGGGTTTTTTTGGGGGGCGCTATTGGTCTGTGGTTTTATTGTCATTGGGTATCTTGTGGTTTTATATGATTTTATTCTGTGAACCGCCCTGAGACCCCTGGGTATAGGGTGGTATATTATTATTATTAATATATGCTTTTGGACTTTAGGCTGCATCCATTTCATGGATGTTGTCAGTTTAGCAGCCATGATCCCAGATCAAGTCAGAGGTTCAGTGTTGGGATTGTACGATTGCATTTGACTTGACTTGCAAAGACTATCGCACCGCATTCACTGGGCATGAAGGTTTAGACATGATCACAGCATGACTGGAGGTAAGAGGAAGCTTTGATTCTTGGGGGGAACTGTTATGTGAATTGCACTTTCTTAAATGGAAAATTAAACCTTTTTATCACTTTGAAATATTCAGCCAGTAGCCAATTATTCATCCGTTGCTGTTATGGTTCCTTATACAGCTTAATGATATCACTGAAAGCTGGAAAGACAGTCCGGCTAAGAGAAATGCAAATCTGGACCTGCATTTTGCTTCCTCCTGGAACTTTCTTGCCCTGAAAGGATATTGCCAATTAAGTTAAGAGGAGAGAGGAGATGGTTAGGGTTGCTAAGCTGCAATCTTGAGATTCCCCTTGTACCTGTAAATCTGGTGCAGTACCTGAAGATGAGAGAACTGTGGCATCCATCTTCCTGTGTCTTTTTCTTCTTTCTTCTCTCACCACCTATTGTGTGACTTAACTGGTGTTCTGCTCACCACAATAGGCCAGGGGCAGGGCAGGCTAAACTACCTGGGATAAGGGAGAGCAGAAATGGCTGCCTTCTCTCCTAATTCAACAGTAGATATCAAGGTCCATGGACAGCCTTCAGGTTGCAATCTGACAGCCTGAGGGCTTAACTGTTAATAGAGCAGCATGCAATTCGTCTTCAGGGCAATGAGTTTTTCCTTAGGACTTTTGTGAGAAGGTTAGGGAGGTTTAATCCTTCGCTCCCCATGAGCCCCCCAATGACTCCTACCCCCCCAAAGTGGCCATTAGGCTTAAGGAAAAGGTTTTCATCATTGGTGTCAATAAGATGACCTTGCAAGCATTTTAACAACAACAACAACAACAACAACAACATTTTTGTATCCTGCCCTCCCCAGCCAAAGCCAGCCCAGAGCGCCTATCAAGAAGCAAAAATAGCACAGCACACACAAAATCACACAGTAAATCAATCAAAATACACTCTAAAATCAATTCAGAATCAAATTAATGGCAGCCATTGGGTTAGAGTTCTATGAGGATTACAGAAGGAGAGAGGGGGTCAGACTGTGCCTTGGCCAAAGGCCTGGCGGAACAGCTCCATCTTGCAGGCCCTGTGGAAAGATGTCAAGTCCCACAGGGCCCTAGTCTCTTGTGACAGCGTTCCACCAGATCTTGTCGAGGTCAGCCTAACCTCCCTGTGGCCCAGGATCTCCAAGATGTTTTTCCTTGAAGACCGTAAGGTCCTCTGTGGGACATACCAGGAGAGGCAGTCCTGTAGGTACAAGGGTCATAGGCCGTATAAGGCTTTTAAGGTTAAAACCAGCACCTTAAACCTGATCCTGTACTCCACCAGGAGCCAGTGCAGCTAGTATAGCACCGGGGGAATGTGATCCTGCGGTGAGGACCCTGTAAGGAGTCTCGCTGCTGCATTCTGTACGCACAAAGAATTGTACTGCACTGTGGGTGCCTTTTTGTAATCAGTAAAGTATTGCTGCTTGAGTCCAGTGGCATTGCCACAACAAAAGCGCTGCCCTGAAGCAAGATGTGTGAAGGAACTTTTTCAACATATTAGTTGAACTAGCTACTCATTCATTGCTCAAAACTTACTTGGAAAAGCCCTATGCAATCCTAAAATATCACCTTTGTGTCTATACAGTTATACCTTCAAATCATCAATCACAATCAGCACCTCATCAGGTAACAAAAAAGTATAAAATATGAATCAGAGTGCTTGCAATTTAAAGAAGGAAAAGATGGCAATTAAATATGCTTTGGCAACTCTAATGGCATTGTCAGATCAAAAGACAATTCTCTTCCAACAGGCTCTCACATGTTACTTTGTTTTCAAATTTTCTGCCCCTGTCTATTTTTTTTTATTAAATTTGTATACCACCCTCCATACATAGATCTCAGGGTGGTTCAGCTAGCAAATCTGATAACAAACAGCATAAAAACAAATAATCACCCCCAGATTAAATCCGATTGCAAAACTGAAATATGAGCATTTAAATTACAAAAAAAAAATTGCAGCATTCCAAAGCAGCCATCAAGAACGCTAATTTAAGCCTGCAATTCTGAATCGGTTTGTGGTATATTGTTAGATTGTTGATTTGACACCTTGTTTGTTGTCTGGAATTAATTTGTAATAGTGGTTTATAGTGGTTTGATGTTGCATGCTAAGGCAAAAGAACACTTTCAGGGGCCACAGAAAGCTGAAAAGCAGGGCCACAGAAAGCTGAAAAGCAGGGCACAGTAACCAAGCAAATAAATAAATAAATGGAGTTATAGGGAAGTATAGAACATGTCTGAGGAGAAAGAAAAGAGTGTCAGCAATAGGAATATAACAGTCTCTCCCCTCCTCTGTGAAGAAAACCTCCTATGCAACCAATCTGCAGCTCCCAACTTCCCAGAAATTATTGTTATTATTATTTAACAAAACAGGACTGCTGCTTTAACCTACCAATCTCTGCCTCTGAAACAGGCATACCATTAAGCTATATGAGCAGTTCCGAAGCACATATTTATGGTGGGGACACTTCCCCATAAAGACATGTTGAAACAAAGACTGCACCTGAATAAAAAAATGTATATGAGACTCTCAGCAAGACTCAGATGAAATGCAGTTTCTCAGAGAGGCATTCTATTAGTGTCAACCACTTCAGGAGATAAATACAGCTTTTCCTTAGTGTCTGCTGAGAGGGAACTAAGAGACAGGTGACAAAACATGACTTTTAAAGTTGTTGTTTTTTTCATTCCCCCTCCCCATCGCAAACAGCTATAAATAAAAGAATGAGTCATTAGTAAAATAACAGTTTGGAGTGGGAAGAAAGGATCTGCACATGGTATTTTCAGGCAAAGTTGCTCAGAGACTCTGTGCCAGGGCACAAGCTATGTGGGGTTCTGAGATTCTTAGCCCCAATCATCAATTAAGGGTGCAGAGGCTTTCTTCATGCAAACACACACACACACACACACACACACACACACACACACACACAGCCCCTACTCCCCGCCTCACTGCTGTCAAATTTCAGTTACATATGAGCAGCTCTCTTTCGCTTCGCTTCACTGTGGATATGTTAAGCTGACAGCAGGTTTCATCTCTCCCGCTATGGGAAAGTGGCGAGACTTCAGAAAGCCTTTTTTCACTGAGTCTTTGTACCAGGTATTCAGCGATTCATAGCTAGTCAGAGGAGTCAGCAGAGGACCTGGGGGGTCAGCAAGTGGCAGCCCCAGTGCCACATTTGCTAAGGCAGAAGCAGGAAAGGAAACTGGTGGGTGTAAGAATTAGGCTTGCTGGTAAGAATTAGGCTTGTGGGTGTGGGTCTTAGCACATCAGTCCTCTTCATCCTAAAAGTGACCCTCCAACAACACTGGCTAATGTTGTTTAGTTGTTTAGTCGTGTCCGACTCTTCGTGACCCCATGGACCAGAGCACGCCAGGCCCTCCTGTCTTCCACTGCCTCCCGCAGTTTGGTCAACTTCATGTTGGTAGCTTCGAGAACACTGTCCAACCATCTCGTCCTCTGTCATCCCCTTCTCCTTGTGCCCTCAATCTTTCCCAACATCAGGGTCTTTTCCAGGGAGTCTTCTCTTCTCATGAGGTCGCCAAAGTATTGGAGCCTCAGCTTCAGGATCTGTCCTTCCAGTGAGCACACAGGGCTGATTTCCTTAAGAATGGATAGGTTTGATCCTCTTGCAGTCCATGGGACTCTCAAGAGTCTCCTCCAGCACCATAATTCAAAAGCATCAATTCTTCGGTGATCAGCCTTCTTTATGGTCCAGCTCTCACTTCCATACATCACTACTGGGAAAACCATAGCTTTAACTATACAGACCTTACTGGCTAATGACCAACGCTGTAATCAAAAATGAAGATGCTGGTTAGGAATGGAGAACTTAGCGCCCTTCAGATACTTTTGAACTTCATCTTTGATCATCCATGACCATTGGCTGTGCTAGCTTGGTCTGATGGGAGTTGTAGTTCAACAACATCTGGAGGGTCACAGGTTACCTATTCTTGATGTAGCTGTTATGAGGAACCCCTGGAGCTTTCTGAGATCTCTGTAACGCTCAGAAAGGAAATATGAATGCTAAGAAGCTTCATCTACACAGATTTATAGCTGGTAGTGCAAGGGGCCTAGACTAAGGTTACCAGATTTTTTTCAGTGAATCAGAGGACACTTTTCAACTTCCTACTAAATAGATGGATTTTTTCAGGGGACTGATTTGTAAATCCAGGGACTGTCCCCGGGAAAAGGGGATGTCTGGTAACCTTAGCCTAGATCTCTTAGGTGTGTTTCATGTGTCTTCCCTGAACTTTCAGCTTTCATTTTAAAAACAAACCAGTGGTCAGGGGCACTGTTAGAGGGTGGCTAAGTGGCCTGAGCTCCAGATCTTTAGCATATGTCCCAGGATTCCTGCTCCTTTCCCTCTGTTTAAACCAGGCATAAGCAAACTTGGCCCTCCAGATGTTTTGGGACTACAACTCCCATCATCCCTAGCTAACAGGACCAGTGGTCAGGGGTTTAAAGTCTCCCCCACCAGCTTCCATGGTGACCGGGCATTCTGTACTCTGCAGTGCCAGTGAGGTCCCAGTCACTCACCATCTTAATTTGCTCGAAGTCCTAAGTAATATGTATATACTGTATTGGCCCGAATATAAGCCACACTTTTTTCCAAATTCCAACTGTGAAAAGTCAAAGTGCGGCTTATATTCAGAACCGAGTGCCGGCACTACCACCCTGAAAGGGGGATGGGGGCGGCTGGCGCTGGCTTGGGGAGGGAGTGCCGGGAGGTGGGCATGCAGTGCACTGAGAACCGAGTGCCAGGTGCCCAGGGCATGGCTTATTTGCGGGTGCATCTTCTATTCAGGCCAATACGGTAGATAAAATTAACATGCACAAATGTTATGCAAATTTGTGTCGAGGAACTGTGCTCTGAGTCTTTTAAGTACCTAGCAATACCTCTGACATCGAGTCTCTAATCCAGTGTTCTGTCAAATAAGTGCAAAAGGGCTTAGCTCTTGCTTTTAATTTTTTTTTAAATTAAAAATGTATTTTTGTTTTGTTCATTGGTTTTAATCATGTAAGACTATCTGCATTTAGGGGGTTTTTTTCCCTTGCTCTTTTCCATTTGGTTATGAATCTTCCATGCCAGTGTCATCTTAAACACCCACACACTTACCCGGCTGCAAAATTTCTGGCTACGAGCCTGCATGCATTCCTAAAATGTACTTGGTATGCTCTGTGTCTGCATCTCCCTCCTTCCTTTCAGGCTCTGAAATTTGAAATGGAGAAAGAAAAGAAGAAAAGAAAGAGGGGAAGCAGTATGAAGAATGTATTAGCAGGATCAATGTCTGCATTGCTTTGAGCTAAAAGATCTGGAAGCCCTCTTCACATCCTGGTGTGTACCTCAGGTTCCTAATAGCAGCTGCAGCGCACAGCCTAGCACATTAATTCCGAGGCTGCCATAAATAGGGCTGTCAGACCTGAAATATCACTGAATTTCATTAATCTTGAAAGTGCATCACCATCGCTGCTCGGATATGGACTACCAGGCTATATTCATTACTTTGAAAACACGGGGGGGGGGGGAAATATGGTGGCCCCCCTCAAAGAGTCAGCGGGGAGGGGCTTAACATGGCACATGAAACAAGTCTGCCTTGGCCTCATCTGTGGAGGAGAGGTTTGCATTGTATTATTGGACCAGGGAGGGAGAGGATTAAGGGACCGAGGGTCAGTAGCTCAGTGAGTAGACTGAGGTGATTTTTCAGGGGCAGGAAGGGGTCACGGAGAGTTTGAGGCCTTTCAGGCACTAGGAGCAGATGCTGGATAGAAAGACAATGGACTGAGGCCAGCGAATTCAAGGTGCTAGACACTGAAAAGAATACCAATATGACTCTGGGTGGATCGAGTTGCTAAACAACAAGCTGCTTAAAAACAGGTGGATTTTGAATAAGTGCAGGATACAGGAAGCAATTAAAAAAAGAAATAGAAAGGAGAGGGAAATTGGGAGATTCCACTACTGATCTTTGTTTCTGCTAAGGAAAGTGAGCTGATCGTAATCTGCGTGTTTATTATAAACTTGACACTCAGTGCCTCCCTGAATTATTCAGTAGGAGCTGTGATCTCAATTACAGGGTATATCCCAGAGGTACAAAGAGAAGGGAATATTTGGGACCATTTGAACTCTTTGATGCAGCATTTGAAAAGGCTGTGACAGATGGGCACTTGCATCCCCTGTAATCAAACCGGTCCTTAACAGAGGAGCGGATGAACAAGTCTAGCACTCTGCTTGATGTTCTGACCTGGCTGGTGTCATCACAGTTTGCATAGCACTCCAGTATGAATGAAAAGGGACGCAGGTGGCGCTGTGGTCTAAACCACAGAGCCTAGGGCTTGCCAATCGGAAGGTCATTGGTCCGAATCCCCGCGACAGGGTGAGCCCCCATTGTTTGGTCCCAGCTCCTGCCAACCTAGCAGTTCGAAAGCACATCAAAGTGCAAGTAGATAAATAGGTACCACTCTGGCGGGAAGGTAAACGGCGTTTTGGTGCGCTGCTCTGGTTCACCAGAAGCAGCTTAGTCATGCTGGCCACATGACCCAGAAGCAGTATTTATTGGCCCTTGGCCAATAAAGCGAGATGAGCGCTGCAACCCGAGAGTCGGCCACGACTGGACCTAACAGTCTGGGGTACCTTTACCAGTATGAATGAGAACCTGGATAGAGGGTGCAGAGAAAGGAAGGAACAAGTAACACTGCTCCACTATAGTGTCATAAGGCAATCAAGCAAATAGAAATCAGACGAAACCTAAGGACAAGATTTGTATGGATCAATATTTGCTTTCAAGCAGCTCTTGTTGTCAGTATACACTTGCTATAGCACACTCAGAAGACCCAGACATGCAGTTTTTCCTCTTTCCTCCCTACACATGCTTGGGGTAGTAGGGTGGTGGTCTTAAAGTGCCACAATATGTTTTGTTGTTTCTGCTGCAGTAGACTAACACAGGTAAAGGTAAAGGTAAAGGGACCCCTGACCATACGTTTCAGTCGTGGCCGACTCTGGGGTTGCGGCGAGGGAGCCGGCGTACAGCTTCCGGGTCATGTGGCCAGCATGACTAAGCTGCTTCTGGCGAACCAGAGCAGCGCACGGAAACGCCGTTTACCTTCCCGCTGGAGAGGTACCTATTTATCTACTTGCACTTTGACGTGCTTTCGAACTGCTAGGTTGGCACAGTTACCCCTCTGGAATTTAAGAAACATTAGCATTATTTTGTCAAACACTATGACTGCTCATTCACATTGGTAAACCAGGCAGATTCCCAGCTATTGGTAAAGTAGTGTGCCCTACAGCGTTATTAACTATTATGCCATGCATTTGATTTGTGATGCATTACCAAAATGTTTCAGAATCCACCACAAATCTTGAAGGACATAGATAGGGAAGCCAACTTCTTGGATACTAGCTCTAGTCCAAAAAACCATGTACCATTACTACTTCATATTGACAATAAACTTTGCTGTTTATATTGTCTTTGGCAGGTGACATGGTCTACCACTTTGATGGCATCTGGAACACTTCATCCTGTTGTTGGATGTAATCCACTGGGAGCAGTCAAGTACAACATTCCTTGTCTTGCTAGAGTGGCCATGCAAGGGAATGTTTGGTCCAGCCAGTCGAACTTCCTGTTCCTCCCGGCCTGGAGCATCCTTCCTTGCATGTGACTAGTAGGTGGGCGTGACCTTACCTGATCTAACAAAAAGTCCAGTCACACTGCCACCTTCTTCTCTTCGACCTTCCTTTTTGTCCTGCGAACTTCCTGTATTGCTGGCTGCCAGCCAAGCAGTCTCCCCAGGTTATCTCCCATATGGGTAAACCTGTTTGTACATATTTGTAATGTTAAGCCTTAAGCCTGCCTTCAGGGATCACACTGTGCTCTGTTTGACTGTGAGTAAAACTACTTTTTGTTACTTATGAATAAGAAGAAAAAGAAGAAGAGGAGTTTGGATTTGATATCCCACCTTTCACTCCCTTTAAGGAGTCTCAAAGCAGCTAACACTCTCCTTTCCCTTCTTCCCCACAACAAACACTCTGTGAGGGGAGTGGGGCTGAGAGACTTCAGAGAAGTGTGACTAGCCCAAGGTCACCCAGCAGCTGCATGTGGAGGAGCAGAGACGCGAACCCGGTTCACCAGATTATGAGTCTATCACTCTTAACCACTACACCACACTGGCTTTGTGTAATACTTTGGTGTTTTTATTCTTTTAGGAGGGATTTACAAGGGGGTCTTACCAGGAACATATTAGAACACATTTCAATCTGGACAAGCCATTGTACCATTAGGCAAAGTGAGGCAGTTGCCTTAGGTGGCAAATACTGGAGGCGGCAACAGCTCCCACAGCTGTTGTTTCTGAAGCCCCCACCCCAACATTCCCCTTCATTGGAGTTCAGAGCTATGTGTGCCATACACTCTGTTTTGCGCCCTCTAACCTAGCCTGCTGCCCTCAGAAGTACCAGTCAGTTTGGTTTCTGTGTATGGAATGTACAGGTATCAAAATGTCTTGTGCTGATTCTGAAAGCAACTACCCTTTTTCTGGGTGATAGAAAGTAGAATTCAGGCACATCCCAATTGTGAAATTAATTGCTACTTTTGAAAACCTATCTTTCAGATGTTTATGTTATACTCTTTTAAAACTCCGATCTTCTAAACCATTTTAAAATCATTTTAATTGGGTTTTAAAAGAATTTAACAGAATTAAGGAAGAAAATGGGTTGTCATTCAATGTGAGCAGTGCAGCATGTTTAAACTAGCAAATCCCTCATTGTGACACACTGATAAAATGTAGGCTGTGTAGTGTGACTGGATTGTGAATATCTTAACAATAGAAAAATACGTTTCTCTAAAGTGGATTGCTTGTATCGTAATGGATAAAGAGATCAGAAAGAAGGGAGAGAGGGAAATCTGAAAATGTAATGGGCCGATACTGCATATGAAGAAAAGATTAGTAAATTCTGAAGGCTTAACTCAGTCTTTGCCAACCTGGTGCGCTTCAGATATTTAAGTCTACAGCTCCCATCAGCCCCAGCCAGTTAGAGTTATATTCAAAAACATTCGGAAGAAGAAGAAGAAGAGTTTGGACTTGATATCCTGCCTTTTACTCCCTTTAAGGAGTCTCAAAGCGGCTCACAATCTCCTTTCCCTTCCTCCCCCACAACAAACACTCTGTGAGGTGAGTGGGGCTGAGAGACTTCAGAGAAGTGTGACTAGCCCAAGGTCACTCAGCAGCTGCATGTGGAGGAGCAGAGACGTGAACCCGGTTTACCAGATTACGAGTCCACCGCTCTTAACCACTACACCACACTGGCGGAGGGCACCAGACTGATGAGAGGTTGGTTTCACTAATAGAGAGTTGCATGGAAAATAATAATTAAATTATATCTGATTGCAATTCTTGCATCACATTTCTCCTTTGGCAGCACTTTTAAGAACTGGGAACTGGAAAGTGACCCTATACATTGCATGAGGTAAAGATGCTAATCATGAGGTCCAGTTGTGTGTTTTGGCTGCATGCCACAGTAGCTTAATTAAGAAGAAGGGGAAGGAGAAAGTAATCATACATTTCTAAAGATTATATGTTTATTATATAAAGAATGCCCTGCTTTTCTTTATAACATAAATTCTAAAGCATCTTGATCTCAATTTTTAATTGCGTTTAAAAGCTATTGTTTGTTTAAGAATTGTATATCCCACCTTCCTCCCAAAGGACTCCAGTCCTTCAAGGGTTCCTTTGGTGTAATATGGCCTCTACATTTCTGCCCCCACTTGTCATTGCTATGTACCTGTGATGGCCTGGGAATCCGATTCAGAGGCTGAACCGGAGGAATCCCAGCCTGCACAGGAGTCCCCGCCTCCAGGGCCGGCTGAACTGGGGCAGGGCCTTGATTCTGAAGCGCCTGCACCTGTGCCGGATCCTCAGGAGCAGGAACCAGGTGAATCCACTCTGGTTCCAGAGGTGGTTGAGGACTCAGTGCCTACAGGTGAGTCTCCCCCTGGGCCCAGTAACCCTTTAGCCTCTCCTGAACTGCAGAGGCTCAAGGCAGAGAGGCGAAGGGAACTGGTTTCTTCCAGGAGGAGTGCTCACCTTAAGGCCAGGAGAGGCGGGTCTCCTGGGGGCCGGGACCACCCCTGGCCTCAGAGAAGATAAAGGCCAGTCAGCCCGGTCCCAGGTTGCGGAAGCAACGTCGTTGATGAGCTGTTTCGGCCAGCATCCAGTCCTGTTTCCCCCAGAGTTCCTGTCCTTGCCCGGCTTCCCTCTGTGGACCCCGCTTCGCCCGAGGAGGACTGTCTGCCGACCCTCAACTCAGGTCCTGGACCTCGCCCCACGGTAACCTCCCCCCCCCGGACCAGCACAGTACCTACCATCAAACATAGTGACTCAGACAAGGGCAACAAGTAGAGGGTTATGGATAAAACAAACTCATGGTAAGCACCAAAACCAAGCACCAAAACTATGGCCCTCCAGATTTCATTGGACTACAACCCCTCCACCCCCCACAGACATGACCATTGACCATAGTGGTTGGGCTGATGAGCACTGAAGCCTCAACAATTAGGGCTGTCTTAAGCATATCCGGCATCGTGGTGCAAAGATCCCTCCGGTGGCCCCCCCCCCATTTCCCAGAGTTGTTGACCTTTTCCCAAGCCTCTGTGGGGATCGCTCTCCTCCTGCGGGGGCTTGGGAAGTAAGCTGCACGTCCGCCAGCCATATGGTTGACGGGGCGCAGCTGGTGGGCATGCAGGAGGGAAGGGGGGGGCGCCGGCAAAGCCGTGCAGCTCCCACACTTGCTGGGGTGCCCCTGAGAGGCCGGTGCCCTGGCGTAACGCACCAGTAAGCCCAACAGGAAGGGCGGCTCTGCCAACAATACTTAGAGAGCAGCAGCTTCCCCATCTCTAATCTAAACACAGAGGCCACATGGCGCCTTCCAACATGCCCTCCGTACTTGTTTTGTTTACTCCTCATGCAGCCCTGTATAATAATAATAATAATAATAATAATAATAATAATAATAATAATAATTTTATTATTTGTACCCAGCCCATCTGGCTGGGTTTCCCCAGCCACTCTGGGTGGCTTCCAACAAAGACCAAAAATACACTAAAATGTCACACATTAAAAACTTCCCTGAACAGGGCTGCCTTCAGATGTCTTCTGAATCTCAGGTGGTTGTTTATCTCTTTGACATCTGATGGGAGGGCTTTCCACAGGGCGGGCGCCACTACCGAGAAGGCCCTCTGCCTGGTTCCCTGTAGCTTTGCTTCTCGCAATGGGGGAACCGCCAGAAGGCCCTCGTCACTGGACCTCAGTGTCCGGGCAGAACGATGGGGGTGGAGATGCTCCTTCAGGTATACTGGGCCGAGGCTGTTTAGGGCTTTAAAGGTCAACACCAACACTTTTAATTGTATAGGGAAGCTTTCTAAGGTTTACTGTTTTTCTATGTTTTTAATATATGCTGGAAGCCGCCCAGAGTAGCTTGGGCAACCCAGTCAGATGGGCGAGGTACAAATTACTATTTTTATTTAGTACTGTAGTCAGAGTGGAAGAGCAGATCTCAGTTGTCTTCCAGTTCTGTTGAACCAACAATGTTCTCCCTGCTCCTCAGTAAAGCAGGAGCCTCTCTGCCAAGAAAAGGAAAGGACAGGCCTTTATAATGCGTGTTCATGATCTCTTCCTCTATCTCCCCCACCTACTTCCCCACATTCTCTCCCACCACACTGTGGTACAGCCTCAAGAAATGGAACCCAAGTAAGGGGTATGTACACAAAGGGGAGGAATTATGAAGAGATTGCCCGGCTCAGTTCCATATGAGGCAAAACTGGACTCTCCAAATACTGGAGTCACCAGGGGCAGAATACAAACTTAGTTCCCACCCCTGTGGTCTCCCTGAATACTAAACCCTTTAACTCTCCTTTATAGCTGCTTCTTATGGGGGGGGGAGGGAATAGTGCTGTACTTGGGGGCAAAAAATGCTTAGTAATTATGACAGTGAATCATAGCTGTCAACCGTCCCTTATGTGGCGGGAAACTCCCTTATTCCAGCGCCGTGTCCCGCTGCTGTCCCTTATTGATGATGTCCCTTAAATTTCCTGGGTTTCAAAGGAAGCAGCTCCCTGGCCAGGGAGGAGGGAGGCTCCAACTGTGTTGCTTGGCTGTCCGCCCTGCCCCCCTCTGGGCTCGGTCCCTGGGAGCCCCTCTCTGCCGGGACTGAGGAGCCTTGAGAGGAGAGCGAGGGCAACCATAGAGAAAGCAGTTCAGAGAGAGGAGGCGGAGGCGCAGGCAGGTGTTCCAAGGGGGAAAAGCAGAGGGGGAAAGCAGAGGAAGGACCACAAGCGCTTATCCCATAGATTTGTAGTGGTAGACTAGCATAGATGGTCTGATCTGCGGGTTTACCCCCCCCTTCCTCCCGCCCTGCCTGATGGAACTGAGAGCTGCAGATGGAGCACGAGAGAAAAGATACGGAACTGCAGCAGCATCTTCGTAGCTTGGGCTTCTTTTTGCGTGAAAAGTGGTTGCTGCCTGTAGTTATTTAATTGCAGTGTTTCATTGGCTGGTGTCTTGAGCAGCAACCTCTGGAAACAAAGGGCCAAAAACTGGCACTGCTCTCCCAAATTATCTGGTCCCTTTTAACTTCGTATTTGATCTGGTTGACTAAAATCCCTTGTTTTGGCTGCTGATCCCTTATTTTCAAGGCTGCTGGTCCTTTATTTTCAAATCTGTAAGTTGACAGCTATGCAGTCAATGCCTCAGCCTCCATTAACTCCATGGAGGGATGGGCAATGCAATGTGTGCTTGGTACACAGAAATGCCTTGTACATGCATATACATATTCCAGGGTTTCCCTGCAGTATACACATTACTGTCTCAAGGCAAATCTAAAAAAATGTAGTATAAACACTGACAACTGGGAAACACTGGCCTGCGAGCGCTCCAGCTGGAGAACAGCCTTTACCAAAGGTGTCATGGGCTTTGATGACACTCAAACTCAGGACACAAAGGAGAAACGTGCTAAGATGAAGGCATGCTTGGCAAATCCACACCGGGATCAACTCCCGCCCGGAAACCAATGTCCCCACTGTGGAAGGAGGTGTGGATCCAGAACTGGCCTCCACAGTCACTTATGGACTCATTGTTAAAACCGTGTTTATGGAAGGCAATCTTACTCGGCTACAAGGGATTGCCAAAGAAAGAAGAAGACTTCTACACACAAACACCACTCATCACAATGATAGACAGTTTGCACCTTAGCAGTAATGTTGGCCTCAGTCTTGTTGCTGCTTTCAGCAGCTGGACTCATCTGTGTGCTCAGCAGGACCCTGCTTGCACAGCATCCGTCTGATGGGCAGCTGGTTCAGAGCTGCTGATTTCCGGCAATGCTTTTCAATCCCACCCATGCACACAGAATGCATACTTTCAGACTTTCTCCACCATCTGGTTGAGACCCCTGCATCCGAGAGTGGAGCTGTCTATAGAATTCTATTCCTGGGAATTCACAAGGGGAAGATTCCATTTTTGCAGCGTCCTCTCTGCTTCATGCAAGTGGAAAGATCACTGCGGCTTGTTTTTCAGACGATGCCTACGGAAATGAATTTACTGCATGGCTATGAAGTGTGTGCAAACTGGTAGTTTACTTTCAGAATGCTGTTGAGCCCTTCCATCAGATACTTGAGATAGCCTGCTTAATTTAAAAAGAGGAACAGGTTATAACCCTCTGTGCTGTGGAAAGAGGTGAAGGAGGTAATACAATGGTCTAGTCAGGCAAAGGGACTTCGTTTTTCAGAACTGCTGTTCCCACTCCGTAAGCTCCTTGTCTCAATTCCTCTGCTGTTCCTCAAAGTAGACTAGTGATAGGAAAAAATAGGTGGCTTATTGGATGCCTTATCTACTCCCTGCTAGCTCAAAGGGTGAGATGTCTTGGGGGGGGGGGGAGGTTTCTTGATTGCACAATTGCATAAATTAACGAAAACAAAAGTGGAGCCCTGCTGGATCACACCCATCTAGTCCAGGATTGTGTTGACCACAGTGGTCAACCTGTGGGAATGTAGTGCAATGATGTGGTTTTTAGAATCTGGATATAATGGGGTTCCAGGGAGGCCAGTCTTTAGATAGTGGTGTGTTTTACTTCATAATGTGGTAAGCCAGCCCCGGGGTATTTGGGGTTCTTCCTACTCATTCTGCTGTGAGGGACTCCAGACTTTTGTCCTAGAGTCCTGTCCTGATGTCACCACCGATGGGACACCCCTAAGCACAGTTGCGTTCTCCAGCTCGTGTTCCCCCCAAACTGGTATTCAGGTGCACGGTGCTTCTGATACTAGAAGCAGTATGCAGGCATCATAACATAACCATTGGTAGCCTTATCCTCCATATGACTACCGATCTCCCCTTAGAGCCGTCCCTAAGTTGATGGCCATCCATACAGCTTGTGATAAACAAACCCTGCTAGTCCCCTATTATGAAGTTACTGACCCAAGTTTACAGGATTCTCGTTGGAATTATTGAAGCATTGTATGTGGTGTGATTTAACACCCCCAAAATCCCTATAAATAGGATAAGGGGCAAACTATAAGTAGGGATTGGTGTAGTTACAGATAGGTCTGCCATAGTCGAAACAAAAAAAAAAAAAAAAAAAAAATCCTTCCAGTAGCGCCTTAGAGACCAACTAAGTTTGTTATAGTTATAGTACAGTGGTACCTTGGGTTACATACAGTTCAGGTTACATGCGCTTCAGGTTACAGACTCCGCTAACCCAGAAATAGTGCTTCAGGTTAAGAACTTTGCTTCAGGATGAGAACAGAAATCGGGCTCTGGCGGCGCAGCATCAGCAGGAGGCCCCATTAGCCAAAATGGTGCTTCAGGTTAAGAACAGTTTCAGGTTAAGAACAGACCTCTGGAACGAATTAAGTACTTAACCTGAGGTACCACTGTATAGTTAAAGCTATGGTTTTCCCAGTAGTGATGTATGGAAGTGAGAGCTGGACCATCAAGAAGGCTGATCGCCGAAGAATTGATGCTTTTGAATTATGGTGCTGGAGGAGACTCTTATGACTGCAAGAAGATCAAACCTCTCCATTCTGAAGGAAATCAGCCCTGAGTGCTCACTGGAAGGACAGATCCTGAAGCTGAGGCTCCAATACTTTGGCCACCTCATAAGAAGAGAAGACTCCCTGGAAAAGACCCTGACGTTGGGAAAGATGGAGGGCACAAGGAGAAGGGGACGACAGAGGACGAGATGGTTGGGTAGTGTTCTCAAAGCTACCAGCATGAGTTTGACCAAACTGCAGGAGGCAGTGGAAGACAGGAGTGCCTGGCATGCTCTGGTCCATGGGGTCACGAAGAGTTGGACACGACTAAACGACTAAACAACAACAACAACAAGTTTGTTATTGGTATGAGCTTTTGTGTGCATGCACACTTCTTCAGATCTCATACCAATAACAAACTTAGCTGGTCTCTAAGGTGCTACTGGAAGGAATTTTTTAATTTTGTTTAGGGATTGGTGTGTGCGACAAAAGGATAAATGTGTCACACCACCATGATTGTACACCAAGCACCACAATGGCAGGCATCTCATTAGTTAATCTAAAGTTCATGGAATAGCTACAAAAATGGCGATTGCATGAGTAAGATGGTTTTATGAACTGCCTCTTAGGAAGGGATCAGAATGGGGAAGGAGAGCGAAGGAGGCTGCTGACCACAAAGCAATGTCCACAGAGCCTAAAGATTTTTGTAAACTGGTGGAAAATGGGGAGGTGTTAATATCCAAACCAGTTGTTGTGGAGTTCATTTTCTGCTTCTTAAAATCAGAAGGCTACATATTCATCAGCTGTAGAACATGCTTAGCTGTCCTTTTGCACAACCCAGGACTTGGCTTAGACGTGTGCAGTTTCTCACAAACCCTCTCCCCCTCTCCCTTGCCTGGCCCCAGGAAGTAACTGAGATGTCTGTATATCTCACATGGCTCACTTTGTGATTGAATAGCTCAAGTCATTTGCATGGCCTGTGCAGCTGTCCCGGGCAGCTGTGAGCCCTTTGTGATAGCATGTGTGTCCGACACACTTGCAAATCAATAAGAGGGTGGGGGGAGTTCAATAAGAGAAAAAGGAGGGGGGGGGGAGGAAGTGACAGTTTCTGTAGTGTAAGATAATACACTGATATTTTTTTTAAAGTAATTTTTAAACTTCTGCCGGATAGATTTGCCATTGATAAATCTCTGTATGCAAAGGACGGTTCTGGGGTGTATTTTAGGCTGCACACTCAAGTTTGCATCCTGGTCTGTTGCATTTTCTCACGTTGACCCTGTGCAAACTTTGGCTGACTCCTACAGATTGAGACCACTAATTTATATTGGGTTGTTAAATATCCCCTCACTGCCTGCTTGGTGAGAAGTGGATCATGGGAGACTATATGGGGGGTCTTTCTGTAATATTTATTTAGAAGTGTACCAACAGAGCATAAAGGTAAAGGGACCCCTGACCATTAGGTCCAGTTGTGACCAACTCTGGGTTTGCGGCGCTCATCTCGCTTTATTGTCCAAGGGAGCCGGCGTACAGCTTCCGGGTCATGTGGCCAGCATGACTAAGCCGCTACTGGCAAACCAGAGCAGCGCACGGAAACGCCGTTTACCTTCCCACCGGAGCGGTACCTATTTATCTACTTGCACTTTAACATGCTTTCAAACTGCTAGGTGGGCAGGAGCAGGGACCAAGCAACGGGAGCTCACCCCACTGCAGGGATTTGAACCGCTGACCTTCTGATCAGCAAGCCCTAGGCTCTGTGGTTTAACCCACAGCGCTACCTGCATAAGTGGAGGCAAACAAGCATCCAGGCAAGGCAGCCTATCTATTCCCTCGCAGGATCAGATTGCCAGGGAAAGGCACTGAACCCGCCTTAGATCAACCCATCATCCACCTTGCCCACTTGCTCATTCAAGGGACCATCCACACCCATTAAGAAACATTAACACTGTTTTGTCAAATCCCACTCTAGTTAGGTACGATCAGGGTGGTGTAGTCATCCACAGCAATGGGGCCACAAACGTAAGACATTTTGGCTTATCCCCAAATAATCTTGGGAACTGTAGTTTGGTGAGAGTGCTAAGAATTCCGCTAGAGCTCCCTTGGCTTCAACACTAGCACCAAACCACTCCCTGGGGTTCTTTGAGAAGAGGGTACAAATATTAAACCAGTTTTAAGTTGGCGATGCACAGGTGCCTCTATATTTGTGTCCATCATACATTTGCAGCTGCGCCTTTTCAGGGGATGATTTGCTATGCTGGTCAAGCTGCGTTTCAAAAAAGTCTTCCACGGCTGATTTTTAAAATGTAGAAATTGAAGGGTCCCTGGTTGCAGTTTGAAAGCCACTTACTTAAATGATGCGGTCATATGAAATTGTGAAACAAACACACTCTATTTAAACAATTCAGTAGGGTTATGATACTAGTCCATGCTGCAATGGTAAGGATTTCTTTAAAACATATATCTTTTTGTGAAAACAAATTATTCAACTAAGATGTTGCAGACTGTGAAATGTTTAGTATGCTCCAGAGTCATCTGGATGAGAGAGTACTGGAGTTCTTTTTGCAACATACAGTGGTACCTTGGTTCTCAAACGCCTTGGTACTTAAACAACTTGGAACCCAAACACTGCATACCCGGAAGTAAGTGTTCCAGTTTGCAAACTTTTTTTGGAAGCCGAACGTGCTCCGTTTTGAGTGTTACACTTCCAATTTGAGTGCCACACTTCCGTTTTGAGTGTTACTCTGAGGTCTGTCTGTTTTTGCTATTTACGGTATTTTGCGTTTTTGTTTTTGCGGCTCTTTTGTTTTTGTGACTGTGTGGAACCCGGTTCAGCTACTGATTGATTGATTGTGTGACGGCAGTACATTGCTTTCATTTTATGGATCAATGGTCTTGCTAGATAATTAAATTCATGTTAAACTTCTGTTTTAGGGGTTGTTTTTAAAAGTCTGAAACGGATTAATCCACTTTGCATTACTTTCTATGGGAAAGCGTGCCTTGGTTTTGGAACGCTTTGGTTTTGGAACAGACTTCCGGAACAGATTAAGTTTCATAACCAAGGTACCACTGTACTGTTTATTGAGTAGCAAGCAAGCAAGCAAGCAAGCGCACATGTCACAATTGTCCTAAAGCAATGTCTTCTGTGATCCTGAAATGCTGTTTCATAAGTTAGAAATCTCTTAGCAGTCTTTCCTGGCTAAATTCAAAATTTACATGGTTTACTTGTTTTCTGACATGCAATTGTATGCATCAGGGGTGCCAACTTGAATAAAATATTGGGGGAGACCAGGTAAACCCTGGCCAGCATAATTGATCATAGGACATGGTGCACACACACCATCCCACCCCTCATAATGATAATTTTATTATTTATACCCCACACATCTTACTGGGTTGCCCCAAGCACACACACCATTTGAACGGCAATGCCCATCAACTTTGGGGGCCCCAGCCCCCTCAAATATTTTATTGTGGGAGTCAAAGACCCCTCGGCCCCTAGGATTTGGCTCCTATGCTATGCATATTTACTCAGAAGTTGCACTGCGTCCAGTGGAGCTTACTCCACCTAGGATTGCAGTTTGACCTCAAAAGTGCCCAAATCATCCTTTTCACCTTCCACTGTCAACCAAGCAGGTGGGTGTTACACATTTAGAACAGAAATTGGACACAGAAGCCCATTAATCAGGGTCCAACATCACCTGCTGAACTGGATACGGAATTGAGTGGGACATTTTTCTCAGCTGGTCTACGTTCTGCAACAATATCCAGATAAAACTGTAGCCTTTATAATCAATATTCTAACCTGATTGGCAAATCTGAGATACACTTTTCCCTTAATAATGCACTGTCATTTTGTCTAATTCCACTAAGGGTGCTTCTAGATGGGGGCCTTATACAGTGGTACCTCGGGTTACATACGCTTCAGGTTACAGACGCTTCAGGTTACAGACTCCGCTAACCCAGAAATAGTACCTCAGGTTAAGAACTTTGCTTCAGGATGAGAACAGAAATCGTGCTCCGGCGGTGCGGCGGCAGCTGGAGGCCCCATTAGCCAAAGTGGTACCTCAGGTTAAGAACAGTTTCAGGTTAAGAACGGACCTGCGGAACGAATTAAGTACTTAACCTGAGGTACAACTGTAGCGCCAACAGGTCTTTGAGATCTACAAATAATTGGACTAGATGACCCTATGGGTCCCTTCAAACCAACTCTATAATTCTAATAAACATCTATCCTCGTAAACATCTATCCTCATAGATTAAATGTCCTTGACTCTGCGATATTGTGGGGAAGGTACAGGGGAGTACCATACGCCCAGAGAACCTGCCATTGTGCTATTGGTGTGGTTGAGTCCACCGAACACATTCTCTTGACTTGCCCTTCTTATGCAGAGCTTAGACAAAATTTTATAGACCCACTTCTATGTCAACTTAGCTTCCTACCTGGAGAAAACCAGGTTTTACACTTGCTGAATAATGTCACTAGAGCTATACCTTTTTTGGTGGCCAAATTTCTTTTTTTAGCCTTTAAGCGTCGCAAGACCATAATTGACTGTATTGATATGGGGCTATCTGTTTAGCCCTTTTTAGTGTTGGCTAAGCTCTAAAATCTTTCTGGATGTTTTAACTGTGTATTGATAAACGTATTTGTATTTGTATTTTCTGACTGACGGTCGAATAAAAGGTTGATGATGGTACCTCAGGTTAAGAACTTTGCTTCAGGATGAGAACAGAAATCGTGCTCCGGCGGTGCGGCGGCAGCTGGAGGCCCCATTAGCCAAAGTGGTACCTCAGGTTAAGAACAGTTTCAGGTTAAGAACGGACCTGCGGAACGAATTAAGTACTTAACCTGAGGTACAACTGTAGTGCCAACAGGTCTTTGAGATCTACAAATAATTGGACTAGATGACCCTATGGGTCCCTTCCAACCAACTCTATAATTCTAATAAACATCTATCCTCATAACTATTTTGGCAACACAGGACCCAATAATGCCAGACCCCAAATCTAACATCACAGGTGGCAAAGGTAATAAACCACTAGATGAACATTTCCGTCTATGCCACTGATCTTAAGGTTGCCATAATTGAGCGAAGGACTTTCAAAGGATGCCTCCGTTATGAAACTGCTGGATTAAAATTCATAAAGGAGTTCCACTCGGTTCATCTGGAGAGGAATAGAGACAATGCTTTCCTTTTCTAGTACAGATGTTAATTAGCTTAGCATGGCCATGTTGTTTTATCACCTATTCCTGCTGTTGTGAAGAGTTGCTGTGATTGTTTTGCAAGCGGCTCTAGCAGAATTGGCACTATCTTGCATTTATTTCTTTTCTCCGTGATTATGCTGCTTACAACTCTCTGCCCACCCTACATCTTACAACCATGTGCATAACTGATTACTGATGAAGCGGACTCTAGAACTTGAAAGCATGTGCCATTATAAAATGTGTTAACGACTCTAAAGTGTCCCTAAAACTTATTTTTTAAAATAGCAATCCTTTAGCATTCTTGAAGAAGGAAAACAAATTTGCCCATATCTGAAGTGCACCCAAAACCAGTCTGACCAGAACAAGCAGGATAAAATACTTTCAGATACATGCATGTGTTTGTAGCAGTGTGCCATCAAAGAGCCCTTCACCCTGGAAGGCAAGTAGGAAACAGTGGTTAAGCTATCATTCTGTGAAGGTCCCTATCTATAATGTAACAGGACTACTATTGTGCTGTCACCTGTAGAGATGACCTTCTCTCTAGGGATTTGTTTTGTTAATAGCTAAAGATGCTGCCTCAATGGGCATTAATGACTAATAGCTGCTTGCTTGAATGAGCATTGATGATGGCTTTTGATGGCTCCTTGTCACTGCTGCTGAGCACCTCCTAGTTGTTTCAAAGAGGGCGGAGGGAAACAGTTTTGTAGTTGAAAGACAGAAGTTGTGTTTTTATAGAGAAGAAGCAGAGAAGTGGGGTTGTAAGAGCATGCTGTTTCCTTTGGAGGGAACTGAAGGTGCCTTAAAGGTAAAGGTAAAGGGACCCCTGACCATAAGGTCCAGTCGTGACCGATTCTGGGGTTGTGGTGCTCATCTCGCTTTATTGGCCGAGGGAGCCGGCGTACAGTTTCCGGGTCATGTGGCCAGCATGACTAAGCCGCTTCTGGTGACCAGAGCAGCGCATGGAAACACTGTTTACCTTCCTGCTGAAGTGGTACCTATTTATCTACTAGCACTTTGATGTGCTTTCGAACTGCTAGGTTGGCAGGAGCAGGGACCGAGCAACGGGAGCTCACCCCGTCGCAGGGATTTGAACTGCTGAACTTCTGATCGGCAAGTCCTAGGCTCTGTGATTTAACCCACAGCACCACCTGTGTCCCTGAAGGTGCCTTAAAGGCACACTAACTGCCTGAAAGCTTGCCTGCTCCTCTGGCTCACAGTGTGCAGAAAAAAAGAAGAAAATCTTATAAAATGCACCATATGTTTCCAGGCCTCTTTAAAAAAATGTATTTATTAACTGACTTTCAAGAATCAGTGTTTATAAAGAAACAATAATTAAACTCGTGCATCCTTCCTTCCAGTTCCTCCCCTCTTTTCTCTCCTTGAGTGTCTGGATTCCTCATTACCTTCATTAAGGTAAGTTTAAATTCCATACTTGTCTGGATGTTTGCCTAGTGTAACATCAGTTATGCTATATTTACCTTAATGGAGCCACTCATAATTTTCTGTGTGTTACATACCAGTGTGACCTTTGTCCTTTTGCTGTTTCGAATATACTGGATGAAGTAGCACATTGTTCAACAAAATCATTGGGATCTGTGTTGTTGTTCTTTGCTTTTACGACTGGACCTAATGGTGAGGGGTCCCTTTACCTTTACCTTTAGGCAAATTAAGGCCCAGGGGCCAGATCCGGCCCAATCGCCTTCTAAATCCAGCCCATGGGCGGTCCGGGAATCAGCATGTTTTTACATGTGTCCTTTTATTTAAAATGCATCTCTGGGTTATTTGTGGGGCACTGGAATTCGTTCATTCCCCCCCCCCCAGAATATAGTCCGGCCCCCCACAAGGTCTGAGGGACAGTGGACTGGCCCCTTGCTGAAAAGGTTGCCTGACCCCTGCAGCTGTTTCATTGTTGTTGTTTAGTCATATAGTCGTGTCCGACTCTTCGTGACCCCATGGACCAGAGCACACCAGGCACTCCTGTCTTCCACTGCCTCCCGCAGTTTGGTCAAACTCATGCTGGTAGCTTCGAGAACACTATCCAACCACCTCGTCCTCTGTCGTCCCCTTTTCCTTGTGCCCTCCATCTTCCCCAACACCAGGTTCTTTTCCAGGGAGTCTTCTCTTCTCATGAGGTGGCCAAAGTATTGGAGCCTCAGCTCCAGGATCTGTCCTTCCAGTGAGCACTCAGGGCTGATTTCCTTCAGAATGGATAGGTTTGTTCTTCTTGCAGTCCATGAGTGCCATTTGGCACACTTTTTGAAGCCATTGAAGTCATGTTAGAAGACAACTGATGGTTTTGCCACCACTTCTTGGTGAGTACCTGGGGCACGGACTGCAGCTGAGAGCTCCAACTACTTGCAGAAATGGCAAAAGCCATGTTCCCCACCCACGCCAAAATTCTAATGGCCAAAGCACACTTCCTCCTCTGACTAGATGTTCACTCTTACACCCAAGAAGGTTTATTTTTAGATTGTGGAGGAGTCACTCACCTTCAGAAGAGGTCCTCCCCTGTGTGTTTGAGTCACTGATCTGGAAGGGCCTTTTCATTGCAAGAAAGGAGGTGTGGAACAGTGACTCATTCAGACACACCGTACAGGGAGATGCTCTTCCAAGGGTGGCATCTCTACATTGGGAGTGACTGAATGGTCCAAGCAGACCCACTGCTCAACAGTGGAGGCTGTCTGCCTTCTTCCTTACATCCACTTGCTGGCAGCTTCTTCCTCCATAGCCTCAGCATTGCCCTCAGCAAAGAGGAGGAGAAGGGCAAAACTTGAATTAGTGGGCTCTGCCTGTCATTGGCTCTGGCTCCACCTACTGTTGGTCTCTGTGCTACCTGCCTAATGGGCACCACCCACCACTGATGCAGAGACTTGCTCCCAGCAGACCCTGGTTAGGAGAGATGCGTCTCATGCAGAGTAGCAGTGCGCACTGTGTTCTGTGGAGAAAGGTTCATTGGGCTCATGGGAGTCTTTCATTAATTACAGACCCTCCAAGTGTCCCAGGGAAAGTCCCGGATTTACAGAGCCATCCCAATTTCTGATCTAATCCCATAAAGCAGAGACATCACCTTGCCAACAAAGGTCCGTATAGTTCAAGCTATGATTTTCCCAGTAGTGTTGTATGGAAGTGAGAGCTGGACCATAAAGAAGGCTGATCGCCGAAGAATTGATGCTTTTGAATTCTGGTGCTGGAGGAGACTCTTGAGAGTCCCATGGACTGCAAGAAGATCAAACCTCTCCATTCTTAAGGAAATCAGCCCTGAGTGCTCACTGGAAGGACAGATCCTGAAGCTGAGACTCCAATACTTGGCCACCTCATGAGAAGAGAAGACTCCCTGGAAAAGACCCTGATGTTGGGAAAGATGGAGGGCACAAGGAGAAGGGGACGGCAGAGGACGAGATGGTTGGACAGTGTTCTCGAAGCTACCAGCATGAGTTTGACTAAACTGCAGGAGGCAGTGGAAGACAGAAGTCCTGGCGTGCTCTGGTCCATGGGGTCACAAAGAGCCCCCCCTTTAGGATGTCCCTATTTTCATTGGAGAAATGTTGGGAGGGTGTGTAATTATCATATATCTTGCAACACTTCAAATTCACTTGTAAATCCTCATGTGATCAGGAAGAGGGTGAGGCGGGACCATGCCTTGCCCCTCCCTGACACTAAACAAGCAGTCACATGTCCAGAAGCACACGGGTATCAGGTAGGGGTGTGTGTGTGTGTGTGTGTGTGTGTGTGTGTGTCAGCACGTGAGTTCCTGCTTCACTCTCATGCATTCACTGAATATTCAGAGAGGTTAAAACACAATTTCTACTTGCTTGATTTCCATAAACCTTCTTTTATAAACCTTCTTTGGCAGAAATAGATAAACTATTATTACCATGCTAGCTTAATGGCTTTTTCATATACCTTCTTTCACCTCCTCAATACAAAGAATAATTTGTTTGCTTTCTAAATGTGTGTTAGCGGGACAACTTGGGGTGGGTGGGTATGCAGCAATTCTCGAGCAGGCAATTCAGAATAATCAATGAAGCTCTTTCAGGCTCAAGGTACAATCTTAAGTGTAATGGTATTTTTCCACCCTAAACTGAGAAATGTGCTTCAGGCCTGTGCACTTAGCAGTCTGCGGCGGCTTCATAACATCTGCCTATGGGGGAAAGTTATTGCTCAACGCTCAGGAATGCATAGCCAATGTGACAGCAATAGGAAATAACCTCAGAGATTATAGTGGGGGCCACGAAGGGGCAGTGAATTCAAAACACAGACTGAATGTAAACAACATCTTTAGGCTGCAGGACTTCTTCTTTGAGAGATTTCACAGCAGCAAAGGCCTGTAGTTATGAAAGAAACACACCAGGAAGATGTCGATGAATCAATTTTTAAAAAAATAGATGGGATACAAATGTACTGCAGTGCTAATTCAGTCATGCAAAATTTTAGAAAAAGTTGATTATTTAAAATATAAAAACGGGGTGGAAGGTATTTCTTCTATCACCCATGGAACAGAATGCCTCTCTTCTGAGATGGTGCCTACCATTAGGCAAATTGCAGCAGCCAATTTTGGGTGTTAGGGAAGGGAAGCAAGTTTTTAGTTATTCATATTTTATTGCATTTTTTCCCTGCAAGGCAGGAGCTCTATAGTGGGATTTTCTGCCTCAGTTTGCCAGGGGACTTGACAGGCCTTGGGTACTATGTACCTTCATTTTAGGGAATGGCAGCATAAGTGGTCTCAATTGATGAATCAATTGATTAAAGCTCCTAAGGCTTCTTTAATCATAGGACAATCCTATTAAAATGTTTCACCTATTCCCCTCGGTTTCCCCTTCCTTTTTCTGAACTGTGAGAGAGATGCATTTAGAACTAAGCTGCGAAATGTAGATGCTGATGACAGGAGTGTGTGTTTCATCTCTCCCATGTCATGCGTTTAGAAATGTGTGAGGAACCCACCAGCAAACTGAAGACCCGGAAGAACACATATTCAGTATCACTGCAAAGGAGCTGTACCCTCAATAGGGCTGCACTGCAGGAGGAATGAACCTGGTTGTCCCTAAATTCCACCTTGCGTGGAAGAAGCTTGCATGCACATACAGCCCTTTCAAAATTGGTCCGTTTTAAAGAAAAGAAGGTGGTGGACTCTCCTTCCTAGGAGTTTTTTAAGCAGAGGTGGGAAGGCTATCTGTCACGGACGCTTTAGTTGAAATTTCTGCATTGCAGGGGGGCTGGACTAGATGACCCTCCAGGTTCCTTCCAACTATGCAATTCTATGATTCACCCCAGAGCTATATACTTTCAGCATAACTTGTGAAAAACGCTAAATGCATTGCAAAGGATCTTGAAGTGTGTTGTATATCCATGTGGGACCGGCAAAAATATTATGGTTGGGGTATTTCGGATAGGGTATGAGAAAAGAATACTCCAGTTATTAGGTAAGGTAAAGGTAAAGGAACTCTGGATGGTTAAGTCCAGTCAAAGGCGGCTATGGGGTTGCAGCGCTCATTTCAGGCCGAGGGAGCCGGCGTTTCTCCAGAGACAGCTTTCCAGGTCATGTGGCCAGCAAGACTAAACCACTTCTGGCGCAACGGAACACCGTGACAAAAACCAGAGTGCACAGAAATGCCATTTACCTTCCTGCCACAGTGGTACCTATTTATCTACTTGTGCTGGTGTGCTTTCAGACTGCTAAGTTGTCAGGAGCTTGGACAGAGCAACAGGAGCTCACCCCATCATGGGGATTCAAACCGCTGACCTTCTGATCGGCAAGCCCAAGAGCAAAGGTCAGCTCACTTCGGGGGCGGCTCGTGGGCCGGTCAAACGACCTCCACGGGCCACTTCTGGCCCATGGGCCTTAGGTTGCTGACCCCTGCCCAAGAGGCTCAGTGGTTTAGACCAAAGCACCACCCCCGTCCCTCCAGTTATTAACCAACCAGTCAACTAGTGCTGCTCAGCTTATAAGCATTGCACAATTAATGTGTATTCTTTCAGGCATCTGAATGAACTTTGCCCTTTCTTGTGTCATGCATATTCATATTTAGTTATGACTGACAGCATCCCATCAAAAGCCAATCCCAGAATGTACTGGCATGCAGTGGCGTAGCGTGGGGGGTGCAGGGGGGCCGGCCGCACCGGGCGCAACATCTGGGGGGGGCGCGCTCGCCGCCTCCGGAGTCGCCGAAGAGCCTCGGGCGCAGGCTGTAGCAGAGCCCCATGTCTCGCGGAACCGATGAGCTGTGTGCGCGTCCGGGCTGAAGGCGTCCGGCAGGCAGCGGCTCTCAGTGCTCGCCACGGTCCCCGCGCTTCAGGGCCGCGGAGGGCGCGCCAGGCAGCCCCTCCTCACAGTCCCGCTGCTGCTGCTGCAGCTGCTGGGCCATGTTGCATTTTCCTCGCCTCTCTGCCCTCCTCCTCCTCCGGGCAAGCGGCGTTGTTTGGGCGGCAGCGCCAGCGGCAACTCGCCTCAGATCACCTGACACGGACCCACCGCTGCCGCCGTGGCTACCTTACCGTAAATACCCCAGCCCAGGCAGCAGCAAGAAGAAGCTGGCAGCGGTGGCAGGTTAGCGGTTAGGGGCGCAAATTACTTGCCTTGCCCCGGGTGCTGACAACCCATGCTACGCCGCTGCTGGCATGTTAGACTGCCACTTTTTTCCCCAACCCCAGGCTCACCAGAACATATGAAAGCCTTGCTAATTGACTTCCCCTCCTGCTCCACTTAAACCTATTCACAGGTTCATCACAGGTCATCAAGATTTGCAAATGAGTCAGAGCTGCTGGTCTAGACATTGTTGATAGTCAATCAGCTATAAAAGAGCAGTGGCCGTGGATAAATAATGATTGTGATGGAATATTGTGTACAACAGAGAAATTACAAAAAACAAAGAATCAACATGAACATGCCAAACTAAGGTGCTACTGTTGCAGTTCTCTACCCTTTTGTTAAAACCTGTTGCAAATTCCAGATTCACCCCAGCACATTTGATTGATTTAGCTTTCATTTGGGACCATACCTATGCTGATTAAAAATGGCTTAATTGAGAGAGCTTTTAATATATATGTTTAATTTCCTTTGGTGATTTTTTTTAATTTAAAAAATAGTTTTACTATTGCATGTGTTTGTTGTTCTTCTGCAGGAAAAAAGTATATTCAAGGAGACTCCCAGTAATAAAAGCAAACAAACTGAAATATACACAAGATTTTAAACATCGCATAACTCAAGCTAGCTAGTGGCAACAGTTGGTTAATTAATTAATTTCAACCATTTCACTTCCCTGGGAGCACATACTAGTGGCAGGGTGCCACAGCAGAAAAGGATCTCCAAGTGGCCTCCACTTCAGCAAAAATGGAATGGAAAAGAAGCTTTGGGGATCTTAATATCTGGTCAGATTCATGAAGATATATGCAGTCGTTGGCCAGCACCTTGAACTGGGCCTGGAAATGGATCGGAAGTGAGTGAAGCCATTTCAAGAGTGGTAAGAGGTGTTCAGTTTGCCCAGCCAGTAATTAGCTGCTGCATAGTGTACAAAGTGGAGTTTCTGAACCATCTCCATGTACAAAACACCACAATAATGCACATCAGCCAACTTCACATGCCCACCATTTTAGAAAATGGCAGCTAATACAGCATTAACCCTAGAATTGTAGAGTTGGAAATACTACAAGGGTCATCTAGTCTAGGCATGTCCAACAGGTAGATTGTGATCTACCGGTAGATCACTGGACGTCTGCGGTAGATCACTGGTAGATCATTGGCTCCCCCCAAAGAAGCTGAACAACTGTAGATCGCAGTCTCTTGGGAGTTAGCCACCCCTGATTCTAGTCCAATCTTTTGTCCAACATGAGACTCAAACCCACAACCTTGGCAGGAGCAGGGACCGAGTGATGGGAGCTCAGCCCGTCGCGGGGATTTGAACCGCCAACCTTCTGATCGGCAAGCCCTAGGCTCTGTGGTTTAGACCACAGCGCCACCCGCGTCCTCATTTGTACTGTACATACTTGGAATTTGGTAGTGGCTCAGCATAGAGTCCCATCAAATTTCAGTCTGATGCAATCACATGGGAGAACTGAATTAGGACATACATGGCTGGAACTGGAGCAGAGGACCCAATTCCGAAGCACCCAGAGGCATATCTAGGCTCCCTTGTGCTCCTGGCAAGGCGTTGTATTGGCGTCCCCTCCCCCAGTCCCTTGCACCATTGGAAAGACCATGGACCAGGAACGCAACAGGCTTGCTTTTTATCACCTTTAGGGGTGATGGGGTCAAAAGACCTGGGCCAGCAACTACATTCTTCTGCCAATTATTCCTCCACCAAGGTGACCAGAAGAGCCTGCATACCCAGAGCAGCAGAAGTGCAGCCTGGGGAGCACATAGACAAACGGGCAGGCTCCTAGCAACTCTGAGCCAGAGTGGAGAGGTGAGATTTTTGCACACACCCCAGGCCTGCAGCTTTGGTAGGGGCTAGCCTGACTAACCCCTAGGTATGCCCCAGAAGCACCCACATCAGATTTGTATGCACCTGGGCAAACAGCCTCCTTGGATTTCACCTGTGATCTGGAGTAACCTTATCCTACCACCACTTGGATCGCCGAAGTTAGTGGGAATAAGGTCAAGGCTTTCTCTGTGGTGGCCCCACAGCTCTGACATTCTTTGCCAATGGTTCTGCAGGAAGCTGCCACACTTCAGTTCTTCCAGAATGCCTTGAAAGCCTGTTGGTTTTAGATGGTCTATGCATGACAACGTTTTCTGACTGGGATGTTAACTTTTGCTTTTAACAGTTTGTACAGCATTAATTGTTTTTTATTGCTGTTAGTGGACGGATTGTGTTTTAGTGCTGATTTATTGTAGTGGTTTTATTGTTGATATCCTGCCTTTACTGTGTAAGCTGCCTTGAAAGAGTTGTGCTCAGAAAGGTGGCCTATAATTAATTAAAAATAAATAAGTTGGAAATGCTGCTCTCTCATTTTCTCCTTTCATGGAGGAGTGGTGCAAGTACATAATAAAATAAAATGGTTAAACTGGTCTCTAGCTTCATCTGGGTAGGAAATGCTAAATGAAACAAATATTCTGTTTTGACCTAAGGGCAGAATCTTTTCCAAGTGTTCCCTTGAAGGAAACAACAAAAACGGCAACAT
The DNA here is from genome assembly GCF_951804945.1 of Podarcis cretensis. Taxonomy (NCBI): domain Eukaryota; kingdom Metazoa; phylum Chordata; class Lepidosauria; order Squamata; family Lacertidae; genus Podarcis; species Podarcis cretensis. Next base: position 8,324,623 of record NC_137171.1, read on the forward strand.
CCCTCTTCTTGGAAAGCGGAATGGGCGCATGACGAGAACGATTCTATTTCTCAGTGGGATATGACAGGGCACTTGCCATTTGCTTCTTGAACATAGATGCAAGCCTTTTTCAGTCCACACCACCATCCCATGTGCTGATGGCCCACCCATTGAATTCTGTCATAATTCACGTGCAATCCATAAAGACCAGCTGCCCAGACATTTGACTTGGAAGCTGAAGTTTTGAATGGCTTGTGTTGTGTGTGAGCATGAGAATGAGAAAGCTTGCCAACATTCTATTCAGCCCTAGTCATTTTCATTCACGAGAGGCAAAGGCTGTGCCCGGGAGATCCAGCTCTCGGTCAACCCAGGAGAAGTCCAGTGCAAAAGGCTATGCAACTCTGCTAATACCCTTGTGTATTGTTTTGGACGGACTGTGGATGTCTTTTTTTCTTTTCTTTTTGTACAAAATAAGGATGGGAGGCCTGTGGCCCTACAACTCAAATCATCATTGACCATTGGACATGCTGGCTGGGCTGATGAAAGCTAGAGTCCAGTAACATCTGAGAGGCCACAAATTCCTTGTCCCTGCTATCAAGCTAGCAGCAGTACTTGTTCATTCCAGAGACAGTTTTCTTTTTTTAAAAAAATAATTTTTATTAACTGGCCAATCACATCAAATTAAATCACATCATATAAATTCCGAATTACAAAGCCAAATTTTTAAATTTTGTTGGGGGAACCCATACTTCAAGATCCAAAGGGGAATTCAGATCATCTTCTTATTACTGCGTTAATGTCCAAATCAGTCCCAATCAGTCCAAACAAAGTTCATAATTCTATCCAGTCTTATCTTGGTGTTGCCACATCATATCTTGTTCGTATAATTTCTCTTTTTCCTTTACGATCTCTTCTGTTAGTCTCCTTAAGCCGATAGCAAGTGTAATAATCCTGTGTGGATTTCCCGTTCCTCCACTAAGTCCAGATGGTTTCCATATATCTCCTTCGTAGATAACATCACTTTTTCCATCGTAAATTTTGGCATTTGTCGCTCTTAAGTCCCACCGAGGAGTTGATTCACGATATGTAAACAACTCTATTTCTCTCTTTCTCCTCCCAGACCCAAGAGCTCCCACAATGCCTCACAAAATGGCGAACGGCATTTTTTCCTGACTGCGTCACTCCAAAACTCTTAGCTTTCCAGCTTCATCTTGAAACATTGCTTTGGATCGAAAGTTTATCTCCACACAGCCTTAAATCCACAGCTTAAGTCCTTAATTTCTGACTCATTAGGGGAGGGGGATTCTTGTTAAGTCACATAAAAAGGTAGAGGCAGGTTTTTCCCCCCCCTCCCCCCTCAGTCATTACCGTATCTTGACGTTCTTCTCGTATTTTATTGTTGTCTTGTTATCAGAGATCTCTTTTGTCAGCAGTATTTACCCCCTTTTTCCTTGATGTATGTGCAATTAATCATGTCCAAATTATTTCTTTTAAAGATCATTGCAACCAGCGGCGCGAATCGGGGACGGCGTCGAGGAGTGCCGAAAATCCCACAGGAGGGCTTTGTGCCTAGTGCCCCCACCCCCTCAAATTCGGGGGTGGTATAGGGCACAGCAGGCAAGGGCCGTCCCCCCCATAATCCTGGGGGGGTTAAGGAGGCTAATTACCCCCATCATAGCCTCCAAATTACCTCGTGTGGGTCGGAGAGATGTTATTGTCAGCCATCTTCCGATGCGCCACCTAGTGGCCCCCTCATTCCAGAGACAGTTTTCAATATGCTCCTGGATCCCTTTATACAGAAACAAGACAGTATACTAAGGCTGCAATCTCATGCTCCCTTGGAAATAAGTCCACTGAAAGTGCATCTTACATCCAAATAAGGATGTAAGGATGCTTAGGGACCACAGTGCACATGTACAAGGGAAGGCAACAAACTTTGCAGTTGAAGGGAGAGCAGATAGGTTGATCAAATGGTGAATGCTTATGTTTTGCCTCGAATGTAGCTCATTTCTTACAGCCATGTGATCTAATGCAATAATAACACTATTTTCCTTCTGGGTCTTTGATTCCATACTGCAGCTCTCAGTTTTTGTGCTTCATTAGGCTTTGTCTAGACTCCTCACTCTCCTTTCCTGCTAGTCCAATGCAGATGCAGGAGCGATGCTGGCAAGCTACTTTATATCTTTCCCTCTTTTTTTGAAAGAAAAAACAAAACAGAACATCTGGGTAGTGATCATCCAGTCTTTAGAACACCAGCACAACTTGGACACTGACCTTTAGCTCACACATGCAGATCCTCAGTGGATTTCTTGATTGCTGTACACTTAATGATTGGCAGCCAAAGATGCAAGCATTATGTTTCGGAAAGATGTAAGATGCTATAAAGATTATATCTTTGGGGTTAGACCTGCGACGATCTGTTCACACATGCAAGTGTAGCACACGTATGTGTGAAGCTGCCCTCCTTCACTGTTCAGTCTCGAACAGCTTTCATGATGTTTTCTGTTCTTCCCCATGATGTGCAAAACAAGAGGATTGAAAATATCTCGCTAGCAACACCACAAAAGCAAGAACTGTTGTGACAAGCAAAATGGGGATGAGTAGCCAGGTTCTAGTCTTCAGATTCCTGCTGGTTGAACATTGCTCATTGTCCTGAATGTACTGGAGATTTGTAAATCAGATCCTGCGGGGTGGGGGGTGGGGGTGGAGTCCTCCTGCTTCCCATGGGGGTGGGCAGCGGATGAGGACCCACATTTCAAAGCAGCTGTCTCTGGGGAGTGGCGCAGAGATCTGTACGGCTGGCAGCTGCGCTTCCTGGGAACAGCCAGGAGCAGTTCTGCTGATGGGACTATTTTGAGTTGATTGCAGATCTCATGCTCTGATGTGCTGAAACCTCGGCATTTCCTTGCCTCGTCCTCCCAAGTCATTCCATGTGCTCTTCTTCCCAGCTCTGAACATCGCTTGACATGAAACGGTGTACATCCGGCAGCTGCTGCCATGGAATAGATTTGCCGTCCTCCCACCTGCAAGCCCTTTCCATGGAAAATTGCCACACTCCCACCAAGGTGAAGACAGTTCAAAGTCTAGCCCTGAGACATCTCTCTTCCTTTGAAGCTGCATTTTAAGTGTACGTGTGTCTCAGATGACTTCACTACTACTTTTGCAAGAAATCCAGGCTGTCTACGCACTCCTGTTTACTCTACGTCCAGTGTGTTCTCACCACGGTTTGGGGAAGTGGTTGTACCTATGGCATTAGCCACAATCCTGTATCCATCATCTTGTTTCTTAGGAAATACTGTTTTTAGACACATCCCACTCCCCGCCCCCAGCAAACCAGCTTCCATTCAAATTGAGAAAAAGAACAACCCAGCTGTTTTTTAAGCTAGTAATACATACACAGCCCCAGCGTTCCTGGAGATCAACAATGCAGGGCGTTTAGTTTGAAAAGAGGGAAAACAAAGAAAACCCAAACAACCTCAAATTCCTGACGTGCATTTTTTTTTTTTTAAAATGTCTGGCTCTCTTTGGTTGAATGATCTGCATCCCCCTCCTCACATCTCCCCAAGTTCAGTCTCATAAGTATCAGGGAGTTAAAAAGAAGATAAAAAACAAAACAAAACCAGGACAGGCAGGTTTGTAAAATTATAGGGTTTAGATGCATCAAAACCAAGGCGAGGGGGAGAGAGAGAGTGAAGGTGAATTGCTGCACAAACCTCGTCCAGAACAGGCCCCTTGGATCAGGATCCATTCTCCTGACAAAACGAGTTACATAACAATGACGCTGAACTGGAAGCCTATACAAACAAGTCCTTTGGTGAACCCACCTCGAAGGGGGGGGGGAGAGAAAGGGGGACGCACAGCAGCTGCTTCATCTTGCCCTCCCCCACACCACCCGCACATTCTCTCATGCGCTACCAAAATCCTTACTCTGACACAGATTCCAAACAAAAGGTGGAGTCCAAGATGCTTAACGACATCTCCGAATATAGATACACTTTTTGGGATCTGCAAGCTCTGGGGAGGAGGAGGGAGGGAGGGAGGGGCTGCTATTCTTTCTCTTCCCATTGCATTTTCTCCAGGGCCAACTAGAGAAGGATGCCGGCCTTAAGCGACCCTTTGAATTTCAAAAGAGTAGCAGGAATAACGAATTTTACACGGAGCAAATCCAAAGTGTTGCAAGGAAGGAGGATCGAATCAAGAGATTAACCGGAATGACAGTCATTCTCACGCCAGCTGGAAACGGAGACACACACACTTTTTCTGCTGTTCTAAATGTGGCCTTTGCCACAGGAATCAGTTGAGCTTCACATGAGCCCATGGGTCAGGTTGGTTGTGATGCCTCCAAAACAAAGAACTCCAGTGTTGAAGAGGAATTAAATTGCACTGCCTGCACCAACAGGCCTCCCTGGGACTACAGCCTCAAACACACAGGTCCCCATGGGATAACTGTCCACACCATTGCAGCAATGCTGCAGAGACTGAATGCTGGGTAGATGTTCTGGGTCATACCTGAAAACTACCGGTACTTTGCCACGGTGGCTGAGAGATTCAATTGCAAACTCAGGAGCCTCCAGTTCTGAAATATACTCAGAGTCGAGAGTGGATTTCATGCTCTTTATACAGCTCATAGTGGTGAGGAGGAATGAAAGTTTCCCCAAAGTATCTGCTTTATATACATTATTTACACAATGGGCTGCACGTGATTGGCTAATTCCGGAATTCTCCTGTAGGCCAATCAGGTTGTGGATTCACTTCCACTCCATCTGGAGCTGGATTGGGTGGCCCCCGCAGACCAATCATACTGCTGCATTGTTCTAGGACCAATCAGACCGCTGCATTCTGAATCCTATTGTTCTAGGACCGATCAGACTGCTGCATTTTGGATCCTATTATTCTAGGACCAATCAGACCGCTGCATTCTGAATCCTATTGTTCTAGGACCGATCAGACTGCTGCATATTGGATCCTATTATTCTAGGACCAATCAGACTGCTGCATTTTGGATCCTATTCAACTCAGTACATAACAAGTTCCAATTTCTCCCTCAGCCAAGAATTTGCTGGGTAACTTCCGGCAACCTACCAACTATGAGACCCAACTTTCCACCTGCAACATCGGGATAATAACACTGGTCTGCTGTAAAGGGTTGTGGTAAGGATTACTGAGTGAAATGATGTACCTGAAACATATACCCCCAAAACACTATGTAGTTCCAAGCACCCGCCCAGATTGTCCCTACCCCAGCAAACTGCTGTGATCCCTAGTAAAAGATTTGCTGCATTCTTGAAAGTTGCATCCCTCGGTTGCGTCGGCCACAAGGGTTAAGACCTGGAGCTCATTTTGCTGTGTTGTGATATTATGGAGACCGATAGTCAGCTCTGTTCAGAAAAGATTAGGCAAATTTGTGGAAGACGGGAACACCAGTGGCCGTTTGCCAAAGTTTTATCAGGGGATGGAGCCCGATGGAAGCTGGCCATGCCAGAAATAGATGGAACAAGGAAGCCATCAAGCCACCATGTCTCTGCTTCCTGTTCACTTCCTTTTTAAGCATCTGGTACCGGCCTCCGATGAAGGAAGGACACTTTCAAGTTTGACTTATTCCGGAAGTCTGATTTGTTTTGAAATTCCGATGTTCAAGGTTAATGCCCAAACGGCTGGATAACCTTTTCTGCCTCGTGGGCCTTGAAAACAGAGGGCTTAAAGGCCACCCTGCCAAGAGACAGGAGTTGCACAACCCTAGACCTCTCCGGCAAATGATTAAACTGCCTCTCTAGTCTGTGCTAAAGCAATAGTGGCGGACAGGATTGCCAGGTTGCAGCCTGGAAGTCGTCCCTCCAAGTTCCAACAGGAAACTGAGGAGCCCCATGCTGCCCCCTCCAATACTCTCCTCTTCTGTCTGGAATATCATGGATCCTAGCTACAAAAAGCAGGGGAGAAACACAAGGACTGCGGGAAGGAATAAGCAGAGACACCATCACTGTGTTTCCTGCCTTACCTCTTGTTATGTACTGAAGTTCTCACCCTGGGCCAGCAGGGGGATACTGTAGATAGTTATGCAAATAAGGGATTGAAAGTGACATTCAGTGATTGGATAGTTACAGAAAGTTGTTACAGTTACGTTGTACTGGAGCTCTATATAAGCAAGCATGGCTGAGCCCTTCAGTTCAGTTCTGTTCTGGCCTGTGAATAAACAAGAGCTGTTTGAAGAATCGCTGTGTCGTCTGAAATGTTCACCCACAACTTAACACCTCTAGTTTTAAAGAAGGGATGAGTAACCTGTGGCCCTCCAGTTCCAATCAGTCCCAGTCATCAGGGCCAATGGGCAGGGATGATGGGAATTGTAGCCCACTGACGCCCAGAGGGTCACAGGTTAGCCATCTTACTTTGAAAGTGATAGAGCAGATCCATGGGTTACAGCCCATACTCCTATTGGCAGAGTATGAGGATGTGTCTCAGAAATTGCCATCTCTTAGCACAGACAGGTAGTACCCTTAAAATCTTCTGGAGCAGGAGGAGATCAAAAAAGGGTGCCCACCTGTTCATTTTCAGCCATTCACTCCTTTTCCTCATGGTGGAACAGTGCAACTTGGCCCCCCACGGCTTGTAGTCTCTTCCCCTTTGCTTGCCTCCCCCAGGCATGTGTCCAAAGGCACTCTCTGGGGAAAGGGGGTGAAATATACTTGGAGTGGAGTGTGGATTTCATGCTCTTTATTCAGCTCATAGTAGTGAGGAATGGAAGTTCCCCCGAAATGTCTGCTTTATATACATTATTTACACAATGGGCCCCATGTGATTGGCTAATTCTGGGATTCTCCTGTAGGCCAATCAGGTTGCGGATTCACTTCCACCTGGAGTTGGATTGAGTGGCTCCTGCGGACCAATCAGACTGCTGCATTCTGGATCCTATTGTTCTAGGACCAACCAGACTGCTGCATTTTGGATCCTATTTAACTCAGTACATAACAGGGGGGGTCTTCCTACCTCGTGGCATTGCTGGGCTCCTTAATCCTACACCCCAGGGGATTACAAGGCAAGTGGAGTTAAATAGATGTTGGGTTGCCCAACTACCACTGGGACTACACCTATTCAATGAACAGCTCAGTGAATCATGAGCTGCCATCACCTATTGCAGAGACAGGGAACCAGTGGCTCTCCCAATACTGTTGGACTCCAGTTCCCATCAGCCCCTGCCAACATGGCCCAAGGTCAGGGATGATGGGACTTGTAGTCCAACAATACTTGAGAGCCGCAGATTCCCCATCCCTGACTGACCAAGTGAGCAGAGACGTCAGAGTTTTATGAGGAGAAAGTTCTAACTAGGGTTACAACCAGACTTTTTTTCAGCTGGGACTCACCGGAACTCCGTTCTGGCACCTCTCAGGTGGGCACCATTGCCATTCTAAGAGCACGAGGGAGGTGTTCATGGCTAGTTCTGGCACCTCTTTTTCTAGAAAACAGCACTGGCTGCAACTCTGCTAGCTTCCAATCTCTGCCCACCCAACTCCCCAAGATCTAAATCTTTACAGCACTTTGCTGGTGCAGTTGGTGCAAAGGCACAGCATTCTGCTTTGGGGTACTGAGTGGGATAAAACTAATATCAATCAACCAGTCTTATCATTAGGTGTTTTTGCTCCTGAAGTGGGGGGTGGGGAGTCCAGGTGAAACAAAGTTCCAATGTCAGGCTCGAAAAGATCTAAGATTTCTACGGTTTAACCTGCTGCGTCCCAGCTCTCTCTGAGACAGAGCTGGGGAGATACCAGTGTTATTGTTTGAGAGGTGTGTGTCTGGAAATGGAGCATAGCAATTGTCGGTAGTTTTAGCACAAAGCTGTACAGCTTTCAAAATTGGGAGGAAAGGACGTTCGTACCATTTCAGGCCCCTGGCCCCAAGGCAAAAGTACTGAACAGACCAGAATATTTCTGAGCAGTTGGTATCCCTTATTGGAGCCTGGAAAATCATTCTTCTCCATTTAAAATCCCCGAATAACTGAGAGATGCAGCTGCTACGGCTTCTCCTGTCAATCTTTTCCTGGTCCTTTCTGTCTCCCCAGCACCACTGCTGTGTTGTACACCTGGGGACCTGCTTGCTGTAGCAGCAGAGGGAGGAGGAGGAAAGGACCTGGGGAAAAGCAAAACAGATGGGGGAAGCTTCCACAGTTGCAGCATCTGCTGTTTAATTGGTGGTTATAAAGGGACAAAGCAAATCACAAGGTCACGACCTGAAAAATCCTATTGGCCGAAGCATCATGGGACAATATCCTGGAAGGACTGTGCGAGTTTTAAGCAAACTCTTGATGCCAGCATGGACAAAAAAAAAATGTTGGAGATCAGCGATCAGGATTCTTTAAAGCGATCAGACGCTATTGGAATCCAGCACCCATCAGGTAGTATGGCACAATGGTCAAGGATGGTGGGATTTGTGGTCCAAATTCTAGAGATCGCCATACTGGCTTTAATGAGATGGGTGAGCAGATTTCAGCTATCACACTGGGGGAGAGAAATTGTAGCCTTTCCCTCCCTCACAATTTTTCCTGATGAATATTTCTCTCTCTGTCCCCTTGCTGCTTTCTCCCTGTTAGGGAAAAGTTGTGTTTTCACCCTGTGTACATGTAGGCTTTCTCTAAATGCATACGAAGAACACACAACAGCTTCAAGAAAAGTGATTTTCATTAGGAAATGGTGCTGGGAGGGGGGAATGTCAGCCTCTCCCCTAGCACTATGGTCCCAAGCTGAATCTTTCCCTGTGACAGCTAACATTTAAAGCTGTATATTAAAATATTTAATGTGAGTTTTGTTTTGTTGACTGAGGCCCTAATAGGAGATCTTTGTGACTGTATCTTTCAATTCTTTGGATTCACACACCATACATTTAAAGTACTCTTATACCACTTTAACAATTGTTGTTGTTGTTTAGTCGTTTAGTTGTGTCTGACTCTTCGTGACCCCATGGACCAGAGCACGCCAGGCACTCTTGTCTTCCACTGCCTCCCGCAGTTGGGTCAAACTCATGCTGGTAGCTTCGAGAACAGTGTCCAAGCATCTCGTCCTCTGTCGTCCCCTTCTCCTTGTGCCCTCCATCTTTTCCAACATCAGGGTCTTTTCCAGGGAGTCTTCTCTTCTCATGAGGTGCCCAAAGTATTGGAGCCTCAGCTTCAGGATCTGTCCTTCCAGTGAACACTCAGGGCTGATTTCCTTCAGAATGGAAAGGTTTGATCTTCTTGCAGTCCATGGGACTCTCAAGAGTCTCCTCCAGCACCAGAATTCAAAAGCATAAATTCTTCGGTGATCAGCCTTCTTTATGGTCCAGCTCTCACTTCCATACATCACTACTGGGAAAACCATAGCTTTAACTATACAGGCCTTTGTCGGCAAAGGTCCATATAGTTTAAAGGTCCATAACAGTCATGGCTCCCCTTAAAGATTCTTGGGAACTGTAGTTTAAGGGTGTTGGGAATTATAGTTCTGTAGGAGGAAGCACTAACAAACTGCAGTTCCCAGGATTCTTTGAGGGAAGTAATGACTGATAAAGTGGAATAAGAGTACTATAAATATACACTGTGTAAATCCAAAAAATGTTGGAAGATCCAACCAAAGAGGCCTCTTGTCATCTTGTCTAGTTAGTCAGTCGACAAAACAAAACTCAAGTCACTATCCTCCAGTTCACAACAAATGAAAACGAGGGGTCTATAAAAAGACTTGCGTAAAGCAGCATAATGAGGTCAAAGCCACGGAGTGAGAAATAGAGGTCAGGAGTATTTGCCAACCTCTTTCCTAGTCAATAGCCTACTGTGACTATCCAAGGTAAAGGTAAAGGTACCCCTGCCCGTACGGGCCAGTCTTGACAGACTCTGGGGTTGTGCGCCCATCTCACTTAAGAGGCCAGGGGCCAGCGCTGTCTGGAGACACTTCCGGGTCACGTGGCCAGCGTGACATCGCTGCTCTGGCCAGAGCCAGAGCCAGAGCCAGAGCCAGAGCCGCACACGGAAACGCCGTTTACCTTCCCGCTGGTAAGCGGTCCCTATTTATCTACTTGCACCCGGAGGTGCTTTCGAACTGCTAGGTTGGCAGGCGCTGGGACCGAGCAGCGGGAGCGCACCCCGCCACAGGGATTCGAACCGCCGACCTTTCGATCGGCAAGCCCTAGGCGCTGAGGCTTTAACCCACAGCGCCACCTGCGTCCCCAAGCTGACTATCCAAGCTGAGCGTAAAAATTGCTACACCCGGACGCTGCCAGTCCAGGGCTGATGCTGTTCTCTTTCATTCTCTGGTTCATGTTGTCCTTGTCAGGACAAGGACAATTATGGGATTTTCATTTTTCCAGGAAAGGAAAGGGCAATTCCCCAAACTTTTTAAAAGTTATGCACATTGTGGTTAAATTTTTAAAGAGCAGTTTCTAAAGGAGCTTCCAGGTGGTCTCTGTTTTCAGATAGGGTTCAATCACGCAGTAGCAAATTCAGGTTGAAGTTGGCAGGGGGTCTTGAGCAACAAACCTGCTTCCCCCAAAGTTTGGAGTTTTTGCAGTCAGAAAATGCTATGCGGGGGGGGGGGGACGGGACGACGACGACGACGACACAAAAGTTGGGGTGTGTGTGTCAAGGAGGGTCACTTGGTGAGAGAGTGAGAAATGTCCCTATTTTCATCTGAGAAATGTTGGAGAGTATTGGCTTCCCCATCAGCGAGGCTGAAAAAATATATCCATCTGCCAATATGTTCAGATTTTATACATAGAATGAAGGGGTGCTATTTGTCCTCCACTTCTGGTCACCTCTAGACTGTCAGCGTTTTGCAAGACAGGTTCAAGTGCATACCAGACATTAGTTTTGCACAATTAAAAGGTAAAGGTAAAGGGACCCCTGACCATTAGGTCCAGTTGTGACCGACTCTGGGGTTGCGGCGCTCATCTCGCTTTATTGGCCGAGGGAGCCGGCGTACAGCTTCCGGGTCATGTGGCCAGCATGACTAAGCCGCTTCTGGCGAACCAGAGCAGTGCATGGAAACGCCGTTTACCTTCCCACCAGAGTGGTACCTATTTATCTACTTGCACTTTGACGTGCTTTCGAACTGCTAGGTTGGCAGGAGCAGGGACCGAGCAAAGGGAGCTCACCCTGTCATGGGGATTCGAACTGCCGACCTTCTGATCGGCAAGTCCTAGGCTCTGTGGTTTAACCCACAGCGCCTCCTGTGTCTGCACAATTAGAACAGATTAAAATGGATATAAGCAGTGGCGCGTCACCCCTGCTTGTTCCTGCTCCCCTTAACCACTGGTAAGGCCCAGTGGCAGCCACAACGTGTGACAAAATCCTTACAACATGGCAAGGCCGTAGAGACAACGGGCATTTGAAGCAGCTACGTGAAAGAGTGAAAACATCCTGCTTAGTAAATGGTTAGATGTATCCCATCCTCCAATCTGCTTCAGTCTGCACTCTATGTAGAATCACAGAGTTGGAAGGGGCCACGAGAGTCATCTAGTCCACTCCCGTGCATTGCAGGAATCTTTCGCCCAATGTAGGGCTCACAGCTATGACCCTGGGATTAAGCGTCTCATGCTCCACCGCCTGAGCCAGGAGTCAGCAAACTTTTTCACCAGGGGGCCGGTTCACTGTCCCTCAGACCTTGTGGGGGGCCAGACTATATTTTTGGGGGAAAAGAAAGAATGCCCCACAAATAACCCAGAGATACATTTTAAATAAAAGGACACATTCTACTCATGTAAAAACACGCTGATTCCTGGACCGTCCGTGGACCAGATTTAGAACGCGATTGAGCCGTATCCGGCCCCTGCGCCTTAGTTTGCCTAGCCTAGCTATCCAATATGTACCCAAGCTCTGTGGAGGACCGCTGTGTGTTTACAACAAAACTTTCTGCAAGCGCTGCAGCTGCAGCTCAGTGGTAGATCAGCTGCTTCGCATGCAGAAGGGCAACAGTTCAAATCACCAGCATTCCCTGTGAAGGCAAGAAAGTTGTGATGTTGCAAACGCCTCTTTACAAGAACAGTTGCCCCCAAGAGAGAGCCAGTCCCAGTCCCATCTCCCTGGCACACAACTTATGTTTGCCACAGTCCACGCATGTGAAACATTTTATTCTGTTTTAAATTCTGATGTCGTTGCAGCTTCTCACATTTCAGGGGGTTTGTATCCCCCAACTGTGCATATAAAATGATTTATGTGCACACTTCAAAAATATCACGGGTGAAGTGGCAGCAATAACAGAATCTGGAGATGCTCTCCTTCTGAGCCTTCTTTTTGCTGGGGGAAATAGAGATAGTGGGAGGAGCCCATACTGGAATCTAAAAGCAGCTGAGGCAGCTACAGGGGCAGGACTTCTTTTGTGGCTAAAACTAATTTTTGTCGAAACCCACCATTGTGTCAGAAGAGGCTTTGGGGAAAATCCATATAAATGGGAATCCTTTTTTTTTTTTTTTTTTAAAGGAATCCATATAAAAGCGGGGCAGGGGGAGAAGCTTTCCCCCCTAAGGGCCACATGCAGTAGTTTAGTGGGTAGCTGGGGACCCCATGCCACAGAGCAGTGGTAGGCAACCTAAGGCCCGGGGGCCGGATGCAGCCCAATCGCCTTCTCAATCTGGCCCGCGGACGGTCCGGGAATTAGCGTGTTTTTATATGAGTAGAAGGGACACGGGTGGCGCTGTGGGTAAAACCTCAGCGCCTAGGACTTGCCGATCGCATGGTCGGTGGTTCGAATCCCCGCGGCGGGGTGCGCTCCCGTTGTTCGGTCTCAACGCCTGCCAACCTAGCAGTTCGAAAGCACCCCTGGGTGTAAGTAGATAAATAGGGACCGCTTACCAGCGGGAAGGTAAACGGCGTTCTGTGTGCTGTGCTGGCTCGCCAGATGCAGCTTGTCACGCTGGCCACGTGACCCGGAGGTGTCTGCGGACAGCGCTGGCTCCCGGACTATAGAGTGAGATGAGCGCACAATCCTAGAGTCTGGCAAGACTGGCCAGTACGGGCAGGGGTACCTTTACCTTTATATGAGTAGAATGTGTCCTTTTAGCATCTCTGGGTTATTTGTGGGGCCTGCCTGGTGTTTTTACATGAGTAGAATGTGTCCTTTTATTTAAAATGCATCTCTGGATAATTTGTGGGGCATAGGAATTCGTTCATTATTTTTTCCAAAATATAGTCCGGCCCCCCACATGGTCTGAGGGACAGTGGACCGGCCCCCTGCTGATAAAGGTTGCTGACCCCTGCCACAGAGCATGGTTGGAACCAGTGGCATAGTGTGGGTTGCCAGCTCCTGGGGCCATGTGGAGGGGGTGGGAGGGTAACAGATGGAGTACACATGCGCATTCAAGTGCCTAACAGCATCCATGCCATCCAGGATATTGTAAGAAAAGAAGAGTTGTTCTGTTGTCTGGAGAGGTCACTTCTTGGTTCGCACTGAGAAGCCGTTTCCAACGGAGCCCAGTGACGGAAGCGCACAGCACTGGGTGCTGAGTTTTTTGTGCCTGGGACAACCGCCCCTGCGGTCCCCCCCTGCTATGCCCTGGTTGGAACCAGCAGTGGGTGGCAGCAACAGCACACATTCCTCCCCCCTCTCTCATACACATAAACATAACAGTGATTCGCACATACAAATCCGGGTCACGTAACCTGATTGATACAACTGGCTGGATTCACTGCCCCCCAGGCAGCGCTGTGGCGGTTCCCACAATGAGAAGCCTGCTCCTCTGGCTAACTTGGCAAAGGTGAGGGCAGGGCAGCCACTCCATGGGAGGAGCCTGGCGGGAGGTCAGTGCTGCTTACGCTTTGCTGAAGTGCCCCATAAACACAGTGCAGGACGAAACACAATCTGCCCTCGCGCAGCTTCCCTATTTAGGAGAATACGCTGCTGTTTGCTGCTAAATTAACTCTTGACTCCTGGGGTATGATGTCACATGACCTCTATGGTATAAGGTTACCATTCATTCCAGAAACGTGTCCAATGGGAAAGCCAGCGTCTGATCTCATGCCTTCCTACCTTTCCTTATTTATTTCTGTTGATGCTGATCTTTAAATAACAGCCAAGGTATAATTTCCCACATGACATTCTATTGTAAATGTGCAGGGGGAACAGGGAACCTGATGTTGGTTTTCCTCCACCTCCCTCACCTTTGCCTGAGATGCTCATGAACCACTTGCACATAAAGGACTATATAAAGGAACATAAGCTTGAAGTGCAAGGCATAATACAGTTTAGATGTTCAAACTGTATTCTCTTTTTGAGCAATTTTTTTATTATATTTTTCATAAAATCTCCAATCATACAAATTTTCACATCACATATTTTAGCTTATTGGACCTCCCTCAACTTCTCTGACAATCATCCGTAGTTAAATTTCTATCTTCACATTCCTTAATATTAGTATTGCCTTTAAGTACATTCTTTCTATCCTCATTTACATTCTTGCAATATTCCTTATTTTTTTCACAAAGCTTCTTTAAAACACACTAGCGTTGTGTCTTCCTCACATACCGTTTTCAAATATTCTCTAAATTTTCCCCAAATATTCTCTAAATTTTCAAACTGTATTCTCAGGGTAAACCTAGGGCTCCTTGGAAGCTTGCCAAGGGTTCTGCAATATATTTATTTATTGTTCACATTCTTATTTATCCTACCTTTCGTGCAAGGAGCAGAGTACTATATGTGGTCACATCCCTGTCCCTTTGTTTCCTCACGAGGTAGGTGGGGATGGAGGGGGATTTGATTCAGTGCGCATTTAAAGGCAAACTGAACAAATTCACACTTTCTAAGACAGTATGCTAATGGAGACAGCCATCCACTGAAAATTGCCCTTCTCCAAATTTTGCAGTGCAGTGCTCCAGCCAAGCAACGTGTACAAAATTGCATGTACTAGGGTCAAGTGTGCATATATAAATGCATGTGTTAGTGAAAGCAACATACAAAATTGGGGAGACTTGTTTGCAAAGAAATGGGAAATTTGCACTAAAATGATGGTGACTTTTCAGGAGGACTTTTAAGGGGGTGGGGATTGCAAATTCATATGGAGAACTGAACTTTAGATTTGAAAAATGAGAAACAGGGAAAAACCCAGAATCGACATATTTGCCCATGCCTACAGGTAACTTAGGGACGCGGGTGGCGCTGTGGGTTAAACCACAGAGCCTAGGGCCAATCAGAAGGTCGGTGGTTCGAATCCCCGCAGCGGGGTGAGCTCCCGTTGCTCGGTCCCTGCTCCTACCAACCTAGCAGTTCGAAAACACGTCAAAGTGCAAGTAGAAAAATAGGTACCATTCCAGCAGGAAGGTAAACGGCGTTTCTGTGCTCTGCTCTGGTTCGCCATAAGCGGCCTAATAATGACCCGGAAGCTGTATGTCAGCCCCCTCGGCCAATAAAGCGAGATGAGTGCCGCAACCCCAGAGTCGGCCACAACTGGACCTAATGGCCAGGGGTCCCTTTACCTTTACCTTTACAGGTAACTCAGGCCAAGAAGTAGTGACTGACCAACAATTCAGCTTCATGGAAGAATATAATGATTTCAACCTGGGTCTCTCCATTCCATCACCCTAACCCCAACACCTGCTGTTTCATTTATGATGGCGAAGCTTCCTTGTAAGCCAGCTTATCTACCTCTGCAGCAGGAGTGGATTTGGAGTATTCTTGGTTGTGCTCCTGACTTGAAGGGATGCTATTCTTGCAGCACACAGATCCCAGACTGCACATTGCATTGTTTTTTGTCATTGCCAGCTTCCTTTACTGCCAAGCTGAGGGTCAGCGCTGCCAACTGACAGCACTAAGGAGGAATAACCTACCTGATGGTGGGGAGACAGATTCCAGCGATTCCTTTCCCTCATCCTTTTCATCAAGTGATCAGCACTGTCAAAAGCTGAACGAATCAGCTATCTGTTCAGTGAGAAGAGTTTGGATTTGAAGAGTTTGGATTTGATATCCCGCTTTATCACTACCCTAAGGAGTTTCAAAGTGGCTAACAATCTCCTTTCCCTTCCTCCCCCACAACAAACACTCTGTGAGGCTGAGAGACTTCAGAGAAGTGTGACTGGCCCAAGGTCACCCAGCAGCTGCATGTGGAGGAGCAGGGAAGCGAACCCAGTTCACCAGATTACGAGTCCACCTCTCTTTACCACTACACCACACTGGCTCAGTGAGGAAGAACCACGCCACAACATCCCACTGCTGCCCATGTAGTCTTCTAGATCTGGGACTTTCATGTTTCCGGTTTCTCCCCAGTCTTAATCATAGCCTTTGAAGAAGAAGAAGAAGAAGAAGAAGAAGAAGAAGAAGAAGAAGAAGAAGAAGAAGAAGATGATTTATGGAATTTATATACCGCCCTATACCCTATACCTCAAGGAAGTTCACAGATGCTTTAAAGAGTCTTTTTGAAAACGAATATTGTGCAGCTCACACAAAACCATTATAATTCCACCTTAATGATAAAAATAATAATACCTTAAACAAACAAACAAAACTTGCTAGTCCTCATCAATTCACTTTGAACTTTAACTTTAAATGAGCACCCAGGTGACAGCTGGGAGGGTCCATCCCTTTTTGTGTGAGACAAGGGTTAAGATCTACCTCTGATAGAGGACTTTGTTTTGTTTTTTTCCTCCTCTTTCTCCATTTTTTTAAAATTTTCATTTAGATCAGTTTGCTTTTTATTTGTATTGTACGCTGAATATTTTCCATCAACATTTTTTAAAAAGCGTTAAACTAAGATGCACTTAAAGATCAAAAGAATACAGGAGAATACATTTAGAAACACAACATTATTTTACCCAAATCTCAAAACGAACCACAGACCCCGGTCTCATCATTTGAGAGGCTGATACTTGACTTTTCAAATGCAAATCTGGCAGCTCAGCTGTAGTATAGAAATGTCATAATTCCATCTGTCTGAAAACTACACGTCATTATATCCTTTTCTGGCCTCTCTGTCTCTCTCTCCTCCTCTCCTAGGGGAAGCATCTTATCTTGCTCCAAAGGCCTTTTTGCCCATCTGATGTACTCTGCCGGGTTCTGTGCTGCCTGCAGAGTACACAAAGTCCCTGTAATGAGTAGGTGCTGTGAAATAATAAGAGCACAGTTGCTGGGGGAAAGTGGCTGATGATATGTTGAAACAGCCATCCTTGCGCAGGCGATTAGTGCATAATATTGTTTAAGGGCACTCAAGCCTTCAGAAGCATAGTCTGAATTATAGAGAATCACGCCCTGCCTCTGAGCTTCCTGGAAACATGTGGCTGGCCCCAGTCAAAAACAGAATGCTGGGCTAGATGGACTCATGCAGGGCCAACCCTACCGTTAGGCAAAGTTGCCTCAGGCAGCTGATGTTCAGGGGTGGACTGGTCAGCAGCAGTCATGTGCTGGGAGGACAGTGTGTCCTGGTCCTCCTAAGCTAGCCTGCTGTCTGGAGGCGGTTGGAGGATGGATGGCAGCTAACAGACTGAGGTTGAATCCTGACAAGACAGAAGTACTGTTTTGGGGGGACAGGAGGCAGGCAGGTGTGGAAGACTCCCTGGTCCTGAATGGGGTAACTGTGCCCCTGAAGGACCAGGTGCGCAGCCTGGGAGTCATTTCGTTTCCGAGCACAATTCAAAGTGTTGGTGCTGACCTTTAAAGCCCTAAACAGCCTCGGTCCTGTATACCTGAAGGAGCATCTCCACCCCCGTCGTTCAGCCGGGTCACTGAGGTCCGGC
Source organism: Podarcis cretensis (assembly GCF_951804945.1). NCBI lineage: Eukaryota > Metazoa > Chordata > Lepidosauria > Squamata > Lacertidae > Podarcis > Podarcis cretensis. The sequence continues at coordinate 8,342,267 of NC_137171.1, forward strand.
TCCGAGGGCCTCCTGGTGGGTCCCTTGCTGCAAGAAGTGTGGTTACGGGAAACCAGGCAGAGGGCCTTCTCGGCAGTGGATCACCCTTCCATCAGATGTCATGGAAATAAACAATAGTTTGACTTCCAGAAGACATCTGAAGGTAGCCCTGTACAAGGAAGTTTATAATGGTTGATGTTTTACTGTGGTTTTATAATTTGTTGGAAGCCGCCCAGTGTAGCTGGGGCAACGCAGTCAGATGGGTGGCATGTAAAATAAATTATTTTACGTGAATTCACACAAATTATTTTACATTGATAATCATCATCGTAATACATTCCACTTTTGATATTGCAGTGGAAGCGTATACAGTGGTGCCCCGCAAGACGAACGCCTCGCAAGACGGAAAACCCGCTAGACGAAAGGGTTTTCCGTTTTGGAGGCGCTTCGCAAAACGAATTTCCCTATGGGCTTGCTTCGCAAGACGAAAATGTCTTGCGAGTTCCTGCGGGGTTTTCCCCCCCCCCCTTTGCCTAAGCCGTTAAGCCGCTTATCAGCTGATCCGCTGAGAAGCCGCTTAACAGCTGATCCGCTAAAAGCCACTAAACCGCTAATAGCGCTAATCCGCTAAGCTGTCAATGGGCTTGCTTTGCAAGACGAAAAAACCGCTATACGAAGAGCCTCACGAAACGGATTAATTTCGTCTTGCGAGGCACTACTGTAAATGCATAACTCAAAATTGGCTCACACATGTGCTTGCTTTGTTCATAATAAATAAGATGAAAGATGGAAAAATCTTTTTTAATAACCATCAACCGTATAAAAAAACTTCTTGCTTTGTTCAGTTCTCTTTCTCACATTATGCTGGTTCATGACCATGTGGAGTGGCTCAATTCATAAGCTCTGTTTATGTGTTATAATCTGTAATGGCATGTCATCCCTTGATGGTGCAGTCATCATCAGATGATGAACATGTATGTGGACCAGCGTTGCCTCCTGGGCACTTTCTGCTTCAGTTCTTGCAGCAGCCGAGGAGGCAGCCATACATTTGAAGCACCCGCCTCACAAGAACCCAACCCTCGGGAACTGTTGTTTGTTGAAGGGGCTTCTTCCACATTTGATCTCACCGCACACAAATATGTCATATACACATACGCACCAGTCCCCTTGAGCCAATTGCAACCTCTCCACTGAGCCTACCTCACAAGATTGCGGTAAAGAAAAAATCTGCAAGGGAAGGGATTGTGCACAAAAGCTTCGAGAGATAAATGGAATGAAGTTACTGTATTTTTCGCTCTATAAGGCGCACCAGACCATAAGACGCACCTAGTTTTTGGAGGAGGAAAACAAGAAAAAAATATTCTGAATCCCAGAATATTCAGGGCAGTGGGATGAAGGCTCCCTGTGCCCTGAAGAGGCTTCATGCGGCTAAGCCAGAAGCTAGAACAGCAAGAGGGAGCGCAGAGCAGCAATCCCTCTTGCTGTTCTGGCTTCTGGGATAGCTGCGCAGCCTGCATTCGCTCCATAAGACGCACACACATTTCCCCTTTTTAGGAGGGAAAAGTGCATCTTATAGAGTGAAAAATATGGTAAATTTTAGCTGTAAGCTTCCTTGAGTCCCTGTGAGGGGATAAGGCAGGAAACAACAACAACAACAACAACAACAACAACAACAACAACAACAACAACAACAACAACTACAACAACAGAAAAAGAAACAAGAAACTATGGCAATGATCAGGAACATACCAGAGAGTAAATCCTATTGAATTCAGTGGGACTTACTTCTGAGTAAAAATGCTTAGGACTGTAGTGTAAGGCTCCACAGTCTTTACCCAGTTACCTGGGAGTAAGCTCCATTGAGTACAGTGAGACTTCTGAGTAGACAAGTAAAGTCTTGCAGTTTAAGGCCCCATTTGCTTCCTAAAAAATGGCTGGCTGCTAAAGCATTGCAATTAAAGAACGTAAAGTGGCTTGGTTAACTTTTCCTTCAAAATTATAGGAAGGGCTTCGTATGCCAGCACCACAATTTCCTTCGTTTCGTGCAGGTATTTTATTTTCAGTATAAATAGGACTCTGTTTTTGCATGCCCCCCCCCCAGCAAAGGCTCCTGTTTCCCAAAAGGACCGTGTGTGTGTGTGTGTGTGTAATTTTTCCACTTCTTTAAATTGTTCTCCAAGACACAGAATGCAGGAATAAGAGAAAGCAGGACATTGAGGGATCAAATAAAAAACCGGGATGGTTTCTGTAATTCCAGGACTGTCCCTGGAAAATTCAAGGTATTGTAAGTGAGTAGGCTAAAGTATAGATGTCAGGAGCTGTGCAATCTCTCCTTCCAGTATGTCCCAACTAAACAAAAGGGGAGGTTATTCTTTTTCCAAGTCAGACGCAACATGCCCCACAGTACAGCTGCAACTTATGGCAAATCACTAACCCCATGGGGGCTATGATTGTGTTTGGGCTCAAGGGCTGTGTTCTCAGCACTGTGAAAGATTATACGACTCACCAAAGGGTAATTAATTCAGCCTAATTTATCATCTGCAATTACAAGTTCATTATTTACCCTTCATTTCTCAATTGCCATTTACAATCCAGTGTTTATTATGCATTGTTTGCATTAGAATTCTCTGCAGTCAGTCTAATTGGAGTGTATTGATGAATATTCCTGGGATGTTTGAGTTCATTTGAACAACCCAATAAAACTGCTAATAGGAAAAATGTGTATTTCAGGCAGAGTGTTACTCTCTCTCTCTCTCTCTCTCTCTCTTTCTTTCTTAGCTTTCCCTCAAATTCCTTATTTCAGAATTTATAAGATGGAAGTATTTCCCCTGTTTGGAAAAAATAAATAAAAAGTCAGCCCTTTAAAAGTCACACAAGAAATAACTTTTGGCTGCAACCCTGCACTCACTTACCTAGGAGTAAATTACACTGAACTCAATTGGATTTACCTCTGATTTAATTGTTTGCCACATGGTTTGGCTTAGCGGTCTGTGTGCACCGTGCCATTGTCAGATATGGACTATGCTGCAGAGATCTCTGTTAAGTATGCCTGAGGGCCTGGAATGTGCCTTCCTTTTCTTATAAACATACCAAAAATAGACAGACATTCAAAAAGCTCTATACCTTTTAAAAGGTAAAGGTACCCCTGACCGTTAGGTCCAGTTGTGGACGACTCTGGGGTTGCAGCGCTCATCTCGCTTTACTGGCCGAGGGAGCCAGCGTACAGCTTCCGGGTTATGTGGCCAGCATGACAAAGCCGCTTCTGGCGAACGAGAGCAGCGCACGGAAACGCCGTTTACCTTCCCACCAGAGCGGTACCTATTTATCTACTTGCACATTTTGCCGTGCTTTCGAACTGCTAGGTGGGCAGGAGCAGGGACCAAGCAATGGGAGCTCACCCCGTCGCAGGGATTCGAACTGCCGACCTTCTGATCAGCAAGCCCTAGGCTCTGTGGTTTAAGCCACAGCGCCACCCATGTCCCTTTTAGAAAGTCTAAATTCAAAACCCAGATTGGACATAAAAATCTGTGGTTTGGACCATTTGACTTTAAGCCAACAAACCGCACCATGAGTATTGACCTCTCCTCTGGGATGCCTCATCAAATGTTGCTTTTGCAACTACCACAAGGCTGTGTATGGATGTAGATAAGCCTTCAGCACTTTGGGAAAGAAGGCATTTTGTACAGGCAAACAAGTCTTTTCTACAGAGTCAACTGGTTCTTTCCATGCCGTTTCTCCTTGTTTTCTGCAGAATCCAGCCATGCATAGTTCTGATTGTCTGATAACACCAGGGTCTCCCCAGAAAATGACTTAGATTAGAAGCTGTAAGGAGCCAAAATAATGTTTTGGGGCACAATCTAGTACAGCACCCAAAAATGTGCATTTCTGGGAACCGTGCAAGAATGTGGTCCCCAAAAAACCCTTTTTTCAAGGCAAGAGCACAGTTAATAATAATAATAATAATAATAATAATAATAATAATAATAATAAATTTATACCCCGCCCATCTGGCTGGGTTTCCCCAGCCACTCTGGGTAGCTCCCAACCGAATATTAAAAACACAATACAACATTAAACATTATAAACATCCCTAAACAGGGCTACCTTCAGATGTCTTTTAAAAGTAAGATAATTGCTTATTGCCTTGACATCTAATGGGAGGGCGTTCCACAGGGCAGGCGCCACTACCAAGAAGGCCCTCTGCCTGGTTCCCTGTAACCTAACTTCTCGCAGGGAGGGAACCACCAGAAGGCCCTCAGTGCTGGACCTCAGTGTCCGGGTTGAACAAAAATGGCCACAATGATCTCGTGCAAAAAAGGATGTCCCAATTTTCTCAGGGCACTTGGTGGGTGTACACGACCTCTTTTGCTTGCAGACCTGATCGGTGGGGATTTTAGGGGGATTTTAGACTAAGTTTTAGAATAAGGCTGCCTAAACACTACACAGCTTATTCTTTACCTCAGATAATTACTCGGTTGTCAGCCCCTACATAAACATATTTGTTCTTAGAACCTAGTTAAGATTCGTTTGCTGAAAAGATATGCTCATACAATTTATCAGTACGTTTCTGGAACAACATGTAGATATGTGGCATTTTACGATATGTGCGTGAAAAATGAGGCTCGTTTTTAAAGCTGTTTATTTGGAAACACTCAAGCTTCACAAATCAATATCGTAAAACTGTTTAGACATTTAACAGTAGTTGTGTGGTGTGTGTGTGTGTGTGTGTGTGTGTGTAAAACTTCTGATTATCCACCCCTCATCACTCATAATTGTGTGTAGGACTAGGTCAAGGGTCTGATTTTATAAGGAATGGGACATTTTAATCTTTATTTAGGCTAATCAATATTCAGCTGACTGCCCCCCCCCCCCCCACTTCTACCTTTTCATTCCCAGGCTAAAATATTTTACTTTTCTTATTTTTCCTATTCCCCAAACTGAGGAAACAAAATGTGTTTTTTAGGTTTCTCCAATTCTCTTTGCAAGGGAGTGGATGTTTGTTGCAGTGAAAGGCTTTTCAGCTGTCAAAAGTGACAGGTCTCTTGATAAGGCAAGTTCTAAATCTGGAGTCTTCTTCACATCTTGATCTTCCTCTCCTTACTCCTCTGGATGCCTCAGGGGACCGTGGCTCCTGAGGCGGAAGACTTCACTCCTTGTCAGTCATCTCTTTCTCGCAGTCTGCCCCCATTTCGCTAGCAACAGCACACCAATCCTCTCAGTTCCTTTGCCTGTGTTCCCCAAGGCTTGGGGAGCAGAGCCTCCCTGCGTGAACCCTGAGAGACAATCTCCAAATTGTTAAGGACTGTACCGTTTACCTGAAGGCATTTATTTACTTTGTAGGTTCTAGTCAACTCTCAGCTCACTCGCCTCTTGTGCCATGAAGGACCCGGCAGACCCACGCTGGAGGAATGGCAGGCAAAAGTGATCGACTTTATGGGATTGGCAGAAATGACCGGCAGAATCCGCGACCAAGAGAAAGAGACTGTGGAAGAAGATTGGAAGAAGTTTAAAATATATCTTAAGAGTTATTATAAAATTGAGGAGTGCTAAAATGCTGAGGGAGAGGAAGACGTAGAATTGCAGCGGTAAATTGTGATTAGCTTAGGGTGAAATTGAAGAGGAGAATGAATTTATATTTAATTGGCTAAGAAGGGTTGCTGAACAATTGTTAAAATAAAGGATGCAAAAAGGGGAAGGCATGGGGAAGTCCGGGAAAAGAGGTGTATGGAAATAAGGTAAAGAAATTATGATTTTTTTGTGTTGGTTTTTATGTTGTTTTTGTGTTTGTTAAAAATTGGAAATTAATAAAAAAATTATTAAAAAAAAAATGAAGGACCCAGCAGAGCAATGATGGCAAGAATCTTAAGGTTGTTGTTGTTTAGTCGTTTAGTCGTGTCCGACTCTTCGTGACCCCATGGACCAGAGCAGGCCAGGCCCTCCTGTCTTCCACTGCCTCCCGCAGTTTGGTCAGACTCATGTTTGTAGCTTCAAGAACACTGTCCAACCATCTTGTCCTCTGTCGACCCCTTCTCTTTGTGTCCTCCATCTTTCCCAACACCAGGGAGTCTTCTCTTCTCATGAGGTGGCCAAAGTATTGGAGCCTCAGGATCTGTCCTTCCAGTGAGCACTCAGGGCTGATTTCTTTAAGAATTGCAGTCCATGGGACTCTCAAGAGTCTCCTCCAGCACCATAATTCAAAAGCATCAATTCTTTGACGATCAGCCTTCTATATGGTCCAGCTTTCACTTCCATACATCACTACTGGGAAAACCATAGCTTTTACTATATGGACCTTTGTTGGCAAGGTGATGTCTCTACTTTTTAAGATGCTGTCTAGGTTTGTCATTGCAAAGGTACTGAATCTTAAGGTACTGAAGAATAAAATCTTAAGGTACTGAAGGATAAAACAGACTCTCCTCAGACAGTGCAGTTTTATAGACTATGTGTTTTGGCAAGATACAATGCGACAATCTTTATTGTCATTGTCCCATACCGAACAACAAAATTGAAAAAAATCTGCACCAGCAGACGTTCAGCCATCAAGCCTGCTATCCCAGCTATCGCAGCCTGGTTAACCCCCTAAAAACTCTGATACCCCGTAATTAAATACAATATACTCCCACAGAGACTACCTTACACTGCATTTAAAACCAAAACCAATTGCATTTAGATAAAAACTGTTTCTCAGGTGGCTAGCCCTAGTCTATATAACCCTGTACCTTCTTCTAGAAGGCAGAAGCTGAAAGAGATCATTTCCGGGGTGTGCACTATCCTGCACTATCTCTGCAGCTTTCTTATGGCAACTGGAAGCATAGATTTGATCCAAGGTGGGAAGAGTGCACCCAATTATTCTCTCCACAGTCTTTACAACCCTGGACAGCATTGTTTTTCCCCTGAGTGTGCAGCTCCCAAACCACACACACAGGCCATAAGTTAATACACTCTCCACAGTACAATGGTAAAATGCCATCAACAGGTCCTTTGAGAGATTGTTTTTCTGGAGGATTCTCAGAAAATATAACCTCTGCTGTGCTCTCTTCATCAGGTCTTTACTGTTGTCTCCCCAGGTTAGGTCATCTCTCAACTCCATTCCCAGAAATCTAAACACCAAGACCTCTTCCACACACTTTCCCTCAATAATGAGTGGCTGAATATTCAACTTACATTTCCTAAAGTCCACAATAATTTCTTTTGTTTTCTTTAAGTTAAGGAGTAAGTTGTTTTTCTTGCACCACTCCCCAACTGCTCAACTTCCTTCCTATAGGCCGCCTCCCCCTCTCCAGCCGTGATTAAACCAACCACCATGGTACTGTATGTCAGTAAGATGTACTGCCATAGCTATATACAGTGGTACCTTGGTTCCCGAACAGCTTGGCTCCCAAACAAGTCGGCTCCCGAATGCCACAAATCCAGAAGTGAGTGCTCCGGTTTGTGGATGTTTTTCGGAAGCCAAACATCCGGCACAGCTTCCGCAGCTTCTGATTGCAGCCAATCAGAAGCCGCGCCTTGGTTTTCGAACCATTTCGGGAGTCGAAAGTACTCCCGGAACGGATTAAGTTTGAGAACCAAGTACCACTGTACTTTATATACATCCCGAATTCTGCAACACAGTTTGCAACTGAATTCCAAGCAAATTTGTGGTGTTGTTGGCCTCCTTCTATCTCAGGAGACAATGGGGGAGTGTGGACGGTGTGAAATCAAACCATTGGAGAGTTGTGTCTGTAGAGACCGATATGTTTTGTTGCAGCTGGGGCAGAGAGCCAGTGTGGTGTAGTGATTAGGAGCGGTAGACTTGTAATCTGGTGAACCGGGTTTGCGTCTCTGCTCCTCCACATGCAGCTGTTGGGTGACCTTGAGCTAGTCATACTTCTCTGAAGTCTCCCAGCCCCACTGACCTCACAGAGTGTTTGTTGTGGGGGAGGAAGAGAAAGGAGAATGTTTACCGATTTAAGACTCCTTCGGGTAGTGATAAAGCGGAATATCAAATCCAAATCTAAACACTTCAGATGAAGGCGTCCGGTTGTGCTGCTGCAGAGGCACCAAGGCGTTTATGCTCTCTGTGCTCCTCCTCCCAGAGGCCGTTCCTCCTCTGGTCACCCCTATGGGTTTACTACCTGACTATCTGTCTCCAGGCACTGTGGTCGTCTGCAAGGGATTCCCACCATGGCGGGGTTGATGTTGCCAGCCTTCACGTCACGTTTGAAGACATCTTTGTAATGCAAAGATGCCTGGTGCCTGAAGCCAGCTCCCTATAGAGCACATCCTTGGGGATCCTGCCATCTTCCATTCTGCAGACATGACCAAGCTGGCATAGATCAAGGTTACCAGACGTCCCCGTTTCCCATACAAAATCCATTGAAGTTGAAAAGTGTCCTTGGATTCATTGAAAAAACCTGGTAACCTGAGCATAGATGGCACTGAGACAGAAGTGTGAACATGCTGGGAATGAATCATAGAATCATAGAATCATAGAGTTGGAATAGACCACAAGGGCCATCGAGTCCAACCCCCTGCCAAGCAGGAAACACCATCAGAGCACTCCTGACATATGTGGGCTTGGGAGAGCACATCTTTGTTTGAAACTATGTCCTGCCAAATTTATACAGGTCTGCTTATTCTGTTTCTCCTCTGGGTGAACCAGGGTTCAAAGATCTATGCATGGCATTGAAGCCACTGGAGAAACTGCTTAGCCCCCACCCCCCGCTGTCCCTGCCACCTTTGGCTCCAGCCCCCATCATCCCTGATATATCTGCAACACGTAGACCACATGCACACCATACATTTAAAGTACAGTAGTACCTTGGGTTAAGTACTTAATTCATTCTGGAGGTCCGTTCTTAACCTGAAACTGTTCTTAACCTGAAGCACCACTTTAGCTAATGGGGCCTCCTGCTGCTGCTGCCACACCGCCGGATTAGAATTTCTGTTCTCATAGAGTTTGAACATGTTAAGATATAGAGTTAAGATAAATGAAAGAGGGTAAGGATTTGCTGATCTGATCATATTAATGGGAATACAAAAACGGGAGGTGTGAGGAGGTCAAAGAAACAAGTTTATGAATTTAAAGTTATATAAAAAAAGTGGATTTGTTTTAACTTTTTTATGTTCATTTTTCTTGTTTTTTTGTATTTTGTATTTTTTCTTTTTTTGTTTTATTATGTATTTTTGTATTTATGATTTTGGAAAATATTAATAAACATTCTTACAAAAAAATAATAATAGAATTTCTGTTCTCATCCTGAAGCAAAGTTCTTAACCCGAGTTACTATTAGCAGAGTCTATAACCTGAAGCGTATGTAACCCGAGGTACCACTGTAGTATGATAATAATAATAATAATAATTTGATACCCCTTTAAAACAGTCTTGGCTTCCCCCAACAAATTCTGGAGTGTGTAGTTTGGTCAGGGTGCTGAAGTTTATTAGGAGCCTCCCAGGGCTGCACTTCCCACAGTGGTTTCATAATCAATCTCTCTTCCTAGAGAACTCTGGGAATTGTAGTTCTGTGAAGGGAAAAAGCAAACAACACCTCCCAGAATTATCTAGGACAAGCCATGGCGCTTTGAAGTGGAATCATAATGCTTAGCATGTGCACTCCAAATCCATGTTTTTTATGATGATGCTGTCTTCCTCCCTCCTGGTGTTACTAGAAATCTGTCATCCTAAAACAACAACAACAACAACTCACTGCTTGATGTAAGGAAAGGCATTCTGTAAAATGAATGCTCACACGGCGTCCAGAATTCTGGCCACACAGTGGATCTTGACGGATCCTGGTGGATCCCGACGAGCAGGGTGACGGCGAAGTAAGATAAATGCTAACGTGATGAGGCCATGTCATGTGTGTGTTTTTCTGCTATGTGTTACCAGGGAGACGTGGACTGGTGGCATCCACATATCTCCCTGTAACATGTAGTTTGGGCCTCACGGTTCCAAAGTTCACAGCCCATTAGTCATGGCTGTTTATTGGCCCGAGGAATTGCTGCTGATTGATGGGAGACATTTCGACCCCTTGCCCCCAGGGGAGCAGGAGCATTAGAGTCTCCACCCTGCTGCTTTCAGGAAGGGCAAAAAGGAAAGGAAAATCTCTCTTCCCCCTCAAAACAGAGCCCCAGTATAGCGAGTGCATTCTGTGTGTTGTTCAGCAATTACCCTTTGCTTGCACTTTCTAAACTGAACCTCCTGAGACCTGAATTTTTTAAAATAATAATAATATAATGATAATATCTTTATTGTCATTGCCCCCTCTCAGGGACAACGAAAATTACTTGGCTGCTCCATCCACCCAGGTAGGGCACTCCACACAAAATCAGAACAACTATAAAAACACTAATTAAAACAATACAGTATAATACAGCAAGGAAGATTATATGACTTTCAAAGTCCAGGTTTGGGGAGAACATAAGGAACATGAGGAAAAGGGAACAAAGGCTGCATGAAATGATGGTGATGTACTATTTTAACAAGCACTGCTTCCTTCCCCATGGGAACTGTAGTTTTCCTAACAATTCCCAGCAGGGGATGTGGGTGGCGCTGTGGGTTAAACCACAGAACCTAGGGCTTGCCGATCAGAAGGTCGGCGGTTCGAATCCCCACGACGGGGTGAGCTCCCGTTGCTCGGTCCCTGCTCCTGCCAACCTAGCAGTTCGAAAGCACATCAAAATGCAAGTAGATAAATAGGTATCGCTCCGGTGGGAAGGTAAACAGCGTTTCCGTGCCCTGCTCTGGTTCTCCAAAAGCGGCTTAGTCATGCTGGCCACATGACCCGGAAGCTGTACGCCGGCTCCCTCGACCAATAAAGCGAGATGAGCGCCGCAACCCCAGAGTCGGCCACGACTGGACCTAATGGTCAGGGGTCCCTTTACCCTTTACCTTTAACAATTCCCAGCAGCCTTAAACTACAGTTCCCAGGATTACAGGATGGAGGGGGAGCCATGACTGTTAAAGTGATATAAGCACAATTTGAAGGTCTGGTGTGGATGTGACCCAAGTCTGCGTAATTGGGAAGTTGAGGATGCTGTGTCATCTCCCTGCTAGCATCACTGCTTGTAGGTAATAGCAGGGAGGGTGGACCAGGAGGGCAAAGAGAGTTGGAAGTGGTCCACAGCAGGGAATGGGCTTTGCCAAGTGCCCCATTATGCCCAATTGCACTTGCAGAGGCTATCATTTGCAAAGCAAAGGCTGGCTATTTGGAATCCCTAGGGATGCATGGTGGCGCTGTGGTCTAATCCACTGAGCCTCTTGGGCTTGCCGATCAGAAGGTTGGCGGTTCAAATCTGCACAACAGGGTGAGCTCCTGTTGCTCTGTCCCAGCTCCTGCCAACCTAGCAGTTCGAAAGCACACCAGTGCAAGTAGATAAATAGGTACCGCTGTGGCAGGAAGTTAAATGACGTTTCAGTGCGCTCTGGCTTCTGTCATGGTGTTCTGTTGCGCCAGAAGAGGTTTAGTCATGCAGGCCACATGACTCGAAAAGCTGTCTGTGGACAAATGCTGGCTCCCTCGGCCTGAAAGCAAGATGAGCACCACAACCCTATAGTCGCCTTTGACTGGACTTAACTATCCAGGGATCCTTTACCTTACCTTACCTGTTTTGGAGCCCAAATAGGACCTGGTTGCCTCTGCCTGGGATCCAGCTTTCCCCACTAGCCATACCAGTGGCCCATATGATACCCATTTTGCAGACTAGAGTGAGGGTCAGGCTCTGAATCTTGCCTTGTGAGTCCAGGGCAGAGTCAAGGTTTGTACCAGATGTTTTCTGGTGTACCACAACTTGAAGGCCAATACAGTGGTACCTCGGGTTACATACGCTTCAGGTTACATACGCTTCAGGTTACAGACTCCACTAACCCAGAAATAGTACCTCGGGTTAAGAACTTTGCTTCAGGATGAGAACAGAAATCGTGCTCCGGCGGCGCGGTGGCAGTGGGAGGCCCCATTAGCTAAAGTGGTGCTTCAGGTTAAGAACAGTTTCAGGTTAAGAACGGACCTCCGGAACGAATTAAATACTTAACCCGAGGTACCACTGTATTGAAAACAGTGCGGAGCATAAGATGTTTTTGGCCTACAACTCCCATGATCCCTAGCTAGGACCAGGGGTCGGGGATGATGGGAATTGTAGTCTCAAAACATCTGGAGGGATGAGTTTGAGGAAGCCTGGCTTAAGAGGGTTATAGATGAATGGGAAGAGGTTCAGAGGAGGGCAATGGAATGGCCAGGAGAATGGAAAACAAGTCCTAAGAGGAAAGGTTGAAGAAACTATGTTTAGCCAGAAGGGAAGATGAGGCTTTTGCCAAGAGCTCACTAGATAGCGGGTGGCGCTGTGGGTTAAACCACAGAGCCTAGGACTTGCCGATCAGAAGCTCCCGTTGCTTGGTCCCTGCTCCTGCCAACCTAGCAGTTCCAAAGCACGTCAAAGTGCAAGTAGATAAAAAGGTACCACTCTGGCGGGAAAGTCAAAGGTGTTTCCGTGCACTGCTATGGTTCTCCAGAAGCGGCTTAGTCATGCTGGCCACATGACCTGGAAGCTGTATGCCGGCTCCTGTGGCCAATAAAGCGAGATGAGCGCCGCAACCCCAGAGTCGGCCAGAACTGGACCTAATGGTCAGGGGTCCCTTTACCTTTACCACTAGATAAAGAGGGGGCAAAAAAACTGATAGAGATTTCCTGGTAGATCTAAGTGATTTGCCAATACATTTTTGCAAAATTTGCAAGTATTATTTCCGAAGTTCAAGAGCAAGACTGAAGCAATGCGCACAGAGATGTAACTTGCTTCTCCCCTCAAACTTGTGGCAGGCTGTCCACTTATATATTTTTAAAATCCATGCTTTGGTAACCTACCAGATGGATTAATTTCACATTATATGTGACACTGCCCTTAAATATGTCCCAGAAGCTTCATTTAATGCAGAGCTCAGCTGTCAGAGTTTTAATGGGTGCAAGCAGAGTTGCTTACATTCATAGCTGAGTGTGGGGTGGGGAATTTGAACTCGGGTCTCCCTGATCCTAGTCCAACAATCTACTGTACCACCTAGGCTTTCAAATGGAGCTTCCCCATCTTGAGCCTGGACTCAGTGCTCAGGAAGGGAACTTTAAAATCATCTAAATAATGCATCTCTCTAAAGCGAAAGGGTTTGAGCCATTTTTCTTTGTTTAATCTGGTTAAATAGCTAGAATTGCTGTATGCTCATGTGAGAGGGAGGGCGGGAGAGAGAGAGAGAGAGAGAGAGAGAGAGAGAGAGAGAGAATGAGAGAGAATGAGAGAGAGAGAGTTTTAAAAATTACCAATGTATGCTGCTGGAACACAAATAGCTCCCTCAATCCTGCCATGCCATTAAACAACTGCAACATTTGTTTTTTCTTGTCCACCTTCCTCTTGCCCAGGAGTTGGAGAACTGAAAGTACCCAAATATAGATATAAATATCTGCAAAAAAATAGTGTTTTTCTCTAGGAAACAAGTAACTAGAATCAGATGTCCTCTGCTATTCATTTCAGCTCTCGAGGGGGTGCATATTTATTCATTGCCAGCACCAAGGCCAGCATTATATGGAGAGGGCAGAACTGCATTTGAATGGACGGGGAGAGGTTTGTCTGTGCTCAAAGACACATTGCATGCATGTATGCTCCCCAGTTATGGTTGTGCCATTGGTGGCCAAGCTTACCCAATGCCAGAGCTCCTTGAGTGGGGGGTGGAATCTCTCACCACAGGACATGACCTCTCTTCCCAGTAATAAGGAGCAGCAGCCATTCACATTTATTTAAACATGTGTACTCAGGGACACCGCTAAATTTGCTTCATGTGGACCTGCTGACCTCCCCAACCCTAGCTCCTGAGAATCAAGTCTGCGTCCACCTGCATCATCATCTGAAGGAGCGTCTCCACCCCCATCGTTCTGCCTGGACACTGAGGTCCAGCACCGAGGGCCTTCTGGCGGTTCCCTCGCTGCAGAAGGGAAGTTACAAGGAACCAGGCAGAGGGCCTTCTCGGTAGTGGCACCTGCCCTGTGGAACGCCCTCCCACCAGATGTCAAAGAGAAAAACAACTACCAGACTTTTAGAAGACATCTGAAGGCAGCTCTGTTTAGGGAAGCTTTTAATGTTTAATAGGTTATTGTATTTTAATATTCAGTTGGAATCTGCCCAGAGTGGCTGGGGAAGCCCAGCCAGATGGGCGGGGTATAAATAAACTATTATTATTATTATTATTATTATTATTATTATTATTATTATTATCATCCTAACCCTTTTCTGATTGTGTTTCTCGGGCCAAAGAATCCTGGGAACTGTAGTTTGTTAAGGGTGTGCAAGAGTTGTTAGGGGACCCCTGTTCCCTCCCTCCTAGAGTGATTTAACAACCAATCCTTCTTCAAAGGGAACGCTGGGAATTGTCACTCATTTCCTTAAAAAAGCTTGTGTGTCCTGAATTTTACTTCCACCATAGGCACACACCTCATGTATATTTGCGTACACAGGCTGGGAGCCTCAATGACGCCCCTCTGGAGGCTTCACCTGGGGCAACCCCCCCCCCCATTGCTTCAGCAACAAGTCTCGGGAGTGTGGCAAGACTGGCATTGTAAGTATAATGTAACACTGGCTGTTAAATGGTAGCATATAAAATACATCATGTTGTGGTTTTATTTTGTTTTCAATGGCGGATTTTTATTTTTGGCTGCTCTGGGCACTCATGAGGGGGAAGGGCAAGATGGAATAATAATAATAATAATAATAATAATAATAATAATAATAATGGCAATCCAATTGAATGACATGGTGAAACATATACATAGATTTACATGCCAGTACAAGTTCAGCGGAGGTATACCACTAGGTCATGTTCTCTGTGATATTGGATGATTAAAGAGTGGATTATAAGGGAGGAGATTTCTTTTGGGGCAAAAATGCCTTTCCGTATTCCATGCAAAAGAGCATTTGAATGTCTTTCCCCAGGAACGATGTGTCCTTCTGTATCTAAACCAGACTTTGCTTATCGTGCAAAGTTTTACTTCTCGTTGCCCCAGCAGAAATCCTGTAAAACTTTCCTGAGTCCATAAAAGAAGCAGGGGAGGGTTTTAAAGGAAGAACTATTGAAGTAAGCTTCACAGTTCAAGTTAAAGTTTAGTGGGCCGGGGGGGGGGAGTTAACATCAAGAAGGGAGGAGGATGCCAAGTCCAACTAAACCAGAAGCACACTCACAAATTCATTGTTTTTCTCCAGCTGATTTAACCTAGAACATAACCCCTGATTTCTGCACTGACGGATGCATTTTGGAACCACCGCTCTGTATGAACATATACGCACTGTTTGTGGAAACGGAACGTTGGTTGCAAAGTATGCTTAAGGGCTAAGGTTTCCTAAGGTGCGCCGTGTAAACCAAGAAAATACATAAACACACTAACCAGCTAAAAGCCTTCTATGGACCCCCGGGGAGGGAGAGGCGAAAAGGGCTGTCAGTTGCTCTTTGGACAAAATACAAGGGTAAGCCTCCCTCTTTTGCAACTGGATAAAGTGAGACAGAAGGGGTCTAGGCAGAAAGAAGAATGGGAATGGGATCAAGGGGTCAAGGAGGCAGGGGAGAGGAGGAGGAGGAGATAGAGAAGTGATCCGTTTGGCACCATACTGTGCCTCATTCTTCTCCAGATGGCAGCGACAAGCCCATCTGTGTCCCCCGGGGTCAGGCAGGCCAGTCCCTCCGCTCTAGCTATGTAACTGTTCTTGACAAAGGGGTCAAAGGGCACAGGGAAATGGGGGCTGCTGCCAAACTGGAAGACCCATTGTTTCCTTCAGCCCAGTGGCCAGTTTCAGACAATAGCGGCACCAGATGCACTCGCTAGAGAAAGTTGCAAAAATGACAGGTAGGTACGATAATCCTACTCGCTTTCATAACACCACCCTAAAAGAAAATAAAAAAGTATCAATAGACTGAGTTTGGCATCAGAATGGGTGTGAGGTGCTTTTTTAAGCAATGCTGCCACAATCCGGATTAAAAAAACAACACAAAACACAGCATTATAATCAGGGGTCCCCTAGTTTTAGTATTCTTCTTCTTCTCTCTCATGGTTTTCTGCTTCTAACAATACGCTTCTCACCATTGCTTGACAGAAATATTTGGGTTTCTAGGTACATTAGATGACTAGGTAAAGGTAAAGGGAACCCTGACCATTAGGTCCAGTCATGACTGACTCTGGGGTTGCTCATCTCACTTTATTGGCTGAGGGAGCTGGTGTACAGCTTCCGGGTCATGTGGACAGCATGACTAAGCCGCTTCTGGCGAACCAGAGCAGCGCACAGAAACACCGTTTACCTTCCCACCGGAGTGGTACCTATTTATCTACTTGCACTTTGACGTGCTTTCGAACTGCTAGGTTGGCAGGAGCTGGGACCGAGCAACGGGAGCTCACCCCGTTGCGGGGATTCGAACCGCCGACCCTCTGATCGGCAAGGCCTAGGCTCTGTGGTTTAACCCACAGCGCCACCCGCGTCCCTCACACATTCGATTACTGCAATGCATTATATGTGGGTCTGCCTTCAAAGATGGTTTGGAATTTGCAGCTGGTGCAGAATTTGCCAGCCAGGGTGCGACAGTCTGAGCACAGAAGACAAATCCTGGCCCAACTGCACTGGCTACCAATGAGATTCCAGGCCCAATTCCAAGGGCTGGTTTTATGTGGCTCAGGCCTCCAGAGTCACTTACGGATTCACTGTGAAGACTGTTTTCATGGAAGGCAATCTTACACTGCTTGCGGAATGCTCTCCTCGGGGAGGTTCAACTGTCCCCGACATTATTTATTTCCCACCAGGCCTTTGGCTTTTAATTATCTGCGGACTCCTTCAGTGCGCGGGATATTTTAATCCTGCCTTTTAAAAATATGAGTGTATTTCAAATTTTGCCATGTTGTGTTTCATTCTGTTTATAATGTATGTGTTACAGTGGTACCTCGGGTTAAGGACTTAATTCGTTCTGGAGGTTGTGTTTCATTCTGTTTATAATGTATGTGTTACAGTGGTACCTCGGGTTAAGGACTTAATTCGTTCTGGAGGTCCGTACTTAACCTGAAACTGTTCTTAACCTGAAGCACCACTTTAGCTAATGGGGCCTCCTGCTGCCGCCACGCCGCTGGAGCACGATTTGTGTTCTCATCCTGAAGCAAAGTTCTTAACCTGAAGCACTATTTCTGGGTTAGCGGAGTCTGTACCCTGAAGCGTATGTAACCTGAAGTGTATGTAACCCGAGGTACCACTGTATTTATTTATCGTTGTCACTTTGAGTGACATTGGTAAAGAAAGCAACTAGTAAGTTCAATAAAGGATGATAATAATAAGTAGCAGGAGAGGTTGCAGCAGTTCCTTGGCCCCCGTTCCTCCCCAGCCATGTTGCCTCCTCTTCTCTTCCATCTGCTGAGGCAAGCAGGGCTTCCGTTTTCCTCTACGGCTTATGGGGGAGGCGACTCAGCGATGGAATGGGTGGAAGGTGTGATGGAAAGAACATTCTGCATTGCAGGCGATATAGTTGCTGATTTGAAATTAACTGGAACGATGAGACAGCAAACTGAGTCAGGATCTACAGCAATATTTTACTCCAAGGTAAGGGTGCAAAAAGGGATGCGGGTGGCGCCATGGGTTAAACCACAGAGCCTAGGGCTTGCTGATCAGAAGGTCGGCGGTTCAAATCCCTGTGACGGGGTAAGCTCCCATTGTTTTGTCCCAGCTCCTGCCAACCTAGCAGTTCGAAAGCACATCAAAGTGCAAGTAGATAAATAGGTACCACTCTGGCGGGAAGGTAAACGGCGTTTCCATGCGCTGCTCCAGTTCGCCAGAAGCGGCTTAGTCATGCTGGCCACATGACTGTACCCGGAAGCCAATAAAATGAGATGAGCGCCTCAACCCCAGAGTCGGCCATGACTGGACCTAATGGTCAGGGGTCCCTTTACCTTTACTTTTAAGGTATAAAGCATGGGTAGGCAAACGAAGGCCCGGGGCCGGATCCGACCCAATCGCCTTCTAAATCCAGCCCGTGGACAGTCCAGGAATCAGCATGTTTTTACCTGAGTAGAATATGTCCTTTTATTTAAAACACATCTCTGAGTTATTTGTGGGGCATAGGAATTTGTTCTTTTTTTCAAAATATAGTCCGGCCCCCCAAGGTCTGAGGGACAGTGGACCGGCCCCCTGCTGAAAAAGTTTGCTGACCCCTGGTGTAAAGGATTGCAGCCACAACTTAATTTATTGGTACAAATATGAATTCTGGAATTTCTTGGGGAACCCAAATTTTAATATCCGATCTATGAGTTTGCATTTTAGTTGTGACCCAAATGCTGAAACCCGTGTTTGTTGGTCATTGTGGTGGCGGCATTTGCAATAATGTAAACTGGTGTGAGAGGCGGGAGGCGATTGGTCAGCTGGCTGCTGATGTCAAACTTGCATATACGCAAGGGCACCTTGCTGTTTTTCTTTCCTATGTTTCTAGTTGAGGAAAGGAGGCTGTTCCGCCAGGGGAAAGATCACAGGTTCCTCAAACAAAATCTCTTACCTCCCCATCTCTCTCCCTGCCCCTGCCAGCCCCAGTTTTTCAGTGATAGATTTTCCATTTGGGTCTGGGGGAACCATTTCACAGAAGGTAAAAGCAAAGACAGAGAATTTTACATGCATAGGCGATAATGTCATGTTTGGGCCATATAGAAAGAAGGGAAATATTTAGAATTAGGATTAAAGGCATGTAACAACTGGACTCTGTTGGAAACAACAAGAGCTATAACTACGGCCGGATCTATATGAAGTCACCAGCCTTGCCTGGAAAGAAATGAACTTCCTCTTCCACACCCAATTCTTTTCTAGGAAAGTCCTGTTTGTTTTGCGCGGTCTTAACTGGTCCTAGTGATCAGGGCTTTGGAGGGGAGGTTGGCGGTAGTACAGAAAGACTTCCCATTTCTGTAACAGGCTCGTGTTTACTCACCTGAGCCACTTCCCCCCGCTCACTTTAGCATAGCTGTCAACGTTTCCCTTTTTTAAAAAGGGGGATTCCCTTATTCCGAATAGGAATGTCCCTTAAAAAAAAGGGAGAAACGTTGACAGCTATGCACTTTAGGGAAGATCGCGCTCTCATTATAGTTTCTGAAAACTTTGGAAAGGGTCCCGCCCATGCAGCTTCCGCTGACTCCTCGGAGGCGCTGCTAGCTTTAAAAAACAACAACCCCACGTTTGATCAATTGACTGCTCTTGATTGACAGGCAAGAACTTGCTCATCTTTTATTGCTCTGCACGGCCGATAAATGCATGCGCTGATTTCCCTGGAGCGCTGCAAACGTTCCTTTGCTCTGGCGCTTAGCTTTTAATTTTGGGGAGGGCATTGCAGCCGGCTTGGATAGAAACAAGCGCACGGAGCGGCGGCCTCTCGGAAGCCCCCCCCCCACCTCTCTCTCTCTGACCGCCCACCCCCGAGGAGGCGTGGCCTGGGCCGCCCTTCCCTTTCCCTCCGGCAGCTGGAATGTTTGTTAGGTAAACACCGCATAGTAGAGTTTCTGGCGCCGCCCACCCCACCCCACTCTCCCCCCCCCCCGCCTCGCGCCGGACCAATCGCGAGGCCGGAGCGGTTTCAAGGCTGCTCTCTCTCTCTCTCTCTCTGCGCGGAGAAGCCCCCGGACGGGCGACAAAATAACAAAAGCTTTGGAACGTTGCAACCTGGATCGGGACTCCCCCGCAGCTGCGCCTTTGCCCTGCGCGCCCTGCGCGGTGCCCAGTTCCGGGGGGCTGTCAGGCGGCAGGCGAGCTGCAAAAGGGAGCTGCTGCGGCTGGTTGTTTATCTGGAGGAGGCGGGGGGGGGGACTGGAAACCGCCTGTGTCCCATTTCCTCTCTCGTGTGTGTGTGTGTGTGTGGCCCCCCTCCTTCCTCTCCTCCTTCCCTCCCTCCTTCCCTCCCTCCCTCCCTCGCTCCAGCCCTGGATTCTCCATGTTGGACCCGATCTGAGCAGCATCTGCGTCGCTGCCTTCGCGCGCGGCTTCCTCCGGGGTTGGGCAACTGAGGAGGGAGTGGGCGACATCGTGCTCCCTTGCGCTCCCCCCACCCCACCCCGTTCCTCCTCCTCCTCCTCCTCCTCCTCCTCCTCCTCCCTGGACATTTCCCTCCTTTCCACCCCCCTCCTCCTTCCTCCTCCTCCTCCTCCCGACCAAAGGATCCCCAGGGTCTGTGGGATTGTTAGATGGAAAGCCGGTCCATCATCACCCAAGTGCAGAGGGACGAAGCCTTGGTGCTTTCGAAACAAGGTAAGCGGGACGGCGGGACTTGGAAAGTTTTGTGGCTTTTCGCTTTTCCCTTTCGGCCGGGCGGCGAGGGTGTGTGTGTGTGTGTGTGTTTGTGTGTTTGCGCGCGCTCTGCTCGCGATCGGTGCGGGGCAGGGAGATCCCTTGAACCCTGGCGGGGGAGGAAAGGCGTGCACGCGCCTTGAAAACACTCACATATTCTCCCCCCCCCCCCACAAACACCCCTTCTCACCCCAATTCCTGGGGAAGCCTCTCCTCTTACACAACGCTGTTCCCATTTTTATACGGGCGATCCATGTTGATCTGCTGGCTGTCATTTCCCCATCTAATCTCTCTTCTAAATCTATAGCCCTTTTGGCAGAGACGTCGTCGTCGCCCCCCCAAATTAGATCTCTCCTCACCCCGCCCTTCCTCGCTAGGTTTTTGTTTTTTTAAAGGGGGGGGGGCTTTGGGGGAAAGTCTGGGGCTTTCTTCCGGCGCTGGTTTCCCACAGCGGGGTGGGTGCGAAAAGGCGAGGGGGGGGGCTTGTTTTTGTTGCTCCGAATCGCCGCCTTCCCACCCCCCTGTGCAACCCCAATGCCTGTTCTTGAGAGGCTGGGATTTGGGGGATTTCCCCCCCCCCAAAAAAAAATCCCAGTTATGTGGCAAGAGCCATCCCAGCGTTTGTTTTTCATACGACCTCCCCCCCCCCCCCGCGCTCCCGGCGCGCTCTCTTTTGCGCGCGTGCGTAAGACACGCGAATCCCTCCTTTTGCTTCCGAACCGATCAGAATGTGAAGCGTGTCTTGATTTTTCTCTCCCCCACCCTTCAAGTCGGAAATTTTAAATGCCCGTCTACAGGCATAATTCCTGACGCCCTTTAATCTGGACTCGAGTGAAAGCGAAGTTCTTCACCAGGCAAACCTCCAAAAAACACACACAAAAAACCCCCACATGTTGTTGTTTTTTTAAATCCTATGGACCAGAGTCCTCGGAAATGGACGTGGTTCTGTGTCTGGATATTCCACGCGTCTTTTCCACATCTCCCGATGCGTAGGATGCGCAGGGAGTCGAGTGGGAGTACTATTAAGGGCATTTGAGGCTGGCAGGTTTGGGTTTAGTGTGTCAAGGAAATCGGTCTGCTTCTTGCAGTTCCTTCTCCAGAGTACTGACTCTACCTTTTAATCAGCATTTTCCTCAGTGGTGAAATGCACTGTGTTTCATATTTTTAAAAGATGGCTTGTTTGGGTGTGTGTGTGTGTGTGTTTTAAAACCAGTTTCCTCCTTGGAGGTGGCTCCCAAGACCTGATTGGAAGCGCTGGCATTTTTCCTTTGCCACAAACCTCTCTCTCTCTCTCTTCTCTCCCCCCCTTTTATTTCTGCCTGTGTTTATTCAGCTGATGTTTGCTGTCCAGCCTTTGCTTCTCCACTATTGGCGGACAGCTTCCCCTCCCCTTATGTTCTTGACAGAAGGGGCCTCTAGAATTCCTATTGCAAAGGGCTAAGCATCACAGGGGGGGTATAAAGGGGGGGACGATGGACGCTGTCCTCTGTTGGGTGCATCTGACTGATCACCCTGTTTGATGCTGGGCAGCCCGACCCGAATGCATTGATTTTTAATTGCAAGAACAGCCCATGGGACTTACTCCCAAGTCAGTGTGCATGGGATCACAGTCTTACGGTCCCTTGCCTTCTCTGTAGGCTTAGGCTGCAGGTTTGTTTGTTGCCCTAAATGCTCCTGGACATATCTGCTTGCAAAATAATAGAAGTAATAACAATAAACAAATAATACTGTTTGGGGTGTGTCTTTTTTTGGTGTGGTTATTTATACTTCTGGACAGTGTAAACGGCATCTTTTTCTCTTCATCTCTCTTGACTCTTGGTAAGGTGGGGAGACACACACAGGATTTTCTAAAAGAGGTTGTGGGATGCCAGTTTTTGCCCCAGAAGTTCTGGGACCTCATTGGGCAGGAAGTCCTTGGCACCTGATTTTTTGTCATTTACTGCTTGGTGTGTTGTTTTTTCTTGTGCTGGTCCTGTGTGTGTCTGTATGTGAACCCTGTGAAGTGTCTGTGGTCTTGACAGAGATTTTTTCTAGATCTAAATTTCAGGCATCTGGAAGGCTACAGAGGTTGCTGTGCATCTCTTTTTTAATGATTGTGATTACACCCTTTATAGAATCATAGAGTTGTCGAGTGGGAAGGGACCTCAAGGCTCACCTTGTCCAACCCCCTGCAATGCATGAATTATTTGCCCCACATGGGGCTCGAACCCATGGACTAAGCTATCCCAGGCCCTTAGTTTAGTTCTATGGAGTGTGTTGATTTGGGGAAAGTAGGGTGCTGGTATGTTTGGTAAGCTTTATGTCCTCTTTTGGACCACTTGAGAGCTCTGCATTCAGCTTGAGTGACCACCTGTTTAGAGAAGCGAAAGTGCCTGGTTTTGAGGATTTAGGCTGCAATAATCCTATGTCTGCATACTTGGGAGCAAGTCCCACTAAACTCAGTAGGTCTTGAGTAAACATACATAGGATTAAGCTGTGTATAAGAGGGGTGAACGCAGCTGGAGTTTCGAAAAGCTTTCCCTGAAGCTTGTATTTGCTGTTTGTGTTATCTATCCTTAATTCATGCTTATTATTTTTCATTTTCTATAAACTGCTTAGTGGAGTTTGTCTGAAAAGCACTAAAAAAAACCATATTAAATTAACAAATAATACAGTGCTAACTGTTGGTTACTTGAGTAAAGAAAAATGTTGAGAGAAATTTTTTTAAGTCTCTCTATTTGTCTTCCCTTTTCATGTTTCTTTGCTTCCTGTTGATGCCTGAAAGGGGTTCAGTTTTTCGTCTTGCACATCTCAGCTCTGTCCCATTTCCCAGGCTTTTTTGACTTGTCCCTGTTAAGGAAAATGGAGGCTGTGATGGCAGTCGCCCAGGAGAGGAGAGAAGTAACTTGGATATGGAATTCTCTTGCGGATAAACAAGAGGCAAAACAGAGAAGGCCCTGTGGGGTCAGAGTGTTTAGGTGCACTAGTTAGCGACAAGATGACTCCAGCTTTCTCCAGGTGTCAGAGGTTACTCTTGTAAAACTAATAAGCAAAATTAGGGGTATTTACTGGTCCTGGTTTCTGGTCTTTTTATAGCCAATGCATTTAAATGGAGGCTATAGATAATGAGGAGGTGCCTCTGTGTATGTGTGCAGTCTCTGTGGGTGGCACTGAGAATGCAAGTCACTTTTACTGGCTCCATCAGCAACAGGCAAGGATTTTGAGTGGTTCGCTATAATCTCTTTATCGTGGGAATGTGCCCCTGTTTGGTTTTGGGTCCTCGCCAGCCGTTTAGAGAAAGGAAGAGCTGCTCTTTTCAATACAGTACCGCCTTCTTATGGATTTCACATTTACAAAAAGGCCCAGAAGAAAGCTTGAGTTTCGTGTCAACCGGAGCAGGGAGTAACTCAGAAGAAGAGAGATTTTACCAAGGAGAGGTTGTGCTGGCGGATCTAGGAGCTATCCTGAAGGAACTGGGGATATTTATCCAAGGCTTTTGGGTGGTGAGGAATGATAAAGAAAATGTAATGTTGACAGTTCTCAGCTATTGAGTAACGGATGTCCAGCAAGATAAGATGGTGGAAGGAATTCATAGATCATTGTTTTCAGTTGCTGCTCTTTGACTGAGGAAGTCCCTTCCCTTCGAGGTCTAGGAAAGGTCAGCCCAGAATGGTTCCTTGGCTGAACTTAGCACTGAATGGCTGGGTTAGGGATCAAACAGGTTCGATTTCCCTATTATGTGAAGAAATTTGATTAACTGATTCCCTCTCCCAATTGCATTACTATTATTATTATTATTATTTTTATTAGGAACTTATTGTGTTGTAAGCCACCTTGGATTCCAGGAAGAAGCTGACTGGAAAGGGGAAATGAAAATAAAGAAATGATTTTGTGTATGAGAAGCAAATGGGTGTGAAATGTAGATGTAGCACAGATAACACAAAAAGGCCTTCCTCCTGTATCCTTAAGAGTTCAAGGAGGTCACTGGTTCATTGACACATGGGTGAGAGACTCCTGGAGTCTCAAACTGGGGGTGGGAAATGTTCCCACGATCAGGAGCTGCTAATTGGGCCATTGAGATTTGTTATTGCTACTGCTAGGATCTGCGTAGAGATTTCCCCCCTGGATAGCCTGTCATTTCTCTTGGACTGTTTAGGATAAAATCAGTTTAGTCTTGTGGTTCTCGAACCCTAGGCTGTAAGCCTTTGTGCAAGGCTTTCCTTGAAATCCATGTAACCAAATGCAGGAGTCTAGCTGCATTATTTTTGTTTTTTTTAAAGGAATAAACAAAGCCCTCCTCTGTAACTTCCATTGTTGTGGGGGAGATTGATGCTGTTATTTTGTATATGGTTGCAGATATCTCACAATACAGTATTCAAGCATAAAGGTGGGTTAAAGCAGGGGTAGGCAACCTAAAGCCCAGGGGCCGTATGCGGCCCAATAGCCTTCTCAATCCAGCCCGCGTACAGTCCAGGAATCAGCGTGTTTTTACATGAGTAGAATGTCTTATTTTATTTAAAATGCATCTCTGGGTTATTTGTGGGGCATAGGAATTCGTTCATTTCCCCCCCACAAAATAGAGTCCAGCCCACCACATGGTCTGAGGGACAGTGGACCAGCCCATGGATGAAAAAGGTTGCTGACCCCTGGCTTAAAGGGTAGGGTTGAATATTGCATGACCCTCCCCTTCGTGCTTTCTTCCTCCCCGCCTCCCAGTTTAAAGAAATGCATAAATACTCAGGCAATACAGTGGACAAGCATACTTCACACTCATATACACCTCCTTAAAGGGACTCCTGACCATTAGGTCCAGTCGTGACCGACTCTGGGGTTGCGGCGCTCATCTCGCTTTATTGGCCGAGGGAGCAGGCATACAGTTTCTGGGTCATGTGGCCAGCATGACTAAGCTGCTTCTGGCAAACCAGAGCAGTGCACGGAAACGCCGTTTACCTTCCCGCCGGAGTGGTACCTTATTTATCTACTTGCACATTTTGCCGTGCTTTCGAACTGCTAGGTTGGCAGGAGCCGGAACCGAGCAACAGGAGCTCACCCCGTCGCGGGGATTCGAACCGCCGACCTTCTGATCGGCAAGTCCTAGGCTCTGTAGTTTAACCCACAGCGCCACCCGCGTCCCTTATACACCTCCTTAGGGGTGCTTATTCCATCTCCAGGTAGCTGTCTTGATGTGCTTCTGAAGTCCAGCTCTCATCATCTCTCACCATGGACCATGCTGGTGGAAACTGATGGGATTTGGAGCCCGCTGGTTCCCCCACCTGTACTAAGACCAATCTGAGTCTCTTCTTGCAGAGTCAGTGATTGGGACCATACAGCGAAAGTATCTGTGTGTCTCTCTGTGTGTAAATCTCACATCCCTAGGTGCCTGCACCATGATTTTTGCTACTAGCTCTGTGGGTTGGTCTCTCAAAAGAGCAGACATCAAGCATGTACGTATGCAAACAAAGACATTTTGACCCGCAAGCAGTTACCTCTTACCCTAGGCGGGTGCGGGCAAGCTGCAGTCAGCTGGCAGTGATGGAAATCTACTCAGAGACGCCTCTGTTATTAAAGCGTATGTCCCAGGACTGGTAATACAGGTCGGCAGGGCTTAAATGAAGGCTTGAGCAAAGGTGGAAAACCGAAAATGGGGATGGGGAGGGTTCATATGGGAGAGCATCATTGATTCCTCTGGGCTTAGAGGAAATGGCCACCCATAATGGAAAGGAAATTGGACAGCAATGTAAGTCTTGACAATACAGTATCTAGGAAAACCAAGCCCTGGGTAGGGGAAGATTCAACGAAGACCTTCCCAAAATCTTGGCTGCTGTCCTCTGAGAGAGAGACAGAGAGAGAGAGAGATAGGTGCCTTCCTGGTTGAAAAATATAACTCAAAACACATCGGGCAACTTGCTAACCAGAAAAGCTGTGTTTTGTTTCTCTGTATATTTATTGATTATGTGTGTGAATGTGTGTGTGTAATGTAAATGTTGTACAAATCAACACAAAAACAGTAAAATAATACAAAAACAGAAATTAAGTGGTATGGCGTCCAATCTTGTGGATCAGCTGCCCCCCCCCCATTTGAAGGAAATTATTGATGATGTTTCACATGTATGTGTATGTGATACACACACAGAGTGCTTTTGTTGTAAGCCTTGCACCAAGACATAGTGAGCAGTGTTGGTATTCTTGTGTGTGGTTCCTTCCTTCCAGGAAATGGCAGGTTCTCCACCCACCATCTGCCTAACACTTTTCTTGTTCTCAGAGACAAAAATTTCCCCAGTGCTATCCCTGACCCCAGTCTCTGTTCTGAGGAAGGCTCCTCTGACATCGGCACCAGAGCATAATGAAGTCCTCCTGCCCACCCTCCATCCCGGCATGGCTATAAGTGGTGCTGCAAGCCTTCCTGAGCTGTTCCTTCCTTCCAGCGAGAGCCAGTGTGGTGTAGTGGTTAAGAGCGGTAGACTCGTAATCTGGGGAACCGGGTTCGCGTCTCCGCTCCTCCACATGCAGCTGCTGGGTGACCTTGGGCCAGTCACACTTCTCTGAAGTCTCTCAGCCCCACTCACCTCACAGAGTGTTTGCTGTGGGGGAGGAAGGGAAAGGAGAATGTTAGCCGCTTTGAGACTCCTTCGGGTAGTGATAAAGCGGGATATCAAATCCAAACTCTTCTTCTTCTTCCAGCCCCCCTCCCCTTCCTTGGCAGGGAATCCAGGGATGTAAGCTCTGTTCCATGTAAGGCCTCATCCGCACCACGGTGGTACCATGCCACTTTAAACATCCACGTCACCCCACTCCATCCTGCCCCAAAGAATCCTGGGAACTGTAGTTTGTGAAGGGTTTGGGGAGCTTAACTCTCATCAGTTGTAGCTTTGATAGACTTGTCCAAACTCGGGTCTCCAGCTGTTTTTGGATTACGACTCCCATCATCCCTAGCTAGCAGGACCAGTGGTCAGGGATGAGGGAAACAGTAGACCCAAGTTTGGGAAACACAGCTTTACAGTGGTACCTCAGGTTAAGTACTTAATTCGTTCCGCAGGTCCGTACTTAACCTGAAACTGTTCTTAACCTGAAGCACCACTTTAGCTAATGGGGCCTCCTGCTGCCGCCACCATGCAATTTCTGTTCCCATCCTGAAGCAAAGTTCTTAACCTGAGGTACTATTTCTGGGTTAGAGGAGACTGTAACCCGAAGCTTATGTAACCTCAAGCGTCTCTGTAACCTGAGGTACCACTGTACTTGATTTTTATTTTTTAAAAGACTTTTGAACAAACTACTTTATCCATGCTTCTGGATTTAAAACATCAGTTCCAATACAATCAGATTTCCTTAGGAATATCCAACGACATAAAAATGTGATGTTTAGGATTCCACGCATACGTGCAAGACTCTGTGCTGGCCAGGTGCCAAAGCATTTGATATCAAAGCCTAGACGTTGGGGGTGGCGAAGGGTTTGTCTGGGTTGTACATATCCATTTCCACTTTCCCTCCCCACCCCCAATCTGTCTAGAAGAGTTTTGCTTTGTATCCTGTGGAAAGGAGAGTAGAGAGAACAGATGTTATCATCGGTTGGTAGCAGCAACACAGGTTCATCCCTAATTATTTCCAAAGTTCGTAGTTCTCTACACTTGGTAGCTTGCAGTGTCACCTGACAAGGGTGGGTACCTTTTTGGGGAGGGGAGAAATGTCGACTTGGAAATTGCTGCACCTTACAGCTTCTTTGGTTGTAGCTCCAGTTATTTCACCTCCACCCTGTTCACATTTCAAGTGAAGTTTGACTTTCAAAAGCCCCTCGCCAGGAATCGTAAGACAGTGAGAAGATGGGTGTGCATGCATTGTAACCTTGCGCAAAGCCCATCCCCGCAGGGTGTTTGGAGCGTCTAATGTTCAGCGAGTCCCGCTGAATTCTGCACATGCCCCTAAAACACACACACGATAGCGCTGTACCACAAGGAGCATTCATTCAGTAAAACTGGGATGCGAATCTCTTGTCAATCTCCTCAGTGTCTTTGCATTCATTGGCTGGGAGGTGGGGTTGGGGTTTGCAACTGGAGAAACGAGCGTTGCCATATTTCAAAAAGTGAAAATCCAGACAGAAAAGTTGTGAGCTTAAGATGTTGGGCTTTTTTTTTTTTTTTTTAGTTTTGCCCAAAGATGTTGAGCTTCTTCGGGGAAATGGCTAAAAAAAATATGACACTTAAAAGCTGTTTTTAATGAAAATAGGCAAAAACGACATTTACATTGTCAGTTGCCATACATCTGGATTTTCCCGGGCATTTAGCTGATTTCTGCCCAGACACTGCTTCCAGCTGCCGTATTCTGAGTATGTCTGTATGGCAACACTAGATAAATACTCTGATCATGTTTCCTCTCCCTTTTATATCCCAAGAGTCGGGGGATAGAGAGAGGGGTGTAGGTATATGCATAGAAACTAGCCTACAGTATGAAGCATAAAATTTGCACCCATTGCTCCGCCCACTTTTCCCTCTGGCCCTTCCCACCACTGGAACTCAGACCCGAGAAGGCTGAACAGAAGGGAATTGTGGTCCCTGACCTAAAAAAGCTTCCCCATCCCTGGACTTGAGACTTGATTTATTTCAAAGGAAGGGCCACAGATGTCCCTGAAGTGGTCAACCTGCCGTGTAAAGACCCTGCCTCCCCCCCACCCCCTGCCACAGGGTCACAGCCCTCATATGAAGTGTCACAGCTTGCACAGGAGGGAGCTTGCCCCTCGACTTTCTCAAACTTGGATCTCCAGTTCTTGTTGGACTACAACTCCCATCATCCATAGCTAGCTGGACCAGCCGCCAGGGCTGATGGGAGTTTGACAACAGCTGGGGACCCAAGTTTAAGAACACTGCTAGACCCTAGGTCCACAGGTATGGCCAAACGAGGCTCTCCCGATGTTTTTTTGGGGACTACAATTCCTATCATTCCTGACCACTGGTCCTGTTAGCTAGGGATGATGGGAGTTGTAGTCCCAAAACATTTGGAGGGCCAAGTTTGGCCATGCCTGTCTTAGGTCTAGGACATACTCTCTAGCACTGAACTCCCAATCCCAAGAAGTCCACACAATATCTTGTGCACATTTGAGCTTCACGTGGGATTGTCACTGACTGCCTTGCCACCCTCCACCCTCTATATCTCTGTGTATCTACCGTATATCTTCTATAAGCAATGGAACAATGTTCTAGCAGAGATTTGGGAGACGCCCTCCTCGCTTTCCATTTTCAGGCGTGTCTTGAAAACCCCAAATATGTATGCAACACAAAATGATTTCCTGATCAAAAGCATAATTGCTACACTGCAGTGTACACACTCGTCAAGTGAGAATAATGCTTCATGCATTGAATGAAGTGACCCCTGTTCCAGGTTTATATCGTTAACCCATAAGGTGTCAATAGGTTTGTTTGTTTTGTTTCTGCAAAAGATGTGATGCGGAGAACCCCCTGGAAGTTACTACTGTAAGTTTATGCTCTGTAGACGCTTCCATCTCTCCCTGCCTCTCTCTCTGTGTGTGTCTGGCCCCCTCTTGAAGTGCAAGTGGATTTATATTCTTGTAACTTAACACAACTTTAGTGGACAAATGGGGACTGTGGTCTAAAGCTTGCGAAATCCCAGGTGCACAATATATTGCTTGGCTGCCCTAAAAATACGCTGCTGGTGCCTAAGAATTTGAAGAATGTCTGTGTCTTTGATGGGCATGCTTCTACACATCACAGTGACGTGAGTATTCATTTATGTGTTGTTCGCAAGTTCCCAGCGTGCACAGAAATTAAGGATGCGTTACAAACAGTGGAGCGATTTTAAGGCTACTCTTACGAAAAGTCTAAGTTCTCATTGCTCAGAAGTTGTCGTGCCAAGGAATAAATAAAACCTGACTGCTGCCCCGTCTGGCATGCCTATGAAACAAGTTGCACACAGGGCCAAATGTGATTTACTGTGTTAGGCTGCAGGAGTCAAGGCAGAGGGTGCCACTCTGGCTGGTCTTGCTCAGTCGCTGAACTTAGGGGTGGGATCCAACCGAGTTGTTGTGTGTCCGGAACAAGGTCTGCTTTCCTTGCCCCCACCCTTAAAATCTACTCTGGAGGGTTAGATGAAACCCTCCCCCAACTGATTTAGGGGGTGCACAGAGGGAGGAGTGGGTGGTGGTAGAAGTCCCATTGCAGGAGCAAGCCTTGTATGATGAATTCCACCCTAGACCTAATATCTTAACTACAGTCGTACTGTACAAAACATTCCAAAACCAAAGCGTGGCTTCTGATTGGCTGCAGGAAGCTCCTGCAGCCAATTGAAAGCTGTGCCGGATGTTCGGCTTCCGAAAATTGTTCGAAAACCGGAACACTCACTTCCGGGTTTGCGACATTAGGGATCCAAAATGTTCAAGAACTAGGCGTTTCGAAAACCAAGGTACAACTGCACTAACCATAAGCTGCATGAGAACATTGGAGCGCAGGCCATCTAGTTCAGCAGTTCTCACAGTGGCCACAAGTGGAAAATACACAAGCAGGACATGTGTAAAAAGCACATGTTCCATTTATGTTCCTCATGCACAATCATTTGATTTTGCACTTTTATGCAAAGCAGGAAGTCCCTATTTCCCTACAGTGTTGATGTTTAATGGTAAAGAATGGCATACATTTCATTTTTTTTTTAAAAAAATCCTTACGTTCAGGGCTAAGAGAGTTTTAAAAGCACTACAGAAATGCCCCTGTTATCCCTCCCTTGCAACTAAAAGCACGTTTAACATTTCTTTTTTTTGGGGGGGGGGAGATGTCTTGCATCTCTCCTGAAATATGCCTAGGCTCTGACTTTGGCAGACCTCCAAGTTCTCTTCCTAGGAAACTAGCAATTGGTGTTAAGCTGAGGGTGACTGGAAGAAAAGGATTGACTGCTTGCCAGAGTTTGCAGGAGGCAGCTGCCGCGTATGGTCCAACTAGAACCAGCTGCACCTTGAGAGGGGTTAGCAAGAGCCACCTAGAATCATAGAATCATAGAATCATAGAGTTGGAAGAGACCACAAGGGCCATTGAGTCCAACCCCCTGCCAAGCAGGAAACACCATCAGAGCACTCCTGACATATGGTTGTCAAGCCTCTGCTTAAAGACCTCCAAAGAAGGAGACTCCACCACACTCCTTGGCAGCAAATTCCACTGTCGAACAGCTCTCACTGTCAGGAAGTTCTTCCTAATGTTTAGGTGGAATCTTCTTTCTTGTAGTTTGGAACCATTGCTCCATGTCCGCTTCTCTGGAGCAGCAGAAAACAACCTTTCTCCCTCCTCTATATATTTGAACATGGCTATCATATCACCCCTTAACCTCCTCTTCTCCAGGCTAAACATGCCCAGCTCCCTTAGCCGTTCCTCATAAGGCATCGTTTCCAGGCCTTTGACCATTTTGGTTGCCCTCCTCTGGACACGTTCCAGTTTCTCAGTGTCCTTCTTGAACTGTGGTGCCCAGAACTGGACACAGTGCTCCAGGTGAGGTCTGACCAGAGCAGAATACAGTGGCACTATTACTTCCCTTGATCTCCCTTGACAAACCTCACTAGCTTTCAGCCAGCAAAACAAAGCCCAGCCACTTGCTGCCGCCACAACAGGGTGATGCTGTCTTTGAAGCTGTGTGACATTGGCACGGGGGAGAAACTCCCCTTTCCATTATCGCAGAATAATGTAGGTTCTTGTGAATAATGTCAATTATCATGAAGATTCTGCTTCCTCGAAACCTGTAGGGGAAAACAAACAAACCCTGGAGCTGCCTTAGTAGCTTAAGAAAGACCATGACTGGCTGTTTAAAAATAAAAGACGTTATGCACAGGCAATGAAGGTTGGAGAGAAGTGAGATGTTGGTGGTAATTCTGAATGTATTTCTGGGCTTTTTGTGTCTCTGCTGCCTTTGCTATGATGCTGGCAATCTTCACAGTGCCCTGATTCAGACGAATATATCTTGGCTTAAGAACAAACGGTTGGTCTGTGCACACGGCTCCTTCGCATCTTCTTTTGCAGTTTGCATGAACACAGGAGTCCCTAATTAACCATTGCTTTGTGTTTCGGGATCCTGGCACATTCTGAAACTGGTAACCATGGTTTCCCAGTTTGGATGAAACAGGAAACTAAGGATAATTGGATGCATCCTGGTTTAATTACATCTTCCACCATAGGCTGCTCGTGGGGGCAAAAGCCTCATGCGTGTCTCATTGTTAAGCTGAGCTTTGATCATCCAAACACAGCCAGCCAGAATACATTAGAATCCCCCTGTAAGGTTGCTGGTTCCCTCCTATGGATGGACAATTGAAGTGCTCTGGTTCCAGTTCAGCTACCGTATTTTTTGCTCTATAAGACGCACCAGACCACAAGACGCACCTGGTTTTTGGAGGAGGAAAACAAGAAAAAAAATATTCTGAATCTCAGAAGCCAGAACAGCAAGAGGGATCGCTGTGCAGTGAAAGCAGCAATCCCTCTTGCTTTTCTGGCTTCTGGGATAGCTATGCAGCCTGCATTCACTCCATAAGACACACACACATTTCCCCTTACTTTTTAGGAGGGGAAAAGTGAGTCTTATAGAGCAAAAAATACGGTAATTCTTCTGGAGACAGTGGGACACTGTCTGGCAACAACTCCCATCAGCCCCAGCCAACATGGAACAGTGGTCAGGGGGAATAGGAATTGTAGTCCATCAACATCTGGAGGGCCACAGGTTCTCCAGTCCTGCTGTACACAGTACTCTTAACGGGGCTGCTGATTTGTGTGTGTGTGTAATGTGGAATTCCTGTGACAGAAACGTTTCCTTGGTGGCAGACATTTGTGTGAAATGTGGAATTCCTTTGACAGAAACACTTCCTTAGTGGGAGCCAGTGTGGTGTAGTGGTTAAGAGTGGTAGTCTCGTAATCTGGTGAACCAGGTTCGCTTCCCCGCTCCTCCACATGCAGCTGCTGGGTGACCTTGGGCTAGTCACACTTCTCTGAAGTCTCTCAGCCCCAATCACCTCACAGAGTGTTTGTTGTGGGGGAGGAAGGGAAAGGAGAATGTTAGCCGCTTTGAGACTCCTGAAGGGGAGTGAAAGGCGGGATATCAAATCCAAACTCTTCTTCTTCTTGTTGTATTCCGTTCCACACATGATTAATGATCCTGCAGGGGTTTGCACACCAATGGAACAAGATGTCGCAGAATTTGGATCTCCAGCTTCTGGTAACCAAGCTTGTTCCATATTGGGTAACATAGTGCTATATTATTTTGCACGATATTACGTATCCCGAGGCAGGCTAAAATTCAGAAGATGGACAGATGAACCCAGTGAATGGGAAGACCT
The DNA here is from genome assembly GCF_951804945.1 of Podarcis cretensis. Classification (NCBI taxonomy): domain Eukaryota; kingdom Metazoa; phylum Chordata; class Lepidosauria; order Squamata; family Lacertidae; genus Podarcis; species Podarcis cretensis. The sequence goes on from NC_137171.1 coordinate 8,375,823, forward strand.
CCTCCTGTAATGTTAATGTATACAAAATGGTGCAGAACGTAGGGCTGGGCTCAGATATACATGCTCCTCTCATGATCATCATCATCATCATCAACATCATCATCAAATAATGACTTGCATAAGTGATTGGCCTGTTCTGTGGCTAGTCAGTCTAATGCCTCACAGATGTTATTGGGCTTCTATTCCCGTTAGCCCCAGCCAGCTTGGCCAATGTTCAAGGATCATGGGAGTTTCAGTTTAGCAGTAACTTTAGGGCCCCCTTTGGCCCCCTTTGGAAGAGGACATTATGGCTACAGTATCACAGAGTTCACCACTGACCAGACCCAGACCAGCTTAACTTCAGCAAGTGTGTGGCCTACTGTGCCTTCTGGTCACAACCCTGGGGCATGCACAACTTTCATCCAGGGGCTGCACGATGCTCCAAAAGTAGTTTTGTTCTGTAGCTGCTTTTCCAGCTTGGAGTTACAGGATTGGATTTAAGGGACCTGCTCCCTAGACCACACTGTTCTTAATTCATTCTGTACTCTCCTGGAGCTGTTTTTGCCAGAGTGACTCGAGCCACTTGTCTGTGTGATATTTGATACATCTGCCTGATGACATGTGGATGGATCCATGTAGAAATACTAACATTCTTGCCCAGTCTCCCAACTGCAGTTCATTTTGACTGGCACCTTCTTCTTGCAGCTACAGTCAGCCTTTTGGGTAGCAACCAAGGCCACCCAGATAGGACATACCCCAATGCGGACGTAGTCTCCCTTTTTTGCATTATGGTTCTGATGCCCTCATAGTGATTTTCAAGTGTGATGTGGGGCACATGGCACCCTACCATTCTCCCCTGTTTTGGCTCTATGGTTTTTTTACCATCTTAGAGATGTCCCCTCAATCTGGACTATTGTCTCATGACATGTGTTATGTTCTCCAGGTTGCATTTTATTGGAAGGGGGAACTTGTGATCTTACCTGTGCCATTTGGTTGCTGTGGGTTAAAACACAGAGCCTAGGACTTGCTGATCAGAAGGTCGGCGGTTCGAATCCCCGTGACGGGGTGAGCGCCCATTGCTCGGTCCCAGCTCCTGCCAACCTAGCAGTTTGAAAGCACGTCAAAGTGCAAGTAGATAAATAGGTACCACTCCGGCGGAAAGGTAAACGGCGTTTCCATGCGCTGCTCTGGTTCGCCAGAAGCGGCTTAGTCATGCTGGCCACATGACCCGGAAGCTGTAAGCCAGCTCCCTCGGCCAATAAAGCGAGATGAGCGCCGCAACCCCAGAGTCGGCCACGACTGGACCTCATGGTCAGGGGTCCCCTTACCTTTACCTTATCTGAGTCTCTTACACTGGGTTGCAGGCTCCTCACCCATGCTTTCACAGGTATAGGCTGTTATCCTAAGAAGAGAGTGAGTCCAATTTAGGACCGATTGAGTTCACCAGGTGCATAGGCGTAGAGAACCGTACAGGACTGTGTCTGTGGCCTGTTGTGACGCGTTGGTCTGGATTGCATGGGCTGATGTGGCAAGAGGCAGCCGGTGAGGAAACTGTCCCCTGTTGTGTCCTGGAGCTAGAAATTTTGTGACAGCAGTGGGACGTATGGCTGCACCGAGGGAGGAGAAGGAATCCTGTGCGGAAGACGAAAGCTTAAACACAGTGTCTGCATAATGTGTTGAAAGTGGTATGCAGTTCCACAAATAACTCTCAATAAAATTTACAAGCCAAGTGCTTGTCAATCTCGGCCCAGCCCAGACCCTGAAGCTTACAGCGGGGGCGATGGGTCCAGTTGCTGTCTGTCGCCCCAACATCTAGGTTGTTGTGAGGATAAAATGGTGGTGAAAACAGCCCTTTTCTTCTCTGCTTTGTAGAGGAAGGATGGGATAGGAATGTAATAGAATATTTATTCATCTTAAGACCTTTGCACGAGTTGCCAGAGACACCCAGAACTGGTTTAACTTGCTGGGCAACTGAGTCGAAAAGTGCCTGCCTGTTTTCCCTCATGTCTTTTAGGTGAAGAGGCTGGAGGCCTGGGCTAAAACTATTACTGTCACTTTCCTTATTCCTTATTCTCTCCCTCCCCACCACACACACATATATGAGAATAAGAAAATATCCAGATGCAACCTGTAGTAGGTATGTGGGGGTAGAGTTTGCTCAATCCTTTCCCCTCCAGAATGTTGTTGTAAGAGTCGGTTTCTCAGCTCAAAATCACCCTCAGCATGTCGCATTCTCTGTCCCTTCATCATCGATGGTGCAAACGAACTGTATAGAATTCCTAATATCATTTCCCCTCCTGTCAATCCTGCAGGTCAAAATGCAGCTTGGCGTGGATGGATGGGGAGGGAGAGATTTTTGTTTTATAATAATAATTTATTATTTATTCCCCGCCCATCTGGCTGGGCCCAGCCACTCTGGGCAGCTTTCAACAATAGTCCTTCAGATATTAAAAGCTTTCCTAAACAGGGCTGCCTTCAGATGTCTCCTAAAAGTCAGATAGTTGTTTTTTCCTTTGACATCTGGTGGGAGGGCGTGCCACAGGGCAGGCGCAACTACCAAGAAGACCCTCTGCCTGGTTCCCTGTAGCTTTGCTTCTCGCAATGAGGGAACCGCCAGAAGGCCCTCGGAGCTGGACCTCAGTGTCTGCGCAGAACAATGGGGGTGGAGACGCTCCTTCTGGTATCCTGGGACGAGGCCGTTTAGGGCTTTAAAGGTCAGCACCAACACTTCGAATTGTGCTCGGAAATGTACTGGGAGCCAATGTAGGTTTTTCAAGACCGGTGTTATGTGGTCTTGGTGGCCGCTCCCAGTCACCAGTCTAGCTGCCGCTTTCTGGATTAGTTGTAGTTTCTGGGTCACCTTCAAAGGTAGCCCCACGTAGAGTGCATTATTCGAGCAGGAAAAAGACTGGGCGCAAGCGCAGGCCCAAAGTTTGGTATCTTGAGACCAAGCAAGATGGCGGTTGACCTGTTTGTCTGCACCCAGATCTGTCCCCTATAAAGCATGAGATGTGGAGCCCATTTTGAAGACCAAAATGGGAGTATAGGGAAGGGCAGTTTCGATTGGCCGCACTTTCAAGTGAGCAAGCAGTATACATGTATCATTAAAGCAATACATAGGTTGCAGAGGAAAGCTTTAAAAAAATAAAACGATATACCTATGTTAAAGGCTTGGCATTTCAGTCCCTTATTTTTGCTTTGTCGTTGTATTTTTCATAATAAAAATAGTTCACTAGGCCAAGGCTTTATTTATTGTGGGTTCATAATTAGCTTTATTGAGCCATTTTGACTAGTGGCTGTTGTTGTTTTTTTGCTGCCGTTGTAGTGTGCCTGTTCTGTGGATTTTTGTATGGTTTCATTGTCATGTACTGGGATTCCCCCCCCCTTCTGATTTTACGCTCTGCTTGATGTTTTATAAGTCGCTTAGAGACTGTTTATGTAGCAAGCTACTGATAATTTGAACAAGTCTTTCCCAGACTGCATCTATATTAAAATTTCATAGAATTGTAGAGTTAGAAGGGACCATGAGAGTCATCTAGTCCAAACCCTTGCAATGCAGGAATCTTTTGCCCTGGGCTTCTTTGGGAGGAAGGGAAAGATGTAAGTTTTAAAATAAAGAATAGGTTTGGGTTTACTAGATGCTAGATTTTGGATGTAGCTGTTCATGTACCTGCATGCAGCCCAAGGGTGAAACTGGCCAAAGCTCTGGGAGAGGGTTAGCTTTGCAGGTAGAGAACTTCGGGTCCAATCTCTGACTTCACCTATTAAAAGATCTAAATGAAAAGAGCCTTAGGAAACGTTTCTGAAACCTGGCTTTAAGGCCTACTGAGAATTATAAGCTAGGTATTTATTTAAAACTATAATGCTTTCCTATTGGGAATATCCAAAGAAGCTTACAGCAGCAAACAATTGTGTTAAGTGCAGTAAGAATGTATGACTAAAATCTTCACAAGCAGCCTCTACAATTGTTAAGGAACAATTAGGAGTCAGGTAAAAACTCAGAGATACACAAATTGCCCATTGAAAACCCTTAGAGAGTTTAAAAGGTCTTTACGTCAATGATGGTGTCTTCTCAAACCTGCCAAATATCTCAAGAGACATGCTCCTACAGTGGCTCCCAAACTCACCCCCCCCATCCCCACCTCGCAGACCCAGCTGAAAATTGCTGAGGGTCTTTGTACACCACTGAGATATTTTTCCATCTGTCGTAGCGGTTGCCATGCTAGATGCTGCATGATTCTTAATTGTACCTGCGTTGCTTCTTTAAATTTTTTTAATCGTATTTTATTGTGTTGCCGTTCAAATTCTGCGGAATTAAAAACTGTGACGCAGTAAAACACAATATAATAAATAAGACGCCGTAAAACTACAATTCGAAATCAAGATGAATGTTTAATGGAGACAGGCTGCAAAACCATCAGGATGAAACAGGTGGAGACCACAGTTTGAGAGTCCCTGCTCAGTGTTAGAAATTTGCCAGGTGCCGTTTTGCTACTGGTGGGTCCAGTTGAGACCATGTGGAGATCTCTGCATGGCAGGTTGCCAAATGACACATGCATCTTGCTGGAAAGCTTTCTTAAACAGGTAAGCAGAAGAACTAATTTATCGTGTTTATACCCCACCTTTTTCCTCCAAGGAGTGCATAAGTTGTAAACTACATAATTTGAGATTTTCTACCCTTAAAATATAAGGCGGTATAGAAATGAAATTAATGGTCATAATAAGAAAGAAAAGGGCCTAGACATTCCGTTTTGGCAGCTGTAACTCATGTTTAAAGTGTCATTTGGCAATTACCATATTTTTTGCTCTATAAGACTCACTTTTCCCCTCCTAAAAAGTAAGGGGAAATGTGTGTGTGTCTTATGGAGCGAATGCAGGCTGCGCAGCTATCCCAGAAGCCAGAACAGCAAGAGGGATTGCTGCTTTCACTGCGCAGCAATCCCTCTTGCTGTTCTGGCTTCTGAGATTCAGAATATTTTTTTTCTTGTTTTCCTCCTCCAAAAACTAGGTGCGTCTTACGGTCTGGTGCGTCTTATAGAGCAAAAAATACGGTAGCTTCTGTATCTGAGTTTCTAACACTGCCCCTGCGGTAGGGTACCATGAGAGGACTAAACAGGAAAATGCAATGGGGGGATTTTGTGAACTCCAAACACTGATCCATGGTGGGTGACTTTTTCTAATGGAGCGGAATTCTGGTATATCTGGGACAGCAGAGAAAACGTCTCTGCTATCAGATGTTTGGGAGACCCTGAGCTAGGTCACTGGTATCCATGCCTATACAAAGGAGCTGTTTCTGAGAAACTCACTCTTTTTTTATATCCACCAGGCCGCTCTGCTAACCTCACTTGAGGAATAATCATTCCTTGCTAAGGGCGCTCTGGAATCCATTTCCTGTCTGGTGTTACATTGTATTTTTCTTTACTCTTGTTAAAAATAGGTTGCAAAGGAAACAATCAGTTTGGACACAGTTTGAATGGCCCGAAAGGAAATGTATGGAAGGATTTGCAGCTGTTATTTATTTATTTCACATATTCCTCTTTTCTCTGGTGTATTGCATTTCTAAGGAGGGCTGGAACCTCTGATGACATCATCCAACAGGATTTTATTATTTTTGCTCCTTTCAAAAGGTTGCATTCATTTTGGTATATGGCGGATTGCATTTTAGCATATTTTCCCAATACAGCAAAACGTTGCTGCAGTTTGCAAATTTTATAAAGAAAATTATGGCATGATTAGCTACAATTCTGTATAATACAAAGCACATGCTGAGTAAGGTCTTTGGAGATCATTCCTTAGTTCATACTGGGTTTTTGCCCATCTTTGCGTTTCCTGTGGGAGATAATTTTTATGATTATGGAAAACAGGAAGGCTGTGCTCACACTGTCCTGCACTGTGCATTCATTCACTGCATTCCCAGGTCTTTCTCGCTCTTCTAGCTCTGTCTTGCTCTTCTAGCTTGGGGTTAACTGTGCAAAGGCTGTCCCCGAAGCCAGAACAGCGAGATGGAGCGTTGCGGAGCACTCCGTTTCGCTGTTCTAGCTTGAGGATGGCTGCGCAAAGCCTCCACAGAGCAGCGGGGTGCCTGCACCCTGCTGCCTTGCGGAGGCTCCAAAGGCTGTTCCCGAAGCCTCAAGCCTTTGGAGCGCAGCGGGAACTTGCGCTGTGCTCCAAAGGCTTCAGGGATCTTTGAGGCTGGCGGTGGGGGAAAGCAGCGCTTCCCCCCACCGCCAGCCCCAAAGAGCAGGTCAAAAGGAACCTGAAGCCTCCGGAGCCCAGAGGGAACTCCCACTGCACTTCAGAGGCTTTGGGTTGCCTTCACTGAAGCCTGGAGAGCGAGAGGGGCCAGTGCGCACCGACCCCTCTCACTCTCCAGGCTTCCAAGGTAGCCGCCTGAAGCCTCCAGAGCGCAGCGGGAACTCACGCTGCGCTCCGGAGGCTTTGGGTGAATGCACCTTGAACGCACCTTGTTTTAGAGGAGAACAAGAAAATTCCCCCCCCCCCCCGTTCTCCCCCTCCTATGGTCCGGTGCGTCCTATAGAGCGAAAAATACGGTACTCCTCTCAGCAGCAGACCCCAGTGTATAAACAAGGAGAAACAGTTTCAGTGCAAACTTGGATTTGGAGGCAGAATGCAGCACATTCTGAAATTTCACAATGTGGAAGCTGCTATTTGGTCTTGAATTCAGAATCCTGTGAATATGTCCTGAAAGCAAACCAAACAAGCTGGTGGTCCCTAAGATGGTAAAGATAAGGTTGAAAACAGTTGGGAAAAGTCTGGAGAAACTTCAGCAGCCACTGTACAGGCGTAGAAGGAATTTTAGAGTAGTGCTTGGCCAGGCTACCTTGCTCTGGCGGGCAGCAAAAAATCTGGGAGGTTTAACAGCCCCCATTGGATTAATAGACTCTGCATGTGGGCTGTGCTTAACTCTGGGAGGTCACAACTTGTTCAGGCCTGATCTGTCCAGCGAGATCCTGACTTTGTTTTCGGTGCTGTGTACCCAATGCATGCCCGAATGTTGCACTGAAAGCAGATGCCGACTTTTCATTCCTCAATCTGCTGCTTCTCCTGTCGTGCTTCAGATACTCAGAGGGGAAACATTCCTGTAAGAATGCTGTCATTCACTGTGTCACAGAAGCATGATAATGAAGATCTCTGAACTTGCTGATCCTGGAATGAGAAGGGCAGGCCTTTAAAACAGTGAATGCTCAAAAGGATACAGATTTTTTTCTTTCCAGATTAGTCTAGCTTAGAATGATCAGAGTTGGAAGGGACCCTGAAAATCATCTAGTCCAAACCCCAGCAATGCAAGGATATGCAGCTGTCCCATACGGGGATCAAACATGTTATCTGCACCATGCCTCTAACCAACTGAGCTCCTAGTGCCTTGTAGCTCAGCCCACGATCCCTGTGTAAACGTTTGCCTACTGTTATGTACTGAAGTTCTCACCCTGGGCCAGCAGGAGGATACTGTAGATAGTTCAGATCCACATATGCAAATAAGGGATCGAAAGTGACGTTCAGTGATTGGATAGTTACAGAAAATGGTTACTGTAGCGTTGTAGTGGAGCTCTATATAAGCAGGCTGGCTGAACCCTTCAGTTCAGTTCTGTTCTGGCCTGTGAATAAACAAGAGCTGCTTGAAGAATCTCTGTGTCGTCTGATATGTTCACCCATAACTTAAAACCTACAATGTGCCTCTAGATCGGGGTCGGCAAACTAAGGCCTAGGGGCTGGATGCGGTCCCCCCGGCTCGTAAATCCAGCCCGCGGACCCTGCCGCCCACTCGGTCAGTCCCCGCGCTCTGCGGACGCCTTGCTGCATGGACATTGACTTCCAAGATGCTGGCACGGCTTCAGATTGGCTGCGGGAAGTTCCTGCAGCCAATCTGAAACCTCGTTGCCTGCGCGCTGAGGTAAACCCAGCGCGGCCATGGATGGAGAGGCCGGTAGGCGGATGGCGGGTCTGGGCCATGCCATGGGCATCTTGATGGGCGTGTTGTGGGGCTTCAACTGGAGCTAGGTGTGCCTGATGGCCCTGCGCCTGGTGCCCAGCTCGGCGCTGCTGCTGGTGGCGCACTCGGCGGCTGCGCTGGAGCAGCTGAACATGCGCGGTCTGCCCGCCGACCTGCCCTTGGATAACGGGCTACAGCATGTGGTGCACACTGCCTGGGAGCTCCGCAGGGACGGGCTGATGGAGTGGCTGCTCCTTGTCAACAACGCTGGTGAGCAGGCGGCACAGAAACGTGCTCCTGAGTGCGTGCCTTCTCCAGGTCTCAAGGCAGCTGCGGGATCAGCTTGCGGGATATTTATGTTTTTCAAAATATGGTCTGGGCCCCCCACAAGGTCTGAGGGACAGTGGACTGGCCCCCTGATGAAAAAGTTTGCTGTCCCCTGCTCTAGATGTATAGGTTTCTGGTTTCCCCCCATAAATATTTGCTGCTGTGCTTTGAAGAGCCAAAAGGCTGGGAGAAGATGTGGACTTTTTTTTCAGATGAGGACAACATTTAATTTCTAACCACCTTCAGCAATAACCCGGTGGTCTGAAAATCTGCATGTTCCTGCCTGCTCAGGGAGTCTTTTGAGCCATCCAGAGATCCCACAGTGGAGTTTGCCTTTCGTTTTCAGTGACAGTGCGGATTCTGGTGCACTGCTTTTGAATTGGGACACTGTGGCCCAGTTGAAACATGGCAGCAGTTGTGAACAAAATACAGTACTCGTCCACGTAAGCGTTGTCAGATAGCTTCCGCCTCAGTTTCTTGCACGACTTTTCCCCCCTGAGAAAATTAAATTTCTTTTTCTCTGCACTCACACGTGTTGCTGGAATTAATGCTTGTGAGGTTCTAACTGGGAAGGTGCTTATGAGGCAAGTGGGGCGTCAAGGGGGAAATGAGGCACTTGGCAAAGAACCCAGCCTCCAAAAATTGCAGCTTACCAAACAAAAACAGCAACAAGTTTGTAGCCTTCTGGGCTGTAAAGGGGGCTACCCCACAGAACTCTTTGATCATTGGGTGACTTGCAGATATAAGCATCTATATTACACACATGATTTTCCACCGTGAGTCAAAGCAGGATAGTCTTTGTGCTGATTCTTAGGGTTGCCATATTTCAAACGGTGAAAATTCAGGCAGAAAAGTTGAGCCTTTTTGGGGGGCAAAGTTTTGCCCAAAGTTGTTGGCAAAATCACAAAGAGCTGTTTTTAAAGCTATTTTTATGGGAAATCGACACGGGCTGCCATATGTATGGATTTTCCCGGACATTTGGCCTATTTCCGCGTGGACACGGCTGCCGACTGCAGTATTCTGGTTACGTCCGGGAAATGTCTGAACGTACGGCAGCCCTGTGATTCCTCTCCCCTCCCCCCCCCCAGCTTAGTAAGTATACATGGGTGCAGCATATCTCCAATGTGGGAAAATACTTGTGTCCATGAGGTTCTAGGAAGACAATGGATTGGTGGTGTTCAAGACCAGAAGTTCTAGCCCCTCTGTTCGGTGCAGCTGGCGGTTCTGTATATACAAAAATATTTGTCAGAGTATCTGGGACAATAAAAAAATCTCATATAAAGTTGTAGAAGCAGTAGGGTTGTGTGTGTTTGTTGTTGTTTTTTAAGGGTGTTTCAGAACAGTGTTGTACAAAAGCAAACTGACACGTTGTACCATTTTCCTGTAGCCAAAGGCCTTCTCTCCCTTCCAGTTCGCACGTCATAGTGGACCATAGATTAATGGATTACAGTGGCCTTCCTATTTTATCCTAACAACAGCAACAACCTAGAGACGACCAAGAGTGAAAGGGCCTGTGGTCACCTAGTGAGCTTCATGGCTAAGTGGAGATGCAGCCTTGGTTCCAATCCAGCACTCTGCTTTCCACATTACCCTGGCTGTGTTAAGTATCCTAAGAAATTTCACAAATTTCTCATTCATTCACAGAGTGCAGTGCCCAACAGTGTGTCTGTGTGTGTATACAAAAATATAAATACAGTGTACATAATAATACGGACCTACTAGGATGGTCTACTCTGACTGTTGTTGTTTAGTCGTTTAGTCCAGCTCTCACTTCCATACATCACTACTGGGAAAACCATGGCTTTAACTCTACGGACCTTTGTTGGCAAGGTGATGTCTCTACTTTTTAAGATGCTGTCTAGGTTTGTCATTGCTTTTCTCCCAAGGAGCAGGCATCTTTTAATTTTGTGACTGCTGTCACCATCTGCAGTGATCATGGAGCCCAAGAAAGTAAAATCTCTCACTTCCTCCATTTCTTCCCCTTCTATTTGCCAGGAGGTGATGGGACCAGTGACCATGATCTTCGTTTTTTTGATGTTGAGCTTCAGACCATATTTTGCACTCTCCTCTTTCACCCTCAATAAAAGGTTCTTTAATTCCTCCTCACTTTCTGCCATCAAGGTTGTGTCATCTCCATATCTGAGGTTGTTGATATTTCTTCGGGCGATCTTAATTCCGGCTAGGGATTCATCCAGCCCAGCCTTTCGCATGATGAATTCTGCATATAAGTTAAATAAGCAGGGAGACAAAATGCAGCCTTGTCGTACTCCTTTCCCAATTTTGAACCAATCAGTTGTTCCATATCCAGTTCTAACTGTAGCTTCTTGTCCCACGTAGAGATTTCTCAGGAGACAGATGAGGTGATCAGGCGCTCCCATTTCTTTAAGAACTTGCCATAGTTTGCTACTCTGACTAGGCACAGCTTTTCCCCAACTTTGCTACCCAATATCTTTTTTTAAAAAAGAGGTCAGGATTGCATTTGGCACATGGTACGTACCAAGCACGTGCTTTTCCTCTGAGCTGCAGCCTCACCCCTCGGCAGACAGGCCTGCACTTGTTTATACCACGGGCAAGGGCTGCGAAAACACTTCTGGCTTGCCTGGTCTGCTCATGCTCACCTGACCCACATGTCCTGGGCAAAGAACACATGAGAACCGCACATTGTCGTTATGCAAGATTGTCAACCGGTTTCAAGATTAAAATGATACCCGTTTCCTCTAGGCTGGGGCTGAGTCTGCATCACAACATTGGCACTGCCAGCAGCAGGGTGAGCAGCTGGGAGATACGAACGGTTGACATTTAAAATTGAGGCTGGCCTTGGGATTGACCCGCTATTGACATACCACTCAGAAAACCAGTGATGATGGAAAAGGGATCAAGCTAGTCTGCTGTGTGAATCCCTCTCTCTGGATGGTCTGCTCTAAACGGATCCGGGCTCTGTGTTCAAATATCATTCATGGCTTTAACAGTTCCTGATTTTTATTTGGCACGTGATCGTAATGCTGTCTTATTTTGTAGTGCTTCAGTGTTTCGTGTTTTTATATTGCAAGTTGCCTTGAGACTTTAAAAACCTTTTAAAGGTGGTATAAAAATATTTTAAATGATCTTCTGTCTGAGGACGTGCTGCTTTCTGCATGCTAAATTTGACTTGGAATGTGGCTTCTGGTGTGTGATCCCAGAGCGAGAGAGTACACCCATAAATCAGTTTTCAGGGCTGGTTCAGACATGCATGCTCTCATTACTTGATGGAAACTGTGATTTGCATGTATGAATGGGAAATCACAGGTCATAGACAGGGTATTCATACACCTGGCCCTTGTGGCCCCTTCCAACTCTGCAATTCTACAATTCTATGTCATGCTTTTCATTGGCATTTATACACACACTCAGTATAAGAGAGCTTTCTACGTTCCTCTAGGATAGGCATGTCCAACTTTCAAGAGATTGACATCTACTCCCATTATAAAAAAACTGGCAGTGATCTGCCAAAGTTGTTGAGCTTTTTTTTTGGGGGGGGGCAGTGATCTACCAGAGAGCCCTCGCAATCTACCAGTGGATCACGATCTATCTGTTGGCCATCCCTGCTCTAGGACTAGGCAATGACTGTGATTTCCTATCTGTACAATCTGAGGGGAAACCAGCATGGGGAAAATCTGGTTTGGGGCTTGGCACCACACGTGACTTGATGCCAGGGAGCACACCAGGTCAAGGGTGGCATGGCAGGATCATGCCAACCTGCACAGTCAAACAGACAGAGCAGGTTTTGCAGAGAGTCGTTGCAGGGTTTGCCGAGGAGCTCTGAGCACAAACTGCTGACAGCCTGCTTTCACTCTCTCTCAGGTGCCTTCTCCAGATGGTAGCCCTCCTGGCTAGTGGCAGCTAGTGCCCATTGGGACTGGTAGGGCAGAAAGGAAAGAGGCCAACAGTAGGCAGAGTCAATGACAGGAAGAGTCAGCAAGTTCTGGTTCTGTCAACATCTTGCTCCCTGCCGAGTTTTCAAAGGACAATACCGAGGGGAAGAAGATGACAGCCAGGACCACCATTCTTGTGGATTGGCTGGCTGCAGAGGAGTGGTGGGAGGCTGGGAAACCCTGAAAGGGACCGCCAAGGGAAGGAAGCTCAGAGCCCAGGGAATTATTGGTGGTAGAACGACAATGAGTGGTCAGAGGAAACATATAAAAGGTAAAGGTAAAGGGACCCCTGACCATTAGGTCCAGTCGTGGCCGACTCTGGGGTTGCGGCGCTCATCTCACTTTATTGGCCGAAGGAGCTGGCGTACAGCTTCCGGGTCATGTGGCCAGCATGACTAAGCTGCTTCTGGCGAACCAGAGCAGCGCACGGAAACGCCGTTTACCTTCCCGCCAGAGCGGTACCTATTTATCTACTTGCACTTTTATGTGCTTTCTAACTGCTAGGTTGGCAGGAGCAGGGACCGAGCAACAGGAGCTCACCCCGTCGCGGGGATTCGAACCGCCGACCTTCTGATCGGCAACTCCTAGGCTCTGTGGTTTAACCCACAGCGCCACCCGCATCCCTGAGGAAACATATACCAGAAAGTAAATCCTATTGAACTCAGTAGAGTAAAAATGCTTCAGATTGCAATATAAGGCTGCCCATTCTTTACCCAGTAACCTAGGAGTAAGCTCCATAGAATACAGTGGGGCATACTTCTGAGCAGACAGTGTAAGGCTCCATTTACTATAAAGGAATAAACATGCCCCGCATTTCCTAAGAAATGCTTGCTGAAGCATTGCAATGGAAGAATTTAAAGTGGGTTGGTGACACTTTCCTTCAAAATTATAGGAAGGGCTTCATATGCCAACTTCACTATTTCCTTCATTTGGTGCCGGGATTTTAGTTTCAGGATAAACAGGACTCTGTTCCTCACCTACACGGACACCACTTTTAATTGTTCTCCGAGACGTGGAGGAGAGGAAAAAGGGAAAGCGGGACATTCCGGGATCAAATCAGAAACTGGGATGGCTTCTGTAATTCCAGGACTGTTCCTGGAAAATCAGGATACTTGGAGGAGATGACCATTGGCTCTGGGTGTGATTGGCTCTGACTCCCCCTACGCTGGTGGCGCTGTGGGTAAAACCTCAGCGCCTAGGACTTGCCGATCGCATGGTCGGCGGTTCGAACCCCGCGGCGGGGTGAGCTCCCGTCGTTCGGTCCCAGCTCCTGCCCATCTAGCAGTTCGAAAGCACCCTTAAGTGCAAGTAGATAAATAGGTACCGCTTTATAGCGGGAAGGTAAACGGCGTTTCCGTGTGCTGCTCTGGTGCCGGTTCGCCGGAGCAGCTTCGTCACGCTGGCCACGTGACCCGGAAGTGTCTGCGGACAGCACTGGCTCCCGGCCTATAGAGTGAGATGAGCGCACAACCCTAGAGTCTGGCAAGACTGGCCCGTACGGGCAGGGGTACCTTTACCTTTACCTTTTACCCCCTACTGTTGGTCCACTTCCTTTCTGCCGTACCAACCCCAAAGAGCACCAACCACCACCAGTATTATGTCGTGTTGCTCTGCTACAGGGTGTCTATGGTGGCGGAAATCTGGAGGGGAAGCCTCTTCATCTAGAAGCTTCCGTCTCAAAAACAGATCCTGCAAATTCCGCTGATCCTCAAAATTCCTCCCCTCCCCTATTCAAGTTGGGATTTCCTGAGCCCCACGTTGGCCAGTACAGTAATAATTTCAAAGCGAATGGAGCCTTTTTTTTTTTAAAGGACAATATGCCTGCCATCAAAGGCTTGGTCATCTTCCAAGTTCATTAAAATATGTTAATTACGTACAAGTGAAAACACTTAAGTTTGGCCCTTCAACCCTTTTACTGAGTTTGCAAGGCGGCTACCGGTGTTGAACAGATTGCTTGCCCCGAAGCAAAATTTCAACACAATTTATGACCACCCTGTCTCCATGTAGCAACTGCCGTCTTTTCTTGAGCGAGTTGCTTGCTGGGCATTCACTAATTGAGCTGAGCACCCCACTCTCCCCCCCTACCCCCCAGCTGCTGTACGGAGTCCCTTTGTCCTGCCTGGCTTCCCAGCAATGCATATTCAGAATCGCAGGAGCAGGTTCTTGATACGCTTTGAGCAGCCTCTGCTGTGAACTGGCTTTTGTGAACAAACCTCCGCCTGCGAGAGTAGAATTGGACCACCTTGTAAGACACGCCTCCCCCCTCCGTGTATATGTGTGTTGCATAACGTAGGTTTCCCCCAAAGAATGGTTCTCTTGCTGTTAAATTTATGCACTATGCAGGCATCTGCAGTTAGCATTTCAAGCATCGTCATGTCACTTCATGCAAACCAAAAGAATCCTGGGAACTGTAGTTTAAGGCTGTTGAGAGTTCTTAAGAGACTTCTGTTCCCGTCACAGAACTACAGATCCCAGAGTTCTCCGGGAAGAGAGGTTGAGTGCATACCCTCCAACATTTCTCCGATGGAAATAGGGAGGAAAAGCAGGACATTCTGGGACCAAATCAGAAACCAGGACTGCTTCTGTAAATCCAGGACTGTCCCTGGAAAACGGGGACACTGGGAGGGTCTGTGGTTGTTAAATTTCCTTTGTAAATACCCAGCTTACCTGACCACCTGTGCTTCCCTGTTCTCTTAGTTATCTGGAAGCAGCAGAAAAGCTGCCTGACTCAAAGGCCTGCTTCTTAAACTATGGTTTAGTACTATGTGAACCCTGCCCCACAAACTTAACTATGGCTTGCTTACCATTAACAAACCTTGGTATAATAATAATAATAATAATAATAATAATAATAATAATAATAATAATTTATTTATACCCCACCCATCTGGCTGAGTTTCCCCAGCCACTCTGGGTGGCTTCCAATCGAGTGTTAAAAACAATACAGCATTAAATATTAAAAACTTCCCTAAACAGGTCTGCCTTCAGATGTCTTCTAAAGATAAGATAGCTACTTACAGTGGTGCCCCGTAAGACGAATGCCTCGCAAGACGAAAAACCCGCTAGACGAAAGGGTTTTCCATTTTGGAGGCGCTTCGCAAAACGAATTTCCCTATGGGCTTGCTTCGCAAGACGAAATGTCTTGCGAGTTTTTCCGACTTTTTCCCCCTTTCCCCCCCTTTTTCTAAGCCGCTAAGCCGCTTATCTGCTTATCCGCTAAGCTGATAAGCCGCTAAGCCGCTAATAGCGCTAATCCGCTAAGCCGTCAATGGGCTTGCTTCGCAAGACGAAAAAACCGCTACACGAAGAGAATCGCGGAACGGATTCTTTTCGTCTTGCGAGGCACCACTGTATTTCCTTCACATCTGAAGGGAAGGCGTTCCGCAGGGCGGGCGCCACTACCAAGAAGGCCCTCTGTCTGGTTCCCTGTAACCTCACTTCTCGCAGGGAGGGAACCACCAGAAAGCCCTTAGCGCTGGACCTCAGTGTCCCGCCTGAACGATAGGGGGTGGAGACGCTCCTTCAGGTATACAGGGCCTTAAAGATCAGCACCAACACTTTGAATTGTGCTCAGAAACATACTGGGAGCCAATGCAGTTCTCTCAGGACCAGTGTTATGTATGAAGTTATGGTTTGTTGTTGGCGCACAAACTTTGGTTTGTTTCCGCTGCAGCTTGGTGTCATGTCTGAACCCAGAACCCTTTCTTAGCCATGGTTTGTTTGACCACTCCAAATGCTCATCAAACCACAAAGGCATGAGGTAAGAACAGCTGGGGAGCGAGCCAAACATTAGAGAAACAAATTGTGGTTTCTTTGATCACCTGTGGGAGAACCTGTGGTGTGTTAAACAAACATTGATTTAGGATTATGAGGAAGCCAGCCATTTGTTTGGTGGCCAATGCAATCTCATACACATGCACTGCATGCCTGGCCCCCTCAATCTTGGGTGCAAGTCAGTGCCTCTGATGCAGTAAATGCCATGCTGTTGTTCAGTTGTGGTGGGGAAAATGCAAATATGTTCCCCAGCTGTGTGTGTGTGTGTTGAGCATGGAAGTCATGCCATGCAATGCAGTGCCCTTGCAACAAATAGTTGCGCTCATGTAGAATGCATTGCTGAAATGGATAATTGACCTAGAATACAAAAAAGGGAGGTGTGAGGAGGTCAAGGAAATAAGCTAATGAAAGATTAGTAATGAGGAGATCTGATGCATTTTTCTTTGTGCTTTTGTTTTCGTTTAATGGGTTTTATTTCTCTGTTTTTTCTTTTTTTATATTGCGATGTGTTGTTTTGTTTTTGTTTAATGTGGTATTTTTAAACAAAAACAAAACTTCGGTTCCTGTTTGTCTTTTGTAAGTTTAGGCGATTTTAAATCTGGAGGTCTAAGTATAACATGTTGGTATGGGAAACTGTCGTGTAACGGCCAATGGCCGTAATAAAGATCAATCCAATCCAATCCAATGTGGTATTTTTACTTTTTCTTTCTGTAATTTTTGAAACTTTAATAAATATTATTTTAAAAAAAATAAAAATAGAATGCAGCTGCAGGAATATACCAGGCACTTATAACATCCTAAACTCTGGTGCTCCTATTAATGGCTTGGAAATAAAACTCAGCAAAGGGTGTGTAGGTAGACGGAAGGCTCACAGTAGCCTTTGTTGCTGTGTCGTGCGCGCGTAGGGCATAATCTGTGTGGATCGTGAAGCAAGCCCATGCTTTTAGCTCTGTCCTAACTGGGGTCACTGTCTCCTTGCAACAACAGCATGTTGCACGTGCTTGTATGCAGAACACAAGTACCGCTGCATGTGATCAGGATACCCACACGGTGCAAGTGGTTGTGCGATTTGTGGCAGTGTTGCCTATTTTGTGATTGGCTCGGGTCCAGTTGTGACCACGTGGAGATCACTGGGTGCCAGGTTGTCAGTTGACATCTCCATCTGGCTGGCCCTTCCAGCTTTCATTAGCAGGTCAGCAGAAGAGCTTATTTATCGCATTTATATCCCATCTTTTTCTCCAAGGATGACATGGTTCACCCCTCTCCTCAGTTAATCCCTACAATGACCCTGTGGGGTAGGTTAGGAGACTGTGACTGGCCCAAGGTCACCCAGTGAGCTTCAGGACAGAGTGGGGATTTGAACCCTGATCTCCCAGATCCTAGTCCAACCACTACTAACCACTACACCACACTGTCTTCTTAAGAGTGCTTCTGCTATGGTGCAACTATATAAATTAAGTAGCTAAATAAATATGGGGAAACAAAATGTCACTTAGATAAGGATCTGATATATTTTCCTTGAAGCTTGAATTTGTTTTATTCTGGGTTGTTTTATTTGAGGTTTTAATGTGTTGAGATATTTTTTTCTTTAAAATATAAAGTGGAATAGAAATGAAGTGAATAATAATAATAATAACAATAAATGCTGTTGCAAAAAAGGGGGGGGGCTAGATATTTCATTGTGATGACCATGGCCTAGATTTAAGGTACCATTTGGAGACCACCTTAAATACCTGAGTTTCCAATACTGCTACTCGGGAGAATGGAACTGTCGATGCACAAGTCAACTGTAGTGCAGTTTTGGGATCCTGGGGAAGCAAAAGGTGGCAAACCACAACCATCCTGATGTATTTAATCTAGGTGTTTGCTGAATTAGAACTCCCATAGTCCAGGACCATGCATTGAGCTTGGAGGTCGAGGCTGATGCGAGTTGGAGTCTAACTGTATCATGAAGGCAGCGAGGCAGCCCAGGATGCCCATCTCTGATCTAATGTCACTACAGTGGTACCTCTGGTTAAGAACTTAATTCGTTCTGGAGGTCCGTTCTTAACCTGAAACTATTCTTAACCTGAAGCACCACTTTAGCTAATGGGGCCTCCTGTTGCCGCCACGCCGCCAGAGCACGATTTCTGTTCTCATCCTGAAGCAAAGTTCTTAACCCGAGGTACTGTTTCTGGGTTAGCGGAGTCTGTAACCTGAAGTGTCTGTAACCTGAAGCGTCTGTAACCCAAGGTACCAACGTACTAGCATTAACTACAAAGAGGAAACACATGACATCTTCTCCTGACAGGATAGGTATATGGCGCTGTGCTCTTCCTGAGTCAGTGGAGATGGAAACTTGGGAACCGTCAAGGAGACTGTGTGTCCCCGGCAACTGTCTGCTCCTTCTAGAGAGAGGTTTGTTGTTCTCCCCTTGGGACCCAATGCTCTACTGGCTTCAGGCAACTGCCTAGGAAGGAGTCCTGAGAAGGAGCCCCTTTGCCCCAAAGATTTGTCATGAAACGGCCAACCAGAAAGACTACAAAGCCTTTGATTCCACCAAAAGCACTAGAAGCAGAGGCTGTGTGTCTCCTACGAGTTCTGTGCAAATGTTAAAGAAAGCATAGAAAGGATGCCCAGCGCTGGGCAAGGAATCTAGCTTTTTATAAAACATCAAGTTTCTAGCTTTCACGGATGAATCGCCCTTAGCCCTTGTGAAATCTAACTTGATTTATTAATTTGACTTTCTTCATGGAGGCAGTGAGAGATTTTCCCTTCTTGGGCTCCATGATCACTGCAGATGGTGACAGCAGCCACGAAATTAAAAGACGCCTGATTCTTGGGAGAAAAGCAATGACAAACCTAGACAGCATCTTAAAAAGGAGAGACATCACCTTGCTGACAAAGGTCCGTATAGTTAAAGCTATGGTTTTCCCAGTACTGATGTATGGAAGTGAGAGCTGGACCATAAAGAAGGTTGATCGCCAAAGAATTGATGCTTTTGAATTATGGGGCTGGAGGAGACTCTTGAGAGTCCCATGGACTGCAAGAAGATCAAACCTCTCCATTCTGAAGGAAATCAGCCCTGAGTGCTCACTGGAAGGACAGATCTGAAGCTGAGGCTCCAATACTTTGGCCACCTCATGAGAAGAGAAGACTCCCTCGAAAAGACCCTGATGTTGGGAAAGATGGAGGGCACAAGGAGAAGGGGACGACAGAGAACAAGATGGTTGGACAGTGTTCTCGAAGCTACCAGCATGAGTTTGACCAAACTGCGGGAGGCAGTGGAAGACAGGAGGGCCTGGTGTGCTCTGGTCCAGGGGGTCACGAAGAGTCGGACACGACTAAACGACTAAACAACAACAACAAGTTGGTGGCCATTACTACTTCTCCCTAGTCTGATGCTCTAACCACTCTGTCTCTGTCTCCAGAGAATCTGTAACAGGCATAGCCAGGTGGAAATTCTGCAAAGAAATGGCACATGTGCAAATGCCCTTGATCTGTACAGGTTTTGGAATTCCGGTAACCTTTGCAACGGAGTACGCATGACCCCAGTTACCTGGCTGGGAGTGGAGAGAGCAGCTGGATAGCTTCGCCTGAATTGCTGGTGACAAATAGCCTGTTGCTATTAATCCTCCTGCTGGCGTGCTGAGTGTTACTTCCCATTCTGCTCTAATGAGCCGAGGATCTTGGCCGCTGCCCCCCTCCACGCTGCAAGAGCCTGCCTCAAGCAGAGTGGTTGGGGCTATGAATGGGGCCAGCCTGTCTGGGCTCCCTAGCCTTCAGCTTCGGCTTGGCTTGGAGATTCCTGCTTGCCCGCTAGCTATGATATCTCCAGCAGATGTCTCTCAGCTGTTCCTGGCAGCTGGCGGGGAGATGCAAAGGCAAGGAGCAGGGAGGTGGCGGAGGAGGAGGAGGAGGAGGAGGAGGAGAAGGAAGTGAAGGCATTCCTTCGGTACTTCCAGCTGCTGTTGCGAAATAGACCGCTGAGACCTTTTCTTTTAAACTCCAGGGAGAAAGTTTACTGAAGGCAAGAAAAATTAAGTGAAATGGTGTTTATGGGGGTGGGAAGAAGGGGGAAGTTGGTTTCAGCAAATCCCGATACAGCCTTGCCTCCTTTTCAGTTTGTTCTGTTTTCAATTTGTGTGCCACCTTCCTAAATTGGGATGTCAGGAAACTGCTTTTATATCGAGTCGGTCCATTGGTCTTGCCAGCTTAGTAATTGAGTGGCAGCAGCTCTCCACTGCTTCAGGTAGGGTCCGCCCTCCCCAATCCTACCTGGAATATACCTGGTACCATCTGCATGCAAGTAGCTGACCTGGCACTCAGCTGCGGCCCTCCTACCTCCCCAGTTTCTGTACCCAAGGCAGTTAACAACCCACAGAAATGACAAAGCTAATAATAATAATAATAATAATAATAATAACAACAACAACAACAACAACAACAACAACAACAACAACAACAACAATAAATAATTTTATTTATACCCCACCCTCCCCAGCCAAGACCAGGCTCAGGGTGGCTAACACCAGGTAAAAAACCAATTGCTTAAAATACAACTTAAAAACAAGATTAAAATGCAACATTAAAATGCAGCCTCAAGGAAAATCGCATTGCTTCTCTGTAGCAGTTCAAATGATATCTAAAAGCAAATTAATAAGAGGAATCCAATTTCACACATAGCATTACAAAATGCTAATGGAGTATCACTAAATATTTTGATATTTTATTTTTTTAA
Organism: Podarcis cretensis; assembly: GCF_951804945.1. Taxonomy (NCBI): domain Eukaryota; kingdom Metazoa; phylum Chordata; class Lepidosauria; order Squamata; family Lacertidae; genus Podarcis; species Podarcis cretensis. The sequence continues at coordinate 8,396,485 of NC_137171.1, forward strand.
TTAAAATATTAATTTTTTTTTTTTTAAAAAGTCACCCCCACTGGTTACCCATTGGTTACAAGAAGTATACAGTGGTGCCCCGCAAGACGAATGCCTCTCAAGACGAAAAACCCGCTAGACGAAAGGGTTTTCCGTTTTGGAGGCGCTTCGCAAAACGAATTTCCTATGGACTTGCTTCGCAAGACGAAAATGTCTTGCGAGTTCCTGCGGGTCTTTTTTTCTCCCCCCCCCCCCTTTTCTAAGCCGCTAAGCCGCTTATCTGCTTATCTGCTAAGCCGATAAGCCGCTAATAGCGCTAATAGCGCTAATCCGCTAAGCCGTCAATGGGCTTGCTTCGCAAGACGAAAAAACCGCTAGACGAAGAGACTCGCGGAACGGATTCTTTTCGTCTTGCGAGGCACCACTGTAATTACAGATGGACAAGATGACAGCAGCAAAAACACAGGGACACAAAATGTGGAAAAAGGAATATCTGAGCAGCTAGATCACATCTTTCCTTCCCTGTCCTGAGTGGCCATGTGTCTGCCAAGCCATCCTGAGAACATGACCGTGCCTTCTCCATAGATTCAGGATCAGGATGAGCTTAAGCTGGCACTGCAAATCTTGGATACCACAAAATCAGCTTCCCCATTTGGTGTTGATTCTGTGTGTGTGTGTGGGGGGGGGTGGATCTACACCCCCCCCCCCATCTCTGAGCTAAATGATCTGGAATCAGAGCAAAGTTCATTTCAATTCTTTGCAAGCATCTCAAGCAACTAGCAGGTATTTGGTAGGCCAGTGATAACTGGGTCGTGGTTCTACCTACTGCCTTTTCCTCTTCCTCATCACACTGTGGGCTTTTGTTTCTACAGACACCGCCCACCCCCCCAATCTCATATCTCATCTCTCCTCTTTCTGCTGCCCCCAGGCCCCTTCTCCCCAACGCAAGGATCTTTGGATTCTCAGTGGAGCAAACTAAAAGTTTGTCATTAACAAAACCCAGAGCTGGAGGGACAGCCCTTGTCCTTAAATGGCCGGGATAAGGTCCAGTTGCCGCTGCCACTTTTGTGTTTGTGTGTGTACCTGTGTGCCTCGATGTTGCACAATGACACTGTAAAGCTGGGGCAAAGGCAGGGAATCAAAGAGATGGGATGGACCCTGAGGATCATGTAGTTCAGCTGCCTGCAATATCCTGGTTTTAAGAGCATAAGAGTAAGATTATGGCTGGGGAGGATTTTCCAAACTCGGCGGTAAGGAGCCTTGCACAATATCATAATACACCATTTTGGCATCTCCAGTTAGGGAATTTGAGGACCAGCGTAACTTTCCTTCCGAGACCTTGAATATCTGTTGCCAGTCAGAGTTCACAATATTGAGCCAGCTCAGCCATTGACTTTCCAATTCGTTGTTGCTTTCTCAAATCTCAGCTTTAATTTTTTGAAGAGAGGGCAAGTTTCTAGTGCTCGTTATGGTAGAGAAGAAACTGGGGAAATGACATATTATTATTATTATACACATAGCGCAGGTTTTGCCAACCTGCCACTTCCCTGTTCTTTTGAACTATGATTCCCATCAGCCCCAGCCCGCCTGCCCGATGCTCAGGAATGATGGGAGCTATCGTCTAAAACATTGAGTGCGCACCATGCTGAGGAAGAAAGCATTTGTCCAGGTGTGTGAATCTGTGGCTATTCACTTGCTGCTGAATGCAACACCCATCGTCCCTGGCCATTGTGCATACTTCCTGGGCTGATGGGAGTTCTATTTCAGCAACATTTGGAGGGTTCCAGCTTCCCCACAGCTGAGCTAGCCCTTCAGAGCCCCCAAAGCATTTCACCTATGTCAGACTAGAAAAGAGGCTGATTACATGGTTTGCCTAAGGACACCAATTTAAGGCTGGGTTTATCAATGTAGCGGAATGTGGGTGGCACTGTGGGTTAAACCACAGAGCCTAGAACTTGCCGATCAGAAGGTCAGCGGTTCGAATCTCCGCAATGGGGTGAGCTCCCGTTGCTCAGTCCCAGCTCCTGCCAACCTAGCAGTTCAAAAGCATGTCAAAGTGCAAGTAGATAAATAGGTACCGCTCCGGCGGGAAGGTAAACGGCGTTTCCGTGCGCTGCTCTGGTTCGCCAGAAGCGGCTTAATCATGCTGGCCACATGACCCAGAAGCTGTATGCCAGCTCCCTCGGCCAGTAAAGCGAGATGAGCACCACAACCCCAGAGTCGGCCACGACTGGACCTAATGGTCAGGGGTCCCTTTACCTTTTACCTTATCAATGTAGCAGAATTAGGCAGGGATGGAGTAATGCCAAGGTGCAGAATGGACTGTGCCATGTTCAGGCTGCAAGTGGGGAAAAACACTTTCCACATTAAACACCCACCTCCCTGCTGGTAGAAAACTAGCAAACCAGGGAGAAAAGTGCAAGCTCAGTCCTTTCATGCCTACCGTGTTGTTTTCTATTTGCACGGAGTTATTTTATGTTGGGGAAACAATCAAAACTGTGACCATCTCTCTCAGAGGTTGCCAACTTGTTTAGACCCAGGGGCACATTGGGGAAACTGTTGTGGACTCCCCACCACACCCCACAAACACCCTTCAACCAAGTACACACTGAAGCGTATACTATCTCCAGTAGAATTTTTCTTCCAAGCCTAATTTCTATGGAGAAGGGGCCCTTTGGAGCATCAAGGAAGACCTCTGTGGGCACATGTGTGCCCACGGGCACCGTGTTGACAACCTCTGACCTACAAACGACCTGAAGTGGTTTGGTCTGTTCTACCTGTGTGTGTATAAATCTGTGTTCATGGCACTTAGTTACAGGTGGGTAGCCGTGTTGGTCTGCTGTAGTCGAAACAAAACAAAAAATTCCTTCCAGTAGCACTTTAGAGGCCAACTAAGTTTGTTATTGGTATGAACTTTTGTAAAGTGCGCATGCGGGTGGGCCGTGGGTGGTGCTGTGGTCTAAACCACAGAGCCTAGGGCTTGCCGATCAGAAGGTCGGCAGTTCGAATCCCCACGACAGGGTGAGCTCCTGTTGTTCAGTCCCAGCTCCTGCCAACCTAGCAGTTCAAAAGCACAAAGTGCAAGTAGATAAATAGGTACCGCTCTGGCGGGAAGGTAAACGGCGTTTCCGTGCGCTGCTCTGGTTCGCCAGAAGCGGCTTAGTCATGCTGGCCACATGACCCAGAAAAACTGTCTGCAGACAAACACAGGCTCCCTCAGCCTATAGAGCAAGATGAGCGCACAACCCCAGAGTCGTCCGCTACTGGACCTAACGGTCAGGGGTACCTTTACCTTTAAGGCGCTACTGGAAAGAATTTTTTTTATTTTGTTCGTGGCAGAGGTGAGGCTTTTAAAGTAGATGGGCTTGCTGATTCACAGCTCCATCTCTTCGCTGCCACGCTGCTCAGGCTTGGGACCATTTCCAGGGCGGCATCTTCCCTCCATGCGAGAGCACTTGGTAGGATGCTTCATGCGGATGAGTGCAACACACGGAAGTATTTCACTGGAACAGGCCATCCCCAGAACTCGCTCGAAAGGCAGGTCCCCTGTGAGTAGCGGCTTGCGTTCCTGGATAGACCCAGCTTAAAGAATTGTCTTCCGTCAAGTTTACACGGATGATTTGTTCTGACAAAACCTGTCTGTGTGTGGGCACACACTCCAAAGCTCATCCGGCAGAGGCAGATTGGTGTCTTGGGATTGGCCCAAGCAAATGCAGGAGCTGCATTGTGCAGCCAGGATGCAGCCATTAGGGCCTGGCATGGTGGGGGAGGGGGCTTCTTTCTGCATTGCAACCCCTTGTTCCTTAATGCTGCTTGTTAATGGTTTGTAAATCTCAATTCCTGAGCAGCAGATAATTAGGGAAAAGAATAATCCCAATTTCTGCAGATCTACCCAGGGAGCTGGGTTGGGTGGGAGCGGGGAAGAGTAGGGACATAATTCAATTTTTTTTCAAAAAAACCCTGCAAACTATCTCCACTGCTGAATTCATGATTTCTAATGCAGAATTTTAGGCCCCTTTCAGATGGATTTGTTCCTGTTACACTGCAAGCAAATGCGGGGGGGGGGGGCATAGCAACAGCACAGAGAAATGCAACCGGCGAAGCCAGTGTTTTTGCATTCCTTTCCCTCACTCCATTTCAGGAAGGACTCGGCTTCCAAGTTTCACTCAAATGGAGTGCTGGAAGAGAATGCAAATTTGTGTCCCTTTTGAAGCTGCTGTACTGTTTCCTGCAGAAGAATCTATTTCAAAACGCTTTGGGAAGCTTCTATACTTTTGCTTGCTTGGCTCCACCTATTGCATTTCACCATCATACTGGAATGTGACAGGGATCTGGCAACAGTTGAGCAGGACCCACGGTTTAAATCGAATTCCTTCCATTAATTTGGTAGGTAGCTGTTTGGCAAGCTGATTTCCCCCCCTTTAGCTTTGGAACTGCAATCTGGGGATATTTGTATTGGCTTACATTACAAGGTAGTTGGAATTATTCTTTTGAGAATGTGTGTGAAGCACTTCTTTAAAAAAACAACATGATACGAATGTGAAAAATAATTATTAGCTTCTGTTTGTGTTGGGTGGGCAAGTAGATGGCGCCTTTTCTGAAAACAGTTGATTGCTAAGAGGAGTAATGTTTTGGCATTGTTTATAAACCATGGTTTGCAGGTAAACTATGGTTATTTTTCGTAAACTGCTTAGGGGTTTTATTTACAATTAAGCAGTATGCAAACTTTGTTAAATAAACTCTCTTGTTTTCTGACCCCAATATTTAGCACCAGAAAGGCTGTTAGGCTTATGACAAAGGCATATAATAAATTCCTATAATGTGGGAGCATTATAGTATATGCATTAATAGTATATGAGTGTTAATGAGTGCATTGAAGTTTACTCTGCAGAATTTGCCCCTGCTCCACAACCAGTGTGGAAGTGCAGAACTAGAAAAAACAATCACAGTGCCTTCTGTCAAGTAGGGTTGGCTGGGATGGAGCACAGCTCTCCATTCCTCCTCCGCCACCGTGCTAGTTTCCAAACTGGTCACAGAGGAAAGGGTTTTCCTTACTCCACAGTTAGCATGGAAACCAAGTGGACTGGTGGGGCAGTGTTGCGCCACCGTCCTTCTGCTAGGGTGCTGCGGAAAGTGGAGGGCGAAGAGGTTGGGGTTGTGTGAGTGCGTTGGCGGAGCCAATCTGGTGCTGTTGCTTTTGCACCTGCATGGCCCTGATCTTGCTGCCATCCTGCACCACCCTTGCCCATTCCTGTAAACAGAAACACGGCATCGCCCTGCCATGCACGCCCTGCCATGCCCACAGCTCCTGAGACAGAGACGCTTCCTTGATGTATTGTTAGCCCACCCACTCACCTGCATTGAATTCCCTGTTTTAAGAAAGAAAGGAGAAAGCAGAGCAGAAACAGGGAGTGAGATGATCTTCCTCTTCCAGCACCCATGCACGCACCTTCAGGGCCTCCTCCTAGCCCAGGGGTTAGCAACCTTTTTCAGCAGGGGGCCGGTCCACCATCCCTCAGACCATGTTGTGGGCCGGACTATATTTTGAAATAAAAATGAACAAATTCCTATGCCCCACAAATAACCCAGAGATGCATTTAAAATAAAAGCACACATTCTACTCATGTACAAACACCAGGCAGGCCCCACAAATAACCCAGAGATGCATTTTAAGTAAAAGCACACATTCTACTCATGTACAAACATGCTGATTCCCAGACCATCTGCGGACCGTCCATGGGCTGAATTGAGAAGGCGACTGAGCCGCATCCGGCCTCCAGGCCTTAGGTTGCCTACTGCTGTCCTAGAGGATAAGGAGTTCATACTCTTTTGGCCATTTTTCCGTGAAACTCCTATTCATGCAACTCAGCCTGTTCTGACACACAGAGGAGTCCGTGGCAGAACAGGGAACCTGTCCTGTTTCCCTTAGAATCATAGAATCATAGAATCATAGAGTTGGAAGAGACCACAAGGGCCATCGAGTCCAACTCCCTGCCAAGCAGGAAACACCATCAGAGCACTCCTGACATATGGTTGTCAAGCCTCTGCTTAAAGACCTCCAAAGAAGGAGACTCCACCACACTCCTGGGCAGCAAATTCCACTGTCGAACAGCTCTTACTGTCAGAAAGTTCTTCCTAATGTTTAGGTGGAATCTTCTTTCTTGTAGTTTGGATCCATTGCTCCGTGTCCGCTTCTCTGGAGCAGCAGAAAACAACCTTTCTCCCTCCTCTATGTGACATCCTTTTATATATTTGAACATGGCTATCATATCACCCCTTAACCTCCTCTTCTCCAGGCTAAACATGCCCAGCTCCCTTAGCCGTTCCTCATAAGGCATCGTTTCCAGGCCTTTGACCATTTTGGTTGCCCTCCTCTGGACACGTTCCAGTTTCTCAGTGTCCTTCTTGAACTGTGGTGCCCAGAACTGGACACAGTACTCCAGGCGAGGTCTGACCAGAGCAGAATACAGTGGCACTATTACTTCCCTTGATCTCCCTTGACAAACCTCACTAGCTTTCAGCCAGCAAAACAAAGCCCAGCCACTTGCTGCCGCCACAACAGGGTGCTGCTGTCTTTGAAGCTGTGTGACATTGGCACGGGGGAGAAACTCCCCTTTCCATTATCGCAGAATAATGTAGGTTCTTGTGAATAATGTCAATTATCATGAAGATTCTGCTTCCTCGGAACCTGTAGCGGAAAACAAACAAACCCTGGAGCTGCCTTAGTAGCTTACAGTACTCCAGGTGAGGTCTGACCAGAGCAGAATACAGTGGCACTATTACTTCCCTTGATCTAGAAGCTATACTCCTATTGATGCAGCCCAGAATTGCATTGGCTTTTTTAGCTGCCGCGTCACAATCACAATCCCTTGCCTTTCAGATTTATGAGTGTCAATAGGCGCTGGACCCTGTTGATGTAACACAGTGTGTGAGAGCTGCTCTATAGGCTCCTTTATGTCCTTTCACTTTCATGGCCATTCAGCATTATTTGCAGGAGGCAAACCAAAGCATTTTGCTTGGGGCTTTCATCGCAGGCGAAACAAAGCACAGATGACAATACAGAAAGCTCTCTCTCTCTCTCGTGCACACACCCAATCCATTTCTGTTCTCGCAGCACCTTAAAGACACACAGTTTACTTATGTATGGCACAAGCTAAGGGTTGCTAACCTGCAGCCACCCAGGTGTTAACGGACCACAACTCCCTTTATCCCTGGGTTCATAGGAGCTAAGAGTCCAAAACCATCTGGAGGCTGCCATGTTGGCTACCCCTGGTTCGAGTTTTCACCAGATCATGGCGTGTAACCCTGAATTGGCAGATAGATATTCATAATGTGGAGTGAGATGGGATGGGGAACATAGAGAAGAGAGTTCAGAGGGAAATGAAATGCAAAGAAACAGTCTTCTTGTTTGTAAGTAGCATCATGAAATCATCTTTTTGGGGATGTGTATGCAGAGCTGGCTTTAGTGCGGTGCAGGAGGTTCCCCCGCAATACATATATTTATACGTGGGTGGCACTGTGGGTTAAACCACAGAGCCTAGGACTTGCCAATCAGAAGGTCGGCGGTTCGAATCCCCGTGACGGGGTGAGATCCCGTTGCTCGGTCCCTGCTCCTGCCAACCTAGCAGTTTGAAAGCACGTCAAAGTGCAAGTAGATAAATAGGTACCGCTCTGGCGGGAAGGTAAACGGCGTTTCCGTGCACTGCTTTGGTTCGCCAGAAGTGGCTTAGTCATGCTGGCCACATGACCCGGAAGCTGTACGCCAGCTCCCTTGGCCAATAAAGTGAGATGAGCGCCGTAACCCCAGAGTCGGCCACGACTGGACCTCATGGTCAGGGGTCCCTTTACCTTACTGAAAATGGTAAATGGCATTTCTGTGTGCTCTGGCACTCATCATGATGTCCTGTTGCACCAGAAGTGGTTTAGTCATGCTGGCCACATTACCCAGAAAAAGCTGTCTGCGGACAAACGCCGGCTCCCTCGGCCTGAAAGCAGAGATGAACATCACACCCCATAATCAAATTCGACAGGACGTAACCGTTCGGATGGTCCTTTACCTATTACCTACTGAGAAGCTCCATAAAAATCAATTGTACCGAAAGGAACTATTGTGAAAAATATTTGTGATGAGGGACACACCAAATTTTGTGCTCGCTCAGGTGCCGTATTACCAAGCTCTGCCCCTGTTGTGTGTATAGGGACTTTCAAACCACTTTTTTTTTAAAAAAAATGTTTTTTATTAAAGTTTTCTTAGTTTACAAAAATACGTGCATTGTCTCTTTTTTCAAGTTGTGTTTTCTACAGATCAGTTTCATTTGTTGTGAGACATTAGTGTTGCATGCAGTACAGTCATACCTTGGAAGTCGAAAGGAATCTGTTCCAGAAGTCTGTTTGACTTCCAAAATGTTCAGAAACCAAGGTGTGGCTTCTGATTGGCTGCAGGAAACTCCTGCAGCCAATTGGAAGCCGCGTCAGACGTTTGGGTTCCAAAGAACGTTCTCAAACCGCAACACTCACTTCCGTGTTTGTGGCGATCAGGAGCCAAGAAGTTTGAGTCGCAAGGTGTTCATCAACCAAGGTACGACTGTATTAGGTTGGAAAGAAAATAGGGAGAAAGAGGGGAAGGTTGGGTGGGGTGGCAATGCGTCTATTCTTCTGCTTAGTGAATGTGTGGGGTTTTGTGTCAGTGTCACTTGTGTGGGTTCTCTTTCTATTCACTTTTTATATTTCCTTGGTGGTGAGAAAGGTTGGGGTGGCCTAGGATATGGTTAGTTGTCTTTGGTTAGCTGTAGTGAGATTTATTTTTGTGTGAGAGAGGGTGGATTTTTGGGTCAGGTTAGCCATAGGGATGCGGGTGGAGCTGTGGGTTAAACCACAGAGTCTAGGACTTGTCGATCAGAAGGTCAGCGGTTCGAATCCCTGCAACGGGGTGAGCTCCCGTTGCTCGGTCCCTGCTCCTGCCAACCTAGCAGTTCAAAAGCACGTCAAAGTGCAAGTAGATAAATAGGTACCGCTCTGGCGGTAAGGTAAACGGCATTTCCGTGCGCTGCTCTGGTTCACCAGAAGCAGCTTAGTCATGCTGGCCACATGACCCAGAAGCTGTACGCTGGCTCCCTTACCCAATAAAGCGAGATGAGCGCCGCAACCCCAGAGTCGGTCACGACTGGACCTAATGGTCAGGGGTCCCTTTACCTTTACCTTTTAGCCATATTGATTCTTATGCTGTCAGCAGATTCTTGTTGTTGTCTTTACTTGTAGGCCCAATACCATCGCAAATGTGTTGAGTTATTTGGTTAGGGTGGTTGCTGTGTTTATGGGTCTGATGTTGTGACCATTAGGTCATCTGCAAAGAGCCCTAATTTGTAGGTTCTGCCTTTTATTTCCACTCCCTTGATGTCTGTGGCTGCTCAGATTTGGATTGCTAGAGGTTCCAGAGCCAAGGTGAATAAGAAGGGAGACAGTGGGCATCCTTGTTTGTTGCCTCTTTGGATTGCTATGGTATTAGAGTCCATACTGTTAGTCCTGCATTTTCCTGAGGCTTGGGAGTAGATTTGTTTGAGGGTTTGTAAGAAGTTGGGACGCAGGTGGCGCTGTGGGTTAAAGCCTCAGCGCCTAGGGCTTGCCGATCGAAAGGTCGGCGGTTCGAATCCCTGTGGCGGGGTGCGCTCCCGCTGCTCGGTCCCAGCGCCTGCCAACCTAGCAGTTCGAAAGCACCTCCGGGTGCAAGTAGATAAATAGGGACCGCTTACCAGCGGGAAGGTAAACGGCGTTTCCGTGTGCGGCTCTGGCTCGCCAGAGCAGCGATGTCACGCTGGCCACGTGACCCGGAAGTGTCTCCGGACAGCGCTGGCCCCTGGCCTCTTAAGTGAGATGGGCGCACAACCCCAGAGTCTGTCAAGACTGGCCCGTACGGGCAGGGGTACCTTTACCTTTACCTTTTAAGAAGTTGGGACCAAATTTCATGTTAGTTTGTACTGCTAATAGGTATTTCCACTCTAGGCAATCAAAAGCTTTGAGAATGTCTAGGGACACAATTGTCAGTGGGAGTTTTAGTTGCCTTGCTGTGTTCGATAAGATTCAGTACTTATGGGGTCTGTTATATTGCAACCAGGGATGAAGTGCATCTGGTCTGGGGCTATTAATTTGTGTGGGAATTTTTTTAGGCCAAAATTGATGTGAATATCTTGTAGTCTTGGTTTATTAATGAGATTGGGTAGTATGATTCTACTTTGAGGCTGTTTTTGAGTGGTTTTGGGATAGAGAGTATTTTGGAGGCTGTCCAGGTTTTAGGAATGGTCCCCCCTTTTATGATGTTGTTAAATAGGTAAGTCATGTAAGGCATTAGAGCTTCTTGGAATTTCTTGTAGAATTCGGCTGTAAAGCCTGGGGCTTTGTGTGGTTTCAGGTTTTTGAGGACCGTATGTATTTCCTCCAGGGTGATAGGACTGTCCATGAATTCCTGTTCCTCATCAGTTAAGGTTGGCATGGTCTGTCCTGCTAGGAAATTTCTGATTTCCTCCTCAGGTGGGTTGTGGAAAGTGTATAGGTTAGAGTAAAATTCCGCAAATTCTGAGGTTTTCTTTGGGGGAGAATGTTATGTTGCCTTCTTTTTTGGGTGATGCAGTGTATTCTTGTTTTGAGTGATGTTTTCCTATACCTGTTTGCTAATAGTCTGGAGTTTTTCCCCTCCATACTCATGCTTTGAGTATAGAATGTTGATCATTGTTTGGTTGATTTCTAGGGAATCTAGTTACCTCCTTTTTGTTTAAGGTGTCTTTTAGCTCCTGTTTGTATTGTGATGAGAGGGCCATGATGTCTTCTTCTATTTTGCTAATTATTGAGGATGCTTTGAAGTAGTTTTGGAGAATTTTTGTGAGACTTTCTCTAATTAGTTTATTTGTGGTTAGCATGAGACTGAAGGACCATGATGGGGTGGTTTGTGTTTCTTCTCCTATTTTAAGTGTAGCTTCTACTGAGGCCTGGTCTGTGATCTTAATGCTACCTAAGTTCATTGAGTCAACCAAGGGAATCAGACCTCGTGTGAGCAGAATGCTATCTAATCTGGACACTGTGCCGTAGCGCCCAGACTGGAATGTGTGGCTGGTGTCTCCTGGGTTTTCTTCACCCCATATGTCATAGAGATCTCTCTCTTTTTAGCATTTTGTAAGAGTCCCTAATTGTTTGGGGTTTCCTTTGGAAGAAGGTTGCCCATCGGGCTGTAGGGTGGATGTCTTTCAGGGAGATACCTCTCATATTTAAGTGAGGTCACCTCCCAGGATTCCTTCCCTATCGGAGAAGGAGAGGAATTTGTTTAGTGTTTTCTGGATGAACTCTAGTTGTTTCGAGTTTGGGGCAAATATGGAGCTAATAGTCAGTTTAGTTTTGCCATCTGGTGTCCCTTTAGCGAAGATGAATCTGCCTCTTTTGTCTTTTAGGACTGTTGTGGCTTTGAAGTTCAGGTCTCTACTGAGTAATATGGCTACTCCGCAGGCCTTTCCTGGGCCAGGTGCAACCCATTGTTGACTGAAGTGGAGATCGCTCAGGAGTTTGCTTCTTTTGGGCGGATTGTGTATTTCTTGTAGGAAGGCAATGTGTGGTTTCATGGTGTTCACATACGAGGCGATGCATTTTCTTTTGATAGGGTTTCCCCAGCCCCTCACGTTTAGTGCAATTGCTTTTAAGCTAGCCATTCTGCTTGTCTACACTATAGGATGATTCCCTGCTGAGAATCAATGTGGTGTAGTGGTTAAGAGCAGTGGATTCGTAATCTGGTGAACCGGGTTTGATTCCCTGCTCCTCCACATGCAGCTGCTGGGTGACCTTGGGCTAGTCACACTTCTCTGAAGTCTCTCAGCCCCACTCACCTCACAGAGTGTTTGTTGTGGGGGAGCAAGAGAAAGGAAAATGTTAGCCGCTTTGAGACGCCTTCGGGTAGTGATAAAGCGGGATATCAAATCCAAACTCCTCCTCCTCCTCCTCCTCCTCCTCCTCCTCCTCCTCCTCCTCCTCTTCTTCTACCTCTTCTTCTTCTTCTTCTTCTTCTTCTTCTTCTTCTTCTTCTTCTCCCCATCTGGGCTGTCCTGTGTCCACCTTATATTGTCTATCAAACCTATTTTGTTGCACTGGCATAAAGTGTGATGGGTGGGGGAAGAGGGGGGTTAGAATTAGATTTGGGTTAAAGAGTGGGGTGGTAGATTACAGAAAGTAACCTATAAGTAGTTATATAGGTGTTTGTTTGGGAAAATGTGGACTGTCTGCTTCCAACCAGTTGGTACTGGGTCTCAGCTGGCATGGAGGGCCTTGTTTAAGAACAGGCTGTCCTCTCTGTCGTTTGCGATAGGGAATGGTCATTGAAATGGTGTTAAGTGCCTTTGTGACGCCTGTGTTTGGATATAAGGTTTATAAGCAATGTTGTCAGTGTTGTTGATAACATTATTGGTTTGTTGGCGTGTTAGGGTAGGGATATGGGTATTGGCACACTCTGGCGCAACCGTTGTGCTGGTTGTGTGTCAGATTTTAGCCTGCTTGTTGATTGTTTTATCGAGGTTGGGGTATTGTTTTAGTTTGTATGGGTTTCTTTCTTTGTTTTCCTTTTCTTGTACCTACTGATTTCGTTCGTTGCCTTTGTGTGATGAAGGAAGAGCCCGAGAGGTTGGCGGGTGTGTGTGTCTATTTTTGTTTGTGCGGTGGTTCTTTTTGTGCCGCCGGTAGGGTCCTTGGGGTGGGGGGCTGAGATTGTGGGTTGTTGGGGTGATTGAGGAGGGGGGAGTGGAGAGGGTGAATTGTTGTCTTCTGAATATTGGGGTGGGGATGGGATTGAGGGGTCTCTATGGAGGGGTGGAGTTAGGGGGATAGTGGTGGTGCTGACAATATTAATGGCTTGAGGGGGAGGAGAAAAGGAGGGGGGTCACCAGTCCGTCAATTCGAAGTGATTTCCATATGCAGTGGTGCCCCGCAAGACGAACGCCTCGCAAGACGGAAAACCCGCTAGACGAAAGGGTTTTCCGTTTTGGAGGCGCTTCGCAAAACGAATTTCCCTATGGGCTTGCTTCGCAAGATGAAAATGTCTTGCGAGTTCCTGTGGGGTTTTTTCCCTCCCCCCCCTTTTCCTAAGCCCTAAGCCGCTTATCAGCTGATCTGCTAAAAGCCGCTAAACCGCTAATAGCGCTAATCCGCTAAGCTGTCAATGGGCTTGCTTTGCAAGACGAAAAAACCGCTATACGAAGAGCCTCACGGAACGGATTAATTTCGTCTTGCGAGGCACCACTGTGCTTCATTTGGGTGTGGTGGTTGTTGCAGAGTTGTCAGTCTGTGGTATATGGGTTTAGCTGAGGTTGGTTTGTTGCCTTGTGTTGTATGTTCGGTGGGATGGTTCTATGAGCCCAGGCCTGTGGGTTTCACCATCAGCCCGGCGTGAACTGACGATACGCCCTAGAACGCTACTCAACCATCACCTGCAACCGTATTTGTCTCACTGCCTTGATTTTATTTAAAATGGTGGAAGATTGCCCACCATTACCAGTCTTTGAATCTAGGATCCCCTCCCAACAAGCTCTTGAGGAATGCCCCTTTCCCCTCTTTTTAAATCAAGTGCTGTAGTCTAACGTTGTGGACAGATGGCAAAATTCCTTTGGAGTGAATGCTCTCTTTTGGGGGGGGGGGGAGAAGATAGGTAGCATGTGCCAAGGCCTGCTGTGAAGGCTGAGGAAACTCTGTTCCCTGGGTGGGCTGCTTGCTGGCTCCTTTGAAATTCTCCAGCTTCCTCCCCATGGAGACCTTACAGCTTCCTGCCTCCTCTTTGTTGTTTATCCTATCTGGGTGTTCTGTCTGCAGTGGCTGGGGCCCAAATGCATGTCAAATATGCGCACCCCGTTTCTTGGCAATTCCCCACCTCCCCAATCCAAGAGGTGTGCTCGTTAGTGTGTTATATGCTATATGTATATATAATCAAGCTCATCGTTCCTCCTGGCCTCTCCTGGTGGTGGGGGAACCTAGTAGTAGTAACACCGTAGAATGATGGGTATAGTTTGTGGGCATGCAGTGCCACCTGCTGGTGGCTCCTTAGCATCACAGACACAAGAGTCCCTCGTTCTTCATTTTTACATGCTGATGGTTTCGTGCTAACTTACAGGAGGTGCAGCCCCCACACGACTGACTTGTGGAATGCATTTCAATAATACAGGGGGTGGGGAAGATTAGGCATGTTTATAGATGATGGATCTGGAGGGAGGGTACATCATGGTACTATTCATGGGCTAGTTTGTGTGTTTGTATGCAGAATTTGGGAAATACAGCCGTTCTTGAACGTAATCCGTTCCGGAAGTCTGTTCGGCTTCTGAAAACGTTCAAAAACCAAGGCACAGCTTCCAATTGGCTTCAGGAGAGTCCTGCACTCAATCGGAAGCCGCGTCGGACGTTCAGCTTCCAAAAAACATTCGCAAACCGGAACACTCACTTCCAGGTTTGCGGCGTTCGGAAACCAAAATGTACAAGTACTAAGGCGTTCGCAAACCAAGGTACAACTGTATGGTCTTCTGGAAAGCATAGAATTGTAGAGTTGGAAGGAACCCAGAGAGTCATCTAGTCCAACCCCCTGCAGTGTAGGATTGTCAGCTAAAGCATCCATGATAGATGACCATCCAGCCTCAGCTTAAAAACCTCTACCACCTTCCAAGGTGCGACAGCCCTTTAGGTATTTGAAGATGGCTGTCATATATTCTCTTTTCCCTGATAAACATACCCAGCTCCCTCAACCTTTCCTTCTAAGGCTTGGTTTCCTTGATCATCTTGCTTGCCCTCCTCTGCACACTTTCCAGCTTGTCAACATCCTTCTAAAATTGTGGTGCCCGGAATTGGGCACTGTATTCCAGGTGTGGTCTGACCAAGGCAGAATAGAGTGTACTAGTACTTCCTTTGATCTGGACACTGTTTTTAGTCTTTGTTGGAAGCCGCCCAGAGTGGCTGGGGAAACCCAGCCAGATGGGCGGGGTACAAATAATAAAGTATTATTATTATACTTCTAGAATAGCATTAGCTTTTTTCACTGCTGCATCACACTGTTGACTCATTCAAAAAAACCCCACAAATCTCTATATGGTTGCAGAACTCCAAGCTGAGGCTTAGAAACTAAACCAGACATTGAGAAGAGCTAGCTACCTGTTGGAAAACCATCAAGGTCTTCAATGATAGCAGTGATTCCAAATTGTTCCCAGCCTGGGGTTTCTACAACCGTATTTTTTGCTCTATAAGACTCACTTTTCCCCTCCTAAAAAGTAAGGGGAAATGTGCGTGCGTCTTATGGAGCGAATGCAGGCTGCGCAGCTATCCCAGCAGCCAGAACAGCAAGAGGGATTGCTGCTTTCACTGCGTAGCAATCCCTCTTGCTGTTCTGGCTTCTGAGATTCAGAATATTTTTTTTCTTGTTTTCCTCCTCCAAAAACTAGGTGCGTCTTGTGGTCTGGTGTGTCTTATAGAGCGAAAAATACAGTATCTGTTTAGGGTCTGGGGACATGGCCAGAAGCAAACAGAGAAGGTGACACCCAAGGGCAGCTCTGGCCAGACTCGTCACTTGTCGTTATAGCACCAGAGTGAATCCTTTTGGCCACTTTATGTCACCTAATCTGCAGATCTAGCCATCCTTTCTGTAGTCTTGGTGCTAAAGCACAGCAGTTATTCGGCAGGTAGCTCCCTTCTTCCAGCAAACTGCCCCCAGTAGGCTGGAGAAAAAGGTGCCTTTATCTTGCTTTGAGTGAGCTGGTGCCTTACAAATATACAAACTGTCTACCGATGTTTAGCAATGGTTTGATCTTGTCAATGTCAGGGTAGCCTTGGCGTTCTTTTGTCTTTTCTAAGAAATCTTACTATTATAGAATTGTAGAATTGGAAAGGGACCTCAAGGGTCGTCTAGCCCAACCCCCTGCAATGCACAAATCTCAACAATCAGTCTCCCATCCAATTTGAAACCAGGCTGGACCCTGCTTAGCTTTGCAAATGTGCCAGCAGTTTTAGCGCTGCACCACTAGGAGGATAAACCACTAGGGAGATAGAAGTTGAACAACAACTTGTAACTTGCTGATGAAGTGCTTTTTCAACACCTTATTTTAATTTTTATTATTTTTTAAATCTCACCTCTTTACCAAATCTAGGGCTTCTTCTTCTTCTTCTTCTTCTTTGGCAATCACTCATAGCCGAGTAAGATTGCCTTCCATAAACACGGTTTTAACAATGAGTCCGTATGTGACTGTGGAGGCCAATTCTGGATCCACACGTCCTACCACAGTGGGGACATTGGTTTCTGGGCAGGAGTTGATCAGAGCAATCATGGCTATGAGCTGCGATGGCCATGCTCCACCTCCACAGTCAGAGGAAGCAATGCTTCTGAACACCAGTTGCTGGAAACCACAGGTGAGGTGAGCGCAATTGAACACAGGTCCTGCTTGCAAGTTTCCCATAGGCATCTGGCTGCCCACTATGAAAACAGGATGCTGGACTAGGTAGAACTTTGGCCTGATCCAGCAGGTCTTTTTATATGTCCTTATGTACCATACAGTCATGGGATGCGGGTGGCGCTGTGGGTTAAACCGCAGAGCCTAGGACTTGCCGATCAGAAGGTCGGCAGTTTGAATCCCCATGACAGGGTGAGCTCCCGTTGTTCGGTCCCTGCTCCTGCCAACCTAGCAGTTCAAAAGCACGTCAAAGTGCAAGTAGATAAATAGGTACCACTCCGGCGGGAAGGTAAACGGCGTTTCCATGCGCTGCTCTGGTTCGCCAGAAGCGGCTTAGTCATGCTGGCCACATGACCCGGAAGTTGTACACCGGCTCCCTTGGCCAGTAAAGCGAGATGAGCACCGCAACCCCAGAGTCGGCCATGACTGGACCTCATGGTCAGGGGTCCCTTTACCTTTACCTTACAGTACAGTCATACTTCATGTTACGTTTGCTTCAGGCTGCGCGTTTTCAGGTTGTGTCCCATGGCGACCCGGAAATACCAGAAAGGGTTACTTCCGGGTTTTGCCGCTCGCACATGCGCAGATGCGCAAAATGAATTCACGCGCATGCGCAGAAGCGGGAAATCGTGACCCGCTCATGCGCAGACGTGGGTTGTGTTCTTTTCAGGTTGCGAACGGGCCTCCGGAATGGATCCCATTCACAACCAGTGGTATCACTGTAATCCAAAAGGAACTGACGGCTGGTGAACTTGCAGTTCTAGAGTGTAGCTGGTCACAACCCAGGAGGGAGAGAGGAGTGGCATTTTACTGTCTTCTCCTTCCTGCTTTCCAGTCTGTTGGGCAAAGAGTAATATTTTTATTTGGCACAGATGCATGTAGATTTGGTGGGGATTCCAAATTTGGGGGTGCAATTCCTTGTTTCCAGCAATCACCCAGCTGAGCTGTGATAGGGGCAGCTGAAGCAAGGCCCTCAGCAGTGTGGAACTTAAGGTGATGTGGCTGTGAATGAGACATTACTATTTTTATATCTACATTTGTTGAGAGTTGGTGAAACCTTTATTATTGGTCTTACAATAACAGCTTCACTAATCAGCGTAGGCAGAGAGGTGATAATAATAATAATATAATAATAATTTATTTATACCCCACCCATCTGGCTAGGTTTCCCCAGCTACTCTAGGCGGCTCCCAACAGAATATTAAAAACACAATAAAACATCAAACATTAAAAACTTCCCTAAACAGGGCTGCCTTCAGATGTCTTCTAAAAGTCAGATAGTTTATTTCCTTGACAACTGTTGGGAGGGCATTCCACAGGGCCACCACCAAGAAGGCCCTCTGCCTGGTTCCTTGTAATGTTACTTCTCACAGTGAGGGAACTGCCAGAAGGTCCTTGGAGTTGGATCTGACTGTCTGGACAGCTGATGGGGCTGTTTAGAACCAATTTCCTTGATGCTTTGCACAACTCTTGGGTTTGGGTCCATTTGTGCTGATATTCTCACTGCTTCCTCTTCCTCTTCCTCCTCCTTCACCTCCCGTTTCAGCAACTTCTCTTGGACTCTGTGCCACAGCCAACATCCTCCTCAGTCCTGCAACCTTTTGTCCCTGTGGTACTTTATATTACCTGTGACAGGTGCCGTGCTGAGCCAGGCCTCCTCAGGTATAACTTGCAGCCTCTTGGTAAAGCAGGTGTCAATGGTCATTAATATCCCTCTCCATGGCTAGCAAAACCAGAATAAATTAGGTGAAAATGGCCACCATTGCTCAATAAAGTATGCAGAATAAGAGCAAGCACACTAACTCCATCCATGTGTTAAAACCATAACAAATTGCAGAATTTGAGTCTTAGATTGGTGGTGGAATTTAATGTTTTTAGCATAGAGGAGGTACAGTTCTGACACTGGACGCCAGCTGGGCTGCACTGATGCAACAGTAGTCCTTTGTAGGCGCACAAGGAAAGACAAAGGCAGTTCATCTGGGGCCACTTTGTTCATTGCAAGCAGAACAAACGATTGCAAGGCCCCCATGGACCCATAGAATATGATAAGATGTTCTGGGCCCAGAGTCTCCCAGGGAAGCAAAACAGACGAGAGGGGAGGGGGAAGAAGGGTCCCATAGCTTGGCAGGAGAGCACATAATTTGTATGTCCTGGGAGAAATCTTTGGGATCTTGGCTTAAAATGACCACTAGTTGTGGGGTCTGCAGATTGCAGGGCCAGACGGTTACTTCTAGTAAGGTAAAGAGACCCCTGACCATTAGGTCCAGTCGCAGACAACTCTGGGGTTGCGGTGCTCATCCCACATTATTGGCCGAGGGAGCCAGCGTACAGCTTCCGGGTCATGTGGCCAGCATGACTAAGCCGCTTCTGGCGAACCAGAGCAGCGCACGGAAACGCCAGTTACCTTCCCGCCGCAGTGGTACCTATTTATCTACTTGCACTGGTGTGCTTTCGAACTGCTAGGTTGGCAGGAGCTGGGACCAAGCAACGGGAGCTCACCCTGTCCCGGGGATTCGAACCACCGACCTTCCGATCGGCCAGCCCTAGGCTCTGTGGTTTAACCCACAGCGCCACCCGCATCCCACACACTTCTTCTAGTAACACACAGTTAAACCATGGAATTTGCTCCCACAAGATGTGGGTCGTCAACTTGGATGGCTTTAAGAAAGGGTTAGATGAATTCACAGAGGATAAGGGTACTCATGGCTACTTAGCCACAATGGCTGTGTTACACCTCTTCTGCATACCAGTTGCTCAGAATTCCACTCAGAGCCTGCTTTCTGGCTTCCTATAGGCATCTGGCTGACCACTGCAAATAGCAGGCTGCTGGTTTTGGTAGGCTTTGGCCTATCTGATCCAACAAGAGCGTGTGCTTATGATGGCTATACACAAATGAAGGCCACAAGGCTATAGTCTTTAGCTCCTTGTAAGGTAAAGGGATCCCTGACCATTAGGTCCAGTCGTGGCCGATTCTGGGGTTGCGCTTTATTGGCCGAGGGAGCCGGCGTTCAGCTTCCGGGTCATGTGGCCAGCATGACTAAGCCGCTTCTGGTGAACCAGAGCAGTGCACAGAAACGCCGTTTACCTTCCCGCTGGAGTGGTACCTATTTATCTACTTGCACTTTGACGTTCTTTCGAACTGCTAGGTTGGCAGGAGCAGGGACCGAGCAACGGGAGCTCACTCTGTCGCAGGGATTCGAACCGCCGACCTTCTGATCGGCAAGTCCTAGGCTCTGTGGTTTAACCCACAGTGCCACCCACTCAGGTAGCTCCAAATACCTGAGACCAATTGCTAGAACTGGAGCTGAGAAAGCTGGAGCCAGAAATGCAGATGTCAAAGAGATAAACAACTACCTGACATTTAGAAGACATCTGAAGGCAGCCCTGTTCAGGGAAGTTTTTAATGTGTGAAAAATAATAAATTAAAATTACAATTACAGTGGGCAGAAGATGCTGCTCTTGTTGACCCCGGCAACAGAAGAAATCAAGTTTCATGAATTTATGCTAGGCCTGGACAATGCAGAAACTTAATGTTGCCTGCCAGTTGCTGGGGGGCAATATGGAACGTCCTGTTTCCTTTGTGTGCTATCTCCTGTCTGGCCTGACCCCAGACTGTACTGATGGTAGACGCCAAAGTGTTCTGTGAGGGTGGGTTCTGGGGGAACGCCCACAGCAAACTGAAACCTCCTCAGGCAGCAGCCATTTTGAGTTCAGCCACTGTGTGTCGCAAGAGTGCCATAGGTGAAATCTACAGACACATGAAAAACGCTGTGAAAATGCTTTTTAAAAAACGTTTTGAAAAATATGTTGGATTTGCCATAGCTCACCATCGCCATCTAATGTCACATTTGTATATTGCACTTTACAAAGCACTTAAAACGTTTTATTTGCAGTTGTATAGCTGAGTCCATAGCGTTGTTCCGCAGTTCAGTCTTCGGTGGCATCATTTTGTGATGTTTGCAGTAGCTAATGTCGCCCACACAGTTTGGGAGAGCTGTTTTGCTAGGGTCCAGGTGCATGAGATTCCCAGTTCATTTCTCTAGGATGCTGGCAGCCACTCTCCAATGTTTGAGGCAGAAGTCTCTTTCATCCTTACTTGGTGATGCCTTCTGCATGCAAGGCAGCTACTGTACCTCTGAGCCAGGGCCCTTCTCCTAGCAGATTCCTGTTAATTGGACGTTGGTACTCAAAGCAGTGAAGGGACGCGGGTGGCGCTGTGGGTTAAACCACAGAGCCTAGGACTTGCCGATCAGAAAGTCAGCGGTTCGAATCCCCACGACGGGGTGAGCTCCCATTGCTCGGTCCCTGCTCCTGCCAACCTGGCAGTTCAAAAGCACGTCAAAGTGCAAGTAGATAAATAGGTACCACTCCAGCGGGAAGGTAAACAGCGTTTCCATGCGCAGCTCTGGTTCGCCAGAAGCGGCTTAGTCATGCTGGCCACATGACCCGGAAGTTGTACGCCGGCTCCCTCAACCAATAAAGCGAGATGAGCGCCGCAACCCCAGAGTCAGTCACGACTGGACCTAATGGTCAGGGGTCCCTTTACCTTTACCTTTTACTCAAAGCAGCACACACCTTTCTGTCCTGCACTGGTTTGGAGAACTGGCGTGTCACTTTTTGAGGCCAGTCAAAAAATGTTCCAGCGAAGAAACTTGCCTCCTTCATGGGCCACCCCCAAGATCTCTCGAAGGAGGCATGCTTCAACCTGCCTGAGACCTAATTCACAAACACTTACCCTGGATGAAGATTTGCCTGCTCCTGATTTTTTGGTCTTGGACGAGTGCCGTGAGATCTAACAAAGTTCTTTTTGTCATTCCCTTCTCAGTCTTGGTGTCCAAATCCTCCCCGAAGAAGCCTCGCGGCCGGAACATCTTCAAGGCTTTTTTCTGTTGCCTTCGCGCACAGAATGTCGGGCAGTCGGGCTTTGGTGGGGATCATGGCCCACACAAGGAGGAGACCAGCACCATTGCCAAGGTGAGTGGAGGCTGGCGCAGCGATCGCTGAATTACACCCAGAGAGTATAACAGGCAGTACAAGTTGTATCTGAGCTTCTTTTCTCTAGCTGCTTTCTAGCTATCCAGATTTAGGGTGTGCCCAATTAGGAGATAAACTCTGTCTTAGTCCTTCAGCTACCCAAATCCTGAAATTATCCCTGTCTCTGTGTAAATGATCTCTCTCGCTTGACACTTCCTCTCATCAGCATTTTTAACTTTTTAAACTCCCGGCTGACCAGAGTTCACAAGATGTTAGCCTCTGTTTACATCTGACTGGCTCTCTCCCAATCAAAAATGGCTTTCAGGAGGGAGCAGTTACTTTGGATCGGAAGCACGTGCTTCTGCGGCCATTTCACACATCAAAGCGCTGCCATGTAGGAAACAGCATAAACCCCACACGCAGAGCATGATCCATGACTATTGTGAATATCAGTATTTCACTGCTTGCTAATGAGCTGGGAAGCCATGGCTAGTCTCTGTGGGAAGACATATAAGTGGGCTTCAGCCTATTTTCTATCCAGGGAAGGAAAACTCTTGTATAGTGGTACCTTGGTTCTCAAACTTAATCCGTTTCAGAAGTCTGTTCCAAAACCAAAGCGTTCCAAAACCAAGGCACGCTTTCCCATAGAAAGTAATGCAAAGCGGATTAATCCATTCCAGACTTTTAAAAACAACCCCTAAAACAGCAATTTAAGATGAATTTTACTATCTAAAGAGACCATTGAGCCATAAATTGAAAGCAATAATCAATATACTGTACTATAAAATAAATAAGACTGTATTGTAGATGATAAAAATTAAAAAAAAAAAAATTCTTACTTGCACTGATGATAGTCATTGTTTGTATGGGGGGCTTTTATCCATTTCTGCAGTCACACAATCAATCAATCAGTAGCTGAACTGGGTTTCACGCAGTCACAAAAACAAATTAACCAAAAAAGTCTCAAAAACGTGAAATAAATAGCAAAAACAAAAGTGCCAAACTTAATCCATTCCGGAAGTCTGTTTGACTTTTGAAATGTTCGAAAACCAAGGTGCAGCTTCTGATTGGTGCAGGTGCCCTGGAAACAATAACTGACAGCTGCATCAGATGTTTGGCTTCTGAAAAACATTCGAAAACCGGAACACTTACTTCCGGGTTTTTGATGTTTGGGAAACAAGGTGTTTGAGTATCACAGCGTTTGAAAACCAAGGTACCACTGTAGATGCTGCTGCTCTCATAGACCCATCCCTCCTCAAAACATATCCATTTGACCGCATTGTTGCCGCCACCCCATCTATAGATATCCCTCTCCGCTTTTAAAAAAGAAATATATATGAAGCTATATGTGGTAAAGGGACGTGGGTGGCGCTGTGGGTTAAACCACAGAGCCTAGGACTTGCCGATCAGAAGGTCGGCGGTTCGAATCCCTGCGACGGGGTGAGCTCCCGTTGCTCGGTCCCTGCTCCTGCTAACCTAGCAGTTCGAAAGCACGTTAAAGTGCAAGTAGATAAATAGGGAAGATAAACGGTGTTTCCGTGCGCTGCTCTGGTTCGCCAGAAGCGGCTTAGTCCGGCTGGCCACATGACCCAGAAGCTGTACGCCGGCTTCCTCGGCCAATAAAGCAAGATGAGCGCCGCAACCCCAGAGTCTGCCACGACTAGACCTAATGGCCAGGGGTCCCTTTACCCTTTTTATATATGGTAAAGAAAACTACTGCTGATCACGTATATAGAGTGCTTTTCCTCTCAGCACTGAATTCCTTCTGGGTCAGTTAGCAGGGCTCCCACACTGTTCTCAGTCAAGAAACCTTTTCTTTGAAGACTTGAGACTCCCCCAGCCTCCATCACAGTCCAAGCTTTTGAGGCTTGTAGGATCACCTGTGTCAACCTGAACCTACTCGTCCATTACCACCACTCTTTCATTCTAGGTAGAAAATGCAGCCTTTAGGATTCTGCTCCTTAAAAACTTAGTGGGTGAATTCAGAGGCTTTCTGAGATCCCTGATAGTAGTATTACACAGCCTTGCCTTTTTCATGATACCTACATCTCTGCTTTCCTCTTTCCCCTCCCCTTTTAGTCTGATCTGTTGCAGTGTCTTCAATACCAGTTTTACCAGGTATGTCTTTGTTCCAAAGCCAAGGGAGATCTGCATCTCCTCTTTAGCCAGGACTGTGCTTACCTTGTGCGCAAGAGTGCAAAAAAACATTCTCCACTGAGAGGAACTTGCGTTTCGATTCTGACATCAGAATAAATTCAATCTAATCTTCTCATCATTTTGTTGCATTACATACCTTTTCCTGCTAGCCATGGGAAGTGGACAAGGAGATATACTGTAATAAAAGCCCCACATCCTGATCTCTGCAAGTTCTGCTTTTCATACTCCACACCAACCTTTTGCCCTGCTCTTCCTAGGCAAAGGTCTGTCCTTTAGAAGCTCCAAGTCCGAGCTGGGGTTTTTTGCCAGCTCCTTAGTGCTCTTTAAGGCTCAACTGGAGCAAATGTCAGTTCCGCAGATGGTCGTTTGGTCTGATTGAGCTTTAAAGAGCAGGTTTTCACAGGGAAAGCTGCTGAGTCTTAAAACAAGTAGTGCTGGCTGATGTCAGTTGGGACTGGTAAGGTGGATGACAGGGAGACTTAACTTGAGGTGGAGCCGCAGCCAGTGACAGGCAGAGCCACCTCCTGACTGGTTGTAAACAAGGCCAGCCCAAGGTTCATGGGGCAGTGCCCAATTTACCTTAATGGTCCAGCCTCAGCTGAAAACAAAGTGGAAACCTGTGATCCTTCAGACCTTGTTGGACTCCAGTTCCCATCAGCATGGCCAGTGGTTAGGGATGATGGGAGCAATAGCCTTTGCCCATGTTTGTCCCAGTCCAGGTAGAGTAAGTCACCCCTAAGTCCTTTTGAAGCCAGTGGAGCAAGTTTGTCACAACTAATACAAATCCCACTGTTTTCAACGTTGCAGCGTTTGAGTGAGACTTAATTGCAACTAACATAACACAGTGGGTGGCGCTGTGGGTTAAACCACAGAGCCTAGGACTTGCTGATCAGAACGTCGGCGGTTCGAATCCCCACGACGGGGTGAGCGCCCATTGCTCAGTCCCTCCTCCTGCCAACCTAGCAGTTTGAAAGCACGTCAAAGTGCAAGTAGATAAATAGGTACCGCTCTGGTGGGAAGGTAAACGGCGTTTCCGTGCGTTGCTCTGGTTTGCCAGAAGCGGCTTAGTCATGCTGGCCACATGACCCGGAAGCTGTATGCCGGCTCCCTCGGCCAATAAAGCGAGATGAGCGCCGCAACCCCAGAGTCAGTCACGACTGGACCTAATGGTCAGGGGTCCCTTTACCTTTACTTTAACTTAATTTTGATTGTTCCAGGCTAGTTAATCTCCACAGTAACAAGGGCCAGAAATGTCATTGAGTGAAAGAAGGAAAGAAAGAGAAAAATAGAGTGGTTTTTAAAATTTCCTTCCACATACATCCCTCCAGACGACGTACAAAATATGCCAGATGATGCTCTAGATACCAAATTCCACTTCTGCATAGCATAATGATGGGTGCACAATGTACACACAGTCCTGCCTACATACGTGTGTGCATGTGGGTATTTGTGTTTGTGAGTGTGGGAGAAAAGAGACCTTCACTTACTAAGCAAATTTATTTATCGAGAGAGGTATCAGTCGCAGACCTCATTCATACAAAGAGCCAGACTTCTTCTGGGGGCAGCAGGAGAAGCGGTCACATGGTTGAATGTTTCGCAGTGGGCGGGGACGGGGGACTTCTACACGTACCAGACAAGCACATCTGGGAGAAAGCTGGCCTGCAACTCTTCTTGACAGCTCTCTTCCTGTGTGAAGGGGCTAATGGCCGCATTGCAGCGCAGTTTTCACAAACAGACAGAGTGCTTCTGAATGCAAACTACTGCTGCCTCCTCACTGTAACGCCTCTCTCGGGGCAGGTGCCTCTCCAACGTCAGCCATGTGGAGATTGCTATAAGTAGTTCCCTCTGGTGGGTGCCTCCGCGTGGAAAGAGCTTCAGGCACGACAATCTTGCCACGCAGTCTAGACAGTTTCCCCCACGATACCAATAACTTCCAAGGGCAAACGAAAATAAAAATGCACCATTGTGGAGAATATTGCTTGCCCTATCGCAGGCATAGGCAAAATCCGGCCCTCCAGATGTTTGGGACTACAATTCCCATCATCCCTAGCTACAGGACCAGTGGTCAGGGATGATGGGAATTGTAGTCCCAAACATCTGGAGGGCTAGAGTTTGCCTATGCCTGCCCTACCAGCATGGTAGTCTTTTGGAAGGGAATGGGATCCCTAGCCACCTGTTGGCTATTTTTATTTATTCAATTTTTGAATTTGCAGCATGGTTGGCTTTCATTGGGCTCAACCTGGCGCATGCATTTCTGAGGTGCTAAACTCCTTTTGCTGTGGGGTTGGTTTTTGAAAAATCATCCTTCCCTTTCAAGAAAGGTCTGTTCGAAGCAAGAGGTAGCCTCTGCAGGGCTGATGTACTGCAGAAATAGGGAACATGTGGCTCTCCAGATGTTGTCGGGTGCACCTCTCATTATTCTTGACCATTTGCCATGTTGGCTAATGGGAGCCTGAGTCCAGCAAGATGTGGGGAGCAACAGGGTCCCCACCTGGCGTAGGACCAATTTTTATAAAAATGCCTCCTGGCGCAAAATTGAAGTGATGAAACTGCAAAACAAGGACTTTTTACCTCAGTTAGAACAAAAGAGGAGTTAATACAGTGGTACCTTGGTTCTCAAACTTAATCTGTTCCGGAAGTCCATTCGAAAACCAAAGGGTTCCAAAACCAAGGCGTACTTTCCCATAGAGAGTAATGCAAAATGGATTAATCCGTTCCAGACTTTTAAAAACAGCCCCTAAAACAGCAATTTAACATGGATTTTACTATCGAACAAGACCGTTCATCCATAAAATGAAAGCAATAAACAGTCACACAGTCACACTACCAATCAATCAGTAGCTGAACTGGGTTCCACACAGACACAAAAACAAAACAAAAAAGCCACAAAAACACAAAAGAAAAAGCAAAAACTGACAGACCTCAGTGTAACACTCAAAATGGAAGTGTGGCACTCAAATTGGAAGCGAAACGCTCAAAACGGAGCATGTTTGGCTTCTGAAAAAAAATTCACAAACCAGAACACTTACCTCTGGGTTTGCAGTGTTTGGGTTCCAAGTTGTTTGAGTACCAAAGTGTTTGAGAACCAAAATACCACAGTATTGAGATTTTTGTTGTTGTTAAAATTTGCAAAGTAAGGGGAGTGTGAAGTTGGGACGACACCAACTCACCCCACCTTTTAATATGTCGGCTGGTGGGTCTTAAACTGCATGTGGCTAGTCTGGAAAGAAATATTAGGACCACAGTCCAGTACAGAGATTGTTAAATATGTCAGCTGGGGCTGCTTCCAGGAAGGTGTTCATCGTAGGATTGGTGCTTTGTTATGCATGCAAGTATTTTGCAGCGTTGACATCATGTCAGTGAAATAAAAATGCCAGCCCATATTCTCCCCCCACCTGAAGCACACACACATTATCAGGAAATCTTCAAGAACGTCATGCCATGAGGTCTAGTGATGGCCATTAGCTCAAGTGACTTTTGACGATAACCCGTTTCTTCATTTGGGCCATAGCTGATCAAATGCTCTTTAATGGTTGTATGGATGAGCAAATAATTCTCAAATCCCTTTCTTCTGTGCAATAGTTGAAGAATCACAGAAGCCTTATTCTCTATTGCTGCTGGTCAACCTACAAAGCGATGCAAAGCACACATATACACACACTAACCCAAATAACACTTCCCTTTATTCTGATCTGTGCCATTTCAAACTCTAAACTTTCTTACCAGAGGTTGCCAGTTGCTCTGTAGTCTTAAAACCTCCCTTTAAAAAATAAAAATTGAGAGTTCTAGCAAAAACGTGGAAAGATTCATGAGGACCAGAGCCTTAGGCCATTTGAAAGTTTTTGCATAGGGTTTCTACTCCTTGTTGGCATTGCCTGTGCTATTCTCTAAACACAAGATGGGAAAAGTTTCCTAAGTCAGTTTTGAAGGACTTCATATTGGGCTTCCCCAGTGCTTTGAAGCCAGTGTGGTGTAGTGGTGTAGTGGTTCAGAGCGGTGGACTCGTAATCTGGTGAACCGGGTTCGCTTCCCCGCTCCTCCACATGCAGCTGCTGGGTGACCTTGGGCCAGTCACACTTCTCTGAAGTCTCTCAGCCCCACTCACCTCACAGAGTGTTTGTTGTGGAGGAGGAAGGGAAAGGAGAATGTTAGCCGCTTTGAGACTCCTTCGGGTAGTGATAAAGCGGGATATCAAATCCAAACTCTTCTTCTTCTTGTTAAATATACCTCCAGCAACATGATTCACCATGCCAGTGGTGGCTAAGTTTCCTCTCTTCTTCTAGATTCCTGGGACGTGCCTTCTCCCTGAGGTGACTCTGCAAGACCAGGGCCGAATCTGTGTGGTGATTGATCTGGACGAGACCTTAGTGCACAGCTCCTTCAAGGTGACGTTCTAAGGATGCTCCTCCTTTTCTGAGAAGGGGGTGGGGAGGGGTCGAGGCAGAAGGCATCCTTGGCCCACCAGACGTTGCTGGACTACAAGTCTCATCATCACTGGCCATCTGGTTGGGGCTGATGGGAGTTGTAGTTCGGCAACACCTGGAGGGCCATAGGTTCTCCACTGCTGACAGTGCAGAAGAGGACTAGTTTGGTGCAAGTCAGCTCCCTCTGAGAACAGCTGCAAAGGCATATGAAAGGATGAGGGCCTTATGGAGTATCAGTGTGAAGGATAGGATTGGGGCTCTGGGAGTTAAATAAAAGGACCTCAACTTCATTGTTTTCCTGGTTAGACGTTTTCTAAACCCAGAGGGTTGTATCCCGTGCAGCCTGTACATCAACAGAATGAATTTCTGCTTATTCAGTGTGACTTCCCCTTCCCCTTCTCCCCCCTCAGAGCCACCCACACACCCCAGCCATGCACCTTCAGATTCTGTTCCAGATGGTTGTGGAATCTTCTGGAATGGATTTTGATGTCTCTGCAGGAGGCTGCAAGGGGGAAAGAGAGCAAGGTTAAGTCAATGAGGTCCACTTGCATGGTGGTGGATTATTTGAAGAATCTCCTTGGTTCTCCCATTATTTTAATAAATTAGTTCTGTGTCTACAACCAGTTCCTACTGCATACCAGACACACAATGCTGTTATTCCTGGGAACGGAGAAGGAAGCCTATTTATTCACGGCGGTTTCCATTTCTGCCCTGGGAAGGTGGCTCTGAACCCTTCTCACCTCACCCCTACACGTAAACTCTGCCACTGGAAGAAATTTCTAATATTTGCGTCTCTGGTTCTGAGCAGCAAATTCTGAAGAAGCTATCAGGGGACTGAACAGGCAACAGGAGTTAGAAGGACTCAGCGATTGATTCCCTGACAAATCATTTGATTCTGTTATTAGGTGCCTTGTTATTTCAGATAGGAGTGCAGGGGAGCCTTTTTCCAACAGGGCCACATTCCATTGTGGCAGCCTACCAGGGGCCACATGGCAGAAGCACTTAGAATCACTTAGTTTTCCACACGCGCATCCTGGCATTGATGGATGTCTCAAAGGACCAGATACAGAGACTTGGAGGGGCTTCATTCAGCCAGACATCTGAAGGCAGCCCTGTTTAGGGAAGCTTTTAATATTTAACAGACCACTGTATTTTAATATTTTGTTGGAAGCCGCCCAGAGTGGCTGGGGAAACCCAGCCCGATGGGCGGGTTATAAATAATAATAATAAAATCATCATCATCATCATCATCATCATCATCATCATCATCAATGAACTGGAGATTCCCTGCCACTGGTTTGAGTGGACATGACTGTCATTTTAAAAGCATATGGCTCAGTACTGGTAAATCGAGCTAAACCCAGTGAACATCAGATAGTGTCCTTAGGTACAGAGATTGGCATGATTTATGGACAGAGTGGGGTAGAATTGTGTTGTGTTACCTTCCAAAGACTAACATGCACCTTTTATAACATTTCTCAGCCAATCAACAATGCTGACTTCATAGTGCCTGTTGAAATAGAGGGGACAACCCACCAGGTAAGGACGCTGCTGCTGGAGGGAAGGCCCCCTACCCACCCACCCACCTTGCCAACAGTTTTGGGTTCTCATTGGCATCTGTTCTGGAGGTGGGGCAGCAGAGGGAGGGGACAGTCTCATTTTATGAGCCAAGGAGACCGCCTCCCATTTTGGTGCTGTAAAGAAGAGGAGGAAGACCGTTCTATGAAGGCTTCGGCCTGGTTCAAGTAATCCAGGATAGGCTGTTACCAGGCAACACGGCCTATTCTTGATTACTTGTTTCAGGAGGTAGCTGCTTCCAGCGTGGATTGACTGCGTGGCAGCGAGAGCTCTGGGAGAGAGAAATGCGACCAGCTGAAAACTGGTGGGGAATCCTTGAGGAATCTTGATGTGCTTTGCAGCATTTATGCTTCTTTACAGTATTCCGTTCACCACAATGCCTGTTGGCAGCTTGTATTCATTTAAAATGCATTCGGGTTAGTCTAAGCACGCTAAGGGGGACGCGGGTGGCGCTGTGGGTTAAACTACAGAGCCTAGGGCTTACCGATCGGAAGGTCGACGGTTCGAATCCCTGTGATGGGGTGAGCTCCCGTTGCTCGGTCCCTGCTCCTGCCAACCTAGCAGTTCAAAAGCACAAAGTGCAAGTAGATATATAGGTACCACTCTGGCGGGAAGGTAAACGGCATTTCCATGCGCTGCTCTGGTTCGCATGGAAGCTGTACGCCAGCTCCCTCGGCCAGTTAAGCGAGATGAGCACAGCAACCCCAGAGTCATCCGTGACTGGACCTAATGGTCAGGGGTCCCTTTACCTTTACCTTTAAGCATGCTAAAGGGCCGTTGTTTCCCTATCCATCAATAAGGATGCTGGTGACTTGAAGAAGTCAGCTGGTAGTTCGCCACACCTCAAGCAGCAAAACAGCTTCCTCCAGAGTCCCCAGTTAAGGAAAAAGCTCCTCTCCCATACATTTCAAAGTAGCAAAGTGTTCATTATCTACAGGCACAAGACAAAGCTAAACAGCACTGTCTACTATAGACAACTCTTCTGGTCACTGAAGTAAAGTTGCATATGTACAGAGAATTCCAATAATACTATATCAGCATGCTAGCTAACGCTGCTATGTGAAATTCACAGCCTCTTCCCCTGACTCTCACGGATTCAGAGTCAGACAGCAAACAGGACAGGGCATGGACAAGACAAGACAGCATAATGAAAACAATGCCCTAGAGACTGTTATACCCATCTCTACGCACACTTCATATTTCCTGAAGCAATGGGAGGGCAAATGACTCATGCACTCAACCTAGCTGATTTTGCTATGGTAACCCGGTGCACCTGGTACCCTTATCTCAGAACATCCAGATAAAGGATGTGCTTCTCAAGAAATGAGTCCAAGCACACAGTAATTTAACCCATTGTTCACATTACACCACTAAAGGGGAGGTTTTCTTTCACTTGCCTCCGTTTTCTTCTTCTTCTTTTTTAGATAGCCATGTCACACAAAAAGGAGTGGAGCTTATGTCCTGTTCAGTGATAAAGGGTTAACACCGAATGGACTAAAATGGCAAGCCACTGGGAAGTTGTGGGTTTGGGTTTGTGCCGCACTCTCTGAAATGAGAAGTCTCTTTCTTAGCCAGTATACATCAGACTATGAAGTGGCTGTTTGGATTCGCTGCTGGTGATCCTTTTGATCCTGTCAAAAGTTGGCTCACGAGGCTGGATCCTGTTTGTTATATTGATACTCTGCCTTTCCACAAAGTGGGAGTGAGGAAGCAGGCTGGTGTAAGAGGGAGGTTATGGGAGAAAAGCAATGAGCAGGGGGAATCCTCTCTCCCCCCATCGCTTCTCCCCTAAAAATGTTCCCTGCAGTCATGTGCTTTGGCCAACACAGCACTGAATCCAGGTCTTTCACAGTAGCATGTTCACTCTAGTTGTAAGGTGGGTTGTAGATAAATAAAACCAGTAGTTCCTCTGTGTCATTCCTCACCTCTGCTGCTCACTTCTAGGTGTATGTGCTGAAGAGGCCATTTGTTGATGAGTTCCTGAGGCGGATGGGGGAGCTGTTTGAGTGTGTGCTCTTCACTGCCAGCTTGGCGAAGGTGAGAAGGGGGAGGAGGGTTTAGCCTAGACATGGACTTGAGGAATTGCTTGATACTTTCAAAGTTATCAGAAGCTAAGGCAGAAAGGGGTGGCAATGGTGTGCTGTGTTACTTTCAGCTCAGAAGATAAACTGGAGGTGAATATAGACAATTCGCTCTCTCTGTCTTGCTAGAAGACTGGTTTGGGAGCAGCTTTGACTTGGGCTAAACTTGGAGTATTGCCGAAACTTCAGAGCTGTGTATAACCCTGTGCATTTTTCAAAACCCAAATGCTGCAGCAAGAAACACTTGGCCTGTTGGTACTTGACTAAATTGTGCAAAATGTCAAGTTTGCGTATAGTTGTTTGTTTTTGCTTCTCCTAACTGTGAGGAAGAGTGAAGGACCATGCAGAGTATTCAAATCTCCACTACTAACTGACCACTGGAAGTTCCTCTCAGGCCCTTGCTGGCTTCCGAAATTGCATTGGGCATCACTGAGATCTCCAAATCCATAGGGACTTGAAACTTTAAATGAATGAATGAATGAATGAATGAATGAATGAATTCCATGCCAGATTCCAAATTCCATGTTTGCACTATCTGGCCAGAGGTGGGCAAAGCCCTACATGTTCTCCTGATTCCCCCATGTTGGGTTTCTTGCTTTCTTATGCTGAGCCCTAGTCTTCACACACTCCTCTTATCACTCTGTTCAGTATGCTGACCCCGTAACTGACCTGCTAGACAAGTGTGGAGTCTTCCGAGCCCGCCTCTTCCGAGAGTCATGCGTGTTCCACCAGGGCTGTTACGTTAAGGACCTCAGCCGTTTGGGGCGTGATCTGCGCAAAACCTTGATCCTGGACAATTCTCCCGCCTCCTACATCTTCCATCCAGAGAATGCGGTGAGCATGCCTTCAGGAGGGGTGGGTGGGTGTGCCCCCCATAAGTGGTTAGTCAATAGTAGCTGGCGTTGACTTTTGACTTACCTTGGCAGGAAAGCAGCAAAGGCTCTTTAAATCATGTGTAAGACTTGAGTTCTTGATAGGTAGGTAGGTTGGTTGGTTGGTTTAAAAATCTTTTGATCTGCTTTTAGTTAGAAAGAAAATAATAATAGTTACATCGACACCAGGTGAAAGAAGCTCTCTTAAATGAAGCATTCCCCTTTGTTTCTCACCCCTGCCTTTTAAGATGGTGCTGACTGCAACACTTGTGTGCTAGGTAGGGCCATTCAAAACATGTTCTCTCTCTCTCTCTCTCTCTCTCTCTCTCTCTCTCTCTCTCACACACACACACACACACACACCTGAAGTGGTAAATTCTCAGGAAGGCTGACTGTACCACATCATTTCCCCCTTCAAATCTTCTTTTTTCCTCCCTTTTCTCACGACTCCAGCCAGCTCAACCCCAAAAGTTCTCCAGCGCATGAAATATTCTTCCAAACCTATCCAACAGAGCACATCTACAAGGTTTTCCAGGTGACAATTCATAGCTGTGGCCATAATTGTAGGAGTGAGTGAGCAGTTAGTATTAGTGTGACTAGTTTTGTCTCCAACGATTACCTTTCATGCACCCTCTTTAAAAACTAAGTCTTGTATTGTCACTGAATTTTGAATATTCGCCTGAATACCTTCCGAAGCCCTTTAAATCTGATGTGAGGGCAAATCTGTCTCTTCTGAGGGGATGTCGCCATGTTTCATATTAATAGCCAAGTGATTACTGCAGTGTTTGAATTCTGCTCCCAGGTCTTCCTGGTTCCTTAAACATTAGGTCTCTGCTTCCTGTCTACATTAACCGCAGTGCTCCCGACTGACTTCTCCTTGCCCTTTTCGCTTTCCCCGTAGGTGCCAGTCCAGTCCTGGTTTGATGACATGGCCGACACCGAACTGCTGAACCTGATCCCGATCTTTGAGGAGCTGAGCGAAGCGGAGGATGTCTACACCAGCCTTGGCCAGCTGAGGGCACCCTAAGGCCTTCCTATGCCCACAGAGGAACATTTTCACTCAGTGCCTTCAGTACTGGCCTGGAGGGGAAGGGGGAGCCGTGGGGATGGTTCTCCGCAACCCCACCGCATGGCAGATGCAAGCACTTTGGAGGCAATAACCTGAAGGGCCGCCCACTGGGCAGCGCCAGAGCGGTTTCCATCCAGGGTCTGGCGAGATCCCAGAGCCTCTGGCCTTTCCTCCAAAAGCAGGGTCACCCAAGACCCCGTCCCCAACAGTGCTCGTATCTATGCACTGCGAGGATACAGGGAGCATCGTGAAGTCGCACCATTTCTCCAGGGCTCGGCTTCCTCCATTCGCTGCAGGGTGGTTAGTTCTGGGTGTGGTTTGTGCGGTGTAAGCTGCCGGTTCCTCCTGCCTACCCTCTCCTCTAAAGCAATGCCAAATGATTTGGCTGACCCTTTCCCTTTTGTTATTAAAAAAGCTACCTGCCTCCTCGCTCCCTTTTAGATGCTCCTGAGAGTGCTGCTCACCTGGGACGTGGGGCACAGCCATGGGGCTTAGCAGTTTTGCCGCCTTATCTCCCAGGCAAGGCAGGGCAGGGCACTGAGCTGGCTGCCCAATACTTCTGCCCTGGCCAGGTGTCTTTCGGAGGGATCCTCTCCTTCAGCTGCTCAGGCCACTGGATTCCTCGGAGGAGAGGCTTTCCTTACCTTGGATACCTGGTTAGAAAGAGGGGGGAAAGTCTTATTTTTTAATGAGGCCTTTTTCCTTTTTTCCCTATTCCCTTCCAGCGTTTCCCCTTCAGAGCAGTAGTAAACCCGCAGTTTCAGGGGTCTTGGTCCCTAATTATCCTGTTGGCTTTTGGGAAGCCTTTAACTTCTTTTTATACTGTGTCTTGTGGTTTGGGTTCAGCCCCAGAGGGGAAGGAACCCTTTCAGAAACCCCCAAACGTTAAAACAAAACAAAACAGTGGCACGAGCGTAGAAAAGGACTGAGGCTAAGTCAGCCGGCCCATTCCCACAAACTCCACATTGGCTGAGGACCGATGCTGCAGAGATTGCCATATTGCTTCGCTCTGGCCTATTTTTGCTTCTTGGGTGGGGTGTGGGGGGGGGGGGGACACAGACCAGGTCACAGGGTTACCATAAACCTGCCTCAGCACTGTCAGTTCTCCCAGCCTCCTTCCGTGCAAATTGCTAGCTTTGAAGGACAGGAGGGTGCTGACGTTTTGCCCGTGGGTGGCTTTCTGGGGCGGGTGCCGCAGAGGCACCCTGCCTTTCCCACTCAGGACTCGTTCTAGGCTCCATCGTCGTAACTTGAAAAGCCCGGCCCCTCGGGTGGCCTCAGGGAATCATGGACTAGCGTGTTTGAAGCTGGGGGTGGGCAGGGGACGGCCTGCTCCATTGCCTTGCCGTGTTCGTTGGGAGAGCGAGGAGGAACGTCGCTGCGATCTCTGCGCATGAACAGACAGCGCCTCTCTTTTCTGCCAGGCTTCCTTAGGACAGTGTTTCCCAACCTTGTGCCTCCAGCTGTTTTTGAACTACAACTCCCATCATCCCTGACTAGCAAGACCAGTGGCAAGGGATGATGGGAAGTGTAGTCCAAAAACAGCTGGAGGCACAAGGTTGGGAAACACTGCCTTAGGAAACGGGCCCCAGAAAAGCAGCTGGGCCTTTTTGCCACACTCTTCTTCCCCTCAGCATTTTCATGGCGGCGCCAGCTCTCGAGATACCAAACGTAGATGTTGATAGTACTTGGGAGCGGCCAAGTTCCTAGTCATGTCTCTTAACGTGCTGTGAACAAGTGCTTTCGAAGTGCCATTGGTGGCAACCAAATACCTTCCGCTCCGCCAGCTTGCTTCTGTCCCCCCCGCTCCCATAAGCAATACATTGCAAGTGACTCCATGCTTTGCCGTCGTGGGGGCAGGATGGGGCCATTCAGGGTTCTTTTTGCTTCTTTCTGGTGCTGCCTCCTTGGTTTGGACGTGGGGGGAAGGGGGGCAGGTAGCGTGGGTCACCTCACCACCTGGGGCAGGAAGCTAAAAAACAAAACCAGGGGTGAGGAACCTGTGGCCCATACAGATGTTGCTGGACTTAGGACTCTCCTCACCCCTGGCAGTTGTCCGTAGTGGCTGACAGGGGTTTGGGGCCCAACAGGACCAAAGCTTTACAATCCTTGTTGTTGGCTGAGTGAGCAGGCAGCTCTTAGCCTGGCCAAAGTGCTTCTTGAATTTCCGTTGCTGTTTTTTTAAGTGTGCTGAATTGGCTACTCCTTGACCTCTGTGTGTGTGTGTGTGTGTGTGCTAGACCTCAAATGGTGCTTGAGACGAGCCTGCGGCTGCTACTTCTCTTTCCTCCTCTTGCTGGCCTTGCTTCCACTATGAGGTGTCGCTCTCTTTGTCTCAGCAGCTGTGGAGAGGGTA
Organism: Podarcis cretensis; assembly: GCF_951804945.1. Taxonomy (NCBI): domain Eukaryota; kingdom Metazoa; phylum Chordata; class Lepidosauria; order Squamata; family Lacertidae; genus Podarcis; species Podarcis cretensis. The sequence goes on from NC_137171.1 coordinate 8,432,420, forward strand.
ATGGAGGTGACACACAAGTCCCTAGCTTCGTGGAGGGAAGAGTTTCTTCTCCTCGTAATTCTGTTTTCTCCACGACACACAACAGTGAGAGAGCTTTAAACACTGAGAAGTTAATGTGTGCTAGAAAGAACAAGAACCCTTTGTTTTTCCTTCCTGTTTGAGGCTATCCTCGCAGTTGTGTCTTTGCCCGAGGAAAACTCATCTCCATTTCCCTCCCTCTCCTCCTCACGCAAGCTGCCTGCTGTTGTCCTGGCCCTTCCTTTTGCTCAGCTCAGCTCCGAAACCCCTTCACTCGATGGGAAAATGTTGCACTCCTGTTTTCTACACTCCTCCACCTCGGCTGATGAAATGTGCTCCAGGATTTCTCCTCCGTCCCAGTCACGGGACTTAAGATTTGGGCAAACGGGTGGAAGTTTTGTCAGTCACAGCGTGGTGGGATCTGTGCGGAGCTGGTTTTGGCTAAGGAGGCCGACACATGATAAATTAAACCGAGCACTCCCAGTTTTAAGAAGCTGCGAACGCTTGCTTGTTGAAAGTACTGTGGAACTACAGAGACTGCCGAGTGATGGCTACCATCTGGAACAAGCTTGGCTTTGTGAATTAACTCGAGGGCAGAGTCTGCTGATAACCGTTCTCACTCTGCATCAGGCTTCCTTGGCCTGTTCAATAGCCATGATGATAACCTGAGTCCAATTGCCAATGTTGGGATTGTGCCTTGATCAAACCCATCAAAGAGGCAGCCCTAATGCTTAATCAGGGGTGTGCCTTTTAGAGGTGCCCTGCATACTCCTCCTACAAAAGCAAACAAACACACACACACACACACACACACACACACACACACAGTCTTTTGCTGTACCTCCTGCATCCTTCTTTTCAAACATGCGTAGCTGGTGGCTTTTGAGTAACAGAGCCCAGGCCTTCCCCTTTCTGTCCCCACCTCATAGAAGTATGAAAACATCAGTTGCCTTAGTCATGTGTCTTCACTTCCTGGGTGGTTTTTCTTTTTTTTAAATTTTGTTTTAATTGAAGAAGAAAAAAAAGATATCCCAAAACTTGAAGCCGGCACTGCTGCCATTTCGATCTCTTTCTATTTTTGGAATCTTTGTATTAACTGCAAATTAAAGAAATAATAAAAGAGAGCAGGTGTGTGTGTCTTCTCTTTTTCCTAAGTCTTTGAGCAGAGTGGGTTCTGGAGGCCTAAATGCAATATCCTTTTGAAGTTGGGCAGCAAAATGTCTAGCTCTGCAAGCGCCGCAGACAAGGCTGGTTCACACATGAGAACTGGAATGACAGGTGAGAGCTTAGGAGCCACAAAGGGAGTTTAGGAGCATCTCAATGCAATTCTTGTCCTTGGAAAGCAAATTTGCACATTTGCTGCCCTTTACAATATGAGAAATCAAGCGATGCAGGAGCATATCAGAGCTAGAGGGTAGTCGGCATTGGGGGTGGGGAGCTATGGACAATTACATTTCACTGAAGGGATTTGAGTCATTTGTTAAAAGTTACTGAGTGCTATAATCCAAAAACATGGGTAAGACTACCCTGGGGGGGGGGAGTAAAGGGGGGTGGATAAAAGCAGAAAGCATTTTAATTTTTAGAATTCAGAGGAGGGGTAAGTGATGGGAACGGGATCTAGCAGCTTCATCTATGAACTGTGAAGGTTTGCTCTCCCCTGACTTCATCCCTTGATTTTTCGCTTACCGTATTTTTCACTCCAAAAGATGCACCTGACCATAAGACGCACCTAGTTTTTAGAGGAGGAAAGGGGGAAAGCCTCGTTTTGGGGGGATCAGCTCAAAGTTGTTGAGCTTACTTTGCAAAGGGAAAAAAATCCTGTTTTCATGGGGCTCAACTCATAGTTCTTTAGCTTCTAGGCAGATAATCTAATCAGCCAGTCACATGTCACTGGGGAAAACAGCCGCCCACTGCAGAACATTCAACAATGGAGGCCAGGGCAAGGGAGCAGGGCCAGAAAGGGAGCCAGCGATCGACCACACATTTACTCCAAAAGACGCACAGACACCTCCTCTTTTTAGGAGGAAAAAAGTGTGTCTTGTGGAGCGAAAAACACGGTACTAACCGATGAACTCCATGTGCAAAACCAACTGCAGGACTTGGTTGAGGATCACAAGGCTTGACTGCTCCGGGTTTTATATTTGGGGGGCAGGAGTAGGTCCAGGCAAGACAGCCGCCCTTAACCTGAGAGCAAGGTGGGACATGTGGAATTCTCCCTGCCAGTGGTCCTTTTGTCTTCTTGACTGACTGCCCCGCTCTCTGAGGCCAGCCTTGCCTTGGAGAACCTCCTTTGATGCCCCACTTGATATCCAGTGCACCATTTAAAAGATTTGCTGGAGACCTCAGAAGTATCGAGATTATCCCTGGCGGACAACCCTTCTCTCTGAAGGGCAAAGCCAATTGCCTCTCCCCCCAGCCTTCCTCTCCTCCTTGGTTCCGAGCAAGCCACTCTAATGTGGTTAGATTCCCCATCTCCTGCCCCCATTTCTTTGCATTATTGATGCAGCGCTGCACTTTAGAAAAATCAATGGGAAATGGGTGGAGTGGACATGGGTGGAGTGCATGCGGAGAAGAGAAAACAGACTTGGGAGGTCTCCTTTTGCCAGAAACAAATAAAAGATATTTTCCCTAAACTAATCCATGCTGCTGGGCTAGCCCAGCACTGATTGGCCCAGGCGGCTGATATAAAGGCAAGATGCAAATGCAGGCAAATCTTAGCGAAGGAGCCTGGATCGTTCCTCTGGACTGACTGTGCTACTCGGAGCTGGAGCAACCCATTTCTTCCTGCCTGAACAGCTTGTGCTCCTCAGCCCTGAGCCTTACAGCGCAGAGGCGTCAGCAGCAGACGCAGGTGAGTGCTGCTTGATTTATGGGTGGTCAAACCAAGAGGAGGGAGGCAGGACCATCCCAGGCACGGCTTGAAATAAGGGGTGGTTGTCAAGAGGACCTGATTGATCTAGGTTTTCTGGAAAGGCCTCGGGAGAAAAATCAGATTCTGCTAACGGCAAGTCAAAAGACATGAGAGGGACTCTGAAACACAACTGCTTAGCTTACAGAATATCCGTTCAGAAGCAAGCACCCCTAAGTTACTCCCAGTTGCGCATGGGATTTCAACCCCAGATTTCTGAAATTTATTTGGACCTATAAGAAAACGGCTGAGCTGAAGAGAATTTTATTTGTATCTTGGCCTTTATCCAGGGAGCATAAGGTGACAGAGACTGAACTCATCTTCTCACAACAGCCCTGTCAGGTAGATGAGACAGCTTTCCAGGTGAGCAGAGGGTTGTTGTTTTTTAAAAAAATTTATTTATACAGGTCATGTCTGCCAGACAAGACAGGTGTGAGCTGGTTGCGGTTCCTTGGTGGTAATCGAAAGGCACTCTGTACATACTCAGAAGTCACGTTTCGCATATTCCAGGGCCAGGCAATGAAGTCGTTTTCCTTGGGCAAAGCTTGTCTCCCCTGTTTCGTGTTCATGTCTGGCTACCTGGTATGAGTCAGTGACTCTGGGCATCCATTAGGTGACATCACAGGCAGCAGATTGTAAGTTAAGTCAATTAGTGGTTCTATTACAGCTGCCAAGACTATTGCTGCATTTTGGAATAAAGTGAATGTTCTCGGATGAGGGCTGGCTGATTGTGTTCTGGCCCAAAACAAAACACACACACACACACACACACACACACACACACACACACACACATATATATATTCCAACGACAAGGAAACTCAAATTCTGCATTTGCTCTATGTTTATTCGGATTACAGTATGGACATTTTACAGACTGCAGAATATTTAAACAAACAGCTATAGGAAGGAAGGAAGGAAGGAAGGAAGGAAGGAAGGAAGGAAGGAAGGACTGCAGTGAGCACACTGAAGGGTTAGGTGTGCCACTGGGCATTTCGACATGGTTCTCTGCAGGGAATTTTTCTGGAGTGGAGAGCTGCCTACCGTATTGGCCTGAATATAAGCCACACTCCCCACCCACCCCAATTCAAATTGTGAAAAGTTAAAGTGCTGCACTGCTTATATTTGCAACCTTATGCCACCAGCGAAGCAGCCCAGGAGCGTGGGGCAATGGCGCCTGTCCCGTCCGCAGCTCCCAAACCTCCCCCAAGCCGCTGAGTTTTAAAGGTGCGGCTTATTTGTGGGTGAGGCCTATATTCGGGCCAAAACGGTAGTTTCTCCCAAAGGACTCGGCTATACAGCTGCAAATATAACGCTTTAGGTACATTTCAAGTGCATTATGCAAATCTGACACTAGATGGTGATGGTGAGCTTATGGCAAATGCAATATATTTTTCAAAAGGCTTCTTATAAAAGCATTTCGCAACATTTTTTTAAATGTGTGTCTAGATTCCACCAAACAAAAAAGAAATGAGGTTAATTGTGGCTGTACATTTTGCAATGTATATCAGGTGGTATAAATAAAAAAAGAAAGAAAGATGTCTTGAGAGTATGGTTCACTGGGGGGAGAGGCAACAAATGCCCCCCTCCTCTGTCTCGTTCCCATGGATATCAGTGTTCCCTGATAACCAGATGCCACACCCAAGTCTTCTTAAATCATTCTAAAACCTTTCTGCAGAAGAGTGACAACAAACTTACTTTGAAAAAGAAGGTTGAGTCCAAAATCGCTTGGATTAGCTGCCTATTATTTTTATTATTAAGGGACGTGGGTGGCGCTGTGGGTTAAACCACAGAGCCTAGGACTTGCCAATCAGAAGGTCGGTGGTTCGAATCCCCATGATGGGGTGAGCTCCTGTTGTTCGGTCCCTGCTCCTGCCAACCTAGCAGTTCGAAAGCACGTCAAAGTGCAAGTAGATAAATAGCGTTTCCGTGTGCTGTTCTGGTTCGCCAGAAGTGGCTTAGTCATGCTGGCCACATGACCCGGAAGCTGTACGCTGGCCCCCACAGCCAATAAAGCGAGATGAGCGCCGCAACCCCAGAGTCGGTCACGACTAGACCTAATGGTCAGGGGTCCCTTTACCTATTATTATTATTAAAATATTCTCTGTAAGATACCTTTAACAACACTTCACCTTTCAGACCATACAATAATGTTTCTTTGCTTGCCTGGATAGGAGATGAAAGAAGGGTGTGTGAGTTTGTGTAAAAGCTAGTACAGTAGCACCTCAGTTTAAGAGCAGTCCAGTTTAAGAACAATGCAAACTCCGCAAAACCGGAAATAGTGTCCCAGTTTGAGAACTTTACCTCCGTCTAAGAAAGGAATCCGAACAGTGGAAGGGCACTGGCAGCGGGAGGCCTCATTAGGGAAAGCGCGCTTCGGTTTAAGAATGGTTTTGGTTTAAGAACGGACTTCCGGAACGGATTAAGTCCGTAAACCAAGGTACCACTGTATGTTGTTGCAGCCATTGCTCCTCCAAATTTTGCCTCTGGCCCCACCCACCTCTTACCTTTCACACCCACCCAGCCCACAAAACATTTGTCCAGAAGAGACGGTGGATGAGGAAGCTAATATTTCCTACCCCTACCATAATGAGGCATCTGATCAAGGCCTGTATTTTAAAATGAGCTTAAAGATTTGCAAATGTTTCATGCCAGGCAGAAAACCAGCTGGCTAAGGACTTTGGCAGTTGTTTATCCTCCTGGATAAGGGCCCCCCTAATTTATAGTAGTAGCAGGAGACAGGTTTCTCAAGGTTGTAAAAGGGAAATACAGGCTGGGAGCAAAGGTTACACTGACCCTACATATTACAGAATACAATCAAGCTGCAAAAACACTAATTAAGAGTTGGTAAATAGTAAGATCTCTGTTTAGAAAGAACTTAATACCACGAGCCATCTGTTTTAGCCATTTGTTTTGGAATGCAGGGGCAACAGGGGCAAAAGGTGATCTGGTAATTAAGGTGCCTTGTCGAGGCAAATGTAAGATATATGGCTACTTGTCTGCCATTTATGGATAGAAGGAAATATAGCTCTTTGTCTCCCATAAAAGGTAATAGGAAATGGGTGTATCTTTTATGATTGGTTCTAGCAAACAGCCAATAGGAATTTCAACCAGGCTGATTGGACAGAGACAGCCAAAGGAGGAGCAAGGGGGCTGGGCTGAGGAAATATAAGTGCTGGCCATCAGGGCTGGAGGGCAGGCAGAGCTTTGGTAACCATATACCGCTGTGCCTATCATTTATTTGTCTGACAAATGAATTATTATTTTAATTTCTCTATTGCTGCGTTGAATATTTCATTCCAGCTAAGCGTTAACCACAAGCAGGGTGCTACAATAAAACTATGAAGTCCTGGTTCTAAGCTGCACCATTGAAACTGGGATGGTCTATTGTAACGGATGAATACCAGTGCTATTGATTAAAGATTGCTTTTGAGGGGGGAAACACTTTTAAACAAATTAGAGGCATCGGGATGCAAAGTATCCTCAACGATCCCTTTTGCACTGTGAGATATAAGAGCATGCATTACAATCTGCATATCAATGCAGGAAGGAATATGTATCTTACACAGTTTCAGGAGTGAAGCCTAGGCTGAAGGGTCTTTGACCCTCTCCCCCCATAAAATATTTGAGGGGGCCAGGCCCCCACAAAGTTGATGGGCATTGCCGTGCAAATGGCGTGTGCATGCCGTGCCTTGTGACCCATGGCTTACCTGCCCCCCCCCCCAATATTTTATTCCAGTTGGAACCCCTGGCATGAACTATATCTGGGTAGAGTCATTATGTAACTCTATTATATGAATTACCGTATTGGCCCGAATATAAGCCGCACCCGAATATAAGCCGCTCCCTTAAAATTCCGCCGGCACTCACACATGTTTTCCATTTTACCGTATGTCTTTTTCAGCAGCGATACCGCAAAAGCCAATTTTTGTAAGGTTGTGAGTTTAAGCCACACTTTAACTTTTCAGGGTCAGAATTTTGAAAAAAAAAGAGTGAGGCTTCTATTCAGGCCAATACGGTATATGTTATATGAATGCAATTTTTAACCGGGCTGAACCGGCAAATCATGAAAAACATGGAATTCTATCATCCCTGGAGTCACAACTTGACTATGATGGTTACTCTTGACACTGCCAGGAATAGCTGGCATAGTTCAAGGCTACAGAGTGGTTCTGTATTAGACAAACCTGGCCTGGAAATAAGGCTGCAGAGTTAACTGCGTTGGAGAGGACGCCTAGACTGCAGTCCTTATCTGTGGCTGGTAATCACAGTTAGTGAAGATTTTCACCCACACCAGCCATTGCATCCATAAAGTTTGATGGAACCCAGAAGGAAAATCCCAGCGCAAATGTAGCAGCTGTTCCTTTGCTGGACTGAGACATTAACACATGAGTTAGTTCTGATGTGACGTGAAATTATATTTCTGTATTGAGTTTACTGAGATGACTGTACCAGAACGTGTTTTTTTTAGTTGTTATGCAAGAATGGCAAATCCCACAAATATTCTGTAGGAATGATCCACAAACAGGAAGCAAGGAGACTCTGAATTTCCTACTTTTTTGCAAAATCCACATGGAGGATTTCCCACTCTGATGCAAAAATTTCCATGTGCGTTTCGCTACAGGAATCGCTCCAGACATTGCCCATGGAGTGAAAGGTTTATAGTGGAGCCACCCACTATATCTGTGTTGGTCCCCTATAGTTTTTACACAAAGCAAAGGCAGATTCCTCAGCTTTCAGAAGTGTTGGTGGCGGTGGGGAGACCTGAACCACAGACCTCTGTGCCAAAAGGAGGAGAGGGCCAGACAGTTCTTTCCAGAGCAAACGGCTGCCCTGTTTCTCTGGAACTTGAGCTGGCTCAGCCCTGCATGTTTCTGGCTAATCAATCCCAGCCTCTGGGATGTCTCCAAGGCCCCAAACGAGAGTCTGTAGGACTACTCCCCTTGTTAAATCCCACCATCTGCTTTCAATGACTGAGCAATTGGGGGTTATGGAAAAGGGGGAGGAGGGTGTAGTCTGCCGCTGCGGGTTCAGCCGCTCTGATCCTGCCCGCCCTTGCATCTCCCAGAATGCTTTACTGGTCTTTTTGAGTGCGCCTCTCCCTGCCGCATTCAGGAGGAAGTAGCCCTGAGCATCTACTGCCTCACAGTTATTTGTAAGTATCTGCATGCAACTCTCCAGTCCTCTCTAAGTGTGACTTGAGCCCCAGCTGTAAGGATAAGAAGAGAGGCTCACATGTGCCCATAGAGAACAGGCTTTTAACTACTGGGGCAAAATTGTGTGCAATCCAGCCTAGGAGATCCTTGCCAGAGAAGCTCTACTCTCTGTCTCTCATTTAACTGGCTTGGCTGTGATTACTCGGAGTCGAAGGAAAGGAAGTACCATCCTGTCTTCTAGCACAGAGATTGGGGACCTGCTGGGCTCCAGGTGCAGGATTCCAGCTCCCATCAGCCCCAGCCAGCATTGGCCAGTGGTCAAGAATGACGGGGGTTGCAGTCCAACAACATCTGGAAGTCCGTGCTGGCAAACGCTAGGCATTAAAAGCTGGTCCTGGCTGTGGAGCAAGGCAGGGCAAGGGGAAATTGGGGCGTAAATTATGTCGCTTAAAAATGTGGCGTGGCACGGTGCATGGTGTGGACACCATTCTTGTGTGGCAGGTCCCCCTCCCCCCTTGTGAAATAAAGACATTTTATTTAAGGTTAATGGGTGTAAAAGGCCACAACTTTATTGATTACAGGAATTGAGAGCTATTGGCTTAGGCATTGGTTCCTATCGACTAACTGGCTTCAGCCCAATTGCATGAAGACCGGTGAGGGTTAACCACCAGCGGGGGAAGTCCTGCTGAAGTACGTCAACTAGGACCCCCCCGGGTGTCACCACTTGGGGGCGTGCCTTAGGCCCACACCTCCATAGGCTTCGGACAGGGCAACGCCCCTCGGAATCCTTTACTGGACTCAGTGGCGTAGTGTGGGGGGTGCAGGGGGGGCCAGCCGCACCGGGCACAACATCTGGGGGTTAGGGTTAGGGGGCGCAAATCCATGGGTTAGGGGGCGCAAATCCACGGGTTAGGGGGCGCAAATTACTTGCCTTGCCCCGGGTGCTGACAACCCACGCTACACCACTGACCGGACTACCCTTTGCTTGGGGAAGATGGCGCTTCCTCCCCCCCCCCCATTTGCATAACAATACCCCTGCCAATGCCTAACCGCCAATACCGGGAAAGTTGTGACGTTTGCTACGAGGTAGGTGAAAAAACCAAATGGCCGATGCCAATTCGCCAAGTGGAAAAATTCCTACCAGGCCCCTCAAAGGCGACCAACCGAAGTTGATCAGATGGAGAGGCGAAGAGAGGGCAGTCCTCGGGCGCGCCGGGGCATAAATAGCCCGGGCCACGCCTCCCTGTCCAGCCTGGGTAGGCAGGGAGCTGACGCACCCGAGGATTCCCTCATTCTCGCCGAGGCTGTAAGCCAGCCCCCCTGTGTGTGGGGAGGGCGTGGTCCCACAACCCCACCTCCTCTCCAGCTCGGAAGTGGCTTTGTGGCAAAGAAATGGCAGTGCTCTAGCAACCACACCTGTCTCTGTTTCGATAAGCCCTGCCAACTGGGAAGCTCCCTCCATGCCCAAGAGAGAAGGAAAATGTCAGAAAGGACATAGCTCAGTGGCAGAGCATCCAATTTGCATGCAGAAGGTCCAAGGTTCAATTCTCAGCGTCTCCAGGTTGGGTTGGAAGAAATCTGCCTTTTCTTCAAGGAGCGCAAGTCAAAGTACATGATTGTTGTTGTTATTTATCTGCCCTTCACGCAGGTGGCGCTGTGGGTTAAACCACAGAGCCTAGGACTTGCCGATCAGAAGGTTGGCAGTTTGAATCCCTGTGACGGGGTGAGCTCCCATTGCTCGGTCCCTGCTCCTGCCACCCTAGCAGTTCGAAAGCACGTCAAAGTGCAAGCAGATAAATAGGTACCACTCCGGCGGGAAGGTAAATGGCGTTTCCGTGAGCTGCTCTGGTTTGCCAGAAGCAGCTTAGTCATGCTGGCCACATGACCCGGAAGCTGTATGCTGGCTCCCTCAGCCAATAAAGCAAGATGAGCGCTGCAATCCCAGAGTCGGTCACGACTGGACCTAATGGTCAGGGGTCCCTTTACCTTTACACCTTAAGGTCCCAGGGTGCGTTACAATATTAGAAACAACTTTAAACTGCAGAAATAAGAAGGTTCCTAAAAACATACATTTCAAGGGTCAAAAGCTAGGATAAAAAAGTTAATCGTCAGCATTTGCCAGAAGCTGCATAATACAAGAAGGTGCCTGACACACTTTGGTGCAGATGGAGAACCACAACTTAGGGGGCTGCCACAGAGAAGGCTCTGTCCTGGGAAATCCCCTGGGCTTCTGAGGATGGTGGGACAACCAAGAGGCATCCCCCCCTGTCAATTTTAGTAACTGAGAGGGCCCATAGGGAAGATTTCATTCTTTCAGGTACATGGTGTGTTCCACCCCCTCATCGTTTTATCCTTACAGCAACTCTGTGGAAAAAACCTCAGTCTGGCTCAAGATCACTCACCGAGCTTCGTGGCAAAGTTGCACCCCATATTCTGCCCTTGGTAACAGGCTAACCTGTTTGTTCTTATTTGTCAGGTTTTGCTGAATATTCCAAAAACTGAAAGCCACCATGGCTCTGACCAGTGCCTTCAAGACTGTTACCAGCACACCTGGACTGATCATCTGGAGAATTGAGGTGGGACAATGAAATTTTCTCAGGTCTAAGCAAAAGGTTACCAAACCTGCCATCTAGGTAACTCTTACCTAGCTAGGCAAGGTGACCATCTTTCTGAAATTCCAAAGGTGGAGATCATTCCTATAATTGTACTTACCTGCTGCTGAAAGCTTCAGTTTGCTTAATTTCTATCCTGCGTGTGCTGGCAACTGATTGGCTGCTGTAACATGCATTATGTGTGACTGCCCTTGAAGATAGCTCAGAAACTGCAGCTAGTCCAGCTTGGATTTTGTCTAGAGCACATTACACTGAAACTACGGGAACTCCGCAAGTTCTGCCTGTAATTCACATCGCTTAAGCCTGAGATACTTAAGGGAGCATCTCTTTCCCCCAACAACCATTGAGTATTAACTGGGGTAGGAAACCTAAGGTCTTAATCGCCTTCTCAATCCGGCCCACGGACTGTCCGGGAATCAGTGTGTTTTTACATGAGTAGAATGTGTCCTTTTATTTAAAACACATCTCTGGGTTATCCCCCCCCCAAAAAAAAATATAGTCCGGCCCACCACATAGTCTGAGGGGCGGTGGACCAGCCCATGGCTGAAAGAGATTGCTGACCCCTGTAGTATAACATAGCAGCAATGGATGGAGATAGGGAAGGTCAAATTTTTTTGTGAGCCGGGTGCTGCTGTTAATCAATTTTTTAGCCTTAAGCACTTATTCATACAAGGGACGCGGGTGGCGCTGTGGGTTAAACCACAGAGCCTAGGACTTGCCGATCAAAAGGGCGGCGGTTCAAATCCCCGCGACGGGGTGAGCTCCCGTTGCTCGGTCCCAGCTCCTGCCAACCTAGCAGTTCAAAAGCACGTCAAAGTGCAAGTAGATAAATAGGTACCACTCTGGCAGGAAGGTAAACAGAGTTTCCGTGTGCTGCTCTGGTTCACCAGAAGCGGCTTAGTCATGCTGGCCACATGACCCGGAAGCTGTACGCCGGCTCCCTCAGCCAATAAAGCGAGATGAGCGCCGCAACCCCAGAGTTGGTCACGACTGGACCTAATGGTCAGGGGTCCCTTTACCTTTACCTTTACTTATTCATATAAGTCTGAAATGTTTTTTTTTTAATGTTTTAAACATTTGTTTTGAATTGAAAGTGTAAATTGAAAGTATTTTATAAGGAAATTGTCCGCATCACCACGGGATGTCTGAGAGAGGGTTGGGGGCATCGATGGTTGGAGGCCGTGTCACTGAGGCCACCAAATTGGGTCAGGGGGTTGCTTAATGTACTGTGTTTCTCCTTCCCAGAAAATGGATCTGGTATTGGTGCCTCCGAAAGCTCATGGCAGCTTCTACGAAGGTGATTGCTATGTCCTCCTCTCGGTAAGTGGAGATCCTTGCTTACTGGTTTCCATCACCCCAGTCAGCTCTAGTTTAGCTGCAAAGCCCACTCTGAGATGGGCAAAATGCTCCAGGTTCCCCCCCCCCCAGCAGCATCCTGCCCAATCCTGTTTCTGGAGAATATGGCCACTCAGCCATATTCCTCATCCGCCTCCAATGGAGGCAGCTGGGAAGCCCAAACGCCACCCTTCAGAGGCCGGGATTTGTTTAGGGTCTGCCAGCTGCTGACCCTTATTGAAATATACTCAGAGTCGCAAAGTGATTTCATGCTCTTTATTCAGCTCATAGTGGTGAGGAGGAATGAATGAATGTCCCCTCAAAGTATCTGCTTTATATACATTATTTACACAATGGGCTGCACATGATTGGCTAATTCTGGAATTCTGCTGTAAGCCAATCAGGTTGTGGATTCACTTCAATCTGGAGCATGATTGGGTGGTTCCTGCCAACCAATCATACTGCTGCATTGTTCTAGGACCAATCAGACTGCTGCATTCTGAATCCTATTGTTCTAGGACCAATCAGACTGCTGCAGTTTGGATCCTATTCGACTCAGTACATAACACTTATCTTAGGTCTAAAATAAATTGGGCATGCAGGCTAACAGGAAAGCCCTGCGTGTGCTGGCTGATTTCAGTTGCTTCAGACCGTAACAGGGCAGCTGTGTCCAGGGCAGCTGTTTATCAACTCCATCTGGTACGCAGGCGGAAACCCTACCTGCCCGCAGACTGTCTGGCCAGAGTGGTGCATGCTCTGGTTATCTCTCGCTTGGACTACTGCAATGCGCTCTATGTGGGGCTACCTTTGAAGCTGACTCGGAAACTACACCTAATCCAGAATGCGGCAGCTAGACTGGTGACTGGGAGCGGCCGCCGAGACCATATAACACCGGTCTTGAAAGACCTACATTGGCTCCCAGTACATTTCTGAGCACAATTCAAAGTGCTGATGCTGACCTTTAAACGGCCTTGGCCCAGTATACCTGACGGAGCATCTCCACCCCCATCGTTCTACCCGGACACTGAGGTCCAGCGCTGAGGGCCTTCTGGCAGTTCCCTCACTACAAGAAGCCAAGTTACAGGGAACCAGGCAGAGGGCCTTCTTGGTAGTGGCACCTGTCCTGTGGAACGCCCTCCCACCGATGTCAAAGAGAAAAATAACTACCAAACTTTTAGAAGACATCTGAAGGAAGCCCTCTTTAGGGAAGCTTTCAATGTTTAATAGGTTATTATATTTTAGTGTTCTGTTGAAAGCTGCCCAGAGTAGCTGGGGAAACCCAGCCAGATGGGTGGAGTATAAATAATAAATTATTATTATTTTAACAAGTGGACTAACCCAGTCCCTGAACATTTTCTCTTCCGGCGCATCATCCCAAGCACTCAAAGGCAACATTTGCATTTGTCAGCTGAAATCCCAAACCCCACATGTATTGGCAGATAGATGCACATGAACAGCAGGGGTGGGGAATCTGGGGGTCAGAGCTCCCATCATTCCTAACCATTGGCCATACTGTCAGGGACTGATGGGAGTTGGAGTCAAACAACATCTGGAGGTGCCGTCCTTGTTCTGCTTTGATCAGCAGGGCATCAGGCAAAGGTCTTTCCCATCACCTACTAATACATGGTGCTAAGGGTGTTACTTGGAACATTCTACCATCAAAGCACGCACCCTCTCACTGAGTCCTTCCCCTAAGTGTGGGGTAAACATGCAAGACTTTTCCTGTTGCCCCCTCACATTGCGGGGGAAACCAGGATCATTAAATTGGGGGGGGGGAGGATAAGTGGAATGCCTAATGTTTGCAATGACATCTGCTGGAGAGAGTGATAAATACATTTAGACACAACATACTTCATCCTGCACAGCAATAGACCTCTTCTTTTCATCTGCTAAGACACAGTTCTTCAAGCTTGGGTCCCCAGATGCTGTTGGACTACAACTCCCATCATCCCTAGGCAGCTTACCCAATGGTCAGGGAAGATGGAAGCTGTAGCATCTGAGGACCCAAGGTTGAAGAAGGCTGTCCTAGGAGATGAGCTGGGTCACTACAAGCTTCTGTTATGGACAAAAACAATCCCATAGCTAGTGGCTGCAGACAGTGATGCGCTGTGAAGGTTGAAGAGTAGTGGTGGGCCTTAGGGTGGAATGGCTCCAGAGCAAAGTTTTCCAAACCTGGATTTTCAGCTGTCGTTGGACTATATTTCTCATCACCCCTAACCACTAGCTAGGGATGATGGGAGTTGTAGTCCAAAAAACAGCTGGAGACCCAAGTTTAGGAAACCATGCTTAGGATTCTAAGCTGGGAGCAAACTCAGTGCTCAGTCATTCAGAGACTTTGGTTATTATTAGTATGCCCTGCAGAGGACCTTAAGGTCCACAAATAACAACACTTTGGAGGTCCCAAGGCTCAAGGAGGTTAGATTGGTTTCAACTAGGGCCAGGGCCTTTTCAGCACTGGCCCCGATGTGGTGGAACGCTCTGTCACAAGAGACTAGGGCCCTGTGGGACTTGACATCTTTCCTCAGGGCCTGCAAGACAGAGCTGTTCCGCCTGGCCTTTGGTTTGGACTCAGTCTGTTTCCCTCCCCTTATGGTCTTGATTTATCGGCTACTTTAAAATGAGGCTGCATTTTAACCTGTATTTTAAATTTGTTTTCCCCCCCCCTCTATTTCCCCCCTATTATGTTTTTACTGTGATTTTATTGGTGTTAGCCGCCCTGAGCCCGGCTCTGGCTGGGGAGGGTGGGGTATAAATAAAATTATTATTGTTGTTGTTGTTGTTGTGCGCAAGTCAGGGTTTCCGGGCCCTATGACTGCACTTATTTATCCCAATGACGTCTGTCCCTCCTGCAGACCCGTACATCGGGCAGCGCCCTGTCCTATGACATCCACTACTGGATTGGCAAACGTTCCTCGCTGGACGAGCAGGGCTGTGCTGCCATCTATACCACCCAGCTGGACGACTACCTCGGTGGGGTTCCTGTGCAGCACCGTGAGGTGCAGGGCCACGAGTCTGAGCTCTTCAAGGGCTACTTCAAGCAAGGTCTCATGTGAGTAAGGGGTCGCCATGGGAATGGCAACATCTCAGCAGGCAGCCCTTTTCTTGTCAATCCAGGCTGCCCCAAGATGTTTTGCTGCCTGAGCCTCCCAACCTCAGTTTCATCACATATCCGCATTAATTTTTATTTTTTTTGGGGGGTGCTCATGAAATGAAAGCATTTGACTGCACATTTCTCTTTTGTATGCAGATTTGCCTAATATACATATTCGGTCAAATTAGCTTTCCCCCCTGAATAATCCTCCTCTGTATGTCGTTTTGATTAAGATGTGCATTTTCGCATAGGTAAAGGTAAAGGGACCCCTCTGCCTGTTAGGTCCAGTCGCAAACAACTCTGGGGTTGCGGCACTCATCGCGCTTTATTGGCTGAGGGAGCCGGCGTACAGCTTCTGGGTCATGTGGCCAGCATGACTAAGCCGCTTCTGGCGAACCAGAGCAGTGCACGGAAACGCCGTTTACCTTCCCGCCAGAGCGGTACCTATTTATCTACTTGGACTTTGACTGCTTTCAAACTGCTAGGTTGGCAGGAGCTGGGACCAAGCAACGGGAGCTCACCCCGTCGCGGAGATTCGAACCGTCCACCTTCTGATTGGCAAGCCCTTTGCTCTGTGGTTTAGACCACAGCACCACCCGCGTCCCGCATTTTCGTATACTTTGCCCCAATTTAATGCATTTTCGTACATGCTTTTCATTGGAGAACTGCATCGTTTTATTCAGAGAGCTGCCAATTTCAAGGATCGCTGTGTTTCAACACACATTTTGAGAAGCATTTGTCTTCCCCATCCCTCAAATCCTCTGGGGTTCTTGACAGACATATCTACAGGGAGATGATGTTCTCCTCTTTTAGAACTGGAGAAAGTGGCCACCTCTTGTGAAAGGCTTTAAAAACAAAGGGGTGTTATATTTGCAAGTAATAGTATCTACAAATCATACAATGAAATTTGCATTTCTGAATAAAGTTATGCCAGAGGGTGGATAAAGAAGATGGTTGTTTCCTATCATTTAGCAAACAACATGTTGTTTGTTTAGGCAAATGCACCTGCAAACCATTTTACTATTCTGTCTCCTGGTGGTGCTCAGCCACATGACCCATGAGTATTCTTAAGCAAGGAGTGAGATCCATTCTCTGATGCTACTTGTTCCCAGAATCTGGTTACATCTTATTCGAAGCAGCCTCCTCCTTATGTGGATGTTGTGCTTCCGACAATATTTCCACATGGAAGAGATGGTTGTGTAACAGACTCTCAGGCTTTTGACAACTTGCAGTAGCGTGGCAGATGTGGAGGCAATTCTGACAACCACCTCTGTCATGATTTGATTTCCAACTCTTTGTGACCCCATGGACCAGAGCACGCCAGGCACTCCTGTCTTCCACTGCTTCCCGCAGTTTGGCCAAACTCATGTTAGTAGCTTTGAGAACACTGTCAAACCATCTCATCCTCTGTTGTCCCCTTCTCCTTGTTCTCTTCCCAACATCAGGGTCTTTTCCAGGGAGTCTTCTCTTCTCATGAGGTGGCCAAAGTATTGGAGCCTCAGCTTCAGGATCTGTCCTTCCAGTGAGCACCCAGGGCTGATTTCCTTCAGAATGGAGAGGTTTGACCTTCTTGCAGTCCATGGGATTCTCAAAAGTCTCCTCCAAGCACCATGATTCAAAAGCATCCATTCTTCAGCGATCAGCCTTCTTTATAGTCCAGTTCTCACTTCCATACATCTTTTATATAGTGCTTGCTTTATATACACCTTTTCAGGCAGACCTCACAAAGCTGTTTACATACCATTATTAAGAAGCATCAACAGAAAATCAAAGAGCCCATGGGTTGTGTTCAACTTATTTGCAAAGACAGTAGGACTGGCTTGTTACTTCAGTTTATGTGAAGTCATAAAAAGGTAAAGGTACCCCTGCCCGTACGGGCCAGTCTTGACAGACTCTGGGGTTGTGCGCCCATCTCACTTAAGAGGCCAGGGGCCAGCGCTGTCCGGAGACACTTCCGGGTCACGTGGCCAGCGTGACATCGCTGCTCTGGCGAGCCAGAGCCGCACACGGAAACGCCGTTTACCTTCCCGCTGGTAAGCGGTCCCTATTTATCTACTTGCACCTGGAGGTGCTTTCGAACTGCTAGGTTGGCAGGCGCTGGGACCAAACGACGGGAGCACACCCCGCCGCAGGGATTCGAACCGCCGACCTTTCGATCGGCAAGCCCTAGGCGCTGAGGCTTTAACCCACAGCGCCACCTGCGTCCCGCATGTGAAGTCATACGCATCACCATTTAGGGAGTTCCCCCCCCCTGTAAAACTATTAAGTTCAGACTCTAAGATTACCTAACCACTGCGGTTTCCTTGTACCTATACCACATCAACCACCGTCTCTATACAGTGGTACCTCGGGCTACATACGCTTCAGGTTACATACGCTTCAGGTTACAGACTCCGCTAACCCAGAAATAATGCTTCAGGTTAAGAACTTTGCTTCAGGATGAGAGCAGAAATCTTGCTCCGATGGCACAGCGGCAGCAGGAGGCCCCATTAGCTAAAGTGATGCTTCAGGTTA
The DNA here is from genome assembly GCF_951804945.1 of Podarcis cretensis. NCBI lineage: Eukaryota > Metazoa > Chordata > Lepidosauria > Squamata > Lacertidae > Podarcis > Podarcis cretensis. The sequence continues at coordinate 8,450,054 of NC_137171.1, forward strand.
AGAACAGTTTCAGGTTAAGAACGGACCTCCGGAACGAATTAAGTACTTAATTCCACTTAATACCACTGTATTGGCCTTGTATTGGGATCTGGGGGGAGTTGCCTTGTTAATGTTCTGCTAATATGGTTTGCAAGAACTGTAATTCTCCTGGGATCAGCCCCCTTAGTGGAATATTTCTTAGTGAGCATATGCGCATAAGTGCATGAGCCCGAGGTGCCGGTGTGGGGCAAACTCTGGCATCTCATGTTCTGCAGCTGCTGATGTGCATCTTCTCACTGAAAGCTGATGGGCTTTGCTTTCTCACTGTGGCTGACAAAGTACAACCCATTAGCAGAAGCAGTGGCGGAGCCACATGCTGTAGCCCCCAGAGCGGAGAACATGCGGGGGCATGGCTGATGTGCGTTCCGAGAGCGTGGCGCATCACCTGTGGGGGCGTGGGGCGTGGTGCATCGCTCACAGGGGCGTGGTGTGCGTTCGGGGGGGGGCAGCCGCGATGGCACCCTTTCCCCAAATGGTACCCGGTGTGCTGTGTTCCCCCGCCCCCCCCTTCGTACGCCAGTGAGCGGAAGGATTTCCATTTGCCCAGTGAGCTTCTCCTTCCTCTCCTCCCCCCATGTGCCCCCTCCTCAAATCTACTTCAGAAGTAAGTGCCCCCCTGCTTAAAATGTTGAGCCCCCACTCTGCCAAGAAGAAGGTCACTGGGTGACCTCAGGCCAGTCACTGTCTCTCAGGTTTGTTGTGATGACACAGCGGGGAGGCGAGAACCATGTTACACCACCTTGAGCTCCTTGGATGAAAAGGTGGCATATAAGTGTAATAAAGTTGGTATATAAATGTAATAAAGAAAGAAATACAGTGGTACCTTGGGTTAAGTACTCAATTTGTTCCGGAGGTCCGTTCTTAACCTGAAACTGTTCTTTGTGGGGTTTTTTAGTTTTTTTAGTTTTTAGTGTTTTTAATTCAAAATTATAACAAGACATATTATCCAAAAACATATCATCCTTGTTTTCCCCCCAAGGTACTATTTCTGGGTTAGCAGAGTCTGTAACCTGAAGCGTATGTAACCCGAGGTACCACTGTAGTCTGGGAAGGGCTGATCACCAAGAACTCTGCATTACCTATTAACTCCACTAGATGGGGATAAAGCGCCAAGTCTCTGCGGGGCTAAAGTTCCTACCTACTGAAAAGTGCCATATATTTGCTTCATGTTGCCGCGGAAATTTCCGCAGCCCTTCTTGCTTTTTAAAGAAAATCCTTTTGTATGAGCCAAAACCGAAGCATCCTTAAAATCCCTGTCATTTAACTTGTTGCCTCAAGCATTTTCCATGGACCTTGCCTTTAGGCGGGTTACTGCAGCAGCAGGAATCTTATAAAGACGTCTTAAATTGTTTAAAGGCAAAGGGTAAAGGGACCCCTGACTGTTAAGTCCAGTCGCGGATGACTCTGGGGTTGCGGCGCTCATCTCGCTTTACTGGCCGAGGGAGCCGGCATACAGCTTCCAGGTCATGTGGCCAGCATGACTAAGCCGCTTCTGGCGAACCAGAGCAGCGCACGGAAACGCCGTTTACCTTCCCACCGGAGTGGTACCTATTTATCTACTAGCACTATGACGTGCTTTCGAACTGCTAGGTTGGCAGGAGCAGGGACTGAGCAACGGGAGCTCACCCCGTCACGGGGATTCAAACCACTGACCTTCTGATCGGCAAGCCCTAGGCTCTGTGGTTTAACCCACAGCGCCACCCGCATCCCCTTAAATTGTTTACTCATTGGGGGAAAAAATAACTGGGTTGACAATGCAACCCTATGCTTTCTTACTCAGAAAGAAGACCCAGTGATGCTTGCTCTCAGGAGAACAGGCTTAGGATGGGAGCCTAAATCTGCATATGAACAAAATAATAGTTTGGAAGCGGGGAGGGAAGCCCCCCTTTTTTGTTTTAGATGTTGCATGGATGTGTCACAGAAGCCACGGTCTTGGCAGAGGCACGTTCCCTCCTGTGTCTTACAAGATGGCACCCGGCAACCACAGTTCTTATAAGTATATTAAAAATAGCCAAGTTTTTAAGCGTGTTTTATGATTAATTGGCCAACCTAGCAGTTCGAAAGCACATCAAAGTGTGAGTAGATAAATAGGTACCGCTCTGGTGGGAAGGTAAACGGTGTTTCTGTGCGCTGCTCTGGTTTGCCAGAAGCGGCTTAGTCATGCTGGCCACATGACCCAGAAGCTGTACGCCGGCTCCCTCGGCCAACAAAGCAAGATGAGCACCGCAACCCCAGAGTTGGTCACGACTGGACCTAGTGGTCAGGGGTCCCTTTACCTTTATATAACTGTGGGGGCCAGGCACCCACAAAGTCAATGAGGAAAGCCAGAGAGAGGCAGCCAGTCAGCCTCTGTGGCACTGCATCCAAGAGAGAAACAGTCCTCTTCTGCCCTCTGCAGCCAGCAGGTGAGGCACCTTTTTCCAGATTTTTTTTTTTTTTTTGTGGGGGCTCAGATGCAGAGAAAGAGGCTCTCTGCCTCCGCATCTGAGCTCCTCCCCACGGAGTTGTGTTTTTGGAAGAGCCCTCATTACGGTGATGGACACCCACAATTCTGAGGGCGAGATGGCATCCCTGATTGGTGTTACAGTGGTACCTTGGTTTTCGAACGTAATCCATTCCGGAAGACTGTTCAGCTTCCAAAACGTTTGAAAACAGAGGCGCAAAGGGCGGTCTGCAAATTCAATGGAGAAAATTGAAAAAAACTCAGCAGAAGCCGTTCGACTTGCATGGTGCGTTTGAAAACGGAAGCATTTACTTCCAGGTTTTCAGCGTTCGCAAACCAAAACGTTCGGCTTCCAAGACACTCAAAAACCGAGGTACCACTGTATCTCTCTCTCTCTCTCTCTCTCTCTCTCTCTCTCTCTCTCACACACACACACACACACACACACATTTAAAATCAATACATCTAACTGATTGATTAAAATCTGAAGCCACAGTGAAATGATTACCACAGCATTGGTTGGCTATTTCTCTGCTCATCATTTGCTAGTTCTTCCGTAGCCGGAAGTCACAAGTGATCATTCCTAATTCTCTGGAGCAGGTAGTTACCCAGCCTGCACAGTTCTCACACTCCTCTTCCCCAAACAGCTACAAGAAAGGGGGTGTTGCGTCTGGGCTGAACCACGTGGAGACCAATGTCTACAACGTCAAGCGTCTGTTGCACGTCAAGGGCAAGAGGAATGTGATAGCTGCAGAGGTGAGTTCTCCCTGCCCCCCCCCCATCTTAAAGTGCCCGCAGCTTCTGGTTGCCTTTCTCTAACTCACCGCTTCCCTCTCTTCCCTGCCCCTGTCTCCTGCCTTCAACACTCGCAGGTGGAGATGAGATGGGACAGCTTCAACGTTGGCGACGTTTTCCTACTGGACCTTGGCAAAGTCATTGTGCAATGGAATGGGCCACAGAGCAACAAGCAGGAGCGCATGAAGGTGTGAGCTCTAGCAGGAGGCGCTGTCTCGAGTTTATACTTCATTGAGTTTATGACTGAGGGCCAAACTACATGTTAAAGTGGGCACACCAGGTTTGGAGGTCTGTTTTTTTTTTTAACAGTCTTTCTTAACCTTGTGTGGCGATAACAAAGGGCCCCCGGACGGACGTTTGATGGTCGATTGACCCTGTGCCACCACTGCGATTGCTTTTTCCGCTGCCACCACCCCGTATCTCACGGGGACACACAGAGTCCAGACAGTTGTTAACATTAACAAATAATCAAGTTTATTTTTAAATGCAGGAACAAGCTTATGGTTTCAGTTAATTTTTTTCTTGTCAGTTTCTTATTCTTAGTTCCTAACAACTCCAAACTGATTATTCCAACTATCTATCTGACTCAACCTAACAATTCCTCTCATTCTCTCACATTACAACTCTACCAACCCACACCAAAACCTCCCTCTTCCTTCTTCAACTCCCAAACTTCAACTCTCTACTCCCAAACCTCAACTCAACTCAACTAACTTTCAAAACCTCCCACTCTAACTTTTATTCCCCCCTTGCATTCTCACTGGCCAATCACATCACACCTATTTTAACCCTTTCCTTATGACCCATCCTAGAAGGCAAACGCCACACCTTGGTTCTCCAGATGTTCCTCGACTACAACTCTCATCATCCCTGCCCACTGGTCCTGTTAGCCAGGGATGATGGGAGCTGTAGTCCAGCAACATCTGGAGACCCAAGTTTGGGAAACTGGTGTAGACCAAGCCACAGAGAGGTTGGGAAAGGCTGGTCTAAAGCTTTTACTTTGTTTTTTTTTAAAAATAATTTTTTATTGGTTTTCCAACACAAATAAAAACAAACAACACATTCACATACACAAACAAAAACATATACAACATGTATAATTTCATAATCCTGTTTTCATACCCCTTGTTTCTCCGACTTCCCCATACCTCCCTTTTACTGCATCCTTAATTTTTAACATTTTTTTTTTTAGCAATTCTCCAATAATTAATTATTTAATTCACTTTCATTACATTCCTTTTTCTTTGACTTCTTAGTTACAGCTGCAATTCTCTATTTCTTATTCCCTGACATCTAACACTCCTCGATTTTGCAATAATTTTTAAGATATATCTTAAATTTCTTCCAGTCTTCTTCCGCTGTCTCTTTCCCCTGGTCACGAATTCTGCTGGTCATCTCTGCGAGTCCCATATATTCAATCACCTTCGTCTGCCATTCTTCCAGAGTAGGCAGTTCTTGTGTCTTCCAATACTATGCGAGAAGAATTCTTGCTGCTGTAGTAGCATACATAAAAAACGTCCTATCCTTCCTTGGCACCAATTGGCCAACCATACCCAGAAGAAAAGCCTCAGGTTTCTTAGGAATAAAGCTTTTACTTTGTGCCACAGCGCTGATCACCATAATCCACACCATCAACATCAAGCTGCAATTACTGTACTCATGGAGGGAAAACTTGCAGGCTTACCTTTTTTTGATGCTTTAAGAGTTTCTTTGCTAAGAGGAAGGCAAAGTAGGAGCAGGGAAAAGAAGAAGGCTGGCAGTATTTGTTTGTTGTTGGCTGCTCAGTTTGAATAGTAATAATAAATAATATTTTTTTATTTATACCCCCGCCCTTCCCGGTTCAAAAACCGGGCTCAGGGCGGCTAACAACAAATTTAAAACACTTAATTCTAAAAGCAGCATAAAATGCAGTATAAAAACATGAATAACAATAAAATTCAAAGTTCAGAAATCAATTTAGGGGAAATCCATCTAATAAGCATTAGATAATCACCAGGGCTAGCTGGCTGAATTTGTCCTGCTTGGGCCAGCGAGGAGGCCAGGGAAGAATTAGCTGTGGGGTCTCAGAGCAGGTAATCTTCATAAAAGGGGAGGGGGAGGGAAGAAAAGGGAAACAAAAGATCAGGCTGAATTCAGATTAAAGGCCAGGCGGAATAGCTCTCCTTCCCAACGGAAGGAGGTTAAATCCTGAAGGGCCCTAGTCTCACAGGACAGAGCATTCCACCAGGTCGGAGCCATCACTGAAAAGGCCCTGGCCCTGCGAAGCGGAGACCCACGTCGGAAACCCACAGGCAGCAAAAGCCTGTGGTCTCGGGACCCGGCGGGCGCCAGAAGCAACCCCTGAAACGTTGAAGGAACCCCGTAAGGGGCTCCGGAGCGGGGGGGGGTAGCGGCGCTGTGGGTCGTTTCGCAAGCTACGGAGTGAAGCCGCGCTGCTGCTGCCGGTGAGCGCTGACCTCTTTTCCTGAAACTTCTGATTTGGAAAAGCAACAATCCGTGAGTAAAGAGGACTTTACAAAATTTGAGACTAAAAATTATTGAATTTGGCTGAAAGCGGAGCGACGTAAAACAGGAAGTCCGTCTTCCGCTGTCACTGAACTTCAAAGCAAAGAGCTGGAGGAGTGGAGGCAAAGAAAGAATTTTTAACTTAATCGATCTGAGCAACCGCTGAACTTTTTTGTAAGCAAAATAAGGACTTTAAGCACTTGATTTTATGTTCTTTACTTGCATCGTGATACCTTTCTTCTATCGGAAATATAATTTGAGTAAGAAACCCAGGTTCTGGAGCTGCCTGAGTAACTGAGCTGTCAGTCTGCAGATTTGGTTACTTTGAATTAAAAATTGCAACAATCTGAGGGAGTTTGGACTTGCTACTTTGAAGCATCATTTGAAATACCAGTTTGCACTGTTTGAAACAATGTGGCTGTTAATACTAACTCTGCTTAAAACCTGCTATTGAAGGTTCCGGGACTTTAAACTTGATTTTAGCAATTTTACCAGAATTGATCTCTTCCCTAAAGACATTTTATGCTCCCCCTAGAGGATTCAGGATTTACAGCAGTGACATTATTTTACTTTCCTTTCCCGGCCTCCTGTTTGACTGTTATCATCTGGGCTGTTGTTTTCTCATGGGAACAACTCAGCTTGACCTTGACTTTTAGATAACTCTGGAATGAGTGGCGCAAGAAAAAAGGGACCAAAAACTAGACAAACAACTTTAACAACTTTAACCGCAGCCTCTCAGGCACGCAGATCATCTGTACCTACTCTGCCTTCAGAAGAAAAAGCTGCTTCTCGGCCACAAGCAGGGGAGGGAGAAACTGAGCAATTACAATTGGAAGATATGGCCTCAGGAGCAACTGCTTCTATTTTAGAGAAAATCTACGAAAAACTGGAATCTTTGGACAAGAGAGTAGAATCTCTGGATAAGAAAGCTGATGAGCAAACAGCTAAAATTGATCAAAACACAGAATGTTTAAATAGATTAACTGGACAAGTATCACAGAACATACAAGCAATTGGAGAACTGACGGAGGCCACGGCAGAAAATCGGAAATTGGCTGAGGATACTAGCCAAAGACTGGGAAATTTGGAACAAGAGGTAAGACCACTCAGCAAACAAGTAGGTGAACACCAGACCTACCTTTCCATGATAGAACTGCGGAACCGGGAGAGTAACCTTAGGATAAGGTCGATACCAGAAGCGGAAGAAGGCAACTTAGCTGAGTTCCTGACTAAAGAGTTTTCCAAGTTTTGGAATTTAGAGGAAAAGGACTTTAAAATCGTATCAGCCTTCAGGCTTGGAAGACTTGTAAAGAAAGAGAAGCCCAGAGACTGTTTGATAACATTGAGATCAAAGGAGGAAAGGGATAAGATTCTGGGCCTACACTACGGAGAGTCACTGGACATTTCGGATAGAAGAATTGAAATTTACAAGGACATCCCTAAACAACTGTTGGATCTTAGATCTGGCTATCTTGAACTGGTCAAATTGTTGAGGAGCAACTCAATTATCTTCAGGTGGGAATTTCCCCAAGGAGTATCTTTCACTTTTAGAGGGAAGAAGGTTAAAATCAGAACATTGGAAGACAGAGATAAATTTTTGACCGCATACGGAGAGGACCTTCAAAAGGGAATTGAACTACCCTCTGGGCCTGGAGCACCAGCGGTACCTGCACCCTCGGAACCTGAAGATCCAGTGAACAAGACACCACCCCCAGGAAAATAATCAGACTAATTCAGGATGTCTCTGCAACTCTTGAGTTGGAATATAAATGGTTGTAACATCCCGGAAAAAAGGAGGAAAATTTTTCACATATTAAAAAAGGAACAATTGGATATCATTTGCCTACAAGAAACACATGTGACTAGGCTCCACAGAAAAGTGTTAATAAACAAAAGACTTGGCCAGGAATTTATATCTTCGGACAGAGTAAAGAAGAGAGGCGTGGTGATATATGCAAAAGAGAGCCTGTCACCCAAATTCTTATTTAAAGATGAACATGGAAGAATTTTAGCAATTGAGATACAACATCAAGGAGAGAAGATTTTGTTATTAGGAATCTATGCACCAAATGAAGGGAAATCGGAATTTTACAAGAAGTTGCATGAGACAATGCTGGATTATCTGGACTATGACAACATCATTATGATGGGAGATATGAACGGGGTCGTATCAACTAACATGGATAAGTCACAAAGCCAAAATGTTACAAAGGACGGCAGGCTACCAAAGACTTTTTTTGAAATGACAGACAATATGGACTTAATTGACATTTGGAGAACGAAGAACCCCTTGGAAAGAGAGGGAACATTTTTCTCTGAAGCCCAGCTGACTTGGACAAGAATCGACCAAATATGGATAACTAGAGGTCTGGCACCCAAGGTCAGAAAGGTGGAAATCTGCCCAAAGACCTGCTCCAACCATAATGCAACGAAGATGGACATGACACTACTACCAACCGGCTCCTTTAGATGGAAGATGAATGACAATTTGTTTAGAGATCAGGAGATTGTTGAGAAGGCCCAAAAAGCCTTGAAGGACTATTTTGAGATAAACGTGAACACTACGGTGGAAAAAAGAACTATCTGGGACGCAAGTAAGGCTGTAATGAGGGGGTTCTTGATACAACAGAATGCTGTAAAGAAAAGGATACAAAATGAGAGGAAAGACAAGATATTGGAGAAAATCAAAGAATTGGAGAAGAAGTTAAGATCAAATCCGAAGTCACAGCCGACCCTGAGAGAAATCAAACTTCATCAAGCACAATATTCTAAATTGATAAACCAGGAAATAGAGTGGAAGATTAAATTAATGAAACAAAAAACTTTTGAATCGGCGAATAAATGTGGGAAACTGCTAGCTTGGCAGTTGAAGAGGAGACAAAAACTAAATACAGTCACAAATTTAGAAATTGAAGGAAGAAATATTCAGAACCCTGTGGAGATCAGAAAGTGCTTCCAGAGATATTTCAAAAGATTATATACTCAAGGGCCGCAAGATGAGGTTGAGATTAAACAATTTTTGGAAAAAAATGGACTAACAAAATTGTCACAAGAAAATAGATCAATCCTGAATTGCAAAATAACACGACAAGAGATTGAACAAGCCATTCAGAACATGCAATTGGGCAAATCCCCAGGGCCAGATGGGCTGACCTCCAAGTACTACAAGACATTAAAAGACTATCTGATACAACCACTGATGGAGGTCAGCAATGAAATTATGGAGGGGAAGAAGGCGCCGGAATCGTGGAAAGAAGCTTTTATCACATTGATACCAAAATCGGAAGCCGAAAAGACACAACTTAAGAACTATCGTCCCATCTCCCTTTTAAATGTGGATTACAAAATATTTGCAGACGTTTTGGCAAGTAGATTCAAAAAAGTATTAAATGAAGTAATTCATAAAGACCAGGCAGGCTTTCTCCCAGGTAGACACCTGTTTGCTAACACAAGGAATATCATTGACATTTTGGAACTTTTGCAAACAGACATAAATACAAAAGCAGTGTTAATTTTTATAGATGCGGAGAAGGCCTTTGACAATATCTCTTGGAAATTTATGAAGGGAAATTTAAAAGAAATGGGAGTGGGACGGGGTTTTGAGAATGGGATTGATGCAATATATTCAGAACAAAAAGCTAAATTGATAGTTAACAATGTGGTTACAGAAGAGTTTAAAATTGAAAAAGGAACACGACAAGGCTGCCCCATTTCCCCTCTGCTATTTATTTCGGTTCTGGAGGTGCTCTTGAATATGATCAGAGGGGACCGGTTGGTGGAAGGAATCCAGGTCGGAGCGAAACAATACAAACTTAAAGCTTTTGCAGATGACCTAGTCTTGACCCTGCAGGAGCCAGAATCTAGTATGAAAAGAGTGTTACAATTGATTCAAGACTTTGGTCGGGTGGCGGGATTTAAATTAAACAAACAGAAAACTAAGGTGCTGGGAAAAAAATTGACAGATACAGAGTCAGAACGGTTTCAGAGAGAGACAGAACTAACTGTGGTTAAAAAAGTAAAGTACCTAGGGGTAAACATAACAGCAAAAAATCTGAGTCTTTTTAAGGATAACTATGAAAAATGTTGGTCTGAAATTAAAAGAGACTTAGACAGTTGGACAAAATTGAAACTTTCCTTGTTAGGCCGAATTGCTGCTATTAAGATGAATGTATTGCCAAAAATGTTGTTTTTGTTTCAAACACTACAGATTGTGGACAAGACGGAGTGCTTCCGGAAGTGGCAGAGAGACATCTCTAAGTTTGTCTGGCAGGGCAAAAAGCCCAGAATTAAGTTTAAGATATTAACTGATGTGAAAGAAAGAGGGGGCTTTGCCCTGCCAGACCTAAAGTTGTACTATGAGGCCGCAGCTTTTTGCTGGCTAAAAGACTGGCTACTTCTCGAGGACACTGACGTTCTGGATCTGGAAGGTTTTAACAATGCTTTTGGTTGGCATGCATACTTATGGTATGACAAGGTTAAGATCAATAAGGCCTTTAAGAATCATATTGTCAGAAAAGCAGTGTTTAATGTCTGGACAAAATATAAAGACTTATTGGAAAATAAAACTCCAAGGTGGCTTTCACTGCTGGAAGCTAAGGCCCGAAAAAGACCCAATATGGAGGCCAAATGGCCAAAATATTGGGAAATACTAGAAAAAGATGGAGACAATTGGAAATTGCAGAGTTTGGAGAAAATGAAGGATAAAGTGCGAGACTGGTTACACTACGCTCAGATTAAAGAAGTTTTTAAAAATGACAAAAAGTTAGGGTTCCAGGTGGAGAAATCGAAGTTGGAAACAGAACTGTTAGAGCCTAAGACTAAGGTACTCTCAAGAATGTATAACTTGCTGTTAAAATGGAATACACAAGACGAAATGGTTAAATCGGCTATGATAAAGTGGGCACAGGACATTGGGCACAACATTATGTTTGAGGACTGGGAAAGGTTGTGGACCATTGGGTTGAACTTCACTGCATGTAATGCTTTGAAGGAAAATGTAATGAAAATGATATATAGATGGTACATGACCCCAGTTAAACTTGCCAAAATATACCATTTGTCTGATAATAAATGTTGGAAATGTAAAGAAAATGAAGGAACATTCTTTCACCTCTGGTGGACTTGCCCTAGAGTGAAGGCTTTCTGGGAAATGATATATAATGAGCTGAAAAAGGTATTTAAGTATACCTTCACTAAGAAACCAGAGGCCTTCCTTCTGGGTATTGTCGGCCAGAAGGTGTTAAGGAAGGACCGAACATTTTTTATGTATGCAACAACAGCAGCAAGGATACTTATCGCTAAGCACTGGAAAACCCAAGATCTACCCACACTGGAAGAGTGGCAGATGCAGCTGATAGACTATATGGAACTAGCCGAGATGACCGGCAGAATCCGAGACCTGGGAGAAGAGAAAGTTGAAGAAGACTGGAAGAAATTTAAGATTTATTTTAAAAAGCATTGTAATTTGGTTGAATGTTAAGAAGGATGCTAGATCATAATTAATTGAGCACCACTAAACTAGATGGAATTAGGATGACAAGTGAGATTGAGGAAAAAACATAAACCTTTGGGAGAAATATTAGATTATATTTTAAATGAATGGGATACAAGAATGTAAACAAGATGATAAATTGCGGGTAAGAATTGGCAATGATGCAAGTGGGAGCGGGAGACGTGAGGGAGTCCAATGAAGCTAAGAAAATATGTTATGATATATGTTTCATTGTTTTTTATTTCTGCATTTATGTTTAAAAATTTTAATAAATATATATATATATATATATATATATATATATAAAGAAAAGGCCCTGGCCCTGGTGGAGGATAGTCTGACTTATTTAGGGCCCAGGACCTCTAAACTATGGTTATTCATGGACCTTAAGGTCCTCTGCGGGGCAGACCAGGAGAGTCGGTCCCATAAATATGAGGGCCCTAAGTCACAAAGGGTTTTAAAGGTCAAGAACAGCACCTTGAACCTGACCCTATACTCCACCAGGAGTAATAGTAATTATGTGCTGACTCCTCAATTCTACTGCATGTGCAGATTAGATCCTATAGAGTCAACAGTGTAAACTAGGGTTTCCCAGACTTGGGTCTTGGACTACAACTCCCATCATCCCTGACGTGACTGGTCCTGTAGCTAAAGATGATGGGAGTTGTAGTCCAACAACAGCTGGAGTTTGGGAAAGTCTGGTGTAAACAGCCACAGAGAGTTTAAATCTTCTGAAACTAAACATACATGTTTACACATGAGTAGTGTGGAAGGGCCACAGCTCAGAGCATAGGCCGTGCATTTCAGAAGGCACCCTGAGTTCAATCTCTGACATCACCAGCGTGGTCAAGACTGTTAGATGGACTACGTGGTCTCATTTGGTCATGGGCTGTTTCCTGTGCTCCTTAGGCGATGCTTCTGGCCAAAGATATCCGCGACCGAGAGCGCGGGGGCCGGGCTGAGATCGGGGTGGTGGAGGGCGAGGTGGAAGAAGCCAGTCCAGACTTGATGAAGGTGATGGAGAACGAGCTTGGGGAGAGGTTGCAGGAAATCCAGTCTGCCATTCCTGATGAGGTGGTGGACCAGCAGCGGAAGACAAACGTCTCACTCTATCGGTAGGTCAATAAGACTTTCCTTTTGCATGCGAAGCTCAGTGGTAGTTGTCACTGATGCAGCAGGGGAGTGAAAGAGGTACTGTATTTTTTGCTCTATAAGACTCACTTTTCCCCTCCTAAAAAGTAAGGGGAAATTTGTGTGCATCTTATGGAGCGAATGCAGGCTGCGCAGCTATCCCTCTTGCTGTTCTGGCTTCTGAGATTCAGAACATTTTTTTTTCTTGTTTTCCTCCTCCAAAAACTAGGTGCGTCTTGTGGTCTGGTGCGTCTTATAGAGCGAAAAATACGGTATTTAGTGCTCATAGAATAGACTGAAAGAAGGAAAATAAGGTTGCCCCTTTTGCTTTCAAAATCCCGCCTGCTAGCAGAGCTAGGATAAGGGGACATTTTGGAAGCTGCTGGGTCATACACAGAGGAAGGGGGGGAGGAAAGAGGTGGGCAGGCCCCCCCACCCCCAGAAGCGTCAAGAAGAGGCAAAGCCTCAACATGGTACTGAGATCAGTCTTTATGAATAGTAATCGTCTCAATGTGATCTGCTTGACTGAAGCAAATAAATGATGGTTCCCTTGGGTGCTGGCAAGTGTTTGGGTGGATTCACGCAAACATGTTCATCACTCAATGACTTGACCATTCCATGATTTGCAGCAGAATGTGTGAAAAAGCATTGTGATGTGGAGGTGTGATATTTGATGTGATGGCTGTCCTTCACATATGTGCCATCAGCTGGCATTACAGCTATTGAATGATGAACATGAAAACATGAATTCACTTGAGGAGGGACAGGGACTTGAAGGGGAATGAGTAAAATTTTAGGGGGACTTTAGAGGAAATGTTTGGGGGAGTTGGCCAATCTGTTGAAGGCAGAAGCGAAAGAGCAGACAAATCTCTTTTCCTCCCTCCCTCTTGCCTCTCTTCTAGTGTCTCGGACTCCGAAGGGAAAATGCAAGTCACAGAAGAAGCCAAACGGCCCCTCATGCAGGATATGCTGAACCATGACGTAAGTCCGAAATGGGGGTGCAGGTTCTTCAGGGGCCTCGGTGTGGTGTGGTGGTTAAGAGCAGTAGACTTGTAATCTGGGGAACCGGGTTCGCGTCTCCGCTCCTCCACATGCAGCTGCTGTGTGACCTTGGGCTGGTCACAGTTCTCTGAAGTCTCTCAGCCCCACTCACCTCACAGAGTGTTTGTTGTGGGGGAGGAAGGGAAAGGAGAATGTTAGCCACTTTGAGACTCCTTCTGGTAGTGATAAAGTGGGATATCAAATCCAAACTCTTCTTCTTCTAATGCCCATGTTAAAAACCAAGCCTGTAGCTGTTAGGGGTGTTTGAGAAATCAGTCCAAAACAGAAATGGAAATTGCTTTGATTCACGTGTTCCTTGGAGGTTAGGAACAGAAACCATGCAAGCAAAAACGAGTGGTTTCGCTGCAGGTTTTTTAGCCTGCAAAGATTACATAAACAACTGTGTTGTTTTCTGTATTTCCCTTCCACTGAAATTAATTTGGTTAAGCAATGTAGGTTATAGCAGAAGCCAACCTGTAGCCCAACTGAAACAGGGCTGGTCGCAATAAACTCAGGATGGAAGAGAAATCGCTGCCTCTTTGCACCCCTAGCAGCTGCAATCCACAAACCGTTTACACTGAGATTGCTGTAATTCTACGGAATAAATCACTTGTGGTTGCAACCTTGTACAGGCAACTTCCCATTCACACATGGGTTGCGTTCCAGGTCATTGGTGGGTTGCGCATACGCCTGCCCCATCCTGTCCCTGCCCCTGCACCTTCCAGGACCTAAAACAGTGTGAGTGTCAGCGGTCGCACATGCCTTGAATGTGTGCAAAATGGGAGCTGCCTGTACTCAATTCTGAGTACATGTTCTTGGAAACATTTCCTGAAACCCATAAATGGCTCTCACACACCACAATTCTTTCCCTCAAAGAATTCTGGGCACTGTAGTTCATTAATGATTGCTGGAAATTGCCATTTGTAAACTGCAGTGCCCAGAATTAACGGAAAGAATGTCTTTTGAGTGTGCTTTCATAGTGTGTGCACAGCCCCAGTATACTCTACTACCAAAGAGGGCCAGATTTGATGAAGTAAAGGGCCGTGAGGGCCGACCAAAGTTGTTGACCCTTTTTTTAAGATTGAAGTTGTTGAACTTTTTATGATTTTACCCCAAACTTGTTGTTGCTTTTTTTAGGATTGGATTTGTGATTTGTTTAGCTTTTTTAAGGATTTTACCCCAGGAAATAAGCCGACCGACCAAACAGGCTTTGGACATGCCCGCTCTACTATCAGACCACATGTAAATCTGCCACATGTGTTTCTTCTACTTTCCCCACCTGCTGGCCATAAAACGTGGCTGGCATTCAGAAGCCACATGTGAATTGACTAGCCAGCAACCTGAGACAGCTGGTCTAGAGTGGCAGCTGCTGGCCATTGTCATGAGCATAAAATTGCCTCTCCCAACATTTATTTTTTAAAAAATCTTTTCTCGATTCTCTTCCCCTGTCATCAGCCTCAGGTTGAGACATTCCTTTTGCCTGTTTACGTAAGAGGTGGGTGGGGAACCAAGGATTTATAGTTTTCGCCCATTTTACACAGAAACACACGAAACCAATCGAGGAGCTGCGAGAAATTCTTCCTGTGCTAATCATAAACTTCTCATTTGTGCCTTAGGACTGCTACATTCTGGATCACGGCGGGATGAAAATCTACGTCTGGAAGGGCAAAGGAGCCTCTAAGATGGAGAAGCAAACAGCCATGTCTAAGGCCTTGGTATGGCACGAGAATTCAGCTAAGCTGCAATTTTGTTATAATTTTAAATGCCCCAGTTGCCTGCAGATGGGAAATGCAGAGATGTGTATATAATTCTTTTTAAAAACGCAATGTTGGAAGGTGAACCAGTTTTGCATGTTCCAATTTACCAGGGACTGCCTCTGTTTTCTAGTATTTGTCACTATCCTTATTTAGCCTTTTGGAGGATATGCGGAAGATGCCTTTAAGGAGCTTTCGTTAGGGTGCGCAAACTTCCCTTCCAGCCGCCCCCTCCTCTTGCCGCTGCCAGTAATTGCTTAACATGGTTGTCAAACCACCATAAAACACACAGCCTGACTGCAGTTGCTGTGGCTTATTTGAGGCCTGTTGGCAGAAACGGAAGATTTACTGGGATTGTTATTCTTCCCCCAAGCTCAGTTTTTAATAAGCTGTAGAACCACATTTAGCCGGCAGTCCTGAGTTTCACTGTCCCTGCTGTAAATCTATTTTTCACTTTTATGTCCCCGCCTTTACATTTATGTCCAGGGAATTCAGTGTGGCACGGGTGCTTCTCTCGCTCCCAATTTTATCCTTGCAACAACACTGTGAGGAGATGAATTAGGCTGAGAGATGGTGACTGGGGATTTGGAGCCTGGTCTCCCAGTTCCTGGGGACGCGGGTGGCGCTGTGGGTTAAACCACAGAGCCTGGGGCTTGCCAATCAGAAGGTTGGCAGTTCAAATCCCTGCGACGAGGTGAGCCCCCGTTGCTTGGTCCCTGCTCCTGCCAACCTAGCAGTTCGAAAGCACATCAAAGTGCAAGTAGATAAATAGGTACCGCTCCAGCGGGAAGGTAAACAGCATTTCTGTGTGCTGCTCTGGTTCGCCAGAAGTGGCTTAGTCATGCTGGTCACATGACCCGGAAGCTGTACGCCGGCTCCCTTGGCCAATAAAGTGAGATGAGCGCCGCAACCCCAGAGTCGGTCATGACTGGACCTAATGGTCAGGGGTCCCTTTACTTTTACCTTTACCTCCCAGTTTCTAGTCCAACACCACACTGGCTTTCTTTCAGTAGCAACATGCTGAAGGCTGCAGAGGAAACCTGCGCTAGAGGCAGGACCCAAAGCCTATCCTTCCTTCCTTGCTTGTTACAGGAATTTGTTCAGATGAAAGGCTACCCTCCAAGCACTAACCTGGAGACGGTTCATGACGGGGCAGAGTCAGCCATGTTCAAGCAGATGTTCCAGAATTGGACAGTCCAGGACCAGACTGTGGGGCTAGGAAGAACCTACAACGTTGGCAAAATTGGTAAGGATGTGCAGAGAGATGCCTCGGATCCTTTGGGCAATTGGCAAGGAGCTGCATAGACACCTCCCTCTCTATCCCTGGTTCAGGCCAATTCTGGTTTGCATTCTGTCATTCCCAGTTGCCATTCTCTGGAGGCGCAGGTCAATTCTGTGTCCAGGGGAGCTGTCTACCAGCTCCATCTGGTACGCAGGCTGAGACCCTTCCTGCCCACAGACTGTCTTGCCAGAGTGGTGCATGCTCTAGTTATCTTCCGCTTGGACTACTGCAATGTGCTCTACGTGGGGCTAGCTTTGAAGGTGACCCAGAAAATACAATTAATCCAGAATGCAGCAGCTAGACTGGTGACTGGGCCTGAAAGACATGCATTGGCTCCCAGAACGTTTCCAAGCACAATTCAAAGAGTTGGTGCTGGCCTTTAAAGCCCTAAACCAGGCTCCCTCAAACGTGGCCCTCCAGATGTTTTGAGACACAGTTCCCATCATCCCTGACCACTAGTCCTGCTAGCTAGGGATCATGGGAGTTGTAGGCCAAAAACATCTGGAGGGCCGAGTTTGAGGAAGCCTGCCCTGAACAGGCTTGACACAGTATACCTGAAGGAGCGTCTCCACCCCCATCGTTCTGGAAATTGAGGTCCAGCTCTGAGAGCCTTCTGGCAGTTCCCTCACCACGAGAAGTGAGGTTACAGGGAACCAGGCAGAGGGCCTTCTGGGTAGTGGCGCTCACCCTGTGGAACACCCTCTCATCAGACGTCAAGGAAATCCGGATGGGCAGAATATAAATAATAAATTATTATTATTATCATTATTAGGATGATTAGCATCATTAGGTTTTCAGGAATTTTGGCCAAGAAGTTGCATTTTCTCCTAGCCTTGTTGCGACCCTTGTACTTGTCTCCAGGCCCAAGGGATCATGTACTCCACTTGGCAAAACCTCGCTCTGATGGATGCCAGCTGCTTCCTCCCTTTGACAGATGTTTCCTTTCCAGCTAAGGTCGCCCAAGAGAAATTTGATGCCACCCTCTTGCACGCCCGACCAGAGTTGGCAGCCCAGGAGAGAATGGTAGATAGCGGGGAAGGAAAAGTGGAGGTAAGAGTTATGAGCCCCAATCCCAGAATGGAAGCTCGATTTCTTGTTGGCTCTCTAGTGAGTACAGTGGAAGAAGAAGAGTTTGGATTTGATATCCTGCTTTATCACTACCCGAAGGAGTCTCAAAGTGGCTAACATTCTTCTTTCCCTTCCTCCCCCACAACAAACACTCTGTGAGGTGAGTGGGGCTGAGAGACTTCAAAGAAGTGTGACTAGCCCAAGGTCACCCAGCAGCTGCAGGTGGAGGAGTGGAGACGCAAACCTGGTTCACCAGATTACGAGTCCACCACTCTTAACCACTACACACACCACACTGCCTCTTGGTACCTCAGGTTACGAATTTAATTCATTCCAGAGGGCCATTTTTTTATTATTGATTAAATTTTATTTAACATAATTATAACAAAATACAAGTAAAATACATTACTCTCCCTCATTGCGAGAAGCAAAGCTACAGGGAACCAGGCAGAGGGCCTTCTTGGTAGTGGCGCCCGCCCTATGGAACGCCCTTCCAGCAGATGTCAAAGCGATAAACAACTACCTGACATTCAGAAGACATCTTAAGGCAGCCCTGTTCAGGGAAGTTTTTAACGTGTGATATTTTACTGTATTTTTGCTTTCTATGGAAGCCGCCCAGAGTGGCTGGGGAGGCCCAGCCAGATGGGCGGGGTATAAATAATAAATTATTATTATTATTATACAAATACATGCATACATATATTTTTCAGATAAGCACACATATATAAAAAAGAACAAAAAAGAAAAAAGGAAGAAAAGAAAAAGAAAAAATAAGAAGAAAAATTGGAAGAATTTCTTTCCAATTTATTCTACAAATATCCCAGAGGTCCATTCTTAACTCACAACTGTTTCTTAATCTGAGGCATGCTTTCGCTAATGGGGCCTCCTGCTGCTGCCGTGCCACCGGCATGCGATTTTCGTTCTCATCCTGGGGCAAAGTTTGTAACCCGAGGTACTACCTCCAGGTTAGCGGAGTTTGAACCCAAGGTGTTTGTAACCTGAGGTACCACTGTACAAGTGCCCCACATTTGCATACAATATTTTTCTCTTCTTTTATATTTCCAAAATAACATACTAGCACAGAGGTGATTGATATGCTCCAGTAGTGAATGATTCTGGTACTCTGATACTGGAAGTGAGGTTGGGCGAGTCACAGTCACCTTGGCTGCCATTGGCTTAGCGCAGGCATAGGCAAACTCCGGCCCTCCAGATGTTTGGGACTACATCTGGAGGGCCGGAGTTTGCCTATGCCTGGCTTAGCTGCTCTGATGTTACACAGAGGGGTCTGGCAGCCTTAGGCTTAGCAACCAGAGGGGAGGGGATTTGCAAAGCCTTAGAAGTCATTAGCAACAAACTGCTGAAAACTTGCTGTTTAGGAATGCGAATAGCATTCATCTGTAATGTTTCTACCATATTGCTTTTGCACCCTTCCCCCAAGTTTCTACAAAAGGTTTTTTAAAATAAATAATAACTGCCATTTCGTGGCAGGAAAAGGCAATTTCAATGCAGCCAGAAATGTTCAGAGTAGGAAAAACTGCATTGTTGTCTTAATTGGCACCATATAATCTGGGTACAGAATGTGCTTGTTTAGCTCTTAGGAGTTGATGTTCCTTGGGATTTATTTTGTGTTCATTCACAAGTCACAAGAGCTGAGATGTTGGAAGTGTGAAATCTACAGTAAAAGGTAAAGGCAAAGGGACCCCTGACCATTAGATCCAGTTGTGGCCGATTCTGGGGTTGCGGCGCTCATCTCGCTTTATTGGCCAAGGGAGCCGACATACAGCTTCTGGGTCATGTGGCCAGCATGACTAAGACGCTTCTGGAGAACCAGAGCAGTGCACGGAAACACCTTTGACTTTCCCGCCAGAGTGGTACCTATTTATCTACTTGCACTTTGACGTGCTTTGGAACTGCTAGGTTGGCAGGAGCAGGGACCGAGCAACGGGAGCTCACCCCGTTGCGAGGATTCGAACTGCCAACCTTCTGATCGGCAAGTCCTAGGCTCTGTGGTTTAGACCACAGTGCCACCCGAAATCTACAGTATGCTTGCTCAAAAGTATCTTTGCGTGCAGCACTAGATGTAACGAAGGAAACATAGGGATCCCAATCCTGCGCTTAACTTGTCCAGTGTTTTGGGGGAGAATTGATGGGCAGAAGAAGAGGTGCTTATCCTTATCCCTGCTCACTGATTCTGCTTTGCAAGTGCCACTGTCAGCTATTTTTAATTCCGCCACTGCCACTGCCCACTGCCATGTCAGCTTGTGAAACTAGGAGCGAGCCTCGTCAGAAAAGCAGCCCTGAGGATGTTTTTAGGGGGGAATCAGTGATGTGCCAGCACCAGAGGGATAATGTGTTGCTTCTACCTGCTCACCTGCCAGTCTAACCCTGCGTGAGTCCCCTTGCCCTACATTTCAATTACCGTATTTTTTGCTCTATAAGACTCACTTTTTCCCTCCTAAAAAGTAAGGGGAAATGTGTGTGCGTCTTATGGAGCGAATGCAGGCTGCGCAGCTATCCCAGAAGCCAGAACAGCAAGAGGGATTGCTGCTTTCACTGCGCAGCGATCCCTCTTGCTGTTCTGGCTTCTGAGATTCAGAATATTTTTTTCCTTGTTTTCCTCCTCCAAAAACTAGGTGCGTCTTATGGTCTGGTGCGTCTTATAGAGCGAAAAATACGGTAATCTCAGCAGAACAAGTGTTAAGATAGCAATGAAAGGATCTGTCAGTTGTGGTTCTCTGGGCTTCCCTTTTTTCCAGTCTTAAATTCAGTTCCTCACATTTAATGCAGCAATTTGCATTTTTTTAAAAAACCTCATGAAAATTCATCAGCATTTTAGTGCAAATTTCTCCCAATAAATAATTTTTTGTATGCCGCTTTTACTATTGTCCATATTGTCGCAAGCGTTTCCTCCCTAATTCTATGCATTTTTGCCTGCCACCGTCACTAATCATTTTTATTATGTGTATTTGAATCTATCGTCTTTGATAAAATGCGTGCTGCAATATGAATTTTCGTGCAGTTTTCTTTTTTAAAAAGCAGATAAATGCCCAAACATGGGCCAGAAATAGGTTGATTAACCTAGGTTATGACTGCACATTTGCTGAGATAACATCTAGTTCCACCCTCTGTTTTGTTATCTCTAGGTCTGGAGGGTTGAGAACCTGGAGCTGGTGCCAGTGGACCATCGATGGCATGGATTCTTCTACGGTGGAGACTGCTACTTAGTCCTGTACACCTATGAGGTCAACAGGAAACCCCATTACATCTTATACATTTGGCAGGTAAGTGAACAGCTTCAGATGAGGAAGGCCCTGTTTCTGTTGACTTCCCAGAGGAGTTGGCTTCAGAAGTCTTAGGTGCTGCTACCAAATGTTCCTTTCAATTGTCCATGGTGTACAGGTAATGGTGGCTGTAAACTATGGTTAGGGAAATTGGCTGGTACACAAACTGCATGTGGTGCACACAGTCCCTGTGCTCTGCTCCCTCCCACCATAAAGTTTGACATGCATAGATTTTACTTGTGTTACCCCCAGGACACAACCCTTTTGGATGGATGAGACTGAGAGAGGTTGACTGGCTAAGAGTTGTCCAATAACTTTCAGGGCTCTGTGAGGATTTGTACTTAAGTCTCTTAAATCCAATATGGCTAATGAGAGCCTACGTTGGAGACCCTCACTCAGCGTGGCTGTAATGTGCAGCTATACTCACCGCATGCTAGATCTCTCTGTGCTTCAGGGGCTGTTGAATATAAGCGTAGTGAAAGCGCAGCTAAGAAGGTCAAATTATATATATGACTGACGCCCTCCTTTGGAAATTAAACCAATGTCCAGACTCTAACATTCAAAAACTTTACTTGCAGAAACTGTTAATTATAGATGAATTAAAACATAATATTTACAGTCGCATGCTCATGCAAGCGTGGGTCTACATTTATTTATTTTTTTACATTGTGGCCGTTGTTTTAATTTCATTTTTGTATTATTCCCTTGTATTCATGGATGCATATTTGTATTTACCAGTAACTTCACACTGATTTCAAGCCACTTTGTGTCCTTCCTAAAAGAGGCTCATGGGAGGCCGGAGGGACATTGCTGGAACAACTCTTGGGTTGGGGCAACTGGCTAAAAGGTTTTAAAATGTTTTAAACAGTTCTAATTTTGGTTCCTTTCTTGT
The DNA here is from genome assembly GCF_951804945.1 of Podarcis cretensis. Lineage (NCBI taxonomy): Eukaryota > Metazoa > Chordata > Lepidosauria > Squamata > Lacertidae > Podarcis > Podarcis cretensis. The sequence goes on from NC_137171.1 coordinate 8,471,776, forward strand.
TTTGGTCAGGTTGATGTTGGTTAAATGTTTAGTTGGGGTTGGCAGTTATTTTAATTTGGGTATAGCTGTAAACTGATTATTATTGCTGTTGTTGTTTTCTATTGATTTATTGGCTTGTTTGTTGCTCATATAGGATATTTTGTTTTTTAATGTTTGATGCTTTGTTGTATTTTAAGCCACCGAGAGTGGCTTGCGAAACCCAGCAAGATGGGCAGGATATAAATTTAAAAATTATTATTATTACAGTCTCTTCTTCTAGCTTTCAATCAGCTGTATTTTCTTGTCTTTCCAGAGCTCAGCACTCAGCCTTCTGTCTCTCAGTTAGGCCATGCCTCGCAGCTCCTATGAGAGATTTACCTTCTCCATTTTACCTGCTCTCTTAAGCAGAGAAGTAGCACTCTAACACTCTATTCAACTGAGCAGTGTTCACAGTGGATTCTAAAACACAGTCATCTTGCTTCCCATAAAATGAAGTCTCTCTTTCACTATTTCCCTCCCATGTGACCAACCTTAACTAATCACATGAGAACCGCTGTTGTTGTTTAGTCATTTAGTCGTGTCCGACTCTTCGTGACCCCATGGACCAGAGCATGCCAGGCACTCCTGTCTTCCACTGCCTCCCGCAGTTTGGCCAAACTCATACTGGTAGCTTCGAGAACACTGTCCAACCATCTCGCCCTCTGTCGTCCCCTTCTCCTTGTGCCCTCCATCTTTCCCAACATCAGGGTCTTTTCCAGGGAGTCTTCTCTTCTCATGAGGTGGCCAAAGTATTGGAGCCTCAGCTTCACGATCTGTCCTTCCAGTGAGCACTCAGGGCTGATTTCCTTAGGAATGGAAAGGTTTGTTCTTCTTGCAGTCCATGGGACTCTCAAGAGTCTCCCCCAACACCATAATTCAAAAGCATCAATTCTTTGGCGATCAGCCTGCTTTATAGTCCAACTCTCATTTCCATACATCACAACTGGGAAAACCATAGCTTTAACTTGTTAACTTAACAAGCTTTAACTTGCCAACCTTTGTTGGCAAGGTGATGTCTCTGAGAACCACTAGAGAACACTATAGAATTCAGTTACCAACCAATCAAATTTAAACCCATAGCAATGCATACAAGCACTTTCAGTTTCAGTGAATTCCATTACTGTACTCAACAGGGACGCCATGCCACGGTGGACGAGCTTGCGGCTTCAGCCTACCATGCAGTGGAGCTGGATCAGCAGTACAACGGGGAGCCTGTGCAGGTGCGGCTGAACATGGGCAAAGAACCACGCCACTTCTTGGCCATCTTCAAAGGCAAGCTTGTCTTCTTTGAGGTATGGAGGAGGATTAAGGAGCACCATGGAAAATCACAAACTGAATTCCCCAGGCGTCAGGCCTGTTACAGCTAAGCGTATTGCTGTAGCTTAGAAGCAAGGAACCCGGGGCCCTCCAGATATTGTTGGGACTTCAGATCCCATAATCCTGAGCCCAGTGGTTGGGGGTGATGGGACCTGTAGGGCCACAGGTTCCCCATCTCTGCTGTACCTGCTCAAGGCCACTGTGAGTCACAGCCAGATTCTCCCTAAACACAAACTCTTTGCTCTTCTGGTATATTTTGAGGGGCAAAACTCAGGAGTGAAGGAGGAGACCAGAACGCAGGTTCCCTGACATCTCAGTGGAACAGTCTGTCCTTGGGTCTTATTCTTGCCGCTTACAGCAGCCAAGATGGGAAGGGCATGGAGTGACACCACAGTTCATTCCTTGTTGGAGCTTCCCTTCTTTGAATGAATACGGAAACTTGTCTCTGTCATCCCTGCTGTAAAAAAGGGAAGAGGGAGGCAGGGAGTCCTAGATACTCGAGAAATCACGTCAACCGTGCCAAATCAGCCACCAGCTTTGGCTTTTCGTGTTTTTCCCTTTCTCCCACCTTTCCTTTAAAAAGGAAAAAAAAGAGAGATTATAGTCCTCATTGTACAAGCAATATCTTCTGAAAGTTGAAAAAAACAAATGGAGACTGGATTTCAATGGCTTTGGAATTGGGATTCCCACGATCTCACAGTTTTGGGAGTCCTGACTTTCATGCCATTCCCCCACTCCATCTGCTGTTGCCTCTGTTCTTCCTTGTCCTTACCAGATTGCCAAAATATTCCAAATTCTAGTGTTACAGCCACTCTGGCTGACCAATATATTTTTTACTCTGCTCTGGGTGATTATATTTTATCACACCTGGATAAGGATCAGCTAACCAATTTTTTTGCTGTTGACACCAATTGGGGTAGCTACCCTCTCATGCGGATCATATGGTCCAGACATTCATTTAATAGTACCTGGAACTAGGCTTTTAGTGGGGTAGCATCCATGCCTTGGGGACGCAGGTGGCGCTGTGGGTTAAAGCCTCAGCGCCTAGGGCTTGCCGATCGAAAGGTCGGCGGTTCGAATCCCTGCGGCGGGGTGCGCTCCCGCTGCTCGGTCCCAGCGCCTGCCAACCTAGCAGTTCGAAAGCACCTCCGGGTGCAAGTAGATAAATAGGGACCGCTTACCAGCGGGAAGGTAAACGGCGTTTCCGTGTGCGGCTCTGGCTCGCCAGAGCAGCGATGTCACGCTGGCCACATGACCCGGAAGTGTCTCCGGACAGCGCTGGCCCCTGGCCTCTTAAGTGAGATGGGCGCACAACCCCAGAGTCTGTCAAGACTGGCCCGTACGGGCAGGGGTACCTTTACCTTTTATCCATGCCTTGAGATATTCTTCACCTCAAAGTTGGATGGTGCCAACAATTTGTTCTTTTAGGTGCCTCCTTAAGCCTTTTTTAAAAAAAAAATCCAATCAGGCATTTTCAAGCCAGCATTGCTGAATATTGTTCTTATTGGTTTTACAGGTTTTACAGATAGTAACTCAATCATGGGTTAGAAAGGCATTTCTGCAGAATCAGTGATGAAGAATCCCATTTATACAAATGAAATCCTTTGATCCAGGCAGGTGTCAGATGTAGCAGAAGATTAAATACTTGTTCTGAGGTTTCCCTGCTAATGATGAATTTATCAATATTCAGAAGTGCGTGGAAAAGGTATCTGAACTCCCAATAGTCTAGTGAGTCTGCCTCCAGGAATATTTGTGCACCTGTTTAATAGGATGGGAAAGAGGAAGTGTTTCAATAGGTGTCGGTCAAAGGCAGTGCTTTTTTCTAAGAAAAAAAATGTTTAGGGGTACTCTCATTTTCCTACTCATATTGAAATACTGCCCCTCTATGAGGTCAAACATAGATTCACAATATGTTTAGGAGTATGCCTGCCCCCAGAAAAAAAAGCCCTGGTCACAGGTATTAATCTCAGGGCTGGTTTCGCCTTTGCCTTAAGTATTTAACTCAAGTCCCATCTAGAAGCTTCTCATTGAAAATACTTGTCTGTTGCAAGGTTGAGAAGTGATAATCCCAGACCTTTGCCCCTCCAGCTTCTTTCCCAGTAGATGTGCATTTTGTAAATTTTCACCTGTATAGCCAGTGCGGCCATCAGGGTAGGACTCTGGAGTAGGAGACCAGTGGCCCACTCAGGAGAATGAAGGAATAAATATTACCATCTAATCCAGGGGTAGGCAACCTAAGGCCTGTGGGCTGGATGCGGCCCAATCACCTCTTTAATAAAAAATATAAAATATATATGAGGAATTTGAACAAAACATATTATCTTGAAACATATCAGCCTTAATTCCCCCCCCCCCATTTTACCTCCCCCCCCCATAAAATGACCCACCCTCCCCTCCCCCCTTGACTTCCCTCAGCTCCAATCCCTGGTTTCTCTACAGATACTATTCTCTGCATGTTAGAAAATTGTATAAATCCTTAATTTATCTGACTGGTTATTGTCAATAAAAAGTTTGTGAGTGTTTATTCAAAGCCTGCCAAGGAGTCTAGTTCACTTTGTTGCTTCGCCCAATCACCTTCTCAATCTAAATGCATCTCTGGGTTATTTGTGGGACATAGGAATTAGTTCTTCTTCTCCCCCCCCAAAAAAAAATAGTCCCGCCCCCCCCTACAAGGTCTGAGGGACGGTGGACCTGCTGAAAAAGTTTGCTGACCCCTGATCTAATCCATCACCGCTGCTGTAAGGCCATTAAGGTTACTTAGGTGAACCGTGCCACTGTACACAGCATTGCTCCAGTTGCATCATTAGGTTAGCAGCGATTTCGGTTTGTTGTTCTGCCCTTCCATCACTTGCTCTTTAGGGCGGGACATCAAGGAAAGGCAGGAGCGAAGCGGAACCACCAGTGCGGCTCTTCCAGATCCGTGGAACGGACAGCTCCAACACGAAGGCGGTAGAAGTGCCGTCTGTGGCTGCCTCTCTCAATTCCAACGATGTCTTCTTGCTGAAGACCCAAACGGACCATTACTTGTGGTATGGCAAGGTGAGGCGAGGAAAGGTGGTTCGGAGCAGGGAGGAGGGCAAAGTCAAGCAGGAGGGCGGGTGGGAATCCAGAACCCCACCATCCATTGCATTTCAAACAGGCCACCACAGGGGCATCCCACCAGAAAGGTTTTTACATGGATGGGTGGGTGTCGGAATTAAGAAAAGAAAAATTGGTGAGACCAAATGTCTGGTATAGAATTTGGACTCCTTGCAGTGGCGGGGGAATCTTCAAATTTCATTAATAACAGCAGAGTAGTCCCAAGTCTCTGTCTTTCATGGTTGTGAAAGATAACTTTGAAATGTGTCACTTATTATTATAATTATTATTATTATTACCCCACCCATCTGGGTTTCCCCAGCCAAACTGGGTGGCTCCCAACAGAATATTAAAAACACAATAAAACATAAATCATTACAAAAATTCTGTAAGCAGGGTTTCCTTCAGATGTCTTCTAAAAGTCAGATAGTTGTTTATTTCCTTGACATCTGATGGGAGGGCATTCCACAGGGCAGATGCCACCACCGAGAAGGCCCTCTGCCTGGTTCCCTGTAACTTCGCTTCTCACAATCAGGGAACCGCCAGAAGGCCCTCGGAACTGGACCTCAGTGTCCGAGCTGAATGATGGGGGTGGAGACGCTCCTTCAGGTATACTGAGTTGAGGCCATTTAGGGCTTTAAAAGTCAGCACCAACACTTTGAATTGTGCTCGGAAATGTACTAACGTAGGAATAAATTTCGAAAGCATTTCAGCTATGGTATGCTATGCAGATTTTGGCACACAATGAGTAGCAGCTTAAAATTAAATAGAGAAAGGAAGTCACAAGCCCCCGTGACTGTAGAGGGCACTTTGAGAAAGTGCACATGGTCAGGAACACAGAACTAGGATTATTATGGAACAGAATGCAGCAGTTGCCTAGGGCAGCAAATTCCAGAGGAAGAGCTCCCTACCTATATCTCAGAGATGATAGAGCACACATTTTGCACGCACAAGGTCCCAGATTCAATCTGTTGCAGCTCCAGGTAGGTTTACAAAAGACTGCTGTCTAAAACCAGCTGCACTGGCTCCCGGTGGAGTACAGGATCAGGTTTAAGGTGCTGGTTTTAACCTTTAAAGCCCTATACGGCCTAGGACCCTCGTACCTACGGGACCGCCTCTCCTGGTATGCCCCACAGAGAAACTTACGGTCTTCAAACAAAAACATCTTGAAGGTCCCAGGCCACAGAGAGGTTAGGCTGGCCTCAACTAGAGCCAGGGCTTTTTCGGCTGTGGCTCCGATCTGGTGGAACGCTCTGTCACAAGAAACTAGGGCCCTGCGGGACTTGACATCTTTCCGCAGGGCCTGCAAGACAGAGCTGTTCCACCAGGCCTTTGGCCAGGGCACAGCCCGACTCCCTCCTTTGGCAATCTTCACAGAACTCTAGCCCAATGGTTGCTATCAATTTGATTTGAATTAATTTTATAATGAAATGGTTTTAGAATGTTGTATTATTTTATTGTTGTTAGCCGCCCTGAGCCCAGCTTCAGCTGGGGAGAGCGGGATATTAATAATATTAATAACAATAACAACAACAACAACAACAACAACCACCACCACCACCACCACCACCACCCCTGGAGAGCCACTGTCATCCAGTTTGGGGTAGCCAATACAGAGCTAGATGGACCAGGGGGCTGACTCTGTATAAGGAAACTTCTTCTACTCCTAGAACATTTCTTTGCAGTGGCTGCATTTCCATTTTTGAGGACAACCCATAGCAGCTCTTGGGCTACAATAGAAACATCTCACTTGGAAGCTTTTGCTTCCACTTTAGATTAAATGCTGCTTTGTGTGATGTCACAACCCAGGCAAACCAGGGTTAATCTTAACTATGGTTTAGTTTAAGAAAATAAGATTTGAAATTATACATGTTTTTGGTATTGTGTATGTCTTTACTGTTGTTTGTGCTTATATGTTTTAATTGGAAACTTTAATAAATATCATTAAAAAAAAAATCTTAACTATGGTTTGTCAAAACCGGTCATGTCAGAAGAGGGGGAAGCGCATGACCCCGATGGCTTGCCACAGCTTGTTCTTATAATGCTAAACCAGGGTTTAGTGTTATGTGCAAACACAGCCTGTGCGGCCCTTTTTATGGGAGCGGGCAAGATTGTTGACTTCTAGCTCCAAGTGCAGAAGTACATAAGGCCTGTATTGCCCAGATAGCTCAGGGGGAAATGTTTGGTGTCTTGTCAAGTAGTAGACCAGTATGAAGTAAGCAGCACATAAGCGGCACACAAAACACTACCAAACCATTCTACGTTCTAAATCTTATATTAATAATCCAAAAATTGGGGGAACAAGATACAAGATCTACTACAGAAGCCACAAACAGAAAACTCATTCAAATTGTGTCCAAAAGGAAGATTCAGTCTTTAAAGTTCCTTTAGCCAGGCTCCTGTAGATATCAATAGATAGATATCAATATCAAGTTTGATCAAACGAAGTGCTGGCGATGTTACACACGAGAGTTAGACAGGGTACCGGTGTTAGTCACCTGTTTCACCCATAAAGAGTCTCGGGCTTATTCAGTAAATTCTCTCTTACGGTTTTGATATATTTATAAACATTCAAGTCCATATGTTACATTCCTCCTTGCCTTAAGCTACAATATTTAATTTCTTTCTTCAGGAAATTCTCCCTCAAGATTTTGGTGCATTTACATACATTCAACTTCATATGCGAAGTTCTTTCTTGACTTAAGCATTTATTCATTGTATTTCCTGTGGTGTCTTGTCAAGGCATGACTGCAGGCATCCCCTTACACCAAAACCTTTCAAGATTGTTTCGTAGCCCACCTAGATGTGGGTCAGCAAGCTGCCCTTCCACTTCCACCGCCTTACCTCTGTGGGTTTTCATTCCAGGGTTCCAGTGGCGATGAACGGGAAATGGCCAAGGAGCTGGCCACCACCCTTTGCAACGGGATTCAGGAGATGGTAGCAGAAGGGCAGGAGCCCCCCGAGTTTTGGGAGCTGCTTGGAGGCAAAGCCCCCTATGCAAGTGAGAAAAGGTACTTGCGCCCTGTCCCTAAATTCTAGTACTTGCTTGTGTATCTCGGTGCTTCTAGGCAGGGGGCTTAAATATTGCAAGCAGGTGTTCGGATATCACAAGTATCACTTACCAGATTTCCCTCAGTAAGGGTGAATCTGGATTAAATGGGGCAGGGGGAGGATATGGGTTGGTATTTTGATACTAATGATATCATATGGATGCTGTGAGAAACTTGCATGCATTGATCCCATAATAAACAGCCACTTGGAAGCACCCTCTGTCCCCAACTTTAGCGTCCCAGAATTGTAGAGTTAGAAGGGGCCCCAAAGCGTCATCTAGCAAAATTTCCTGCAATGCAGGAATCACAGATGAAGAATTATCTAGAGAGGTAGACTCAACTAGTGCCTACTTCCAAGAGCTTTTCAACAACCCAGGCTTTAAAGCCAGTGTGGTGTAGTGGTTAAGAGCGGTAGCCTCGTAATCTGGTGAACCGGGTTCGCGTCTCCGCTCCTCCACATGCAGCTGCTGGGTGACCTTGCGCCAGTCACACTTCTTTGAAGTCTCTCAGCCCCACTCACCTCACAGAGTGTTTGTTGTGGGGAAGGAAGGGAAAGGAGAATGTTTGCCGCTTTGAGACCCCTTCGGGCAGTGATAAAGCGGGATATCAAATCCAAACTCTTCTTCTTCTATATATATTATGCTTTTATTAGGCTTTTTTAAAACAAGCAAACTAACACTATTGGGTTGTGATTACTTTTACTGCTATTGTTTTTTTTTTATTACAATGCTGAAATACTTTTGCATCATAAAGTTTGTGCATTGATTGTTAATGGCAGACGTAAGTTACCTTGGCAATATGCCAAGGGCAGCAGAGAAGCAAATAAAATTTAAATAATAAATGAAGGGATTAATAATGGGGCCAGCAGATCCTGGTCCGTATCTCGAAATCCTTATAAGCACATTGGAAGTGAGACCTAAAAAGGACTTTCTCAAACAGTCTCTGTCTTACAGGCTTCAGGAGGAGGTACCTGACCATCCTCCACGGCTCTTTGAATGCTCCAACAAAACCGGATGCTTTGTAGCCATCGAGATCACAGACTTTACCCAAGATGACCTCAGTGAAAGTGATGTGATGATGCTGGATACCTGGGACCAGGTGAGGCTGGGGCAGGAGTACTGTCCTGAATTTATTAGCCTCTCATTCTATTTTCCTCTCCTTTTCTTCCCCCCCCCTTTTTTTTCTTTTTTTGGCCGGGGGCCAGCGCTGTCCGGAGACACTTCCGGGTCACGTGGCCAGTGTGACGAAGCTGCTCTGGCGAGCCAGCAGCAGCGCAGCACACGGAAACGCCGCTTACCTTCCCGCTATAAAGCGGTACCTATTTATCTACTTGCACTTTATGGGTGTTTTCGAACTGCTAGGTGGGCAGGAGCTGGGACCGAACGACGGGAGCTCACCCCGCCGCGGGGATTCGAACTGCCGACCATACAATCGGCAAGCACTAGGCACTGAGGTTTTACCCACAGCGCCACCCGCGTCCCCCTTAGCCTCTCATTCTATGGTGGCTGTGTGATTTAAAGTCTCTGGCTACTTCCTGCAATTCTTTCACTCTATTTGAGTGTTATGGAGTACAAGGCAGCCTTTTGAAGGTATGATTACTCTGCGGAGCAGGGAGCGTGGAGCATTGGAGGCTTGCAGTACCTTAAAAATATTGTAGTTTGGAAAGCCTTAAAAAGGAAAAGGTAAAAGACCCCTGACAATTAAGTCCAGTCGCGAATGACTCTGGGGTTGCAGCGCTCATCTTGCTTTATTGGCTGAGAAAGCCGATGTTTGTCTGCAGACAGTTTTTCTGGGTCATGTGGCCAGCATGACTGAGCCGCTTCTGGCAAACCAGAGCAGGGCACAGAAACACCGTTTACTTTCCCACTGGAGTGGTACCTATTTATCTACTTGCACTTTGACATGCTTTTGAACTGCTAGGTTGGCAGGAGCTGGGACTGAGCAGCGGGAGCTCACCCCATCGCGGGGATTGAAACCGCCGACCTTCTGAACAGCAAGCCCAAGAGGCTCAGTGGTTTATACCACAGCGCCACCCGCTTAGCAGAAGGCAAAGGTAGTAAGCTTGGTTCTCAGGCAGAATAAATGAGCTCCAAAATACCCCCCGACACACACACACACAAAAGAATCATAGAATCATAGAGTTGGAAGAGACCACAAGGGCCATCGAGTCCAACCCCCTGCCAAGCAGGAAACACCATCAGAACACTCCTGACATATGGTTGTCAAGCCTCTGCTTAAAGACCTCCAAAGAAGGAGACTCCACCACACTCCTTGGCAGCAAATTCCACTGTCGAACAGCTCTTACTGTCAGGAAGTTCTTCCTAATGTTTAGGTGGAATCTTCTTTCTTGTAGTTTGGAACCATTGCTCCGTGTCCGCTTCTCTGGAGCAGCAGAAAACAACCTTTCTCCCTCCTCTATGTGACATTCTTTTATATATTTGAACAGAGCATATTAAGTTTCTAGAACTAGCAAAGGAACTATAGAAATGCAAAAATAGCTTCGTGAAGGATGTCTGCTGATGGTTATAAGCCACAATAGCCAGGACTGGTCCTTTTCCCTTAGTGCCACTGATAATATGGAGATAGACAATAGAATGCAGCTCCTGGCCCACTTGCTTCACTCCCCTTCAGCATCTAACTGAAGTTAGGAGTTCTGGGTTTGAAGGAGCCTTTGGATTGCCCCAGTCTGTGGATAATGCCATTATATAGTTTAGTCACTTAACTTACCTGCCTATCGGGATGGAATCATGAGTTTCCTCCATTTGTCCTGGTTTAGCTTCCTTACTGGGGACGCAGGTGGCGCTGTGGGTTAAAGCCTCAGCGCCTAGGACTTGCCGATCGAAAGGTCGGCGGTTCGAATCCCTGCGGCGGGGTGCGCTCCCGCTGCTCGGTCCCAGCGCCTGCCAACCTAGCAGTTCGAAAGTACCTCCGGGTGCAAGTAGATAAATAGGTACCGCTTTATAGCGGGAAGGTAAACGGCGTTTCCGTGTGCGGCTCTGGCTCTGGCTCTGGCCAGAGCAGCGATGTCACGCTGGCCACGTGACCCGGAAGTGTCTCCGGACAGCGCTGGCCCCTGGCCTCTTAAGTGAGATGGGCGCACAACCCCAGAGTCTGTCAAGACTGGCCCGTACGGGCAGGGGTACCTTTACCTTTACCTTTAGCTTCCTTACTGGTGTGCCCCCCCCCCCCCAAGCCTTCTGTGACACCTGGGAATATCCTTACGGTCAAAACCAATGTTTCCCTAGTTTTCTCCCAGGGCAGCTGTATACTACAAGCAATGGGTGACCATAGACCAGGGGTAGGCAACCTAAGGACCAGGGGCCGGATGCGGCCCAATCGCCTTCTCAATCCGGCCCACGGACGGTCCTAGAATCAGCGTGTTTTTACCTGAGTAGAATGTGTGCTTTTATTTAAAATGCATCTCTGGGTTATTGGTGGGGCATAGGAATTTGTTCATATTTTTTTTTCTTTTTTAAAATGATTTTATTGTTATCATTCACTTTAACACACCAAACAGAAAAGAAAACAAATTTCCATCACCACCAAACAAAAAAAGAAAGGAATCAAATAATAGTCTTCAAACCATAAAATAAAAATGTTTTTTTTCTATCAACCAGACTTCCTGTCTATTCCTTATTACAGATTCTATATTATTTGTTCACTGCCATTACACAACTAGTTTTGTTCAAGTTTAATAACCCTTGGTCCATTCATAGGTTCTACACCATTCTTAAAACTGCTACTGAAATTATTCGAGCGGCCCCCCTACAAGGTCTGAGGGACAGTGGATCGGCCCCCTGCTGAAAAAAGTGTGCTGACCCCTGCCTTAGACTAAATCTAGACCTCTGAATGGGGGCAGAGCTTAGTCCCTGCGTGCTCCTTTTATCTACTATGATCAGGACAGATATTGTGGTGTCCTGCACAATCGCATCAACTTTTGCCGATAAATCACTACAGTCTGGTTTCAGAAAAGCTTCCTAGTTCTGACTCCAGGGGTGGCTGTCATTGGACTCTAATTTCCATCTGTCCCAGCCAGCAGGGCCAATGGTCAACTGTCAAGAGTTGCGGCCCAACAACATCTGGAGAACCGCAGGTTACCCCGCTCTAATGCTCCCTGTTGTCCGATGGAGCAACTTCTGAATCATCGCTCTTCTCTTTCCCCAGATTTTCCTATGGATTGGCAAAGAAGCCAACGAGACAGAGAGGAAGGAGGCAGTGACGATGGCTCAGGAATACCTGCAGACCCACCCCAGTGGGAGGGAAACCGACACCCCCATCCTCATAATCAAGCAAGGTTTTGAGCCGCCCAACTTCACAGGCTGGTTCCTGGCTTGGGACCCATATCGGTGGAGTGTAAGTGGAAACCATGAATCAAATCGCCTGAAGTGGAAGCCTGAATCAAATCGCTTTTGTTTTCTAGAGATCTGGGGGTGATTTGTACCGCAGGTGGAATTCAACAAATGAGTTTGGTCAGCAGAGGCCTGTGCAATAACTTCCACTTGCACAATAGGGCTTCTCCCCCCCCCCCCAAAAAAAAATGCACCCCCTGAAATGGGCTCTGAGGTTGTCAGGAGAACCCACAGAACAGTGTCTGGAAAGCTAAAAGGCTTGCGGGGACAGAATGATTGACAGTGTGATGTTGAATTTCACCCCATGTGCCAAATTGACAGAGAGTGGCACATCCACTTTTTGAAATAAATAAAATAGATATAAGTTGAGTCCTTTGCTGAAACAAATACTGACAAATATTTGAAATCTGCAGGTATGTCCAGTTTTGTCAATTAAGTTTTTGAATGTGGAATTTCTCATATAAATTTTGATTGTGAAATTTTACTGTAACATTCAAAATCCAAGTGCTTTGCAAGCTACTTTGGGGGATCATTTTATTGTTTTGATTTTGGCAGGCATTCAATTTGTACACTGTTGATGATCAGATACATCTGAACCACTGGGATACTGCGTGTCAGCTAAACCTCATGCATAACATCCTGAGTTCCTTTCAGTATATCCAGGCTATAGATGTGGAAGATCAATGCATTGACTGTGCAGTCTTAACCATGCCCACTCTGACTTAAGTTCTACTTAATTCCTGATAAGGACTTTGGTCTTATGCAAGTGGGTCATCTTAGTTCTCCACGTTTTTCCAAAGATTGGTTGCAACTCGATTCAAAACAGGTCTCGGGAAGAAATGCTTGGGAGTAAAACCCTGTTTCTAACAATAAGATGCTATGGTGCCATAACCCTATTACAGATAAGTGGTTTTTTGAACCCTTGTAGGAAGGAAAGACATATGAGCAGCTGAAGAAGGAACTGGGAGATGCCAACAACATTGTCAGAATCACGGCTGTAAGTGTTGACGCTTTGGTTTCCCCAGTGAGAAATGAGGTCAGTGGCTAAGTAGGGGGAGAAATCTGGGTGCATAAGAAGCTAGAAAACTACCAGATCATGTTGTTTGTCCAATCTAACCCTGCATTATCTATTTCATGGGTAGGAAATCATGAAGAAAAAGTGGTTGGGGCAACAGACATGACTCTTACCTTTCCACAGCAGACAACATCCCAACTGTGAAAAAGTCAGAGACTTCTATTCTGCACATGAACCTTCTATCTAGGCAAACAGGTTGCAGCCAGCTAAGTTCTATCTAGGTTGCAGCCAGCTATGTTTTACTTAGAGTAGACCCACTGAACTTAATGTGCCCAAGTTAGCCATGTTGGTTAAATTTCAATGGAACTACTCCGGGTAAGACTAGCACTGACTACAACTAGTGTCTCAGGAAGAGAGTATTTCACATTGTCTGTTGGTTAGGAAACAAAAATTAATACCTGGGAATTTCTGCATGCAAGGCATGAGTTCTCTGTTGGACACAGTCAAAACTGAGCTAAAGTTCTGCCTTCTCCTACTGCACCTCCAGCAACATCGTGGCTGAGGCAAGGAAAACCCATCCCTGCGGCCCTTATTCCTTTGCAATCCCATAATAAACCAGTACTTTTGGTACAGCAGTGGCTTTCTAAAGTAGTGTGCCATGACCAGAGGATGAGAAATTTATTAAATAATTGAAGGGTTCTCCCAAGCCCAATATTCCCACCCACAGAGGACCCTGCCCACTGTGTGTCTGCAAGATTCACTACTCCTTCCATTCATTCTCCCCTCAAATCCAGAGAGAAACAGCCGAGTTACTCATCCTCTCCCGTGCAGTGAATCGCACAAAAACACAGGAGGTGGATTTCTCTGGGGTCAAATAAGTTCCTAGTCTTAAAAGTGCTTTCAGTTTTGCTTCCTCATAAGCATAGAATTTATTTATTAATTAAACGCCTCTATTTATTTATTAAATTTCTGTAAATAAGAAGCCTGTACAGTCGTACCTTGGCTCCTGAACGCCTTGCGAGTCGAACGTTTTGGCTCCCCAACCTGGAAGTGAGTGTTCCAGTCTGCGAGTGTTCTTTGGAACCTGAATGTTCGATGCTGCTTCTGATTGGCTGCAGTGGCTTCCTGCAGCCAATCGGAAGCCACACCTTGGTTTCTGAACGTTTTGGAAGTTGAATGGACTTCCGGAATGCATTCCGTTTGCCTTCCAAGGTACCACTGTATAGGGACTGCTTCTACAGATGGCATTTTAAAAACCTGCCCTTTTTCTGCTCAGGATCTGAATGGTGCATCCGTCACTCCAAAGCCTGGGACCTTCAACAGCAGCAACTGCCCTACCTACCCTCTAGAAGTCCTGCTGTCCAGCCAGGATGAGCTACCAGAAGATGTGGATCCTGCTAAGAAGGAGGCAAGTTGTTTGTTTTCTTGCATTTATATCCCAGTTTTCTTCCATCACAGGGACGCGGGTGGCGCTGTGATCTAAACCACAGAGCCTAGGGCTTGCTGATCAGAAGGTTGGCAGTTCGAATCCCCGCGATGGGGAGAGCTCCCGTTGCTCGGTCCCTGCTCCTGCCAACCTAGCAGTTCAAAAGCACGTCAAAGTGCAAGTAGATAAATAGGTACCACTCCGGCGGGAAGGTAAACGGCGTTTCCATACGCTGCTCTGGTTCTCCAGAAGCGGCTTAGTCATGCTGGCCACATGACCCAGAAGCTGTACGCCTTGGGCCAATAAAGCGAGATGAGCGCCGCAATCCCAGTTGTCCACGATTGGACCTAACGGTCAGGGGTCCCTTTACCTTTCTTCCACCATGGAACTCAAGATGGCATTCCTGTGGGTTGCTAGGCTTTCACCTTTCTAGACTTTTTAGCCTCAAGCGCCTTCAGTCCATAGCATGGCATGAGGTCTGTTCTGCAGTACTTAAGCAGCAAGGCACATGCTTGAACATGTAGGGATGCCCTCTGCTGCTGCTCCTTCCTTTCTTCCCTGGTGTTGTTTTTTAAAGGAAGTGGCTGCCAAGCAGCAACATTGTGAGCACATACGCCTGCCCTCCTTACTGGAGCCTTCCAACAGAAAAACAACCCAGAGCACTAAAAGTCTGTGATACACAGGTTGGGAAACAGTGCTGGGAATAACAGGCTGGAAATTTCATTCATACATGCGTCCTGCTAGGGCTACCAATGATTGTACCACACAAACCTACATTTTGGAATTGGGGGCAGAATTCATTGTCTTAAGCTTTAAAAGGTAAGTTCCCAGAGGAGTGGATGAAATTTAAAGACTATTTAGCTAAATTTGCTAAGATAATTTAAATAGAAATACTTGCAAGTACCAGATTGGGTTAGGATTTAAATATGTGAAGTTATAGAATAACATATCTAAAGTTAAAACGAAAAGAAAGAAAGATGTTACTTGATTAAGTAAATTTTATGAGAAATTAGTTTTGGAAAACTGTTACAATGATATACACAGAAACTCAGCCAGGGGGATTCGAGGAAGTCACCTAACAATGTTAACAAAAGGGGAATTATTATAGTTAGGATTTATGTTTTGTTTGTTTGTTTATTTTTATGTTATAAATTTGGAAAATTTATAAAAAAAATTGGGGGGGAAATAAAAAATAAAAGGTAAGTTCCCAGTGCACAGGCAGGCTTCAAATGACATGGGCTATACTTGGCAAAATCGCTTAAGGCTTGTAACACGGCCGGACTCCAGTAGAGCTGAAGTTAGACCCACTCTCACAAATAGAAGATGGAGAGGCAAACTTGTTTCTCAACTGCACTGCTTCAGACTGCAGATAGGGACTTGCAGGAGTAAATGTGTCTTCATATAAAACGAAACAAAAAAATAAACCCCCTTCGCACAGAAAACCAGCATGTCAGGGGGAAGGAGTCTCCCTTTAGCCTTCTCCCTGATGGGCTATTTTCTTATGCCAGACTGTAACTTGGCCTGTTAAACCACTCCCTCCATTTCCCGTGTTTAGTTTTAGATTGTAAGCTGGTTGGGGCAGGGGCCTATCGTTGTACTCTGTGAAATTATCACATAAATCGCACTGCTGATAGATAATAAAATTCTATGTGTGAGAATATTTATAAGTAAATCTACCTCAAACATTCATTTGCTATAGAGGAGCATTCAGTTCCCTCACCCCAAATACCTGCAGTCTGATGTTCCAACATTCAGAAGTAGGTTTTCCACTTCAGCTGATACCTGTGAAGACTACGGGCCAAAAGCAATCCATCAGAATTAACTTACTTCCTTGGATTCTCTTATGCTAACGTGACCTAGAGTGGGGCCTCATTGTGTGCACTCACTGCTCAAATCCTATCTTTCATTTACTCATCTAGTCACTGTGGTCTTTTCCCCCTCATCAACAGAATTTCCTGTCCGCGCAAGACTTCCTCCAAGTCTTTGGGATCCCCAGGGAAAAGTTTGCTGCTCTGCCTACTTGGAAGCAACTCAACATGAAGAAAGAGAAGGGGCTTTTCTGAAGAATAAGCATTTCTCGAGGTGGAAAAGATGACACCCGCACTCAGTTCCTATTGATTTGGGGGCAGGACCCCTAGCCAGAAGCAGCTGAGCCTGCAAAGGGAGCTGCGTTATGTATCACGTTTGTGCCTAAATTGCGCTTTGAAGGTTGGTTTCGTATCTTTTACTCAAGGCTGCCGCTGTCCAGGAACTTGAAAAACGGCTTCACCATTGCAAGTCTACAGTGGTGAGAAAACCCAACTCAGACGAAGCAGGCAGAACTGAATTTCAGAAGATCCACAGGCTCTTGGCTATTGGCTGCGCTTGATGCAAATTAAGTAGCCACGCTGTGGCAGTTAGAAATCCAAGCCACGTGATGGCTGGCTCTTTTGTGTGAACTGGGCCTTGTAGAGTGCATACCTATATTGCAAACATTAAAAGCCGGCTTCACTGTCCTTAATAACTCATTCCATCCTGCCTGTGACTTCAAGGAATGCTGGGACTTGTAGTTCTGTAATGATTGCTTACGGTCATGTGCAGAAAGCTCTAATTTTGGGAACCGGGTACGGGATTTAAGCACACTAACACCTACTATATTGATGGGCTGCTTTGCCTTCCCCAACTCCAGCACCACTGTGGTCTAGTCAACTATTGGGGGATGTGCTGTGTCAATGGTAGAGCCTAGCTTCCCACTGCAACTGCTGGTGAGAAAGAGGAGCTAAGAGGAAATATAATAACAATCCAGCATCAAGCAATGTGCCACTAGCACCCTCTCCACCTAGCCACACTGAAAGTGAGGGGCAGGCAACATGCGACCTCCAGATGTTGCTGGACAATTCCCATCATCCCTAGCCCACGGGGGCTGATGGGAGTTGGTCCAACATCTGGAGGGCACCATGTTGGCTATCTCCGCTGTCACAAAACAGGACTTCTGAGCAGCTACTTCATGCTTGGTGTTCAGCTAGCCCAAGCAAGTTGAGGAGACCACTTTCCTTGCTAGGAGCAATTCCTGTATTCCTTCCTGCCTAAGAGAGTTTGGAGTTTAACACAGCCAGTCCTCAGTTCTCTAGAGCCAAGCGATTCCTTGCTTCTGAAACACATTCTGCGAAACTACAATGGTACCTCTGGTTGCGAACGGGATCCGTTCCGGAGGCCTGTTCGCAACATGAAAAGAGCGCAACCCGCAGCACCGCGCCTGCGCGGGTTGTGATTCGCCGGTTCTGAGCATGCGCGTGACGTCATTTTGCGCTTCTGCTCATGCGGTGAAACCTGGAAGTAACCCTATCCGGTACTTCCAGGTCGCCGTGGGACTTAACATGAAAGAATGTAACATGAAGTGGATGTAACATGAGGTATAACGGTATTTTCAATCTGACAAGAGACAGGCTGACTCTGTTACCTCAAATTAAGTAACACGCTCCTCCATAGATATTTCCATAGAAGCGTTCAACATAGTACTTGTCTGATACATGCCATATACAACAATTCCACAAAGGAAAGCACAGAAACAGCTATAGCATGCAAAGTTCAGCATCACGAAAATCTCACTTTCTCCCTAAGACTAGCAAGAGACTTTCAAGCAGGAATGGAAACTGCAGGCTTAGGGTCCAGACGTTGCCCTCCAGGCTTATCTGACCCATAGTGCTACACCCTCCTGGCTACACCTCCTCAAACACATCCCATTCTGGCCCTAACTCTGGTAATGCCTCTTGGTTTGCCTGGATGGAGGAAAAAGGGGTGTGTGTGACTGCAGAAACCAGCCTGCTATACTAAGGTAACATTTACATTCATTGCTCCACCTGCTTTGACTCTATCAACTGGCCCTTGGGTCAAAAAATGATTCTGCACCCTTGCTTTTAAAGCATGTGAACCACTCATTCCCAAGGGAATCAGGGTGTGTAGGTGCTGGGGGGAGCAGTCTTCTATGGTCAAAGAGTAGATCTCGACCCAAGCTGACTAGTAGCAGAAGAGTTTATGTCATGTACCGTATGTGGTGCGCATCTGCAAATATTACAGAATTTGGGCAGCTGATCACAGGAGGTCTGGGCTTACTGCTTAACAGGGGCTGTCAGAATGCAATAGGAACAATGTGCATATCCCAGTAGCAAGGAAAGTGAAGGAGACACTGCCCTAGTCCAGGAAGATGACTTGCCTGTCCAAGATGCCGTAAGGCATTCAAGACAGGTGTGGATGAATGCAGGCGGGCTGTCCGACAACTTCTGCAACCCGGCCGCAGAAGTCGGCTTGTTTTCAATATGTGTTACAGAACACACAAGCCTTGTTCATTGACTTGCTCGTTGGGTACCACAGTAGCTACACTTGCCACTCATGGCCAACCAAGCATTGCCGGCTACAGCAGAAGTAGCACAGGCTGTTCTACGAAGCTGGACAAGGGAAGCTGTCTGCGGGCAGATCAGATGTCATTCTGGCCCATCTCCTAGTGCCCCCTTGCCTATTAATGCTTGGGTGGCTGGGCGGAAGAAAGGAGCAGGTATCTCCAGAAATAATTACCAGGGAACTTGGCTTACTAAATGGTGAGAAGTCTGTTCAGACTTTAAGCCTTTAGACTTCTGCTGCAATAGAAGAGGGTGCCAAGGTCGTGCTTCCCATAAGGAAAAACAAGGCCACCCAAACTTCAAGTCCTCACCATGAAAACCCTTGACTACTCATTTCAAGAAGAGAAAGGGGCTCTGATGGGTTTCTAGTAGCGCCCAAGGACTTTCTGCATGCTTCAAGAGCTGCCCAGTTACCTCACAGACCTAGCCTAGACCACTGGGGTTCACGACAATTCAACAGATGCACTTGAACCAGCAGACACTGTTCCCCTCCTTGCTGCCAGCTAGTTTTATTTGTAACATTGATAGCTGTCTTCTACACCTGGGCAGAGTCGCTCTGGAGCTTTGAAATGAGATTCCACGATTAGTATTCGGCTTCCATGACCAACCCAACACAGAGTTTAATTCATGACGGGTCAGGTCTGTTAACCACGGCAAGGCCCAAACAGGAACTGGGAACAGTTCACTTGCCCCAGGGCTACCAGTACCAAAGTACTGCTTACTCTGATGCTGACAGTTCTATATCCTCTCCGCATTCAAACCGCACAAAGTCTAGTACAGATACACCTGTGGGCTGAATGTACTGTCCCAAGGAAATCGCAGGGTCCAGCAGGAAGGGCTGGGCAAGCATCTTGGTTTCAGAATCATCGCCGGGTTCATCCTCCAGAGAGCCTACAGAGAGGGGGGCCATGCCCACCACATGCTGGCCCAGCCTCCAGCCCAGTTCAGCAAAGTCCGACTTTTCACATGGCTCAGAGGGACAGCAGATGACCAGAGCTCCGTATTTGCCAAACATCATGTTAGAAAGTGAGGGGTTTCCTTCTGGGAGAGCCCCGTGCACGTAAGAGCCAATGAAAAATTTCTCTGGCACCGATATCCACACTGCTCTCTTAATGACCATGTTCTCCCCCAGCTTGCCTGCATAAAAATAGAGAAGGCAAAAAGGTAGCATTAACCATTAGGAGCACAAGTGATGTTTTAAGGGCTGAGGTATGCTATGCCTATGGCAATCAGCTGCATTCTGAAAAGGAAGTGGTCCTTGCAGTAAGCATTGCATTCTGGGCAACTTAATCGCCTGGTAAAGGTAAAGGGACCCCTGACCATTAGGTCCAGTCATGGCCGACTCTGGGGTTGCGGTGCTCATCTCGCTTTATTGGCTGAGGGAGCCAGCGTACAGCTTCCGGGTCATGTGGCCAGCATGACTAAGCCGCTTCTGGCGAACCAGAGCAACGCACGGAAATGCCATTTACCTTCCTGCTGGAGCGGTACCTATTTATCTACTTGCACCTTGACGTGCTTTTGAACTGCTAGGTTGGCAGGAGCAGGGACTGAGCAACGGGAGCTCACCCCATCGTGGGGATTCGAACTGCGACCTTCTGATCGGCAAGTCCTAGGCCTTGCACCACCTATGTCCCCTGGACACACCTACAAATTAGAGAAAGGGTATTCAGGAGAAAAGGACTGTTGGCTCAGTAGTACAGCATCTGCCTTGCAGATCCTTGAATCCCTGGCATCTCTAGGTAGGACTAGGAACTGCACCCCCCAAAAACCCTGGAGAGCTGGTGCGCAATAGACAGTCCTGGGTGAGATGAACCAAATGGTGTGACTCAGTGTAAGGCAGGGTTCTTATGTGCTCCCTGCTTTCTTGGTCTTACTTAGCAATAATCTTTCTATATTGCTTACATAAAAAAGAACTATCAAACTGGTTTACAACAGTAAATTGAAACAATTTAAAATAGAGAAACCAAATCACAGACAATTGAAATGTAACACTCACCAATAGCCAGAGCCAGCTGGTCCACAAGCAAGGAGCCATCAGGTCCTATCCTGAGCTGAGAAAGCTCATTTGAGTTTAAGAAACACTGCAAAATAAGTATATTGTGCATTATAAATCTACAAACTTATCAAGCACTTCTCTTGATATGCACAGCAAGATTTATAACCTTCACAGTTAATTAGAAAAGGTGTTTAGGCAACTGCTAAAATGGGTTTGGGGGGGCCGGGGAGGAGACGAGTGAGACTTGATCTACAAATGCAGCAGTAGCTGCTGGTTTGCCACTCGAAAACACACTCAGTGTGGAGCCTCAAGCCAACCCAGACTTCCAAATATGTGTTTATGTGTAATGCATGTGCATGCAAAAATACCGTATTTTTCGCTCTATGGGACGCACGTTTTCCCCTCCAAAAATTAAGGGGAAATGTGTGTGCATCCTATAGAGCAAATGCAGGCTGCGAGGCTAAGCCCAAAGCCAGAACAGGGAGATGGAGCGCTCCGTCTCACTCTTCTAGCTTGGGGTTAGCTGCTCAAGCCTCTGCAGGGCAGCAGGGTGCCTTCACCCTGCTGCCCTGCAGAGGCTAGAAAGGCTGTCCCCGAAGCCAGAACAGCGAGACGGAGCGCTGCGGAGCGTGCTGGTCTTTGAGGCTGGCGGTGGGGGAAAGCAGCGCTTTCTTTGAGGCAGCGGTGGGCTTCGGGTTGCCTTCACTGAAGCCTGGAGAGTGAGAGGGGTCAGTGCGTACCAACCCCTCTCGCTCTCCAGGCTTCCAAGGTAGCCGCCTGAAGCCTCCAGAGCGCAGCAGGAATTCCTGTTGCGCTCCAGAGGCTTTGGGTGAATGCACCTTGTTTTAGAGGGGGAGAACAAGAAAAAAAAAAAATTTTCCCTGTTCTCCCCCTCCTATGGTCTGGTGCATCCTATAGAGCGAAAAATACGGTAAGTTTCCTTCACTTGCTGTTTAAACTATGTTTCCAGCTAAACAACGTGTCTGCACTCATGACAACTGTCTGTCGGCAAGCACACAGGAACAGCAACTCACAGCCCTCTTGAAGGGGTGCAGGTGAAAAGCCCGAAAGTACTCTTTCCCCAGTTATTTCAATCTAAGGCAAGGCAATCTTCCTCAGAACCCGGATGCACTGGGGTCAGTTTGCAGCAAATGGTCAGCATATACAGACAGAGAACATCTCTTAAGAGTCCTTTTTACTTCTGCAGAAGCTTCCTGGAAGCATTCGCTTTGTGTGGGAATCAACCTACCAGGTCTGGTAAGAAAAGGTGGAACAAGCCTCTCTATCCCCCCGCAGCTCTACGTTTCTGTGACCTCCCTTTGTGTAATTTGCTTATTAAGATTCATTCAGCAGAATGGTGCACTTTGCACTTAAATGCACAACTCTGGTAACTGCTATTAAAATGTGCCAGGAGTTTTAAGCTATAAAGCCTTTTGTGCCACTCTCACCTTGGCGTAGGTGCTCAGCTGGTCCCTGGTCCCCTGATAATGCAGCATCGTTCCAATCGCTGCCTGCTGAATCAGATGCTGGAACTTGACATTTCGGGCCACAAAGTCAGTCTCGCAGTTCACCTGGCAAAGAAGCATAGCTAACTTTCAACTGCCTTGGTCACCGACTTCTGTGGTGCTCAAGATGCAGGAATAAAATCAGAAGTGCCAATTAGAGGATGATATGACATCTTGTTTTCCAAAAGCACAGGCGGGGAAGATAAGGCACCCAACTTTTTCATCCAGGCTTTCCCTGAGAGGGGATCCAAGCTCTGCTGATGTATTAACCTGATCTAATTATTTGTTATGTATTTTCAATTTGTTTTATGACTATTTTTATTGTTAATTTTGTACTATCCGCTGCCCTATTCCCCCCCCCCCCCCATACTGTTGGCAGTATAGATATTTTTGAAAATAAAATAAAAATGGCTACAGCTTTGGTTCTGTCCATTTAACACCCCTCCCCCATGGATCCACTTATTATGCTAGGGTGTGCATTTTAATACTAAGATTAGTCTTCATTGATTTTGTCATCCAAGAGTGAAAATATCCCTGCAAACCACTCAGGTGCACTTCTCTACTTCTGTAGATTTGTGTCGTAAAGCATCAAACTACTGATGAACACAGGAATATTCCCATTAAGCATATAATTTTACCCATTCATTTTCAGGCAGCATATCAGCATGAAGGCAACATTTTAGCAAGAATCTTTACATTAACATTCAGAGGCTGCTAGGAAATCAAGAAGATCTAGCAGGCAATCTTGATTGCTGTGTGATTTCTGTAAGATAATATGCTGGCATAGCATAATTTATTCTTAACACATCTATATTGTTTGTTCATATTCACTAGGTGTCCTACAGTTTAATTTTGTCAATACTTTCTCAGGAATGCAAATGAAGCTAACCTCTCTATAATTCCCTGCAGCTTCTTAATCTGCTTGCCTCCATCACCATGTTTTCTTGTCCATAAGAAAATCATTGTTTGCTCACTCTCTAGTCTTTTTCGAAAATATTAGGAATGTGAGACACCCGTCCTTTCGCTACCATAAAATTATACATTTTTTCACTCTACAATCTTGGACATGGGACACGCACAGAAACTCAGCGTGCTCCACATAATCTTCTTTTTTTGGAATAGGGGACATCAAATCAAAAGCACAATGGCATGTGAATGGTGTCCATGACTTTCAATGGGATGCACATTAGGACATGCAACCACATCCTTAAATTCCCAAGAGTCTGCACATACATTATTAACAATTCCCTACTCCCTCCCAAAAAATTAATTGGGTGGAATCTGAGAGAAGGCAGGCCCGGGACAATTGTCAGCACTGGTGAAACAATATCCATGTCCTAAACTGAGCCAGCCAGATGTTATCCCTAAACCATGGATAGGGAACCCGCAGGCCTCCAGATGCTCTTGTGCTATAACTCTCATTAACCAGCATAGGATGATGGGAGTTGTAGTCCAGCCACACAGGTTCTACACCTAAGCCCTGTCCTAAACCAATTCTAAAATCAAAGCCAGTACAACTAAGTTTTTAAGGCAGCCACAAAAAAGCTGTCTTTCAATCAAATTTAAGACTTCCCAACCTAGCAGTTCGAAAGCACCTCCGGGTGCAAGTAGATAAATAGGGACCGCTTACCAGCGGGAAGGTAAACGGCGTTTCCGTGTGCGGCTCTGGCTCGCCAGAGCAGCGATGTCATGCTGGCCACGTGACCCGGAAGTGTCTCCGGACAGCGCTGGCCTCCGGCCTCTTGAGTGAGATGGGCGCACAACCCCAGAGTCTGTCAAGACTGGCCCGTACGGGCAGGGGTACCTTTACCTTTATGAATGATTTGAACTTTTGTACCCATGTAGTCACACTAGCAGGTTTACCACTGAAACTACTCCTAGAGGTGCCCCTGGCCCTGTGGGATCTTTGCACTTGAGCAGCGACAGTGTGGTATGAAATTACTGCTGAAAAGATCCTGCATTAGTTTCCTCTGGGTTGGGTGTAAGAGAAAGTGCAAACACACACTGATAAGAAGGCAGCAGGCTTGGTCCCCTTGGGCATGAACTGTTGGGCAGAATATCCTTTGCAAGAGGCAGCAGCACCCTTTGAATCCCCTTTATTTAATGCCAAGATACCCAAGATAGCCACAAAGGGGACGAAAAAACAGCAGCTTAAAACACTTCTGTGAACTGGTGCAAATGGCACAGAAATAAACACATTCCCGCTGTTGGGAGAGAATTACTGCAGGGTTTCCCACCTTGATTCTCCAGGGTACTTTTTAGGGCTGCTTGCTGAAATTGGTTTAGGAGACACAGAAGGAAGCACTTGTGTTTTCAGATCTGCCCTTATCCATCATGGTAAGCCTAATAAATAGGCCTTTTCTCAAGAACAGGCACTCGCAGGACAAACCCCGCAGAGGCACGTCTCCCAAAGAGCCATGTTCGCTCTGAGGAATAATGTGAAACTGTCAGTTCTTAAAAGAAGAGGTCCGTGTAGCTATGCTTTTCGTAGAGTCATGTGGGAATTACACCTGAGCGGCTCAAATACATTCTTTGCTCCAACAGCAAACTGACTTTCTATTATCAAGGAGTTCTGTTTGGACAAATTGATTCTGTATGTATTGTGGGCTGCTAGAATGGTTATCTTAAGAAAATAGAAATATTTAGAGGGATCAGATGAGGATTTATGGTCCATAGCTGTGGGTGAAGAATCTACTCAAAAATTAAGATATACAGGAGGGCAAACAAAAAAGATTATCTTCAGCAACATGGCAAAAAATTAATGATGATAACAATGGTCAAATGCCTCCTGTGAAATATGCTACTATTTAGAATTCTTAGCAACTTCTTGGTTTTAAACAAGAAATGTCGTAAGATCTCGAGGACAATATCCTGATATTTATTTTTAAAAGTAATCTTTTTTAAAAAATTACTACTCCTCAGCACCAATAATAACACATTTTTTTCTAAGGAAAATGAATGATAGAATCCAAATTTATACTTTGCATATATGTGCTATGTTTAATATTACTTTACATTCAGTTGTGTTTCATTGTTGCTGTGTGTTATTAAAGTGTATGTTCTTTTTTAAATAACCAAAAAGTATTTTTTTATTTTATAAAAAAAGTTTTTGTCGAAAGGAAAATGCTCACCTCTACCATCACTGCAGAGCTTCCCTCTTGCAGCAGCCCAATAAGCCCTTCTTGTGTCTTCCGTCCTTGAAGTTTGGAAGCTTTGCTCCATCCTTCCTTTTGGGCTTGCTCATGTAGCCAGGCTTCAGCCTTGAAAGATAAATGCAAACCCATAAACTGAGATACTATTGCCAAGGACAACGCAACAAATCAATTCAAACCCCAAATAAAAGCACAAGTATTCTCCCAGTATTATACCACTGCAGAATCAAAGGGGGGGATGTTCAAATATTATTATAAATATGGCCTCATATATTTTATTTTTAAAATGTCTTGCAGATGGAAAGGCGAATATAAGAATATGAAAATATCTGATCCATTGACATCCTTGTGTGTAAATATAAACTTCAGATCAACAATTAGAAATATGCTGATTAGATCCATTGCAGGTTCTAGAAGACATAGAATCCATATCTACTTCCAACAGGAGACTAAACTAATACTGTTTTGGTGCCTCCTCTGGTGCCATTCACAGAGACTGCTGTTAAGGAATTATCAGTTTACTAAGGTTTCTCTGTATGACCAAAGATAAGAGTTAGCTGTTCATTTGGAAGCAATTCCCACTGACTGAAACACATTTTGAAATGCACAGTGTTTTTATGAATCACAATGCATTTTGTTTTTCCCTGAACTTTTGGGTTCCTTCCCCAAGTTCTTCTTCTTCACAATAATTCATCTGACATGGAAACATCTCCTGGTTGTCTTTTTGTGGGGCTGGGTGGGCAACAAGAAAAGAGTCCTTACCCTTTGCCTACACTGACTGAAGACACACAGGATAAAACATTCTGGCCTCTAAACTCACTTGCAACCACATCTCAGTGTGATTTACCCCACTGCCAGTATGCATTGGACTGCAACCTTAACATAAGACTTGCAAAAATTGCTTACAACACCATTATTTTCCCGAAAGTACTTGAAACACTCAGGCAAAAAACTAAAATTAAACTTGCATTTTATATCACCGAAACATTTGTTCTCACCTCACTGACATCATCAAATTTCTCCAAGGCTTTCTTGCAGTTCACAAACGAGTAGCCAGTTTTCTTTCTGAGCTTCACCAGAGCTTCTTTTGCTGCTAGAACCGGAAGGCCAGCATGAAGGAAACGAACTAGATGCAAGTCAAACTACAAGGGGAAAGCAAGACAAAAATAAGTGAAAAGGATCTAACGACCAAGAAGGAGAGGAAGATTTAAAGAGCAACCCCACACATGCTTACTTGGGTGTCAGCCCCACTGAGCTCACAAGAACCTTTCTCCAAATATATGCATAGAATCAGAATAAGTTCTGATGCAACTACCTCTTTCAAGGGCTATTTTCTGGGGAAGAAGCATTCCCAAGGATCTACACATGCACTTGCCAGCTCAGCACTTTTGACTCTTAATTGTTTAATAGCAGCAACATCTTGAC
The DNA here is from genome assembly GCF_951804945.1 of Podarcis cretensis. NCBI lineage: Eukaryota > Metazoa > Chordata > Lepidosauria > Squamata > Lacertidae > Podarcis > Podarcis cretensis. The sequence continues at coordinate 8,498,483 of NC_137171.1, forward strand.
CACACCCCCTCCCATTAAGATGCTAAATTAAGAACTTTGGGGAGGGGGATCAGTAACAGATGTTTGTGTGCTGCAATCTCTGACACAGAAAACGAATTTTTGTCTTAAGATACACTCACATGTGCCTTGCTCGTCAGTCTTACATGCACATCCACCCCCTTTCTTGACCACTATTTTGCGCTGTGCTCCAGCTAGTGGTCTTCAGGAGTCAGGAACCCCAAACCGTACAGGTGCCACACAACTCCCACCCCGCACATGAAAGAACCCGATTGTTTAGTGTGTCGGCACCTAAACTTTGGAACTGCTATCAAGCAGTCCCCGCCTACTGCTATTAAGCAAAACAAATGCAATGCCTTGTTACGCAGATGCAATAGTTACAACATATAGAGCACAACAGGCGGAATGGTAATGTTGGTAACAAATTTCTTTACTGGTTACATCCTAACATACAGTGGTGCCTCGCAAGACGAAATTAATCCGTTCCGTGAGGCTCTTCGTATAGCGGTTTTTTTCGTCTTGCGAAGCAAGACCATTGACAGATTAGCGGATTAGCGGCTTTTAGCGGATCAGCTGATAAGCGGCTTAGGGCTTAGGAAAAGGGGGGGGGGAGGGAAAAAACCCCCGCAGGAACTTGCAAGACATTTTCGTCTTGCGAAGCAAGCCCATAGGGAAATTCGTTTTGCGAAGCGCCTCCAAAACGGAAAACCCTTTCGTCTAGCGGGTTTTCCGTCTTGCGAGGTGTTCGTCTTGCGGGGCACCACTGTACAAATCAAGTCCAAGGTATAAGCAAGGTATAAAGGTACCCCTGCCCGTACAGGCCAGTCTTGACAGACTCTAGGGTTGTGCACTCATCTCACTCTAGAGGCCGGGAACCGGCGCCGTCCACAGACACTTCCGGGTCACGTGGCCAGTGTGACATCGCTGCTCTGGCAAGCCAGCACCAGCGCAGCACACGGAACGCCATTTACCTTCCCGCTATAAAGCGGTACCTATTTATCTACTTGCACTTTGAGGTGCTTTCGAACTGCTAGGTGGGCAGGAGCTGGGACCGAAAGACGGGAGCTCACCCCGCTGCGGGGATTCGAACCGCCGACCATGTGATCGGCAAGTCCTAGGCGCTGAGGATTTACCCACAGCGCCACCCGTGTCCCACCTATTAATTAAATCCAATGCATATTTCTTTCTTTCTTAATTCATTCTTGTTTGAGTTCATATATTGCTCTATATGTTGTAACTACTGCTATCAAGCAGGAACTTTCATTGAACTCCTTTTGGCACCTGTTAGAAACCACTCTTGCCTACCCGGGGTGATCTCCCATTGCTCAGTCCTAGCTCCTGCCAACCTAGCAGTTCGAAAGCACCTCAAAGTGCAAGTAGATAAATAGGTACTGCTCTGGTGGGAAGGTAAACGGCGTTTCCGTGCATTGTTCTGGTTTGCCAGAAGCGGCTTAGTCATGCTGGCCACATGACCCGGAAGCTGTATGCCGGCTCCCTCGGCCAATAAAGCGAGATGAGCGCCGCAACCCCAGAGTCGGTCACGACTGGAACTAATGGTCAGGGGTCCCTTTACCTTTACCTTAAAGGTAAAGGTACCCCTGCCCGTACGGGCCAGTCTTGACAGACTCTGGGGTTGTGCGCCCATCTCACTTAAGAGGCCAGGGGCCAGCGCTGTCCGGAGACACTTCCGGGTCACGTGGCCAGCGTGACATCGCTGCTCTGGCGAGCCAGAGCCGCACACGGAAACGCCGTTTACCTTCCCGCTGGTAAGCAGTCCCTATTTATCTACTTGCACCCGGAGGTGCTTTCGAACTGCTAGGTTGGCAGGCGCTGGGACCAAGCAGCGGGAGCGCACCCCGCCGCAGGGATTCGAACCGCCGACCTTTCGATCGGCAAGCCCTAGGCGCTGAGGCTTTAACCCACAGCGCCACCTGCGTTCCCACCTTTACCTTACCCACGTGCTTATAAATGCTGGTGTGAATTTAAACCTCTTTTGTAGTATTTTAACTTTTTTGCGGTTCTTAACTGACTTTTCCCTTCCCCTTTGATTTTATCGTTTTTCCTTTTTGTGTGATCTGCTTTCACGATTTAGAGGAGTATTACATTTTATTAATTTCAATTAATTTAAAATGCAGACCCCGCAAGCCTGAGCTCCATCATCACGCTCCGTGCCCTCCCCACGGATCTAAGCAGGGAGAAGCAGAGGCAGCGACGCCCAACGAAAGACTTCCGCACTCACTTGCCCGGCTAGAGAACCCCTTTTCCGCAAGGGCAGCAGCGCCCTTCCCAGCGTAACCATCCGCTGCATCTTCAAGGCGCTTGCCATTACGCGTCACTACGCGTGCGACGCGACCTTTCGGCTGAGGCCGCGCACGCGCGGTGCCGATCATCACTTCCGCCCATTAGACCTGCGGGTTCTAGTTCGCGCGACGCACGCCATTGGCTGTAGCATCGGGAGGGTGGGGTCAAGGTGGCGCCGAGGAGAATGAAATTGATAGAGCAGCACTCAACGTTTCAGATTCCGGGTTTGCTTCGGACCTCTAGTTTCGTCTTGTGTTATAAGCAATCCAAGGATATATTTATAATGCAGAGGTGATAAAAAAAAAAAATAGAACTGCGCAAAGGCCGCGCCTCCGATTCCAAGTGAGGGTGGAAGGGCTGAGGCGGCGTCGCAGTGCAACCCTCACCAGGTCTACTCAGAAGTAAGACCCATTGAATTCAATGGGGTCTAGGATCGCAGCCTTATTCTTGCTGCAGCCTGAGTGTTTTTGGTGGAAGCCGTCCTTATATCCCCTGCTGGCTTCATTTCCACGGCAGCTCCCTTAAGCACCACTGAACACCCTGGGGTCATTGTACAAAAAGATGGACACCCTGCATCAAATTTCCCTAATGCCCAGGGCCAGCCCAAGACATTTTGGCACAAAATGGCTCCCCCCTCCCCTGCAGGGGAGAAGGGGTGAGTGAAGATCCACATCAGGAAAAAGGGGTGAGGGTAAAGATCATCTGCCCATGTGGATCCAGCTGCCTGAGGCAGTCGCCTCACCTTGCCCCATGGGTGGGCTGGCAATGCTGATAACACTGAACTACTGGGAAACGTCATTATAAACTGCCCCGGCATCACTTCAGGTTGGTTTTTTTTTGGGGGGGGGGTGATACAAGACTACATTTTGGACAGTGTTCAGCCATCTCTTCTCTTAGATGCTGGTTTCTTCCCCAACCTGCAACATAGGTTGTACACAGGCTCTCTCTCTGTTTTCATACAGAAGACCTGCTTTTTGAAGATCACCCACTTTTCTCTTTACTTCCACTCCCATCATATATTTTAGCTTGCATTTTCCCCAGCAATTTAACATAACCTGATTGTCTCGCAAGCTTATCAGTACTTATCCTTGCAGGCTTATCCTGGTTTGGCTACACTGGTTGTATCCACATATGTGGAAGAGACATTAAGCAAGCTTTTGAGGTTGTGGTTGCTGGAGATGGTTCATTCCACAATTGCTGTTTCATATGTTTTCCCCCTGTACTATTTCTGGACCGCAACAACATCAGGCCCACGGCAACTGAGCAATGTTGCACTTCCCATATCCATGATTAACAGCATGGGAAGCTTGTTGTTCAACATGCTCCTTCACTCTCTGCTGTCATAAAGAAAGATCAGGACTAATCTACTCTACAGGGTCATTGTAAGGACTAATGATGTAATATATGCAAAGTTATGTGTAATGGTTCTAAGGGGGTTGCTCGTGCGTAAGTTGCCGCCACTCCTGGCTAGGTTGCCTGGTTGAACCCTTTCTCTCTGGACAGCCTTGCACTCGTGGCTGTCTCAGTCGCTGGCAGAATCTGTCAGTGGGCGTTTCTTGAACTTCTTCCAGCAAAGAAGTTCTTTGACGCCAAGTCTCCTCCTACTCTCCCTGCGCGGAAGTCTTCTGCGCAGGGAGGGTGTGGGCAGCGGAGTACCCGTGCTCTCCCCACTGGTCTCCGGTGAAGAGTCCTGGAGCCTTCTCTCCGATTCCCCCATCTGCCCCCCTTCACCCCTGGTGTTACGCTGATTTCCTTCCCCAGCAGATGGGCTGCCTCTCTCCCTGCTGGGACCCTCTCCGGCATCCCTCTGGAGCCTTCCCTCCGCCTCTGGCTCCGATGGCAGTTCCCTGACATTATGTGATAACTTAAAAAGTACTATACTGTAGTAAGTGTTTAGAAATACAAGCAATTAAATAACGGATGGACAAGAGGAGGGAACCATGTACTGCACAGAAACATTCCTTCAGCTAATCATCTATAAATCCTAATGGTCTCTGGGATACTGGGATATATTCTCCTGCAATGCAGCTCTGAGACACTTTACAATATGGTTACCAGATTTTTTTCCAAGGAATCCGGGGACACTTTTTTTTGGAATTTCATGCTTTATTTTAGGAAAGGGTTGCCCAGAGTTCTTGACCTTTTTTTAGGGGGGGGGGGACGCCAAAGTTGTCGGGTGTGCACCTTGACACAAGTCAGGCGGAGAAGCCCATCTACAAACACACAAACGCCAAAAAAAAGGTTGGTGGTGGTGGAGAGAGAGAGAGAGAGATTGAGTAAAGGCACTTGCTGGCCTTGGGAAAACACGCATTAAAACACACACACAAGGCACCGGCTTCCCATAACCGGGAGACTGCTGGAGGGTGAGTACAGTCTCTATAGAGATTTAACTGGTGGTGGTGGTGTCTCTGTCTCGCAACGCGGCAGAGCTATTTTCTATGCTTCTCCTCTTCTTCACCGCCGCAGCACCTCGCTCACCCTCCCCAACTCGGGCGTGCAGAGCCTGCAGAAGAGCGCAGCGGACTCTTCTGCTACAGGCAGCTCTGCGCGATTTCGGGGCGAGCGTTGATCAAGGAAGTGAGTCAGAAAGAAGCTCTCTGGCTCGCGCTTCGGTTTAAATAGCCCCCCCCCCTCCAGCCAGCGGACTGGCTGGCTGGAACTCTGACGTGGCTGGGACCTCCGGTGTTGCTCGCTGCCATGACGCCCATATGTTGCCTCGCCGGAAGTCCCGAGGCATAAATCCGGGGACATTAATTAAAATCCAGGGATATTCTGGGGACAGATTTGTGAATCCGGGGACTGTCCCTGGAAACTGGGGACGTTTGCTAACCCTACTTTTTTAAAGAAATGCAAACATAGAATATTACTTTAAATAGCTTCTGTAATTCACATGTTGAGTAAAATCTTACCCAGAGCATTTACATGCATAGCTTCCTTAAGATATTATACAAATTGAACTGAAATCAGGGTCCCTAAAAATGCTACCTATTAATAATTTATATAATCAGGAAATTGATAAGGAGATAGTACCTTAGTGCAAAATAGAAATACATACTGCATATGCATGTATGATGTTAAGCCAGCTTTAAAAAGATAACATTATCCTTGTAGAAATGATATATCCATCTTTTATGCAATCACAAAATTGTTATTTTAAAAAAGCATCTCTTAAAATGAGAAAAGGCATTTTAGTGTAAAGCACTTTATGTAATGCTTCAGGTTCCTTGTCCTGGAGTTACTAAAATAATATTTTCTTTTTTGAACCAGGATCATTATTAAAGGTAAAAAAAAGGAGTTTTATAAATTTCACTTAGAAAAGAATACCAGAGTTCCAAACACATTAAATCTAAGGGCACATCCGAGAACGCATGCCTTCTCTGCTTGGTGCCACAGATGCACACTTGCAAAATATTACACCAAAGGGGCAAAGAAGTAAACGACTCCTGTCAGCCAGATCACATTCTGGAGCGCCTGCTCTCCTGTGCACAGAGCTCCAGATTTATCTCTGCATTTACCTAGGTAAAGGTAAAGGGACCCCTGACCATTAGGTCTAGTCGTGACCGACTCTGGGGTTGCGGCACTCATCTCGCTTTACTGGCCGAGGGAACCGGCGTGCAGCTTCCGGGTCATGTGGCCAGCATGACTAAACCGCTTCTGGCGAACCAGAGCAGCACACAGAAACGCCGTTTACCTTCCCACCACAGCCGTTCCTATTTATCTACTTGCACTTTGATGTGCTTTCGAACTGCTAGCTTGGCAGGAGCAGGGACCGAGCAACGGGAGCTCACCCTGTCGCGGGGATTCGAACCGCCGACCTTCTGATCGGCAAGTTCTAGGCTCTGTGGTTTAACCCACAGCACCACCCACGTCCCTCTGCATTTACCTAGGAATGTTTAAAGAATGGAACCATCATGGTAAATCAGAAACAAGCGAATGCTGCTGAGTTGCTCCAATTCTTGTTCCACCATCCCTGGAGCAACAAACTGAAGCTTGGCTTACCATGTTTGCTCCCGGCTTACCAATTGGGATTTGTTTGGCGGAACATGTGCCCGTAAACCGAGGCGCATGGCTGGGCGCTCCAGGAAGGGTAGAACAAAGCAGGAATGGTTCAGTACCCTTCACTAACATGTCACTTTTTCACAACAAACAATGTGGCCGTGATCAGTGCCTTTTGAGGGAGCATGACCTCTCACATGTATACAGTGGTACCTCGGGTTAAGTACTTAATTCGTTCCAGAGGTCCGTTCTTAACCTGAAACTCTTCTTAACCTGAAGCATCACTTTAGCTAATGGGGCCTCCTGCTGCCGCTGTGCCGCCGGAGCCCGGTTTCTGTTCTCATCCTGAAGCAAAGTTCTTAACCCGAGGTAATATTTCTGTGTTAGTGGAGTCTGTAACCTGAAGCATATGTAACCTGAAGCGTATGTAACCCGAGGTACCACTGTACTGGGATTTTCTTACTGCAACAGTCCAGCAAAAATAAGTTATTACAAATACAGTGGTACCTCGGTTTTCATACGTAGTCTGTTCTGGAAGACCGTTCGAGTTCTGAGCTGTTCAAAAACCGGAAACTCAATACGGAAGCCAGATGGCATGTTCGGCTTCCGAAAAGTGCTTGAAAGTCGAAGCATTTACTTCCAGCTTTACATCGTTTGAAAACCAAAATGTTTGTCAATGGAGACGTTTCAAAAACCGAGGTACCACTGTATTACCATTTGTTGATAGATAGAGAACTCTGGATAATAGCTACCGCAGATGAATGCGTCACCTCACCCCCACCCCAGACTTCTGGATTAAAAACACTCTGTGGTTTTTTTAAAAAAAAAATTAAGTAAAGGCAGTGTTTGCTACACTCATTGGTAAACCAAGAAGCTCACGGTCTGATGTCACTTTTGCAGGTCACTTTGTAGATATTAATATTCTCAACCTCATCTCTAAAGACCAGCTTTGAGGCGAAGTGCACAGGCAGTAGCGTCTCAAAGAACAGCGCCGTACTATGCTCCTGACGCATTTTGGAAGACAGGTAAATGGTAGAATGAGCACCACATAGATGCTGGAGAGTCCTGATCAACAAGGGGTAGGTGTGCTTGAGATAGACAATATCTGCACCCAGGATGAAGTCATAATTTGGGGGGAACTCTTTGTGGTCCACACCCCACGACAGAGCACAAACTCTGGTTCGTGTCGCGCATTCTGCAGGCACGTTCCGGCGGACATTCTCCTCTATCTGCTTCATGGCCACAGGAAGATCTGTGATGGTCACATCACCTCCTGGAAGAATGGAAAGGAAACTGTTAGCAACAAATTCAGTTTGGTACCATATACATTACTCATGATGTTGCTTGAGGCTCAGGTGGCCTCAGTGGCCCGGAGTGCCTTCCATCAGCTTCGGCTGGTGGCCCAGCTGTACCCCTATCTGGCCAGCCTAACTACTGTTGTCTACAAACTGGAACGTGTCCAGAGGAGGGCAACCAAAATGGTCAAAGGCCTGGAAATGATGCCTTATGAGGAACGTCTAAGGGAGCTGGGCATGTTTAGCCTGGAGAAGAGGATGTTAAGGGGTGATATGATAGCCATGTTCAAATATATAAAAGGATGTCACATAGAGGAGGGAGAAAGGTTGTTTTCTGCTGCTCCAGAGAAGCGGACACGGAGCAATGGTTCCAAACTACAAGAAAGAAAATTCCACCTAAACATTAGGAAGAACTTCCTGACAGTAAGAGCTGTTCGAAAGTGGAATTTGCTGCCAAGGAGTGTGGTGGAGTCTCCTTCTTTGGAGGTCTTTAAGCAGAGGCTTGACAACCATATGTCAGGAGTGCTCTGATGGTGTTTCCTGCTTGGCAGGGTTGGACTCGATGGCCCTTGTGGTCTCTTCCAACTCTATGATTCTATGATTCTATGCTCTGCTAACCTCAAGGTTAGATTACTGCAATGTGTTATATGTAGGGCTGCCTCTGAAGATGGTATGGAAACTTCAGCTGGTGCAGAATTTAGCAGCTAGGATGCTCACTTGGGAAGACAGTCTGAACATGTGATACTAATCCTGGCCCAACTGCCCTGGCTGCCAAGTAGTTCCCAGGCCCAATTCAAAGTGCTGGTTTTGACCTATGAAACCTTAAACAGCTCAGGACCGCAATACCTCAAGGACTGCCTCTCCCCATATGAACCAAACCAGACCCTGCGACCATCACCTGAGGCCCTTCTTCATGTGCCTCCTCCACGAGAGGTCCAGAGGGTGGCAACATGAGAAGGGGCCTTTTCTTTGGTGGCTCCCCATTTGTGGGATGCCCACCCCAGCAAGGCTCATATGCCAACATCACTTATACAACTTTAAAAGGTAAAGGTAAAGGTACCCCTGCCCGTACGGGCCAGTCTTGACAGACTCTGGGGTTGTGCGCCCATCTCACTCAAGAGGCCAGGGGCCAGCGCTGTCCGGAGACACTTCCGGGTCACGTGGCCAGCGTGACATCGCTGCTCTGGTGAGCCAGAGCCGCACACGGAAACGCCGTTTACCTTCCCGCTGGTAAGCGGTCCCTATTTATCTACTTGCACCCGGAGGTGCTTTCGAACTGCTAGGTTGGCAGGCGCTGGGACCGAGCAGCGGGAGCGCACCCCGCCGCAGGGATTCGAACCGCCGACCTTTCGATCGGCAAGTCCTAGGCGCTGAGGCTTTAACCCACAGCGCCACCTGCGTCCCTGTTATACAACTTTAGACACCATGTAAAAACGCTCCTCTTCAACCAGGCCTTCGGCTGAATAACATTCTATGTTCTTTTAAATGTGTTTTGTGGGAGAGGGGCAGATTATTGGTTGCTTTTGTTTTTACAGTGGTGCCTTGCAAGACAAAAAGAATCCGTTCCGCGAGTCTCTTCGTCTAGCGGTTTTTTCGTCTTGCGAAGCAAGCCCATTGACGGCTTAGCGGATTAGCGCTATTAGCAGCTTTTAGCGGCTTATCGGCTTAGCGGATAAGCAGATAAGTGGCTTAGCGGCTTAGAAAAAGGGGGGGAGGGGAAAAAACCCGCAGGAACTCGCAAGACATTTTCGTCTTGCGAAGCAAGCCCATAGGAAATTCGTTTTGCAAAGCACCTCCAAAACGGAAAACCCTTTCGTCTAGCGGGTTTTCCGTCTTGCGAGGCATTCGTCTTGCGGGGCACCACTGTATTTCGTGTTGTGACTTTATCTTGCATCTTTATGCTGTGAATCAACCGTGAGATCTTCGGATGAAGGGCAGTAGATAAATTTAACAAATAAATAATCAGTAAGTGATCCTACATACCAAGAAGGGCTGCAAGGATGCCCACGACGCCCGTCCCAGCACCCAGTTCTATAACCTTCTTGCCCCAGAACTTCAGTTTCTGTGCCTCAAAATACTCGCAGAGGGTTAAAGCCTTAGACATGGGAAGAGAGAGAGAGAATGAAGAGTAAATGAGGAGTGAATTAAAGATCCCAAGGATACATTCAGTATGCCAAGCACATCTATGTAGGTGATGCAAACTTTCCCATTCCACCTTTGACAACAGGACTAGTAGGCCTCGGTCCAGTATACCTGAAGGAGCGTCTCCACCCCCATCGTTCTACCCGGACATTGAGGTCCAGCGCCGAGGGCCTTCTGGCGGCTCCCTCACTGCAAGAAGCCAAGTTACAGGGAACCAGGCAGAAGGCCTTCTCGGTAGTGGCGCCCGTCCTGTGGAATGCCCTCCTACCAGATGTCAAAGAGAACAACAACTACCAGACATTTAGAAGACATCTGAAGGCAGCCCTGTTTAGGGAAGCTTTTAATGTTTGACGGACTATTGTATTTTAATATTCTGTTGGAAGCTGCCCAGAGTGGCTGGGGAAGCCCAGCCACAAGGGCGGGGTTTAAATATATTATTATTATTATTATTATTATTATTATTATTATTATTATTAGTGTCCCTGCTGATAATGGGATTATTTCACAGCGGCTGACAATGTCTGCAGGGGAGGAGGGGAGAATTATAATTGTTCCTGTGAAGCATTTGACATTCAGGGATTAAAACGCTGCTGTAATGAGGAAGGAAATGATGAAGTTCAACAGCAGAGCAGCCTGCACTGAACACAGATCCATCTCATGCTCATGTCAAGGGTGGACTTTGGTGATATGGCACTCTTAGCAAAGGCAAAATTTGGCACCTCCCCCCCCCAAAAAAATTCTTATTTTCACAATAATTCGTTTTGATACAGTTGCTATTTATTCAGTTCTTTTAAAATTCTTTTTATTCTGTATCAATATAGGTTTTTAAAAGATGTTGTTGTTGTTGTTATTTTGTGCACCCTCAGCTCAGCACCCTGTGCAAGGGAACCACACACACCTCCCTAAATCTGGCACTGCTTCACAGGACACCAAAAAGCAGTTGCCCTTTTTAGAGGAACTGAAGCAACACTTTCACATTACAGTACAGTGGTACCTCGGGTTAAGTACTTAATTCATTCCGGAGGTCCGTTCTTAACCTGAAACTGTTCTTAACCTGAAGCACCACTTTAGCTAATGGGGCCTCCTGCTGCTGCTGGGCCGCCGGAGCACGATTTCTGTTCTTATCCTGAAGCAAAGTTCTTAACCTGAAGCACTTTTTCTGGGTTAGCGGAGTCTGTAACCTGAAGCATATGTAACCCTAGGTACCACTGTACATACATACGCACATACACCAGTCTTTATTTCCTTCCTGGGTTTCCCAAACTTGAACATCTCCAGCTGTTTTTGGGCTACCGTTCCCATCATCCCTGTCCACTGGTCCTGTTAGCCAGGGATGATGGGAGCTGTAGTCCATCAACATCTGGAGACCCAAGTTTGGGAAACTGGTGTAGACCAAGCCAGAGAGAGGTTGAGAAAGGCTGGTCTAAACCTTTTACTTTGTGCCACAGCGCTGTGGTACCTCGCAAGACGAAAAGAATCCGTTCCGCGATTCTCTTCGTCTAGCGGTTTTTTCGTCTTGCGAAGCAAGCCCATTGACGGCTTAGCAGATTAGCGCTATTAGCGGTTTAGCGGCTTAGCAAAAGGGGGGAAAGGGGAGGGAAACCTGCAGGAACTCGCAAGACATTTTCGTCTTGCGAAGCAAGCCCATAGGAAATTTGTTTTGCGAAGCACCTCCAAAACGGAAAACGCTTTCGTCTAGCGAGTTTCCCGTCTTGCGAGGCATTCGTCTTGCGGGGCACCACTGTACTCATGGAGGGAAACCTTGCAGGCTTACATTTTTTGATGCTTTAAGAGTTTCTTTGCTAAGAGGAAGGCAAAGTAGGAGCAGGGAGAAGATGAAGGCTGGGAGCATTTGTTTGTTGTCGGCTGCTCAATTTGAATAGTAATAGTCATTATGTGCTGACAACAATAACAACTCCTCAATTCTACTGCATGTGCAGATTAGATCCTATAGAGTCAAAAGTGTAGACCAGGGTTTCCCAAATTTGAGTCTTGGACTACAACTCCCATCATCCCTGACCACTGGTCCTGCTAGCTAGGGATGCTGGGAGTTGTAGTCCTAAAACTACTGGAGCCCCAAGTTTGGGAAGCCTTGCCTAGATCTATTTTCAGTGCAGAGTGCTTCACCCCTTTTGAAAGAGGCACCGTTGGGGCAGGCTTGTGCAAGAGATGCGCCGAAAAGTTCCTGCGGAGATCACTGCTTGAGCCTGGATGCATGCCATAAAAAGCTCAGAGGCTTAGAAAACGTAAATATGCAACTGGCAAGATTTCTACCTGGTTTTAAGAAGACTCCTGCACGGATGTGCCAAGATCTACCTGAAGCAATAGCCCAGCTGCCTGCAACCCTATGCACACTTACCTGGAAGTAAGCCCTGCTAAACTGACTTCCGAGTAGGCTTACTTCCAAGTAAGCCAAGATCTACCTGAAGCAATAGCCCAGCTGCCTGCAACCCTATGCACACTTACCTGGAAGTAAGCCCTGCTAAACTGACTTCCGAGTAGGCTTACTTCCAAGTAAGCCAAGATCTACCTGAAGCAATAGCCCAGCTGCCTGCAACCCTATGCACACTTACCTGGAAGTAAGCCCTGCTAAACTGACTTCCGAGTAGGCTTACTTCCAAGTAAGCCAAGATCTACCTGAAGCAATAGCCCAGCTGCCTGCAACCCTATGCACACTTACCTGGAAGTAAGCCCTGCTAAACTGACTTCCGAGTAGGCTTACTTCCAAGTAAGCCAAGATCTACCTGAAGCAATAGCCCAGCTGCCTGCAACCCTATGCACACTTACCTGGAAGTAAGCCCTGCTAAACTGACTTCCGAGTAGGCTTACTTCCAAGTAAGCCAAGATCTACCTGAAGCAATAGCCCAGCTGCCTGCAACCCTATGCACACTTACCTGGAAGTAAGCCCTGCTAAACTGACTTCCGAGTAGGCTTACTTCCAAGTAAGCCAAGATCTACCTGAAGCAATAGCCCAGCTGCCTGCAACCCTATGCACACTTACCTGGAAGTAAGCCCTGCTAAACTGACTTCCGAGTAGGCTTACTTCCAAGTAAGCCAAGATCTACCTGAAGCAATAGCCCAGCTGCCTGCAACCCTATGCACACTTACCTGGAAGTAAGCCCTGCTAAACTGACTTCCGAGTAGGCTTACTTCCAAGTAAGCCAAGATCTACCTGAAGCAATAGCCCAGCTGCCTGCAACCCTATGCACACTTACCTGGAAGTAAGCCCTGCTAAACTGACTTCCGAGTAGGCTTACTTCCAAGTAAGCCAAGATCTACCTGAAGCAATAGCCCAGCTGCCTGCAACCCTATGCACACTTACCTGGAAGTAAGCCCTGCTAAACTGACTTTCGAGTAGGCTTACTTCCAAGTAAGCCAAGATCTACCTGAAGCAATAGCCCAGCTGCCTGCAACCCTATGCAGACTTACCTGGAAGTAAGCCCTGCTAAACTGACTTCCGAGTAGGCTTACTTCCAAGTAAGCCAAGATCTACCTGAAGCAATAGCCCAGCTGCCTGCAACCCTATGCACACTTACCTGGAAGTAAGCCCTGCTAAACTGATTTCCGAGTAGGCTTACTTCTAAGTAAGCCAAGATCTACCTGAAGCAATAGCCCAGCTGCCTGCAACCCTATGCACACTTACCTGGAAGTAAGCCCTGCTAAACTGACTTCCGAGTAGGCTTACTTCCAAGTAAGCCAAGATCTACCTGAAGCAATAGCCCAGCTGCCTGCAACCCTATGCACACTCACCTGGAAGTAAGCCCTGCTAAACTGACTTCCGAGTAGGCTTACTTCCAAGTAAGACACGCCCAGGGCTGCGCTACTAAGCCCTTCCTCCAAGCCTCGTGCAAATCTCTGGCCCCGGACGGATCCAGCTGCGCCGGGACTCACCGCCTCCCAAACCGGCGCAGCTACTCCCAGCTGGGCGCCGTGGTGCTGGGCGATGCTCAGCTCGTGCCCGCAGAACCGGTAACGGGCCTCTACCGGGAAAGCATCCGCAAAGAGCCCCAGCTCCTGCGGGAAGACCGACTCCAGCCCGGCCTCCACGTCGGCGGCGATCGCGGCCATCTTTCGTACCTTTCCCGGGGGCGAGACGGAGGAGGCGCTTTTGCAGTTGGGCTGCACGGATCTGCCGCCTCTAGAGGCCGCTGGGCATCAGCACCACCACACCATCATCATCATCATCATCATCATCATCATCATCATCATCATTATTATTATTATTATTATTATTATTATTATTATTATTATTATTATTTCGCTTTATCTCACTCAAGGCAACCCAAAGTTACTTCCAAGCAGGTAGGATGCTGCTGGATGGATCAGGGAGGCCGCGTCTTGCTCACCTGTTCTCCAGGTGGGTTGGGTTGGGGGCGGTCCCACCCGAATGCTTCATAACAGGGGGTTTTCTTAGTTTTGCCCAAAGTTGTTGAGAGTTTTTTTTTTAAAAAAAAAATAAATTATATTTTTATTAAAGTTTTAAAGGTTACAGAAAAAAGAAAGACAGAAAGAAAAAAGATAAATAAAAAACAGAACAACAACAAAACAATGCATAGAAAATAGACATCATCAAAAAGAAAAAAAACAAACATCATAAAAAAAATAATAAAAAGCAAATCAAACCTTAACATCACATTGTTTTCATTCCCTTACTTCCTTGACCTCCTCACACCTCCGGTTTTTGTATTATAGTTCAGTTAGATATTTCAGCAAATCCTCTCCCTTTGTTTTTAACTTGATAATTTATCTTAATATACTATAATTTGCGCTCACTTCTTTCACTAATTCATTTCCACTTAAACCTTTATATTTTTCCTGCTAAAACCACATAGTTTTTTTCCCAACATCTTTCTAACATTCCTTAATTTTACAATATTTCTGAAGATAAACTTTAAATTTCTTCCAATCTTCTTCCACCGACTCTTCTCCTTAGTCTTGGATTGTTGAGCTTTTTTCTTTTTTTGCAGCATCTGAAAATAGAAATAGAAATGTCGAGCTATTTATAAGGAAATTTGCCAAAATCTAGGCTTCCAACATGGGTTGCCATACATACCGGACATTCAAGCGATTTCCACCCAGACACTTTCTGAACACCCTTCATCCCAGGATCACAGGGCAGTTTATAACATAAAAACATAAAAACACAGAAATGCATAGTAGCCAGTGCCATTTTTCAAGAAAAATAGGTGCCGGAACTCACCTTGAATACTTGCCTCCTTTTCTTAGAATGGCAACGGCACCCACCTGAGAAGTGTCGGAACTCACCTGAAAACATGCTGGAACCCACCTGAGAGGAACTGAGTTCCTGTGAGTTCCCCTTAGGAAAATGCCCAGATAGTAGCAAACAAACAAACAAAAAACCCTCCTGTTTTATTATAGTTGGGAAAGGATGCACAAATCAAGCTGTAACAAACATTATTATTATTTATTAAATTTGTATACTGCCCTACAACTGTAAGTCTTAAGGCGGTTCACAACACAAAGTTGCAATATACGAAGGACAAAATACATTATAAAAATAATCAGAGCACAAAATACATAATGAGAACAATAAAAACATAATAAAAATAAAAACAATCAAAATATAATAAAAACAATCAAAACGCTAATAAACAATACACTCCCCAACAAAAGCCCCTAAACATTACAAAAATCTAAATTAACATGTCACATTCCACAACAGTTTAAAACAATCCCACCTTCCAAATAAAAAATCACCCACCCAAGTTAAAACCCAATTTTTATCCAAGCTAAAATCATTGTGGATTTTCACCTTTACAATTCACACTTTAATGTAAAGACTGTGATTTTGACTGCTGCAAGTCCAACCCCCATCTACTTAAAGGAAGAAACAAAAGGCACAAAATAAAAAATGACATATTGCTGCTTTGGACACCAATGATTAGGCTGTGCAATTCTGATTTCCAAAAGCATTTGCCGGACAACATGGCTTGCTAGTTACGATCAATGGAATACAAAAACTAAGACCAAGCCCAAAGAATCACTGTAATGTTTCTTTTTTTAAAAAAATAATTTTTTAATTCAAAATAAAAACAAAACATATTATCCAGAAACATATCATCCTTATTCCCCCCCCCATTTTTCCTCCCTCCCCTTCCTCCCCCCACAGAAACCCCCACCCCACCCCCGACTTCCCTCAGTTCCAGTCTTTGATTTCTCTAAAAATGCTATTTTCTGCATGTTACACAGTTGTATAGATCCTCAAACTATTTAGCTGATTATTATCAATAAAAAGTTTGTGAATGTTTATTCAAAACCAGCCAAGGAGTCCAGTTCGCTTTGTTGCGTCTTCAAATACTTTGTAAAGGGTTCCCATTCATCTTTAAAGTCACAGTTATCCTTGTCCTGTAGCTTGTATGTCAGTTTTGCCAGTTCTGCATAATCCATCAATTTTTCTTGCCATGATTCTTTAGTTGGGGTTTCTTCACTCTTCCATCCTTGTGCTATTAAAACTCTCGCGGCTGTTGTCGCATCACTGTAATGTTTCTAAGCAATTCAAAATCACTGTAATGTAATGTTTCTAAGCAATTCAAAAACATAAAAGATTAGTAAGTATTCATGTAGTATACACTAGAACCACATCCCTTTACTCCAGATTGGTTAATTTGGAAAAGCTCTCAATTTACTTTGAGTGGATATGTCTAGAACTGATTGCAGTTATGTAATTATAATGATTATACCCTCCACACCATTTGTAAGAGCAACCAAAGGAGTTAAAATATAGTGGTACCTCAGGTTACATATGCTTCAGGTTACATACGCTTCAGGTTACAGACTCTGCTAACCCAGAAATATTACCTCGGGTTAAGAACTTTGCTTCAGGATGAGAACAGAAATCGTGCTCCGGTGGCGTGGCGACAGCAGGAGGCCCAATTAGCTAAAGTGGTGCTTCAGGTTAAGAACAGTTTCAGGTTAAGAACGGACCTCCGGAACGAATTAAGTACTTAACTCGAGGTACCACTGTAATGTTAACAACAACAATTTCCCCCTAACTCCTGTTAGTACTGGTGGAACAAGCTGGCCGCAACTCAGACTGCAATTCTATACACGTTTACATGGGCTTCAGTCCTGGTGAATTCAGTGAGACTTACGGCTGTGTAGACATAGAAGCATAGAATTGTAGAATTGGAAGGGAGGCTGAGGCTGATCTGGTCTAAAACCCTGTGATACACGCATAGAAGACCCTGATGTTGGGAAAGATGGAGGGCACAAGGAGAAGGGGGCGACAGAGGACGAGATGGTTGGATAGTGTTTTCGAGGTTACCAGCATGAGTCTGACCAAGCTGCGGGGGGCTGTGGAGGACAGGAGTGCCTGGCGTTCTCTGGTCCATGGGGTCACGAAGAGTCGGACACGACTAAACGACTAAACAACAACAAACAACAACAAGGAACAGGCCCAACTCCATGTTTGACAGGACCTGGACAAAGTGTGCTTTCATGGGTCCGCTCACAGGGCCATAATGCTTGTCAATATGGCAGGTTAGGGTGGATGGGAAAGACTTGCTGATTCCAAATACCCCTGCAAACCTGTATGCACAGAAACATATTGCATCCTCTGAATGATTCCTATTGGTGACAATGTCAGAGCTGTCCAAAATTCAGCAATTTTTCTTGTTGGGATTTACTTCTGTAGAAGAAATGGCAGGGACACTGTGGAGCCAGGCAGAGACTGCCTCACTCCTTTAACAGAGGCTGTGTTCATACTCCGGTTTAATGTGCACTCACTTCACTTTCTAGTGCTGGGTTTTTAATCCTTGTTCACAGGACCTTATCAGAAATGTTTGCATGTAGTGTATGTTGTTCTAAAATACTACTGTTTGATGTGCTGTTTCTCAAAAGAACTACAGATGGATTGGAGTCCTTTGTTGTTGTTGTTTAGTCGTGTCCGACTCTTCGTGACCCCATGGACCAGAGCACGCCAGGCACTCCTGTCTTCCACTGCCTCCTGCAGTTTGGTCAAACTCATGCTGGTAGCTTCGAGAACACTATCCAACCATCTCGTCCTCTGTCGTCCCCTTCTCCTTGTGCCCTCCATCTTCCCCAACATCAGGGTCTTTTCCAGGGAGTCTTCTCTTCTCATGAGGTGGCCAAAGCATTGGAGCCTCAGCTTCAGGATCTGTCCTTCCAGTGAGCACTCAGGGCTGATTTCCTTCAGAATGGAGAGGTTTGATCTTCTTGCAGTCCATGGGACTCTCAAGAGTCTCCTCCAGCGCCATAACTCAAAAGCATCAATTCTTTGGCGATCAGCCTTCTTTATGGTCCAGCTCTCACTTCCATACATCACTACTGAGAAAACCATAGCTTTAACTATACAGACCTTTGTTGGCAAGGTGATGCCTCTGCTTTTTAAGATGCTGTCTAGGTTTGTCATTGCTTTTCTCCCAAGAAGCAGGCGTCTTTTAATTTCGCGGCTGCTGTCACCATCTGCAGTGATCATGGAGCTCAAGAAAGTAAAATCTCTCACTGCCTCCATTTCTTCCCCTTCTATTTGCCAGGAGGTGATGGGCCCAGTGGCCATGATCTTCGTTTTTTGATGTTGAGCTTCAAACCATATTTTGCGCTATCCTCTTTCACCCTCATTAAAAGGTTCTTTAATTCCTCCTCACTTTCTGCCATCAAGGTTGTGTCATCTGCATATCTGAGGTTGTTGATATTTCTTCCGGTAATCTTAATTAAGCTGTTTCTAATTCATCTCTAGCCATGGTGTGAGCATCTTTGCATTGGGTAAGACACCCCCTCAATGCCCCTTGGTACACAGACAGAGGTGAATGTGACACTAATGAAGTCGTGCTGATGTGAACAGCTGGTGGGTGGGAGAAAGAGCTGTGAATTGTATGAGAGATTGGGTTAGCCAGCCATCTGTTGTCACAGTGTTAGAATGCATAAACAACACATACAGTGAGGGGAAAAAGTATTTGATCCCCTGCTAAATTTGCCCGTTTTCCCTCTGACGAAGAAATGACCAGTCCATAATATGTATAAAGCGATTTTTCTTTGCCAGTGTAGCTGAGTCCGAAGTAAGGCAGTAATGTGAACACATCCATAGTGCCTGCTAGAAAATATAATCTCAAAACTATTATTTCTTTCATGAAAATTTACGCCCCTTTAATAAATTCACGCATCACCCTCCTTTACTCTATTAGGCAACCTGTATTTACGCTCTGGCTGTTTGTTCCGCAGTGATTCACAAACAGACACACATCACTAACATCCCTGGCAACGTTAACTATTTGGCTGTGGGTCTTGCAGGCCCTCTCCCCTCTATCGTCATTATGTACGTTTGACTAGTAAAATAATAACACTGTCGCTTGCTAGGTTTTGACCCATTTCACTAAAGTGTCTGAAGGATGTTCCCTGACCCGTTTCCGCTTGCTGCACAAGACTAGGGGTTTTAGGAGAGAGAAATGAAATTAGTTATTCCCACGTTTACCGAGGGAGCAAAGTCACCTGTCTTCTGAGCTTTGAGGACTGAAGCCATCCCTTGACGCACAACACAGTTAAATGTTAGCTTGGCATGACTCCCAGACGAGAAGGAAGCACTTGTTTGGGTGAACCAGCGACATCTGTAAACTGAAGCCAGCACAGAGTTAAAGATTAAAAGCCCCATCAAATCCCTGTTACGTCTTATCGTGGCTTTTCTTTGATTTCTCCGTGGCTTCATTATATTAGTTTTTTATAGATTTGTTTTTATTTGGACTCTGTTTTCTCATTTTGATTATGTGCTTGGCTACTCACACAATATTCCCACAATAACCTCTTGCTTAAAAGCCTTTTCTTTATTTTGATCCTTACCAGACCCTATTTTTTACAAGAAGAGAAGGGGGGGAGGAGAGAGAATAACATTTAAAATAGTAAATTGTATCCAAGTAAGTTAGAATAGACCCATTGAAATTAATGGAGCAAAGTTAGTCATCTATTAATTTCAATGGCTTTATTCTTGAGTAGGGCTAGCAACCCACAATAATTATGATGTTGCACTCGAATATGATATAATTCACATCTATAATGATCAGGCAGATAATGTTTTCTGCTACAGATTATATTTGGCACCAGAATTTTAAATAGAGATGTAAGTTAGAGATTCTCCTAGTAGTGTAATTGCGGTTTGACGGCAAATGCATTGTACTTAGTTTTGGAATATCTGATTCAAACCCACAGTATGAGGATCAACAGATAACTTTGGACAAGTCACTTTAGCTACTTAGGGTGGAACTGTACACAGTACAGTAGTGTCTTGGTTTACGAACTTAATCCATTCCGGAAGTCCGTTCTTAAACCAAAACATTCTTAAACCAAGGCGTGCTTTCCCATAGTAGTGGGGGACTCAATTTACAAATGGCACACACTCAACAGAAAGTGAAACATGTTCTTATTCCAAGGCCAAGTTCACAAACCAAAACACCTCCTCCCAGGTTTGCAGCGTTCTTAATCCAAGTTGTTCATAAACTAAGCTGTTCTTAAACCAAGGTACCACTGTACCTGGTTACCTGGGATTACGTTCCATTAAACTCATCGGGGCTTACTTCTGAGTAGACATGCACAGTATTGCTCTGTTAGCCTAGAGTAGCCATTGACTTTTTATGGTGCCTGTCAGGCCATTGCATGCCACTCTTTTCTGTGTTATTCTCCCATAGCTTTTTCAAACCCCTTTAACTGTGTCAGTCTGTTCTTTGTGACTTGCACTGTGCCGCTGCTGATTTTCCAGGTTAAAAGTAAAGGTAAAGGGACCCCTGACCATTAGGTCCAGTCGTGACCCACTCTGGGGTTGCAGCGCTCATCTCGCTTTATTGGCCGAGGGAGCCGGCGTACAGCTTCCGGGTCATGTGGCCAGCATGACTAAGCCGCTCCTGGCGAACCAAAGCAGTGCACGGAAACGCCGTTTACCTTCCCGCCGGAGCGGTACCTATTTATCTACTTGCACTTTGACGTGCTTTCGAACTGCTAGGTTGGCAGGAGCAGGGACCGAGCAATGGGAGCTCACCCACGTCGCAGGGATTCGAACCGCCAACCTTCTGAGTGGCAAGTCCTAGGCTCTGTGGTTTAACCCACAACGCCTCCCGCGTCTTTTTCCAGGTTACTGTGCTGTTTAATTAGAAGATTCCTCCTCTGTAAGGAATAGCTTCTCTTGCCTCCATGCTTTCTGTTCAGCATGTTTTGCATTTCAGATAAATTGCAACCACAAGAACAGCCCCGCTAGATTGAGGGCAACAACATTTTTTTGCTGTGGTTTCTAGGAACTGGTATTCAGAAGAACACTGGAGAGGGAGAGGTCTTCAGTGCAAGCCTATAAGAACTATTCAGAAATAAAGCTACACCACTTAGTAAATCCACTGAAATCAAAAGGACCTCTGAGTAGACATGGGTAGGATTGCAGCTGATTCATTCTGTTCTTTTAGTGGCTAGTGTTATTTCATGCTAAAACAAAGGAAAGAAGCAAAATTCATGAGTAGAAACCAATAATTGCACCCCACAGCTGGGAAATGGAATGAACTAATTTTGTTGCAATAATGTGGCAATTCATCAGTATTTCATCCGCAGTGGTGGGGCTGCAATTGACAGGAAGCAAAGCTGCAAGGAGGAAGTTGCAAAGGACATCAGTTGAAGGAAACTTAAAGGTAAAGGTAAAGGTACCCCTGCCCGTACGGGCCAGTCTTGACAGACTCTGGGGTTGTGCGCCCATCTCACTTAAGAGGCCAGGGGCCAGCGCTGTCCGGAGACACTTCCGGGTCACGTGGCCAGCGTGATATCGCTGCTCTGGCCAGAGCCAGAGCCGCACACGGAAACGCCGTTTACCTTCCCGCTGGTAAGCGGTCCCTATTTATCTACTTGCACCCGGAGGTGCTTTCGAACTGCTAGGTTGGCAGGCGCTGGGACCGAGCAGCGGGAGCGCACCCCGCCGCAGGGATTCGAACCGCCGACCTTTTGATCGGCAAGCCCTACGCGCTGAGGCTTTAACCCACAGCGCCACCTGCGTCCCATGAAGGAAACTTACTTATGAATAAAATCATGTTGGCCACCAGGATGGGCATTGTCTGATATTATAGCTTTATATTGCCGTGTATAACCACCGTTTTAATTCAGTTTCCAGCCATTTACAGGAAGACAAGATCCCAGCTGCTCCAAAGGGCCCTTATGTGGAAACAATCGCTGTATCAGAGCTTCACGGACATTGCAGGACTGTTCAGAGTGCCTCATTCATTCATTTGTTCGTTCATTCAACCATTCATTCATTCATCCATCCATCCATCCAATCAATCACATCTCCTGATTTTTAATGTCAAATTTCAGTTTTATTTTTTGAGGTCAAATGTCATCTTCAAAATAGTGAATTCTTAAAAAAAATGCAGAATTTCAAAATTTTGCAACATGTAATTTTTAGCTCATGAAAGCTGAGGCTTTAATGATCAGAATTATTATTTGGATTATTTCTTCATAAAATTATATGCTCGTCACAGCCAGGATAACATGCAGGTGGATGAGAGCTGGTGGCAGCAGAGGGAAATTCTGCCGATATTTTCATTTGTTTTTGGAGGGGAAAAGCAGCTCCAATATCTCAATGTCTGTCAAATCAAGGTCCGCTGTGTTCATTAATCCACATCTCGTCACGAAGAAGAGGCTGTCAATTGTACTATTACTCTTTAACTACTGTTCTTTCAGTTTCCTGTTGGAAGTAGCCAAACCATTCATCCATCTTTGTCAATGTGCGTCAAAGCCACAGGTCACTCCAGTGTTCTGAAGCGGATCTTTGGCAGGGAAACCTCTGAAGGTTATTTTCCGAAGCTAATATGTTAGACAGTGGAGTAAACCAGGGGTTCTCAGCAGAATAATTCAAACAATGCTAATGAGCCTTCAGTGGAACAGAGGGCTACAAATGCAGTTTTTTCGCAAATACAGCACATGGCCCATAAGGTCCTATCAAAAATAAAGTACATAAAAATAAGATGCTAAAGATGATTTGAAGATTTTGGACTTGGGGGGACACTACTGCAAGTGGAACCACCTGGTCTGAAAACCACAACACAGGCTGGAGCCTGAAATAAATATTGCTACATGCAGGACTCCTATATTATTATAACCACTGTGATTATTATTACTTTGCTGGTTAGGATTTAAGGTAAAGGTAAAGGGACCCCTGAACATTAGGTCCAGTCATAACCGACTCTGGGGTTGCGGCACTCATCTTGCTTTATTGGCTGAGGGAGCCGGCATACAGCTTCCGGGTCATGTGGCCAGCATGACTAAGCCGCTTCTGGCGAACCAGAGCAGCGCATGGAAACGCCGTTTACCTTCCCGCCGGAGTGGTACCTATTTATCTACTTGTGAAGGAGCATATTACAATATAATAGTTCTATTATTGAAGGACATGCTTAAATGTTACATTGCAAATGGGCCTCTCGGAATGTCTAGCTTGGGCAGATAGAGATAAGGAACAAGGATTTCTTGTAATACCAGGATGAGGGAGGTTGCAGGAAGGAGGGAGAGAAGACCAAGACCTTATATGGTAATAGGAACTTATTATAAGTTTCGATTTCCCAGAAATCAGGTGGTTTACAAGAAATCAGGTGACTTACAAAAGATCAGGTGGTATTCTATTTTGCAAATCTATATAAAGGGGGCGCACCCTGACTCCTGTGTACAGGTTGCGTACTGATCGCCCTGTATCTTTGTTTTGCATATGCACTTCAAATAAAAATCCTGTTCACTTGCACTTTGGTGTGCTTTCAAAATGCTAGGTTGGCAGGAGCTGGCACCGAGCAATGGGAGCTCACCCCGTCGCGGGGATTCGAACTGCCGACCTTCTGATCAGCAAGCCCAGCGCCACAGATGATTAGGATTACTGTAATGTAATTCCATCCATGTACATAACACTTCACAAAGAACCTTGCTCTCCTTGTGTCTAGAATACAGAGACAGTAAAGGAAAGAATAACCGATTAATGCAGTTACACATCCTTTAGCTTAGTTAAAGATGTGTTGTTTATTATTGATATAACAATAATAACACCCACACTATACATTATACACTTAATGCACTCTCATACCACTGTCATAGCCATGACTTCCTCCCTTGCAACAACTCTGGGAACTATGGTTTGTTAAGAGTAGTGAGAGTTGTTAGGAGAACCTCACAAAGCTACAGTTCCCAGCGCCCTTGACAAACTGCCATTTCCTGGATTCTTTGAGGGAAGCCATAACTGTATGATGTCATACCCTCCAACGTTTTTCTGATGAAAATAGGGACATCCCATTTCATAACGATAATTTTGCTATTTATACCCCACACATCTTACTGGGTGGCTCCAGCCACACTGGGTAGCTTCCAACACAGGTTGGATAAAAAACAAAGATTAAAAAAAAAAAAATCCAAAAAATCAGAATATTATTACTTTATTTAAAACATATTTTTTTATTTAAATCAGATTTTTTTAAATTTAAATTGGATTTTTTAAATAAAATGCTTTTGGAGGAAAAATCTTTCTAAAGATAGTTTTCTGTTTAAGTTACATTATAGTCCAAAGGCTATTCATCAGGAAATAAGGATTTGTTTTCAGTTTTTCATGTGTGCTAAAACTCAGACTAAGTTGTTGTTGTTTTTTTAAAAAAAGTTTAACCACATCAGTTAACAAACATAGACACACATGCTATAGTGTTATTGTTTTAGTTAAATAAATTGTTTAAATTGTTATTAAGGAAATGATTATTGTTCTCTTTCCAAAAAAGTATAGCAGAAAAGTTGTCCAAATATAAACTGTTAATTTATTAAACCTCACAATAATTTCATAATTATACTATTCTAATAGTATAACCACATCAGTAATTTTTGAAACAACTGTAAAAACTACTCCAAAAATTTATTATTACAAAAATGAAACCTTCATCTGGTTGTAAATATTAAGATTATACCAGCAAGAATGAGTCTTTCTGTAATAAATGATTTAAATCAAATCTTACTGACTAATGATTTAAATAGATTTGATTTGAATCAAATCCACCCTGTTCCAACATGTATAGAAATATAATAAAACATTAAAAAACTTTCCTATACACGATTGCCTCTAGACGGCTCAGGGGTCAGATAACTCCATACCCTCCCAACGTTTCTCCAATAAAAATAGGGACATACTAAAGAAAAGTGGGACATTCCGGGATCAAATCAGAAACTGGAACAGTTTCTCTAAATCAGGGACGTGCCTGGAAAATAGGGACACTTGGAGGGTCTGTGATGTGGCTGCGACTTCAGCAGCTTACAAATACAGTGGTACCTCGGGTTACAGACGCTTCAGGTTACACACTCCACTAACCCAGAAATAGTGTTTCAGGTTAAGAACTTTGCTTCAGGATAAGAACAGAAATCGGGCTCCAGCGGCGCGGCAGCAGCGGGAGGCCCCATTAACTAAAGTGGTGCTTCAGGTTAAGAACAGTTTCAGGTTAAGAACGGACCTCTGGAATGAATTAAGTACTTAACCCGAGGTACCACTGTAAATATAAATCCAATTTACAAAAAAATAAAAGTCTTCACACATAATTAAAACACGGGGTAAAACAACTTCATTGAAACAGTTACAAAATGCAATAAACTCGACAGAACTACAGCAATTTAAAACAGTACTGAAACCAGTTGAGTGAATTAAAGAGATTGCGGCAAAACCTTTGTGGGAAAGGGGGGTTTCAAGGAGGGATTCGTGAAGGAATCAATAGGGATGGTATCTCAGAGGCGGAGGGGCAACAGGGCAGAAAAGGCAGGGTCATTGCAGGGAGCCGTGAGGCTGAGGGGTGTGGAGATGGACATGTGAAGGTGACATGTGAAGGCTCACCACTGTCACCAAAGCTCTCCCTGAGATGTCTGCCAATTGGCCAGTGCGTTTTCCTCACCCATTAAATTCAATGGTACTCACTTCTGAGCAGAAATGCACAGAAGGATTTCTGTGATGTTCAGCCCACGCTTTTAAGTTCCTTGACAATATTGTTCCTGAGAAATGACTTGGAAAGATGAATAACATGAGCATGGAAGAACCTCTATGAACCTGTACAAAGCAAAAGAATGTGTTTCTATATTATTATTCTGCAAAACAAGATAGCAATTTCAAGCCAGTTTCTAGGCTTCTGAAGAAACCTGATTATATGGAAGCTGATACTGTGAAAGAGTATCACTTCTATGGTGTAACAACAGCCTTTGCCTCAATTAATACAACTTGTAATTTTTGTGCTATCTTTCTACTGGCTTCTGTGTTCATTGATAAGAAGCTGCATTTTCTAATTATGCTTTCCTTCCTGAAGATGATGTGAAGGTAAAAGATAAAAAGGTAAAGGACCCCTGGACAGTTAAGTCCAGTCAAAGGCGACTATGGGGTTGCTGCGCTCATCTCGCTTTCAGGCCGAGGGAGATGGCGTTTGTCCACAGACAGCTTTTCCATGTCATGTGGCCAGCATGACTAAACTGCTTCTGGCACAACGGAACACCGTGACGGAAACCAGAGCGCACGGAAATGCTGTTTACCTTCCCGCCATAGCGGTACCTATTTATCTACTAGCACTGGTGTGCTTTTGAACTGCTAGGTTGGCGGGAGCAGGGACAGAGCAATGGGAGCTCACCCCATCGCGGGGATTTGAACCGCCAACCTTCTGATCAGCAAGCCCAAGAAGCTCAGTGCAGTGCCGGATTTATGTATAAGCTAAACAAACTATAACTTAGGGCCCCACTCTCTTGGGGCCCCCAAAAAAATTTAAAAGAAAAAAACCTGGTTGTACATTTCCAAAATATAAGATAAAAAACAAATAAAATAAAACCTACATACAGCAACAGTGTTTTGTGTTGTGTAGGCTCCTATTTGTTATGTGCAAGTGGCTTTAGATATCTATTAGCTCCATAAATTACCATATAGCATATGTTCAAGTCAATCGATTTTATTGCATTAGCCATGCGGCCATAGCATAATATACATAGAAATAACAACATAAAATGGGGGTGGGGAGATAAAAGTGGATGTCGTCCTGGGGGAATACTTTGAGAAAATGAGGATAACAAAAGTAACGGGGGATTTAAAACATCGAGTGACAGAGAATACAAAAAACACGTTCGATTGTGCGGCATATCGACTACATCAGTGGTGTTAAAGAAGGAGTTGGTGCCGCTTTCCTCTTCATCACACTAAGCAGGAAATTAGCTGTCATCTCGGTAATCCAACAGTCAGAATCCTGCAGAAGAAGGGACACTATCCAGGGCTGGATTGGGAGATGAAACTTGTTCACGAGAGGAGTTAGAAACCGAGATCTTTCATCTGTCCAGTTGGGACAGAAGAGCATTACATGTTCCATAGTCTCCAGAGCTGTGCCATTGCAGGAGCATGTTCTATTTGCAATGGAAACTCTGGAGTAACGACCCGACAGAACTGCTGTAGGAAAACAGTTGAGATGGGCACAGGTAAAGGCCCTTCGCTTAGCCTCCGAAGGAATTGTGAGGCAGTATAGAGGGATCCCTTCAGGGGGTGGAATAGCTAGGGCTAAGCCTGAACACGGCCCTCTTGCATGGGAAGCTGTGTTAGAGAAGTCAAGTTGCTGTAGCTTCTTTTTGATTAGAGGTAGGGCCGCCGGGCTAATACAATCTAAGTTAAAAACAGTTTTGCGGTTCAAATTGAGAAGAGAGCGGAATTTGAAATTAATTGTAGTTTTCCAAGGAGAATTGTGAATATCTCTTAGGATCAGATTGGAGAAACCACCTCTAATTCGAGCATCCGATGCTAGTAGGTGGGAGCTATAGGAAATCGCTCGACTCCATGCTCGTTTTACAATTGAGGGCTCGGCGAACTCAAGTCGTAGGGCTGCACCTGAGACACATCTCGGGACGCCGGAAAGAGATCTCAGAAACATGTGAAGTGGGCGATCCAAATTACCTGATATTGCTGTAGTCCATACTTCGCAGCCATATAATAATTTAGGGACAACTTTGGCATTATATATTTGAATTGCTGCTGGAAGGTGTTTGCCGCCCTTCTGGTGATAAAATCGGACAATGGCATTAGAGGTCGTGGTTGCAGCAAGAGAGGCAGATTGTAGATGGGTGGTCCAGGAGAGATTATAAGTAAATATTAAGCCTAGATATTTAAAGGCTTTTACCTTTTCTAAGTAGCCACCTGTGATCTTAAGCGGCTCCAGCTTGAGTTTGCGGGAACGAGTGAAGTGGAGAACTTTCGATTTTTTATAATTGATATTAAGAGCTTCCGCCTTACAATAGGCGATAAATGCATTAACTGCATTTGCTAGGTCCGCAGCTGTTCTGGATAAGATGACGGCATCATCCGCATAGAAAAGGGAAGCAACGGGGTGGCCTGCTAAGTGAGGAGGATACTTAGTTGCTAGCTTCAAAGGGGAAAGGGCATCATGAAGATAAAGATTAAACAGTAAAGGGGCCAAGAGACAACCTTGTCGGACGCCCCTGGCCGTTGGAAATGGAGTGGTAAGGGAGCCGTTGGGACCAATTCGAACGCGAGCTGTGGTGTTTGAATAAAGGGAAATAATTAGGGAGAGGAGGTGCGGATCAATTCCCAGATGGGCAAGTTTGGACCATAATCTCTGCCTAGGAATGGAATCAAAGGCGGCCTCCAGGTCCATGAAAGCGGCAAACAGGTGGCCTTGCCTTGGTGCAGTGTATTTACTGGCAAGGTGATAAAGAGTTAGACAGTGGTCCATGGTTGATGCTGACTTCCGGAAGCCAATCTGTTCTGGCGGTAGAATGTTTCTCTCATGGACCCATGAAAGAAGTTCTTCCAGTAAGACAGCGGCAAATATTTTCCCCGGAATAGATAGTAAGCTGATGGGGCGATAATTCCTAGGGATGTTTGGCTGGCCGCCTTTGAAAATCGGAACTATTGTAGCTTCTCTCCAGGAGTCGGGGATGTCTAAGGCGGAGGAGATAGCGGTGAATACAGGAGTCAGCTGTTCACTCCACCAAAGAGGATCAGTCAGGAAAAGGTCCAACGGGACCATGTCTGGGCCGGGGGCCTTATTCCTTCGCATGGACATTATGATGTTGAAGATGCGGGTTGAGGTAAAATTTACTGAGGAGGTGGAACTAAGAGAACAGGAACAGAGGTTCAACGGGGATTGAAGGTGATCTGTAAGATGATTTGGAGAAGCGAAACTGGCTGAATAATAGGCGATCCATTCGTCAGCGGAAATCAGAATAGCTGAATTGGGTGGTGCCGAAGGCCTAACTAAGCGCCAAAAGGAGCGGGAGTCATGCCCCTCCACAGCCGAGCGAAGAGTGGACCAAGCCTCAAGGATGTATTGCTGTTTCTTGCAATGAATCATGTTTCTGTATGTCCTTTTAGTAACTAGAAGCTCTGCACAGGTTTGAGGGTCGTTGGAAAATTTGATGGTTCTGACCATTTTCCTAATTCGCCTTCTTAGGACTTTACATTCCTTGTCAAACCAAGGTGATTCAGAGAAGAAGCGTTGGTGGGTAGGTGAGGTGATGGTTATGTAAGTTGTTGAAAAAGCATCAATTAGTTTCCGGTATTGGTCAGCGGGCGGAATTGAGTCAGAAAGAACTGTAGGTATATCAAGTGATTTTTGTATGTCCAGGGCAAGAGAGGAGCTGAGGCTTGTCCATTTCTTTGTTTTATATACAGGGTAGCTTTGTGCTGTGGAACTATAGTTTGAGGGGACTGAGAATGGCTCTATTAGGTTTAACATTAAAGTCAATGGAAGGTGGTCACCATCAAAATATTCAGCCACTTCCATTTTTGTAGAGATTGAGAATAGCTCCGGCGTCAATAGAATGTAATCTACAACACTGGTTCCCCGGGAAGAGATGCACGTTAACTGCTGCGAGGACAAGGGAGTAACGTTGCCATTTGCGATGCAAAGATCGTTTTCAATGGCCAATTGGGCCATCAGCCTCCCCGACGCATTTGTTATGGGATCAAGAGAGCATCTGTTTCCCCAGGGGGGCTGCAGGGGATTGTCCAGGAGTGCTGCAGAAGATAATATAGCATCGTCGTTGGGACCTATTCTTGCGTTAAAGTCGCCTAAGAGGATTTGAGGAAGTCCTGGGTTAGTTGTTTGAAGATCATGAAGCCAAGACGAAAGTTCAGACCACCTTTTCTTACGGTCGGAATCATTAATTGCTGGAGGCAGATATACTGTAGTTATCAACCATGGGCTTTTGGTCTTTGGAAGGTGGATCTTTATAGTGAGAAAGTAAGGGGAAGATTTAAGTTCCTCGCAGATAGTGAGAGATAAGCTGGTTGAAATAAGACAGGCGAGGCCAACTTGAGGGCGACCCCTGTTAGCTAGTTTGCGAGCACAGGAGCTAAAGGAACAATAATTTGGGAGAGCGATACTTTGTTGGGACCAGGTCTCTTGGAGGCACACAATGTCAAAAGAAGAGATAAAGTTTATTGCCTCAGGATCCATTTGCTTTGTCGCCCAGCCGTTAACATTCCAGGAGACAATTTTAAGGCTCTGGGGTGGGTTGGATGCGCCTTTCAGGGAAAGAACTACTTTTGCTTGATTTGTGGGTAAAGATTGAGCCTATTTGTTTCTAAAGGTGTCGAATTTCCGCGGAGATAGGGAGCCGGCTGGTGTTTGCCTCTGATCTGATCTTTGTCAGTTATTTCCCAAGGAACTTTTAGGGATTACTCTTTTATGAGCCGGCCCATTGTACTCCGTGCATGGCAAACTGGCCAAATGTTCTATAGGTTCGGCTGGTAAATGTTGAATACTGACATTAGTGGTCACCGGGCCTTTGAAGTGTGTTATCTCTTTCCGTAGGTGTTCTTCCGGGACCTGATTGTGGCCTAACTCTGCCTTGTCTAGGTACCTCAGCTTGTCCCAAGAGCCTGGTGAGTTCACCTTGGGGATGGTTCTCCCTATTGGAGGTGGTGTAGTGTACTCTTCGGCGTGCTGGGCTTCCTTGATAGAAGGTAGATTAATCTCAGCCATTGTCTGAAGGTAACGTGGCCGACAGGCCGCCGGGTTTTGTTCTTGTATAGAGTTCAAGTTAAAGGAAGTCTGGTCCTTTTTATGGGCGTCCACATTGATTTCCTTATTTATATCTCTCCCAGCCAACTTAATTCTTAGCATGTCTAATCTTTCTAATATTTCAGTTTGTATTAGAGATGGAAATTGGCAAAATTGCCTGATTAAGGTATTTTCTTCCACAGAGAAGAGGTCCTCATCTTCGTTCGCTTGAAATTGCGGGTCTTGCAGGCGAGCATCTTTCCTTTTTAATTTTAGAGGCACTTGTTTCTGGGGACCAGGCCGGGTTTTGGGAGGTTGTTTCTCCTTACTAGGGTTTGCGTGCTTAGCTTCCAGAAGGGGATTCAGTGGTGCCTTGTTTTCAAAAAATCTGAGAATTTGTATCTGGGCCTTTAAGAATATATATCTTGATCTGTAAATAAACTTGGCCAGGTTCAGGTCTCTAAATGTGATCATTGCTCTCATAGAACAGCCATCATGATGCAAATAATCTACAGAAGTAATATCATTTGGCTTTACTGCTCCTGGCAATATATCATTCAGAATGTTCAAGGAGCTCATTCTTCGATCTTTCCCTGTAAGAAAGCCCTTTGGTTTTGGGAAGTTTGTAAATACCAATTTTGGGGGATTTAAGATCAGGTTCCAACATCTTGCCTGAGTAAAGGCTTGCCCATCTTGTATAGTGTTGTCATCGCGATTGGGCATTGCATTGTCCCCATTTCTCAATTTGCTAAGCGGTTTGCTGCCTTCATTGTTAGGTACCGCTTCTCCCCCAATATCAAGTTCACTGAGTGACCTATTATCGGGGCTCTGGGACTTTGCTTCCATCCTCCCATTTAGTTCTAAACTCCGGTTCGGAGATACCTCCTTAGCCATTCGCTGTGGCAATGACTTCTTTTTCCCCTTCTTGCCTTTCTCTTTTTTATCTCGTGCAGCAGATTTGTTTGAGTCCGATGGAAGTAGTTTAAATAATTTCTGCCATTGTTTATGTCGACTTGTCTTTATTTTCCTTGTTGTTTTAATGTTCTTAGTTTTCTTTTCTCTGGCTTTTGGTCTATTTTTTTGTAATTTCGAGACTTCCGGGTTGGCGCCATCGCCGAATGGCGGACACCCTCCGAGCTCCGGAGGGAGTCCGCTCGGCAGGGGCTGGGTTCTACCGCGCCGGCGACGCGGGGACTCTCAAAAACCATGGGCGCTGAAACCCATGGGCATGGTGACTCGGCTGGCACCGTTTGCGCCCCCCCCGACCACGCAAAGGAGCCTTTTTAAAGGCTGCGGAGCGGGTGACAGGGGGGGTGGTGGTGCTGTGAGTCCTCCGCTTCCCCTGCCGAGCGAAGCCGCATGCCATTTGGCGGAGAGCGCTGACTTCTTCCATTGAAAATCTGGACTTAAAAGAACAACCCGTGAGTAATTGGAACTTGGATTAAAAAGGGGAATAAATTTTTTCTTAAATTCGGAGCGAGCGGGGGAGGTATAAAAAGGAAGTCAACCTCCCCCCTGTTGTAGAGGAGCTAAAGCAAAGGACCTGACAACTAAGATCGAGTGCAACCTTTTCTTTTGATAAAGATATTAATTTCGCGATGGAAAATTATAAGCTGGGCTGGAGGAGAAGAGTGGAATGTGAATTAAAATACAACCCCCCCCCCGAAGCCCCGGGAGCGATCCGTGAGAGCGCCTGGAGAGGAGAAATAGAGGTTTTGACAGCTGTCAAAGGAGCTGCCAAAACTGAAGAACAAAAAGAGAACTTTGTTACGAGGACTTTGCTGGTTACATTTGTTATAAATTGGATATAAACTGTTTAAAACAAGGAATAATAAGTTACTTTGACTGGTGGGTGAGATCGGGAATGGAACTGAGTTACTATAATCCCTCTAGAGGAGCTGTGGGTTATTACAAGTATCGCTGGCACGGAATTTGAATCGGACATTTTATCTCCTGGGAAACTGCAGAAATGGAACACTATTTTGTCTACAGAGGTCTACACACTAAAGGAGACAATAGATTTATCTATTGAAGAATGGAAGGGACTTGACGTAATGTTTTGTTCCTGAATAACAAAGCCTCTGTAGAGGAATTACAAGCTTTTTGGAATTAGAACATTTGTGCAGGAGAGCAGGGGGAAAAAAAGAAAAAAAAAGAGAGGAGAAGAGAGAACATCAAGAACAACAAGAAAAACAAGAACTGGACAAAGTTGGAAGATAGACCCTTTCTAAGATTGGACATTTGAAATTAAAGATGATTAAAAGACGGTAAAGATTACTAAAAAGACGGCAAAGCGGACTGGTGAAGGATTATGGCTTAGATTATGGTTCAGATGTGGGAGCTCCAGGAGACAGTGGATTTGATGGACATTGGGAACGCAACCGGGAAAGGGGGGAGGGAAATTTGGAATCCAAAGGGTGTTAAATTATATTTTATTCTTTTTTAAATTCTTTTATGTTAATCTGTATCTTATATTAAAGAGGGGAACTCGTGGAAGGGAACAGGTCAATTTTAGGGGATGGGAAAATATTTTTTAAATTGGGTTAATGATAATAATTTTAAAATTTGGGGTAAGAATTTGTTGAATCTATTTGAAAGAATTGGAATACAAGAGGGGGTGGGGAGGGGGAAGTCCTGGAAAGATGATATTGAAAATAAGGCCTTAAATTTGGATGTTTTTCTTTTTTTTGTTATATTTGAAAATCTTTAATAAATATTATTAAAAAAATATATATTTTTTTGTAATTTCATCTTCACAGGTCCTTCTGGTTTATGTATTTGGGGTGCATCAGTTGCTGTTGTCTCTTTTGGTTGGGGGATAAGGTTTTCCACAAGGGTCAGCAATAACCCATTTGTTATTGTCAAATAATTTTTTATGTTGGAAAGGTCTGTATTTATGTCTTGGAGGTGGGCCTGAAAGAGGCCATCACTCAGTTCAGTTTGAGTATACTTAAAAGTGGGCGTCAGGTCTTGATGGAATGTTGTTAATTCTGCCGGAGGCCGCTGATTATTGATGACAGAAATATTTTCCTCAGGTTTCTCCGCTAGGGCTAGTTCTTGCGCCAAGCTTCTTGGAAAGTTTGTGTTTCCAGAGTTTTGTTGAAACTCTTTGGAGTAATGTGACCAGTCAAGATGAGTAAAGGGGGGAGGAGTGACTTCATCAGTAATTAGTTCAATTTGTTCACTCATGCACTCCTCCCTCTTAGGGAAATAATTTATAATTTTACTTTGTCTCTTTCCAGGTCCCGGGGGGTTGAGTGGCGAATCTGGCAAAATACCCAACTCCTTACATATCTTTCTGGTGAGGACCATGTTGGGTAGTTGGGTAGTTGTCTTCCAATTAGAAAGCCAGTTGTCCCGGAGTGTTTCTTCCTAATTTGCAGGGCCGGGGGTTGAGTAGAGGTGTATCTGCAGCTTTCTCCTGCTTAGCTCGTCAGCGAGCACTGAGTCTCAATATGTTTCTCTGCTTAAATATAGGTACCAGAAGGTAAAAAGGTACCAGAAGGTAAAAAGCAATAAAAACGCCGAAGTGCTAATGCAGTAAAAGTGCGGAATTAAGAACTGCCTTGCTGAACAAAGAAGAAAAAGAGGGGAAAGAAATGGCTCTTCTGTTGTAGGGTATAGGTTTTAATAAGGTGCTTGGGTCTCAGGATCTGTTCCAGAGTCCAGCAGCCACCTTCATGCAGGTCACTTGTGCGTGTTGCTCCGGAGCTTCGAGGGAGAGGAACTGTCAGCCCCAAGAGGGAATGCTATCCGTGAGTTATTAAGGCAGCTTTGGTGGGGCTGGAAACGGGAGGAAGGTAGGAAGGTTTGAGAGCTCTTCCGTCGGCTCCCGGTATCCTTTTGCTGATAGAAGCTGGGAGTTTTTCCAAGCTGCCCCTCTTATCAGCCTAATTTGCTGAAGACGCTCTTACTCATACCGGCGGGACTTGACGGGGACTTGTTTCAACCCCATTTTTCGGTGTTTCCGATCACCCGCCTTGAGTTTTTCCTTTCCCAGTGACGGGGGTCCCTTCACGACAGGGGAGTCAGGCCAGGCCTCTTTTCCTTCCCCTCTCACTCGTTTCAGGAGATTACTCAGCTCCACAGCACCAAATGTACGGCGGGGGGTGCGGCAAGGCAGCAAGGCTAAAGCTCGAGTGATAAAACAATAAAACAATAAAACGCTAAGGAAAGCGAAGGCAGTGTTGAGGAGATAATGCAGCCACTAAATCATTAGAATTAAGAGATATCATTAGAATTAAGAGATAAACCCCCAAAGGGTTTGAAAAAACTTCTTAAAACTACTTAAAACTTAATCTAAAAGCAGACGAGGTTAACTAGGCTGCTACCTTCGTCGCCATGTAGCATATGTTGTTGTTGTCGTTTAGTCGTGTCCGACTCTTCGTGACCCCATGGACCAGAGCACGCCAGGCACTTCTGTCTTCCACTGCCTCCTGCAGTTTGGTCAAATTCATGCTGGTAGCTTTGAGAACACTGTCCCACCATCTCGTCCTCCGTTGTCCCCTTCTCCTTGTGCCCTCCATCTTTCCCAACATCAGGGTCTTTTCCAGGGAGTCTTCTCTTCTCATGAGGTGGCCAAAGTATTGGAGTCTCAGCTTCACGATCTGTCCTTCCAGTGAGCACTCAGGGCTGATTTCCTTAAGAATGGAGAGGTTTGATCTATATATATAGCATATATTCAACACAAAAAACAGTCATAATTTGTTGTTGACAAAGGACAGCTGGACATATAAAGGGCCCCATTACCTTCAGTAGCTTAGGGCCTCATCAAACCTACAAATCCGGCCCTGGCTCAGTGGTTTAGACCACAGCGCCACCCGCTTCCCCAAAAATGTGATTCACTTAAATCCCTAAGAAAAATATGGGCCTTGTTCCCATACAGCTGTTACGCAACTGGCCATTACTGGTAGAGCTCAGTGGTTACAAACAGCACAAAGGGGAAGCACTCTTCCAAGAACATAAGCTCCTGTCTTACAAGGAAAACCAAGCAGAAGTCAGAGTGTTTGGTTGTAAATAACAATAGCTTGAAGTTCCCTAATGCTTGTAACCACAATAATATAATGTGCGTACACAAGGTAAGGGAATGAATGGGCACACATTGCCTATCGAAGATGAGAACACATAGAAGCCACATTTCAGTCTCTTTGGAAAGGGGTTCTATGGTTAGTCAAGACCATGTGTTCACTTTGCACAGGCAGTGGATTATGTTGTTGTTGTTTAGTCGTTTAGTCGTGTCCGACTCTTCGTGACTCCATGGACCAGAGCACGCCAGGCACTCCTGTCTTCCACTGCCTCCCGCAGTTTAGTCAAACTCATACTGGTAGCTTCGAGAACACTGTCCCACCATCTCGTCCTCTGTCGTCCCCTTCTCCTTGTGCCCTCCATCTTTCCCAACATCAGGGTCTTTTCCAGGAGGTCTTCTCTTCTCATGAGGTGGCCAAAGTATTGGAGCCTCAGCTTCAGGATCTGTCCTTCCAGTGAGCACTCAGGGCTGATTTCCTTCAGAATGGAGAGATTTGATCTTCTTGCAGTCCATGGGACTCTCAAGAGTCTCCTCCAGCACCAGAATTCAAAAGCATCAATTCTTCAGCGATCAGCCTTCTTTATGGTCCAGCTCTCACTTCCATATATCACTACTGGGGAAACCATAGATTTAACTATACAGACCTTTGTTGGCAAGGTGATGTCTCTGCTTTTTAAGATGCAGTGGATTATACATGACCTTAAAGGCAGATAAGAGAGGAACTAGTTTGACCCATTAGACCGATTTGGAAGTAGGGATGCTTGAGAATTCAACTTTTGTTCATTCTGATGCAAACTGAGGCAGGTTGCTTTTGGATAACCTGTTATTGTTGAGCAGCATGGCTGCTTGAGGGGGGAAACTTGGTGCCACCCTGCCCTGCTGCACCCCTCCACTGCTTTCCACCCCCTCAAATGTTTTATTAGGGAGGGTGAAGACCCCTAGGAGTTGGCTTCTATGTTCCACTCCTATGTGAAGGCGGTGAAAGTCCTGTGTGAGTGCCTATAGGTGGTTGGAAGATGGATGGCAGCTAACAGATTGAGGTTGAATCCTGACAAGACAGAAGTACTGTTTTTTGGGGACAGGGGTGGGAGACTCCCTGGTCCTGAATGGGGTAACTGTGCCCCTGAAGAACCAGGTGCACAGCCTGGGAGTCAATTTGGACTCACAGCTGTCCATGGAGGTGCAGGTTAATTCTGTGTCCAGGGCGGCTGTCTACCAGCTCCATCTGGTACGCAGGCTGAGACCCTACCTGCCCGCAGACTGTCTGGCCAGAGTGGTGCATGCTCTAGTTATCTCCCGCTTGGACTACTGCAATGTGCTCTACATGGGGCTACCTTTGAAGGTGACCCGGAAACTGCAATTAATCCAGAATGCGGCAGCTACACTGGGGACTGGGACTGGCCGCTGGGACCACATAACACCGGTCCTGAGAGATCTGCATTGGCTCCCAGTACGTTTCCGAGCACAATTCAAAGTGTTGGTGCTGACCTTTAAAGCCCTAAACGCCCTCGGTCCAGTATACCTGAAGGAGCGTCTCCACCCCCATCGTTCAGCCCGGACACTGAGATCCAGCGCCGAGGGCCTTCTGGCGGTTCCCTCATTGCGAGAAGTGAGGTTACAGGGAACCAGGCAGAGGGTCTTCTTGGTAGTGGTGCCCGCCCTGTGGAACGCCCTCCCTTCAGATGTGAAGGAAATAAGTAGCTATCTTATCTTTAAGAGACATCTGAAGGCAGCCCTGTTTAAGGAAGTTTTTAATATTTAATGCTGTATTGTTTTTAACGCTTGATTGGAAGCCACCCAGAGTGGCTGGGGAAACTCAGCCAGATGGGCGGTGTATAAATTATTATTATTATTATTATTATTATTATTATTATTCCAGGGGCTACATAGCAGGAGTAGGTGGATGAGGCCAGGGGCAAAAATGGGCAAGGCAATGGATGTGGCTGCAACAGTAGGCTGCATTCCAACCATGCAAAAGTCTCCATGCAGGCAAGCAAGAGGCATTGTGACAGCTGAATGACATATTCCAGATAGGCAAATGGTGGTTGTGGGGAGGGGTTGGTGAGAGGTATGACACAGGTGAGCTGGTGAGGCCTTAGAGAGAGTCCCAAGGACTGGAAAAAGAAGTCTGGAGGGTAGAACACTCACCCTAAATGATTCAAATAAGCCAACTGGGAGATTTTGATTGCTTGCTTGTAGCAATGATTTGACTCTACACAGTTATGTTCTATTTTGTTGCATTGTGCAAAATATGAGCAGGCCAGGGCTGAACTGATACTACTCTTGCTGGTACCTTTCCCAGGAAAATCAGAGGCTCACTATGTCAGGTTCCTACTGGAAGACCGGACAAATGCTAGAATGTTAGCAGTGGCAAGGTTTTTATCGGTGGTTGCAAGAACAAATGAGCCCTATATTCTAAACAAAATACTTGTTTAACCTGGAGGGAGGCTGTATGAATTGTGTATTGATTTGTAATGATTTGTTGGGTCTCTGGACCGTAATAAAGATTGAAATTGAAATTTTAAAAAATTGAAATTATGTTCACAGGGCTGGAAAACTTATTTCCTTTCTAACAATCCACAACATTTCTGCAAAATGACTTAAGGGCAGGATGTTTTGTTGCAAACAGATTCAGGAGTCATGGAGAGGAACGAAACGTCCCTTGAGAGTATTCCTCGAAAAATGTTGGAATTAGGGTGATGTATGTTTATCAAGAATGCATTCAAAAAGAAAGCATTCTGTGCCAAGGAACCTTCACGCCCGGAATTTCTGTGTTGACCTCCCCTTTTCATAGAAAAGATCTGCAACACATAAAATATGGTAAATGCTGCCTGGGAATCAGAGAAGGCCTGATAATTAAAACAGGCAGGCAGGAGGGATGTCTCGGCAGATCTGAGTGGTAGAGGAAGCTATACACCTGTCAGGCGTTTGCACAGAGTTTTGGGAAAAGGAGATAGCCTTGGATTGCTTTGCATGGTTCAATTGGCCCACATTCAGCAAGTCCAGGAAGGAAGACTGGACAAAGCTGGCATTGCACTCACCCCACTTCTCAGAGCGGTGAGAAATTCCAATACCACAGCTCTTACTCTCCCGTTGGAAGGAGGTCAATGGAAGCTTATTGGTGTTTTACACTATTTGCTCTTATTGGTGTTTTGTGATGTTTGCATTTATTTACAAATGTACAGACGGAACGTAGATGGAGACTGTTATGTACTGAGTTGAATCCTAGACCAATAGGATCCGGAATGCAGCAGTCTGATTGGTCCGCAGGAGCCACCCAATCCAGCTCCAGGTGGAAGTGAATCAGCAGCCTGATTGGCCTGCAGGAGCAGCCAATCAGGCGCCTGGAGGAAGTGAATCCGCAACCTGATTGGCCTACAGGAGCAGCCCAGAATTAGCCAATCACGTGGGGCCAATTGTGTAAATAATATATATAGCTAGACGTTTTAGGGAAAGCTTCATTCATTGCTACTATGAGCTGAATAAAGAGCATGAAATTCACACTTGACTCTGAGTATATTTCAGAGACACTGCTTAAACATAGCAACAGTTGGCCAAAACCAACTTCTCCCCACATCAGGCGTGGAATTCTACATAGAATTTGAGTATGTGAGTGGGAAATGAGGTCGGCTTGCACAATGGGACTTCCCCACCTTCCTTGCCCTGTGCCTGTTCCGGGTTTCTGTCCAACTCTCCAATGCAGAGATATGGGGCACAGGGCAAGGAGGCAGGGGGAGTTGTGTGAGCATACCTTGTTCTACATGTGCAACAACTGAATTGAATCCTCCCAGGGTCTCCAAAGAGACAGGTAGCATTCCCAAAACACTGGAAGTTACAAAGTTTTGTACGCAAAGCAGCAAATGGGCCATGGGGTATGTCTTTAGCCTCGTCCCATCATGTGCTCAAGTGTAACTTTTTATTTATATTTATATCTTAACATTTATGCGCTGCTTGGTTTTTTTAAAAAAACCAACTCGAAGCACTTTGCAGAAAGCTAAAACAAGAAAATCAAGAAGAAAATCACAACTATACTTTAAAACATGCAAAAGTGGAAAAGCTAAAACAGATTAAAACAGATTCGTGTTAAAGGTCCCCCTCCAATTTAGAACCCTGGTATTCAACTGATAGCTCTACAAAGAGAAAATGTAGATGAAACTGACCCCACTGGGAAAGACTCCCCCCTCCCAATTAATGGAACCAGGTCTCTGATACACACTACCTCTTTCTGCCTGCCTCTCCTAGAGGGGAGCTGCTTTAAAATGAGCTGACTTTGAGAGCAGAAGAAGTATCACTCAGTGCAATGAATAGGCTTCCACTGGGTGGGAAAAGGAGAGGAACTGTTGAACTTATGCCCAGCTTCCAGGCTTTCCATGGTTGGCCCCTGTGAAAGCAAGAGGCTGGACTAGATGCTATGATCTAGCAGGGCTCTCACGTTTCCTGGTATCCACAGCTCTCAGTGACCCCAAGAGCTGAAAATCCAACTCTCTCTCTTGGATCTACAACAACCACCTTCTCCTCTCAGCCGAGGGTCCAATACTAAATTCCTACTTCAGACAAGTAGGACATCTTCGCTCCATGCAACCCCCAAAGTGTCAAGTCCAAAGGAACCAAACCTTCTTCCTAGAAGAATCTGCTGGCCTAAGCTGGTGACTGGGAGTGGCCGCCGGGACCACATAACACCGGTTCTGAGAGATCTGCATTGGCTCCCAGTACGTTTCCGAGCACAATTCAAAGTATTGGTGTTGACCTTTAAAGCCCTAAACAGCCTTGGTCCAGTATACCTGAAGGAGCGTCTCCACCCCCATCGTTCAGCCCAGACACTGAGATCCAGTGCTGAGGGCCTTCTGGCGGTTCCCTCATTGCGAGAAGTAAGGTTACAGGGAACCAGGCAGAGGTCCTTCTCGGTAGTGGCGCCTGCCCTGTGGAACGCCCTCCCAGCAGATGTCAAAGCAATAAACAACTATTTTACTTTTAAAAGACAACTGAAGGCAAGTTTTTAGGGAAGTTTTAGGGAAGTTTTTAATGTCTGGTGCTGTACTGTTTTTAATATTCAGTTGGAAGCCGCCCAGAGTGGCTGGGGAAACCCAGCCAGATGGGCGGGGTATAAATAAATAAATAAATAAATAAGCAAGCTAGAAAACTGGGTACTGCTTTGTGATGGTTGGTGAGAAGGTTCTTCTCTCTTCTGCAGTTCTGGGCTGTTCAAAATGGTACCGGTAGCAGAGGGAGGCACAGGGAAGTGTGGGAGGTGGGGGGTTAGAGGGATGTTTCTAAGTCCCTCCAGTCCTCTGACACTGCTGACACTGCTTCCTGCTGCCGTAGTGTCATAGCTCCTCAGCCCCATCCATGGCAGCCTCCGGAATTAACCCTCACCCCAGGACATTTCTGCAAGTTTTTGTAAATGTGTTTTCAATAACCCAGGAAAGACCTCCATATGTCTACAATCAGTTGCCAAGCATGTTCTCCTCAGCTAAAAATGATAGTTACAACTTTGCAAATAAGCTTCATGTGCCTTAAAAAGAGAGAGAGAGATTATGTTCCATTGATAGAACACAAGACTTTTACCAAGTTTTGGGAGTCCACCTTTTTTGCTGCTGTAAATTAGACACAATCAGTTTTCTCCTGTTTGTAGAATACTCCCCCCAGGGAGGCTCGCCTTTGTCACATATGTTCAGGTGCCAAGCAAAAATATTCCTCCTCTCTTTGAGAGAGCCAGTGTGGTGTAGTGGTTAAGAGTGGTAGACTCGTAATCTGGTGAACCGGGTTCGCTTCCCTGCTCTTCCACATGCAGCTGCTGGGTGACCTTGGGCTAGTCACACTACTCACCTCACAGAGTGTTTGTTGTGGTGGAGGAAGGGAAAAGGAGATTGTTAGCCACTTTGAGACTCCTTAGGGTGGTGATAAAGCGGGATATCAAATCCAAACTCTTCTCCTCTTCTCTTCTTTGCCAACCAGCAAATGGAAGATGCCAATTTCCACATGTGACTGCCACATGCTGAAAGCAGTTCTGGTTTGGGAGTGCTGGTCTCTCACATAGTTTATAGGAGGGATTACACCAGAGGCTAATTGCAG
Organism: Podarcis cretensis; assembly: GCF_951804945.1. NCBI lineage: Eukaryota > Metazoa > Chordata > Lepidosauria > Squamata > Lacertidae > Podarcis > Podarcis cretensis. The sequence continues at coordinate 8,540,293 of NC_137171.1, forward strand.
CACATGCAGTGGGCTTTTAAAATGTTTTTATATGGTTGACTTGCAGAAGACCTCTTTACCACTCTTGTCCAAATGCGTAAATATCACTCATGCATAAGACGCTGAGATGGAAGAGGTTGGGCCCTGAGAATTGAGCTTCTAATTCTTCTAACGACTCTTTACCATTTGTGTGAAAATGTAATTCCAGTACAAGTTGTAATCCCTTTTGAAAGTATTATTTTTAAAAATTTAACATTGTGCTCTTCCGGGACCCCGGGTTTTCTGATGAGAATAGAACATGCCATACCATGTGGCTGTGAAATATTTGCCGATGCAGCTAACAGCTTCATTAATTGGAAACAGGCATCTAGCGACTGCATGAGTCACTATCAGTTACATATCAAAATTCCCCCGTGTGGCCGTGCTTCCAGTAAACAAGAACTGCCTGCCACTTTATCAATGCCACATCAATGACAAGAAGAAGCAGGAGTTGGTTTGCGGAAAGCGCCTTGACCCACCCTCTTCCCATCTTTTTCTCACATCTGTTATGGCGGCATGGCCATCCAAATAGCAATGATTTGGTTGACCAAGGTGGCATTGAAGTTCCTTTTGGTTTTACCTGACCTTTGTTGCACCCTGCGCTGCTGCTATTCCTGTGAGCCCTCAAGGAGCTTCCTGTGGGCATGGTTTGTACTCTCTCAGTGCCCTGGTTGAGAGATGACCAGGGTGAATGAACCAGACACTCTAATCATCCTTTCCCACTAACACAGGCTCATTCAGGCTTGTGGTTTCCTGGGGACCTGGGGGTGATGATACAGATGGGATGTTGGCTAAAATGCAGCTGGTGGAAAACTCAGAGCCAATCAGCTTCTTTGCCGTAATCAAGGCAGCAAAGAACCGATAATTCTCCCCTTTGCATTATTGCAGGGTGCATGAACATGGCATTTTAAATGGGATTCAATACGTGTGCATGTCTTTTGTTTTCGCATTTTGATCTGCCATACTTGCACAAAACGGTGGGTTAAAAAACAACAACAATGTGTGTGGCAACTGGTCCAACCCCAAACTCAACAAGAAGCACCTCAACAACAGAAGTAGGGGGTGAAGTGATAGACAGCACCCCTCGCAAAACATGTGGGAACTTGAACAGACTAGCTATGAATCACAAAGGGCCTGGTATGAATCTCATCACTGCCGTGAACTCCCTAGTGATCCCCTCTCTCATCTTCAGTCTCCCAGTCTCTGTTTTGCAACATGGGGGGATAATAATACTGACATACAGGGCAGTTGTGAAGATTATACTTAGACAATACATGTAAACTGCTTTGAACACCTGAAAGCACAATGCAAATATTAAGGGGTGGGGGTTTTTTAATTGAAGAATATTCAGTTATAGTGTTTAGACCAAATAAATTGACACCTAAGCAAGAATTAAAAGAAGAGAGTGATGGGTTAGGGTGTTTGAACCATATATACTGAAAACACAAATATGGTGGATGGTCAACTAGTACGATGCAAAAGTCTCAAGAAAATCCGATAAAATGTTCTTGTATTTCCCTTCTTTCCACTCATGTCAATTCAATGCATGGCCAGTTCAAACAGGGACAGGGAGTGCAAATCATTAACCCATTGCTGCAAGGAAGGAGATAACTTCTCATTCCAGTGTTGAAACACCATTCATTTGGCGGACGGTGGTTCATGACCCATAGCTTGGTGGTAATTCTCCCTATTATTGGGGAGGTAATTCAACAAAGCATGCACATCTTTGAAATGTAGTAAGGTTTCCAGGAACAAAATGGATTAGCAAAACTTCACCCCTAAATGTGCTTGCAACCAGGCAGCTCCACATCATGTTGGTAAGGGACACCATTTCTAGCAAGTCTGAAATGTTAATTTCTGTTGCATGAGACACATTCTCCAGTCAAGGGATGACCTTTTGATACATGAAAGTGCTGGGGACCGCTGCATAGATTGCATGGCCTTTCGAAAACCCTGTTTCCCTTACTATTTATTATTAGTTGGCAGATGGGGTGTGGGACGTAGGCAAGCTATAACACATCTCAGTCTCACACATAAACATCCCATCTGTAAAAACAGAAGTTGCCAGGTGGAAAACAACCTATGGCCTTTTAAATATGTTTGTGGGTGTTATTGTTTTGTTGCTGTTGTTATTACTTTGTGTATTTCCTGTTTTTATGCCCTGCAATTTTTGGATGAAACGAGGCATACAAATTTAATATAATAGTAATGTCAAAGATGGAATTAAAAAGAAATGGCAGCAGAGAGGAAACCAGGCTGCATTGCGTGATTCGGAAATGAGTGTGGGGTGTGTGTCTGTGTCTCTGTGTGTAAACATACACACATACTGTTCTAGCAACCTCACACCCAGGAGTGCTTGGGAATTCTAAGAGAATCGGTGCAGTTTTTGAAAGGTTCAGTCCGCCACTTTGGTTCAAAATAGGTGTCGCAAACCTAGGTGAAAACTTACTCTGTGATCTTGTGATTCCTGCATTGCAGGCTGTTAGGAAAGAGGACCTAGACTAGAGCATGAGACTCTTAATTTCAGGGTTGTGGGTTTGAGCCCCATGTTGGGGAAAAGACTCCTGCATTGTGGGGGTTGCCAACAAAGGTCCGTATAGTTAAAGCCATGGTTTTCCCAGTAGTGATGTATGGAAGTGAGAGCTGGACCATCAAGAAGGCTGATTGCCAAAGAATTGATGCTTTTGAATTATGGTGCTGGAGGAGACTCTTGAGAGTCCCATGGACTGCAAGAAGATCAAACCGATCCATTCGGAAGGAAATCAGCCCTGAGTGCTCACTGGAAGGACAGATCCTGAAGCTGAGGCTCCAATACTTTGGCCACCTCATGAGAAGAGAAGACTCCCTGGAAAAGACCCTGATGCTGGGAAAGATGGAGGAGAAGGGGACGACAGAGGACGAGATGGTTGGACAGTGTTCTCGAAGCTACCAGCATGAGTTTGACTAAACTGCGGGAGGCAGTGGAAGACAGGAGTGCCTGGCGTGCTCTGGTCCATGGGGTCACGAAGAGTCGGACACGACTAAACAACAACAACAAAGGACTCCAATCCATCTGTAGTTCTTTTGAGAAACAGCACATCAAACAGTAGTATTTTAGAACAACATACACTACATGCAAGCATTTCTGATAAGGTCCTGTGAACAAGGATTAAAAACCCAGCACTAGAAAGTGAAGTGAGTGCACATTAAACCGGAGTATGAACACAGCCTCTGTTAAAGGAGTGAGGCAGTCTCTGCCTGGCTCCACAGTGTCCCTGCCGTTTCTTCTACAGAAGTAAATCCCAACAAGAAAAATTGCTGAATTTTGGACAGCTCTGACATTGTCACCAATAGGAATCATTCAGAGGATGCAATATGTTTCTGTGCATACAGGTTTGCAGGGGTATTTGGAATCAGCAAGTCTTTCCCATCCACCCTAACCTGCCATATTGACAAGCATTATGGCCCTGTGAGCGGACCCATGAAAGCACACTTTGTGTGTTCTCGAAGCTACCAGCATGAGTTGGACCAAACTGCGGGAGGCAGTGGAAGACAGGAGTGCCTGGCGTGCTCTGGTCCATGGGATCACGAAGAGTCGGACACGACTGAACGACTAAACAACAACAAATGGTGGGGGGTGGGGGGGAATTGTAAGAACTGATTTGAGCTGGAAGGGACCCCGAGGGTCATCTAGCCCAACCCCGCCTGCAATGCAGGAGTCTCGCTAAAGCATCCATAGCAGGTGGCCATCCAACTTCTGCTTAAAAACTTCCAGGGAAGGAGAGCCCACCACCTCTCGTGGCGGTCTGTTGCCGCCAGGAAGTGCTGCAACCGCCAGAAAAGCAGCTCAAACGTCGCCATGGAAACAGGCAGGAGCGCCCCGGGCACCGCTGGCCCTTTAAGGCGGAGGGCGCGACGCGATGACGCGCGTCTCCCGCGACTCCTGTCCACTGGGTGCTCCACGTGGCTCCGGCGCTGTGATCGCGATGGAGGGGCCCGTCGCGGCAAAGGCGCCGCCGCCGCCGCCGCCGCAGAAGCGCTTCTACCGGCAGAGAGCGCATTCCAACCCGCTGGCGGATCACACGCTGCGCTAGTGAGTGCGGGCGGGATAGGGAAGCAGCAACAACCCCGCGATCGCCCCTCTTCCGGGCTCCCACCCTCGCCGCCCGTTTCTGTAGGCTCCCCACGGGCTCACAGAGACGTTTGTCCGCTTTGCCGGCCGCACCCCGATTTTGCCGTTCTGACGTGTTTTGCTGTTGAATTCCCTGGGGCTCCCTTCTGAGTGAGGCTCCCGTGTCGAAATTCGCACCTCCCGCCCCTTGACTCAGGGAATATAGGCCCCATAGGGAGTCAGACCGCGCATTGGTCTGTTCGGACCGGTATTGTCTCTTATGAATGACAGAGGAATCTCTGCGGCTTTCCCAGTATTGCAACTGGAGTTGCTTTCGTGGGAGGGGATAAGGAACCTGGGGGGTTTCTGCATGCAAAACATGGGCCACTAGTCTGGCTTACCTGCTTCTTGGGCAGACGTTTTCGTGATCTCTAATTTCTAGGGAATCTAACCTTCCAGATGTTGTTGGACCTTCCAGATGTTGTTGGACCTTCCAGATGTTGTTGGCCAGCAATATCTGGGGGTGGGGGCTCTAGTTCCTCATCCCTGCTCTAGAGTTTATATTCATCAGTGACAAACTGTCTTGGTGCACCCCTCTTCATGGTGAACTGTGAGATGATGGCACTGCAGTCCTACATACATGTTTGCTCAAAAGCAAGCCCCATTGAATTCAGCTGTAATGGTCTGGTTCTAACTCTGCTTAGAAACAAGGCTCCTTGATATCAGTGGCCTGCCTGGCACATAAGGTAAAGTTAAAGGGACCTCTGACCATTAGGTCCAGTCATGGACGACTCTGGGGTTGCGGCGCTCATCTCGCTTTATCAGCCGAGGGAGCCGGCGTACAGCTTCCGGGTCATGTGGCCAGCATGACTAAGCCGCTTCTGGCGAACCAGAGCAGCGCACGGAAATGCCGTTTACCTTCCCTCCGGAGCAGTACCTATTTATCTACTTGCACTTTGACGTCCTTTCAAACTGCTAGGTTGGCAGGAGCAGGGACCAAGCAACGGGAGCCCACCCTGTCGCGGGGATTCAAACCGCCGACCTTCTGATCGGCAAGTCCTAGGCTCTGTGGTTTAACCCACAGCACGACCCGCGTCCCTTGCACATAACGCTTCACTATTGTTCTTCAACAAACTGCAACTTGTCCTACAAACTGTGGTTTGTTTCTCCCAAGTTTGTCCTGTTTTGCCTTGTGTCTTTTTAACTCGGTGAGCTATGGACAAGGAAGAGTGCTGTGTTCACACCTAATGCCAAGCCACAGTTAAAACAAGCTAAGGTGTGTAAGCCAACATCGATCCGTCACTTCAGATCATGGTTTGATTTGGAAGCAGACAAACCATAGTTAAGCTGCTGGGCAAGGTTTGCAAGTAAACCTAAAGCATGATTTATGTAACTTTAGTTTAATAAGCTATGGCTTTATGTTATATGGGAACCAGACCAATGGGACTTGCTTCCAAGTAAGGATACCTAAAGCTCATGCACGCTTGTTTGGGCATATTGATAATTGAATGAAAGGGAGCTTCTCTGTGTGCGTGTGCATATGACTGAGGCAGCATATATTGTAGTCTGCAGCGCAGTTATGTCTTTACTTGAAGGTAAGCATCATTGCATTCAGTGGGACTTGCTCACAAGTTAAGCGTGCCTTAATACAATTCATGTACAAAGCAATTTCCGGTGACAGTAATTTCCAGTGACATCAATGGAACTTGCTTCCAAATAATTGTGGTTAGAATTTGACTGTAGTCCCCTAAATTTTATTGTCTGGATCTCCCTCCCCCCTTCTTCCAGATGGACAAATTGTCATTTTCCTTGTTTACGACATAAGTCTTTGGAATGTTTCCGGAGATGCAAATCATGGGAATATTTCTCTGTGTCAACATTATATGATGCATGCCAGCCCTGACTTCTTGCCCAATTCAGTTAATGAAACCTGTAATAAATTGTGTCCCACAGAAGTTGTTCCTCGTGGTTGCCTCTTGGGAAAACAGCCATTGTTGCTTCATACCAAAATACTAGGTTTATAATCTGATAACTGTAGCATATAACAACAATGCAGGTTATATACACACCATACATTTAAAGTACATTGCTCCCCCTCAAAGAATCTTGGGAACTGTAGTTTACACTTCACAGAGTTACAATTCCCAGCATCCTAAACAAACTATAATTCTCTCTCTCTCTCTCTCTATTTTTTTTTTTTTGGGGGGGGGGGTGATCTTGTACTTTAAATGTATGGTGTGTCTGCAGCCTTAGTCTGCAATCTCCATTTCCCACTTTTTCGGTCACCCATTTGTTTGTGTAATTACCTTGCCTGGTGCAGAGTTCTGGAGATGGCTTGCCACTATTTTGTGACATTTTAGTTGGTCTTAATAAATGAATTGCCCAACTGCAAGGTTTTTTGCCTCATATGTACCAATACATATTACCTTGGGTGGTGGTTTTTCTAGGGTCAATGTATAATTACTGTTCTGCACTCTTACTTCATGAAGTCCTCTGGTTTCTTTCCTGATAGTCCTGCCAAGCCTGAAGAAATGGACTGGTCAGAGATCTACCCGGAGTTTTTTGCTCCTTTAACTGCAGACAACCAACACGATGACCTGAAGGATGCAGAAGAGAGAACTAAGCCTGCGTCTCAAGTAGAGTTTGCTGATATCGGCTGCGGTTATGGGGGCTTGCTTGGTAATTTCTCCCCAATGAGAGTTAGCTGATGGTTAAGGTTTCTCTACAGGTTAAAGGTAAAGCTAAAGGAACCCCTGGTCATTAGGTCCAGTCGTGACCGACTCTGGGGTTGCGGTGCCCATCTCGCTTTATTGGCTGAGGGAGCCGGCGTACAGCTTCTGGGTCAAGTGGCCAGCATGACTAAGTCGCTTCTGGCAAACCAGAGCAGTGTACAGAAACACCGTTTACCTTCCCGCCGGAGCGGTACCTATTTATCTACTTGCACTTTGACGTGCTTTTGAACTGCTAGGTTGGCAGGAGCAGGGACCGAGCAATGGGATTTGAACCGCCGACCTTCTGATCGGCAAGTCCTAGGCTCTGTGGTTTAACCCACAGCGCCACCCGCGTCCCATCTCTACGGGTTACAAGCCTGTAAAAGACTATAAAACAATCCTTTTCAAATGCTTTCCTTCTCTCCCTGGTCTGTGACAGCTGTTTATTCAGAAACCATAGTAGGAGGGAGGAAGCGGGAGAGATTGGACAAATAAGAGTATTTTTTCCTTGTTTTTCATTTTGCAAGGTTTCAGGGGTTTTCCTGGGGTAAAAATTCTGTGGTCAGGAATGCATTAGAAATTTCCCCATAGGAATCAGTGGAAATCATCGACTTGTCATGTGAATGCTTGCCTAACAAATGATTTCCTGAGAACGCATCGTGTTTTGGATAGCGAGACCCTGTGCATTTTGTTGTATTGCAGTTTGAATTCTATACCATAAAATGCAATATATGAGAAATAGAAGAACTGATGGAAACACAATTGAGAACCATACAGTATCTAGCACAGTGCATTACAATGGCTACAACAGGCAGAGAAATCATTAGGTGGTCTGCCAAGTCCATCTGCAATTTTCAAGGGGTCTGCGTAGAACACATTTGAGTTAGAGTTTCCATTCATGTTGGAGGAAAGAAAGAAAGCAAATGGGGTGGATGCTGGTAGTATTTTCTGCATTTGTAGCTGGCGGTACTGTAATTCCACAGCCTGAGAATTAAAACAAAATAAAAAAATTCCTTCCAGTAGCACCTTAAAGAACAACTAAGTTAGTTCTTGGTATGAGCTTTCGTGTGCGTGCACGCTTCTTCAGATACCTATCTGTAGCCTGAGAATTGTCAGCCTTCATTTGAAAAAGCAAGTGTGCAGTCCTCATGGATGTGAGGAGAAGCCTCAAAAGATGCAGGCTGTGACTGATGTAATCTTGGAACCCAGAGATTCTAGTGATCAGGAGCAGACAGCTCTTTTTATCCTTCCTCATAATTAGTAGAAGCAGAATAATTTATTGAGATGGCGACACATCTGCTTCATTTGGCAAACAGATGTTCGCCGTGGAATTCCCAGTGAGAAATGTGTCATTTATTAAGCATGAATAGGCCCTGGCTCTTACGAAGACTGTTGTCTATATTTTTAGAATTCATTCTTGCTGATTCACAGTGATCGGAAGGCGATGGATTGATTTCTACTGTGGTGTTTTCCTTATAATGAGGGCGGCTATCATGCGACAGTCTGAGTTTATAAAGAGTCATGATCTGCCAGTTATCTACATTAAAAAAACACACGAAAAACCCTTTACTCAGGAAAGAAGCTTGCGGCAAGTTTTTCACATGATTAATTGTCGCTCCTTGACCATCTTGTGAATCCACAGACAGGAATGTGTTGGATGGAGGTAAAAAGAACTGCAATCTGAATTGAAAGTTAGTCCCACTGAATTCAGGGAAGTTACAGCCCCCTATTTGCATGGAAATCATGAGTTCAGTGGGACTCGCTTCCCACTGCAATCTTATCTCTTAGCCCCCAAATAGCGTCTAGGATTGAGTCTTTGTTCTTAAGTGTCCTCCAGATGTTTTGGACATTTGTGCTGACTGGGACTGATAGGCATCCAAAACATCTGGATGGCAGCAGGTTGGGGAAGTCTGCCCTCCATGAAACTAAGGCTGTAGTTCTGTGTGTGCTCTTTCCTTGGAGCAAGCTGGACCGAACGCAGCTGGACTGCTTTCCAAGTCAGCCTGCATAAGACCAGGCTTGCATAATCCTACACGCACTTCCTTGTGTGTTATGTTCCTCTGAAATTAGTGGGATTTACTTCCTAGGAAATACGCATAGGGTTGCGCTGTGTTCCTCAATCGGTGTCACTCCATGTGCTTAAATTCATTGCTGGCCATTCTTGTTTTCCACATTTCTTTGTCCTCTCTTAACACTGAAATTTAAACAGCAAGTTTTGCAAAGCATCGTCTAAACAATGTTTTGCAATAATAATAATTTATTATTTGTACCCCGCCCATTTGGCTGGGTTTCCCTAGTCACCCTGGGAGGCTTTCAACAGAGCATTAAAAACAGAATAAAACTTCAAACTTTAAAAATTTCCCTAAGCACTGGAGGTAGCCAACCCGGTGCCCTCCAGTGTTTTTGGGACTACAGCTCCCAGCATCCTTGACCTCTGGCCATGTTGAGTGGGGCTGATGGGAGTTGTAGTCCAAAGAATCTGGAGGCTTTCACTTGGGCTACCCCTGCCTTATGTGATAACAGTAAAGGCACACACTGAGAATGTTGAGAATGCTACAAAAAGTGGACCATAGCCGGTTTTGGGTGGACTTCCCCTCTCCTAGTAGTGCTAAACTTTGTAGACCTTGCTCTGCTCTAGCAAGAAACTCCTGTGTTCTTAAGCAAGAGGATATAGCAAGCTCATACTCTGGTTAGTTACGCTGTTTTCTATTAAGAGATTTTCACATCGTGTCCTTTGCTTTGGAAATTTGCATCATATTTGTTGACCGTCAACATTCTAGTAAAGAAATTATGAGTAGGCCTACTCTTGGCAGGCCTGGTCCTAGCTAAGCTTACTGAAGAAGGAAGTCCCATATATTTCCATGGACTTCTAAACAGAGGAATGATGCAAAGACAGTGTAAGAAAAGGAAGTTAAGTCTAGCAGAGGGGTTAGAAAGCATCTCTTTGGCTTTGAAATGTGGAGTTGCAGGGGGAGCAGGGAGATAAAGCATCTTTGACTTTATGGCCACCTTGTGCTGATTTTATTGAACAAGATTTATATATATAGAAGAACCTCTGCCGTCTTAAGTTACTGACTGGCTGTTCTCTTTTGCAGTTGCACTGTCTCCCCTGTTTCCCAAGACTTTAATGCTGGGTCTGGAAATCCGAGTGAAGGTCTCCGATTATGTGCGGGACAGGATCCAGTCTCTGAGAGCATCTCACCCCGGGCAGTTCCAGAACATCGGCTGCGTCCGCAGCAATGCCATGAAACACCTGCCCAACTTTTTCCGCAAGGGGCAGGTGAGTTTCCAAAGAGTGTCTCTCCCCATTTGGAGTTTTAAAAATTATTTGTGTACACACTTTTAAAGACAACTGTGACGCTCCTGCCCTGGACATTTGAGGTTCTCGCTGTTTCCTCCGAAAGAGAAACCTCTGTCATCTGTTGCTGCTTTTTCATGGATCTTTAGGATAGATCCTTGTGTTTTAAAAAACAATGTCCCATACAAAATTGCTTTGTCCTGTCGGACTGTTGGTGATATCTATTACAGAGATAAGGAATCTGTGGCCCCCCCTTTTTTTTTTGCTGGACTCTGGCTGTGTACACATAATGCATTTAAAGTACAGTGGTACCTCAGGTTAAGTACTTAATTCGTTCCGGAGGTCCGTACTTAACCTGAAACTGTTCTTAACCTGAATCACCACTTTAGCTAATGGGGCCTCCTGCTGCCGCCGCGCTGCCGAAGCACAATTCCTGTTCTCATCCTGAAGCAAAGTTCTTAACCTGAAGCACTATTTCTGGGTTAGCGGAGTCTGTAACCTGAAGCGTATGTAACCTGAAGCGTATGTAACCTGACGTACCACTGTACATTTAAAGCATGTGGCTTCCCCCAAAAAATCATGGGAACTGTAGTTCACCCCCTCAGCGCTACAGTTCCAGCAACCCTTAACAAACTACAAATCCCATGGTTCTTTGGGGGGAAATATGGTGGGTGCACGGTCTATAATTCCCACCATGGCCAGTGGTCAGGGATGTTGGGAGTTGTAGTTCAACAACATCAGGAGGCCCATAGGCTTCTCATCCCAGCTCTAGTCTAATGGTTCACCAAGGCTTCACTGAGGTCCTCCCCAGTTGTGCTGCCCAAGGTTTTGTTTATCTGGCGGTGCATCCAGAGTTTGATTCTGGAGCTTTCTACAGGCAGAATGTGTGACCTCCCGCTGAGTGCCAGTCTCATTCCTTTGGGGACGGGAGGGAGACAACAAAGTCTTTGTTGGCCCTGGATATTCCCTAGCAGGCCAAATGCAGATTAGGGGTTTTGTTTAATTTGCAGGCTGCTGACAGGCTAACCTCTTCCATTCCTTCTGGTGGTGAGGCATCTCTTTCTTGTTCTTTTTTGCATAAAATCCAGCTGCGCAAAATGTTTTTCCTCTTCCCCGATCCTCATTTCAAGAAGACGAAGCACAAATGGCGGATTATCAGCACCACTTTGCTGGCAGAATACGCCTATGTTCTCTGCGAGGAGGTGAGTGCATTGCTCTCGAGGGTGGTCTAGCCTCTTCCGAGCCCCTTTCAACAGAACCATGCTCAGAGCAGCTCACAAACAACCTGCAGAATAAAATGCAACAACATTTCAAGGCAAAAACCAAAAGAGACAGACAATTTAGGCCAAAAGCACACTAATATCAATAGGGCAAACAAACATCTCACATTAATAAACACTGAATGCAAAACATTTTCCATCTACTGCAAGGGCAGTAGTTTTTGTTTGTTTGGTTGTTGTTTTTTTCAATATCTCCCATATGTCTACTAACATCTCTGGTGGTCATTTGCGGTCTAAGGAGTGCAGGGGAAGAAGCAGTAACTTTTTGACACTTCCTTGCTGGAGGCTCTTATTACTTAGCATATACAGCCAGGCATCCATTTTGGGGATCCTGTGGCCTGCCAGAAGTCGCTGAACTACAACTCCCATCAGCCTCGGTGAGCATTGTCAGTGGCTGGGAATGATGGCCGTTGTAGTTCAGCAACATCTGTCAGTTTGCATTTCTTAGTGCGGAAAGTATTGATCTGATGTGTAGAGATCTTTCCTATTCTAATTAATTCAAGAGGGTTCTGGAAGCTTCTCTGTGTGAAAGAAAGAAGCAGAAGGTTCATGATGTTTGGGTTATACCTTCGGAGAAGCAGAGTACAGCTGATTTAAACTGCTTAATCTGTTAAGATCATGCTGGCTATAAAGGTAGGACCAGAAGGAGCCTGGGTTTCACTTTCACCTTCTATCTCTTTTACTTCTGATGTGGTGTTCTGTACATAGATAGTGTTAAGGTTTAGTCTTATTATAAGTTATTGTTCGTTAAGTCTGCTGCAACTGGATTTCTTATGGGCAGTGCCAATCCTGAATGCACTGGATTTGTGACCATTATGCTCATTTGCCTTCAGTAGGAGTAAAGCTCTGCTGAATGGAATATCAATTGCCTCTGGTCTTTTTTGGTGGTGCAACGTGTTTTAAGTTTTTACTCTGCTAACTATATGTTGGAATCTGCTCTGGATCAATATTGAGTAGAATTCCATGACAGTTTTCTGGATGACCTCTGTCTGAGAGGTGAGCCACTATTAGCCAGAGTAGACAGGCAATCTGACCAGGTAATAAACCAGCTACCTAGGATTGGGCTAGCAGCCCATGAGACCTGGGAGCATGCCCTGGAACCGCCCCAATTCCCAGGTACCGTATTTTTCGCTCTATAACACGCACCCGACCATAACACGCACGTAGTTTTTAGAGGAGGAAAATCCGTAGGCATGCCACCAGTACGCATTCCCTCCACAACATGCACAGACATTTCCCCTTACTTTCTAGGAGGAAAAAAGTGAGTGTTATGGTGCAAAAAATACGGTATTTCTCCAGGATGTCAGGCAGATGCATGGGGGTTCCATGGCAGCTGAATTTGGTGAGCGATGGGCTCCATGAAGAGGGACAGTGAAGGTTTTGGAGGTGCTTCTTTTGGGGTGTGTTGCGTCACAGAGGTCTCTGTCTAGACATTCCCTTCCACCTCAGCATTCCAAGAGGATGCGTGAACGGAGGAGGAATGTGTCTGCCCTCCGGCTTAGACGCCCTTCTGTGCTAATTGAGTACTTCCTGAGGGTAGGCCTTCCCAGAGTAAGCTACGCCATCTTCATACAAATAATTACTCTCTTTTATCAAAACTCCAGGTGCGTCATTGTGCCCGGGAGCCTAGGGAAAAGCAAGACGCTCTGGATCGCTTGGGAATTTCACTCCCAAGATTTAGGGACGGGTGCTAATTAGTGCTGAAGGCAACACTGTCTTCCCAGCTCCTAGCAGGAGGCTTGTGCTGGCAAACTTCCTGGCAGCCGAGCGAGCATTGCGCCACTTCCAGCCCCTGACTTTGTCCTGGCAGCTTCTCCCCAGGGCACCCTGGCTGACTCTCCTTTCACCTGCCGGAGGGGTGGGCGGGAAAGATGGAGCGCATCCTTGCTGCTGCTGCTGCTGCTTCTTGCGTCGCCGCTTTTGGGGTTGCACGCAAAAGGGAGCCAGCCTTCGTGATGAATCAGCACCAGGCCTCACCCAGAGTCAGCGTGAGTCACCCCACAACTCTCCAGGTAGCTTTCCCAAGGCTAAGGAGGAGTCTGGCACAGCGCAAGAGTTGGCAGTGCAGCAGCGCCCTCAAGAATCGTGACGGCTGCAATTGCTGAGCCCTAGGCTGCAAGGAAGTTGGGGCTTCAGAATACCCAGTAATTACTCCTTTTCGGAAATGAGCCCAAGATCCAACTTTGAACAGGAAGCTTCCAGTGGTTTGGGAAAATCATTTTCTGTTGAAAACCTTCCCCCTCCATTTGCATTGGAATATTTTGCCCCAATCCCAAATAGCAAACTGTTCTGGCTTCTGTCCCATGTAAAGGTAAAGGTAAAGGGGGACCCCTGACCATTAGGTCCAGTCGTGACCGACTCTGGAGTTGCGGCGCTCATCTCGCTTTATTGGCTGAGGGAGCCGGCGTACAGCTTCCGGGTCATTATTAAGCCGCTTCTGGCGAACCAGAGCAGCGCACAGAAACGCCATTTACCTTCTCGCCGGAGCGGTACCTATTTATCTACTTGCACTTTGACGTGCTTTTGAACCGCTAGGTTGGCAGGAGCTGGGACTGAGCAACGGGAGCTCACTCCGTTGCGGGGATTCGAACCACCGACCTTCTGATCGGCAAGTCCTAGGCTCTGTGGTTTAACCCACAGCGCCACCCGCGTCCCTCTCTGTCCCATGTAGTGCTAAGCAATTGTCCTGTCAGCTTTCCTGCTTGCACAGTGGGACTTGCCCATCTCCCCCCCCCCACACACACACCATAAGCACCCCCAGATCTGTCCTGGGGCTTTCTCCAACCCTCCAGATCAGATTTGGGGAGCGGGGGAGTCCCATTACGCAAACAGAATAGAGAGTGTCCTCTGCATCCTACGTCCTTGTAACATCTTCCTTATCTCTGCCAGGGGCTCGTCTACACCATCACGGATGTGGAAGAGGTGCACAGGTGGATGGTGAAGCATTTCAGGGAACACCCGCTTTTTGAGCAGGTGTCCTTGAAAGAACTGGTAAGTGCAAGGGAGCGGGCACATCCGTGCAAGTGCATCATCTCTGATGTAAGGGATTTTTTGCAGTTCCAGACAGGCTTTCGAAGCAACCTGCATGAAAAGGTTTCGTAATTCTCCCAGGCTGCTCTCTTGGAATTAGCTCACCGCCCGATGAACTTCCAGGTTCCAGATATAACCTCTGTGGAAACCGCCCCAGTGACACATCGGCACTTGCACTTGCAATCTTAAATTTCAGCACTTCTTAAAAGCATACAGACCTAAAGAGGAGTAAAATGCAACAAACATGTAAGGGATCGCTGGAGCCAAATAAATGCATAAAAGTTTCATGGCATAAATCTTACATGTGCATGCCTAGAAGTCAGTCCTACTGAGTTGAGTGGGGTGTCTGCTCCTTGCTAAGTGTACACAGGATTGCACCCTTTGACGCAGATGTATAAAACAGGCCCTGAAGTAAAGTTTTTAATCCACAACAGTCTTCCTCTTTCTGCTGCACGTGTTCATTAACTTGTAGGAAAAACGAGAGAAATGTCCTGTTTTAAAGCTTCCCCACCCTGTAATTTGGGAATAGCTGGACTGATCCTGCCCCCTCCCTCCTCATTTTCACCCTGAGCCAACCTGTTCTTAGTTGCCCCGTTGTCTGAGCTCTGATGTACCAGTTAAAGCAGATTAACATCACCATCCCAATGAAACGCCATTCTGCAGCAGCCCCCAAATTCTATAGAGCAGAACAACAGTACGGATGTGTGCCATTCCAGCCCCGATCGTTTAATACTGGGAGCGCCAAAAGTCATCAGTGTTGAGGTGAGAAGCCACAACTGAAAGCTGAAGTGAAATGCAGAGGTGAAAACAGCCTCAATGGTTTTAAGAGGACTAGCGAAATAAAAAGAGGCGTTCAAAGCAGCAGGCAAGTCTCTCTGGAGGAGGGCATTCCCTGACTGGAGGGGGGCCCTGCTTAAAAGGCCCTCTTCCGTTTCCCCACTGTGATCTCAGGTTGTGGAAGTCCTTGAAGAAGTTCAGTTATTCCCCTTTACACTCTGTTGTGGTTAACATTTTTCTGTTGGGGTGCAGCCAAGGGAACGGGGGCAATTTGCAAGCCCCAGCTGTCTCCAGCGCAAACAGAAGTGGCAGGAGATGGCTGTGAGAGCATATCTACAAGCAGTTTATTCAGCATACATCAGGACAAAGGAAAAACACGTCTTCTCTCTTCGTGTCCAAGAGCAAGCAGCAAAAGCAATAGCAAAGCGGAAGTTCCCAGCAAGCTGTGCTGGAGTGTAAACAGACATGTGACACACAAGAGCTATGCTTATACTTAAGGTGGAACGGAATATCAATATCCTAACATTTTCAACCTGAGAGAGGCATTAAAGGTTGGCCCAAAAGGCCGGCGAATGTGCCCAAACTTGTCACAGATGCAGGCATATAACTCTCTCGGACACAAACACACAACTCATCCATGCTGTAGACTGAGAGGAGAGCTGTAAATTTATTGGTCCACTTCTATTGTGGGACAGTTTCCCCTTTTGGGGGTGTATGTGCAGAAATCGACTGTGGGGTGCAACGCTCATCTCCGTTTTCAGGCTGTGGGAGCAGGCGTTTGTCTGCAGACAGCTTTGGCATAGCAAGGTCTGTGCACTTTTATTTCCCCGCTCGGTGCAACTTAGTGCTAGATGGATAGTTTCAACTTCCACAGGGTGAAAGAGAAGTTCTCCCAGTGCTGTGTGTGTTTGTGTGTTGTGACTGTCCTTTTTTAATAAGCAGCCACATCTCCTCCTCCTCTCCCAACAGGCCAGTGATCCTATCGTCGGCCTCCTGGACACCTCAACTGAGGAAGGGAAGAAGGTCCAGAGGAACGGAGGCAAGACCTTCCCGGCTGTCTTCCGGCGCATCAGAGACACCACAGAGGAACAGGAAGCGCCAGGATCATGACCGGGGAATTTCCGGGGCCTGAGAAAATTCACGTCGTCCCAACTCGTGTGTCAAAAGGGAGGTGTTGGGGGCAGGGATTGCATCAAGAATGGGACGGACTCAACGCCTCTGGTCACGCTGGGGTCAGCCTTCTATTAACACAGCTGGGGATTCCCCTTCTGGGGTAACTCGGCTGAACGGTTGAGTAAGGGATTGCCTGCTTTGTTTGCTTCTTGTTTTGCCCGTAGAAGGACGGGGGTGCCTGGTCCCAGCTATACTGGGGTAAGCATCAGCCCCACGTAGCAGGATGAGTGATCCGGGAGGTGCCTCCCACTCCATTGAACCATCAGTCACTTTCATTTTGTGAATGAATAATAAACAGGAAGAAAGAACCATCAGGCGCTATGAGTTGTCAGGTCCAGCCTAGCTTCTGAGCTCAGCCCGCAGTTGTGCTTTGGAGTTGCAGTCTTCCATCTTCTTCCCCAGATCAGTGCCAGGTGTAAACCCCTGGCTCTTAGGGGTGGGGGTGTGTGTTAGAAAGAGAGCCCTGCCACAATGAGAACCTGTGCCAGATGATCAGCTGGGCTAAGACAACATGCACCTAACTCCCAGTGCAGAGAGCCTCAGATGGGGGAGATTCTGAAACTTGTCAGTCACCTATCTTTGAGTACTGTGGTCTTCTTGCAAGAATCATTCCGTCGCTAGTAGCCTAGATTGTAGGGGGATGACTGCAGTTGTTACCCATGTGCAGTAGGATAGCTTCTGCACACTCGACTTCTGTGAGCAATAATCATGACCAGAGTTCACTTTCCAGCCAGGGGGAGGTTGTGGAGCAAGGACTGGGGGCGCTGGGAGAGTCCAATGAGCCAGACAGAGAGGTCCAGAGAGCTGCATTTGGTCACTTAGGCCAAGTGGTTCCCCACGTCTGCATTTAGCTTATAGGGAACATGTCATTGCAAAGATGCTCCATAAATATACACTTGGATATGTCTCTGCCATGCATTACAGTGGAACCTTGGGTTGCGAACGTGATCCATGCGGGAGGCACGTTTGCAACCCGCGGCGCCGCGTCTGCGCATGACGCGATTCAGTGTTTCTGTGCAAAGCGCAATTTAGTGCTTCTGCACATGTGCGAGCGCCAAAACCCGGAAGTAACCCCTTTCTGGTACTTCCAGGTTTGGCACAGTCTGTAACCCGAAAACACGCAACCCGCAGCGTTCACAACCCAAGGTATGACTGTAATAATTTGCCCAAAGAGAATGTGACCTATAAATTAGGCAATATTTTCCATTGTTGATTCAGCTCTAACAAATAAGGGGGCAGGATTCCTACCACTGGAAATCCAAAGCAGCGCCCATGGATTTTGCATGTTTATTAAAGAACCAAAACCATTTCAAGCCAGCATCCATAAGGGCTAAGAACCTGTTTTTGAGAGCATCAAACCCAGGATGCTCAAGCTACCGTGGAACTGGGAGAATATACAGGGATGAATCTTTTCCCGAGGTTCCTTTCTCTCGGTAAATACATCGTTTCCTAAGGTGCATAAAAAGATTGCTAAGTCTGGAACCTTTGCCACGGTGCGATAATGAGTCATCGCCGAAGGGTAACGCAAGGTGGATAGGCTGTGCACATTCACAGAGCACTCCCCAAACTTCAGAGTTGCATGAGCTAAGCCTGAGTCATCCTTTTTTTTTCACTCGCCTCGTAAGCGGAGCCGGAACAGCCTGTTGTTTCTGCCCCAAGGGTGGTCTGCCTACTTGACGATTGGAGGGCTGCAGGTTGCCAAGTACCTGGTGTGACAAGCCGGGTAATTCCTAGCGCACAAGGGAACTTGGAACAGGACACATCCGGACTGGGATTTGAAGTCGCCTCCCTCCCCCCCACCCAATGCTCCAGACACGAGTGTGTGTATCATGCTGATAAGAGGAACCAAGATGATGTCACCTGACTTGGGTTTTTAAGGAAAAACCCCTTCCCAGTCCCACAGCTGGATTTGATTGGATGTTTGGGCTATAGTCCACTGTTTGCAGACACTGTCCTGCAGGGTTATTTGGCTCACCAAGCTGAAGCCAGCATCCCAAGGATCTTATAGCTGGGTGACGTCTGTTGGGGCCTATCGTTTTTTGTCTCCCGACAGATGTCTCCTGTCCGGCAGAGTGGGGGGGGGGGGGGCTCCTGAGGGGAGCAGGCAGGCAAGGCAGCCTTCCCCATTCACAGAGGCTGGCTGTGTCATTCAAACATACTGGCTCAGATGAGGTTCATTAGGGGAAGGAGGGATTCTTGGGGAATTTGAATTTCTGTGGAACCTGATGCTAGCAGATTTTTCAGAATGTAGTCGTCCTACACATGTATCCTTTCTCCAGATTTTGCAGTACCCTTTCTTAGCTTCCCTTACCCCCCAAAAAAGTACCAAAATGCATGAAATAAATTGTGCTGTTTAGGTATGCAGATTTTTGAGATGAGAATGCGCAATTAAAATATGTATTTAAATTTCAAAACAATGCTGTGGAGTTCTGTTATGTTTTTTTAGAAAGAAAGCACGGGTAAATATGGTAATGGGAAAGAACAGACTCAGGTCCCAACTGTGCCATATATTTAAAGCAGCGTGATATCGCTTTAAGCCGCCGAAGAATCTTGGGGACCTTAGTTTGCCAAGGGTGCTGACAGTTGTTAGAAGAGCCCTGTTCCTCTCACAAAATTCCCAGAGTTCCCTGGGACAATGCATTGGCTGTTAAACCACTCTGGAAATTGTAGTTCTGGGAGGGGAATAGGGGTCTCCCAACAACTCTTGGGACGCAGGTGGCGCTGTGGGTTAAAGCCTCAGCGCCTAGGACTTGCCGATCGAAAGGTCGGCGGTTCGAATCCCTGCGGCGGGGTGTGCTCCCGCTGCTCGGTCCCAGCGCCTGCCAACCTAGCAGTTCGAAAGCACCTCCGGGTGCAAGTAGATAAATAGGGACCGCTTACCAGCGGGAAGGTAAACGGCGTTTCCGTGTGCGGCTCTGGCTCTGGCCAGAGCAGCGATGTCACGCTGGCCACGTGACCCGGAAGTGTCTCCGGACAGCGCTGGCCCCTGGCCTCTTAAGTGAGATGGGCGCACAACCCCAGAGTCTGTCAAGACTGGCCCGTACGGGCAGGGGTACCTTTACCTTTTTAACAACTCTTGAACCACAGTTCCCAGGATTTGGGAGCAGAAGCCACAACGGTTTAAAGTCGTGTCGCACAGCTTTAAATGCATAGTGCAATTGGGGGCAAAGGAAGGAACGCATATGAATTTGTTGTGGTCTGGAAATGGACTGATCCTTCCATCCCAAAGTAGAAGGGGGATGTGAGGCCAGGAGAAGTGGCTGCTACATCAAGGCTAAATGTACACGTCTGGAATAATTTCAGTTTGCAAAGGGGTGCCCCCACCCCCACTACAATCCTATCCTTACTTGGTCCCAATGGGACTTACTTCTGTGTAGACAGGCCCTTATAGGATGTCAGTGCTTCAAGAGGAAGGAATCCCTAGCGCTGCCCCTAACATAGAACGTGGCTCCATTTAGTGTCTGTGGCTATGATTTACTCACTTAAAACTTTTACATTCTGCCTTTCCATTGAAAAACAAGAGGTCCACAAGGAGATGGACAAATATTAAAGCCCAGTAGGGCTTTAATTTGTGTGGTTAGTTTTATCTCCAGCCATGGGGGAAGCCCAGTCAGATAAAGGAATGTTCTGTGGGGGAGAGGGAAGATATTTAACCCTTTGTCTTTGCTGCGGCCCTGATCCAGATCAGCTAGCACATCGGAAAAGCAAAAGGTGTCAAGGCTCTTGACTTCGGACCAGAGCAGACAGCCCAAAACAGCAAGCCTGTGAGGAATTAACTGCTACTTTCATTTTAGTTCAGTCTTTCAATGACATGGACTGTAATCCTATTGTCTACACCCCTGGGATCAATGGGGTTTGCTTCCCAAGAAGTAAAAATAGGGATAGATATTGGATGAAAATTGGAATAATATAATATCTGAAGGAATTTTCAAAGGATAAAACTAATATAAATGAATTTGCGGAATTAAATTTTGAAGTGGAATACAAGAAAGGAGGGCGGGTGGAAGTCAAGAAAATAAGGTTATGAAGGATATGAATTTGAAAAGAGTCTTTTCTTTTTTCTTTTTTCCCCTTCTTTTTATGTTAAGTGTTTGTACTTTTGTATTTTTGCATTTTTGCGTTTTTTTATCTTTCTTGTGTTTTTCCTATTTATTGTTTATAATTTTTTTATTGTGAAAATCTAATAAAATATCATAAAAAAACAAGAAGTAAAAATAGGGTTGTAGCTTTTTTTCATGGCGATTGATTGATTTATTGTAGCCAGAGTGTCCTGACCTAAGTTCTTGTTGTGGTGATAAACCTGTTTCTGAGTTGAACTACATCAGGCTACAGGCAGGTGCTCACATGAATGAAAGGCCTTCAATATTCAGTCTGGGCTTGGGAGGAAAAATGTATATAAAGTCAATGCTATTTGGAAAGGAAACAGAAAGCTGATTCGTATAGAAGAGAGGCAGACATATAATCCCGTTGCACACACAGAAAGCTAGTATGTTAAGAGAAAGTGGTTCGCTGTGGCCTAGCTTTCTCTGTGACATTAAGTTTCTGTGCAGAGGGAAATTTTTGTGTGAAGCATTTCTGAAGCTTGATCTGAAGTAATATAGCTCAGATACACGGTGAAAAGAAGCCATAATACTATGAGCTGCAAGGAAACCCCAAAGATCAATGAAAAATCCTCTCCTGTGGGGGTGAGGGAATACATAGTTATATATAAACAATTACTTCTATTAACTTAAGTACAGTTTCATTAATTTCCACATTCTTAAAGGTAAAGGGACCCCTGATCATTTGGTCCAGTTGTGGCCAACTCTGGGGTTGCGGCGCTCATCTCACTTTATTGGCCGAGGGAGCCGGCGTACAGCTTCCGGGTCATTATTAAGCCGCTTCTGGCGAACCAGAGCAGCGCACAGAAACGCCATGTACTTTCTCGCCGGAGCAGTACCTATTTATTTACTTGCACTTTGACGTGCTTTCGAACTGCTAGGTTGGCAGGAGCAGGGACCAAGCAACGGGAGCTCACCCCGTCACGGGGATTCGAACCGCCAACCTTCTGATTGGCAAGCCCTAGGCTCTGTGGTTTAACCCACAGCGCCACCCGCGTCCACATTCTTAGGGTCACACAATTGCATGACATGACAATGAAGGGGAAAATCAGTTACATGCATATAATATTAGCCAGGGGAGAATAATTTCAATGCCCGTATGTAACTGAATTGTTGTCTATCCCACGGGATGCTGGTCAGATACCTGCTTTGGCCAAAGCCTTATTTATTAACTGGCATATATTAATAGTCAAGTAATTGGTAGGTCTCGTTAATCAGAACAGCCCTTCAGTCCATTGCATATCCACTGGCCATTGCAAAGATCAATTTAAAATGATGTTAAAATATCATAAAACGTAAGATGCATGGATTATCCATAACAGTTGGAGAATGTGCAAAATTCAGACAATATATGCACATTCCGCAATACCTGTTGGGGAGCTGTATTGACTGGGAAATATGCATAATTCCTTCTTCATGAATGGCTTATGTGCGCATTCTCCATGAAGACTGGTAAATGTGCACACTTGCTGGCTGTGGAGCACATTAACCGCTCAACTTACATTCCCCTTTACATATATAACAGGTCAAAGCAATCTGTGAAAACCACAATTTTAAACCACTGCCTTGGTGGGAACATGTAGTCATAGGTTTCTCATCACCTTAAGTAAACAAAAGATGTTTTAAGTAAACAATTACTAACTGCTCCTGTTCTCAACAAGTTGCACATGTTTGCATTTAAAGGTGAATGAATACCAACTATCTCTTGTTGTCGAGAGCACTTTCCCCTCAGAGAACAATTGGCCCACAACTTGCATTTCCCGTTACAGATGAGCCCCTAGTGATGGTTTATGCAAAAACGGGGGTGGGGGGAAGAAGAGAAGATTGTTTATTGGAAATGTGAAAAGTCCCTCCTGCTGTTTGGCCTGAATAGGGACATGGAAGAAACAGGATGGACAACCGAGAAAGAAACTGCTCCATTAGGACATTGGGATTTGGGGGGAAAGGCACAGGGACCCATTTAGCAGAATGAGCAGCCCCCCCCCCAAATGCACCAGATTTTGAAGCAAGGGAAGGAACAGAGCACACATTAACATTTAAGTGGGGTTGGAGGTTGCGGGTGGTTTAAGACCATTGGGTCCAGAGTCCAGAATTACTTAACTGTAGCACTAGCATATAGAAACCAGGTAAAACTCTCAGAAGATCACAGAGAAGTTGAGGTTCCTCCCTAGCTGTGTCCCCTTTCATGTGTAGTTTCAATTTGCTCTTGTGGGGGAAAGCAAAGTGCTGTGTTTGAGGGCACCATGGTGGCTGAGCGCAAACCTTTCTACCTAGGAGTGCAGCCCAGTCCTTTCTAATAGAGGTTTAGGCTCAAATGCTCTCCGCAGCTGCAAAGTTCAAGGGGCGGCAGCCTTAGGACAGCTTGCCTTTTCTCTCTTCCTTGCTCACCTTGCAAAAGTGTTGATATGACAGCATTCTGTCAGATGTTTAAAGCACTGCATCAGGCACAGTAAAGTGTCCCAGTCTGCAATCCTGTGCACACTTGCCTGGGAGCAAATCCCACTGAATTAAATGGAACTTGCTTCTGAATCGACACATATAGGCTCACACAATGCTAGATTATCTAGCTAAAGAGCAGGTAGTTTTGTTGGTCCATGGAATTCAGACAAGGATAGCGAGTGAAACAATACCTTTATTGACAATAATCCCAAAGTAACGTGTATCTTCAGAGGTCTTCCACAGGCGAGGTGGGGAGAGGAGAGATGGGTATTTCAGAGGAAATGTTTGATGTTAAGCCATGACTCTGACTGGTTTCAGTCTTAAAATAATGATGGAAGGAGGTCTTACAGATTAACTAGGTAAGAACTGAGCCTTGGGCAAAAGATCTTTGGTTATACAGAGGCGTGTTGGGTTGGAGACTAAAGATCTAGGAGTGAATTTGGTGGGGGTTTTCGAATAACTTTTTACTGAGTTTTTAAAACAAGGATCACAGGGATAATAAATGATATGAATAAATAGACCAGGCATGTCCAAAGTCCATTTTGAGGGCCTAACCTGGCCCGTCAGTCGGTTTAATCCAGCCCCTGTGGCAGTTTATTTCTTGGGGTAAAATCATTTTTAAAAATCAACAACTTCAATCCTAAAAAAAGGTCAACAACTTTGGTTGGCCCTTTGGTCGGCCTCCATGGCCCTTCACTTCATCAAATCTGGCCCTCTTTGAAAAAAGTTTGGACTGGCTGGCTAAACAAGGTGGGGGGAGCTGAAGAGTCTCAAACCCATTTTTTAAAAAATTAAATTAAAATTTTATTTTATTAAAATGATTCAACATTAATACATACATATTACGAATATACAGACAAACATACATTTCCTACAATCCTTAAAAATATTCATACATACCTACACTCAATCCCACAGATACTTCCTTTTCCCACCACCATCCCTCATCCCTCACTCCACCCTTGTGTTAGACTTCCAATCTACTCAATTGCAATTTCTTTCCACTTCTATTACTTTCTTTCGCACACTTTTAAGCCAACTTTCTACTTCTTTTTCTGTTACACATCTTTATCCATCTTATTTAGTATTTCAGTATTTATAACGGAAGAGTCTCAAACCCTTGGTGAGTTAGGGACTTCCCCAGCATGCAATGACAGGTTCCTGAAGATTGAGTGAATGAGACCAATAGATGGGTCCAGCAGTCAAGAAAGTGGTCTCTGCATGTGATGTAGGGGGAAGTGAGTGGCAGATGGGGCTTGTCAACCTGGGAAGGGAGCCCATCTAGAAGAAGGAAAACTCTGATTCTAAACCTCTGCTGCCTTGAGAGGTCTCTTGTCTAGGAGTAAACCCTAGACAAATCTGGAGTTGAGTCCCTAACAAAGTTGGATGGCTCACCTACTTCCAGCAACTCCAGCCCAGCTGGTGACAAATGCTTTCCTTTGGACCACATCAGCAAGGCTAAAAGTGGGGTCTTGTCATCTGAGAACCCCAGAACCTCCATAGACACTGTCCAGGCTTGTGTGCCGGACAAGTCACTTTGGTGCTGCTAACACAGCAGTTTGCCTTCGCTCTCAGATGCACACTCCATTGCCTCTCAAGTCAGACAGATGGCAACAACAAAAATCTACAACACATGATCCGTACGTCATGGTGGTCAATGTATGAATTTGATCGTTTTATTGATTTATTGTGTTGTGAAATGTCTCGTAAAAATCACGTCTCTAGGCGATGTTAAAAATACAAAACAAAAACATAGCAGTAAAAACCATATTCAAACAATAAAAGATCCACAACACACATAAAAGATAGGTAAAGGTAAAGGTACCCCTGCCCGTACGGGCCAGTCTTGACAGACTCAGGGGTTGTGCGCCCATCTCACTTAAGAGGCCAGGGGCCAGCGCTGTCCGGAGACACTTCCGGGTCACGTGGCCAGCGTGACATCGCTGCTCTGGCGAGCCAGAGCCGCACACGGAAACGCCGTTTACCTTCCCGCTGGTAAGCGGTCCCTATTTATCTACTTGCACCCGGAGGTGCTTTCGAACTGCTAGGTTGGCAGGCGCTGGGACCGAGCAGCGGGAGCGCACCCCGCCGCAGGGATTCGAACCGCCGACCTTTCGATCGGCAAGCCCTAGGCGCTGAGGCTTTAACCCACAGCGCCACCTGCGTCCCACATAAAAGATACCAGCATTAAAACCCAAATACACAGCCAGCAGGAAAAAAAAATGCAATATACATCATGGAAGGAAAAAAGCTGTCAGATTCATGGCAATCCATTAAAACCGCTAGCTGTAACAAAGGAACTGAGAAACAGAGCCCAAAAGTCTTGGGAGAGCAAAAAGGTCTTATCCTGATGCTGGAAAGACAGCAGTGTGGGCACTAAACAAGCTTTCCTAGGGAGAGTAATCTGTAGAGTGGGGGTATTAGCCACCAAAGATGCCTCCTCTTTCTTGTGGCCATCCTCCATATTTCAGATTGCATTGCAAGGGTACATAGAAAAGTCTCTGCAAATGACCCAAGGGTACCCATTCCATTTGGTACTGAGTTCCCAAACCACAAAGGAGAAAGAGGCAGGAAATGAGGTCACTAACTATAAGAGGCATCAGTGTACTATCGGGAAGAAAGTCAACACAGGTTAGGTTAGACTGACAGTCTATCTACCCCGTCTATATTTTCCCACATGCAAACTCAACAGGCTTAATAATGATAATAATATTTTATTTATATCCCGCCCTCCCCAGCCGAAGCTGGGCTCAGAGCGGCTAACAACAGTATAAGTAATACAGCATTCTAAAATCAATTCATTCTAAAATCAATTCAAAATCAAATTAATGGCAACCATTGGGCTAGAGTTCTATGAGGATTACCAAAGGAGGGGGTCAGGCTGTGCCGTGGCCAAAGTCCTGGTGGAACAGCTCTGTCTTGCAGGCCCTGCAGAAAGATGTCAAGTCCCTCAGGTCCCTAGTCTCTTATGACAGAGCGTTCCACCAGATCGGAGCCACAGCTGAAAAAGCCCTGGCTCTGGTTGAGGCCAGCATAACCTCCCTGTGGCCCGGGACCTCCAAGATGTTTTTGTTTGAAGATCGTAAGTTCCTCTGTGGGGCATACCAGGAGAGGCAGTCCTGTAGGTACGAGGGTCCTAGGCCGTATAGGGCTTTAAAGGTTAAAACCAGCACCTTAAACCTGATCCTGTACTCCACTGGGAGCTGAGTTGGACCTCAACATTTCTCACAAAAACTAGCACTCTGAACTGTGCCCAGAAACTAGTGGAAAGCCCAGTGACCTAATCCTGGACTCCTGACTGGGCAAAACTCTGCAAAGAAAACCCTCCCTCAATCATTCACATGCTGGCAATTTTTTGCAGACAGCTACAATGCAACACACAGTTGTAGCAGAAAGAAGTTGCCCCCCTCCTACTCTAGTCAACAGCGAAATGCCCTAAGTGAGCAACATGTGGGCAGGGCGAATGAAGCATAGCAAAAGTGCCTGGGTATTGAATTCCAGAGTCTTCAGAACAGTGTACTTCAACCTTTCCGCCCCAGGTGTTGCTGGACTTCAACTTCTATCATCTCTGATCATTAGCTAAGGTGGCTGGGGGTGATGGGACTTTGAGTCCTATAACATTTGGGAGTCCAAGATTGAAGAACATTGCTCTAGAAGGCCCCATCCCTATCTTGAGTAACCACCACCATGTAGAGATGGAGAACTTAAGAGTGGGGGGCGAATCTCTGCCCCGTGGTCCAAATGTGACCCACCAGATTTCCCCAGTTGGTCAGCCAGGGCATTTACCTCAAACCATGCCCACCTACCCACACTTAAAGTCAAATGCAATGTCAGGTGGCTGTAAAAAGAAGGACGGAGTTCTCCACCCAAAAGTTCGATCTTGCTTGGTTCAAGAACATGCTGTGTTTGAACGCTGCAGAAAACAGGATTGAGAATCAGCTGGTGCTGGGTGTTACAACACACGCTTATATACATACGGAATTTATTTATTTATTTATTCCCAGGCAATTTCAAAGTTGTCTTCAAAGCATCTGAGGCATCTCACAGGTGATACGAAAGACTTCTGTCTGCCTGAGAGTCTGGAGAGGTGCTAGCAGTCAAAATAGACAATACTGAGCTTGATGGACAGATCAAAACAGGCACTCTCAAATATTGTGGATCTCTAAAGATCAGTCTGATTGGCATGGCTTTTGCTGGCTGTGAAGATCAATTCTGTTGCCTATGGGAAATGAGCAGGCTTGTGAATCTGTGGGAGTGTGGAAAAACTACAGAATGTGGTAATTAGTACAGAATTCAGTTTCCGGGGTATTTCTGGCTTTTAAAAAGCTTGTAGAGGTTCTGGCTTCCATTACAAAGAAACGTTTTCTAAACAATGCGTCTGAAATGTTCTGAAATGGAAGTGGCCGCAAATTACTACACAGTGCCCCAACACAGTACGCATTTATTTAGTTTCTGGAAATTTGTTTTCACTTCATCACCAAATACCTCAAGCTGGCTAATAACGATATAAATAAGGCAAAATTAGAATGGTTAATCCCCAGTTTAAACAAAGGCATTGACAACACATTGTTAATCCAGGAAGGCAGCAAATAATGCAATATACAGACTTTGTGGGTTGCAGGAGTCATCAAGAATGAGGGATGCGAATAAGTCAAAATCAATTACACATTTGTAATTGTAATTGTAAACAATTACACATAGGCTAACTTGAGTCTTTTTTAAAATTTCCAAGTATTATTAGTACAAATTTAGATAGGATTTCTGACCATTAGGAGTAAAAAGCACATCACTGAGTCACAAATGGTGGGCTGTGGCCAGCTAAATTCTACTCAGAGTAGACTCATTGAAATGAATGGACCTAAATTAGTCATCTCCATTAAATTCAATGGGTTTACCCTGAGTATGACTCACATCAGATGCATCCTGTTATCTCCTTTCTATATGTGAAAACTTCAGTGTGGTGAAATTATAGAATGATTTCATTCGATTGTGCAACCTCTTCAGCATACTGAAACCATCATGATTCTGTTTATCTGGGGAGTCCAGTCCTAAACAAAATTGTGTATATATATAAGATAAAGCGCTAGAGTAAAAGTGTAAATCCTCGTTCCTTTGCAATCAATTTTAGCACAAAGATTTTTTTTAAATCAAAACCTAACATTCAAAAGGTAACACTAATGCATGCCCCTAATCTGAGGTCATGTGCTCACATTTTCTAAGCCCAGCAGAGGTATTAAAAGATAACACAAGCCCTGCTTCCAAGCTCACAATCTTATAGATAAAACAAAATAAAAAAATTCCTTCCAGTAGCATCTTAAAGACCAACTAAGTTAGTACTTGGTATGAGCTTTCGTGTGCATGCACACTTCTTCGGATACACTGAATCTGAAGAAGTGTGCATGCACACGAAAGCTCATACCAAGTACTAACTTAGTTGGTCTTTAAGGTGCTACTGGAAGGATTTTTTTTATTTTGTTTTGACTATGGCAGACCAACACGGCTACCTATCTGTAACTGAATCTTATAGATGCAATACAAACAGAAACGGAAAGGGAGCACTGGGTCCTCCACATATTAATTTACTTCAACACTTTGAATTTATGTATATTCATTATAGTATATTATTATAACATTATATATATAATGTATTATAATGATATATTAGCATATATCTTCCTATGCACATAAAAATGTAAGGCTGTCGTCACTCTGCAGTTGGTGTGACCGCCAATAGGCAACCCCGCCAGCTGCAGTGTAGCATATAGCAGGCCCTTGGAACAACGCAGCGGCAGGTGACCCAGGTGAGCCATTTAGCAAAGTGGGAAGCACTGTAGTGAGGTCTAGCGGAGAGGGGAAGATACTTCATACAGTGGTTCAGTAAGCCTCCACACTCTGTTAAACACACTTGCGGTGAGGGTTAACAGAGCGGGAGAGAGGGTTCATACAGCAGCTTAGCAAGACACTCTGTGAATTGCCTCCTGCCTCCTTTGAAAAGTGAGTTGAGCAAGAAGGGTTGGCAGTTCCTAGTAGCTCATATAACTGCAAGAGATGCCTTATACAATATAGATGCCTTGTTAGGCTTGTATCGGTTGTAGCAATTGGTTTTAGCATTTATATTATTTTTGTAAGTTGCTTTGGGTCAATTTTATGAGAAAAGCAACTAATAAATGTAACAATAAGTTATCATTATTATTAAGGTATATGTTTTAATTAAACACACACACACACACACACACACACACACACATTGTACATGAATACAGTGGTACCTTGGGTTACATACGCTTTAGGTTACATACGCTTCAGGTTACAGATTCCGCTAACCCAGAAATATTACCTCAGGTTAAGAACTTTGCTTCAGGATGAGAACAGAAATCGTACTCCGGCGGTGCGGTGGCAGTGGGAGGCCCTATTAGCTAAAGTGGTGCTTCAGCTTAAGAACAGTTTCAGGTTAGGAATGGACCTCCGGAACGAATTAAGTACTTAACCCGAGGTACCACTGTACATTAACAAATTACGTGTGCACACACCCTCAGAAGTACTGAAGATTTTTTTTTTAAATCTTGCTTTGAGTAATTTACCTGTAACCATAGATCATGTTTAGTACCTTTCCTCTCTGGCAATACCACTTGCAGGTTCTGAGAGGCCCTTGCAGCTGTGAGGAACTGTTTTGGCCCAGTGGGCCAGATCCTTATCTGACTACATCTCTACTTGCCCACAAATGGCATTAGGTGTGTGGGGCAGGTGGGTGCGGATTTTGAAAAATGGCTCCATGTGCCAAATGAGGACACCAGGTGGGACAAATTGGGCCCATGGGCTGGAAGTTCCCCACCATGGCCCCTGGGGGAAAAATGCTCATCTCCTCCTCACGTGCGCATTCACTTACCTTTGGCCCCACATGGCACAATGTCCCAGAGAGACAGGGAGGCGCACCGGCAAGGAGGAGCAACAAAGCTGGCTATGGCCACCCTCCCAGAACATGCTTCGGGAAAGCCCTCAGCCGATTGCTGGTGCTGCAATGGCACTGAATTTGAGGGGGGACTGGCCTCAAAGCGGGTGATGAGAGGACTACAGGAAAAACAGTGGAACCAACAGCGCAGTGATGACGTTGGTTGGATTTCTCTGGAACATTTGGGCGAGCGCTTGACGTCAATTCTGAAGAAAACGCCTTGTGTTTTTGGCGCACTCATACATACATATGGGAAGCAGTTCAGTGCTCAGTCTTACAAATCCATGTGAATTCTCCAGAACTAGGAGCTCTCGTGAGTTGTTCCGCGAGCCCTGCAGTGGTGCTGTTAGGTAATTGAATTTAATGGTCTTGTTCTCCTCCCCTCACCCCAAAAAAGCCCATTGGATGTTCATGTGCCTTATTTTGAAATGTGCTAAACCATCCCTGCTCTTGGGAGACCTTTTGCACATTTGGCTGAGTCAGATCCTGGACTTCTGCCCCCCCAGCCCTTCCTTCAAGGCATCACTGATTCTTTCCTCTGTTGCCTCCCCACCAAAAATTTAGATTCTAAACTTGGCAGGGCAGGGATCTGCTTTTTGTTTTACTTTCTGCATCCATGTAACTTCTAGGCTGCCTTCTACCCAAAGGTCTTTGGGTAGTTTACAAGGATGAAAACCAACTAGATTGCCATCAGATCAACAACTTGCAACCATATTAAATCAGAAATCACTCAGAAACAGAGAAAATGAAAAATGCACTTCCTCTCAGAGATTCAAATAAAAAAACCAAAGGCAAATGTTGCCCATTTCTACTATTCAACACATCATCTTCATAATTTATGATACAGTGGAAATGCAGGATTAAAATGTTATACATATGTATTGTACCATAATTCATTCCTATCCTTATTGCAACATTATTTATGGCTAATTTATCCTCAGGAGACTCTACTTAGTTATCATTCCTAGTGATTTTTTGGCATCAGTAGAGATTTCTTACACTCCTCTCTTGTCTTAATGTTAACTTCCTGATAAAAAAAGACTTCTCCACTCTTGTAGGATATGAAAAAGCTACTTTTGGCAGGCGGCACAAGCAGACTTTGGGAATTGGTACTTGGAATTGCTTGCCTCTGCTGGGGGGGGGGTCCCTCCTTGCAACCCCCCTTCCTTTTTCTAGTTTTATTCTGATTGCATTTCCTTTCACTGCATGATGCTGCACCGCAAATCTCTACGAACCATTGCTGACCTTTCTCTTTCGTTTTATTGTTTTTATTCCTTCTTTGCGCTGTTCAGCAAAAACCAAAACCAAAAATAAAATCGGCTGGCGCGAAGATAAGAAAAACCGTTAATTCTAACCATCGGGCAGCCGGATCCTTTGCACGTTCGTGCGGAGCGGTTTACAACCTGTCTTTTGCTTTCTCAAATGGCGGGGCTTCAGGAACATTTTTTGGGTATATTATTCCCACTTTGGGTCGTACCCGCGTTAAGAGCGGCAGCGGACGTTTGTCATCCGCGTGACGCGCTTGTGGACGGAATGAACCTGCAAGGACAGGGACGGTGGCGCTTTTGCGCACTTGCTTTTATGAGCAAAAGCTCGGCATGGCTCCTCTCGTGTCCCGAAGAAGCCTTCCCGGAACTCTTAAAACCAGGCGCAATGGCTCTTTGGAAGGGTCGAGGAGCCGCAGATCTGGCGCGCCCTCTCCAGTTCATGGCGCGCGCCTGCCCGACTCTTGCAAAAGCGCACGGGACGCCATCCCCACCCACGCGCCCTGATTGGCCACCCTTGGCACCCTGCGGCAGGATGAGGTGCTGGACCAAGAATCGGGGCGGGGACCAAGGTATGAGGCATGGCAGGGGCGTGTCCTGCCGGCTTCCACATGTTTTCTCCATAAATAGAAGGCGCCCCAAGATGCTCCTCCAACAGAACTTCGCCACCCGCAACCAACTCTCGAAGTATTTCGGCTTTGGAGAGCAAAGATGCCTCAGACGCTCAAGCTGGCCGGCAGGGCATCCTTGCTGGCGCGATGCTTCCCTGAGATTTGGGCTGATCCTGTCCTCAAAGCTCCGGTCAGGGTGATCAAAAGCCACAAGACCCTGGACGAGATGCCAGGACCCAGCGCTCTGAGTTTCTTCAGCGACCTCTTCTGCAAAAAGGGGCTGTCACGGCTGCACGAACTCCAGGTAAGCTTTTACCAGCGTAAAAGTAAAGGGCGTTGAATATCCTCTCCCCCACTTTTTCCTTCTTTTTTTGCCATTGATTTGTCTAGGATGGTATGTTTATGGCAGGAAAGGCACATTAAAACGGTCGCTAAGTTCTTCCTCTTAGTGCTTTGAGGCATGAAAACTTTCCTAGTCACATCTACTTAAATTTAATAGTGGACTGGTTTGGTTTCAAAGGGTAGGAGGAGAAGTCAGGTTTTTCTTTTTCTTTAGTTAGAAGTATCTCTTGAATCAGATGGTGGGGCTGAAGAATTCTGCAAGCTTTTGAGTTTCACAGAAATCTTCCTCTGTGGAATGGAATAACATTACTGTATGTGCAAACTTTGAGTCATTGAAGCACACACATACTGCATGTTGGAAGTGTAGATTTTGGCAAATTTCCTTAAAAATAGTTCAAAAACTGATGGTACCCCAGTTTTTATTTCTCTGTTACCTTGGCTCCATCAAAAAGTTTGTATGCTTGAATGTGGTGAGGTAACCAGATATTTTTCATCCTGGAGACTAAGGAGAAAGTGAGCCTCAAAGTGAAGGTCAATGCCTTAAAAAATTCCAGGAGATTCTGATAAAGAACACTCCAGCAAATCTGTTGAAAATCCTGACTGTATCTACATATCTGTATCTACAACTATATCTTCAATGAGCACTGGAAATTTCTTTCCAAAAGTGACGAGAACAAGGCACTGCAAACATTAAAAAGTTTCCCAGGGATGTCAGGGATGGGAAACCTGCAGCCCTCCAGATGTTTCTGGATTCGAACAGCCAGCATAGTATGTGGCTAGGGATGATGGGAGTTGTAGTCCGATAGCGTATGGAGAATCCCCAATTTCCCATCCCTACTGAATGGGAGCATATTTTGTTTTACGTTGTTTATGCAGTTTAAACACACGCCCTGCAAGGAGAATAAAGCGATCTTCCCTCAGGTGTACTTAACATTTCCGATGAACACCACTCGTCTCCAGCCAGGCTTGTAAAAAGCTATTTAAATAATGTAGACTAAGCTTTCCATTCCTTGGCTTGCTTGTCAACACAGCCCTGTGAAAGCTTGGCAGTAAGGCAGGTTGACACAACTCTAGGTGTCTCGTTCTTTTTTTGCTTTGCAGTGTAAACCAATTGTAAACCCTTAAATACCATCTCTGTGTGTTTAAAGCCCACACTTCTGTAGCGATGTGTATAAATGGAGGCAGTTTAACCCATAATGCTTGCTTTAACTGCATGTGTGGAACGAACGTAACAAATGTTGTGTGATTTAGTCATCTTGACAAGAATTTTAAAACCTTTTAAAAAAACTAAAAATGATCATTATATTAGCCTTCACTTGCTCACACACGTCCTGAAAGTGAGAGAATTGCTTGAAGCTGAGGACGAATCTTAATTGGCCGGTTCACTAATCTGGTGACAATTTCCGTGCCTTGTACTTCCAAAACTTGCTTGCCTTCCAGCTTTGTCGATAGTTTTATACTGTACATTCAACATGAACAGGAATGTATAGTTCAGCAGACCTTTGTGGGAATTTAGGCGTAGAGAAAGTAACTTGGGCGGCAATCCGAAGCAGTTATGTTTACTCAGAAGTTAGTCCCACTGAGTTATTGGGACTTTCTCCAATGTAGTCTTTCCCCTTCTTTCCCCTTCTAATAAACATAGTTTTATAGATTCCCAATATATAACAACAATTACAAAAAAGGAAAAGAAATACAAAATCCCAGCTTATTTCCTTCCCCGCTCCAAGAGAGATCAGTCTAATTTAAGTTTGCCAAAGTCTAATCTGTGATCCAATGTAGTCTTATGCACACAAAATCCCATTGAAAGGGAGAGTAAGGCAGGTGTTTAAGACTGCAATTACATAATGAGGGGCTAATCCTCACTTCTTCTTGTCCTGCTGCTTGCTGCTTTCTTTCAAAGTAATCTCCATGAACTCAGTTTCAGAGTAGGCATGTATAGGGTTGTTCAGTAATTTCCTTTCATATCAGTGGCACTTGAAATGTGTTGAACTTTTCCCTGGATAGTGTTCTGTTGTGAGGATGAGCGTGATACAGCTTGTAAAGCACAATTTGCATGTGAAAGTACTATGTAAATGAAAGGTTGCTTTTATTTTTGTTTATTGCTGAAACGTAACTCAGCAATGAATAACTTCCCCTTTGGGCTGTATCAGTGTGATGGTTGGAACCGTGAGTGAGACTGAAAGCTTCTGTTTGAAACAGGCCCCTCCCAAACCTAATTAAGGCAATGAATCATTCATTTAGCTTACTGTATCTGGCTCCAGCACCGGAGTAATGCATGCTGCGTTTTTATACAATTTAGTCAGGTTCCTGATGCCCCAGAGCTATGCCAGGATGGCAGAGTGAGATTTCTTGTGGCAGTTTCTATGATGTGGGGTTCTTGCAACAGAGCTTCCTGTCCCACCCACACCCCCAGAAAAGGCACCCACTTCTCAGTGATAGAATCACGGAAACGCAATCCCATTTGTATGTCAGCTGATCACCACAACTGCTCTATATGGCCATAAACAGCATAGTGTTTTTGCCAGAGAGCCAGTGCACTGTGCAAGGGCTGAATGAGATCTCTTAACTCTCACCCTGCAAGGAAGCCAATCTCAATTAATTAATTAATTAATTAATTCCATTTCTGTACCACCCTTCACCTGAAGAGCTCAGAACAGTTCACAAGATAAAAACACAGGATAAAAGCTCAAATCAATAGTTAGAACAAAAACAAAACAATATCCCTCCCCCCCGCCAATACTGCTTCTCTGCTCTGGTATGAGGGGACTGAAATTCAGTGCTCAAAGCCTTCCTAGTATGGGAACATGGTACTGTGCAAAGCTTCACCTGTTGAATATGTGCCTTTCATGCAGCTGTTTTAAAAGACCGATGGAGTTCAGAACAAGAACCATGCCAGGTGGTAATCCCACCTGCCATCTTCTTTCTATGGAAGATTGGAAGCAATCCAGCAGGTGAAATTAAAAACGTGTGTGCATGGCCCATAGTAAGCAGGGAGGGAACTAGACTTCTCCTCTTGCGGAACCCTCCTAGAGCGTTCTGTGTTATCTAATAAGTTTTCCTCCTGCTTCTGTCCTAGATCGAAGGCAAAGCCAAGTATGGCCCAATGTGGAAGGCCAGCTTTGGACCCATCCTGACGGTCCACGTTGCAGATCCCAGCCTGATTGAGCAGGTGTTACGGCAAGAGGGCAAACACCCCATTCGCTCCGCCATCTCCTCCTGGAAAGATTATCGGGAGTGTCGAGGCCATGCGTATGGGCTCCTTACTGCGTAAGTGTTAATTCTTCTCTCTCTCTACACATGGGGCTGAGGAGGACAGATGTTGCAGGAGAGAGATTTCATTGTCTAGTCAAAAGAGAATCCTTTTTATCCTCTCTCTTTATACAATAACAATTCGGAATTTGCACGCTGGTGTTGGGCTTGTGAAGCCCATTCAGCAGCTCTCTCTAGTCTTGTCTGGAATACTTTCAAGATGATCTTCGTTACATGGAGCCATGTGACGTGGAGGCCATTTTGGGAGCGATCCTGAGACCCTACCATTTCCCATGGGCTGCTGGATAGAATTGAGAGCCTGGGAAACAGTGTGGGATCCGACGTGGTTTTCAGTTCCTGTGCCATGAAAATTTATGAAAGTCCCCACAGTAAGCAGTTACATAATCTACCACCTACACACGGTGTGTAAGCTGCTCGTCTTAAAGGAGTTGCATGTAACGTCCATTTCCTGCACTCCCTGTCCTATACGGTATTTGGCTCCCTTCCCTGATGAATGAAGTAGCAACCACCTGATTCTTACACAACAGGGGAGGGGAAACCTGTGAAAATACAGCTCTGATCTCCCCCAGCCAACGTAGTTAGGCGTGATGGGAGATCTGGTCTAGCAACATCTCGAGAGCCACAGCTTTTACAGGGCGGACAGCCTACAGCAGAGACATCTGGCAATCCTAAACCAGAGAATTAAGGCCTTGGTGTGCAGGTCTACAGGATTGCCGGGTCTCCTGTGAGACATTGGCTGGAGCTGAGGAAGTAGATAGAACCCAATGACACTTGCCAGGAGAGGGCACCTGTGTGTGTCCCCTGGACTCCTTGA
This sequence comes from Podarcis cretensis, assembly GCF_951804945.1. Taxonomy (NCBI): domain Eukaryota; kingdom Metazoa; phylum Chordata; class Lepidosauria; order Squamata; family Lacertidae; genus Podarcis; species Podarcis cretensis. Next base: position 8,576,460 of record NC_137171.1, read on the forward strand.
GAAGGATGCTAAAGCCCTGCCATTTCAGCTCAAGGGATTAAGACCTGCAACTCTAGCTTGACTTGTCTTGCTTAGTGCTACCTTGTGGACGGCTCCATATCTGAGGTGAAGATTGGTCAGGGCAGGCCTGTTTATGTTCTCGCATGCACCAGAGTGACATTCCCCCATGCTCTAGACAGGTGGCAGGCTTGCCACTTGTCTGCCACTGTAGTAAGAGTTTGGGCCGAGGGGTTGGACAGCTGGACAAATGGGCCAGAGCTCCTGGTGCTTCATCATCACCATAAAGCTGGGATGGAGGGAAGAGTCCCTCTTCAAAGTACCACTTTCCAAGGAAAGAGCTGCAATGTTTGCAAGCTGCTCCCTGAGCAACAATCCCTGGCCTGACTCTTATTAGCAGTTTCACAGAAGCTCTCTCCCTTATTGCTTTGCTTGGGTTTTGTACTGCTCCTTCGGGAGCCTTTAACTGCAGATTCTGAGCTTGCCTTTTCTACTGTAGAGCACCGGTGTGGTAAACAGAAAAAAGGGGGTCCCCCTTCCCCACCTTCCATCCGTTTTTTGCAACCCTGCTCGCTGCGGTTTCCTGTTCCTCGCTCTCGTGGTTTTTTTATTTCCCGGAAATGTGTCAGGCAGGAACTGCAGGATCCTTCCGGGGCTTGCACAAAAGTGCCAGCTGGGAGTGAGAAATAGCTAGAGCAATCTATGACTCAAGGCTCCCCTTGGTGGGCGTTTTCTCATCAGCTGGGCTGCTTCTTCTGCAGTTTAGACACAGGATGTGAGTAACGAGGAGAAGCGGAAGAACAAAGCCACTGGCAGTTTTTCTCTTTCAAAGCACCGCTCATCAATTTCAGCGGGACTTTTATCCTTCCCTTGTGAAGGGAACATGCTTAGATTCCTAAAGCTGAGGACTTGGGGTCCCTTGTTTTGAGGTGCTTGTGGCTGCCCCGTGCATGGGGTTTGGACATGTCTCCTGCCCAGGGAGCTAACGGAGGCCTTTCTCTTCCATGCAGGGAAGGCGAGGAGTGGCAGAAAACTCGCAGCCTCCTTGGGAAGCATATGCTGAAACCCAAAGAAGTGGAGTCCTACACTGGCACTCTGAACAATGTGGTCGGTGATCTGATCCGACGGCTGGAGCACCAGCGGAGTTTCCACGATCAGCATGTGGTCAAGAATGTGGCTGACGAATTTTACAAGTTTGGATTGGAAGGTATGTGTTTTATTTACCACATTTTGTGTGTCACCCTAGTAAACCGCGCAGCCCAGATTTATATCGGTTGACATTTCAGCATCGGGGGAAGCTGGGATTCATCTTTTGTTCTTGTTGCGACAGCTAAGGTGGTCATTTTGAGCAGGTTCTGGGTTGGATTTGTTTGGGAATGTTTTTTTGTTTTAGGACAGGGTGATAATTCAGTGAGATTATGTCGGGAACACCTTTCTTCCCTGCCCGTTTCCTGCAGTGCCTCATTCAACTCTGCTCCTGCAAAGCTGCACCTGCCAATTCACAAAACCTCAGAAACTCTCCTGGTGTCCCTACTTCCAAAATCCTTTCGTACCATAAGCCAGAACAATGTGTTCTGCAGGAACTGGCACTGAGTGCAGAATCCTCCGGCATCCTTTTAAAGAAAAATCTCGGCTTTCATTTTTGTTTCTTAAATGACAACAAATTCTAAGTTTTTAGCCCTTGTGGCTGTAAAGATGGACCTGAAAACAGAAGCCAAAGTGCGAAGTTTTGTGAAGGACGATTTACTAGAGCCAGGAGCTGGGATTATCGTGCTTTACATAGTTAATTGATCTTTCTCCTATCTAGTGGAAACAGTTGTGAAAGGTGTAACTGAATTGGCTTAGTTTGCACGAATTGCAAAATCCAGACCTTGAATTCTGAGAATTTTTTGGGTTTTCCAGGGAGCTGCTCCACCAACACATTCACAATATTTAACTGTTCTTATATGGATATATTAAAAGAGTTCTCCCCCCCCACACACACCTGTCATTCACCATGGATGTGCCAAACAGGTATTGTGAAAGATCCGTATCTTGGTCTGACTCAAGTTGTTGAAGTGTTGTTGAAGAGCTGGGGAAATCTGTGGCCCCTGTAGATGATGTTGGACTCAAACTCCCATCAGCCCCAACCAGCAGGACCAATGGTTAGCGATGATAGGAGCTGGAGTCCAACAATGTGCAGTGTGGCCACATGTTCCCCATCCCTATTGCAGCAGATGTTTATTACAGTCCCTTTGAAAGTCACATCCACATAGTTGGGCAAAGCAGCAAAAGGAGCCAGGCCAGATAGCATCTCCTCTCGTGGCTTAATCGATTTAATTGCTTTTGTTCTAGGCATCTCTTCCGTCCTCTTTGAGTCCCGCATTGGTTGCCTGGAGCCCAAAGTCCCCAAGGAAACGGAGAACTTCATTAGCTCCATCAACACCATGTTCATCATGACTCTGCTGACAATGGCAATGCCCAAGGTCTTACATCGCATCTTTCCCAAGCCATGGCAGAAGTTCTGTGAATCCTGGGACTATATGTTTGAATTTGGTGAGTGTTCCCACCAGAGCTTGTCAGCACCTTGAAGAGGAGCTAAGTGGCCTGTTGTTGTAGCACCAATCAGAATCTTTGTCGCTCACTAAGCAAGCTTGGCATAAATCGTTGCATTTCATTCTCACTGCACCTGTGTGTGTGTGTGTGTGTGTGTTGGGGTTATTTCTCCCTCCTGCAAGAAGTTGCACAGTTTTTGTTGTGCTTGGAGACTGCAGGTTAAATATATGTGCTGCTTGATTCCATATGGAGTTGCACAGTTTTTGTTGTGCTTGGAGACTGCAGGTTAAATATATGTGCTGCTTGATTCCATATGGCTCCGAAGGGTGGTTTAAAACTGATGCAACCACCGTTCCAATTCTGGAAAGAAAGAAAAGATTAATCAACGTAGGTTTTAATAACAGGACCAAGAAAGCCGCCTGCAACACTTACCAATAATTATATGGCAGAGAAGGCCTTCGTAAAAGGAATATTTTTATAGGGTTTTCTAGATATTGATAGGATCCAGCTTTATTAACAACCTTTCCCAGAAATGCATTAGTACTGATGCCACTGGCACAAACAAACCACTAGATTCACTTCTGGGGGAGAAGCCACGACTGTTAAAGTGCTTTAAACATGTGATGAGGATGTGACCCATGCATAACCAGCCATTTAGCCTCCTTGCGGCTAGATCATGCAGCAGCTCTCCTGTCTAGATAGCAATGCCATGAGAATTCAAAGAAAGGGCAGCCTAGAAGCCCCTGAAATAACTGTTTGAGCTGTCTTCCTGCAAGAAGCAATTGGCCCAGGCTGACATGTCTGCGACGGGTGACTGAATGCCTTGCTTGGCGGCGCTCCCTGGAGAGCAAGTGCTCATCTCGTGCCAATTCCTTTCCAGCCAAAGGGCACATTGACAAGCGGATGGCTGAAGTTTCGGAGAAAATCTCACGGGGGGAGAAGGTGGAAGGAAAATACCTGACTTACTACCTGGCACAGGAGAAGCTGTCCATGAAATCCATCTATGGGAACGTGACTGAGCTTCTGCTGGCTGGTGTGGACACGGTAAGCCTTTTGGAAGACACTGGGGGGGGGAGCGCTTCTTACAGGAGCAGGCTCCCCCCCCCTTACACAATTGGGCACTAAGTGAAATAGGTCTCTGAGATGGAAAAATAGCAGAAGACCCTGGTAGCCGCTGGTTGGCATGCTGTGCTTTCCTGTGGGTGGTGGAGACAGACAGCAGCTTCTGATAACCCGCTCTGGTTATCAGTGCCACACCATGGAATCCTATATAATGACCCCTAGTTTGAGGATTTTCTTTGGCCTCTTTTTCACTTCTATCTCCTCTTGCAGGAGGGCAATTTTGCAGCTATTAAGTGGAGCTTAATTTGAGCCCGGAACTTATTTTCTGTGCCAAGGCCTAGCCCTAGAATATGAAGTAGCTGGGTTTTTGTTTTTGTTTTAAAAGAACACCTCTATGCAAATACGAAGTAAATTTCCTGGTTCTGGGGCATGGACGCTGCACACACCTCTTTCTCTCTCTTGGAACGAAGGCCAGGAACACTCCCATTCTCTTAATTGGTCATAATTGCAGCGTAACATCTTGGCTGTTCTGTGCAATGTGATTGGCAGAACAAGAACCCTATATCCCCTTACCCTATTGAACTCAATGGGACTTTAACTTCTGAGTAGGCATGTATAGGATTGCCCTGCTAATATTTACTCTTCTGCCATGCAAAGGAGGAATAACTCTACTAATAGCCTAATAGCCTAATGATGAACCCTGCCCTGGTCTCTATCCCTGCAGATCTCAAGCACTTTGTCCTGGAGCCTGTATGAGTTGTCCCGTCACCCGGAGGTGCAAACAGCCCTCCACAAAGAAATTGCAGCAGTGATGAAGGGTAGTGCCATCCCAACGGCAGCTGATGTAGCCCAGATGCCCTTGCTGAAGGCGGTGGTGAAGGAGGCGCTGAGGTGAGCCTCATTTCGGGAACGGATGGGAGAGTACATGGGGAGGTTGCTTGCTGAGGTTGCTGGGGGAAGCATAAAATGTGACCAGGTCTGCCACTGCCTAGAAGACCACTATCCCACCAACCTTATCCTGAGATTCCTGCACTGCAGGGGCTTGGATTAGATGACCCCTGGGGTCCCTTCCAACTCTATTATTCTGTGACATTGGCCATGCTGGCTGGAACTGTTGGGAGCTCTATTCCCAACAACACTGGCAGAGCACCAGGTTGAGAAAAGTCAGTCTAATCCTTTTAAAAGTTGCATTGAAGCTGGCATTCAGGTGAGGACCAAGGATGGAGCCTTAGGCAGCTGTATAGGAAAAGGAGGCAGATTCCCTGTGATTTGGCCACTAGCATTCATCCTGATGGGGACGCAGGTGGCGCTGTGGGTTAAAGCCTCAGCGCCTAGGACTTGCCGATCGAAAGGTCGGCGGTTCGAATCCCTGCAGCGGGGTGTGCTCCCACTGCTCGGTCCCAGCGCCTGCCAACCTAGCAGTTCGAAAGCACCTCCGGGTGCAAGTAGATAAATAGGGACCGCTTACCAGCGGGAAGGTAAACGGCGTTTCCGTGTGCGGCTCTGGCTTGCCAGAGCAGCGATGTCACGCTGGCCACGTGACCCGGAAGTGTCTCCGGACAGCGCTGGCCCCTGGCCTCTTAAGTGAGATGGGCGCACAACCCCAGAGTCTGTCAAGACTGGCCCGTATGGGCAGGGGTACCTTTACCTTTACCTTTATTCATCCTGATGATCCTTAAAGCCAGGAAGATTTAAACTTATCTGCTGCACTTTTCAAGCTCTGTGCACATAAGTACGGTATTTTTACTGTTGTTAGCTGCTCTGAGCCCGGCTTTGGCTGGGGAGGGCGGGATATAAATAAAATATTATTATTATAAGTAAGAAAATTGGGTGCTTCCTTTGGGCTGCAACAGCTGCAGCAGCATAGTCAGCCAGCTGGGAGATTTACACTCAAAGAGGAAAAGGTTAGGGAGCTGAGTAAACATTGTGACACGTTGTGGGGAATCAATTCCTTTATATTCACTTTGGCTGCTCTGTTTTCCCCTCCAGGTTGTACCCTGTGATTCCTGGCAATGCACGCGTCATCTCAGACAGGGACATCCAAGTGGGAGACTATCTGATCCCCAAAAAGGTGAGCGTGTTACAAAATTGGATGCAAAGAGGGGATGGGGATGGATGATAGCCATCATTCTCTGGGTGGAGCTAAGGAGAAGCAGTAGCTTTAAGAAGGCAGCATCCATTTTGGGATATGCATGGCTCCTAAAGGGCTGTAGCTCAGTGGCAGAGTACTTGCTTTGTACACAGAAGGTCACAGGTTCGATGCCCCAGCAGCTCCAAGAACGGCCAGCCAAGACTTGTGTCTGAAATCCTGGATTGCCACTGCCAGTAGATGTAGACAATGCTGAGCTGAATGGACCAGCACCATGACTTGGTAGAAGGCATGTTCCTTTGTTCATAAAGGAAGCAAGCCTGGGAAGTGTAGCTTGGCTTCCTTGCTTGAGTCCTCTGGAGCATTCTGGCTCTGCAGTGCATCTGCTTCTGGCACACTGTGGTCCTCAGCCACATAGGTTGGTGGTGAGCAGATGGCCCTGGCAGGTGGAATTGCCTTGTCTTCTGCTTCATCCTACACAATGCTCCTCTGGCCTATGATGTGCAACTGCTCCTTTAGGTCAGCAATGCTGCAGGCAGAGAACTGCTGCAAATCTGGAGTAGGAAATCCCAACACTTACAATATCTGGCCAAGAAAACATGTGTGTGGATCAGGTGGTCATTGCTTGGAAGTGTTGGACATGCACTCAATCTGTGCAGGGTCCTGAAGAAGTCTTAAAAACAAGCCTGGCCGGTCAACCCAAGTGAATGGAATATGCATCCTTTTTTTAAAAAAAAAATGCTTCTCAGCAACATCTCAGGCACATAGGTATCCTCAGCAAACTGATGCACATGCAAAGGGGTCCTTGCAGGAGAGAAAACTAGTGCAGGAGAAAGAGGAATGGCAGTAGAGATGCAGGCAGAATGAGGTTAAGGCTGCAGCACAGAAGCTTTGCTCTCCAAATGAGAAAGGGAGGAAGCCGTTGAAGGAGGACCAGGATGAAGCTATGAAGGCATTCTTCTTAGGGATGGGTCTTTTGACTTAGGGTCCCTGGGCTGTTTTCCTCATGATGTTCCCTTTCCCTGCTCTTTCAGACCTTGATCACCCTCTGCCATTATGCTACGTCACGTGACGCGAAGTACTTCTCCAATCCCAACTCATTCCAGCCGGAGCGATGGCTGCGAAAGGACGACGCTCACCACCCGTACGCCTCTATCCCCTTCGGCTTCGGCAAGCGCAGTTGCATTGGACGACGCATTGCAGAGCTGGAAGTGTATCTTGCCCTGTCTAGGGTGAGTGTCTGCAAGGAGAAAACCCTAGATCAATACTGATGGAGAAAATGTGGATGACCCTAAGGGGCTGTCTTCATCTTATGGAACTGAGACACAGTGGGTGGGTTTATCCCAAAAGCCCTGTTCTTGGAGGGACAAGAGGTTGCATTCACCTTCTGCCAGCTTTTACACCACCATCCCTCTTGCTGATCCTGGTCCTTCTTAAAGGGACCAGCACAGTCAGGTAGAAGTTTGGCAGGAGCCAAATCTAGTGGGCCTAGATTTGCAAGGTTTCCTGAATCCCAGTGGAAAGTGAATGCATTCAGATCTTGTCTCTCTTGCTCTCCACTGGGCAAGCTCCTTGAGCATCTCCTTTGGCCTTTTTCCAGATGACATCTTTGTTTTATGCTTTGTTGTTCCTTGCTCAGTAGCTGCCCTGCTAACAAGCCATCGCTCCTCTTGTCTTGCAGATCCTGATGCATTTTGAAGTGAAGCCAGAACAAGAAGGCCACATCGTGAGACCCATGACACGCACTCTGCTGGTTCCAGAGAAGGAAATCAATCTGCAATTTCTGAGCCGCTAATCAGGATGAAGCAGAACAACTGATGCTGGTCTTCCCATCAAAGCACACTAGACCTTGAGGCTGGGTGTGACAAAGCTAATCTTCTGGATTCTTTGGAGTCTGCTTGAAGAAGGGCTGTAGAGCAGTGACATTGACTGAGGTCAGCCAAAGGGGCCACTGGTGTTTCCTCTCTTAAGTGGCACCCTCTGCTGTGTCTTCGAGGTCCAGTTCCAGGACTTGCTAAAAATGGTTTCTCCAGAGCCAGAGTTTCCCAGCACATTATATAGAGTATCAATGTGCACTTAAACAGAGGGGAACTGTGGGAAGAGCAGTTTTGCTCTGAAACGTACCTGCTTTTCTCACTCCGTTTGATAGTTCCCAGAACTTTCGGGAAATCAAGGATGGAAAGCAAGGAGTCCAGAAACCCAGTGGCAGGTGTGACTGTACTGTATACCAAACTGCCAATGTGATATCTGTGCAACTGTGAGTTCATGTGTGCGTCCCCAATGCTCCATGACAGCAACCTCAAGAAAGGCCATCCAAAAAAAGAAGTGATACGGTTGGAGTTTTTGCATCTTCTCCACCGCAACATTGTCCATTAGGTGCCATTGGCACATGCAAATCGTCCATATTAGATTAGTGTTGGATCACTGTCAGAATGCAGTCACCCAGGTTATCTCTCGCTTGTATCTTGAAAGTGATATTTAGTTTCCTTCTCAGGGTGGAAAAGCTGGTTTCTAGATGCAGGGACAGTATTTATATCCCCACCCAGGTGTGTGAAAAGACCCCCAAAAGCAAGCCAAACTTCATTTCAAATTATATGTGTTTTTTTTAATCACTGAAGTTGAGGCAGTTATACAGATCTTCCCTGTTTGTAGCTGTGGGAATGGAGAACAGGAATGTATTTAAGAGCCTTATTATTTATTATTATTAATATTGTTATTATGCTAATCTTTTGTATTTTAAATATAATCATTTATATTTAATACCCCTTCCCTACATATTTATATTTTTATAACCTATAAATTATGTGTACAAATGTTCTGTATTTTAAAAACAGCTGCATCAGAACAGTTCCTGTAACCAAAGCTGTCTACCTTAAAGGATGTTTCTTTGGTGCTATGTTTAAATGTTATTTATTATCTTTGGATAATAAACATGAACTGGTTTTTTAAAAAAATCTGACTTGCTTATCTGTGACTTTGAGCTGAAACGCCAAACTGTGGAACAGAGAGATTGTGATTGATTGATTGATTGATTGATTGATTGATTGCAGTTTTGATCCCACCTTTCCTCCACGGCGCTCAAGGTGTCATACATCACTCCCCTGCTCTATTGTAACTTCACAACATCCCTGTAAGGTAGGGTAGGCTGAGAGTGAGTTACTGGCCCACAATCACCCAGTGAGCTTCATAGCTGAGCAGGGATTTGAACTCTGGTTTCCCTGGTTGTAGTTCCAACACTCGACACCACACTAGCTCTCTGGTAATGGCTGGGTGAGCATTATCTAGTCTGGAAACTTGAAATTTGCTTTCTAGCAACTTCTCCTTATGGTCTGGGCAACTGCTGTGAGTGTTATAGGGGGTCACTGACTCCTCGCACCCAACACAGTGCAACTCCCAAGATGGCAAAGCCATCATGGTTAAACTGAAGTGGCAGACGTAATTCTAAAAGAGTTCCAACATTACAAAACAGCTCATGACTGGTTCTCTCCTACACCTTATTATTAACCAGTGTGCCAAAAAGCTTTTTCCTCCTACAGAGTTCCATGGAGCAGCCACTCACAGTGTAGTTATACCAAGTCTGTCTAAATTAGTGCACCTGACAAACTGAGCCCATTTTTAAACCCCAAGGAAACGCACCACAGAGGGCTCGGAAGGGCTGGCACCCACATCCAGGAAACCTGGGCAGTTGCTGAAGCCCCAGTGTCCAAGTAGGGCCCACAGCTGACAATGTGAATGGCAGATAAACCCAGCCACCCAATGGTTGCAGCATTGCTGCTCTCCATCACTGTCCATAGCTGTCAACTTACAGATTTGAAAATAAGGGACCAGCAGCCTCGAAAATAAGGGACCAGCAGCCAAAATAAGGGATTTTCGTCAACCAGCTCAAGGTAGTCTCGTTATCTGGGGAACCGGGTTCGCGTCTCCGCTCCTCCACATGCAGCTGCTGGGTGACCTTGGGCCAGTCACACTTCTTTGAAGTCTCTCAGCCCCACACACCTCACAGAGTGTTTGTTGTGGGGGAGGAAGGGAAAGGAGAATGTTAGCTGCTTTGAGACTCCTTAAAGGGAGTGAAAGGCGGGATATCAAATCCAAACTCTTCTTCTTCTTCAGCTGAAATACGAAGTTAAAAGGGACCAGATACATTGGTACCTCAGGTTACATACGCTTCAGGTTACAGACTCCACTAACCCAGAAATAGTGCTTCAGGTTAAGAACTTTGCTTCAGGATGAGAACAGAAGTCGTGCTCCAGCAGCGCGGCGGCAGCAGGAGGCCCCATTAGCTAAAGTGGTGCTTCAGGTTAAGAACAGTTTCAGGTTAAGTACGGACCTCCGGAACGAATTAAGTACTTAATCTGAGGTACCACTGTAATTTTGGAGAGCAGCGTTGGTTTTTAGCCCTTCGTTTCCAGAGGTTGCTGCTCAAGACACCAGCTGATGAAACACTGCAATTAAATAACTACAAGCAGCAACCACTTTTCACGCAAAACGAAGTCCAAGCTACGAAGATGCTGCTGCAGTTCTGTATCTTTTCTCTTGTGTTCCATCTGCAGCTCCCAGTTCCATCAGGCGGGGCGGGAGGAAGGGGGTGGGGGGAAATAGCGCCCGAAGTAAACCCGCAGATCAGACCATCTATGCTAGTCTACCACTACAAATCTATGGGAGAAGCGCTTGCGATCCTTTCTCCGCTTTCCCTTGCTATGGTTAGCCATTGGAACACCTGCCCGCACCTCCACCTCCTCCTCCTCTCTTGGAACTGCTTTCTCTATGGTTGCCCTCGCTCTCCTCTCAAGGCTCCTCAGCAATTCATAGGCCGCGCCAGGCTGCCCATCTCATCCGGGTCCTTCAGCGGTGCAGCCGCAGTATGGCCTAGCGGAAGCAGCGGTGACGGGCAGAGGGGAGGCCCCAGGCAGAGATGCTCAGTTTGGCGGCCGCGAGGAGGATGGCGGCGGAAGGGGCTCCTGGGGGCCAAGGCTGGTGAGAGGAGGCCGGAGGGGGACGGGACGGGTAGCCAAGCAACACAGTTGGAGCCTCCCTCCTCCCTGGCCGGCAGGGAGGGAGGGAGAGGAGCTGCTTCCTTTGAAACCCGGGAAATTTAAGGGACATCATCAATAAGGGACAGCAGCGGGACACGGCGCTGGGATAAGGGAGTTTCCCGCCAAATAAGGGACGGTTGACAGCTATGTCACTGTCTCCATATCAGACAGTGGAGCCACACCTCCTGTATCCACCCCTCTCTGGCAAGGCAGTGCAGTGCAACAGGGGCAGGAAAAGAAAGGCTTGTATAAGGGAAATAGCACCATCTGAAACAGAGTGTTAATAAGAGGCCAAGACTTGGGATAAATAAATAATATAAATAAATTTTTATTTATACCCTACCCTTCCCAGTTCAGAAAACCGGGCTCAGGGCGGCTAACAACAAATTTAAAACACTTAATTGATGCAACAAAAAACAGCATAAAACGTGAATAACAATAAATTCAGAATTCAAAAATCAATTTAGGGGGGAAATACATCCAATAAACATTAGATAATCCCCAGGGCTAGCTGGCTGAATTGGTCCTACTTCGGCCAGCGAGGAGACCAGGGAAGAATTAGCTGTGGGATCCCAGAACGGGTAATCTTCATAAAAAGGGGAGGGGGAAGGAAGGAAGGGGAATAAAAGATCAGGCTAAGTTCAAATTGAAAGTCAGGCAGAATAGCTCTGTCTTACAGGCCCTGCGGCAGGAGGTTAAATCCTGCAGGGCCCTGGTCTCATGGGACAGAGCGTTCCACCAGGTCGGAGCCATCACTGAGAAGGCCCTGGTCCTGGTGGAGGACTTCCTTAGGGCCCGGGACCTCTAAACTATGATTATTCATGGACCTTAAGGTCCTCTGCAGGGCATACCAGGAGAGGCAGTCCTGTAAATACGAGGGCCCTAAGCCATAAGCAGTGTCCAGGCTACTCCTGGTATCTCCTGATTCAAAGCACACATATGCCAATTGGTGCAGACGTCCCCTTGCCTGGGCCAAGCTGGAACATGATTCAACTGCCTTTGTCTGGTGCAGTACAGGAATCCAGCATTTCTCCCCTTTCCTGCTGGCTGTTCCTTCCAGTCTTTTATAGTGCCTGCTTGCTGGAAACATTGAGGAAAGCTCAGCATCCAGACATGCCCATACCAGAACCTTGTGTTACTGTAGCAATACTTACTTTTTACTTTTTACAGTTACTGTAGCACTCAGACTTGCCCTTCATCCCTTGTAGGGAGACAAAGACAAAGAGATGGTGCCTCAGTGGCGTAGCGTGGGGAGTGCAGGGGGGCCCAGCCGCACCGGGCGCAACATTGGGGGGGGGGCACGCTCGCACTCGCAGCTCTCTGCCCCTACCTGGCTCACTCACTCTCTCTCACTGCAGTGCTGGCTGTGCGATCCGAGCTGCCAGGTCGCCGCCCACTGTGGAGGGGGAGGGTGCCAGGCGTGCGTTGCTGTGCGGAGCGGAGAGAGAGTGAGGGAGGGACTATCTGGGGGAGGGACAGTGCAGCGGCCGCGCAGCGCAGCGCTGAGCGCGGGAGAGAACCACACCCGACCAGCCCAGGCAGCAGCAAGAAGCAGCTGGCAGCGGCGGCAGGTTAGGGGTTAGGGGCGCAAATTACTTGCCTTGCCCCGGGTTAGGGGGCGCAAATTACTTGCCTTGCCCCGGGTGCTGACAACCCACGCTACGCCGCTGTGGTGCCTATTTACTTCACTTCCTTGTGTGTTGGACATCTCACTGGGAAACCCCCGTGCAGCCATAAGCAAACTCGGCCCTCCAGATGTTTTTGGACTGCAACTTCCATCATCCCTAGCTAACAGGACCATTGGTCAGGGATGATGGGAGTTGTAGTCCAAAAACATCTGGAGGGTCGAGTTTGCCTATGCTTGCCCCAGTGTGTGTGTGTGTGTGTGTGTGTGTGTGTGTGTGTGTGTGTGAAAGAGAGAGAGAGAGAGAGATGGGAATGAGAGGAGGGGAGAGAGGGAAATTTTATTTAATGCTGCTGGCTTTCATAAAATCATAGAATTGAAGAATAGAATAGTAGTTGAAAGGGACTCCCGGGGTCATCTAGTCCAACCCCTGCAATGCAGGAATCTTAGATAAAGCATCCCTGACAGTTGGCCATCCAACCTCTGCTTAAAAACCTCCAAGGAAGAATAGTCCACAACCTCTACTGTCGAACAGCTCTTACTGTCAGAAAGTTCTTCCTGATGTTTAATTGGAAACACCTTTCTTCTAACTTGAATCCATTAGTTCTGGTCCTAACCTCTACTACAGGAGAAAAAAAGCTTTCTCCATCTTCCATGTGACAGCCCTTTAGATATTTGAATGTGGCTATAATATCTCCTAGAAAGGAACGCGGGTGGCGCTGTGGGTTAAACCACAGAGCCTAGGACTTGCCGATCAGAAGGTTGGTGGTTCAAATCCCCGCGACGGGGTGAGCTCCCGTTGCTCGGTCCCTGCTCCTGCCAACCTAGCAGTTCGAAAGCACGTCAAACTGCAAGTAGATAAATAGGTACCACTCCGGCGGGAAGGTAAACGGCGTTTCCATGCACTGCTCTGGTTCGCCAGAAGCGGCTTAGTCATGCTGGCCACATGACCCGGAAGCTGTTCGCCGGCTCCCTCGGCCAATAAAGCGAGATGAGTGCCGCAACCCCAGAGTCGGCCACGACTGGACCTAATGGTCAGGGGTCCCTTTACCTTTTATCATATCTCCTGCCAATCTCCTCTTCTGCAGGTTAAACATACCCAGCTCCCTCAAACTGACTTGGTTTCCAGGCCCTTGATCATCACCCTCCTCCTCCTTCCAGCTTGTCAATATCCTTCTTAAATTGTGGTGCTCAGAACTGGACACAGTATTCCAGGTGTAGTCTGACCAAGGCAGAATAGAGTAGTACAGTACTACTGCCTCTCTTTCTTGGAGGTGAGAGGTAGCAGCATTTAATGAACATTCACAAACTTTTTATTGATAATAATCAGCTAAATAGTTTGAGGATCTATACAACTGTGTAACATGCAGAAACGCAGGTGGTGCTGTGGGTTAAAGCCTCAGCGCCTAGGGCTTGCCGATCGAAAGGTCGGCGGTTCGAATCCCTGCGGCGGGGTGCGCTCCCGCTGCTCGGTCCCAGCGCCTGCCAACCTAGCAGTTCGAAAGCACCTCCGGGTGCAAGTAGATAAATAGGGACCGCTTACCAGCGGGAAGGTAAACGGCGTTTCCGTGTGTGGCTCTGGCTTGCCAGAGCAGCGATGTCACGCTGGCCACGTGACCCGGAAGTGTCTCCAGACAGCGCTGGCCCCTGGCCTCTTAAGTGAGATGGGCGCACAACCCCAGAGTCTGTCAAGACTGGCCCGTACGGGCAGGGGTACCTTTACCTTTACCTTTAACATGCAGAAAACAGCATTTTTAGAGAAATCAAAGACTGGAACTGAGGGAAGTTGGGGGGTGGGTGTGGGTGGGTTCTGTGGGGGGAGGGAGGGGGAGGGAGGAAAAATGGGGGGAAATAAGGACGATATGTTTCTGGATAATATGTTTTGTTTTAATTTTGAATAACAAAGTTATTAAAAAAAAAAGAGGTAGCAGCATCTTTGCTGAGAACATTTAGCACCTTTATTTCATAATTCCATTTACTTCTTAAAATTAATACACTGCAATTTACAAAAAAAGGATAAAACAATAAGACTATTACTAAAAAATTTACAACCATAATTTAAGCCATATGGAAAATTAAACCACAATAGAACAGACCTTTGAAGTTTTGAATACAAAACACACAAATATATATATATATATTTAAAAAATATTTATTCCAGTTTTAAAGGTTACAAAAAACACACTAAATTAAGCAAGAAAAAACAAAACAATACATCACATTAGATACAAACAGACAAAAAAAGAAAAAAAAGCACAGAAAAATACGAACAAAAAACAAATCAAACCTTCCCATAACTTATTTTTCATCTGCTTGTTTCCTTGACCTCCTCACACCTCCCTTTTTTGTATTCTAGTTCAGTTAGATATTTCAGCAAATCCTTTCCATCTTTGTTTTTATCCTAATAATTTATCTTACCATACTGTAATTTTACACTCTCTTCTTTCACCAATTAACAATCCATTATTACTTAATCCTTTATAACATTTCTGCTAAAGCCACATACAAAGCGCACAAATAAAGATGAGATGCCATGTGATTTGTGACTTGGCTGAGTTCCCGCATTGTCATGCCCAGGAAAGCAAATCTCACGAGTAGTGAATCATCACTTCTGGAAACAGGGAGTGTATCAGGTTATGAAAGGTAGCATATCATTTGGGGAGCTGGTATGCAATTCAGATACACCCTCTGGCAGTGGTTTCCTGCACACCCCTTGCGCTAGCTCCTTTCTGCATCGTCCTCTCAACTTTTAACAAAGAGCTGTTCAAAAGACCTTAAGAATACTTTGCAACTGTTTAGAAGGTGTTGTTGTTTAGTCGTGTCCGACTCTTTGTGACCCCATGGACCAGAGCACGCCAGGCACTCCTGTCTTCCACTGCCTCCCGCAGTTTGGGCAACAGATATAAAAGGGATGTTAATGAACGCAGAGAGATCTTTCAGGTGGCAACTGCGCTGAAGAATAAGGCAAGGCCAGAGGTGTGACCTTGCTTACCCTATCGCATCCATTGAAATAAAACGTTAGACCCTTCCCTCCTCACAAGGATGAGTTTTTACGGACCAGTGCAAGCACAGGCGCACAGATTGCATTTGCAATTTTTACACTATTTAGCGCAGCCTGCTGCTGTTTTAGGATATTTGTGTTTTAAATGCATTGTGCCGCTTTATGTTGTGAGCCTCCCAGAGAACGATGTTCTGTAAATAACAGTAACTAAATAGATCAAGCTATGCAGCTCTCTGATCACGCAGGTGATGTTCATGACAGGCGTCCTAGCTTGGAATGCCCCAGGCAACCACCACCTTCGTTAGTGCCACACCTCATAGGATGTGATTGATAGTTACACATATCCCTGGAGGAGAGCGACGGGTTTCTACATGGATTAGCTGGGAGTTTACAGATTAGGTGAAAATTGAAGTCCCATGCCCTTGTGTGACCGAAACCATTTCCTTTGTTCCACATATTTCCGCCCTGCGTGTGGAGGTTCTGGGCTGCCCAGATGACAAGACCTCCTCTCCCCTCGGTCTCACTGATGTGGTCCAAAGGAAAGTAGAACAATACGTTTGGCACCAGTCGGGCTGCAGGAGTTGCTGAAAGGAGGTATACAAGGCACCATCAAATTGTCTTAGGGACTCCATGAAGATGATGTACAGATGGTACACAACATCAGTCCAGTTAGGGAAAATGTACAAAACTAGTTCAAATGTATGTTGGAAGTGTAAGGAAAAGGAGGGGACATTTTATCATATGTGGTGGGATTGGAAGGTAATTAAAAAAATTTTGGGAAATGATTTACAACAAATTGAAGAAAATGTTCCATTTAACATTTGTTTAAAAACCCGAGGCATTTTTGTTGGGGATTGTAGGGAAAGACCTGCCAAAAAAGTTGAAAAACATCTTCATGTATGCGACAACGGCCGCGAGAGTTCTGGTAGCACAAGGATGGAAGACTGAAGAAACCCCAACTAAAGAATCATGGCAAGAAAAATTGACGGACTATGCAGAACTGGCAAAATTGACATATAAGCTACAGGACAAGGATAACTGTGACTTTAAGGATGAATGGGAACCCTTTACAAAGTATCTGAAGATGCAACAAAGCGAACTGGACTCCTTGGCAGGTTTTGAATAAACATTCACAAACCTTTTCTTAATAATAATCAGCTAAATAGTTTGAGGATCGATACAACTTTGTAACATGCAGAAAACAGCATTCTTAGAGAAACCAAAGACTGGAACTGAGGGAAGTCGGGGGTTGGGGTGGGGTTTTGTGTGGGAGGGGGGAGGGAGGAAAAATGGGGGGGGGACAAGGATGATATGTTTTTGGATAATATGTCTTGTTATAATTTTGAATTTTTAAAAAAATTGTCTTAGGGACTCCACTCAGGATATGTGTAAGATTTACTCCATAGCCTTTTCTTCTCCTGAAGATACCATGCAAGAATGTGGAGGCTTAGGATCAGAGTTTCCCTCTCTGGGATGAGCTACATTCCCAGGTTGATGAGTGCCATTTGCCCCTCACATACCAATACAGCACGTGCAGAAATCACCTTCTCCACCATTGCACCCATTACTGGTCTTGTTTGCTCAATCCACCAGAGTCCGTTTTCACATGCAAGAAAAGTCCCTAACTCACCGAGGGTTTGAGACCCATCAGGTACCCTCACCTGGTTTAGCCGGCCAGTCCAAGTCATTCCTGGGGTATGACCACGGTTGGAAGCAGACAGATTCAAGGAGCCACAGCCGAGAGCTGAGGGCAGGGTGGAGACCAAAGGTGGACAAAGAACTCCAGAAGGAGCACAACATGTCCCCCACTAGAGGTACTACCCCTCCTCTAACATGCCATACACCACTACGTACTATGCAGCGCGCATGGCCCTAGTGCTGAGATTTGTGGGTGCCCGGCCTAATCATGGGGAATTTTGTGGGTGCTCAGGCACTCAGGGAACCAGCACCTATGCCATACACCCCAACATTTATTTATCTGTTTGTTTGTTCATTAGATTTATAGCCTGCCCAGGGCAGCAGTACTGATTTATAGCGATTGATGCTGATAACAATGGAACACTGAATGGGAATGAACTCAATGGAGGCTGTTGCTGCTACAGCCACAGCACCTGGGCCTCCACTGGCTTGGGAACGGCCCGGCAGCCATTTCCCAGGGAGGCTGCAGCAAATCACAAGTTCAACAACTCCCTATCTCAGCAAATTGATGCTGGTGAGACCCTGCAAGCACAGGCTTGGTGTGCTTACTGCAGAAACATTTCTTTCCCTTGGAACAGGCGGGGGCTAGGTAAAGGTGCTGGATTTTGGCTGCCAAAGGATCCCACTGGTTGATGTGAAGTGACTTGCATGGATCCGGCCCTTTTTCTCGCTCTCCTTGAGGCTCTTCCTCCTGTCTTCTAGAGCACAGCCAGAGAAGATTGTGATCATTTCCTTTTTCCTCTTGGCACAGTTTAAGCAACTGAGGTGCCTGCTCTCCATGGATTGAGGCCTACCTCTCCTCCAGGCATCCTCGGCTCCTTCGGGCCTGGGTGGCCATTTACACGTCATCGCAACAGGGGATGAGGAAAGAGGATAAACGAGGGCACATTCCCATTAAATGCAAACATGTTATATGTGTAGATGCAGATATAGAAATAGTTACTCAAGCCCTTCTGCATGCACCATCAAGTGGGGGGGGGGGGGGACTGGGACCAAGGGACCGCCCTGTCTTCGATCCAGGAGCTAACTGTGGACTGGTATCTTCAATGCCCTTCCTGCTCTCCTTTCTTAGAGTCATTTATCTTTAAACCAGACTTATACTGGACAGCTGTCCAAACAGAGGATGTGCTCCAGTAGAGGACTGTCCTCTGGAAGCCCATCAAATAGAGGACTTGCCTCTGGAACAAAGCAGTCCACATGCCCAGCCTCTTCAAAAGGTCATCGTTCTTAAAATGGAGACAAGAGCCATTGCCTGCTGTGAGCTTGCTGTGTGCACACCATTCATTTAAAGCACATTCAAAGGATGCTCTTTCCCGCAAAGAATTCTGGGAACTGTAGTTTACGCCTCTGTTCCCAGCAACCCTTGGCAAACTACAATGCCCATAATTCTTTGAGGGGAAAGAAAGCATATACAGTGGTACCTCAGGTTAAGTACTTAATTTGTTCTGGAGGTCTGTTCTTAACCTGAACTGTTCTTAACCTGAAGCACTACTTTAGCTAATGGGGCCTCCTGATGCTGCCGTGCCGCCAGAGCCCGATTTCTGTTCTTATCCTGAAGCAAAGTTCTTAACCTGAGGTACTATTTCTGGGTTAGCTGAGTCTGTAACCTGAAGCGTATGTAACCTGAAGCGTATGTAACCTGAGGTACCACTGTAATGTGTACACAGACTCAACATTGGCACTGTAGAACTCAGGAGGAAGGCACCTTGGTGTGAGGGTAACAGATTAATCCACTTCCGATTTAATCCACTTCAGTTCCACAAACCTGAAGTTCTGGTTATGTGCTTGGACCCCTCCAGCAAAACGCAGTCTGCATGCACCTTGAGTTGCCGTTTACTATCGCTTTTCTAGCTCTGTGATATTATGCATGGGCTCTTCGAATAAACCGACTCCTTGGATCTCATACGAGTGTCTTGCCTACCGTCCAAAGCAAAGAGTAACAGGATGCCACAATAAAACTGTGGTTAATAAATCTACAGTGAATCTTTATTGCCCCTCTCTCTTTTTGCTCTGACACATGCTGCCTCTTGCTGCTGCTGACAAGGCAACGTTCCGGTGAGATGAGGGCAGGGAAGGAGTCCGCCTGGGGTCCCTGCCGGAAAGGTGAAGGAAGGGCCATTGGAAACGATGCGCCTCGTTCTTGTGCCAGAGGGCTCAGAGCCAAGTGTGAGAGGTAGGAAGGGAAGTACGGAGAGGTTGTGAAAGGGCACGAGGAGGAATGGAAAAAGAGAACCAATAGCTTGCAGCAGCTGCTTCACCTACCTCTAACCTGCTTTGAGTGCAACCAAAGTAGCTTAGTTGTTCCTATTTGGATTCATTGAAACCACCCCAAAATGCCTGATTTATCAAGAAAATACTAGGATGTAACAAATTGGTTTGGGTGTGATTTTAACTTTCAGAACGCCCCTATTTTATATTGTGTGTGAGATTGCCAATTAACCAGGAAAACAACAACAACAACAAAACCCTGGCCTGTTCCACTCCTGCACCTTTTAATAGCAACTGCTGTGGGTTAAACCACAGAGCCTAGGACTTGCCGATCAGAAGGTCGGCGGTTTGAATCCCCGCAACGGGGTGAGCTCCCGTTGCTCGGTTCCAGCTCCTACCCACCTAGCAGTTCAAAAACACGTCAAAGTGCAAGTAGATAAATAGGTACCGCTCCGGCGGGAAGGTAAACGGTGTTTCTGTGCACTGCTCTGGTTGGCCAGAAGTGGCTTAGTCATGCTGGCCACATGACCCGGAAGCTGTATGCTGGCTCCCTTGGCCAATAAAGTGAGATGAGTGCCGCAACCCCAGAGTGGGTCACGACTGGACCTAATGGTCAGGGGTCCCTTTACCTTTACCTAATGTCTGCAGACAAAGGGGAGGTGTCTCTGTGGCAGCAGGACACCTGCTTTGCATGCAGAAGGGCTTGAGTTAAATCCCTGATGGGCTCTCCAGGAAGGGCTGGGAAAGATTCTGGCCTGAAAGTCTGCGGTCAGTGCAGATGGTGGTGAGCTAGAGGAAGCAATGGTTTGATCTGGAGTTAGGCAGCTTTTCATGGGCCTCCTAAGCTGCTGGTAAAAGCTGATCAAACAGTGTCCTCACTGGTTATCCCTGGGCATGCAAACCACCCCAACAAAGTGGACAGTAAATCCATACAATACCACTGTCGTAGAAGCAAACACAGTGGAACTATAAACTGCACCACATGAAGCAGCATTCCTTGGGACATACATAAAAGGCTTTTAGAAAAGGCAGGGCAAATTCATGGAGGGAAAGGTTGCTAAGCAATGAGCGTCATTCCTTCTGTTTCCTGTGATCACTGCATACTGGCAGCGAGGGATGGAAAGGTCTGACAATTTCAGTCCTCTCAGCTTCTCATTTTTTTCAGTCTTAAATTCAGGTTGCCACATTTCTGCTGTAATTTTCAATCCCCCCCCCCAGCATTTTAGTGGGAAATTCCTCCTAATAAGCCCATTTTGGCATGCGGTTTTGACTAATGTCCATATCTTTGCTAGAAATTTCTCCTATTTTCTGCATGCTTTCTCCTCATATGTGCATTTTTTATAAATATTGGTTGGAAAACTGCACTGGAAAATTCAGACAGCTGTGAATTTCAAAGGATGACTGCGTTTCCATTCTCATATTGTTTTGGAATGTGCAAATTTGACTGATTTGGCCTTAAATGTGAACCAAATTGATTTCTCCCCGATTCCTTGGGGCAACCATATGGCTGTATATTGCACAAGGGCCCACATGAGGTAGCAAACTCCCCAAACCCAGAAATCATCTTAAATTATTGTATGTGATAATTTTGTGTGTGTCATTTATGAGAACAATCAGGTTTATCTTTTCTCTGACAGAAACAAGCCATGCCAACTGCCATGTCAATTAATACTACATATAAAGGAACTCCTGTACATTATATATATTCTGATTACATATCCTCTTCTCATAATGTTTCATCTCTGATTTGAAGGAATGTGATTGGGTACAGGGGGTATAATCAAACTAAATTGGGAAGCCTGCCACTTCTTATGTAGCTGAAAAGGCAACATCCATGTGCATATAGACACATTTGCTAAACACAGAATAGGTAAAGGTAAAGGTACCCCTGCCCGTACGGGCCAGTCTTGACAGACTCTGGGGTTGTGCGCCCATCTCACTTAAGAGGCCAGGGGCCAGCGCTGTCCGGAGACACTTCCGGGTCACGTGGCCAGCGTGACATCGCTGCTCTGGCCAGAGCCAGAGCCGCACACGGAAACGCCGTTTACCTTCCCGCTGGTAAGCGGTCCCTATTTATCTACTTGCACCCGGAGGTGCTTTCGAACTGCTAGGTTGGCAGGCGCTGGGACCGAGCAGCGGGAGCGCACCCCGCCGCAGGGATTCGAACCGCCGACCTTTCGATCGGCAAGCCCTAGGCGCTGAGGCTTTAACCCACAGTGCCACCTGCGTCCCCTAAAACACAGAATAACACCTATTAAAAACATATTTGTTCAGGAATTTGCTGTCTGTTAATTTTTCCTGGCTGTTAATCTCATTGCTTGACCATTTGTTTCAGTATTTTGAATGGGACAAACCAACAAACAGATAAAAGGGAAATATCAACAAGGCTCAAGGAAACCCCAGTTTTCAGAAGTTTTTATTTTTTAAAAAAATTTTAAGATTAAGGGGGAAACCCTAAGTGGGAGGATCCCAAAATAGCCCAATTTGTTCAGTGCACATTTAGTGGCCTTAGAAAGCTAACTGAATTTTTGTGGGGAAATGGAAAAGCAGGAGAGAGGAGGAACCAAATAAAATATCTCAAACAGCAGAATTCCATGCTGCAATATTCTTAGCCGTAATAAGTGTGGTTGGACCTGTTCGGTGGCAGCATTATTGCAATTACCAGTTGATGGAGACAAGCAATAGAAGGTAAAGGTAAAGGGAACGCTGACCATTAGGTCCAGTCGTGTCCGACTCTGGGGTTGCGGCACTCATCTCGCTTTATTGGCCAAGGAAGCCTGCGTACAGCTTCTGGGTCATATGGCCAGCATGACTAAGCCACTTCTGGCCAACCAGAGCAGTGCATGGAAATGCTGTTTACCTTCCCGCCGGAGCGGTACCTATTTATCTACTTGCACTTTGATGTGCTTTCGAACTGCTAGGTTGGCAGGAGCAGGGACTGAGCAACGGGAGCTCACCCCGTCGCGGGGATTCGAACCGACATCCTTCTGATCAGCAAGTCCTAGGCTCTGTGGTTTAACCCACAGCGCCACCCTTGTCCCTGTCTAATAGAAGATAGCTGTCTCCATCACCCCTTACTTGCGAACTTCCCAGGGATTATTATGGCGAGAGTGAAGCTGCAGAAAACATTTCACCCGAGCTCCCTTGTCCCCGCCAGGGCTCCTGTGTCTCTGTCTGCATGAAAGGTATAAGTGCCAAAGGTGCACCTCCCATGCAGGGGGCAGGGGGAAGAGATGCACCTGTTGAATTGCCACAGCATAGCGCTGCAAGGATGGGGGGGAAACCTGGGAGACATGATGAACTACAGTGGTTGTTGTTGTTGTTGTTGTTGTTTAGTCGTGTCTGACTCTTCGTGACCCCATGGACCAGAGCACGCCAAGCACTCCTGTCTTCCACTGCCTCCCGCAGCTTGGTCAAACTCATGCTGGTAGCTTCAAGAACACGGTCCAACCATCTCATCCTCTGTTGTCCCCTTCTCCTTGTATCCTCCATCTTTCCCAACATCAGGGTCTTTCCCAGGGAGTCTTCTCTTCTCATGAGTATTGGGGCCTCAGCTTCACGATCTGTCCTTCCAGTGAGCACTCAGGGCTGATTTCCTTAAGAATGGATCGGTTTGATCTTCTTGCAGTCCATAGGACTCTCAAGAGTCTCCTCCAGCACCATAATTCAAAAGCATCAATTCTTCGGCGATCAGCCTTCTTTATGGTCCAGCTCTCACTTCCATACATCACTACTGGGAAAACCATAGCTTTTACTATACGGACCTTTGTACTTAATTTGTTCCAGAGGTCCGTTCTTAACCTGAAACTGTTCTTAACCTGAAGCACCACTTTAGCTAATGGGGCCTCCTGCTGCTGCTGCCACGCCGCCAGAGCACGATTTCTGTTCTTATCCTGAAACAAAGTTCTTAACCTGAAGCACTATTTCTGGGTTAGCGGAGTTTGTAACCTGAAGCGTATGTAACCCAAGGTACCACTGTACTCCGTTAGAAATGCAGCCTGTCTACCTGCAGTGTGTCGTCTTTTTTTTTTAACGTTTGGCTATGGGAAGAACTTCGCTTACAGGGAACGCTGAGCAAAGGGGAGGTGGCATTTGGAAATGTGGCATCTCTCCAGGGGGAAAAGGAGCAGTGACGTCCACATATGGTTGAATGGGTATCAGAGGGACGTTGCTTTGTAGCAGGCCTGGCTCATTTAGAGTCCAGAGTCCCAGATAATTGACGTCAGCTAGTCAGCTATTTCTCTCTCGCCCTCTCCCTCCCCCAACAGCACTCAGACGGTCCATGGTGTGGCATTAACAGGCTCGGAAGGGCAGCTGGGGAAATGTCAAGTAGCATCTTTTAGGCCAGCTTGGCTGGTTAACCATTACGCAGAGGGTTTCTTCCAACGTCTCCACGGCTGAGCTTTCCGGTGACCTGCCATAGGATACCGTCAGCGGAAAGACGGAGCGTAGGGATTCTGTCCCTGGCTCAAGGCAGGGGGTGATCCTTTCAACTTGGTTATCTGTCTCCCAAATAAGCTAGGTCTCACAGATCATCTTTTGATATGCATTTTGATATTGAGTGTGGTGCAAGCAGCAGCCTGCATTTGACAAATAAGACGCGGGCCATTGATGTCATTCGCCATATAGATCGTTTCTCTGCAAATTAGAAGAGGCAGTTGAGAACACTGGCATAATATAACGGTGAAGGATACAATCTTGAGGGATCGCTGGTTGAAATCTAGACTTGGCCTCGAATTCACAAGGGTGGCCAGCAACAAGCTACAGTGGTACCTTGGTTCTCAAACGCCTTGGTACTCAAACAACTCGGAATCCAAACACTGCAAACCTGGAAGTGTTTCAGTTTGCGAACTTTTTCGGAAGCCGAACGCGCTCCGTTTTGAGTGTTATGCTTCCGTTTTGAGTGCCACACTTCTGTTATGAGTGTTGCGCTGAGGTCTGTCTGTTTTTGCTATTTATTTTGCGTTTTTGTTTTTGTGGCTTTTTGTTTTTGTGACAGTGTGGAACCCAGTTCAGATACTGACTGATTGATTGTGTGACTGCAGTACATTGTTTATTACTTTCATTTTATGGGTCAGTGGTCTTGTTAGACAGTAAAATTCATATTAATTTGCTGTTTTAGGGGTTGTTTTTAAAAGTCAGGAACAGATTAATCCATTTTGCATTACTTTCTATGGGAAAGCGCGCCTTGGTTTTGGAACGCTTTGGTTTTGGAACAAACTTCCGGAACGGATTAAGTTTGAGAACCAAGGAACCACTGTAGTGCTTCTCGTTCTCAGTGCTGCTGATTGAAACATGGGGATAATCATACTGGTCTACCTCACAGCATTGTTTCATTGCAAGGATTATGGAGGGTGTGGGAATCCTATCCTAGCACAGTGCAGAATCCCTGCTTTGCATGCATACCAGTTTTAGGTAAACCCCCTTACAGGTTTGTGATGATTAAGGAGCGTATAAAATTGTTGTGGAGTGGTTGGACGCAGAGGAAGGAACCAGCTGGGGAACCCTCAAAGGAAGAAAGCTCAGAGCGAGGGGAACGGTGGTGGTGGCTAGCAGGGCTTAGTGAGCTGGGAGAGTCTGTGGCAGAGAGCAGTCAAGAATCGGAGGCAGAAGCTGCAGCAGGTGAGTGGCAGGTGGGAGGCCAAGAGGCAGAGAGGCAGAGAGGAATCAGGCTGGTGATGAGTCACGGGTGTTTTTTGCTCAAAATAACAGCAATAACAACATTTTCTCCTGTTGAAAATTTCTGTGGAAATTCTCCCTCATTTCTGTGGAAACTTGGGCACTTTTTGGAAGAAAGTCAGCATACAGGTGAATTATAATAAATAAATAAAATTGACCAATTTAAAAAAATCACCACACCTTTATGTTTTTTTATAAAAAAAAATCTGCAAGACCAGCACGTGGTTACAAACAACTACCCCAGATGGAAAAAAAGAAAGGCAAAGAACTGAGTGTGTGAAGGGCTAATTTTGCTGTGTGTGCTATTGTCTTCCTTTCTTAAACAGCTAAATCTGCACAGCTGTGCTTGAGCCATGCAGCCAAGGACAGCCCAACTCTTAAAACTGTTTTCATTAATTTAAAAAAATGACAAAGGAACTAATATCACGAAACAGCAAAGGCATGCTAAGCCAGGAGGAGTGTGGCTCATGGCTTAAGGATATTCAGGCATGGTCCACAAAGCATTAAACGACTGGAACTGATGTGCAGCGTGTGGGGAAATAAAATTTTGCCATTGACAAAATATTGTGGTTGGAGAGTGCTAGGAAAAGTGAAAGCCTCTTTAAGAGCAAGGCTGAATGACTATAAATTGACAGAAGGGCAACTGATCGCGGAAACCCTGGTCTCTGCTGCCACTTTCAGGACACAATATTCAATTGCAGCCATCCTCCACAGTTTGAATCTCTAGAAGGGTTGCCAACAACTCCTGCCCTGCGCCCCCAGATGGTTTTGGACTACAAATCCCATCATTCCTGACCATTAGCTGGGCCTGAGGAGCACTGTAGCCCAACATGTGCCCAAGGCACCAGTTGGGGGGAACCAGAGGCTTGCCCAATCTTAATGAACTATCATAATCTCCAGACAATGGTGATGGGATCTGTAAGAGGCTAAGGGTGTGAGGAAATAATAAATGAAAATCTGGCCTTATTCCCTTATGGGGGACACAAGAGCCCTTTGTAGGTTCTCCATCTGTCGGAGAAAATAACAGAGGCCAACCAGAGAATATTGCAAAGCAAAGCAGCTAGTAAGCCTGATCTTTATTGAACTGTTGCAACAGGGTGCTCCCCTCACACGCAGGATAAAGAAGGAGGAGCCAGAACCCAGGTGTGCCTGCCCTTATATAGACATTTTAAATTGCCCGTCTTGGAGTCCAAGACCACCCCCCCCCCAGAAACATCATACCTACATCACAGAAAGGGCGGTCTACAGCAGAAATCTGAGTGGGTTGTTTACCTCCTGTCTGGCAAGTTACCTGTTAATGCTTACTTGATTGGATACCGTGGGGAGCCTGGCCAGTCTTTTGTAATGATAAATACTTAGTTCCTGAGCCAGGTCACAGGCTCACCCTATTCATACACAGACACACCCTTAAGACAGGATTTGTGAAGGAAAAGACAATGGGGAGGCTTTTCCATTTGACTTTGCAGAGAAAACATTTGGTCAGTTTGAGAGTCAAAATGGCTTCATGGCTGCTCCCCTGCGCTGCCCAAGACATGTGGTTTATATATTTATGTACGTGTTTGCTTGGTACATTTATGAACCTTTATTATACACATGACCTTAATTTTTTTATTTCGTGTATTTCTGCTTTCTTCGT
The DNA here is from genome assembly GCF_951804945.1 of Podarcis cretensis. NCBI lineage: Eukaryota > Metazoa > Chordata > Lepidosauria > Squamata > Lacertidae > Podarcis > Podarcis cretensis. The sequence continues at coordinate 8,603,022 of NC_137171.1, forward strand.
TCCCGTATCGGTTTTCTCCAAACCGCTTTCGGATGCCAGGGTCTTGAATGACATTACTCCGAATGAAGATATAGCTTTCTCACTATTGGTTGCTTGTTACTTTCTGGGATGCTGGAACAGAAAGTGCATTTTTATCTCCTTTTCACTCTCGGGGTATAGGTCTGGGCCTGCCTTTCATCATTCTCAAGGAAAACCAAGTCCCTCTGGGCTCCACTAGGTGGAGACACTTTATTGGCGGAATAGGACATAGATGGTATCACCCTAAAGGTAAAGGTAAAGGGACCCCTGACCATTAGTTCCAGTCGTGACCGACTCTGGGATTGCGGCACTCATCTCGCTTTATTGGCCGAGGGAGCCGGTGTACAGCTTCCGGGTCATGTGGCCAGCATGACTAAGCCGCTTCTGGCGAACCAGAGCAGTGCATGGAGACGCCGTTTACCTTCCCGCCGGAGTGGTACCTGTTTATCTACTTGCACTTTGACGTGCTTTCGAACTGCTAGGTTGGCAGGAGCTGGGACCGAGCAATGGGAGCTCACCCACGTCGCAGGGATTCGAACCGCCAACCTTCTGATCGGCAAGTCCTAGGCTCTGTGGTTTAACCCACAGCGCCACCCATTAAACTACGACACCTTAGTCTGACACAAGGCACTTGCAGATTCCGTTGGGAAACCATGAGGCTCAAGTCCCAGGGTCTGACACCTACTGGACTCTCCTGACATGATGAAGACTTGCAACTCTTCAAGAGATGATTAGGGAAACCTAACAGCCTTTGAATCCAGAGCCTTCAAGAAGGAGGATGCACTTTTCTGCTCCAGACCTTCCTCACAGAGGAAGTGGGAAGAGAGACCTTGCTGCAGGCTCTGACATCATACACCCGGTTGTCTCTGCCCCATTGCTGCGCACATGTTCAAAGAGGTGCCTATGTGCCCACAGCTGCACACACACAGAGAGACACCGTGCCGCACACAGATGGGACTCCCAGGGTGGTGGCCTTTTGCAATGTTGCCATGAATGCATGGGATGGGGCAGTACTGTGTAGTTCATGGGGGTGGGCCTCGGGTCATGCTCCCAAGCAGAAAGGTCCGAAAAGGCTTGTTCCATCAGTCCAATGGCAGGGTTGCAAGAGACGCTGTACTTTTAAAAGACAAGGAGCCTAAACTTGCTCGTGAGCCATTTTGTAGATGTTGTAAGGGAGGCAGCAAATCTTCCCAGCCTTTCATTCTGCAAAGCAAGCCACTCAAGGCTCAAGCCGCTGCTTTTGATCTGACGGCATAAATATACAGATTTGTAGCATCTGTCTTGCTCACTAAACCTACTTGGGTGGTTGAAATAATGGGATTTCCTTCCGAGGGAATCCTTTAAGAAGCAGTGGGGATAAGGACAGGAGTGGACACACAAGCACAAAGGGCTTCTCTGGTGAATCTTTCCTGTGGCCTATGGAATCTACTCTCCTTCAATGCATGTATCACATGGGCCAAGAGCCCAGCGCATGTGAGTGCAGTTGCCAACTTTCCAATTGGGGCCTGCAGCTGTACCTCTTACAGTAGTAGAGTGTGCAGACATTAGCAGCTCCTGGGAGTCATTTTGGACTCACAGCTGTCCATGGAGGTGCAGGTTAATTCTGTGTCCAGGGCAGCTGTCTGTCAGCTCCATCTGGTATGCAGGCTGAGACGCTACCTGCCCACAGACTGTCTCCCCAGCGTGGTGCATGCTCTAGTTATCGCCCACTTGGACGACTGCAATGCGCTCTGCGTGGGGCAACCTTTGAAGGTGACCCAGAAACTACAAGAAATCCAGAATACGGCAGCTAGGCTGGTGACTGGGAGTGGCCACCAAGACCACATCACATCGGTCCTGAAAGACCTATATTGGCTCTCAGTACGTTTCAGAGCACAATTCGAAGTGTTGGTGCTGACCTTTAAAGCCCTAAATGGCCTCAGCCCATTTGGAAACTAATGAGTCTGCCTTAATTGAAAGCCCCATTGTGCAATGAAGAGGAGGATCTGTGCACAGCATCTGAAGCAGGACCCTGAGCCCATAGTTGGGCTGGATGCATCACTGACTCATCCCTTACCTCCTTTGTCAGGGAGGTGGAATGTGAACTGGTTGAGCCTGATAGTTACAGCCTAAATGGTGGAGACTTGGGCAAGGGGAAAATAGTGAAAACTGGCAAAGACTTTGGGCAGTGTTGATGGGTAAATCACTCATCCAACAGTTATAGGGACAGAATACTTATTGAACTACCCAATAGCTGATTTGCTCTGAAGTTGTCCCCAGGTGATCTTGTCATTGTCTCTTTCCAAGAATTTCCACAACCAAAGATAGATTGTGTTTTCTTAGAGGAATTTGTAAAAAAAGTTAAAGGCAAAGGACCCCTGGACGATTAAGTCCAGTCAAAGGCAACTATGGGGTTGTGGTGCTCATCTCGCTTTCAGGCCGAGGGAGCTGGCGTTTGTCCACAGACAGCTTTCTGGGTCATGTGGCCAACATGACTAAACTGCTTCTGGTTCAACAGAATACCGTGATGAAAACCAGAGTGCATGAAAATGCCGTTTACCTTCCCGCCGGAGCGGTACCTATTTATCTACTTGCGCTGGCGTGCTTTCGAACTGCTAGGTTGGCAGGAGCTGGGACAGAGCAATGGGAGCTCACCCCGTTGCAGGGATTCGAACCGCCAACCTTCTGATCAGCAAGCCCAAGAGCCTCAATGGTTTAGACCACAGCGCCACCTTTGGAAGATGCTCAGAGGAAGACTCCTTCTTTCTTGTTGGTTGCATTGGGACTGTTATTACCGTATTTTTTGCTCCATAGGGCGCACCTGACCATAGGGCGCATCTAGTTTTCAGAGGGGGAAATCAAGGGAAAAAAATATGATTTCCTCCCCCCAGCTCTGGGAGCAGCGGACAGGCTGCAGGCAGTCTGTGCACTTCTCCCAGACTTTCTCCCTGCTTTTGCGGGAAGTGGGGGAATTCCCCCATCTCCCGCAAAAGCCCACAGGAGCCACACACCTTTTAAGGAGCACACGGCTCCTGCGGGCTTTTCTACGAGGAGGGAGAAGGGACTGACGCGGCCAGTCAGTCCCTTCTCCCTCCTGGGGAAAAGCCCGCAGGAGCCGCACAGAGCTTGTGTGCGGTTCTTGGGGGCTTTTCCCGCCTGCCTCCCCCCTGCATTCGCTCCATAGGACGCACACACATTTTCCCTTGCTTTTTAGGAGGGAAAAAGTGAGCCCTATAGAGCAAAAAATACGGTATATGTATGTTGACTGAATGTTTGAATTTTTTACTGATTCATAATTTCTGTAAGTTGCCCAGAGGGATAAAAATGACACAATAAATTAAATATATAATCCTGCATAGAGGCCAAGCCAGCCCAGTTCATGCTTCCACTTGCATCATCATAGAAAGGACAGTCTCATATTCAGTTGAAAGCTCCAGTAGTGCATTTAAAGTAACTTTAGACTCTACTTTACCGAAGGCTCCCCACAACCCTTTAGATCAGTGGTGGCCAAACTTGGCCCTCCAGCTGTTTTTGGACTACAATTCCCATCATCCCTAGCTAACAGTACCATAGAATCATAGAATCATAGAGTTGGAAGAGACCACAAGGGCCATCAAGTCCAACCCCCTGCCAAGCAGGAAACACCAGTGGCCAAGGATGATGGGAATTGTAGTCCCAGAACAACTGGAGGGCCAAGTTTGGCCATAGCTGCTTTAGATGGTAACAATGTGAATGACTTACGGTAATTTACTTTAAACAAGCTAAGTCAGCCATGCTGCCTTGCCCGCCCACCCCCCCAGCTCATTTTGCTGTGTGGGGTCCTGGACATCTACCCAAATGGTGCCCTTAATAAGCTCTGGCATTGTTCCATTAGTGATGGATGAATCTGTTGGTTTGGCTTCTCTCAGTTTCCCACATTTCCACCGCAATTTGTGATTTGTTTTATTTGGGTGGTGGTGGTGGGGAAATCCTTTGAAAATTTTGCTAGCATTTAACTGTGGATACCTCCTGATATCTGGGACGCGGGTGGCGCTGTGGGTTAAACCACAGAGCCTAGGGCTTGCCAATCAGAAGGTCGGCAGTTCGAATCCCTGCAATGGGGTGAGCTCCCGTTGCTCGCTCCCTGTTTCTGCCAACCTAGCAGTTCGAAAGCGCGTAGATAAATAGGTACCGCTCCGGCGGGAAGGTAAACGGCGTTTCCGTGCACTGCTCTGGTTCGCCAGAAGCGGCTTAGTCATGCTGGCCACATGACCCGGAAGCTGTACGCCGGCTCCCTCGGCCAATAAAGCGAGATGAGCGCCGCAACCCCAGAGTCATCCGTGTCTGGACCTAATGGTCAGGGGGACCTTTAGCTTTACCTCCTGATATACATATTTTTTCAAACAGGTCCCCCCCCCCAATATAATGTTGCTTTGTATGTTATTTTCACCAACCTGTGCACACCTCCCCCTGACATGTGCATCTTCATAAACATGTTCTGGTTGCAGAAATTCTTTGCAAAATTCGGAGAAGTGAAAATTTCGAAAGATGCTTGTGTTGCTGTTTGAGACGCCCCGGTGGCAAGTCCTTCAAATGCTTAGACAAAGCATGAATGATACACTGGGCAAAGGATTCGGGATATAATATCCAAATGGCAGGTTGGGAAAGGTTATGGAAAACAGAATTGAAATTTACGGCATGTTGTACATTGAAAGAAAATTATATGAAAATGATGTACCGGTGGTATTTGACTCCTAGTAAGTCGGCAAAAATGTATAGGACAAGTACAAATACCTGCTGGAAATGTAAAGAAAAAGAAGGTACCTTTTATCATATGTGGTGGACTTGTAATGCAACAAAAGCTTTCTGGGAGATGATATATAATGAAATGAAAAAAATGCTTAAAATAACCTTTGTTAAGAAACCAGAAGCTTTTTTATTAGGAATTACTGGTACCGACATTCCAAGGGAGCAGGAAAGACTTTTTATGTATGGAACAACAGTCATCCAGATGTTACTAGCCCAGAGATGGAAAGAAGACAAAGTCCCTGCCAGAGAGGAATGGCAAACCAAGATGATGGACTATGCCGAGATGAGAAAACTGACTGGAAAACGCAGAAACCAAGAGGACAAAAACTTTATAAAAGAATGGGGAAAATGTATAAGTTACTTAGGAGACCGTTGTAAGCAGATGGAAACATTGGCAGGACTTTGATTTCACTTGTAGTGTAATAATTACCATGGATAATAAGGATTGATATAAAAGTCAGAGTATGGCAGAATATGCAGGTCTAAATGTTTAAAATGGGACCCCATGGAAGGGATGGAGGGAAGTCATGAGATCTGGATGAATCTCTGTACAGTGGTACCTCTGGTTAAGAACTTAATTAATAATAATAATAATAAAATATCCTGCCCTCCCCAGCCGAAGCCGGGCTCAGGGCGGCTAACAACAATAAAACAGTACAAATGTACAGCACAAACAACACTCTAAAATCATTCATTATAAAATTAATTAAATTCAAGCCACCGGCCACCATTGGGATAGAGCTCCGCAAAGATTGCCAAGGGAGGGAGTCAGCTGCGGCCCTGGCCAAAGCCTGGCGGAACAGCTCTGTCTTGCAGGCCCTGCAGAAAGATGTCAAGTCCCGCAGGGCCCTAGTCTCTTGTGACAGAGTGTTCCACCAGGTCGGAGCCACAGCCGAAAAAGCCCTGGCTCTAGTTGAGGCCAGCCTAACTTCTCTGTGGCCTGGGACGTTCAAGATGTTTTTATTTGAAGACCGTAGGTTTCTCTGTGGGGCATACCAGGAGAGGCGGTCCCGTAGGTACGAGGGTCCTAGGCCGTATAGGGCTTTAAAGGTTAAAACCAGCACCTTAAACCTGATCCTGTACTCCACCGGGAGCCAGTGCAGCTGGTATAGCACCAGGTGAATGTGATCTCGCAGCGAAGACCCCATAAGGAGTCTCGCTGCAGCATTCTGCACCCGCTGGAGTTTCTGGGTCAGTCTCAAGGGCAGCCCCACGTAGAGCGAGTTACAATAATCCAGTCTGGAGGTGACCGTCGCGTGGATCACAGGTGCTAGGTCAGGGCGAGAGAGGTAAGGAGCCAACTGCTTAGCTTGGCGGAGATGGAAAAATGCCGCCTTTGTTATAGCTGCAATCTGCGCCTCCATGGAAAGGGAGGTATTGAAGATTACACCCAAACTCTTAACGGACAGTGCTGGCACTAATTGCGCCCCCGCAAGAGATGGGAGTTGCCCCCCCAATCCCATATTGTCCCGTCCCAGCCACAGGACCTCTGTCTTCGAAGGATTTAGCTTCAACCGGCTCCCACGTAACCATCCAGCCACAGCTTCCAAACATCTGGTCAGTGTGTCTGAGGCCGAGTTAGGATGGCCATCCATCAACAGATAGAGTTGGGTGTCATCGGCATACTGATGGCAACCCAGCCCAAAACTCTGGACAAGCTGGGCAAGGGGGCGCATAAAGATGTTGAAAAGCATCGGGGAGAGTATCGCACCCTGAGGTACTCCACACACCAAGGAGTGGCGCGATGACAATTCCCCCCCAAGCGCCACCCTCTGTCCCCGACCAGAGAGAAACGAGCGCAGCCATTGAAGGACTGTGCCCTGAATCCCCACGTCGGCAAGCGGTGGTCCAGAAGTTCGTGATCGACCATGTCGAAAGCTGCTGACAGATCTAGAAGAATCAGCAGCCCCGACCTGCCTCGGTCCAGCTGTCTATGAAGATTATCTGTTAGGGCAACCAGAGCCGTCTTGGTCCCATGACCAGCGCGGAAGCCGGACTGGAATGGATCCAGAGCCGATGTTTCATCCAGAAACCCACCAAGCTGTTCAGCAACTGCTGAACATTCTGGAGGTCCGTTCTTAACCTGAAACTGTTCTTAACGTGAAGCACCACTTTAGCTAATGGGGCCTCCTGCTGCCGCTGCGCCGCCACCATGCGATTTCTGTTCTCGTCCTGAAGCAAAGTTCTTAACCTGAGGTACTATTTCTGGGTTAGCGGAGTCTGTGACCTGAAGTGTCTGTAACCCGAGGTACCACTCTATATGGATACATATCTGGTTTTTCAAAAAATAATTTTGTATTTGTAAAACCAAATAAAAATGGTTTTAAAAAAAGAAAGAGAAAGCGTGAATGGGGCAGGCTGTCATGAAAATGCAGATGGAACTGAATTTCACCCCCACAGACTGGAGATGGGACTTGACTCAGCTCCCACTCATCTCAGATTTGGTCCGTCATACAAGCCACATAACGGTCACATCCCAGAGATTAATAAACAGTAGGAAGTGGCTGTCCTGGCCTGGCCTGTGCTCTGGCAGCCTTCCTGACCCCTCCCAGCCCCACGCACTCGTGCCTCAGCCTAGGGATCGAGGGGCCTCTTGTGCAGTCTCGTCATCTGGAAGATAATTGGATTTTAGCAAAAGGGAAAAAGCATTGGAGACGGTGCCCCTGGTGCTGAACTTGCTCATGTTGCCTGGGCAGGCGGCAAATTATCCCCTGCCCAGAGGACCCAACTCTCTTCTCTTTTCTCTCTCTCTCTGAACCAGGGAGTCCATTAAGTTGAGTCAGTTTCTGTCTCTTCAATTTCCAGGCAGGGAGGTTTAGTGCAGCTTGATGAGGGGGAGATAATAGCATAGTAATTTAATCGTCTCCCCAACCCCCTCCTTCCCTCCCACCCCCATCTTGTAGCATCAGGAAATTAGGAGGGAAGGAGACAGCAATCCGGATGGCATCGACTTTAACCCTTGTAATGTGGAGCGAGGCCAGTTCCCCTCCAGAAGCAGCAGCGGCCGTGAGAGGGAGGCATACGGCAGGCCCCACGAGGCTCCCTGTAAAATGGCTCTTGACCTCTTGGCGCTTGGTGAACTCTTGTGAACTGGCTCCGTCGGAAAGCTGTGCTCTCCAGGCCACCCAGGGCATTTGAGCACCTGGAGCAGAGCTGAGACTTGCTGCAACATTCGAACGCCGGTTCCTGCGTTAATCCCATTAGTATTGCTAACAAGGATACTTGGCTCTTGCTGCCCAGGAGTTATCTTTGCTTGCTTCCCACTCAGCAAGAGCCAGTTGTAACAAGAGGGCAAATGTGGAGGACCCCTTTAAGAGGAACCGTTCACCATAGGCACAGAGAGTTTAGTCTGGCCTCAACCAGAGCCAGGGCTTTTTCGGCTGTGGCTCCGATCTGGTGGAACGCTCTGTCACAAGAAACTAGGGCCCTGCGGGACTTGACATCTTTCTGCAGGGCCTGCAAGACAGAGCTGTTCCACCAGGCCTTTGGCCAGGGCACAGCCTGACTCCCTCCTTTGGCAATCTTCACAGAACCTTAGCCTAATGGTTGCCATCAATTTGATTTGAATTAATTTTATAATGAAATGATTTTAGAATGTTGTACTGTTTTATTGTTGTTAGCCGCCCTGAGCCCGGCTTCGGCTGGGGAGGGTGGGATATAAATAAAAATTTTTATTATTATTATTATTATTATTATTATTATTATTATTATTATTATTGCACCCTATCTAGCTCCACCTACCCTGATTTGCAGCAGCTGGAGGAAAATATTCAGATGTATGCAAGGATCTTTGTGAACCTACCCACACACTTAACATATATATATATATACCATGCCTTTTGTGGAATAATGGCGTTAAAATGTACCTCGAAGGTAATCTGAGCCAACACCATGCCAGTACAGGAAACCCATGACTGTAGCATTCCAATTAAAATGTTCACAGCTGGTTGAGAGAGAGAGAGACAGAGAGACAGAGAGAGATTGTAATATTGATGCAGGGCAATAACTACACACACAGACCATTCTCCATCCCTACAGAAACACACACATACACACCACCCCTGAGTAAGATGGGAGCCCACGCTAATGATGATGATGGTAATAATAATAATAATTTTATTTATACCCCACCCCACCCTCCCCAGCCAAGACCAGGCTCAGGGTAGCTAACACTGAATATAAAAACATTAAAAACATTAAAAACATTAAAAACAAAACAAAAACAGTTGATTAAAATATAAGTTCGAATACAGTTTAAAAGGCAGCTTAAAATGCAGCCTCATTTTAGTGGTAGCCTATAGATCAAAGCCATGATGGGAGAAAATGTCAAATATTCACCAGGGCCAACTATCCATGGTGGTCCTACATGGGCCAGCAAAAAGAGCCGAGAGAAAATTTATATACAAATCCCATATAAGGGGTTCCATTTTTTTAAAAAAAATGAGAGAGGGGTTAGACTGAGCCCAGCTCAAAGGTCAGGCAGAACAGCTCCGTCTTGCAGGCCCTTCAGAAAGATGTCAAATCCCGCAGGGTCCTGATCTCCACCAGGCTGGGGCCAGAGCTGAAAAGGCCCTGGCCCTGGTTGAGGCCAATCTAACCTCCTTGGGGCTCAGGACTTCCAAAGTGTTGTTATTTATGGACCTTAAGGTCCTCCGTGGGGCATACCAGGAGAGGCGGTCCTGTAGGTACGAGGGTCCTAGGCCGATGAAGGAACAAGTGAATTAAGTACCCAGGTGACAAACATATCCCTCCATCTGACCAAGACCCCTGGGAACTGTAATTTAAGGATGCTGGGAATTATAGCTCTCTGGGGAGTAGACTACAGTTCCCCAGATTCTTCTCACACTCCCCGAATCCTGAGATTAATAATAATAATAATAATAATAATAATAATAATAATAATAATATATTTATACCCCGCCCATCTGGCTAGGTTTCCCCAGTCACTCTGGGCAGCTTCCAACAGAACACTAAAATACAATAACCTATTAAACATTAAAAGCTTCCCTAAACAGGGCTGCCTTCAGATGTCTTCTAAAAGTTTGGTAGCTATTTTTCTCTTTGACATCTGATGGGAGGGCGTTCCACAGGGCGGGTGCCACTACTGAGAAGGCCCTCTGCCTGGATCCCTGTAACTTGACTTTTCATAGCGAGGGAACTGCCAGAAGGCCCTCGGCGCTGGACCTCAGTGTCCGGGCAGAACGATGGAGGTGGAGACACTCCTTCAGGTATCCTGGAATCAAATGCAAAGTAGTGTTCTATAGGGAACAACAGACTTTTGGAATTTACAAACAGGGAGCCTCTGAGTCCAGGAATTTATTTTCACTACCGGAATTGTGCTCATACTCCTGTCACACAAAAACACACCCCTGGTCCCCCCCACTCCAAGCTCTCTTTATTTCAGCAGCCTAATTTAGACGGGTTGGGGGAGGGAAGATCATTTCTGCTTCTTCTACACATATGTTTAAGAACAGCCATTCCCAGGAGCTGAGTCATGTCATCTCTGAGACTTAATGGGCTGACTCATTCAATGTATCATCACCTGCTCTTGCCAGGCATGCAACCCTGTTTTCTGGGGTAGGCACCATCACATGGGATGGGAAAGTGTGAATAAACATGCCTTGCATGCTGCTGAGTGCTTCTGGGAGTTCACCCTGCCTCCCAGGCTGCGGACCAGACCAATGGTGCAAATTTAGCCCCTGAAAGAATTCTTCTTGTACTGTATCACTTTGAATGGGTGGCGGCAGAAACAACACATTTGAATGCTCCCCCATATAAATAAATCTAAAACTTAGCCCATCGAGAGAGGCTTTTCCTTAATCTCCTCCCTATATGTTTACTTTCTACCCACCGTGAGAGAGTTGTGTGTGGGGGTGTTTTAATGTGGGGGCGCAGCTAAGCATATGATCTCCCCCAGCTGCAGTCTGAAGTGGGAGAGACAGGCAGGCAGGCTTCTGTTGCATATTTCTCATGACTGTTGATAAATTTGGCCCTACTCATCAGGCCAGAATTCTAGCTTGGCCAGCCATCCCCAAATATGTGTCCCTTTACTAGGAGAGGAGCTCTCCTTACCCTTTCACCATTGTTGTTGTTGTTTAGTCGTTTAGTCGTGTCCAACTCTTCGTGGCCCCATGGACCAGAGCACGCCAGGCACTCCTGTCTTCCACTGCGTCCCGCAGCTTGGTCAGACTCATGCTGGTAGCTTCGAGAACACTGTCCAACCATCCCATCCTCTGTTGTCCCCTTCTCCTTGTATCCTCCATCTTTCCCAACATCAGGGTCTTTCCCAGGGAGTCTTCTCTTCTCATGAGGTGGCCAAAGTATAGGAGCCTCAGCTTCAGGATCTGTCCTTCCAGTGAGCACTCAGGGCTGATTTCCTTAAGAATGGATAGGTTTGATCTTCTTGCAGTCCATGGGACTCTCAAGAGTCTCCTCCAGCACCATAATTCAAAAGCATCAATTCTATGGCAACCAGCCTTCTTTATGGTCCAGCTTCCATACATCCCTACTGGGCAAACCACAGCTTTAACTATATGGACCTTTGTTGGCAAGGTGATGTCAGCTTTCACCATTACATTGCTCCAAATATTCAAACCACAAAATCCACCCTTCTGTGTTTCATTTTCCAAAAAGCCAGCCTCTGGAACCCTTGCCTTATCCAACCACATATGTGAATGGCAAGGGTTTGTGTGTGAATGCACTCTGCACATGCTCAGAAGCACTCTTGGACTACTTTGCATGTCCCAAGGGTTGACATTTGAAAGGAATCTGTAAAGTCCTCACACCCCACCATTACTGCCTGCCCAGCCTTGTTAAGGTGTTCTCTACCTTCATACTTCAGGGGCAAATATACTCATAACCTTGCTCTGTCTTTTCCAGCAACAATAAATTTCCTTCCAGGGTTAATGGCTCAGCCTCAGCACCTGCCTTTGTGAGAACTTGAAGCTGGGAGATAGATGAGCCACCCGTCTGTTTTCTAATGAGGCTGTCTGGGCTTACTTCATTCAGCCACCTGCTGCCTCCCACATCAGCCGATTCCTGATTCTCTGCTACTAGGTGACTCTATCCTACGCTGCTGGCATTTCCCCCAGCATTACATCAGTCTTTGGATGAAAATGCCTGTAGGCCTCTTGTTGCTACACGAGGCTGGGATGCTAAAGGCCAGGCAGAGGACAAAAGTGGTACCCGGAAAAGGGGCCATACGCTTTGCATGCATAAGGAAAGTGAGGAGATTGTGGTCTTGCAAGGGTGCAGGGAACATTGTTTGAGCTATTGCAGAGCTACAGGTCCCAGAATAAGTGGAAGGGGGAAGCCCTGCCAATTATATCAGAGGACAGCTCTAGAAGCAATGTGTACATGAGCATTCAACAGAGTTTAGCATTACAGCTAAACTTGCTTTCTCTTGTGTATGGTCTTAGCTCACAACAAAGGGCCTTCTTTTATTTTAGGTGACAGCATGCTAAATTGTTCCTTGCCTGCATCGATCTGAGTTACTGACACCTTAGGAATGGCAACTGTTCTGTCCCCTGTTCATGGCTTCTGGTTTGCAAATGTATGGAGATTGGTGCGATTTGTGGACACAGACAGCTGTGCAATGAACCAATGGGACACAAAAATTAAATGACTACAGACCTCACCTTTTGAAGTAGAACCTGGTCATTGCAGAAATGCATTTATTAAAGTCTGGCTGGTGGTTTGTTGTTTGATTTGAATTATTATTATTTATTATACAGCTTATACTGATTTTTTTATGCTTCTTATTTGCTGTTCTTTTTATCATCCTTTTTTCTTGGTTTAGCTTGCAAGCCACCTCAACAGTCTGGAATACACTTACAGTCAGTGTATAAATCTATTTATCAACCAATTACTTCAATGAAATGGGGTGGGGTGGGGAAGAGGGAATGTGCTGTCTAATGAAGTAGTCAGATTTTGACTCTTTCCTATCCATCTTCCTGTGTTGTAACACACACACACACACACACACACACACACACACACACACACACCATTTCCCATGAAATATGGGTGGGTTTTTAAAAAGCACATTACAAGTAATTCAAGATGGCACTGGCCTATGCCAAATTAGTATAATGATACTACAGTGGTACCTCGGGTTACATACACTTCAGGTTACAGATGCTTCAGGTTACAGACTCCGCTAACCCATAAATATTACCTCGGGTTAAGAACTTTGCTTCAGGATGAGAACAGAAATCGTGCGGCGGCGGCGCAGCGGCAGCAGGAGGCCCCATTAGCTAAAGTGGTGCTTTAGGTTAAGAACAGTTTCAGGTTAAGAACAGACCTCAGGAATGAATTAAGTTCTTGACCTGAGGTACCACTGTATGTTTATTCCCTTCAAATGGTCAAGAGTATCACTGGGGGGAGGGGGGAGCACAGAAGGAAAGTGCATTCTGATTGGTGGGGGGAGAGAGAGAGGTTTGTCCCACATATTAAGATTTCTGAAAGAGAGATCATGACAATTTCACATTTCTGCTCCCCCCTTCCTCTAACACAAGTCCATTGATTTGATTGCTAATTTTCAGGTGAGCACACTTACATCTGCAGTCTTAATTTCCAGTTTGTGATTCTGTTATCCTTTGTATGGGGAGAGTACCATTCCTTCAAGTAACCACAGAAGTCCAGCTATGGGTGGAGGGGCAAGCTACTTGCTTGGAGTGGGTGGTGGTAGAGAGTGCTCGCCTCCACTTGCTCCCTCTGTTGCCGCCTCTGCTCCCAGTTGCAGCTACAGGTGTGTTCTAAGGTACGGCATCTTGATTCAGAGCCACCTGAAGCCAACAGGCCAAACATCTCTGCAAACAGCTGACCGTGGGATTTGCAGAGGTGTAAAATGAGAGACTGTTGCACAACCCTGGGATCCAACTAAGACTCCTGTTGTCTGCACACTGCTTTCAACACACTCCAATACACAGTTAAGCATACCTCTTTAGCTGCTGTTCATCCTGCTAAGGTGTCTAATATTGCTACTGTATAGGAGTTAGCACCATGGGGTTCAAGGTTAGCCAATTCTGTGCTGGATTATGGCTTTATAATTCATAACTAAAATTCACAACTGGCTATGTGGGATGCTGCCATCTGGATACAGCCATTCAGAGCTGGTACACAGAGAAACTTGTGCAATATCAGCAGACCTATAATGCTGGTACCATTATCTCACCAATGTTCCAAAGCTTGGTTCTTAAGGATTGCCACCCAACCTTCCTATCCCTATCCCTGGTAGAAAAAGCAGTCGTGAAGAAAGGCTTGCATTTTGCCCTGCAACAAGGGAGCCGGTTTCCTTCTCATGAGCCTAGCTGCTGTTTCAGCACCACAGACAGCGCTTGCCGTTTATAGCAGATAATTCCTTCTTTGCCAAGTGCCTCAATCCTTGTTGACATTGGTTAAGAACCCATTGGGCAAAGGATGCACATTGTACATAAAAAATGTCCAAAGACGTTGTTACACTGAAGCCTTGAATGGCCTCAGAGCAGCTTCATGCATCTCTGAATGGAAACATTCTGAAGCCTACCCTTCTGTCTTTTTAAGAGATTTGCAAAAACACAAAGAGAAATAAACCTAATGGGCAGAGGTGAAGAGGGTAATAAAGCGACCCTCAGGCCTTAGATATTAAAAGCCACATGAGATGCAAAAATCCCCTGATGTGTGGGGCTAAGATTAAGGGGAGGAAATTAGGACTTGCCAAAGCTAATCAACTCAATGGCCCAGTTCAGCCCTTGCCTCTTGCTTATCCAAATATTTTCTGAGCACTTTCTCTCTCCAGGCTATCCCACCAGCCAATGGCCTAGCTAGGAACCAGCTCACCAAGACACATGCTGCCAAAAGGCACACACAGTGGCTCCCTGCAAGTCATAAACAAAAAAATCAGCAATGAGGAAAGAGGGAGAGTTCATTGCGAGGAGCATGGGATTGGGGGGGGGATGACAATGGCACAGATTAGGACACTGCTCTTTGCTGGTTTGCAGAGTATTTAAAGCAACTGGACATGGTGAACTGGCAGCGCAACGGCCATTTCACGAGGCACCAATAGATTCCTATGATGTGACCATTGAAGCCAGTGGCTCTCAAATTTTGCTGCAACATCCAACGAAGCTGAACATTGGAAAGGACTTCTTCACACAATGTAAACTATGGATTTCACTTCTGCAAGAGGCAGCTGCCAACTTGGATGGCTTTAAAAGAGGATTAGGTGAATTAATGGAGAATAGGACTAGCAATGACAAACCTAGACAGCATCTTAAAAAGCAGAGACATCACCTTGCCAACAAAGGTCCGTATAGTTAAAGCTGTGGTTTGCCCAGTAGTGATGTATGGAAGTGAGAGCTGGACCATAAAGAAGGCTGATTGCCGAAGTATTGATGCTTTTGAATTATGGTGCCAGAGGAGACTCTTGAGAGTCCCATGGACTGCAAGAAGATCAAACCAATCCATTCTGAAGGAAATCAGCCCTGAGTGCTCACTGGAAGGACAGATCATGAAGCTGAGGCTCCAAGACTTTGGCCACCTCATGAGAAGAGAAGACTCCCTGGAAAAGACCCTGATGTTGGGAAAGATGGAGGGCACAAGGAGAAGGGGACAACAGAGGACGAGATGGTTGGACAGTGTTCTCGAAACTACAAACATGAGTCTGACCAAACTGCGTGAGGCAGTGGAAGACAGGAGGGCCTGGCGTGCTCTGGTCCATGGGGTCACGAAGAGTCGGACATGACTAAACAACTAAACAACAACAACAACAGGACTATCAATGGCGACTAGCCACGGTGACTATGGTCTACCTCTTGTCAGGGCCGTATGCTTCCAAATCCCAGTTGCTGGAAGCAGCAGGAGTGCTGTCGCGCTCAGCTCTTGTTTGTGAGTTTCCCCATAGCATCTGGACTGGTTGGGCCACTGGCCTGATGCAGCAAGGCCCTTCTTATGTTAATAACAAGTACGATTCTAACTTGATTATTCTTTGAGACTACTACATAGTCTAACCTCATGGTCATGAAGATGCTCAAATGTTTCTGAATTCAGCCTTGCAAATAACTCACAGGCATCCCCATAATCCAGTTGCCCACATATGCCAAAGCTAGTGATCCATGGCTTAAAACAACTTTTGGAAAGATTCCATTACAGGGGATTTTTCCTACTCTTCACAAGCAACAAGGCAAATAGCTATTTATAAGTCGGCGCTACTGTGATGAAATGGATCACTCTTTCTTCGCGCATAGATAAAAGGCTAAATTTGTTTTACTTCCATGCTGCATGCCTGGAGAATAATTGCAGCTTGGGGCAGCACCCAGGAGTTGCACACTGAGAAATGGCCCCAATGTGTCACTCCCTCATAGCCTTCTTCCGACAGCTCAAGCTCTCTCTCTTGATCCAGCAAAGCACCATGGCTCTCTGCTGACTCCATTCATCTGATGGGTTGTCGGTGGACACCGCTTTCCTATAGCAGGCACGGGGAAACCTCCAGATGGTTGGATCTACAACTCCCATCATTCCTCATGTTGGCTGCACTGGCTGATGGAAGCTGGAATCTGACAACGTCTGGAGGGGCAAAGGTTCTCTATCTCCATTGCATAGCACAGGAAAGTTCTGCTCAGCTCCATAGGCTCAATATTTACAAGTGCCCTCTGTGAGCATTTGGGAAAGGCCCGTGCTTCTGAGCATTCTCTCATTCCTTGTAATACAGTGGTACCTCAGGTTACAGACGCTTCAGGTCACATACGCTTCAGGTTACAGACTCCGCTAACCCAGAAATAGTACCTCGGGTTAAGAGCTTTGATTCAGGATGAGAACAGAAATCATGCTCCGGCAGTGTGGCAGCAGCAGGAGGCCCCATTAGCTAAAATGGTGCTTCAGGTTAAGAACAGTTTCAGGTTAAGAACAGATCACCAGAATGAATTAAGTTCTTAACCTGAGGTACCACTGTACTGGTGCATGTGTGCTGATGTTGCTGTATATGTGCACATTTTGATATCCTCCTACTCTCCAGAGCTGTAGTCTGGTTTCACCTGTCCTCCACCTGCTTCCTAACAACAGCCGGGACTGAGAACCACCTGGAAATTCCATCAGCTGTCTCTCAAAGCCACTTCCGACCTGGGGAGGAAGTGGTGTTGCAGGCTCCACGCCCCCAACACGCACGCGGAGGCTGACTTCCAGCCCCCGCGCAATCAGGGGAATCCTTGGGCCTTGTCATCCCCTGGCCAGCTAATCGGCTGGCTCAGGAGGTGTGGCTTGCCTCATTTAAGGCAAGCGCAGCCCGGGATCTCCCTTTTTGGTCGCTCAGCTACTTTGGTTACACTGGCCTCCTCTGAAGCCTATGGAGGTCAGGGCCTAAAGCACGCCCCCGAGCGGTGACCCCAGGGGAGTCCCTAGTTGATGTGCATCAGCAGGGCTGCCCCTGCTGGTGTTAACCCTTCCCGGTCTTCAAGCAAACAGGCTGAAGCCAGATAGTTGGATAGGACCAATGCCTAAGCCAATACCGCTCTTTACCTGTAACCAATAAAGTTGTGGCCAATTTTATCCCATTAACCTAATATAATTGTGTCACATGTCTTTATTCCTACTGGTTGGAAGTGGGAACTCGCCACTCAACTAACCACACCCAGGAACAATAGAGGGCTTTAGCTCTTGATGGAAAACCACCACCACCACCACCTGAGATGTGGAACCTCCCAGATGTTGTTGGAATCCAACTCCTATCAGTCCCAGCCAGCATGGCCAGGGGTCAGGGATGATGGGAGTTGTAGCCCATAAATATCTGGAAGACCACAGATTCCCCACCCTTGCCCCAAGAAACAGAAGAAGAAAAACTGATTGACCTGAGCACAGAACGGTCCCATTTGGTGCAGAGTCAAGCCACAATCAGGGAAAGCCAGGTTCAAATTCCCACTTGGTGGTGAGGTTCTCTGAGTGACCTTGGGCCATACACACATGCACACACATTCTTTCTCTGCTTATCCTACCTCATATGGTCATTGTGAAGATAAAATGGAGGAACACAACCTTAAGCACCCTGGAGGAAAGGTGACAAGTGAATGTAATAAACAAATGCTCGTAAACTGAAAGGTAGGTCAAGAGTGGGGAACCCATAGTTGGTGGACTCCCAGCTTTCATCAGCCTCAGCAAGCATAGCCAAAGGTCAAGGATGTAGTTCAGAAACATCTGGAGGTCGTCGTCCCCCCCGGTAGGTGGTCTGGTCATAAATTCACAGGAAACAACTGGAAGTTTCACTGGAGAGAGAGGGATTCACATTCAGGAGCACTGCAGATGGCTTTGACTGCTGACCACACCTGCTCAGAATCTTATGTTCTGAATTAGAGAAAAGCTTCTCCAGGAGATGCTACTTGATTTGAAGCACGGCTGCGGATTACAGACAGATTCGTGTATCAATAGTTCTGGGCTCATGGCAACATCAGTACAGTAATAGAAAGTCCTGATCTGTGCATGATTGGGCAGATTCGCTCTGCTTTAATTGGAGCCAAGTCCTATTGTAAAACTACCCCCCAAGGTGCTGAGAACAAACAAGACCCACATGAGGAAGCTGGTGTGGAAAGCAAAAAAAGCACGGCTGCCTCCTTCATCCTCTGCTGGCCTTGTCCCACTGGAGCTTCCCTCTGCTACAGAAATACTGCCTCAGCATTTTCAGCCGCTCTTGTGTAGTGGTTTGTGCCTAGTGGGAGTATTGACCATTTGCTTCCGTCTGAGAGCTGTGGCTGGTCTGCTCCTCCTTCCTCCCAGCCAATCCTTTGTGGGGGCCTCAGATCATCATAGGCAGTTTGCAGGGCTCCATTGACATTTCTTAAAAGGGAAACGTTCAACACAGGTCAGTCTTTTTAAAGTTCTCTCTCCCCCTCGCTCTCTTTCTCTGTCGATCACAGTGCAGGAATTGAAGCAACGAGAATACTCCGGCTCAAAGGATTCCAAATGGTTGTGTAACAAAGGCAGGGCGATAGGGGCACCTGCCCCACAAGCCCTTGAAAAGGGTACAAAGCAGGCAAAAAAATAAAAAAGCCCAAGCAAGGTAACAACAGTGATTAAAATTATGTTCGCTCCATGCCATGCTTTCCTTCCAGTTTGGAACCACTTGGCCAGAGGAAAGGCGAGGTCTCAGCTCACTCAGAGGCACCACCACCACTTCTCATTGGCTCTGTGCTGCCAGCCTGCCACCATAAAAACGGCAAAGGACCCCTGGATGGTTAAGTCCAGTCAAAGGCGACTATGGGGTTGCGGCACTCATCTCACTTTCAGGCCGAGGGAGCCGGTGTTTGTCCACAGACAGCTTTCCGGGTCATGTGGCCAGCATGACTAAACCGCTACTGGTGCACGGAGGACCGCGATGAGTGCCAGAGCGCACGGAAACGCTGTTTACCTTCCCGCCGCAGCGGTATCTATTTATCTACTTGCACTGGCATGCTTTTGAACAGCAAGAGCTGGGACCGAGCAACAGGAACTCACCCCGTCGCAGGGATTCGAACCGCCGACCTTCCAATCAGCAAGCCCAAGAGGCTCAGTGGTTTAGACCACAGCGCCACCCGTATCTCTCTACCACAGTAGAGCACATTCAGCCACCAAGCCAAGATGAACCAAACGCTGCTGATTCAACAGCAGTGGCATTGTTGTCATTGTTTCAGACAACAGCTTCTGGGGATGGGAAATGGGGGCTATCCCTCTGAGCAGTAGGAAATTGGGATTTCAGCAGCAGTGGCCGTAAAAGCTGTCAGCTGTCCATAACTCAGTACTGGTCACTGAGAGCAATGAAGAGATTGATTTTTCCTGAACTCCCCTCGGATCTTACCTGCCCCACCCAAGGGGTGGCCAGTTCATTTGAGTGAGGCGCTTAGCAAAATACCCTCTTAAGTTTCCCCTTCCGATGTCAGCCCAGTAATCTTACTGGGTGGCACCACAGCAGAAAGCAGCCGTGCTGCAATGAAGCTGGCATTTTAATTTCCAGTGTCCTGGAGCGACAGTACGTCCAGGGCAATGGGAAAAATTAAAATGGCAGCTCTCAGACCTAGCAGCCTGGCATTTAATCAGGGCGAAAGGACTAGTTAAGAAGGCCTCTGGCAAGTATGTCAGGTGGGTCACTGCTGGAGCACTGGGAAGCTGCCTGAGGATATCACATGCTGGCCCCAATCCTGAGTCCAGGGGTGACTGCTGTTTGCTACTGTTGATTTTTTTACCTACTGCATGAATTCCCACCCCCAGCCCTTTTTTAAAATGTGTATGCTATAAGGCAGGGGTCAGCAAACTTTTTCAGCATGGGACTGGTCCACTGTCCCTCGGACCTTGTGGGGGGCCAGACTATATTCTGGGGAGGGGGGGGATGAACAAATTCCTATTCTCCACAAATAACCCAGAGATGCATTTTAAATAAAAGGACACATTCTACTCATGTAAAAACAGGCTGATTCCCGGACCGTCCGTGGGCCGGATTGAGAAGGCGATTGGGCCGGCCCCGGCCCCTAGGCCTTAGGTTGCCTACCCATGCTATAAGGTCTCATAATGGGGATTGTTGGACTGGGTGCTAACCCCTACGCTTCATGAAGTGGGTTTCTCTCATCTGGTTTTTCTCCTCACCACTTCCCAGGATTAATTGTACCTAGACCATCCCTCACAAGCAATGATCTAGTCAACTTTTTAAAACCTTCACTGATGTTGTTTCTGTAAGATCTCTTGCTGTTTGGTTCCACTGCCTGTCTCCCTGTCCTCGTCCCCCGCATTGAGCAAGACTGTTTTCCCTGATATCCTTAAAACTGAAATCGATGCTTTGGAAACTGCTGCCTGGGGCTACATAGACTCAACTGTTCCATGAACAAACATTTGCATTTGTTTCTGCAGAAGAGTGTCAAAATTCCAGAGGTTCCTACAGATACAGACTTCCTGAAGAAACCTATTGATAGCTACACGAAAGTCAAGGATTAGGGTCAGCAGCCATCTCCAGCTGCAATCTCTGTGTTGGCCCAATAAAAGATAGAAATTCATCTGTTTTGTATTTCAGACCAGAGGAAGAGATGTGTAAATCGCAGAGACTGTCCTGGGACTAAGTAAGATTCATATCTGTCAGAGCTGCCTCTAGGTCCCAGCTCACAGAGGACCAACGCTAGGCTGTAGTAATGTACAAAAGTCTTTATTGAAGTTCAGTTTCCATTTCAAAGCCACAGCGTGCAGCCCTACGTCTTAAACCCTAGATCGGCGAAGTCCCGTCTGAGTCTCCTCCCCTATGACACCAGTTTAAGATCCTAGCCCTGCTCCACCTTTTACGCTGCTCTCTCCTCCTCTGGGTCCTCCTGCCCGCTGGGGCATTGCCCTTTCTGGACTCTTCCGACGCTGAGTCGCTTAGCTCCTCCCCCTCCCTCCGGCGGGCTTTAGGACCCGGTTCCCAATCCTCATTCTCTGCTGTCCCGCGCTCCTGTACATTTGAACTTGCCTCTTGTGCCAGCCCAGTGACCTTTCTCCTAACAGTACTTCGGTCACTGCTTCCCTCTTCCGGGACACTGGCCGGATCTGACCTCTCCTCCGTTGTCCGACTTTCTGATGGAGGCGTGGTCAGCCCTGCCTTATCTTCTCTCCCTGGTGGGGAATGCACTGGCCCCGATCCTTGGGACTCTTCCCCCCCACTCTGCTCTGGTGGGGAAGCTGGTCCTGATTTCCAGCTACTGCTCTGGGAGTCCCTGCTGCCCCCTTGCTCCTGGGGCATTCCCCTTGGGAATGGCGCCCCCTTCTGTGAATCTTCCGATTCGCTGGAGAGGCTCATGGAATCCCTCGGTCCACTGTCCTCTTCTCCTACGCTCCCCTCGGATTCTTCCCCTTCGCTCTCCATCTCCTCTCTTCCCTGTGCCTCTGCTCCTGAGCCCCTGACAATATCACATACACCATCCATTCCTATACTGCAAGGACCTGTATTTTGGGTCATTTTGTGGCTGCTTTCTGGTAGGTTTCAGAAAGAAAGTAGGGTTGTGGCTCTGGGATCGTGTTTATAAAGCGCAAGGCTCACCCCTACTCCGTTCTTCCATCACCTTGGTGTTTCTGTTGCATTGAGAACCCCCAGCCTAATCTTTTATTCAGAAAAGAAACTCCACATTCCATACAGCCAGTCTAACAATGTCGCAAAAATTTGCATAATATGCTTAATTTGCATAAATGCATTCCGGTTGCAGAATCTTCCTCTCAGTGGCGAATATTCTTCCAGGCGTACAGATAGGGCTGGATGTTTAGGCTGCCTTTAAAATACCTTATATGCATGATATGCCAATGCAACTCAGAATCACACTCAGAAGAATCAAGTATGCAAGGTTTGCACCCGGGCATGTATTCACTTTGTACAATGGCTCTTAGGTTTTCATATCGTCAAGGCAGCTGTGAGATTCAGACACGCATACAGTAGAGCTGTCTTGGGACCAAACAACTTCAGAATGCAGGGTGTTCCTGCTCTTAAATTGTATGGATGTGTCTGCACTTTTTTTTTTAAAGGAAACTCTTCCTGAATGTAAAATTCTAAGATATCAGGGAGGTTAGCCTGGAACTCTTCACTAATGTATCATTTCCCCACAAATAGAGTTTTTGACATTGAATACTCCTTATGCAACCCCTACGTTTTGAAGTAGTACTATTCCAGTAGCTGTTTTTACTGAATATGCATATTGCCCCATTTTGATAGATGCAGAAGTGAGAACTACAAGGGAATGGATACAGGGAGAGGCAAAGATTCTGGAAGTATGTTACAGCGAAAGAATGGCAGAGGTGCTGAACTAAGCTAGATGACTGCTATATCCATAGCACGCAGGAACATACCTGTATCTAGGGTGTGTGTTTTTCTTACTTATTTAAATGTGGGATGAGTCCTTACTGGGAAGGCAAAAGGAGGAGAGGCTTATCTCATTCCACTGCAGTGTGACAGGAATGCCATCTGTCCCCCAGCTCACAAATATGTAAGGGGCTAAGAGTCTTACGAAAAAGTTCCCTTTGACATTAAATTGGACTCCCCACTGGCTCTTGGCCATGCATACAAGATTGGTTTTTACCACTTCCAATCCCTCACCATCAATGGGAACATGGTAGCTCACCATGCAATTCCAACTGCACTTGCGAGGGAAGAGATAACCCCCCGTTCTCCATATCTGTAATTGAGTAAACAAAGCTGGATGTGTAGCTGTATACTATGTACCTAGCAAACACCTAGCTTGGCCCTGATCCTGGCAGCTACAGTAGAAGGGACACTGGTCAAGGCACACAAAGTTCCACTCTCTTAACACCTCCAGCCTCTTTCAAATCTCCATTGGGTTTCCACATAAACAAGACAGCAAACTTTCCTTCTGCAACCGTATGAACTTAAACACACACCCTTTTCAAAAAGCACAGAGCTGAAAATTCCTAGATGCCAACTGCAGCAACAGATCCCATGTTTGCACCGTGACTCCAGGGAACAAAACAACCTACGTGTACAGAGCGTAAATTCCAAAATGAGGACATGTGATTGAAAGTTCTCTGGGAATTCTTACAGTGGGTCATTTCAAGTTTCTCTTGAACTCTGCCCTGATGCAGTACAGAAAAGAAAGAGGCAAGAGATACCGTATTTTTCTCTCTATAAGACGCACCAGACCACAAGACGCACCTAGTTTTTGGAGGAGGAAAACAAGAAAAAAAATATTCTGAATCTCAGAAGCCAGAACAGCAAGAGGGATCGCTGCGCTTGCTGTTCTGGCTTCTGTGATAGCTGCGCAGCCTGCATTCACTCCATAAGACGCACACACATTTCCCCTTACTTTTTAGGAGGGAAAAAATGAGTCTTATAGAGCAAAAAATACGGTAGTTGCCTGGGGCTGCCAAGGCTGCAGTCCTAGGCACTGGTTAGGGTTGGTGTGGTGGGGCAGAACGACGGAAGCGCCCTCCTAACGCCAGATTACCTGGATGGGGCTGAGGTGGAGTAGAGCATTAGCAAGGTCAGGGCCACACCGATGTGCCAGCAGAGCCAAACCAGCACTCGCACTGGTGCATCTGCGCAACCCTGAGCTTGCCACTGCCCTGCCCTGCCCCAGGCCATGCAATGAAGTTGAAGTGACGCCACTCAGCTCTGCCTCAACACACCAGCTGCTACTGCTAGGCGTGATCAGGAGCGAGCCCCAATGAAGAGCTGTACTTCCAAGACAGCAAGCACAGGTTTGGGCCATAAATGTGTTTGGGTCCTTAAAACCAAGGCAGCAATGGTCGTTCTTAAGGCTTTAGTTTCTTTCTTGCCAGAACCGTCCGTAAAACATGGATGAGGGCCCTGTGGGCCTGCCATCAGCCCCTGCCAGCATGGCGAACGGTCAATAATAACAGGAGTGCAGTTCAGCAACATTTGTAGGGCCACGGATTCCCCATCCCTGTCCTAAAAGTTAACACAAGGATCCCTTCGCTGTATAAACGTCCCCATCATCTCCACATGCCCGCTAGACGAAACACTGCACATACCCTGACCTGACTGGAACAGACATTTTGAGCGGAAAGTGAACAACGCAACTGAAGGACACCTTCATGTATATAAACAATTCTTTATCCTTCCATTGTCAGAGAGAAGGAGAAAAGAAGAGGGGCAGAGGGAGGAAGAGAAGGAGATTTCCATGCATTAAATTAAAGATGAAATGCACAGGTAAATATATCTTATTGCAAGATGCCATTTTGCTTTAAGAAACATGTTTATTGCACCATTATTATTTTGGAGGGATGGGTAAAAGTTCAGAACCTCTCTGGTTGGTGTCTCCCAGGCAGAGAGACCAATGGGATGGGTTGGAAAGGCAGGATGGGTCTTCTGGCAGGATTTCCTTTGAAAGATGAGGTAAAAATGTTTTCAAATATCTGGATTGGTTGGCGCCAAGACTCGTTCAGAAGGAACCAGGCAGGGGGCTGGTTGTTGTTTTTTTGTGTGTGTTGTTGTTTTGATTTTTTAAAAAATTAAATAAATAAATAAAAACCCCACCACACTTCCAAGGAGTTTAGTCATAACAAAGGAGGGTTTTGGGGGGGGGGGGTTGGGGGAAGGGGGGTTGTCTCTCCTTTCACCACAAGCTGGATGGAGAGAGAAAGGGAAAAAAAAAAAATTCACATTGATGGGAGGGCAGGAAGGTGCAACCAAGTTGAGGCACTCCCCACGCACAACAAAGAAGAGGCGGGTGGGGTCTGCGGCGGCAACACCACGGAACCAGGCAACCTCCTGCGTCGGACAGTATACAGCGTGCGGCCCGCCCCGTAAGGGCTCGGAATGGAGCCTGTGCGGAAGATGAAGGCATCAGCTTCTTCCTTCCATGGGAACCGTGGAGCCTCTCCCTCCTGGCAAAGGCCCCGTAGGCTGTTATTATACCGTCGTGACCCTCATGACAACCTCGCGGCTGGAACTGGAGCCCCCGCGATGTTCGTTAGGCCGCAGGTGGCTGAGAATGTGCAGAATTGTATAACCACAGTGATGGTTCAAAATAGTCCTAACCCGCTGGCCCCGCTGGGAGGTCCTCTCACTGCCCGAGGAGGGGTTCGTCCGTGAATTCCGCCCTCCGGGCTTTGTGCTCCCGCCAATTGGTTCCCCTAGGTCCTTGGCTTTGTCATAGTTCAGCACCTTCCACTGCTGGTTCACCGCTTGCCAGCGCTTGAATATTCGATACACCGAGGAGCCTTCGTGGATAATCAAGCCTGTCGAAAGAAGGAAGGAAATGTAAGATGGTTGCCTGGGTTCAGGGCTGGGGGAACTCTGAAAATAGGGTCCAATAAGGCACCTCAGTTTCTTTTAGCCTCTCATCATGTTGGCTTGATCTTTGACTCCTCGCTCTCCTTTGTTCCCCATATTCAAGCACATCACAAAAATACAGCCATTCTTTGTCTCTTCTGCTCTTCAGCAAAGACTCAAGAAACTCTGGCCCTCACCCTGCTTTTCATCTTCTCTTGCAACCTTCTCCTCTCCACCCTTCTGTGGTTTTACCTACGTCCCTTCACTTTTATCAGGCACTCTGACAAACGCATTCGCCTCACTCCTTGCTCTGACCCATATCTCCTGAAATTGCTACGCTGGCTTCCAGTCTGCTTTGTGGTTGATCTCTTTGTTCATATCATCCCAGCAACAAATCCCTGCCCACGTCCAGAGCCCCACCACCACCACCAGTCACCGCTCTTGCTCCCGCAAGCAATTCCAATTGCCTTTCTCCCTTGCTGCCCCATAAGCTCCCAGCACACAACTGTGTGACCCCTCACTCTCACTTGCACCAAATCCTTCCTCAATCCATCCCTTGGAGCCTTTGGCACAACCCAAGTTCTCTTGCTACACTTTAGGGCACAGTCCTAAGCTTGTACTGTATTTTTCACTCCATAAGACGCACTTTTTTCCTCCTTAAAAGTAAGGGGAAATGTCTGTGCGTCTTATGGAGCGAATGTGTCGTCCCTGGAGCCAAATTGCCCAGGGGCAAAAAGCAGATCGTGCTTTTTTTTGTTTGTTTAGAAAGAGGGAAAGGGGGTGTTGAAACAAAGCCGCTGATCAGCTAGCGATCGGGAGGGGAGATAAGGGACTCTAGCAATAAAGGAGGCTGCCTGGGAGGGGGGAGGTAAAAGCACATGGATCATCAGGATGTTTGCACTGGGTCACCCCAAATTCACCATCAGATCACATAGCATGTCCATGGCTACAGCCTGCACCAAAAAATCACACATCCATTGTTTCGTGGGGCTGCAATGGCACAAAAATGTGGTTACAAAGCACGGATCCACATGGATTCTCAGGATTTTTGCACTGGGCTACCCCAAACTCACCATCAAATCACATATCATGTCTGTGGCCACAGCATGAACCACAAAAATCATACATCCACTGTTTTGTTCAGAATATTTTTTTTCTTTTTTCCTTTTTTCTAAAAATTAGGTGTGTCTTATGGAGCGAAAAATACGGTACGTCAATGGGGCTTCCTCACTGGTTAAGCAGGGTTAGGACTGCAGCCTACGCCTCTAACCAAGGCCAAGCACATGCAATTGGAGTGATGGCACATTATTTCCCCCACTTGCCACTCCCCCCCTTTCTTCTATCAAACTTCAGATTGGATGCTCCTCAGGGCAGGGAACTGCCTTCTTGCACCACACAGGTTGAGGGTACTATATAAGCAGATGAACAAATGAATACAGTGGTACCTTGGTTCTCAAATGCCTTGGTACTCAAACAATTTGGAACCCAAACACTGCAAACCTGGAAGTGTTCTGGTTTGCCAACTTTTTTCGGAAGCTGAACGTGCTCTGTTTTGAGTGCCACGCTTCCGTTTTGAGTGTTACACTGAGGTCTGTCTGTTTTTGCTATTTATTTTGCATTTTGTTTTTGCGGCTCTTTTTTTTTGTTAGTGTGTGGAACCCAGTTCAGCTACTGATTGATTGATTGTGTGACTGCAGTACATTGTTTATTGCTTTCATTTTATGGATCAATGGTCTCGCTAGATAGTAAAATTCGTGTTAAATTGCTGTTTTAGGGGTTGTTTTTAAAAGTCTGGAATGGATTAATCCATTTTGCATTACTTTCTATGGGAAAGTGTACTTGGTTTTGGAACGCTTTGGTTTTGGAACGGATTAAGTTTGAGAACCAAGGTAATAATAATAATAGTAATAATAAAAAATAATAATAAATTTTATTTATATCCCGCCCTCCCCAGCCAAAGCTGGGCTCAGGGCGGCTAACAACAATCAAAATAATCCAACATTCTAAAAACATTCATTATAAAATTAATTAAAATCAAATTGATGGCAACCATTAAGCAAAATTCTGTGCAGATTGCCAGAGGAGGGGTCAGGCTGTGCCCTGACCAAAGGCCTGGTGGAACAGCTCTTGCAGGCCCTGCAGAAAGACGTCAAGTCCCGCAGGGCCCTAGTCTCTTGTGACAGAGCGTTCCACCAGATTGGAGCCACAGCCGAGAAAGCCCTGGCTCTAGTTTAGGCCAGCCTAACCTCTCTGTGGCCTGGGATCTTCAGGATGTTTTTATTTGCAGACCGTAATTTTCTCTGTGGGACATACTATGAGAGACGGTCCCGTAGGTACGAGGGTCCTAGGCCGTATAGGGCTTTAAAGGTTTAAAGCAGCACCTTAAACCTGATCCTGTACTCCACCGGGAGCCAGTGCAGCTGGTATAGTACTGGATGAATGTGATCTCTCAGCGAAGACCCCATAAGGAGTATCGCTGCGGCATTCTGCACCCGCTGGAGTTTCTGGGTCAGTCTCAAGGGCAGCCCCACGTAGAGCGAGTTACAATAATCCAGTCTGGAGGTGACCGTCACGTGGATCACAGTGGCTAGGTCAGGGTGAGAGAGATAAGGAGCCAACTGCTTAGCTTGGCGGAGATGAAAAAATGCCGCCTTTGTTATAGCTGCAATCTGCGCCTCCATAGAGAAGGAGGTATCGAAGATTACACCCAAACTCTTAACAGATGATGCTGGCACTAATTGCACCCCCGCAAGAGATGGGAGTTGCCCCCTCAATCCCATATCGTCCCGCCCCAGCCAGAGGACCTCTGTCTTCGAAGGATTTAACTTCAACCGGCTCCCACGTAACCATCCAGCCACAGCTTCCAGACATCTGGTCAGTGTGTCTGGGGCCGAGTCAGGATGGCCATCCATCAACAGATAGAGTTGGGTGTCATCGGCATACTGATGGCAACCCAGCCCAAAACTCTGGACAAGCTGGGCGAGGGGGCACATAAAGATGTTGAAAAGCCTCGGGGAGAATATCGCACCCTGAGGCACTCCACACACCAAGGAGTGGCACGATGACAATTCCCCCCCAAGCGCCACCCTCTGTCCCTGACCAGAGAGAAACGAGCGCAGCCATTGAAGGACTGTGCCCTGGATCCCCACGTCGGCAAGGCGGTGGTCCAGGAGTTCGTGATCGACCATGTCGAAGGCTGCTGACAGGTCTAGAAGAATCAGCAACCCCGACTCACCTCGATCCAGCTGCCTGCGGAGATCATCTGTTAGGGCGACCAGAGCCGTCTCGGTCCCATGACCAGCGCGGAAGCCGGACTGGCATGGATCGAGAGCCAATGTTTCATCCAGAAACCTACCAAGCTGTTCAGCAACCGCTCTCTCAATCACCTTACCCAGGAATGGAAGATTCGAAACCGGGCGGTAATTGGATAAATCTAAGGGATCTAATGATGTTTTCTTTAAGAGCGGACGCACCACTGCCTCCTTCAGTTCCCCTGGGAATATCCCTGCAGCTTAGCCTGAGTATGTCACTTTGCCACAAAGCACCCGTGTCACTGGAATAATTTCTCTTCTGCGGTTCTGTGCGTGCTCATGCGATTTCCACGCAGGGCCTGCACATATGCATTTGGACGGGGGAGACCCAGGTTCAAGTCTCTGCTCAGGAACAAAGCTTTCTGGGTCGCTTTGGGCAAGGTACCATCACTCAACCCAAAGCCATTTCACAGGGCTGTTGTACAAGAAGATACTGTGCCTTGCATGGCGAAGTAATTCTGTTTATAGCTCGTCCTCATGATTTGTGAAGGGATATTGGAAAAGTATCCACAGGGCACAGATCCTCTGTCTTGCAAGACTTGTCACCTAGCTGTTTCTCCTGGCCTCTAGTTACTAGGCTGCATCTTTTCCTACGCCCCAACCACCTACCCAAAATAAAACCTGCATATTGAGCCATGTAAGTTAAGCATATTTGCATGCATTATATGGTTCTGCATGAATGTATTTCTTGAGCATGGGGTGTTGAGCTTTCCTGGCAGTTCCCTGGGTAGATTTTGGATTATGTTGTGTGCCGTTTTGCTCCTATTCCCTACCCAGATTAAAAAACAAAACAAAACACCAGCTTTCATTTTCCATTTTCATGGAACCCAGGCCAAGAATCAGTTTTAGTCTGGCATACATGAACTAAGGGCAACAAAAGCTCAAGAAGACATAACTGCTTTATGCTACGTACTCTCCCCCTCTCACCTCCTTCCCTTCCCTTTCTTTCCCATGTGCTGAAATTTAAATGTGAAGGCCCTTGGGGCAGGGACTTGTCTTTTGCTTACCGTATTTTTTGCTCTATAAGACTCACTTTTTCCCTCCTGAAAAGTAAGGGGAAATGTGTGTGCGTCTTATGGAGAGAATGCAGGCTGCGCAGCTATCCCTGAAGCCAGAACAGCAAGAGGGATTGCTACTTTCACTGCGCAGCGATCCCTCTTGCTGTTCTGGCTTCTGAGATTCAGAATTTTTTTCTTTTCTTGTTTTCCTCCTCCAAAAATTAGGTGCGTCTTGTGGTCTGGTGCGTCTTATAGAGCGAAAAATACGGTATATCACTCTGTGGCATAACATGTAGCATAGTCAGAAGTGTACCCAGGCTCCCTTGCACCCTTGGCAAGGAGATGTATCTGTGCCCATGTCCCTTGTGCCCTTTGCAGACGAGCCTATGCACCTTGCCCAGCAACCCAGAGCAGTGGAGGACTCCCCAAGGAGTGTGTGGACAGGGGGGTGAGCTCCGAGCCACTCCAAGCCAGAGCAGAGAGGTGTGATTTTTGCACCCTCCTTTGCCCCCACTCTTGGCAGAGGCCAACCCCTAGGTATGCCACTGGGCATAGTGGTTAGAGTATCAAATTAGAACCTGGAAGAAAACAGGATTCAAATCCCCAACTGGCCATGAAACTAACTGGGTGGTTTTGGGCAAGTCACTACAAATGTACAAATGATGGTGGCAGAGACATAATATTACATGTAAAAAGGACCCTTTCCTCCCTATGATAATGCGCAGACCAGATTCTTGGTAACAAAAGGGTGTAAATGTGTTAATTCATGACAGGGAAACTGCCTTTATGGATCATGCAGACTCAGGAGAGAGAATAAACAAATGTTGGTTTTGTGATTAAGCACATATGCATTTGGACGGGGGAGACCCAGGTTCAAGTCTCTGCTCAGGAACAAAGCTTTCTGGGTCGCTTTGGGCAAGGTACCATCACTCAACCCAAAGCCATTTCACAGGGCTGTTGTACAAGAAGATACTGTGCCTTGCATGGCGAAGTAATTCTGTTTATAGCTCGTCCTCATGATTTGTGAAGGGATATTGGAAAAGTATCCACAGGGCACAGATCCTCTGTCTTGCAAGACTTGTCACCTAGCTGTTTCTCCTGGCCTCTAGTTACTAGGCTGCATCTTTTCCTACGCCCCAACCACCTACCCAAAATAAAACCTGCATATTGAGCCATGTAAGTTAAGCATATTTGCATGCATTATATGGTTCTGCATGAATGTATTTCTTGAGCATGGGGTGTTGAGCTTTCCTGGCAGTTCCCTGGGTAGATTTTGGATTATGTTGTGTGCCGTTTTGCTCCTATTCCCTACCCAGATTAAAAAACAAAACAAAACACCAGCTTTCATTTTCCATTTTCATGGAACCCAGGCCAAGAATCAGTTTTAGTCTGGCATACATGAACTAAGGGCAACAAAAGCTCAAGAAGACATAACTGCTTTATGCTACGTACTCTCCCCCTCTCACCTCCTTCCCTTCCCTTTCTTTCCCATGTGCTGAAATTTAAATGTGAAGGCCCTTGGGGCAGGGACTTGTCTTTTGCTTACCGTATTTTTTGCTCTATAAGACTCACTTTTTCCCTCCTGAAAAGTAAGGGGAAATGTGTGTGCGTCTTATGGAGAGAATGCAGGCTGCGCAGCTATCCCTGAAGCCAGAACAGCAAGAGGGATTGCTACTTTCACTGCGCAGCGATCCCTCTTGCTGTTCTGGCTTCTGAGATTCAGAATTTTTTTCTTTTCTTGTTTTCCTCCTCCAAAAATTAGGTGCGTCTTGTGGTCTGGTGCGTCTTATAGAGCGAAAAATACGGTATATCACTCTGTGGCATAACATGTAGCATAGTCAGAAGTGTACCCAGGCTCCCTTGCACCCTTGGCAAGGAGATGTATCTGTGCCCATGTCCCTTGTGCCCTTTGCAGACGAGCCTATGCACCTTGCCCAGCAACCCAGAGCAGTGGAGGACTCCCCAAGGAGTGTGTGGACAGGGGGGTGAGCTCCGAGCCACTCCAAGCCAGAGCAGAGAGGTGTGATTTTTGCACCCTCCTTTGCCCCCACTCTTGGCAGAGGCCAACCCCTAGGTATGCCACTGGGCATAGTGGTTAGAGTATCAAATTAGAACCTGGAAGAAAACAGGATTCAAATCCCCAACTGGCCATGAAACTAACTGGGTGGTTTTGGGCAAGTCACTACAAATGTACAAATGATGGTGGCAGAGACATAATATTACATGTAAAAAGGACCCTTTCCTCCCTATGATAATGCGCAGACCAGATTCTTGGTAACAAAAGGGTGTAAATGTGTTAATTCATGACAGGGAAACTGCCTTTATGGATCATGCAGACTCAGGAGAGAGAATAAACAAATGTTGGTTTTGTGATTAAGCAAATACGAAATATATTTGGTAGGAGTGTGAAATAATATGAAACCTTTAGAAATAGGTAAATATCATTATTTCGGAGATAATCAAGTACGTTCCACCTGTCTCCATGTTAACCTTTTCTTTGGGGCATGCCAAAATATTATGTTAACGTCATGCTTGGGGAATTGGCATATAAAATAATTCCGCAAGACTGAATGTTGCGGGGAAACTTTTCCAAAATATTGAAAACCTGGCTAAATCTGCATCACGAGTCTTTGTTAACTATGCGTATCAATAAATTAGCAATGTTGATACAATTACAGCACCATTGGTGCCCTCGAGTGTTGACCCCCATTAGCAAGGCCCTTGTGTGCTACAACATGCAACAGTCTCAGCCAGTCAGGCCCTTTGGCTGGGGTTAATGACAGCTACAGTCCCAAACATCAGGAAGGCGCAGAGTTTGGGAAGGTTTATTTACAGGAATTTCTGAAGGATGCAGGGTGCATTCATTCAGTGTTTTGGAATAAGGTTGCGACGGAGGTTTGATAGATACCATATTTTTCGCTCTATAGGACGCACCGGACCATAGGAGGGGGAGAACAGTTCCCCCCCCCTCTAAAACAAGGTGTGTTCTGTGTGTTCAAGGTGCATTCACCCAAAGCCTTCCTTTTGACCTGCTCTTTGGGGCTGGAGGTGGGGGGAAGTGCTGCTTTCCCCCACTGCCAGCCCCAAAGACCAAGTCGGGGAGCAGCGCAGAGGCGGCGCGCCCCCTTCCCGCTGCCCCTGGAGCTTGTGGGGCTGGCGGTGGGGGCAAGCGTTGCAGCCTTCCCCCCACCTTCGTACAGCCTTTGTAGCCTCCGCAGGTGAAAGCACCCTGCTGCCCTGCGGAGGCTTTGCACAGCCGTCCGCAAACTAGAACAGCGAGGCGGAGCGCTGCGCAGCCTGCATTCGCTCTATAGGACGCACACACATTTCCCCTTAATTTTTGGAAGGGAAAAAGTGCGTCCTATAGAGCGAAAAATACTGTAATTACATGTGTATAGAGGGTGATGTGCCTGTAACGCCTTTTTTTTTTTGTTTCCTTATTTCTGTATGTGTTGAAAAATCATCCCTCCCCCCTCCCGCAACATATTCTGGAACTCCAAGAGCACCAGCGAGTTATAAATACCATCTCCCAACTGGATGCCACCCAGTGACAATCAATCGCGCTCCCGCCATCCCCTAACGTGGGTCATTACCATGCGACACGTGTCCCTGTTGAATCAATGGGAAATGGAAAAGTCATTCATTCATTTCCCAATGACAGCGCACAGCTCGCTTCCCACAAGGGGCCTAGCTGTTATCATTCTGTCTCGCCAGAGCTCATCCATCAGTGCCACAAACGCGGCTCGGCCTCTTTAGTGAATGTCATTGGCTTCCAATTAAAAAAGGCTTTCTCTCCCTTTGACGGTGCGCGGTGCTGGAGGTAAAATCTCTAGCCATCTGCTGAGGAGCCCAAAGGCAAAGGCAGCCACAGGGCGTACCGAGCCCTAATTATGCCGCCCACGCCTTCAACCACGCACGAGGCCATCGACAAAGGCACGTGACACAAAAGCTGCCGGGAATCTTCTCATCAGGACACACCTTTGGAGAAAAGGGTAACTTCTGCCCACTGAACAGATTAAATATGAATCTAAATAATATCACGGGTGCCCAGGAGCAGAGCACTTTAACCAGGGACCTTGGCTCTGAGAACCTAGTGGCTATTAAGCTCAGTGGCAGAGTGCAAGGCTTTGCATGTCTACCAGCTCCACCTGGTACGCAGGCTGAGACCCTACCTGCCCGCGGACTGTCTCACCAGAGTGGTGCATGCTCTAGTTATCTCCCGCTTGGACTACTGCAATGCGCTCTACGTGGGGCTACCTTTGAAGGTGACCCGGAAACTGCAATTAATCCAGAATGCGGCAGCTAGACTGGTGACTGGGAGTGGCCGCCGGGACCACATAACACCGGTCCTGAGAGATCTGCATTGGCTCCCAGTATGTTTCAGAGCACAATTCAAAGTGTTGGTGCTGATCTTTAAAGCCCTAAACGGCCTCGGTCCTGTATACCTGAAGGAGCGTCTCCATCCCCATTGTTCAGCCCAGACACTGAGATCCAGCTCCGAGGTCCTTCTGGTGGTTCCCTCATTGTGAGAAGTGAGGTTACAGGGAACCAGGCAGAGGGCCTTCTTGGTAGTGGTGCCCACCCTGTGGAACACCCTCCCTTCAGATGTGAAGGAAATAAGCAGCTATCCTATTTTTAAAAGACATCTGAAGGCAGCCCTGTTCAGGGAAGTTTTAATATTTAACGCTGTATTGTTTTTAATACTTGATTGGGAGCTGCCCAGAGTGACTGGAGAAACTCAGCCAGATGGGTGGGGTATAACTAATAAATTATTATTATTATTATTATTATTATTATTGCAGAATCCTAGATTCAATCCCTGGTGTATCAAGGTAGGGTTGAGAAAGACCTCTGTCTGAAACCCTGGAGAAGGGTACTTGCCAGGCCTTGTAGACAAGGATGATAGATTGGGATCTGCTGGTAGATCCCTGGATAATTTGCAGTAGATCAGTGGTTCCCAAACATTTCCCCACATGGATCACTTGAAAACTGCTGAGGGTCTTGGGAGACCACTTAATGATTTTTTCCACCTGTTGCAGCTATTATAATGTAATGTACTGTATGGCTTTTAATTGTATTTGTACAACCTCTTTTATTTCTTTCTATTGTACTGTATTGTATTGTATTCCATTAAATTCAAATTTTAATACAATAACATACAATATAAGAAAAAAAAGAAGCAATAGAAAGATAATTAAAAATCAACATGAACATTTAATGTGATGGATGTGCCATCTCCCATATTCAGCCACAAATCCACAGACATGACGGGGACCATCTGAATGAAGGCGGAGTAGATCAGCTGACGAGCTGGTTCCCAATTGTATAACACTAGCAACATCAAAACAACTTTCCCCATCAAATTAGGCTGCTGAAATGAAATAAGGCTATCCAGGAGGTCAGGTCAGTTCTGATACCGACAACAAACTCCCTGGCTCAAAAAGAACCCTACCCTTTCATTCTAGCACCTGGCTCTCTGGTAAATTTTGAGAGGTTCTAGCTTAAAAAAACCCAACCCAACCAAAACAAAACACCAGAAAGCACACCTAACAGGCTGTGATGTCTGCCCTCCCCTGGTGTAGAGAATGCTGAATTGGATGGGCCAATATTTAAATTTTGGGAGGCTTGGCTCATTAGTCTGCAACTGGAACCGCAACAGAGCCCAGCTGGAAACCAGAGTGTCAGGCAGAAAACCTACCTCGTACCAAGTCAGACCATTGGCTGTGCAAGTCTAGACCAGTAACTGGACTCTGGATAGCTGGATGAGGGCCAACAAACTGAGTTTGAAACCACTGGATAGCTCAGTTGGTTACAGCATGGTGCTGATAATACCAAGGTTGCAGGTTCGATTCCCATTTGGGAACAAAGCCATATTCCTGCATTGTAGGGGGTTGGACTAGATGATCCTCAGGGTCCCTTCCAACTCTATGATTCTATGAATCCTGGCAAGTCAGAGCTCAACCTCTAGTCAATATGCTTAGGATTGCACACATAGTGGATGGAGCCACATTAGTAGAGGAGGGAATGTGTGGCCCTCCAGATGTTGCCAGCTTTTGAGTCTGCTTTCTGACTTACTTAAGGACTCTTATAAATCCAGATGGTTCCAACTCTTACACAGCAAAACCAGATCTATTGGTATTGACTTGGAACTCTTGTATATAATTCAAGTGAGCAATATATTTATTGCTGTATTCAAACCAGATTAAGGGGCATTGAAAAACAAAACATCGAGTCAGCTGCACATAAAATTTGCTCCCCCAAGTTCTATGGTTTCAATACAGCAGATAACAGGGGCACTTATATCTCAAAATTAATAATTCCAGTCCAATGCAGGGCCTTTATGTTGGCCCGACTGAACGTTTTCCCCTCAAGTTTTGTCAAGGCCAGATATTTAAACATCCCCAGAAACGACAGACATTGTGCATGTTCTTTGAATGTGTTGGACACTGTAGAGCAGGCTTCCTCAACCTTGGCCCTCCAAATGTTTTGAGACTACAATTCCCATCATCCCTGACCACTGGTCCTGCTAGTTGGGATCATGGGAGTTGTAGGCCAAAAACATCTGGAGGGCCGAGGTTGAGGAAGCCTTCTGTAGAACATATCCTTTTCTACTGTCCATTGTACAACCAGCTACGCAAACACGTGCTGTTCCCTTTTTTGGGTAGCCTAACATCACATCACAATGAAAATATTAGATTCTATCTGTCTGACATTAACCCAGAAGTAACTGCAAGGGTGGCTGAGTTTTTGTCAGTAGTATCTCTTAGAGTGGCGCATGGCACTATTTAGCGGGAAGAAATCCCACTGGATGGTTGGACAGTGTTCGATGGTTGGACAGTGTTCTTGAAGCTACAAACATGAGTCTGACCCAACTGCAGGAGGCAGTGGAAGACAGGAGTGCCTGGCGTGCTCTGGTCCATGGGGTCACGAAGAGTCGGACATGACTAAACGACTAAACAACAACAACAATCCCACTGAAAATCCTCATCATTATATATTTGACATGGCTGTTTATTTGTATATATTTTAATTTTTTATACATGGATGTTGTATGATGTTTGTAATGCCAATTACAGTGGTTCCTTGGTTCTCAAACTTAATCCATTCCAGAAGTCTGTTCCAAAACCAAAGCATGCGTTCCCATAGAAAGTAATGCAAAGCAGATTGATCTGTTCCAGACTTTTAAAAACAACCCCTAAAACAGCAATTTAACATGAATTTTACTCTCTAACGAGACCACTGATCCACAAAATGAAAGCAATAATGTACTGTACTATAAAATAAATAAGACAGTATTGTAGATGATGAAAATAAAATGAAAAAATATTTTTGCTCTGATGATAGTCATTGTTTGGATGGGGGGCTTTTATCCATTTCCGCAGTCACACAATCAATCAATCAATCAATCAATCAGTAGCTGAACTGGGTTCCACACAGTCACAAAAACAAATTAAATGGAAAAGCCTCAAAAACAAAAATGCAAAATAAATAGCAAATCCAAAAGCACCGAACTTAATCCATTCCGGAAGTCCATTTGACTTCCTAAATGTTCGAAAACCAAGGCGCAGCTTCTGATTGGTGCAGATGTCCCAGAAACAATAGCCGACAACTGCATCGGACGTTCGGCTTCTGAAAAATGTTTGAAAACCGAACACTTACTTCCGGGTTTGGGGCATTTGAGAACCAAGGCGGTTGGGTACCAAGGCGGTTGAGTACCAAGGTACCACTGTAAAGGTTTGGCGAAGTAAGCAAGCTGTACTACATGTGCCATCAGCCCCTGGCCATGCTGGCTGCAGCTGATGAGAGTTAAGGGTCCAGCAATGCCTGGATGACCAGTTTCCTCGAACCAGAGCTAAGTTAAATTTGATGTGGAATCAGTAGAAAATAAAGTTATGTAGCCACTGAAGGTTCACTACTGCCCCAGCAAAAATGGATTAAAACACTACCTAAATTCAAGAAAATGGCCAAAAGCATTCCTGTGAGGTAAAACTTAGCCTTCCACTATTTTTATTTTGTCTTCAAATGGTTGTTGACATTAGTCAGGGGTCTTCTCTGTACTATTTTCAATGTCCTGCTAAACCCTGTTTTGTTAAGCAAACCTACCCAGGATCATAAAAGAGAAGGGGTGGGGCTGTGGTTTAAACCACAGAGCCTAGGGCTTGCCGATTGGAAGGTTGGCGGTTCGAATCCCCGTGACGGGGTGAGCTCCCGTTGCTCAGTCCCAGCTCCTGCCAACCTAACAGTTTGAAAACACGTCAAAGTGCAAGTAAATAGGTACCGCTCCAGTGGGAAGGTAAACGGTGTTTCCATGCGCTGCTCTGGTTCGCCAGAAGCGGCTTAGTCATGCTGGCCAAATGACCTGGAAAAACTGTCTGCGGACAAACGCCAGCTCCCTCGGCCAGTAAAGCGAGATGAGTGCCGCAACCCCAGAGTCGTCCATGACTGGACTTAACGGTCAGGGGTCCTTTACCCAGGGACATATAAAGCTGTCATTCATTTTAAGATGTCATTCTATGTTATAATTTACATTATAACCACTGATTTTATTTCTGCTTTGAAATGTTTAGGTCTTGCTTTTAACTCCTGACTCTCATCGATAATGTTTCTTTCATGTAAACTGCTTAGGGGTTTTTTTTACAATTCAGCAGTATACCAATTCTGTTAAATGAATAAAAATAAAATAAATACACAAGGGCTTATGTGGGTGTGCATCTATCTTCTCAGGTACTTAAAAAAGCACCTCCACACCCAACTACCATATATTTTGGAAAGCTGTTGGGACTTTTCACTATACATTGGGACACTTCTTAAGATACTGTAACCAAATTTTGCATGACAGTTCTGAGATCAAGGAAAAGGTTTTGATCGATGCTTGGATACAATGGGGAGCCATTTTGAATCAAGATGGCGGGCTGAACCTTTTAAGACTGCACTGATGTTTTGGTTTCTTGCCATTCATGAGTGAAGCCAGGTACAAGGCTGCTAGTATCAAATATATTCCTGTCACAATCACACCAAAATGTACCGAAGACTAATTTAGCATCACTGGTCACGCTTCTGATAAGTATCAGGATGTGGCGATGGCAACAAGAGGTGATAGCTTTAAAAGGGGGTTAGACAAAAGCACAGTGGCTGAGCCAATCAGTGGCTAGAGGCTACCTTTCGGATTTGAGGTACGATGCATCTGAAAATCTATTGCTGATGGGTTTGAGGGTGGGAATATGCCTGGGAGATGGAGTCATTTTGGACTCACAGCTGTCCATGGAGGCACAGGTCAATTCTGTATCCAGGGCAGCTGTCTACCAGTTCCACCTGGTACGCAGGCTGAGACCCTACCAGCCCGCGGACTGTCTCGCCAGAGTGGTGCATGCTCTAGTTGTCTCCCGCTTGGACTACTGCAATGCGCTCTACGTGGGGCTACCTTTGAAGGTGACCCGGAAACTACAACTAATCCAGAATGCCACAGCTAGACTGATTAATGGGGGCGGCCACCGAGACCACATAACACCGGTCTTGAAAGACCTACATTGGCTCCCAGTACGTTTCCGAGCACAATTCAAAGTGTTGGTACTGACCTTTAAAGCCCTAAACGGCCTCGGCCAAGTATACCTGAAGGAGCGTCTCCACCCCCATCGTTCTGCCCGGATGCTGAGGTCCAGCGCCGAGGGCCTTCTGGCGGTTCCCTCATTGCGGGAAGCAAAGCTACAGGGAACCAGGCAGAGGGCCTTCTCGGTAGTGGCACCCGCCCTGTGGAACACCCTCCCGTCAGATGTCAAAGAGATAAACAACTACCTGACATTCAGAAGACATCTTAAGGCAGCCCTGGTCAGGGAAGTTTTTAATGTATGACATATTAGTGTATTTTTGGTTTTTGTGGAAGCCGCCCAGAGTGGCTGGGGAGACCCAGCCAGATGGGCGGGGTACAAATAATAAATTATTATTATTATTATTATTATTATTATTATTACTTCTTTCATGTCCTACTTCTGAGCTTCGGTGAAAGAATCTGGGTTG
This sequence comes from Podarcis cretensis, assembly GCF_951804945.1. Classification (NCBI taxonomy): domain Eukaryota; kingdom Metazoa; phylum Chordata; class Lepidosauria; order Squamata; family Lacertidae; genus Podarcis; species Podarcis cretensis. The sequence goes on from NC_137171.1 coordinate 8,642,825, forward strand.
GCACTGTGACAATTAGAATGGCAGGCTAACGTGGACCTTTGGTCTGAGTCGGGCAGGCATCCTTTAATTTCCTTAGCTGCTCACAGCTTTTACTGGGGACAGATTGTGCATGAAAACCTGTAAAATTGGCGTGCTCTGATTGAGGTAGGCAGATTTAGGGGTTTTATGGCACTATGGCAACTAGGCCATATTGAGCCCAACACGGACGTCTGCTGTAAGCAGTTGTCTCCCATCTCTCCCATGCTGTTGAAGCATAAACTTTATTCTGTCAGCAATCAGGCTTCATTCCCAAAGTATTTTATGAACTATTTCAAAACACAAACACGCAAAACAAACATAAATCTGGCACTTGGATTAATATCTTCGCTCAGAAAGGAAGTCAGTCCAAACGTCCAGAGATCACGGGAAGACGCAATTAAATGAATGTGTGTGCACAGCGCCATTGAATGGTCGGGGACCATCTGATGCTGCAGCCAGCGAGGGCCTGGTCCATCCCCTGAATGGGTGGCCACAGGCAGCCCCACAGAACACCATAGATATTGACCGTATTTTTCGCTCTATAGGGTGCACCGGACCATAGGATGCACCTTGTTTTAGAGGGGGAGAACAGGAAAAAAAAAATCTCCCCCTCTCTGCGCAGCGCCCCTTCGGCGAAGCGGGAGGAGAAACGGAGCACCTTCCATTTCTCCTCCCGCTTCGCTGAAGGGGCGCTGCACAGAGAGGGAAAGCTGCACAGCGCCTCTTCAGCGAAGCGAAGCCTGGAGAGCGAGAGGGATTGGTGTGCACCGACCCCTCTCGCTCTCCAGGCTTCAGACGGCTATCCGCAAGACTTTGGAGTGTAGTGGGAACTCCTGCTGCGTTCCGAAGGCTTGTGAATAGCTGCCTGAAGCCCCCAAAGTGCAGCAGGAGTTCCCACTGCGCTCCGGGGGCTTCAGGCGGCTTCAGCAAAAGCAACGCAAAGCCTCCGGAGCGTGGGGGGAGCTCTCCCTCTGCGCTTCGGAGGCTTCGCGTTGCTATCGCTGAAGCCAAGGAGCCTGCATTCACTCCATAAGACGCATACACATTTCCCCTTAATTTTTGAAGGAGGAAAAGTGCGTCTTATAGAGCGAAAAATACAGTAAATGGATCGATGCACCACAAAATGAATGTGGCTGTGCCTCCAAGTCTCTGGTTCTGAAAAGCTGTTTGCTATGCTACGTATAGCCTTTGACACATCATCATTACAATGGGTTCAATTGAGTTCCCAATTTCCCCCCACCCAGGGGTTATTGCAGCATTATTTCTCTGCCCCCCCCCCCAAACTCATCATCATGTTGAATATTAAAAGTACTGGAATTGTGTTATGTAAATCACCCAGGGATTTAGAGGGGGGTGATTGGCTTATTACACATGATGTCACCATAGATGGCTTGGCACGCAAGAGGGGAAACAGAAGTGAGGGGGCAGATGGATCCAGAAGGTTGTGCTGGGGTTGAGAGTGGGGAGAGGATGAGGCCTGGATGGTTAGTAAACTGCACTATGACATGCCAGCCTAGATGACTGGCGGCTCCTCCTTCCTCTGAGGATATTAGCTCAAGGGTCACAGCAGAAACACTGCATGAGTTAGAGGCCTGGGACTAATTTGTGTATCACGGCATTGGGCAATTGATAAAATTTGTGTCACCACTTTCCTGAATGTGGTAATAATAATAATAATAATAATAATAATAATAATAATAATAAATTTTATTTATATCCCGCCCTCCCCAGCCGAAGCCGGGCTCAGGGCGGCTAACAACATTAAAACAGTGTGACATTATAAAACATTATAAAAATGAATTAAAATCAAAATTGATGGCAACCATAAACTAAAGCTTTGTAAAGATTGCCAGAGGAGGGGGTCAGGCTGAGCCCTGACCAAATGCCAGGTGGAACAGCTCTGTCTTGCAGGCCCTGCGGAAAGATGTCAAGTCCTGCAGGGCCCTTGTCTCTTGTGACAGAGCGTTCCACCAGGTTGGAGCCGCAGCCGAAAAAGCCCTGGCTCTAGTTGAGGCCAGCCTAACCTCTCTGAGGCCTGGGACCCTCAAGGTGTTTTTATTTGAAGATCGTAAGTTCCTCTGTGGGGCATACCAGGAGAGGCGGTCCCGTAGGTACGAGGGTGTGTGTCAAAGTCCAATTTGTGGCTTATACCTTAACATTTCTTTCCCCTTTAAATTAAATCCTGCTATTGGTCCCTGAGCTACTTAATGGGTCTGGGCTTCGGCTGTCTCACTGTTTCAGATCCTTCAGCAATTTTTGCCATCCCATTTTCAAGACTCATCTCTGTAGCCATGAGGCCTAGAAACCTTAAGAGAGGAGAGCTGGGTTTCTAAAGCCTGTGGCCTCCTGATGAAGGAATGGGTTTCCCAAATCCAAAACTGACTGTGCAGGCAGTTTGAAACTGCACCAAAATCCCTATTTTTCCTTAGCTAAAATCCATTAACTTGAGCTCTGAGTCAATGTATAAACAAAAACCCGGCACCAGTAGAACAGAGAAAGACACATCTGTACCTTATCTTATGTGCTGATCACAAAAGACGCAGAGTCCGGAACAACGCCAAAGCGTGTTCTCGGAGATGATGACCTCTTCCTCCAAGATAAGACTGGAAGACCTTTTTATGGTCAGAAATACAGGAAGGAATTCCCTTTTATGGTTAAGAATACCAGAGCCAGAACATATGTGATGTCAACCTGCGTACATAGGCTGACGTGGTTGGATTTATATGGGAAGGAGGGAGAGGGTACCTGGAGGATATATATACTGCATGAAACTTGTCATTTCTTTGGACTTGCTGTGGACTTGATCACGCAAGTGCCTTCTGCTATCCGGAGAGCAGAATAAACTCTTTCTTCGAACCAACCTCGGTGTCATTTGACTTCCTTCCTCCTGTCCCGGAGCAACGCAGACCCAAACGGTGAACTCAAATAAGGCTACACTGAGGCTTTTGTTAACGTTTCATTGCTGGCTGGTTTGTGCCTTTTAAGCCTGCGCAAAGAGCCAATTCCGTCATTTTACCCATACGGATCTGTGGAGACCTACGTCTTACAACTTGCTGTCATTTCCCCCTGTGTTCAGAGTGTGGGTGTGTTTTCTCTTTCCTGCTTCCAAATGATTCTCAGAAAATTCCGAACACCTCCAGGCACCTTGGGATGTTTGTGTGTGTGGATTGGCGAGACGTTGCAATGTGCTGTAATCATTCTACGCTTTGACTGACCCTGCCACTTATAGGGGAAAGATGTATCTCACTGGCAGAGCATCTTCTCTGCATGTAGGAAGTCCCAGATGCGATCTTTGGCATTTCCAGGCAGTGCTGGGAATGTCTCCTGTGTGAATCCTTGGAGAGTGACTGGAAGGCTGGGGATACAATTGTAGATCGGCCAATGGGCAGACTCAGTATAAAGCCAGATTCCTATGTTCCTGTTCTAGGAAAACAAATGGTTCCCACAGAAGCAGCGGCTAATTTCTAAAATAAAAAGTGCTGGGGCTAACTTCAGCAGGGAAGCCATACTTGTCTCCTCTCAGGTTTTTATTCTTATTCTCAGGCAAGGTGCAACTGGCCATCAGTGGCGAAAGCAAGGTACTCTGCAGAGGCTCAGAAACCACTCTCCAAAATATCATTACCAGGCATGGGGCTGGTCCCAGGCTCTGAATAAAGGTTCTTGTATGTATACATTCATTGCCATATACAGTGGTACCTCAGGTTACATACGCGTCAGGTTACATATGCTTCAGGTTACATATGCTTCAGGTTACAGACTCCGCTAACCCAGAAATAGTACCTCGGGTTAAGAACTTTGCTTCAGGATGAGAACAGAAATCGTGCTTCCGGCAGTGCAGCAGCAGCAGGAGGCCCCATTAAGCTAAAGTGGTGCTTCAGGTTAAGAACAGTTTCAGGTTAAGAACGGACCTCCGGAACGAATTAAGTACTTAACCCGAGGTACCACTGTATAAACTATGCAAATTAAGCACACCTATATAGTTCGTTTTGTATATTTCCCCCTAGGGTAAAGGGACCCCTGACCATTAGGTCCTGTTGCGAACGACTCTGGGGTTGTGGTGCTCATCTCGGTTTACTGGCCGAGGGAGCCAGCGTACAGCTTCCGGGTCATGTGGCTAGCATGACTAAGCCGCTTCTGGCGAACCAGAGCAGCGCACGGAAACACCGTTTACCTTCCCACCGGAGCGGTACCTATTTATCTACTTGCACTTTGTGCTTTTGAACTGCTAGGTTGGCAGGAGCAGGGACCAAGCAACAGGAGCTCACCCTGTTGCGGGGATTCGAACCACCGACCTTCTGATTGGCAAGCCCTAGGCCAGGGGTAGGCAACCTAAGGCCCCTGGGCCGGATGCGGCCCAATCACCTTCTCAATCCGGCCTGCGGATGGTCCAGGAATCAGCATGTTTTTACATGAGTAGAGTGTGTGCTTTTATTTAAAATGCATCTCTGGGTTATTTGTGGGACATAGGAATTCATTTACAGAGGTGCTCCGCAAGACGAATGCCTCACAAGACGGAAAAGCCACTAGACGAAAGGGTTTTCCGTTTTGGAGGTGCTTCGCAAAACGAATTTCCTATGGGCTTGCTTTGCAAGACGAAAATGTCTTGCGAGTTCCTGCGGGGTTTTTTCCCCTCCCCCCCTCTTTCTAAGCCGCTAAGCCGCTTATCCGCTAAGCCGATAAACCACTAAAAGCCGCTAAACCGCTAATAGCGCTAAGCCGTCAATGGGCTTGCTTCGCAAGACAAAAAAACTGCTAGATGAAGAGACTCGCGGAGCGGATTCTTTTCGTCTTGTGAGGCACCACTGTATTTATTTTTTCAAAATAAAGTCTGGTCCACCAGATGGTGTAAGGGACGGTGGACCAGCCCACGGCTGAAAAAGGAAGCTGACCCCTGCCTTAGGCTCTGTGGTTTATCCCACAGCGCCACCTGCACCCCATATTTCCTCCTAGCGAGGGGGAAATAGCAAAGCAAAGAACTGGAGCCCACATCCTTCCCAAAGGAAATCTCATTCAGCCCCTCCCACCTCTGCACTTGGGACCCAATGAGATATTGGTAACTATTTACCATCTCCACATCCTTAAACTCTCCCTCTCTGTATATATGATTTACTTAGATTTTTGGGTTGACAAATTCTGAACGCGGTAACAATAGGCTTGCATGATGTCCAGGAATTCAAACAGATCTGCAATTTAAAAACGCCAGAGGGGCTGGGGAAGGTGGGTGAAAGAGATTTTAACACACGGTGGCTAATCGTTACAATCTCAAGCAAAAGTAGGATGCAAGAAAACTTGTCTACAGAGAACTGCTTTCTGACCTCAATAGAAGCATACATTCTCCATCCTAATCTCATTTCCTGTGTTACTGTGCTGCCAAGACTATTGCCAGGAGGCACTACTTCAGAACTGGCCTTTCCTAATGGTTAGAAATCTCCTGAAATCTACCATCAAATTCCTTTGCATCGAGTTCCACAAGGGAATCACAGAGCGGACGAAGCATTGATTTTCCTTTCCCCTGCATCCAGCAAGCTGCAGGGATCATGCTAGCGGAGAGAGCAAAACAGGGGGAACCCTCCCGTTTGTTTTTCTAAGCAATGAAAGCGGGCTTGGCTGGCTGGACTCACTCACCTATGCAGACGATGTCCATAAAGCCGTACATCCCATAGCAGATCTGGAAGAGCAGGTCCTGCCGCTGCCACTTGGCCGAGGGGCTGAGCGACGACCAGATGAGCCACGAGATGCTGGCGATGAGGAAGAGGGAACCCAGGATGATGGCTGCGATCTGTACCTTTTCGATCACCGTCAGGGAAATCGCCTGCCACTGGGGGCGGGGAGGAAAAACAGCACATGGGAGCGAATGCCGGCAGGGTGCTTTTGCCAAACGATGGGCAGAACAAGCCAAGATGGGATTTTCCCATGAGGCCGAGGGGTGCAGAATCTTAGGGTGTTGATGCACAACAAATGCAATACAGAGAGCTCGGGCATTGGCAAAATCATTCTGCTACAAATATACAAATGTTTAGGGAAGTTTTTAATGTTTGATGTTTTATTCTGTTTTTAATGTGTTGGGAGCTGCCCAGAGTGGTTGGGGGAACCCAGCCAGATGGGCAGGGTATAAAAAATACATCATCATCATCATCATCGTCGTCATTATTTATGAGCCGTTCCAAGGGTTGTAGCCAGTGCTAGCCCTGTTCAGAACAGAACCACTGAAACTGATAGGCATGACTAACTTAGACCCATCAGTTTTGATGGGTCTACTCTGAGTAGGACTACTCCCCATGCTGCTGCTTCCCATGGCTTCTTTTCCACACCCTACGACAAAACCAGATAATGGGAATAGAACGGGGGGTGGGGGGCGGGATGCCACAGGATAATGGTTTTTGGAATGTGCTGCAGGATATATCCTCAGGTTCCTTGAGAACTTACTAATCTCCTTACTGAGGAAGGCTTGAGAATGGCAGACAGATTTCTCCAATGTGCAATCACCGGGGGCGCACTGAGTGCTTCCAAAGTCATACCCTCAGCTGGTGGAGCAATGCAATAAAGGCTTCACCAGGTGAAATGTGCACCACACAGCACAATGGGTGAGGAATGTACGGCCATCAGAATCTTTTTTGAGGTAGTTAAGACTGCTTGGCAGGCCTAGATGTGTATGTGGGCTCACACACATGCGCATCATCTGCCATGCTTTGCTGTTGACTCCCCTCCTCCCTGCAACATGTGGCCTGCTGGTAAAAAAGTAATTCACCAACCAGGGTTTTAACAGACCCTCCAAGTGTTCCTACATTCCAGGGACAGTCCCAGTTTTACAGAAGCCGTCCCGGTTTCCGATTTGACCCCAGAATGTCCCGCTTTTCCTTAGGACGTCCCTATTTTCATTGGAGATATGTTGGAGGGTATGGAATTATATGACCCCCGAGCCAAGCAGATAAGTAGCTATACAAAACACCAGAAGGCAGCCCTGCATAGGGAAGTTTGTAAAAAAAAGTTTAACCTTTTATTGTATTTTTTTATATGTTCGAAGCAACCTAGAATGTTTGCGACAGCCCAGTCAGGTGGACAGGGTATAAATAGTAAACTTTTCATCAGAGAAATGTTGTAGGGCATTGCTTTAGCTGTTTCGGTGCTTACCTGCAAGGGATTCTTTGTGCTAATGGCTAAGACCTGGTATTTGAAATAGCACAGCTCACAGCTCCAAGAACCTCTCTCGCTGATCCAGCGAATCAGGCAGGGCTGGTGGGTGCAGCGGACAGACCCGTCGCAGCGACATGGGCTTAACAGCTCCCCCTGCAAGGAAAAAAGCATAGGAGAGTCAGGGAGGTCTTCGCTTACTGGCTACAGGCTTCCTGGACCCCGCTGCTGAGACTTCACGGAAGCTATCCATGCCTGTCCAGTACCAATCATGACAAACCATCACCACCACCAAGAGGATTCTGGGTAACACCGGCCATCTCTAAGCCTGGAGTCCATTAAACATAAAAGGACCGCTGACCATTAGGTCCAGTCGTGACCGACTCTGGGATTGCGGTGCTCATCTCGCTTTATTGGCCAAGGGAGCCGGCGTACAGCTTCCGGGTCATGTGGCCAGCAGGACTAAGCCGCTTCTGGCAAACCAGAGCAGTGCACGGAAACGCCGTTTACCTTCCTGCTGGAGTGGTACCTATTTATCTACTAGCACTTTGACATGTTTTTGAACTGCTAGGTTGGCAGGAGCTGGGACCGAGCAACGGGAGCTCACCCCGTCGCGGGGATTTGAACCGCCGACCTTCTGATCAGCAAGTCCTAGGCACTGCCGATCCATTAGGTCTCCTCTATTTAAGAAACCACCACCACCACACCACAAAAGCGAGCCTGGTTCGTTAGTGCTGCCTGCTTAATGTGCTGGCAAGGAGAGCAATTAGCATCAATATTTCAAGCTCGCTTGCAGGAAGTATTAATGATAGGTTAGGGATATATGCCTGGACAAGGAAATTGCTGTGGATTCCTGTCAGCTGGGGGGGTGGGCAGAGCAAGAGGTCACTACTGGGTCTCTGGCCATGTATCCCAACAGCAGCAGAATCCCGTTGCTAAGAACAGAGCAACAAAGGAGGAAAGGGGCAGGCTGCAGAGAGAAAGCAAGCAAACAGGGGAGCCAATGACTGGATTAGTCAATTGGTAAAGGAAATTAGGAGCAGGCTCTCAGCTGGATGGAGTGGGCCATTGGTGCTTGGCATTACCTTAAACATGCGGGCTTAAGTTCCTAACTTTGATATTGAAAGGAGGTAGGGAGTCATGTAGGGACGTGGGTGGCGCTGTGGGTTAAACCAGCCTAGGACTTGCTGATCAGAAGGTCGGCAGTTCAAATCCCCGCGACGGGGTGAGCTCCCATTGCTCGGTCCCTGCTTCTGCCAACCTAGCAGTTTGAAAGCACGTCAAAGTGCAAGTAGATAAATAGGTACTGCTCCGGAGGGAAGGTAAATGGTGTTTCCATGCGCTGCTCTGGTTTGCCAGAAGCGGGTTAGTCATGCTGGCCACATGACTCGGAAACTGTACGCCGGCTCCCTCGGCCAATAAAGCGAGATGAGCGTCACAACCCCAGAGTCGGTCACGACTGGACCTAATGGTCAGGAGTCCCTTTACCTTCACCTAGGGAGTCATGTGGCTCAAGGCTGGCTTTCCACAGAGAATGACCTGCCCCAGCCCAAAAATGGAAAATGAGCGAGGTCCCAACTAAGAAGAATGGCAACATAAGCTGATGGAATATTCACTGCTTGCGGACTTAACACATAGAACAAGAGAACAAGAAGAGCACATGTTTAGAGAAGATTGGAAAGTGTTTATTGAATATAAGGGGGGAAATTGTGTATACTTAAAAACGTGGGCAGCATTAAGAGAAATTCAACACTGTAAATAAGTTTTGATGGATGTAATAATGGAATACTGAGTGGTTTAGTTTATGTAAAACATGCAGGGATTTTACGATATGCAAAATGAACCATGGGAAGAGAAGAAGGGAAGTCACTGATATTTTAAGGGTGCTTAAACGAGTATTCTAAATTGTGAAGCAGAAAATGTAGTAAAATTATATACAGTATATAAAAAAGAGAATGACGTGCCCCGAATAGCTGTCAGAGCGTGGGGCTTGGCAAAAACATGGCACTTGGCCCAAATAAAGAGCAAGACAAGACCCACATCAGGGCCCCACACAGCTGCTTTCCCTTCCAATTTAAGTGGCAAGCTTAACACAGGCCAAGCCACACTGGGCCAGCCCAGTGGCCCATCTATTCCAGCATCCTGTTCTTCTGGTGGCTGACCAGAAGGCCACAAAAAGCAGGACATGAGGACAACAGCACCCTCCCTATATCTGTGTCGTTTGGCCCCAGCTCGGAGGGCCAGTGGGCAGAGGGTGAGCTTTGTATATAGGAGACCCAAGTTCCAATCTCTCTCTAACGATGACTTTACTGGGGATAGTTTTACAGTTCTGCTGCCCCTGTAGAGGCACTCCCTCCCTCCACACCATTAGCTAACAGAAGCAGTCCTTGAATTCTGATGTTGACTCTTGTTTGCATGAGTGGAGGATACAGAGGGGCGTACATGTATAAAAACTAGCCTACTGTAAGGTAAAGGTAAAGGGACCCCTGACCATTAGGTCCAGTCGTGACCGACTCTGGGGTTGCGGCGCTCATCTCACTTTATTGGCCAAGGGAGCCGGTGTACAGCTTCCGGGTCATGTGGCCAGCACGACTAAGCCGCTTCTGGCGAACCAGAGCAGCACACGGAAACGCCGTTTACCTTCCCGCCGGAGTGGTACCTATTTATCTACTTGCACTTTGACATGCTTTCGAACTGGGCAGAAGGAGGGACCAAGCAACTGGAGCTCACCCCGTCGTGGGGAATCGAACTGCCGACCTTCTGATCGGCAAGTCCTAGGCTCTATGGTATAACCCACAGCATCACCCACGTCCCAGCCTACTGTACAAAAGGTAAAAATTACATAGTGACTTGGGCTGGGCGATATCTGGTTTTCAACATTGTGATATATCACCAGCTAAACATTGTGATATGCTGATCTATCACAATGCCTCAAGTAAGGATGGAGCTATGTAGAGGCAACTGGTAGGCTTCACAGTTTTTCTCAGATTGTGATTTTTGCATAATCCACACACAATGATTTGTGAATGATTTGTGATGTATTGCGTGGTCAAAAATGGTGAAACCGATATCACGATGTGGACTTCAAACCAGTTTTGGAGGATAAGCAGTATGTCACCTAGCCCTATTAAGTGACCCCCTACCTACTTTTGCCCCTGCCCACCAGTGCCATGTGGCCCTCAAAAGGTTTCCTCGAAGGGAATGTGGCCCTTAGGCTGAGAAAAAGTTCCCCAACCCCTGATCTAGCACAGTAACAATAAGCAAGAGAATGAAACAGAAAGATAAGCAAAATTAGAGGAACGTTTCAAAGTTTACGTCAGACCTTTGAGTGGCACAAAACTATTGGGAAGGAAAGCGGCTTTGAATAATTCAATTATGTCCCTATTGTTACAGTCGTGGGCCTCTGCAGAATTATAAAAAATCCAGCCTTCTATTTTCAGTCATTTAAGCAGGAAGATGGGACAAGACAGGAGAAGATTTAAAAAGAGGTAAAGGAGATGGGACGCAGGTGGCGCTGTGGGTTAAAGCCTCAGCGCCTAGGACTTGCCGATTGAAAGGTCGGCGGTTCGAATCCCTGCGGCGGGGTGCGCTCCCGCTGCTCGGTCCCAGCGCCTGCCAACCTAGCAGTTCGAAAGCACCTCCGGGTGCAAGTAGATAAATAGGGACCGCTTACCAGCGGGAAGGTAAACGGCGTTTCCGTGTGCGGCTCTGGCTCGCCAGAGCAGCGATGTCACGCTGGCCACGTGACCCAGAAGTGTCTCCGGACAGCGCTGGCCCCTGGCCTCTTAAGTGAGATGGGCGCACAACCCCAGAGTCTGTCAAGACTGGCCCGTACGGGCAGGGGTACCTTTACCTTTACCTTTAAAGGAGATGGGGATGAGTTTGTGCGCAAGGAGTTAACAGTGACAGTTCATGGCAGGTGCTGCTATGCTCAAAGCACACCAGAAAGTAACAGGTTAAAAAACACACTGAGTTTTCATGAAATCCTCATGAAACTATACATCATGGTAACATCGCAAAGCCTTTTTTCTTGTGTATAGATGCTAGGTAAAGGTGAAGGTAAAGGTAAAGGTAAAGGTACCCCTGACTGTTAGGTCCAGTTGCGGACGACTCTGGGGTTGCACGCTCATCTTGCTTTACAGGCTGAGGGAGCCAGCATGACTAAGCCACTTCTGGCAAACCAGATCAGCGCACGGAAACACTGTTTACCTTCCCGCCAGAGCGGTACCTATTTATCTACTTGCACTTTGACGTGCTTTTGAACTGCTAAGTTGGCAGGAGCTGGGACCAAGCAATGGGAGCTCACCCCGTCGCGGGGATTCGAACCACCGACCTTCTTATCGGCAAGCCCTAGGCTCTGTGGTTTAGACCACAGTTGGCTATGGCTTCCCATCATGCCTACCACGATGCAACATGTAATATAATACAAATCCCCAGTCTGGATCCTGGGCACTGCTTGCACCTTAAGTTCATCAAGTATATGCCCCTGTTGTCTGAGGCTCAGATGACAGTTCTGACATCCAGGGCTGTCTCCATAATGGTACCTTTCTCTTGGAAACTCCTTGCCAAAGGAAGCCCATCATAGAAGTTTGCTCCTAAATTTTAGCCACTGTATTAGGAAGGCCATTGGCAAGGATGAAGGGGTGGCACATCTGTCAATCTACATGCAAGTTTTGCACCGTTTCCCAGTGTTCTGTGCAAAGAAAGCCTAACACATGGACCAGCTCAAAGCAGCCTTAGGAAAATCACCATTACTCAACAAAGCCTGCTTTCTACTGCTTTGTGCTCTACACAATACATTTGTCCTGGAGACTGATCCCTATTCTAAGTCTGCATTGCAACTTTGCTCAGGCCACATGGACACTCATTTCTGATCTTCAAACCACCACCAAAAACATATAGAGAGGCGGCACAGTCCTTTTCATGCAATCCTGTTGTACCCACATGATTTCTTCGTTGTTGCCAGTGGGGAACCTTCAGTCCATGGGGAAGTCTTGGGCTACCAACTAGGGGCTCCAATTTGACCTGCTCAGCCATTTTTGTGAAAGCACCCCACCTGTCAATCAGGTGACACCATCCTGATGGCAGCTGATGGCTTGGTTCAATGGGTACAGCCAACCTCTGCTTGGTTCAGCTGCTCATGCCAGTTTCCCAGAGGCAACTGGAAAACACAGCCAATCCCTACAGAAAGCATGATGAACATGCACACACACACACACACCCCTCACACAACACCTGATATGTGAGATGGTTCAATCCTCAGTGTTTGCTAAACGCAAATAAAGCAAACATGCTGTGCAGGGGTTGCTAACACTGTGTCTTCCAGAAGTTGCTGGACTCCAACTCCCGTCAGCAAGGGATGATGGGAGCTGGGAGTCCAACAGCAGAGGGCACCATGTTATAAGTCCAAGTCTTGTTCTGAGCAGTGGGAAAGGGGCAGCAGAGTAACTGAGTAGACATTCTCCATCGTTCTGCCCGGACACTGAGGTCCAGCGCCAAGGGCCTTCTGGCGGTTCCCTCACTACAAGAAGCCAAGTTACAGGGAACCAGACAAAGGGCCTTCTCGGTGGTGGCACCCGCCCTGTGGAACGCCCTCCCACCAGATGTCAAAGAGAAAAATAACTACCAAACTTTTAGAAGACTCGTCTGAAGGCAGCCCTGTTTAGGGAAGCTTTTAATGTTTAATAGGTTATTGTATTTTAGTGTTCTGTTGGAAGCTAGCCAGATGGATGGGGTATAAATATAAAATTATTATTATTATTACCTTGATCTCATGGGATGTTTCTCTCTTGGCTGCCAGAAAGTGATGCTGGTGATCTAGCAAAGAATATGGGCATCAAAGGACTCCTCTCACTAGGTGATTTAAACAGTGCCCCCCCCGGAGGGAGGGGGCTCCCTCTGTGCAGTTGCTTATTTCTACACCCTCCCAGGTTCTAGGGCTAGATTTTTTTTTTAAAAAAAGGACTACAAAAGAGAAAAATGGACCCTCCCCACCCCCCCCAGGTGGTGCAGCTGCTATGTGCCACTGTGCTCACAGCCTGGGCTGACTGAAGCACAATGCAGAATCAAATTGGAGGATGGGGGGGGGGACAGACAGAGTTCCTAAATTGGGTCACTGTATCCAACAAAGGGAAAACAGGAGCGGTGTCTGGCTTTCCTCCTTAATCCGCTGCACACTTAGCTTGTCTGCCCTCCTTGCAACCCAGCCACCACCACCCCTCCACAGAACCATGGCTGCAGTTCAGGGCGGCTAACAACAATAAAATAATACAACATTCTAAAATCATTTCATTATAAAATTAATTCAAATCAAATTGATTGCAACCATTGGGATAGAGTTCTGTGAAGATTGCCAAAGGAGGGAGTCAGGCTGTGCCTTGGCCAAAGGCCTGGAGGAACAGCTCTTGCAGGCCCTGCGGAAAGATGTCAAGTCCCACAGGGCCCTAGTCTCTTGGGACAGAGCATTCCACCAGATCGGGGCCACAGCCGAAAAAGCCCTGGCTCTAGTTGAGGCCAGCGTAACCTCTCTGTGGCCTGGGACCTCCAAGATGGTTTTGTTTGAAGACCGTAAGTTCCTCTGTGGGACATACCAGGAGGGATGGTCCCGTAGATACGAGGGTCCTAGGCCGTATAGGGCTTTAAAGGTTAAAACCAGCACCTTAAACCTGACCCTGTACTCCACTGGGAGCCAGTGCAGCTGGTATAGCACCGGGTGAATGTGATCTTGCAGAGAGGACCCTGTAAGGAGTCTCGCCGCAGCATTTTGCACCCGCTGGAGTTTCTGGGTCAGTCTCAAGGGCAGCCCCACGTAGAGCGAGTTACAATAATCCAGTCTGGAGGTGATCAGCAGCCTCACCTGTCCTAGGGAGCCTCAAAAATAAGGGATCAGCAGCCTCACCTATCCCGGGGAAAGTCTATGGGATATCTAACAATCTGGGGTAGCAGTGGGAAATGGCGCTGGAATAAGGGAATTTCCCGCAAAAAACGGGAAGGTTGACAGCTATGGGGAGGAAGCAGGCTCTGCTCACAGAGGCATTTGATGTTGACCGCAGCCTCCCGCCTCCCGACATTCCCTGGGCTTTATTTGTGGATGCCATGAATGGGAGCACCCATCACATTCCAGAGAAGCCTTCACTTCAAAAGACAAGAACAGGTTCCTAGTCCTTATGGATGAGATGACAAGCTTTGACAGGTGAAGGAAGTGTCGGTGATAGGCCAGGAGAGAGAATGTGGGAGGAGCCTCCAGTGAAAATAACAACAACCCTGTAGCAAGGGGAGCCAGCACAAAAGATAAAGGCAGGCCCTCTCTGGACCAGATTCAGTGGGGGCGCTGTCCACCAATTCTCTGTTCCCTGCACCCCCCCCGGGGCCAGATGGTGGAAGATGAAACTGCAGGCAGGTTGACAAGAGAGGACTGCCCCACAAATCCTCTTGGTTCTGGGATGCAAGTGATTCCAAGAACCAATTCCCTGGCATGAGCTGCTATAAAGCTTTCAGGTCCGTAGCATGCAGGCCTGACTTGTCACTAAGATGGCCAGGTTGTGTCTGAACTTCACAAGATGGAACACACACACACACACCCCTTCCATCACATACCTATACAGTGGCACCTCAGGTTAAGTACTTAATTCGTTCCGGAGGTCTGTTCTTAACCTGAAACTGTTCTTAACCTGAAGCACCACTTTAGCTAATGGAGCCTCCTGCTGCTGCCGCACCGCCGGAGCCTGATTTCCATTTTTATCCTGAAGCAAAGTTCTTAACCCGAGGTACTATTTCTGGGTTAGCGGAGTGTGTAACCTGAAGCGTATGTAACCTGAAGCATATGTAACCTGAGGTAACACTGTAGTATCTCTGGGTAAGAGTTAGTCTTTAACCCCTTTTCTCTAACCGCAGTGAATGTCTTCTTCCTGGAGATCTTCGTGCCCTTCTGCTTCAAAAACATGTGTCCTGCTACAGAATTATGACCCTTTCCTTCATATGCTCAGTTTTAATGGTAATATGTTTTACAATGGCTTTTAAAAAGGGGGGGGGGAGCAATGATACGAGCCAACAATATTGACCATTGCTATATTCTTGAGGCTCAGGGTGGTGGTGGAATGAAGATCTTCCTGACTATAACTCACTATGAAGATACAAAAGAAACTCACATTTCGCACAGCAAAGGCTGAGTCGTCTTGTTTTGCGCTCCCCCCCCCCCAAGCAATGGAGAAAACTCAAGGCTGCCTTTGCGCCAAATGTTTCCTTTGGAGGAGGAGAGCAACTTATGGTTGGGCAGTTATTCTAGGGGCACAGAAGCAAGCACACAGGCAGGCAGGCAGGCATTGCTAAGGACACAAGGAGAGCCCAGCTGGATCACACAAAAGTTCCCATCTTTCTTTTTTTTTAGTTTTTATTGTTAAAATAATTCAGCATTAATACACACATACTGCAAATATACAAGCATACAAACATACATTTTATACAATCCTTAAAAATATTCAAACATACCTACACTCAATCCCACAGATACCGTATTTTTTGCTCTATAAGACTCGCTTTTTCCCTCCTAAAAAGTAAGGGGAAATGTGTGTGCGTCTTATGGAGCGAATGCAGGCTGTGCAGCTATCCCAGAAGCCAGAACAGCAAGAGGGATCGCTGCTTTCACTGCGCAGCGATCCCTCTTGCTGTTCTGGCTTCTGAGATTCAGAATATTTTTTTTCTTGTTTTCCTCCTCCAAAAACTAGGTGCGTCTTGTGGTCTGGTGCGTCTTATAGAGAGAAAAATATGGTAATTCCTTTTCCCACCACCATCCACCACCCCTCACCCTTTGTGTTAGACTTCCAATCTACTGAATTGCAATTTCTTTCCACTTCTATTACTTTCTTTCACACACCTTTAACCTAATTTCATGCTCCTTTTTCTATTACACATTGTAATCCATCTTATTGAGTATTTCAGTATTTAAAACGGAACTTGTTTATTCTAATAGGAGTTCTGATTTTTCGATATGGTTTTGCAAGTATCTTTCCAGTCCCTGTCTATCTTCTCTTTTGATATCCTTCCAATTTCTCCCATTGTTTTAGATATATTTGGAGTATTGGAGCAAAAGTTCCCATCTAATTCCAGCATTCTGTTTACACACTGCCCACCCAGATGATTCCTGCAAGGCCCACCACCGGGATATGGGTGCAATAGCACATGGGAACTGGTATTCACATTGCTGCTGGTACTGGAAGTAGCAAACAGCCATTCTGACTAGCAGCTGCCGATAGTCTTGTCCTTATTGCCTATTCCAGTAAACAGGGCTAGAAACATGGGTACAGAAAAAAAGGCACCCAATAGCACCTTAAATCTAGGTTGTGGTTGCCACGACTGAATGTCTTTTCACCAGGGACTTGGACTAAAGGACAGGGTCTCTTCCAATGCTACAATTCTATGATTCTGTTGCTTAACTCCTACAACAATTCCCTTGTCCCAGTACAAGAAAGAGAAACACAAACAGTGGAAATGGAAATGGTATTAACGATATGGAGGTTATTAACAGTAGACTAAGACAGAGGTTTTTGAACTGTGCTCGCTAACCTGGCTGGCGCTCAGAAATTTCCACGTAGTTGCAGTTGCCAAATGCACCTGGCACCTGGCTAATTTCAAACAGGGCAGTGAAACATAAAAAGTAAAAGGTAAAGGGACCCCTGACCATTAGGTCCAGTCGTGGCCGACTCTGGGGTTGCGGTGCTCATCTCGCTTTACTGGCCGAGGGAGCCGGCGTACAGCTTCTGGGTCATGTGGCCAGCATGACTAAGCCGCTTCTGGCGAACCAGAGCAGCGCACGGAAACGCCGTTTACCTTCCCGCCGTAGCGGTACTTATTTATCTACTTGCACTTTGACGTGCTTTCGAACTGCTAGGTTGGCAGGAGCAGGGACCGAGCAACAGGAGCTCACCCCATCGCGGGGATTCGAACCACCGACCTTCTGATCAGCAAGCCCTAGGCTCTGTGGTTTAACCCACATATGTATGTATAATTTTTATTACGTTTTCCATTTCTACATCTGAAAATAAACATTTTACATACTGTTAAATATCCAACGACATCCCACCTTCTCTTTCCTTGTTTCGTTTTCTTAATCTTTCATTCCTGCATATTTTGCTATAACTATATTAATCAGTTATCCACTTTTACATCACTCAGGCGTTACCGTAATTACACTGTTGACTTTATCTTAATGCTGCCAGCGTTTTCAACTGTGTACAGCTATTTTCCATATACTCAATAAATATTTTCCAGTCTTCTTTGAATGTGTGTTCTTCTTGCTCTTTTATTCTATATGTTAAACCTGCAAGATCTGCATATTCTGCCATCTTAACTTGGCAGTCCTCTTTGCCTGGGACCTCCCTCACTTTCCATTTTTGGGCTAACAAAACTCGGGCCGCCGTTGTTGCATACATAAATAAATTTTGGATTATTCCCAACAAAAAAGATTCCAGTCTTTTTGGGAAAGGTATTTTAAACATTTTTTTCAACTCATTATAGATCATTTCCCAATATTCTTTTACCTTTTACAAGGCCAACAACATATGAAAAAACGTTCCCTTCATTTCTTTACATTTCCAACACATATCTGATTCTGCTCTATACCTCTTAGCAAACCTACTCGGAGTTAAATACCACCTGTGTATCATTTTCACATAATTCTCCGGTCAGCTATTACTATCCACTGCCTGCCGTCAATGACCAGGCCAGGCCAAACGTAAGGAAAGGGCGGTTAACTTGACTCACAACAGCAAATTCAGATCTTCCGTGTGAGAAGTACTATTTCACAGAACACTCGCTTTTCAATTAGTTCTAACCAGGCCATAGGGAACAGGAAATAAAGATTTCTCCCTTTCCCCCAAACATATATGGATCTGAGCTTTAAAATAACAACAACAGCCATGTAATCAGCAGGCAGTGGCTGTCAATGGGGAAAATGTTAGTCTGTGATGCATTCATTACAATACGAAAGGGCCATCAATTGTTCATCTAAATCAATTCTCCGCTGTATGATTATTACCATGTGATAAGCACATTGCTTGGCTTCTCTTGATTTTAGATGACGTAGGACCTTCTGGTATAATGGGGTCTGTTTCACACTACAGGAAAAATACTGGGTATTAGAAAAAGGAGAATGCAAAGAAGCAGAACGAATTCTCTGCATCTGACTCCACTGTGGAAGAAGTAGGGCAGATTCCGATGGCTGAACTAAGTTCCATAGGTAAGGAGTCAGAGGAACTGAGATAAACAGCGGTGACAAGAGACAAGTTTGAAGTCTTATTGACAAGTTAAAAAGGTAAAGGGACCCCTGACCATTAGGTTCAGTTGTGACCGACTCTGGGGTTGCGCCGCTCATCTCGCTTTATTGGCCAAAGGAGCCGGCGTTTATCCACAGACAGCTTCCGGGTCATGTGGCCAGCATGACTAAGCCGCTTCTGGCAAACCAGAGCAGTGCACGGAAATGCCGTTGACCTTCCTGCTGGAGTGGTACCTATTTATCTACTTGCTAGGTTATCGAACTGCTAGGTTGGCAGGAGCAGGGACCGAGCAACGGGAGCTCACCCCGTCGCGGGGATTCGAACCGCCGACCTTCTGATCGGCAAGTCCTAGGCTCTGTGATTTAACCCACAGCACCACCCGCATCCCATTGACAAGTTTAAAAAGGACAAATCACTAGGTCTGTATGGCATCCGTCTGAGAGTTCGTAAAAGAAGTGAAATTGCTGATCTTTTAACAGAAAGGTATAACTTGTCCCAAAGAACAATCTCCATAACCAAGGACAGGGAGATGATTATCATAACACCAATTCTGAAAAAGGGATGGAGGTGGGATCCGGGAAATTTCAGGTCAGTTCTAGGAAAACTGGTAGAAAGCATTATTAAAGGTAGAATTGCCAAGTGTATAGAAGAACAAGTCTTGCTGAGCAGTGGCGTAGCGTGGGGGGTGCAGGGGGGGCCGGCCGCACCGGGCGCAACATCTGGGGGTTAGGGTTAGCGGGCGCAAATCCACAGGTTAGGGGGTGCAAATTACTTGCCTTGCCCCGGGTGCTGACAACCCACGCTATGCCACTGTTGCTGAGCAGAACCAGCAAGGCTTCCGCAAGGGTAAGACTTTAAGGTGCTTCTAGGTGGATATTTATTGTGGGATGAGTGTTCCTTATGCATGCCAAGTTCTTGCAGTAGCATCAAAATGACAGTCCCTATTCCTGTCCCTAACCCCCACCCTTCATTTAATCCAGATTCACTCTTTCTGGGGGAAATCCAGTAAGTTTAAAAACAAACAAACAACTGGTGCCAACAACCTGTTTGTGATAGATGAATGAACCAGTTATAATATTAAGCCCCCTCTGAAAACACCCCAACTAGCCTTTTAAAGCTCTTTCAGAGTGTCAAATGTGGGTGGGAGGAAGGTGTGTGAATACAGTAGCCCCTGTGTACCCAAGACTTTCAGTAAGCTTTCAATAAAGTCATAGTATCATAGCATTGAGGGACACGGGTGGAGCTGTGGGTTAAACCACAGAGCCTAGGACTTGCCGATCAGAAGGTCGGTGGTTTGAATCCCCGTGATGTGGTGAGCTCCCGTTGCTCGGTCCCACCTAGGTCCAACCTAGCAGCTCAAAAGCACGTCAAAGTGCAAGTAGATAAATAGGTACCACTCCGGCGGGAAGGTAAACGGCGTTTCCGTGCGCTGCTCTGGTTCGCCAGTAGCGGCTTAGTCATGCTGGCCACATGACCTGGAAGCTGTATGCCAGCTCCCTCGGCTAATAAAGCGAGATGAGCGACGCAACCCCAGAGTCGGCCACGACTGGACCTAATGGTCAGGGGTCCCTTTACCTTTACCTTATCATAGCATTGTAAAGCTGGAAGGGACCAAGGGTCATCTAGTCCAACCCCCTGCAAGGCAAGTCTCTTGCAAAGTCTCCTGAGTAGGCTTAGCAGTCATGATATAAGAGAGCAGGTCCTCTTTTGGATCAGTAACTGGGTAAAGAACAGGAAGCAACCCATAAGAATAAACTGACATTTCCTACAATGGAAGGAGGCAAGAAATGTGTGTCTATGTCCCTCTGCTAAGTGTTGAATGCTGGAAGGTTCAGGATGGACAAAAGTACCGCTTCGTACAGCACACAGTTCAACTATGGAATTCAAAATGTACTGGTAGCCACCAACCGAGACAGCTTTAAAAAGGGCTTAGCTGAATTCATGGAGGATTTCTTTATTTAACAAAAGATATATGATCGCTTGATTGCAATAAAACCTCTAAGTGGCTGGCAAAAAGAGTAAGACATTAAAATTACCCATAAAAGACAGTTAAAAACAGGATTTTAAATTAAAATAATATAAGGGGTATCAGTGGCAGCTATCTATGATGGCCACATGTCACCTCCAGCAGCAGAGGCTGTACGTCTCTATATACAGTTGTACCTTCATTGTTGAACGGCTTAGTTGCCAAACAAACTGGCTCCCAAGCACCGCAAACCCAGAAGTGAGTGTTCCGGTTTGTGAACGTTTTTTGGAAGCCAGACGTCCATGGCTTCCAATTCAGTGCCTTTGTTTTTGAACCGTTCTGGGAGTCGAACAGATTCCCAGAACGGATTAAGTTTGACAACCAAGGTACCACTGTACTAAAGGTAAAGGTAAAGGTACCCCTGCCCGTACGGGCTAGTCTTGACAGACTCTGGGGTTGTGCGCCCATCTCACTTAAGAGGCCAGGGGCCAGCGCTGTCCGGAGACACTTCCGGGTCACGTGGCCAGCGTGACATCGCTGCTCTGGCGAGCCAGAGCCGCACACGGAAACGCCGTTTACCTTCCCGCTGGTAAGCGGTCCCTATTTATCTACTTGCACCTGGAGGTGCTTTCGAACTGCTAGGTTGGCAGGCGCTGGGACCGAGCAGCGGGAGCGCACCCCGCCGCAGGGATTCGAACCGCCGACCTTTCGATCGGCAAGTCTTAGGCGCTGAGGCTTTAACCCACAGCGCCACCTGCGTCCCTACCACTGTACTAGTTTCTAGCTATTGCAAGGAAGGGCAGTTGCACTCAGATCTTACTTGCCCCTGTGAGATTCTGGGGCTTTGGTCTGATCCAGCACAGCTCTTACGGGTCATTTCCACCGCTCTTCTGCTTATTAGCTTTCTTTCTGAAGATCAGCATACCTGCGCATTCCCACACAACTCCCTCTGTCCATCGAGTGCCAAACGGCATTCATCCTCTTCCCTCCCGCAGGTGAGCTGGAAGCCCCCAAACCTCACAGCCCTTCTCTGAACCCACTGCTGCATGCAACAGTGTCTCTTCCCTGGAAAGGTGTGCTGGGGACTCAACTGCCAGCTCAGGCCAGGAACATACCATTGGCTCGGCCGGCTATTGTAATCGGCAATTTCACGGCTGGCTAATTCCCTTTGCTGCTGCCTTGCTTACACTCACTCACTCGCGCGCACACACACACACACTCTCACACACACAAAACTCACCCGCAGAGCTGCAGGGCTGCCGATAGCACATGGGATGTGGGAGGCAACAGTGGAAACATTTC
The DNA here is from genome assembly GCF_951804945.1 of Podarcis cretensis. NCBI lineage: Eukaryota > Metazoa > Chordata > Lepidosauria > Squamata > Lacertidae > Podarcis > Podarcis cretensis. Next base: position 8,664,512 of record NC_137171.1, read on the forward strand.
AGGGGCTCGCAGCATGGCGCATAGACCTGCTGGCTCTGTTCAGTTCCGCTCCTCACCTCAAACTACCTGCTGCTGCTGCTGCTGTTGCCGCCACATGTAGGGCGAAAGGGAGCTTGGTCTCAGGCTTATCTAGACTGCTGATGTAGCTCTGGAGCAGCTAATTTGCATGGGGAAGGTACCAGTTTCCATCCCTGGCACCTCCAAGTTGGCCCAGGAAAGGCCCTCCTTTCTGCACCCACTTACTTGATACCACTCTCTCTCCCCCTGGGCAATAGGGTGGCTAAGATCAGGCCAAGAAAGAAAGTGTGGGACAGCAAGCAGGGGCTGCTCCCTGCCACTGTTATAAAATTTTAGGGTGCATATACACATAGCAGAAAAACAACCCTTCAGAATTTAGGAAATATTCCCCAAGAAAATCACACTTTATTTTAGCACACAGAACAATCCCAAATGCTATCTTGGCTCTCCAAATGACTCTTAAATATTCCCTCTGCAGAAGGAAAACTCTAGGGGAAACCTTTCCCAATCATTTTCCGTTTACAACTTCAATTCCTGTCTTCAAGGCATATTTTGTGTGTGACCTGGATTCAAGAACTAAGGCATTTACCATCTCAAAGGAACGTCCAGATTGGCCAGGTAATTTTCAGCCCGCAACCATTATCTTGACAAACAGGAGACAAGCCACACTCTCAAATTTCTGTTGTAGACCGCCTCTTTCTGTGAAATACGTATGGTGCTTTTTGAGTGGTCTCGGCTAAGGGGCTGGGCAATTTCAAAAGTTTTTGAAGGTTCTTGAACACGTTTGTTCTGGCTCCTCACCTCCTCGCAAAGGGTGGGGGTGGCGACTCTGTTGCAACAGGAAAATTAATATATTCCTTGCTTTCCTTCTACAAGTTCCTGCCTCCAGCCATTGTCCTCTGACCAGTCATGGACTTAGGGGACCCAGAGTCCTTTGGGGAGCTGGGCTGCAAAAATGAACCCCATTTTAATTTTTTTACAACTTCCAAAGAGCAGCTACAGAGAAGAGGGGCCCACCCACACAAGGGAGCCCAAACCCACCAATGGGTCCTCTTGCCAATTCTGGTGTTTGTGGTGTCTTGATGGCAGCTAGACATGGATTGGTATTAATGTGCCCTTTTGAGGTGCTGGATCTGGACAGCTATGCAGTTTGCACCAACTAAATGCCAGCCCTGGGACGCGGGTGGCGCTGTGGGTTAAACCACAGAGCCTAGGACTTGCCGATCAGATGGTCGGCCGTTCAAATCCCCGCGACGGGGTGAGCTCCCGTTGCTCGGTCCCTGCTCCTGCCAACCTAGCAGTTTGAAAGCACGTCAAAGTGCAAGTAGATAAATAGGTACCGCTTCGGTGGGAAGGTAAACGGCGTTTCCGTGCGGTGCTCTGGTTCGCCAGAAGCGGCTTAGTCATGCTGGCCACATGACCCAGAAGCTGTATCCCGGCTCCCTCGGCCAATAAAGTGAGATGAGCGCCGCAACCCCAGAGCTGGCCACGACTGGACCTAATGGTCAGGGGTCCCTTTACCTTTACTTTTTTAAATGCCAGCCCTGTCTGGCCAACTAGGAGGGCTCATAACCTCTGCCAATCTCAGGCCTAAAAGTTGCATGCTTCCTGCATAACTGAAGAGGGCTCAGGAACCCGAGCCACATGCAAGATCTAAGGTAGCTTTGCTGTGCTCAGTCCCAGTTCAAAACTGCCATGATGGCTCATCAATACTATGAATTAACGCCCCCAACAAGACGCCATTTCCCCATGCTACTAAGCTCTCTCCAGATGTTACAACAACCACACTGCCAACAGTAGGAACTCCAGAGCAGTTTGGGCACTGGACAGGGTGTCAGTCATGACAGGAGGGGAAATTGCCATGTATGGATTCAGAGGCACATGAATGCCCATTTTCCTCCCTTTCGTTTTGCTTCTCTTGCAGAGAAGAGGAGGATCAAAAAGTTATCTGTGGCCCACAAGCCCTGACTGCTTGAAATCCTGCCCGGTTCCTCTTCTGGCTTCTGAAATTTCACTTGGCGTTGCACAAACACACAAACACGTGCACACAGCACTGCCAAGGCCATTAATTAATTAAATGTAGAAACAATACAGTAAATAAAAAAAAATCACTCTGCACCCAGACTTCTAAGGCACAGCTTTAAGATCCAGGGACATTTAAAAAATAAGTTCTCAGGATGCTGAATTCTGCGCCCAGCAAAATGACTCATTCCCTGCAATGAGTCTATTGTCTGCAAAGCTTCTGTTGACTCTCGTCTATGCAAGCCAGTTTTCCACTTGAATGGCATAACTGCAGAACAAATAAACACAGTTCTCCCTAGGATGGCACTGAGTTCTGTGGCATTCTTTAAGCGAGCAATGTGCTTTGGGTGTGTGGGGTGTGAGAAAGTTGATCAGGAACTACCAGTGATTTGCAGTAGATCTGCAAGGGTTTCCATCTCTCAACAACAAGACAACCAAATGCCACCTATATTAGGCTGCTGAAATAGCTAGCCAGGAGTGGATTTCTGTGTGAAAGGCGAATTGCATTGGGTGTCCAAAGGTCAGCATCCTGTTCACGTGTCAATAGTGGTGGTGCATAAATGCCAGTGTGCTAGCATTCACACAAATCACTGGTGGACTTGCATGCCCCATTAAATGTGGCCGGTGTCTGAAATTAGCCAGGCGCTAGCCACATTTTGCACCGAGCTATTGACCACTTGTAACCAAGTGAATATGCTGGGCTCAGTATGGGGATCATTGGATCTTGACTGTTTTCACACACTAATGCCCCACCTGGTAAAATTCTATCCGTTATGTTTTATCTGCACATTCAGAATTAATTTCTGGAACCAAAATGCTTTTTCTGTGCAGCCTGAGCAGGAGCAGTGAGCAACGTTCTAGTTAATTGTCATAGCTTGTCTTCGCTCACCCCACCCCACTGCCCTGCTCACAGTTGTGAAGAATATCCTTACGGTATGAATGGCTTGACTGTGTCACCATTAAGAAAAAGAGGTCGGAATAGGCCAATAGATATATGGACGGTCCCTGGATAAATTGACTTTTCTTCTTTAAGTTTTCAAAGTTCTTAACCTAGCTCAAAGGTTGTCATCTGAACCAGCCAGATGTTTAACTGATAATCGCATCCATCATTTGAAAAATGAGACCTTAGAGCTGTCTTGCCCCAAAATGGCAGCTAGACATTCCATTTGGGCGACTGTAACTTTGGTTTAAGGAGCCATTTGGTGCCTACCTTATATATCTGAGTTTCTAAAACTGCCCACTCCCCCATCGTACTGATACAGGTTGGGCGACAACTGCAGCACAGCAATAATGTGGGACTGTGGGGCAGGTTAGCCCCAGATGCGGAAGGTTCCCTCTCCCCCTGTTGTGTGCTTTTTCAACAGCAACTACACCATAGTGACAGCGCAGAATCAGACCACTGTTTTTGGACCACTCGACAGTAAGGCCTCACCAAGACTTTGAGTAGCAGTACGCATACAACTTTAAGGCTGTCAGTCCCTCAGGCAAAGAACTGTCACTTCAATGTTCTGTACAACTTCTGGCAAACTGTTGGCACTAAATACATGTTAAATGGTAGTAAAGCAAGCCCTCACGCAGAGGTTGTAGTTATGTCCTCCAAGCAACAGTAGAAGTTGTGGGTCGGCCATTTTGGTTCTCCAGACAGGAAAAGCCAAGAAGTTTTGGGAGCCCTGTTCTTAAGGCAATGCTGATTTTTTGCCCACCAGGTCCACCCCCAATTGTCTTTCGATCTGCAAACGGAATGACATACCCTCCAACATCTCTCTGATGAAAATAGGGACATCCCATTCCACAATGATAATTTTACTATTTATACCCTACCTGTCTTACTGGGCTGCCCCAGCCACTCTAGGCAGATTCCAACATATATAAAAACATAATAAAACATTGAAAAACTTCCCTATACTGGATTGCCTTCAGACAGCTTGGGGGGGGGGGCAGATAACTCCATACCCTCCAACATTTCTCCAATGGAAATAAGGACATCCTAAGGAAAAGTGGGACATTCCAGGATCAAATCAGAAACTGGAACGGCTTCTCTAAATCAGGGGCGCCCCTGGAAAATAGGGACACTTGGAGAGTCTGGAATTACCAGCCACCGGACTAAAAGAAAATAGAACAGAAGGTTTGGATTTAAGCTGCCAGAGTGCCACTTGACTAGGCAAGGTAAAGGGACCCCTGACCATTAGGTCCAGTCGCGGATGACTCTGGGGTTGCGGCGCTCATCTCGCTTTATTGGCGTACAGCTTCCGACTAAGCTGCTTCTGGCGAACCAGAGCAGCGCATGGAAACGCCATTTACCTTCCCGCCGGAGCGGTACCTATTTATCTACTTGCACTTTGACGTGTTTTTGAACTGCTAGGTGAGCAGAAGCAGGGACCGAGCAACGGGAGCTCACCCTGTCGCGGGGATTCGAACCACCGACCTTCTGATCGGCAAGCCCTAGGCACCACCCGCGTCCCTGTCACTTGACTACTTGGCCTAAAATCCAAATATTCCACTGGCTTGTGGATTAACTGGGTTTCAACCCTCCCTGGGAATGGGTTTTTATTTTCCCTACTGCTGCCCCTTTGCGACCACTTATTTCTATGCCACCATCTGGCTATAAAAATCCACTTCCTGGCTGAAAAAGCCACCTCTCATCCCAAGATGGCTAGGGGCATGGGAAGCTGCCATCCCATTCAGTTCTGTTTACACTGATTGGCTGGGGCTCCCAGGGTTTCAGACATGGGTAATTCTTCCCTGGGTCCAGGGAAGCTTGGACCCAGAATCCTTTTCCCAAATACACAAATACCAAATACATCAATGCAGAATTTGAGCTAATCATTTGCAGGCATTAGTGATATAATTAATATACAGGAAGAGGAAGAGGAAGGAGAATTAGCATTGCAAATCTTCTCAGTATTTACCCTGAGACACTGGGGTACTCAGGTTCACAACGAAACTATGGAAATAGGAGCACTGGTCCATTGATCTTTTTGTAAGCACTTCTTGGGCTTGAATGCAGGAAAAAGATTTTGTATTTATTGTTGCACGATGTTTTATTGATTTATTTTTTTTTTGGAAAAAATATTGTGAGCCACTTCCTGATGAAAGGAATGTGGGACATGAATTATTAAAAATAAAAATAAAATTTAATACATTCAACTCCAGGTTGGGCAAAAGCCTTTGGAGTGGCAATGGGACATTAATATGTATTCATTTCATCATTATTAATATTCCCTCAATTAACACTTGCCTCCAGGCATCCCCTAACTCAGTTGCTCAGCACTGCCAGCTTGCAGAACAAGTTCAGCCAGGACTGCTCCAGGAGGAAAAGGTGAATGCATAGGTCTTCCCCAAAAGCAATCAAATTGTGGGGTCTCGTCCTGGTTCTTCAAGGGCTAATCCTTCATCCAGCCTTCACCAGCAAGGCAGCCTCCATGTGCTGTTGGACTCCAACTCCCATCATCCCCCAGCCAGCACAGCTAGGAAGGGTTGGGGCAGATGGGGAGTTGGAGTCCATCAACACATGGCGGGTACCAGGCTGGTAGAGACCACTTTGGCCTTCTCTTCACCCCTGAAGCTCCTCCCTGGCCATTCTCCCTCCACAATCTCTTCTCTCTCTGGCTGCCCTGTCTCATCTTTCCCTTCTTTGCCTCCCTTTCCCCAGCTCTCCTTTATCAGCAGCCTACCATTCCACAGCTACTAGAGCAGAACACAGATGGGTGGCAGAGCACATCCTTTGCATGAAGGAAAGTTCTTGACTCAATTCCAGGCATCTTCAGGCAGGGCTAGGAAAGACTCTTCTGCCCCAAAACCCTCGCCAGGCAGTGCGGACAATACTGAGCTGGATGGATCAGTGATTAGATTATGTAACAAACCTAGACAGCATCATAAAAAGCAGAGACATCACCTTCCCAACAAAGGTTCGTATAATTAAAGCCATGGTTTTCCCAGTAGTGATGTATGGAAGTGAAAGCTGGACCATAAAGAAGGCTGATCGCCGAAGAATTGATGCTTTTGAATTATGGTGCTGGAGGAGACTCTTGAGAGTCCCATGGACTGCAAGAAGATCAAACCTCTCTATTCTTAAGGAAATCAGCCCTGAGTGCTCACTGGAAGGACAGATCGTGAAGCTGAGGCTCCAAGACTTTGGCCACCTCATGAGAAGAGAAGACTCCCTGGAAAAGACCCTGATGTTGGGAAAGATGGAGGGCACAAGGAGAAGGGGACGACAGAGGACGAGATGGTGGGACAGTGTTCTCGAAGCTACCAGCATGAGTTTGGCCAAACTGCGGGAGGCAGTGGAAGACAGGAGTGCCTGGCATTATCTGGTCCATGGGGTCAAGAAGAGTCGGACATGACTAAACAACAACAACAACAACAACAACAAAACAACAGTTTCTAATACTGCTCTATTCCACTGGCAGCATCCCAGAAATGCTGGTGTTGGTTACATGGCACTCTGCACATGCTCAAAGGCATGGCCTCCTTTTTCCGAGGTGGAACCCAGGCAGCCAGAATGTACACTGATTCCACTTTAGCCTTGCCTGCTGATTGGCTAGCCAAACTTCCCACAGGGACAGCTCTGTGTGGGATGGAAAATGTTTTGCCCGCTGCCCCGAAGCCAGGATGGCAAGTCAAGCCTACAATTAAAGTGACATCTCAGTGTACATTGTGCCTCACCAATGACTCATTCCTCCGCTGGACGCCACTCCCTGCAACGCTTCTGGGGACTGTAGCCTATGGAAGCCGGTGAACGGAGGAAAAGGTCTCCCTTTGGCCACGCAGCTGCTCTGCACATCGCTGGCTGGGCCAAAATGCCTAGATCCAAGTCCTACCCTCCGCCAACAAGCCTCAACAGCAGAAAAAAGTTATTTGAATAACCTGCATGAAATAATATTAATTTAAAAAACTGCAAAGCAATTGGGAGGATGGAATGATGGGTGCACACTTGTTTGAGTTGGAGAACGTAAACATTTAAATATTTCAACAGTGTTTGAAAAGGTAAGGAATGCATAGCATCGTGTGAGCTTTTACATTTTTTATTTATTCGTTATAAAACAAATATCCTAGGCGTTGTATATAGACCCCTCCCCCCCAAAAAAAGCAGAATAAAAATGTAACCATAAAGCCATACTTCCATAAAAGCACAATAAACTTGAGAAGCAACCACATTAAAAAACCAACAGCAGCAGCAGCAACACAACATATGATGAACAGCGCAAAACTAAAAAAAGCCACCAGACACTAAAACCACCAACCACACCAGAGGGACTTAAAGGCAGATTGTAAAAGGCCTGGACAACAACAGACAAGTCTTAACTTGATGCTGCAAAGATAGCAATGCAAGCATCAGGCGAGTTTCATTAGGGAGAGCATTCCAAAACTGGGATCCCACCTATTAAAGAGGCCCCGAATTACCAGCATAGTTGGTTACTTCCATTTCAGCCTTCAGTCTTCGGCAGAAGCACCTTAATATTCCTTATCAATAATTTGTGCATCACAGTAAAGCAACAGGTCATGATTTAAGTCGGCAACCTGGGCAACTCTGCTCCATCCCTCGAGTGCACGGAGGAAACAAACCACAGTCCTTGACTAAGTGTCCTGTCCAAACCATAGCTGTCCATGTTTCCCTTTTTTTAAAGGGAAATTCCCTTATTACGAATAGGATTCCTCGCAAGAGAAGGGAAAAGTTGACAGCTATGTGTCCAAACTAGTGCTTGTGGTTTCTTTCACCGCAACAAGCCCCGGCTACAGATCATGGTTTGCTTGTCACGTGACAGTGAATTCCATACACTAATAACCACTATCGAGAAGTATCTGTAGGCATTAAGTTGCTCAGTGTCTAATTGGCTCTGCAAAATGGCAGCAGTAGAAAGCTTGCTGACTTCTCCCACTTAACTGCTTGGGCACTCTGAAGATTCGATTCTGGCACCCAAACATCCAAAACATTGTCTCAACCCATCCCTACTTCCAAAAAGCAGAGCCCATGAGACCTGAAACTTGGCTTTTTGTTGCATTCCAGAGAGACTTTTCTCTTCTATACGCACTACAGAAGAAAACATCAGACACTAAATCCAGACTTCCAAGGCCCAGCTGGAATCTCTGTTTATATATGAGGCTGATGAGTTAGGAGGAAAATGACAGTCGACTCTATGTTGGTAACGGGTAGCCCAGGTGTGGGAAATCTTTGTCCCTGAACTACAACACCCATCGTCCCCAGCAAGCATGACCAACAACCACAGATTCCTCACACTTGGGGTAGCCACCACAACAAGGATGTGGTCTTGGTCTACATGCCTATATGTTTCCTAGACCTTTCTGCAAAAGTGCAGAATATAAGTGCAATAAATAAATAAATGGATCCAATGATGTTCGTTGCTGCCATCATGGTTCTGATTTCTAGCCTAAACCCATAATCCAGTCAGGCATGCTTAGAGGGCGGGATTTATGATCTAAATCTATTTGCTATCCATTTTGGGGTGTGTTATATCTTGTACTCACAGCTTTCTTGCCCCTTTTGATCTATCTGTAGAAAATGCTCTTACGCATCCTCTCTCAGACACAACATATTCACATTTAATCTTTCCTCACGAGGGAAATTGTTTGTTGCTCTAATCGTTCTTGTCGCTCTTCTCCGAAACTCTTCCGACTCAAAGTGAGGGGCCTGAAGAAAACAACACTTCCCAATGCCAGGCTGGGAGACATGGGTTCAAATCATTCCGACCTTAACTACTGCAGGATAATGTCAAATAGCTCAGAGCTGCTCAGTCGGTTGAGCATGAGATTCTTAATCACAGTGTTGTGGGTCTGAGCCCCACTTTGGTCAAAAGATTCCTGCATTGCAGGGAGCTGACCTAGATGACCCTTCTGGTCCCTTCCTGCTCTATGATTAAATGATTCTAAGGTGGCAGACATTAGATCTTGCAACTGGATAGGCACAGTGGAAACTACTGTCACTAAGGCCTGCCTGACCCAGAACATTTTATAGTCCTTTCAGGTGAAAGAACCAATGGCAAGTGAGAGTAGGCAGGTCACACCACGGCACAGAACTACTGTATTTTTCGCTCCAAAAGACGCACCCGACCATAAGAGGCACCCAGTTTTTAGAGGAGGAAAACAAGATATTCTGAATCAAATGTTGTTGAAGAGGCTTTGTGCGGCTATCCCTGAAGCTAGAACAGCAAGAGGGATTGCTGCGCAGCCTGCATTTGCTCCATAAGATGCACACACACCCCCCCTTACTTTTTGGGAGGGGAAAGGTGCGTCTTATAGATTGAAAAATACGGTATTTCATTATCCAGAGAACCCTCTTACCTGCAGACTGAGAGTGGCTTGCTATGTGGGGTAGTTGTGAAAACCCCGAAGATTCCTAATCCGAGCCTTAGGACAGGAATGGAGAGCCTGTGGACTCCAGATCTTGTTGGATTCCAGATCCTATCAGCCCCAGGCGGCAGTTGCTAAACAGTCCCTAATTCATTCATAATATTCCTAAATAATCAGATGCTATACAAAACTGAAGGACGTGGGTGCCGCTGTGGTCTAAACCACTGAGCCTAGGGCTTGCTGATTGGAAGATTGGCGGTTCAAATCCCCGCGACAGGGTGAGCTCCCATTGCTCGGTCCCAGCTCCTGCCAACCTAGCAGTCTGAAGTGCAAGTAGATAAATAGGTACCACTCCGGCGGTAAGGTAAACGCCGTTGCTCTGAAGCGGCTTAGTCATGCTGGCCACATGACCCAGAAAAACTGTCTGCGGACAAACGTCGGCTCCCTCGGCCAGTAAAGCGAGATGAGCGCCTCAACCCCAGAGTTGTTCGCGACTGGACTTAACTGTCAGGGGTCCTTTATACAAAACTTAAGCACTTTGTTTTGCAGGTTATCCCAGCTAGCTAAGGTCCCAGCCTTCCCAGGCTATATCCTCTGAACTTTGCAGCAAGGAATATTCATTTGTTCATTCGTAAGCATCAAGTTCCAATTAATTTCCCCACAATCCTGCCACTTGCTGTTCAGAATACATGCTCTCCTTCTAGCCCTCCCATGAAGCCAGCAACCCTTTCCTATTTCAGGCTGCTGTCCTGAGCCAATCACAGTCAATTCGGTAGTTCAGGGCAGGCCTTTCAACCATTAATTTATCCTCATTGTTAAGCGGAGTGCTTTTTCATACATTATGCAGAGGGAAACCTAGGTCGGTTACTGAGTGTGCACTCAGCAGGGAGCCTGCAGCCCATCACAGGTCCGACTAGCAAGCCTCCACAATATAAGGTAAAGGTAAAGGTACCCCTGCCCGTACGGGCCAGTCTTGCCAGACTCTGGGGTTGTGCGCCCATCTCACTTAAGAGGCCAGGGGCCAGCGCTGTCCGGAGACACTTCCGGGTCACGTGGCCAGCGTGACATCGCTGCTCTGGCAAGCCAGAGCATCACACGGAAACGCCGTTTACCTTCCCGCTGGTAAGCGGTCCCTATTTATCTACTTGCACCCGGAGGTGCTTTCGAACTGCTAGGTTGGCAGGCGCTGGGACCGAGCAGCGGGAGCGCACCCCGCCGCAGGGATTCGAACCGCCGACCTTTCGATCGGCAAGTCCTAGGCGCTGAGGCTTTAACCCACAGCGCCACCTGCGTCCCGCCTCCACAATATACATGTTTGCAAAACACCTGCTTGCTGCAGCTGCATGCATTCGTACACAAACATACATCTAAACAATGCAATATGCCATGGGTAGACAAACTAAGGCCCGGGGGCCGGATCTGGCCCAATCGCCTTCTAAATCCGCTCCACGGACGGTCTGGGAATCAGCGTATTTTTACATGAGTAGAATGTGTCCTTTTATTTAAAATGCATCTCTGGGTTATTTGTGGGGCATAGGAATTCGTCCATTTTTTTCCCTTCCAAGATATAGTCCGGCCCCCACAAGGTCTGAGGGACAGTGGACTGGCCCCATGCTGAAAAAGTTTGCTGACCCCTGCAGTATGTGACACGGCCCCAGTAGCCACCACCCTAAGGCATAGAGAGGTAGACTGAATGCCATTAAGGGCCAAACCAACCTAGCAGTTCGAAAGCACGTCAAAGTGCAAGTAGATAAATAGGTACCGCTCCGGCGGGAAGGTAAACGGCATTTCCGTGCGCTGCTCTGGTTTGCCAGAAGCGGCTTAGTCATGCTGGCCACATGACCCGGAAGCTGTACGCCAGCTCCCTTGGCCAGTAAAGCGAGATGAGCGTCGCAACCCCAGAGTCGGTCACGACTGGACCTAACGGTCAGGGGTCCCTTTACCTTTAGATCTCACATGAGTTAGCCCTGGCATGGATGGTGCACTTAAAATAAAGAGCTGGTACAGGGCTTGTGCGGAGGAGAAAAGCCAAACTGGAGGCTCCCACACCTGCTTTTTCGCAATGGCATGAAAGCCCCCAATAGTAACAATTGTCAAGTCCAAAGCCTGTCATGCTATGCATGCTTACTGGGGTGGGAACCCAACTGAATACAGTGGGGCTTACTAGAGAGTAAAAAGAGACACAGGATAAGGCTGTAAGGGAGGCAGAGCAGATGCTAGTGTGTCACGAGCCAACAGTGTTGAACCTAAACGGCCTCGGTCCAGTATACCTGAAGGAGCGTCTCCACCCCCATCGTTCTGCCCGGACGCTGAGGTCCAGCGCCGAGGGCCTTCTGGCAGTTCCCTCATTGCAAGAAGTAAAGCTACAGGGAACCAGGCAGAGGGCCTTCTCGGTAGTGGCGCCCGCCTTGTGGGACGCCCTTCCAGCAGATGTCAAAGCGATAAACAACTACCTGACATTCAGAAGACATCTTAAGGCAGTCCTGTTCAGGGAAGTTTTTAACGTGTGATATTTTATTGTATTTTTGCTTTCTATGGAAGCCGCCCAGAGTGGCTGGGGAGGCCCAGCCAGATGGGCGGGGTATAAATAATAAATTATTATTATTATTATTATTATTATTATTATTAACAGGGAAGTTCTCCTGCACAAGCTCCACTGAAACAAAGGGGACTGCACAAACGTGCTAACTGGGTTCAAGTTAATTGTTGGAGGGCGGGGTGCCACTTGGTTCTTGTCTACAGTCACCCAAATGTCTTCAGCTGACCATGTATTATTTCATTACTTTGAAAGGGCTGAGACTTGGCATTACTAACAGGTCCCAGGGGCTAAATGCCAGCGAATCCTGGCTCAAATTAAGCCGCAGAGACATCATCCAGGTCATGGCAGGCCAAGAGCAAAAGAAAACGGAACTCACATCATTTACAATAAGTGCACATTCATGATAATAAATGGCCACATGGAGGTGTGATTATATGGATACAGAACAAAAGCCAATTGACTGTATATGTGCATATACTCATAGAAAATCTCCACATCTAGACTCTTCTTCCACCCCGAAATCAGGCCCGTTTCTTTACAAATGCACTATGTGTGAAATATGCACACACATATATATTTGGAAATGGGAATTCAACTACACACACAGAGCTACCAATGCAGGAAGTGAGCACAGATAAACACAGGAGCTTCTTCACAAGCGCATACACAGATGTGGAAATCTTCAAGTATTTTCCAAATCTGAATGTACAGACAAAGGGAAATGTATAATTATTATTCCTGCCCTTCAAATTAGAACAGACGTGTGCATAGCCACAGAAACATAAAACCAACCACACCGGACACACACACACACACCAGCACAGCCACCTGGGTTTCCTTCGTTCACAATCATTCAGTATAATGATGGAAGCAAACAAAGTGTCCATCCTTTGCACAACAGATTCCTTTCTTCAAAGGTATGCAAGATGGGGGATCTGAAAATGGATTTTCTGCATGGGCTACCGACACTCCCAACTTATCCCTGTGCCTTCATCTCAGCTGAGAATTATAAACAACCCATCCACGGAAGGTTCAGCTGCCTCTCTCAGCTCACACTACCAAACTCTTCGCCTACGGGGCTTCATCTTCCTCTCTTGTACACACACACACACACGCCACTTAACACAGATGAGAAACTCCTTGGCACACTTCAACTTTCCTATTTTTGAGGGGGCTATACTAAGTGGATAGGGATGCAGGTGGCGCTGTGGGTAAAACCTCAGCGCCTAGGACTTGCCGATCGCATGGTCGGCGGTTCGAATCCCCGAGGCGGGGTGCGCTCCCGTCGTTCGGTCCCAGCGCCTGCCAACCTAGCAGTTCGAAAGCACCTTCGGGTGCAGGTAGATAAATAGGGACCGCTTACCAGCGGGAAGGTAAACGGCGTTCCGTGTGCTGCGCTGGCTCGCCAGATGCAGCTTGTCACGCTGGCCACGTGACCTGGAAGTGTCTACGGACAGCGCTGGCTCCCGGCCTATAGAGTGAGATGAGCGCACAACCCTAGAGTCTGGCAAGACTGGCCCGTACGGGCAGGGGTACCTTTACCTTTTATACTAAGTGGATGAGCACAAACTTTGCTCCAGGTCATCGCCACTGAAAATGATCAGGGAGCAAGGGACAGGTAAGACTCCTACCTGAGATCGTGGGCAGCCACCGCCAGTCTGAGGAGACAGTACTGGGTGGAGAAGAACCAATGGCCTCATCTAGTCTTAAAGGTAAAAGGACCCCTGACCGTTAGGTCCAGTTGTGGTCGACTCTGGGGTTGCGACACTCATCTTGCTTTATTGGCCGAGGGAGCCGGTGTACAGCTTCCGGGTCATGTGGCCAGCATGCTTAAGCCGCTTCTGGTGAACCAGAGCCGTGCACGGAAACGCTGTTTACCTTCCCGCCGGAGGGGTACCTATTTATCTACTTGCACTTTGATGTGCTTTCGAACTGCTAGGTTGGCAGGAGCAGGGACCGAGCAATGGGAGCTCACCCCGTCGTGGGGATTCGAACCGCCGACCTTCTGATTGGCACGTCCTAGGCTCTGTGGTTTAACCCACAGCGCCACCCGCGTCCCACTAGTCTTACACGCACATAAATCAACTCTTTCAAAGTGATTCGGAGCTATAACAGCAATCACAAGCATGGAAACAGAGTGCTGGTCATTCCAGGTTAACTTTTGAAAAGGTGCAGTTCTATTGGGCTCCGCAACCTTTTTAAACCATTTCTAAAAGTGGCCGACTTCCCCCAGTATAACCTTCAATGTTGCCATTGGTATGGTGTTTTCCTCGAGGGCCCTTCACAAACATGACACTTCCCCCAACATGACTGTTCTCTCCTTACTGTGCGCAAAGCTGCTTGCCTCTGCCTGCCCCCCCCCCCACCTTGCCAAAAAAGGCTTTCACCTGCAAGCTCTGGCATCAAGAGCTTGAGACAAGACTCCCCAGAACCAAACTTCTCCAAGTGCAGCAGTGCGAGCACATTCTGAATACACCCTTCCTTGTCTTAAGACAACCCGCATGGGGGAATTGTCAATATTAAATACTGTGGCTGCCTGATCTCTGAGAACATGATTAATTACGGGTTCTACCACACACACACAAAATTAATCTTCACTCCAGTTTCTGTCTGTATTTAAATGAGTTCCCATGAGGGAAGGATGAAGCAGCCCGGAGTAAGGATCGGGCCCTGCCTCACACATCTTCCAGCATCCCCAAGGATTTCAAAGGTAAACAATGGCCACCTTCCTTTTATCCTCCAGAAAATGCTACAAGCTATGTCAACTTCCTACATTCTAGCTCCTCTTAACTAGGGCATTGAGACCCTTAGGAAGATGCTCCCATTGTCTACAGTACGGTTTCTCATGCACAACAGTGGGGGGGGGGGGAGGGAGAGAAAGACACAGAGTCAGTCCCCCTTTGCAAACTGGTGCTCTCCTCCTCTGTGTGCGTTTCAAAAGCTTCAGCCCAGGCCGCTGGTGTGACCATTGCTGAAATGTCTGAAATAGAAAACACCTCTTTGCTGCAAGAGGTGGCAACAGAGATCAATCGGAGGCATGCCTCCGAGCCAACCAGACTATTCCTGGAGGTGTGGTCTTCTTCCCAGGTTCAGCTTTTAAACACCCCTGCCGCTTGCTGTCTGCCGGAATTCCAAAATTCTCCATCATACACTGTTCCAGCACCTAATTACAGTCTTCTTGTCTTCTTGAAACAGCTCTCTCCCCCCCCCCCCCCCCGCCCCAGCCACCCCTCCGCCTTTGCACTATTCAAAGAAGAAGCCTCCTTCTTTGTCTTACAGTGTAGAAAACCATCTCTCTGCACTCCTTAAGGCAGCTGTTTTGGGGGAGGAGGGAGGAGAAATTCCTGGAGATAAGAAAACAGGGAGCATTCATACGTCCATGCAAGCAAAAGGGATTCGTGTTGCGATCCTCTGCATGTTTACTCCAAATCTCACTATGTATACTCAGTGGGCATTACTCCTTGGTAAGTGTGCTAAGGGTGGAAGCTTCCAGCTCTGGTCCTCCCTGCTTAGAGAAATGCAACCTTTCCAAGCATCCCAAACACCACACACCTTTTGGTCCATGCAAGGAGAGGCCTTGTTTATAGTTTCAAAGCACTCTCCAGTCCCCAAATGCCAATGCAACCCATATCTACAGGTGACGCCCTCCCACAGACTGCTAGCTACCTATATGACCATGAGGACAGGCAGGCGATCATGTCTCAGCTCAAGCGAGCCCAGGTTCCACATCCTATACATCAGGGTTTCCCAAAACTCTGGGTCTCCAGCTGTTCTTGGGACTACAATTCTCATCATCCTTGACCATTGGTCCTGCTAGCTGGGGATGGTGGGAGTTGTAGTCCAACTTCAGCTGGAGATAGCAGTTTGGGAAACCCTGCTCTACATTTATGCTGTTTCCCCGTATACCCAGTTCCCAAGAACTGGAAGCTGTGGTCCTCCAGATGTTGTTGCACTACAACTCCAACAATCTGGGGCTGATGGGAGCTGGACTCCATTAACATCTGGTCCCCCTTCCTGATGTACAACATTTCCTAAAAGGGTGTACAGTGGTACCTCGGATTAAGAACTTAATTCGTTCTGGAGGTCCGTTCTTAACCTGAAACTGTTCTTAACCTGAGGTACCACTTTAGCCAATGGGAGCATCCCGCCGCCATGCAATTTCTGTTCTCATCCTGAAGCAAAGTTCTTAATCTGAGGTACTATTTGTGGGTTAGCGGAGTCTGTAACCTGAAGCATCTGTAACCCGATGTACCACTATAATGCCACAAACTTGGCCAACATTGCTGTAGCATCACTAAGTCTCTTCCATATGAACCCCGCAACACAAACCCCAATCTGTGCTCCTATATATCAAATCAGCTGGCATCCCGGAAGCTAAGTCACAAGTCAATGGTCTGGCCCACCCACTGGCCAGACCATCCTCCTCCCTTGGGTCAGCGTCTCTCATACCCAGATCATCTGGAGCCTTGACAGCCACTTCCTAAGTGAAGAACCTGGTCCACACTTTGGGAACTTTGTTGATAAGGTGCCAACCGACACCCTTGGCCCATCTTGGCCTTGTATAAGTGTGTGTGCATGTTTTTCATTTGAGCCCAGATCATCTGAAACCATGCCCCTGTTTTTAAAGGCCAGGTAAGCAATACAGGCCACACCTGAGGTGGGGAACCTGTGGCCTCTCTGATGCTGTTGGACTCAAGGGATGATGGAAGTCCAGCAAAATCTGGCAGGCCACAGGCTCCCGGTCCCTGGGCTACACCTGGGTTTGCTCACCCTCCTCTCTGGTACCCAGATCCCCTGGCATTCCACCACCAGGTCAGTACCACTAGGCCATGGTGCCAGGGGCAGAGGGTCTTCCCCATATCCAGCTGCATCCCACACTCAGCCCGCTGCAACCCCCCACCACTAGCCCGCCCCCCCCCCGCCAAACTTCTGCCCCACTGACCTGCTCTGGTCCCTGGAAGCAAATCCGGCACTGCGGGGTCCTCATGCCACTATCCAAGCTGCTGCTAAGCGACACCGAGTCCAAAGCTCCCCCCGCCCCGCCGGCCGCGGGCTGCTGGCCGGGCTGTTGCCCGGGGGGTTGGGGTCGGGGGTCCTTCTCCTCCAGGGCCAGGCTCCGCGGCCGGGTCTCGGCCCCTCCGCCGCCGTAGTATTCGGCCTCATCGTCCTGCCGGGCCGAGCAGTCGGCGAAGGGGGGCCAGCCGCAGCCGCTGCCGCCCAGCGCCCCGCGGCTTCCCCCGGCTCCCGGCTCGGGCTCCGGGCGGCCCCGCCGCATCAACACCAGCAGCTTCAGCTCGTTGAAGAACATGCGGATCCGGTACTTGAACATCATTTACCTCCCCCGGTGGTGGCGGCGGCGGCGGCAGCGTTTAGCTTTCTTGGGGGGCGGGGGGACGAGAAGGGTAAGGGGGGCCAAGGGCGCCTAGCTGTGTCCCTGCCCCGCATCGGGGGCCGGGGAAGAAGCGGAGGAGAGGAGCGGCAATGGGGAGCAGCGGGGGCCGCAGAGGGGCGAGCGGGGGGCCAGCCTGGGGACCCACATCTCGGGCGCAAAAGGAAGGCTGTGCGTTTACAGGTGTGTGCGGGGTACCCGGGGTGACGGGGCGCAGGGAAGGAACGCAGGGGCGCAGCCGGGGGCGAGGAGAAGAAAGGCCTTCCAGAGGGGGGTGGCGAGGGGGTTAATCCTGGGACGGGGGGGTCTGGGATAAGGGCAGGGGGGGTGAGGAGGGGTACGACGGGTGGGCCTGGCCCGAGGCGCAGGGGATGCGCTGGGGCGAAGGCGGAGGCGCAAAGGGCGGGTCTGCCTCCCCTAGGACGCGGCGCGCCCCGTAGGTCCCTCCCGGACCCCTCTCGGACAGCCCGCGTCCGGATTCCCGGGGGCCATGGCTGGCAGCGCGAAAGAAACGCTTTCCCGGCGCCCGGGGCCTGCGAGCGGCTCCGCAGAGGAGCGCGGAACGGGGGCCGGGTGGGTGGGTGGGTGGAGGCGGCCGAGGCTCCGGCAGCCAGCGCGCCGCGAAGGCTCCTTCTCCTCTCCGCTCTTCCGCTGCTGCTGCCGCCGGGCGCGGACGAGGCGCCTCTTACTCTCCGGGACGTGGAGCGCGTCTAGCCGCCGCCAGGCCCTTGTCCGCCGCCGCCTCCTCCCCTCGGGGGGCCGGCTGGGCAGCTGCAATCGCAGGCGGCTCTTTTGTCTGCAGAGCTACGGGCATGTCCGCTCCCTCCTGCAGCCGCAGCCGCGCCAGCGGGCCTGGAGAAGCTGCATCCCGGCTCCGCTCGAGCCGATCTCCCGCAGGCAGGCGGGCGGGCGGGCGGGCGGCGTTCGGCCCCAAGCTTGGCTCGCCTGGATCGGGTTCTGCGGCGGCCCCTGGCGAAGCCGCGGCTCTTTATAGGGCCGCCCCCCGGCATGCAACAGGGCTTCGTCCCCGGGCGCCCCCCACCGCGCGGGGTTGCCAGCGGCCCCTACGCAGCCTCCTGCAGCCGCCCCCGAGGTCCGGAGGCTGGGGCGCGCGGCAGCCCGGATGGCAACGGTGGCGGCGGCTCAAGGCTGGGGAATATGGCTTCTCCTTCCGGTACAGCATGTTAAATAAAACATTTCGGGAGGAGAGCGAGCGAGAGCGCGGAGCGGGTGGCTGGCTGGCTGGATGTCTGCGCGGGGAGGGGACTCCGGGGCTCCGAGGCGGGCCGGCGGCGGCCCCCAACCGAGGGGCTGGTGCGTAACCGCTGCGCCACCGACCTCGACCACGTGGAGGGGGGAGAAAAATGAGTCCCCGGGAAATGTGAAAAGTGCCCGGGCAGACATCCTCCTCCCCTTTCCCCCCCTCCAGACACATCTGAGAGATTCCTAGATAGAGGCAGGGGAGGGGTTTCGGGGTGGGGGAGAGAAAGAAGCCATTTTATTTCATGTTACATTTTTATTTTATTTTATGTTTTTCAGAAAACCGGCTTGCTATATCCATCTGGCTGATGAAATCACATCTCGAAATTCGACCGTTTGGAGAGATGGTTGGAATCCGCGGAAAAACCGCACTAGAAACCAGCAACGTACCTTTCCCTTCCCCAGGAGGAAGGAGACTCGCAGTATTTGCGCCCTGACCCAGTTTGCACCTTGGCCAATCCTGTGTGTAGAATTCCAGTTCTACTGAACTATCAGAATAGGAATTTGCCTCCACCTGCTAAAGCTCCATATATGCCTCACTATGCATATGGAGCTCAGGGTGTGGTGTTTAAGAACAAAGGGACTTGAGATATCCATAATGACACAGATTTTTATTTGGGGGGTGGGGGTTGGGGTGCCGAAAGAGAGGTATATGGCATCCTGTCCTCAGCCTCACCTGTATTACAATACACCTGCTTTAGAGCTGAAACATGAAGTTTGGCAAGCGTGTCAGATTCAAAATTTGACAAGGATCCTTCCCAAAACAATGTCAGCATCCCTTACAAGGCTGAATTGCTCTCCCAATCACATGACAAAAAACGAATGACAGCTGTCTTCTCTGTTAGAGTAGAGGTTTCGGTAATCCAGAGAAACCTGCTTTAAATCAGGGGTGCAATTTAACTCAATAATTCTGGGCGCCTACAGATGACACCAGGCATGTACAATTCTAGTTTCTCACAGGCCATCAAACACTTGACATTAAATACCCAGCCTCCCCCCCCCCCCAAATGTATTCTTTTAAAAAACGGAGGAATTATGGAGCCTGCTGTAAATGGGGCTGGGTGTGTGTCTAAACCGATGGTTAATTTTCTAACTATTTCTATTGTTTTCTGTTTACCCAGGGGTAGCCAACATGTTGCCGTCCAGATGTTGCTGGCTTGCAGCTTCCTTCAGCTGCAGCCAACATGGCCAGCGCCCAGGGATGGGGGAAATTACAGTCCAAAACATATGGAGAGTCCTGTAAAAGGTTAAGTATCAAGACCCCAATATAGAAATAACGAGGTAGTTTAGGCCCAACTGAGGCCCCCTGCACTGAATCCCATGCCTAGTTTAAGTCCCATTGAAATTGTTCATTCTTATTTATCCAAAGCATTTGGGCAGATGTCAATGAGGCACGTTATTTGCAGCTAAGGTTGCAATCCTAAACACACTAGGGCAATATTCCACTGAACTCAGCAGATATAGTTTTGGGTAAAGGAGTTTAGGATTGCAGTGTATGTCCCACCCATTTGAGTAGGACTTAACCACAACAAACATTTCCTGCTATTTTTGAGATCACAGAAATTTGGTATTTACAACCCTGTCCTCAATGCCACTGAGTTCCCAGATATAGTAGGTGTGTATAAAATCGCTGCCTTAATTAAGTATTTTGGCTAAGCTTGAATCTCGTAATGCAAATCTCAACACAGGCACATGGATTTAGAGCTGAGTCCAGGGAGAGCTCAGTGAGGGACCTGGGATACAGATACCTGCTATGTATTTATTATTACATTTCTGTCCCAGCTTTCCTCCATTCATGGCACTCCCTCATTGCAGTCCTGGGACATGGATGCTCGCAAGCAGGGATGGGGAGACTGGGTGAGAATGGAGCTTTACATGCATGTGTGCTTGTGTAAGCCTTTTAAAAATGTATTTTATTTATTACTAGCAGCCTTGTACCTGTCGTTGCTTGGGAATTCTAAGAAACCAAAAAATCAGTGCAGTTTGATAGTTCATTCTGCCATCTTGATTCAAAACGGTGTCCAATTGTATCCAAACAGAGATGGAAACCACCTCTTTTCTTTCTGGAACCATCCTGCCAAATTTGGTTATGGTATCTTAAGAGGTTGGGACGTGGGTGGCGCTGTGGGTTAAATGTGGGTTAAACCACAGAGCCTAGGACGTGCTGATCAGAAGGTTGGCGGTTCGAATCCCTGCGACGGGGTGAGCTCCCGTTGCTCGGTCGCTGCTCCTGTCAACCTAGCAGTTCGAAAGCATGTCAAAGTGCAAGTAGATCAATAGGTACCGCTCCGGGGGGAAGGTAAACGGCGTTTCCGTGCGCTGCTCTGGTTTGCCAGAAGCGGCTTAGTCCTGCTGGCCACATGACCCGGAAGCTGTACGCCGTGCTGCCTCATCTTATCTGCACAACAACCCTGTGGGGTATATTAGGCTGACGGGGGGGGGGGAGAGAGAGAGAGAGAGAGATTGGTCATTCATGGCTAAGTGGAGATATGAATGAACCTTTGTCTCCCCAGTCCCAGTCTAACATTCTAACCATTACACCACCCTGAGAATACAGAAGTCTCTGTTGTGTTAGATGGAAAAGACAGAAGTAGAGGGAGAGCTTAAGGCAGTGGTTTTTAACCAGTGTGCTGTGCCACCCTGGGGTGCCTTGAATGATGGCCAGGGAGGCCACAGGCAACACTGGCCTCAGTCCCTTTTCCCTTCCCTCCCTTCTCTGATGCCCTCTTGTGTCTCTGCCTCCCAAAAGCTTGCACAGCTGTTTGTTGCAGCAGCCCTGGCTACAACCTCCCCAGGTGAATGGTGCCTCTGGGACTGGCCAGAGGGTGCTGGTTGCCAGGAGCTGAGGCGGCCTCTAAGTAAGCAAACAAGTGGGTGAGGGAGCCCAGCCAGCTGGTCCACCAGCCCTTGCTGTTGGGAATGGAGTATGGACAGACAAGATCACTGCAATGTGCTCTACGTGGGGCTACCTTTGAAGGTGACCCAGAAACTACAACTAATCCAGAACGCGGCAGCTAGACTGGTGACTGGGAGCGGCCACCAAGACCATAACACCAGTCTTGAAAGACCTACACTGGCTCTCAGTACGTTTCCGAGCACAATTCAAAGTGTTGGTGCTGACCTTTAAAACCCTAAACGGCCTCGGCCCAGTATACCTGAAGGAGCGTCTCCACCCCCATCGTTCTGCCTGGACGCTGAGGTCCAGCACCGAGGGCTTTCTGGTGGGAAAGGGCAGTGTGTGGCGGGAAGAGAGTGGAGAGTTAGGTAAAGTGGGCTAGGGAAAACTGCAGGTCTGGGGAGGGACTTGGCAGAAGGAGCAGGAGGTGGCAGATATAGAGGGGGCGGCTTTTCTAGGCATCATCACCAGCCTGGAGGGAGGCAGAGAGGCTGGAGTGGGAGGAGGCAGGGGATGGCAGATGAACCTGTTCAGCAACACCATGGAGTGAAGAAGGGAGTGATCCACAAATACAGACACGCATGACGAGGGTGGGTTGGGTGTGGAGGAGAATCATCGCCGTTCTGGTTAGCATCTTCCTTGCCAGAGTGCTCTCAGTGTGCCTGCTTTATGGAGCAAGATGTTCCCAGGAAGGCTATGAAGAAGACAGTACTCTTCCCCCAAGGATCTTACAGTCAAAAGTGTTGACAGCAGTGGAGAAGGGGAAAGGGAACGAGGAGAGCTGAATGTGAGCAAATGCAACGGCCCACACTTGGGCTTCCTTTGAGCCTGGGGTGGCAATTAAGGGGTTAAGGCAAAGGCCTCTGCTAAAGGCAGGTTTTCAGAGGGGTTAGAAGGAAGCGGAAGAGGGGGAGCCATGCAGGTGTTCTGGGAAAGGGCTGCAAGCATGGAGGGCAGCATGGGAGAAAGGGTGGAGTAAGCAGGACACTGACAAACCTAGGCAGCATCTTAAAAAGTAGAGACATCACCTTGCCAACAAAGGTCCGTATAGTTAAAGCTATGGTTTTCCCAGTAGTGATGTATGGAAGTGAAAGCTGGACCATAAAGAAGGCTGATGGCCGAAGAATTGATGCTTTTGAATTCTGGTACTGGAGGAGACTCTTGAGAGTCCCATGGACTTCAAGAAGATCAAACCGATCCATTCTGAAGGAAATCAGCCCTGAGTGCTCACTGGAAGGACAGATTGTGAAGCTGAGGCTCCAATACTTTGGCCACCTCATGAGAAGAGAAGACTCCCTGGAAAAGACCCTGATGTTGGGAAAGATAGAAGGAACAAAGAGAAGGGGACGACAGAGGACGAGATGGTTGGACAGTGTTGTCGAAGCTACCAGCATGAGTTTGACCAAACTGCGGGAGGCAGTGGAAGACAGGAGTGCCTGGTGTGTTCTGGTCCATGGGGTCACGAAGAGTCGGACACGACTAAACGACTAAACAACAACAACAACAACAACAAGCAGGACACTTCTGGGTGACTTAAGGGTGAAACTAGAGAGCATAAATAGGCAGCATAAAGGTAAAGGTAAAGGTACCCCTGCCCGTACGGGCCAGTCTTGACAGACTCTGGGGTTGTGCGCCCATCTCACTTAAGAGGCCAGGGGCCAGCGCTGTCCGGAGACACTTCCGGGTCACGTGGCCAGCGTGACAAAGCTGCATCTGGCGAGCCAGAGCTGCACACGGAAACGCCGTTTACCTTCCCGCTGGTAAGCGGTCCCTATTTATCTACTTGCACCCGGAGGTGCTTTCGAACTGCTAGGTTGGCAGGCGCTGGGACCGAGCAGCGGGAGCGCACCCCGCCGCAGGGATTCGAACCGCCGACCTTTCAATCGGAAAGTCCTAGGTGCTGAGGCTTTAACCCACAGCGCCACCTGCGTCCCCTAAAAATAGGCAGCATAGGTTACAACAATTTGGTAACTTACAGGTGACATTAATGTGTCCAAAGGATAATTTATTCTCTTCAAACTTGATGCTCCATAATCATGCTCTAGTGCACCCCAGTGGTTAAAATTATGTCGTCTGAACAATAGGAGCTATTGCATTATAACCATTTAGGAGATCTTCAGGCGTTCAGTCTTTTACGGAAAGACCATAGCTCAGTGACAGAGCGTCTGCCCTCCATGCAGAATGTCTCAGATTTAATCCCTCGTGTCTCCAGGTGCTGCCAATAAAAAAATATTCAACTAGATTGACCCACGGGTGTGATGGGATCTTGACAGCTTCCTGTGTTCCTGTGGATTTTAACTGGATTTAAGAAGAGTCTTTTTAACTATCTTTTTAAAGAATTGTTTTAATTTATTTTGACTATGGCAGACCAACACGGCTACCTACTTGAATCTGGATTTAACTGTTATCTTAAAGTGACGTTACTATTTATTTATATGCTGCCCAAAAATGTCAGCCCAAAAATGTCCCGCAAGGCATCATGCAAAGAAACGACACGCAAGCGCCAATACCAACCAATGAAAATGAAAAAAGATCTGAACGCTTCCTAAAGAGGGGGGGACAAAATGCATCTGTGTGCTGGAAAGGCAAAGGACATTCCCCATGCAAAGATAAAATGTTCAGAGCAAGAGTAAATATGGTTCCTTTGGAGACTTCCAGCAGTTTCTCCTCTGCTAATCATCATCAAATTTTTATTTATACCCCACCCTTCCTGGTTCAGAAACTGGGCTCAGGGAGGCTAACAACAAATTTAAAACACTTATAAAAGCAGCATAAAATACAGTATAAAAACATGAATAACAATAAAACATGAATAACAATAAAATTAAAAAATCAATTTAGGGGAAATAAGCATTGGATAATCCCCAGGACTAGCTGGCTGAATTGGTCCTACTTGGGCCAGAGAGGAGGCCAGGGGAGAATTAGCTGTGGGGTCTCGGAGTGGGTGATCTTCCCAAAAGGGGAGGGGGAGGGAAGAGAAGGGAAATAAAAGATCAGGCTGAATTCAAATTAAAGGCCAGGTGGAATAGCTCTGTCTTACAGGCCCGATGGAAGAAGGTTAAATCCTGAAGGGCCCTAGTCTAAGCAGAAGCTCCTCCTTCTCAAGGTCCCAGGCAAGAGGATGGGGCAAGGCAGGTGCGAAAGCCTGCCCCTAATGGTTCCAGCAGTCTGAACTTTTTTTTTTTTTAAAAAAAAAAATTATTACTTTTAAAGCTTACAAAAAAGAAAAGGAAGAAAGAAGACAAAAGAACAAAAAGAACAAAAAAGAGAAAAAACAATACAATACATAAACAATACAAAACACAACCTTAACACATTAAACTAACACAATAAACTAAACCAAATAAAACAAAAACAATTTAAAAACATACATCATACCTTTTCCATATTCTATCTTTCATTCCCTTGTATCATTGACCTCCTCTCACCTCCCTCTTTGTATTCCACCTCCATTAATTGTTTCAGCAATTCCTTTCCATCTTTCCCTATTTTCTATCATATAAATGTCTTAACATATTTTTAATCTTATTTCCATTAAAATTAGTATACTTATTTAAACTTAACTCCTTATAGCATTTCAGCTAAAGCCATAAAATTTCCTTCCAACATTTTTCTATCACTCATTAATTTTACAATATTTCTATATATAGACTTTAAATTTCCAATCTTCTTCCACCATCTCCTCTCCCCAGTCTCGGACTCTACCAGCCACTTCCGTCAACTCCATACAGTCCATCAACCTGAAGATCTTATGTCCGAGGCTCTTAACTCTTTTCCACGTCCCTTCTGCCACCAGCAGTCTGAACTTTATCTATTTGTCTGTCTATCCTTATTTTGGGGGCAGGGGTGCTCCTCTTCCCTGGGCCCAGCCTCTACAACAGTGCAGCACCTGTTTACAGCCAATCCATTCACAGGATTCCTGTCATGGTCCGGTCTACAGGCAATCAAAATCCTGGCTGGGGACGTCGGGACCGGGGGCAAGATTGCGGGGTGGGAGCAGGAACGAGAATCCAGCAGCCAGGGGTCCGAGGGTCAGGAAGCAGGGAGTCAGGAAGTCAAGGGTCCGAGGGTCAAGAAGCAAGGAGTCACGAATTCAAGGGTCCGAGGGTCAAGAAGCAAGGAGTCAAGAAGCCGAGGTCCAAGGATTAGGAAGCAAGAAGCCAAATGCAGCAAGGCAGGAAACAAACTTAGGAAGGCCCCAGTCCTGCGAAGCCCTACTGATCACAGGGCCTGGCTCCTGCATGCACTCCTGACAGTTCCTTCATCTCTCTCTTAATAAAATAAAAAAAACCAAGGGATACATGTTGTAGTTTTCCTGAGTTGTGCCATCTTGCATTGCATTGTAGTCCCTCGTTAAATTATGCAGCTTCCCTGGGATTTCAACACGTTGAACATCCTTGACGATTGTGCTGCTTTACATACACATGTTAACTGGCCCTTGGATGGCTTATCTGTTTCCATGTGTGTGTCTGTGTGTCTGCTCTGCTTTGCATTCGGCAATGCTGTGGTCCGCTGCATTGTCTCACGCACGTTACGGTTGTTGTGCGAGGACTGTTCACCTTGGAAGTTGTGTTTCGCTGCAACATGCAACAGACCTTGGGAGCGTGCACATTCTCATTTGTCCCACGTTGAAAGCTCATTGGCTTTTGTTTGCCTTCCTTGCTAGGCGTTTGTAAATTTACATTCTGTCCTACAGCAGGAAGATCATGCAGGGCACGATTTGCATGGAAATCCAATAGACTAATTTGCCAGAGAAAACACCGTTGGCTCCTTTGACGTGGGGAGCTGTGTCTGGAATTTTTACATGGGCCACAAACAAAAGGAATTGTAAAGAGAGTTCAGGGAGACCCATGTCAATGTTTGCACTTATATGATAGAATTATAGAATAACAGAGTTAGAAGGAATCCTGAGAGTTTTCTAGTCCAACCCCCTGCCCACAGCTGTCATTGGGTGGGCTGGAACCACCAGCCTTCTGATTTACAGCCAGATGCACTGACCTATTGTGCCACAGAAGTCTTGACCAATAGCTCAATGAAAACATGAATCTAGTATGCAGAAGAAGAAGAAAAAGTACACTTCTTGAGAGGATTGGGAAACAAATTAGAAAATGCAACTGCTGGCATCACAGAAGTTGTTCTCCATCTCTAGAACTTGGGATCATCCAAGCTAAAGGTTGGGAGATTCAGGGTAGAGAAGAGTAAGCACTTTTTCACACATTGGACATAAAACTATGGAATTCGCTAGCACACGACACAGCGATGGCTGCCAACTCGGACCAGCTTTCAAAGAGGAGTAGGCTAATTTGTGGAGGAGAAAAGCCATCATTGGCTACTTGTCGCAATAGCTATATATGCCACTATCAGAGGCTGTTGGTGGAGATCATGAGCAGGAAAAGTGCAATCTGTACTGCATTGTGTTCTGCAGTACACAACATTATGTTACAACATTATGATACCAATCCTGTGCACATTTATTTTATTTTGGGGTGGGGAGCCTGTGGTCAGGTGTTGCTGGCCTACAACTCCCATCATGCCTGGTCATGCTGAAAGGGGTTGATGGGAATTGTAGTCCAGTGACATCTGAAAGTCCACAAGTTCCCACCCCCGTTTTATATATTTATGCACCTTTTTCCTTCATGGCACATACATGGGGTTCCAAAGCAGTTTCCCATCCATGTACTGACCAGGCCCAGGCCTGCTTAGCTCCACATTGCGTGCCTTCAGCTCATATCCTTGGATTCCTTTCCAGGAACAAGTGCTATTGAATATACAGAGACATCTGTCCAAATAAACGTGTGGAATGGAACCATAAGATACAGCACCCTGATAGTTTTGTGTTGTGCAGATTATGTTTCATTGGTTTTCACACTGTGCCGCTTGAATAGTGTACTGTGATAATAAAACAGATTTGTATGGCATGAATACATATAGGTTTCTTGGAGGTATTCCATAACGTACAGATTTGTCTTGCTTGTCTTTGTCAGCAAAGCTGACATTCCAGTGAAGGTTCAAAATTTGATAAATAAAGGCAGTCCGAGAATGTTGACAGCTCAATATGAATTTTTGCAAATGGCCCAAAACTCGAGAGATACACCGGTGAGCGTTGACAGTTGCCTAAATGTGATGTTCATTATTCACTGGTGGATGTCCAGCAAGTGGAAAGATGTATGTTTATTTTCAGGCATAAATAATTAGATATGAGATGATGTGTGTTCTGCACCATTAGACTCCTCCAGGCCACTGGCATCCTCTGAGGGATTATGAAGCATGCCTAACTATGTGCTGGATTGTGGCCAAAGTGTCCAGCTAAAACACTGTTATATTTGCAGGTCATTAATTCCACACTTCCTAGGTATTATGGCAAGATAATATCCATACTAGGTCACCTGTTATGACTTCATTGTAAACCTGGCCCACATTATTTCATTGCATTTATAGCAGGAAGCTGAAGTAGTGTCAACCTCTATAAAGGATAAGTGTGCCATCTGTCATGGATACTTCAGCTAAGATTTCTGCATTGCGGCGGGTTGGACTAGATGACCCTTGGGATTCGTTGCAACTCTGCAATTCGGTGACTCTAGGACAATATACTTGCTTGCTTTTCCTTTGATGAATGAAGTTGCACAGTTTGAAGGCTCACTAGCTGAATTACTTTGAGATCTTTGGTCCATTTGGAGAAAAAACAAAACAAAACCATGAATAAACAAACAATCAAAATCAATGAGGCCAGTTTGCAATGTTATCATTCCCTAAGTCTCTGCTACTTATGTATTAAACATGGAATAAATTACTAGCTGAGCCCATATGCTTCAAAATCTTGGTTGGGTGTATGTTTACCTGGGGCTTGTTCCCTTTCTCATGTGCCTTGAAATTTTGTTTACTGGGCTGTATGCTCTTTGGTGGCAACTATCCCATATTCTCTAGTCTGTTCCTGGCATTCAAAAAACCAGAAATAAATATTTTAAGATCCTGTAAAGCAAAACTCCTGCTGTGTCTTGGAGGAAGGAACTGTGGCCACCAGACAAATTTTATTTGGAGGGAAGACATAAGGAAAGGATGGGGGTGGAGGGGGGGGGGACGACTCACACAAGCAGAAGCCTTAGTGTGTAAGTGCAACAATTTCTCCTTATAAATGTCATAGTGTCAAGCCGATTGCTCTCTGCTAGAGTGAGCAAGGCCAGAGAATGCAAAGCTCTGTCCGTGGTGCTGAAATCTTGCCACAAGGGCAGTTCCCCGAAATGCTGTACCGAAGGCACGAAGCCATTGGGAGGCCCACGGCTTTGTACAGAGTTAAAGCAGAAATACAGAAATGAATACAAAGCCATGTCATCAACCGATGACACAGATATATTGCAACAAATTGTTCTGTCTGTCTGTCTTTCATTTTTCCTGTCTTCCTTTTGCACCCCTAAACATCTTCAGGCTGATTTTCAAGTGAAACTCGGAAAATTAGAATATCGTGGAAAAGTTCATTTATTTCAGTAATGCAACTTAAAAGGTGAAACTAATATATGAGATAGACTCATGACATGCAAAGCGAGATATGTCAAGCCTTTATTTGTTATAATTGTGATATTATAGCGTACAGCTGATGAAAACCCCAAATTAACAATCTCAGAAAATTAGAATATTAAATGAAATCAGCAAAACAAGGATTGCAAATAGAGCAATATTGGACCTCTGAGAAGTAGAAGCATGCATATGTACTCAGTACTCGGTTTGGGCCCCTTTGGCATCAATTACTGCCTCAATGCGGCGTGGCATGGATGCTATCAGCCTGTGGCACTGCTGAGGTGTTATGGAAGACCAGGATGCTTCAATAGCAGCCTTCAGCTCTTTTGCATTGCTCGGTCTCATGTCTCTCATCTTTCTCTTGGCAATGCCCCATAAATTCTCTATGGGGTTCAGGTCAGGCGAGTTTGCTGGCCAATCAAGCACAGTAATCCCACGGGCACTGAACCAGGTTTTGGTACTTTTGGCAGTGTGGGCAGGTGCCAAAGCCCTGCTGGAAAATGAAGTCAGCATCCCCATAAAGCTCATCTGTGGAAGGAAGCATGAAGTGCTCCAAAATCTCCTGGTAGACGGCTGCATTGACCCTGGACTTAATGGACCAACACCAGCTGGTGACATGGCTCCCCAAATCTCTTTTCTGATGAGAGCAGTTTTTGCATCTCATTTGGAAACCAAGGACCCAGAGTCTGGAAGAAGAATGGGGAGGCACACAATGCTAGATGCTTGAAGTCCAGTGTGAAGTTTCCACAGTCTGTGTTGATTTGGGGAGCCATGTCATGAACTTTTCCACAATATTCTAATTTTCTGAGTTTCACCTGTAAGCATGTTGTATGGATGGTTTTTTCCTCCATTCTTTCAATGAGCGTTTGAAAGAAGAGATTGTCATAATCCCCTTTAATGATCATGCATCTCAGCTCCTGAGGGAGCTCCTAAGGGCTCATCCATACTGTCGTTTAACGCGTTTCTTACTATCACTTCCTGTACCTCCATTAATTCTCAGTTGTCAATATGGCGCTTTCCTCCAAATCACTGCCTTTTCAGAGTACAGTGGTACCTTGGTTCTCAAACTTAATCCGTTCTGTAAGTCTGTTCCAAAACCAAAGTGTTCCAAAACCAAGGCATGCCTTCCCATAGAAAGTAATGCAAAATGGATTAATCAGTTCCAGACTTTTAAAAACAACCCCTAAAACAGCAAATTTAACATGAATTTTACTATCTAATGAGACCATTGATCCATAAAATGAAAGCAGTAATCAATGTACTGTACTATAAAATAAATAAGACAGTTTTTTAGATGATAAAAATTAAAATTATTATTTTTTCTTACCTGCACTGATGATAGTCATTGTTTGGATGGGGGGTTTTCATCCATTTCTGCAGTCACACAGTCAATCAATCAGTAGCTGAACTGGGTTCCACACTGTCACAAAAACAATTTAACCAAAAAAGCCTCAAAAACGCAAAATAAATAGCAAAAACAAAAGTGCCAAACTTAATCCATTCCAGAAGTCTGTTTGACTTCCGAAATGTTTGAAAACCAAGGCGCAGTTTCTGATTGGTGCAGGTGCCCCGGAAACAATAGCCTGACATTTGGCTTCCAAAATACTTTCAAAAACCGGAGCACTTATTTCTGGGTTTTCGATGTACCAAGGTACCACTGTATCCCTGGCATATTTACCTGAGACAGTGAACTCAGTGAGGTTTAACTCTGGATAGATATTTACTCTGAGTGGCTATTTACATACCTGTTCTAACACAGAAAGCTAGTTTCAGGTCATTTCATGCCATTGTCTTATAGCAGGACTAGACAAAAGGCATACTGCACTCTCCCAGTGATCCATTGGGTTAATTTATAGTGGACTACTCAGCACTTGCCTGGGATTTTCTCAAAGACAAGCTGGACTAGGTGGATTTGAGCCAGCCTACAAGGTTCTTATCATATCACCCCTTAACCTCCTCTTCTCCAGGCTAAACATGCCCAGCTCCCTTAGCCGTTCCTCATAAGGCATCGTTTCCAGGCCTTTGACCATTTTGGTTGCCCTCCTCTGGACACGTTCCAGTTTGTCAGTGTCCTTCTTGAACTGTGGTGCCCAGAACTGGACACAGTACTCCAGGTGAGGTCTGACCAGAGCAGAATACAGTGGCACTATTACTTCCCTTGATCTAGATGCTATACTCCTATTGATGCAGCCCAGAATTGCATTGGCTTTTTTAGCTGCCGCGTCACACTGTTGGCTCATGTCAAGTTTGTGGTCAACCAAGACTCCTAGATCCTTTTCACATGTACTGCTCTCAAGCCAGGTGTCACCCATCTTGTATTTGTGCCTCTCATTTTTTTTGCCCAAGTGCAATACTTTACATTTCTCCCTGTTAAAATTCATCTTGTTTGTTTTGGCCCAGTTCTCTAATCTGTCAAGGTCGTTTTGAAGTGTGATCCTGTCCTCTGGGATGTTAGCCATTTAAGGTAGACAAATTGTTAATTTAATTTTAGCTGATAAGTGATCCTAAATACACACTTGAGTTTTATACATTTAAAACATATTGGTGGATAATGAAGATTATAGTGTAAAAAAGGTAGACCATACAAGGTGAACTTAGATCACCCCGATCTACAAGATCAAAGGTTAGATGAAAATGCTTTAAAAAAAAAAATCCAGAGTCATACAAGATCAACAACCCAGCACTCTCTTACCCTGATAATGTATATTACAGCAAAGAATGAGTTCATAGTTCAAAAAATAAGCAAAGTAACCTTCATCTGAAATTCCCTGGAGTTTCTGAACATAGGCAAAGAGAAGAGTTGGAGGATAATGTTATGCATCAGACCCACTAAATGATGAATGGTATGTTATAAGAAGACTTGTAGCTGAACACTTGCTTAATTCTCAAGCTGAATGGCATGCTGTAGGGATGTATAATGCTAAATTGGCCAGAAACCCAATTAAATTATGCACAAGGAAAATCCATATTTGGCACTTCAGAAAAAATTAGACAGAATAGTTTTATTTTATCCATTAAATTTCCAGTGAGATTTTAAAACTGCCTTCTAAATTCAATGTATGGCTTTTTGTTTGCAAAAGGCAACAAAGCTGAATGCTAGAACCATGAGGGCTTTAAACATGCTGAGATCTACTGAGCCCTGACTCAAGTTATATTGTTTATTGATGGCATCTAACAT
This sequence comes from Podarcis cretensis, assembly GCF_951804945.1. Classification (NCBI taxonomy): domain Eukaryota; kingdom Metazoa; phylum Chordata; class Lepidosauria; order Squamata; family Lacertidae; genus Podarcis; species Podarcis cretensis. Next base: position 8,696,637 of record NC_137171.1, read on the forward strand.
CCTGTCCCCCCCTTAAAAAAAAAAAAATTATTAACAGGCCAATCACATCACATTATCCAAATCACATTAGTTCCAAATTATACAGCCAAATTTTAAATTTTGTTGGGGGCACCTGTCAGGGAACTGCCATCAGAGCCAGAGGGAGAGGGAGGGCTCCAGAGGGATTCCGGAGAGCGTACAGGGAGGGAGAGAAGCAGCCCATCTTCTGGGGAAGGAAATCAGCATAACACTAGGGGAGAAGGGGGGCAGATGGGGGAATCGGCGAGGTGGCTCCATGACTCCTTGCCGGAGACCAGCGGGGAGAGCACGGGTCCTCCGCTGCCCACACCCTCCCTGTGCAGAAGGCTTCCGCGCAGGGAGAGTAGGCGGAGACTAGGCGTCAAAGAGCTTCTTTGCTGGAAGAAGTTCAAGAAACGCCCACTGACGGATTCTGCCTGCGAGTGAGATAGCCACGGGTGAGTGGCTGTCCGGACAGAAAGGGTTCACCCAGGTAACTCAGCCAAGCGTGGCGCTGATTTACGCACGAGCAACCCCATAGAACCATTACAGCACCCATACATCAAGCTCTGAACGAGTCCAAAATTCCGAACGAGTCCAAACATCACTTATATTACTGCTTTAATTAAACAGTTCTATCCAGTTCAATCCAGATAGTCCTTTATTACTTTCTTCATCTTCTTGTTGTTATTGTATATTCCTTTCTTTGCGATCTCTGATAATTTTCACAAGCAGATTGAAAACAGGCATCCTCTGTGTCCCCCCCCCTTTTTCAACAGAAAACCTTAAGGCGGCCAACAGTAATCTGCTTGCTTTCCTTTTGCTTTCGTCTTTATTTGTTTTCTGTGTCCTTCTTCCTTTCCACAGACTGTGGCACTAACTGTCCAACCTACTGTAGATCATTGAACTGTGGAGTTCTATGATCCCAATGCTCATATAGTCCAACCCTATTCAATGCTGCAATCACAGCTAAAGAATCCATGACAGATGGCCATCCAACATCTGTTTTAAAATTTCCAATAAAGGAGAGTCCACCAGCTTTCAAGGAAGACCGTTCCACCATCAAATGGCTCTCACCCTCAGAACTTCATTCATAATATCAGAATCTCCTTTCTTGTCCTTTGAATCCATTGGTTTGGGATCTGTCCTTGAGCAGCAGAATACAAGCTTGCTCTATCTTCCATGTGACAGATGGCCGGCATATCATTTTTCTGGTTTCTTCAGGCTAGACACACCCAACTCCCTCAACCATTCCTCATAAGTGTTGGTTTCTATTTCCCTCACTGAGCAGCAACTGCAGTCATGGGACATTGTTTTGCATTCCACAGTCAGAGTTACTGTTGGGTTCCCACAGGAATAGGAGACTGGATGTGACGTTCACTGGTTTCCTGTTTTTCTCTGTTCTCTCAGTGTTCTTTGTTTCCGAGAGGGGTTGCTTCTCTGTTCTCACAGAGGCAAGATGCATGTTTGTATTCTCTCAGCGTAGAAGTGTAAATAAAGTTGAGAATGTGGCACATACTGCTTATCCTTCTGCTGTGTGACGACACTCTGCTTGGGGTCAAGATATGACGAGCCTGTATCAGCTTCAGCTTCCAATGGGCCGAAGCTGGTCAAAATCTCACAATAAGGTCATTCATTAGATCACAACCCAGCTGTGGATGGCAGCCTGTTAAAGACAAATGATATATGCCAAAGAGCAGGGCCTTTTCGATAGTGGCATCAATTGGGTGGCATCAAGCTCTTCCTAGGTAGGCCCACCTGGTCCCCAAAGTCAACACTTTAGCAGGGCAACCCTATATTTATCCAACTAGACATAAGCCCCATTTATTTCCAAGATAAGCAGGTATAGAACACCTAGTTAAGACCAAGGTGTGACTTTACAGAGAGACGCTGGGAGTGAACTGAGTCTGCTTGGTTGTTTTGAATCAACTGGTGCCTTCATTTTTTATTGTATGGGTTTTGCTATTTCATGCTGCTGCTCTCTTTTGGTAAAGGTAAAGGGACCCCTGACCGTTAGGTCCAGTAGCGGATGACTGGGGTTGCGGCACTCATCTTGCTTTACTGGCCGAGGGAGCCAGCGTACAGCTTCTGGGTCATGTGGCCAGCATGACTAAGCTGCTTCTGGCGAACCAGAGCAGCGCACGGAAACACTCTTTACCTTCCCGCCGGAGCGGTACCTATTTATCTACTTGCACTTTGACGTGCTTTTGAACTGCTAGGTTGGCAGGAGCAGGGACCGAGCAATGGGAGCTCACCCCGTCACAAGGATTCGAATCGCGGACCTTTTAGGCTCTGTGGTTTATTTCTATCCTGCCTTTTGAGAAAAAAAGTAGCTCCATCTCTCAAAAGAAGAAACAGTCCTGACCACAGAAGAATGGCAAACCAAGTTGATAGACTATGTTGAAATGGCAAAATTAACTGGAAAGCTTGGGAACCAAGAGGACAAGAACTTTATAAAAAAATGGGGGGGGGGTTATAATTTATTTAGGAGACCATTGTAAGCAGATGAAAACATTAGCAGGATTTTTATCACACTTGTAAAGTAGTAAAAACTATGGCCAATTTGGATGGATAAAAAAAATCTGGATAATGCACTGATAGGCAGTTGTAAATATTGACATTAGGACCCAGGGAGGAGATGGGGGGAGGTCTCGAGATTCAGAGCAATCTCTGAATTTTTTATTGACTTTGTTACAAGTTTATATTTTCTAAAATCAAATAAAAATTATTATTAAAAAAGTATTTTTTAAAAGTAGCCCCATCTCTCCCAGCAGCTAGGAGCATATGTAGCTATTTTATATTGACCCAGACAACACTGAGCAAGATGCTGCAATGATGCCATGTATCCCAGAAAAAAATGGGACATCCCCTTTTTTTATCGCAAGGGAACGGCAGCTGTTTTGGTTGTTGTGATCTCACAGAATTTCACAACACAATCCCCTGGCCGTGATCTTGTGCGATGCCCCCAAATGCACATTTCGGGCATCGTGCAAAAAATAAATAAATGTTCTTTTGTAGGGGATCGCAGAGCGAAATCACACGAGATCATGGCAACCAAAGCGGCTGCCATTCTCTCGTGATAATGGGGAGATAAATGGGGAGGTGGTGTCCAGGAAGATGGCAGGTGGAAGATTTGGGCTTCAAAGTGTATTCAATGGTCTGACACATTATTAGACAGCTTCCTTCGTTCCTAAGTTCGGATGTGAGCACCAAAAGGCTGAGGAAGCCCAATGTGGGTCCCCTGACCCCAAGTTCATACAGTCTAGAGGAAAAGGATGCTTTTCCTCTTCATGCATACTAGGTGCCCAGATCAATTGCCCTGACATCACAAGACATATTTCAGACAACCCTTTCTGAAGTAGCCTGTCCAGTCCTATCCAAGAGATGTCTCGTTGACATGGTTGCCTAGAGAAAAAGCATTGGGCTAGAAAAACTGCGAGCTTTAACTAATGCTGCAAAGCCAGAGATTCAGCTGAAGGGAAGATCTTGAAGGAGACAGCTGGGGCCTTATTGCCTGTCTTTCAAGGAGAGCACCCGATTAGATTTTCTTTTCTTATTTGGCCAAGGCCTTCGTAGTACTTGATATCTATCTAGCACATTCAGAAGACAATCAAGGTAATGGACAAGGAAGTTGTGTGGTCAGAGCTGCAATCAAAGTCATTTCCCCGGGGGTGGAAGAAGATCCTTGAGTCTTTAACCCTTTCCAGAAGAGGCAGGGAAAATCTCTGCGCCAAAGAACATTTAATTAGTTCCATCTGGGATTCTCTCTAGTCCTTGAAGCCTTTTAATATGTTCCTCTTAATCGCCTCCGAGCCTACGGGGAGATCGAACAGCGCTTTTTAATTTTAGCTTGATGGCACAGGGTGGGGACTGAGGTGCCATGCTAAGTGGCTTGCCGCAGGTCGCTCAGGACATCGGTGAGCTAACCTGGGACTTGTGCACTAAATACAATGAAATCATTTTTGTTTGCTTACGTGTATTACTGTGGTGGAAATATGACACAGATGGTCCTCTGTGTTAGTTTTCTGAGTTCTCGTGACCAAGGCACAGCCATTCTCGAAGTATTAGATGTGCTTGAAGGTTACCGGGCCTCCTTATCTTATATTCTGTTTATACAGTGGTTGTGAATATATCCCACATCCATTCATTTATTCCCCTGTTTACATGTGCAGATGATTTCCTTCCGCCCCAAGGGGCTCTAGAACTGTTTTGGAGAAGGATTTTCCCTCTCCATCCCAGCGTCTCCAATTCAACGTGCTCCCTCTGCAAATAGGCCATCTGATGAATCAAAACATGCCATTTCCTTGAAGCCTCCTTTCTCAACCACGTGGCTTCCCCATAACATTGTACAGTGGATGCTCGGGTTGCAAACGTGATCCGTGCGGGAGGCACGTTCGCAACCTGCAGCATTCGCAACCCACGTCTGCGCACATGTGGGTTGCGATTCGGCACGTCTGCGCATGCGCAAAGCTCAATTTAGCGCTTCTGCGCATGCGCGACAGCCAAAACCCAGAAGTAACCCGTTCCAGTACTTCCTGGTTTCGGAGGGTCCGTAACCTGAAAAAACGCAACCTGAACCGTCTGTAACCCAAGATAGGACTGTATTTTAAGAACATAAGAAGGGTTCTGTTGGATCAGGCATCCTGTTGTCACAGTGGCCGGCAACATGCCTACGGAAAGCCAACAAGACAGGCAGGACCTGAGTGATTTCCATCATCTGGTATTCAAAGGTTTCTTCTTCTTCTTCTCTGGCAATCACTCGTAGCTGAGTAAGATTGTCTTCCACAGGGCGGAAATGACCGGCAGAATCCAAGACCAGGGAGAAGAGTCGGTGGAAGAAGATTGGAAAAAATTTAAAGACTATTTACAGAAATACTGTAAAATTAATGAATGTTAGAAAAATGTTGGAATTAAGTTATTCGGCTTTAGCAGAAATGTTATAAGGAATTAGGTACAGATAGATTGTTAATGTATTAAAGGGGGGGAAGGAAAAAAAGGTTAGAATATGTTAAGAATTACAGGACAGAAAACAGAGGAAGATGGAAAGGATTTGCTGAAACCGTTAAATTGAAGTGGAATACAAAAAGGGAAGGGGATGCAGGTGGCGCTGTGAGTTAAAGCCTCAGCGCCTAGGACTTGCCGATCGAAAGGTCGGCGGTTCGAATCCCTGCGGCGGGGTGCGCTCCCGCTGCTCGGTCCCAGCGCCTGCCAACCTAGCAGTTCGAAAGCACCTCCGGGTGCAAGTAGATAAATAGGGACCGCTTACCAGCGGGAAGAGGCCAGAGCAGCGATGTCACGCTGGCCACGTGACCCGGAAGTGTCTCCGGACAGCGCTGGCCCCTGGCCTCTTAAGTGAGATGGGCGCACAACCCCAGAGTCTGTCAAGACTGGCCCGTACGGGCAGGGGTACCTTTACCTTTACCTTTTACAAAAAGGGAGGTGTGAGGAAGTCGATGAAACAAGCGAATGAAAGATAAGATATGGAAATTACTGGATGTGTTTTTAATTGTTTTTGTTTTGTTTTGTTAATTCAATGTTTTATGTAGTGTTTTTGTATTTGTATTGTATTGTATTGTTTGGTTTAATTCTTTTTCTTTCTTTTTGTAATTTTTAAACAGCTAATAAATATTATTTTTTTTAAAAAAAGATTGTCTTCCACAGGGCCATCTTAAGTACAGTGGTACCTTTAGATACGAACGCGATCCGTTCCGGAGCCCCGTTCGCATCTAGAGGTAAACGTAACTAGCGACAGCACATCTGTGCGCATGTCACTTTTCGCCGCTTCTGCACATGCGCGTGATGTCATTTTGAGCATCTGCACATGCGCAAGCAGTGAAACCCGTTACTTCCGGGTTGCCGAGGAGTGCAACTTGAACGCGCTCAACTCAAAGCGTATTTAACCCGAGGTATGACTGTATATCTGGCACCATGGTGCAAAGATCCCTCCGGCGGCGCCCCCCCCCCCCCCCGTTCCCCAGAGTTGCTGACCTTTTTACAGCACTGCGGGCAGGTTTGTGGGGCTGGAGGAGGCGGCGTTGCTTCAGCGAGGTGGGCGTGGGCAGCGAGCTGATGCCGGGAGGTGGCACACCCAGCCTCCGCCTCTTCCCTGGCGCCCTCCAGAACTTGGCGCCCCGTTCAAGATGCCCCTGGTCTTCCGGTTTTAAAAGTGAGTCTGTAAGTGACTGTGGAGGCCAATTCTGGATCCACACGTCCTTCCACAGTGGGGACATAGCTTTCTGGGCAGGAGTTGATCATGGTGAGGGTTTGCCAAGCGTGCCTTCCTCTTAGTGCGTTTCTCCCTTGTGTCCTGAGTTTGAGTGTCTTCAAAGCCCATGACACCTTTGGTAAAGGCTGTTCTCCAACTGGCCAGTGTTTCCCAGTTGTCGGTGTTCATACTACTTTTTAAAGATTTGCCTTGAGAGAGTCTTTGAACCTCTTTTGTTGACCACCAGCATTATGCTTTCCATATTTAAGTTTGGAATAGAGCAGTTGCTTTGGAAGACGATATTCAGACATCCGCACAACATGACCAATCCAACGAAGCTGAGGTTGAAGAATCATTGCTTCAACACTGGTGATCTTTGCTTCTTCCAATACACTGGCATTAGCTCGCCTGTCTTCCAAGGTGATATGTTACATTTTTCAGAGACACTGTTCGTGGAATCTTTCGAGGAGGTATTCAAAGGTAGCAATCTTTCTGGGTGGGCCATTCCTTTTTTTAAAAAATGCTTCCAACTAGTCACTGTCTTACCTTTTTAAAAAAGGGCAATTTCTGTCCCTGGAATGGTAGCAGAAATGTCTTTCTCCCAGCAAGGGGCAGGTGCTTACCTGGATAATCAAGGTAAGAAGTAAAATATAGCAAAGGTTGCCTAAAGTATTATTTATATATATATATATATAATTCAATAATCAGCCTAAACAGGACAAAATTATCTGTTATATTCACAAAGCAGCACAGAAGAATAAAGAAAGAAAGAACTAGACCTAGTGTTCTAAAGTTTGAAATGTGATTAAAGACTTGGATTCAGGGTTGTTGCTGTGATCCATCTGTCTTGAGAGACAATGGAATGCTCCTCAAGGTGTGAAGTCAAACTGCTGTGTTAGCAGCACCGAAAGTGACCTCCCTGGGGCGTAAGCCTGGGCACTGAGTCCTGGGCTGCCCAGACGACAAGACTGTTAGGATTCTTGCTCCGTGCTTGCAGTCATGGGATTGTTTTCTATCACATGACGGTGTATGTTTTCATTCCACATAGTGGGAAGTGACGGAGACAGGATGTTTTGTGTTACTGTGTTCCATGATGTGGGACTATTGTCCTTTGTTTCTTTCTCTTTGTTGTCTGATGAGGCAGAATGCTCCAAGTGTATTATATGTAAATAAAAGTAGTTTAGCCAAAATGCTGTGCTACTGAGTTTGTTACGCAAACTGCTAATACTCTGCTGTTCCTAAGCCTTTTGGTATCAGTCACAGTGATGTTCGGGCTAGAGCAAGCTTTTGAAGCTCCTGAAAGACTGACCAGGAGGGAGAGAAGATGCCAGTTGGGCATGTGTCGTTGCCGGGGTCCTACTTGCGAGTAGGGTGGTCCTAACAAAGACCCCCTTCTTGGCCTAGCTGACGTGGTCCAAAGGAAAGCAGAGCAATACGTTTGGCACCGGCTTGGCTGCTCTACAACAAAAACTGACAGATTACAGATCTGACGATTCCTCCTAAATGTCCCGAAAAAGCCAATGTGATGTATGTGGGTATAGGACTTAGGGTCGGAGAAACCTGGGTTCAAATATTTTCTCAGTCACGGTGCTTGTTGGTGCCCACTTATTCTCTTTCAGCCTGACCTATCTCACAGGATAAAATGTGAGGATAAAATGGGGAAGAGTGCAACCACTCCGAGTTCTTCGGATGACATGCAAATGGCAGAAATGCCTGAAAGGCAGGCTAGTCCGGAAACCCGTTTCAGATTCTTTGTAGATGGAAATAAACTGATTTTCAATGGTCAGTAGTGAACACACAAATGGATGAGAGTATTCCTTTCTAGGGATGGAACTTGTTGTTGTTTAGTCGTTTAGTCGTGTCCGACTCTTCGTGACCCCATGAACCAGAGCACGCCAGGCACTCCTGTCTTCCACTGCCTCCCGCAGTTTGGTCAAACTCATGCTGGTAGCTTCGAGAACACTGTCCAACCATCTCATCCTCTGTCGTACCCTTCTCCTTGTGCCCTCCATTTTCCCCAACATCAGGGTCTTTTCCAGGGAGTTTTCTCTTCTCATGAGGTGGCCAAAGTACTGGAGTCTCAGCTTCAGGATCTGTCCTTCTAGTGAGCACTCAGGGCTGATTTCCTTCAGAATGGATCGGTTTGATCTTCTTGCAGTCCATGGGACTCTCAAGAGTCTCCTCCAGCACCAGAATTCAAAAGCATCAATTCTTCGGCGATCAGCCTTCTTTATGGAGGGATGGAACAGACAGGCAGAAAAGATTGGGGAAGGAAACTGGAGTGCAGAATGGCTTTGCCAAATTGGAGCACTTCTCCAGCTTTGCTATGGAACCGAAATTTCGGTTGCTGTGCAAAGTTCAGAGGCCGTGAAGGAGTGATAAAAAGGCAGCTTTCTGTTTTAAAACCACCCTCCCTTGCCCTGGATTTGTCTAGTGGATAAGCTTGCAAAGATCTTCATGAGCTTGAGGCACCTGCAGCTAGAAAGCCGCTTCTGCAGGCCTGGAGATGTGTCTAGCTTCGGAAGCAGAGGGCAATTCTTGCTACACAGAGTTCAAGCCTGTCTGGAGGCGCTGAGAAAGGCAGTCAAATGCAGACTTTCAGGAAATGGCAGCAGCAGCTGACAATATTTCCATATCAGATTTTTTTTGTGTGAAGCCAGGCCTTCTGACCCACCTCGGCTCCTGCTGTTGGGTGCTCATTCCATGTGTCTATTTGCAGTCCAATATCCACCTTGCAAGAAGGGACGTGGGTGGCACTGTGGGTTAAACCACAGAGCCTAGGACTTGCCGATCAGAAGGTCAGTGGTTTGAATCCCCACAACAGGGTGAGCTCCCGTTGCTCCTGCCAACCTAGCAGTTCGAAAGCACCTCAAAGTGCAAGTAGACAAATAGGTACTGCTCTGGTGGGAAGGTAAACGGCGTTTCCGTGCGCTGCTCTGGTTTGCCAGAAGAAGCTTAGTCCTGCTGGCCACATCACCCGGAAGCTGTACGCCGGCTCCCTCGGCCAGTAAAGCGAGATGAGCGCCGCAATCCCAGAGTTGGTCACGACTGGACCTAATGGTCAGGGGTCCCTTTACCTTTACTTTATCCACCTTCCAAAGATGTTTGCCTCTCATGGAAGGGGGGAAGGTGCTTTCTTGATTCAAATCATCAAAGGTATCAGGCTATATGGATGTCAGGTAAGATCTATGACTAGAGGGGTGAGGAACCTCAAATGTTGTCCTCCAAACCTCTCTCTTTCTCTTTCTCTGCTTCATTATCACCATGTGCAAACTGAACATATTCAGGACTCCCATTGCATTACTTAAAAAAAAAAATATTATTGAGTTTTACAATTTTTGTGTCATCACAATAATATTCTCTCAGAAAGAAAAAACAATACAATTTCCCAACTCTCCCACCCCACCCCCATGTCTTCCCTCAACTACCTCTTCTGGTTCTTTACTCAATAACTTCTCCTGCTTGTTTTATTATACAGTATGCTGTGGGTTAAACCACAGAGCCTAGGACTTGCCGATTAGAAGGTCGGCGGTTCGAATCTCCACGACGGGGTGAGCTCCTGTTGCTCGGTCCCAGTTACTGCCAACCTAGCAGTTCGAAAGCACATCAAAGTGCAAGTAGATAAATAGGTACCGCTCCGGCGGGAAGGTAAACGGCGTTTCCGTGCACTGCTCTGGTTCACCACATGACCCGGAAGCTGTACGCCAGCTCCCTCGGCCAATAAAGCGAGATGAGCGCCACAACCCCAGAGTCGGCCACGACTGGACCTAATGGTCAGGGGTCCCTTTACCTTTTACCTTAATATTACGTTCTTTAAATTAAATATTTTTGTATTCTTATTCTTGTTATACCATAATTGTTTTCAAATTGCCTCTTATACATTGTTGTTTTTCGATTATTATGTCTTATCCTCTTTATTTTGTTAGTTGTAAGTGTTTGCCAATTGCATGGTCGGCGGTTCGAATCCCCGCGGCGGGGTGAGCTCCCGTCTTTCGGTCCCTGCTCCTGCCCACCTAGCAGTTCGAAAGCACCCCTAAGTGCAAGCAGATAAATAGGTACCGCTTTATAGCAGGAAGGTAAACAGCGTTTCCATGTGCTGCGCTGGTGCTGGCTCACCAGAGCAGCTTCGTCACGCTGGCCACATGACCCGGAAGTGTCTCCGGACAGCGCTGGCCCCCGGCCTCTTAAGTGAGATTGGCGCACAACCCTAGAGTTGGACATGACTGGCCCATACGGGCAGGGGTACCTTTACCTTTATCTTTTTAAGTGTTTACTCAAACCCTGCTAGTGAGTCCACTTCTTTACAATGTTTCTGTAGATACAACATGAATAGTTCCCAATCTTTTTAAAAGTCTCTATTGTCTTTATCTCTAGATTTTCCAGTTAGCTTTGTCATTTCAGCATACTCCATCAATTTTTATTGCCATTCTTCATTAGTTGGTATTCTACTGAAATTCCATTTTTGGGCTAGTAATATCCTAGCCACTGTTGTAGCATACATAAAAAAATTCTTCTGTTCTTTTGGCAAGTCTTGACCTATAATGCCTAACAAAAAGGCTTCTGATCTCTTAACAAAGGTTATCTTAAGCATTCTTTTCATTTCATTATAAATCATTTCCCTTTTTAAAAATTGTTTTACAATTCAACCACATATGAAAAAATGTGCCTTCTTTTTCTTTACACTTCCAACACTTGTTGGAGCCTGTTCTGTACATTTTTGCCATTTTTACAGGCGTGATATACTATTGATACATCATTTTCATATAATTCTGTTCCAGCAATATACAGTCAGTAAATTTTAAGTTCACTTTCCATAGTTTTTCCCAGTATTCCATTTGTATATTATGTCCTATGTCTTGTGGCAGCTCCCATTGCATTACTGATCCTCTCTCCAAGGACTCTGAATATTTATCTCTAGAAATCTCAGGTTTTCCAGTAAGTTTTTGATGGCAAGGGGTGTGTGCACACACGTTTTACCCACTTTCTGTTAATGGGCCACGTTGTGTGTGGACAGGTTATATGAGCTATGAATAGCAACAGGAATCTTGGATTCAGATCTGGGAGAGGTGACCATGGAATGGACCTCCTTTTCTGGGGTGTGACCATGTGCCAGGCATCAGCACACCAACATGAGATGGCCGAAGGGTGTCGTGGGAAGAAGGAAGCAGTGACATTAAAGGTAAAGGGACCCCTGACCATTAGGTCCAGTCGTGGACGACTCTTGGGTTGTGGCTCTCATCTCACTTCACTGGCCAAGGGAGCCGGTGTACAGCTTCCGGGTCATGTGGCCAGCATGACTAAGCCGCTTCTGGCGAACCAGAGCAGCGCACGGAAATGCCATTTACCTTCACACCGGAGCGGTACCTATTTATCTACTTGCACTTTGACGTGCTTTCAAACTGCTAGGTTGGCAGGAGCAGGGACCGAGCAACGGGAGCTCACCCCGTCGCGGGGATTCAAACTGCCGACCTTCTGATCGGCAAGTCCTAGCTCTGTGGTTTAACCCACAGCACCACTGCTGGCAAATCTGTTGGAAAAATGCCCGGGAATGGCTGCCAACTTCCCAAGTCTTCGGAGAGTCTCTCCGGTGGTCCTCTTTGGCTATAAATCTCCCTCAGTGCAGAGAGACTGGTAATAGGCGACCCTCCTCTCCTGAAAAGAGCACACCAGTCTTCTGGCATATCATAGCAGAAGACTCAATTGTATTTCTAAACTACTTTATTTACAGTCTATAGACAGAGACTCCATCAGTACTCCATCAGTTCTCTGAACACCAGAACAGAAAACCTGTGATACACACAGAAGTGAAACTAACTTCCAATAGTACTCAGGAAGGAAGAGATAAAACGGACTTCCTTTCTCACACTCTCTCAGACACTCACTTGATGTATACAGTCATAGTACCATAGTACCACTCGCTGGAGCAGCTCGGATAGATAAAAATCCTAACAAAATCTGCCCAACTTGGATGGTGAAAAGAGGATAGCCAGCCTTGTGTTTACTCTCTCAATGCAGACAGCAATTTGGCACATAAAACATCATGGGAATGCACATTTTAATAAGAATATATAGCGCTTGTTACTTGACCAGTTCCTAAGCAGATTCAGCTATATGCTGTATTTCAGGATGCAAACATATGAAGTTGTCTTATGTTTGTATTGGTCTGTCTAGCAATACTGTCTATTGTGCCCTGTAATGATTCTCTGGGCAAGATTCCCAGACAGAGAGAGGTCTTTGCAATCCTGCTAACAGGGCCACTTTCTCATGTACTTCCTCCATTTTTAAAAGGTCCAAATATTAGAGGAAGTCTGGTATATCTTCTCCCAAAAGGTAATAGCATTTTTAACTGGAGACACTAAGGGTTCTTTCCAGCTAAGCTTTACTCAGAGTAGACCCTATCAATAGACCTAAATTTGTAATGTCTGTTAATTTTCATGGATCTGCTGTGAACATGGGTAATGTTGGCTACAACCCCAGAGATTTAACTTCAGGTGTTCTGCATGCAGAGCAAATGTTTAACTACCAAGTTATGAGCAATGGATGCGAGGATTCAAAAGTGACTTAACTGTGATGTTTGACCTGAATTCTGATCTGCTTTTTTTAAAAAAAAGAACAACTAATAATTCAGCAGCAAATCTGTTATGATTTGATCCCATTACTTCATGATTCATTTTTCCCTCTCCAGACTGTGGGGATTCACATCCTCCTCAAAATCTGTGTCCCCCTCACACCCACATTTTAAGTGACAAGTTGCAGACGTGACTTCTTCCCTTGAGGGCTTCCTTATTCCATAAAGAACCCCAAAACTGAACCTTTACTCTCCGTGGCAGCAGGCTCAACAGCCCCACTGATCAATAGGGAACAGTTCAGGTTAACAGAGTATTTAATTAAAGGTGAAGAATTCTTTAAGTCAAAGCTGCAAAACCTCATACCCTCCAACATTTCTCTGATGAAAATAAGGACGTCCTAGCCAATAATAAAAATAATAGTAGCTATACCCCACCCCCGAGCCAAGGAGATAAATAACTATATAACCTTTAAAATACATCTGAAGGTAGCCCTGTATAAGGAAGTTCTTTTAGTGTTTAATGATATTATTATTATTATTATTATTATTATTATTATTATTATTATATATGTTGGAAGCCACACAGGGTGGCTGGGGCAACTCAGTCAGATGGGTGGGGTATAAATAATTAAATGGTGATGATGATGATGATTGAATAAGATGTCCCTAGGCGCTGTGGGTTAAACCAACTTGCCGATCAGAAGGTTGGTGGTTCGAATCCCCGCCACGGGGTGAGCGCCCGTTGCTTGGTCCCAGCTCCTGCCAACCTAGCAGTTCAAAAGCACCTCAAAGTGCAAGTAGATAAATAGGTACCGCTCCGGCGGGAAGGTAAACGGCGTTTCTGTGTGCTGCTCTGGTTCGCCAGAAGCGGCTTAGTCATGCTGGCCACATGACCCGGAAGCTGTACACCGGCTCCCTCGGCCAGTAAAGCGAGATGAGCGCCGCAACCCCAGAGTCGGTCATGACTGGACCTAGTGGTCAGGGGTCCCTTTACCTTTAATTTCATTGGAGAAATGTTGGAGGGTATGCCAGGGGAGTTGGTGCTTCTGCCAAGTGGCAAAGAGGATAGTTTGCTTTTAATATACAGCCGTACCTTGGATCCTGAACGCCTTGAGACTCGAACGTTTTGGCTCCCGAACCCTGCAAACCCGGAGGTGAGTGTTCCGGTTTGCGAATGTTCTTTGAAACATCAGACACTGCTTCCGTGGTTCCGACTGAGCGCAGGAAGGTCCAGCAGCCAATCAGAAGCCGCGCCTTGGTTGTCTAATGTTTTTGGAAGTCGAATGGACTTCCGGAATGGATTCCGTTTGACAACCAAGGTACGACTGGAGAGAGAGAGATTCTTAGTGTAAAACGGCTAGTGATTAAGCTACTTTAAAAAATAAGCTTAAACCCTAAAATCATTTCAATTTATTCAGTTTACTTATATTCCCCCTACTGCTGCTGCTGCCACTCCTAAGGATGACAGGCTATACTCAGAAATAGGTTAAGATGCTTGGCCTTGATCATTTCCTCTGGAGTTAAGTTTCACTATCGAATTAGACGCTCTGTGAAGAAGTATCCCTCCTTCGTGCCTGAGGCCTTTCAAGTTGCGCTGAGCTTCTCCTTGCCCTTGGAGTGTGAATCAAGGAGAGCAGCAGCGTTCTGGGCTCGGTTCTCAATCCCGTCCATTCATCTGTGATTTGAACATCTGCCAAAAATAAGTCAGAAAGACTTTAAATTTGCTACGATAGTACAAGGGCAATGATTACATTCCCTAGTCCTCTGGCTCTCCTGGAGCACAACGTCCATCATTTCTGGTGACAGAATACTTTGGCGAGGTGGGTGGATTCATGCTTTTCTATAGTGCCTTCCTAGGACAAACACGGTGACAGCATCCTTCCATTTCAACTGACAAGCCCCAAAATGGCCCCTAAATATCTGTGGCAGTTTACTAATACGACAAGCAGCAGTGATACACAGGAGTTGCAGCCACTTCTGGAAGGTAACTCGGTCGCTGCTTAACAGCTGTATGGAAACACTACAAAAACAATTGTGCCTGGCTTGTGCTCATGTGGAATGATTGAGGGAGTTGGGTATGTTTCGCCTGGGAAAGAGGAGACTGACAGGAGATACGACAGCCATCTTCAAACATCTCAAGGGCTGTCACACGGAAGATGGAGCCAGCTTGTTTTCTCCTGCTCCAGAGGGATGGCCTGGGACGCAGGCTCGGAACCAAAGGAGTCTCAGTCCGCACCTGTTATGTACTGAGTTGAAAAGGATCCAAAATGCAGCAGTCTGATTGGTCCTAGAACAATAGGATGCAGAATGCAGCAGTCTGATTGGTCCACAGGAGCCACCCAATCCAGCTCCAGGTGGAAGTGAATCCGCAACCTGATTGGCCTACAGGAGAATCCCGGAATTAGCCAATCACGTGGGGCCCATTGTGTAAATAATGTATATAATGCAGATATTCTGAGGGAACTTCCATTCCTCCTCACCACTATGAACTGAATAAAGAGCATGAAATCCACTCTCGACTCCAAGTACCGTATTTTTTGCCCCATAGGACGCACTTTTTCCCCTCCAAAAATGAAGGGGAAATCTGGGTGCGTCCTATGGGGCGAATGCAGGCTTTCGCTGAAGCTTGGAGAGCGAGAGGGGTCGGTGCGCACCGACCCCTCTCACTCTCCAGGCTTCAGGAAGACATCCGCAGCCTAGGCAGCCCTGCAGGAGGTCTGGCAGGGCTGTCTAGGCTGCGGATAGCAGCCTGCTTCCCGGAGCGTCGGGCACCCTGAAAGCAGAGCGCCCGGCGCTTCGGGAGCGCATCCACAGCCTGGGCAGCCCTGTGGGAGTTCTCCGCAGGGCTCCCCACGCTGCGGATAGCAGCCTGCCACCCGGCGGGTGGGGCGCCCTGAAGCAGAGCGCCCCGCGCGCTGGGCAGACATCCGCAGCGTGGGGAGCCCTGCAGGAGTTCCCCACAGGGCTCCCCACGCTGTGGATAGCAGCCTGGCGCCTGAGGCAGACATTGGCCTGCCCCACAAGCTCGGGGGACAGCAGGGAGGCGCAGCGCCGTTCCTCGACCTGGTTCGGCTTCCCCGACCTGCTTTTGGGGGGGAAATAAAGGAAAAACTAGGTACGTCCTATGGGACGGAGCGTCCTATGGGACGAAAAATACGGTATATTTCAGCACCAGATCCTCTGCCTTAGGCGGCATCTGAACTGAGTCTGGGCCCTGATTCTGAAGATCCCCAGTCTGCACAGGTTCCCCTGCAACAAGCACCAGCTGGGCCGAGTCCGGGGACTGAGCCTGCCCTGGCTCCAGATGCGGGGATTCCCTCGTTGCCTCCAGCTGGGCCATCACTTACAGCTGCCCCACTACCAGTTGGGTCAGGAGAGGCTGAGGCAGCCTCTGGGTCTAGTAACCCATCGACATCTCCCGAGCTGCAGAGACTGAGGTCTGAGAGAAGGAGAGACCTGAGTACTCGCAGGGGTTACTAGACTCTGGGGTCGCGGCGCTCATCTCGCTTTATTGGCCGAGGGAGCCGATGTACAGCTTCCGGGTCATGTGACCAGCATGACTAAGCCGCTTCTGGCGAACCAGAGCAGCGCACGGAAATGCCGTTTACCTTCCCGCTGGAGCAGTACCTATTTATCTACTTGCACTTTGACGTGCTTTCGAACTGCTAGGTTGGCAGGAGCAGGGACCGAGCAACGGGAACTCACCCCGTCGCGGGGATTCAAACCGCCGACCTTCTGATCAGCAAGTCCTAGGCTCTGTGGTTTAACCCACAGCGCCCCCACGTCCCTATTAGACCACTTACACATTGTCAAATCACTCCCCACCCCAAATTACAAAAGTGGCAGTGGATTTGTGCAAAAGGTTCACATGCTCATTTTTATCAACAGATGCAAATTTAAAAATACTGACCATAGTTTAAATAGAAATACCATGCAAGGGACGTGGGTGGCGCTGTTGCATTGGGGGTGCCAAATGGATCAGAGGAGCAGCAGCAGGGTCAGGGAAAAGATGTGTTTCATTGTTCCACCCCGTGTCATTTCTCAAATAAAAATCCCGCCACGGCTACTCTTCGTCCCATAAGAGAAGTATCCCCTTTCCCCAGGCCACAGACAAACAGCAGCTGGGGGAATCAATTCTGAACAGGAAAAAGGCATGAAGGAAAACCGAGAGAAATAAAATTACCTCCTACTTTGCTCCAATCAAACTTGCAGGCCCCCCCCAACTGCTCAATTTCATTAAAAAAAAAGAAAATGTGTGTGATCCAGTCATGTGCAGCTTAGCCTCTATTATCTACATAACTGACAGAAATCAACCTCTCAAGCTTTCCCTCTCATGGCAATGCTGTGATAAAACCTTTCTGGCTTTGTTTTTGTTTGTTTTTAACTTGTTGCACAGCTATTAAAGCACAAGACTAGAGTTGGTGAAAATCCTAAAACGGCTAATCTTGCCGTTCTCAGATAGGGACTGAGCTGCTCTGGGCGTTTTCGTACCCAAACATTAATTAAATAAGCTGTGCCTGGAGACAGGCACTGAATGGTTTTGAAGACATTTGAATACAGTGTGATGGAGCCACCCGCTCCTATGTTGGACACACATACTGCTATTCTGGCGCATTATCATCGTGGAGCAAAGAGGTTTCACAGGTTTATGTAAAAAATAAAATAAAATTGAAACATGTTTGCCCAAAGATGCAAGGGGTATAGAAATAACGAATGTGAACACCACAGGTAGCCGTGACGGTATCACATCCCCTTCAACAATCTGACAAGGCAGTTTTCTGTCTTTAGCCTGAATCTCTCAGCTCCTCGTGTTTGTGTTTGTGTGTGTGTGTGTGTGTTAATCTAAGGCAGGAGGCTCTGGCCTTTCAAAATTTAGGCTCTCCCCCTGGCTCACCACCCACTATTCCACCACGCAGCACAAAACCTTCAGGTAAAAACCTGGCAAGCCAAAGACTAATACCGCCTAGCAGACTTCTACAAAAATAACAAACCCAGGTCGACACAAGAAATACAAGACGAACTAGAAGACACCCAATTGCAATGGCTAACACACCACCAATTACATGCCTTCTTAAACAATCCAGTAGTAAAATCAGCAGCAACTAGGCCCCTGACAACCTTCGGAAACCTCCTCCTAACAACTAAGGGACACGGCATGGGGATGGTATCCACAATATACAAAATACTGCTCCAAAAATCCCACAAACCCCCTCGACGTAATAAAAGCAAAAACAAAGGGAGGACAACATAGGCTATGAAATTAACCCCACTCAATACAGGCATGTCCAACATGATCTACTGGTAGATCGTGGAGTGTTCCTGGTAGATCCCAGTTGACCTCTGACCCCTCAGAGATCTCCTTACAAAGAAACCAAAAAAACCCAACTTTGGCTTCCTAAAAAAAGCTCAAGGCTCAAGCTCCACAACTTCGGCTTCCTAAAAAAAGCTCCACAACTTTTGGTAGATCACTGCCAGTCTTTTTACGACAATGGGTGGATCTGCCAGTTTTTTTATACTGTGAGTAGATTGCAGTCTATTGGGAGTTGGACATCCCTGAATGTGGTCTAAACCTCCCTTTAAATCCATATCATCTAAAAGAAAAGAACTTATTCTGAAACTCACCTGCATGTGATACCTAACACCACAGAAACTAGTGCTGATATGCCCAGGAGCCTCACCAAAATGCTGGAGAAGATGAACCTCCGCAGGCACGTACCTCCACATGTGGTGGGAATGTCCCAAAATCCAACTCTTCTGGACATCTGTCATACAAGAAATGGGCAAAATAACTAAGCAATTATTAGAAGTGACCCCAGAACTGGCCCTACTGAACATCTTCCAAGATAATAATGCCCACTCGCATTCTAAAGAGCTCATAACCCACCTACTCTCAAAAGCCAGAAGCATCATAGCCAGACACTGGAGAGACCTGTCAGGAGTAAACATGGACCAATGGTATCAAATAGTATGGGAAACAGCCTTAGTAGAAAAGCTAACTAATAAACAGAAACAGACACGAGGACAAATAGAAGAAGATGCCTTCAGCCCGGAATGGTTCCCCTTTATCACTTACACAGCCCAACAAGACAACAACAAGACCAACAGCAGACAAATCAATATGGCTAACCTGACCCCACACCCACTCCCCACAAAAACAAATCTCACTACAGCCAACCAAAGACAACCAACCACACCCTAGGCCACCACCCAACCTCTCTCACCACCAAGGAAACGCACCAAGCAAACAGAAAGAGGACCCCCACAAGTGATGCTGTCACAAACCCCACACATACACTAAGTAGAAGAGGAGCATTGCTACCCAACCCCACTCACCATTCCCCCTCTCCCTCTTTTCTTCCCAACCTAATACAATGGTACCTCTGATTACAAACTTGATTCGTTCCGGAGGTCCGTTCTTAATCTGAAACCATTCTTAACCTGAAGCACCACTTTAGCTAATGGGGCCTTCCGCTGCCGCCGTGCCACCACTGCACGATTTCTGTTCTCATCCTGAGGTAAAGTTCTTAAACTAAGGTACTATTTCTGGGTTAGCGGAGTCTGTAACCCAAAGTGTTTGTAACCTGAGGTGTTTGTAACCCGAGGTACGACTGTACTGCATGTCTCGCAACAAATGAAAGTGTTCTGCAGAAAACACAACTTGAAAAAAGAGACAACGCACGTATTTTTGTAAACAAATAAATCTTTAATAATTTTATATATATATAAAACAATAACAATTTAGGCTCCCCAACCCAAGCTTCCACAAGTCCACTCCTTGCTCTGATTGCCTGCTCTGTGTTCAGTGGCCTAGCTGAGCACTAGGGGGACATCTTGAGCTGTGAAATATCTGTTTGACCTCAGGCACATCAGGTGAGATGAAAGATTTTAAAGGCTGCATAGCTAATAATCGAGATCCATCTTTCCCATAGGGCTTAGTGGTGTGTTGCACCAGGGCGCCAGCCTCTCAGGGGCACCCCAGCAAGTGGGGGGGGGGCCTCGTGGCTTTGCCAGTGGCCTCCCCTTTCCCTGCACGCACGCCAGCTGCGCCCCGCCAACCATAAGACTGGCAGACGCAAAGCTTCCCTCTCAAGCCTCTGTGAGGATTGCTCTCCCGCAGTGGCATGGGGGAGAGTTGCGGGGGGCACCCCCCATGGCTGGCATTGCACAGCTATAGCCACCCCAATATGAGCTGTAGTAATTTGGGAGCGCTGGGCGGATACAGTGGTGCCTCGCAAGACGAAATTAATCCGTTCCGTGAGGCTCTTTGTATAGCGGTTTTTTCGTCTTGCGAAGCAAGCCCATTGACAGCTTAGCGGATTAGCGCTATTAGCGGTTTAGCGGCTTATCAGCGGATCAGCTGATAAGCGGCTTAGCGGCTTAGGAAAAGGGGGAAAAAGGGGGGGAAACCCGCAGGAACTCGCAAGACATTTTCATCTTGCGAAGCAAGCCCATAGGGAAATTCGTTTTGCGAAGCGCCTCCAAAACGGAAAACCCTTTCGTCTAGCGGGTTTTCCGTCTTGCGAGGCGTTCGTCTTGCGGGGCACCACTGTATTTGCACCCCGGTGCCGCATCTGCTAAAGACGGCCCTGGTCCCAGGTAGGATACAGGGAGGGGGGGAAAGTATTTGATCCCCTGCTAATTAGGTGCTTCTAATCTCAGCTCGTTACCTACAGTGAAGATACCAGGTAGCCTGACATCTGGCTGGTTGATAGGGGATCAAATACTTATTTCACTCATAGGTAAAGGTAAAGGGACCCCTGACCATTAGGTCCAGTCGTGGCCGACTCTGGGGTTGCGGCGCTCATCTCGCTTTATTGGCCGAGGGAGCCGGCGTACAGCTTCCGAGTCATGTGGCCAGGAAACGCTGTTTACCTTCCCGCCAGAGCGGTACCTATTTATCTACTTGCACTTTGATGTGCTTTCGAACTGCTAGGTTGGCAGGATCTGGGACAGAGCAACGGGAGGTCACCCCATCATGGGAAAATAGGGAAAGCAGGATATTCTGGGATCAAATCAGAAACTGGGACAGCTTCGGTAAATCCAGGACTATCCCTGGAAAATAGGGACACTAAGAGGGTAATTGTTTTGGGTAGTTGTTACATTCAAATCACAGGTACTGGAAATGTAATACAGTGGTACCTCGGGTTACATACGCTTCAGGTTACAGACTCCGCTAACCCAGAAATAGTGCTTCAGGTTAAGAACTTTGCTTCAGGGTGAAAACAGAAATCGTGCTACGGCGGCAGCGGGAGACCCCATTAGCTAAAGTGGTGCTTCAGGTGAAGAACAGTTTCAGGTTAAGAACGGACCTCCGAAACGAATTAAGTTCTTAACCTGAGGTACCACTGTAATAATTATAATAATAATTATAATAATAATTATAATTATAATTATAATTATAATTATAATTATAATTATAATTATAACTATACCCCACCCATCCGGCTGGGTTTCCCCAGCCACTCTGGGCAGCTCCCAACAGATTAAAAACAGAATGAAACATCAAACATTAACAACTTCCTTACAGGGCTGCCTTCAGATGTCTTCTAAAAATCAATTTATTTCCTTGACATTTCCTTCCCTCTGCCTGGTTCCCTGTAACCTCGCTTGCAGTGAGGTAACCGCCAGAAGGCCCTCGGAGCTGGACCTCAGTGTCCGGGCAGAACAATGGGGGGTGAAGACACTGCCTGTGAAAAGTAATACTGTTTAGAGCGACTCGCTAATGTTTATAGCAAGAAAGGGGAAAAAGGAAGGTCCCTGCCCCAAAGAATTTACAATATAAGTTCTAAAATTTGACAGTTCAAGAGTCAGCAAAGACAAGGGAGGGGCAGCGAACAGAAACGGTGGGGGGGGGGAAAGGGAGAGGCATGGTTAACAAAATGAATGGAAGTACTGGTGCACTTAGGTGCAGTTTGGACTTTGGGCGTAAATATCTTCTGGGGTCCTCATCTTTAGATGGCAATGTGGATTGCTTCCCTTCCAAATGTTAGAAAAATGCAACCTGTGATACTGATAGTATTATGACTCATGCAACACGTTGGCGACTAATATACACACAATTCTTACCAAAATTGTTATGTACTGAAGTTCTCACCCTGGGCCAGCAGGGGGTTACTGTAGATAGTTATGCAAATGAAGGATCGAAAGTGACGTTCAGTGATTGGATAGTTTTAGAAAGTTGCTACAGTAACGTTGTACTGGAGCTCTATATAAGCAGGCTGACTGAGCCCTTCAGTTCAGTTCTGTTCTGGCCTCTGAATAAACAAGAGCTGTTGAAGAATCACTGTGACGTCTGATATGTTCACCCACAACTTAACAAAAATGATTATACATTCTTTATCAATCTTCTGAGAAAAATACAAAACCTTATACAAAGCCACAGAGACTTGCGAACTACCCAACCTAAGATGAACTTATAATGTCTGATTTCAATGGATTTTTCAAGTGCTTAACTCAGTCTTTTGTTTTCTTTATCTTTTTAGGTAAGTTCATGAAGATACCAATAAAGGGTAAGTTCGGTGTTGTTTACAATACCGAGAAATTGTGAAGTTGTAGATGGATGTTAATGAAGTTGTAGACAGGGTGCTGGCGTTTTGCACCTGTTTCGCCCTGGCAGTCCGAGTAATCAAGAGGCTGCTGTTCGCCACTGATGGGGCCCTTTTACTAAGAATACTATTCCTTAGCTTAAGCTTAAGAGACTGATAGTATTCTCTATGAAACTCAATATCAATATACGTATCAAGGCTTTGAGATGTGCTTGTGGGACGCAGGTGGCGCTGTGGGTTAAAGCCTCAGCGCCTAGGGCTTGCCGATCGAAAGGTCGGCGGTTCGAATCCCTGCGGCGGGGTGCGCTCCCGCTGCTCGGTCCCAGCGCCTGCCAACCTAGCAGTTCGAAAGCACCTCCGGGTGCAAGTAGATAAATAGGGACCGCTTACCAGCGGGAAGGTAAACGGCGTTTCCGTGTGCGGCTCTGGCTCGCCAGAGCAGCGATGTCACGCTGGCCACGTGACCCGGAAGTGTCTCCGGACAGCGCTGGCCCTTGGCCTCTTAAGTGAGATGGGCGCACAACCCCAGAGTCTGTCAAGACTGGCCCGTACGGGCAGGGGTACCTTTACCTTTACCTTTTTACCTGCAAGCCCCAGTAAAAGGGCCCCATCTTAGGTTGGGTAGTTTGCAAGTCTCTGTGGCTTTTGTTATGTACTGAGTTGAATAGGATTCAGAATGCAGTAGTCTGATTGGTCCTAGAACAACAGGATTCAGAATGCAGCAGTCTGATTGGTCCTAGAACAATAGGATTCAGAATGCAGCAGTCTGATTGGTCCTAGAACAATAGGATTCAGAATGCAGCAGTCTGATTGGTCCTAGAACAATAGGATCCAGAATGCAGCAGTCTGATTGGTCCTAGAACAATAGGATTCAGAATGCAGCAGTCTGATTGGTCCTAGAACAATAGGGTCCAGAATGCAGCAGTCTAATTGGTTCACAGGAGCTACCCAATCCAGCTCCAGGTGGAAGTGAATCCGCAACCTGATTGGCCTACAGGAGAATCCCGGAATTAGCCAATCACGTGGGGCCCATTGTGTAAATAATGTATATAAAGCAGACATTCTGGGGGAACCTCCATTCCTCCTCACCACTATGAGCTGAATAAAGAGCATGAAATCCACTCTCGACTCCGAGTATATTTCAGCTTTGTATAAGGTTTTGTATTTTTCTCAGAAGATTGGTAAAGAATGTATAATCATTTTGGTAATTATTGTGCGTATATTAGTCGCCAACGTGTTGCATGAGTTGTACCACTTCCAAATGTGGCAAGCCAGCCCTGCTCAGTAGGGGCTGCCTGCTCCTTCTGTTGACCTCCGCTGCACAGGCTGTTGACCTGCCCTGACATCACCACTGGATGTACAAATTTTTGCAGCAATGCAAGGGCATTTGGGCTCAGACAAATTTCTCTCAGCCTTAACCTTCAATGTGGGGGATAACATTGCTGAGCTACAGTAAGGGGGTTCTGAAAGAAGAGTTTGGATTTGATATCCCGCTTTATCACTACCCAAAGGAGTCTCAAAGCGGCTAACATTCTCCTTTCCCTTCCTCCCCCACAACAAACACTCTGTGAGGTGAGTGGGGCAGAGAGACTTCAGAGAAGTGTGACTAGCCCAAGGTCACCCAGCAGCTGCATGTGGAGGAGTGGAGATGCGAACCCAGTTCATCAGATTATGAGTCTACTGCTCTTAACCACTACACCACACTAGACTGAAAGAAGATATGCAAGGTATGCAAAGAAGCAGGAACACTTTAAATCAGGCGTAGGCAAACCCAGACCTCCAGATGTTTTGGGACTACAACTCCCATCATCCCTAGCTAACCGGACCAGTGGTCAGGGATGATGGGATGTGTAGTCTCAAAACATCTGGAGGGCCCAGTTTGCCTATGCCTGCTTTAGATGTTAAGTGTAAACAAAGAATATTTTTGTGCCGTAAATGCTTAAATGTCTGCAAAATAAGTGCAGTGACTGTTCACAACAGCAGTGATAGGTAATGGCACATTTTGGCTATGGTGAGTCAAATGCTGATTGTGTTATCACCTGTCACTGTTGTTGTGAAGGGTCGCTGTGTTTATTTGCAGACATTCAAGCTCTAAATGAATCATCCCTGTCTACTTTTTGCACTGCATTTCCCTCTAACTTCACTGCTTACAATCCCTACCCGATGTGCGTATATACCTGCAACTAAGGAGGACACTTTGTGAGTATAAGTCTACTCCATGAACGTATCTGTCATGATAAATGTTTTAGGCTGCAGTTCTAACCCCATTTATCTGGGATTAAGCTCCATGGACCATAAAGAAGGCTGATCGCTTTTGAATTGATGCTTTTGAATTATGGCGCTGGAGGAGACTCTTGAGAGTCCCATGGACTGCAAGAAGATCAAACCTATCCATTCTTAAGGAAATCAGCCCTGAGTGCTCACTGGAAGGACAAATCCTGAAGCTGAGACTCCAATACTTAGGCCACCTCATGAGAAGAGAAGACTCCCTGGAAAAGACCCTGATGTTGGGAAAGATGGAGGGCACAAGGAGAAGGGGACAACAGAGGGCGAGATGTTTGGACAGTGTTCTCGAAGCTACCAACATGAGTTTGACCAAACTGCGGGAGGCAGTGGAAGACAGGAGTGCCTGGCGTGCTCTGGTCCATGGGGTCACGAAGAGTCGGACACGACTAAACGACTAAACAACAACAAGCTTCATGGAGTTCACAGCTGCCTTATAGCAAGGCAAATCTTGCTCAGTATCATCCAAAATGACTGACAGCAGTTCTCCCAGGTTTCGGACAGAGGTTCTCCCAGCCCAGATACCAGGAATTGCACCTATGACCACCTGCATCCACCACTGAGCTGCAGCCCGTTCCCTATTGAGTAGGCCTTACTTCTGAGTAGATGCTAGCATTGCACTGCCAGTCTCTATGGTGCCACAAGACTCTTGTGTTCCCATCTGAAAGTCACTTCTTGTGTTTGTTATTTATATCTCTATGAAACTTTTGCATAATTTTTATCCTTTCTTTTATACGGAATAATGGAAGATATGAAATTCAGGCGTTTGGCCAGTTTGACGTTCTATGGCCTTTTAGATGCGTCTGTGGGAAGTGGGTTATTGGTCTGTTTTGCTTTTTGTTTTATTAGGTATTTGATGTTTTTGTTTTGTATTCTTATCTTGTGAACCGCCCTGTAGTCTTCGGATGAAGGGTGATATACAAATTTATTAAATAATAAATAAAAATTATTATTAATAATAAAAAACCTAGCAATTCACAGGGATAATTCATTGTATTCCTTTATTTAACAAAATGTATAGGCTGCTTGATTGCAGTAAAGCCTGTAAACAAGAATTAACTACTGTAAATTTAAAAATTCAATTAAAATGTTAAAAATACTATCATCTACATTTAAAATATGCAAGCAATAACAGAAATGATGATAACTTGCTTGAGAATCAGTTTATGTCCCCCCAACACCCTCACTCTTAACAGACAGCAATCATTTATCATCTGGCCAGGAGGTAAAATTGAAGACTGTCTCAGAATAGGATCTTCTACAACTACAGCTGTGAAACAAGAAGTTCAATACCATCAGTCATGGTCAGTGAAGACAAAGGATTTTGTTAACACACTACTTAGATTAATCCACTTACCAATGCCTGTATATCTGTATATCTATGACTATTTTTGCATATAAATTCCTGCCCCGCAACAGATGTTAATTTAATCATCTCAACAATGATCACTGCAAAAGGCTAAAGGTTTAACATAGAATCAAGTTCTAATCACCACTGACTGTGATTTTTGCATCTCATTGCCATTCAGCTCCCAGCTTACAATTTTCTCCTTTATATACCTGCCTATCAGGATTTTGCTTTACGCTTCTGACAAAATGGGCTTGCAGCCAGGAAAGCTTATGCCCAATAGGCTATATTTGGCAGACTATAAGGTGCCCAAAGATTCTCTTATTGTTTTTGCTTTTTGTTGTTGTTGTTTAGTTGTTTAGTCATTTAGTCCTGTCCGACTCTTCGTGATCCCATGGACCAGAGCACACCAGGCACTCCTGTCTTCCACTGCCTCCTGCAGTTTGGTCAAACTCATGCTGGTAGCTTCGAGAACACTGTCCCACCATCTTGTCCTCTGTCGTCCCCTTCTCCTTGTGCCCTCAATCTTTGCCAACATCAGGGTTTTTTCCAGGGAGTCTTCTCTTCTCATGAGGTGGCCAAAGTATTGGAGCCTCAGCTTCAGGATCTGTCCTTCCAGTGAGCACTCAGGGCTGATTTCCTTCAGAATGGATCGGTTTGATCTTCTTGCAGTCCATGGGACTCTCAAGAGCTCCAGCACCAGAATTCAAAAGCATCAATTCTTCGGCAATCAGCCTTCTTTATGGTCCAACTCTCACTTCCATACATCACTATTGGGAAAACCATAGCTTTAACTATATGGACCTTTGTCAGCAAGGTGATGTCTCTGCTTTTTAAGATGCTGTCTAGGTTTGTCATTGTTTTTGCTACAAGACCCTTAACACAACCACTCCCCTGGAAATGCAGCCTTATCCATTAGGACTTTGGAAGTTGCTCTCATATGCCAATTTAAGCAGACACTTCTGAACACTCTCCCATTCTGAGCAAACAATTATTCTGTGGTTTGATGGTGTCCTCATTGGTGTTGTAACAGTAGGTATAATTTAACTATAGCAGTGCCAACCTTTATGATTGGCCCTGCTCCTCTGCCTTTAACTGGCAACCTAAAAGCAACACGGCAGGTTGCCAGATTTTTCTGTTTGCAACACAGGGGATCTTGACTGCCTCTGCCTTTAACGACTGCCTAATCTCCATAAAGCAATCTCTAATTGTTTTTGGACTCCAACTTCCATGACCCCTCAGCATTGGCCATCCTGGGGCCAATGGAAGTTGGAACTCAACATCTGGAGGGCCGCGGGCTCCCCATCCTGCCATAAATTTAGCAGGCAAAGCTACTCCTCACATGGAAATGAAGGGAAATTTTGCTTCCTTAATTTATGTTATCTGTTGTTGTTTTTTAAAAAAGAACTTTTACTTATCAAAATATTTTAATGTTTCTAATGGCTGAATTTTTCAAATATCAACTTTATGATAGAAGCTTTGAACCTCCAAATGAAAGGGGAAAGCAGCCCCTCCAAATTTTACAGGGACTGTCTCAGATTTATAGAAGCTGTCCTGGTTACTGATTCGATTCCGGAATGTCCCGCTTTTCCTTAGGACATCCCTATTTTCACCAGTTGAATGTTGACAGTTTTTAAATGGCTAGTGTTTTATTACGGTATGTTTTTATATATGTTGGAAGCTGTACAGAGTGGCTTGGGCAACTCATGGGTTGGGCATAAATATTAATATATTAATAATAATAATAATAATAATAATAATAATAATAATTGAATAGATAAAGGTAAAGGTACCCCTGACCATTAGGTCCAGTTGCGGACAACTCTGGGTTTGTGCACTCATCTCGCTCTATAAGCCGAAGGAGCTGGTGTTTGTCCACAGACAGCTTCCAGGTCATGTGGCCAGCATGACTAAGCCACTTCTGGGGAACCAGAACAACGCACGGAAACGCTGTTTACCTTCCCGCCTGAGTGGTACCTATTTATCTACTTGCACTTTGACATGCTTTCGAACTGCTAGGTGGGCAGGAGCAGGGACCGAACAATGGGAGCTCACCCCATCACAGGGATTCGAACCGCCGACCTTCTGATTGGCAAGCCCTAGGCTCTGTGGTTTAGACCACAGCACCACCCGTGTCCCTTAATAATTGAATAGGACATCTGTAATTTAATCGGAGAAATGTTGGAGGGTATGGGAAAGCAATATTGATGTTAGCAAACAAACGAAAGAATTATATATATATATATATTTGCAATAATTTGTATTAAGTTTTCTACAATTTTAACAAATACTGCAACAAGCGTTGCACAACCGAAAAACAAACCAAACCAAAAACAAAAGAATACATCTATGAAAAACAACAACAAACAAATGTACAACAAGAACAAACTTAATTATTTTAAAATCCAACTTTATAAACATATTACTTGACTTCCTCTAGTCCCTCCCTTCTGAGTTTCCTTGTGTCTGAATGTAACAGCTTTCCAATATCGTTATTAAACAACAATATTCCAATTATAATCAAATTTATTCACTTTTCTTAGTGTTCTAGATCCCATTTATTTAAATAAATCCTAATTTAATCCTAGGCCTATTTGGTACTTTCAAGTAATTTCTAATTTTTAATATTACAATATTTATTCAAATAGTCCTTGAATTTCCTTCAATCTTCTTGGTATTCCTCTTCTTTCTGGTCACAGATTCTTCCAGTTAGGTCAGCTAGCTCCAAAAAGTTCATCATCTCAAACCAAAAGAATTATAGGTCACACTTCCCAGTCCAGACCCTTAGCTATCATCCCAGAAACATAACCACAGCATCCTATGAGCATTGATGTACAAGGTGAGAGACCACAGGAGGAAACCCACAGCAGCTGCTTGTACACAGTAGCGTAGCGTGGGGGGTGCAGGGGGGGCCGGCCGCAACACCTGGGGGGGGCGCTCGCCGCCTCCGGAGTCGGCGAAGAGCCTCGGGCACAGGCTGTAGCAGAGCCCCATGTCTTGCAGAACCGACGAGCACGTCCGGGCTGAAGGCGTCCGACAGGCAGCGGCTCTCAGCGCTCGCCGCGCATCAGGGCCGCGGAGGGCGCACCAGGCAGCCCCTCCTCACAGCCCCGCCGCTGCTGCTGCTGCTGCAGCTGCTGGGCCATGTTGCATTTTCCTCGCCTCTCTGCCCTCCTCCTCCTCCGGGCAAGCGGCGTCGTTTGGGCGGCAGCGCCAGCGGCAACTCGCCTCAGATCACCTGACACGGACCCGCCGCCGCCGCCGTGGCTACCTTACCGTAAATACCCCAGCCCAGGCAGCAGCAAGAAGAAGCTGGCAGCGGCGGCAGGTTAGGGATTAGGGGCGCAAATTACTTGCCTTGCCCCGGGTTAGGGGGCGCAAATTACTTGCCTTGCCCCGGGTGCTGACAACCCACGCTACGCCACTGCTTGTACATTCATCATCAGCCACTCATTTTTAACAGGAAACACTGAGCAAGGTCTGAAACGCCTGTAACATGGGCTCTGCTGACTTGCACCCTGATGAGCCCAGACCGCAGGCAAAGGGCCCTTGAACCCCAGATCTTCCTGTGTGAACAGAAACTGAGCCTTCAGCGAAGTCCTTCCTCTAGACCGGCTCCCCTTGTACCAATAGGAGAAGCATGCTTTTTGCAACTGCACGTGCTCAGAGGCTCTCTCCCCTTCTATAAACACACACACGTTCTGGGGCTCAGCGCATCTCCTGACTCCCCCCCCCATCACTTCCATGGGTCCTAATGAAATTATTTACAATTGCATATCAATACTTATCCTAATTTTTAATCCTTCTAAATTATCCATACTTTCCATTACTTTACAAGTGTGGTTAAAATCCTGCTAATGTTTTAAACTGCTTACAGTGGTCTCGTAAGTAAATTATAAACTTTCCCTATTCCTCATTAAAGTTCTTGTCTTCTTGATTTCTGAGCTTCCCAGTTAATTTTGCCATTTCAGCATAGTCCATCAACTTGGTTTGCCATTCTTCTCTGGTCTGGGTTATCTCTGGGCTAGTAGCATCCGTGCAGCGTACATAAACAGTCTTTTCTGGTCTTTTGATATCTCGCTACGTATGATTCCTAGTAAAAAAGCTTCTTCTTTTTTTAAACAAAAGTTATTTTAAACATTTTTTTTCCTTTCGTTATATATCACCTCCCAGAAATTTTTAGTTACTTTACACGTCCACCACATATGATAAAAGGTACTGTACCTTCTTTTTCTTTACATTTCCAGCAGATATTTGAACTTGTTCTGTACATTTTTGCTAACTTGACAGGTGTCAAATGCCACCGATACATCATTTTCATATAATTTTATTTCAGTGAACATGCTGTGAATTTCATTTCTGTTTTACATAGCCTCTCCCAATCTGCCATTTGTATATTATGTTCTGAATCTTTTGCCCAATGTATCCTTACAGATTTAACCTGTTGATCTCTTGTAAACTGTTTGAATTATTACTTGCTGGTGTTTAATTTTAGTGTTTACTATTGGATTCTAAGGCATTATTGTATACTGCTTTATTTGATATAAGTTGTTTATCTTAAAGTTATTGTGACTTTTCATATAGGAGCTGATTGTTACTATTAATGTTTGATGTTTTATTATTATTTGGGTGTGTTGGAAGGTGCCCAGAGTGGCTTGGGCAACCCAGCCAGATGGATGGGGTACAATGATAATAATACTGCAATAATAATAATAATAATAATAATAATAATAATTGTACAGGAGGGCGTTGCTTTAACCAGGGCCGGATTTAGGTTTGATGTGGCCCTAAGTTACTGAAGGTAATGGGGCCCTTTATGTCCAGCTGTCCTTTGTCAACAACAAATTGTCGCTGTTCTTTGTGTTGAATATATACTATATGGTACCGTAATTTATGGACCTAATGGGTATCTAAAGCCATTTGCACATATGCAAAATATGTATTTTATCAAAGTAATTGTTGAACTGAAATACAATTAAGAAGTGATATTTTAGGGAGCGGGTTAGCAGGCAGGGCCCATTACTTACATCACACACAACACAAAACACTGTTGCTGTATGTAGGTTTTATTTTATTTTATTTTTATCTTATTTATATTTATTTTTATATTTATTATTTATTTATTATTTATTATTTATTTTTATATTTATTTATATTTATATTTATATTTATATTTTTATATTTATATATATTTATATTTATATTTATTTTATTTATTTATATTTATTTTTATCTTATATTTTGGAAATGTACATCCAAGTTTTTTTTTTCCCCTTTAATTTTTTTGGGGGCCCCCCAAGAGTGTGGGGCCCTAAGCTACAGCTTGTTTAGCTTATACGTAAATCCGGCCCTGCCTTTAACCACTGAGCGCGGCTGCCTCTTTACCAGGCCCGGTCACTATGGCGACCCACTTCCGCTCGGGCGGCCGCTCTGGCCGCGCCGCCTCGCTGGCTGGGCCAGGTCTTCCAGCCACGCCCCCTCCCTCCTCCCGCTTCCCTGCGCTCCACCGCGGCGGGGACGGAGCAGCCCCTTCGCCGCTTGCAGCTGGGTGAGTCCGGGCCCGGAGGGTCGCTGGCAACGGGGGGGGGGGGGGCAGCAACGCGCTCGCTCCTCTGGAGACAAAGGCACCTGCTGCCCCTCCGTGCTGGGCAGAGGGGAGGGGGGCTCTATTATTATGGGATGGCGGTGGGGATGGGTGCATGCGGGGGGGGGGGAGTATTGCACTGGGTTGCAATCTGGGGCAAGAGGCTCCGGCCCCCTTTTGCAAACTTGCTGTCAAGTTATTGCAAGTTATTGCAAGAAGCGCGGGGTGGCGGGGCTTTTGTTTCCCTGCCCATCTGGGCTAGGAAGGGAGCATGTGGCGGCGGCGGCGATCCCCGGGGAGGAGTTGCAAGCTTGGGAGCGCACAATGGGGCTTTGTTGGGGGAAGTGGGGCGGGGGCCCGCATGGTTAGGGGTCGGGGCCGAAGGGGGTGCGCGGGAAGCCGACCGATGGGTCGCAATGGGCAGAGGCTCTCTGGCTTCTGCTCAGCAAAATGGCCTGCTGCTGAAATCTCCAGCGCTCAAAAAGGAAGTTTGCATTGCAAGCCCCGAGGCGAACAACGTCGTGCAGCTGAGGAACGGCGGACTCTTGCCTCCTGTGCGGTTGCTCTTTCAATGCCTGCAAAATGCACGCTTTTGCAGACACCAGCTCAAGTGGTGAAGCCCTCTTGAAAACATGGCATCGCCAAGTTGGAAGGGACCCTGAGGGTCATCCAGCCCAACCCGCAGGAATGTAGGAATCTTTTGCCCAAGGTTGGGCTCGAACCCATATGAAGAGCCTAACGCTTTGTTGACTGAACTGTCCCAGGTGGTGGGGAGCAGCAGGGACGCATAAGGGTTGTTGCATTGTGGGGTTGGGTGTGTTCTTGTAGGCCAGTTGATGCCTCGACTGGATCCTGAAGAAGATGCCGGTGGGATTTTTGTGTGGAGCAATTATTGTGGTGGGAGAAAGTAAAGGTAAAGGGACCCCTGACCATAAGGTCCAGTCGTGACCGACTCTGGGGTTGTGGCGCTCATCTCGCTTTATTGGCCAAGGGAGCCAGTGTACAGTTTCCGGTTCATGTGGCCAACATGACTAAACCACTTCTGGCGAACCAGAGTAGTGCACGGAAACGCCGTTTACCTTCCCGCCGGAGCGGTACCTATTTATCTACTTGCACTTTGACGTGCTTTCGAACTGCTAGGTTGGCAGGAGCAGGGACCGAGCAATGGGAGCTCACCCCGTCACGGGGATTCGAACCGCTGACCTTCTGATCGGCAAGTCCTAGGCTCTGTGGTTTAACCCACAGCGCCACCTGCATCCCGGGAGAAAGGTGCCCCTGTAGTATTGCCCAGCGTGCTGGGCTCCTGAAGGACAGGGCCTCCCCATGTTGCTAGGCTCCCAAATTCCATAATAACCAGCCAGCATAGCCGTTGGCCATGGATGATGGGAGTTCTGGAGCCTAACATCTACAGGGCCTCATGTTCCGCCATCCCTGTAGCAGTGGCATTGGTGCATTCACAGAGGCCAATAAACAATCCGTTTAAGTTGATGGTGAATTACGAGAAGCAAGGTGCAAATGAGTCAGTAAGTACATCGGATGACACACTTGTACCCTGTGTAAGCGATCACCCTGGGTTCTGTAATAACGTGAGTTGGAATTCCCATTTCGCCCACAAGCCTTGAGAGGGTGGGGAAAACACCCACTCTTCCTGGTTTGCGATTATGAGACAGGAGTTCTTTTTAGTCAACGTGTGTGTGTGTGTGTGTGTTTGTGTGTATACTCCATGAGTGAGGTTGGGGCAAGAGTGGGAACATGGCAGCAGGCTTTGGCCTACACATGCTCACTAAACTGTCTGCTGAGTACACACCCACACAGTTGTGCGTGATCGCGGATGCTGCTTTTGCAGGGTCCCTGATGGTGTGTTTATGTGGGGCCTAGTTTATACAGTATGTGCGCTTAGAGCAGGGGTCAGCAACCGTTTTCAGCCATGGGCCGGTCCACCGCCCCTCAGACCATGTGGGGGGCTGGACTATATTTTGGAAAAAAATATATGAACGAATTCCTATGCCCCACAAATAACCCAGAGATGCATTTTAAATAAAAGCACACACTCATGTAAAAACACGCTGATTCCCGGACCATCTGCAGGCTGGATTGAGAAGGCGATTGGGCCAGATCCGGCTCCCAGGCCTTAGGTTGCCTACCCCTGGCTTAGTGTCTCTGCAGTTGCAGTCCTGCTCACCCCCACCCCCAATGCACATGGAGCAATTGCACATGCACTCTCTGAGAAAGGTGCTAGCAACTAATGGTTTTCAGTGGAACAAATGTATCTGCTAGCCCAAAATGGAGTGGCTGGGTGTGCATGTGTCGAGGGATCAGTTGGCAGGGGTGCTACTTAGAAAGGCTCTATTGAAGGCTGGATTTTTTTGTCGCTCTTAACGCAGTAAATAATGGTGTACTAAGGAGGAGATACTGTGCCCCTGCTGAAACTCCCTCTCCTGCTTAAGTATTCAAAACATAGCTTCCCTGCTGCCTCCTTTTATCTGGTTACTATAATCTGCGCATGCCCAGGAACACTCTTTCTTGATAATGGAAACTGGGCTTTGGGGAGCTCTGGTCCAGGGCCAGTGTTAAGGCAGACTGTCTCTTCAACCTTAAAAGAAGGTGCTCCAAACTCATCTAACAAGGGAGCCAACTTTCCCCCCATGGTTTCCTCCTGTCTCAGGGATGGGAAAGTAAAGGAATAACTAGAGAGGAGGGGGAATCCTGGAATCTGGAGTGAGGGAGGAGGGAGAGAATAAAGAGATAGGCCGAGGTCACATTCACACCATACATTTAAAATACATGGATCATGGGAACTATAGTTTTGTGAAGGGTGCTGGGAATTGCAGCTCTGTGAGAGGCAAACCCATAGTTCCAAGAATTCTTCGAAGTAAGCTGTGTCTCTTAAAATGCTACAAACGCGCTTTAAACTTGTGGTGCGGTTGTGACATCAGAAAAGAGTGTACCATCTGGTATGCAAGCTAAGACTCTACCTGCCCTCAGACTGTCTCACCAGAGTGGTGCATGCTCTAGTTATCTCCCGCTTGGACTACTGCAATGCGCTATACGTGGGGCTACCTTTGAAGGTGACCCGGAAACTGCAATAAATCCAAAATGCGGCAGCTAGACTGGTGACTGGGAGTGACCGCCGGAACCGCATAACACTGGTCCTGAGAGATCTGCATTGGCTCCCAGTACGTTTCTGAGCACAATTCAAAGTGTTGGTGCTG
Source organism: Podarcis cretensis (assembly GCF_951804945.1). Classification (NCBI taxonomy): domain Eukaryota; kingdom Metazoa; phylum Chordata; class Lepidosauria; order Squamata; family Lacertidae; genus Podarcis; species Podarcis cretensis. The sequence continues at coordinate 8,731,379 of NC_137171.1, forward strand.
ACCTTTAAAGCCCTAAATGGTCTCGGTCCTGTATACCTGAAGGAGCGTCTCCATCCCCATTGTTCAGCCCAGACACTGAGATCCAGCTCCGAGGGCCTTCTGGCGGTTCCCTCATTGCGAGAAGTGAGGTTACAGAGAACCAGACAGAGGGCCTTCTCGGTAGTGGTGCCCACCCTGTGGAACACCCTCCCTTCAGATGTGAAGGAAATAAGCAGCTATCCTATCTTTAAAAGACATCTGAAGGCAACTCTGTTTAGGGAAGTTTTTAATATTTAATGCTTTACTGTTTTTAACATTTGATTGGGAGCCACCCAGAGTGGCTGGGGAGACTCAGCCAAATGGGCGGGGTATAAATAAATTATTATTATTATTATTATTATTATTATTATTACTACTACTACTACTACTATATTACATCGGAGGAACAGACGGGTGTTTCACTGAAGAATGAAGGAGAGGGAGCTGAGCGTTGGGACACTGGAGGGAACCTGCTGTAAGGGGAAGTCGACTGCCCAGCTAACCGTTGTTAACCACCTTCTTTCCCCTCGATCTCGTGAAGCCTCTTGGAACAGACTGCCAGGATGGCCATGGGAGTGCGGGATCAGTACGAGCCCGTGGCCGAGATTGGCATCGGGGCGTATGGCACCGTCTTCAAGGCCCGCGACCTGCAGAGCGGCAAGTTTGTGGCCCTCAAGAACGTACGGGTGCAGAACAGCGAGAACGGGTTGCCGCTGTCGACTGTCCGCGAGGTGGCCTTGCTAAAGCGGCTGGAGCACTTTGACCATCCCAACATTGTTCGGTGAGGGGCGTGACTGCAAGGATTCCAGGGTGGGGCCTGGGAGGGTGTGCTTTGTGGCATGTGCTGAAATCGATTTCTTTCAGGGGCGGGAGGGAAAGGAGGCCGGCATTCCAAGGCAACTGAAACAATGGCCTCTGAATGTTAAGACACACCTATTCATTCCAAAGGTATAGGTTGGGGCGGAGAACCTGTGGCCCTTCAGATCTTTTATTTTTAAACACACTATTCATATTTAAATTTTGATCCATAGGAAACGTAGCTGAAGTTATAAAGACCAATGATGTGCATGGTTTTTGCTTCTGTAGTAAATTAGCTGTAGAGTATCCATGATGATGTTATTTTTCATTGCGTTCCAAGTATTTTAACAAGTTTACCATTTAATCATTGTCCTTAATCCCAATAAGGCTCTCCAGAGAGTTCAGTGGGCGGCAGGATTTTATTAGGGCTATCTTTTGTCCATCGAGCAAATCTATAACCATTGAACATAAAAGTAATCTATCATGTCTCATTGCTTTTATTTGTAATGCCAGTTTTTCTAGTAGAGCATTGTGCCAAATTGTATTTGTCCATTCCTGTATTGATCCTCTGGCCCTTTGGGTCAGCAAGACTAATGGTCAGGGACATTTGAAGGGCTGCAAGCATGGTAGAGAGGGAGGCTGAGGCTAGAATGGGAGGGAGATGCGCTTTGTACATATGCAGATATAATCTTATCACAGTGTGATGTTCCAGAATTGAATATGAGGTTATGATCAGAGGCCTAGCTCAAATTAAGGCCTTGGTCTTGACTCCTGTAAGCCAGGAGGAACTTGTGTTGTTGCTTGGCCTAAGTCCCGCCATTTTTAATGTTCCAGAACCCTCTTTGAGAATTGCACTAGCATGAACACAAGCTAGGGATAGGGGTGAAGGACGCTCACGGACGAGACCTATAGTGTTTGGGCCTGGATTGTTGAAATGGCTGGCTTATATCCTGACCTATAGGAGGCATGGAGACCCTCTTGAAAGAGCCCATTTCAGAGTGAATGGCTCTCCTTTGACTGGAGCAGACTTGTCTTTGTTCTTGGGCCAGTTGGAATTTTGCCCGGTTCGCCTTAAGGCTGGGATTTCTTAAGAACTAGGAAGGAAGTGGGCTACTTGCAGACACACACAGTGCGTTTGTCTGCCTCTGTTCCTGCCTCTGGTTCAAATCTGTCTGATGCACCCTTTCCCCACAAAGTTATGCAAACTTTAGGCCAAGTTCCTGTTCACTTAGTGAAAAGCAGAGCAAGGTAGCCAGCGGATGTCGCTGGACTCCGATTCCCATCATCTCTCACCATTAACCATGCTGACTGGGGCTGATGGGAATTGGAGTCCAGCAATACCCGAAGGGCCACATGTTCTCCGTGACTGGCTATGCCAGCTGGAGATGCAATTCAGCTTCCCTATGGAGGGAATCTTGCGATTGAAAACTGGCACCCCAGGAAGGTGCTGGCTGACGGGAAAGATCCCCCTCATTGCCTTCCTCTTAGGAAGTGTTAGAGACTCAGATCCGTAAGCTAGGCGCCAAATGGCTCCTTAAACCAAGGTTACAGTCAAATTTAGTTGCCATTTTGGAGTAGGATAGCCCTAACGTCTTTTCAAATGATGCATGATCAATTAAACATCTGGCTAGTTCAGATGACAACCTTGAGCTAGGTTAAGAGCTTTGAGAACTTAAAGAAGAAAAGTCCCTTGATCCAGGGACAGTCCACATATATATTGGCCTATTCCAACCTCTTTTTCTTAATGGCGACATGGACCATTCATAACATTATTTTTTCACAACTGTGAGCAGGGGGGAGGGGGGGTAAGTGACAACGAGCTGCAACAATTAACTATCGCGTTGTTCACTGCTCCTGCTCAGGCTGCACAGAAAAAGCATTTTGGTTCCTCAAATTCATTATGATTGTGCAGATAAACTACAGTGGTGCCCTGCAAGACGAATGCCTCGCAAGACGGAAAACTCGCTAGACGAAAGAGTTTTCCGTTTTGGAGGTGCTTTGCAAAACAAATTTCCAAATGGGCTTGCTTCGCAAGACGAAAATGTCTTGCGAGTTCCTGCGGGTTTTTTTTCCTTTCCCCCCCTTTTTCTAAGCCGCTTATCCGATAAGCCGCTAAACCCCTAATAGCGCTAATCCGCTAAGCCGTCAATGGGCTTGCTTCGCAAGATGAAAAAGCCGCTAGACTAAGAGACTTGCGGAACGGATTCTTTTCGTCTTGCGAGGCACCACTGTATAAACTGATAGAATTCCACAGGGTGGGGCATTAGTGAGTGAAAATAGTCCAGTTCCATTGATCTCTAGGCAAGCACCTCCAGTTGCCATTCTGGCGCCAAGGCATCTTCACTTGCAAGTAGTTGAAAGCCTGGCACCTGGCTAATTTTGAACACTGCTTTCAGGGGTGGTAGCAATTTCTGTTCTTGGCCCATTGGTTTGGTGTGTTTTGTGGGGTTTTTTGCTTTTTGCATAGAGGCGATAGTTGGGTTTGTTAGGGGGAAGGGTAGAGTCAACCTTGGAAGATGGGACTTCTTCTTTAATTAGGGCTGCAACCCTAAATACACTGACTGGGAAGCAATTCCGTAAGCAGTGGCAGCCTCAGGCCTAGAGGCAGCCATGGTCCTCCAGGCCCCTCTGCTCCTTGACACTGCCAAGCTACACCTCTCACTGGTCCTGCTTTGCCTTCTCCTTGAGAGTTTTTGCCTGGCTGGAATGTGTCCTTGATCTCTGATCTTGGTTCTTGCTTCCCTGGATGGAGAGAGGGGTTGCGTTTGTGTGTGGAAACTAGCCTGCTCTGTCCAAAGCTCAGCTCACATGTAATAATAATTAATAATAATAATAATTTTTATTTATACCCCGCCCTCCCCAGCCAAGGCTAGACTCAGGGCGGCTAACAAGCAATAATAAAAACAAGTTGAATGAATATAACTTAAAAACATGATTAAAATACAACATTAAAATATAGAAACATTAAAATATTAAAATGTAGCCTCATCACAGGAGGAGAAGGAAAAGAAAAAGAAAAAAAAAAGAGAGAGAGAGGGAGGGAAGGAATCAAATTGGCTCCAAGCCAAAGGCCAGGCGGAACAACTCTGTCTTACAGGCCCTGCGGAAAGAAATCAGATCCTGCAGGGCCCTGGTCTCATGAGCCAGAGCGTTCCACCAGGCTGGAGCCAGTGTTGAAAAGGCCCTGGCTCTGGCTGAGGCTAATCTAACTTCCTTAGGGCCCGGGACCACTAGGGTGTTGCTATTGAGGCTTGAGGCTCTCTGTGGGAGAGGCGGTCCCATAGGTACAAGGGTCCTAGGCTGTGAAGGGCTTTAAAGGTCAAAAGCAGCACCTTAAATCTGACCCTGTACTCCACCGGGAGCCAGTGCGACTGGAAAAGCACAGGGTGAATATGCTCCCATGGCAGAGACCCCCTGAGGAGCCTCGCTGCCGCATTCTGCACTTGCTGGAGCTTCTGGCACAGCTTCAACGGCAGCCCCGCGTAGAGCGAATTACAGTAGTCAAGCCTGGAGGTGACCGTCGCATGGATCACTGTGGCCAAGTCAGGGCGGGAAAGGAAAAAAGAAGCTAAAGAGGGCTTTGCCCTCTTGCCTTTAGCTACATCCACCACCGGCATTCCAAAGAGGGCTAAAAATGGTTCCCTATCCCTGAACCAGCGTTTGAATGTACATTTTGGAAAAGGTAGCTGATGCCTGCACAAGCTGCCTGTGGCCTTTACACAGCCCACTCTGTTGGCATTTTCCTTCGGGCCCAGACTGGGGTTTTCAGGTGGTGAAACCTGTTTAAGGCTCCCCCCTCGGTAATTCAGACAGAGCAAAGGCAGTGGACCCAGCAGAGGACCCCTGCTCTCGGTCCCTGGCCTGGAAACCTAGAGAGGAAGGGAGCAGGACCAACTGGCCCCAGAGTGAAAAAGAGGGGGTGTGATATACATTCCCTGATGGTCCTGTTCCTTGGATCCCGAACCTTTAAAAAAGCAGCTCACTTCCCACAATGCTTTGCTTCAGATTTCACTTATGGTCAGTGCTTTAAAAAATTGTTTGGGGCACTCTCATTTTCCTACTCTTATTGAAATACTGCTCCTCAATGAGGCCAAACTTAGATTCACAAAATGTTTAGGGGTATGCATACCCCCTGCGTCCCCCCCAGAAAAAAAGCACTGCTTATGGTTATGCAGACCTGCCCACACCAGCTACATGGTACAGTGGTACCTCGGGTTAAGTACTTAATTCGTTCCGGAGGTCCGTACTTAACATGAAACTGTTCTTAACCTGAAGCACCACTTTAGCTAATGGGGCCTCCTGCTGCCGCTGTGCCGCCGGAGCACGATTTCTGTTCTCATCCTGAAGCAAAGTTCTTAACCCGAGGTAATATTTCTGGGTTAGCGGAGTCTGTAACCTGAAGCGCATGTAACCTGAAGCGTATGTAACCCGAGGTACCACTGTATATGTTCATCTGCTTCCACTCTTCCTGCTGGCTGCAGGTTGGGTTGATCTCTCCTTCCTTTGGGGAGACACAGAAAGGCCAAACCCAGAATCTGGGTCCTCCGGCTCCAGGGCCTGCAGATAAGGGGCATTGAATCAGACTGGTTCCCCCACCCCCAGCTCTCTGAGTTGTTTCCTGACTAAGGGAGAGCAGAGGACTTGGTTAGGCAGACGCTTTACAACCCCGATAGTGTTTGCCTTGAGGGACAATTCTCAGCAGAAACTGCAGGTGAATTGTGGGGGAAATTGCAAGGCTGGAATGGGAGGAGGACTTCGGAGAGGAGCAAGCGAGTGTGGAGCAGGGGGGATATGGGAGGAGAGACAGTGTGAGGGCCGAAGGATGCCACACCTGTGAGAGGTGGGTCTTGAGGCCGGAACGGAAGGGTTCTGGCAGATGAGCAGGCAGTGAAAATACCCTGTGCCTACAGCAATATGGGTCTGGAAGATGCAGTTTGTTATGATCTGGGCCAGAATTAACAGTGGGTGGGGCGGCGTAAGTTAGAGCAAGTGATGTTCTCACAGTTTCAGTGCTGTGGCCATAGCCTGTTGGCAGTCTGCATCATTTCCAGCCTTATTACAGTCATATCTCTGGACGAATACGCTTCAGGTTAAGCATTTTCAGGTTGCGCGCCGCAGCGACCTGGAAGTAACGGAACGCATTACTTCCGGGTTTCACCGCTCATGCATGCGCAGACGCTCAAAATGACGTCACACGCATGCACGGAAGTGGCGAAACACGACCTGCGCAATCACGTGTTACGCTTGCTTTGGGATTTGAACGGGGCTCCGGAATGGATCCCGTTCGCATCCAGAGGTACCACTGTATTATTATTATTATTATTATTATTTATTTATTATTATTATTATTAGAGTTTATATACCACCCTATACCCAGAGGTCTCAGCATGGTTCACAGAAAAAAAACACACTATATATAATCAGAAGAAAAACAACAACCCAATAAAAAACCCCACAGAAAAGAGCTCCATTTTAAAAGGGTATAGGATCTCAAACAGATCAACCAAAGGCCTGGTTAAAGAGCAACGTTTTTGCCTGGCGCCTAAACGTGTATAATGAAGGCACCAGGCGAACTTCCCTGGGGAGAGCAGTCCACAGAATTCATTACATCAAGACACGGGTGGGGAATCTCCATCCCCCTGGCCTCTACCTGGCCCCCAGGCCACACACCCCTCACTGACCCTTGCTTTTCACCCTCCTAGGGTGTTTTGTACCGTAGGGAATGTGCCTTCGGACTCAGAGAGTGCCTCTGGCTTATTTACGAAGGTCCGAGTTATGTTTCTCCTCCTACTTTTTCCGTCAGCCTTGGGCTATGAAAGGTTCCTGATTTCTGCGTTTGGAGAAGTGCCTGGATCACACCAGCCCTATTTGAGGCTCTTATTTGGAGCTGACTTTTTTTTTTTTAAATTAACTTCCCAATGTCACAAGCTCCATCCTTCCCTCCCCCCCCCCCGTAGTTCTGGAGCACTTTATAAGCATCTTCCTCACCCTGTAGGCTAATGGATGTTTGCACGACAACACGGACGGAGCGCGAGACTAAAGTGACGCTGGTCTTTGAGCACGTGGATCAGGACCTGAAAGCGTATTTGGAAAAAACGCCACCTCCCGGCTTACCCGTGGAGGTAATAAAGGTAATCATCCCTGAATTGATGTTGGGATGGTACTTGGGAGGGGGCATCTGAATATGGGGTCCCTAAGGCATTTAAAGGGATGCGGGTGGGTTAAACCACAGAGCCTAGGACTTGCCGATCAGAAGGTCAGTGGTTCGAATCCCCGTGACGGGATGAGCTCCCGTTGCTCGGTCCCTGCTCCTGCCCACCTAGCAGTTCGAACGCACCTCAAAGTGCAAGTAGATAAATGGGTACCACTCCGGTGGGAAGGTAAACAGCGTTTCCATGCGCTGCTCTGGTTCGCCAGAAGCAGCTTAGTCCTGCTGGCCACATGACCCAGAAGCTGTACGCCGGCTCCCTCGGCCAGTAAAGCGAGATGAGCGCCGCAACCCCAGAGTTGTCCACGACTGGACCTAATGGTCAGGGGTCCCTTTACCTTTTTAAGGCATTTAGAGTGTGGCTGTTGATGCAACATGCTCTTCTTTCCCCTCTCCTCCTCCCAGGACATGATGCACCAGTTCCTGAGTGGCTTGGAATTCCTGCATTCAAACTGCATTGTCCATCGTGACCTCAAGCCGGAGAATATCCTGGTGACCAGCTCTGGTCAAGTCAAGCTGGCTGATTTTGGCCTGGCTCGCATCTACAGCTGCCAGATGGCTCTGACCCCACTGGTGAGTCTACTGGGTCCCGTAAAAGGTCCAAGGGCTTTCAACCTGTGGCCTTCCAGGTGTTATGGGACTCCAGCTCCTGCCGGCATGGCCAGTGGGAAGCGGTGGTGATGGGAGTTGCAGTCCCAGCAGTATCAGGAGGGTACCAGGTTCTCCACCCATGTTACACAGAAGACCATTTTCAGGCCTGGGTGTCGGGGACTGGCTTAGTAAATGAATAAATGCTCAAGTCAAGAAAGAGCATATGAAGTTGAATGTATGTAAATACACCAAAATCTTGAGGGAGAATTTCCTGAAGAAAGAAATTAGATATTGTAGCTTAATCTAAGAAGAAATGTAACATATGGATTTGAATGTTTATAAATAAATCAAAACCGTGAGAGAGAATTTACTGAAGAAGCCCGAGACTCTTCATGGGCGAAACAGGTGACAAACGCCGGCATCCTGTCTAATTCTTGTGCGTAACATCACCAACTCTTCGTTTGATCAAACTTATTGATATCTACAGGAGCCTGGCTAAAGGAACTTTAAAGACTGAATCTTCCTTTTGGACATAATTTGAATGAGTTTTCTGTTTGTGGCTTCTGTAGTAGATCTTGTACATAGCTCTCTCAATTTTTGGATTACAGTGGTGCCCCGCAAGACGAAAAACCCGCTAGACGAAAGGGTTTTCCATTTTTCGAGGCGCTTTGCAAGACGAATTTCTCTATGGGCTTGCTTCGCAAGACGAAAACGTCTTGCGATTTTTTTCGCTCCCCCCCCCTCTTTTTCTTAGCCGCTTTGCCGCTAATAGCCGCTTTGCCGCTAATAGCACTAAGCCGCTAATAGGGTTGCTTTGCAAGACAAAAAAACCACAAGACGAAGAGACTCGCGGAACGGATTCTTTTCGTCTTGTGAGGCACCACTGTATAAGATTTAGAATGTAGAATGGTTTGGTAGCATTTTGTGTGCCGCTTATGTGCTGCTTACTTCATTCTGGTCTACTACGTGAAATATTGGGAGAGCAGCAGGAAGTAGAAGCACCAGGGGGAGAGACAGTTGACAGACTCAGTGTCTTTAGAAAGCATTCCTGACCCCCCCCCCCGGACCGGCATACATTGAGAGTAGTAGAACAGAAAGCTCAGAGGCAGAGAGCACAGATAAGCCGGCACAGGGATAACGTAGAACAGGAGGGACTGAGGGGGTGGGACTTTACTCAGCAACGCCATTATCTGAAAGTTGGCCTCATCCATCTCTCTCTGTGAATATTGAGTGAAATACCATGGTAAGAACTTCTTGTTTTCCCATTTCTGGCTGCCAGCCGTGATCTGATTCCTTGAAGCCTGACTCTGGGACACAGAGCTGCAGACTGTAAGGCTCTGCTGAATCCCAGCCGAGGCTGGCTGACCAGGAGCCCCCTGGGAAGTAGAACAGGCTGGGTGTATCCCCTTGCCAATCAAAGTAGCCCCCAGAAAGGCCATCATCCCATGTAGCTGAAAGGAATGGCACTTGGCCCCTTGCCCAGCCTGTCTCTTGAGAACTAGGTCCAAAGTGCACGGGCTGCTCAAGGGATTTTCGTGGTGATGCATTGAGCGGAAGCGGTGTGGGGGGGGGCCGCTTTATAAACAAGCTAGCTGCCTCCTTCACCTGTGAACCCTTGCTAAATCTCTGCCGCAGGTCGTCACCCTCTGGTACCGGGCTCCAGAAGTGCTGCTCCAGTCGGCCTACGCTACCCCCGTGGACCTGTGGAGTGTCGGCTGCATCTTTGCGGAAATGTTTCGGAGGAAGTGAGTGGCGCGGGAAGATCGTTCACTTGTGGGGCGGTGGCGGCAGGGTTGGCACATCTCACCAGGCGCAGGGAATGGGGTGGTATTTTGGCTGAGCAGATGCAGCCTTTGTCGTTAGAGGGGTTCCAACACAGCTGTCGGGGGCACCGCTGTTGGATGGGAAGTTGATTTGCTGCAGCTCTAGTGCTGTGTGCCAAAGGCACCGTATGTTCAAAACAACAGCATCCCACTTCAAACAGCTCCGGCTTCTCCCAAAGCATCCTGGGAACTGTAGTTTGTTATGGAAGAAGAAGAGTTTGGATTTGATATCCCGCCTTTCACTCCCCTTCAGGCGTCTCAAAGCGGCTAACATTCTCCTTTCCCTTCCTCCCCCACAACAAACACATTGTGAGGTGAGTGGGGCTGAGAGACTTCAAAGAAGTGTGACTGGCCCAAGGTCACCCAGCAGCTGCATGTGGAGGAGCGGAGACGCGAACCCGGTTCCCCAGATTACGAGACTACCGCTCCTAACCACTACACCACACTGGCTGAGTGCTGAGAGCTGTTTTGGAGAGTTCTTGGAGTGGTTTAAGAATCAAGCACACTTCCCAGAATTCAATGGGGGACGCTGTTGATTACTCAAAAGTGGTACAGTTCTCCTTTCAATGGGTAGTATGGATGGAGCCAATGTGCCTTCAGAAACTGGCACAGCAGGGCACATTCTGTGGCAAGGATACCTCTCTTTTGGGAAAGAGCAAGTGCTTTGCCTGGAGAAGGTGCCAGGTTTAATCCCTGGCACTTCCTGACGGTGGGAAAAGACCCCTTCCTGAATCCTGCCAGTCAGAGCAGACTTTTGTAGTCTTGTGCATTGTATTTTGTTAAAAGCTTTGCACAAATTGGCATGGATTGGCTGTTTGCAGAGGCGAGGGAGGACTAGGTGAGAAAGGAGGTTTGCACACGTGTGTGTGTGTGTGTGTGTGTGTGTGTGTGTGTGTGTGTGTGTGTGTTGGCCTTTTTGAAAAATCATATTCATTACAGTGGTACCTCAGGTTACAGACGCTTCAGGTTACAGACTCTGCTAACCCAGAAATAGTACCTCGGGTTAAGGACTTTGCTTCAGGATGAGAACAGAAATCGTGCTCCGGCGGCCCAGCAGCAGCAGGAGGCCCCATTAGCTAAAGTGGTACTTCAGGTTAAGAACGGACCTCCGGAACGAATTAAGTACTTAACCTGAGGTACCACTGTATTACACTTATTTTCCACTTCCTCCAAGTAGCCCAAAGTGGAGTACATAGTTCCCCCTTACCTCTTTTTATCTCACAACAACTCTATGTCAGAGGCTAAGAGACGGTGCCTGGCCCAAGTCATGCAGCGGGTTTCATGGGCTCACGGGTTATGTCAAATGTACCCCGCTCCAACTTAATGGGAGCAGTGAGGCACAATGGGGCGGGTGGTTTAGACACAAGTAGCGTGTGAGTTGTGAGTCCCAAGAATACGTTACGTCTCCTCACTCTTCTGAAGACCTGCATGCTGCCTCTCCTTGCTTTCCGTGCGCTTCGACAATATAAACTCTGCCAAGGATTTGCAAACTGCAGTTGGGGGACTGATATTGTGAATTTCTGGGGCACGTTCCACTTGCTAGATCTCCAAGCCATCGGCACAGCTGGAAGACAATAGATTAGGGCTGAGCCTGCCCAAACCTCCTGTCTTGCTTATCTTTCGGGCTGAGCACTGCTAGGCAGGGAGGGGCTGGTGACCTGCTTTGCAGAAGATGGAGTGACAACAGATGCCGTTGGGGGCAGAAGCTTGCAAATGGTTTGGGGGCTCTCTTTTTCTTTTTTTCCTGCTACAATCACGCAGGCACTTCTGCTATGTTGTTCAGGCTTTGGGGAAAACGACTGTTTGGGAAGGAATTTGTAGCTGTAGCAGTAGTAGTAGTATATTATTGCCATATTTTTCCATGTATAAGACTAGGTTTCCCCCCTAAAAAATAATGTAAAAAATTAGGGGGCATCTTATACACGGATACATCTCCCTCCATTTTCTTAAATCTGTGTCCCCAAAAATAGGGGGCGTCTTATTGGGGCGTCTTATAGACGGGAAAATACAGCATTTATATGCCTCTCATCTGACAGGGTTGCCTCAGCCACTCTGGGCGGCTTCCAATAAATTAAAACATCAAACACAGTAAAACATCAAATATTGAAAACTTCCCTATTAAGAGCTGCCTTCAGATGCCTCCTAAAAGTCAGATAGTTGTTTATTTCCTTGACATCTGATGGGAGGGACTCAGGATCTGGCAAACTAACAAGACAGAAAAACACAATAGTTAAAAATAAATTAAGCAAAACTTCTAAAAAAATTAAGAGCATCCAAAAACGTTTTTAAAACGATCACGTATCCTCACAGCTAATAGTGTTAGGGTTGCCAGGAAGATTTCTAGGTGCCTTAATATTAGGGAAAAAAATCAAAACAGTGTACAATACATAGTAAAATATAATATGATTAAAAAAAATTATTCACATCATAAAAACATAAAATAGAGCAGCATTCTCCCCCCACTGCTTCTTGGTGAATTAATATGATTCAGCATTTGGCTCAACGTTGGCTTGCAACTGTGTGCTCATTCGCCTTGTGCGTTTCTGAGATCACTGTCTTTGTTCAAGACGCCGCTGCGGTGAGGTGGCAGCTAGATTGGTCTGTCAACTCAATCTGCGTATTATTTGGCATTTGAGAATGCTCATCAATCTCTCTGCAAACCCTCCTTGTCATGCACTGTCAGAGCAGTCAGACGCCTTCTTGACCACCCCCTCCACCCCCCTAAGAAAAAAAGCTGCTCGAAGAGACTTTTGTCAATTGGTTTTGTGTCTAATCCACTGGTTTTCAACTGGAGAGTTGGAGGCCACTGCTGCCTGGCGTAAGATGGGTAACAGCAACCATTTGTTGTTGTTTAGTTGTTTAGTCGTGTCTGACTCTTCATGACCCCCTGGACCAGAGCACGCCAGGCACTCCTGTCTTCCACTGCCTCCCACAGTTTGGTCAAATTCATGCTGGTAGCTTCAAGAACACTGTCCAACCATCTCGTCCTCTGTCGTCCCCTTCTCCTTGTGCCCTCCATCTTTCCCAACATCAGGGACTTTTCCAGGGAGTCTTCTCTTCCCATGACGTGGCCAAAGCATTGGAGCCTCAGCTTCAGGATCTGTCCTTCCAGTGAGCACTCAGGGCTGATTTCCTTAAGAATGGATAGGTTTGATCTTCTTGCAGTCCATGGGACTCTCAAGAGTCTCCTCCAGCACCAGAATTCAAAAGCATCCATTCTTGGCGATCAGCCTTCTTTATGGTCCAGCTCTCAATTCCGTACATCACTACTGGGAAAACCATAGCTTTAACTATACGGACTTTTGTCGGCAAGGTGATGTCTCTGCTTTTTAAGATGCTGTCTAGGTTTGTCATTGCTTTCCTCCCAAGAAGCAGGTGTCTTTTAATTTCATGACTGCTGTCACCATCTGCAGTGATCATGGAGCCCAAGGAAGTAAAATCTCTCACTGCCTCCATTTCTTCCCCTTCTATTTGCCAGGAGGTGATGGGACCAGTGGTCATTATCTTAGTTTTTTTGATGTTGAGCTTCAGACAATATTTTGCGCTCTCCTCTTTCACCTTCACCTGCCATCAAGGTTGTATCATCTGCATATCTGAGGTTGTTGATATTTCTTCCGGCAATCTTAATTCTGGCTTGGGATTCATCCAGCCCAGCCTTTTGCAACCATAACACCCTACGAATAAATAATGTTGATATATTAAGAAGTGGGTCCCCAGATGGTTATTTAGATTAAGGTAGGTTTCAGGTTTGAAATGGCTGAAGGCTGCTGTTTAAAAACACTTCTGCTTGAGGCATGGCACACCAGGTGTCCACTTCTGTTCAGATGTTCAGGTGCAGAATGGAGCACGGCGCAACAGGGAGTAGCTGCCAAAAAGATGTCTGCCTCCTTCCAGAGCATTTTTACATGAGTGCTTCCTGCACTTTTGGCTCTCCACCTTGACATCGAAGTGCAGAAACTTGGCATGTAGACTTGGCTTCACAAAGTCCTGTTGAAGGGATCTTCTTGTGCAAATCCCTGGTTCCACCAAAACATGAGGGGAAGCAGAGCCATTCATGAGCCGGTGTGGTGGTTAAACTCGGACCTGGCAGACCAGGGTTCAAATCCCCACCCAGCTGTGAAACTGCGAGACTTTGATGAGCCAGTCACTGTATTTCTTCTAGCCTGACTTACCTCTTAGAGTGATGGCTAGGGTCAAATGAGGGAGAAAGGGTTGGTCGGAAATGTAGCAGTGGTGGTGTTTCTATAAACCTTTTTAAATAAAAAGTTCTTAATTTTGAAAGTTGTCGTGCTCTCCTTGAAGACTTCCTTGGTTGTGTGTGTGTGTGTGTGTGTGAGAGAGAGAGAGAGAGAGAGTGGTTCATGAAGTTGCTGTGTATATGATGAAATCCTCTGTCATTGCTCGGTGACATTACATGGACAACTGGGGAAGGGTTAGCCTTCCAGTTGACCAGTGGGATGAGTACCAGTGGGACTATCCTGAGGTGCTACAACCTTATCAATAGACCTGTTCTTCGCCTAACCCCTGCCTCTCATTGTTTGCTAGTTACCATTGTCTTCTGGGGTATGGCTTGCACCAGGGAACCCTGTCTTTGCCCGGTGCAATTTTGAATGTTACGCTTCCTGGTTCTGTGGCTCAAGTCGCAACTGCCTTGTGACAGACTGCCTATAATACAATCCCAGTATTGCAGTGACACAATATATCACATGTCCTACACGTGAACTCAAAAAAACTGATGACAGAGGTTTCTGGTAATTCATGTTTAGAGCTTGCGATGACAAGTAACCACAATTCCCTTTTGTCTTCTCTGCAGGCCCCTTTTCTGTGGCAACTCTGAAGCTGACCAGCTAGGCAAGATCTTTGAGTGAGTCTCGCCTTTTTGTTTGCTCCAAAGGGCTGGTGAAAGTCACTGGGGGAAAGGGAGATCTCTTTCGTTAGGTCATCAGCCTTACTCAGCATAATTGTGCATGACTCTGCTTGTTTTTATGAGCGTGCTAAGCCAAGGCATGTGTATGCATAAGAGAAGTTCCTCATTATTATTATTATTATTATTATTATTATTATTATTATTATTACTTAGTAAATTCTGGCCTGGGGTCCTGAGGGATTTCTCCCCACCTTTTCACATTGCCTCGTCTTAGTGACTAGTGTGTGCACAGACCTGTCTGGTGATGTCGGCTGGAGTTATCTGCTCTGACAGCCCCAGTTAATTGAAGGTCACACTGGGTTTGATGATTGGTGGTTAGCAGGAAAAGATCCTGACTTGTAGCAAGGAGTTGAAATAGGTGGTCTCTGGATCATTCACAGTGAAATTCGTGCGTGTGTGCACAAGTCAGAAAACTTCCAAGTTTTCCAAATATGCTACTTGCATAATGAATGCAAATGTTGGATTATTTAGTCTGTCAGGTCTCTTAAACTCATTCCAACTTGGTGAGAAGCTATAGTAGTTCAAGGTGCATGTCTCACTCTTGAAGTGGGACAAACAGTAGAAAGGAAGGGAAAGAGGAGTGGCAAGAATGATCTATGAAATCCCCCACTTAGACAATCCTATATGTGTCTACTCAGAAGTAAGCTTAATTGGGTTCACTGGTGATTACTCCTGGGTAAGTGGGCTCAGCCTCACAAAAATCAAAAGGATTGTTTCCTAAAGGTTTCCTTGAAAAGCAAAGAATTTGAACTTTAAAGAAACCGAAAAGTTACGAAGGTTTCAGAGTGACTTAAACTGTAAAATGTGGAAGAGGTGATTAAAAACAAAAATCGAAGCGGATAATTTTAGGGGATCTACTTCTGGCACAAGGGACACGGGTGGCGCTGTGGGTTAAACCACAGAGCCTAGGACTTGCCGATCAGAAGGTCAGTGGTTCGAATCCCCGTGACGGGATGAGCTCCTGTTGCTCGGTCGCTGCTCCTGCCAACCTAGCAGTTTGAAAGCACGTCAAAGTGCAAGTAGATAAATAGGTACCGCTCCGGCGGGAGGGTAAACGGCGTTTCTGTGCGCTGCCCTGGTTCGCCAGAAGCGGCTTAGTCCTGCTGGCCACATGACCCAGAAGCTGTATGCCGGCTCCCTCGGCCAGTGAAGCGAGATGAGCGCTGCAACCCCAGAGTCGGTCACGACTGGACCTAATGGTCAGGGGTCCCTTTACCTTTACCTTTACTTCTGGCACAATCACAAGAGCAGTGTGATATGGGAATAGGTGAGGCAAGGGGACTGGGACGCTGCAGTCCAAAGGCCCATCTAGTCCAGAAATCTATGCTCACCATGGCCAACCCCATGGACAGGAGCTGAGCACAACAGCACTCCCACGTTGGCCAACGCTGTTGTGGTGGGCATGAACCAGACGTCCCAGGTTCAGGTCTCAGGTGACTTGACTAAAGACCAGTTTATTACAGATCTTAAGGCAGGGGTGGGGAACTGGATCCGCCTCGTGGGCCAGATCCTTATATCTCTACCCCACCCCACTCCTATGCTCCAGGTCTGATAAGTGGACATCTGCCATCATGGGTGATTGACCCATTCTTGCCCACATAGTTTGAAATTAAACTGGTTGGGCAAAGACACAGCCCACCGTGTTGGTGATAACTCATTACCAGGGCTCGTGAAACCAGGTGAAGAGAGCATGTGTGGCCGGGGAAACCCAGCCAGTTGGGTGGGGTATAAATAATAAAAATTATTATTATTTATCAGTTATTAATAGCAGCTGCTAATTGGTGGTTCTGGCACACTTGTTTATCACCCAGTAAGGAAGGTGAACATGGCCTGACCGAACTTGACACATGGGCCAAATGGGGGTGCCTGGTGAGCAGAATTTGGTCTGTGGGCCAGAGCTGTGCTCAGCATCAGTTAAGGCTGTGGAGACATTGAAATAGACCGGCAGTGGCAAAATTAGAAACCAGTTTGCGTAGCTCAGGAACTGACATGCTGCTGGGGTGATGGTCTTGAACCCTGGTAACCTCCCGGGCCCCACACATCTTGGCAGAGGGCTGCCTTCTGGGGAAGCCACCAGGCAACTCTGGCTCACGATCTCTCCTTGACTTGCAGCCTGATCGGGCTCCCATCCGAGGAGGACTGGCCCCTGGACGTCTCTCTGCCACGCTGCGCCTTTGCTGCTCGCTCCCCGCAGCCCGTCGAGAAGTTTGTGCCGGAAATCGAACCCCTGGGAGCTCAGCTGCTGCTGGTACGTTCCATAGAAATGGGCAGGTCACCGTGTGAGGCAGGGAGAATAGATCAGGGGAGCGGGTGGATCTGAGATCTGGAGTTGGAATGATGGTTAAAAGCATGAGCTGTGCCTCCCTCCCCCATGGACCCAGATTTAATCCTGAATATGCTGGGTCGCCTTGGCCTAACTGTTTCCGCCACGGTGGCTTCAAGAGTGGATGAAATGCACTTAATATTTATGCAGCGCTCTTCTCCAGTAGTTGGGATCTACTCTTCTTGTGCACTGTGAGGGCAGATCTTAGTGTGGTTTGGGCAGCACTGCATGAGCGATGTGCATATGCTGAATGCCTTCTATCCATGCCCAAGGGATGTGGGTGGTGCTGTGGTCTAAACCATTGAGCCTCGGGCTTGCTGATCAGAAGGTTGGCGGTTCGAATCCCCGCGACGGGGTGAGCTCTGACCCAGCTCCTGCCAACCTAGCAGTTCGAGAGCACGCCTGCGCAAGTAGATAAATAGGTACTGCTGCGGCGGGAAGGTAAATGGCATTTCTGTGTGCTCTGGTTTCTGTCATGGTGTTCCGTTGCGCCAGAAGCGGTTTAGTGCTGCTGGCCACATGACCTGGAAAGCTGTCTGTGGACAAACACCGGCTCCCTCAGCCTGAAAGCGAGATGAGTGCCACAACCTCATAGCCGCCTTTGACTGGCCTTAACCGTCCAGGGGTCCTTTACCTTTTTTTTTTTTTTTTTAATCCACGCCCATCATTAACCTATAAATACACCCTGGAGAGCAATCTAAAGCAGCAGTATTTTCCAGTGGCAAAACCAGTCCTGATCGCTTTGGCTGGAAAGTGTGAGGGACATTATTAAATTCCCCCCCGATTTATCGAAGTGCACAACAAAACTAAATATGCCTAGACTAGCTGAGCTCTCAGAATGTTGTTGGGACTCCCAACTCGTGTCCTCTTCCCTGACCATTGGCCTTGCTAGTTAGGGCTGACGGCATTTGGAAATCTGGCAGTATCTGGAGGTTGAGGGAGGGTTTATCATTTCTGCTAAGCAAACTGTTTGAAGAAGTTGCCACACGGCCAGGTCGTTGGCTCTTAGTGACCTGCCTTTGGGGGAAATTTGTCTGTGGAAGGAAACAGGCAACAAATGTCGGTGACTCAAATGTTTGGTAACTGGGAGGGACTGCTGGCCTTTCATCTGTTCAAGCTGTTGGCGATCACCGCCGTATGAATAATGTGCCGTGTGAACTCGCCCTTAGTCATAGGATGATGCGGGGCAATGTTTTCGAAATAGGATGCTAGAGACGTTCGAGAGCTGTAAGCTGTGTAGCAAGAAGAATCCTTGGAGTAAGGCACACTGTGTCCCAATTTGGGGTTTGCACACATTCAGGGTACCCTCTTGCAGATCTTGCGCAGAGGAGGTCTGGACCCTGTTCTGCCTGCGATGAAACATGATGTGATATTCATTTTACATTTTGTATAATTTACTGTTGGAGTGGCACACAAAGGATGAACAAGTTAAATCTGTGATGATAGATTGGGCAAGAGTTGTTGGACATAACATAATGTTTGAGGATTGTGGAGGAAAGGGGTCAAGTTCACTGCATGTACGGTGTTAAAGGAAAATGTTATGAAAATGATGTATAGGTGGTACTTAACCTCTGTAAAACTAGCAAAGATTTATCATAAGAGTGATAATCTATGTTCGAAATGTAAAGAAAAAGAAGGTACTTTTTACCATATGTGGTGGACTTGTCCCAAGGTGAAAGACTTCTGGGAAAAGATTTATAATGAATTGAAAAAAATGTTGAAATATACATTTATCAAGAAACCAGAGGCCTTTCTTCTTGGAATAATAGGTTTGGAATTGCCCAAGAAATATGTTAGATTGTTCTTGTATGCCACAACTGCTGTTAGAATTTTTCTGACCAAAAATTGGAATAAGTACCAACAGTGGAGGAATGGCAGATGAAGATGATGGACTTTTCGGAGCTAGCCAACCTGACCAGAAGAGTCCGCGACCAGAAGGAGGAGGAGTATCCAGAGGAATGGAATAAATTTAAAGACTATTTAGTTAAATATGTTAAGATAACTTAAATAGAATTACTTGCGAGTACCAAATTGGCCTAGGATTTAAATATGTGATGTTGTAGAATACTATGGATAAAAGTTAAAATGAAAAGAAAGAAAGATGTTAATTGGACTAAGTAAATTTTATGTAAAATTAGCTTTGGAAAACTGCTACAATGATTTATATGGAAACTCAGCCGGGGGAGTCGAGGAAGTCATCTAACAATGTTAACAAAAGTGGAACTTCTATAGTTAGGATATATGTTTGTTTGTTTTTTGATGTTTTCTTTTTTTGTTCGATGATATGTTTGTTTTAAATTTGGAAAATTTAATTTAAAAAAAATTTTTTTGGGGGGGTGGGAGAAAAATGATGTGATATTCATGATGTTCCCCACTCTGTCTCCCTCTAGGAAATGCTGACATTCAACCCGTACAAACGTATCTCTGCCTTCAAAGCACTGCACCACCAGTACTTCCGAGACCAGAGTGCAGGTGAGGGCTAGCGGCATCCCAGCAGGTCCCTGGCAAGGGGCGAAAAGACTGTACACAAAAAGACTTTGCGTGTGTATGAGGATAATTGGCCCCCCGCCTGGAGGCTGCAGTCAGACCGTCTCCCAAGCCCCCTGGCTGTGCTGGGACTTTGAGGGGTGGGGAGGGGGCTGGAGCCGTTGCCAACATGCGGAACAAAAACGAAAAGGTGCCTGTTGCAGGAAGTGCAACGCCGAAATCCTTCCTGCCCTGGAAATAACTAGGATTCCTGTGGTATCTCTGTGCCAACAACACCCTCGCAGATGTACGCGCACACTCACTTTCTGTGTTCCTGGGTTGAGTCCCAGCACTGTTCTTGAAGGTCAGTTTGTGTTTGAGACAGCCCAGTTAGAGGCTTCTCTCTCTTGCCATCCGAGTTCATAGCCAAAGGCGTCTCCAATAACTTTTTTTTAAATGAATAAATTTTTTATAACAGTTTACACACAATAATGTTCCTGCCTTTTATCATATTCCTGTGGCTAACAGTTTGACACTAAAGCCTTGCCTTAACTTGTTACACCGAGCGCCGTGAAAGCGGGTGCAGAGGATATTTTTGTATAAAGTATTCACAATTCATTTTCAAAAAAATTTTTGAATTGACACGACACTGGTCAGGAGAGACCTACGTAATTAGGGATCTGGGCATGGGAGAACTGCTCAGATGGAGAGATCAGCTGATTCCAGTCATTGATGTGAAGTTTTTCTTTTCTTTCTAATATTAAAAAAAGCTTCCGAAAACGAAATTTCAATAAAGAATATGGATGGGCAGGGGGCCAGGCAAGTATAGCTTGGTCTTCCCCCGTTTCTGTCACTTGAAGATGTATCGTGTTTTTATTAGTATGATGAATGAACAAGTGTGTGTGTCTGGGAATGGGTTGCTTGAGTGCTGATCCACTGATATGTGGGGGCAATTTCTGCTAGGTCCTGAAATGGAAATCTCCCACCAACTCAATCTGGTGGTGAAAAATCTTTGCTTTTTGAAATGGGAATCTTAAATGTTGGTTCCAAGAATCTGATTTTAAGTAGCACATTACAGTTCCCTTTAACCTTTATTAAAAAAACCAAAAAAAACCCCAACCCTGTCCATAACAGAGAATGTTGTATTTTGGGCTCAGCGAAAGAGCCCAAAATTTGCATTCAGAAGGGTGCCTGGTTCACTTCCCATCCTAAGAGTTTTGAGTAGCAGATGTGGTAATGAGGTTGGGAGAGCAATACTTCAGTGTTTCAGTGCTATATGATTCAGTATAAAGCAGATTTGATTGGCCATCTTCTTAGGGGGGGAAATTGCTTCCAAAAATCCAATAACTCTGATTTTTGGCACTTGTGAGTGCAGCTGCTCCGTCCCATACAGTAACAGTGCAGGTAACTATTTTATACTGTAACGACATTTGGCAAGCCTTTGTGGAGTGCTTTCTTGGGCTCCATGATCACTGCAGATAGTGACAACAATCATGAAATTAAAAGATGCCTGCTTCTTGGAAGAAAAGCAATGACAAACCTAGACAGCATCTTAAAAAGCAGAGACATCACCTTGCCAACGAAGGTTTGTGTAGTTAAAGCTATGGTTTTCCCAGTAGTGATGTATGGAAGTGAGAGCTGGACCATAAAGAAGGCTGATCGCCAAAGAATGGATGCTTTTGAATTATGGTGCTGGAGGAGACTCTTGAGAGTCCCATGGACTGCAAGAAGATCAAACCTATCCATTCTTAAGGAAATCAGCCCTGAGTGCTCACTGGAAGGACAGATCCTGAAGCTGAGGCTCCAGTACTTTGGCCACCTCATGAGAAGAGAAGACTCCCTGGAAAAGACCCTGATGTTGGGAAAGATTAAGGGCACAAGGAGAAGGGGACGACAGAGGACGAGATGGTTGGATAGTGTTCTCGAAGCTACCAGCATGAGTTTGACCAAACTGCGGGAGGCAGTGGAAGACAGGAGTGCCTGGCGTGCTCTGGTCCATGGGATCACGAAGAGTCGGACACGACTAAACAACAAAAAATACAGGAGTAAGAATTTGCCCAGTGTCTGAGTCGGGCCACTCCTGCCAGGATGTGTGGGTGTCCCTTTGAAGATTGCCAGAGCGCCTTCCTAGGAAATCACCCTCTGCACTTCCCTGTCTAGTGAGCCAGCACTCGCCCATTGAAAATCTTCAATCTCTCCCCCAAATCCCTTTGGAATATCTCAATTATGAACATATAACTGGAGAATTGTAGATGCAAATACAGTGGTGCCTCGCAAGACGAAAAGAATCCGTTCTGCGAGTCTCTTCGTCTAGCGGTTTTTTCGTCTTGCGAAGCAAGCCTATTAGCGGATTAGCGCTATTAGCGGCTTTTAGCGGATAAGCGGCTTAGTGGCTTGGAAAAAAGGGGGGGAAAGTCGGAAAAACTCGCAAGACATTTTCGTCTTGCGAAGCAAGCCCATAGGGAAATTCGTCTTGCGAAGCACCTCCAAAACGGAAAACCCTTTCGTCTAGCGGGTTTTTCGTCTTGTGAGGCATTCGTCTTGCAGGGCACCACTGTATACTCTTGGGCTTCCTTGTTGCCAAATTTGGAGGGTATTTCTTTGTTTCAGCTCTGGGTGCAAGAGGCAATCTTATCTCAAGTAAACTGCCTACCAGTCTCAAATGAGAACCTTGTCAGAAGCAGTTTCCATTTCTGGTAAGCAGCAGCCACCTCTTGAAAGATAACTTCACAGAGACTCTCCAGCCTGCAGTTGCCTTGCAGGCAAATCAGTCAACTTCCTTCATTAAATCACATTGCTTGGAGAGGCAGCAAGCTGTCACACATACAAGTCTTCACTTGACAGCTTAGTTACTGGAAGAACTTTTAATAAGAAAGCTTATTACCTCTGTACAGTAGATGTTAGGGACAAACTCTAAAGGAAAGCCTGTTGTCTTCTCGCCTGCCTGGTTTGCTGGACCGTGGGGAGACCTGATCTGATCTTGCAAAGCAATTCTAGGTAGCGGACAACGCTCACTTAAAAGATGGCAAGAGCTCGCTGTCTTCCACCGCTATTCCTTTGATATAGGCCTCTTGAGAAGTTAATTGACTAAGTAAATTTTATGAGAAAATAGTTTTGGAAAACTGTTACAATGATATACATTAAAACTCAGCCAGGGGGATTTGAGGAAGTCACCTAACAATGTTAATAATAGCGGAATAATTACAGTTAGGATTTATGTTTGTTTGTTTATAAATTTGGAAAATCAATTTAAAAAAGAGAAAAACATATATATAGGCCTCTTGAATTGGCTTAAATCCAATGGGGATTATGTTGCCCTCTGCTGGCAAGAATGTTGCTATGCAAAAATTTTGAGAATGGCTTGAAGATTTTCATTTTTCATACATTCTTTTAGTAGATGAAACACCATCCCTGCTCTGTAAAGATGGGTCCTTGTTAAGAGTTTGAGAATGAAGGAAGTGTCACTTGAGAATCATTTCTCTTTGGGAAACATAAATCATGCAAATTATTATTTATTAATTAAATTTGTGTCTCAGGGCGGTCACAACATAAAATTGCATGACAAGCAAGATGGCTGGTGGGATTTTGCACTTGAGTACCATATTGTTTTTTTTTAAAGTGTGCTCTCTATGACCCTCCTCCCCGAGACTCACAAGGCCTGGGTTTGAGAGAAATGTACTTTATTCAAAAAGTAACTCCAATCTACAACGGCAGCAGTCAAGAGTGTACATGATGGTAGAAGTATATTGATTTTAACAAAGCCATCTGGTGATGTGAACTTCTGAGCACTGCGTCTTTTTTCCTCACACATTAAGCCTGTGCCACTCTTATTCCCCCCACTGCCAAAAATTCAGGGCAAGAATAGTCTCTAGCAACTAGGCAGCGCTGAATGAAGTCTCCCAGGGCCCTGGAAGCAGCTAGCAAAGCTGCCTGCCCTGTGGTTGAGGAGGCATATTGTTTAGTCTAAAGTAAATAGGATGACAGACCTGCTCGCAATACTAACCTGGCTAGGAGTCATAGCCACGTTTATGTGCTCTATACCCTAAATAAAGTGCATTTTAGCTTGTTCTGATCAGCCCCTGCTGCTGCAGTTCAGCTTTGCCTTGTGTCTCCCACCCCAGCAGTTTAGCTCAAAAGAGTGGTGCCAACAGCTTTGCTTAATAGAGTAAGTCTCACTCTAGGGTAGTACAGAGCAGTATCATCTCTATCTTTTAAATATTGTTAGCCCTTGCTAGGCTAAGCTCAAGCCAGTAACTAGCTGTTTTACACCTGATCAGTACACGCCTTGGCTCAACTGTTTCTGCAGAAGCTGCCACCTTATCCAACCTGCCTCATACTTTGGTGCATGTTTGCAAAAAGGTGTCTCTCCCCCCCACCCCAAATTAATAAATAGCATGGTGCCCATTAGAGCAGTCACAGCGGTGTAGTATAAGATCTGGTTTCTGTGTGTGTAATGATAAGTCTAACCATGGCATAGTGTGAGTAAGTGGGGGTCCTGGAGAAAAGATGGCGGTTGCATGCTCCCCAGGGCTATGCCATGGTTCGGCTCAGCATTCATTGTACATGAACCACAAGCTTTTAACCAAGATTTGTTTTGTTTAACGTGTGTTTGTGGGAGGGGGAGGCAGAGAGAATGGGTTGGGTGGCGGCACTGTCAAACCATGGTTTAGCCTTGGCTAGCACCACAGGAGGGAGGAGCGCTGCAGCCAGTGCCTTCACTCTGAAATTCCTTGTTTGCTCATTCACATTGAGCCAGGGCTGAGGAACGTCTGTCTGTCTAGATCAGCGGTTCTTAACCTGTGGGTCCCCAGATGTTGTTGGACTACAACTCCCATCATCCCTGAGCTCTGGCCTTGCTAGCTAGGGGTGATGGGAGTTGTAGTTCAACATCATCTGGGGACCCACAGGTTGAGAAAGGCTGCTCTAGGTGGTGCTGAACTAGGACTCCTATCACCCCGACACTGCTGACAGGGGCAGAGTGGAGATGGAGCTCAACAGCAGTTGGTGAGCCACGGGTACCATGGCCTTGAGCTGGCCCAGGCTTAATGCTATCCATGCATGTTTTTCTGTACAACCCACCTCCCTCTTAACCTAGCTTTCCAACATCTCCATTTCTCCACTCTGCCAAGTGCCAGGGAAAGCGGGTGTGTGTCCATTTGTGCTGATGGTTAAGGGAACAGACTTTTGCTTCTCACCCTTTATGGGAGAGTCCCTGCTGCCCTAAGAGGCTTGGTTTGTGGGGAAAGGGAACATTCTTGCTGCAGCAGTAACGTCCCCTTAATGTCTGGATGTCATGGTCTCCGCCGTTGTACCTCCCCCCTCCCCACCTCCAGCCCCTTAAGGCAGTAGGTCACATCTACCCTTGTTGAGCCTGTGGAGGTGCTGAACGGTCCTGCTGCCGGATCCTTTGTTCTGCCATCATCGCCATCCAGCCGCTACTCCTTCCAGAGTCCAATGTGGGTGTTTTCCAAGATTATAGGGGATAAGAAGGTGTAATGTTGGGTTTCAAAAGCAGTCCATTGTAGGCAGATAAGAGCTCCAGTAACGAATATGCATCATTCTTGGAGAAGAAATTGGTGACACCCTACTGAAGTCCAAGTAACCTCTTCTAAAACAGCCAAGGTGAGTTTTCAGGGAGAAATTGATAGAAGAAGCACCCACAGCTTAGCAGTTTTTTCCCTTAGGCTGCCAGTTGAAAGCACCAGCACAGGAGGAGCTTAGTACAAATTTACAGCATTTCGGTGCTCAGTGGAATTGTGGTTCCAGCTTCTCCTTGCTGTCCATCTATAACTAAATGACAGTAGACCAAGACTGGAAGTATCTGCAGGGACATGAACTGGGCTAGGATTCAAAACATGCCCCTGGAGCTAGCTATGCATTCCCTTGTGCATCCTTACTGGATCGATTTAGGGGAGAAGAGCCTGAACAGCGCTTAATATTCTAGGAGCAATAGAGCTTATCTATTCTGCGAGCAGCTTCAAGCCTATTTTCCCCAGTCAAGGAACCAAAGGGATAGAAGGACTGCAAAGGGACCAGGAATCTGAGACTCAGTAGACTGACGAGATTCTGGTCCTCTGTTCCTTTAGAACAAGTCATCAAAAAAACCACTTTCAAGCCAGCTTAAAAATGTGCACGCTAGATGCAAACTTCAGTTACATTAAGGGTGATCCAGTTCTTTGAAAGGTTTACACAGGCCCCTGCTTTCCCTTCGGAAGGAGGGAACCTGCACTTATGATTAAGTCAGGCAAAATTCAACTTATGGATTAAAAAAAAACACCCACGACTTCTTAATAATAATAAAAAAGACCCACCCATGTAGTTCAGCTGAAATCGAAAAACTTCCCTTACAGAATCGCTGCATGTGCCTCTCATGTCTACTGCCCTCAGCCCAAGTGAGACCACAGCAAAACCAAGTGTGATGGAAAATGGAGGCCAGCAACATCTAGGAGGGCCACAGGTTCCCCTCAACCTGTGCCTTAAAAACAAAGCCCCCCCACTAAAGACAATGACCCAAAGTACAAGTTTTAAAAACACAGAAGTGATTGTAGCTATGAGCTGCAATTAGATAAGTGACTCTGCAAAGGGATGACTCCATATTTCCCCCCCCCCCAAAAAAAAAGGCAGAGTCGTCTTTGCCACCTGCCAAAGGCTTCATGTCCAGGATGCAACCTTTGCTCTGCTATTTCATCCAATCAGCAGAATGGCAAAAACCCCCAGCTCCCTCACAGCTGCTTCAAGGATTGCTTTTCTTCTTGCGTGACGGAAAAGGATCTCTTGAATAAGGGACGTGCAACTAATTAAAAGGAAAACACATGGTTGGTTGGGGAAGGTGGTGGAGAGAAGATGGGGGGGAATGTGATGGTCTATAAAAAGGCACTGGGGTTGGCTCTGGGGTCTTTCTGGTTTCTGTAGCGCATGGCAAGCCACACTCCAAGGATCTGGAAGAGAAAAGGGGGGGAGGATCTAGTTATGGGACATCTTTGAAAAATCACACCCCAAATCACCTTGTTCAATATTTTACTTATGGAGTATTAATTAATTAATGTGATGATATGGGTCACATCAGAGCTGCAATCCAAACTGAATTCTCCAACTAGGGAAGATGCAGAATCTCCCTGATGGGATGTCAAGAGAAGGTGAAGCAACCATAAAAGGTAAAGGGACCCCTGACCATTAGGTCCAGTCGTGGCCGACTCTGGGGTTGCGGCGCTCATCTGGCTCAACTGGCCGAGGGAGCCGGTGTACAGGTTCCAAGTCATGTGGCCAGCAGGACTAAGCCACTTCTGGCAAACCAGAGCAGCGCACGGTTTACCTTCCTGCCGGAGTGGTACCTATTTATCTACTTGCACTTTGACGTGCTTTCGAACTGCTAGGTTGGCAGGAGCAGGGACCGAGCAACAGGAGCTCACCCCGTCGCAGGGATTCGAACCACCGACCTTCTGATCGGCAAGTCCTAGGCTCTGTGGTTTAACCCACAGTGCCACCCGCGTCCTGAAGCAACCATCCATCTAGCCTAATGGCTGCCCTCTTTCCCCAGTGCTAGTTTCCTTTATTAAATATCTGAATTATCAGGCAGAAATTCAAACTGGTACAATTTTTTTTACAGCATTACCATTCATACCAGCACAGTCTGCAGCTGTTGAGATTCTGCTTCTCAGGTGTACAGGAAGAGCCCTTTAGCTTTGCGGGGGTGGCAAAGCTACCAATGATGTACAAAGAATATTCTCCTGTCCCTCCCCCATTCCGCCTAATAGATAGAGTTACCTCTGTGAAACTGAAGAAGAGCCCAACTCCACCAAGGATTTTCAAGGCCTCGCCCGCATGTTCCATCATCACCTCACCGCAACTGATGCACCCGGTTTTTGCTTTTGTGCATGGCTGCAAGGTGGGAGGGTTAAAAGAAAAAGAAAAGAAAATCACTGTGACTCTGGTTATCACTTGCAGGGAGACGCTCACAATTTCTACACTATGTAGGGGGAAAGATCAGTAATAATAGACAAACATCTCTGAAAATACAGCTTGCCAGTCCTCTCCTGAAATGTCATGTTCTATCTAGGCAATTGTGAAACAGAAGAAGAAGAAGAGTTTGGATTTGATATCCCGCTTTATCGCTACCCGAAGGAGTCTTAAAGCAGCTAACAATCTCCTTTTCCCTTCCTCCCCCACAACAAACACTCTGTTGGGTGAGTGGGGCTGAGAGACTTCAGAGAAGTGTGACTAGCCCAAGGTCACCCAGCAGCTGCATGTGGAGGAGCGGGGAAGCGAACCCGGTTCACCAGATTACGAATCTACCGCTCTTAACCACTACACCACACTGGCTCTCCCAGACAGAAGAAGTCTGGCTCATCCTGTATGAGACAGTAAGTATATTAGCAAAAATATTCTGTAAAGAGCTGGGGATCCCTAGGCAAAGCACATTTTATAAGTTTGAAAAAGCCAAGAAGCAACCCTGCAATTGGAAAATAACAGAAAAGAGAAAGGGGCAGGGCAGGGAAAATACCCCAAGGCACGTTAGACAAAAGGAACAGAAGGACGGCTAGTGTTAAAAAGAGGACTAATAAGCCACTTTGGGGAAGAGGCGGCAAAAAACTGGATTTGATCCCTGTTCAGTCTTAAGTGGCCAGCCATACTGATCAAAATGACAATGGGAGTTGTGGATGGTCTGGTAATTTAGGAATTGGTTAAGTGCCCTGAATGGAAGAAAGTAGAAAGAACAGATAAGGTTTCTTAAGGGAAAGTAGGCCTCTGTAGACAACAGCAGCAGAAGAGGAAAAACGCGACTCCTGTAAAAAGAGATGTACTGTATAATTTATTTTTTTTAGCTGTCGGGATTTATACTGCTGTTTCGTTTATTTTAAAATGGCCTGTGTTTTAACACAGTTCTCTACTGCTTCCATACATTGGGAGAAATCCTACACAGCACTATGCAGATTGCTCCATCAGCGTAGGCATTTCTGATCTGCCCTCTCCTCCCCCAGCACACCTTTCTGACACCCCCACCCCACCAATCATAGTGGGGTGGGGTGCACAGGGGAGAGGAGAGGAGAAAGGAAACTGCTGTGCTAGCAGTGTCCTTGCAACGGCTTCCACTGGTGGAACTCGTTAGATGACTACAGTGGTACCTCGGTTTTCTAACAGCTTAGTTCACGAACAACTTGGAACCCAAACGCTGCAAAACCGGAAGGTGTTCCGCTTTTCGAACACTTTTGGGAAGCCAAACATGCTCCGTTTTGAGTCCCCCTGTGTTTCCTGTTATGCTGCTAATTTGCGTCCCGTCTCCCCATTGTAATTTAAGCCTTCTGTTTCTGATTGCAGTGTTCTGAGGTGATATGTGGAGCTTTTGTTTGGTGCTTTTGTTTTTGCTATTTATTTTGTGTTTTTGGGTTTTGAGGCTTTTTCAGTTAATTTGTTTTTGTGAGTGTGTGGAACGCAGTTCAGCTACTGATTGATTGATTGATTGATTGATTGACTGATTGGTTGTGTGACTGCTGAAAGGGATAAAAGCCCCGCCATCCAAACAATGACTATCATCAGTGCAGGTAAGAAAAAAATAATAATTTTTATTTTTATCATCTACAGTACTGTTTTATTTATTTTATAGTAAAGTACATTGTTTATTGCTTTCATTTTATGGATCAATGGTCTAGTAAGATAGTAAAATTCATGTTAAATTGCTGTTTTAGGGGTTGTTTTAAGTCTGGAATGGATTAGTTTGTTTTGCATTACTCTCTATGGGAAAGGACGCCTTGGTTTTGGAACACTTTGGTTTTGGAACAGACTTCCGGAACAGATTAAGTTTGAGAACCAAGGTACCACTGTACCGCCCATTCAGATTAGTTTTAAACTGTATTTTTTGTGTGTGTGTTATTTATTTATTGATATCAACCCACTTTTGGGGCATAGCCCCCAACAAGGCAGCTTATACAAGTGAGTTTCTAAACAAAAATGTCAAAACCCTAAAGGAAAGGGTAGTATTAAAAGAACAAATGAACTTCTAAAATAAAGATGGTGAAAAATGGTTGATTGCATCAGAAGTGAAAAAGACCTGAATTACTGAGATCTGCAGTTTCCTATCCACTGTGGTTGGCAAGACTTGAATGTAAACTTGCTTAGAATTGGGCTGTTAGTCGCTCACATCCAAACTCAAACTTAGTTTTGTGTTCTCCAAAGAAGCCATTTTCTAAAGGGAAAGGTTTTGCCAACATTCTTTCAGCTGAGAGATTGAGTTCCTATATACCTGGCAAGAATGATAGTTGGCAAAACATTAGGTATTGCCAACTATCAGTGCATACAAACCTCAATGGTTTTTTAGAACCCAATCAATGGTCTGGTCTGCTAGGTCAAGTCACAAATCTGGTTGTATCATTGCCCATGACTTCCAACTTTAACAACTGCAATCACAGCAATATGTTTTCACTATTTAAGTATATTCATTGACAGCCTGTTTTTCACAGTGTATAGTGACAATCACCCAGCCACCTTCAAGCAGCAGACCTTTGACTAAGCCGTCTTAATTTGAGATCCATTATCCCCAGTAATTTAGTGATGGATGGAGATCTTTCTCTGTCACCTGAGACACAAAGGGTTCAAGGTGAAGTGAATACTTACCGCTATGCACATTTCAACATCAGCCTTGAATTTCTTGCTAGCTTCGAGAGAGTTGTTGAATAGCCCGCAGCAGTTAAAGCTGATTTCCAGTGACTTCTTGGTGTCGTTGCTCATCTCCCAGGCTCCATTCAGGAGACTTTCCTGAGAGGAAAGTAAAAAATAGCGAGGGCAGACATTCCGTGTTACTTTAAATACAATCCCCTCTCAATTCATAACGAATAGCAGGAATGAGGACAGGGAATGTTTTTGCTGCGGTGATGGCAAGTTTAATTCATGGTAAATGGTTAAATTAGAATAAAAGCACCCCCAAAATCAATTACTAAAGCAACCTTGCTATTTAAGTAGTAGCCTGGTATCCATGACCAAGAAGGAATTGCATGTGGGTGAGTAAGAAGTCTTGTGGAAGAGGCCCTCCCCTTTCCCAGCACAGAAACCAAATACAGTTGTATCTTGGATCCCAAACGCCCTGGAACTCAGATGTTTAGGCTCGCGAATGCCACAAACCCAGAAGTGATTGTTCCGGTTTGCAAATGTTCTTTTGGAACCTGAACGTTCGATGGTGCTTCCGCGGCTTCCGATTGGCTGCAGGAGCTTCCTGCAGCCAATCAGAAGCTGTGATTTGGTTTCCGAACGTTTTAGAAGTTGGACGGACACTCAGAACGGATTCCGTTCGACTTCCAAGGTATGACTGTAGGCTGCCAGAGGAAAAACAGAGGAAGGGATTGCAACAGGCTGCTGGGAAAGGGCAACCTGTCCCTCTTTCACCAGTCTCCAGCAGGCTACTACACATTGTCACTAGCCTGCAACTTTTGTGTGCTCAGAACTGTAAAGGTGCTATAGGGAGAGGAGGCTGAGCCTACTCTTCCGTCCGGCATCCCCAATTAATAAAAGAAACACGCTGATGTGCTTAAGATCTGGATGGGATGTGATGGAGGGAAGGGTGTGCAATTGAGCTGGGAGTAGTGATGTGCAAATGGAAGATTTACCTTTTTGTTTTTCTCCCAAGCAATATTTCATAGAATCATAGAATCATAGAGTTGGAAGAGACCACAAGGGCCATCGAGTCCAACCCCCTGACAAGCAGGAAACACCATCAGAGCACTCCTGACATATGGTTGTCAAGCCTCTGCTTAAAGACCTCCAAAGGAGGAGACTCCACCACACTCCTTGGCAGCAAATTCCACTGTCAAACAACTCTTACTGTCAGGAAGTTCTTCCTAATGTTTAGGTGGAATCTTCTTTCTTGTAGTTTGGAGCCATTGCTCCGTGTCCGCTTCTCTGGAGCAGCAGAAAACAACCTTTCTCCCTCCTCTATGTGACATCCTTTTATATATTTGAACATGGCTATCATATCACCCCTTAACCTCCTCTTCTCCAGGCTAAACATGCCCAGCTCCCTTAGCCGTTCCTCATAAGGCATCGTCTCCAGGCCTTTGACCATTTTGGTTGCCCTCCTCTGGACACGTTCCAGTTTGTCAGTGTCCTTCTCTCCCAACCTGAGCTGCAGGTTAAAAAACACACTCCACTAGTTCCCTCCAAACCTGACGGAGCTTCAAGGCGGGAAGGTGCCCTTACCTGTTTACTTCTTGTGAGTGCCAGACACGAACAGGAGACTCCAAACTGGAAGAGAAACACTAGCCCTAAAATGATCATGTACTGAAGAAAGTGACGTTAAGGAAATGCTTGAGAAAGTAGAGAGGTTCTAAAAGGAAACACCAATGAAGAGCTAATTGCAGATAGGGACGCAGGTGGCGCTGTGGGTTAAAGCCTCAGCGCCTAGGGCTTGCCGATCGGAAGGTCGGCGGTTCGAATCCCTGCGGCGGGGTGCGCTCCCGCTGCTCGGTCCCAGCGCCTGCCAACCTAGCAGTTCGAAAGCACCTCCGGGTGCAAGTAGATAAATAGGGACCGCTTACCAGCGGGAAGGTAAACGGCGTTTCCGTGTGCGGCTCTGGCTCTGGCCAGAGCAGCGATGTCACGCTGGCCACGTGACCCGGAAGTGTCTCCGGACAGCGCTGGCCCCTGGCCTCTTAAGTGAGATGGGCGCACAACCCCAGAGTCTGTCAAGACTGGCCCGTACGGGCAGGGGTACCTTTACCTTTACCTAATGCATTGTTGATGAGAGCACATCTATTACTTTTGTTTAATAATTATATTAAATCAATTAACTGTGTATTTAATTATATTTATTGATTGTGTATATTAAATAACATTAAAACACTTTATTCACGGTATCGAAACTTAATTCAGTGTGTGTGTGGCCTGCGGATTCTATGTACTCATGCAGTACTCATGGTCTGGAAAGTTGGATCACCGTGTTTTAGACTCTTATCATTTCATGGTATACCAAGCAGTTTTCTCAAAGAAGGTTTTTTCCACCTCTGGCAGACATCTTGGACACACAGACAGAAGAAGCCTTTGCACTTCTCTCCTGCTGCTTAATGGAAACTACCAGGAGAAGTTACAGTAGTACCTCGGGTTACATACGCTTCAGGTTACAGACTCCGCTAACCCAGAAATAGTGCTTCAGGTTAAGAACTTTGCTTCAGGATGAGAACAGAAATCGTGCTCCGGCGGTGCGGCGGCAGTGGAAGGCCCCATTAGCTAAAGTGGTGCTTCAGGTTAAGAACAGTTTCAGGTTAAGAATGGACCTCCAGAACGAATTAAGTTCTTAACCCAAGGTACCACTGTATACCAGAAGTTCCCTAACAGTAAAGTAAAGGTAAAGGGACCCCTGACCATTAGGTCCAGTCGTGGCCGACTCTGGGGTTGCGGCGCTCATCTTGCTTTATTGGCCGAGGGAGCCGGCACACAGCTTCCGGGTCATGTGGCCAGCATGACTATGCCGCTTCTGGCGAACCAGAGCAGCACACGGAAATGCCGTTTACCTTCCCACCGGAGCGGTACCTATTTATCTACTTGCACTTTGACGTGCTTTCGAACTGCTAAGTTGGCAGAAGCAGGGACCGAGCAATGGGAGCTCACCCCATCACAGGGATTCGAACCGCCGACCTTCTGATCGGCAAGCCCCAGGCTCTGTGGCTTAGACCACAGCACCAACGACGTCCCTTTCCCTAATAGTAATTACTAGGAAATCTTACATCAGCACTTCCCAGGCGTCTGGGGAAACAAAGTGGTGATCTGATCACTCCTGTACGTACATCCTGTCATTCATGAACTCTGCTGTTCCATTCAGAAATCCACAAGAACAGAAATGACCTCAGTTTGGAGGCTAGGTGAGGGGAGAGATGTATTCTACAGTACTACCATAAAAGTAAATGGATGGTGTCCCTCCAGACGACTGATTTGCCACACCCTTCTTAGTCCTCTCTCAGATGTTGTGGTCTTGAAACAGCAGCCAGCAGCCTCAAGACAAACACCACCTGAAACTTTGACGTGCTCCTTTGGTTTCATTTTGAGTGTCATTCGCCTTTCCCCTCAACCACCCTCTCCCTCAAAAAACCCCAAAGCTCATTTCTGGGAAATTTAACTGTGTCAGCAGAAAACTAGGTGAAGTTTAGTCTTCCTTTGCTCTTTTCAGAAAAAAGAAGGCTTTTTCAGTACAACTTAGCAAACACATTTCTTTCTTTCCTTCCCCCCCACATGCCAGATTTTTTTATTTAATCACCCATAAATCAGCCACGTGTGTTGTAACAATCCCACAAAACCTGGGTTACCATAGCAATGTACTATGGGTTATCAATGACAAAAAGGACTACAAGCTTGGGGACCAAACTCTGCCTCCACAATCAGGCCAGGCACCGCCATTTCCTCCTACACCTCGGCCATTCTCAGGCATCTTAGTGCATGGGTAGGCAACTTAAGGCCCGGGGGCCAGATCCGGCCCAATCGACTTCTAAATCCAGCCCGCGGATGGTCCGGGAATCAGCATGTTTTTACATGAGTAGAATGTGTCCTTTTATTTAAAATGCATCTCTGGGTTATTTGTGGGGAATAGGAATTTGTTCATTCTCCCCCCCCCCCAAAAAAAAAAATAGTCCGGCCCCCCACAAGGTCTGAGGGACAGTGGACCGGCCCCCTGCTGAAAAAGTTTGCTGACCCCTGTCTTAGTGGATTACAGCAAGCTCTGGAACAATCCAATGACATGCCAAAAATCCTCCTCAACTAAGCTTTACTCAGGACTTAACTTACTCGTGTTTGTTAATTTCTGTGGGATTACACTGCGTAACCTGATATGAAAGAAAGCCATGTTGCTTCCAGAGTTTTGCAAAAGGCAGAATGCCATTCATCGCCAACTATTGTGTGCATCATTTCTGACACGCCCTTGGGTGGTTTTGGCCAGTACTGGGACCAGTGTCGGCAGGGGAAGCTAAACTTTAAATACAGAAAGGCAGCCTCAGCCCCACAAAATGCCACCCTATGAAAATAATGAACATCTTCCTTAAGCTATTGTTTTTCTTTAAGAACTACATAGGCCTTTTGTCCACTGATACATTGTTATTTTACTTTTAGCATCCTAAAAGTTTATTATTTTGTAATTTTAGTGCTTAACTCTTTTTAAGTGCTTTCCTATTAATTAAAAGGGTTTCCCCCATCCACATTCGAAGCAACCATCGCCACTTCAAGGAAGGCTATTTTTCACAAACCATCCCTGACAAACCAAATATTACTAGAAGCCACTGGAACCAGTGAATATTTGGGACATCTCCTCGTATCTTTCCATGCCACTGAAAAGCAGAGGCAAACAATGCCCAGACAATCTCATTGTCCCTTGTAGGGAGGAGTGGGATTTCATACTAAGCTGTCTCTTCAAAAACACACATTGCTGGCAAATACATCCACCTGATAAATCTGTGTCGCTCACTGGGCCACTCTGCATATCTGAAACACGCTGGAGTAAGTTTTTGGAAAAAAATATTGGTGGAGGGGGAATCAAAAGAGCTGGGCCCCTTAGAGTTGGCGGCTATGGTGCCATACATGGTAAAGTAATAAAATAATTGTTTGTTTGTTTGTTTTTACAAGGAACACAGTGACTGACTGAAGCTTCCTGTGGGAGATACCTGTATACCTAGAATCATAGAATCCTAGAGTTGGAAGAGACCACAAGGGCCATCGAGTCCAACCCCCTGCCAAGCAGGAAACACCATCAGAGCACTCTGGACATATGGTTGTCAAGCCTCTGCTTAAAGACCTCCAAAGAAGGAGACTCCACCACACTCCTTGGCAGCAAATTCCACTGTCAAACAGCTCTTACTGTCAGGAAGTTCTTCCTAATGTTTAGGTGGAATCTTCTTTCTTGTAGTTTGGAACCATTGCTCCGTGTCCGCTTCTCTGGAGCAGCAGAAAACAACCTTTCTCCCTCCTCTATGTGACATCCTTTTATATATTTGAACATGGCTATCATAACACCCCTTAACCTCCTCTTCTCCAGGCTAAACATGCCCAGCTCCCTTAGCCGTTCCTCATAAGGCATCATTTCCAGGCCTTTGACCATTTTGGTTGCCCTCCTCTGGACACGTTCCAGTTTGTCAGTGTCCTTCTTGAACTGTGGTGCCCAGAACTGGACACAGTACTCCAGGAGAGGTCTGACCAGAGCAGAATACAGTGGCACTATTACTTCCCTTGATCTAGATGCTATACGCCTATTGATGCAGCCCAGAATTGCATTGGCTTTTTTAGCTGCCGCGTCACACTGTTGGCTCATGTCAGGACATTGTGCTGTATTGCAGGAAAACAGTAGGGTTGCCATAATTCATGAGGTGGAAATCCGGACACAAAAGTTGCTGACCTTTTTCTTTTTGCCCACGTTGTTGAGTTTTTTTTTGAGAAACTTGGGCAAAAAACCCACTTCCACAATGGGCTGCCATACTATTGGGTTTCCTCGGACATTTAAACCAGCTGACAAAAGTTCCGCCTGGATGCGACTTTCAGCAGCCAAATCCTGGCATTTTCCAGGAAATTCCAGACGTATGACAGCCCTAGGAAAAAACAGCCCTCAGGCAATTATTTTCCCCACTTCCATTTTTGTATGCTTTGAACTTATTGGCAGGAGTAACTGAAGATGAGGATGCCTGGGTTGACCCTCTGGCAGAATTACCGTATTTTTCCGCCTATAAGACGCCCCCATGTATAAGACGCCCCCTATTTTTGGGCAATCAATCGTCAGTCCACCCTCAGTACTATCCATGTATAAGACGCCCACTGATTTTTGACATTATTTCTTTGGCGGGGGGGGGGGAACTGTCTTATACATGGAAAAATACGATAGGTAATAGGGCAGATAAGAAGCTGCCCATCTCACCCAAACTCCTTATTTATTTGGACTTACTTCCTGCCCTTTGCTACATGATCCCAGGGTGCGGTGTATACGTGCGATTCTCCACATCCCCTGTGATGTCATTGCGCTGCAAGTTTACTCAACTATAGGATACAATGACATGGATTAGGGTGAGGAAAATTGCCACATGATGGTATCACACCCTGCTTCAGTTTCACTCAGAGAGGAGAACAAGGCCCAGGGATGTTAACTTTTGTCAGGCTTCCATTATGTCCAACTCTCCAGGCAGACAACATACACCAGTGACTTTCACATCCAAGTCCCATGAACCTTAAGAAGACAGCATACACCCTTGTGTCGTATAAACCCTGCTTGGTTCTGAATCTCACTGGGTTGGAAAAGTCACATCTCTCCACTTAAGCTACCTGGAATGGCTGTTGTGAGATGCAAAACGGAGGAAGGAGCAAGGTGCACATTTAAGAAAGAAAGAGTCTGCCACAACTCAGGCCACAATACTTTGCACACTTACACTTAATATGCAGGGGTAGAATTAATTGAGTCAGAGGGATGGATTAGGTGGTAATCAAATTCCAGCCCACTTGCCTTAAGAGAGGAGGAGGAAGAAGAAGAAGAGTTTGGATTTGATATACCGCTTTATCACTACCTGAAGGAGTCTCAAAGCGGCTAACAATCTCCTTTCCCTTCCTCCCCCACAACAAACACTCTGTGAGGTGAGTGGGGCTGAGAGACTTCAAAGAAGTGTGACTGGCCCAAGGTCACCCAGCAGCTGCATGTGGAGGAGCGGGGAAGTGAACCCGGTTCCCCAGATTACGAGTCTATGGCTCTTAACCACTACACCACACTGGCTCTCTACTATCCTCCACTACTATCCTCCACTAAGTTGCTTTTCTCCTTTTATCAATGCATTACATTGCAAGGCTCTCCACACAACACCACAGACAGAACAAGAATCTGCAGAGCAGATCCTCAATGCGAACTCAAATGCCAGCTGCAAAAAGGTGTGTGCGCGTCCTTTTTGGCAATCCCAATATTCCAGAGACTAAAGAAAAAGAAAGAGGAAAAACCTATAAACATCTTAGGCGAAGTATGTGTGCTTCCATTTCCTTCCCGCACCCCATAAAAGCCCACAAGTGAAGACCAGAATAAAACCACTAACCCACTCTTGACCGGCAGAGCTCTTTGCTTCTACAAATGGTGCAATTTAGCTGGGCATGTCCAGTTTCGTGTCTGCACGGCAAGAAAATAAAGTACCGGTTTCTGGAAGGCAGGGCGGACGCCCCCGCTTGGAAACAGCACAGAAGGATACAAAGAACAGCATGACTTGGTGATGGTTGATAGCACCAATGAGCCCCACGATGGCGATCAGAAGCAGGAAGAAACCCACAGCAATGACCCCTCCGATGATGTGGAGACTGTAAACAATGCCATAGGCTTTGCCCCAGGCAGCCACGCCAATCAGCAGCAGCCCGACCAGCTGGAGAGAAAAAAGAATTCAGGGGAGTCAGAATGGAGGAGTTGGAAGCATAGAACAAAAGGCAGGTGGGAATGGCAGCGCTTCTTTCCTTTGAGGCTTAGTTCATTCATACGTACAGTGGTACCTCGGGTTACATAAGCTTCAGGTTACAGACCCTTCAGGTTACAGACTCTGCTAATCCAGAAATAGTACCTCGGGTTAAGAACTTTGCTTCAGGATGAGAACAGAAATTGCACGGTGGCGGCACAGCAGCAGCAGGAGACCCCATTAGCTAAAGTGGTGCTTCAGGTTAAGAACAGTTTCAGGTTAAGAACGGACCTCCAGAACGAATTAAGCACTGTATCTTCAACTCTTTCTGGTTGCCCTCTTCATTTCAGCCACATGCATGCTTCAGATTTAAAGAGGTTTAATCCTACGGAAGTCAACAGGCACAAATACTTGTTTAAAATCAAAGTCCTCTAAATTGGCAGGTTGCTGGGTCACATCATCTGTGACTTGATTTCATTTTGGCTTATCTAAGGCTTTCCTTGAAAAACGTGAGAAATTTATCGGGCAGCAACATGAAAATCGCTGCTCACACCATATGTTTCTTTGCTTTTAATGGCCATTTTAAAGCATTTCCAACAAAAGGAAGCCAACTCGACTCACTTAAATTTGGAAGGTGTTTTGTGAACTCTGCAAGAGTCTCCTGCAAATAAGAACCTCTTCTTCCTTCTTCTTTCTCTCCCCTCACCGGCAAGAAAAAGTCTAACCTCTTCTCTACATGTTTGGGGCTATTTGAAAAATGGATCATCCATTCACTAGCAGGATCAGAACTCTTGACTACTGCACCTGTCTTATTCGCCGTTTGTTGTTTAGTCCTAGGTACTTTCCTTCATACAAGGGTGGTGCTCTGGGTTAAACCACAGAGCCTAGAACTTGCCAATCAGAAGGTCGGCGGTTCGAATCCCCACGACAGGGTGAGCTCCTGTTGCTCGGTCCCTGCTCCTGCCAACCTAGCAGTTCGAAAGCACGTCAAAGTGCAAGTAGATAAATAGGTACCACTCTGGCGGGAAGGTAAACGGCGTTTCCGTGCGCTGCTCTGGTTAGCCAGAAGCGGCTTAGACATGCTGACCACATGACCCAGAAACTGTACGCCAGCTCCCTCAGCCAATAAAGCGAGATGAGTGCCGCAACCCCAGAGTCGGTCACGACTGGACCTAATGGTCAGGGGTCCCTTTACCCAGTGGCGTAGCGTGGGGGGTGCAGGGGGGGCCGGCCGCACCAGGTGCAACAGCTGGGGTTAGGGCAAATCCACGGGTTGGGGGCGCAAATCCACGGGTTAGGGGGTGCAAATTACTTGCCTTGCCCCGGGTGCTGACAACCCACGCTACGCCACTGCCTTTACCTTTACTTTCCTTCATGCTAGAAGAGCCATTAACATTTCCTATTTCTGTTCTGAGTCCTAAGCTCATAATTTACACAAGCCCACGGATAAATTATAGTGCACATGTTAACTGAGTGCATGCTATAATTTGAGAAGACTGGAAGGCTATCAGTGTTCAACAGCCCCTGTTCCCAACTGAAGTTATCTTTATCTCGATACTGCCAGTACCTTCTTACACATTTGATATGTTAGAGAACTTCTTCAGCACAAACCAGTATTGTGCATACCCACATGAAATAACATGCTGCGGTGATGAAGGCAAAATAAATTTAGTCCTATACAACACCGTGCTGTGCCTTCAGCCTGCAATGGTAGTACAGGCAACGACCGATTAAAAAGCATGAAACTAAAAAGGTATAATGGGAAACCAAAAAGTGAATTGAAAAAGGAATGGGAATGCCTAAACGAATACCTTAAAAGCCAAGGTTTGAGGACAGAAATCTGGACGAGTCTGGAATAACCTTGTGAAGTGAAAGGATAAGAAAGAGGGATTTATATGTAGATGCTGGGATAGAGATAAGGAAAACAGGAAGATACAATGAGAGGTAATGGAGGTGCTATAGGATTGGTGGAAGTCTAATGTTTGTTTTCCTTTTTAGTGTTTATATTATTAATTTGTAAGATTTGGATTTGTTTTTCATATGCTTGTTTTTGTGTTTTGTTTATTGTTATTTTTCGTTTTGTTGTTGTGTGGAAAGTACTATTAAAATTTACTATTTAAAAATAATAATAATAAAGAAACAAACAAGGGGAACTGAGAAAAAATAAAATAAAATAAAAGTAAAGTGGGGGGGAGGGTGTATGCACGTGGGGGGTCAGGAACAGAACCCCTGCGTGAAATGGTCATCAACTGTAATGCACCCTGCTCCGCAACTGTTCTGTTTTAAGCTATTTTATTTTATTTTATGGTTGTGCAAGTGTAATATCTATATTGCGTGTCATGACTACATGAGGAAATCTCAAAACCCGTATGAAAAGAAACGACAGCAGTAATAGCATGGAATATGGGATTAGAGAGCTAATAATGGATTCCTGATCAGAGGCGTTTAGCTCTATTTTAAAACATATTTCTAGCTCTCAGGGTTGCCCTTGAGAAATTTCAACATCCATTAGCAGCTTCTAGAACACAGAATTACGGTACATTTTACACAACACTTGCAGGGACCTCGAAACCATGTTTGCCGTATAAATGCAAATAAACGACCTGGCAGCTCTTGCAAGGGAGGATCAGCTCACTACTTTTGACCTGCAACCTCCATCCTGGCACTTGTTGCACCTTGTAGGGTAGGAATTCAAACACAGCATTTGTGGGCAGGAAATGGTTAAGAGTGCGAGTGCAAGCACACGTGCGTGCACATGCACACCCCAGCCTATCAAACCACCCACCCTCCCAATCAAATACCCAGTCACTAAATTGCCATTCCCCAGCTGGGAAGCACATTTGCCAATTAAACATGCCATTCTGCCCTAAACTATCTTGCCAGAGTGGTGCAAGCTCTAGTTATCTCCCGCTTGGACTACTGCAATGCGCTCTACGTGAGGCTACCTTTGAAAGTGACCTGGTAACTACAACTAATCCAGAATGCGGCAGCTAGACTGGTGACTGGGAGTGGCCACCAACAGCGGTCTTAAAAGACCTACATTGGCTCCCAGTACGTTTCCGAGCACAATTCAAAGTGTTGGTGCTGTCCTTTAAAGGCCTAAACGGCCTCGGCTCAGTATACCTGAAGGAGTGTCTCCACCCGCATTGTTCTGCCCGGATGCTGAGGTCCAGCGCCAAGGGCCTTCTGGCAGTTCCCTCATTGCGAGAAGCAAAGCTACAGGGAACCAGGCAGAGGGCCTTCTCGGTAGTGGCGCCTGCCCTGTGGAACACCCTCCCATCAGATGTCAAAGAGATAAACAACTACCTGACATTTAGAAGACATCTGAAGGCTTCAGGGAAGTTTTTAATGTATTTTTAATCTTTGTTGGAAGCTGCCCAGAGTGGCTGGGGAAACCCAGCCAGATGGGCAGGGTACAAATAAATTAATTATTATTATTATTATTATTATTATTATTATTATTATTATTATTATTACCTAAAAACTAGAAGGTGTTTCGTATTGTGGTTCCCACCCTACCATGAACAACTCGAAAACTGCTGAAGGTGGACTGCTTATTTATTTGCCAGCTGTAGCAATGGTAATGCACTCTACTAGATGCTGTATGATTTTAATTATACTTGTACTCTAGTTGGCCCTGCCATTTCTTATGTGTTGTATTCCGC
Organism: Podarcis cretensis; assembly: GCF_951804945.1. Taxonomy (NCBI): domain Eukaryota; kingdom Metazoa; phylum Chordata; class Lepidosauria; order Squamata; family Lacertidae; genus Podarcis; species Podarcis cretensis. The sequence continues at coordinate 8,772,563 of NC_137171.1, forward strand.
AGAATTCAAAGAGTGGTACAATAAAATACAATGTAAGAAATAAAAGCGGAAAGTGAAACACAATTAAAAATCAGTATGAATATTTGATGCAATGGATTGCAGTCTCCCGTCTTCAGCCACAAATCCACAGATGTGCGGCAGACCAACTGAATGAAGTAATGGTCTGTGGACCAGACTTCGGGAACCCCTGATCAGCTGGTGGAATCCCATGATGTCACTGCTCCTGTATCCTCGCACACCCATTGCCCCACATTGCTCTGCAGGTTCAACCGTCTTCCTTAATCCTTGCAGCAGCAAACAGATGATGAAACCGAAATATGTGACTTACAAGACTGGTTCTGCATCTCCTAAGAGATCAGTGAAGAAGTTCCAGGAGCCCTTCCAGCTGCCTGTGGCCCACCAAAAGCCCTGACCCCAAACCCTACCCATGCTCTCCTTCACTGCTACTGCCATATTCTACAGATAACACAGAATGCATTAAACACCTAGATAAAAGTAGGTGGAAGAATAGACCACACTACAACATAGTGACTAAGGCAATAACAATTTCACCTAAAGCACTCTTAAATATTTTCTTGCTGGCCCTGGACCCATCCAGGATGTTAACTTCTAATTATGTTAACTGCATTTAAATGGTTCAAAGCTGCTCCCAGGCCAACCGATACAGAATTGAGCATGGGCAGACATGCTGTAGCAAGTCGTGTAAAGCTAGGTGCTTGCCCTCATACAGAGACAATGAAGAACATCCCACTTCTGCACTTAATATCACTTGCAACATCTGCTGATGACTCTCCAGTTCAGCTGCTCCACTCCTCCTTATAAATCATTCCAGTAAACTGGTGACCTACCAGAGCTTTATATACATGCAATAAAATGTAAATATTCTTTGAAATGGGGTTTGTATTTTTGTTCTGGTATTTTTATAGTGAATCTTTGGTTGCATGGCTTTCTCTACTTGGTTCACTCAAGGACATCACTGAGTTAAAGGGCTAAATCAGATCCTCACTCTTCACCGAGAATCAAGCCACTAAGAGGACGTCGTGCGCCTCAGCTGCCAGCACTGGTCATCTTTATTTGTAAGAGTGAATGACTTTTGTTGACTTCCACACAGTCCTCACACTCATCCTGAGCAGTGTGTCACGTTCTGGATGCCACAATTTAAGAATATAGACAAACTGGAACAGACACAGAGGAGGGCAATGAAGATGGTTGCAGAAAATAAATGAAGAAAGATTTAAGTAATTGAGTAATTTAGAGGTGGAAAAACCGAAGATGGGGATGTTGAGGACATGACAGAGCTCTACGGGCACTTAAAGATTGTCCTCTTTCAGTTCTATGTGAGCAAAGACCTGTTTTCTGCTTTTCTGGGTGGCAAGAGCTAGCTCTAATGGGCTGGCGTTATAAGTTAAATTTCAGCAGAGCATTAGGAAAAACAACTTGAGGGTAAGAGGAGTTACACAAGGGAACCAGTTACCAAGAGGAGTGGTGGGCTCTCCTTGTGGTTGTGGGGTGTTTTCAAGCAGAGGCTGGACCATAATCTGTTGGGGAGGCTCTAGCTCGATTTCCTCCACGAAGCAGAGGGCAGAAAGACTAAAGACCTCAAGTCCTCCTCCAACTCTACGATTCTCCTAATCCTAAAAGGGTGTTGAGGTGGAAGCCAAAATCTGCCTAGCCTAGCAAAACGAATGCTTTGTCCCCATAGTAACTACATCCATGAGCACAGCCCCATTACCTTGGATTCACAGGGAACAACCACTTTTACAGGAGACTGTAAAGGATGTCCATCATAATGGCAGGAATATTGTTGGTATAGTAAAAGCAATTGTAAGACTATATATCCTCTGCACCATAGAAGAATTCATGTTCTGTGACTTGGATAAATTATACAAAATCAGATGATGTTACAACTATCTGCTTATTTTGCATAGCTTGGCCTAATTCCAAGTTTTTAGAAGATTTCCAAATGTCCAGCAAGATCAAGACAATTCATTTTTAGCAGGGAACAGGGGTTACAAAGAAGAGAGAAGGGAGTGTGTAACATACAGCCCACACACTCCTCTCTTGATCTGTGTGAGAAATGACTGGTGAGGGGAGGCAAAAAACATTTTGCCCCTGAAACCATTAAGGGTCAAATACTTGCTTCTTTTAAAAGCTAGACATTTTCTGCGGAATTGCAGATATGTTCATATCCAGGGCTGAGCGTATTCCATATATCTGGATATCTCCTGCACATAAACACTCTCGGTTTGGGCCAAGAAATTGTGGTGGCAAGGACACACTATTGAACAAACTGTTTAACTGCATTCCTGCACTAAAGATGCAAGCATGGCTGGGCTACAGTTTCACCCGACCAGAAAACATGGAATTCCCAGAGATTGTCCTATCAGGAAACATTTCTTCATCCTTTCCTCTCTACTAGCAGCTTGGTAGAAGCATTTACACCTCCCCCCAGAACATGTTGAAGAACATGAGGAGAGGGATGATTGATTTCAGGTAGATTCCATCTTACAAACTACAGGGAAAAGAAGCAATGGTTGCAAGATATTCAACACACACTAGAATCTCCGAGCTGAGATTTTCTACTGCCTAAGGCAGAGGTTTTAATCCTTTTTGGGTCCATGGCTCTCTTGACCGATTACATTCTTTCTAGGGCACCCCTGTGGGGCTCTGGAACCCAGTTATGTCACCCCCAGAGCTGGCACCCTCTCACCCTTTCTCGAACAACCTCCCTTGTGGAGTGTTCCCTCAGCCTCCTCTCCTCTCCCCTTCCTTCCCTTCTCCTTGGGAGTCCTCTGGGCAGCAGCTGATGCTACCCCTGGTCTCTGATCTGCCCCCCCCATGCCCCAAAGAGAGGTGCCTCCTCACACCACCCCACAGGCACCTGGGACTTGTCTGTCAGCAACAGCTGGTGAACTGGCTGGCTGGGCTCCCTGGACCGCTTGCTTGCTTATCCCAGGGCCACCTCAGCTCCTGGCAACCAACACCCTCTAGCCAGTCCCACAGGCACCATTCACCTGGGGAGTTTGAGGCCAGGGCTGCTGCAACAAACAGCCGTGAAAGCCTTTGGGAGGCAGAGACACAAGAGGGCATCAGAGAAGGGAGGGAAGGGGAAAGGGACAGAGGCCAGTGTTCCCAGCTGCCTCCCTGGCCATCATTCAAGGCACCCCAGGGTGCCACGGCACACTGGTTAAAAACCACTGGTCTAAGTGTTCAAGGCAAAAATAAAAAATAAAAACACACTTTGCTTAAAAATATGAGTTCAAAGTTACATGTACTTTCAGGGACATCTGCATAGGAACACTCCATGTGCCTACAGGTTGGCCTGTTAAATGTGGAATCAGGTTACCTGCTGCAGACTGGCCTACTCTTAACTCTTAGTGATCTTTCCTCTCTGACTGCACAATCCTATGCACATTTACTCAGATAATGTGTCCGGTGGAACTTAATGCCCAATACGTAGGTTTAGAATTGCAGCGGAATTTAGTAAATTAACCAGACTCAGGAGTCTTTTAAAGTTCTGTTCTTTTTTCCACCTAATATTCCAGCATTATCATAGCAGCACACACCCCAACAAACATCCTTATATTCACCCAGACATGCTTTATTCTTCCTTAATCTTCTGTACATCTTAGCAGGGCAGGGGTATATTAGGTCTGAAGAACCGTCCACCAAGTAGCTGAGACATCCATTGCTCATAACACCATTATCTAATACTTCCTGCGCATGAAATACTGCACTGCTATTAAAGCAGCCTTTTACATTTGCTCAAGTTATTGCTCGTATGCGAAAGCCTCAGATGATCAAAGATTCCCTGCAGTTTAACTGGGGGCCTAGTTAAACGGCAAGGATTATTTTTTGGTGAGGAGGCCTATAGGCCAATGCTGGGGAGTGCCAACACCCACAAGCAAGAAACTAGGTAATAGCCATTCCCTGCTCATTTATCTCAGTTTCCAAGTAATCAGAGGAGCAGCCCGAAGCAATGTTCCAGATCTGCAATGGAGAAGCGCAGAAGGAAAACTCTGACCTGTTCTAGCAAAGAAACACAGGTGCAGCGGTGCTGTTAAAGTGCACACAAGTACAGTGGTACCTCGGGTTAAGTACTTAATTCGTTCCGGAGGTCCGTTCTTAACCTGAAACTGTTCTTAACCTGAAGCATCACTTTAGCTAATGGGGCCTCCTGCTGCTGCCGCGCCGCCGGAGCACGATTTCTGTTCTCATCCTGAAGCAAAGTTCTTAACCCGAGGTACTATTTCTGGGTTAGCGGAGTCTGTAATCTGAACTGTATGTAACCCAAGGTACCACTGTACACCTGACAGCCTCTTAGAACTAGATGAGGCGAGGAACACGCAACTAACACAACAGGAGCCACAGCATCATTTTTTAAACAACAGCAGCCACACTTTGTAACTTCTGCGGTCTTCTCCAGGTGGGTACCACTGCCAGATCCCCGCACTGGCCTGGCATTACACCTCTCCAGCCCTACTGGGTCTTTTGGGCTTTGGCCTAAAAACCCAGTTTTTTCCTTTTCCCACCTCAACCCTCCCCATATCACATCCACCCCACCTGGGAGGGAGGGAATGGGCCTGCCATCCTCTCTCCAGGCAGGAGGAGGCCACCTTGCTCCACCCTCACCTATTATCCCAGGGAGAGGGAGGAGCTGACCCCCCAAAAAAATAACCCCCCTCCTCAACCCCTCCCCCCATAAACCCCACCCCCATAAACCCCACCCCCTCAGCCCCTCCCCCACCTATTATCCCAGGGAGAGGGAGGAGCTGACCCCCCCAAAAAATAACCCCCCTCCTCAACCCCTCCCCCCATAAACCCCACCCCCCTCAGCCCCTCCCCCACCCCTTTCTTTTATTAAAAAAAAAAAAGGAAGGAAGGCACTTCCTGCTGTGGTCCTGAAAGGGCCCACAGCTGCCCCATTCATGGCCAAGCCCCCTCCCCACTTTCTCAGGCCCCCTCCCCCAAAACACCGCCCCCCCCCATCTTGCTAAGGCAAGGGAGGGGCCGCCCGCCTGTCACACTCACCACGTAAACAACGTTCAGGGCGCACAGCGCGTTGCGCGAGCAGGCGAACCCCCCGCACACCATCTTCTCGAGAAGCGAAGCCTCTGGCCCCCACCCCGACGGAAAAAAAAAGACAGAGACCGGCGCCTCCTTCCCTGTCCGGGGGCGGCGGCAGCAGCAGCAGCAGCCGCTGGTGCGGTCCCTTTAAATATCAGCCTGCCGCCAGTGCGCCTGCGCGCAGCTGCTGCTACTACTGCTGCTTCTGACCGGCTCGGCGCCGCGTTCCCTTTCTTAGCGCGCCGACTCTTGCCCCACCCACTTCGCCCCTCTCCCTGCTACGCACGCGCACATGGCGGAGCTTCCCTCATTGGGGATTTCGCGTTCCATATCCCATCCGGGCACTGCGGAGGAGGAGGAGGAGGAAGCTGCGTCAAATATACGGGGCAGGGGAAATTGACGCAGCCTCCACTTCCGGTGCCGGTTCGGCTCCGCCATATGCGGGTCAAGGAGGTGGCGGAAGTACGTAGGGATTCACGTACGAGTTTTAAAAACAAAACGAGACAGCATATGCAGGACTTGGAAATATTTCCAATACTTCTAATATAATATTTCTAATAAGCGTATTAAGAATTTTATTATTAATTATTAATTATTATTTTATTAAGTATAATTATAAATAATCAATAATATAATTAATAATTGATAACTAATAATTCTAATAATAATAAAATATTTCTAATACAATAATAATATTGCTTGTTAGCCGCCCTGAGCCTGGCCTTGGCTGGGGAGGGCGGGGTATAAATAAAAATTATTATTATTAATAATAATACAGTATATTTGGAAATAGAAGTGACCTCAACCCCCCCTTGCCCCTGCCCAAGTCGTGTTTTGCAGATGAACCTGCTTGCTAATGAGAAGATGGGAAATTAAAACATTTCTGTTTAAAATTTAAAATTATTTTAATAGAGTAGTGTAGAATGTATTTTCTCTTTCTCCTGCCATAGGTTTTTGTATATCTGATGTCAATCCAAGGATTGGGGTTTAGCTCAGTGGTGCCCATAAGTACCCCATTAAATTGACTGCCAAATTAGGAACATAAGATGAGCCCTGCTGGATCAAGCCAAAAGACTAATCTAGTCCCACATCCCATTCTCCAAACTAAGCCAAGCAGATGCCACTGGGAAACCCAAACCAGCCCTGAGCTTAACTTCACTCTCTCCACTTGAGATTCCCAGAAAATTGGTATGATTCCTCTGGCAATGGAAGTAAAATATATGCCCATGATAAGTTATGTTAATGGTTTGTCTTCATCCATGCAAGAAGTAAAATGCTGTATTTGGGGACACTGTTGAAGGCAAAACCTCCACTCCTCCCGACAGAGGTTGTTGGGCCTCCTTTGTTGACAGGAAATACATGTACCACAGAAATTCAGATGCTGCAATAGAGGCAAGTTCTCTTTCTACCCACCCACCTACACACAAACACCCACACACCTCCAGTAAAATGACAGGCATTTTGCTAGTTATTTATTAACCCCATCCTATGCCATCTTGAAAATGTCCTCCCTACTGCTTGCACTGCCCAAGCAACTGCTGCAACAGAGATATTCCTTAGAGAGTGTTAAAAAAAACCAAAACCTAAGAGCCTGTATAGAGTCCTTATGTAGGTTCTCTGTCGGTAGGAGAAAATAACAGAGGTCAACCGGAGAGTATTGAGAAGCAAAGCAGCTAGTAAGCATGATTTTTATTAAACTGTTGCAACAGGGTCCCCTACTCCCCCTACGCAGAGAGGGAGGAAAGGAACCCAGAACACTGGTGTGCAAGCTCTTATATAGACTTTTGAAATTGCCTACCCTGTAGCTCAAGGTAAAGGTAAAGGGACCCCTGACCATTAGGTCCAGTTGCAGACGACTGGGGTTGCAGCGCTCATCTCGCTTTATTGGCCAAGGGAACCAGTGTACAGCTTCCAGGTCATGTGGCCAGCATCACTGAGCTGCTTCTGGCGAACCAGAGCAGCGCACGGAAACGCCGTTTACCTTCCCCACAGGTGGGCGGGGTTTGCGGCACCGAGCGGGGCACACCTGGGCGGGTGCCACCCACTTGCTTGAGCTGGCCTTTGACCCGTCCTCGGCCGGGGAGGACAATGGACGGCCGGCCGGGGTTGGGCCTAAGGCCAAAAGAAAAGAGGCTGACCCCTTGGCTCAAGCCTCTTTTGCTGTTCTTCCTTCCAGGATCACGTGCAGCACACGGAAACGCCGTTTACCTTCCCGCCGGAGTGGTACCTATTTATCTACTTGCACTTTGATGTGCTTTTGAACTGCTAGTTTGGCAGGAGCAGGGACCAAACTGCCGACCTTCTGATCAGCAAGCCCTAGGCTCTGTGGTTTAACCCGCAGCGCCACCCACGTCAAGACCACCCCCCAAAACATCATACATACATCACAGAAAGAGGTGTTCCCCAGCAGAAATTTGAGCGTGTTGCTTCTCTCCTGTCTGCCAGGATACCTGATAATGCCTTATTTGATTGCCTTTTCTGGGTAGACTGGCCATTCCTTTGAGGTGGTAAATAGTTCCTGAATCTTTTACGCATATTGATAGTGTGCTCAGCTTAACACATACTTGCCAGACTGTATTTACAGGGAGGTGTAAACCCCTACATTCCAAAGACAATTGGAAAGCTTTTCCCATTTCCTTCCTCTTTGAAGAGAAATATTTGAGGTCAATTTGGGAGTCAAAATGGCTTCAGGATTGTTCAGTACTATTTCAGACATGTGATTTATATACTTAGGTATGTGTTTGCCTTATATATACAAAGTAAATGTTTATAAATGTACTGTACAAGTCCTTAGAAGTCCTATAACAAGAGGAACTGATCCCCTCCCCATCCCATCACCCTCTCTCTCTCTCTCCAGCCTCACCTCATCTTCCACTTCAGTAATTTGTTTTTCCCAGGAACTGCACATTTTCCTTCTGCTGTTCTAGTAGAACTGGGCTCATGGTGAGCTTGTAAGCTTTGGAAAATCATTCTGTCAGGGAAGCTGTTCTTTGGCATAAATTGGTCAACCCTTTCTCTTTTTCTCTTGGTTGGAATTTGGAGTTCAGAGATGAGAATATGCTTATCGAGGAATGGAAAAAAGAATAACACGTTTGACAAAAGTTGTCATCTGCTCCAGCAGTTCCTTTTCACAAAAGTCTGTCCCAGTTTTTCTGTGCCCTGTCCTTGGTAGATCATTGTTCCCATGTTGTCACTATTTTGCTCTGGTGTGAAATTTTGGAAGGATTTTCTTTAAAAACCTTTTTTTCTTTTTCTTTTTTAGTGAGAACCACCCACCCTGCTAAGGGACGTGGGTGGTGTTGTGGGTTAAACCACAGAGCCTAGGACTTGCTGATCAGAAGATCAGCGGTTTGAATTCCCGCGACGGAGTGAGCTCCCGTTGCTCGGTCCCTGCTCCTGCCAACCTAGCAGTTCGAAAGCACGTCCAAGTGCAAGTAGATAAATAGGTACCACTCCGGCGGGAAGGTAAACGGCATTTCCGTGCGTTGCTCTGGTTCACCAGAAGCAGCTTAGTCATGCTGGCCACATGACCTGGAAGCTGTATGCCGGCTCCCTCGGCCAATAAAGCGAGATGAGCGCCGCAACCTCAGAGTCGACCACTACTGGACCTAATGGTCTGGGGTCCATTTACCATTTACCCACCCTGCTAGCTCGCAAGCACCACCTGAGATTGTTGAGGAAGGTGTGGTTCAGTGGAAGAACATCATGATTCGTATGCAGAAGTCCCACGATCAATGCTTGGCAACACCTGGTAGAACTGGCTGAGAGTCCTGCTTGAAACTCTGGGGAGCCACTCCCAGTCTGTGTAGACAGCACTGAGCTACCAGGACCAATGGTCTGACTTGGTATAAGCTAGCTTCTTATGTTCCTTCCTATCTCACCTGTGTGCATGAATTGCTAGCTTAGGAAATATCCACAGCCAATCAAGCTGCCCAGGTGGGCAATGCACAGGCCATGTGTGGCCCTCTCAACCACTCTCTGCAGCATACAGTGGTGCCTCGCAAGATGAAATTAATTCGTTCCGCGAGTTGCTTCGTCTTGTGATTTTTTCGTCTTGCGGAGCGCGGATTCTCCGGGTATTAACGGCTTTAAGAAAAAGGAAGCAAACCCGCAAGACGTTTTCGTCTTGCGAAGCAAGCCCATAGGGAAATTCGTCTTGCGAAGCACCTCGAAAAACGGAAAACCCTTTCGTCTAGCGAGTTTTTCGTCTTGCGAGGCATTCGTCTTGCGGGGCACCACTGTAGCTGATCACTCCCTGCTGCCATCTGCAGGTGGTGAGATATAGATTGATATGGTCAGAAACGGCAAAGATTGCAGAAGTACAAAATATTTATTTGATGAATTCTAAGAGGGCAAAAACAGAGAGGGAAAGAGAAAGAAACAAGAGCACCAATTGAGTAAAAAAAATAATGAGCATGTTCATTAGCCACAGAATTTAGAGTGTGTCATCTGTGGAAAAAAAAGTGGAAAGGGGGAGAGAGTGAAATGTCCCTCTTCAGCTGCATAGCAGCTTACAGCATCGTGGAGGAAGGTGGGGTTGGCTGGTTGTTGGCTTGCACCTTCAACCAGAGCACTCTTGCTAGTGATATAAGGGGGGAAAAACTGCTCCTTTTCCCTTATGGAGTACCCAAGAGCCCATATAGGGACGCGGGTGGCGCTGTGGGTTAAACCACAGGGCCTAGGACTTGCCGATCAGAAGGTTGGCGGTTTGAATCCCTGTGATGGGGTGAGCTCCCATTGCTCGGTCCCTGCTTCTGCCAACTTAGCAGTTCGAAAGCACCTCAAAGTGCATGTAGATAAATAGGTACTGCTCCGGCGGGTAGGTAAACGGTATTTCCGTGCGCTGCTCTGGTTCACCAGAAGCGGCTTAGTCATGCTGGCCACATGACCCAGAAGCTGTACGTTGGCTCCCTTGGCCAATAAAGCGAGATGAGCACCACAACCCCAGAGTCGGTCACGACTGGACCTAATGGTCAGGGGTCCCTTTACCTAAGAGACCATATAGAGTCCTTTTGTAGGTTCTCTATCGGTAGGAGAAAACAACAGAGACCAACCAGAGAATATTGAGAAGCAAAGCAGCTAGTAAGCCTGATCTTTATTAACTGTTGCAGCAGGGTGCTCCCCCACACGCAGGAGAGAGGAGGAGGACCCAGAACAAAGGTGTGCCCGCCCTTATGTAGACATTTTAAATTGCCCGCCCTGGAGTCCAAGACCACCCCCAGAAACATCATACATACATCACAGAAGGGGTGTAGCCCAAGACCACCCCCCAGATACATCATACCTACATCACAGAAAAGACGGTCTACAACAGTAGGGCTCTCCCAGTTTGTTTCGGGCCCCACACATCAAGCAGGCCACACGCTGGATTTGATCTTTGGCGCCGGTATAGATGTGATCATGTCTCCTTCGATGAAGGTGCCATGGTCTGATCACTATGCCCCTAAAGCCAGGATTGACTTTCCACCCCCACCCTGCTTAGGTGGCGAGCCGATTTGGGCTCGCCCGCAGAGGCTGGTGGACCCTGATAGATTCTGTCAAGCCTTGCGAGACCTTGCTCCCCCTGGCGACTCATTGACTGAGCTTGTTGAGGGCTGGAATACCGAGCTCCTGGCAGCCATCGATGAGATCGCACCTAAGCGCCCTCTGCGACCCCGCAGAAACCGGGCTCCCTGGTTTACCGAGGAGCTTCGGAAAATGAAGCGGGACCTCAGACGGCTAGAGCGAGTATGGCGGGGTGCCCGTGACGGAGCCTCAAGAACATCTTATACGGCTTTTATGAAAACCTATGAGATGGCAGTGAAGGCCGCTAAGAAGTCTTACTTCTCGGCCTCCATTGCATCCGCTAGCTCTCGCTCGGTGCAATTATTTAGTATAATTCGGTCTTTAACGTCCCTTGAAGGACAGCCAAATTTAAATAACAATCTGACACACAGCTGTGAGGCATTTGCGAGCTTTTTTGCGGAGAAGATCCTGTTGCTCCGCCATGACCTCCCTGCCAATTTGGATACAGTAAAGGAACTGGAGGCCCCTCGACTGTCCTCGGGTCCAGTATTGGACCACTTTGACCAGATATCTCCAGCCGATGTGGACAGACTCCTCCGAGCTGGAAAGCCCACCACCTGTCCTCTTGACCCATGCCCGTCATGGCTGATTAGAGCGTGTCCAGACGAGGTGCGGGCCCCCCTGGGGGATATCATCAATTTGTCCCTTGGCACCGGGATATTCCCAGGGGAACTGAAGGAGGCAGTGGTGCGTCCGCTCTTAAAGAAAACATCATTAGATCCTTTAGATCTATCCAATTACCGCCCGGTCTCGAATCTTCCATTCCTGGGTAAGGTGATTGAGAGAGCGGCTGCTGAACAGCTTGGTAGGTTTCTGGATGAAACATTGGCTCTCGATCCATGCCAGTCCGGCTTCCGCGCTGGTCATGGGACCGAGACGGCTCTGGTCGCCCTAACAGATGATCTCCGCAGGCAGCTGGATCGAGGCGGGTCGGGGCTGCTGATTCTTCTAGATCTGTCAGCAGCCTTCGACATGGTCGATCACGAACTCCTGGACCACCGCCTTGCCGACGTGGGGATCCAGGGCACAGTCCTTCAATGGCTGCGCTCGTTTCTCTCTGCTCAGGGACAGAGGGTGGCGCTTGGGGGGGAATTGTCATCGCGCCACTCCTTGGTGTGTGGAGTGCCTCAGGGTGCGATTCTCTCCCTAATGCTTTTTTAACATCTTTATGCGCCCCCTCGCCCAGCTTGTACAGAGTTTTGGGCTGGGCTGCCATCAGTATGCTGATGACACCCAACTCTATCTGTTGATGGATGGCCATCCTGACTCGGCCCCAGACACACTGGCGAGATGTCTGGAAGCTGTGGCTGGATGGTTACGTGGGAGCCAGTTGAAGTTAAATCCTTCGAAGACAGAGGTCCTCTGGCTGGGGCGGGACGATATGAGATTGAGGAGGCAACTCCCATCTCTTGCGGGGGTGCAATTAGTGCCAGCACCGTCCGTTAAGAGTTTGGGTGTAATCTTCGATACCTCCCTCTCTATGGAGGCGCAGATTACAGCTATAACAAAGGCGGCATTTTTTCATCTCCGCCAAGCTAAGCAGTTGGCCCCTTATCTCTCTCGCCCTGACCTAGCCACTGTGATCCATGCGACAGTCACCTCCAGACTGGATTATCGTAACTCGCTCTACGTGGGGCTGCCCTTGAGACTGACCCAGAAACTCCAGCGGGTGCAGAATGCTGCGGCGAGACTCCTTATGGGGTCTTCGCTGCAAGATCACATTCATCCAGTACTATACCAGCTGCACTGGCTCCCGGTGGAGTACAGGATCAGGCTTAAGGTGCTGGTTTTAACCTTTAAAGCCCTATACGGCCTAGGACCCTCGTACCTACGGGACCGCCTCTCCTGGTATGCCCCACAGAGAAACCTACGGTCTGCAAATAATAACATCCTCAAGGTCCCAGGCCTCAGAGAGGTTAGACTGGCCTCAACTAGAGCCAGGGCCTTCTCGGCTGCGGCTCCAATCTGGTGGAACGCTCTGTCACAAGAGACGAGGGCCCTGCAGGACCTGACATCTTTCCGCAGGGCCTGCAAGACAGAGTTGTTCCACCAGGCCTTTGGTCAGGGCGCAGCCTGACTTCCCTCCTCTGGCAACCTGCACAGAATCTTGCTTAATCGGTTGCCATTAATTTGATTTTAATTAATTTTTATAATGAAATATTTTGAATGTGTGATTATTTGATTGTTTGATTATTGTTAGCCGCCCTGAGCCCGGCTTCGACTGGGGAGGGCGGGATATAAATAAAATTTATTATTATTATTATTATTATTATAATCTGAGTGCGTTGTTTGCCTCCTGTCTGGCAAGTTACCTGATTATCTGGGTTTTGGCCACTCTTTTGTTATTAAAGGTAAAGGTAAAGGTACCCCTGCCTGTACGGGCCAGTCTTGACAGACTCTGGGGTTGTGCGCCCATCCCACTTAAGAGGCCAGGGGCCAGCGCTGTCCGGAGACACTTCCGGGTCACGTGGCCAGCGTGACATCACTGCTCTGGCGAGCCAGAGCCGCACACGGAAACGCCGTTTACCTTCCCGCTGGTAAGCGGTCCCTATTTATCTACTTGCACCCGGAGGTGCTTTCGAACTGCTAGGTTGGCAGGCGCTGGGACCGAGCAGCGGGAGCGCACCCCGCCGCAGGGATTCGAACCGCCGACCTTTCGATCGGCAAGCCCTAGGCGCTGAGGCTTTAACCCACAGCGCCACCTGTGTCCTTTTGTTATTATAACTACATAATTCCTGAATCTAGGTCACAGGTCACAGGCTCACACCCTGTTCATATCTTGAATGTGCCCTTAAGACAGGATTTGCGAGGACAGGATTTGTGAGGAAAGAGACAATGGGGAGGTTTCCCACTTTTGACCTGGCAGAGAAATATTTGAGGTCAATTTGTTCAGACATGTGGTTTATATATACAGTTATGAACATTTAATTTTTTTATATATGACCTTAAAATTCTGATAACACTAGCAAGCAAGAAATATACTGCAACATTTTAGCACAGGTCTCACTTGTATATTTTATACTGCCGTTCATCCCTTTAACATAATGGTTTTCAACCAGTGTGCCGTGGCACCCTGGGGTGCCTTGAATGATGGTCAGGGAGGCCTGGCCTCTGTCCCTTTTCCCTTCCCTCCCTCTTCTGATGCCCTATTGTGTATCTGCCCCCCAAAGGCTTGCACAGCTGTTTGCTGCAGCAGCCCTGGCTACAATCTCCCCAGGCAAATGGTGCCTCTGGGGCTGGCCAGGGGTTGCTTCCTAGGCCCCTGTGGGGCAGTGTAAGGAGGCTTCTCTTTTTGGGACAGGGTGGGGGGCAGCTCAGAGACCAGGGAGCGGCAGCAATAGATGCCCAGAAAACTCCCAAGGAGAGGGGAGAAGAGAGGAGGCTGAGGGAACACTCCACAAGGGAGTGTGTTTGAAAAAGGGTGAGAGGCTACCAGCTCTACAGGCAAGGGGGGGGGCATAACTGGGCTCCTGAGCCCCACAGGGGTGCCACAGAAAAAATGGAGTTTGTCAAGAGAGTCATGGACCCAAAAAGGATGAAAGCCTCTGCTTTAAGGCCACAGCTGTGGGTTAATATGCCAGTTCCAAAGTGAAGAATTATTTTCTGTTACCCACCCCAAAGTCCCCCCATAGCTGTCAACTTTTCTCTTTTTTTAAGGGAAATTCCCTTATTCCGAATAGGATTCCTCGCAAGAAAAGGGAAAAGTTGACAGCTATGAGTCCCGTCCCCCCCAACTGACACTTGGAGGTTTCCTAGCAGGCAAGAGGAGAGGCGATTGCAGCCATACAGTGATAATGTAGTCTTTATTCACATTAATGCAAAATTCCAGACTAGCTCACTTTACTAGTTGGTGAGGGAATAGAAAAGAATGAAATTACTACAGCTTTCATATAAGGAGGTTCTTCGGATTTTCAGTTTTTCTGTACAGAGGGGAAGCTGAAATGGCACAGCGTGTCTCTATGAGGTTAGACCTGAAGCTTATGCCTTATAGACACATTTATCATGTGCCACAAATAGTCCTGTGTGTATTGAGGGGTTCTTTCCGGCAATCTTTTTTATGCCTGCTCAGAAATAAATCCCACTGAATTCAACACCCAGGTAACTGTGTCTCAGGTAGCAGCCCCATCTCCCGAAAAACTTGTTGTTTTGCCCTCATTAGATATTGTTTGGATGTTGTGCATAAAAAAGAGATGCATTTTGCAGCTTTCTGCATTCTGTTCTACATGCTGCCATTAATCTCTCTCTCTCCCCCCCCCCTTCTAACCCTGCATTACAGGTTTGATCCCTTTTGCTGCACAGATGTGGTTTGCCTGACGACAGCCGGTTCCTGATGGCTGCACAGAACCAGCAGGGAAGCAGTCTTCTCCAGGACGGAAAGTGATTGGCCGCCTGCTTCCTGTTGCCGGACAGCGTGCCTCTCTCCTCCTCCTATCAACCTGACATCTAGCGGATGATTATTAGAACTCTAGAGGAGTAGCCTGGAGGAACGCATCAACGCTCTCTGCTCATCCCTCCCTCCCTTCAGGGCCAGCGCGAGACATTTCGCTGCCTAAGGTGGAAAGCAGCATTTGATTCTTCTCTCTCTGGTCTAAATGTATAGCAGCGAAAGGTCTGCCAAGCTATTTTGGTACCCAAGGCAGAAAATCTCACATGCATCTCTCCACATCCCTAGAATCATAGAATCATAGAATCGTAGAGTTGGAAGAGACCACAAGGGCCATCGAGTCCAACCCCCTGCCAAGCAGGAAACACCATCAGAGCACTCCTGACATATGGTTGCCAAGCCTCTGCTTAAAGACCTCCAAAGAAGGAGACTCCACCACACTCCTTGGCAGCAAATTCCACTGTCAAACAGCTCTTACTGTCAGGAAGTTCTTCCTAATGTTTAGGTGGAATCTTCTTTCTTGTAGTTTGGAACCATTGCTCCGTGTCCGCTTCTCTGGAGCAGCAGAAAACAACTTTTCTCCCTCCTCTATGTGACATCCTTTTATATATTTGAACATAGCTATCATATCACCCCTTAACCTCCTCTTCTCCAGGCTAAACATGCCCAGCTCCCTGATGGTAAAGGCACAACAATAATAAACTGCTGTCTTTAAGTGACACCCCAAATCAGCAGCCTGAAACAACCACCTTACTCTGCCTAATGGCAGAGCCGGAGAGCTTGGCAGCAGCTGCAGTTGCAGCAACCTTCACATATAAAGCTCCATTGTGTACCTTGTCTCTAGCAGAGTGGTGGGAAATTGCAGACCTGGGAGATGAGTGCTGGCCAATGCTGAGGTCACACCCCCTCTTCTCAGGCCACGCCCCTCTCTGGCCCTACCTTGCACTCTGAGGATGTGGCTCTTGCTTGCCTGGGTGCAGAAATGAGGTGTGTGGAAGCTAGCAGTGGCAGACTTGGGGCTCTCAGATTTCAGCAGTGCCCCATGAGATGCTAAAATTTGGTGCCCCCCGCCTCTTGTGTTCCATTTTACAGCATTGCTTCAGCACTCCCTGCAGTGCGATGCCCAGTGCGACCGCACTGGTCACGCTACCCTAAAACCGCCCACATGTACAAAAGCAAAACTTGCATCTGTTGCTCTGCCCAATTTTGCCTCTGACCACCATTTCCATATGGTCTCTTGGAAGTTTCCCCGGCCCTCTTTAACCCCAGCCTGCATGGCCAATGCTCAGGGAGTGAGTGCCACAGGTTTCCACACCTGCAGCCATGCCTTATGCCTTCCTTTTTAAAAAAACAAATAACAAATTATTGATTTTTACAAATAATTTCCAAAAATCATATAACATACTTTCTTATCTTATACAATATTTTGGACTTCCATCAACTGCATCTGAAGATTTTTCAGTCTATCACTTAATCTACATTTCTTAATTCCGCTATTACGTTTAATTGTCCTTAACTAATAACTCTCTTCATAATCTTCTCTGCAATATTTCACATAATCCTCTTTACAAAACTTATTGCAATCCTACTACCGTAATCTGTTTATTACAACTGCTTTTCAAATAGTTCAAATATTTACTCCAGTCCTCTGAGAGAGAATCTCTGGTCCCACCGGTTTCAGATCCTTCCTGTCACCTTATCTAATTCTGCATAGTTCATTAATTTCGTCTGCCATTCTTCTTTCATCGGTAATTCTTCTTGTTCCCATTTCTGTGCCAATAATATTATTGCGGCCATTATTGCATATAAAAACAATTGACTATCCTGTCTGTTAATATCCTCCCCTACAATGCCAAATAAAAATGCTTTTGGTTTTTTTTTTATAAACGTATATTTCAACATCTTTTTCATCTCATTATATATCATTTCCCAGAAGCTTTTCACTTCCTTACATTCCCACCACATGTGATAAAAAGATCTTTCTTTTTCTTTACATTTTCAACATTTATTACTGAGTTTATACATTTTGGGTAATTTCACTGGTGTAATATACCATCTATACATCATTTTCATCACATTTTCTTTCAAAACATTGCATGCTGTAAATTTTAATCCTTCCTTCCACAGTTTCCCCCAATCTTTTAACTGTATATTGTACCCAAAGTCCTTGCCTTATGCCATGCCTTATGCCTTCCAGCTCTCAGCAGGGAACACGTGGGCCAGACTGTCTCCTCCGCTAACCTCCAGTCATTATTAACAAGAGGAGAAGATTGTGCCAATTGATCCTGTTTAGAGACCATGCAGTATTTGCTTTCCGTTTCCTTCCAGGATCTTTCTGTCTCACTGTCCACTCATGTGGCCTGATCTGGCACACATTTTCACAGCAGCAAGCCCCACTGTGCTCAGTGACACACCATACATTTAAAGCATGCACAAAGTATCTTGGGAACTGCCTGTAAGCTGCTATGGCAGGAACCTAAGGTAAAGGTAAAGGTACCCCTGCCCGTACGGGCCAGTCTTGACAGACTCTGGGGTTGTGCGCCCATCTCACTTAAGAGGCCAGGGGCCAGCGCTGTCCGGAGACACCTCCGGGTCACGTGGCCAGCGTGACATCGCTGCTCTGGCCAGAGCCAGAGCCGCACACGGAAACGCCGTTTACCTTCCCGCTGGTAAGCGGTCCCTATTTATCTACTTGCACCCAGAGGTGCTTTCGAACTGCTAGGTTGGCAGGCGCTGGGACCGAGCAGCGGGAGCGCACCCCGCCGCAGGGATTCGAACCGCCGACCTTTCGATCGGCAAGCCCTAGGCGCTGAGGCTTTAACCCACAGCGCCACCTGCGTCCCCTGGCAGGAACCTAGTTTATTATATATATACCAGCAGAATTACAAATGCTTAATAAATAATAATAGTTGGGGGTCCTGAATTTAATTGCTGTATTTCTACAAATCTTGGGCTTCACCCTAGTTCACAGATACCTCCCTCTTGTTTTGGGGTGCTGCCATTTTTGCTACAAAGCCATCGGCACACCCCACCCAAGTTCAGTATTCGAAGGGGCAATGGTGATAATGTGACGTTTCTCAAATTGTGGGTGCTTTTTTCTTTTCAAGCTACTCCTTGAAGAGCATCACAGAATAGCCAAAACCATGAATGCTAGTTAAAAATCTTCAAGGTATTCCCAACAGTGTCACACCATCACATTGTTAACTTGCCTTTTTAATGTTGTTGTGTCCTTTTTGAACACAGAAGTCTGGCAGCTGCTCTTTGCTTAACATGTTCTTCACTGGTAATGTTTGCATCTCACTCTGCAGCTGATTTCTCGAACTTGAGCTTTACAAGAGAGATGCAAAACTACAGCGGTCACTGATGACTTGCGTTGACACACTGTGCTGCGTGCCGTCAGGTTTGGCAGAGCCCCATTCAACTATCTGCATCAAGGAGCCCTGGAAAGTTTGATGTAAAAGGTAGTGTGCCAAAGTGCAGCCCTGTTTTCTTAGTGCCATTACTTATAGGTACAAGGCAAATCTAAAAAAAAAAATGTAGTTTTGAATTATGGTGCTGGAGGAGACTCTTGAGAGTCCCATGGACTGCAAGAAGATCAAACCTATCCATTCTTAAGGAAATCAGCCCCAAGTGCTCACTGGAAGGACAGATCCTGAAGCTGAGACACCAATACTTTGGCCACTTCACGAGAAGAGAAGATTCCCTGGAAAAGACCCTGATGTTGGGAAAGATGGAGGGCACAAGGAGAAGGGGACGACAGAGGATGAGATGGTTGGACAGTGTTCTCGAAGCTACCAACATGAGTTTTACCAAACTGCAGGAGGCAGTGGAAGACAGGAGTGCCTGGCGTGCTCTGGTCCAGGGGGTCACGAAGAGTCGGACACGACTAAACGACTAAACAACAACAACAACAAACGCTGACAACTGGGAAATACTGGCCTGCAAGCACTCCAGTTGGAGAACAGCCATTACCAAAGGTGTCATGGACTTTGAAGACACTTGAACTCAGGACGCAAGGGAGAAACATGCTAGGGGGAAGGCACGCTTGGCAAATCCACACTGTGATCAACCCCCGCCTTGGAAACCAATGTCCCCACCGTAGAAGGACGTGTGGATCCAGAATTGGCCTCCACAGTCACTTACGGATTCACTGTTAAAACCGTGTTTATGGAAGACAATCTTACTCAGCTACAAGTGATCGCCAAAGAAGAAGAAGACTTATAGGTAGCACATCATAAGGGATCACCGTGCGTGTTGCCGATGAATAATTGAGGTCATACTTGCAGCTCTAGCTCTGAAAGACGAATGTCTGGTGTAAGAGCTAAAGACAGGAACCGGCTCTCCACCAAGCTGTCCGTTTAGGCCTCATTAATAAAAAATTGTGGATTATGTTCTTTGCTGCGCAGCCTGTGACATTTCCTGGTTTGCCATTGAGACAGACGAGTGCCAGGGCCAAACCAGACATGACAGCAGCAGCTCTGAGCTTAAACACAGAGCTTCCTCAGGCATAGAAAGAAAGGGGCAAATTTCCACGTTAGCAGGAAATGGGGTGTTAAGACGTTTGCCAGTTATCTCTGCCCAGCTCTCCGCCCCCAAAAGCCTTTTTCCCGGCTGGGCATCTGTTAATTACAAATGAAAGCCCTGGCAGATCCTACTGTGGATCCCTGGTATCCAATGGCAGCTGGTGCTCATTGGATCTGGTGGAGCAAAAGGATGAGATGCCAACAGTAAGTGGCGCCAGAGAGCCGAAGACAGGCAGAGCCAGCTGGTTCTAGTCCCCCCCCCCCCAAAAAAAAAATTATTCATTTTATAACACAAATAAAAAACACAAACAGAAAAGACAAACATACAAACAAATTCTTGCCATATCCTTATTTTTCTAAACATTGTTAAGTGGGCTTCCCCAAGTCCCACCTATCTGATTTTCATTTTACTTCATCTTTAGCAGTTTCCATATATCATAATTTCTAACCATCTTTTTTTTAAAAAAATCACACTTAAAATAACTTCACATTTTATCACTTACAAACAATACTATATTAAAATACCCTATCTTCTACTTCTAACCCTACAGTCTATATCCACTTCCAAAGCTATTCTAAGATTTAAATATTAACATTTTTTTCAAATATTCCTTAAACTTCTTCCAGTCTTCTTCCACCGTCTCTTTCTCTGGTCTCGGAGTCTCCCGGTCAGTTCAGCAAGTTTCATATAGTCCATCATCTTCAGCTGCCATTCTTTGATAGTTGGTAAATCTTGTTTCTTCCAATTCTTCGCTAATAATATTCTCGCAGCTGTTGTGGCCTACAGAAAAAAAGCAACATCCTTTTTGGGGATTTCACCCCCCACTATACCAAGTAAAAAGGCTTCTGGTTTTTAAAGAAATGTGTTTTTCAACACTTTTTTCAATTCATTATAAATCCTTTCCCAGAAGTCTTTTACCTTGGGGCATGTCCACCACAGCTGCTTCTAGTTTTGCCTCCTCCCTGCTGAGTTCTACAAGGGCAGTTTTGAGACTAAGGAGGATGAAGGAAGATGACAGCCAGTGCTACTCCTTGAACTGGTTGTGAATAAGGAGTTAGGCTGGGGGGGGGGGGAGGCTGGCTGAGCTTGGTGGCACAGTGCCCCATGAACCCAGCTAGACCAGTCTTTACTGCCTGCACCATATCTACGTAGCCTTGTTTTGTCTAGTGCTTTGAAGAAGATGGGTGGTTTCGTATAGATCAATACCCAAGGTGGCAAGAAGCTGATTGCTGTCTTCCCTTGACATGCTACATGGAGCAGAAGACCATGTCTTGACCTTGAACTCTGTGCCATCCTGGCAGCTTGCCCAAAGTTTGAGTATTTGGTCTGCTGTTCTGTGCATTTTGCTGCCACCACTGCAGGAATGCTCAGCTGTTGTCAGGTGGCTCAAGAAGCCAGTATGCAGAAACAGTTAAGCAGAAGGGGATTTGGGCAGGTGCAGAAAAGCTGCAGCTTGCTGAAATTCCCTCTACTGCACTGTGATTAAAGGTGCAGGATCCCTGCGCTCCTTTACATCCAGCCACCTGGCTGTCATTCTGCAGAATTCTCCCCACCCATCTCAGCAGCATCCTTTGGCTGTGCAAAGAACATCTGTTTCTCAGCATTTTTACTAATGCATAGTCTGTTACGAAGGCTAAAGAATACCGAGTGCAGAGTTGCTGTTGCTGTTTTTAAATTGACATCGCATCAGAGACTTCCAGCTGTTGTTCATTTGAGACCACACTGTGCATTTAAATCCTGCCAACTGTAGCTTTGCCCCTCCCAAAACCACAATTCCCAGCATTCTTAACCAACTACTGTTCCCAGGATTCTCTGGGGGAAGAAATGTGATTTAAGCATCTTAAAAAGCAGAGACATCACCTTGCCGACAAAGGTTTGTGTAGTTAAAGCTATGGTTTTCCCAGTAGTGATGTATGGAACTGAGAGCTGGACCATAAAGAAGGCTGAACGCTGAAGAATTGATGCTTTTGAATTCTGGTGCTGGAGGAGACTCTTGAGAGTCCCACGGACTGCAAGAAGATCAAACCTATCCATTCTGAAGGAAATCTGCCCTGAGTGCTCACTGGAAGGACAGATCCTGAAGCTGAGACTCCAATACTTTGGCCACCTCATGAGAAGAGAAGACTCCCTGGAAAAGACCCTGATGTTGGGAAAGATGGAGGGCACAAGGAGAAGGGGACGACAGAGGATGAGATGGTTGGACAGTGTTCTCGAAGCTACCAGCATGAGTTTGACTAAACTGTGGGAGGCAGTGCAAGACAGGAGTGCCTGGTGTCCATGGGGTCACGAAGAGTTGGTTACGACTAAACGACTAAACAACAACAACAACAACAACAACAACAACAATGTGATTTAAACGTGTGTCGGCTGCGCTTTAAACAGTTGGTAGTATTGGCACATTGATTCCTTCCTTTGTTTCCATTGTGAAGCAAAACTTTGATTAAACATATGGGCAATGCCTATTGAAGAAGAAATATGGGGTGTGGGGGGGGGGTTAATGCTCCCTGGAAGCCACTTTCATTTAGAACAAGGGTAGCCAACCTGGTGCCCTCCAGGTGTACTGGGCTACAGCTGTTGCCATCCCTGGCCATTGGCCATGCTGGCTGGGACTGTCGGGAGTTGGAGACCAGCCCCAAAACTGTGGAGGACGAAGAGTCAAGGTCAATTCCCATAACTGAATTGCTGTGTTGAATAAGGGAGTTGAGCAGATGGGATCTGTGCTGAGTTTGGCATGTGCTTGAAGTATGCGCATTTTCACACATCCTCCCCTCCTTAAGTAGTGGGAAGTTCAGATCAGGATGATATTTACATTAACTCATTAAAGCATCTCTAACTAGCTGTTAAGGACGCGGGTGGCGCTGTGGGTTAAACCACAGAGCCTAGGGCAGTCAGTGGTTCGAATCCCTGCGACGGGGTGAGTTCCCGTTGTTCGGTCCCTGCTCCTGCCAACCTAGCAGTTTGAAAGCACGTCAAAGTGCAAGTAGATAAATAGGTACCACTCCGGCGGGAAGGTAAACGCCGTTTCTGTGCGCTGCTCTGGTTCGCCAGAAGTGGCTTAATAATGCTGGCCACATGACCCGGAAGCTGTACACCGGCTCCCTCGGCCAATAAAGCGAGATGAGCGCCACAACCCCAGAGTCGGCCACGTCTGGACCTAATGGTCAGGCTTTTAACTAGCTGTTTTTAACTAGCTGTTTTAACTAGCTTTTAACTAGCTGTTCTTTGCAAATGCAATTCCAAAGCTGATGACAAACAAACCCAGATACACGGCCCTTGTGGTCTCTTCCAACTCTATGATTCTATGCCTACTGATGGTGTTTCCTGCTTGGCAGGGGGTTGGACTTGATGGCCCTTGTGGTCTCTTCCAACTCTATGATTCTATGATTCTATGTACTGTAAACAAGGCAGGTCATTGCTACCAGTCTACTAAAATAAACAACAACGCTGGTGCTAAAGTTCAGCAAAAGCGAGGGTGAATACTATGGTCTTCAGCTGGTGTCAGAAGGATTAATGAGTGGGTGGCAGCGATATGTCAGAGGGGAGGGAGTTCCAGAGATGGGAAACCACCACTGAACTTTCTGACAGTAAGAGCTGTTCAACAGTGGAGCAGAATCCCACATGAGGCGGTGGACTCTCCTTCCTCGGAGGTTTTTTTGTTTTGTTTTGTTTTTAATTTTTTTTAAATTCAAAGTTATAACCAGGCATATTATCCAAAACATATCCTTATTTCCCCCCCATTTTCCTCCCTCCCTTTTCAGTGGTGGCCCCTGCATCTGCAGTGGGCTTGCCCTTAGGGATGCAGGCCTGGCACCCACCTTGTCAGTTCTTTGGTGCCAGGCTAAGACCTTTTCATTAAGTTGTCTCCTATGGTGACGCTCATCGTTTAGTGAGGTGAGTAGGACTCCTTAATATTTTACTGACTGAGCATTTTATGTATTTTGTATTGTTCATTGCTCTACTTTTTTCTGGTTTTCAAATGCTTTTATTTCTTGTGTTCTATCCTGCCATGTCGCTTTGAAACGTTTTCTTTTGTATGACTGGTAAATGTAATAATAATAATAATAATAATAATAATAATAATAATAATACTGCCAACTTGGGTGGATTTTTAAAAAGATTAGACAAACTCCTGGGGGGAATCAGGCTATCAATGCCTACTAGCCATAGTGGCTATGTAATATCTTGCCACATTTTATGCAATTTGCACATGCTAAGTTGGCATAAAAAAAAGGTAAAGGACCCCTGACTGTTAGGTCCAGTCATGACCGACTCTGGGGTTGCGGCGCTCATCATAATATTGGCAGCCTCCCCTCTTCCTGCAAGGCCCAGCTGCCTTTAAGAGCTGAATAGCAGTGAACTTTCTAAAAATACAGCTCTCCCTCCGCCGGAAGATAATGACACCAGCCTACCTCGCCAGATTGTTGTGAGGTATCGCTGATACCTTGTAATGTGCTTTGAGGATGAGGAAAGTGCAATAAGTGCTTTGAGGATAGGAAAGTGTTTCTCCTACATTGTCAGTTATTGCCAATCACTTGCAAAGGTGTACGGCTGTATTTTTTAGTACATATCAATTTATTACATGCCTTAATGTATAAGTAGAACCTCTGTGGCTGTGGTTTTCTGAGCTTAGCTTACCAATGTTATGGCTCTTCCGTGCCTCAAGGGGGCAGGAAGGGGTAAGAAAACGAGTGATTCTAAGTGAAAAGATGAACATCAACCCATCATATCCAGTCAGTTTCTCAGCCAAGGCAAGGCATATATATCCCTCCCTTTGCCATAATAAATCAAGCTGTGTGCTGAATTGAGGTTCTGAACCTTCGGCCCTCAGGCCTGTGATAACAACGACCTCATGTCTGGACTACTGTAAAAGGAGCACACTTGATTTGTCCCCAGCTGGCCATCCATCATGAAGCCTTGCGGCATCTCTCTTCACACCGCCAGAGATTCCTGAAAGTTTTATTCCTGTTAAAGAGCAGAAGGTCCCTGTTTTCATAGGAGAAATGTTGGAGGGTATACAATCCAGTCAGATGGGTGGCATCATATTATTACAGTCGTACCGAGTGGTGGGGCTGCATGCGCCAGTACTGGGATGTGGGTCACATCCAAGGGGGCGTGGTGTGCGTTGGGAGGGTGCGCAGCAAGCTGTGCATGTCCCAGGGGGTGGGAGCAGGGGCGGCCGTGATGTCAACCCCCCCGGGATGGACCGCTCCCCCTGCCCCCATCTTCGTCCGCCAGTGGTCGTACCTCGGAAGTTGAATTGAATCTGTTCCGGAAGTCTTTTCAACTTCCAAAACGTTCGAAAACCAAAGCACAGCTTCTGATTAGCTGCAGGAACCTCCTGTAGCCACTCGGAAGCCGTGGAAGCCCCGCCGGAAGTTCGGCTTCCAAAAATAGTTCGCAAACCGGAACAGTCATTTCCGGGTTTGAAGCGTTCGGAGTCAAAACGTTTAAGAACTAAGCTGTTTGACTTCCAAGGTACAACTGTATTGTTGTTGTTTATTAAACTACAGTTCCTAGGATTCTGAGGGAAAGGGTCGTGTTTTTAATGTATGGTGTGTACACACCTCACCTTAGTTTTTCAAATCAGATGGAAGCTGGTTTGAGGGGGAAAGTATCAAACAGGAGTATTTGTCAAGAAACTACAGGACAGAGAGGGGATTGTGGCTAGCGTCATACTAGCGGTGGGTTAGCACTGTAGCCAGAGTGAGTGGTAATCTGTACCCAGCTCAAGACTGAGAGGAAGCCTTCTTGAGTGTGATCCAAGACTCTTAAGAAGAACTGCGGGGTTGGGTGGGTTAGTTTTGTTTTTCTGTGTGCCTTCCCCTCAGCTGCAAAAGAAGATCGTACTGCATTAGCATTTATGAGATCTGAGGAAAATATGGCAATTATCAATAGGATACAGTTGTTGACTCCCATCTGTTAGGAGGTCTGACTCAAAAACCCTTGCTGCCGAAAGGAAAGTAGAGGTGATTTTTCTTTGAGCTCCATTAAGATACAATACTACGCACAGCCATGCAAAGCCATAATCTCTTCCCCACAGGAAATGGAGGGAACAAATGGTGGCCAAGAGCTATAGTGCCTTCAGGACAGGACTTTGGGGCAGAGTCCTGGGCCCGAAATGCAGCAGAGTTGGATTACCACATTTTGAAGTAAGTCTGGTCTAGAGTCTAAAATTATCTAACTGTGCTACTGGCCACAAAGAAAATAAATTTTCTAGCGGTTTCTGAGAGTGCCTCTGTACTGTTGGTATTCTGTTCAAGCTCATACTGGAAATTTAAAATTTGCGCAGTGAAAGTGCTCTGTCACCCTAGCATAACATCTCTCATTCTCTCTCTCTGTTCAATTAATTCTTTATTAAGCTTCACCAATTTTTAACAAATTAACATAAAATGTAATACTTCCCACCATTCTTCCATTGTGTTTTTGTTCCTACCCATTCCTGCTGCATTATAGGTTAGGAAAGTGATGGGGGAATGGACATAAAAGTGTGATATAAACAAGTGTTTGATGGGAAGACGTGTAAATACTGCCCCGCAGCAAATCAGGATGAGTGCTCATTGCCATAGAACTGCCTTGCAAATGAAACAGACCCAATCTTCCCAAGGTTGTAGTCTGGCCCCCATGTAAGCTTTGTGCAAACAAATCAGGACAAATGCTTCATATAAACAGGTTGTCTTGAGGAGCCCTAAAGTTCAGTGGCAGGGCTGGAAGAGACACTCAGGTGCCTTGCCCCAGTCTCTCAAGCATCAAATCATCCTCTCCATGGGACTGTGGGTGTTAAGTTGTGGGTTGACATAGCAGACGACACAGCGATTTCTCCAAAGCCGCTCTTTATTTTGTAAGCTGGAATAGAACTGACTGCAAACAGCTCAGCCGGCCTGCTTTTATAGGCAGCCGGCTGTCAACATTGTAGCAACAACAACCCAGAGTTTCCCGCCTAAAATAACTGTCGTGGACCTGAGTGAAAACTATCTACAGACCTGAGTGAAAACTATCTACAGTATCCCCCTGCTGGCCCAGGGTGAAACTTCACTACATAACAGTGGGTTTGCAAGGCTGAATTTCTAAATTAAGAGGTGAATCCAACTGCCATGGAAGCCTCCAGTCTGTGTGTGTGTGTATGTGCGGGACTGGGTGTGCTTAGGATTGCCAAGGTGTAACTCCAGTCTGTGTGTGTGTGTATGTGCGGGACTGGGTGTGCTTAGGATTGCCAAGGTGTAACTCAGAGATTTGTGTTGTACGTCTGCCTTTCCCAGTGTGGTTTGAGACAAGCACCCGTGACTTCTTCCTCCCGTTGCTCCCCACCCACTATAGGACTCTGGTTATGCAGCTAGGCAAGAGGCCACACAAGAAGACTAGTGGAGGAATAATGGGCAGGTGAAGGGCAGGAGAAGTTGTGGCTATCTTGTCTCCCATTGCAATGGTGAATTTAAAAGCACAGCACATAACTCTGAGCTGCAGCCTGGCAACCGTAGTTGTGGTTACTCGGTGGTGAGAGAATCACTTGGTGACATGTTCAAGAAAATATTCTTCTGGGTGGGGAACGTTCTAGGTTTCGGGGAAAAATCCTTCCAGTGCAGGAATGGCTAACCCAGTGTATCTCAAACTTGGGTCCCAGTTGTTGTAGGACCAAAGCTCCCATCATCCCTGACCACTGGTCCTGCTAGCTAGATCTGATGCCAGTGGCAGTCAACATCAGCTGGAGACCCAAGTTTGAGAAATAATAATAATAATTTATAATAATTTATTATTTATACCCCGCCCATCTGGCTGGGCTTCCCCAGCCACTCTGGGCGGCTTCAAAAATATATATATTAAAATACTGTGATACATCAAACATTAATAGCTTCCCTAAACAGGGCTGCCTTCAGATGTCTTCTAAAAGTCTGGTAGTTGTTGTTCTCTTTGACATCTGGTGGGAGGGCATTCCACAGGGAGGGCGCCACTACCGAGAAGGCCCTCTGCCTGGTTCCCTGTAACTTGGCTTCTCACAGTGAGGGAACCGCCAGAAGGCCCTCAGTGCTGGACCTCAGTGTCCGGGTAGAACGATGGGGGTGGAGATGCTCCTTCAGATATATAAACACTGGAACCTGTGGGCCTCCAGATATTTGTTGAACTATAACTCCAACCAGCCGCAGGCAGCATGGCCAATGATCAGAACTGCATGATGGGAATTGTAATCCTTCAATATCTGGAAGGCCACAGGTCCTCCACACCTGCTCCAGTGGCTCCTCTCTTCACCTCTTGGTGGTTTCCCACCAAGAATGCACCCAGGGGCATTGCTACTTAGAGGGCTCAGTACATAGGCCCATGACACAGACTTGCAGAAAATTTGCACATGCTGATTCATGTGTAGAGATGCAAATTTGGATCTCTGGGGAAGCTAAGATGGTAGGTGGCTGGGTTCTCAGTGGCACTGTGCTTTTTTCTTCTTTTTTTTTAAGTGTTAAGTGTGGAAAGATTTGGGACACAGTGTAAACGACCCAGGGCTGTCTCCTGAATGCACCTGTAGCTTGTTTCCATAACTTGTAATCCGCTTTCACCACTGGTCTCCGGAACACTGGAACAGCAGAATGGAATGTGAGTTCGGACTGACATCACTATGGCATCTCTTCCAAAACTTAGCTCAGTGAGTCTTTCAGCTGCCCATGGATCCTGGGCAGTCCTCCATCTGTACCAGCTGAGGGCACTGCTTACAGAAACCTAGCACTGAAAGCAGACTTCAGGCTAAGGAGAGCCTAGATGCTTTCGCACCTGAAGCAAAACTTCAAAATGATAGCTATTCCCTCCTGATTTCTTTTCTTAATGACAGGGAGACAGGTTGGAGGCAGAAAAGCACCCCTCCCTGAGACCTACTTCTGCAAAGTTTTATGCCTCATCCAACGTCTCTGCCCTGGTACAGCAACAGGTGTGTGGTACGAGCCCACAGACTACGATGCCCTTCCAGCAGAATAGTTAATATTTTTTATTGGAATGTCAGATGCTGCCTTCTACTGAGCCAGGCTGTTGGTCCATCAAGCTCAGCATTTACACTTGGCCCTTCGGGATTTCATAGAGTAGATGCTGTTCCACTGAGCTATGGCCTTTCCTGACCTGAGGATGACACCTATTGCCCCCAGACCCTATCAGAAGGCTTGTTTCTGTATGATTGTTGTTGCAGACCTGTTTTGAGAGACAATGGAGTGCACCTCGGGGGTGAAGTCAAACCACTGCATTAGCAGCACTGAAATGACCTCCCTTTGGCACAAGCCTGGGCAGTGTATATGGAGTAATAATAATTTATTATTTATACCCTGCCCATCTGCCAGCCACTCTGGGCGGCTCCCAACAGAATATTAAAAACACGATTAAACACCAGACATTAAAAGCTTCCCTAAACAGGGCTGCCTCCAGATGTCTTCTAAAAGTCAGATAGTTGTTTATTTCCTTGACATCTGGTGGGAAGGTGTTCCACAGGGCAGGCGCCACCACCAAGAAGACCTTCTGCCTGGTTTCTTGTAACCTCACTTCTCGCAGTGAGGGAACCGCCAGAAGGCCTTTGGAGCTGGACCTCAGTGTCCGGGCTGAACGATGGGGGTGGAGATGCTCCTTCAGGTATACTGGGATGAGGCTGTTTGGGGCTTAAAGGTCAGCACCAACACTTTGAATTGTGCTCAGAAACGTACTGGGAGCCAATGTAGGTCTTTCAGGACCGGTGTTATATGGCTTCCCAGACATCAAGACCTCCCTCTTGGCCTCACTGATGTGGCCCAAACGAAAGCAGAGCAATATGACCTCACCTGGAGTACTGTGTCCAGTTCTGGGCACCACAGTTCAAGAAGGACACTGACAAACTGGAACGTGTCCAGAGGAGGGCAACCAAAATGGTCAAAGGCCTGGAAACGATGCCTTATGAGGAACGGCTAGGGGAGCTGGGCATGTTTAGCCTGGAGAAGAGGAGGTTAAGGGGTGATATGATAGCCATGTTCAAATATATAAAAGGATGTCACATAGAGGAGGGAGAAAGGTTGTTTTCTGCTGCTCCAGAGAAGCGGACACGGAGCAATGGTTCCAAACTACAAGAAAGAAGATTCCACCTAAACATTAGGAAGAACTTCCTGACAGTAAGAGCTGTTTGACAGTGGAATTTGCTGCCAAGGAGTGTGGTGGAGTCTCCTTCTTTGGAGGTCTTTAAGCAGAGGCTTGACAACCATATGTCAGGAGTGCTCTGATGGTGTTTCCTGCTTGGCAGGGGGTTGGACTCGATGGCCCTTGTGGTCTCCCATCTCTATGATTCTATGATTCTATGTTAAGTACCGGCTGGACTGCAGGAGTTGCTGGAAGGAGGCGTGCAAGGGACTCCACACCATATTTGTGTAGGGTTTACTCCTTAGTCTTTTCTTCTCCCAAAGATATTCTGCAAGGCAGCGGAGGTTTAGGATCAGAGTTGTCCTTCTAGATGTCTTCG
The DNA here is from genome assembly GCF_951804945.1 of Podarcis cretensis. Lineage (NCBI taxonomy): Eukaryota > Metazoa > Chordata > Lepidosauria > Squamata > Lacertidae > Podarcis > Podarcis cretensis. The sequence continues at coordinate 8,802,550 of NC_137171.1, forward strand.
CATGCAGGGGAAGTCCCTAACTTACCAAGGGTTTGAGACCCAATTGGTTATACTCCCCTGGTTTAGCCGGCTAGTTGAAGCCATTCCTTGGGTGTGGCTGCTGTCTCATGCTGACAGCTTCTAGGAGCCACAGGTGAGAGTTGAGTGCAGGGTGGGGACCAAATGTGGACAAACAACCCCAGAAGGAACACAATGTGTCCCTCACCAGAGGTACTACCCCGTCCCTAACACCCCAGTATGATTACAATCCTGGTCAAAATAGGCACACCCTAATTTCATTTGCTTCTTGAAATTTTGCTGGGGCTTATACAAATCTATGGTGCAACCACATTTGGAACACAGTTCTGGTAAAAAAAAAAGGCTCCTGTAGAGTTGGGTGAATAAGAGGTGACATGATAGAAGTTTATAAAATTATGCAGGACATAGAGAAAGTGGACAGAGATTAGTTTTATCTCTCTCTTTCTCATAACATTAGAACTCGTGGAAGAGTCAGGAACTTGCTTCCAAGAGGAGGCAGTGATGGCCACCAACTTGGATGGCTTCAAAAGAGAATTAGATGCATTCATGGTGGAGAGGGCTCTCAGTTAGTACTAGCTGTGATGGCTGTGATCTGCCTCCACAGCCAGAGGCCATCTGCTAAAGGTAAAGGGTCCCCTGACCATTAGGTCCAGTCGTGGCCGACTCTGGGGTTGCGGCGCTCATCTCGCTTTATTGGCCAAGGGAGCCGGCGTACAGCTTCCGGGCCATGTGGCCAGCATGACTAAGCTGCTTCTGGTGAACCAGAGAAGCGCATGGAAACACCGTTTACCTTCCCATCGGAGCGGTACCTACCGTATTTTTCGCTCTATAAGACGCACCAGACCAAAAGACGCACCTAGTTTTTGGAGGAGGAAAAGAAGGAAAAAAATATTCTGAATCTCAGAAGCCAGAACAGCAAGAGGGATCGCTGCACAGTGAACGCAGCAATCCCTCTTGCTGTTCTGGCTTCTGTGATAGCTGCGCAGCCTGCATTCGCTCCATAAGATGCACACACATTTCCCCTTACTTTTTAGGAGGGAAAAAGTGAGTCTTATAGAGCAAAAAATATGGTATTTATCTACTTGCACTTTGAAGTGGTTTCGAACTGCTAGGTGGGCAGGAGCAGGGACCGAGCAACGGGAGCTCACCCCGTCACGGGGATTCGAACCGCCGACCTTCTGATCGGCAAGTCCTAGGCTCTGTGGTTTAACTCACAGCGCCATCTTTTTTGCTACTGACTACCAATTTCAAGAAAACACAGGAGGAGAGAGGGCTCTTGTGCTTGGCTGGCCAGTGTGAGAACAGGATGCTGGACTAGGTGGGCCTTTGGCAAGGCTCTTTTCATGGTCTTACATTCGCAAGGTCACCCGTTAAAGACCCAAGTCTGCCTTTCATCTCCTGGTGCTGGTTTCTCCTTGCCAGGATGATAGCATACACTTACGAAAAATGATGCGTCAATGTTGGATGGGTGTGTCTGCAGACATGGACGGCGATGACAAACTGCATGCCTGTTGGCCTCTCGAGTGCCTTCACATGGCTCTTTGTTTATCTATGTGCAGCTGCCAGAAAGAAAAAACAAAAGAAAAAAAGCATTGCCATAATTACACCTTTTGGAAAGCCAGAGCTCCAAACACCTGCCAATCCTGTCCCGCCTGCTTTGGGTGCACCCAGTTCTGCCTGAGATCCTTGGAGGATGTTTCACACAGCCGGGGCTGAGAAGTAGCTGTGCTGTATTTTGGTTGTGCTACGCCCTTGCCTGGTGTCAGAATCAGATAGGGATGGGGGGACCGAAAGCAGTGGCTCTGAAATGTGACGCTCTGCTCAGGAAGTTCAACTGACACAGAAAGAGAGAGAGAGGGAGAGAGGGAGAGAGAGAGAGAGAGAAACAGGCCAACTTCTCAGAGAGGTCGGTGCTTGATCTGCGCACGAGGCATGCGTAAGTTTTCTGGCAAGAGAAGACACTGAACTGGGAGCTGTACGATGGGCTGAGATCCTCTGCCTGCCCTGTCAAGAGGTTTTGTGTTGTTGTTTTTTACGTCCATCATGAATGTGCAAAGGCAGTTGACATCTGCAGCCATCCGGACTGAGGCACAGAGATATGAGGGCGTGAAAGTGCAGCTCAACAAACTTTTCCGGCTGGTGGAGCTGGTCGGGGACCCACATCTGAAGAGCAACATCAAGACTTCCCTGAGCATCGTGCGAGGTACGGGGCTGGGCCTTTCAAAGGGAGCAATGGAGGGACTGTCTAAGCAGGCTAGAAGCATTTTTCTCTCAGACCACTCATTTAAAAACACTTTCTGTTGGAGTGAACTCTTCTCCCCTCCCTCCGCACTTCTCCTGGGGCCGTTAATGGGTCAATCTTTTAAATTGCTTTAACTCTCTCAATTTGCATATACCACAAAGCCTCAAAGTCTCTGAAAGTCTTGGAGGAAGGGAGTGGTAACCCGAAAGAGTCAAATTGACTCTTGAAATGAAAGGGCTCTAACATCCATATAGAAATGTATTGTAGGTAAAGTTGCCAAGTGGTGTTGTTTACTGCCTCCTGCTCCTCTGCCTTTAACAGAAGCATACATGACCAACATCAGCAGGTGACAGTGCTTATCTAGTCATGACAAAAAGCTTAACCAAGCTGATGCTAAAGGCAGAAGAGCTGGTTGTTCCCACCAACTCCCCCCCCCCCCGGCAACCTGGTTACCTTGCCAGGTGTACCTTGCCATCATCACAAACTAGTCTGGGTTAGGGGGGGGGGCAAGCTTCTAATCTGACTGAACTTTTAGTTCAGGATTGTGGCATCATTTTCAGCCTGAGAATTACCTTCCCTCGTGGGCCATCTTCTGGGGGAATTCCAGTTGCACAAGAGCTGGACTTTTCTATGCCCATAGAGACATCTATTCAAGAAGCATCCTCACAGCTCAAGAAGACAATTTGGCAAGGCACAGAGATGGGCTGGTGAAGGCGGTGGCCTGCGGATATAGGGGTGGGGGGTTGCCTTTGAAGATTGTCAAAGGCTGTACAGCAAGGCTTGGAAGGCCACTTTCAGACCACAGACTGGAAATTCCCTAACCCCACTTTAGTTGACTAATCATACCGGTGAATTTAATACATAATATTTATAATGAGGCCTCTTCCTAGAATGTCTGCTTCTTCTTTTTCGCAGTGGCTTCCATCACACAAAAAAAATGGGGAGGGGGCACACGAGAGGTACAATATATCCAAAAGCTAAGCATGAGCACTATTAAACCCCACTGAAATCAATAGGGCTCAAGCATGCGAAACGTCATCAGGATCATGCTGCAAATCTGCAGCATGCAGGCAGTATTGTACCTAATTGATGAGTAACAAGTACATCTACTCAATGGATCAGCAACCTGCCAATAAGTGCCACAGCACTGGGCTAACTGTTAAGCACAGGTATCTAATTTGTTAATGCATTTGAAAGTGTCAATTTAAAGGAAATTAGTCTGCTCGTATTTAAATTTTTGACTGCCTTGCGCTGGTCACTTTTCCAGCTTTGTTACACCAGCGCTGCTGTGATGCTACATTTGCACAGCAGCAGCCTGACAAATGTTTAGGATAAGACTGGAGCAGAAATTATATACGTAATGAGGAAACAATGGCCACCTGAAGTCAGGGGCCTCCATCAGCTATTAGGATTATATGCTCAGAAGTGACTCGGTTTGCTATGGCTAGGGCTCCCAAGTGCTTCCATTGGGGGGCTTTTCTACTAAAATAAAACAAGACAACTGAACAACAATGAATAAACCATGCTTAAAATATATAAAAGCATTATTTTTTAAAGAAGTGTTTTTTAAGCAGACTTTCTTAACTCTTGTCCAGAGGAAGTCCTTTTTGGGCCAAAATGCATTGGGCATTAATAAAAAGCCTCACTCCCTTCAGCATCTTTTGAGAATGGTTCCTTTTTTTTCCTTTTTGTCGTTTCCGAATTTCATTTAGTAGGGTCAGTCTGCTTTATGGTTCCTGTTGTTTCGTCAGTGTGGCTTGCTATAGCTGTCAGTCTTCAGCATTCGACTGAAGGATATTTAGAAGCTAAGAGAGCTGAGTGAGGAATGGACAGGGCCGTCCTACCCATAGGTGCTAGGGGTGCAGGGAACCCAGGCGCCAGACTCTCAGGGGCGCCAGGCTGAGAGTTCAGGACCCGAGAGTTGAGTCTGGGGAAGAGCCCACCCGTTGGTTGGAGTGCCACAGCTGGCTCTTCTGCTGCTGCGAGTTCGGGGGCAACTGAGCCAGCGAGACGCTGAAGCAGCCAGGCGGATCTTTGCACCCCGGCACCTCATATGCTTAAGACAGCCCTGAAATGGATGTGTTCCATCTCTAGCGCATGTGTGTGTCAATGCACACACACATGAATGTGTAAGGCTCTGTGGCAAACACTGGCATTTTGCATCCTGCATGTGCCTAGGTGTCGTCTGCATGGTTGATATTATGGTTGATATTATTTTATTTAATAGAACGTTTTTATAGTGCCTTTCACATCAGATCTTGCGAGGTATATAATAACTTTAAAAAATGTCTAACTATTAAAAATGCATTAGGAACATAGGAAACTGCCTTATGCTGAATCAGCCTATTGGTCTATCTAACCTGGAATTGTTTGCCCTGACTGGCAGCAGCTGTCCAGGATTTTCAGGCAAGGGACCCTCCCAGCTGTACTCGGAGATGCTGGTGAATGAACCTGGGACTGCTGTGGCTCTTCCCTTTACAATACAAGTGAAATGCCAATTATTATTATTATTATTATTATTATTATTATTATTATTAATATCCCGCCCTCCCCAGCCAAGGCTGTGCTCAGGGCGGCTAACAAGCAATAATAAAAACAAGTTGAATGATTACAACTTAAAAACAAAATTAAAATACAACAATTAAAATATTGAAACATTAAAATATTGAAATGCAGCCTCATCACAGGAGGAGAAAGGAAAAAGAAAGAGGGGGAGGGAATCAAATTGGCTCCAAGCCAAAGGCCAGGTGGAACAACTGTGTCTTACAGGCCCTGCGGAAAGAAATCAGATCCTAATAAACCTTAGCAATAAGATTGTAAGGCAGTGTTTTGCTTTTCCAGCATATCTATATCAAATCACCTTCTTGGCTTTTAATGGAATGGAGGAAAGGTGGCAGCCCAGTTGTAGTGTGTACTGCAGGGGCGGGCAGATGTTGGGCTTGCCAGACCTACTTTTTTAAAATTAGAATTCCAAGATGAGCTCAAGAGAGGCAGGTGCAAAAGACGTAGAGCAGGTGTGGGCAGACTTTGGCCCTCCCTTCCTGAGCTACATCTCCCAGCAGCCTCAGCAAGCCCATGCTTGATGTTATAACTAAAAGAAGAAGGTGCCTCGGAGCACATTCTGAGCCTGGAAAGGTATTTTCAGTGCCACAGCCGAACAGAGCTCGCCATCTTTTCTCAAGAAGTGAAGCTGCCCCAAGCTACATCAGCAAGCGTGGAAGTTCCCACCTGGCCAGCTTTCTTTGATTCGGCAGCCTGATTTGTCGCTTGTCGATCTACTGCAAACCATGCAGAAATCTACCAGTAGACTCCAAGCTACCTTCTCCTCAAGCCCCTTCAACAGCATTGCAGAAGTTAAACAGAAAACCTCACAAATTCCATATTTAGCTTCCCACATAAACATCTGGTTCCCAGGCATGTATTTGCAGCAACTTAGAGGCAGGTGGCGCTGTGGGTTAAAGCCTCAGCGCCTAGGGCTTGCCGATCGAAAGGTCGGCGGTTCGAATCCCTGCGGCGGGGTGCGCTCCCGCTGCTCGGTCCCAGCACCTGCCAACCTAGCAGTTCGAAAGCACCTCCGGGTGCAAGTAGATAAATAGGGACCGCTTACCAGCGGGAAGGTAAACGGCATTTCCGTGTGCGGCTCTGGCTCTGGCTCTGGCCAGAGCAGCGATGTCACGCTGGCCACGTGACCCGGAAGTGTCTCCGGACAGCGCTGGCCCCTGGCCTCTTAAGTGAGATGGGCGCACAACCCCAGAGTCTGTCAAGACTGGCCCGTACGGGCAGGCGTACCTTTACCTTTACCTAGAGGCAGGTAAGATTCTCACACACATGACAATAGGCAGGCAATATTCCGTACTGGAAAGGCAAGGTTGTACGAAGCCACAGTTCCCCCCAGTGCTGATAAAATGTATCTGAGCTACATGTATTGGAAGAAACTGCTTCATGCAGTCTAAGCTTTCTGGATAGTAGATCTCATGCAAGGAGGTATGTGGTTATGCATAGGTTTTGCAATTTCCTGCACATTTTCTCCTGACTGCAGAAATTCAAAGCAGAAACACACAGAGTCACATTCAGAAGGCTGGGTAGGAGATCTTTTTTAGCCTCCTCCCATTTTCTGATATCCTGTCTTTACACCCATGTGAACCATGTAGTTTCAGGCAAGGGACTGACAACTTATGGGGGAAGTTGTCTCTTGACCATTTGCCATGCTGACTGGGGCTGATGGAGCACAAAAGCATCTGGGGGAATCAGGTCACCCATCTCTGTTCTAGGCACTGTGGTTGGGAGGGACAGAAAGAGAAAGAGGCACGGGATGTTCACGAACAACAGTAATCAAATTTGCTGAAACGATATTTTGATGAGAGGTTTAGTGCCTTGCACACAAAGCAGGTAGGCTGCTGGCCCAAAACTAGTTGCTGCTGTTACCAGCACTGTTACCACTGTGAGAATAGGATGGTGGACTGGATGGACCATGGCCTGATCCAGTAGGCTCTGAGGTTCTTATGAACTTCATGAACTGAGGTCCTGCAAGAAACTCTACTTTGGTCTAGCAGCTCAGCTCTTTACAAGCTTATTTAGCTTCTTTGATGAGCTGAGAACATTGTTTAGGGAGAAGGAACGAAGGGAGGGAGGGGGGGAGGCAGGCGCATGTGTGATAGCTCATGAGGGGAAATGGAAGGGGATAGGTGGTGAAAATTCAAGATGGAAGTGATGCTAGGTAGTTTATCTCACAAGATGTAACAGTAGCCAGAACGGCAATTGTAGTTCCAAATGGCCATTGTATTTCTGCACTTGGTATTTACAGTGGTACCTCGGGTTAAGTACTTAATTTGTTCCGGAGGTCCTTTCTTAACCTGAAACTGTTCTTAAGCTGAAGCATCACTTTAGCTAATGGGGCCTCCTGCTGCTGCCGCGCCGCCAGAGCACGATTTCTGTTCTCAACCTAAAGCAAAGTTCTTAACCTGAAGCACTATTTCTGGGTTAGCTGAGTCTGTAACCAGAAGCGTATGTAGCCTGAAGCATATGTAACCCGAGGTACCACTGTATAGGGTTTCGGCAATAAAGCATGCAAGATTCAGATGGGAGGAGGGAGCAAGATTCTTAGCAAGGTTTGCTTCGAGCTACATGCAGAAATTAAACTTCTAACGAAGCACTGTAGCTGAAGAGCCTTTGTTGCACCTTGTCTTTCTTTAATCCCTCATAGTAATACCCAGGTTCAACAATTGTCCCCTATTTTTGAAGCAAAGGGATGGTGGTGGCTTTGGCATGTGCACTTGGAACACAGGCAGTGGCGTAGCATGGGTTGTCAGCACCTGGGGCAAGGCAAGTAATTAGCACCCCCTAACCCATGGATTTGCACCCCTAACCCTAACCCCCAGATGTTGGCCCGGTGCGGCCGGCCCCCCTCACCCCCCACGCTACGCCACTGAACACAGGCCTTTATCGTGGTTACAATAATAGTCACTTTGTGTAGCAATCTGGCCATATACATAAATGCTCCCAAACAGGCTCTATTCTGCTCTGGTGCATCATTCTTGGGCCCTTGGTGGATCAATATTTGTGTTTAAGAATCTGCAATGTGATAAAGATAAATTATTTTGCTTATTAATTTTTTTAAAAATCCAGGGCACCATCTTGTACTGAAGCACACATTACAATGGAATTAATAAACAGCTGTAATAGACAAGAAGCTGTAAAAATAACGAAACACAGGTCTGCAATTGGGGTGTGTGTGTGGAATATTGGTGCCCCAAATGCCTTCTGAATGAAAACAGTATTCCCTTTCTGTTGGAAGACTAGCAGTGAGGGGATAGAATGTACTTGCCACACCCCAACATTGCGGGGGGAGCTCCAAAACTCTGGTGTAACTGTAAAGGAGGCCCTGTACTATATATAATTCATCCTCTCCTAAGTGTAAAAGTTGTTTCTGATTCCCCCTTAAGTGTGTGTAGCAGGGTGTCTCATGTGAATTATGGAGCGTCCATAGGCAACTCTGTGCCCCTTTAATATACACACATGGAAATACCGGCTTATCAGCAGTCCCTAAAAGTGACATTCCAAGTAAACTGGGCTGACTCACACAAGGGAAGGTCACCATGTGGGTATCTCAGAAGCAGGGAAAGTTTCTGCTGGGCCTTCTAGGCCTGTTCACTTGCAAGCACTATTTATGTGAACGGGTAACCTTGTGAGCCTTTGTGAGTGTCTTTAAAGGTGTTGGACAAGGACAGAGGAGACTTGGTTTCACATGCACTCTCAGCCATGAAGCCAGAGATGGAGGAGAAATGGACTCAGAATAAATAAGCCCTGTGGAATTCAGTGGGGCTTACCCCTAGGCAAGTGGGTTTAGGATGGCCGCCTTAACGTAATAAATAAATCAAACAGCACCTGTAGTCATACCTCTGGTTACAGACGCTTCAGTTTGTGTTTCTTCGGGTTGCGGACCGCCGAAACCCGGAGGTACCAGAACGGATTACAGTGGTACCTCGCAAGACGAATGCCTCGTAAGACGAAAAACTCGCAAGACGAAAGAGTTTTTCGTTTTTTGAGTTGCTTCGCAAGACGAATTTCCCTATGGGCTTGCTTCGCAAGACGAAAACGTCTTGCAAGTTTGTTTCCTTTTTCTTAAAACCGTTAATACCCAGGGTGCATTCAGGGGGTGCAGTTGCGACTTGACTTCGAGGAGCAACTCATAGCACGCGGTGTGGTAGCCTTTTTTTGAGGTTTTTGAAGACTTTGGTGATTTTTGAAGCTTTTCCAAAATCCGTGCTTCGCAAGACGAAAAATTCGCAAGGCGAAAACACTCGCAGAACGAATTAATTTTTCGTCTTGCGAGGTACCACTGTACTTCCGGGTTTCGCGCAGCTGCGGGTTGCGGACTCTGCGGGTTGCAAATGTGCGTCCTGCATGGATCATGTTCGCAACCCAAGCGTCCACTGTAAAATGCAGCTGCCTTCGTAATCAGCCTGGCTGGGCTGGGTGGCAGCCCCAGTGTGTTGACTTGTGTTTTGTTTTGCAAGGTCTGGTGTTAAGAGCACAGCATAGGGTGCCCATTCATCCAGATTTTCCCAGACATGTCTTCTTTTTCAAAGGTAAAATCACCATTCAGGGCGGATTTTTAAAATTTTGCAAAATGCCCTGGGTTTTATTTTTTATTGTTTGTACACCATTCGGCCTCGTGGTGGTGAGGGCCGCTCAGCCTCGCATCGCCTGGAGGCGCAGCGTCTCGTGAGCAGGAGGCCGAAGACAGCAAAGGTAAGGCCCAGTTAGAAAGGTGTCCTCTTTTTTGCTCTTCGGAATATGGCAACCCTAGCATAAAGCTCAGCCTCTGCTGGCAAGGGGCATAATGCATGTCAACTTGTTAATTCATTAATTGTAGAAAATGGTTTCATTTCCTCAACACGCAGGCGCAACGTCCTGCCACCGAGTGTTTGGTGGTGCTTCCCGTACCACCAGAGATCTATGTGAAAAGTCTGTCAGGGCGAGGGGGAATTTGATGGGAGGAATGGGAGGGGAAAGAATTTAGACAGAGATAGGAGAAGGTGGATGATTTCAAACCCATGATAAGCAAACCCATGATAATTCAGCCTTGTATTTTCCTCCTGATCGCAAGGCCTGCGGGTGACTTGCCTCATGAGGGCAGCAGTAGGCTGTGAGGGAACAGGGAAGGCATGAATCAGCTCAAGGCTTAAGCAGACTTATTGCACAGCAGCCGTTGTCTAAAAGAGCACAAGGGAGAATTAAAAGGTGTTTAATGCACACATTAGCAGTTTAAAACTCAGCAAGGCCATTCCCTCTGCACCCGTGTGTTTCAAGTCATATTTGCATGTTGCTATACACACCAGAGAGGGGGCAGGGATGCCTTCACCTAATGCACATTTCCTGTTTGGTTCCCCCCTCCACACACACATCTGCAACACCCCTGAACTCCTTTTCACAAAGCTGTTGTCTGAGCATGCGCAGCGGCTGTCTCAAACGTACACACCTCAGTTTAAACTGCAAAGGGAATGTGGATTACAGTGGTACCTCGGGTTAAGTACTTAATTTGTTCCAGAGGTCCGTTATTAAACTGAAACTGTTCTTAACCTGAAGCACCACTTTAGCTAATGGGGCCTCCTGCTGCCGCCGCGCCGCCAAAGCACGATTTCTGTTCTCATCCTGAAGCAAAGTTCTTAACCTGAAGCACTATTTTTGGGTTAGCGGAGTCTGTAACCTGAAGCATATGTAACCTGAAGCGTATGTAACCCGAGGTACCACTGTATATGTTTTCAAATCAGGTGGAAGCTGGTTTGAGGGGCAATGCATCAAACAGCAGCGTTTCTCAAGAAGTTGCAGGATCGATAGGGATGATGGCTCGCATCAGTGTTCACAGCTTCACACACCAGTGGTAAGACAGCACAGGAGCCAGAGCAAACTGTAATGTGTCCAACAGCCTTGGAAAACTGTTGGTGGGGACTGCTTCCATGCTGACAGGCCTTGGAAAGCAAAGGCTAGACTTTTCAACAGCCTCTGGACTCACACACACTTTATGATGTTGCTGCCAACATCATGTGCAAGTTGAGAATTGCACCCAGCAGATGCTACAACAGCGTAGGCTCCCCAGCCCAGGTATGAAACTTCTGGGATAGCTCAGTTGGTACAGCAGGAGACTCTTAATCTCAGGGTTGTGAGTTTGAGCCTCACTTTGGGCAAAAGATTCCTGCATCGCAAGGGGTTGGAATGAATGACCCTCGGTGTCCCTTCCAACTCTACAGTTCTATGATTCTATGAGGCGCTATTCAACCGTCTTAGAGACTCCACATTTCTATAGGGTTAACTCCTTAGCCTTTTCTTCTCCCAAATATGTCCTTCAAGGCAAGAGGTATGGATTGTTCCCTGGGGTTTTCTCCCGAAGCTTTTCTCAAGAGTGAGTATGGCCGCAAGGCAGTGGGCGTTTAAGATCAGCGCTCATCTCCCCTAGGTGGACTACTTTCCCAGGATGACGAGCCCCTTCTGCTCTCTTTGACAATACTTGAGATGAAGAAATCTCAATACTTGAGATGTCCAGAGAAGCGGACACGGAGCAATGGTTCCAAACTACAAGAAAGAAGATTCCACCTAAACATTAGGAAGAACTTCCTGACAGTAAGAGCTGTTTGACAGTGGAATTTGCTGCCAAGGAGTGTGGTGGAGTCTCCTTCTTTGGAGGTCTTTAAGCAGAGGCTTGACAACCATATGTCAGGAGTGCTCTGATGGTGTTTCCTGCTTGGCAGGGGGTTGGACTCGATGGCCCTTGTGGTCTCTTCCAACTCTATGATTCTATGATTCTATGAAATCATACCATCCACTTGGCTTCAGTAGGGGGTCCTCGGAACGGAACGGGTGAGGCAAAAGCAGGATACCCTAGTGTGCGTGCCCATGCCTTGCAATGTTTGTGCGCACCAGAGCCTGAAACAGCAAGTGAAAAGCGCTTGCCTCTCTTGTCACTTCCCATCTTGGTGGGGACTCGGAGACATCAGCTGATCCTCAGCAGCTTGAAATGGATCTATTGTGCAGTAGCAGCAGGCAGCTGGCTGCCTAAAAGGCACGCCCCTTCTTAAAGGGAGCAGCGGGGGGAACCCCCTTTCCTTGATATCCAGTCCGTTGGGGTTAGCTTCACAATGGGGATGAACAGCCCTGACAGCAGAGAGCTCCCTCCTGCTGTTGGCAGCAGCAAGGCGCTCTTCTGTGTTCTCCCCAGGCAAGTGCCACAGGCAGAAGAATAGTTTCTCCCAGCAGATGGATGCTAATATACCCAGAGACACGTGGCAACATAAATCCATAGATGGGAAGACCACCTTAGATCTGCAGAACTGGTGCTTTTGCTAGTGCTACACAAGGTCCGTTCTGCACTTGTACGGAACCGATTTTTCAGTGTGGCGACACCCTGGAACTCCCTGCCTATTGATATGAGGCAGACAGCTTCACAGTATATTGTTTCTGGCACCATGGGCTCCCTTGGGAGGAAGCGTGGGATAGTAATTTCATAAATAACTGCATGTTTTTGTTTAGGCAACCCTACTGTAATATGTACAACTGACCTGCATTTTAATAGGTAATTTTCTTCTTCTTTTTGAACATGTAAATTTTTAACTACTGGTTTTATTCGTATTTGAATTATTATTTTTAATGTCAACTTGTTTTTAATTTCTGACTTTTATAGATAATGGTAACGTGTGTTTTATGTAAAGTGTTCAGACGTTTTGACAATGAAGTGGTATGCAGATTTTACTGAGTAAGATAAATATTCACAAAATATTTGCCACTGTGTGATGGCCTATTGCGTAGTATATGGAAGATGGAAATGGATCCTATGCAAAAAGAAAAAACGTGAATGAGCGCAGGTATCTAGTAAACAAGGAATATATTTTTAAAGGAACCTGGAAATCATATTCAAAAACATTTTCAAAGATTTCACTTAGACCACATTCATACCATCTATTTGAACCCCTATGATGCCATGGCTTTCCCCCCAAAATTATGGGAGCTGCAGTTTGATGCGGGTGGTAAGGTAAAGGGACCCCTGACCATTAGGTCTAGTCGTGGACGACTCTGGGGTTGTGGCGCTCATCTCGCTTCACTGGCCGAGGGAGCCGGTGTACAGCTTCCGGGTCATGTGGCCAGCATGACTAAGCCGCTTCTGGCAAACCAGAGCAGCGCACGGAAACGCCGCTTACCTTCCCGCCGGAGTGGTACCTATTTATCTACTTGCACTTTGACGTGCTTTCAAACTGCTAGGTTGGCAGGAGCAGGGACTGAGAAATGGGAGCTCACCCCGTCGCGGGGATTCGAACCACCGACCTTCTGATCAGCAAGCCCTAGGCTCTGTGGTTTAGATACCTATTCCCCTCATGGAGCTACAATTCCCAGAGTTCTCTGGGAAGAGGGATTGATTGTTAAACCACTCTGAAAAATGTAGCTCTTTGAGGCGAAAAGGGTCTCCTGACAGCACTCAGCACACGACAATTTAAAGTGGTATGATGTGAATGTGACCTTAAAAAAAATCATACCCTTCAATATTTCACCGATGAAAATAGGGATGTCTTATTCCGTTGTTGTTGTTGTTGTTGTTGTTGTTGCTGCTGCTGTATTTCTATCCTGCCCATCTGTCTGGGCTGTGCTAGCCACTCTGGGCAGCTTCCAACATAAATGAAAATATAGTAAAACATTAAACATAAAAAACTTCCCCGTACAGGGCTGCCTTCAGATATCTTCTAAAGGTTGTATAGTTACTTATAACCTTGCCTCGGGGATTGCATAACTCCATACCCTCCAATGAAAATAGGAACGTCCTACCATACCCTCCAACTTTTCTCTGATGAAAATAGGGACGTTGTAAGGAAAAGCAGAACATTCCCAGATCAAATCAGAAACCGGGACAGCTTCTGTAAATCCGGGACTGTCCCTGGAAAATAGGGACACTTGGAAGGTCTGAAATATTAAAACTGCTCCATTGTATTAATTCAAGAAAACAGTTGCATTGCTCGTGGCTCATCTGGTCATTATTAACACGGTTGAATTTGGCTTTGGCTAGCAGCTCCTCATAGAGTTGCATATACAAGAACTGGTCTACCCCTGAGTTAGCTTGCTGTGTTGGCATGAGCGTGCTTTGCTGAGAGCACACAAGTATAGCTGGAAGTCAGCAGGGATTTTTGCGTAGGTGAAAGCACCCGTGAAAACCACTGGCTTCTTTCTGGGTTCTGCAAGTAGGGTTGCCAGCTGACCAGAAGGAAAACTGGAATGACCTGCTGCTGTGTCTTTAATAGCTCTGGATATACAGGATTAGCAAGTGATAATATTTATTTACTTCCATGCCTGTGCAAAGCTTCCCCTGCTGATTCCTGCCTGAGCTACAGAGGTTCAAAAAGTGGGCAACCCTATCTGCCAGATAGGCAGATTATAGGCTATGCTGGAGTTGATATGAGACCTACAATGACTCCCCTAACATGTGTGTGTGTGTATGTTTGTTTTTTGTTTTTTACATCCCTACTACAGAAATGTGAATTTGACATTTTTCCAGTACTTTTCAGTTTTGGAGGTTGGAGAGGCTGCATGTAGATTCTTACATTATTTCTAAAAAAACAATTCTATACCTGCTGTTCAATTCAGTATTTGAACGCCCTTAGTTTGATGTTGAGCATGTGCAGTTGTAATGTGTTTAATATGAAATTCATTGGTGCTATAACGTTTTCTAGGCTGGCGACAGTCACAAGATGCAAAGCCTATCATTTGTTTGATTTAGCTATTTTTAATGTAGACGTTCATGCACTACAGTAAAACGAGTTCTGCTTTTTTTTTTTTTAAGCCCACCTCAAACTGTACAGGAACTTTTACTTTGTTAATTATACTAATGGAACTTGATATTTGACTTTGCTTAAAAGCAACTGATGCAGTCTTTTAAAAAAGACAAGGGTTGTGCAAATATGTGTACACTGTTAAATCAAAATTCAGAAGTGTTAACTGGAATATTTCAACTTTATTTGATTCAAGAAGGGATATTGGCCCTCCTGTCAGAGCTGCCCTTTCTGTGCGAGAGAGAGAGTGTGTGTGTGTGTGTGTGTGTGTTTGTGTGTGGAGGGAACACAATATCCATTTCCATTCGTGTGTTTTTTAAAAGAATAATACTGAGATCTTGCACAAATGTTATTTTTCCAGACTAAGGTTCGCACAAGAGTGATAAAGAAGTCTTGTACAAAGTGCCTCTGTTAAAAACCAAAACAAAATAAAGTCTCGTGCATGTGCCACAATTGATCGCCCAGTTAGTCTCCCAAATGCACAGTGTGGAGATTTGGAGCTACAGCTCCTCCTACCTATCATGGTGGTTGTTGTAATTCAGATGTGCCTTTGCCATGCAGCAGTTGGTGGAAATGGACACAATTATATTGTGTGGATCGCCAGAAACAAAATGGCTTAGGTGAGGAGCAGATGGAGGCAGGGCTGTGGCATTAGAAATATATCACCCCCTGCCCCTTGGAAATGCCACCCCGTCTATATTACAGCCTCATAGCCACAGCTGGCTGTTTGCCTATAGCAGGGATGTAGAACTTGTGACTCTCCAGATGTTGAACTACAATTCCCATCATCCCAGAGTATTGGGCCATGCTGGCTGAGGCTGCTGGGAGTTGCAGCCAGAATTCAACAACACTGAGAGGGCCACAAATTCCTCATCGCCAGCGGCAGAGCTGCCATTTGGCATTGTTCTTAAGACAGAGGTCCTGTGCTTTCAACAGCTGCTGAACCAGAAGTCTGCTGTGATGCAGCGATGGAGAAAGCTTCCCTTGTTGAACTTCTTCTGCCAGTTATGTAGCCATTACAGACTCAGAGCCGCAGCTGGATATGTTGATATTGCAGATTTCCTGTGGTCCGTATGGTAGGCAGTTAAATGTTCTGATGGTGTGCTGTGCATTATCAGACCTAATTCAGGTCCAGAACCCAAGTAAAACCTGCTCAGACGCCTAACTCATTGTCCTGTCCTTTATCTGAAGTGGCAGGTTGTAGTTTGGAAAACATGGACCAGAAATGTGGATCTGGACTCCAGTTTGCCGATAGTTCCTGTTTCTGCAGAAATCTGCTCAAGGGACAATTTCTAGAAGACCCTAGCAAAGGCAGCTGGAAATCCAGTGACGAGCTCTGACACCCAAGAATCTATTGCACTACAGCTTGATATTAAAGTGGATGTTGTGCACAGCTAGCTAAGGGAAAGGTAGGGTTGCTAACTGACTAGGACCATTCCAGCCTGACATGCCTTTGACATTGACTTGAAATTGGTTTTTCACAGCATGGATATCAGCACTATCGCCTGCTAGGATCTGCACATCACATTGCTGTTAAAGGCAATAGCTATAGGGATGCACATTCTGGTGTAGGGAACAAACCTCACTTCACATATGCACTTGTAGAGGCTGATCTGGTGGTGAAATATCAGGAAGGAGATATTGGAGTACTTGTGGTGGACAGCTCAATGAAAATGTCGACCCGGTGTGCGGCTGCTGTGAGAAAGGTGAATTCCATGTTATCGATCATTAGGAAAGGGATTGAAAACAACAAGAACCACCTGCCAATATCATAGTGCCAATGTACAAATTTATGGTGAGACAACACTTGGAATACTCTGTACAGTTTTGGCTGTTGTATCTTCAAAAAGATTGTAGAGCTGGAAAAGGTTCAGAGACGGGCAACCCAAATGGTCACAGTACTAAACCAACTCTCCTATCAGGAATGATTACAACATTCGGGGCTTTGGTAAGTAAAGGGGTTGGGGGTGCGATAAAGATGCATAAAGAATTTTGCATGATGCAAAGGAAGTGGAGAGAGAGATGTTTTTCTCCATCTCCCATCATACTAGAACTGAGACCATCCAGTGAAGCTGAACGTTGGAAGAGTCGGGACCGACAAAAGAAAGAACTTCTTCAGGCAGCACATGGCCCCTCCCTGGTTCTTGGCTTTCTTGAAGGCATTACCTGCAACTTGTCACTGATGCAATAATGGTGCATTAAAAAGGAGTGCTCTCATGGTGTTTCCTGCTTGGCAGGGGGTTGGACTCGATGGCCCTTGTGGTCTCTTCCAACTCTATGATTCTATGATTCTATGATTCTAAAGGGAGACCTGACCATTAGGTCCAGTCGTGGCCGACTCTGGGGTTGTGGCACTCATCTCGCTTTATTGGCCGAAGGAGCCGGCGTACAGCTTCCGGGTTATGTGGCCAGCATGACTAAGCCGCTTCTGGCGAACCAGAGCAGCGCATGGAAACGCCGTTTACCTTCCCGCCAGAGCAGTACCTATTTATCTACTTGCACTTGATGTGCTTTTGAACTGCTAGGTTGGCAGGAGCAGGGACCAAGCAACGGGAGCTCACCCTGTTGTGAGGATTCGAACCCCTGACCTTCTGATCGGCAAGTCCTAGGCTCTGTGGTTTAACCCACAGCGCCACCCGCGTCCCTTTTAATGGTGCATTAGTGGTGGATTTATACTGGGCCGCACACATCATTCCCCTTTATCAGCTGTTCTGTGATGCTTCCATAATGTTACCATATTGCTGCCGTCTGGAGAGATATTCTTACACTGTGGCACCACAAAAGCAGGAACAAAAAACAAAAAAATCCCAGGAACATTTGTGATGTGAAAAGTTGCAGGATTTTGGCCAGAAGCTACAGGGCATTCACATACTGCAAGCAAAGCAGCATGACTGCCTCAAAGCGTTTGCAGGCACGAATTGAACTGAAAATGCAAATTGCATGTAACCACCCTGATAACACCATGAGTGCAAGTCGTGATGAATGCTTAATAAAAAGGATGCCTGCAGGGGACCACATGCTTAAAACTGTGGAATTTGTATCGGCCATCAGCTTGATGGCTTTAAAAAATACAAGATGGGTGACACCTGGCTTGAGAGCAGTACATGTGAAAAGGATCTAGGAGTCTTGGCTGACCACAAACTTGACATGAGCCAACAGTGTGACACGGCAGCTAAAAAAGCCAATGCAATTCTGGGCTGCATCAATAGGAGTATAGCATCTAGATCAAGGGAAGTAATAGTGCCACTGTATTCTGCTCTGGTCAGACCTCACCTGGAGTACTGTGTCCAGTTCTGGGCACCACAGTTCAAGAAGGACACGGACAAACTGGAACGTGTCCAGAGGAGGGCAACCAAAATGGTCAAAGGCCTGGAAACGATGCCTTATGAGGAACGGCTAAGGGAGCTGGGCATGTTTAGCCTGGAGAAGAGGAGGTTAAGGGGTGATATGATAGCCATGTTCAAATATATAAAAGGATGTCCCATAGAGGAGGGAGAAAGGTTGTTTTCTGCTGCTCCAGAGAAGCGGACACGGAGCAATGGTTCCAAACTACAAGAAAGAAGATTCCACCTAAACATTAGGAAGAACTTCCTGACAGTAAGAGCTGTTTGACAGTGGAATTTGCTGCCAAGGAGTGTGGTGGAGTCTCCTTCTTTGGAGGTCTTTAAGCAGAGGCTTGACAACCATACGTCAGGAGTGCTCTGATGGTGTTTCCTGCTTGGCAGGGGGTTGGACTCGATGGCCCTTGTGGTCTCTTCCAACTCTATGATTCTATGATTCTAAAAAGGAGTCAAACAGATTCAGGGGGGAAAGGCTATAAATGACTATCTGTCATGAACCCCTAACAGGTGCTTCACCTCCTTCATGGTATTAAGGTTGCCAACTTTTTACTTTTCACCCTGCTCCTATGCCTTTAATAGCAGCCTGGTGTGTATAAATTTAAGCAACTGACGCTTTTCCTTACATGGGGATAAAGAGCTGGGGAAAGCTTCTTCCCCTACTTAATTTCTGATTACCATTCTTTTTTCATTTTTTAAGTCAGAGGAGTAAGGCTAGTTTTTTTAAAAAGCTGGCAAACTTCCATTGCAATGGCTTACTTTGATTTAACTTTTCAGCACCATTCCAGGAATTCCTGCCTTGCTTGTTTAACATAAAGCAAGCATACCTATTTTTCTCTGTCAAATCCTTAAGCACATGATTGTACTTCTATGTAAAAATAGCAGGAAGTTGCTTGCTAGGCCATTATGTAGATATGGGTTAAGGGAGAAGGGCATCATGAGGCCTCAGTTTTTCAGGTTGCAACCCACAGCTGCTCAGCACTGTGGTTTTCCTGCCAGACCCAGCTTCCTGCATCGTGTACTACTGATTTGACAAGCTACCTTTTTTCCCTCTCCCACCCTCAAATGTCTAAATGTAGGGTTTTCTGTGTAGAAAAAAACCCAAGTGATCATTCTTCATTGATTCTAGAATAAAATATTGTGTGTATGCAGCCTCTGGGAAACAACTTGAGATGCCCATCAAACACATGCCCCTCTGAAGCACTGGCGGCCAACCTTTGGTCCTCCAAATGTTGCTCATCCCTGACCATTGGACACACCGGCTGCGGCTCATGGGAGTTGGAGTCCACTGGCATCTGGAGGGCCACAGTTTCTCCCCTCCTGCTCTAAAGGAGAACCAGGTTGAATCGGATCAAGTCATTGCTCTCAAGAAATGACTTCCATTCACTCAACCGAACATCCCTCTTCTCCTGGCTGCCCTGTATGCTCCAGAGGGTTGAGGACAACCCTAGAGCAGATTTTGGGAGGGTACAGGGTAGGGGGACAGATAGGGAGGAACAGGAGGGGAAGTCCCATTGTGTGAGTGGAAGTTGTCCCAAGAGTACAACCCACAATCTTCAGATGGAAAAGGGAGAAGAATGTAATGCAATACCACCCTCTGTCTCTGTTCATGGTAGGCGAGTCCACTGACATCCTTCTTCAGGCTGTATTTGGCCCAGGGAAGTCTGTAGAGTGTGATACTCTTAATCTTAGGGTTGTGGGTTCGAGCCCTACATTGGGCAAAAGATTCTTGAATTGTAGGGGGTTGGACTAGATAACCCAGTCCAATTCTATGATGGGCGTTGCTATTCCCTCTTCCACTGCCTGTGGTGGAACTCCTTTTGTACAATCCTTTGCTAGGCCTTAAAGTCAGAGGCACCTGAACCCTGAGCTGGCTGAAAGTTTCCCCCTGTACCTGCAACTTTGTGGAACAGCAAAGAATGTTGTTTCCTTATCAATAGCTAACTGTGCCCAATATATACAGTTTCTAGAATTTGTACTGCTCTGCATGGCATGAAAGTCCTCCATGTAGGAAATATGCACAACTCATGCTGCTTACCCTGAAACCAAATATGGACAGAAGGTTTATCAGCATTTACTGGATGTTCTCTGATTTGCTGTAGATTAGCAGAAGTCCTGAATCCTAATTTTTCCCTTCTAAAGTGGACGGGTGATATGAAGGAAGCTTGCGGTGGGGCAACAGGGCAGGGGACCAAGGGTAGGGTTTTGTGTGGCAGGACTGTGAGCTCAGCTCTGATTCTGAAAACAAGTTCCTGCACTGAGCATGTTCTCAGGGGCACTCTTGTTCTGTGAATCTGTTGGCATGCTTCCCCACCCCTGCCACCTCAGTATTTTGCATTTGGTTGTGCTGGGTAGGTCTCAGGGTTCTGGTAAAAACAAAATAGATATTATAAGCCTGAAGTCTCCCCACCCTCACAAAAAAACTTGATACAAAAACAGAAGAATTGCCAGAGTTTGTTCAGTCACAATAAAAGAGGAAGTGAGAGAATGAGCAGAAGGCTAGTTAAGAACTCTCCCCTTGGCCTTCATTAAATGCTTTGTTGTGTTATTGATGGTCTGAGGAAAGGGAGAGAGAAATCTGTATGTCTGTAGACACTAGAGTTGCCAGAATTTCTTTTAATGAAAAAAGGAGATATCCTGGAGTTGTGGTATCTGCACGAGTGAGTTCTAGAAGCCAGAATGTTCTGAAACAAAAGTACGTCCAAATGTTCAGTGGCAATGCCGCTGCGTTCTAGAATAAAGAGCATTTACATAAAATAATGGACATCTGGCAACCCTGACGCGAATGGAACAGGAAGTGCCCACAAGAAATTACAAAGTCACCATCCCCAGCTCATCAAAGCTGTAGCTAATTGGTAGTGCAATGCTGTGCAGGGATATGGTCCTCTCAGGTTCAGTCTTTGGCATCGGCTGATGAATGGCTAGGAAAGACCTCTCTGCCTGCAATGTTGGGAAGCCACTCCCAGCCAGAGTATGTGGATGAAGGGTAGCCAACGTGGTGCCCTGCACATGTTGTGGAATCCCAACTCCCATCATCTCTGACCATTGACCTTGCTGGCTGGGAGTGATGGGAGTCCAACAGCTTCTGTAGGGTACCACATTGGCTACTCCTGAGACAGTTGATGGTCTGATTCAGTTTAAGCGATCTCCTTTATTCGAAGCTCAGTCCATTTGAACAATGGGGAGCAGAAATTGAAGGGCTAGGCAGAGCAGGACTCTGAGAGGGTCTCTAGGAAGGTTACCACGCCCTTCTTCCTTGGTATGGCATTCTCTTTTGGATGTCATATTGCTTTATTGGCACCATTAGAAACATTGCCGCGTCTCCAACCCCAATGTCCAGCCTGGACACTGAGGCCCACCTCTGAGGACCTTCTGGTGGTTCCCTCACTGCGAGAAGTGAAGCTACAGGGAACCAGGCAGAGGGCTTTCTCGGCAGTGGAACCCTTCCTGTGGAACGCCCTCCCACCAGAGGTCAAGGACTTTTAGAAGACATCTGAAGGCAGCCCTGTATCGGGATGTTTTTAATGTTTGATGTTGTATTATATTTTTTATATGTGTTGGAAGCTACCCAGAGTGGCTGGGGCAACCCAGCCAGATGGGCAGGGTATAAATAATAAAATTATTATAAAGCTGTGAATCAGGATAATTCTGTGTTATATGGGGTGACTGATCCCTGCTGTCTTGAGCATACTTTACTCTAGCATGTGCATTTTTATACCCATTACGTGGCTGGAGAAGGGCATTGCAAAATTCGGAGGAGTGTGAATTTAGAAGGGTGGCTATTTCAGTTCATGTACTGTTTTGGAAAGCATGAATTCGACAGTTTTGCCTCCAGATGTGAACTGAATTGAATTCTTCCCCTGTCCATACCTGCATTACACCTGCCATTTCGGATATCGGCACATTTCTTGGAAGAGCCTGTCTGCCACCCTCCTTGGCAAGCATCTCCTGCTACGTCTCTTCCTGCTCCCCTTTCCCAGCCTCATGAATGGTCGTGTGACTCAGGACTCCTGCCTCCCCTATCTCTCTGTAGCTGCCACCTCACTCCACCCCTCTGCCCCCAGCTGTTCTCTAAACTCCAGGCTGACACACATGTAATGGCAGGGTGGTTTTATGCTAGTTCCCTCTCCTCCCCAAGAAGTCTAGGCCACTGTGCAAGTACAGCCTAGCGCTTTCGCAGTGCCTGCCACCTTACAGCCAGCGGCATCACCCGTTCAACCCTGTCCTCACTGGAAGGCACACGTGTATCTCTCCTCCCCCCCCATCTTTCTCCTTGCCTGCCACCCCAGACCTTGCTGCATCTGCTGCTCTAGACAATTGCTGCCATCTCCCACATAGCAACCCAGCATTCTGCTGCCATGACAACAGGACAGCGTGGGAAGGATGGAGGGTTGCTAGGGATGCGATGTGGCAGCTTTCTTGGAGTTGATTATAGCCAAAGCATAGGTGCTATAGTACCTTTAGCCCCAAGGTGGTAGGAGCCTCAGTTAGGAAGCCCTTCAGGTGAAGCATGAAATGACTTGCATGTGCTATTTCCAGACCCCAGCAGGCTGGGTTAAGTGGATAAAATTCCAAATGCCTGTACTTTTAAGGCAAGGCAAGATTATGTGTTCTGGTCCTGTCTTCAGAAGCAGGGCTGAGGCACTTCTGCCTGAGTGAAGTTAGTAGGCTGTATGTTGTGCAGAGATCCTCTTTATTCCCAGCCTGCCATTTTGATAATCCAAAACTGTGCAAAACAGCACACATAGCTCAGAAGATGTACACATGCAAAAGATCCCAGGTTTGGTTTCTGGCATCTCAAGTGACAAGGGTCAAACTCTGATTGGCCAAAGTCATTTCTTTCCTGGCTCCTCCTCTGGGTGGTACTTCCTGAATAAAAACCCTTGAACTTCCTAAAATCAATTAGTTTCCTCTCCTTCTGAGTTTGTGAGTGAGTGTTTGAGGATGTGATGGGAATATCCTGTAGACCTCTAGCAAGTCAGAGTACAAAAGTCCTGCTGTAATGCAGCTTTCTGCATTCTAAAAGGGGGCAACTATTGTCCTTATCATTTGTATGTGAACATCCATAAGGAATATTTGTGTCTTCTGACAGCAGAGGAGAATGATGATCTTGAAGATCAGTAGGTCTGGCCAGGCCAACACCCCTGGCATATCCATTCTGATGTTCTTCCGTCTTCCAGCTATAAGATAATACATCTTCTGCACTTATATCCCTGAAACATCATGCCCTTTAGTTCATATTTCCCTTTGTGAGAATAGTTCCATATTGTCTGAGAACCTGGCTCTTGGAATCACTATATAAAGGACATAAAGTAGGAAAATAAAGGCTGGTTGTCTTAATCTGCATAATTTATTCTGAGCACTATTTCCTCTATCTCCCCTTCTAATTTGTGCAGCATGAATACAGCTCTGGATTCTGGGATTTTGAGGGGGGGGGGGAAATCCCCTCTTGCCAGCTTGGCTCTGCCCATTAAGATACCAACCATGTCGCTGCACAAACACCATACTTTTAAAGCACTCCCCATGAGTTACGGGAATTGTAGTTTACCTAGTGTTGCCATATTTCAAAAAGTGAAAATCTGGACACACAAAAATGACATTTTTGAGGAAATTCAGCAAAATCTAGATTTGTCATGTCCCGATTTTCCTGGACATTTCAGAGATTTCCACCCAGACACTGCTTCCGACTGCCATATTCCAGGTATGTCCAGGAAATTCCAGACATATGGCAACCCTAAATTTACCCATCACAGAGCCACAATTGCCAACTCCTTTAGCCAACTACAGCTCTCAGGGGAAGTCAATCTGACGAGGCATTGGCTCCCGTCGAGCTGGCTCTCCCTTTTATTTATTTTATTTTTTTGCAGCCATAACCACAGAAACCATGGTTGGTTCACTAGATGGAGCTGCAAAATTTGGCTTGCCTGGCTGCATCCTGTGGCCTGCTGTGTGGCCTTCATTCCCTCCTGGTTTCATCGTCTGCTTCCATCAGATGTGCCAATGGGACACGGAAGGGAGCAGGGAGGGGAAAGAGCATGCCAGGCTGCAAAATGAATTAATCCCCCAAACAAAATAGTTCTGCAGCATGAATAGACATGGCTCTAAAAACAAGTTCAGCCAAAGCACAGGGGAAGACAGCAGGGCTTCCAAGGAGCATCTGAAGCCAGCTCACTTGACTTGGCTTGTCCCCCACCTAATGGCTGTCTTTTGGTGTGAGGTTCCCTTTGGGCAATCTTCACTATGGGAAGAGGTACGGCTGGCTGAGCTGCACAGCAGAGCAGGCAGTTGGATAGAGAAGGGGAACTGAAGGGAGGAAAGTGGCTTAGAGTGGCATGGCATGGCTACTAGCCGTGAAAATCTGGAATTGCAGGGCAGCCCTATTCTGTCAAGGCTGAGTTGGGGCCATGAGAAACCCCATCTAAATCCAGGCCTGAAGACAGACCCTCCAGGTGTCCCTGTTTTGCAGGAACACGCCCGGATTAACAGAAGCCACCCCGGTTTCTGATTTGATCCTGGAATGTCCACTTTCCCTTAGGATGTCCCTATTTTCATCAGTGAAATGCTGGAGGGTATGGAATTATGTGACACCCCCCCCCCAAGCCAAGGAGATAAGCAACTATACAACCTTTAGAAGACATCTGAAGGCAGCCCTATAGCAGGCATGTCCCAAGTCCATTTTGGGGGTCTAATCCGGTCCCCGCTGGTTGGTTTAATCTGACCCCTGTGGCAGTTTAAAGCAGTTTAAAACTTCAGTCCTTAAAAAAATGGCCCTTCACTTCATCAAATCTGGCCCACTGTGAGGGAAGGGTTGGTTTTTTTTAATGTTTAGTGTTTGGGTTTTTTGTTTTTTGGTTGTTGTTTTTTTTTTACGTTTTTATATATGTTGGAAGCTGCCCAGAGTGGCTGGGGCAACCCAAGCCCAGTAATGAAATTGTTAATGTTATTATGGAACAGGAAGTCACTATGATGGACAAGTCACCATCTTAATTTCCATATACGGATGGGAATAGGAAAGGCTGTTTGTGAGGAAGGCTGAATAAAATACTCCATGGAGGAAGGATTATAGAACACACTGGTGTATAAAAAATGCTGCCCATGCTTCATGAATAATGCTAACCCCTATTGTGACGTCATTGTGGTTGGTGATGTCACAGACAAGGGGCAGTGACTTCAGGTGTGACTTGATGTCCAAGCCCAGTGGGCCAACATGGATGAGGGAAGTGGAGGTGCGAAGGACTGCTGTGCTGTTTTAAGGACTGCTTCCCAGGATTGCAAGTGAGTCAGACACGCAGCCTTTTCTCCATAATGTTCCAGCCCCTTTAAGGACATCCTTGTCTCGTGTGGGGGGGGGGGCGGGGCGAGGACTGTACTTTGCTGCTGTCCTTCCACATGGCAGGGCGGAGAAAGGGAGGGAAGGAGAGGGAGGGAGGGGAAAGGGACAAGTGCGTTGCAAAGCGTGACAGAGAGTTGCATCCCACACAACTCGCTGCTCTGCTTGTCAAAACCTGGCAGGCTGTTGGGGGAATCAGCCCCTTGGAGAAGCTGAAATGGAGGGGGTTGGGGTGGAGAGAGCAGGGAAGAGAATGAAACCCCTGCGACTGTTCCTGGGAGAGGATTAATTTGGCAAAAAAGCCAGGTATTGCCCATGAGGCAGGGTTAGGCAGCCTCTTCTTCAGGTGGCAGATCTGGGGGTGCCATGGAAAAGCAGCAAAATTACAAATTACTGAAATCTATTTTGAGTGCCTGATAACTAGTGCCTGATAACTGCAACAAACATTATCTCAATAATCCTTGCAGCAAGCCTATAAGGTAGGGCAGTATTATCATTTCTGTGTGTAGATGTTGGGATGTAGGAAGGCATCGTTTTCTGTTCTGCCCTGTATCAGATTCATACAGCACTGCTTGCCTTCCACTGCAGTTCATCTTCCACCGAAAACTACGTTGCTCGTCTCTGCCCACAGTGGTGAGATTACATAATTTATGTAATTAGTTATGTAAGTTACATTTTCATTACGCTCTTCCGCCCCATTGATTTCATTGCAAAGGAGGGGGAAACATAATCCGTTATGTATTGTTTGCAGGCTGAAAGCAACAGCAGTAAATACCAATCGTATTCACTGGACTGATTTACGTTCCAGACATTAGACAAATAAGTGAACCCTGGCAATTTCCACTCCCGTCTATGTTTTAATCAGAATTCTGTAACATCCTTAGCTGAAAGTGATGAGGCAATTCTGGCAGGCCTAAGGCTACCTAGTCAGCTCATGACTGATGTATATTGGAGTCAGGATCCTCCCCAGCCCTTAGCTATTATGCTACACCAGATCTCAGCTGCAAGGCTGTACTATCAAGTTCAAATTTCACCACAGCCACATATAACTCAGTAGGTGACACCAGACAAGCCATTATTCACCCTCAACTCCACCCTCTCCTGTCTGTAGGAATAATCATGACTTTCCTTGTAACAGGAATGGGGAGCCTTTGGTCCTCCAAATTATCTTGGGCTCTCATAAGGCTCAAAAAGCATGGGCCAAGGATGATGGAAGTTGTTGTACAAGTTGTAGCCCCAAGTTTCCCATCTCTGCCTTACCGTGGTTGTACGAGTTTCTGAAAGGATGTTTGTGAAGCCCTTTGAGTACTTAGGGGGGCTAATTCTAGATAAAGGCAATTAACATGGGTTAATTGTTCTTCATCTACCTAGAATACTCCCATTTATTTTTCCCACCCATCCAATGTGCATGCATATTGTGGGAATTCAAATCTTTGTTAATGATTCTGAGGGGACACACACACACACACACACACACACACACACACACAGCTTTTCAGTAGGGGCAGTTCACCCATGAAACAGAGAATGGTTGTTATTCTGAATTAATGTGAAGTACACAATACAGGTGTATAGGATGCATGCTCTTCATCCTCATGCTCCCTGCAGCCAGAGCGTGTGTTGCTTCCTGTGTGTGTTATTGACAATAAGTTGGCTGTTCCTTGGCTTGCTGGATGAGTTCAGTTGCCTGCCAAACACATTGGTGTCAATTCACATATATTGCAAATATATTTGCAAAATTTCAAATATACCTGAAAAGTTCTGATTAACGTATGGTGGTGCTTGTTTTTGTGGTTGGTTTTTATATGGGTTTTAACTGTATTATTTGTGCCATTGTAACCCACCCTGTAGTGTTATGGAAAAGGGCAAGGCCGGCCCACCCATGAGGCAGACTGAGGCAGCTGCCTCAGGCAGCAGAATCCGTCAGGGTAGTGCTCTTGTGGTGGGTAGCCTGCCGCCGCCACCACCACAAGAGAAGCAAGGAGAAGTGGTGGTAACAAGGAGAATGGGCAGGGCTGGCACCTTCTTGTTTCACCTTAGGTGGTGACATGGGATGGGCTGCCTCTTTTTGAATGGCATCTAATCTAACAGTGTCGTTATTATTCATAGAATCATAGAAATTTAGACTTGGAAGGGACCCCAAGGTTCGTCCAGCCCAAACCCCTGCAATGCAGGAATCTCAGCTAAAGCATCCATGACAGACGATGTCTGGGTGGAGATTTCAACAGGGGACAACCCCAGTCCCAGAGAGTCTGCCTGCTCACATCTGTCTATAAGGTTGCACAGCAAGAATTTCCATACCTTTCACCGTTCCTAGAGAATCAGCCATACCATGGTGGAATGTGAGTCATGGACAGCTTACACACGGTTTTTCTCTTGAACCTGTTTGGCAAGGAAAGTCAATCTGTGTGTGTTCAAAGTAACTTCCCTTTCCATGGTTACCACAAATACCAGCCCAAATACTTCAGAGATGAGGCAAGGCTTCTGGGTGTGTCTTTTAGTCAAACATCAGAATCTGCACTCTCTGTCCCTGCAGCAAATTAAACCCTGCTTCAAAACTCCCTCCCAGTCTCTGTTTGAGAGAACTTGCGACTTTGCAAGGTCTCCTAAAGTGGTGCAGGGCTGGCTCAGGGTGGGCAGCGGGAGCAGCATGGACCCAGAAAAATGTGCCCGGGGTGAAGCCAACCAGTTCTAGCTTTGTCCCCACCCTCCTCTTTGCTGAGTTGTAGAAGGTCAACACTGAGGATGGAGGAAGCTGCCCCGGGCAGTGCCTCCCCCTGGACCAGTTGTATGTAAGGTGGCAGGCAGGTTGGGCCTGGTTGAGGGCAAGCAGTGCCCTGCCCACCCTAATGGACCTGCCTCTGCGGCTGAAAAGTCTCTCCAGAAGGGTGCAGGGCCAGCCTGCCAAGCAGTGTGGGTTGGGAGAGGCTGGGACTGGCATGGGAGAGCAAAGTCTTCCAGAATCAAGCAAGAAGACCTCTGATGAGAGTTGTAGTCCAAAACAGCTGAAGAGCACCAAGTCAGTGAAGTCTGGTTTGCATTAATGGTGGCTTTCCGTTTTGCTTTTGGATAGTTTGGTACTGAGATAGACATGGTTGTATTTTCCGTTTTAATTTACTGTATGTGGCTCTTCCTCCAAGGAGCTGAAGAGCAGTTCATATGTTCTTTGCAAACAGTCTTCTTAATGCAGATCCTTAGCTTCTAACTTCAGCCGTTGAAGCTTATCAGATGCCTTCAGGCCGTCTTCTGGGTTTCAGGCTTCCATAGCTGATGGCTAATTCTACCCTGGGCACTTCTTCACAGGGGTACCCTTTTTCTGGGCTCTAGCGGGGGTTGGAAAAAGATGATGAAGCCAGCAGGAAGCTGGGACAATGTGGGTGCGTCGCTATGGAGACGCCAGCAGTGCTATCACTGTGATGCAGGGTGCCATTCCTCAACCATCCTCCTAGTATGGCATGTTCCTGCATTGCTGAATACTGCGGGAGATCAGTGTCTAAAGGAGAAAAATGGAAGAACTGGGCTATTCCTCTGTGCGTTCCTCTGCCAAAAGAGAGTTGGAAATGGGAGAAAGAACACATGACCAGCTCATGCAATGGCACCCATATAAATTGCAGTATTGGGAGAGGACGTGGCACATATATCTTGACTTGCTATATGTATTCAGAATCCTGATTTCGCAACATGCAGGTGCAAATAATAGTACTGGATCCCCAATGCTCTAAGCTTTCATAAATTCCCAGTGCTTAAGGGGGTGAGGTTAGTGTGAAAGTTAAATTGTGAGAAACCAGGAAAGGTGGGGGGCAGGGCAGCCTTCTGTTATTGCCCTGTGGACTTCCCTACCCTTCACTATGGTTAAATAAGCTGAACAAGTTGTGCCAAATAAGTGTGTTAATTTTGTGTGCTTTATACTGGTTGCAGAATTCAGCTTTTCTTGATGCAGGCTGTTTAAACACCAGAACAGGTTGCACAGGTCCATTTTATTCAGGTGCACTTTTGTGCATGCTCATCCGCACACAAGCACTTTCATTGAACTCTTTCTCTGCATTTCCCTTCCAGACTTTAATGGGCGGTGCTTGATGGGATGTATTTTCACTTTGTCTAGGTGTCCACTCCCCTTAACTAATATTTCCCCAGCCTCCATGAGTTTCTGGAAACCTGAAGTCCATTGTGAGCATGCACCCAGGTATTTATCTACATGTGTGCAAGGCCAAATTTTTAAAAATTATTTTTGAGAAACACGTTTTTTGATATATCAGACTTGCAAAAAGCAACCGAACATAGGTCAACAATGTGGCCCCCACAGACACACATGTGCCCTCAGAGTAAGTAAGTTAATTTTTATTTATACCACACCCTCCCCAGCCAAGACCAGGCTCAGGGCGGCTAACATCAAATATCAAATACATTAAAACACAAACAATTGATTAAAATGCAGCTTAAAAATTAGAATCAGGATAAAATCAAATGATTGCCCACGAATTACAACCATAGGGGTCGGGAACATCAAGTATTTATCCGGGCCAGCTATCTATGTTGGTCCCACATGAGCCAATAAAAGGGCCAAAGAGGTAACTTACAGGGTCCCATAGAGGGGTGGGGGTCAAACTGGGCCCAGACCGAAGACCAGGCGGAGCAACTCTGTCTTGCAGGCACCGCGGAAAGATGTCAAGTCCCGCAAGGCCCTGATCTCCTGCGATAGAGTGTTCCACCAGGCTGGGGCCAGAGCCGAAAAGGCCTTGGCCCTGGTTGAGGCCCGTTTAATCTCCTTGTGGCCCAGAACCTCCAAGATATTATTATTTGCGGACTGTAAGGTCCTCCGCAGGGCATACCAGGAGGGGTGGTCCTGTAGGTACGAGGGTCCTAGGCCATATAGGGCTTTAAAGGTTAAAACCAGCACCTTAAACATGACCCTGTACTCCACCGGGAGCCAGTGCAGCTGGTATAGCACTGGATGAATGTGGTCCAGTGGCAAGGACCCCATAAGGAGCCTCGCAGTGGCATTCTGCACCCACTGGAGTTTCTGGGTCAGCTTCAAGGGCAGCCCCGCCTTTCCTGGCACCTGCAGGGACCTGTCCCCCTGCCTTTCCCTCTGCTGAGGGAAGCCAACATAAGACTTTTGTTCTCCAGTATAACAAAATAGTTTCAAGCCTAATTGCAGCCTGGGGTGATATTGGGTTGGGGGTTGCAGCTCAGGTAAGGGAGCTGGGCATGTTTAGCCTGGAGAAGAGGTTAAGGGGTGATATGATAGCCATGTTCAAATATATAAAAGGATGTCACATAGAGGAGGGAGAAAGGTTGTTTTCTGCTGCTCCAGAGAAGCGGACACGGAGCAATGGTCCCAAACTACAAGAAAGAAGATTCCACCTAAACATTAGGAAGAACTTCCTGACAGTAAGAGCTGTTTGACAGTGGAATTTGCTGCCAAGGAGTGTGGTGGAGTCTCCTTCTTTGGAGGTCTTTAAGCAGAGGCTTGACAACCATATGTCAGGAGTGCTCTGATGGTGTTTCCTGCTTGGCAGGGGGTTGGACTCGATGGCCCTTGTGGTCTCTTCCAACTCTATGATTCTGTGATCCTAGGTGGGGAGCGCTGGGTGCACATGTGGTGTCCACATCAGTATCTCCGGCTTGCAGATATCTTCACGGGCCCACAAAGGTTGTATGTGGAAAGATCTTGGCCGCTTGGGTGAGCAACGCTAGATAATACGGTGCTGTATTAAGTGCTGTGTGGATCTTCCATTTTAAATCCAGATGGTTGCAGAAAAGCAACGCCTCCTCAGTGCTAAAGGGCTCGGAGCATTGAAGCAACGTATGCTTTGCAGTCAAGCATGTTGAAGATATAAGCGTGCGAGGGGATTTAAGAGCAGCTCCTCCCTACCCATCATACCCAGCCCCCTGTTTTGCAGGTTTCTGATCAGCTTGTGCATGGCAACAGTTTTTAAAGGGGAGCTGGCAACACCAAAGGATTAAGACTGTTCTTACAGCCAGAATACTCTTGGCACCGTCCGTTGTGTATACACATGAAACACAACGGTGGATCTGGGTGTTAGGAGTATAGGCCAAGGAATAACATGTCTTTGCACTGCACATTTCCTTAGCCACTGCAATGCACCTTCAGTCCTTTCCCTTCAACTCTAAACATTCCTAAATAGCCACCCCAGCGTGCCATTTAGCTCCCCTCTCTGCCACAGTCCTTGTCAAATAATTCCCAATTCTGCAAAACATGACTATTTGAAACAAACAAACCGCAATGTTTGGTATGAATGTAATGCAGACTGCAGATTTTTCTCATTTGCAAAATGTCCAATGTTAGGGTCAGAAATCCGGTCCTGCAACTGCAAGATGGGCTTGCAGAGCAAGCAGAATGATTGGCGTGTAACCTAGCTTGGGGAGAGGGGAGCAGGAGGAATGTTTCTATTTTATACACAGTTGCACTGCCTCCTAATTCCATTGTGCTGGCTGTATGTGTGTGTGAATGTTCAGAAGATGAGTGAGGGAGGCATGGAGCTATAAATAGTATATTCAAAGAGGAGTTTCTTTTTTTAAAAAAGCTGCTTGGTTTGTTGGGAAAGGGGGAGGTGAAGGGTTAAAGGGATAATTTGCACCCATATCTCCCAGTAGGATTAGAGATCAGTCATATTAAAGAGAAAAGAACCTTCCATTCCGTCAGAAAGAAAATGGAGAGTACAAGTTGGAACACCTACAAAAACCATAAGAAAGCTCACTAGCTTGCTTCCATTTTGACTAGTGGCTGCCTGAGAGCCCATTTCATTCTTCCTGGGTGCCCTGCTGTCTTGCTTTCTACCCTTTGGGGAAGAAAATGTTTCCCTTTCCAAGGTGCCTGAGTGACAAGGAGGTGATGCTGGTGATTACACCCCAAAACAATTTGCTCTGCAATGATTTTCTGCGGCTACAGCATGCGTGTTCTGTTCCACTACGAAGCTAGCAGTTTGCCAGCACCAGCATTTTCCCTCTGGCTTTTGGCAAACATTCGCATTCCCTGCTTTAATTTGAGCCCTGAATCATTCATATCTCCACGACGCTGGTAAGTGTCTTGATAGTGCATCTGCACCCCCATCCTTGTTGGTATATAGATTTCTGGCTTGAGAGGCAGCGACAGGATGGAGGAAAGTCAGCTCCTAGTCAGGAGTTGCATTGCAGCGGCATCGTGAGTCACGGGCTGAGGGAAATTAGCAGATGTAGCGACAAGAACCCACCTCTAGAATGACATGCCGATCGGCACTTGAGAAATGAAGTGAACCAGCTGCGCCTGTGCTTTATATAAAGGCTGATTCACGCAACTTGAGAGGAAGGGGCACTGGTTCAGTCCCTGATAGCAGCCCTCCGGGGCTGGCTGGGGAAATTCTCTGCCTGACAACACGGCTGCCAGTGCGGACAATACTGAGCAAGATGACCAATGGTCAGATGTGGAATAAGGCAGCTTCTTATTGGGGAGCTTCTGTGTGACTGGCCCTGCAAGTGCTTGTAAGGAGACAGCCAGGGCCAACCCAAGACATTATGTTGCCTGAGGCATTGTGCCCAAGGCCAACCAAGTGATTTCAGCACCTGGGGTGGGAAACCCCGTGAGTCCCTCTCCCTGGGAGTGAAAACACAATCGTAATTTGTTAAATACCATATTTTTTGCTCTATAAGACTCACTTTCCCCCTCCTAAAAAGTAAGGGGAAATGTGTGTGTGTGTTATGGAATGAATGCAGGCTGCACAGCTATCACAGAAGCCAGAACAGCAAGAGGGATTGCTGCTTTCACTGCGCAGCGATCCCTCTTGCTGTTCTGGCTTCTGAGATTCAGAATATTTTTTTTCTTGTTTTCCTCCTCCCAAAACTAGGTGCGTCTTGTGGTCTGGTGCATCTTATAGAGCGAAAAATATGGTAATTAAGAGTTTGCTTTGTTTTCATAAAACCCCAAACCAATAGCTTGAAGCAACCACCTTATGCTCTCTGGCGATAGGGCCAACCCTGGAGACAGCTCAAAATCATGGTGCCACTTCCAGGTTCAACCCAACGTGCCAACGTTTTTCCAGAACATGGTGTAATGTGTTATATTACTATCTGGGTTTCCTGTAGCACTCACTAAATGTGAATTATTATCCCCAAAGTGGCAGTGAGCAAGCCAAGCAAGCTATGCTTTTGGAGCCTATGGGCTGCTTCATACATCATGGTCTTCAGGACTGAACAAAACATTCTGTGGCAGATCCTAGTCTAGGAACCTGGGTTGATGAGGAGCAGCAGGAAAACTTTTTTTTTGGGGGGGAGCGGGGGCTCCCTCAATTTGGAGTGGAGAAGCAGCAGCGGGAGAGGATGATTAACCCTTTCCTACCTGCCATTTCTCTCCTGCTCTCCCTCAGTTGTAGCTAACACAGAGTAGTTGGGGGAAACAGTGTGGAGGAAAAGAGCATGCCTGTGATGGGTTCTCCTTTCTAAACTGCCATCTCTGACACTTTACAGGTGATCAGCAGTAACCCTGGTCAGCCACCAAATTTCTAGTTCACCCAAACACAAAGGAATGAGGCAAGCACATTTTGCCAACATGTATGTGTATTGGGACGCAGGTGGCGCTGTGGGTTAAAGCCTCAGCGCCTAGGACTTGCCGAACGAAAGGTCGGCGGTTCGAATCCCTGCGGCGGGGTGCGCTCCCGCTGCTTGGTCCCAGCGCCTGCCAACCTAGCAGTTCGAAAGCACCTCCGGGTGCAAGTAGATAAATAGGGACCGCTTACCAGCGGGAAGGTAAACAGCGTTTCCGTGTGCGGCTCTGGCTCGCCAGAGCAGCGATGTCACGCTGGCCACGTGACCCGGAAGTGTCTCCGGACAGCGCTGGCCCCTGGCCTCTTAAGTGAGATGGGCGCACAACCCCAGAGTCTGTCAAGACTGGCCCGTACTGGCAGGGGTACCTTTACCTTTACCTTTTTATGTGTATTATATATGGACCCTCACAAGTGAACCAGGATTAGCTTCAGCTCCCTGTTGTGTACACTCAGTTGCAAATCCTAAGTAACCAGTACCTGTTGAAAGCATTTCAAGTACTGAGTCTTCTTTTTGTAGGGTTTGTGTGTGTGTGTGTGTGTGTGTGTGTGTGTAGAATAATGCCTTACTTTTGTACAGGACAAAGATCCCCATCATTCTGAATGTTAAAACTGTGCCTTTAGGGTTATAGGGAAAGAAATTAGTTCACAACCACACCGTGCATTTAAAACATTCTTATACAACTTTAACAGTCATGGCTCCCACCACCAACAAGGATACTGGGAAATGCAGTTTGTTAAGGGTGCTGGGAACTGCAGCCCAGTAAAGGGTCTCCTGGCAACTCTCAAGCAGTCTTAACAAACAACACTTCCCAAGATTCTTTGGCAGGAGCCATGACTGTTTAAAGTGGTTTAAGAGTATTTTCAATGTATGGTGTGGATGTGATTTAGCTCTTTTCAGCAGGACTGAAAATTGTCAGACCCACTAACCTTCTCCCCAGTAAAAAGAGCCAGGGTACCCATTCAAGATTACAATACAGATTATGCTTAATCTCTAATCCTCTGTTGTAATCACAACCAGTGGTGCGATGTGTACTTATGGTATGAAGTGGGAATTGGTGATTGGGTAAGCATGAAATTAATGGGGAGTAGCCATCAGTGGTTAAATATTATTTTTGAAAAGGCTCCCTGAAAACCACACCCATTGACCTAGAATCCCTGCCCACTGATTCCAGATCTGGGTGGGTGGACACTTACTAGTGAGAGAATTGCACTCTGTGCAGGTTTGGAGGTGCTCTTCCCATTACAGTTTTGGCAGTACATAAATTAGCAAATAAATACAACTGTACTCTTCGTTCCAGATCCTGGCATTGAAAAACAGGTTGCTAGGCTGAATCTTGCCTCATGTTAAGGCCTGATATCCATTAATTTGGGCTACAAGGGTATGTGATTCAATTGAATCAAATGAGCCTCGACTGGCTTAAAATCACATCCTTTGATTTCGTTGGGATGCGGATTGGGCAGTAAGCTGTCACATCCCTGACGCTGCCTGCTGAAACTAATGGCTCCCTTGGAACAAAGAGCTACTTTGAAAAGGGCCAAGAGTCCCCAGGTTCAGCTGTGGATTTTTAGTGCTGGTGCCAATGCAGCCCACAGGATTCGGAGGATGCCTCTTTCAGGCAGCTCCTCCCAGCTAGCACTGGCATTAAAGAAAGAGATGGGAGCAGCTGGATCTGTGAGAGCTGCTGGGATTTTGTTTGCAAGGCTTTGTGGGCCTGCATGAGCTGCTTGGATGCCTGGGCTTGTAAGCTTGCAAAGCACACCTGCTGACCAGCAAAAAGTATTCCCTAACAAGGGCTTGCAACGGGAAACCCTACAGTTATCCTTTTGAGCTTTCATCCAGGGCTGCTGGATTTCCATTTCAAATTAGCGCTATACAAAGTGCTTGTTCTGGAAAACCTTCCTGTGAAGTGATGAGGTTCAAAAATATAGGATGCCCATTATGACATTGTGATGATTATATGTCACATTTACAATACA
This sequence comes from Podarcis cretensis, assembly GCF_951804945.1. Lineage (NCBI taxonomy): Eukaryota > Metazoa > Chordata > Lepidosauria > Squamata > Lacertidae > Podarcis > Podarcis cretensis. Next base: position 8,838,303 of record NC_137171.1, read on the forward strand.
CCAAGAGCTTTACAGCGCTTTTTATGCCCTCCAAAACATCGTGGGGAGGCAGGGATGTAAGGAGGCAGCGGTTTCTGTCCTGTCCTGCGTCCGTTTGTCGCAATCAGCAGTTTCCAGTCTGCTACAGTTTGACAGCGACTGAAACCTACATTATTTGTTTTACTATTCCCCGCGGCCAAAACTAAAGTAATTAATGGCGTAATTAATTTCAATGCATTTCAGCTGTAGCTTTCCCCTCCAAAACTGCCATTTCCGGCACCCTTAAGAAATTACTGTTTCCAGGATTCTTTGGGGAGAAGCCATGCGCATTTCCTCCCTCTGTGGGCCCCCTGCACCCCCTGAAATTGGCAATGGGGCGGCCCTAGAACAGAGTGTGAGGGGATCATTCTGACTGGCAAGCAGCAATGCTTATGCCAATGGGATATTCATCATAGCATGACATTGAAGTCCACCCGTCTCTAGAGGAAGTTCAGTATTGCACTCATGCACTACTGCACATTGCACTAATGGCAGCCATGGACCAAGTAACATCCCTAATTTTTTGGAGTATCCTAAAAAGCTTCTTCCCAATACCATTATTCCCCCCACCTGCTAGGACTTGCGCTTGCACTATATCAACCTGCCCCCTGTCCAGCTCTCAGAAACTCATGTTTATTGCATATGCCCAATATAGAGGACATGGGAACCATTGGCAATATAGGTTGTTTGATGTTCCTCTACACCCAAGTTAGCAGAATAAATGCCCTCCTTTTTGTATTATTTATTATATGTATATTATATACCGCCTTCATCGTAAGATCTCAGGGTGGTTCACAAGATAAAACTACGTACATTGTATGTCTCCGAAAAGAGCTAGAAGATCCAAGAAAGTGTAAACTGGCCACTAGGACAGATCCTCAGTGGAAACAAATACATCAGATTTCGCTTATTACAGCCAGTGGAATAAAATTGCCACCTGCTATAATCTGGCTCCCACCTTCCCCTCCTAGAATGCAGTGAAGCCAAAACTACATCTGTTAAAAGCCACCCACCCAATCTCCAGCCAGTGAAACTGATACAGCTTCATTGTGGTCAGGTTAGGGAGGTCACTTGTGTATCAGTACAAAAAAGGATATGGGTCTGGATATGTTAATTTAATTGCACAGATATACGTTTAGAAGCAATCACTTCAATTGAGATCAAAATAGAATGCATCTCACCATAGTGGGGAAGGCTGTGGTCGAGTTATTTGTATGGCTGCTCGGTCAGTTTCTCCAGGTGCTGCCAACTGACTGTTGAGGGGCAATTATGAAAGCCCTCGCTGGCCTCCCTTCCTCATGTTCTTTATCTTCAAACTGGACTTGGACCAGAAGGCCCTCCTCTGACAGCCCTTCAAACAGAGAATGGTCCTCTGTAAAGAAGGACGCATGGGTTTGCTAAATTATTCATTTATGTAATTGTTTTAGAGGAATCTCTGGTGTAATCTCAGGTGTAATCTCAGTTACTCTACTGGTACAGCTCTCTCTCCTTTTTGCAGTTTAAAGGAAGGAGATTCCCTGCAATTGTAGCTGCCTCTTATCCTTTTCATCAACCTATCTCAGCCTTTCTTTTGGGGTATTCATAATCTTTCCAGCCATAGGAGCCAACTCCTAGGGGCCAAGACCTCTTCACCCCCCCCCCAATAAAATATTTGAGCCCAAGTCGATGGGCATTGTCATTCAAATGGTATGCATGAGCTATGTCTTGTGATTGATTATGTGGGGTGGGGTTTACCTGCCCCCCCAATATTTTATTCAAGTTGGTACTCTCGTTTCCAGCCCCTTCCCCACCACGACTCTTGCACATCCTTCCTCCTTTGATGAACTTTGAATTGAGGTACATTTGACTGTTCCCATTAATGCTGATTTCACTGCTTAGTTTAATTATTCCTGCTGTTTTCCTACATTTTCAGAGCTTTGGTTGCTATAACAACAAAATGTAGGGATTTAAAAAAAAAATCAAAGACATATTTTTGTTAGCTTCTCTGACTCAGAAAGAAGCAGTCGGATTTGACAAGGATAGGAATGATGGAAATAACCAAGATAAAGCGTGACTGGCAGGGAGCTCTTTGCAGAGTGGCTATTTGTTTGCTTGCTATTTATTTATTTCCTTGCTTATTTATTTATTCGTTTACTAACTCCCAGTTAAGATTTAAAAAGGGTTTCTCATCTTGAGTTTCATAGTTCCATCTGCAATCTACAGACTGGGATTTCAAAAGGTTCCAGTTAGCAGCACACAAAGTGCTTGTGAAAAATCTGGCCTGTCGTGAAACAAAAAGAGCCGCTGAATGCTAGTCACAGTCTGGTTCATACGGAACAATCTGTTGCTTCCCAGTAAATGTGGTTCAGTGTATTGGCTTGTTTGTCTTAGTTAGCTGAGGACTAAGCACAGGGTGGGTGCTCTCAGATCAGGATCTGAAGAAGGCCCAAGATTAGGGCTGACAATTTCTGTGTCGCCAAAGCAGAGGAAATGCATTGTTTAAAAAAGGACGCAGATTTGCATAAGATGTGTATACAGTGTATTAATTTATATGCGTCGACATCCATTTAGAAATACTATAACTTAAACAGAAGTACAATACATCTCAATATAGTGGGAAAGACTTTGACCAAGTGCCCACTGGACCTGTTTGGTCTGCTACCCAGGTGCCAAACTGTTGACAGGCAACTTCAAGCTACCTTCCTTGGAATCCTTATCTTTAAATTAGACTCAGACTGGGACGGCTTTTCAAAGAGAGGGCACCTTCAAACGTAACGCTGTCCACTGTAAAGCGGGACACATAGCCACCTTATGAGGCAATGGCCAGGAGGCTGACATGCACAAATTGGCTTGAAGTAGCCTGCCATTGTGAAGAAAGAAGTGGGTTGCTTTGAGGAGGCTCCTTCAGTTGTCGCTCATGAGAGACTGTCAACAATGTCTAGGCAACACAATGACCATATACATACGTAATAGACAATCTTTATAGAATTTCTTCAAATCATAAAAAGTTCAAAATGAAATCTTTAGTCTCAAAGTCTCTGAAAATCTTTAAATGAAGCGAGGTACCAAACTTTGTACGGTGGAAGACAAGCTGTGAAGCTTTGTGTATGCAACAATGATGTCCAACACTGAACAGTAATTCCTGATATTGACTACTGTTTTGTATAATTCTTCGTCACCGTGGTGGGTGGATATAGAATGCTTCATAAACCTATCTTATTTCGAATGAATATATATAAATGAAAATATCAAATGCTGTGGAACAGTGCTCATGTAATATGTAGTCACTGCTCATGAGAGACTGGCATGGTTTCAAAACTACAGTGGTACCTCGGTTTTTGAACGTAATCCGTTCCGGAAGACCGTTCGAGTTCTGAAACGTTCAAAAACCAAGGTGCTGTTTCCCAGCCAACAGGACTCAACAGCCGACAGGATCTTGCACTCAGCCGAAGCCACCTCGGAAGTTCGACTTCTAAGGTGTGTTCGAAAACGGAAGCATTTACTTCCGGGTTTATGGCGTTCGAAAACTGAAACATTCGTCAACGGAGATGTTCAAAAACTGAGGTACCACTGTATTTTAAATTGTTATAACCCACCCTGGGACCTTAAGGTGAAATGTGTGTAATAAATTAAAATAATAAGAGAAGGGATGGTAGGTTGGTTGGTTGGTTGGTTGGTATCAGAGTGGTGGGTAAGATTGGACTAGGGCTTGGTCCTGGCTTCGGACTTGTGGCGATAACAGCAATGACATGTATCCCAGGGCTGTTATGAGCATGTAGAGTTTTTAAGAAGTATTGATGATGATGACGACATGATAACCTGTTTCAAACACATCACACTGACTTGTACCCTGTTAAAGTTTCAATGATGGTCAGTCACTGGAGACATACAGCTATGGCAGGAAGACAGCAACACTCCCCCTTTGTTTGCCTCTCAGCAATTACAGTACATTAAAAAAAGGAATTGATTATTTAAGGTTAAAAATTGAGTCTTCTTAGTTTGCACTCTACAGTGCAAAAATAGACCTGTACAGCCACCTAGCAGGAGAAAGTTGGATGCATCCCATAATAGTGGTCAGCCAAGACAATGACCCTGCAGGTGTCTGTAAGGACTCCTTCCTCATCATAGGAAGAATCCCCATAATGGTGAAGTGAAACCATCTCCAAAACCCTTTTGACAGTCTCAATAACAATGGGCATTACCGTATTTTTGGCACCATAACACTCACTTTTTTCCTCCTAGAAAGTAAGGGGAAATGTCTGTGCGTGTTATGGAGGGAATGCCTATGGGTGGCATGCCTATGGATTTCCCTCCTCTAAAAACTACGTGCGTGTTATGGTCGGGTGCGTGTTATAGAGCGAAAAATATGGTATATAAGGGTTGGATCCTGAGCTTGTCCCAGAAAAGGGAAATTACATTTAGGAATCTTGATTACATAATTAGTGTCACCATGATCACTAAGACTGCACTTTGTTTTAAACAATTTTTAATATTGTGGGGTTTTTTATTGCTGTAAACTTCCATGCAACCTTATAGTAAAAGGTGGCTAAGAAACTGAAATTATTGTGATTATTATGATTATGATTATCCTTTTATGCCCTAGTGGATTCAGCAGGACATTTCAACATCTTTATCCCAGACTGCATATAAATGGGAATGGTTTTTAATGGTTTCAATGGTGGATTTTTAAAGATGTTTTTAATTGTTTGTTTTATTGCTGATGTGTTTCCTGCCCTGAGTTCCTTTGGGAGGGGTGGTGGGATATACATTTCATAAATAATGGTTAGGATTGTGCTGTAAATCGGATGCTTTTGAGAGGAAAACTCAGACTGAGTTCAAAGGGAAGGCACAGAATAGATGGGAATCTTCCATGTGCATTTGGGAACAAAGGAAAATACAATCCATTCAGAATGGCACAACCTTTTTAACCCTCGTACAAGTTTTACAGTCAAGATGGTTACAAAGATTAATACACAATTATTAATATGGATGTGATGAAGAAAACCTAGGGATGGGGACATGTCTGACCCTGTGCAAGTGCTGACACAGAAATTTCACATGCAATTCCACTGGTCTGTGTGCAAACTCTACAGCCTAGTTACTCATACATACCTACTGCCTCGGGGTACAATGGAGTTTGTGTGAATCTCTTCTGCATTGTGCACTGCTGTTGCTAAACTGATGGGTGGATTTCTGTCCATGCAGATATGTTATACGTCCTTGCAGACCTGAGCCCAGTTCTCTGTGTCTGGGTATTAATTTCACACGTAGGGGAGATAATTTGGTCTCGGAATGACCACGTCTCTACCACTCCTTGTGCACACCTGATCTTAAAAGCAGCACGGGTTCTGCATGTGGGTGCCTGCCAGTGAAACCTTTCTATAGCAGCACAGCACGGCAGCTTGTGACCCAGGTAAGAGAACTGTGGCGATTATGTGCTGTGATGTAAGTACAGTTGGCTAGAAATGCTCCCTCAGCACTTTGGAAAGGAAGCAGCCAGTGCAGAAAATGCTGCTTTCTGAATATGAATCATTTTCAACGGTGCCGTCAGTTGGGATATTTAGGTGCAATTAGCATTAATCGGTCCTTTGCTGGCAACATCAGAATACTGGCTGGACCAGCACACTGAGAAGCTCTTTGAGGGGAGTGCACACATGTCTTCTTAGAGAGGCAATGGTATGGATGGATTCCTTCTTGGTACTTGTTTTGAAAGCATAGAAATGGCCAGGGAATGCTGCTGGCTGTACTTAGGACACATTGTACCAGATGTCTGGCAGGGGAGGAGATAATAATAATAATAATAATAATAATAATAATAATAATAATAATAATTTGTACCCCGCGCATCTGGCTGGGTTTCCCCAGCCGCTCTGGGCGGCTTCCACAAAGACCAAAAATACACTAAAATGTCACACATTAAAAACTTCCCTGAACAGGGCTGCCTTAAGATGTCTTCTGAATGTCAGGTAGTTGTTTATCTCTTTGACATTTGGTGGGAGGGCATTCCACAGGGCAGGCGTCACTACCAAGAAGGCCCTCTGTCTGGTTCCCTGTAACCTCACTTCTCACAATGAGGGAACCGCCAGAAGGCCCTCGGCGTTGGATCTCAGTGTCCGGGCTGAACGATGGGGGTAGAGACGCTCCTTCAGGTATACAGGACCGAGGCCGTTTAGGGCTTTAAAGGTCAACACCCACACTTTGAATTGTGCTCGGAAACGTACTGGGAGAGAGCCTCAAGGTACCCTGGTCCCAAGCCATGAAGGCCTTTGAACAAAACCACATAACTTTGAACTGGGCCTGCAAATGGACTGGAGACCTGCATAGTTCACAAAGAGCCAATGTCCTATAATTGAAACACCAGCAAATTTTGGCCACCTTGTATTGACAGCAGGTTGCTTTTTGACACCTGGAATTATGACACGACATACCCCAATTCCCCCCCCCATGTTAAAACAATGGGTGAAGAGGCATTGGTGTTGAATGAAACTAGAAGGTGGCAAATTACTCCAGATCTTCTGTGTGTGCAGCATTTAGTCAAGGCAATTCTTCCCCCTCCCCCTTGAAATAATTTTTTTTCCCAGCAAACACTTTCTTCAATTGCCATAGAATTACCAGGTCTGCAGTACTTGCTGTCACATAACCTAACCTCCTTCATCTCCACTGCCAACCACAGTTTGATTCTGCCTTCACATTTTTCCCTGTACTGTACCACACTAATTCACTTGACCTGTTCGGGCACGATGATGTTCATGCCAATTTTGGCAAAAGTGGTCAGTTTTGCAACTTCCCCCATGCGTGTTGAGATTATGTCTCAAATATGTTCTAGGTCAAATAGCATTTCAACACGCTTTTAGAACATAGGGATCTGTGATCTTGCTACATGTTAAAAAGATTTGCCAGCACATTCACAAAGCCGGCTGCCATGCTAAAAATAACCCAGTGCCATAGTTTCATCATCCAATGGACATGAAGAACAAGCAGCCCTTAGATCTGATGGGCAACCCCAGTGGCTCATCATCTTCGGATGATGGGAGCTTTAGCTGCACAATACCTGGAGGGTCACAGTTTGCCACCCATCTTTGATTTCATACTTACTGGGCAGAGATTCTCTGTGTGTTGTGCCTTGGGGTTGAACAAATGAACCTCAAGGACTGCCTCTCCCCGCACGAACCACCTTCATTAAAGCCCTTCTCCTTGTATCTCATCTGAGGAAGATGGGAAGGGTGGCCACATGAGAACTGCCCTTCCACCCCAATTTGTGGAATGCTTTCCCTAGGGAAATGTGCCTGGTGCCATCATGGTCTGTTTTTTAGACATTGCTATTTACCCAGGCTTTTAATAGTTAAATCAGCCTCTGCTGTGGTGCTTATGTTTTAGTGGGGTGGGATAGGACTTGTCCTTCTTATTGTGCTGTTGGATGAGGGTTTTAAAGAATTTTGTATTTACATATTTTGCCATTTTTTATTTTTATCTGTATTTTGTTAAGTTGCTTTGAGACTACACACACATACATATAAACACACGCACACGCTTAACAAATGTAAATCTAATAATAATAATTGGTGTGCTTTTTTAAATAAACAACAACAACCCAGAAACATATGACCGAAACCGTGCACCAGTCACTCCTGCTTGATTAAGTCATAGGCATGGTCCTCTGTGGAAATGAATGGGAGGAGCAGTTGATGGAGGTGCGGGTGGGTGGTGGCCGGGCCAGAAAGGCAGGCTTGTTAAGACAATTGCAGCCACCTGTAACTCCACCTGCAGCCTCACCTTAACATCGTTTCCCTTCTCGAATTACCTGGATGCTTATGCCACAGCAGGTGGGGATTTGAGCACATTAGCCGCATCATCCCCCTAAGCCTCCAGATGTTGCGCCTTCCCAGCTGGGTCGCCAGATGACCTTGTCCGTTGGGGCAGACTAAGGAAGCCAATCAGCGCGGGCTAATTTTAGTCCCACGACATGTAACATCTGCGGGTGGCGGCGGCGGCTGTCCCCCCCTCCCCTTGCGCCAGCGCCGGAAGGGTGCCTGATGAATCCCTGAGCCAGGCAATCTCTTAGGTCTTGTGCGCGCGCGTGCGCGGGGCCAGATTCCATGCGATCCGGTCCGGGATTTCCACGTGCCCCTGCAGAAATCCTTCACTTCTTGGCTTGTGCATTCCCAATGTGAGAATTCTCAGGATCTGCCTTCCCACCCCGTTTTAATTCTCCCCTCTCTCATTCTCCCCCCACCTATAACTCCGTAGGCTACAGCAAATGGCCGTAGCTTCTTCCTCTTTTCCCCTCCTTCGGAAACTGTCGGCGAAGGGGTTTGGCGCCGCCGCCGCCGCCGCCGCTGCTGCTGCCACAGCTCTGCTTTTTTGATTTCCAGGATCCCACCCGCCCACCAGCACCTGGATCTCCGCATTCCGGCTCGCCACCAGTCGCTGCTGTCGCCCAGGGAGGCGCAAGAGCACCTCGCCAAACGCGCGCCCATAACCTCGCCAAAGAGGCATTGGAAAGTAGAAGCCAGAAGGAGGGGGGGGGGGTGGCAGCGGAGAAGAAGAAGGAGGAAGGCTCGGAGGAGGAGGGCATTGGCGCAGCGGAGCGGGTGGGGGAGCGGGAAGAGGCGGCCTCCTGGTACGCGAGCGCGGATTTCCAGCCAGGACCCGGTGGCAGCGGCGGGAAGGCGGAGATGCGCCCTTGGAGGCGGGCTGCGAGCGCCCAGACCCGGCGGGGGAGCAGCAGAGCGGCTGGCGCCTCGCCCGAGCCGTGAGGGGCGGCCGAGGTTGCGGCAAGACCGCGGAGGGGGATCCGCTCGCCGATTCGCGCCCCCCGCCCGCCTCTGAACCCGCCCGCGCTCCGGCTCGTCTGCATGGGAACAGCCACCCGTCTCCTCGTGCCGCCCTGCCTTGCGCAGCCTGCTCGGGAGAAGCGCGCACCCCGCCTCGCCTTGGGCGATCGCCTCCGGTGAGCCGCCCAGGACCAGCCCCCCCGGTGGCCCACCTCCGCCGCCCCTTCTTCTTCTCCGGCGGAAGATGCGCGCCTGCCCGCCCGCCGCTGCGCTGCGGAGGAGCAGGTAAGGGCTCCCCGGGATCGCCGGGCTTGGGAGATGCCCAGGCGGCTCCTGCACCGTCCCTGTCGAGCTGCCCTTTGTGCGCGGGGGCGCTAGGGGTCCGCGGCGGCGGCGGCGGGCGACCGGTGCCATCCAAAGGGGGCGGCGGCGGCGGCGGCAGCAGCAGCAGGAGCGTGTGGCCCATGTTGGTTAGCGGCGTGGCCGCCGCCGGCGGTTCCCGCAGAGACTCATGAGCAGAGGAGCGACCCTGCAGCGCCGGACCACCTACCTGATCTCGCTGACCCTGGTCAAGCTCGAGTCGGTGCAGCAGCAAGAAGGCGACGACAAGGCGGGTGCCGGCGATGGGGGCGTCCTGCCCGACGGCAGGGACGGCGGCCCCGCGCGAGTCTCGTCGCCCTGCGCGGCGGATCCCTCCGGGCTGAAGGACCGCAAGGAAGCCGAGGAAGCGGCGGCCGCCAAGCTCAAGAGGCAGGAGCGCATCTTCCACCGGCAGGATGCGCTCTGGATCAGCACCAGCAGCGCCAGCACGTCCGACTACCTGCTGCAGCTCTCGCCCAGCAGCCCCGGGACGCCCAGCTCGTCCCCGTCCCCAGATGGCACAGGGCGGCCGGGCTCCATGTGGACACCCCCCAGGGGCAGCGTGGGTCGAGGAAGCCCGTGGGACCCCAAGGCCAAAGCCGCCATGAGCCCAGAAGGAAGACCCCTTGCACCAAAGCCCGAAGGACTGGGGTCTTTGGGTGCTCCGGCGGTGCCCCCCAAACCTGAGCTGCCATTGCCCCCCAAGCCGGCGACAGCTGCGCTCTCCAAATCTGAACCAGCTGTGCCCTTTGTAGCCCCACCTTTGGCCCCCAAACCTGAACTGGCTGTGCCCTCTGTCGCCCCACCTCTGGCTCCCAAACCTGAGCCGGCTGTTCCTTCTATAGCCCCGACTGTCCCCCCCAAACCTGAGCTGCCTCCAGCTGTTCTCTTTTCGCCCACCACTCCTAAGGTTGAGGCTGCCATTCCTCCAGCTGCAACTGCCAAGCCTGAAGTAACTGTGGTTTCTGCAGCTCCAGCTGTGGCTCCAAAACCCAAAGCCATTTTGGTCCCCGTCGTTCCCCTCATTCCCCCCAAGCCAGAGGTGATTCCAATCCCCCCCAAGGCTGGGCTGAAGGAGACCTTGGGGGTGCCTGGGGACGAGTCGCCAGTTCCAACACCCACCACTGCCAGTTGCTCCTCTAGTGCTGCAGCGCCAGGGCGCCGAATGTTGGTGAGCCATGCCAGCTGGGGTGGCCCAGAGCCTGGGACCCTGGAAATGAGTGTGGGCCGGGTGGGTGGCTCTTCTTTCTCACACTCGGGAGCCTCCTCTCCTCACCCAGCAGCTGGGAACCGCCGCCTTCGCCTGGCCACCAATAAGCCTTTCAAGACAGTGACCACCAGCGGGGCCAAGGTGAGTGCCGAGCCAAAGGCTGGCAAAGGGGGCCACAAGGGGGCCACCCCCAACCGCCTGTCGTGGCCCGAGAGCGAAGTCAAGGGACGCATGAAGGTAGCTGTCAAGGGCAGTGGGGAGACGGTCCCCAGAGGGGGATCCCGGGCAAAACTATCCCCTCACAAGAACAAAAGCAAGACTCTGGACAACAGTGACCTCAACCATGGCCCAGGCAGTCTGGCCTCTTCTGGCTCCTGCTCCTCAGAGGCAGCTGTAGGGCTGAAGAGAGGCCGGGAGGGTGGTCGGGCCTCTACCCGGGACCGTAAAATGCTCAAGTTCATCAGTGGCATCTTCACCAAGAGCCCAGCATCCACTCCCACCCACCCTGGACCCGGCTGGAGCCTTAGCCATAAGGAGCTGCTCAGCGTCGAACTGGCCAAGGGTGAATTGCCCAGTAAGTACAGTGGCCTAAGAGGCCCGGCTTCTCTCTGAATGGAAGGGATGGGTTGGGGTGTTGAGGGTGGAGGTTTGACTGTGGAACATGGGAGATGGGCTTGAGGACCGAAGGTGTTCCATTACTGGCTTGGAAGATGTTGGCACCAAGAACTTTGCCTTGGGATGTGACGATGGGAATGCTAGGCTGGTTTCTTTCCAGCAAGGAGCTCCAGAATGAAAAATTGGCATGGATCAGCCACAGATCTGTGTGGGCCTCTGCTCAACTTCTTCTATAGCAAGGCTGAGGAACATGTGGCCCTCTAGATGTTGCCAGGCTCTACCTCCCATCATCCTTGGCCCATTGGGTGTGCCGGGCCGCTAATGGGGTCCTGGAGTCAAACAACACCTAGAGGGTATCAGGTTCCCCATCCCTGCCTCTGTAGATTTCACTCCAAAGATATATGTCTGGGCTGAGTGAGCCCTCAAGACCACTGGTGGGTGTACCCTGTGAGAGAAACGTGGAATTTCTCTGGAAAGGAGATTCTGGATTGCTTAGCTTTGTTGCCACGGTGATGGGTAGGTGATGGCAGCCAATGAGTATGTACTCAAAAATGGAGCAGTTCACTTAGGTGAGGAGGGGTGAGCCCAGGTATGTGCTGCTGCTGCAGCAGCTCCTCAAACTGTGTGTGTGTGTGTGATGGGATTCACAACCTCAATATCTCCCTTATGGTGGAATGTGACAAAAATGATATTATCACTATTGGGTGTCTGCGGAGGCTGGTAAGGATGCTTTTTCCAGTGGGTTTTCCCACTATGTGGTCAACAAGCCAGATGCTGAAGGGGGTAACATTTAGGGTGGATCTCAGTCCTGAGGATGGCTTGGAACTACCGCTGTAGTGGTACAGGTTGTGAAGCCATTCAAGAAGCAAAATCCCTGGGCTAGCTGTTGACGAATTTTCAAATGCAAGAACATTCTGCTTCCCGTATATTTTCTTCGTCCGCCCCCACTACATGTTACGTGCCAAAGCCTTGTCGTAATGAATGGTTGTGATTTAGGGATTACCTAGGAGGTGCTCGGCTAACTCTGAAAGGGGTGGTGGTATCTCTGCATCCTCTACAGCACAACGAATTGGACCCCACCAAAGCAGAAGCAGTAAGTGCAGAACAGGAGCGTAATCCACCTCTGCAGCAAATGCTTCTCTTGCTCACTGTGCTGAACAAGAACTCTGCTGATTTTACAGGTTGCTTCAATGAGTATTGGATGGGAGGCAGGTGTGGTGTGTGCACGTACCTGTGTGTGTGGGGGGGGATGGATTCTTAGAGTTCTGTAAAAGATAATTAAGCAGAGATACTGGCAATTGTGTTTGACAGTGTATAGGGAGCTGGGTACCTCTTTTTGCCCTTTCCTACTAGGCAAGAGATAACAGCATCCAACAAAATCTAACAGGCAACAAGAATTTAAAAATATACAGTGGTACCTCGGGTTAAGTACTTAATTCGTTCTGGAGGTCCGTTCTTAACCTGAAACTGTACTTAACCTGAAGCACCACTTTAGCTAATGGGGCCTCCCGCTGCTGCCGCGCCGCTTTAGCACGATTTCTGTTCTCATCCTGAAGCAAAGTTCTTAACCCGAGGTGCTATTTCTGGGTTAGCGGAGTCTGTAACCTGAAGCGTATGTAACCTGAAGCGTATGTAACCCGAGGTACCATTGTAATAGAAAGTAAAGGCAACTGTTATTGTTTTCAGAAAATTCAGACACCATTCCATATGGATGTGAATGGTGGGACACAGCTATATGGTGTTGTGGAAGTTTTAATAGAAACTGGTATGTGTTCTGTGTGATTATTTGATACCTGTTGTGGATTTTGACCTGAGAATCTCAGTTGTGCATGCGCCTGTCTCTTTCTATTTTTAAAAAGCACGTTGCTATCCCTCATGGTTGTGAAGATAAGTTTCACATTGTCCAGTGTACTTCAACGGAAAGCTCCATTGTACGAGAGGCAGAGTCGCTTGCCTGTCCCTCTGATTTCTGTCGTGGTCTCCAGTTGCATTCTTCTCCCATTGCCCTTCTGTTCCTTTAAGGAAGGGGCCATAGCGCAGCAGTAGAAGTCGGAGTTTCAATCCCTGGCATCTCCAGCCAGTAGGTTCAGGTAGCAAATGATTGGGGAAGACTTCTGCCTGAGTCCCTGGAGAGCATCTTCCTCTAATCAACCTCTCCCAACATGGTGCTCTCCAGGTAGTGTGGACTCTCAAACTCCCATCAGCCTGGTTTTTAAGATGGATGGGCATTGCAGTCCAAGATATCTGGAGAGCACCAGGTTGGGAAAGGCTGGCGCAGGCATTACTGTGGAAACTGTGAAAACTGGCACACAGCTCAGTATCATGTTTGACAGATTAATTTATGTCAGCATGCATCTTTTTTCTATTATATTAATGTACAATTAATGTTCCAGTTCTCTTGGTGCAGAGTTTAGGCTTTTAATTTGGGGTGGGGTGGGGTGGTGGAATAATGAAGTTCACAACAAAGATATCTCCATCAGTTGGTGATCAAAAGATTCTACCTGCTTAGGAGTCTTTCTTTGGTATATCCATTGGTTGCCTAAGGATGGATCACTTTCCCCATTTCTGGGTAGTTTTAAAAAATGTCTTCTCTAATCCTGCCACCCTCAAAGGACCAGATTATGGTCTTAATGGCTTCTTTGCAGCCCGTCAAAGTCTAGTTCTTCTTCTGATTTTGATGTGTTCCCATTGTGGGAAGGTTGGGAGACCTTCTAGCCAGAAGGACTGTTCTTCTAATTGCTCTCTGAAGTGAGAGGTTAATTGCAGTGGAAAGTTTTAGATTAAAGGGTATATTTTAGAAGGCAGGAATTAGTCATCGTCCCCCATCAGCTAAGGCAAGTCCTTGTTCCCACTGTGCTGTTAGCAGGAAACACCCCTGCAAATTTATATGGTACTGTGTGAAGAACTGATCTTCTCCCTTCTCCAAGGTCATATTTCTGCATTCAGCTCCCCTTGGCAACTGATAGCTTCTGGTAATTAGGAGAACATTGAGGGATGGAAGGAGGTTATAGCTAGCTGACCCCAGTCTGGGGAGATCTCCCAAAAGAGCTCTGCATGATCCTCTGTGGACAGACACTTGCACCAGAGACTTATAGCTGGTTTAGTAGTCATTTCCTCTTCCTAGGAACCCTGTGAGCTATAAATCCTATGAAGGGAGCTAAGGGGAGTTCTCTTATTAGAGAATTCTTAGCAGTCATGCCAAACTCCATTCTGGGGGTTCTTTGCAGGAGGCTAGATTTGCATGGTAGGGGTGTTTTGAGTGAAGAGCGGTTTCTGTAAAGAATAAACAAGGAATGGGAGACTCAATGAAATTTGAGAACCTGACAGCATACCCTCCTCCCAATTTCAAGGAAATGACCTGCTAACCATGTGCACATAGATTTTGAAAAATGTCTAGAAATGCATATAACATGCCTCTTGCATTACACATGCGTGTTGAGGCTACAATGAAGGGTGCCTGTTGTGAGCCTGGCAGTCCCCCTTTTTTAAAAAAAATAAATATTTATTGAAGTTTTAGCAAAATACAACAAGAAAGAAAAAACACAAAACAGGAAAATACACATAATACAAAAAAATAATTAAGAATAAAAATAACAAAAAGAAAAAAAAAACATTATTCTTTTGCTAACATTGTAACTCATATCCTTATTTTCCTGACCTCCTCGCACCTTCCCTTTTTGTATTCCCATTTACATAATCAGATCAGCAAATCCTTACCCTCTTTTGTTTATCTTAACTCTGTATCTTAACGTGTCAAAATTCTATGTTTTCACCCATTATCAATTCTCTTATTGCATACTCTTTTTAACTTTGTTGCTAATACCACTTGTTTTCAATCCAACATCATTTTAACATTCATTAATTTTGTAATGTTTCTGCAGGTAGTCTTTAAATTTCTTCCAATCTTCTTCCACCAACTCTTCTCCCAGTTCTCGGATTCTGCCAGTCATTTCCGCTAATTCCATATAGTCCATCACTGGCAGTCCCTATTAACAAAGGGGATGAGCCCTATATCAGAAAGAAGAATTGTTCATCCTGCAAATGAAGGCAGGGTGAAAGTTCTCTCTCTCTCTTTCAGTTAGCGATTTATCTTTCTGGTTTAGTGCTGAAGCTGTAGCTGAGCAGAAGCCGCCATTCTTAGGGAAAGCTGTAGGCTTCATTCGGGATGTGCAACTTAAAAAATAAAAAAAAAATGTATATGCTGTCCATCCAAAAGTGCTCAGAGCAGCCAACAGTTAAAACCCCTGCAACCAATATGTTTGAGTTTGAGGCCTTACTATGCTGAATGCTGGCCATCTCTACCAAATATTATGGCCTACCAGGTGTTTGATAATCTCCCTTGCACTGGAGGTTTCTGGAATCTTCCAGATATCCTTCTGATTGTGGATTTATGATTATTTGTACTCATGATGGTACGCAGGAGCTTACATGCAACCCTGATTTCAATATTTTCTGCCCTTGCAAAGGTTTTGGGATGGACACATTGCTTTGTTTTCTTTTGACACATGTCCTACAACTTCCAGCTGAAATGCTGTTAATAGTTCAGGTGGTTTGCTGTTCTGCTTTGGCTGCACCTTAGTGCAAGAATAGGGACGCAGGTGGCGCTGTGGGTTAAAGCCTCAGCGCCTAGGACTTGCAGATTGAAAGGTCGGCGGTTCGAATCCCTGCGGCGGGGTGCGCTCCCGCTGCTCGGTCCCAGCGCCTGCCAACCTAGCAGTTCGAAAGCACCTCCGGGTGCAAGTAGATAAATAGGGACCGCTTACCAGCGGGAAGGTAAACGGCATTTCCGTGTGCGGCTCTGGCTCGCCAGAGCAGCGGTGTCACGCTGGCCACGTGACCCGGAAGTGTCTCCGGACAGCGCTGGCCCCTGGCCTCTTAAGTGAGATGGGCGCACAACCCCAGAGTCTGTCAAGACTGGCCCGTACGGGCAGGGGTACCTTTACCTTTTACCTAGTGCAAGAATAGGAGCCAACTCCTAGGGGCCAAGGTTCCTTTGTGCATGCACCCCCCATAGTTGATGGGCATTGCCATTCAAATAGTGTGCATGCACAGTGCCATGTGATCAATTATGCAGGGTGAGGCTTACGTGGGTATCCCAACATATTATTCATGTTGGCACCCCTGAGTGCAAACGTCCCCCTCCAGATGGCAATAACACAGTCATATTGGGTAAGCATCACAGAAGAACTAATGGAGTGGAGTAATGTGTGGGCAGCCCAATATAAATCCATCACCAATGCACTATTTTTGTATCAACGACACCTGCAAAGAAGGGTCTGGAGGGGCCCTGCGCTGTCTGAAGTTCTTTGCCTGTCTTGAATCTTCCAGCGTTCAGTTTCATTGGATGCTTGCCGTTCTAGTATGATGTGAAATGGAGAAAAAGTCTCTCTGTCCACTTTCTCTGCATCATGCATAGCTTTTATAGATTTCCATCATGCCCCTATCACGATCAGCTCTATCAGTGGCATGTTGCAGAATACCCCTTCAGAAACAAACAAAAAGCCACCTAGTCTGGAGGACCCACACAGTTGTTTATCCTGCAGGAGGCAAAACCAGGACATTCATCAAGCCCCTACTGAGGTGTGTTCAGCTTGGCGGACTACTGGTTTTGCTGCCCTGCCCAATAAGAGTTTTCAGGCTGAAAAGCACCTTTTGAGCTATTGCTATCATTGTCATTATTAATGAATATTGTCAATGCAGGATAAAATTGAATGGAGGAGAAATTGAATGTACGTTATTGGGGGTGTACACTTTTGCATATAAGGATTTAAGGGAAGAGCCCCTTTTGGCATCCAGGCTGAGGAAGTGTTCCAGTAGGGTGGTCCAGAGTCATCCGGCGGAATTCACCACTCCTTTGTGGTGTGGTGTCCAGATACGTGCCATTTTAGGAAACGAGCCACAATTTTTTCAGCTGCCTTTTAAAATATATGACAGTCCGGGAATG
This sequence comes from Podarcis cretensis, assembly GCF_951804945.1. Classification (NCBI taxonomy): domain Eukaryota; kingdom Metazoa; phylum Chordata; class Lepidosauria; order Squamata; family Lacertidae; genus Podarcis; species Podarcis cretensis. The sequence continues at coordinate 8,855,203 of NC_137171.1, forward strand.
CTTTCTCTTGTCAGAGCAGCCAATTCTTTTCTATAGCTTTCCTGTTTCTGTGCCCAGATGGGCTCCCTAGAATTAATGGAACTCCTTACAGCTGCTGACAATGAGCTGAATGTAGCATCTCAGTATAAGGATCACGGAGCCATTTACTAGTACTGACCATTGGCAGTTTTCAGTCCTCCTAAGTTGATCACTAGGGACGCGGGTGGCGCTGTGGGTAAAAGCCTCAGTGCCTAGGGCTTGCCGATCGAAAGGTCGGCGGTTCAAATCCCCACGGCGGGGTGCGCTCCCGCTGCTCGGTCCCAGCGCCTGCCAACCTAGCAGTTCGAAAGCACCCCCGGGTGCAAGTAGATAAATAGGGACCGCTTACCAGCAGGAAGGTAAACGGCGTTTCCGTGTGCGGCTCTGGCTCACCAGAGCAGCGATGTCACGCTGGCCACGTGACCCGGAAGTGTCTCCGGACAGCGCTGGCCCCCGACCTCTTGAGTGAGATGGGCGCACAACCCCAGAGTCTGTCAAGACTGGCCCGTACGGGCAGGGGTACCTTTACCTTTTTACCTTTAAGTTGATCACTGGCCTGGTTAAAGAGAAACTGAGGCACAGGCTCAAGATGCAGCAGTGGACCTTCCTGAAGGTTACCTGGAAAGTCAAAGGCAGGAACCAGGTGGAAGTGAGCACTCCTAGCCTCACTGCTTGTATGACCCCACCCCCCTCTTGGATAATTTTTGATGCGTCACTCTTAAGCTCTGATCTGTTTGTAGGAACAACAAAAGCTCCTGCGGTGGCTTTAAAGTCTTGTTGTACGCAAGCATCCATGGGCTAGAGAGCTTCCTTCATCAAATAGGAGCCCCAAAAGTTATGCCAGTATAACTGATTAGCCATTAAGGGGACTTGGGATTCTTTTTTTCTGCTACCAACTACATTTAACATGGCGGCTTTCTGCAAAGTGTTTGCAACTCTAAATGAAAGTCAGGACTTGCAGGTTGAATATCTGTTTTGTGCCAAGGTTTCACAGCAATTCATCAGGTGTCTGTAACCCTACAACCCTGGTGTATGGAGCCATTTGGTGCCTAGCTTATATATCTGAGTTTCCAACACTGAGGGCGGGGCAGGGCGGGGCGGGGCGGGGGTGTACATTACAGTTCCCATAATTCTTCTTTTTAGGTGTTTTAAATGTTCTTTAAATGTACAGTATGTACATAGCTCCTGTTGATAAGTGGACCACCATATTTTCGCCTCTAGGAAAGTGAGTTGCAGTGGCATAGCACATGCAAACGCCGCCCGGGGCGGGTGTGCAGGGCATGCCCCTAAGGGGGGTGGGACGCAGAAGAAGCCCGCTGCGGCTTGCCTCGCAAAGCGGCACAGGGGGTGCATTCATGCAACACAGTCCACCACTGTCCTCTCTCAGCCAGAGCTACCAGGCTGGGCGCCTTGTGTGCTGCAACCTCTCTCCACACTGGAAATGGAGCTGCTGTTGGTGGCGTTGGGCTGTCGCATGAGGAAGCTGTACCTGCAGCTCCCTCGCATGCATTGGAGCCAGCCCCCCCCCCAGTTCCCCCATGCCACTGGTGACTTGTTGACCGGGGAGCTAGAATTGGGATCATCTGTGTGATCAGTTGGTGGAGAGCGCTATATGAAAATAAGGCTTGGCGTCAAGCTTAAATAAGGCATTTATATCCTGTCTTTCCTTTGCAAAGCTCCAGTCGGCTGACGACGTGTAGTTAAAAACAAATGAAGCCCAAATAACTAAAAGCAGCAGAAGACAAAAAGGCACAAGGCAGCCATAATTTCGCAGAACTGGACATCCTCCAGGAATGGAACCAAATTAAATGCAGCAAGTTAAAAATACAGTTTAGTGCAGGAGTTCGAAGCCAACTTGGCCAGATCAGCTTTATGATCCATGAGGAAGAGTGAACCTGTGTCGATTTTGTGATCTCAACTCTTCCTCTCTAGTTGTTGCAACCAACTATTGGAGATGCGCTAGCTCTGAATTCCCTTCACCAAGCAGGGAGTTGATCCAGGTTAGACTTTCCCCAGCCTCCTAAAATGAAGTTGGTCACCAACCGGGGTGGGCGTGATGTGTCCCATTTTGCTGCTTGAGGTGAAACAGGATGTGCCGCTGTGCCCTGCCGTGCTGCCTCTGCTGGTGGAAAACTGGGAACAGCACTGGCACCAATTTCCAGTGAGGTTTTGTGGATTTATGGTGAAACCTCACAAGATCTTACCAGAAAATGGTGCCAGTGTTGGTGCTGCTTCTCTGCCAGTGGCAGAGTGCCCGTGAGAGTAACACCTTAGCAGGGGTCAGCAACCTTTTCCAGCCGTGGGCCGGTCTACCGCCCCTCAGACCATGTGGTGGGCCAGATAATATTTTTTGGGGGAAATGAACAAATTCCTATGCCCTGCAAATAACCCAGAGATGCATTTAAAATAAAAGGACACATTCTACTCATGTAAAAACACTCTGATTCCCGGACCATCCGTGGGCTGGATTGAGAAAGTGATTGGGCCGCATTCGGCCCACAAGCCTTAGGTTGCCTACCCCTGCCTTAGGGGCTTCCCTGGTCTGAATAGGTGGGGCCCGCCTCCAAATCCCATTAGCCCCACCCATCAAGGATTGCAGTTCAACAATACAGTGGTGCCTCGCAAAACGAAATTAATCCGTTCCGTGAGGCTCTTCGTATAGCGGTTTTTTCGTCTTGCAAAGCAAGCCCATTGACAGCTTAGCGGATTAGCGCTATTAGCGGTTTAGCGGCTTTTAGTGGATCAGCTGATAAGCGGCTTATCAGCGGATCAGCTGATAAGCGGCTTAGGGCTTAGGAAAAGGGGGGGGGGAGGGAAAAAACCTTGCAGGAACTCGCAAGACATTTTCGTCTTGTGAAGCAAGCCCATAGGGAAATTCGTTTTGCGAAGCGCCTCCCTTTCGTCTAGCGAGTTTTCCGTCTTGCGAGGCGTTCGTCTTGCGGGGCACCACTGTATCTGGAGGACACCAGATATTAGGGAAGACTGGAGTGGGCTTTCTTTCAGGTCTATGGTTTTATGCCTTTCCTTGGAAAGTCCCAGAGCGTTGCCAGATACAGATTTGGGGTGTGTATAAGCTCGAGGTACGCAGTGGGGAATAGCTGTGTGTAGACAGTTCTGTGTGGTATGGCTTGAGGCAAGGTTCATTTTTTAAAAAATGAAAGCCTGAGGCGGCTTTTAACTAAATTTTCACTTAGCGCAGACCCACTGAATTCAAAGTTAGGCCCATTCATTTCAGTGGACCTACTCCCAGTAAAACTTACTGCTCCTTAGCTGTTGTTGTTGTTGTTTTAAAATGGAATGCTGGAGAGAAATAGACCAGGAAGATTTGCTGGTGAATCCTACTGTTTGGCTTCTCTTATGGGAACTGGTAATTCAGACTTCACCCCTCTGGTTGAAGATACCTTTTAAATAGATGGTGGCAATACTGCAGAGACTCTGGTACTATGAAGCATCTGCGAGTAGGTCCAGAGTGCCCCCAACTACTCACCTGGGATGAAAGCAAGTCTTGCGATTCAAGTCTTTATAAGTCTGTGGTTTATTTTTGCTGCAACAGATTAATGTTCTTCCCACTCTGGAAGTTGTTTCCCTAGATACTGTCCCTCCCATGAGTCACCTGGAGCTATCTGCTCCACCAGCTCCTCCTTGCCTTGTACCTCCCTCTCAGCATTCCTGTGGCCTTGATTATATGGGTCAATCTGCGGGATGGGACTCAGTAGGTGGAAAAATTTGGCCTTGTGTTGGACAGGTGGAGTTACAATCCCTTGCAGCCCTGTGATTCTGTGGTATCAAAGCTATATTGGCATGCTGCTTACTGCTTGCAAATATCCTGCAAATCTCATCTTTTTATTTTCATCATTATTGCATCACTGTGTTGCTGGGCAATTGTCGGGCTTTGTGTACAGGCAACCCCTGATTTGTGTAGGGATTGCATTCTGGGTCATCATGCGTGAAGGCAGAGTGGACACAAGCCCGTTCCACCCCCTTGTGGATCACCATGATGTGCACGGTCACACATCTATTGCTCAATGTCTGAACACCACACACAGAGGCAAACCTGGGTATACCAGCAAATGTGTGCTCAACAGGGAGCTGTGACTAGTCCAGGCTTTCCTGGTGAGTATGCTTGGGTGAAGTGCTTGCAGACTCTTACTTCTCACTTGTGTTGTACTTTTTTTTACTAGGTGTATAATATATATGTGTGTATATATATATGTATGTAATATATGAGGATGCCCTTTGGATAGCTTTGTCTATGCCGTCCTACCCTCCAACATTTCTTTGATGAAAATAGGGATGTCTTATTCAATAATAATAATAATAACAATACCCCTCCCATCTGGTTGGGTTGCCCCAGCTGCTCTGGTGCGGCTTCCAACATACACTATCTAAAAACATTAAACACTAAACCAGTGTTTCCCAACCTTGTGCCTCCAGCTGTTTTTGGACTACAATTCCCATCATCCCTTGCCACTAGTCTTGCTTGTCAGGGATGATGGGAGTTGTAGTTCAAAAACAGCTGGAGGCACAAGGTTGGGAAACACTGCACTAAACAACTTCCCTATACAGGGCTGCCATCAGATGTCTTCTAAAGGTTGCATAGTTAACTTATCTAATTGGCTTTGGGGGATTTTTGCATAACTCCATACCCTCCAACATTTCTCCAGTGAAAATGGCAACGTCCTAAGGAAAAGCTGGAGATTCCAGGATCAAATCAGAAACCAGGATGGCTTCTGTAAATCCAGGACTGCCCCAGGAAAATAGAGACACTTGGAGGTTCTGCGTCATATACTGTAAGGCTGCCTTCTGCTGAGTCATGCAATTCGCTCATTTAACCCAGTATTGTTCCCCAGTATGGTCCTTCCTAGGGAAGGACCATAGCTCAGGGACAGAGCATTGTCTGCATGCAGATGGTTCCAGGATGAAGCCCTCCAGCATCTCCCAGCCCAAAACCATGGAGAACCTCTAGCAGTCAGTGCAGACCATACTGAGCTACTTAGAATAAGGCAGCTTCCTCTGGTCCCAATGTCAACTCTGACTGGTAGTGGCACTCCAAGGGGTCAGGCAGGGGTCTTTCCCTGTTCCTGCTACATGAGCTACTTTTAGCTGGGAACACTAGGGACTGAGCAGAGAACTTTCAGCATGCAGAACATGTGCGCTTCCATTGAGATATAGTCCATTCCCAACCAACGATATACTGGCAAATTATGGCTGCTGCAGCAGCTGCTGAATGGAATTTGTGAACTCTGCAATCCAGGCACATTTATTTGACAGTTTTATTGGCGCATTACATCAAATAGCATTGATTCAGTTTGTCAGCAGGGAAGTGTATATATACTGCAACTCTGTGCAAGATTGGGGGGGACGGGACCAAAATGTGGTATTGACTGCAGACGTAAGCCCCCCCCCCCCCCCCGGAACCTTGGCATTTAGGGTTTTTTCATGTTTCTGGTCCTTATGGTTGCAAAAAGATTTTTCTGTGTGGGTGACTCTTTGTGGAGCCTCTGAATCCTGAGTGCTGGATTTCCTGTGGGGTCGCAGTGCACTGCACAGACCTCTGCCTCTCCCACGACTAGCACAAGCAAAATAGATTATGGGTGGAGGAGATGCAAATTTACTTGCTTTTCACAACTTGCTTAGATTGCAGTATTTAGGTTTTCTTGGCTTCAACACATAAAGCTCACATTTATAGAGTCTAGCCCAAGGATGGGGATCTTGTGGACCTCCAGATATTGTCAATGGTCGGAGATGATGGGAGCTGGAGTCCGGAGGGCCACAGACTCTCCTCCGCTCAGCAAAATAAGGTAATGAAAGGGATCTGCAGACATACAATATATGTGCTTGTGGTTCCCTTTGTCAAGGGATGATTCAGTGAGAGATGCAACGTTCACATCCTGTAATTGCAAAGTGAATATAAAATAATTCCCTCCTCCTCTGTTAAAGTCCTGGGGTGGTTCTGAGTGGGAATGCACTTGGCATACAGAGTGCCACAGAATGGAAGGAGATGTCTGTGAGGGGCTCTGCTGCTAGCCGCGCGCACAGGGAGAACGGCTCCATTTATCAGCAGCACACCAGCTGCAGTTTCAAAGGAGATGCATTTTGTATTCTGCCTGTGGGTGTTTTTATGACCATTGCAGAACGCCAAGTGTGTGAATTGTGGTACGGTCCAATGCAACACAACCACATGCATGGTCGGCATCCTGACCTGTAAAAATAGGTGGCAAATGTGTGCTGCCTGCGAAGGCACCTTCACAGTGGAAAATAGGATCTTCAATATTTTTAGCTTATAAGGTTTTGAAAGACCTGAGTTGGGGATGAGAATGTTGATGCCTCTATAGCCAAAAACAACAGGGAGATAAATTTCTTGGCACACTGAAGTATATTAAAAAGTTTATATAACGATTCTGCTTTGTTTTATGCATACTCAGAGGTACACTTGATTTTAATATTATTGGCTAAGAGTTGCCAGGCAATAGATTGGGATCTACTAGTGGTTGCTTGTAAATTACACTGGATTCTGATCCCACCCTCCGGTTTAACAGTAGCAACTAAAATTGACTCCCCCACAAAAACAAAAACAACTCACCTGAAATGAAGAATGTATGTAGGCACCAACTGTGAGTAGTTCTCCACATCCAGTTTTCTGCAGAAATTTGTGATTTAAATAATAATAATCATGAAAATTGTTCAGAATTTTATTGCAAAATTTTCCTAATAAACACATTTTGTGTGCAGTTTTGATGGACGTACACATTTTTGCAAGCGATTTCTCCTAATATTTTTTTTGTATGTTGTTTTCACTAAGATACTCATTTTTATGCACACTTTCCCCCAAATATATATGCATTTTTGGAAATGTTGTTTGGCCAGAGAACTGCACCACAAAATTCAGATAAGTGTGAATTTTGAAGGATGGTTGTGTATTGGTTCTCATATTGTTTTGGAAAGTGAAAATTTGACAAACTAGGCTTTAAATGTGAACTAAATCAAACCTCTCTCCCTTTCCTAACTGTGCACTCAGTTTCAGTACTCAAAACCAATTTCTTGTTTCAGAATTCTTCAATCCTTAGCGTGTCTCTTTTGCGCCTGACTGGTGGGTCTCAGAGTCTAGTGTTCTGTCCCATCTGTGCTATATTGCTTGCTCTGTGCTGGTTGCTATTATGAGGCAGGCCTGAGCCCTGGGGGCACCGAGCGAGAGAGATGAAAGTGTTATTTAATAAAGTGATGTAGATTCTGTGTGAGTGGTGTGCGTGCTGGACTTCAGCTTTCAATCTTTTGTGGAAGTGCCCCAACAATTTTGACTCATGGAAAAGAGGATATGGCCACATCCACACCATACATTTAAAGCACTATTAAGCCACTTTATCAGTCATGGCTCCAGCCTCCAAAGCATCCTGGGAACTGTAGTTTATTAAGAATGGTGAGAAGAGACCCCCAATTCCTCTTACAGAGCTAACAATTTCTAGGGTTCCCTGGGAAGAGGCATCGATTGTTGCACCCTCTCAGATCCTCCAAGTGCCCCTATTTTCCAGGGACATTTCCAGATTTACAGACTCCTTCCCTGTTTCTGATTTGATCCCGGAGTGTCCCACTTTTCCTTAAGATGGCCCTGTTTTCATCAGAGAAATATTGGAGGGTATGGAGTTATGCGATCCCTGAGCCAAGGAGGCAGCTCTGTATAGGGTAGTTTTTAAAAAATTGTTTAGTGTTTCATTATGTTTTTATATATGTTGCAAGCCACCCAGAGTGGCTGAGGCAACTGGTCAGATGGTGGAGTATAAATAATAAACATTATTATTATTATTATTATTATTATTATTATTATTATTGAATAAAAGGTAAAGGTACCCCTGCCCGTATGGGCCAGTCTTGACAGACTCTGGGGTTGTGCGCCCATCTCACTTAAGAGGCCAGGGGCCAGCGCTGTCCGGAGACACTTCCGGGTCACGTGGCCAGCGTGACATCGCTGCTCTGGCGAGCCGGAGCCGCACACGGAAACGCCGTTTACCTTCCCGCTGGTAAGCGGTCCCTATTTATCTACTTGCACCCGGAGGTGCTTTCGAACTGCTAGGTTGGCAGGCGCTGGGACCGAGCAGCGGGAGCGCACCCCGCCGCAGGGATTCGAACCGCCGACCTTTCGATCGGCAAGCCCTAGGCGCTGAGGCTTTAACCCACAGCGCCACCTGCGTCCTTTTATTATTGAATAGGATGTCCCTATTTTCACTGGAGAAATGTTGGAGGGTATGCCTCTGGGAATTGTAGCTCTGTGATGGGAATAACAGTCTCCTAACAATTCTCGGGACCCTTGACAAACTACACTTCCCAAGTTCCTTTGCAGTGGGGAGACCATGACTGTTTAAAGTGCTTTAAATATATGCTGGGAATGTGGCCTGAGTCAGTGAGTGAGGCTGAAGCATCTTTAGACAGGCAGACATATGAGAAATCTGCGTGAGCGTTGAATAGTCTCACAATGAGAGGTTTCCCAGAAATCTGTGGGACACATGGGAGATGGTCATTGACTGGAAGTATCTCTTCATTCTCTTGTTTTCGCGGGCTCCACCTCAAGTCAGTCCCCTCTCCCGCCTGCAATTAGCATGAGTGGCAGGCAGGCAGGCATGGTGCCAGCTGAGCCATCTTGTAATTTGCTATCTTGGGTCCCACCTGACCTCTTGGTTTACAAGATAGGAAGCCATGTGGCAGCCTCTTGGCAGAGTTCAAAGCCAAGTACGAGTGAGGTTGGCATTCTCTTCTGGATGCTGGAGGGAAGAGTAAAGCCGATCTTTCCCCCCAGAACACATCCATCACGTGCCTGGCAATTGGAAATCAATGGAAAGCGAACTCTATTGCCAAGACTGTCAAGGTATTGGGAGGAACTAAAATGGGAAGAAGGCTTTGTGATTGGGGGGGGGGTGTAGTTGGGCAGGGCTTGACCACGCTGAATCAGAAGTGGTGTTGAGCTGGCCAGCTTTCTGAACACTGAGCCTCTACGCTATTGGGCAATTTTAAATTTTTTTTATTGATTTTAACATATAAATTATAAAATGTACCACAAAACTTATCACTTATACAATCTTTTTAGACTTCCATCAGCACCTCTGATGATCCACCGTTTTAACCACTTTTTATGCATTTCTTAACTTTATATTGCCTTTACATCTCTTAACAAATCATCCTTCCCCTTCTCCATTTTTGCAATACTTCCAATAATACTCCTCACAAAATTTCTTGCAAACCTACAAACGTCGTCTGATCTTCACAAATACTTTTCAAATAGTCCGTAAATTTACTCCAGTCTTCCGTGAATTTCTGGTCCCGCCGGTTTCGAATCCTTTCTGTTAGTTTATCTAGTTCTGCATAGTCCATTAACTTCATCCTCTAGTCTTCAATCGTCGGTAATTCTTCTTGCTTCCATTTTTGGGCCAGTAATATTCTTGCTGCTGTTACTGCATATAAAAAGAGCTTACATTCCTTTCTATTTATATCACTCCCCACAATGCCCAGTAAAAATGCTTCTCGTTTCTTTATGAATGTATATTTCAACATTTTTTTCATCTCATTATATATATATCTCCCAGAAGCATTTCACCTTTTTACATTCCCACCACATGTGATAAAATGTTCCCTTTTTTCTGCTATTGGGCAATTTTAAATGAGCTTACATGGAAACTAATGCAAGCAGACCTGAACGGATATTGTGGTATGCTAAGGACTTGCATTGCGTTAAGCACCAGTTCTGTACCAGACTGAATTAATATTTCCCATTTTTTCATGGAAGTTCTGCATTTCTATGTGTCCAGTTTTCTCCCCACACTCAGCATTGGGCAGGTTTCCATTCTCCTTAGAAATAGATATGATCTTGATTCACATTCTACTCTGGTCGACTCTGGACTCAGCTTCATTAGTTGTTGTTTTTTTAAGTATTTAAAATGTGTTATAACACTGTGGCACCTGATGGCGCTTTACAATGCGTTTTCCTAAAACATTTCTTTTTAATGTGTCTAGATTCCAGCCTCTGTGTGGGTTTTGGTGTATTGATTAACTGGTTTCACAACCAGTGTATTTGACTTGTCCACTCAGGTGTGGTCCATCCTGATTAAGGAGTTGCCATATCTTGAAAAGCTTCCTAAAAAGTTGGTCGAGGTAAGAATATGATGAGTCTTGATTTTGGGTACTTGTGCTATTTTTATTTTGGATTTCTTGTTCTCCCTATTCACGGGGCCAGGGCAAGTAACAAATGAAACCTGATGTAGTCCACAAATCCTCGTTTTGGATAGGCTGGATTCCTAGGAACTTCTTCTACTGGCAAGAGTGTGATCATATTTCACCCTTACAGCCTTATATCTTTCAGAAACCATCATAAATTGTCCAATATTGAGCCTCAGAAATTCGAACTCTGAAGGAGAAGCCCCCACAGACAAATCTGTAAAAGCCCAAATCACTAAACCTACAAAGGAGAGGTGTTCTGTCAAACAATCCCATATAACATGATCAACCATTTCCTCCACCCCACAAATTTCACAGTCCTCCCAGCCCTGTACAAGCAAGCTTCCTCAAAATTCTGAACAGCCTAACTTTCGTCTGCTACCCTTTCGGTTTGAAGAATTCAGTTTAAAAGCACCTTGCTTTATTTCTGGGAATTGTTTGGACTTGTATTTCGGCAAACCTCCAGAGGAAGGTATTTACATGGTTATGTGGTAGCCCTTGTACTTACCATAGAGGTGAGCTTACCACAGGTGTAGTCAAGAGAGTGTTTGTGGTGGAATGTGCAGGACCCAAGCCATTCAGGATTTTGTAGACTGAAAGTGGCGTCATAGAACACAAAAGCAGCATCTTGGATAATTTCTGCATAAGGACAGGTGAACTTGGGCCTCAGCATGGGCAGTAATCAAGGATGATGGAAGTTGCAATCCAAAAACTTCTTGAGGCACCGGTTCCCCATCTGTGGTTTAAGCCATCTGGACAATGAAGGATGGGCTGATCCTGATCAGATTAAAGTGAACAAACCTGCCATATTTTTTATTTTCCAAACACAGAGATATAGGGAGGGTGTGTGTGGAACCTCCTTGAGAAATGTTACCAATGTATGGGACCTCCTTGAGAAATGTTGAAACCTTTAAATTAAGGAATGTTAGAAGGTTGTTGGAATGAAGTAATGGGGTTTTAGCAGAAATGATATAAAGGATTAGGTTAAAATTGATTTATTAACTGGTGAAAGACGAGAATTACTGTATATTAAGATAAATTATTAGGATCAAAACAAAGATGGAAAGGATTTGCTGAAACATCTAATTGAACTAGAATACAAAAAAGGGAGGTGTGAGGAGGTCAAGGAAATAAGTAAAGGAAAGAAGCTATGTAAAGGTCTGATCTGTTTTTTTTATTGTTTGTGTGTATTTTTCATGTTTTTGTTATTTTTCTTTTTCATTGTTCCTTTTTGTTACTTTTAAAACTTGAATAAATATTATATATATACGGTATATAAAAAAGAGAAATGTTGAAACCGTTTCCCCCCTTTTACTGAAGGTTCTTGGGTGTTTGTGCAAGAGTCTCCAATTTCATCACAATGGTGCTTTATGACACACACACACACACACACACACACACACACACACCACTTGCCTTGAAACTTTGGATGCTAAGTCTGAAAAGCCCTGAAATGTTGTATTTGATGAAAGTTGCTGGTGACTTCCAGAGAGTACCCATCTTGACTCCAGTTTTCCATGGCTTTAGGTAACTATGCAGGACATCGGCCCAGATCCTGTTCCAAAGAAGGTGTTAAACCTGGGATGGGGAACCTGTGATCCTCTGGAGGTTTTGTTGAATTGCAACTCCTGTCATTCATTGACCATGCTGGCTGGGAATGTTGGGAGGTAAAGTCCAACAACATATGGAGAGTCAAAGGTAGCTGATTCCGAGCACAATTGAAAGCGTTGGTGCTGACCTTTAAAGTCCTAAACAGCCTTGGTCCAGTATACCTGAAGGAGTGTCTCCACCTCCATCGCTCTGCCCGGACACTGAGGTCCAGCTCCGAGGGCCTTCTGGCGCTGCGAGAAGCCAAGTTACAGGGAACCAGGCAGAGGGCCTTCTTGGTAGTGGCACCCGCCCTGTGGAACGCCCTCCCACCAGATGTCAAAGAGAAAAATAACTACCAAACTTTTAGAAGACATCTGAAGGCAGCCCTGTTTAGGGAAGCTTTTAATGTTTAATAGGTTATTGTATTTTAGTGTTTTGTTGGAAGCCGCCCAGAGTAGCTGGGGAAACCCAGCCAGATGGGCGAGGTATAAATAATAAATTATTATTATTATTATTATTATGGGCAGGAAGCTTGCAATGAAGTTTGAATACCTGCTTTTGGCCAGGTTAAGTAAGGGGAAACTGGAATTAAAATTCCACTGTCTGCTAAACACTCCAAATTGTTATTGCTTCCTGCTCACTGCCCTTGTTGTGAGCACAGCACAATTGAGAACGCCAACTCTCATTTCCTGAGCTGTTCTTCTGGGTGTTTGGGCTTCCCTAGGCAATTTGTACTTCTTGAGTCTGATTTGATAAGATGTAGTTTCCTCCACCTGTCAGAAAATATAATCGGTTTTTTAAGCATTCTGCTCTCTGGAGACTGTTTGCCTGAGGGAAGATCCTGGCCTACCCAAAGGGATGGTCATGGTGAACTGGGGAGATCTTATGATGATGTCCTCAACCCACCCAAGTAACATCTACAATCCACCAGCAGGAGGAGAGATCCTTTCTGCTGTGGACTTTAACTCTGAAACTTCTCTGTAAAAGATTAAGAGTCCAGCAGGGGCTTATGTAAGGTTTCTGGATATCTACAATTGTGGGTAGGTGGGTCCCTTCTGACCCAGATGTGGATAAAATGCCAGTGGTGGGTTTGCTTAGGACAGATGTGGGCAGATTTTAAGCTTGCGGGAACGACTTTATTTTTTTAGAACTCAGAGGTGCATCCATGGAAGCCAGATGCAAAATGGTGGCTTGGGAAATTAAGCAGAGCCAGTTACCAACTGCACCCCACGAGCAGGGCGTAGACTCATTCAGAGTAATGGGTCACAGTTAGTTGTGCTCATTCATTTCAGTAGGTCTACTCTGATGTCAGATACAAGCCTGTGTCCCAAGTTTTGATTTCCTGGAAAGGCTTTTGTGCAAATTGCTTCTCTGCTCCACACCCGTCTCTTCCTCACGCTGACACCTTCCTTCTTGTCAGCCTCCGACTGTAGCTTCCTTTGGGCAGAGACCTTCCTGCATGGTAGGTGCCACACATTCCATTTAGACCTCCATTTAGAAGTACAAATCCACAGCTAAGTTACTACAGATCAGGAGTTCTAACACCAACATTTATGAAGAAAGGGGCTTCTTATTATGGCTATACAAATCATCCAGCAATCTGTCAGTGTGTTCTAATTTGCTTTCTTCTTGCCCCATGGCTTGGGAATAGTTTCCCATGGGCACCCCATAGGACTTCTTTTCAATCCGTGTCTATTTTTTGGATGGGTCATTTCTAAATTGTGCCTCTAGTGGATTCGCTGAGTGGCCAGTAACTCTCCTTTGGGTCTGTGCCTGATTCCAGAAATATTGTTGTCACGTGCTTCATCAGGAGGCCGTTTCAATCCCAAAGAAGTTGCCAGAAATGGGTGTGTTCAGGAAAGTTGTCCCATTTTGGCACAGATCTTATTAGAACCCCATACTGCAGAAGGCAGACACTGAATGGGTGCGAGGAAATCTTTCCCCTGATAGCTTTAGAGCAGTTCTGATTGTGAGTACAATGCGGTTATGTTTTTTTAAAATAATGGACAACTTAAATGAGTGTGTTAAGTGAGCTTCTATATACACTTTTATGTTGCTCACTTTTTTAAAAAGGAAAGTGAACACAGATGGCTGAGCATCCACCCTCTCCTCTGTTTAATGTCCTTTCATTGAAGGATAAACAAAAGTCCACATAGCTGGAAAGCCATCTCCACTAGCTGACAAAAGGCAAGGATTTCATTCAGCAGAGTCGCCTAAAAGAATCACAGGCATTGTTCCTGGAATATTTCCCTTCGCTCCTGCATTTCCTTCCTTCCTTCGCACAACACCAGAAGCTTGCATAGTTGGCATCCTCGAGGAAACAGCTGAGCTAACCCCGGCGGCAGCGGATGGTGTGGGCTGGGCTCACGCTTGAATGCCGGCTCACCTGCAGTGTAGGCTTTGTGCTTCCATTTATTGCTGTAAATAATAGGAGGTTTCTCTCCCCAGCCTTTTGATTCTGGCTGCAAACCTTTCACAGCCTGGGTGGGAGCAGAAGCTGCCTTCTGGTCTCTTCCAACAGCCACCTCACAAATGTTCAGATCTAGAATCTCCCTCATTCCATTTTCCTGGTTCTAGAAGATGCATCACACAACGAGGCTGGCCCAGATCTAAGGTTCACAGTCTTGTGACCTGAGAGGCGCCTGGAAATTCGTGCCCTTTGTCTCTTGGACACCTGTAACAGAGGTTAATGGGGATTCTTCCTTAACCTGTTCCATAGCTAGGCGTAACTGAAGGTGCAGAGGGAGAAGAGTCCTTGATCATAGAACCATAGAATTGTAGAGTTGGGAGGGACCCCAAGGGTCATCTAGTCCAACCCCCTGCATTGCAGGCATGTCAAAGCCATCTCTACTAGCTGACATTCACTCAAGCCTGAAGGTTGCAAGCCACCTTTAGTGTATTTAATTAATGAAAGTATTTTAACTAGAAATCAATCCCTTAAAACAGGCATAGGCAACCTTGGCCCTCCAGATGTTTTGGGACTACAACTCCCATGATCCCTAGCTAACAGGACCAGTGGTCAGGGATGTTGGGAGTTGTAGTCCCAAAACACCTGGAGGGCCGAGTTTGCCTATGCCTGCCTTAAAACCTTCCAGAGGACCAGTTTTATAAAAAACAAGTTGACTGGAAAGAGGGGGGCAGTTGGCTGTTTGTGCAGCTTTAAGGCTCATCTCTGGCTTTAAAAAAGGATCAGACAAATTCATGGAGGAGACGGCTAGCAATGGCTATTAGGTGTAATAGCTATCTTCCAATGCTTCTGAATGCCAGTTTCTGGAAACCTCAGGAGGGGAGACAGCTCTTGTGCGTTTCCCACAGGCATCTGGGTGGCCACTGTGAGTACAGGATTCTGCAGGAGATGGGTCACTGGCCAGAGTCAGCAGGCTCCTATGTTTTCTGGACCTAACCTGCCCCTCAGGGATCGACTATTATACGCCAACCTGGCTTACTTTGAAAGAGAGACGAGGATATAAATGTAACAAACAGTTAGCAGATCTCAGCCAAGGAGGCAGCAAAGGCACACTCTAACTTGACTTCAATTTTCCTTTCAACTTTTTCCTTTCGACCTCCTGAAATGAACTCTCCACCCCAGACTCTCATTTAAGCTTGCTTGAGGCCACCCCCTAAATTACATGACAGCCGGCACTAATGTATTTTTCAGGAGGTTTTTTTTAAAAAAAAATAAAAACAAACAACAAACATACCGCAGCCACGATTTGAAACAGAAGATCAGCATGTGTGAGGAGGGGGAAAGCTTTTTCCACATCAGCCCATCAGCTGCACAACTTCAGCAGCTCCTGGGGTGCTGCTTTTGGGTGCCAGCTCAATCAGTAAAGAACACAGCCAGGCCTGTTGTCATTCTGCGCAGATGGTGGCCTGAATGTACACTGCAAATTTGGGGAGCACCCATGAGAAGGTTCAAAACCTTAAAAAAATGAGGTTATGTGCTCAGTTATGTGCATTATAAATTTGTGCTTGCCAGAAAACTGGGACTGACTGCAGCTCCTTGTCTCGTGTTATGCATCACACATGCATTTGCCACTGCTTCCTGTGATAAAGTGTGGCTGCAGCTGTGCATTATAAGCAGTGGCATGCAGTGATATTTTTTTGTAGGGGAACTGTTAGGGCCAGAGGCACCAGCTTGTAAGGACAATTGGGGGGCGGAACTGACATCACAATGTCCTGATGTTACATGCATGAGAATCGTGCCTCCCTCCCTAAGCTGTGCAGAAACTTCCTGGGCTTTGGGAAGGAGGTGTCAGGCCTCTGGCGGGATGCTGGAGCCCTCCTGCCTTCTGCCCAAAGCTGGGTGGGCTTTGGGAAGGTGGCAGGAGGGCTCTTGGACCCTGTGTGAGCATCACACCTCCCACCTTAAGCCGGGCTGAAACTTCACAGGCTTTGGGAAGGAAACCCAGGGGAACATTTAGGGGACTAACCTAGTTCCCTAGTCCACTGACTGCACACCACTGATTGCAAGGGAAGGTCAGCAGCAGTGGACAGTGGACAGATTGTCTTTTGCAGGGGTAGCCAACTCCCAAGAGACTGCGATCTATTCACAGAGTTAAGGTCAAAGTTGTTGAGCTTTATTTAGGAAGGAGGAAAGAAAGTTGTTAAGGAGGTAAAATATTGAGCTTTTTTTAGGGGAACCAAAGTTGTTCAGCTTCTTTGGGGGGAGCCTATGATCTACCAGTGATCTACCGCAGACGTCCAGTGATCTACTGGTAGATCACGCTCTACCTGTTGGACATGCCTGGTCTATTGCATTTTCCTCATTGTGGAGCCGTGTGGAATGGCAGAGTGACCAAGAACACATGTTGGAAACTGACAGAGAGCCCTAGCCCAGGATAGTCATGGTGATCTTGATCCTCAACGCGCTTTGAGTTGGCTTATGTACAAGGAAGCACCAGGAGGAGTCAGCAGGCAGAGTCGGGGATGGAAGAAGAACATTGTTCTGCTCATTCCCTCCCCATTGTTTTTTCTTTTTTAACCCACTAGGGCATTGCTCTTTGTTTTTCCCCCTCTCTTTCTTATAAAAAGAGCTTCATAGCACTCAAACTCCCACTCAGGGGCGTTTCTGCTCATTCCTCTTAGCAGCCTTTTAAAAATGAGTTAATGACACACGCAGGCTGAAACAATGCTTGCTAGATTACCCCCACCCCTCTCCCCATTCCCCCACTGCACTCACTTCCATTTGTGGCATTGGAGTTTGGCAGGGGCTGACGTTTTAATGAGCTGCCTGGCTGGTGACTCAGAGTGCAGGAGCTGACAGTTACTTTTCAGCTCGGAGTCGAGGCATCATCACCCACCATTGTGTCTTTGAAGGTCTCTTCCCTGCACTCGTCTTCAAGGGAGGCAAACAGCTGCTGTGCTGTGTACACAGAGTCCCTGTTTACATCAACGTGCCCCCATGATCTATAGGGTGCCTCGCAAAGGGGAGCATATTTATCCCTCTGTTCTGCTGACAGTTGCTCTTGCCTTCTCTCAGCCACCTGGCACTGTGGGAACATTTCCCAGAATGCCATTCTCCAGAGATTTTGACGCTGTGCATTATGGAATACATTGAGCAGGGAGTGGGGGAAATCAGTAGTTCCCCTGCGGATGCTCTTGGACTCCCAACTCTCGGCTACACAGCCAGTGGTTGGGGACAATGGAGACTTGTAGTGCAGCAACATCTGGAAGGGTGCTGGTTCCACATCCCTGCTATTGATTTCCCGTGCCTGAGGGTTGCCATGTAAACAAGACTTGGGACTGAGCAGTTGGACAGATCCTGGAGATCCTTCACATACAGGTTGGCTCCTGCAGCTTCTGATGGATTTCATAGAATCATAGAATTGTAGAATTGGAAGCGACCCCCAAGGGTTTTCTACAACCCCCTTCAATGCAGGAATCTCAACTGAAGCATCCATGACAGTTGGCCATCCAACCTCTGCTTAAAAACCTCCAAGGAAGGAGGTTTGTTGTGGATTTCACTGTGGCAAGCACTCAAAATAAGATCCCAACTTTCCTTCAAGGAAACCTATGGTGGAAGCTCATCGCAGTTTTCTGACTCTTACCTGAAAACAGCCTCTAATATCGATAGGTTCTGTTGAGAAAAGATTGTTTGCTAGTTAGGGAAATGTGTGTGGAATTGAGGAGAGCTGATTTGATTATGTTACCAGTGTGCCATGTGTGACTAGCATGGGAATGAGCAGGCAAGCCAGGCACTTATCTCAAGTTATTTACAAGGCTTGTTTAAAGCAGTGGCCACCAACATGGTGCTCACGGGCACAATGGTCTTTCCCTGATGCCAGTATAAACCCTGAGTGCCCCCCATTCCCTTAGTCATGAGGTGATGAAGACGGTTACCTTTTTCTCCCTAGAGCTGAAGCAGGAAGTTGGAAGAATAACACTTTCCCACTTCCTCTCTATGTGATTTTCAAGGCTCAGAGAATAAATTGTTTTGCAGAGAACAGCACCAGGGGTATTTGAGCTGCTGACTTTTGATAACCAGGGTGACAGGCAGCTGAGAGGATCACTCCCTTCCAGTCTTGGCTAGTACAAATAGAAATAAAAATAATAAAATATTTGGTATTTGAGCGGTGCCTTTTCTAACTGCTCCACCTGCATTATTGCAGCAATCTGTACAGAAGCACCAACTTATAAAACAGGCTGCCATTATTGCTCCCATTTTGCAGGGTGGGTGCCTCTTGTGCTGCTCTAGATTTGGAAGAAGTCCAATGGATTGACTAGTAGTCCACACCCCTGCTCTATGACAGGGTGTTCCTATACCTACAGAATCCCCGATGAGCCTGTCAAAGCTCTGTGAGAAAACCTTCTCAGAAGGAGATGCTTCGTGAATTGCCTCTCTTGGTTCTGAGCACAGCATAACTGAGAGATGCCAACCCTTATTAGGAGTACAGCTGGTGAGCTAAGATCGTGCTTTCTGCCATCATTTTCAAAGTATGAAGCACAGAAAGTCCCCAGGAGATGTAGGCTCTCTTTCCTGCCTCTCTTTGTGTGTTTCTCGAACAGGCCAAATGCCAGAATGGCAACCCACTCCCACGCCAGTTGCTACACTCATCATGGCCACGTTGCCTCTCCCTTGCTGTTTATGGCAACTTCAGTTGTGTAACTGCAACACATTATTAATGTCCTGACTCTCACAGTATTGACTTGAGAGATCCTGGAGGCAGCTCCTGTTGTTGTAGTATGATCAAGTCTGTATAGGTGGAGCAGAGGAATGTGGAACAGAGACTGAAGGAAAAGATGATGGGGAAGAAACAGGAGAACCAGCATCCACACACAGGCATATCAGTGTTTGCTAGTTTCAGCAGAAGTTGTAAATAGTGGAAGAGAGAGCCCTAAAATTTGACCACAGCTCAAACATAAGATTGGCCTATACTGAGATGAAAGTGTTGGTTAGTTCAGGACCTTGGAGAGCGTAGAGTGGTTGAAGGGGGACTACTGTACTGTATTCTTTTTGGTAGCGATGCTCAAATAAAGATGGAGGAGTCTGTTTCTCACAGTTCGTGTTTCACAGTTCAGTATGAGACACTGTTATAGACATGCGATTGGAGGAAAAGAAAGGGGAGGGAGGGAGATTGGGGGTAATGTTATTGCATAGTGTTGGTGTAGGATTTGTCCTTTATTTGTATATTTATTTATTTGTATTGGCATTGCAAGAGATTAGGGGGTCCAGACTCTATGAATCGAAAATGGGGGTGCAATATGTATTTTTCCTTGTTTATTTATTTATTTATATAAAACCCCTTTTTTAAAAAAAGGATGGAGGACGAAACATTGCTCTGTATTGTGGATGGGTCACTAGGCTGCTGTTGTGGGACAGTGCAGGGCACAGAGGTAAGAGAGATTACAGTTCAGAACATGAGAGCAGTGGGTCTCTTTATTAAAACTACTAAAGGCTCTTTGTGTACAGGAAGAAACCATAACCCACAGCGGTGGTCACAGTGGGATCATGAACTGGTTGTACACAAACATCAGCAAGTCAGTGAGTTGATTCCCATGTCAAAGAGGTCTTTCCCCAACACTTATGTACCAAACCCATATGCATTTATATCTTTGCCCTTCCCCCACATCTTTCCAAACCCACAAAGTTTTAAAACAATTTAAAAAACCTCTTATGGAGGCTGATGAGTTGGTGCAGTTGTCAAGGATACTAGCCAATATGTGCTTGTTAAAGCCAACATTTTTCATGATTCAAACTGAACCATGCTGAAAACATACTGAACTGGTAGTGTTGTGTTGTCACAATCTTCTACAGATTTATAATCTGACTTGATTTTAGATTTATCGTGTTGTGTGTCTTCTCTGGCTGTGTGATTGTGCAACCTGACATCTTAGATGATGGAATGAGGGTACCTTTAAAATTGGCACTGCATAACCTCTTCAGTTTCACCGTCCCTAGAACTGTACAAATGCTGGAACAGTGGTTGCTCTATGGATCACAAAGCTCTGTTGTTCAGGTGAGTCCCACTTATTCCCAACACAACATGGGTCAGTTGTACACACCAGAATTCACCTCATGGGCAAATGTATACTTGTGTAGAGGGATGCTTAATTCTAGCATCCCCTCAAACCATGAATTGTACTAATCCAAACCATGGCTTGAGCTTTATTCTAAACTATGGTTTAGAACTGCTTGTCTGCTTTGTTTTCCATTTGTAAGCTGCCTTGAGCTTGGCTTGAACTGTGAAAAGGTGGCATGCAAATAAAAGTATGTATGTGTATATGCCATGTCAGAGCCTCTGGAGGTGGAGTGTATGTAACTGATTCAGACACCATGCAATGCCATTTCAAATCCCATTTTCTCATTCTGGTTTGCTGACTGGTTGCAAACTATGTCAATGCAGAGGTCTCATGCTTTCATGTGGTGGCTGAATTAGATCTAGCCAGGTGGCTGTGGCTTCTGCAATCACATCCACATGGAGTTTTGTATAGAGTGAAGAATTTGGAATTAAAAGATTTTGGGTTTTATTGATTTCCAGCCCTCTTGGGCTGACATGAGAGTGTAAGGATAGTGCACTGCAAGATATTTGAAGCCACAAGAGAAGCTAAGCAAGATCTTCACAACTTTGTCCATTCCTGTGATTAGTACAGTGGTACAGATGCTTCAGGTTACAGACGCTTCAGGTTTCAGACTCCGCTGACCCAGAAATAGTACCTCGGGTTAAGAACTTTGCTTCAGGATGAGAACAGAAATCGCGCTGTGGCAGCAGAAGGCCCATTAGCTAAAGTGGTACCTCAGGTTACGAACAGTTTCAGGTTAAGAATGGACGTCCAAAATGAATTAAGTTCTTAACCCAAGGTACCACTGTAAAAGCAGAATATATGATGCAGATATATGCACATGGCTTTGCTTAATTTATGCAGGTTGTAGCATTTGGGTTAGCTCAAGACAGAGTTTTGAAATTGTTTAGTTCATATCTACAGTCCTTGCTATGGCGCAGTGTAAATAACTGCATTTCCTTCTGATGACCCTAAGAGCCCTGTAAAGTAGACACACCATTCCTTTTTAACAGATGGGCGACTGAGGCTGCAAAATAGTCACAGGTCTATGAGTGTTGATAGGGTCCATGGCTGAGTTGAGAGCTGAACTTGTGTTGCTATCTTGATTTTCTTTGTATAATACTGACCCTCTCTCACCCAACTTGTGCTTGGAACATCAAGAGGTATCAATTAACCTGTTGTGAATCTTGATTTCATGGTTGTCAATCAAAATAATTATATAAATTCATGACTTCACAGTTGTGAGCCTCAATTTGTCTTGCCAGGGGCATTTGCAGAGAGTGCCAAGGAACCTCTGCAGGCAAACATTTTATGGGCCAGTCCCATGCATGTTCACCCACAGATCAGACACTACTAAGCTCAGTGGGAGGGACCCTATTGCAATGTAAGCGTGCGTAAGGTTGGAAGTGAATTGGCAAAACTGTGAGATATAGATAGAAAAATGACATCTACCCTTCTGCCCAGTCTGCTGTTGATCTGCTTGTTGCAACATGAGCCTCCCTCATTGTGATGTCATGAGCTTCCTCCATTATGAGGTCATGAGCCTCTCACTGTAGGAGTCTGTGAACCCAGGGGACAGTTAGTTGACCCAGGGTCTGGAGGCTTTGAGTCTGGAGAGCTGGGCTCATGTTTAACCTCTATTGTGGACTCTTTGTGCGGTCCTAGGCAAGTCTTTATCTCTAAATCTCCATTTCCATTTTCTAAAGTGGAGGTAAGTGAACGTTCTCACAAATGTCTCCTGCGAGAATGTGGCTGGCGTTGTAAAGTACTTTGCAAATTAAATGTGATGTATATGTATGTATAGGGGTAGCACTGGAAGAATGCTATGCCTTGTACAGCAGGACAAAGAAATTGGGAACCTGCAGCCCTCTGGAAGTTATTAGACTCCACCTCCCATCATCCCCAGCCAGCATGATCAGTGGTCAGGGATGGTGGGAGTCATAGTTCAGCCACATCTGGGGCCCACAGGTCCCCTACACTTGCTTTAGAATCCAAGGCTGAAGATGTAGAATTAGGACTATTGGTGCATCAGTTAGCAGTGCTGAATGCCCTGTGTTTCATCCTTCCCCCATCACTTCATTTTTCTGTCTCTTAGCTACCTGTAGTAACGTAGAGGCAATAAGCGTCATGTTTCCAGAGAGTGTCTGGGGAGGGGGGGAGTCTGAACCCCAGCTGCAGCATTAAGGATGACATGATTCTATCTCCCCCCTGCCCGCCTTTCCCAGCTAGCGCTCGGATCTGCTGTATGAACAGAATCCCCTAGACAGCTGTGCCAGGCTGTCTTTGATGCCCTGATTCCATCTTCTCTCTCTTTCTTTCTCTCCCTCTCTCCCTCCTTCCCAGCCATAAACCTCTGTCTGAGCAGATGTGTTAATCAGGAGGAATTATAAGGGTGTAAAATGACTTCTCCAGCTTTCCCTTTGATCCTCTCTGATTGACGTTTCAAAAAAGCCACCAGCCCCAGAGAATCGGTATGCAGCAAGCTTCGAAAGAAAGAGCAAGGCGAGGAGAGGGGAGATTTATTAGAAATGCACTTTGTTTTGGGTGCTCTGGTACCAGATCGCACTTCTGAGCATTTACAGCGGGCAACTAGCGGCTGTCAGCTCTCATCATTGCACATAATCGACTGGAACGTGCGCACCAAGCCCCTGGCATAAGGTTGCAGAATGCACTCTGCTCCCCCCGCCCCGGGGTCTGTGAGTCAGAGGCTGGAGATTAACCAGCACCTGGGTCCTCCTGGATTGGCCTTGCAGGGGAATATGTGGCCAAGGCTTAATTGGAGGCATGGCACAGCCTCTTGACCTCTTTTTCAAACCCTGGAACAGGTTGAAAGTACAGTAGTGGTAATAAAGGAAAGTATCTCTGTACACAGGAAGAGTGTTTTTCCTGTTCTAATAATCAGCCTTCTATAGCAGGTGTAGGGAACTTTTGGCTCCCCAGTTGTTGCTAAACTATTGCTCCCATCATCCTTGGCTATGGGCTGCACATGCTGGGGCTGATGGGAGTTGTAGTTTAGCAGTACCCAAAGGGCCATACGTTCCCCAGCCCTGTTCTAAAGGGACAGCCAACGGAGTCCTTTGATCAGAAGGTAGGCTGCCGGGCTTGGCTTGAACCCTAGCATCTTCCTATTAAGAAACTAATCCCAGATTGTCGGGTTTGAATCAAACTCTCTGTAGTCACAGCTCTGTGTGTTTGTGTGTATGTTCTGCAAGAAGAAGAATTCGCACAAAAACTCTGTGTGACTGTATCCCAAATCCTTCATCCAGAATTGCAGGAATGGTCCTAACAGTTATGCACCTGCTTATTGTGCCGTATTTATGTTGTTGTCCCAGATCCACCATCTTGAAAGGATTTGGGACTTCTCTAAGTGGGAATTGGGAAAGTGGGAAAGGGCTGGCTGTAGGGACAGAGGGTAATAGGTTGTAATGAGGGATTGTGTAGAACACCAGATCCCCATCTTCTGATGGCTGGCAATCCCAGCCAGCATCCTCCTAACATAAAAATAGTCCTGCCCAGCGGCATAGCGTGGGTTGTCAGCACCTGGGCCAAGGCAAGTAATTTGCGCCCACTAACCCTTAACCTGCCGCCGCAAGGCAAGTAATTTGTGCCCCCTAACCCGGGGCAAGGCAAGTAATTTGCGCCCCTAACCCCTAACCTGCCGCCGCTGCCAGCTTCTTCTTGCTGCTGCCTGGGCTGGGGTATTTACGGTAAGGTAGCCACGGCGGCGGCGGCGGGTCCGTGTCAGGTGATCTGAGGCGAGTTGCCGCTGGCGCTGCCACCCAAACGACGCCGCTTGCCCGGAGGAGGAGGGCAGAGAGGTGAGGAAAATGCAACATGGCCCAGCAGCTGCAGCAGCAGCAGTGGCGGCGGCGGGGCTGTGAAGAGGGGCTGCCTGGTGCGCCCTCCACAGCCCTGACGCGCGGGGACCGCGGCGAGCGCCGAGAGCCACTGTCTGCCGGATGCCTTCAGCCCGGACGCGCGCACAGCTCGTCGGTTCTGTGAGACATGGGGCTCTGCTACAGCCTGCGCCCGAGGCTCTTTAGCGACTCCGGAGGCGGCGAGCATGCCCCCCCAGATGTTGCGCCCAGTGCGGCCGGCCCCCCTGCACCCCCCACGCTACGCCACTGGTCCTGCCAGATTATTCCAAAAGCCCATCTACTCCTTGCATCCTGCGCCAAAAACAATGTTTGCAAACTCTGAAGTTAGAGCCATCCTGGATGTGACTTTATATTGTCTGACTTGTAATTTCACTGATGGCTCTGAGTTCTTGTAGTTTGAGACTGAGAGAAAATAATTAGGTCTCCTAATCCAAGCAGAAGGTTCTGTTGGTGGGCCTTCTCTGCTCCCACTTGTATGTTTTCTCCAGCAACAGTAAAAACAGTCTTGAGGCAAAGGGACTAAGAAACTTCCCCCCCGTCCCTTTGCAACTGATCTTTCCTTTCCAATGGCAGATTCAGTGGATAAATGTTACTGGAAACGGAACAAGGAACTGCCCATAAACAGAATTGTTTTCTGGAACTGCTGTTTGCAATGGAAATGAAAAGAGCAAAATCCATGTTAGGGATTATTAGGAAAATGACTGAAAATGAAACTGCCTATATCATAATAACTTTTACACACATCCCTGGTGCAGCCACGTTTAGAATACTGTGTACATTGCTGGTTGCCCCATCTTCTTAAAAAGTACACCGTGGATCTGTGAAAGGTACGGAAAAATGCAGCAAAAATGAATCAAGAGGCTAGAGCACCTTATATACATGCATACATATATCCATACATACATACCGAAAACTTAAACAAAAACCCAAAGTGTTCAGGGCTTTTATTGGGGTTTTTTTGTGCAGAGGAGGATGAATTCAGGGAGGCATGTTAAAGAATTATTAAAGGATGCATGGTGTGGAAGGATAATATTTTTGTCCTTTCTCACAAAATTATAACTCAGTGGTGACATGTGCACCATACAATTAAAACACCAAAGGTTTTAATTTGCCTCCTCCAAAGGTTCCTCCAAACTGTAGTTTGTGAAGTGTGCAGGGGATTGGAGCTCTGTGAGGAGCAAACTGCATTCCCCATGATTCTTTTGTGGAGGCCATGTAGTGTTTTAAATGCATGGTGTGGATGTGACCCTGGTGAAACTGGGCAGCAGATTCGGGAAATTTGGTTAATTTGTGTTCACTGGCATGAGATGTGGAGGCAAATACTGACTTTGAAGGGGAAACCCTCTGTGGCTCTCTAGATGCTGCTGGAATACACCTCCCATCACCCCTGGCCATTGGCCATGAATCCAAAAACATTGAATGAATCTCCTACCCTTGCTTTTGAAAGAGAGTAAGCCAGTTCATGGACGGGGGCACTCTATCCACAGCTGTTGGCCATTGGAGCAAAATGGTACTTCCACTGTCGGGCGCAGCATATTTTTGAATGGCATTCTCTGGGGGCCAAAGAACTGGAGCACACTCCTGCTTTCATGCCTTGCTTGTCAGCTGCTTCTAGCTGTCTACCTTTGGGATCAGAATGCTGGAGTAGGTAGACTTTTGGTACACTCCCTACAGATGTCTTGTTTGGTGGTGGTATGTTTTTGATGCAGCCTCCATGCATAGGTCTTTATGACGCATCATTGCTGGCAAAGCTGGGTAGCAACTTGTTGAATAAGTGAGAGGCTGATTCCTCAATCAGCTGCAGGTTTCCAGGCTTGCTGAGACAGCGTTTTTTATAGCTCTGCTTGGGCAGTTTAATTTACGGGAGCTGCCAGCAGCCCGAGAATGATGGGCGATAAGAACTGGCTACTTCATTCCCGTTGGCCTGCAGGAACTCAGACGTAGCTGAGAGGATAATTGCTCCCCTAATAGCAATGGAGCACCACTGCCCTGCATAGAAAGGGGCTCACATGCAGGGCTGCTTTGCATTATTGCTGTTTATCTAAATACTGGCTTGAAATTGGTTTCAGGTTTGTTTGTTTGTTTGTCTTCCTACTCTCTTCCCCACCTTCGAGCCACAAGCTTTTCTTTCCATTGATTTCTTCAGATATCCGTCCATTTCAACAGGGTGTCTCCCTTCCATATGACTTGGCAGCAGGAGGGGTGGCTAATTTGGCAGTTTGAACCCCACCCCCCAACTGTCCCAGCCGCCATTTTGTAAAATGGGCTATGTGCTCTTTGGCATTTCTTCTTTCTCCGAAAAACCCTTGCATACGACATACCCATCGCCCACAATGGGCTCAGCAACTGGCCAGTCTGCCTGGCAGGCAGCTACACACATGGCTGAATCTCCTTATCAAGCTGGCACTGATCCTGCTATTAAGGCAAGGTTAGACTGTCTTCCTAAGGCAAACAGACTTTTGATGGCTACCTGCGTCAGTTTCAAATCTGGGTGAAAATGCCCTGCGTATTTATTTATTATTACAGTGTTGTCCTCCAAGGAGCTGATGTTCTCCCCCCTCTCCATTTAATCCTCAGAACAACCCCGTCAGGTAAGCCAGGCTGAGGGACTGTGGCTGGCACAGGCACCAATTGCACTCAACATTGGGGAGGCTAATGTCATGCATGCGTGTGACATCATGCGCATCACACGTAGCGTGTATAATGGCTGTCACATCAGGAGAGGCTGACCAGGTGTGACATGTGCCTCTCAATGCGACATTTGCCTGCCAGGCCATGTTAGTCTGCACAGCGTCTCCCAAAGACTTCCTGGCAGGCCTCACGGTGGCAGAAGATGACGCACAGCCCTGGGCAACATCTGACCAGGCCTCCTCTGTCCCCTCAAGATTGGTGAGGGGACTGAGCCCCAACCCAGTGGACATGGAGGGGGGCTGTAGAGGCCTCAGCCCCATGGAGTTGGTTGCCTGGTGGCTGGCCAGAGGTCACCCAGTGGCTTTCATGGCTGAGTGGGGAACCTGAACCCTGGTTTCCCAGCTCCTGGCTCAACAACACTATTCGCCACTATACTGTACTGGCTCTCACCTGTTCCTATCGCCTTCTGCTCCTTGCTGCTGCTCCCCAGGCAGGTTTTATTCACACTTAGCTTTTGCCCTGCTCTTTCCAGGCACAGATCTGAACTTTAAAGCTGGGCTCCTTCCCTGCCCCCTCTGGAGCGTCCCCTGTGAAAACATGCTCTTTAAAGTTGAATTGCAACAAATGGCAATTTGAGTTTTCTAGGGATTGCTGTTTTCTCCAGTTGAGCATTAAAGAGAGGGTTTTCACAGAGAAAACTCCAGAGCAAAAAGGGGGGGGGCTCTCTGACATGGAGCGCTGAGGAAAGGTAAGTTTGGATAAGCCCTCAGTTGAGCCTCTGGACCCAGTCTGTGTTTTTAACACCGTTTTGGGTTGTTCTGTGGATATTCCACAGATTTCAAGGAGCTGTCCACAGGAATTTTGTTTTTTGAATCAGGCCCAAGCAAAGGGGCTGGAGCATTGGTGGATGGTGCAAACACATGAACTCTTTAAAAGAGAAAGGTGGCTAGTCTTACTCCAGAGCAACTTGTTCATTCTGATTGTGATTGGAGCAGGATTTCCAGCACCCCTTCTGTGGGTGCTCAGCCACTCGAAGGGAGATGGGAACACTTTCTGCCTAGAAAGCAAGAGTGGGGAAAAAAGCACCCTGAGGTGTCCTCATGCGGCTTCACAGCACATGATTCTCCTGTGTGTGGGAGAAAGAGAGAAGAAGGAGCAAACTCCTACACATAAAGGATGTGGGAACTTTAGAGAAGCTCATGGCTTCTCCGCATCCCTTTCAACCTGTATCTAATGTTGTTTGCCTCTGCTCGTGTTGCTGGAGGGGAAGGTTGGAGCGCCCCAGCTTTGAGGATTTGGGGAGCAGAAGATGAATGCCTGTTTGGAAATTGGCTGCTGTTGTCACCTAGACGTGAGGCTCTAGGCTTGGAAGCGTACATTCCTTGCATGCAAGCCATGGCACAGCCCTCCTTTTGCAGACAACAAAGGCAGGAAGTGGGGCAGTAGTGCCTTGTGAGGTGTCTTCCATATGCAGCCTTGTTGCATCTCCAAGCCCAAGTCTTCGGATAAGGGGAGAAGCTCCTGCTCCAGGTGGAGGAGGAGGGTGCCAGTATCCTCTACACACACACACACACACACTGCTCCTTATGTAACATCCTGAGAGGAGAGAACACTGTCAGCCTGGAGCAGTCACTCAAAAGGGAAGCTTCAAGCCTGTCACGGGAACTCTTCATTGCAAGAGAATTATGTACGGAGTTTGGGACAGAAGTCACACTGTGAGTGAGTGAGTGAGTGAGTGAGTGAGTGCGTGCTTGCATGTGGTATAATGGATGCCTGCCAACCACTCTGCCATGATGCCACAACCCTCCCAGGATCTTAAATCAACAGTTCCTCCTCAGGCAATAGAGGCAGCTATATTAACCCTGACTTGTAGTTTTGTACTGTAAGGTAAATTTATTTAGTGCGCTGGCCAGAGGCCAGAGTACTTTGAAAGTATTTGCAGGCCAGAAGAAGAAGAATTTCGCAAATGCAACTAGGCACTTCAAAAAAATAGGATTAAATTGAAAGTTAGAGTCAGGGATTGTGCGCATCCATTTTGGGCAAAATGGAAGGTCATAGAAAGAGCAAGAGGCAATCATCATAATGGGATAGTCATCAGCCTCAATTTTCTGCAGCCAAAGACTGCAAAGAGGTCACATGCCTGGTTGTTTTGAAGTCTTTGCCACTCCAAAGATGGGCAAACTTGCCTCTGGTAGACAGAGTAGGAAATTTGACCCAAACCAGTGCTTTAGTAATTTAGGGACAGTACTTACACTAAGGAACGGCCTGGATTGATAATGTAATCATCTACCCGTGCCTTGTAGGGCTTAGCTCAGGTGCAATGTCTGCACCTCCCTTCGGCAGATTGGGCCTTTCACCCTCTCATACTGGGTCCAGAAAATGATGTTCACATCCTTATGTTTATGTTTGAGGGCTGGGAAAGAGGTACAGAGACGTTTCCACCTTTGCCTTAATTTTTTTGTTGTTGGCATCCGTGTGTTTCGGAAGAGAATGGAAGAGGGTGTCTTTTGGGGTGAAAAACTGCTGGAAGCAGTTCCTGCTGTGTCTGTAGAGACTGATATGGGAGAGAGATGTTTTATTGCAGCTGGAACAGATGAAGGTGTCCAGTTGTGCTACTGCAGATGCACGATGGTGTTTCTTCTCTCTGCACTCCTCCCAGTGGTCATTTCTTCTCTGGTCACTCTTGTGGATACACAGTCCAATTGATTGTCTCCAGGTGCTGTGGTTGTCTGCAAGGGATTCCCGCATGACGGGGTTAATCTTGCCAACCATCATGTCACTTTTGTAGACATCTATTTAATTCAGAGTTGGTCTGTCAATAGGCCTGGTGCCTGAAGCCAGCTCCATGTGGAGCAGGTCTTTGGAAATCCTGCCATCTTCCATTCTGTGGGCATGACCAAGCCAGCATCAACGCCGCTGACACAGCAGTGTGAACATGCTGGGAATGTGGGCATGGGAGAGCACATCTTTGTTTGAGGCTCTGTCCTGCCATGTTATGCCCCAAATCTTCCTGATGTAGCGCTTGTAGACAGAGGCAGGAGCAGGGAAACTAACAGTGTGGTGATGTCATGTCATGTGTTAAGCTAGGTGTTTAGCAGGAAAAGAGGAAGAAAAATGTCTTGAGAGGTGGTGACTCCATGTTTTATCATAGATGTATTTTAAAAACAGAGAGAAAGAGACTCTCGTCAATGTCCACCTAGACTGTGTACACACCAGTGGTGTAGCATGGGTTGCCAGCACCCGGGGCCCCAAAGAGGGAGGGAAATGGACAGAGTACGCATGCACATTCAACTGCCTAATGGCGTCTGCCTCACCCAGGAGATCGCAGCTACAGAGATCAGAAAAAAAGAGTTGTTCCATTGTCTGAAGGTCCCTTCCTGGTTCACATGGAGAAACCAGAGGCCAGCAACAGAAGTGTGCAACTGTATTGAGGCAGCACTTGGTACTGTTTTTTTGTGCCCCTAACAGATTTGTGCCCAGGGCAACTGCCCCGATGGTACGCTACTGATGTACACACACCATACATTTAAAGCACCTAACTTCCCCCAGTGAATCCAGAGAACTGTAGTTAATCCCTCACAAAGCTACAATTCCTAGCATCCTTAACAAACTACAATTCTCGGGATTCTTTGGGGGGGAAAGTCGTGTGCATTAAATGTGTGGTGTGTACACAGTCCCAGTGTGCTTTGTGGCTGCGCGGGGAAATTTGACCCCAGGTTTTCCAAATCCAGACACAACCTGCCTTTCCTTTTGCTTATGAATGTCTGCAAAGTCCTTTATAATTCATCAATGGCACTGTATACATAATTAAAAACCAAGAGACTGGACATGGATTATGTACATGCTTGAGTCACGCCCAAATACATTGCAGTTGTAAAAGTCAAAAGGGTTGTAGCCCCTTAGAAACTGAGGCTGCGGTGATGTAACAACATAAATGTTCCTAAGCTACTTTGGAAAGGGTAATTCAGGAAGGCGCATGTGGCTGGCATACTGCTTAAAACCAGGGTGTACCTTGCCCACATTTTCCCCTATCAGGAAGTCATGTGAAGCTACCCATCAGTTCTTCCCTCCACGGCTTTCTAGAGTGGACGTCCTTTTTTTGGTGTATTGAACAGAGGCACCCTGGGAAAGGGAGGGAGTGAGCTCCCCTCAGCTCTAACAAAAATAAAAATGCAGGAGGGATATGTGCCTTCTGAATGTATGTCCTCCTTCGTCACTTCCATATCTATTCAGTTTTCACAAAGAGAAGTTAAGCAGCGTTTATTGTTTGTGTTTCCCAGGGTTCACGCACACAGTTTTTCTAGCTGAAGGATTGTGTTGGAAACATGTGTGTAAGCTGCAGCGTGCGAATGGCAGATCAAATATCTAACATTCAGCTGTAAAACTGGAGCCAGGTCCTAGAATGGAAAACACCACCCTTATAAGATGGCAGCTGTCCCGATTTATTATTTAGGGTTCATAATTACATTCCTTAATCAATTTGCATCCGCTGACTAATGTTGCATCATAATGTATGCATGTAGTAGCAGTTTATGCTGCTGCTGCTCTCCTGTTTTAGGCACCCACCATGGGGCAGATGCCACAGATACTGTTATCATGAGCAAAGGGCTGTTTCCCCTGGTTATTTGGCTGGTTGACTGACAGCTGACATTGCTGCATCAGAGAGAAGAAAATTAACCCAGTCACCTTTGTTGTGTACTTTAGAGTGTCCCTCCTACCCTGTGCTTAACCTAATGCAGCCTCTGATTGTAGGCAGCTGCATCAGACAGAAATTCAACAGGATACAGCTATGCTGGGGATGGTTGCACCTGTTGAATTTTTGACCGCTGTATGGCAGAAGGCCGCCAGCAATGGAAGAAGATGGCCACGGTAGTTTGCTTGTGTGAGAGGGAGGGGAAGGTTGGCTGGCTGGCTGGCTGGCTAGCGGGTGGCAGCAGGATTAGTCAAATTGCGGAGGGGGTGGCATTGCTTCAAAGTGGGCAACAGCTTTGCCCTTTTGGCTCTGCATCAAAAGGCCAGCAGGGGCTGCTGCACCTTTCCTCGTCCCCCTTTCCTCTCCGGTTACCTTGGTGATGTGTGCAGGGTGCTGCTGCTAAGCAACCGTTTCGTAGTAACACACACAGGGAGAGCGAGAAAAGGCGTGAGCTGTGCTTTTGTGCAGGGCTCCCTTTGCTCAGGTGCATGCAAGGCGAGGGCCATTCCGCCCGGGAGCCTGCAAAGCCAGCATTGGGGTTCAAACAGGGGGGAGTTGGCAGGAGGAGGAGGAAACGGCGGCTGTCTTGCCACCCCAACATGTGAGGAGAGGGAGACCGGCCAGAATGGCTTAAGGTCTGCTTCACACACCACCGGCAGCACAAATTTGCTACCGACCACCAGGTATAGACCAAATTAGTTTCCAGGCCTAATTAAAGTGCTGGTTTTGACCTATAAAGCCTTAAACGGCTTAGGACCGCAACACCTCAAAGACCACCTCTCCCCATATGAACCCACCCAAGACCCTGCAATCATCATCTAAGGTCCTTCTTTGTGTGTCTCCTCCATGCGAGGTCTGGAGTGTGGCAACACGAGAACGGGCCTTTTCTTCAATGGCTTCCTGTTTGTGGAGTGCTCTCCCCAGGGAGGTTTGCCTGGTGCCTTCATTATATAGTTTTAGGCACCAGGCAAAAACATTCCTCTTTAACCAGGCCTTTGGATGATTGTGTTGGGGAGGAGGCTGAGTTACCTTTGTCTTTATTTTTATTACGTATTTTATGTTTTTATATTGTGATTTTATGTTGTAACCACCCTGAGGGTGGTATACAAATTTAATAAATAATCGTAATTATAATAATTAATCTGGAGGCATCTCAATGTCACCTGGCTGCTTACACTGGGACGGCTACAGGGTTTTCTGGGATCAGTGAGATGGAGAAAGAAAGAACAGCATTGTTGAGTCCTGGACTGCAATTTTGTGAGCGTGTTTATTTAAATCAGGGGCAGCCCAACTTTTCATACCAAACAGGCTGCAAGAGTATTTTGACACTGAACCTGCCCACTGCCTTGCTGCATGTTGTAGGGGAGCGAGCCCTAAATTTGATTCTGGAAAAGTGCTAACTAGGCTTTGGGAGCGAAGCAGGAGGACTCTAGGAGCCTGTCAAAGCCCTCACGCCTCCTTCCCAAAACCCAGCGCCTTGCTTACCAGCTTTGGTGTTATGTACTGAAGTTCTCACCCTGGGCCAGCAGGGGGATACTGTAGATAGTTATGCAAATGAAGGATCAAAAGTGACGTTCAGTGATTGGATAGTTTTAGAAAGTTGCTACAGTAACGTTGTACTAGAGCTCTATATAAGCAGGCTGACTGAGCCCTTCAGCTCAGTTCTGTTCTGGCCTCTGAATAAACAAGAGCTGTTTGAAGAATCACTGTGTCGTCTGATATATTCACCCACAACTTAATATTTGGGAAGGCATTGTGGACTCTGGGGGACATCAAATGTTGCCGAGGGCCATCACAAAACGTCCTGAGGGCCACATGTTGGACCAACTTGATTTAGATCATGGGTTGGGAACTTCTGGCCCAGAGACCAGATACAGTCCTCCAAACCCCTCTAGGTGGCC
Organism: Podarcis cretensis; assembly: GCF_951804945.1. Classification (NCBI taxonomy): domain Eukaryota; kingdom Metazoa; phylum Chordata; class Lepidosauria; order Squamata; family Lacertidae; genus Podarcis; species Podarcis cretensis. Next base: position 8,888,616 of record NC_137171.1, read on the forward strand.
ACCAGAGAGCCTCAAGGTCCATAAATAACAACACCCTAGTGGTCCCGGGCCCTAAGGAAGTTAGATTGGCTTCAACCAGAGCCAGGGCCTTTTCAACTCTGGCCCCAGCCTGGTGGAACGCTCTGCCTCATGAGACCAGGGCCCTGCAGGATCTGATTTCTTTCCACAGGGCCTGTAAGACAGAGTTGTTCCGCCTGGCCTTTGGCTTGCAGCCAATTTGATTCCCTCCCTCCCTCTCTCTTTTTTCTTTTCTTTTTTTTTTTTTCTTTCTTTTCCTTCTCCTTCTGCGATGAGGCTACATTTTAATATTTTAATGTTCCATTATTTTAATGTTGTATTTTATTTTTGTTTTTAAGTTTGTAATCATTCATCTTGTTTTTATTATTGATTGTAAGCCGCTCTGAGCCCGGCCTTGACTGGGGAGGGCGGGGTATAAATAAAAAAATATTATATTATTATTATTATTATTATTATTATTATTATTATTATTTTCCTCACCAGCCCTGCTTCATACAATCCTTGAGTATTTTTGCCTGTCTGGACTGTGTCCTTGAGCTCTGATAATGCACTTTGGTTGCCTGGATGGAGGAAAGAGAGGGATATATGAGTGTGTGTAGATACAAAGGGGATATTTCCATTTGTTGCTCTGCCTACATTTGCCTCTGGCTCTGCCTACCACTGCCATGCAGCCCTGGGAATATTGCCCACAGGGAAATGCGGCCCTTAGGCTGAACATTTTCCTCATCCCCAATTTGAATCCTATCTGCTCTGCCTTTCTGCCTCACCGTTAGGTCCTCATGATGACTGTCTGCATGATCAACGAAACATTTTAAAAACATCAATTAAAAATAGTTAATAAACAGGGGGGAGAGCTCCTAACAAAATATCATTCAACAACAAGGGAGTCAGGCAAGATGTCAACAATACAAAATCAAACTCCTCACTTTCCCTTGCCCCAAATGTCAGTTGTTTTAATACTGAAAATACATCATTGGGAGTATTGGCTCTTAGGAGGAAGAGTACACGGGTAGAAAATTATTTCAAAATTGATAATAAGCCACTCAGTGAGAATTTATTGCTGAAATTGGATTTTGGTCCAAGATCTCCCTAGACCACAGGAGGAATTTAGGGAGGCCTGGGATACATAGTCCTAAATCCACAGTTAGACAGTACTTAATACCTGGCAAAATTTAATAGCTGACATGGAATGGTGTTGATATCTGGCAGTATTTGATGACTACCTAATACTTGACATGCAATGGCATTTAGCATTTGTGTTTTAAATTTTGGGATAAAATTCCACACTTAAGTACAAATTCAGTGTCAGTATTTCACTTTCAAACTGTGAGCCGCCAAAGTTGAAATTCTGATTAATTTTAATATTGGCAAATAATTTTAGTGCCTTCCCTTGCATCCTTGTCTCTGGAGCTCTTTCCAGAACTGGTTCCTTCCTTAGTGCCATCTAGCTGCCTGGTTCTTGTTAGTTCTTCCATGGGCGGTCGAAGCCTCAGGTGTGATTTGCCTATTCCCTGTACATTCAGTGTCAACTGAGCAACAGCACTCCACCAGGGACATCTCTACAGATGGATGTGGGACTCAGAGCGAGGGCTAGTGGTGGTTCTGTTGCCGTCTCTTGGAGTGGAGGAGCTCCATGCCTGGGAAATAAATGTGGCCCTCCAGGTAACTCTACCTGACACCTGAATCTCTCCCCAGGCCAAGTCCCCTTTCTAGGCCACGCCCCCTCTCTCCAGGCCACACCCTTCACTGTCTGTGCTCAACACCCTCCTTGAGTGCTTTTGCCTTGCGGGAATGCGTCCTTGAACTGCAACAATGCCTCTTATTTGTATGTGGAGCATGCATGCGGGGATTGTGGAAATCTCTGGTGCTTTCCTGGTTGGAATGTAGCCTGCTGTGGAAATACGAGACACTTCCATTTTGCCTCTAGCATGTGGCCCCTGGAAAGCTCACCCCAAGGAATGTGGCCCTGAGGCTGCAAAGAAGGTTCCCTACTCCTGCTATAAACAGGCAGACATAAAAAAGGTAAAGGTAAAGGTAAAGGTACCCCTGCCCGTACGGGCCAGTCTTGACAGACTCTGGGGTTGTGCGCCCATCTCACTTAAGAGGCCAGGAGCCAGCGCTGTCCGGAGACACTTCCGGGTCACATGGCCAGCGTGACATCGCTGCTCTGGCGAGCCAGAGCCGCACACGGAAACGCCGTTTACCTTCCCGCTGGTAAGCGGTCCCTATTTATCTACTTGCACCCGGAGATGCTTTCGAACTGCTAGGTTGGCAGGCGCTGGGACCGAGCAGCGGGAGCGCACCCCGCCGCAGGGATTCGAACCGCCGACCTTTCGATCGGCAAGTCCTAGGCGCTGAGGCTTTAACCCACAGCGCCACCTGCGTCCCTAACAGGCAGACATAAAAGCAAGCAATCTGGCCATAGGCACATGTGTATACAGTGGTACCTCGGGTTACAGACGCTTCAGGTTACAGACACCACTAACCCAGAAATAGTACCTCGGGTTAAGAACTTTGCTTCAGGATGAGAGCAGAAATTGCGTGGTGGGAGCGGGAGGCCCCATTAGCTAAAGTGGCACCTCAGGTTAAGATCAGTTTCAGGTTCAGAATGGACCTGCAGAACGAATTAAGTTCTTAACCCAAGGTACCACTGTATATCTGTTTGTCCTGTCATTTGTTTCTCAAAAGAGAACTTCTGGGCGGTGAAGTCTCCCTGGGAGCTATGCTATGTAACCTCTATCCCTCGAAACGCAGGTGTGTGAAGGCAGGCAATAGCTGGGGGAAACACTCTTTATATGTTCAGAAGCACTTTTTATTAATACTTAAAACATTTAAGGAAAATAGGGGGCAGGGGGCAGTGAGCACTCTCCAGATTAAGACCTCCCAAGATAACCTGTTTATTTGGCACTCATCTTGATTTTGCTTCCGCAAAGCTTAGAGCCTTAGACTATGTTTGGTCTTTGTTTCATTCTGATTTGTTTCTGAGGTGGTTATATAACAATGAGCGCTCATTGGGGTGTTGCCTTGCCTTCCCATTAATCATCTGTGCACCCCATACTTTTCAGTGAATCTCCCTGTTTCTTTCCAAATGGCAAAAAAAACCTCTCCCCCCCCCCCAGTGGATTTGTTGTACTAGGGTTGCAGAGGCCTTTAATCCACTTTAATTGCACAAACCTAAAGTTCTGCTATGTGCTTGTATCCCTCCAACAAAATACTGACAGCCTGGAGATACCCTAAGACATATTTTCTATTCCCTTCTGTCTGCCCCATACAGCCATTGCTCCTTTACCTCCCTACACCACAGTCTCTTACTCTATGAATCCTTATCCCCATCTATCCACCGTGTTGTACACTAAAGTATCTCAGAGCAATTTACAGGGCAAAAATCAGAATAACAAGAAACATTAAACCAAGATTAAAAAAAAAAAAAGCAGTAAAACTAGACCAGGTCCTGGGGTTGCCAATATCAGGTTCTCAGCAAAGGGTGCAGAACTCCCAGGCATTTGGTTGGGCATGGAAATCAAAATGCTTCTTTGAGCCTCAGAGTTGGCAACTCAAACCTTGGCTGCAGGTGCCTAAAGAGGAAAAGTCCTCTTTATATTCCCCTCCTGCCCTCCCACCAATTTTCCCATGGAGCCTGCCAGGACACCTGCTCCGAGCCTCGCTTCCTGACTCCCAGGCAGCTCACATTGGGCCTTAAACTGGCTCTTTATCCCATGGAGGATGCATTCCGCCACTGTGACTCTTGTCCCAGGGACCCTGGATGGGTATTGTGCTCTGTGCCCACCCACTTGCAGCTGCCTTCTCCGTTCCTTTGCCACCCCGGAAGTAGCACAAAGGAGAAACTGTTGCATGTGGGAGAGTCGAAGGGCTAGAGGAGTTGTCCCCACAGAGCAGCTTATGGTACGTGAAGGGGAGACACTCATCCCTGCCTTTCTTCTCTGTCCTTCCTCCCCATTCCTCCATCCACACACACAGGCACACATGCCCAGCTGTGCTCCCCAACTTCCTGCCTCCTCAGAAAGCTGCAAACAGCAGTCGGGGAGGGGGTGATCTCCAGCTCTGTGTAGAGGACCAACTTGTCTTGAGACTAATCTGCTAAGAACTCTGTGAGCTGTAAGCCAGTGGTGCCTCTGCCACAAATTCACCACCTGCCCTAGGGCGAATCACGATTTCTCAGCTTCCTCCACCTGCAGTGTGGGAGTAATAAGCTACGGGCCTGTCTCACAGGGCTGTTGCACGGATTATTGAGATTACTAATTTCTTACCTGTCTCTCTTGTTTCCTTTCCTCAGAGGCCGTTGCAAACAGCCAAGAATGGACCCTTGGACGTTCTGTTCCGGAGCTACGACTGGTAGGTGTCTTGATGACCTTTGTCACCTATACATGCACTGAGTATGTATCTGGATACCATAAATGTGTTCCTTAGACTGCAAGCTGATGGAGGCCTGCCATCTTTTCCTTCTGCAAATGGACATTCACACCAATGGGCCTATATAAATAACACAGTTCATTTTACTTGTCCATGCTGCATCACATATGGACATTGGTGTCCCTAGGCAACTGCATTAATTTGAGCGGATTCTCTTAGGTAGCTTTGGCACACAGAAAAATCAATTCAAAATTGATTTTATTTATACCTCACCTTTCCTCCAAGGTCAGGGTGGCATTTGGGTTCCCCATCTTCCCCATTTTGTTCTCACAACAACCCTGTGAGGTAGGTTAGGCTGAGAGGCAGTGACTGGCCCAAGATCACCCAGCTTTGAATCTGGGTCTCCCAAGTCCCAGTCCACCACTCAAACTCGACTGCACCACACTGAGCCAGCCTGACCTTATGGTGGCATGAGTGGCCAGTTCCACTTCCTGTCTCTCTTCAGCCTTAGCTATCCTGCTCTGCTGCCTCGTCACTGGACTGTCCTTGGGGTAGGGATCCTTGAGAGATTTAATCTTTACGAATCCTGATATTTTAAAAAATGCGCCAAACCAAGTTTAGAAATGAGTGCTTTGAGGAAGAAACAGTTTTTAAAATACATATTAAAATGTGACTTTCCTTGCAGATTTTCTTGCCGATTGATGCAAGAAAAGGACAAATATACCGTAACAGTGGCACAGACCAAAAACATACTGAATTACCCATGGCTACTCAGGGGGAGCTTCTGCCACAAGGCAACTTCTTCTCATGCTAATTCTGGTTCCAGGCTTGGTGGTGAGGGGGCACTCTTTGGCAAGCGTGTGTGTAGGGGATGGGAGAAAGTTCTGGAACAGTGAGGTCAGCATGTTCCGAAAGCACCTAGAGAGCCACAGGGTGGTGGTGTTGTTGTTGTACCATGTCAAGCTACACCCTGCCAATGACTTCTGTTCCTTGGCCTCCACAGGGTATTCTCGGAACCATCAAGAGTGGGAAATCCGCCCTCGTTCATCGTTACCTGACCGGCTCCTACTTGGGCCTGGAACCTGCAGAGGGTGAGCTGCTTTCCCCCGCCCTGTCCCTAAATTTTAACTCGCTTCTTTGTGCCCTGCCCAATACGCACCTACTCAGTTTTCTTTTCCTCGTAAAGGAGTGGGGAAGTAAGAAAGGAAGACGAAGAAAGTAAACAGAGCAAATTTTGCCTTTTAACTGGAGATGGCAGGGATTGAACCTGGGAACCTACCCCAGCCAGCTATCATCCCCCACGTACAATACTTGTTTCTGAGCCACTGGTTTTCTCCTTCCCATCTCAGGCTTCTGCATGTTCTACACCCCACCCACCCCTGGAGGCAGTATTATTATTATTATTATTTAAATTTGTATACTGCACTTCATCCAAAGATCCCAGGGTGGTTCACAACAGCAAAATGCAAAATGAGAACACAAGTTACCGTATTTTTCACTCTATAAGACGCACCAGACCACAAGATGCACCTAGTTTTTGGAGGAGGAAAACAAGGGGGGGGGATTCTGAATCTCAGAAGCCAGAACAGGTAGAGGGATCGCTCCGCAGTGAAAGCAGCAACCCCTCTACCTGTTCTGGCTTCTGGGATAGCTGCGGAGCCTGCATTCGCTCCATAAGATGCACACACATTTCCCCTTACTTTTTAGGAGGGAAAAAGTGAGTCTTATAGAGCAAAAAATACGGTAAATAATGAAACAAAAACAAACCATTAACTCCCTCCCCCACCCCAAAACCCATTTAAAAGGCCATAGAACCTCAATCAGCCAAAGGCCTGATTATAGAGAAACATTTTTGCCTGGCACCTGCAGATATGTAAAGAAGGCCCAGAGCCGCCCAGAGTGGCTGGGGAAACCCAGCCAGATGGGCGGGGTATAAATAATAAATTATTATTATTATTATTATTATTATTATTATTATTATTATTATCATCATCATCATCTCTGGGGAGAGCATCCCACAAATGGGGAGACACCCCAGAAAAGGCAGGTCCTTGTGGACCTCTGGACCTGTCCTGGAGGAGGCACACAAAGAAGGGCCTCAGATCCAACTTGATGACCATAAGTCGACGCTTGCTATGATTGAATTTAAAGAAAAACAGACAAATTTGAGGATCAGAGCCCTACCTGAATTGGAGAAGGAAAGTTTGATAGACTTCTTCACACAGGAATTTGCTGATTTTTGGGTCTTGGATCTGGGTCAAGAAGAGTTTAAAACTGTGAGGGCTTTCAGATTTGGAAGAGGAAGGAAAAAAGAGAAGAACAGAATAAGAGACTGTTGGCACTACCAGAAGAACCTAGAAGTACAACAGCCAAGAGTGGAAATTTTTAAAGACGTTCCAAAATACCTTTTGGATCTTAGGTCTAACTACGGCGATTTTGTTGCCCTGCTGAGAAGGGATAAAATCATCTTTAGGTGGGAGTTTCCCCAAGGTCTATTCTTCAGCTTTAAAGGAAGGAAAATAAAAATAAGATCAATAGAAGACAAAGTAAAGTTTTTGTATAAATACGAAGAAGATCTGCAGAAGGGACTTGGAAAAGAGCTAAGAGCATCGGACAGAAGATCACCAGGTTGATGACTATATGGAATTGGCGGAAATGACTGGCAGAATCCAAGACCAGGGAGAAGAGTCGGTGGAAGAAGATTGGAAATATTGTAAAATTAATATTTATAGAAATATTGTAAAATTAATGAATGTTAGAAAAATGTTGGAATAAAGGTATATGGCTTTAGTAGAAATGTTATAAGGAATTAGGTGTAAATAGATTATTAGAGTATTAAAGGAAAAATAAGGTTAGAATATGTTAAGATAATTATAGGACAGAAAATAGAGGAAGATGGAAAGGAATTGCTGAAACAATTAATAGAAGCGGAATACAAAAAGGGAGGTGTGAGGAGGTCGTTGAAACAAGTGAATGAAAGATAAGATACTGAAATTGTATGATGTGTGCTAAACTGTTTTTGTTTTGTTTAGTTTAGTTTATTGCGTTAGTGTTGTGTAATCTTTTTATATTGTATTGTATTGTCTTTTTTTCTTTTTTCTTTCCTTTTTTGTAGTGTTTAAAAGTAATAAATATTATTTAAAACAAAAACAAAAACAAAGAAGGGCCTCAGATGATGATCACAGGGGGAGAGGTATTGCAGCGTGGGAATCACAACTGAGGTCCTTCTTTCCTGGTTGGCCGCTGTGAGAACAGGGAGCTGGACTAGATGGGCCAATGACCTGACCCAGCGGCGCTTTTCTTATGTTGTTACACTGAGCTGTGCTAATTTTCCACTTGAGAGCCATTGCACTGAAAGGACAGCTTTGGTTCTGCTGCTTGGCTGCTCCCCAACCCCAGCTCTGCCTCCTTCTGTTTTTTAGGGGGCCAGTTCAAGAAGGAAGTGGTGGTGGATGGGCAGAGCCACCTCCTGCTGATTCGAGAGGAAGCAGGACCTCCGGATGCCAAGGTAGGCCGAGGAATGTGCGGAGGTCCTTGTGGGGACCTTGCACCTGAAATGTCTGGATTCACCATAAACTGCACTAAAGGTAAAGGTAAATGTACCCCTACCCGTACGGGCCAGTCTTGACAGACTCTGGGGTTGTGCGCCCATCTCACTCAAGAGGCCGGGGGCCAGCGCTGTCCGGAGACACTTCCGGGTCACGTGGCCAGCGTGACAAAGCTGCATCTGGCGAGCCAGCGCAGCACACGGAAACGCCGTTTACCTTCCCGCCAGTAAGCGGTCCCTATTTATCTACTTGCACCTGGGGGTGCTTTCGAACTGCTAGGTTGGCAGGCGCTGGAACCGAGCAGCGGGAGCGCACCCCGCCGCAGGGATTCGAACCGCCGACCTTTTGATCGGCAAGCCCTAGGCGCTGAGGCTTTTACCCACAGCGCCACCCGCGTCCCTTAAACTGCACTGCACTACAGAGACCTAATTGCAGGAAACCTGGAAAAAAGTAAGCCTGGCGTAGTCCAAGGTTCTCCACATAGTTGGGCTTCTGTAGGAATGTAGGTCCTTGGGACGCGGGTGGCGCTGTGGTCTAAACCAGTGTTCCCCAACCTTGGGCCTCCAGCTGTTTTGGACTACAATTCCCATCATCCTTGACCACTGGTCTTGCTAGCGAGGGATGATGGGAGTTGTAGTCCAAAAACAGCTGGAAGCCCAAGGTTGGGGAACACTGGTCTAAACCACAGAGCCTAGGACTTGCTGATCAGAAGGTCGGCAGTTCGAATCCCCGTGACGGGGTGAGCTCCCGTTGCTCGGTCCCTGCTCCTGCCAACCTAGTATTTCAAAAGCCCATCAAAGTGCAAGTAGATAAATAGGTACCGCTCCGGCGGGAAGGTAAATGGTGTTTCCGTGCACTGCTCTGGTTCGCCAAAGCGGCTTAGTCCTGCTGGCCACATGACCCGGAAGCTGTACACCGGCTCCCTCGGCCAGTAAAGCAAGATGAGCGCCGCAACCCCAGAGTCGTCTGTGACTGGACCTAATGGTCAGGGGTCACTTTACCTTTACCTTTAGGAATGTAGGACGCTGCCTTAGCCTATTGGTCCATCTAGCTCTGTATTGTCTACAACGAGTGGCAGCAGCAGTTTCAGGCAGGAGTCTATCCAAGTCACAGAATCATAGAGTTGGAAGGGACCCTGAGGATCATCTAGTCCAACCCCCTGCAGTACAGGAATATGCAGCCGTCTCATATGGGGATTGCATCTTTCACACATGGAGATGCTGGGGACTTCTGCATGCAAGGTAGATTCTCTTCCACTGAGCTATGGCCCCTCCACCACTGAGCTGCTGGTTTTGTATAATTGCTGGAGTGGAGGGGATGAGGTAGACCTTAGAACAGTAGCATCCCTTCATACTCCTGGTTCCACCCTGACTCAGTGCCAAAAACAGAGGAAGAAGATGTGACCGCTCTGAACACTGTCCCCCCATTGATATGTCTCTCCTTCTCCATTTCCTTCCTGCTTGCAGTTTGCAAACTGGGCAGATGCCGTCATCTTTGTCTTCAGCCTGGAGAACGAGGCCAGTTTTCAAGAACTGACCCAGTACTACGGGTTCCTCACAAACTACCGCGCGGTCTCCGACATGGCTCTCGCGCTTGTGGGCACTCAGGGTGAGTGGGCGAGAGTATCTGCCCTACAGAGAATTTAATCTTGGGGGCATGGGTGGGCTGCAGGGGGCAGTCAGGTGGAGTTGTTCCTTGGGGTCTTCCTGAGACCAACTGGAAGAAGCTTTTGTATTTTCTAGGCTTGCTATTAACTGTTTCTTTATACATGAAGAGATTGACAGCCCAGTTAGGACTATAATTACTTCTGCTAGGGGGCTACACAGAGACCCTGCCCCTTTCCCCCTCCCAACCACTTAAAGCTCTGCTCAGACTTTCTCTGGTTTCTGAACTTCCACCATACATTGCCCGCTTACTTTCAAGCCTGTCCTCATTTGTTTAAAGGAACAGCACCCTAGTATCCATTTCTGCATGTGCACAATACACTCACAGAATACGTACACTTGGTGGTTCTGTTAGCCAGGCAAGGAATTCCATTGCAGGACATCTGTTGGTTCTTAGCCTTGACCCAGTGTCTTGGCGTATCCCAGACACCAGACTGGGGGTGGTATGGCCAGGTAAGCCTTTGCTGGATCCAATCCAAAGTTTAGCGTGGCAGCAGCAGCAAGCCTGATCCCGCAGGGAAGGTTGCACAGAAACAAAATTAAGTGCAAGCCGGTTTAGTGTTACTAGGTCACCTGTCCAGCCGGGTCAAGATGTCGATGAGAATAGCTGGAGCAGAATAAAGAGGCCAGCTGAGGTCAGAAACCAAGAGGTAGCGACACATGCTGAAACACAGTCCAGTAGAAACTCTAGTTGTGAGTGTTCATATCATTGGTGGAGAAATGAAAGCACCAAATTGGGACAAGGCAGCACCATAGAAAAAGCAAAACCCGGTCCGTTTTCTAGATCTGTGGTTCCCTCTGTTACTAGGGATGCTGAAGGATTCCAGTGGAAATGGGGGCGGAAATTGCCAAAATTTGTTGCCCTGTGTCCAGAATGGAAACCAATCCAGTGAATACAAACGATATTCACTGTTATTGTTGTTTCCAGTCTGCAAATAATATGCAATTGGTGGCATTTCCTCTCCCACATTTGCATTAAAATGAATAGTGTGGAATGTAACAGAACTAATTATATCAAGTTCTGCCACAGAGGACAGGGAGGCAAATAACGTAGGTTTTTTTGGAAGTCAAACTGCGGTGGAAGAGCAACAGCACTGCATGCAGTATACGGGGGCCGGAAAGGAAATTGATACCTTCTTACATCCCAAATAAAACATCAGGGCCGTATATATTAGCATGTTTTTGTGGTGAGGAGATAACACAGCTAAGGCAGAATGAGAATACTTTCTAGTCCAATCCTATGCATGTTTATTCAAAAGCAAGTCCTGTTGATTCCAGGAGATTTCTGCCAGCTCAGAGATGAAGTCTGTGTGTGTCTGTTTTTGCTTCTTTCTTACAGATAAAATCAGTGCCAGCAACCCACGTGTGATTGAGGATTCCCGAGCCAGAGCTCTGTGCACTGAAATGCGCCGCTGCCTCTACTACGAGACATGTGCCACTTACGGACTCAACGTTGACCGGGTCTTCAATGAAGGTGAGAACTTTTCTGGGATGTGTTCCTGGGAAATTGGATGGGAGGTTGGGTTTCATGGCCACAAGAGCACCTGTGAACATGACCCAAGGGAGAACACATTTCAAGACATGGCAAACAAGAGCAGTTCAACCCTGTGTGGGCAAGAGAGTGTGTCCTGGGTTTGCAGACCCTTCAGTGGTGCAAAATTCCTCATGCGATTGGTGCATATGCATGTCCATCTTCACGTGTGGACATCTTACATGCCTACACAATGCAAACATAAGAAGAGCCCTGTTTGATCCGGCCAAAGGCCCACCCAGTCCAGTCTACTAGTTACACATGTCCAACTAGGTGCCTATAAGACACCCTCAAGCAGAACCAATCTGTCTGCTGCAAAAATGGTGGGTTGTGCAAGCAAACATACATATTTTTATACAAGGATGCACCAACTGTACCTGATATAATAGTTGTTATTATTATTATTATTATTCTGTTGTTGTTGTTGTTGTGTGGCATTATACTTGGTGCTTTAAATGTGTTGCTTCATTCTGTCACTTTGAAACCCGTTCTGGGCATGAGGAGAGTGGAAACGGCCATTAAATAAATAAACAGGCAACGGGGGTGTGCCAGGGGCCCCATGGCCCCTCGTGTGCTACATCATATGTGGAGTCTACAGGCCGGTAGAACTGTGATGATAATAATAATAATAATAATAATAATAATAATAATAATAATAATAATTTATTATTTGTACCCCGCCCATCTGGCTGGGCTTCCCCAGCCACTCTGGGCAGCTTCCAAAAAAATTTTAAAATACTGTAATACATCAAACATTAAAAGCTTCCCCAAACAGGGCTGCCTTTGGATGTCTTCTAAACGTCTGGTAGTTGTTCTCTTTGACATCTGGTGGGAGGGCATTCCACAGGGAGGGCGCCACTACCGAGAAGGCCCTCTGCCTGGTTCCCTGTAAGTTGGCTTCTCGCAGTGAGGGAACCGCCAGAAGGCCCTCGGTGCTGGACTTCAGCGTCTGGGCAGAAAGATGGGGGTGGAGTTGCTCCTTCAGGTATACAGGTATACAGGTATACAGAACTGCTTCTTCTGTGTCAATGGTTGGAGAGTCAGTGGCTTGAGGTGGCCATGCTCAAGTGTCTACTGTTCTCGGGAGGTGTGCTCCTGCATAATAAGAATTGGGGCAAGCAGCTTGTGTTGTGTATGTGGGGATTTGTTAACTCCAGGACTGACTTCTGTCTACATAGAGGGGTCTGTAGCAGAGAGAGTACACTTTGCAGGCAGTGTGTTATAGGTCAAAAGCTTTTCTTGTGTTCAGTTTTGTGGCTGTGGCGGAAACCCTGGTTTGCGACCCAAAGTACTTTTGCTTTCTGCACATCCGGCATACAAGAAGAACGAGACTGCCATTTGAGGAGTCTCTGATAGCACCATATATTTATTGGTTTAGGCCAGGGTCGGCAGTTTTGGGGCGCTATGGGTGTTGCTTAAGTCCGACTCCCATGGCCAATGGTTGCGCATGACAAGAGCTGGAGTCCAGCAAGACCTGGCAAGTCACAGGTTCCCCACCCCAGGCTGGACACAGGGAGACCAAGCTCCCCATCACACTTGCACCAGATGATGTGGGACCTGCTTGCACATGGCGTGATCTCATGCTGCAGAGGAGCACATGTGAATAATATGACCAGGTTTGGGGGAAGGGGACACATCACATGTGTATTTCCCACCCAATTGGCACCCTCCCAGCATGGGGCTAATTGCGTGAAGAAAGACCCTTTTCATGAGCCCCTCCTGGATGTGACTCCTATTCTGCTGGATGGGGGGGGGTTGTATCAAGGGCCCCAGCAGAGAGTTTGCTGACCTGGCCCTTGCAGGACTGGCAAGTGTGGGTGGGATGGGACTCAAAGGGTGTCTGTGGAGCTTGGATGTTGCAGGGTCTGCTGTCATGTCCCCTGCAAAGTTTTTTTTTTTTTTTCCTTTCAAGCAGTTATAGCCGATTTCCAGTGTGGCAACTGGAGGATCTGAGCAGCCCTACGATTTACAGATATATATGTGTATTTTCCTCCCCACCCCAAACTGCAGTTGCTCAGAAGATTGTGAATATGAAGAAACAGCAGCAGCTCCTTGCATCTTGCAAATCTTTGCCCAGCACCCCCAGCCATTCAGCCGTCTCCACGCCGGTGGGTGGAATCTACCTCACGCAAGTACATCCCCCTGAATGGCCCAGTTACGGGAATCGGAGTTTCCTCCTGCTGGTGGCACAGCACCATGAATGGAGAGGGAGGGTGTGAGGCTAAGCCCCATGGATCTAGTGGACCTCCTTGCATGAGCTTCCTCTGTCAGCCCTTAGGGCTCGTCGTCTACACTTCCACTTTTCCTGTGCCTAGAAAGCACAGATCCAAGCGGTTTCTCATTTGTCCCACCGCTTTACCACTGAATCAGAGGAAACATAAATCCACAGAAAAACCTGTTGCTGTTGGTTCCGATTAAGTGGTAAACAGTGGGTTTTCCTGTGGGGAAGTGGAAGGACAAGCAGAAGTGTGGACGAAAAAATTCCACAGCCTAGCCATCTCCTTGACAGTGCTAGTTTAGTATCTGGGGTGCTGCTTTTTTCGTTTTCAAGCATTCAATCACACACGCAGGACCTTTGCCTCTTGCTTTCGCACAGCCAAGGCCCCGCCGGACCTGCATATCTGTCTTCCTTTGCTTTTAGGGGCTGGCGTAAGTCTGCCTGGTCTTTTCCTCCCCCTCTAGGCAAGTAACGGTGGCCACACGAGCGACTACTCCTCATCCCTTCCTTCCACACCCAACATCAGCCACCGGGAGCTGCGTGGGGAGGCCACGGCTATAATTGGCACACCCAGCTCCCTGCATCGTGGGACCAAACGCCGAACCAGCCTTTTTGCGGTGAGTACCAGGGGAGTCCACCTGCTGGGACGCAGGTGGCGCTGTGGGTTAAAGCCTCAGCACCTAGGGCTTGCCGATCGAAAGGTCGGCAGTTCGAATCCCTGCGGCGGGGTGCGCTCCCGTCGTTCGGTCCCAGCGCCTGCCAACCTAGCAGTTCGAAAGCACCTCCGGGTGCAAGTAGATAAATAGGGACCGCTTACCAGCGGGAAGGTAAACGGCGTTTCCGTGTGTGGCTCTGGCTCGCCAGAGCAGCGATGTCACGCTGGCCACGTGACCCGGAAGTGTCTCCGGACAGCGCTGGCCCCTGGCCTCTTAAGTGAGATGGGCGCACAACCCCAGAGTCTGTCAAGACTGGCCCGTACGGGCAGGGGTACCTTTACCTTTACCTTACCAGGGGAGTCCACCAGCCACGGGACAAGGGGGGCCAAAGGGTGGGTGGCCCAGTCCAGGCTGAGGATGGAAGGATCTGTCCATTTCCACTTCTCTCAGTTTCTCATTTTCCCCATCTTAAATTTGCTTCTCCACCTTTTTGCAGCAATTTGCAAATTACTTTTTTTTTAAAGAGTCTTTGGTGTGGTTTTCTTCTAATAAACACATTTTTAATTCTGTGCTGGCTGAGCTACACATTTTTGCAATCACGCATTTTTGTACAATTATTTTCATGAACATCTTCATTTCTGTAAACATGGTTTGGCTAGAAAACTGCATCGCAAAATTCAGATAAATATTTCAAAGGGTAGCTGCGCTTTGGTTCTCACGTTGTTTTGGAAAATGCAAATTTGAGAAATGAAGCTTTCAATGCAAATGGAATCAAATTTCTCCTCCACCCCCTAGTCCAGACTGAAAATAACCCTCTGCTATAAAGGGGCAACATCGTGAACCACAGCAACACCGAGGGATTGGGTGACAGGAGATGGGAAAGTGTTTCTCTATAACACCCTGGATAACCTCTGCTGTCATTCAGAGTAGGCATTACTGTATTACAGTAGATTAACAAATAAGGCAGCTCCCCTTGTTTTTGAATCTCTTCTGGGCCCTGCCCTCCTCAACCTTCCCTGGCCGCCCTCCCCTCTCCCAGTGTGATTTGATGGTGAGACAGGCCGCCATGGAAGCAACTCCACCAGCCCCAGTATCCAAAGACTTTCAGGTCTGTTGCCTCGCTTCTTAGGCTATTCCCAGCTTTGGGGCAAGCAATGCCCCACCCCCCAAAAAACCCCATGCTTTGTTGTTTCGACTGAAACATCACTTTGCCCGAACGATGGTTTGTAAATTAGCTTCAAGCCATAGTTTACAGATTCATGTTGCTGGCTACTTTGCAAGGCATGTTTTGTGAAGGCATAATGGCAAACCATGGTTGGACGTTGCCTTTGAACCCCAGCTGTGTCTCTTTGCAGAATCGCAGAGGGAGTGACACCGAGAAGCGGAGCCTGGACAGCAGAGGGGACAACACGGGAAGTGGCCGAGCCATACCCATCAAACAGGTGACCTCCTTACATTTGTCCTGGCAACTGTTTGCCAGTCCTCTGAACCCTCAGTTGCAAGAGTCCAGGCACCGTCGGTAACCCCTGGCCTTCACCGCCTCTCTCCCATTAGAGTTTCCTGCTGAAACGAAGCGGCAATTCTCTGAACAAGGAGTGGAAGAAAAAATACGTGACTCTCTCCAGCAATGGGCTTCTCTTCTATCACCCCAGCATTAATGTAAGTGCGCCATGTACTCTAGCTTCCATCAGCTCCAAACATACCAGGGCTTGGCTAGTCGCATTGTCAAGTCCTACACATTACCATCTAAAGGCAGCGGACTGCAATAAAACCACAAAATGTGTATGAGGGAGACATCCAACAGATCATGGCCAGATTGGAAAATAGACATATGGATTAGATCACATTTCTGCAGACCGTTCTGAGCCTGGTCCACTTACGCTTACGTTGTTGCTGTTGCTTTGTTTTGTTTTGGAGTTTTTATTTGCAAGGTAACCCCAGGGCTTTCTGGCTCTTGCCCACATCCTTTTCTTTTTACAAAACATTTCTAGCTGATTAGAGATGCTAGAAAGCATGGTACTTGGGACATTGATTCAAAGGTTTCAAGTAAAAGGCCCCAGGAAGTGGCTGCACGTGATGCCATAACACCAGTCCCTGGGCAATGGTGTGAAGAAAAAGATGTGTGCTTCCAACAGGTGCATTTTAAAAGCGTGTGGTCTTTTTTCCAGATTTCACCTAAAAATCCACACAATCACTTGGTGTAACAGACCTGCTGGTCTACTTGTGTGCAAGGGACACAGAGACTGGGTGCATAGCGTTCTGTCCATCCCTACTCGTGTCCAAAACAGCTGCACCATTCTGTATGTATGTGCATGTGATCCATTTTCCTAATTCCCACCCCACTCAAAAAGAATCCGGTCTTTGTGCCTTTGCAGGACTATATCCATAGCAGCCACGGCAAAGAAATGGACCTGCTCCGCACCACCGTCAAGGTGCCCGGCAAACGCCCACCCAGAGCCATCTCTGCCTGTGGCACCTCCTCGAGCATCAACGGTTTGGTCAAAGACGTGAGCAGCGTAGGAGTTGGGGACACCAGCAGTAAGTGGCTTGTTCCCACATCATGGGCATAGGAGATTGAGGATGGGAGCGCACTGCAGCGGTTGTATCTCTTGACATTAAGAAAAAAAACCCAAACCCTTTCACGTTGCTGGGGTAGGAGCGGGAGAGGATTTTTAACTTTAACAGGAGACCCCGAGTGCTTTGTTCCTGTGGGAATGTTCAGGGATGCAGGAGAGGATATATTGTGAGATTATATCCTTATCCAACTTGTGCTAACAAGTTCCCAAAATATCAGCAGAGTTTATAGACATTCCCCTTTTTAAGTTCGCAACGGTAACGTGTGCTCTGGTTCGCTAGAACCTCTATAATAATTACTCTGGTAATTTTCCCTTTGTTCCCTCTTAAAATACAAGACACGACACAATCTTTCATAAAAGTATAAAAGAGTTTACTCACGTTCTGTTCGCAATAGGATCCCAGAAGGCAGACAGGCTTAAAAAGGTAAAATACATTTAGAATCTATCTTATAGGAAGATAGTCTCTTTCTCCTCTCTTGGCTGGGAGCCAAGAGGGCATCTTTAGCAGATGTTGCTTCTTCGAAGATGAGAAGAGAGAGCAAGAGAGGGATGGCTGTCCTGTGCTGTGTTTTTATCATTACCTGCACAGGTGAGGCCACACCCACCTCTGGTCACATGCGGAGGAAGTCTGTCCCAGGCAGTTTACCCGCTGGCTGGTCAGACATCCCTCCCCATGTCTTAACATGTACACTCTAGGAATGTTGTAATTGACTGCTCCTGTGTTTTACACCCCACAGTTCCTTCCCTGCCCCAGCACCTTTAGGGATCACACTACAACACACTGAGTGTCATGTGTGGCCTGGACATCCTAGCTAGGCAGGTTGATGCCTCAGTGTGAGACTCAAATGGGGTTTCTTGGGCAGCAACAGCACAAAAATCAGAGCTCTGACACTTGCAGGTTTGCCAGGGAAGGAATACTTGCATGGTGTTTGGCTGTGTAGGTGTGTGTATAATTACTGCTTGTTAGTTCACACTCCTGATACGTTGTGTTTTCTTTATTTGCAATTCTCTGAGATTCCAGCCACTTGGGAAGCCAAGCATCCCCCCCCCCTTTGCACGATGATGTTGATGCACTCACACTTTTGTTCAACCTTAATTAGTAACAGCCAAGGAAGGCTGTAACAGAAGGAAATCATGAAAAACAACAAAATAGTGTTTTTAACGAAGGGCTGGCTCAGCTATGACACGCCTTCCTACATGGGAAAAACCCTCGTATGGGGGGGGGGAGAGAAACCCACATGTCATGCATGATGGTTGAACATGTGTCTCTTTCTCTGTACATGTGCATGCTGTCATGACAGGCCAGTTTGCACATGCCATGTGCTGGGAAACTGGTGTGTGTGAGATTGTCAGATAATCTGTCTGTGAGTATTTAATCTTTGCATGTGAGAAAGTTTGAAGTGGCTTCCTCCTGAAATATTTTTATTCTACTGATACAGACATAGGAATCAAGAAAATAAGTCAACCTCTTAAAAAGTGAATCAGCTGGGAGCAGGAAATAAAAACCACATTCTGCTCACAGTGTAATGCATTAAGGCAAAATAATTAAAGACATAAGTGATCTAAAATAGGGCTTCCACAAGCTTCATTCAGGTGGTCTGTGGCATTAAATATTCATACTGCTTTTCGATTTTTATTGCTTCTTATATTGTATTTTATCGTATTATAATTTGTATTCCATTGAATGCAAATTGTAATCCAATAAAACACAACATGATCAGCAAAAATACAGTTAAAAGTCATGCAACATCTAACAACATTGCTACAACAAGCAGCAAAGGCATTAAATGTTCCGCCAAGAAAATCAGCAATTTTCAAGTAGCCCATGAGAACTGTTTGGGAACCACTGAAGTCCCAGATGACTCCTTAAGAAATGCACGCACCGCGTAAAACAGATCAAGAGTATCAAATCATGAACATGAGCTGGGGGACATCACCCAAAAAGTGGTGCGTGGGCGTTCAAAAGTCTGCAAATGTGCATAATATTTCCCAGTCTTCCAATTAAATCCAAAATGGGAGGCGAGTCCCTGGGTATGTTTTGGATTACCCTTATGGTCATAGGAAACAACATCAAAATGGAGAAATAGCTTCCATTTGGGATTGAATTATGTCCAATGAAAATAGAAATATCGTCCCACGGCAATGGTACCTTAGAAAGGAAATGTCAAGGTGAGCAGTTCTGTATATTCCAACCACTCCTTAATCAGCATGCAATTTGCCCCCTGATGGGGAGCAATCGCCCTTCCTCCTCCTCCTCCTCCTCGTTGTACATCAGAACCATTCACCTCTTTCCAACATAGGATGTAAAAATCCATACGTTGGGGCCTCTTGTGACCCACCTGCATAGCATGACTGTCTGCTAGGATCTTGACACCCCCTCCCCACACTTTCTGCAGTCTTGGGCAGGCAGCAAACCCAGGAGATCTATTGCCACCATGCGACTAACTTCCTGGAACTATTCCACAGCCAGTTCTTCTAACCAGCCTGGCAGCGTGCGCCTACGTTAGGCATTTGTACCTGGAAGATAAAAAGAGCCGGCTTCAATAAAGCTTCCCTGCTTTTGTCACCATTTTACCACAGGTGACCAGGCTAGTGGTTATTTACAAGGTTGGTCTATCGAGCTTCTCTTAATACATCCCCATTCGGGTTGGTGGGGCACAAGTTGTGTACATCTGCTGCAAGGAGTTCCAGCTCCAAAACACAAGATTCCCTTCCTGCACAATTGCAGTAAATGAACACCACGATATGTTTGGATTTCCTGGAGGTGCTGCACACCTTCTCCTCCTCTGTGAAAATGCTCAAATCGAAGAATTGATTCCTATCTAATCTAATCAAAGCTCTAATAAAAAAAAAATTATGATGAATTTTGGCTTTGGGCAATTAGCTTAGCTTATTAAATGAAGTCATATTTCTTTGTTCCGAGGTGTCTAATGGTGCCAAGTTGAATTGGAGCATTTGCTAAGTATAATCGTTTCAGTTTAATTCACAAACCTGGAGAACTGAATTTTCCCTTCAGCCTTAGTGTGGGAAAAAACAGCTGTAAGATGAAGCAGCAGCGGCCCCTGCAGGAAGGCTTGCGACTGCAAATTGTAGAATTTTCCCTTGTATGTACAGCACAAGTGGAAGTGGGGATAAAGCCTAAGGCCCTTTTATATTTGCTGCCTCATTCAAAGGTGGCGAAATTATAGCACCGGGGGTGGGATTGGCAATGGGGGGAGAAATGGGAGCCTAACCAGTGGCCCATTTCATCTTTTGAGCCTCAACCTATTTTGAGCTGAAGATACACTCAGGAGAGATTTAGGCTTGGCTCTGGACACTCTGCTGTGATTTCTCACTGGTTCAGACTGATGAAATGGCTGTGTAAATAACCAGCCCTGGTCATTCTGCTTCTCCAAGCCACAGCCCAGGAGTCCCCAATTTTTTCTGAGAAATGGGGCACGTTTAGAAATGTCAGAAACTGTTGTGGGTACCACAAAATTCATTTCACAAAAGAATGCTCACTGGCAATGCTCAGAATCCATACCCAAAACACCCACACCTCCAACAAAACAAATAGAATGCAGGCCAAAAAAATTTAAAAATCAGATACCCCCCCCAAAAAAAGCCATAGTTATTTAGATGAACTAAAATGGGAAGAGCAAGTGATGTCTTAGGGCCCCATGGGTACTATGTTGAGGAACTCACATCTAGGAAACTAGGATATTCACACCTTGACAGGCCACAGCTTACTCTTGTGCAAATGCTTTTCATGCAGAAGGTATTAGGTATACAGGTGTCCACCTATTTCAGTTGAAACCTGGAGAAAACCTGAGAGATTTTAAAGTGCTGATGGAAGTCAGAGGTGGCAGTTCTGGGCCAGTTGTGTGAACGTCCTGACTGACACAGCTTCATTATTTCATTCTCTTCCGTCCATCCCAGCTTGCCCCAGTCCAGGTCTGCTGAATCCTCCTGTCGACCCAGCGATCAAACTCTTAGGCAAACCTGAGCGCCTGCAGCGATCTGTGTCCTCTTCCAAAGCTGGTAAGTTCAGCCGAGACCTAGAAGCTCCCAGGATGGAGGAGAGAGGATGCTGGGAAAGGGCAGCTTTGAGCCCAGAGGGAAGTTGGAAGCCATGTGATCTGTTTCTCCCGCATGTTTCTGCAGAGGTAGCCATGGCTGCAGAAGGGCTCTCCAGCCCTGGCAGCGGTGGGAAAGACCCACCTCCATCCCCTATGGTTGACAGAAAGAAGCACCGGAGGAAGAAGCTGTCAACTCCTTCAAAAACAGAGGGGTCTGCAGGGCAGGCAGAAGGTAAGAGGTAGCTGCCTTGGTTTTGTCTGCAAGGGAGACTGGCTTGTGGGCTCCTGACCCCTGAGAACCTCAAGAGCCAGTGTGGTGTAGTGGTTAAGAGCGGTAGACTCGTAATCTGGGGGACCGGGTTCGCGTCTCCGCTCCTCCACATGCAGCTGCTGGGTGACCTTGGGCCAGTCACACTTCTCTGAAGTCTCTCAGCCCCACTCACCTCACAGAGTGTTTGTTGTGGGGGAGGAAGGGAAAGGAGAATGTTAGCTGCTTTGAGACTCCTTCGGGTAGTGATAAAGCCAGACATCAAATCCAAACTCTCACTCTTTGCCCCTCCAGACTGCGCAGACAGACTTAGGAATGATGCATTGAGCTGATTTTTAAAAATGGTGCCTGTAGTGACATCACACTGACCCTACATTTCAGGGGTTACCATTTTAAAAAAATGTTTTTATTGAAGATTTTCTTGGGTTACAAAGGTGCATACATCGTCTCTGTCTTCAGATAGGGGTTAACATTTTTGAGATCTTAGAAGGACCACCCTGTTGTTTTCTAGGGTAGGAAAAGTTGTGGCCCCAGCTGGTTTGCTCCTGGTAATGCAAATTTTCATAAGTACAGGAGAAGGAGTTTGCTCACCTCACCATTCAAAATAAGTAGCCACATTCCTGGGAAGATATGCATATATTTGCCAGAGTGACAGTCTTTGCAGGAGAGGGAAGACTCCCTTCCACAGTGCGAACCCCCAAGCACTCTGCCCAAATTCCCACTTCACATCTTCCTTCTGCCTCAGAAAAATGTAGGGAATGATCCTGTGAACTGGGATTGGGTATTTACCGTGGCTGACACGTGAGTAGGGCCACCCGCCTGTCAGTCACCTTACATCACTATGAAGGCAAGCTGGTTTTCAAAGGAAAAATGGCTCCTCTGATGATCTCTGATCTTATGAAGTTGGGTGTGGAGCAGATGGTTGTCTGTGGGGCGGAAATGGTCTCTGCTGGGACCAATGTGGTCTGTGAACTGGAAGCTCCCTCTGTCTGATCTAGTGGATCACACTAGATCATGGGTGGGGAACCTGTGGTTCTCAGTGTTGTTAGACTCCCAACTCTCATCAGCTCCAGCCAGCATGCAAGGGCTCATCCACACGCCCACTTGTCCCCTGCTTTGTAGGCATGGGTTCAACCGGTTTTGCCTTTGCCCGACTGCTTCCCGCTGGAAAACCCATTCTTTAGTGCTCAATTGGAGCATACGTCAACCCAGAGAAATCCAATTGACGTTTGGTCCGATTTAGCTCTAAAGAATGGATTTTCCTGGGGGAAATGTGGATGAGTCCTAAGAGTGTGTGGTGGCCACACGCACTCTTGGCCCCATAACTTGCTGGAGAATTGGCCAAAGGGTTCAAGGAAAATGTTAGCCACCCCTGATCTAGAGGAAAGGTCTTCAGCCTGCCCGGCCTCAGGAAGTACGAATTTAGACTGCGGGGAGGCCATGCTGAAATCAGTGGGTTTTTTGAAGGGTAACACCCCACAGATTCTGAGTCTGGAAGGCACCACCCCAAGTCCAACTGGGCTTCCCGCTCCCACCCCCACCTCTTCTGTTCTGTCTACACTAGGCAGCTGATGTGAAGCCTTTCATTTCCACTCTTGCGGTTTTGCTGTATGCCCCCTTGCCCAGGAAGGGTTGTCGTGGCTCACGCAGCTTCCTCCCTCACTCTCCCTTGCGACTCTTCACGCATCCACCGCCACTGCCACCCCCTGGGCCCGTGGGTTCTGGATAGCCTCTGCTTTTTTTGGTTCTTATTTTTCTCCTCCTCTGAACACTCTCCCCTTTCTTCTTTTCCTCCCTTCTCTTTCTCTGCCTCTCGCTTCCTGCTTCCCCTCCGGACCCTCCGCAGCCAAGCGTAAAATGTGGAAATTAAAAACCTTTGGTAGTTTAAGAAATATTTATAAAACAGGTAATGAGTGGCGGGGGCAGGCGCGAGCTCCTTTTGTGCCGTGGCGCCTGTTGCATGCGATTGTGCTTACATCGTGACGTGCACCCTGCGTAGATGTCTGTCCCCAAAACGCTTCCCCCGTGATCAAGAAAGCTTCCGTCCTATTCTGCCTCTCCTTAACAACCCCCCAGCCCTGGGGGAGTGTTAAAATGTCCCTCCCTGCTCACATCAGGTTTGCAAAGGTGGCTGAGCTCCTGGAATTCCTTTAAGATGGCTGTTTCCAAACTGTGTTCCACAGAGCCTGCGGGCTCCTCAGGGCTTCCTCAACTGGAAGATCTGTAATGACAGATAAGCCCCATCTCGTCCTGCACTGTACAGCCTTGGGGATTGCTGGGTGTGCCTAGAGTGCCCTCTTAGTGTGTGCAGGTGAACAGGAAGGCCCCATGGGTGCCCTAGAATGCATTCCCCCAGAAACCTCTGCCGTGCCCAGAGGTTCCTTGGCAGGCATGCCAACACAGGACAGAGAGTCCTGAAGGGGGAGAGTTTGGAAAGCCACCACCTTGTGGCATTATGGCACCAGCCCCTTTTTAATGCCCTGGTGGTTGTCGTTGTCGTGTTCTTCCACCAACCTGATTAAGGGTTTTGATGAAGTAAAAACCTTGCTTGTTTGCTTGTCACCTTTTAGTTGCCCTTACTAAGGGCACTGCCATTACCGTTAACTTTTGGAGATTTTCTTGAAGACTCCGGAAGAGACTAAGGCCCATTTATTCAAGCCGCAGGTCTGGGGCTGAGGGGACCTGAGTTCAAGCCCTGCCTCTTCTGGACCCCACAGTGTGTGCCATTTTTTCACTCCCCCTGCCCCCCTCCCATCTGTAACATGGGAACTGGCAGTTTATAGCACGGTTGTGAAAGCCGGCAAAACCCCCCAGGCAAAACACACATTGTACAGCATTCCACAACTCAGGGCGCTGTGTAAATACTTTTGCAGTAGCAAATATGTTTGCACGTTGGCAGTGGCAAATATTTGAATAAGTGTAATCATGGGACTCGTGCTCTCAGGAAGGTGTGTGCCTTAAAACTCTGCCTCTGGCTCTCCTTATGGGGTTTGGGGCTATTAGCGAGCACAAGGCGTGGCTCTTGTCCATGTCATTCCCCCTGCAGGGCATCCTCCCCATTCTCTGGTTGTGTTGAACCCGCCCCTTAGGGGAGCACAGGGAGGGAAAATATGTTGGTTGGAAGCCCTAGGGTTCATCCAGCCTCCACTGCAGTCCAGCTGGAACCTGCTCTTTTGTATCCACAGAGGAGGAGAACTTTGAGTTCATCATCGTCTCCAGTACAGGGCAGACATGGCATTTCGAAGCCAGCACCATTGAAGAAAGGGACTCCTGGGTCCAGGCCATTGAGAGCCAGATCTTGGCTAGCTTGCAGTGCTGCGAGAGTAGCAAGAACAAGGTACTGATCTCGCCCCCCAAAAAAAAATCCACGGGGACACACACACACAACTCTACCTTCAATGATCTAGGCTTGCCTGTCTCAATATTGGTTTCCATGTAGTTGTCATGATCACACCTTCCACTTAACATGTTATATAAAGGTAAAGGGACACCTGACCATTAGGTCCAGTCATGAACGACTCTGGGGTTGCAGCGCTCATCTCGCTTTATTGGCCGAGGGAGCCGGCGTACAGCTTCCGGGTCATGTGGCCAGCATGACTAAGCCTCTTCTGGCGAACCAGAGCAGCGCACGGAAACGCCGTTTACCTTCCCGCCGGAGCGGTCCCTATTTATCTACTTGCACTTTGACACGCTTTCGAACTGCTAGGTTGGCAGGAGCAGGGACCAAGCAACGGGAGCTCACCCCTTCTCGGGGATTCGAACCCCCGACCTTCGGATTGGCAAGTCCTAGGCTCTGTGGTTTAACCCACAGCACCACCTGTGTGTTATATAGATGGGCCTTTTCTGTAATAGCTCTCCATTTTCCCAACACTCTCCCCATTTTTCTGGCACCAGGGAAGAACATCTCCACCCCACCCCCCGGGTGTTTGGTGGTGATGAGTTTTTTTTACTCTGAATAGGGAGCGTGGAAACAGCAACTTGCATAAGAACCGTACAAAAAAATACAACAAAATCAACACAAACAGAGAAAACAGTAGAAATCCAAACATGCAGTGCAAAAGCTTGGGGCGAGGTAGGGTTCTCGATCGACCTCCCTGCGTAGAGCTTTCCATAAAGCAGGTCCCATCTCAAAGTCAGCTCCTCTGTGATCCCATTTGTCTCAGCTCAAATAAGGAAAGTCCATGGCACAAGGCAATGTCTCCAGGGGCCACCCTGTTGCAGTTGGGGTGAAGACTGGCATGCAAAGTGAGAACCATGCTCAAGGTTTGAAGAGGGACTGAACTATTGCCGGGGGGCTATAGTTCATTGGCTCCCAGTACGTTTCTGAGCACAATTCAAAGTGTTGGTGCTGACCTTTAAAGCCCTAAACGGCCTCGGTCCAGTATACCTGAAGGAGCATCTCCACCCCCATCATTCTGCCCGGACGCTGAGCTCCAACGCCAAGGGCCTTCTGGCGGTTCCCTCATTGCGAGAAGCAAAGCTACAGGGAACCAGGCAGAGGGCCTTCTCGGTAGTGGCGCCCGCCCTGTGGAACGCCCTTCCAGCAGATGTCAAAGCGATAAACAACTACCTGACATTCAGAAGACATCTTAAGGCTTCAGGGAAGTTTTTAACGTGTGATATTTTACTGTATTTTTTGTTTCTATGGAAGCCGCCCAGAGTGCCTGGGGAGGCCCAGCCAGATGGGCGGGGTATAAATAATAAATTATTATTATTATTATTATTATTATTATTATTATTATTATTGGGGAGGGAGACCAGGCTTCGAGCGCTCTAAGGAAAAGGCTAGCAGGAAGATGCACCCTCTGTCTCTATCCCTACAGGCTCGCATGGACAGCCAGAGTGAAGCAGTGGCAATCCAGGCCATCCGTAATGCCAAAGGCAATTCCTTATGTGTGGACTGTGGGGCCTTGAGTAAGTATTTCTCTTTTGTATGCAGTCGGATCTAAAGAGATTCCAGATGTGTGTGTGTGTGTGTGTTTTCCCCCTGGGTGGCAGTGATTGATCCTTGGGTATTATTAGCACTAAAGCTATTGAGATATTAGTGCTGCCATTTGGCACCAAACAGCTCTGCCTTCTGCCAGTTCCTTAGGAACGGGTAGTTCCCTTTCAGCACGTTGGTTAATCCTGTCTGGAGACAAGAGGATCCAGGGAGTATTATGACAGCTTCTATGTAATCTTTATTTTATGTGCTAGATGCTATGCAGAACAGAGAGAGGGTGTGACTTCTGCCCAAGATGAAACAATCTATGATAGGCAAAATGCCATAGTTGCAGGTAGGGGAACAGGAGTGAGCTGGGATTGAGTGCGTTTAATTCTGTTAAAAATTTTATCCCAGCCTTATTTCACAAAGCAGCGTACAAAAATCCTCCTTTATCTTTACAACAGAAGTCTGAAGTAGGTTGGGCTAGAGTGGGGTATAGGCCCAACGTCACATGGTGAGCAGGGACATGAACCCAGGTCTCCCTAGTCCCTGTCCACTAGATCAGCCTTCTTCAATCTGGTTCCCTCCAGATGTTTTGGATTACAATTCCCATCAAACCTGAACATTGACCACGTTGGTTGGGACTGATGGGGGTTGTAAGTCTGTGAAGCAATTGAACTTTGCTGTCCTGAATTGTTTGTATGAATTCTGTTGCATGTCTTTCTTGTCTGTTCATTTGGGGTATTGTAGCATTAACTTGCTAACTCCTGGGGCTCAGATGTGAAGGCAGTAGAAAGCCATTGTTTCACTGGAAGATGGCACAGTCCCTTGTTTGTGGGCAGGAAAATCAAAAGCTCCAAGCTTTCTTCAGTGGAGCATATGATTGTCAGGGGGAGGTAGAGGAAACCTTTAAAAAGACAGGTGAGCAGTTCAAGGTGGATCTTGGCATGATGAGCAGAAGCTTTGAGCAAGAGTAAGGCCCCATCTTCACTATGCATTTAAAGAGCATCATTCCACTTTAAACTATTATGGCTTCCCCCAAAGAATCCTAGTGACTGTAGTCTGCAAAAAGAGCAGAGAGCTAGTAGGAAATTCCTATTCCCCTTTCAGAGCTACAATTCCCAGAGTGGTTTAACAACCTCACTTCCTAAAGAACTCTGGGAATTGTAGCTCTGTGAGCTCTTTGCAGGGTCAAGAGGAGCCTTCCCTGATTTCTGATTGGCTGGCTTGTCTCACCCCCAGACCCAACCTGGGCCAGCCTGAACTTGGGGGCGTTGATCTGCATTGAGTGCTCTGGCATCCACCGGAACCTTGGCACCCACCTCTCCCGGGTCCGCTCCCTCGACTTGGACGACTGGCCGCTGGAGCTCACGCTGGTCCTCACCTCCATCGGCAACGAAACGGCCAACAGCGTCTGGGAGAAATGCACGCAAGGACGCCGGAAACCCACTTGCGAGTCGTCACGGTGAGTGCAGGGCAAGCTGCCACCATAACACAGCCACAACTGGAGCCTCCAGGACCTAAGGCTGCAGCCCTGTGCAGAAGCGTAATCTTGTCGAAAGTCGTGGGCGTTAAATTCTGAGTCCACATGCACAGAATTGCGCTGTTAAACTACCAGTTTAGACTGGTACCTGTTGTAGATGGGGGAACTTAAGCACTTGCCACACTTTCTCTCAAAATGGCGTCACTTTGCCTGGCTTATTGTGCCCTTAACTGATTGGAGTTTGTGGTCCTACTTAATAGCTACACTTAAATAAAATAATAATAATAATAATAATAATAATAATAATAATAATACAATGAGTTAAAGTAAAAAAGAAAAATAATACATAAAACATATTAAAAGTCAGAGGAAAAACAACAATATGAAAATAAAATATAATTAAGATTACAGAACTATAGAACATATATGAAAATGATTGAACATACTGTTTCTCTCAAATATACATTGATTCATGGGTCACTATGGTTTCAATAAATAAGTTCCAAATATTGTTAAATTTGTCCATACATAAATCTTCATCTGAAAACGATCTGTTCATGGGTTGCAAGAGTTGTCATGTCATCTATCCATTGAACAAAAGAGGCTGTATTTTTGTCCTTCCAATGTATCAATATCAATCTTTTTGCAGATGTAAGGGCACAGAGAATCCATTTACATTCACCGATTACAAACTCTAGGTGTACATTGTTATGGGTTTTGCTCTTTCCTTTTAGTGCTAGGCCAGTGCTTAGACTCAGAATGATTATATTGTAGAGTTGGATCCCTGAGAATCATCTAGTTTATTCTTCACTTGGCGGGATGGTCTTCTCTACTTAAGAAGGACCATGCTGGGTGGATCATGCCAACTGTTCCATCCAGTCCTTTTTTCTCACTGGGGGAAAGAAACCTCAACCAGGGTCATAAGCACAATAGCCCTTCCCTTCTGTTCCCCTTGTATTCTGCAGCATACAGACTCCGAAACTAGAATTTGCCTATATCCATCATAACTCCTCTTTCTCTCTCTGTCTTCCCAGGGAAGAGCGGGAATCATGGATTCGAGCCAAATACGAGCAGCGGCTGTTCTTGGCACCGTTGCCCCCATCTGAACTTTCCCTCGGGTGCCAGCTCTTCCAGGCTGTGCTGGACCAGGACCTGGGTGCTGTGCTGCTGTTGCTGGCCCACAGCTCCAAGGATCAGATCAACGCCCCCACGGGTGACAAAGACCGGCGCTCGGCGCTGCACGTGGCATGTGACCTGGCGCATGTGGTTATTACTCAGCTTCTGGTCTGGGTAAGTTCTTGGCAGTGGACGGTGAAGGATGTTGGGGATCCACGGGAAGCAGATGTTCCCTTCCAGCTCTCTTCATGTGCCCTGGGTCAAAAAGGATTAAGGCCCTATCTGCACTCTACAGTTAAAGAAGTATCATACCACTTTCAACAGTCAAGGCTTGCCCCAAAGAATCCTGAGTAGTGTAGTCTGTTAAGGCTGCTGAGAGTTGCTAGGAGACCTTTATTTCTCTTCCCAAAGTTCCCTGGATGCAGGGATTGATGGATTCATAAACCACTCTGGAAATAGTAGCTCTGGGAGGGCAATAGGGGTCTCCTAACATCCCTCAGCCCCCTTTAAATGCAGAGTGCAGATGAGACCCTTATATAGGGAGAAAGAAAAACAAGAGACAATTGTCTACAAGGGCTGCCATAGAGCTGACTCTCATGAGTTACTCCATATGGCTAGTTTAGGTCCCCCTCTTTCATGCTGCTTTTTGTAGCTTGTATACATCGACTAGAATCTCTTGAGTTATTCATCAAAAGCACCATTTCCCATGCCCTAGCTCCAAATCACATTAAAACAGTTCTGTGGTAGCATGTACAACTGCAATGTGGGCTCTTTAAGAAATGATTCAGCTGAGATTTTAAAAAGAAGCCTTAAAAAAAATGCAGAGCACCCATGGTCCAAATCTAAAGCCCATGGAGCTTCAACCTGCAATCGATATAAGGGAAAGGGGCCAGAGTTCACTAGCAGAGCATGCGATTTACATAAGGGCCCAAGTTCAATCCCTGGCATATCCAGGTTTTCAAAATAAATATATAAAGGATCAGGTTGCAGGTGACGTGAAATACTTCTACCTGAGACCCTCTGCCAATCAGAGTGGACCGTACTGGGATGGATGGACTAGTGTAGCTTCTAATCAGTGTGTCCTCCCACCAGCAGTTTTTGGCAGTGACCATCCCAGGCCAAAGTATTTGTGCCGCTTAGCAGATTTCCCCAAACTGCTCCCCATCCCCCCCCCCCGTAGTTCTCATGGTTTAACTGTTCTAAGTTAAAATCAAAACAGTAATCTAGATAGTGTTAGCAAGGGTCAGCAGGATGCATAAAAATGTTGGTGGACCATTCCATACACAGGATAACTTGGTACTACGTCGCAGCAGGGGTGGCTGGCTAGTGTGCTGCTAGAGCCGTATGTCAGCTTGGCAGGTTGGCAGTGTCTGCTGCACAGACACTGTGTGGGGGCACAGGGATAGTTATTTACTGAAAGGCTCTTTGGAATGGATGGGAAAGAAGGGTGGTTGTTGTTGTTTTTAAAAAAACCAGGATAGTAGTCACAGGTGGTTTGGCAGACTCCAGAACAAACCAGGCCCTCCCCAAACTCAGCCCAATCATAACTGAACCCAAGCAAGAGGGCAGTGTCCCAGCCCTAGGAAGTTGTTCTAGCCTGCCGTTACAGCTATGGGGAAAGCAGGAGAGAGTCTGAGAAAAAGTTAACAAGGGAAGTAAGGTGTTGGTGAGAGTGGTAGCTGAGAGGAGAAGTGGAAGGGAAGCCGAGGGTGCAAACGTATGCTGTTGACTCAGTGAAACCCTAATTTCCCAATTCTCAGCATGAGCCTAGGTGTATGTTTGTGTCTTCTTTGAGTGAGCACCTTTGGGTTCCTAACACAGCTCAACCGCTCTTTCCCCCACAGTATGGGGCTGACGTGAAGGCGTGCGACGCCACTGGGCACACAGCCCTCTTCTACGCCCGCCAATCAGGGAGCCAGGAATGCACTGACATCCTCTTGCAACACGGCTGCCCAAACGAAGGCTACAGCAGCATCGCCACCCCTGGCCTGCGCCGGAAGAGCAGCAGTGCCAGCGTGGGAAGGACCGAGGCCCGAACTGCCCTGGTGTAGCATCCCAGGGGGAGCCTCTTTCCCTATCCCAGTGGTGCAGCAAGGGGTCCAGCAACTGATGCCTCTTCTCCCTAGGGAGACCCCACACCCCTCTGGCATCCGGACTACGTGCCAAGGAGCTTGGATCATGAGTTCCCGTCTCGCACAGGATGAGGAGGTGGTGGCCACCCAGAGCTCTGCTCCAATGGCTCTGCTTGGCGCAGGCTGCCGCTGCCGTCACCCGAACCACCTCGGCGGCTCGCGACTCTCCTCCCGACTGCCAGGCCTTGAGCTGCTCTGCTGGTCTCCAGGGCAACAGCAATCTCTAAAGGCAGGCCACCAACGCCTGCGGGGAACAGAGAGAGCAATGCGCCCCAGCGCTTGGAGTGAAGGATCAGGGCCCAGGATGGCTTTCTCTTCCCAGTTACTGGGGACTTTTAGAAATGGGGAGGGCGGGGGTGGGCAAGTGGTTAGTGGGGGTTTTCCTTTTCTTTCTTTCTGTGTTTGTAACAAGCTTTGAAGGTGGAATGTAAATCAGTGTTATTGGAGTGGTCAGTGACCCAGCCTCACCTAACCAACTCTAAGAGGGCCCAGAAAAGCTTGGCTGACAGGGAAAAGGTTAAAAATGGTCCAGCGAGTCTTATCTTTTGTAAGGCAGTGTGCAGGGGCCTAAGGTTTGAGAGGGGGCCTCCGTGCCATTTGCACCCTTTGGCCTTTCCACATGGCCCTGCCAGGCCTCTCCAAATAGGCCACCCCCCCTTTCAGTCTTGGCACCTTGATTCCTTTCCCTCTGGGGAGGGGGCGAGAAGGCACTGCTTCAACCCTTCACCTTTTCTGCCTTTCAACAAGGTTTCTTTTTGGCCCTAAACCGCCATGCGCACTCCCCCTGCCCAACCCACCATGCACCTGCCACTGATCTGCCCCCTCACCTGCTCTCTGCTCATCCCTTCAAATCACTTTTTGGTTCCTTGGGAGAGCCTCCCGCCATCAGCCGCCAAAACACTGCCTGCCAGCTCAGGCGTGGCTGTTTGCTGTGAATGCAGCTTATAGCAGCCAGCTGGCGGTGTGGCCTACAAAAAGCCGGGAGAGTGTGACAAAGGACACCGATAGGAAAGCCCAGGCCTTGGCTTTTAAAACAAGAGTGCTTTTATAAAGGGTTATTTGTTGAAAACTAAAGCAAAAAGGCCCTTCCCTCCCTCCCCCCCCCCCCCCCGTCACCCAGACGCCACCTCCACTTCCTTCTCTGGCTAGACTACTGCTGTTTTAATTTATTGCTTCATAAAACTCTTCTCTCTCTCTGGCTGGGCAGCATGTCTGGTGCCAGGGTTCGTCGTCCTCCTGTCCCATCACTGCAGCAGAGGCACCTGTGTGGTTTGCGATGAGTGGTGCAGCCTCGGGCTTTATTTCAAATCTGTGATGAGGGTCATGGCAATGAATTCCCGGAGGAAGGTGAACAGGAACTGACTCCCCACAGTGGTTGGCTGTGACTCAGTTCATATCCGGGCTGCTTTGTCCAGGGCTGGAGCTAACGAGTGGGCCAGATGCACAAGCCCACCTCGGCCACATCACGGAGGCGCCAGGCCTTTCTCTGCCCTTCTGAATTGGACCACACTCATGAATGTATTGGCGATTGTGTTGCACGAGGCTTACAGGCCCTGGGTGGAGGTGGAAGGGCCTGCTGGCAACGACTATCCTGGTGCCACTGCCTCCTCCCTTGCAGAATGAAGAAAGCTGGGCCTGGCACAACCAGATGTTGAGAGGGGCTAGCTTGCACCTCGGACCCCTGCGCTCCTCCTCCCCCTGCCTTGGAGGACTAGAGCCTGTGGTCATGAGGGGGACAGGTGGGGTATGGGGAGCTCTTGAAGACTGAATGTAACTTATGCTGTTGGGCATGGCAGTTCAGCACAAGGTTCTAGGAGAGCCTCTGGTGCAAGCCCTCACAGTGGGATGGGATTATAATACCTCCTGGGGGGAAATGTGAGGTTTGGGGGTGGGGGGAGGGGGACGCAGAAGTGCCAGAGCTGATAGTATTGGCCCTGTGCCGCTGTTGTAATCTCTTGGATTGTAACTTGTAAGTACGTGACAATGTAAGAAGATGTAATAACAAAGACTGGTTATTCCTTCTTGTGACTGTGGTCTGGAGTTGGATTTGCTGCTGGGCGGGGATCAGTTCTTACTCGGTTTCCTTCCTTCCTAGCAGAGATTAAAGCCGGAAAGGATGCCTTTTAAGGCCACCTTGAATTGCACGGGCGAGGGAGTAGGAAAGTGTTTGTGGCCACAAGAGAGATTATCAAGGCTGGGTGTCAAAGAGGTTGGTGGAGGACTGGCTGCACAGACACTTCAATGCTGCTCTCGCCTTGGGAGGTCTCAGAAGCAGCAAGCAAGTTCACCCTGCCTGGGGAAGCAAGAACAGAACAACACTCCTCTGCACATCACAGCAGGCAAAATGTTTCTCAAACCACACAGGTCTGGTGAACAGAGGGACTAAAAACAAGAGGACTAGCAAGACAAGAGGAGGAGAGAATTTGCTTTGTTTACATACCCCACCCCAATTAGCTACACTGCTGGATCTGATGCGAGGCCTCACAAAATACTAGCATTAACATGAAATCCTGCTTCCGGTAAGGTTGGTGATTCAGAGATTTTCATGTTGCTTCCTTCCTTGGCTCAGGTGTGCAAATCTGCTGGACTCAGGGTCCACAGGAGCTACAATAAATGCTGCTCTTCAACCAATTGAGCAACTAAGGTTTTAGGTGCTGCCTACAAACCAGTTTGTTGGAGCAAGTGGTATCACACCTGAACCAGGGAGGTTGTCTGAGCTGCAACAAAACATGTGCTGGAACTAACTCTGTAACAGGTGTACATTAGCGTTGATGGTAATGTTATGAATGTAGGAAGGGCATTCATTTTCACAAGCAGTTTGTCCACACAGCACATGCACCACCCAACAAATCATTCTCATCATATCAACAAAGCTTCTGCCCATTCTTGTTATGACCACAATCCACTGGTGTAGTAATTTCCAAATGAAGGCAGATCAATTTTTGAGTTATGGAAATTGGCGATCGGCTAGCACAGAGTTTAAACGGAGGGAAAGTGTAGCCAAGGGAAGAAACGCCACTATTAGTTTGGATAAACATTCCACTGAGCAATAAGCCATTGCAGGTCCCAGACTATCCTTAGCCAACTCCCTCCAAGCAGGCTTTGTACCTGTGGCTGGGTTTATTACCACCAGCCATCGTACTGCAAGACCGGAAACCACAACTTCTGCAATGCCATCAAGTATCCTACAAAGCCGTGTTGTATCAAACTGACATTATAGAGAAAAATCAGCACACCTCTCTCAAAAGCAAAAGACAAGGTTTATTAACTTTTTAGCACTAGAGTCTTCCAAGCAGAAAGGTACAGATTCTATAGAAACATTAACTCTCCCCGTCATTTAAGTATCAAAATACAGAGTTAAAACTCACTTCAAATGGGTGTCTTTTTTCTCCACAGACTGGTTAGAACACAAAAAAGTGTTAAAGGGAAGATGAACTTCAGCAGCAGATATTTGAAGTTACTAAAGTGTAAAGGGAAAAGGATTAGCAGTGACCCAGAGGAGTATCCTTCCAGTCCTTAATTTTACTTTCCCGGTTTACCTAGGGTGTATCCCTCTTGATCCTTACAAGAGAGGGAAACATTGTAGACAGAAACACTAAAAAGATAAATATTTTTATTTACTACAAAGTACAAAAATACTGAGAACAAACCCCTCTAAACAGCACAGGGGCCAACTAAACTGACCCAACATTTCCCAGCTTGGAGAGTCAGATTTTTAAAAGCCCGCTGCTCATAGGTTTTCCTGATGCAAAGATCCAGAAGTCTCGTAGCCCTTTCCTAGCAGAAAAATCTAGTGCAGAAAGTGTGACAACTCTTAAGTCAGGGATAGGGAACCTGTGGCCTTCCAATTGCCATCAATCCAGCTAGCAAGGCCAGTTGTCAGGAAGGAAGAATGGAAGCTAGGGGCAGGAGGATCACTGGTTAGCCACCTCTGCTCTAAATCAATAGTGCTCTCTTTAGAACAATACACCTAAGAGACATCAAAGGAGCTTTAGGAATACCACTGACACAGTCAAAACTAGCTTAAAAGGAACTGCAACCATGAAAACCCCATTGAATGTCTAGAAATCCCCACCCACAACAGGGCTGTAACTATTGCAAAATCCATTTGCTTCGGCAAAACTTAGATTGCTGGCTAGTCTTCTCACTTCCTGGCTAGTCGGTCTCGCCGACAACAAGCAAGCCAAATGTTTCAAACCAGTACACAAGT
This sequence comes from Podarcis cretensis, assembly GCF_951804945.1. Taxonomy (NCBI): domain Eukaryota; kingdom Metazoa; phylum Chordata; class Lepidosauria; order Squamata; family Lacertidae; genus Podarcis; species Podarcis cretensis. The sequence continues at coordinate 8,923,389 of NC_137171.1, forward strand.
AATGAGGTTAAGATTACTTCCCCTTCCACAATCGAATATTAGTTCCCTCTTTGGTTACAACAGAGTTAGGAGACCATCCTGGGAATTGTTTCATTTTTTGTAGTCCAGCGGTATGAAGCACCTGCAGGAATGCGCTTTTTCCTAATTTTAAGGAGGAGCACTCAAGAGGGTGTCCCCAAGAACCAAGGCTGATCAGCTAAGAGCAAAATAACACAAGCTAGATGCTGGCAGCGTGAAGGGGGTGGGGGTGAGGACTAAGCAGAGGCTGTTCCAAAACAAGAGCCGAGGTGTCGTCCAGCTATTCATGTAATCATGTGGGAGAAGTGCTGCGTGCAGAGACATTCATAGCTTTCGTTTCACCAAGAACTACAACAACCCCTCTCTGCCCTCCAAAAATACAAAAGCAAAGTCCCATTGTCCTGAGGTTATACAGTAGTCGAAACCAGGCTGCTAGGATCACTGAAGTACATTAGCTGACTCAAACTGTTCTTCTCTTGAGCTACACCTACCCTAGTTGGTGGTGTGGGTACAGGCCGAGAACTGCCTTGGGTATAGGTGATATTCGCACCACAGTCGACGTAATGATGAGTCTCCAGGGAACTCTGAGTTATGTGGCCAATGTAGGAGATCTTCACTGAAGTCCTGAGAGGCAGAAGCAAAGAGAAGGAATCACGGCGGGGGAAAGAAAGCCTGCACCCCTATCTGCCATGCCATGCATACCATACTATGCCAAAAATGCAGTCATTCAAAGAAGCACTGAGGCAAACATTCTCCCCTCTCCTTCCCCAATTTGTTCTGAGGATTTGTGTGATTTATTCTGGTCACAGAGTTCAGCTTTCAAGATTTGGACTGACCCAGCACATATTTTTTTTAATTTTATTTCTCACAAAACTATACAGTGATACCTCGGGTTAAGAACTTAATTTGTTCTGGAGGTCCGTTCTTAACCTGAAGCACCACTTTAGCTAATGGGGCCTGCCGTTGCGCAATTTCTGTTCTCATCCTGAAGCAAAGTTCTTAACCCGAGGTACTATTTCTGGGTTAGCGGAGTCTGTAACCTGAAGCATCTGTAACACAAGGTACACTGTACTTCCTTGCAACCCACACATTTACTGGGAGTCCAATGGTCCTACAGGTCAATGTCTAGTTAGGAATTCACACTTTATCGACTGATGTCAAATTTACTTCTAGCAGAGGCAAAGCAGAATATAAGAGCAGCATACCTCATGAAAATCACCATGTTGTGCACTCTGATCTTGGGTAAAGTGCAAAAGAAACTGGAAGAGACCAAGACAAAGAAATAAATTGGCAAGAGGCTTGAACAATTAAAAGGAAACACACAAAATGTGAAGTCTTGTCATGTTAATCATGTTGACAAATTACCATCTCATGACAAGTGTTTAATGAAGTGCAGTGCTCTTCAAGCTTTGATAACATTTTGATGCCTTTTTAATCTTTATTTGGGAGCTATCTGCACTTTCTAGCTTGAACAGCCTTGTGTGAGGCAGGTTATGCAAAGAGCTTGAGCTAGCCCAACCATCCAGTGGGGATTCAAACCTGGGTCTCTTTTATCCTAGCCCAACACTCTAGCCACTATACCACACTGGTGTGAGATAGCTGGGCCTGCAGCAAAGTAGCAAGAAGAGGGAAGAGAAACCTAGGAACCAGGAGAGAGCAGTGGCATAGAAGAACCAAGACACTACACTCACTCACTCACTCACTCACTCAAGGCTTCTTGGTTTGTGGCGGGAGCATGCAATAAAAGCTATAGTAAGTTTGGCTGGGAGGGGCATAATTCTCCACATCTTGAGAGGCAATGCTATAATACAATTGCAAGATATTGCTGAGAGACCATTTCCAAATCTTGTGCTCATCTTATGCTTATCCACTGGCTCTATTGTGCAGTTGCTCCAGCAGGCATAAGACAACTAACTACCTGAGGGAACCAAAAGCTCTCTAGAAAAGTGGAGGTGGGTGGAGAGAGGTGGCAGCTACTCTGGGGTAAGTGCTGCAGAGCCTAGCTGAGGATCAAACACAGATAAGCAAAAGCCAAGTCCTTACTATACATAAGAAGATGGTCCACCCATTTCAGCCTTCACTGTGAAGTTCACCTGGAAAAACAGGGCACAAGCAAAGCCACATTAGTTTAAGAGGGTGCATCTCCTCTCTCCCCACCATAAAGGCAAGACCCCTATTGCTTTTCCAGACTGCAGTACCAGCTGATCACTCAGTGCCTGGATACGGGTGACGTTGTTGATTTGCCGAGTCCCAACCACAGTATTCATGTACTGCACCTGGCTGGCCAAGCTGGTTACTGCAACCGAGTAGAAATTGGAGTTTCTGATCCGGAGAGTGGCCTATAAAGTAGGACAGAGGAAAAGAAAGGCAGGAAGCCGATAAGATTCTTAGCACCAATCCAGAAAACTACAGCTGCATTAAGTAATATATAGACACACTTGGGTATTACCGTGATGGCAAGGACCACAAGGGAGTTTTTCTCGTCAAACCAGACCGTAACCACTTTGATGCCATTGTCATCCACAAGGACTGAATGAGGAAAGAGAAAGAAGACCACCAGCCCCGACACCAGGAGGCAGAGCAGCACTGACACCAAAACATAGAGTTTCCTGCAGAGGACAAGATCAACAGTTAGCCAGCTTCCCTTCCTGGGCTCAGCTCCTGCTAACAGATCCACACTTTATATGCATAAGGACATAAGAAGGACCTAGCTAGATCAGGCCAAAGGCTTCCTGTTCTTACACTGGTCGAACAGATGCCTACAGGAAGAACATCAGCAAGCAGGGCCTCAGGGTAGCAGCACTCTCCTTGCTCGTGATTTCCAGCAACTAATGAACACACCAAAGCACATCTCCATTTTTCAAAGGAAGTGCAAGGCACTGGTCTAGGCAGTCATATTTAATCCATCAGTTCATCTCCACACAACGTCCTATCATTGCAAAATTCTCCCCTTGCCCTCCCATCAGAAAAAATAATTTAACCCTTCATTATACAAAAGCTCCTCAAAACATCCTTAAGATGCACCTTAGTATTTCTGGGGTCAGGCAACAGATAATGCACCCTTTTTTTGTTCAGGATATGCATCAAGCCAGGTAGTAAAACAAAGCACTACAGTGGTACCTCACAAGACGAATGCCCCGAAAGACGAAAAACTCGCAAGACGAAAGAGTTATTCGTTTTTTGAGTTGCTTCGCAAGACGGATTTCCCTATGGGCTTGCTTCGCAAGACGGAAACGTCTTGCAAGTTTGTTTCCTTTGTCTTGCAAGTTTGTTTCCTTTTTCTTGAAACCGTGCATTCAGGGGGTGCAGTTGCGACTTGACTTCGAGGAGCAACTCGTAGCACGCGGTGTGGTAGCCTTTTTTGAGGTTTTTGAAGACTTTGGTGATTTTTGAAGCTTTTCCAAAATCCGTGCTTTGCAAGACGAAAAAAACCGCAAGATGAAAAAACTCGCAGAACGAATTAATTTCGTCTTGCGAGGTACCACTGTACAGCTTTCCAGCACAAAGCCTGAAATAGGAAATTATGATGCTCAGTCCATGCCATCTTTGGGCTCACCCAACAAGGCAGAGAGAGGTTCTGTACAAAGCTGGCTGCAATCTGAAGCACAACATTAGGATTTCACTCACAAGGCCTACAAGTCACTGCCTCCCTCTGCTCCCCTTCAAAATCCAGCCTCTGTGGTCAAAATGGCTGTTAAAGCTGAGAATGAATTTGTAAACAAGACTTCCAGAGTTTATTTTTACAGGCAAAACACAACTTGGCCAAGAACAGTTTCAAGACTAAACATTTGCTCTCCCCATGAGTGGGTGCACATCTGCTGACCAAGGAAAACACTTCCAAGGAAGCAAACTCTTCTTCATGAAAGCTTCTGCCGCAATGCACCTGTCAGTCTTTAAAGTATCGTATTTTTCGCTCTATAAGACGCACCAGACCACAAGACGCACCTGGTTTTTAGAGGAGGAAAACAAGCAAAAAAATATTCTGAATCTCAGAAGCCAGAACAGCAAGAGGGATCGCTGCGCAGTGAAAGCAGCGATCCCTCTTGCTGTTCTGGCTTCTGGGATAGCTGCACAGCCTGCATTCGCTCCATAAGACGCACACACACTTCCCCTTACTTTTTAGGAGGGGAAAAGTGAGTCTTATAGAGCAAAAAATACGGTATTTAAAGGCTCCTTTTGGTGGTTTGAAGGCCTTTCCACACATGAAACTTAAAGCAGTTATTTCTCTTGTTCTATAAAAAGCTACAATAGCAAATCTGTGGCTTGCTCTCCTGTATCCCCAAGCTTATGGAAGAGAGGTTTGTTGGCTGTGTAAACCTCATGCATGGGAAAGCCTTCAATATTAAGTTCAGTTTTGCTTCCACACCATATGTTTAAAGCGCATTCAATGCACATGACTCCTCCCCAACAAATCCAGGGAACTCTAGTTCCCCCATCACAGACCTACAGTTCCACTGCTCTTAAAACTAGTTTCCATAATCCTTTTGGGGGAAGCCATGTGCTTTAAATGTGTGTTTGGTGTGCTTTAAATGTATGGTGTGCATCTGCTAACACATTCAGCAAACCTGTTAAGACACCTGCCTTGCTAAACACCAGAAATACTGGAATTCACTTTGTAGAATGGGAACAAATTGAGTTGCATATTTTTATAGGCTCTGATTTATTCAGTAAACATTTCAGGTTACAATCAAGAAGTAGTCAAGGCATTTTGTAGATTAGAGTAGTTGGGCAGAAAGCAAACTGGACACGGAGGTGAGATATCTCCTTTCAGCAGGATATTAATTCACTTCCATGTGAATTAGAACATAAAGGCAGCAAGAGGAGTTAGAGACTTCATTTGTACTTACGTCCTTTGAGGTTTTAACCTCTGGTCATGGTATGGTATTAGAGCTACCAATTCGTTGACTTGCTCTAGAAGAAGAAAGCAAGAAAGTAATTGCCAATGCCAGAAGCTCTCAAGTCTTACATGCTTGTTTTCAATGCAGAGATATGCACCTCACAGTTTTTTAAGGTCAGCCTGAGAACTGTGAAATCTGGGTTTCCATATGAAAAAGTCCTAAATAACTTACTTGAATTTCCTGTGAATTATCAACAGGACTGAGAAGTGAACAACTCTACAAGGACAATGTAGTGGGATGGGGTAGGTGTTACCTAAGCTGTTTAAAAAACAGGAGGCTATGATAACTCATACTCAACAAAACAACAGACTGGTTTCAAGTCCACCTTGGGAACCTTTAGTTTAAGTAAAATAAACAAACAAGATTGGGAAGGGGAACCTGAGGCCCTCCAGATATTATTGGACTACCACTCCCATCCCCTGTGGCCATTGGCCAGGCTTGTTGGGGCTGAGAGTTTGAATCCAACAATATCTCAAAGGCAACAGGTTCTTCACCCCTGTATAGGGTAGAAATAGAAATAAATGTAACTTGAACAAAATTATACACTTGTGGCAGACATGAGTCTAGAATCCTGATCTAGAGGTGCTACCTACCACTCCACAGAATCTGCCGTTTGCCCCACCAAAGGCAGGCAACATCAGGTCTGCAGGGTGAGATTCAGTCTGTCCAACCTCACCTCTGAGAAACGAGGTGCACACCACATCACCATGTGACTGTTATTTATAAAGGACATAAACTACAAGTGGCAGGAAAATCACAAGGGGGTGGGGAGCAGGGAAGATCCCAGGGGATGAAACATGCTTTCAAAACCAATGGAAGCTGAAGCTTGTTATGGAGTCCACTGACAACAGCAGATTGCAAAACTGTATAGCAGGAAGGGGCCTGAAGGAAGCCCAGTCCAAGTCCTATGCTGGGCGTAGGATTCTCTAGCTTCCAACAGCCCCCACTTATTAGGCATGACTGGTGTGCAGCAACAGCAAGTTGTGTGAATACCATGCCAGCGATTCCTGCAGGACAAGGGATTGGTTTACCCCACGCAAATCCAGATAGATCAAAGTAGTAAGCCACAACATATACAGGGGAAGCTCTCCAGGCCATTGGCCGGCCTGACCCAAGAGGAACTTCTCAAATACAGTTATTGCACAGCCCAAGGTGAGATAGTAGGAAATGCTAAAAGACAGGATTTGCAGGAGTAGGAAAAGGCACTTTAGGATGCCATTAAGCTATGGCCTAGTAGTGCAAAAAACTCACCGTCCTCTGGAAGTAAGATAGCAAGCTAAGGTATACAGAGCCAGAATTACCTGTTGGGATGCAGCCAGTGCCTTGGCAGGAGGGGCAGGTGATACTGTCTCGCCCAGTGAACTCAACATATGGAAACCTAGCAATGTCTTCCTCCCGATCCTTGTTGTCTAGCAAATCGTTGTCCTCTTCTCTCTGTCGTCGCCTGGAGGAGGAGGAGCTGGTGCCGACAGATTGCAAAGACCCCATTGCATCAGGTTTTTTTCGGGAAGGAGGGGGCTCCTAACGTGTCCGGAAATGGTGAAGCAGAGGACAAATGTTGACATTAAAAGCAGTATCTCTCCCACCCCAGGTTAATCTGCTTCAGAAAGGGACACCATCAGGGTCACATGTAATCCAAAAGAAAAGGTTAGAATTCTGCACCAAGATGGTGATGGGGAAATGAATGAATTCTGCAACCTGTATACAATCTACATTTTTGCACTGTTTCCCTTCACTTTTACACCATGTATTACGGCTGTGCTAAAATTCTGGGAAGGGGCAAAACAAGAGGATATCTCATTTCTCTCACCTCAAAAATTCAGCTTGCTCTGCCCAGGCATAAGAAAGCAGAGAGAGAGAGAGAGAGAGAGAGAGAGAGAGAGAGAGAGAGGAGTGACAACCAAGTATCCTGTTTGATATTTAATTAATATGAGCAGGGTGCTAGCTCTTGAAATGTTTTAAGTTAACTGCCTTTTTTAAATTTGAAATTAGGCTGCCTTGAGAAGGGTTTGCCCTAAAAAGACAGCCTAGAAATCATTAAAAGAAGATACAGTACTCGGAAACCAAAATTTATTGTCCAGTTCTACTTCCTGCACTTTATCTGGATCCCAAACAGCTTGCAGCATATAAACAGTTGCAGCACCTTTGTCTCCCTCTTGCTAATGCAATCACAATAGGAAAAAAAACAGCAAATGACGCTGTTTTCTCTGCACATGAATATATAGGTATACTGTATCATACAGATTCATATGTTTGGCCTGCCGCTGGTGGGACTATGTTCCCGGCAAGAAAAGGTATACTGTACACCTAGGAAGTGCTTGTGGATCCAGCATCATCCTTTGAAGTAAGTCTGGAAAGTGCCATTGCTCCAGAATGCAGCAGCCAGACTGTTGCCTGCTGCAAGATGTTTTGGATTTCCATACAGCGTTGTTCCAGCTTCACTGAGTCCCTGTTTGTGTGAGTCTTAACTTTCAAAGCCCTAAAGAGTCTGGGACCAAGATACTTCAGGAACTGCCTCCTTCGATATAAACTTGGTCGTGTGTACCATTCAAGAATTGCAGGTCTGCTGCCTGAACCCCTGTCATCTAAAGCAGGCCTGGGAAAATCTGTGGCCCTCTGATATTGTCAGACTCAAACTCCCATCAGCCACAGCCAGCACAGCCAATAATCATGGGACTTAGTCCTGCAACATGGGGGTGGGAGGGGGGGCACAAGTTCCTCACCCCTCACCTGAAGTAAGGCATGCATGAATGTGAGACGAGACTTTCCCCAACTGTAACATTTAAACTATGGAACGCCCAGGGCCCCGCTCACTTTGAGTCAAGCAGTTAAGGTTTGGATTTGTAAAAGAAGAATATGGACAAGATTAACAACAATTTCTGATCAGCTGATGATTTTTAATGCTGTTTCATTTGTGGTATTCAGGGTGGATAAAAATCAATGATTTTTTTAAAAAATAAAATAAAAAATAGGATTTTTGATTTAAAAAATCCCCCACTGGGTTCCAACAACTGCACTGACACTTAACTGTACAGAATATACACCTGAATGTAGAAGCATATCCAAAGGGGGGTAGGGTGGAAATAGTAACTGGGATCTATAAGTCCTTGAAGTGCTTGCCAGTCAACTACTAAGAGTTCACTAGTTCCAGGCCCTTCTTCCCAGGACTCACCTGACATTGTCTAAACAATAAAGTCTCTAACCACAGTAGTTAACAAATATGGATACATATGTGTCAGAGCTGCCTCCAGGTCCCAGCTCACAGAGGACCAACGCTAGGCTGTAGTTATGTACAAAAGTCTTTATTGAGGTTCAGTTTCCATTTTAAAGCCGCAGCGTGCAGCTCTACGTCTCGACCTTAGACCGGCGAAGTCTCGTCTGAGTCTCCTCCCCTTCCACACCAGTTTAAGACTCTCGCCTTGCTCCACCTCTTCCTAAGTTCATTTCTCCTCTGGGCCCTCCTGCCCGCTAGGGTTTCATCCTTCCTGGACTCCTCTGACGCTGACCCTGATGATTCTTGCCCCTCCTTCCGGCGGGCTTTAGGACCTGGTTCCCTATCCGGGCTACCTTCTGTGCCACTCGCCTGTACATTTGAACTTGGCGCGCGCGCCCAGCCTGCAACTTTCCTCTTGACCGTTAACTCGCTCTCCGATGGAGGCGTGGTCAACCTTGACTCATCTTCTCTCACTGGTGGTGCATATGTGGGCTCTGACACCTGGGACTCCTCCCCCCCACTACGCTCTGGTGGGGAAGCTGGTACTGATTTCCAACTGCTGCTCTGGGAGTCCCCGCTGGCCCCTTGCTTCTGGGGTGTCCCCCTTGGGTCGCCCCTTGCCCTGCCCATCGGCGCCCCCTTCTGTGAATCTTCCGATTCGCTGGAGAGGCTCATGGAATCTATCGGGCTGCTGTCATCTTCTCCTACGCTGCCCTCGGATTGCTCCCCCTCGCTCTCCATCTCCTCTCCTCCCTGCGCTCCCGCTGAGCCCCTGACAATATGCTATAATGTTATTCTTTTAGTTAAATAAATTATTTAAATTGTTATTAAGGAAATGATTATTTTTCTCCTTCCAATAAAGTACAGCAGAAAAGTTGTCTAAATATAAACAGTTAACTTATTAAACCTCACAATAATTTCATAATTATTACGTCCATGTATTTCTAATAGTATAACCAAATCAGTCATTTTTTATATAACTGTAAAAACTTCACTAAAAAATTATTAATCCAAAATCAAAACCTTCATCTGGTTGTAAATATTAAGATTATAGCAGCAAGAATGAGTCTTTATGTAGAATCTGATTTAAATCAAGTCTTACTGACTAGTGATTTAAATCTATTTGATTTAAATCAAATCCACCCCAGTGGTATTGTTCTTAAAATGTGTTGTGGTGAGACATCTTAAGAGCCACCCAGAGACAAGACAGGGAAACATGTTTTAATAAATAAAACAAACAAGAACTAAGCTCTAGTTGTGGACATAACCTTAAAAGAAGCATACCCATGTCTAAAAAAACAATAGCGCTATTTTTTGGATAGATAAAGAGAATGCGCACTGGTTAGGAGATGTTGGAAGAACAAACTTAAAACACATAACACAAAGAAAAACATGTAAAATCAAGACCAGCCCCTTCACCACTCAAGATAGGCAAAAAAGGAGAGAGAGGGTCACTAAGCAAGACCAGAAACACTCATAACAGTATCTAATTAGACTTCTCCTAGAAAGTGAGGAAATCCAAGTTTCCTAAGCACAAGCCACACCCCCTTCCCTCCACTTAAACCCACTGCTTCTTCTTACCCCCACCCACCCACCCACAAAGTGACTTTGCTCAAGAGCATCTCTCTCATGGCCCTGACCCATTTCTCCTACAGGGCCTTCCACCCCATTTCTCTACAAGTAGCTCCCCTCCCCACCTACCCCAAGACAAAAACATTATTTACTAGCAAGATGAATGTCATTAGGACAATGTGTGACTGTAGGAATGACTGCAATAGTGTTATTGTGGGTCAGGCCTTCCAGCAGCAGGAATGAAGGGCCTTTATCACACTGTAACACTGCCCTTCCTCCCATATACTGTACAGCATTTTATATCCCCCAACAAAGATGAGATTATTCATCATTATTTTACATGGAGGAGAGATTTATACAAGGGAGCATTTGGGGACACCACTGGGTTGGGCCCTAAGACTTGGGTCATACTGGTGTATGACAGAGTATTGAGAGAAAATATTGAGGTCGGTCCTTTTTCACAGATTCAGTTCATGTTTTCACATTCCTGGTAGTCCAAGTAGGATACCTGGCCATTTTAAAAGGCCCTCAAGTGCACCTTACAAAACTTAAAAATTAACAGAACCAACCAACCAAAACAACCAACCAAAACCAGGCTATGTTTTTTGTTTGTTTGGGGGCGTGTTCTGCAATATGTCACTGAAGCAGTAACAGAACATTAGTACAGTGGTACCTTGGTTTACGAACTTAATCTGTTCCAGAAGTCCGTTCTTAAACCAAGCCGTGCTTTCCCATAGAAGCGGGGGACTCAATTTACAAATGGAACACACTCAACAGGAAGCGGAACATGTTCTGCTTCCAAGGCAAAGTTCACAAACCAAAACACCTCCTTCCGGGTTTGCAGCGTTCTTAATCTAATTTGTTCATAAACTAAGCTGTTCTTAAACCAAGGTACCACTGTAGTGGGTTTAAATTGGATAATCCACCCATCATTCCGCTTTGTAAGTTGTTCTGTGATGCTCCCCCAGTGCTACTGCATTGCTGCCATTTGGAGAGGCACTCTTGAACTATAAGGTAACAAGAGCGAGACCAAAAAAAAAAAAAAAGCCAGGACATTTATGGCATAAAAATCTTACAGAATTTCAGGAGGAAGTTAAAGGACATGCACTGGCAGGAAACCAAGTTGTATGCCCAAAACTTTTGCACGTGCAAAAAGTACCAGAAAAACAGATCACATAACCACCTTGATACCATCATGAGCACAGATCATGAATGCAAACTAAAAAGGGCATCTGGAAGGGGCCATAATCAAACACAACAGCATCTCAGCAATTTAAACGCTTTATAAGCAGCACAAACAGAAGTCAGGGAGAGAGCTAATCCACACCTAAGGCATGACAAAACAACACAGCCTTTACAAGCCGTGGAAATACAGGTGGTGGGGGGGGGGCAAACAAATATTCAAGAGAGAGTTCCACAAAAGAAGACCTTGTCCTATGTGGACTCCAGCCACACCTCTCATGGTCGCTAAACAGAGAGCCACCTCTACTGGGGACCACAATAGACAGGCAGGATCATACAGGAGGAGCTAGTTCTTAAAATTCCCATGCCCAACTATTCAGTACAATCCCACACACAAATTTAAAGTTGGAGGCACACGTCATTCTTCAACCTGAAAATGGCTATTCTGACAGCAGCTGATTTTTTTCTATAGGATAAGTGCACATTCACCTTTCTACAACAACCACTCACTTCATGCTTGCCTCCACCTTACAGTCAAGAGGCACTCAAAAGGGCAACTCTATATTGGGGTAACCGAGTGATGCCATCACACAACCCCATGCAGAGAGGTGGCAGAATTACCCTGGCAAAGAGACTAACTGAAAGGAGGCAAGACCCATATAGTGAATCACGCATTGCAGAGACACAACAGACGGCCTCTTTCGTGGATGCGCACAAACTGTACTTCTCGTGGCACACAAGCAGTTTTCTCACAACACAACTTACTAAAGCAGATAGCAATACTAAATGAGATACTTCACCTGGCGGGTTCACAGCCCAAACTGGGGAACAGAAACATGTAGGATAGGCTGTGCAAAGGCAGAACCACCCTTTAATTTCTTTTTAAAAGGGGGGTGTTAGTTTCAAACAATGAGATGCAGGAGGAAAAAGAGGGTGGGGAGAGAAGACAAAGGTAGAACGATGGCCATACAGTGGTACCTCAGGTTAAGTACTTAATTCATTCCAGGGGCCTGTACTTAACCTGAAACTGTTCTTAACCTGAAGCACCACTTTAGCTAATGGGGCCTCCCACTGCCGCTGCGCCGCCGGAGCACGATTTCTGTTCTCATCCTGAAGCAAAGTTCTTAACCCGAGGTACTATTTCTAGGTTAGCAGAGTCTGTAAGCTGAAGCGTATGTAACCTGAAGCGTATGTAACCCAAGGTACCACTGTATATAGAATCATAAGGGACCACAAGGGTCAATCTAGTCCAACCCCTTGAAATGCAGGAATCCTTTGCCCCAACGTGGGGGCTTGAACTCATAACCCTGAGATTAAGATTTGTGTGTTCTACTGACAGGTAAAAAAGGTAAAGGTAAAGGTACCCCTGCCCGTACGGGCCAGTCTTGACAGACTCTGGGGTTGTGCGCCCATCTCACTCAAGAGGCCAGGGGCCAGCGCTGTCCGGAGACACTTCCGGGTCACGTGGCCAGCGTGACATCGCTGCTCTGGCGAGCCAGAGCCGCACACGGAAACGCCGTTTACCTTCCCGCTGGTAAGCGGTCCCTATTTATCTGCTTGCACCCGGAGGTGCTTTCGAACTGCTAGGTTGGCAGGCGCTGGGACCGAGCAGTGGGAGCGCACCCCGCCGCAGGGATTCGAACCGCCGACCTTTCGATCGGCAAGTCCTAGGCGCTGAGGCTTTAACCCACAGCGCCACCTGCGTCCCCTCGCACCACCTGCGTCCCCTTCAGATACTTATCTGAAGAAGTGTGCATACACACGAAAGCTCATACCAAGTACTAACTTAGTTGGTCTTTAAGGTGCTACTGGAAGGAATTTTTTTATTTTGTTTTGACTATGGCAGACCAACACGGCTACCTATCTGTTCCTAAAAAATAATAATTGAGGCCAGTCTCACATAGCAGGTAAGGTTAAAAGACTATTGGGACAGATACTAGAAGAAAGGCAGCGGGGTGTAAGGATTAAAGGTAAAGGTACCCCTGCCCGTACGGGCCAGTCTTGACAGACTCTGGGGTTGTGCGCCCATCTCACTCAAGAGGCCGGGGGCCAGCGCTGTCCCGAGACACTTCCAGGTCACGTGGCCAGCGTGACATCGCTGCTCTGGCAAGCCAGAGCCGCACACGGAAACGCCGTTTACCTTCCCACCAGTAAGTGGTCCCTATTTATCTACTTGCACCCGGGGGTGCTTTCGAACTGCTAGGTTGGCAGGCGCTGGGACCGAGCAGCGAGAGCGCACCCCGCCGCAGGGATTCGAACCGCCGACCTTTCGATCGGCAAGCCCTAGGCGCTGAGGCTTTTACCCACAGCGCCACCCGCGTCCCGTGTAAGGATTAGGGGTGTCAAACTAGGGCTCAAGGGCTCTTAGGGAAGCTTTTAATGTTTGATGTATTACAGTATTTTAATATTTTTTGGGAAGCCGCCCAGAGTGGCTGGGGAAGCCGAGCCAGATGGGCGGGGTATAAATAATAAATTATTATTATTATTATTATTATTGGCCGGCCAGCCCCACCCGCCACTGCCCCTCTCTAAGCAAAGCCTACCTCACAAGGGTGTTGTGGGAATAAAATAAAAAGACGTGAGAATGGGGGGGGGGGAAGCTCCTTGGAGGAAAAGGAGAGGTATTTATTTATTTCATCAAACTTACACACCGCCTGACTGCGAAACGACGACCCCAAAGCAGCTTAAAGGTAAAGGTAAAGGTACCCCTGCCCGTACGGGCCAGTCTTGACAGACTCTGGGGTTGTGCGCCCATCTCACTTAAGAGGCCAGGGGCCAGCGCTGTCCGGAGACACTTCCGGGTCACGTGGCCAGCGTGACATCGCTGCTCTGGCGAGCCAGAGCCGCACACGGAAACGCCGTTTACCTTCCCGCTGGTAAGCGGTCCCTATTTATCTACTTGCACCCGGATGTGCTTTCGAACTGCTAGGTTGGCAGGCGCTGGGACCGAGCAGCGGGAGCGCACCCCGCCACAGGGATTCGAACCGCCGACCTTTCGATCGGCAAGCCCTAGGCGCTGAGGCTTTAACCCACAGCGCCACCTGCGTCCCCCAAAGCAGCTTACAAAAGATAAAACAGTGAAATGTAAAGAAAGATAAATCAGCGCAATGGGGAGAGAGAGGGAGAGAGAGAGAGAGAGAAACACAAAAGTTAAAACGCTGACCCCTATTAAAAACCACCTCAGCTTTCTTGGCAGAGATGACTGGCAGAATCCGGGACCAAGGAGAAGAGTCGGTGGAAGAAGATTGGAAAAAATTTAAAGTATATCTTCAAAAATATTGTAAAATTAAGGATTGTTAGAAAGATGTTGGAAAAAGAAAATTATGTGGTTTTGGTAGAAATGATATAAAGGATTAAGTAAAAATGAATTGATGAAAGAGAGAACGTAAAATTACAATATATTAAAACAAATTATTAAGATAAAACAAGGTTGGAAGGATTTGCTGAAATAATAATTTGAACTAGAATACAAAAATGGGAGGTGTGAGGAGGTCAAGGAAATAAGTAAAGGAAGAAAGTTATGTAAAGGTTTAATCCGGTTTTTTTTTTAAATGATTGTATTTTTTCCGGATTTTTTTCTGTATTTTTTCTTTTTCTTTTTTCTTTTTGCAATTTTTAAAATTCTGAATAAATATTATTTTAAAAAAAATAAAAATAAAAATAAAAATAAAATAAAAACCACCTCAGCTTTCTAAGACTAAGTATTTGCGGGTTGGCTGGTGTCGTAGAAACAGCAGGTGCTGAAAAGGGGTCTTGAAACCGCTTTGTCTCAGCTGAGGAAGACCCCGACCCGCTTCGGGCCACCCCCCTCCTCCCTCTCCCGCGTCACACGTTCACACGTTCACCCTCCCTCACCTCCGGGCTGAAAGCGCCCCAGCTCCGGCCTCACCGGCGGCTCCTCGCCATCTGAAGCCGCTTAGCGTCGCTACGACACCAAGCAGCGTCACAACGAGGCAGGGGGCGGGGCCGAGAGGAAGCCACGCCTCCGCCCGGAGCCGCAATACGCAACAGAAAAAGGGGCGTTTTCAAGCCCGCCCCATATAAGGAGCCGCTCACCTCCCCGTGCGCAGGCGCGGCATACGGGCGTGACACCCCAGTGCGCGTGCGCAGTCCTAGCACCGGAGTCAGCCCGTATCGCGAGGAGTAGGCGCAGGTGCAACGACGCGCTGAGACGCCGAAGCCTCGGCCCCCCACAAGGGGGCCTGTTGGTTTCACTGCGCATGTGCGAACGATGGTTAGGCAGTGAAGGCTCTGTCTCTTGAGAGGGGCGGGGCTGTCTGAAAGGGGCGGTCCCGCCCGTGAAGCAAAAGAAGGCGGGCGCAGGAGGCGCTGGGGCAGCAGATCCCAAGACAGTATAGAGCTTTATTGAATCATTCTAGCCCATTATCCCCCCCCCTTGTTCATGTAGATCAGTGTTTCCCAAACTTGGGGCGCTGGCTGATTTTGGACTACAATTCCCATCATCCCTGACCACTGGTCTTGCTAGCTAGGCATGATGGGAGTTGTAGTCCAAAAACAGCTGGCGACCCGAGTTTGGGGTTAAAGCCTCAGCGCCTAGGACTTGCCGATCGAAAGGTCGGCGGTTCGAATCCCTGCGGCGGGGTGCGCTCCCGCTGCACGGTCCCAGCGCCTGCCAACCTAGCAGTTCGAAAGCACCTCCGGGTGCAAGTAGATAAATAGGGACCGCTTACCAGCGGGAAGGTAAACGGCGTTTCCGTGTGCGGCTCTGGCTCGCCAGAGCAGCGATGTCACGCTGGCCACGTGACCCGGAAGTGTCTCCGGACAGCGCTGGCCCCTGGCCTCTTGAGTGAGATTGGCGCACAACCCCAGAGTCTGTCAAGACTGGCCCGTACGGGCAGGGGTACCTTTACCTTTACCTTTAAATTCACTGGATTTCTGCACTTACATCCTGTTACCAGAAAAATCCGAGGGCTCCCTTGGACAAGAAGTAAAGACACCAACCAGAGTAAATTGGAGCAAATCAGCAGCCTGTAGGCTTGGCCTTTATTGACTGTTGCAACAGGGTGCTCCCCTCACTTGCAGGTGAGAGGAAAGACACAGAAAAATGGTGTGCAAGACCTTATAAAAACTTTTGAAATTCCCCTCCTCTAGGTCAAGCCCACCCCCAGAAACATCATGCATTACATTACAGAAAGGAGGGGTTGAGGGAGGAGTTGTGGTGGTAACCTGAGTGTCCTGTCACCTGGCTGGTTCCCTTCTCTCCCCCTCCCCATGAGGTCTTTAAGCAGAGGCTTGACAACCATATGTCAGGAGTGCTCTGATGGTGTTTCCTGCTTGGCAGGGGGTTGGACTCAATGGCCCTTGTGGTCTCTTCCAACTCTATGATTCTATGATTCACTTCCAGGAGACAAAGGGGAGTTTGCAGTTTCCTGCCCCCAGAGGGAAGATCTGATCATTGTCCTTTGTTTCAGTCCATGCTGAATCCACTCCCATATGCAAGTTCTTTGTGATCTTGATTGTCTTCTGTCTAGGACCATCAGGGTTGGCATAGCAACTGGGCAGGGCTCCTGTGGATGTGCTGGGATGGTGAAGGGATTATGGCTGCCCTGTATCAAACCTTCCCCATTTTGTAGTCCTTCCTTCATGGAGTAAAATAAAAGTGGAACAGTGCAAAACCGATGTATGGTTGATTTTCTATGAATTTATAACAGAAGCGTAGCGTATGTAGTGTGTGAGTGTGTGTGAAGTTTGTACAAACTGAAACATTGGGGTGGGGGTTCCTGCTACAATAAGATTCAGTTGTCTGGGATGGAATTTCCTGGTTCTTTTTTCTGCTGTTTCTTCCTCACCATCTACCTTGGTGGGGCAGAAGTGAGAACAATGGAAAACAATGTCGCAATTCATGGCTTTAGGCTGCCTGACATTGAAATAAATAGAAATAAAAGATAGCAGCAAAAAAGGGAACCTAAGCTCTTCCTAATTTACATCTTACTTCATTGGGAGAAAGGTTTGAGGATGGTTGGTTCTTTACTTTTGCTTTTTGAGGTTGTTAAGCTTCTATAAATTGCCCTGTTGCCAAAGCCATACTATTATTCCCGTACTGTATATTGCAAGTGTTAACAGCTCGAACTTCAAATGGCAGGTTGGAGACAAGGCCAAGTTTGGCTTGGATTACAAAATTCCTTGGAGGCTTCAATAATCTCTCAACTAAATGTCATTTGGAAATTTCCTGAAGCAAGCTCCTTAACCTTAATTTGGTTTCTTGGAGTCAGTCTGGTTAATAGCTCACATGATCAGGATGTTATACTTATACAAGCCCCTCCAAATACTGTACTAAGATTCCCAATTCCAGAATTCTATATTGTGGTTAAACTGTCCTCAAAGCAAATAAGCATTCAGTTGTGTATTAAAATAAAAAGGGAAATGACACATTTCAAATAGCGGTATACCTTTAAAAATGTTACATCTTCTACCTGGTCAATCTTTTGACAAAAGTTGATGTTTTGAAAAAATGGGCTCTTCAATAAAGCAATTAGTTACAAAGCTCTCAAAACCAGGAGCTACACTGAAGAACTGTAGTCTACAGACTGTAAGCTCTAAAATAAAAACAGAAAATTCTCAAACTCTTTTGAAGGTGTAGCTACAGATGCTGTTCCTTATTGGCTGTTCTTTTCATTCTACAACTGCAGGTTCTTGAGAGTTGTGTCAATGAATTCTCAGACTCCTTTTCAGATTATCTGGAAGAAATCTTTCTATGTTTGTTTCACTTCATATATATATATATATAGTAGGTTCATTTTAATTGTTCAAAAATCTTAGACAAACTTTGTTTTGTGTTCAAATTCAGACATTTACAGTATTAAACCACTCCTTAGAACTTTTAAAGTTCAAAGCACAAACTACTGATTTTGACAAATATCTGTGAGAGAAGCTATTACGTAACTGTAATAAGAACAGATTGCAGAGAGGAGGCCGGTAATAATTTCATATAAAGATAGCAGTTTCACATTTTGTGTTTTTCATTCCCCCCCCCTCCCTCCCCTGCAAGGCACCTGTTTTGGAAAGTTGAACTTAGCAGTTTTGGGGAGAGGAGTGCTAGTAGCTAGCCATGCCTAGGGCACAAAATAGCCTGGCCAACAAACAAGGCCAACAAACACAACAAGGAAAAACATCAATGGGCTGCACGCCAGCTGGGGAACCCTAGCTTCTACTGAGAGCTCCTCACCCAAGCCAAGAAGGGCTCCTGTGCTCTTCTGTGCAATGCTAAGTGCAAGATGTTGGTCTTTGTGACCTTGAGGCACATGCCAGAGGCACTGACGACAGAGAAGTAGCTGGTGAGTAGTTGCTTGACCGAGGGGGAGAGGACAGCAGAACAGGGGGCTCCTTCTGCTCCTCCCAAACACACTCCCACCATCCAATTATACAAAACAAAAAAAATTCCTTCCAGTAGCACCTTAAAGACCAACTAAGTTAGTTCTTGGTATGAGCTTTCGTGTGCATGCACACTTCTTCAGATACCAGGTATTCTTCAGGTATCTGAAGAATTCTTCAGGTATCTGAAGAAGTGTGCATGCACACGAAAGCTCATACCAAGAACTAACTTAGTTGGTCTTTAAGGTGCTACTGGAAGGAATTTTTTTTGTTTTGACTATGGCAGACCAACACGGCTACCTATCTGTAACATCCAATTATACGGTCACGTTCCAGAGATTGCATCTGCAGGTTCAGGTGACTCAAATCTATGTACAGTATTGACATGCACAGGGGACAGAAAATAGTTTAAAGATTCTGTCCCGCAACTAGTCGGGCTGAGCAATATATCGACCATATTGCCACTTTGGTTTCATAATATTTGACCTGCCAATATATTGCAAATCATGAAGTGTGTGAGTGTGTGTTGTTTAAAAATCACAAGGTGGGGAAAACTGTGAAGCCAGCCAATGCCTCTACAGAGCTCCATCCTTATTTCAGATATTTCCATATATCAATATATTCCAATATTTAGCAGTTTGCTACTCCCTGTTGCAGGGAGTAACATGTATGATAGTATGTTTTGGGCTTTCCTCCATCCCCATTTCACAGGATTCCTCTGGAATGGCAAAATCTTCTGCATGGCTTTTTAAAAATTACCCAAATACTCTAATGCAAGAAGTTGCAGTGACAATGCAGTGAGATTCTACTCAGAGTAAGCCTATTGGAATGAATGGGATTGAATTAGTTGTGTCCTTTAGTTTTTGCTTTTTATCTAGATAATACCTAATAAGGGGTAGGGATTGGTTTGGTTTCTTTCTGTTCTGGTTTTTATTAAGTATTCTGTTGTGTTGTTGTTGTTGTTGTTGTTGTTAAAATTCCACAAATTGCACATCAGGATTCGTTACATAGTAAGTCCCCCCCCCCCCATTTTCTATTATCTGCTTCCCATCCCATTTCCTAAGATGTTTTTTTCTTTTCCACCCTTAGCTGCAACTTATCTTCCCTCTTTTATATCAGAACTCTAATGCTCTATTAGAATTAAAAGAGGAGGAAACCCAGCCGGATGGGCAGGGTCTAACTAAATTATTATGGTTGTCTTATTTATTTGTGTTTTTATCTTGTATAAAAAATAAAACTCCCCAAAAACCCAAAGTTGAAGCAAGAAGGAATCTTCAAATATTAAATAAATGCAAGGAGTGAATTGCCAGGACTTGGAAGCTCCCTGGTGATGAATTCACTCTTTCCACCCACCCACCCACCCCCTTTCAAAAATGTGCATGGAATGAATGAGCTGGCATTCAAATCTATTCTTTAAAAAAGCATGTTTTCTATTATTACTGGGTCCATTCTGACAAATATTGGGTCCATTCTCTCACTTCTGCCCCTTCTTGATTCCCTCATTTCTGGGGGTTGGACTAGATGACCCATGGGCTCCCTTCCAACTCTTCCGTTCTGCGATTCTCTCGCCTACAATTCCGACATCCGCTTCAGGTGAACCTGAACAGACAACACTGACACCAAACCCTACATATAGTAAGTAAAATAGAAAAATCACCACCCGACCCCACCCCCCACCCATCATTACCCCCCTCCACCTATTTCCCCTTTTCTTCCTAATGTCTCAACAAATGAAAATGATTTGTAAAAATGTTACATGGGGGAAAAACATGAGAGAGAGAGAGAGAGACATTGCACACTTTTGTAAATCAACAAAATCTTTAATAAATAAATATATAACTACTAGTCATAAAAAAGGGCCTCCTCACCTGAAGGACATCAAAGCCCACCTGAAGTCCCAAAACAAAACTATCAGATCCTGATCCACGCAGATCCATCTGTGTATGGAGCGATCTGTGTGGATCTGCATCTGATAGTTTACCACTCCCTGTTGTAGGGAATCACATATATAATTGTATGTTTGGGGACATCAGGTGGGCTTTGATGTCCTTCAGGTGAGCCTTGGGGTGTATGGCTTTCCTCCATCTCCTCTTCGCAGGTTTCCTCTGGAATGACAAAATCTTCCGCATGGCTTTCCTCCATCTCATCTGTGGATTTCTCTTCAATTACGAGATCCAGCAGAGAACCACACTTTCCGCAAGTAGTTAGACTCTCGCTTTTTGCCGCGCTTCTTGGGGTGATCAGCCTTACAGTTGCTATTTGACATTTATCTGTTGCGGTGGTCTTGACGCAAAATCTCTCAATCCCAACCAATGCTGCACTCAGCAGCTGGAAACCTGCAGCGATATAGCCTAGATAAATAGAAGGTCCAATATGCTGCTCACTGGGAATTTGAGGCAATTCAAAAGTTTCGGGGAAGTCAATTTCCCCATTATGTAAGACAGCAGACATGTTCCATACCACGGAAATCAGGACGAGTATCCCTGCAACTAAGTTCAGAAAAGCTGCAAGCCTGAAAAAGGTTAACACAAAATTCTTATGTTTTCTGGGCTCGAACACATTATACAAGGCAAATGAAATTAATCCTAGAGCCGCTGAATTCATAATGGAAGCTAATGCCATTAAGTCCTGTGCAATAAAAATTTCCCTCGGGAGGCTTGGATGTTGCTCATTGAGATCTTCGCAATGCCAAAAAGAGTTGCCGTCGTTAGAAGGGTCTTTCCAAAAGCAGACCTGCCAGATTCCAATCCAGATGTTTCCAGAGCCGATTCCCTTGATGTTTTCCACACGCCACACTCGCCAGTTGACAACGGCTGTTGAGGCAATGCACATAATCCAGGCCGCAATATCTATCAGGAATGCACACAACTGGAGACCGGACACTAATCTCAGCCACCTGACTGCCAGGGAGCCTTCTCTCACCCGCATGGGGGGTTTGGAGAGGAGGGGACCAGGGGAGACATTGGCAGACATCCTGGAAACAAAAGAGGAGACAACATGCAGTGAGAGAGGGAATAACAAGCATGTCTAGTCATTGAAGGACATCCTTCCTCCTGCATTCTTCCTTCCATGCACCGAAAGAAGCAACAAAAGAAAGAGTTCCCCTGCTCTCTCCCACCCCCTGGTTAGGTAGAGACATCTGATCCACACATACTTTCTTCCAGCAAACTGCTATTGATTTAATCTACTGCTGCATTGTTCCTGTGAAAATGGCCAGAACCTCAGCAACCTGTTGTGGATGGGAGGTGCTCATGATTCGCTGTTCTGCTATCTGCTACTGAAGCTATCCTTGTCCACCGAGCACAAACACAGCTGATGGCATAGTGCGGAATGTTTAATCCATAAACTTACTTGAAATGCCTTCCTCAGCTAGAGTCTAGCGTGCCAGGAACAGAGCAGGTATTTGCTAGGTGCTCCTGAGCTTCAAGAAGACTGAGCTGTTGGCCACTGAGCTGACGTTCGCCTGAGCAGCCGGCCAGCCACAGGAGCAACTGCTCTGCAGAATTCTTAGGTCAGTTACAGTTACAGTTAGAATCCTGACAACAACACAAATCAAAACTCCAGGGTACTGGTCATTTGAAACATCAGGAAAGTGGAAAATGGGAGGGAACTCGGTTCCCTTCTTTCCCAATGCAGAGTGTCTTTTCCAGGACACTGTGCAGTTAAAACGCGTTCTTCCTGAAGTCAGATTCAGAGCAGTTCCAGCAGTAAAAATGGTGATAAAGTATGTGTATCTCAGTACAGATTTGTTTGATGGGCCTGAATGCATTTCATAAAGGATCTCCATGTACAAGAAAGGCTAATAGCATGAGGCCCTGAACCATAAGAATTGCCGTGGCAAAATTGTTGAAGACTCCTTACAAACCTCTCATTCTTCTTCCCCATCACATCTTGTTTGGATATTATAGTAAGGGAGAAGATCTTAGCTCTTTTCCTTTGCACTGGGACCACATGGAATTTGTGCCATGGGACCCCATCACTCACACCAATACAGGCAACACCATTTTCAGAACCTAGTTGCCCATGATTTAAAATCACTTTTCTAAGACACTTCCGTCGAAATATTTGTGTTGCTTTCTTTCCTTTCCTTTCTGTGTTGATGCTCCGAATGTGAGCTGCTCAGCTGCATGCAGTTTCCACTGAAGTGTGTGTGTGTGTGTGATTTCACCTGAAATAACTTTGGGAGCCAGCCTTTAGAAATCTAAAGTAGATATCAAATTCAGAGGAATTAAAAGCTGTCATCTTTTTGACTATTTTAAGCACCTTAGAACATACACAAATGTTAATGTTTGAAGGAAGGCAGCACATCGAGCATTGGAGCCATCCATTCATTTCAGGAGTTGTGACCATTGATAAGATGAAGCACTTTCACATCGCATGGCAGTGTGCAGTGCTTTTAAAAAGGTAAAGGTAAAGGACCCCTGACAGTTAAGTCCAGTCACGGCTCTGGGGTTGCGGCACTCATCTGGCTTTACTGGCCCAGGGAGCCGATGTTGGTCCGCAGACAGTTTTTCCGGGTCATACGGCGAGCATGACTAAGCCGCTTCTGGCAAAACCACAGCAGCGCACAGAAACGGCGTTTACTGTCCCTCCAGAGCGGTACCTATTTATCTACTTGCACTTTGACGTGGTTTGGAACTGCTAGGTTGGCAGGAGCAGGGACCGAGCAACGGGAGCTCACCCCGTCAAATACGCAAGTCCAGTTCTGTATCTGCATGACATCATCGACACCCAAATGCTCTCCCGTTCTGTTTCCCCCACTTAATCCGGATACACCATCTCCACTGAAAACTCTGCTCAGTGACACCCATCCAATAGAAAAGTGCTGACCGTCTTCATGCAGATACACTTCCGTGCAGGGGTTTGGCTGACAAGTTCTTCCCAAGTGCAGGGATGCAGAACATCCCGTGCTCCTATTAATATACAAAGTGGGGTATTTCATATGATAAGAACAGAAGAAGCTGCCTTATACGGAGCCAGACCAATTCTGAGAAAGTGCTACATGGGCCAGTCCACCAATTGGCTACCAATGAGAACAAAGCAAAACACAAAATGGCTGCCATGGTGGATGGCAAAAAATGGCTGCCATATGGTGTGGTATGAATAAATTTGCCTGGCTGTGAGTGTGAAGGCCACTCCCTACAAAGCCCTTTTCACCTGGCCTAGGCCTAGACTCACTAGCCCTGCAAAAGAGGCTCCCCTTGATGCCGGAGGAACATCGCCTGGCTGTGGGGCATGATTCAAAACTTTTGTGGGATAAGGCTGGTGGTATTCAATGGGAAGCAGCAAACGCAGTATTCCGAAAGGCAATGAGGTTTTGCTGCGCATGCTCTATACTGCTACATGAATTGTGCAAATAGGCAGCAGAGTAGGGTGCCAGGTCCCCCCCTCTGCCACAGGCCCTTCACCTGCTGTATTTTTCTTTGGGTAATATTCCAAATCTCCTGGCTCCTCCTTCTCTGCAGAACCTAAGGGAGCAGCACCAAGTTCTCCGTCACCCTCCCAGATCTCCACCCTTTTAGTTCTTGGGCATCCTGGCTTTGTGATTAGAAAATTTCCCCAAGAACAAAAACAGTTACAGTGGCCTCAGATGCTCCTTTGAAGCAGTAATTTGGAAGATCCTAACATCTTCTCTGCACGTCACTCTAGGCAGCTGTACGCATGAAGGCGGTTTCTGCAGCAGAATTCTCCACAGAGTGCACAACTGGAGAAGTGCCTTTGTAACTCTTTGAGTTTTCAGGATGCCAGGAACGATTTGCACAGTTAACCCAAAAGATGAGCAAAAGATGCATGTGCAGGATCAAAACAAAGGTTTGTCCTGGAATATCAGTTCTGGGAGGGGGGAAGAGCTAAGTGCCTTCATGCGCTGCCCGGAAGCTTCCTTGAATCATCCGTCCGGTTTTTGTGGACATCAGTGCCTTGGACTAGAATGGGCTATCGGTCTGTTTGCATGATCTTAAGCAATTGTGAGGTTGGGTAACTCGCAATCTGAACAGCAGTGCCTTTTCCTAGAAAGTCAAACATATTTTCTGTTTCTGTGAGATTAAGCTTTACTTAGAATAAGATACATTCTCCCCAAATCGCAGTCTCCCTCTGTCCTCATCTACCACAGTCCACAAAAGTCTGGGTGTCTTTTTCTGTCGACCTTGTGCTTTCCAAACAACTGGCCTCCTCCCAAACCGTAGTGATTATATACTGGGATGGATCTCGTACACAGAAAACCACAAGAATAATTCATTTCCGCAGCAACTATTAACAGCCCCTCCCCCCAAAAAATCTCTGAGAATTCCAAAGAGCTCAATGTGGTTTCCAAAACCCTGAGAAAGCTGCAGTTCCCAGCACCTTTAACAAACTACAGTTCCCAGGATTCTTGGTGTACGGTACGGCTACCGGCGTTGCAAAATGAAGTTCACAGACCTAAAAAGAAAGCTGGTTTAAGCAGGAATATAGGTCCCCAATTAAGGGCTGCTTTAAGCAGGAAGGTGGAGAGGCAGTGCGGCCTAGTGGTTAGACTGCCAGACTTGGGCCTGGGAGGTATTGGGGTTCAATTCCCCTGCTCGGCTATGAAGCCACATCTAAAAGAGCATAGAAAAAAACAAGACCACAAAATGATATAAGCATGTCCCCCCGCTATGCAGCCTCCTTTGAACAGATGTGAGGAGGCTCGGTGTGCCATCCTGCCCAGGGCTGGGCGATGTCTGGTTTTCAATGTCAGCCGATGAGCAGGGCTTAAATTCTGCTCAGTTGGGCGGGATTCCAAGCAAACCCCTTCCTGATTCAGTTTGTCTGGATCTCTCTCCTAAACAGTCCCCCTTCTTCGTTTTAGCAGGGGAATCCAGTCTCATTCAGGCAGGGGGCTGCCTTGAATTTCCTGCTGAAACCCCCAAGTTGTCCAACTCTATTTTAGCTGAAATCCCATCTTGATTGAGGAAGGGGGTTTGCATTAGAAGTGGGACGGGCGGGGAGGGGGGATAGTTTCTAGCAGCAGTACCTCCCCAGGTGCTTTGAGGACCTATTACTAATTGATTGATTGATTTTCTATACATACCTTTTGCAAACAGATCTTTTTAAAAAAAGAAATACAGTAAGCCACACATTTTCTGTGAATTACCCCCCATGACCATTCCAAAGCTAATAGTAATAGTAATAATAATAATAATAATAATAATAATAATAATAGTAATAGCAACATAGGGACGCGGGTGGCACTGTGGGTTAAACCACAGAGCCTAAGACTTGCTGATCAGAAGGTCGGAGGTTCGAATCCCGGCGACGGGGTGAGCTCCCGTTGCTTGGTCTCAGAACCTGCCAACCTAGCAGTTCAAAAACACGTCAAAGTGCAAGTAGATAAATAGGTACCGCTCCGGTGGGAAGGTAAACTTCTGGTTTGCCAGAAGTGGCTTAGTCATGCTGGCCACATGACCCGGAAGCTGTACGCCGGCTCCCTTGGCCAATAAAGCGAGATGAGCGCCGCAACCCCAGAGTCGGCCACAACTGGACCTAATGGTCAGGGGTCCCTTTACCTTTACCTTTAATAGCAGTTTATTGGGCCTTAACTCTGCATAGGGAGGAAACAGGGGTGGGCTGTCTAAAATAATTGTGCCCGGAAAAGGGTGGTGGTGGACAAGAGAGGTTTAGGAGTGAAACAGTGACCCCTCCCTTCCCCCAGCTTAATCCGCAGCTAAATTTGATGTGAAATGTGCTTTTCTTAAAAAACAAAACAAAAAGCCAGCCACAGGGACAGTTGAAGGAACAATATTTTGGGGGCTGGGGAGATAGCTCCATTAGAGGTTCCACACTGTTAAATTCCGAGTTGAGAGACTACAGGTACAGGTCCCCCCGCAGGTCCATGTGGTCAGTATAAGAAGGAAATTCCAGCAAACAAGCAATTAGGAGCAAAACAGCAGTAGACTCAGAGCCTTTATTGTTGCGCAACAGGTTCAACAGCAGCCAGTGAACCCAGAGCATGGGGCCACATTGACTTTGAAAACTTTCCCACCGTGTGTCAGAATACAGTTTGCACAACATCATCAAGACATCATTGCTACATCACTAACATGTCACAAAAGGGGAGGGTTACACAAGATTAGCATAGACAGCTATGTCAGGGCAACACCCAAGTACAGTATAAGCTTAACATCATAGGTAAACATGTCTTAAGTACCCACCACCCAAAGTACAACAGAACTTCCTTGGCATGTCTGGAGCCGGAGGCAAGTCTGGGGATGAGATTTGGCTTCCCTTGGAGAGCAAGGAGCCCAGCAATTGTCACCTCTGTGCATTTCCTGGGGCAGGAGGTGTGTACCCATGTCTTCAAGCTTGGGGAGGTGGAAGGGGAAAGAGTCTTTTTTCCAAGGGCAAAATGGTGCTGGAATGGAGGAACTTGGCAAAGGGGTTGATTTTATAGGATTCATAAAGCTTGGTATCTTCCCTGAGCTGTCCGGTCGAAAAGGATAGGTTCATGCATAATGTTTGTAGCATTTAAGAACTTTAAAGATGTGCCCCCCCCCCCCCGTAGGTTCCGTAGGAACCGCAAATATTTTCTCCGCATTTAACTACAGTTCAGACATAGACATATTTCCCACCCCCTTTAGTCCCATATGTTATATAGATATGCACTTATAAGCAACCTGGTACATCACAACACTCAAGTCCCTTCCAAGCAAACCTACACTGTCAATTTTTAAAAAATATAAAAACCAAGGGTTTTCTAATTTCATTTCCGTGCACAAGAGTGTAGTCCTCATGATAAACCTTCTTTTGGGTTGCGGAATTGTGCTTAAAGCAAACGCATGCATATGCACATCCTGGAAGCTACAGGTCCCAGCACCCTTAAACTACAGTTCTCAGCTCCCTTGGCACACTGCGCTTTCCAGAGCCCCGAAGAAACTACAGTTCCCGACGCCCTTAACAAACTGTAGAGATCTGCATGGATCTGGATCTGATAGTTTACTCTTTACAGTTGAAGGGAATCACATGGAGGCCACTTTTACGTGTTCTCTAGCATTTGTGTCCTAGTTCCCTATAGCTTGTTCCTCTTCTGGATTTCTTTCCTATGTGTACTCATAGATGTACATTTTTGGTCAGCTCTTTCATTTCTCTGGAGGAGTGTTTATTGGTAGTGCCTTGAATAAATAGACAAATTTGGGATTTTTTCCTTTTAATGTTATAGGATATCATCAATAGACATGGACATGCTCCATCTTGACAATATCCTTCTTCAACTGTGGTGCCCAGAACTGGACACATTATTTTAGCTGTGGTCTGACTAACCAGAATAGTGTGGTAGCA
The DNA here is from genome assembly GCF_951804945.1 of Podarcis cretensis. Classification (NCBI taxonomy): domain Eukaryota; kingdom Metazoa; phylum Chordata; class Lepidosauria; order Squamata; family Lacertidae; genus Podarcis; species Podarcis cretensis. The sequence goes on from NC_137171.1 coordinate 8,950,896, forward strand.
TTCCTTCGCTTGATCTAGACACTATACTCCTACTGATGCAGCCCAGAATTGCATTGGCGTTCTTAGCTGCCACATCACACTGTTGACTCGTGTTCAGCTTGTGGTCGACTAAGACTCCCAGATCCCTTTCACAGGTACTGCTGTCAAGCCAAGTGTCCCCCACCTGTGCATTTCATTTTTTTAAAGCCAGGTGTAGTACCTTACATTTCTCCCTATGGAACTCCATATTGTTGGTTTTGGCCCAGCTCTCTAGGCTATTCAGGTCATTTTGAATTCTGACCCTGCCCTCTGGTGTATTAGCAACCCCTCCCAGTTTGCAGTCATTTGCAAATTTGATTAGCATGCCCTCTATTCCATCATCCAAATCATTTATAAAAGTATTGAATAGCACCAGGCCCAGGGCAGAACCTTGTGGAACCCCAATAGTCATTTTTTTCCGGGATGAAGATGAGCCACTGATGAGCACTCTTTGGGTTCAGCCCGTCAACCAGTTACAAATCCACCTAACAGTAGCTTTGTCTAGCCCACATTTTACTAGCTTTTTTGCAATAATATCATGGGGGACCTTTTCAAAGGCCTTACTGCAGTCAAGGTAAGCTGGTACAAGGGAAAGCAGGATTGTAATTACCGTAAAAATTACTGATCACTTTGGATCAGCAGTCTCAACGCTATGTGGGGAGAGCCACGTGTTCCTTTGGAAGGCAGGTGGAATACAGTGCGATATACGAGCAGCTGTTTTAAAAGATGTAACTGTAGCTTAAAATCCAGTATCAGGAAAAAGTAAAAATAGATGGTCCCTGTGTGGATAGTCACGTCTGCATGATGGGGCCACCTCCAGTGACCATGTGGCCTGATATAAGAGGGTTCTAAAATCAATCCTGAAAGTAGACTGATTGAGAATGACACACACATAGCTTTTGCTCTTCCATTAACGGGGTGAGCTGAAGCAAATTCTTGCCTCCCTTTGGGCTTAGCAATACTTTCTACAGCATTCTTGTTGAAGGGCATTGGAGAGTTAGGTGAGGGTCACTTTTCTGTTTTTCCACCAAATCCCCAGGCAAGAATGCTACAGCATCAGCCCCAAACACTCAGTCTCATAACAAAAAATACTCAACAGAGTTAGGGCTGAGGGTAGGAGAATCAGTCCTCTAGAAGCTGACCCTTTTGGTCATTTTGATCATGGAGCCAAATATCTCTTCCCAAGTTTTAAGAGTCTAAACAAGTAAAGAACAAGCTTGCCCTTTACATGCAAAAGCCCTTAAATTCAGCCCATTGGGCAACAGATCATGGGGCTGGGAGGAGGGAGGTAAGGACTAGCACATTCTCTGCCCTCCACCTCCAACAGCTACACCTGAAAGATTCATGATGGGGTTCGATTTGAGAAGCTGAATGTTTATAAAGGCACTTAGCCGATTTCTACAGAAACTGCTCTATGGTCTCTGTGTTGGGAAATGGGAACAGATCTTGCTCATCACCAACTTTCCCAGTTGCAGTTCGCAGTTTCAAAATCTATTTGGCCACAGTGGATTGACAGTCTGGACACACGAAAACCTCTGGAAAATCTTTTGAATCAATGCCTATCTGAAAGCAGTGGTATTATTTCCAATTCTAGGTAGTTTGCTATTGGAGAAATACCATATATTTATATAGATTTCTTCTACTATATATTACTTCCGGGTTTCACCACTCGCACATGCGCAGAAGCGCCAAATTGCACCTGTGCAGGCGTGGCGCTTCAGGATGCGAACGCTGTGGATTGCGGACGTGCCTCAGACACGGGTTATGTCTGCAACCCGAGGTTCCACTGTACCAATTTTGTTTTAGGGCTTAACTTGCAGTAAATGTTATTCCTTTATTCATAATTGTTCTCATTGTTCCACTGTAAACTGCTCTTAAAATTTTTGCATCCATTTTGTCATATAAGGTTTTGCTTGTTCGGGCTCAGTGTCATATTTGAGTAATAGTTTATAAATTTTACCCAAAAGGTAGAACTCTGTTATGATGGACTTAAATTCTGTCTTTTCACTGATTTAAATGTTTGCCATACAGTCTTTCTTGAATCTGGATATTAGTTGACAGTATGTAAGCAGTTTCATATTTTTTCTCCTCTTTAATACTTTGGCATGTATTTGATCTGTTCTTGAAGATGAACCATATATTGGTACAATATATAGTCATATATTCTCCTATCGGCTCTAATAATAATGTTCCAGTGGTGACATTACAGTGCAGGTAAGGGCATTTTTGTGATTTTTGTAGTGCAACTCATGATTTTTGTGGTGCAGGCTGTGCCCCTGGCTATGATGTGTGATTTGACGCTGAGTTTGGGGAGCCCCAATGTGAAAAGAGTGAGGATCCATGAGGATCCGTGCTTCAAAACCACATTTTTGAGCCATGGAGTGGCCAGGAAACTGTGGATCTGAGGTTTTTTTTGTGGTGCAGGCATAATGTGTGATTTGATAGTGAGTTTGGATTGCCCCAATGCAAAAAGCATGAGGATCCATGAGGATCCGTGCTTCAAAACCATGTTTTTGGGCTACGGTGTCGCCAGGAAGCCGTGGATCCGTGATTTTTGTGTTGCATGCTGTGCCCATGGCTATGATGTTTGATCTGATGGTGACTTTGTGCTGATCTAGTGCAAAAATCATGAGGATCTATGAGGATCCGTGCTTCAATACCACGTTTTTGGGCCATGGAGTGGCCAGGAAGCCGTGGAGCCAAGTTGTTTGTGGTGCAAGCTGTGACCCTAGACATGATGTGTGATTTGACATTGAGTTTGGATTGGCCCAATGCAAAAAGCATGAGGATCCATGAGGATCCGCGCTTCAAAACCACGTTTTTGGGATACGATGTCGCCAGGAAGCCATGGATCAATGATTTTTGTGGTGGATACTGTGCCCATGGCCATGATGTTTGATCTGATGGTGACTTTGGGCTGATCTAATGCAAAAATCATGAGGATCCATCAGGATGCGTGTTTTTTAACCATGTTTTTGCTCCATTTCGGTGGCACGAAACTGTGGATGCGTGGTTTTTTTGGTTCTGCTTACAGACTAAAAAGTGGTCTGCAGTATCATGGTGTTTTTATTTTGTTTCACTATAAAAATCATATGAATTCATGAGGATCCATGCCTCGGATCCATGTTTTTGTTGTGCTGCATCCACGTTTTTGATAGTCCAGTCTGTAGGCATGCCTTCCAGGTGTGAGTTGACGCTGCATTTGTTGGAGTTATTTTTTAAAAAGTGGAGGATCCATGAGGATCCATGTAGATCCACCTTTAACCCAGACCCAAGTGCACATTATCAAGAACAGAATCCTACACAGGAGTAGACCCACCAGTTAGGCTTTAGTGGGTCTGCTCTGGAGGAGGCTCTGAAAAACGGGACGAGAGCGTGCATTAAGACCAGCCAAGATCATGTGAACAGAGTCAATATTTTAATTAATATTGGTTTATTAATTGGTTTATTAATTACAAGCAAACAGCAAAGAACCTGCACAAACAATGCTAACACCAAACCCTACGTATAGTAAGTAAAATAGAAAAATCGCCACCCGACCCCACCCCCACCCATCGTTACCCCCCTCCACCTCTTTCCCCTATTCTTCCTAATGTCTCAACAAATGAAAATGATTTGTAAAAATGTTACATGGGGGGAGAAAACATGAGAGAGAGACATTGCACACTTTTGTAAATCAACAAAATCTTAAATAAATAAATAAATAAATAAATAAATAAATAACTACTAGTCATAAAAAAGGGCCTCCTCACCTGAAGGACATCAAAGCCCACCTGAAGTCCCAAAACAAAACTATCAGATCCTGATCCACACAGATCAATCCGTGTATGGAGCGATCTGCGTTGATCTGGGTCTGATAGTTTATGACTCCCTGTTGTAGGGTATAACATGTATAATAGTATGTTTTGGGACTTCAGGTGGACTATGATGTCCTTCAGGTGAGCTTTGGGGCGTACAGCTTTCCTCCATCTCTACTGCGCAGGATTCCTCGGGAATGACAAGATCACTTGCACAGCTTTCCTCCATCTCCACTGTGGAGGATTTCTCTTGAATTACCAGATCTAGGAAAGAACCACACTTCGAACAAGTAGTTTGACTCTGGCTTTTCATCCCACTTCCTGGGGTAATCACCACTACAGTTTCTATTAGAGATGTATCTGTTGTGGAGGTCCTGATGCAACATCTCTCCATCCCAACCAATGCTGCACTCAGCAGCTGGAAACCCGCAGCGATATAGCCTAGATAAATAGAAGGTCCAATATGCTGCTCGCTGGGAATTTGAGGCAATTCAAAAGTTTCGGGGAAGTCAATTTCCCCATTTTGTAAGACAGCAGACATGTTCCATACCACAGAAATCAGGACGAGTATTCCTGCAGATAAGTTCAGCAGAGCTCCAAGCCCAAAAAAGGTTAAGAGAAAATCCTTGTGTTTTCCGGGCTCGAGCACATTGGAAAGAGCAAATGACTGTAATACAAGGGCTGCTGAATTCATAACGGCAGCTAAGACCATTAAGTCCTGAGCAATAAAAATTTCCCTCGGGAGGGTTGGATATTGCTCACTGAGATCTTCACAATGGTAATAAGAGTTGCCGTCGTTAGAAGGGTCTTTCCAAAAGCAGGCATCCCAGATTCCAATCCAGATGTTTCCAGAGCCGATTCCCTTGACGTTTTCCACACGCCACACTCTCCAGTTGACACTGAGTGTGGATGCAATGCACATCGGCAAAGCCAAAATATCCATTAGGAATGCGGATAATTGGAGGCAGGACACGAATCTCAGCCACCTGGCCACCAGGGAGTCTTCTTTCACCCGCATGGGGGGTTTGGCCAGGAGGGGACCCAGGAAGACATTGGCAGACATCCTGGAAACAAAAGAGAAGACAACATGCAGTGAGAGAGGGAATAACAAGCATGTCTAGTCATTGAAGGACATCCTCCCTCCTGCATTCTTCCTTCCATGCACAGAAAGAAGCAGCAAAAGAAAGTGTTCCCCTGCTCTCTCCCACCCCCTGGTTAGGTAGAGACATCTGATCCAGAGAAGCCGCAACTCAGACTTTCTTCCAGCACACTGCTACTGATTTAATCTACTGTTGCATTGTTCCTGTGAAAATGGCCAGAACCTCAGCAACCTGTTGTGGATGGGAAGCTGCTCATGATTTTGCTGTTTTGTGGGTTAAGCCACAGAGCCTAGGACTTGCTGATCAGAAGGTTGGTGGTTCGAATCCCCGCGACAGGGTGAGCTCCCATTGCTCGGTCCCTGCTCCTGCCAACCTAGCAGTTCGAAAGCACTTCAAAGTGCAAGTAGATAAATAGGTACCGCTCCGTCGGGAAGGCAAACGGCGTTTCTGTGCGCTGCTCTGGTTCGCGAGAAGCGGCTTAGTCATGCTGGCCACATGACCCGGAAGTTGTATGCCGGCTCCCTCGGCCAATAAAGCGAGATGAGCGCCGCAACGCCAGAGTCGGTCACGACTGGACCTAATGGTCAGGGGTCCCTTTACCTTTACTGCAACTATCCTTTCCCACTGAGCATAAACACACCTGACGGCATAGTGAGGAATGTTTAATCCATAAACTTACGTGAAATGCCTTCCTCAGCTAGAGACTAGCGTGCCAGGAACAGAGCAGGTATTTGCTAGGTGCTCCTGAGCCTCAAGAAGACTGAGCTGTTGGCCACTGAGCTGACATTCGCCTGAGCAGCCGGCCAGCCACAGCAGCAACTGCTCTGCAGAATTCTTAGGTCAGTTACAGTCCAGTTAGAATCCTGACAACACCACAAATCATAACTCCAGGGTACTGGTCATTTGGAACATCAGGAAAGTGGAAAATGGAAGGGAACTCAGTTCCCTTCTTTCCCAAAACAGAGTGTCTTTTCCAGGACACTGTGCAGTTAAAACACGTTCTTCCAGAAGTCAGATTCAGAGCAGTTCCAGCAGTAAAAATGGTGATACTGTATGTGTATCTCAGCACAGATTTGTTTGATGGGCCTGAATGCATTTCATAAAGGATCTCCATGTACAAGAAAGGCTAATAGCATGAGGCCCTGAACCATAAGAATTTCCTTGGCATAAGAATTTCCAGGATTCTTGGTGTACGGTACGGCTACCGGCGTTGCAAAGCCAAGTTCACAGTCCTAAAAAGAAAGCTGGTTTATGCAGGAATATAGGTCCCCAATTAAGGGCTGCTTCAAGCAGGAAGATGGAGAGGCAGTGTGGCCTATTGGTTAGACTGCCAAACAAGGACCTGGGAGGCACCGGGGTTCAAATCCCCCACTCGGCTATGAAGCCACATCTAAAAGAGCATAGAAATAAACAAGAACACAGAAATAAAGAAGGCCACGAAATGATACAAGCATGTCCCCCCGCTTTGCAGCCTCCTTTGAACAGATGTGAGGAGGCTCGGTGTGCCATCCTGCCAAGAGCCAGGCAGCTGGCTTAAATTCTGCTCAGCTGGGCGGGATTTCAGGCAAACCCCTCCCTGATTCAAAAGCAGGTTTGTCTGGATCTCTCTCCTAAACAGTCCCTCCAGTCTCATTCAGGCAGGGGGCTGCCTTGAATTTCCTGCTTAAACCCCCAAGTTGTCCAACTCTATTTTAGCTGAAATCCCATCTTGATTGAGGAAGGGCGTTTGCATTAGAAGTGGGACGGGCGGGGAGGGGGAATAGTTTCTAGCAGCAGTACCTCCCCAGGTGTTTTGAGGACCTATTACTAATTGATTGATTGATTTTCTATACAAACCTTTTGCAAACAGATCTTTTTAAGAAAAGAAACACAGTAAGCCACACATTTTCTGTGAATTATCCCCCATGACCATTCCAAAGCTAAGAATAGTAATAGTAATAGTAATAGTAATAGTAATAGTAATAGTAATAGTAATAGTAATAGCAGCATATTGGGCATTATCTCTGCATTGGAACGAAATAGGGGTGGACTGTCTAACATAATTGTGCCCAGAAAAGGGTGTGGTGGACAGGAGAGGTTTAGGAGAGAGAGAGTGACCCCTCCCTTCCCCCAGCTTCATCCACAGCTAAATTTGATGTGAAATGTGCTTTTCTTAAAAGAACAAAAAGCCAGCCACAGGGACAGTCTAAGAAACAATATTTTGGGGGGGAGTGGGGCGATAGCTCCATTAGAGGTTCCACACTGTTAAGGAAAATTCCGGGTTGAGAGACTATTCAACAGCCCAGCTCCTCGGGGTACAGGTCCCCCCACAGGTCCATGTGGTCAGTCAAAAAAGGAAATTCCAGCAAACAAGCAGTTTGGAGCAAAACAGCAGTCAGTAGACTCAGAGCCTTTATTGTTGCGCAACAGGTTCAACAGCAGCCAGTGAACCCAGAGCATGGGGCCACATGGACTTTGAAAACTTTCCCAGCGTGTGTCAGAATACAGTTTGCACAGCATCATCAATACATCATTGCTACATCACTAAGGGACGCAGGTGGCGCTGTGGGTTAAAGCCTCAGCGCCTAGGACTTGCCGATCGAAAGGTCGGCGGTTCGAATCCCTGCAGTGGGGTGCGCTCCCGCTGCTCGGTCCCAGCGCCTGCCAACCTAGCAGTTCGAAAGCACCTCCGGGTGCAAGTAGATAAATAGGGACCGCTTACCAGCGGGAAGGTAAACAGCGTTTCCGTGTGCGGCTCTGGCTCGCCAGAGCAGCGATGTCACGCTGGCCACGTGACCCGGAAGTGTCTCCGGACAGCGCTGGCCCCTGGCCTCTTAAGTGAGATGGGCGCACAACCCCAGAGTCTGTCAAGACTGGCCCGTATGGGCAGGGGTACCTTTACCTTTAACATGTCACAAAAGGAGAGGGTTACACAAAATTAGCATAGACAGCTATGTCAGGGCAACACCCAAGTACAGTATTAGCTTAGCATCATAGGCAAACATGTCTTAAATACCCACCACCCAAAGTACAACAGAACTTCCTTGGCATGTCTGGACCCGGGGGCAAGTCTGGGGATGAGAATAAGGAGCCCAGCAATTGTCACCTCTGGGCATTTCCTGGGGCAGGAGGTGTGTACAGATGTCTTCAAGCTTGGGGAGGTGGAAGGGGAAAGAGTCTTTTTTCCAAGGGCAAAATGGTGCTGGAATGGAGGAACTTGGCACAGGGGTTGATTTTATAGGATTCATAAAGCTTGTTATCTTCCCTGAGCTGTCAAGTCAAAAGGATAGGTTCATGCATAATGTTTGTAACATTTAAGAACTTTAAAGATGTGCCCCCCCCCGTAGGTTCCGTAGGAACCGCAAATATTTTCTCCGCATTTAACTACAGTTCAGACATAGACATATTTAGTCCCATATGTTATATAGATATGCACTTATAAGCAACCTGGTACATCACAACACTCAAGTCCCTTCCAAGCAAACCTACACTGTCAATTTTTTAATTTTTTTAAAAATATAAAAAAGTAGGTTTTGTAATTTCATTTCCGTGCACAAGAGTGTAGTCCTCATGATAAACCTTCTTTTGGGTTGCGGAATTGTGCTTAAAGCAAACGCATGCATATGCACATCTTGGGAGCTACAGGTCCCAGCACCCTTAAACTACAGTTCTCAGCTCCCTTGGCACACTGCGCTTTCCAGAGCCCCGAAGAAACTACAGTTCCCGACGTCCTTAACAAACTGTAGAGATCTGCATGGATCTGGATCTGATTGTTTACTCTTTACGGTTGAAGGGAATCACATGGAGGCCACTTTTACGTGTTCTCTAGCATTTGTGTCCTTGTTCCCTTTAGCTTATTCCTCTTCTGGATTTCTTTCCTATGTGTACTCATAGATGTACATTTTTGGTCAGCTCTTTCATTTCTCTGGAGGAGTGTTTATTGGTAGTGCCTTGAATAAATAGACAAATTTGGGATTTTTACTTTTAATGTTATAGGATATCATTTTTTCATGTTATAGGATATCATCAATAGACATGGACATGCTCCAGCTTGACAATATCCTTCTTCAACTGTGGTGCCCAGAACTGGACACAGTATTTTAGCTGTGGTCTGACCAACCAGAATAGTGTGGTAGCATTCCTTCGCTTGATCTAGACACTATACTCCTACTGATGCAGCTCAGAATTGCATTGGCATTCTTAGCTGCCACATCACACTGTTGACTCATGTTCAGCTTGTGGTCGACTAAGACTCCCAGATCCCTTTCACAGGTACTGCTGTCAAGCCAAGTGTCCCCCACCTGTGCATTTCATTTTTTCTATCCAGGTTTAGTACCTTACATGTCTCCCTACTGAACTCTTTATTGTTGGTTTTGGCCCAGCTCTCTAGGCTATTCAGGTCATTTTGAATTCTGACTCTGCCCTCTGGTGTATTAGCAACCCCTCCCAGTTTGCAGTCATTTGCAAATTTGATTAGCATGCCCTCTATTCCATCATCCAAATCATTTATAAAAGTATTGAATAGCACCAGTCAATTTCCCCATTTTGTAAGACAGCAGACATGTTCCATACCACAGAAATCAGGACGAGTATCCCTGCAACTAAGTTCAGCAGAGCTCCAAGCCTAAAAAAGCGAAAGAGAAAATCCTTATGTTTTCTGGGCTTGAACACATTGTACAAGGTAAATGAAATTAATCCTAGGGCCACTGAATTCATAATGGAAGCTAATGCCATTAAATTCTGTGCAATAAAAATTTCCCTCGGGAGGGTTGGATGTTGCTCATTGAGATCTTCGCAATGCCAAAAAGAGTTGCCGTCATTAGAAGGGTCTTTCCAAAAGCAGACCTGCCAGATTCCAACCCAGATGTTTCCAGAGCCAATCCCCTTCATGTTTTCCACACGCCACACTCTCCAGTTGACACTGAGTGTTGACACAATGCACATCGGCAAGGCCAAAATATCCACCAGGAATGCAGTTATCTGGAGGCTGGAAACTAAGCTCAGACACCTGACTGCCAGGGAGCCTTCTTTCACCAGCATGGGGGGTTTGGAGAGGAGGGGACCAGGGGAGACATTGGCAGACATCCTGGAAACAAAAGAGGAGACAACATGCAGTGAGAGAGGGAATAACAAGCATGTCTATTCATTGAAGGACATCCTTCCTCCTGCATTCTTCCTTCCATGCACAGAAAGAAGCAGCAAAAGAAAGTGTTCCCCTGCTCTCTCCCACCCCCTGGTTAGGTAGAGACATCTGATCCAGAGAAGCCGCAACTCAGACTTTCTTCCAGCACACTGCTTCTGATTTAATCTACTGTTGCATTGTTCCTGTGAAAATGGCCAGAACCTCAGCAACCTGTTGTGGATGGGAAGCTGCTCACGATTTTTCTGTTTTGTGAGTTAAACCACAGAGCCTAGGACTTGCCGATCAGAAGGTTGGTGGTTTGAATCCCCGCGACAGGGTGAACTCCCATTGCTCAGTCCCTGCTCCTGCCAACCTAGCAGTTCGAAAGCACTTCAAAGTGCAAGTAGATAAATAGGTACCGCTCCGTCAGGAAGGCAAACGGCGTTTCTGTGCGCTGCTCTGGTTCTCCAGAAGCGGCTTAATAATAACCCGGACGCTGTATGCCAGCTCCCTCGGCCAATAAAGCGAGATGAGCGCCGCCACCCCAGAGTCGGTCACAACTGGACCTAATGGTCAGGGGTCCCTTTACCTTTACTGCAGCTACCTTTTTCCACTGAGCATAAACACAGCTGATGGCATAGTGAGGAATGCCTTCCTCAGCTACAGTCGAGCGTGCCAGGAACAAAGCAGGTATTTGCCACTGAGCTGATGTTCGTTCGCTTGAGCAGCCGGCCAGCCACAGGAGCAACTGCTCTGCAGAATTCTTAGGTCAGTTACAGTTACATTTAGAATCCTGACAACAACACAAATCATAACTCCAGGGTAGTGGTCATTTGGAACATCAGGAAAGTGGAAAATGGGAGGGAACTCAGTTCCCTTCTTTCCCAAAACAGAGTGTCTATTCCAGGACACAGTGCAGTTAAAACACATTCTTCCTGAAGTCAGATTCAGAGCAGTTCCAGCAGTAAAAATGGTGATACTGTATGTGTATCTCAGTACAGATTTGTTTGATGGGCCTGAATGCATTTCATAAAGGATCTCCATGTACAAGAAAGGCTAATAGCATGAGGCCCTGAACAATAAGAATTGCCTTGACAAAATTATTGAAGACTCCTTACCAACCTCTCATTCTTCTTCCCCATCACATCTTGTTTGGACATTATAGTAAGGGAGAAGATCTTAGCTCTTTTCCTTTGCACTGGGACCACATGGAATTTGTGCCATGGGACCCCATCCCTCACAACAATACAGGCAATACCATTTTCAGAACCTAGTTGCCCATGATTTAAAATCACTTTCCTAAGACACTTCCGTCAAAATATTTGTGTTGCTTTCTTTCTGTTCCTTTCTGTGTTGATGCTCCGAATGTGAGCTGCTCAGCTGCATGCAGTTTCCACTGAAGTGTGTGTGTGTGATTAACATTCGGCCAAGCAATGGGCCTAAATAACTTTAGGAGCCAGCCTTTAAAAATCTAAAGGAGATATCAAATTCAGAGGAATTAAAAGCTGTCATCTTTTTAAACACCTTAGAACATACACAAATGTTAATGTTTGAAGGAAGGCAGCAAATGGAGCATTGGAGCCATCCATTCATTTCAGGAGTTGTGACCATTGATAAGATTAAGCACTTTCACATCGCATGGCAGTGTGCAGTGCTTTTAAAAAGGTAAAGGTAAAGGACCCCTGACAGTTAAGTCCAGTCACGGCTCTGGGGTTGCGGCACTCATCTGGCTTTACTGGCCGAGGGAGCTGACGTTGGTCCGCAGACAGTTTTTCCAGGTCATGTGGCCAGCATGACTAAGCCACTTCTGGCGAAACCAGAACAGCACACAGAAACGCCGTTTACCGTCCCTCCAGAGCGGTACCTATTTATCTACTCGCACTTTGACGTGGTTTGGAACTGCTAGGTTGGCAGGAGCTGGGACCGAGCAATGGGAGCTCACCCCGTCAAAGACGCAAGTCCTGTTCTGTATCTGCATGACATCATCCACACCCAAATGCTCTCCCATTCTGTTTCCCCCACTTAATCCGGATACACCATCTCCATTGAAAACTCTGCTCAGTGACACCCATCCAATAGAAAAGTGCTGACCGTCTTCATGCAGATACACTTCCGTGCAGGGGTTTAGCCAACAAGTTCTTCCCGAGTGCAGGGATGTTTTCAGGGGCTCTTTGCTTTTCCCTGCCTCCCCTTTCATCCTCACCTGAGGAGATCTTGGCCATTCTCTTGGCAGGGACCTCCGTTCTCAGGCTGGATTTCTGTTTTCCTTCATTCCTCCTTCTCCCCGTCTGGTTCACTGAGCAAATAAGAGAGAGGAGGTTGCATGCAAGTCAAGGTGTGCAATGGATCTTCAGGGCATTTGGGAGGAAGAAAAGGTTCAGGAACAAGCGACGCAGCAGCCCCCCAAGCGTAAAAACACATTTGGACATCTCGCTTATGAGATTCGCTCCCCCCCCCCGCCTTTTAGGATATAAATGCAGAACATCCTGTGCTCCTATTAATATACAAAGTGGGGTATTTCATATGATAAGAACAGAGGCAGCTGCCTTATACGGAGCCAGACCAATTCTGAGAAAAGTGCTACAATTCTGAGAAAGTGCTACATGGGCCAGTCCACCAATTGGCTACCAATGAGAACATAGCAAAACACAAAATGGCTGCCATATGGTGTGGTATGAAATAAATTTGCCTGGCTGTGGGGCATGAAGGCCGCACCCTGCTAGACCCTTTCCATGTGGCCTAGGCCCCGACTCGCTAGCCCCACAAAAGAGGCTCCTCATGAGGCCAGAGGAACATGGCCTGGCTGTGGGGCATGATCCGAAACCTCCAGTCCCAGTCCAGTGCTCTAACCACTAAACCATACTTCCCCCCATTGCAGTCTATAACAGCCTGGAGGGCCACAGATGCCCCATATTCTCTGGCTCTGAGATTGCCCAAAGTTTCCTTTCTATCCCTTGTTGTGCAAAAAGAAAAATGCCCATGACAAAAGTGACATTTTTGGTTCTTTGGAGACAGTTCTGCTTCTCTCTCTCTCTCTCTCTCTCTCTCTCTCTCTCTCTCTTCATTTAAAGGAGCCTCGTTCCTTTTCCCACCCAACTTTCTCCTGCACACAGCTTCAAAATTTCCATGAAGAACTAACTAACTAACCAACCATAATTGGAATTTACGAGATTAAGGAGATCATTTATTTTTATATAATGAAAATAGATGGGAGGATAAGTGAATTGCGCAAGGCAAGAATATATAGGATGGCAAAAATTAAAAGAAACAAAGAATATGATTTGGGTTCTTAAAATAACAACAACACATGCCTCCTCAGTGGATTTCAGAACAAACAGGTGGTACATGACACCAGTCAAGCTCGCAAAAATTTACCATTTGCCCGAAAATAAATGTTGGAAATGTAATGAGACTGAAGGTACATTCTTTCACCTTTTGTGGACATGCCCAAGGATTAAGACATTCTGGGAGATGATTTACAATGAAATGAAAAAGGTATTTAAATATACCTTTCTGAAGAAACCAGAGGCCTTTCTCCTGAGCATGGTCGGCCAATTGGTGTCAAAGAAGGACAGAACTTTCTTTATGTATGCAACAGCAGCAGCAAGAATACTCATCGCGAAGTATTGGAAGACACAAGATTTACCCACCCGGGAAGAATGGCAGACGAAGTTGATGGACTATATGGAATTGGCGGAAAGGACTGGCAGAATCCGAGACCAGGGAGAAGAGTCGGTGGAAGAAGATTGGAAAAAATTTAAAGATTATTTACAGAAATATTGTAAAATTAATGAGCTATAGAAAAATGGTGGAATGAAGTTATATGGCTTTGGCAGAAATGTTATAAGGAACTAGGTACAGATAGATTGTTAATGTATTAAAGGGAAAAAACAAGGTTGGAATATGTTAAGATTAATTATAGGACAGAAAATAGATGAAGATGGAAAGGAATTGCTGAAACAGTTAATTGAAGTGGAATACAAAAAGGGAGGCGTGAGGAAGTCAATGAAACAAGTGAATGAAAGTTAAGATTGAAAATATTGGAAGTGTTTTTAGTTGTTTTTTGTTTTGTTTTGTTAATTCAATGTTTTATGTAGTGTTTTTTTATGTAGCCTTCATCCCTGATAAGGCGGGGGAAGATGGCGCCGGCAGTAAGTCTTCTGTGAGCTCAACAGAGTGAGTAGGAGCTTTTTACAAAATAATAACAATAATACAGAAAGACACTCAGAGAAGATCAAAGTCTAGCCTGATAAACAATCCGGGAGCTACCAGGAGGTATTTTTAAACCTCCCCTTTCTCCTCTCCTCTCCTGAGCTTTTTTATCTGCCCTTTGTAACCCCGTGGAAGCCATTCGAATTTCCCAAGGCCATCCAGTGCTATTTGAGGCTATCTGAGGCTAATTACAACCTCTGAGCTCCTTTTGAATAAGGCCCTAGCACACGGCTAGAGAAGATAACTCAAATGGTACTTACAAGACAGAATTATAAAGAACTGGGGATTCCTCTAGCACAAGCACAAGCTGTTGAACCCCCTGCCCCAAAGAAAAAGCAGGCAAAAATTCCATATTATTTTAAACCCAAAGCAGAAGAAATAAAAAACACAGAGAGCCTGCATCCGCACGAATGGTCTGTCGACCGTACCTCGCTCGGAAGGGGTATGGAAGCAGAGGGAGGAGGAGGAAAAGGAGTTGACCTGGCAACCGAATTAAAGCAGGCAACTACAGAAAATACAGCCTTTAAGGCCCGATCGGAACAGGAGCCTCAACTGGGAAACTCAGAAACCAAGTGTTATGTACTGGGTTGAATAGGATCCCAACTGCAGCAGTCTGATTGGCCCTAGAACAATAGGATCCAAAAGGCAGCAGCCTGATTGGTCCTAGAACAATAGGATTCAGAATGCAGCAGTCTGATTGGTCCTAGAACAATGCAGCAGTATGATTGGTTGGCAGGAACTACCCAATCATGCTCCAGATAGAAGTGAATCCACAACCTGATTGGCTTACAGTAGAATTCCGGAATTAGCCAATCATGTGCAGCCCATTGTGTAAATAATGTATATAAAGCAGATACCTTGAGGGGACTTTCATTCATTCCTCCTCACCACTATGAGCTGAATAAAGAGCATGAAATCACTTTGCGACTCTGGGTATATTTCACCAAGTTAAAAGAACCCATTCATCAATCTATGCTTAGAGGGAAGGGGGGGGGTCCCCTGCCCCGACTGTGGTGGAGGAGTGGTTAAACCAGTGTTTCCCAACCTTGTGCCTCCAGCTGTTTTTGGACTACAATTCCCATCATCCTTTGCCACTGGTCTTGCTAGTCAGGGATGATGGGAGTTGTAGTTCAAAAACAGCTGGAGGCACAAGGTTGGGAAACACTGGCCGTTAAATGACACAAGAGTTCGACATCCAGACCTGGGCAGCTATAATTACATAATGACAGGGCTGTATAAAGATCTTTTGGAACAACATCAAATTCAGTTAATTAAAGAACTGGGGCCAATAAAAAACTTTCTCTCAGAATGTTTGGGTTTGCTCACCTCCCTGATCGAACTAATCAGGAGGAAAGAGGACTGCCACTTTCATAAAGAAGCCAGCAACAATCCAATTGGAAATAAAACCCAGCCCAACATCAAAGAAAGGAAAACAAGCAGAGCCAAACTAGTCCAGGGAAAAGTACTGGCCACTAGGAAACCTTCCTTAAAGGGAAAGAGTTCAATGCACAAGAAGAAGTCGAAGAATGTGAAAATGGGTCGAAAGGCTAAGCTGCCCTCTCGGACTGGGAAAATGAATTTCTCAAAGTTATTCAAGAGGTAAAGGTAAAGGTACCCCTGCCCGTACGGGCCAGTCTTGACAGACTCTGGGGTTGTGCGCCCATCTCACTTAAGAGGCCAGGGGCCAGCGCTGTCCGGAGACACTTCCGGGTCACGTGGCCAGCATGACATCGCTGCTCTGGCGAGCCAGAGCCGCACACGGAAACGCTGTTTACCTTCCCGCTGGTAAGCGGTCCCTATTTATCTACTTGCACCCGGAGGTGCTTTCGAACTGCTAGGTTGGCAGGCGCTGGGACCGAGCAGCGGGAGCGCACCCCGCCGCAGGGATTCGAACCGCCGACCTTTCGATCGGCAAGCCCTAGGCGCTGAGGCTTTAACCCACAGCGCCACCTGCGTCCCATTTTCCCAGCTATACACACCCTCTAATACTGCTAATTCGAGTCCGTCCCTCCCATTGAAGAATGATCATCTAGCTAGTTGGGATCCTGTTACGGAATCAGAGTGCCTACAGCTAATTAAAACATTAAAAAATGGCAAAGCTCCTGGTGAGGATATGATCCCCCCTGAGGTATTTAAATCAAATGCCCAATGGTGGGCCATCTTTTTGGCCAAACTTTTTACGGCAATAAACAACACATGTAAAATTCCAGCAAGCTGGAAACTAAGTGTGGTAGCCCCTATCTACAAGAAGGGAGATATTCAAGATCCAGCAAACTACCGCCCTGTAAGCCTTCTGGACAAACTTTATACCCGGTACTTATTAAACAAGTTGGTAGACTGGGCGGACCACACTAACCTGTTCAACCAGGAACAGGCAGGATTTAGAAAGGGCCACAATACGATAGGTCACTGTATGGTACTACAGACCCTGGTAGCTAAATATTCAAAAGCGTATAAGAGCAGACTCTTTGTGGCCTTCGTAGACTTGACATCTGCCTTTGACTCAATCTGTAGAGATAGACTATGGAAAAAATTATATGAAACGGATATTGATAGACGACTTTTAAAAATTCTCAGAGAGTTACACACAGATACTACAGTTAAAATCAGAACTGGGCCATCGGGAACTCTTACGGACCCACTGCCATTGGGGAAAGGGGTCAAACAGGGATGCCTGCTAGCCCCATTTCTTTTTAATTTTTATATAAACGACATTGTCCAGTACATGGCAAAGTACAAGTCATCGGCTCCAGCCCTCGAAGGTAAACGTCTGAATATATTGTTATATGCCGATGACATGGCTTTAATGGCACTCACCCGAAGAGGCTTACGCAGCATGTTGGAGGGGATCGCAGCCTACTGTTCCCATAACTCACTAAAGATAAACTATGACAAAACAAAAATTGTGGTGTTCACTAGAGCTCGCCACACTTTTAGATGGTCTTTAGACGAACATGTGATTGAACAGTGCCCTTTTTTTAAAATATCTGGGTGTTACATTCCAGGCTACATCTAGTTGGCTAGCCCACTTTAAGGCTGTAACCATCCTAACACGAAGAACAATTGGTGTCCTGCTTAGTTTCTTCCATACCCGGGGAGGACAATTGGTGATCCCGGCATTAAGAGCTTTTGCTGGGAAAGCTATTCCCCAGATGTTATATGGGATAGAACTCTGGGGGTGGAACCAGAGGCTGTTGGAACGGCTTGAAATTTTGCAAAATTATTATCTCAAGAGGATTCTAGGCCTTCCTCAAGGAACCCCGGCAGCTTTCTTGAGGGTGGAGGTTGGATTACCCTCTGTGTCTGCCAGGGCCCACTTAAGATTCCTACGATTTTACATCAACCTTGCAAACACTTCAAACACCTTATTGGCCAAACAAGCCTTTGTATCTCTTCAAAAGAACACCACTTGGCGTCAAAACCTATCTGAGATCCTGGTTAGATACACCCTACCGGAGTTTAATACTCTCAAACTGTGGAGCCCGGACAAAGTTCGGGAGTGGATCCTGGAGAGAGACGCCCTGTTAGACATCACAAAAATACAGAACCCAGGGTCCTCCCACTGGTTTCCCCGACTGAAAACAGTCAAAACCTGCGCCAATTACTTGGCGAATATCACCAATCCCACCCTTCGGAGAGCTTTCACCATGGCCCATTTTCAAACCATTCCCACGGCCTATCTGTCAGGCAGATATGCAAAAATCCCAGTAGAGCAGCGTATATGTCCTTGTCATATGAGAACCAAAGAGGATCTCACACATTACATGTTGTATTGTCCCATCTATTCGGCCTTCAGGTATGTGATGTTACAAACTATTCCCAAATCAATAGTCAACTCTGAGGACCAAGTAAAGTTTTTACTGGTGGACGCTGATCCACAGATTTCTCACGTGGTAGCGGTCTTTGTGGTGAAGGCTATGAAAACTAGGGTATGGTTCCTGGATGATAATAATAATAATTTATTATTTATATCCCGCCCATCTGGCTGGGCCTTCCCAGCCACTCTGGGCGGCTTCCATAAAAACCAAAAATACAGTAAAATCACACGTTAAAAACTTCCCTGAACAGGGCTGCCTTAAGATGTCTTCTGAATGTCAGGTAGTTGTTTATCGCTTTGACATCTGCTGGAAGGGCGTTCCACAGGGTGGGCGCCACTACCGAGAAGGCCCTCTGCCTGGTTCCCTGTAGCTTTGCTTCTCACAATGAGGGAACCGCCAGAAGGCCCTCGGCGCTGGACCTCAGCGTCCGGGCAGAATGATGGGGGTGGAGACGCTCCTTCAGGTATACTGGACCGAGGCCGTTTAGGGCTTTAAAGGTCAGCACCAACACTTTGAATTGTGCTCGGAAACATACTGGGAGCCAATGTAGGTCTTTCAAGACCGGTGTTATATGGTCTCGGCGGCCGCTCCCAGTCACCAGTCTAGCTGCCGCATTCTGGATTAGTTGTAGTTTCCGAGTCAACTTCAAAGGTAGCCCCACGTAGAGTGCATTGCAGTAGTCCAAGCGGGAGATAACCAGAGCATGCACCACTCTGGCGAGACAGTCCGCAGGCAGATAGGGTCTCAGCCTACGTACCAGATGGAGCTGATAAACAGCTGCCCTGGACACAGATTTGACCTGTGCCTCCATGGACAGCTGTGAGTCCAAAATGACTCCCAGGCTGCGCACCTGGTCCTTCAGGGGCACAGTTACCCCATTCAGGACCAGGGAATCCTCCACATCTGCCCGCCTCCTGTCCCCCAGAAACAGTACTTCTGTCTTGTCAGGATTCAACCTCAATCTGTTAGCCGCCATCCATCCTCCAACTGCCTCCAGACACAGATGAAATGGTGAGGTCCCTCCCATTGCTCTCCTAACCTGTTGCTGTATCTTCTTTCCTGAATGGTGGGGTTTTTTTGGTAGTTTCCTTTGCTGGGACAGCATGGCATGAATTTTAGCTTATTTTTATAATTTTATTGTTTATCTTTTTAATAATGTTTTATGGTATTTTGTGTAAAGGCATGGACCTCACAAATTTAATAAACTTGATAATTCTTTTTTTGTAATCTTTAAACTCTTAATAAATATTATTTTAAAAAAATAAAAAATAAAAAAATAAAATTACCCAAACACTGTAATGCAAGGAGTTCTGGTGACAATGCAGTGAGATTCTACTCAGAGTAAGCCTATTGGAATGAATGGGTTTGAATTAGTTGTGTCCTTTAGCTTTTGCTTTTTACCTGGATAATGCCAAATTAGGGGTAGGGACTGGTTTGGTTTCTTTCTGTTCTTGTTTTTATTAAGTATTTTGTTGTTGTTGTTGAAATTCTACAAATTGCACATCAGGATTCGTTACATAGTAAGTCCCCCCCCCTTTTCTATTATCTGCTTCCCATCCCATTTCCTAGGATGTTTTTTTTCTTTTCCACCCTTAGCTGCAACTTATCTTCCCTCTTTTATATCAGAACTCTAATGCTCTATTAGAATTAAAAGAGGGGGAAACCCAGCCGGATGGGCAGGGTCTAACTAAATTATTATGGTTGTCTTATTTATTTGTGTTTTTATCTTGTATAAAAAATAAAACTCCCCAAAAACCCAAAGTTGAAGCAAGAAGGAATCTTCAAATATTAAATAAATGCAAGGAGTGAATTGCCAGGACTTGGAAGCCCCCTGGTGATGAATTCACTCTTTCCACCCACTCACCCCCCTTTCAAAAATGTGCATGGAATGAATGAGCTGGCATTCAAATCTATTCTTTAAAAAAGCATGTTTTCTATTATTATTGGGTCCATTCTGACAAATATTGGGTCCATTCTCTCACTTCTGCCCCTTCTTGATTCCCTCATTTCTGGGGGTTGGACTAGATGACCCAAGGGGTCCTTCCAACTCTTCCGTTCTGCGATTCTCTCACCTACATTCCGACAACCGCTTCAGGTTGTACCAATCAGACCATCAGATAAACCACATTTTCTCCAGTTGATGGTCTTTTTTTAGGGGGTAGAAAGGGCACAAAATATATTTTTTTTAAATACATATTTATTAAATTTTTTTGAAAACAAATACATAAATAATAAACAACATTACTTATATCATAGCATAATTTCGTCACTTCTTTGGACTCCCTCACATCTCCCGCTCCCACTTACATCGTTACAAAAAAAAAAATTTCCAAGCAAATTACCCACTTGTTTACAATCTTATCTCCGCTCATTTAAATAAAATCTAACAATTCTCCAAAAAATTAATCTCACTTATCGTCAAAATCAGATCTAATTCAGTGGTGGGCAGTTATTTATGATCTAGCATCCTTCTTAACATTCAACCAAATTACAATATTTTTGTAAATAAATCTTGAATTTCCTCCAATCCTCCTCAACCCTCTCTTCTCCCAGCTCTCGGATTCTACCAGTCATCTCGGCCAGTTGCATATAGCCCATCAGCTGCATCTGCCACTCTTCCAGTGTGGGTAGATCTTGGGTTTTCCAGTGTTTAGCGATGAGTATCCTTGCTGCCGTTGTTGCATACATAAAAAATGTTTGGTCCTTCCTTAACACCCTCTGGCCGACAATACCCAGGAGGAAGGCCTCTGGTTTCTTAGGGAAAGTATACTTAAATACCTTTTTCAGTTCATTATAAATCATTTCCCAGAAAGCCTTCACTCTAGGGCTTTCCCAGAAAGCCTTCACTCTAGGGCAAGTAGAAAGGGCACAAAATAGCCTGGCACCAGCACAAGGCCAACAAACACAACAAGGAAAAACATCAATGGGCTACACGCCAGCTGGGGAACCCTAGCTTCTACTGAGAGCTCCTCACCCAAGCCAAGAAGGGCTCCTGTGCTCTTCTGTGCAATGCTAAGTGCAAGATGTTGGTCTTTGTGACCTTGAGGCACATGCCAGAGGCACTGACGACAGAGAAGTAGCTGGTGAGTAGTTGCTTGACCGAAGGGGAGAGGACAGCAGAACAGGGGGCTCCTTCAGCTCCTCCCAAACACACTCCCACCATCCAATTATACGGTCACGTTCCAGAGATTGCATCTGCAGGTTCAGGTGACTCAAATCTATGTACAGTATTGACACGCACAGGGGACAGAAAATAGTTTAAAGATTCTGTCCCGCAACTAGTCGGGCTGAGCAATATATCGACCATATCGCCACTTTGGTTTCATAATACTATATTTGACCTGCCAATATATTGCGAATCATGAAGTGTGTGAGTGTGTGTTGTTTAAAAATCACAACGTGGGGAAAACTGTGAAGCCAGCCAATGCCTCTACATAGCTCCATCCTTATTTCAGATATTTCCATATATCAATATATTCCAATATTTAGCAGTTTGCTACTCCCTGTTGCAGGGAGTAACATGTATGATGGTATGTTTGGGGTTTTCCTCCATCCCCACTTCACAGGATTCCTCTGGAATGCCAAAATCTTCCGCATGGCTGTCCTCCATCTCAACTGCGGAGGATTTCTCTTGAATTACCAGATCCAGCAGAGAACCACACTTTGAACATGTAGTTAGACTCTCACTTTTCACCACGCTTCTTGGGGTAATCAGTCTTACAGTTGCTATTTGACATTTATCTCTTGTGGTGGTCTTGACGCAAAATCTCTCCATCCCTACAGAACCTAAGGAAATATATCTCCGAAGGTGTTACGGAACCTACGTAAAGTTCTTAAATGTTACAAACATTATGCCTGAACCTATCCTTTCGACCTGACAGCTCAGGGAAGATACCAAGCTTTATGAATGCTATAAAATCAACCCCTTTGCCAAGTTCCTCCATTCCAGCACCATTTTGCTCTTGGAAAAAAGACTCTTTCCCCTTCCACCTCCCCAAGCTTGAAGACATGGGTACACACCTCCTGCCCCAGGAAATGCCCAGAGGTGACCATTGCTGGGCTCCTTGTTCTCCAAGGGAAGCCAAATCTCATCCCCAGACTTGCCTCCGGCTCCAGACATGCCAAGGAAGTTCTGTTGTACTTTGGGTGGTGGGTACTTAAGACATGTTTGCCTATGATGCTAAGCTAATACTGTACTTGGGTGTTGCCCTGACATAGCTGTCTATGCTAATTTTGTGTAACCCTCCCCTTTTGTGACATGTTAGTGATGTAGCAATGATGTATTGAGGATGGCTCAGTTGGTTAGAGTGTGGTGCTGATAATGCCAAGGTTGCAGGTTCGATCCCTGTATGGGACATCTGCGTATTCCTGCATTGCAGGGGGTTGAACTAGATGATCCTCAGGGTCCCTTCCAATTCTATGATTCTATGATGCTGTGCAAACTGTATTCTGACATATGGTGGGAAAGTTTTCAAAGTCAATGTGGCCCCATGCTCTGGGTTCACTGGCTGCTGTTGAACCTGTTGCGCAACAATAAAGGCTCTGAGTCTACTGACTGCTGTTTTGCTCCAAACTGCTTGTTTGCTGGAATTTCCTTTTTTTACTGACCACATGGACCTGTGGGGGGACCTGTACCTGTAGTCTCTCAACTCGGAATTTAACAGTGTGGAACCTCTAATGGAGCTATCTCCCCAGCCCCCAAAATATTGTTCCTTCAACTGTCCCTGTGGCTGGCTTTTTGTTTTGTTTTTTAAGAAAAGCACATTTCACATCAAATTTAGCTGCGGATTAAGCTGGGGGAAGGGAGGGGTCACTCTTTCTCTCCTAAACCTCCCTTGTCCACCACCACCCTTTTCTGGGCACAATTATTTTAGACAGCCCACCCCTGTTTCCTCCCTATGCAGAGTTAAGGCCCAATAAACTGCTATTAAAGGTAAAGGTAAAGGGACCCCTGACCATTAGGTCCAAACTATTCCCCCTCCCCGCCCGTCCCACTTCTAATGCAAACCCCCTTCCTCAATCAAGATGGGATTTCAGCTAAAATAGAGTTGGACAACTTGGGGGTTTCAGCAGGAAATTCAAGGCAGCCCCCTGCCTGAATGAGACTGGATTCCCCTGCTAAAACGAAGAAGGGGGACTGTTTAGGAGAGAGATCCAGACAAACTGAATCAGGAAGGGGTTTGCTTGGAATCCCGCCCAACTGAGCAGAATTTAAGCCCTGCTCATTTGCTGACGTTGAAAACCAGACATCTCCCAGCCCTGGGCAGGATGGCACACCGAGCCTCCTCACATCTGTTCAAAGGAGGCTGCATAGCGGGGGGACATGCTTATATCATTTTGTGGTCTTGTTTTTTTCTATGCTCTTTTAAATGTGGCTTCATAGCCGAGCGGGGGAATTGAACCCCGATACCTCCCAGGCCCAAGTCTGGCAGTCTAACCACTAGGACACACTGCCTCTCCACCTTCCTGCTTAAAGCAGCCCTTAATTGGGGACCTATATTCCTGCTTAAACCAGCTTTCTTTTTAGGTCTGTGAACTTCATTTTGCAACGCCGGTAGCTGTACCGTACACCAAGAATCCTGGGAACTGTAGTTTGTTAAAAGTGAAATATTGAGCTCTTTGGAATTCTCAGAGATTTTTTTTTGGGGGGGGGGGGCTGTTAATAGATGCTGCGATATGGTACCATGTCGTCCCAGTGCAAAGGAAAAGAGCTAAGATCTTCTCCCTTACTATAATGTCCAAACAAGATGTGATGGGGAAGAAGAATGAGAGGTTTGTAAGGAGTCTTCAATATTTTTGCCAAGGAAATTCTTATGGTTCAGGGCCTCATGCTATTAGCCTTTCTTGTACATGGAGATCCTTTATGAAATGCATTCAGGCCCATCAAAAAAATCTGTGCTGAGATACACATACAGTATCACCATTTTACTGCTGGAACTGCTCTGAATCTGACTTCTGGAAGAACGTGTTTTAACTGCACAGTGTCCTGGAAAAGACACTCTGTTTTGGGAAAGAAGGGAACTGAGTTCCCTCCCATTTTCCACTTTCCTGATGTTCCAAATGACCAGTACCCTGGAGTTATGATTTGTGGTGTTGTCAGGATTCTAACTGGACTGTAACTGACCTAAGAATTCTGCAGAGCAGTTGCTGCTGTGGCTGGCCGGCTGCTCAGGCGAATGTCAGCTCAGTGGCCAACAGCTCAGTCTTCTTGAGGCTCAGGAGCACCTAGCAAATACCTGCTCTGTTCCTGGCACGCTAGTCTCTAGCTGAGGAAGGCATTTCACGTAAGTTTATGGATTAAACATTCCTCACTATGCCGTCAGGTGTGTTTATGCTCAGTGGGAAAGGATAGTTGCAGTAAAGGTAAAGGGACCCCTGACCATTAGGTCCAGTCGTGACCGACTCTGGGGTTGCGGCGCTCATCTCACTTTATTGGCTGAGGGAGCCGGCATACAACTTCCGGGTCATGTGGCCAGCATGACTAAGCCGCTTCTGGCGAACCAGAGCAGCGCACAGAAACGCCGTTTGCCTTCCCGACTGAGCGGTACCTATTTATCTACTTGCACTTTGAAGTGCTTTTGAACTGCTAGGTTGGCAGGAGCAGGGACCGAGCAATGGGAGCTCACCCTGTCGCGGGGATTCGAACCGCCAACCTTCTGATCGGCAAGTCCTAGGCTCTGTGGTTTAACTCACAAAACAGCGAAATTGTGAGCAGCTTCCCATCCACAACAGGTTGCTGAGGTTCTGGCCATTTTCACAGGAACAATGCAACAGTAGATTAAATCAGAAGCAGTGTGCTGGAAGAAAGTCTGAGTTGCGGCTTCTCTGGATCAGATGTCTCTAACTAACCAGGGGGTGGGAGAGAGCAGGGGAACACTTTCTTTTGCTGCTTCTTTCTGTGCATGGAAGGAAGAATGCAGGAGGGAGGATGTCCTTCAATGACTAGACATGCTTGTTATTCCCTCTCTCACTGCATGTTGTCTTCTCTTTTGTTTCCAGGATGTCTGCCAATGTCTCCCCTGGTCCCCTCCTCTCCAAACCCCCCATGCGGGTGAAAGAAGACTCCCTGGTGGCCAGGTGGCTGAGCTTAGTTTCCAGCCTCAAGATAACTGCATTCCTTTTGGATATTTTGGCCTTGCCGATGTGCATTGTGTCAACACTCAGTGTCAACTGGAGAGTGTGGCGTGTGGAAAACATCAAGGGCATTGGCTCTGGAAACATCTGGGTTGGAATCTGGCAGGTCTGCTTTTGGAAAGACCCTTCTAACGACGGCAACTCTTTTTGGCATTGCGAAGATCTCAATGAGCAACATCCAACCCTCCCGAGGGAAATTTTTATTGCACAGAATTTAATGGCATTAGCTTCCATTATGAATTCAGTGGCCCTAGGATTAATTTCATTTACCTTGTACAATGTGTTCAAGCCCAGAAAACATAAGGATTTTCTCTTTCGCTTTTTTAGGCTTGGAGCTCTGCTGAACTTAGTTGCAGGGATACTCGTCCTGATATCTGTGGTATGGAACATGTCTGCTGTCTTACAAAATGGGGAAATTGACTTCCCCGAAACTTTTGAATTGCCTCAAATTCCCAGCGAGCAGCATATTGGACCTTCTATTTATCTAGGCTATATCGCTGCCGGTTTCCAGCTGCTGAGTGCAGCATTGGTTGGGATGGAGAGATGTTGCATCAGGACCTCCACAAAAGATACATCTCTAATAGAAACTGTAGTGGTGATTACCCCAGGAAGTGGGATGAAAAGCCAGAGTCAAACTACTTGTTCGAAGTGTGGTTCTTTGCTGGATCTAGTAATTCAAGAGAAATCCTCCACAGTGGAGATGGAGGAAAGCTGTGCAAGTGATCTTGTCATTCCCGAGGAATCCTGCGCAGTAGAGATGGAGGAAAGCCGTACGCCCCAAAGCTCACCTGAAGGACATCAAAGTCCACCTGAAGTCCCAAAACATACTATTATACATGTTATCCCCTACAACAGGGAGTCGTAAACTATCAGACCCAGATCAACGCAGATCGCTCCATACACGGATGGATCTGCGTGGATCAGGATATGATAGTTTTGTTTTGGGACTTCAGGTGGGCTTTGATGTCCTTCAGGTGAGGAGGCCCTTTTTTATGACTAGTATTTATTTATTTATTTATTTATTTAAGATTTTGTTGATTTACAAAAGTGTGCAATGTCTCTCTCTCATGTTTTCTCCCCCCATGTAACATTTTTACAAATCATTTTCATTTGTTGAGACATTAGGAAGAATAGGGGAAAGAGGTGGAGGGGGGTAACGATGGGTGGGGGTGGGGTCGGGTGGCGATTTTTCTATTTTACTTACTATACGTAGGGTTTGGTGTTAGCATTGTTTGTGCAGGTTCTTTGCTGTTTGCTTGTAATTAATAAACCAATTAATAAACCAATATTAATTAAAATATTGACTCTGTTCGCATGATCTTGGCCGGTCTTAATGCACGCTCTCATCCCGTTTTTCAGAGCCTCCTCCAGAGCAAACCCACTAAAGCCTAACTGGTGGGTCTACTCCTGTGTAGGATTCTGTTCTTGATAATGTGCACTTGGGTCTGGGTTAAAGGTGGATCTACATGGATCCTCATGGATCCTCCACTTTTTAAAAAATAACTCCAACAAATGCAGTGTCAAATCACACCTGGAAGTCACGCCTACAGACTGGACTATCAAAAACGTGGATGCAGCACCACAAAAACATGGATCCGAGGCATGGATCCTCATGAATTCATATGATTTTTATAGTGAAACAAAATAAAAACACCATGATACTGTAGACCACTTTTTAGTCTGTAAGCAGAACCAAAGAAATCATGCATCCATTGTTTTGTGCTGCCGAAATGGAGCAAAAACATGGTTAAAAAACACGCATCCTGATGAATCCTCATGATTTTTGCATTAGATCAGCCCAAAGTCACCATCAGATCACCACCACAAAAAACTCAGATCCATGGCTTCCTGGTCAGACTGGCCCAAAAACGTGGTTTCGAAGCATGGATCCTCATGGATCCTCACGCTTTTTCCATTGGGCCAATCTAAACTCACTATCAAATCACACATGCCCAGGGTCACAACCTGCACCACAAAAAAAAACTCAGATCCACAGTTTCCTGGCCACTCCATGGCTCAAAAACGTGGTTTTGAAGCACGGATCCTCATGGATCCTCACTCTTTTCACATTGGGGCTCCCCAAACTCACCGTCAAATCACACATCATAGCCAGGGGCACACCCTGCACCACAAAAATCATGAGTTGCACTACAAAAATCACAAAAATGCCCTTACCTGCACTGTTAATGTCACCACTGGAACATTATTATTAGAGCCGATAGGAGAATATATGACTATATATTGTACCAATATATGGTTCATCTTCAAGAACAGATCAAATACATGCCAAGGTATTAAAGAGGAGAAAAAATATGAAACTGCTTACATACTGTCAACTAATATCCAGATTCAAGAAAGACTATATGGCAAACATCTAAATCAGTGAAAAGACAGAATTTAAGTCCATCATAACAGAGTTCTACCTTTTGGGTAAAATTTATAAACTATTACTCAAATATGACACTGAGCCCGAACAAGCAAAACCTTATATGACAAAATGGTTGCAAAAATTTTAAGAGCAGTTTACAGTGGAACAATGAGAACAATTATGAATAAAGGAATAACATTTACTGCTGTGGGTTAAAGCCTCAGCGCCTAGGACTTGCCGATCGAAAGGTCGGCGGTTCGAATCCCTGCGGCGGGGTGCAGTCCCGCTGCTCGGTCCCAGCGCCTGCCAACCTAGCAGTTCGAAAGCACCTCCGGGTGCAAGTAGATAAATAGGGACCGCTTACCAGCGGGAAGGTAAACGGCGTTTCCGTGTGCGGCTCTGGCTCGCCAGAGCAGCGATGTCACGCTGGCCACGTGACCCAGAAGTGTCTCCGGACAGCGCTGGCCCCTGGCCTCTTAAGTGAGATGGGCGCACAACCCCAGAGTCTGTCAAGACTGGTCCGTACGGGCAGGGGTACCTTTACCTTTACCTTTAAGCCCTAAAACAAAATTGGTACAGTGGAACCTCGGGTTGCAGACATAACCCGTGACTGAGGCACGTCCGCAACCCACAGCGTTCGCATCCTGAAGTGCCACGCCTGCACAGGCACAGGAGCAATTTGGCGCTTCTGCACATGTGCGAGTGGCGAAACCCGGAAGTAACCCGTTCCAGTACCTCCAGGTTTCCCGCAGTCCGCAACCCAAAAACACGTAACCTGAAGCGGCCGTAACATGAGGTATGACTGTACAAAAATGTTCTTTCAATGGTATATAACTTTGAAAAATATACAGAAGATGAATAATGCAATGAATGGACATTGCTGGAAATGTGATAGACCTTAAGGAATCTTCTTCCATTTATGGTGCACTTGTGAAAAGACCAAAAAGTTTTGGAGGAAAGTTCATTTCGAAATGAAAAAATGTAAAAAAACACACCTAAATTTGCATTGGACCCCAAAACTATGCTGTTGGGAATGACTCCTTCATTTACTGTATTGTGAAATTGTCAGTGGAACTATTTACTTATATGACCATAGCAGTTAGAGTGGTGTTGGCTAACATATGGAAATCTGACATATGTCCTGAAATAGATGCATGGAAAGAGAAACTATCAGAATATGCAGTAATGGCAAAACTCGCCAATTTAGTAAATAATTGACTCATCTTTATTATTTGTATACAACTTAACAGAACTGTAAGAAAATGAACATCTGTATGGATTTGTATAAGAGACCTTAGTTACAAAAATATTTCCTGTTTAAAAATAGAAGCTTTGAGTGTATATGATAAAGAAAGAAATATATAGTAGAAGAAATCTTGTCTGTCTGATCTAGAAATGAAATCATATTTTCAAATAATTCTTGCTTTAGATTTTTATAATCATATATGGTATTTCTCCAATAGCAAACTACCTAGAATTGGAAATAATATTTAGTACACTAACCTTTGTTTAACTCTTTATAAATGTCAGCTTGCTGAGTTATTTTTTACCATTGTAATTCAATGTTATATTTGTGCTCAACAAGGGAAACTCACATGACCTGAAGGTGTTGCTGTGCAATGCTAGGTCAGTGATTCATAAGACCACTGCCATCCATGACTTGATCGTGGATGGAGGACTTGTCCTGGTATGTGTAACAGAGACTTGGTTGGATGAAGCAGATGGGCCTGTCCTTGCTGTTGCTTGTCCACCAGGTTTCTCTTACACACAGCAACCCAGGTCATGTGGGCGGGGGGGGGGGGGTTGCAGTGATTTTTAGGAAGTCACTAGCTTGCATCAGGCGTCCTACTGGGAAAACCCAATTCTCTGAGTGCATGTTCTGGAGGTTGGGCAATAGGGGCAGTATAGGATTCCTTTTAGTGTACTGACCTCCCCGCTGTACCAAGGATTCCCTGCCCGAGCTGCTTCAGTTCATGGCGGATGTTCTCCTGGAGATACCTAGTTTGGTTGTCCTAGGGGATTTTAACTTCCATGCTCAGTGATGACCTAACTGTGGTTTACTGTGAAGGAAACTGCAAGGACTGGTACCACTGCTTTCGCATAGGCATTGATTCAAAAGATCTTCCAGAGGTTTTCGTGTGTCCAGACTGTCAATCCACTGTGGCCAAATAGATTTTGAAACTGCGAACTGTCATATTCCACAGGTTGGTATAATACAGCAAAATCCAAACATATAGTTTTCATCATCATGGCAGGGATGGTCCTTCTCCATAGAATTCTTATTCATGGAGTTGGTTTTTATATCCTGCTTTTCTCTACTTGAAGGAGTCTCAAAGTGGCTAAAAATCTGCTTTCCCGTCCACTCCCACAACAGACACCTTTTCAGGTAGGTGGGGCTGAAAGGGTTCAGAGAGAAGTGTGACTGGCCCAAGGTCACCCAGCAGCTGCATGTGGAGGAGCGGGGAAGTGAACCCAGCTCACCAGATTAGAGTCCACCGCTCTTAACCACTACCCCACAGAAAAGTATCTCTTAAAACTCTGGAGCAAGCTGTTCAGTTCAGCCTCACAGTGATACTGATTTGTGGAGGGAAGGTTGGTGATGAGCAAGATCTGTTCCCATTTCCCAACACAGAGACCATAGAGCAGTTTTTGTTGGGGGCTGAACCTGCAGAGTGTTTCTGTTCAGAATTTCCGTCATGAAACTTTTAGGTGTAGCTGTTGGAGGTGGAGGGCAGAGAATGTGCTAGTCCTTACCTCCCTCCTCCCAGCCCCATGATCAGTTGCCCAATGGGCTGAATTTCAGGGCTTTTGCAGGTAAAGGGCAAGCTTGTTCTTTACTTGTTTAGACTCTTAAAACTTGGGAAGAGATATTTGGCTCCATGATCAAAATGACCAAAAGGGTCAGCTTCTAGAGGACTGGAAAGATCATGATTGTACCTCCCCTACCCTCAGCCCTAACTCCGTTGAGTATTTTTTGTTATGAGACTGAGTGTTTGGGGCTGATGCTGTAGCATTCTTGTCTGGGGATTTGGTGGAAAAACAGAAAAGTGACCCTCACCTAACTCTCCAATGCCCTTCAACAAGAATGCTGTAGGAAGTATTGCTAAGCCCAAAGGGAGGCAAGAATTTGCTTCAGCTCACCCTGTTAATGGAAGAGCAAAAGCTAGGTGTGTGTCATTCTCAATCAGTCTACTTTCAGGACTGATTTTAGAACCCTCTTATATCAGGCCACATGGTCACTGGAGGTGGCCCCATCATGCAGACGTGACTATCCACACAGGGACCATCTATTTTTATTTTTTCCTGATACTGGATTTTAAGCTACAGTTACATCTTTTAAAACAGCTGCCCGTATATCGCACTGTATTCCACCTGCCTTCCAAAGGAACACGTGGCTCTCCCCACATAGCGTTGAGACTGCTGATCCAAAGTGATCAGTAATTTTTACGGTAATTACAATCCTGCTTTCCCTTGTACCAGCTTACCTTGACTTCAGTAAGGCCTTTGAAAAGGTCCCCCATGATATTATTGCAAAAAAGCTAGTAAAATGTGGGCTAGACAAAGCTACTGTTAGGTGGATTTGTAACTGGTTGACGGGCTGAACCCAAAGAGTGCTCATCAGTGGCTCATCTTCATCCCGGAAAAAAATGACTATTGGGGTTCCACAAGGTTCTGCCCTGGGCCTGGTGCTATTCAATACTTTTATAAATGATTTGGATGATGGAATAGAGGGCATGCTAATCAAATTTGCAAATGACTGCAAACTGGGAGGGGTTGCTAATACACCAGAGGGCAGGGTCAGAATTCAAAATGACCTGAATAGCCTAGAGAGCTGGGCCAAAACCAACAATATGGAGTTCAGTAGGGAGACATGTAAGGTACTAAACCTGGATAGAAAAAATGAAATGCACAGGTGGGGGACACTTGGCTTGACAGCAGTACCTGTGAAAGGGATCTGGGAGTCTTAGTCGACCACAAGCTGAACATGAGTCAACAGTGTGATGTGGCAGCTAAGAACGCCAATGCAATTCTGGGCTGCATCAGTAGGAGTATAGTGTCTAGATCAAGCGAAGGAATGCTACCACACTATTCTGGTTGGTCAGACCACACCTGAAATACTGTGTCCAGTTCTGGGCACCACAGTTGAAGAAGGATATTGTCAAGCTGGAGCATGTCCATGTCTATTGATGATATCCTATAACATGAAAAAATGATTAAAAGTAAAAATCCCAAATTTGTCTATTTATTCAAGGCACTACCAATAAACACTCCTCCAGAGAAATGAAAGAGCTGACCAAAAATGTACATCTATGAGTACACATAGGAAAGAAATCCAGAAGAGGAACAAGCTAAAGGGAACAAGGACACAAATGCTAGAGAACACGTAAAAGTGGCCTCCATGTGATTCCCTTCAACCGTAAAGAGTAAACAATCAGATCCAGATCCATGCAGATCTCTACAGTTTGTTAAGGGCGTCGGGAACTGTAGTTTCTTTGGGGCTCTGGAAAGCGCAGTGTGCCAAGGGAGCTGAGAACTGTAGTTTAAGGGTGCTGGGACCTGTAGCTCCCAAGATGTGCATATGCATGCGTTTGCTTTAAACGCTATTCCGCAACCCAAAAGGTTTATCATGAGGACTACACTCTTGTGCACGGAAATGAAATTACAAAACCTACTTTTTTTATATTTTTAAAAAATTTAAAAAATTGACAGTGTAGGTTTGCTTGGAAGGGACTTGAGTGTTGTGATGTACCAGGTTGCTTATAAGTGCATATCTATATAACATATGGGACTAAATATGTCTATGTCTGAACTGTAGTTAAATGCGGAGAAAATATTTGCGGTTCTTACGGAACCTACGGGGGGGACCCCATCTTTAAAGTTCTTAAATGTTACAAACATTATGCATGAACCTATCCTTTTGACTTGACAGCTCAGGGAAGATAACAAGCTTTATGAATCCTATAAAATCAACCCCTTTGCCAAGTTCCTCCATTCCAGCACCATTTTGCCCTTGGAAAAAAGACTCTTTCCCCTTCCACCTCCCCAAGCTTGAAGACATCTGTACACACCTCCTGCCCCAGGAAATGCCCAGAGGTGACAATTGCTGGGCTCCTTGTTCTCATCCCCAGACTTGCCCCCGGGTCCAGACATGCCAAGGAAGTTCTGTTGTACTTTGGGTGGTGGGTACTTAAGACATGTTTGCCTATGATGCTAAGCTAATACTGTACTTGGGTGTTGCCCTGACATAGCTGTCTATGCTAATTTTGTGTAACCCTCTCCTTTTGTGACATGTTAGTGATGTAGCAATGATGTATTGATGATGCTGTGCAAACTGTATTCTGACACACGGTGGGAAAGTTTTCAAAGTCAATGTGGCCCCATGCTCTGGGTTCACTGGCTGCTGTTGAACCTGTTGCGCAACAATAAAGGCTCTGAGTCTACTGACTGCTGTTTTGCTCCAAACTGCTTGTTTGCTGGAATTTCCTTTTTTTACTGACCACATGGACCTGTGGGGGGACCTGTACCCCGAGGAGCTGGGCTGTTGAATAGTCTCTCAACCCGGAATTTTCCTTAACAGTGTGGAACCTCTAATGGAGCTATCGCCCCACTCCCCCAAAAATATTGTTTCTTAGACTGTCCCTGTGGCTGGCTTTTTGTTCTTTTAAGAAAAGCACATTTCACATCAAATTTAGCTGTGGATGAAGCTGGGGGAAGGGAGGGGTCACTCTTTCTCTCCTAAACCTCTCCTGTCCACCACACCCTTTTCTGGGCACAATTATTTTAGACAGTCCACCCCTATTTCGTTCCAATGCAGAGATAATGCCCAATATGCTGCTATTACTATTACTATTACTATTACTATTACTATTACTATTACTATTCTTAGCTTTGGAATGGTCATGGGGGGTAATTCACAGAAAATGTGTGGCTTACTGTGTTTCTTTTTTTAAAAAGATCTGTTTGCAAAAGGTTTGTATAGAAAATCAATCAATCAATTAGTAATAGGTCCTCAAAACACCTGGGGAGGTACTGCTGCTAGAAACTATTCCCCCTCCCCGCCCGTCCCACTTCTAATGCAAACCCCCTTCCTCAATCAAGATGGGATTTCAGCTAAAATAGAGTTGGACAACTTGGGGGTTTCAGCAGGAAATTCAAGGCAGCCCCCTGCCTGAATGAGACTGGATTCCCTGCTAAAACGAAGAAGGGGGACTGTTTAGGAGAGAGATCCAGACAAACCTGCTTTTGAATCAGGGTGGGGTTTGCCTGAAATCCCGCCCAGCTGAGCAGAATTTAAGCCAGCTGCCTGGCCCTTGGCAGGATGGCACACCGAGCCTCCTCACATCTGTTCAAAGGAGGCTGCAAAGCGGGGGGACATGCTTGTATCATTTCGTGGTCTTCTTTATTTCTGTGTTCTTGTTTATTTCTATGCTCTTTTAGATGTGGCTTCATAGCCGAGTGGGGGATTTGAACCCCGGTGCCTCCCAGGTCCTTGTTTGGCAGTCAAACCAATAGGCCACACTGCCTCTCCATCTTCCTGCTTGAAGCAGCCCTTAATTGGGGACCTATATTCCTGCATAAACCAGCTTTCTTTTTAGGACTGTGAACTTGGCTTTGCAACGCCGGTAGCCGTACCATACACCAAGAATCCTGGAAACTGTAGTTTGTTAAAGGTGCTGGGAACTGCAGCTTTCTTAGGGTTCTGGAAACCATATTGAGCTCTTTGGAATTCTCAGAGATTTTTTTTTTGGGGGGGGGGGCTGTTAATAGATGCTGCGATATGGTACCATGTCGTCCCAGTGCAAAGGAAAAGAGCTAAGATCTTCTCCCTTACTATAATGTCCAAACAAGATGTGACGGGGAAGAAGAATGAGAGGTTTGTAAGGAGTCTTCAATATTTTTGCCAAGGAAATTCTTATGGTTCAGGGCCTCATGCTATTAGCCTTTCTTGTACATGGAGATCCTTTATGAAATGCATTCAGGCCCATCAAACAAATCTGTGCTGAGATACACATACAGTATCACCATTTTTACTGCTGGAACTGCTCTGAATCTGACTTCTGGAAGAACGTGTTTTAACTGCACAGTGTCCTGGAAAAGGCACTCTGTTTTGGGAAAGAAGGGAACTGAGTTCCCTCCCATTTTCCACTTTCCTGATGTTCCAAATGACCAGTACCCTGGAGTTATGATTTGTGGTGTTGTCAGGATTCTAACTGGACTGTAACTGACCTAAGAATTCTGCAGAGCAGTTGCTGCTGTGGCTGGCCGGCTGCTCAGGCGAATGTCAGCTCAGTGGCCAACAGCTCAGTCTTCTTGAGGCTCAGGAGCACCTAGCAAATACCTGCTCTGTTCCTGGCACGCTAGTCTCTAGCTGAGGAAGGCATTTCATGTAAGTTTATGGATTAAACATTCCTCACTATGCCGTCAGGTGTGTTTATGCTCAGTGGGAAAGGATAGTTGCAGTAAAGGTAAAGGGACCCCTGACCATTAGGTCCAGTCGTGACCGACTCTGGGGTTGCGGCGCTCATCTCGCTTTATTGGCCGAGGGAGCCAGCATACAACTTCCGGGTCATGTGGCCAGCATGACTAAGCCGCTTCTCGCGAACCAGAGCAGCGCACAGAAACGCCGTTTGCCTTCCCGCCGGAGCGGTACCTATTTATCTACTTGCACTTTGAAGTGCTTTCGAACTGCTAGGTTGGCAGGAGCAGGGACCGAGCAATGGGAGTTCACCCTGTCGCGGGGATTCGAACCGCCAACCTTCTGATCGGCAAGTCCTAGGCTCTGTGGTTTAACTCACAAAACAGCAAAATCGTGAGCAGCTTCCCATCCACAACAGGTTGCTGAGGTTCTGGCCATTTTCACAGGAACAATGCAACAGTAGATTAAATCAGTAGCAGTGTGCTGGAAGAAAGTCTGAGTTGCGGCTTCTCTGGATCAGATGTCTCTACCTAACCAGGGGGTGGGAGAGAGCAGGGGAACTCTTTCTTTTGATGCTTCTTTCTGTGCATGGAAGGAAGAATGCAGGAGGAAGGATGTCCTTCAATGACTAGACATGCTTGTTATTCCCTCTCTCACTGCATGTTGTCTTCTCTTTTGTTTCCAGGATGTCTGCCAATGTCTCCCCTGGTCCCCTCCTCTCCAAACCCCCCATGCGGGTGAAAGAAGGCTCCCTGGCAGTCAGGTGGCTGAGCTTAGTTTCCAGCCTCCAGATAACTGCATTCCTGGTGGATATTTTGGCCTTGCCGATGTGCATTGTGTCAACACTCAGTGTCAACTGGAGAGTGTGGCGTGTGGAAAACATCAAGGGGATTGGCTCTGGAAACATCTGGGTTGGAATCTGGCAGGTCTGCTTTTGGAAAGACCCTTCTAACGACGGCAACTCTTTTTGGCATTGCGAAGATCTCAATGAGCAACATCCAACCCTCCCGAGGGAAATTTTTATTGCACAGAATTTAATGGCATTAGCTTCCATTATGAATTCAGTGGCCCTAGGATTAATTTCATTTACCTTGTACAATGTGTTCAAGCCCAGAAAACATAAGGATTTTCTCTTTCGCTTTTTTAGGCTTGGAGCTCTGCTGAACTTAGTTGCAGGGATACTCGTCCTGATTTCTGTGGTATGGAACATGTCTGCTGTCTTACAAAATGGGGAAATTGACTTCCCTGAAACTTTTGAATTGCCTCAAATTCCCAGCGAGCAGCATATTGGACCTTCTATTTATCTAGGCTATATCGCTGCAGGTTTCCAGCTGCTGAGTGCAGCATTGGTTGGGATGGAGAGATGTTGCATCAGGACCTCCACAACAGATACATCTCTAATCGAAACTGTAGTGGTGATTACCCCAGGAAGTGGGGTGAAAAGCCAGAGTCAAACTACTTGTTCGAAGTGTGGTTCTTTCCTAGATCTGGTAATTCAAGAGAAATCCTCCACAGTGGAGATGGAGGAAAGCTGTGCAAGTGATCTTGTCATTCCCGAGGAATCCTGCGCAGTAGAGATGGAGGAAAGCCGTACGCCCCAAAGCTCACCTGAAGGACATCAAAGTCCACCTGAAGTCCCAAAACATACTATTATACATGTTATACCCTACAACAGGGAGTCGTAAACTATCAGACCCAGATCAACGCAGATCGCTCCATACACGGATTGATCTGTGTGGATCAGGATCTGATAGTTTTGTTTTGGGACTTCAGGTGGGCTTTGATGTCCTTCAGGTGAGGAGGCCCTTTTTTATGACTAGTAGTTATTTATTTATTTATTTATTAATGATTTTGTTGATTTACAAAAGTGTGCAATGTCTCTCTCTCATGTTTTCTCCCCCCATGTAACATTTTTACAAATCATTTTCATTTGTTGAGACATTAGGAAGAAGAGGGGAAATAGGTGGAGGGGGGTAACGATGGGTGGGGGTGGGGTCGGGTGGCGATTTTTCTATTTTACTTACTATACGTAGGGTTTGGTGTTAGCATTGTTTGTGCAGGTTCTTTGCTGTTTGCTTGTAATTAATAAACCAATTAATAAACCAATATTAATTAAAATATTGACTCTGTTCGCATGATCTTGGCCGGTCTTAATGCACGCTCTCGTCCCGTTTTTCAGAGCCTCCTCCAGAGCAGACCCACTAAAGCCTAACCGGTGGATCTACTCCTGTGTAGGATTCAGTTCTTGATAATTGTGCACTTGGGTCTGGGTTAAAGGTGGATCTACACGGATCCTCCACTTTTTAAAAAATAACTCCAACAAATGCAGTGTCAAATCACACCTGGAAGTCACGCCTACAGACTGGACTATCAAAAACGTGGATGCAGCACCACAAAAACATGGATCCGAGGCATGGATCCTCATGAATTCATATGATTTTTATAGTGAAACAAAATAAAAACACCATGATACTGTAGACCACTTTTTAGTCTGTAAGCAGAACCAAAAAAACCACGCATCCACTGTTTGTGCTGCCGAAATGGAGCAAATACATGGTTAAAAAACACGCATCCTGATGGATCCTCATGATTTTTGCATTAGATCAGCCCAAAGTCACCATCAGATCAAACATCATGGCCATGGGCACAGTATCCACCACAAAAATCACTGATCCATGGCTTCCTGGCGACATCGTATCCCAAAAACGTGGTTTTGAAGCACGGATCCTCATGGATCCTCATGCTTTTTGCATTGAGCCAATCCAAACTCACCGTCAAATCACACATCATGTCTAGGGTCACAGCTTGCACCACAAACAACTTGGCTCCACGGCTTCCTGGCCACTCCAATGGTCATGGAGGGTAATTCACAGGAAATGTGTGGCTTACAGTGTTTCTTTTTTAAAAAAAGATCTGTTTGCAAAAGGTTTGTATAGAAAATCAATTAGTAATAGGTCCTCAAAACACCTGGGGAGGTACTGCTGCTAGAAACTATTCCCCCTCCCCGCCCGTCCCACTTCTAATGCAAACCCCCTTCCTCAATCAAGATGGGATTTCAGCTAAAATAGAGTTGGACAACTTGGGGGTTTCAGCAGGAAATTCAAGGCAGCCCCCTGCCTGAATGAGACTGGATTCCCTGCTAAAACGAAGAAGGGGGACTGTTTAGGAGAGAGATCCAGACAAACCTGCTTTTGAATCAGGGTGGGGTTTGCCTGAAATCCCGCCCAGCTGAGCAGAATTTAAGCCAGCTGCCTGGCCCTTGGCAGGATGGCACACCGAGCCTCCTCACATCTGTTCAAAGGAGGCTGCAAAGCGGGGGGACATGCTTGTATCATTTCGTGGTCTTCTTTATTTCTGTGTTCTTGTTTATTTCTATGCTCTTTTAGATGTGGCTTCATAGCCGAGTGGGGGATTTGAACCCCGGTGCCTCCCAGGTCCTTGTTTGGCAGTCAAACCAATAGGCCACACTGCCTCTCCATCTTCCTGCTTGGAGCAGCCCTTAATTGGGGACCTATATTCCTGCATAAACCAGCTTTCTTTTTAGGACTGTGAACTTGGCTTTGCAACGCCGGTAGCCGTACCGTACACCAAGAATCCTGGAAACTGTAGTTTGTTAAAGGTGCTGGGAACTGCAGCTTTCTTAGGGTTCTGGAAACCATATTGAGCTCTTTGGAATTCTCAGAGATTTTTTTGGGGGGGGGGGGCTGTTAATAGATGCTGCGATATGGTACCATGTCGTCCCAGTGCAAAGGAAAAGAGCTAAGATCTTCTCCCTTACTATAATATCCAAACAAGATGTGATGGGGAAGAAGAATGAGAGGTTTGTAAGGAGTCTTCAATATTTTTGCCAAGGAAATTCTTATGGTTCAGGGCCTCATGCTATTAGCCTTTCTTGTACATGGAGATCCTTTATGAAATGCATTCAGGCCCATCAAACAAATCTGTGCTGAGATACACATACAGTATCACCATTTTTACTGCTGGAACTGCTCTGAATCTGACTTCTGGAAGAACGTGTTTTAACTGCACAGTGTCCTGGAAAAGGCACTCTGTTTTGGGAAAGAAGGGAACTGAGTTCCCTCCCATTTTCCACTTTCCTGATGTTCCAAATGACCAGTACCCTGGAGTTATGATTTGTGGTGTTGTCAGGATTCTAACTGGACTGTAACTGACCTAAGAATTCTGCAGAGCAGTTGCTGCTGTGGCTGGCCGGCTGCTCAGGCGAATGTCAGCTCAGTGGCCAACAGCTCAGTCTTCTTGAGGCTCAGGAGCACCTAGCAAATACCTGCTCTGTTCCTGGCACGCTAGTCTCTAGCTGAGGAAGGCATTTCACGTAAGTTTATGGATTAAACATTCCTCACTATGCCGTCAGGTGTGTTTATGCTCAGTGGGAAAGGATAGTTGCAGTAAAGGTAAAGGGACCCCTGACCATTAGGTCCAGTCGTGACCGACTCTGGGATTGCGGCGCTCATCTCGCTTTATTGGCCGAGGGAGCCGGCATACAACTTCCGGGTCATGTGGCCAGCAGGACTAAGCCGCTTCTCGCGAACCAGAGCAGCGCACAGAAACGCCGTTTGCCTTCCCGCCGGAGCGGTACCTATTTATCTACTTGCACTTTGAAGTGCTTTCGAACTGCTAGGTTGGCAGGAGCAAGGACCGAGCAATGGGAGCTCACCCTGTCACGGGGATTCGAACCACCAACCTTCTGATCGGCAAGTCCTAGGCTCTGTGGCTTAACCCACAAAACAGCAAAATCATGAGCAGCTTCCCATCCACAACAGGTTGCTGAGGTTCTGGCCATTTTCACAGGAACAATGCAAGAGTAGATTAAATCAGTAGCAGTGTGCTGGAAGAAAGTCTGAGTTGCGGCTTCTCTGGATCAGATGTCTCTACCTAACCAGGGGGTGGGAGAGAGCAGGGGAACTCTTTCTTTTGCGGCTTCTTTCGGTGCATGGAAGGAAGAATGCAGGAGGGAGGATGTCCTTCAATGACTAGACATGCTTGTTATTCCCTCTCTCACTGCATGTTGTCTTCTCTTTTGTTTCCAGGATGTCTGCCAATGTCTTCCTGGGTCCCCTCCTGGCCAAACCCCCCATGCGGGTGAAAGAAGGCTCCCTGGTGGTCAGGTGGCTGAGATTAGTGTCCTGCCTCCAATTATCCGCATTCCTAATGGATATTTTGGCCTTGCCGATGTGCATTGCATCCACACTCAGTGTCAACTGGAGAGTGTGGCGTGTGGAAAACGTCAAGGGAATCGGCTCTGGAAACATCTGGATTGGAATCTGGGATGCCTGCTTTTGGAAAGACCCTTCTAACGACGGCAACTCTTATTACCATTGTGAAGATCTCAGTGAGCAATATCCAACCCTCCCGAGGGAAATTTTTATTGCTCAGGACTTAATGGTCTTAGCTGCCGTTATGAATTCAGCAGCCCTTGTATTACAGTCATTTGCTCTTTCCAATGTGCTCGAGCCCGGAAAACACAAGGATTTTCTCTTAACCTTTTTTGGGCTTGGAGCTCTGCTGAACTTATCTGCAGGAATACTCGTCCTGATTTCTGTGGTATGGAACATGTCTGCTGTCTTACAAAATGGGGAAATTGACTTCCCCGAAACTTTTGAATTGCCTCAAATTCCCAGCGAGCAGCATATTGGACCTTCTATTTATCTAGGCTATATCGCTGCGGGTTTCCAGCTGCTGAGTGCAGCATTGGTTGGGATGGAGAGATGTTGCATCAGGACCACCACAACAGATACATCTCTAATAGAAACTGTAGTGGTGATTACCCCAGGAAGTGGGATGAAAAGCCAGAGTCAAACTACTTGTTTGAAGTGTGGTTCTTTGCTGGATCTAGTAATTCAAGAGAAATCCTCCACAGTGGAGATGGAGGAAAGCTGTGCAAGTGATCTTGTCATTCCCAAGGAATCCTGCGCAGTAGAGATGGAGGAAAGCCGTACGCCCCAAAGCTCACCTGAAGGACATCATAGTCCACCTGAAGTCCCAAAACATACTATTATACATGTTATCCCCTACAACAGGGAGTCATAAACTATCAGACCCAGATCAACGCAGATCGCTCCATACACGGATGGATCTGCGTGGATCAGGATCTGATAGTTTTGTTTTGGGACTTCAGGTGGGCTTTGATGTCCTTCAGGTGAGGAGGCCCTTTTTATGACTAGTAGTTATTTATTTATTTATTTATTTATTTATTTATTAATGATTTTGTTGATTTACAAAAGTGTGCAATGTCTCTCTCTCATGTTTTCTCCCCCCATGTAACATTTTTACAAATCATTTTCATTTGTTGAGACATTAGGAAGAATAGGGGAAAGAGGTGGAGGGGGGTAACGATGGGTGGGGGTGGGGTCGGGTGGCGATTTTTCTATTTTACTTACTATACGTAGGGTTTGGTGTTAGCATTGTTTTTGCAGGTTCTTTGCTGTTTGCTTGTAATTAATAAACCAATTAATAAACCAATATTAATTAAAATATTGACTCTGTTCGCATGATCTTGGCCGGTCTTAATGCACGCTCTCGTCCCGTTTTTCAGAGCCTCCTCCAGAGCAGACCCACTAAAGCCTAACTGGTGGGTCTACTCCTGTGTAGGATTCTGTTCTTGATAATTGTGCACTTGGGTCTGGGTTAAAGGTGGATCTACACGGATCCTCATGGATCCTCCACTTTTTAAAAAATAACTCCAACAAATGCAGTGTCAACTCACACCTGGAAGGCATGCCTACAGACTGGACTATCAAAAACGTGGATGCAGCACCACAAAAACATGGATCCGAGGCATGGATCCTCATGAATTCATATGATTTTTATAGTGAAACAAAATAAAAACACCATGATACTGCAGACCACTTTTTAGTCTGTAAGCAGAACCAAAAAAACCATGCATCCACAGTTTCGTGCTGCCGAAATGGAGCAAAAACATGGTTAAAAAACACGCATCCTGATGGATCCTCATGATTTTTGCATTAGATCAGCCCAAAGTCACCATCAGATCAAACATCATGGCCATGGGCACAGTATCCACCACAAAAATCACTGATCCATGGCTTCCTGGCGACATCGTATCCCAAAAACGTGGTTTTGAAGCACGGATCCTCATGGATCCTCATGCTTTTTGCATTGGGCCAATCCAAACTCACCGTCAAATCACACATCATGTCTAGGGTCACAGCTTGCACCACAAACAACTTGGCTCCACGGCTTCCTGGCTACTCCATGGCCCAAAAACGTGGTATTGAAGCACGGATCCTCATAGATCCTCATGATTTTTGCACTAGATCAGCACAAAGTCACCATCAGATCAAACATCATGGCCATGGGCACAGCATGCAACACAAAAATCACGGATCCACGGCTTCCTGGCGACACCGTAGCCCAAAAACATGGTTTTGAAGCACGGATCCTCATGGATCCTCATGCTTTTTGCATTGGGGCAATCCAAACTCACTATCAAATCACACATTATGCCTGCACCACAAAAAAAAAAAAACTCAGATCCACAGTTTCCTGGCCACTCCATGGCTCAAAAACGTGGTTTTGAAGCACGGATCCTCATGGATCCTCACTCTTTTCACATTGGGGCTCCCCAAACTCACCGTCAAATCACACATCATAGCCAGGGGCACACCCTGCACCACAAAAATCATGAGTTGCACTACAAAAATCACAAAAATGCCCTTACCTGCACTGTTAATGTCACCACTGGAACATTATTATTAGAGCCGATAGGAGAATATATGACTATATATTGTACCAATATATGGTTCATCTTCAAGAACAGATCAAATACATGCCAAAGTATTAAAGAGGAGAAAAAATATGAAACTGCTTACATACTGTCAACTAATATCCAGATTCAAGAAAGACTGTATGGCAAACATTTAAATCAGTGAAAAGACAGAATTTAAGTCCATCATAACAGAGTTCTACCTTTTGGGTAAAATTACTCAAATATGACACTGAGCCCGAACAAGCAAAACCTTATATGACAAAATGGATGCAAAAATTTTAAGAGCAGTTTACAGTGGAACAATGAGAACAATTATGAATAAAGGAATAACATTTACTGCAAGTTAAGCCCTAAAACAAAATTGGTACAGTGGAACCTCGGGTTGCAGACATAACCCGTGTCTGAGGCACGTCCGCAATCCACAGCGTTCACATCCTGAAGCGCCACGCCTGCACAGGCGCAATTTGGCGCTTCTGCGCATGTGCGAGTGGTGAAACCCGGAAGTAATATATAGTAGAAGAAATCTATATAAATATATGGTATTTCTCCAATATTTCTCCAATATTTCTCCAATGTTTGGAAAGCACAAGGTCGACAGAAAAAGACACCCAGAGTTTTGTGGACTGTGGCAGATGAGGACAGAGGAAGACTGCGATTTGCGGAGAATGTATCTTATTCTAAGTAAAGCTTAATCTCACAGAAACAGAAAATATGTTTGACTTTCTAGGAAAAGGCACTGCTGTTCAGATTGCGAGTTACCCAACCTCACAATTGCTTAAGATCATGCAAACAGACCGATAGCCCATTCTAGTCCAAGGCACTGATGTCCACAAAAACCGGACGGATG
This sequence comes from Podarcis cretensis, assembly GCF_951804945.1. NCBI lineage: Eukaryota > Metazoa > Chordata > Lepidosauria > Squamata > Lacertidae > Podarcis > Podarcis cretensis. The sequence goes on from NC_137171.1 coordinate 8,994,455, forward strand.
ATTCAAGGAAGCTTCCGGGCAGCGCATGAAGGCACTTAGCTCTTCCCCCCTCCCAGAACTGATATTCCAGGACAAACCTTTGTTCTGATCCTGCACATGCATCTCTTGCTCATCTTTTGGGTTAACTGTGCAAATCGTTCCTGGCATCCTGAAAACTCAAAAGAGTTACAAAGGCACTTCTCCAGTTGTGCACTCTGTGGAGAATTCTGCTGCAGAAACCGCCTACAGCTGCCTAGAGTGACGTGCAGAGAAGATGTTAGGATCTTCCAAATTACTGCTTCAAAGGAGCATCTGAGGCCACTGTAACTGTTTTTGTTCTTGGGGAAATTTTCTAATCACAAAGCCAGGATTCCCAAGAACTAAAAGGGTGGAGATCTGGGAGGGTGACGGAGAACTTGGTGCTGCTCCCTTACGTTCTGCAGAGAAGGAGGAGCCAGGAGATTTGGAATATTACCCAAAGAAAAATACAGCAGATGAAGGGCCTGTGGCAGAGGGGGGGACCTGGCACCCTACTCTGCTGCCTATTTGCACAATTCATGTAGCAGTATAGAGCATGCGCAGCAAAACCTCATTGCCTTTCGGAATACTGCGTTTGCTGCTTCCCACTGAATACCACCAGCCTTATCCCACACAAGTTTTGAATCATGCCCCACAGCCAGGCGATGTTCCTCCGGCCTCAAGGGGAGCCTCTTTTGCAGGGCTAGTGAGTCTAGGCCTAGGCCAGGTGAAAAGGGCTTTGTAGGGAGTGGCCTCCACACTCACAGCCAGGCAAATTTATTCATACCACACCATATGGCAGCCATTTTTTGCCATCCACCATGGCAGCCATTTTGTGTTTTGCTTTGTTCTCATTGGTAGCCAATTGGTGGACTGGCCCATGTAGCACTTTCTCAGAATTGGTCTGGCTCCGTATAAGGCAGCTTCTTCTGTTCTTATCATATGAAATACCCCACTTTGTATATCAATAGGAGCACAGGATGTTCTGCATTTATATCCTAAAAGGCGGCGGGGGGGGGGATCTCATAAGCGAGATGTCCAAATGTGTGTTTACGCTTGGGGGGCTGCTGCGTCGCTTGTTCCTGAACCTTTTCTTCCTCCCAAATGCCCTGAAGATCCATTGCACACCTTGACTTGCATGCAACCTCCTCTCTCTTATTTGCTCAGTGAACCAGATGGAGAGAAGGAGGAATGAAGGAAAACAGAAATCCGGCCTGAGAACGGAGGTCCCTGCCAAGAGAATGGCCAAGATCTCCTCAGGTGAGGATGAAAGGGGAGGCAGGGAAAAGCAAAGAGCCCCTGAAAACAAACCTGCACTCGGGAAGAACTTGTTGGCTAAACCCCTGCACGGAAGTGTATCTGCATGAAGACGGTCAGCACTTTTCTATTGGATGGGTGTCACTGAGCAGAGTTTTCAGTGGAGATGGTGTATCCGGATTAAGTGGGGGAAACAGAACGGGAGAGCATTTGGGTGTGGATGATGTCATGCAGATACAGAACTGGACTTGCGTATTTGACGGGGTGAGCTCCCGTTGCTCGGTCCCAGCTCCTGCCAACCTAGCAGTTCCAAACCACGTCAAAGTGCGAGTAGATAAATAGGTACCGCTCTGGAGGGACGGTAAACGGCGTTTCTGTGTGCTGTTCTGGTTTCACCAGAAGTGGCTTAGTCATGCTGGCCACATGACCCGGAAAAACTGTCTGCGGACCAACGTCAGCTCCCTCGGCCAGTAAAGCCAGATGAGTGCCGCAACCCCAGAGCCGTGACTGGACTTAACTGTCAGGGGTCCTTTACCTTTACCTTTTTAAAAGCACTGCACACTGCCATGCGATGTGAAAGTGCTTCATCTTATCAGGGTCACAACTCCTGAAATGAATGGATGGCTCGAATACTCCATTCGCTGCCTTCCTTCAAACATTAACATTTGTGTATGCTCTAAGGTGTTTAAAATAGTCAAAAAGATGACAGCTTTTAATTCCTCTGAATTTGATATCTACTTTAGATTTTTAAAGGCTGGCTCCCAAAGTTATTTCAGGTGAAATCACACACACACACACACACACACACACACTTCAGTGGAAACTGCATGCAGCTGAGCAGCTCACATTCGGAGCATCAACACAGAAAGGAAAGGAAAGAAAGCAGCACAAATATTTTGACGGAAGTGTCTTAGGAAAGTGATTTTAAATCATGGGCACCTAGGTTCTGAAAATGGTATTGCCTGTATTGGTGTGAGTGATGGGGTCCCATGGCACAAATTCCATGTGGTCCCAGTGCAAAGGAAAAGAGCTAAGATCTTCTCCCTTACCATAATGTCCAAACAAGATGTGATGGGGAAGAAGAATGAGAGGTTTGTAAGGAGTCTTCAATAATTTTGCCACGGCAATTCTTATGGTTCAGGGCCTCATGCTATTAGCCTTTATTGTACATGGAGATCCTTTATGAAATGCATTCAGGCCCATCAAACAAATCTGTACTGAGATACACATACTTTATCACCATTTTTACTGCTGGAACTGCTCTGAATCTGACTTCAGGAAGAACGCGTTTTAACTGCACAGTGTCCTGGAAAAGACACTCTGCATTGGGAAAGAAGGGAACCGAGTTCCCTCCCATTTTCCACTTTCCTGATGTTTCAAATGACCAGTACCCTGGAGTTTTGATTTGTGTTGTTGTCAGGATTCTAACTGTAACTGTAACTGACCTAAGAATTCTGCAGAGCAGTTGCTCCTGTGGCTGGCCGGCTGCTCAGGCGAACGTCAGCTCAGTGGCAAATACCTGCTTTGTTCCTGGCACGCTAGACTCCGGCTGAGGAAGGCATTTCATGTAAGTTTATGGATTAAACATTCCTCGCTATGCCATCAGCTGTGTTTATGCTCAGTGGAAAAAGATAGGTGCAGTAAAGGTAAAGGGACCCCTGACCATTAGGTCCAGTTGTGACCGACTCTGGGGTTGCGGCGCTCATCTCGCTTTATTGGCCGAGGGAGCCGGCATACAGCATCCGGGTCATTATTAAGCCGCTTCTGGCGAACCAGAGCAGCGCACAGAAACGCCGTTTGCCTTCCCGCCGGAGCGGTACCTATTTATCTACTTGCACTTTGAAGTGCTTTCGAACTGCTAGGTTGGCAGGAGCAGGGACCGAGCAATGGGAGCTCACCCTGTCGCGGGGATTCGAACCGCCAACCTTCTGATCGGCAAGTCCTAGGCTCTGTGGCTTAACTCACAAAACAGCGAAATTGTGAGCAGCTTCCCATCCACAACAGGTTGCTGAGGTTCTGGCCATTTTCACAGGAACAATGCAACAGTAGATTAAATCAGTAGCAGTGTGCTGGAAGAAAGTCTGAGTTGCGGCTTCTCTGGATCAGATGTCTCTACCTAACCAGGGGGTGGGAGAGAGCAGGGGAACTCTTTCTTTTGCTGCTTCTTTCGGTGCATGGAAGGAAGAATGCAGGAGGGAGGATGTCCTTCAATGACTAGACATGCTTGTTATTCCCTCTCTCACTGCATGTTGTCTTCTCTTTTGTTTCCAGGATGTCTGCCAATGTCTCCCCTGGTCCCCTCCTCTCCAAACCCCCCATGCGGGTGAAAGAAGGCTCCCTGGCAGTCCGGTGGCTGAGCTTAGTTTCCAGCCTCCAGATAACTGCATTCCTGGTGGATATTTTGGCCTTGCCGATGTGCATTGTGTCAACACTCAGTGTCAACTGGAGAGTGTGGCGTGTGGAAAACATCAAGGGCATTGGCTCTGGAAACATCTGGGTTGGAATCTGGCAGGTCTGCTTTTGGAAAGACCCTTCTAACGACGGCAACTCTTTTTGGCATTGCGAAGATCTCAATGAGCAACATCCAACCCTCCCGAGGGAAATTTTTATTGCACAGAATTTAATGGCATTAGCTTCCATTATGAATTCAGTGGCCCTAGGATTAATTTCATTTACCTTGTACAATGTGTTCAAGCCCAGAAAACATAAGGATTTTCTCTTTCGCTTTTTTAGGCTTGGAGCTCTGCTGAACTTAGTTGCAGGGATACTCGTCCTGATTTCTGTGGTATGGAACATGTCTGCTGTCTTACAAAATGGGGAAATTGACTTCCCTGAAACTTTTGAATTGCCTCAAATTCCCAGCGAGCAGCATATTGGACCTTCTATTTATCTAGGCTATATCGCTGCGGGTTTCCAGCTGCTGAGTGCAGCATTGGTTGGGATGGAGAGATGTTGCATCAGGACCTCCACAACAGATACATCTCTAATAGAAACTGTAGTGGTGATTACCCCAGGAAGTGGGATGAAAAGCCAGAGTCAAACTACTTGTTTGAAGTGTGGTTCTTTGCTGGATCTAGTAATTCAAGAGAAATCCTCCACAGTGGAGATGGAGGAAAGCTGTGCAAGTGATCTTGTCATTCCCAAGGAATCCTGCGCAGTAGAGATGGAGGAAAGCCGTACGCCCCAAAGCTCACCTGAAGGACATCAAAGTCCACCTGAAGTCCCAAAACATACTATTATACATGTTATACCCTACAACAGGGAGTCGTAAACTATCAAACTATCAACGCAGATCGCTCCATACACGGATTGATCTGTGTGGATCAGGATCTGATAGTTTTGTTTTGGGACTTCAGGTGGGCTTTGATGTCCTTCAGGTGAGGAGGCCCTTTTTATGACTAGTAGTTATTTATTTATTAATGATTTTGTTGATTTACAAAAGTGTGCAATGTCTCTCTCTCATGTTTTTTCCCCCATGTAACAATTTTATAAATCATTTTCATTTGTTGAGACATTAGGAAGAATAGGGGAAATAGGTGGAGGGGGGTAACGATGGGTGGGGGTGGGGTCGGGTGGCGATTTTTCTATTTTACTTACTATACGTAGGGTTTGGTGTTAGCATTGTTTGTGCAGGTTCTTTGCTGTTTGCTTGTAATTAATAAACCAATTAATAAACCAATATTAATTAAAATATTGACTCTGTTCGCATGATCTTGGCCGGTCTTAATGCACGCTCTCGTCCCGTTTTTCAGAGCCTCCTCCAGAGCAAACCCACTAAAGCCTAACTGGTGGGTCTACTCCTGTGTAGGATTCAGTTCTTGATAATGAGCACTTGGGTCTGGGTTAAAGGTGGATCTACATGGATCCTCATGGATCCTCCACTTTTAAAAAAATAACTCCAACAAATGCAGTGTCAAATCACACCTGGAAGTCACGCCTACAGACTGGACTATCAAAAACGTGGATGCAGCACCACAAAAACATTGATCCGAGGCATGGATCCTCATGAATTCATATGATTTTTATAGTGAAACAAAATAAAAACACCATGATACTGTAGACCACTTTTTAGTCTGTAAGCAGAACCAAAGAAATCATGCATCCATTGTTTTGTGCTGCCGAAATGGAGCAAAAACATGGTTAAAAAACACGCATCCTGATGAATCCTCATGATTTTTGCATTAGATCAGCCCAAAGTCACCATCAGATCACCACCACAAAAAACTCAGATCCACGGCTTCCTGGTCATACCTTGGCCCAAAAACGTGGTTTTGAAGCATGGATCCTCATGGATCCTCACGCTTTTTCCATTGGGCCAATCCAAACTCACTATCAAATCACACATTATGCCCAGGGTCACAACCTGCACCACAAAAAAACCTCGGATCCACGGTTTCCTGGCCACTCCATGGCTCAAAAACGTGGTTTTGAAGCACGGATCCTCATGGATCCTCACTCTTTTCACATTGGGGCTCCCCAAACTCACCGTCAAATCACACATCATAGCCAGGGGCACAGCCTGCACCACAAAAATCATGAGTTGCACTACAAAAATCACAAAAATGCCCTTACCTGCACTGGAACATTATTATTAGAGCCGATAGGAGAATATATAACTATATATTGTACCAATATATGGTTCATCTTCAAGAACAGGTCAAATACATGCCAAAGTATTAAAGAGGAGAAAAAATATGAAACTGCTTACATACTGTCAACTGATATCCAGATTCAAGAAAGACTGTATGGCAAACATTTAAATCAGTGAAAAGACAGAATTTAAGTCCATCATAACAGAGTTCTACCTTTTGGGTAAAATTTATAAACTATTACTCAAATATGACACTGAGCCCGAACAAGTAAAACCTTATATGACAAAATGGTTGCAAAAATTTTAAGAGCAGTTTACAGTGGAACAATGAGAACAATTATGAATAAAGGAATAACATTTACTGCTGTGGGTTAAAGCCTCAGCGCCTAGGACTTGCCGATCGAAAGGTCGGCGGTTCGAATCCCTGCGGCGGGGTGCGCTCCCGCTGCTCGGTCCCAGCGCCTGCCAACCTAGCAGTTCGAAAGCACCTCCGGGTGCAAGTAGATAAATAGGGACCGCTTACCAGCGGGAAGGTAAACGGCGTTTCCGTGTGCGGCTCTGGCTCGCCAGAGCAGCGATGTCACGCTGGCCACGTGACCCGGAAGTGTCTCCGGACAGCGCTGGCCCCTGGCTTCTTAAGTGAGATGGGCGCACAACCCCAGAGTCTGTCAAGACTGGCCCGTACGGGCAGGGGTACCTTTACCTTTACCTTTAAGCCCTAAAACAAAATTGGTACAGTGGAACCTTGGGTTGCAGACATAACCCGTGACAGAGGCACGTCCGCAACCCACAGCGTTCGCATCCTGAAGCGCCACGCCTGCACAGGCACAGGAGCAATTTGGCGCTTCTGCACCTGTGCGAGTGGCGAAACCCGGAAGTAACCCGTTCCAGTACCTCCAGGTTTCCCGCGGTCCGCAACCCAAAAACACGTAACCTGAAGCGGCCGTAACATGAGGTATGACTGTACAAAAATGTTCTTTCAATGGTATATAACTTTGAAAAATATACAGAAGATGAATAATGCAATGAATGGACATTGCTGGAAATGTGATAGACCTTAAGGAATCTTCTTCCATTTATGGTGCACTTGTGAAAAGACCAAAAAGTTTTGGAGGAAAGTTCATTTTGAAATGAAAAAATGTAAAAAAACCCACCTAAATTTGCATTGGACCCCAAAACTATGCTGTTGGGAATGACTCCTTCATCTACTGTATTGTGAAATTGTCAGTGGAACTATTTACTTATATGACCATAGCAGTTAGAGTGGTGTTGGCTAACATATGGAAATCAGACATATGTCCTGAAATAGATGCATGGAAAGAGAAACTATCAGAATATGCAGTAATGGCAAAACTCGCCAATTTAGTAAATAATTGACTCATCTTTATAATTTGTATACAACTTAACAGAACTGTAAGAAAATGAACATCTGTATGGATTTGTATAAGAGACCTTAGTTACAAAAATATTTCCTGTTTAAAAATAGAAGCTTTGAGTGTATATGATAAAGAAAGAAATATATAGTAGAAGAAATCTTGTCCGTCTGATCTAGAAATGAAATCATATTTTCAAATAATTCTTGCTTTAGATTTTTATAATCATATATGGTATTTCTCCAATAGCAAACTACCTAGAATTGGAAATAATATTTAGTACACTAACCTTTGTTTAACTCTTTATAAATGTCAGCTTGCTGAGTTATTTTTTACCATTGTAATTCAATGTTATATTTGTGCTCAAGAAGGGAAACTCACATGACCTGAAGGTGTTGCTGTGCAATGCTAGGTCAGTGATTCATAAGACCACTGCCATCCATGACTTGATCGTGGATGGATGACTTGTCCTGGTATGTGTAACAGAGACTTGGTTGGATGAAGCAGATGGGCCTGTCCTTGCTGTTGCTTGTCCACCAGGTTTCTCTTACACACAGCAACCCAGGTCATGTGGGCGGGGGGGGGGGGGGTTGCAGTGATTTTTAGGAAGTCACTAGCTTGCATCAGGCGTCCTACTGGGAAAACCCAATTCTCTGAGTGCATGTTCTGGAGGTTGGGCAATAGGGGCAGTATAGGATTCCTTTTGGTGTACTGACCTCCCCGCTGCACCAAGGATTCCCTGCCCAAGCTGCTTCAGTTCATGGCGGATGTTCTCCTGGAGATACCTAGTTTGGTTGTCCTAGGGGATTTTAACTTCCATGCTCAGTGATGACCTAACTGTGGTTTACTGTGAAGGAAACTGCAAGGACTGGTACCACTGCTTTCACATAGGCATTGATTCAAAAGATCTTCCAGAGGTTTTCGTGTGTCCAGACTGTCAATCCACTGTGGCCAAATAGATTTTGAAACTGCGAACTGTCATATTCCACAGGTTGGTATAATACAGCAAAATCCAAACATATAGTTTTCATCATCATGGCAGGGATGGTCCTTCTCCATAGAATTCTTATTAATGGAGTTGGTTTTTATATCCTGCTTTTCTCTACTTGAAGGAGTCTCAAAGTGGCTAAAAATCTCCTTTCCCTTCCACTCCCACAACAGACACCTTTTCAGGTAGGTGGGGCTGAGAGGGTTCAGAGAGAAGTGTGACTGGCCCAAGGTCACCCAGCAGCTGCATGTGGAGGAGCGGGGAAGCGAACCCAGCTCACCAGATTAGAGTCCACCGCTCTTAACCACTACCCCACAGAAAAGTATCTCTTAAAACTCTGGAGCAAGCTGTTCAGTTCAGCCTCATAGTGATACTGATTTGTGGAGGGAAGGTTGGTGATGAGCGAGATCTGTTCCCATTTCCCAACACAGAGACCATAGAGCAGTTTTTGTTGGGGGCTGAACCTGCAGAGTGTTTCTGTTCAGAATTTCCGTCATGAAACTTTTAGGTGTAGCTGTTGGAGGTGGAGGGCAGAGAATGTGCTAGTCCTTACCTCCCTCCTCCCAGCCCCATGATCAGTTGCCCAATGGGCTGAATTTCAGGGCTTTTGCAGGTAAAGGGCAAGCTTGTTCTTTACTTGTTTAGACTCTTAAAACTTGGGAAGAGATATTTGGCTCCATGATCAAAATGACCAAAAGGGTCAGCTTCTAGAGGACTGGAAAGATCATGATTGTACCTCCCCTACCCTCAGCCCTAACTCCGTTGAGTATTTTTTGTTATGAGACTGAGTGTTTGGGGCTGATGCTGTAGCATTCTTGTCTGGGGATTTGGTGGAAAAACAGAAAAGTGACCCTCACCTAACTCTCCAATGCCCTTCAACAAGAATGCTGTAGGAAGTATTGCTAAGCCCAAAGGGAGGCAAGAATTTGCTTCAGCTCACCCAGTTAATGGAAGAGCAAAAGCTATGTGTGTGTCATTCTCAATCAGTCTACTTTCAGAACCCTCTTATATCAGGCCACATGGTCACTGGAGGTGGCCCCATCATGCAGACGTGACTATCCACACAGGGACCATCTATTTTTACTTTTTCCTGATACTGGATTTTAAGTTACAGTTACATCTTTTAAAACAGCTGCCCGTATATCGCACTGTATTCCACCTGCCTTCCAAAGGAACACGTGGCTCTCCCCACATAGCGTTGAGACTGCTGATCCAAAGTGATCAGTAATTTTTACGGTAATTACAATCCTGCTTTCCCTTGTACCAGCTTACCTTGACTGCAGTAAGGCCTTTGAAAAGGTCCCCCATGATATTATTGCAAAAAAGCTAGTAAAATGTGGGCTAGACAAAGCTACTGTTAGGTGGATTTGTAACTGGTTGACGGGCTGAACCCAAGAGGGCTCATCAGTGGCTCATCTTCATCCTGGAAAAAAATGACTATTGGGGTTCCACAAGGTTCTGCCCTGGGCCTGGTGCTATTCAATACTTTTATAAATGATTTGGATGATGGAATAGAGGGCATGCTAATCAAATTTGCAAATGACTGCAAACTGGGAGGGGTTGCTAATACACCAGAGGGCAGGGTCAGAATTCAAAATGACCTGAATAGCCTAGAGAGCTGGGCCAAAACAACAATAAGGAGTTCAGTAGGGAGACATGTAAGGTACTACACCTGGATAGAAAAAATGAAATGCACAGGTGGCGGACACTTGGCTTGACAGCAGTACCTGTGAAAGGGATCTGGGAGTCTTAGTCGACCACAAGCTGAACACGAGTCAACAGTGTGATGTGGCAGCTAAGAACGCCAATGCAATTCTGGGCTGCATCAGTAGGAGTATAGTGTCTAGATCAAGCGAAGGAATGCTACCACACTATTCTGGTTGGTCAGACCACACCTGAAATACTGTGTCCAGTTCTGGGCACCACAGTTGAAGAAGGATATTGTCAAGCTGGAGCATGTCCATGTCTATTGATGATATCCTATAACATGAAAAAATGATTAAAAGTAAAAATCCCAAATTTGTCTATTTATTCAAGGCACTACCAATAAACACTCCTCCAGAGAAATGAAAGAGCTGACCAAAAATGTACATCTATGAGTACACATAGGAAAGAAATCCAGAAGAGGAACAAGCTAAAGGGAACAAGGACACAAATGCTAGAGAACACGTAAAAGTGGCCTCCATGTGATTCCCTTCAACCGTAAAGAGTAAACAATCAGATCCAGATCCATGCAGATCTCTACAGTTTGTTAAGGGCGTCGGGAACTGTAGTTTCTTCGGGGCTCTGGAAAGCGCAGTGTGCCAAGGGAGCTGAGAACTGTAGTTTAAGGGTGCTGGGACCTGTAGCTTCCAGGATGTGCATATGCATGCGTTTGCTTTAAGCACAATTCCGCAACCCAAAAGAAGGTTTATCATGAGGACTACACTCTTGTGCACGGAAATGAAATTACAAAACCTACTTTTTTTATATTTTTAAAAAATTTAAAAAATTGACAGTCTAGGTTTGCTTGGAAGGGACTTGAGTGTTGTGATGTACCAGGTTGCTTATAAGTGCATATCTATATAACATGGTTATATAACATGGTTATAACATGGCTACTGGTCCCATCACCTCCTGGCAAATAGAAGGGGAAGAAATGGAGGCAGTGAGAGATTTTACTTTCTTGGGCTCCACGATCACTGCAGATGGTGACAGCAGCCACGAAATTAAAAGACGCCTGCTTCTTGGGAGAAGGGCAATGACAGGCCTAGACAGCATCTTGAGAAGTAGAGACATCACCTTGCCAACAAAGGTCCGTATAGTTAAAGCTATGGTTTTCCCAGTAGTGATGTATGGAAGTGAGAGCGGGACCATAAAGAAGGCTGATCGCCGAAGAATTGATGCTTTTGAATTATGGTGCTGGAGGAGACTCTTGAGAGTCCCATGGACTGCAAGAAGATCAAACCTCTCCATTCTGAAGGAAATCAGCCCTGAGTGCTCACTGGAAGGACAGATTGTGAAGCTGAGGCTCCAGTACTTTGGCTACCTCATGAGAAGAGAAGACTCCCTGGAGAAGACCCTGATGTTGGGAAAGATGGAGGGCACAAGGAGAAGGGGGCGACAGAGGACGAGATGGTTGGATAGTGTTTTCGACGTTACCAGCATGAGTCTGACCAAGCTGCGGGGGGCAGTGGAGGACATGAGTGCCTGGCGTTCTCTGGTCCATGGGGTCACGAAGAGTCGGACACGACTAAACGACTAAACAACAACAAAAATATAACATATGGGACTAAATATGTCTATGTCTGAACTGTAGTTAAATGCGGAGAAAATATTTGCGGTTCCTACGGAACCTACGGGGGGGGGGCACATCTTTAAAGTTCTTAAATGTTACAAACATTATGCATGAACCTATCCTTTTGACTTGACAGCTCAGGGAAGATAACAAGCTTTATGAATCCTATAAAATCAACCCCTTTGCCAAGTTCCTCCATTCCAGCACCATTTTGCCCTTGGAAAAAAGACTCTTTCCCCTTCCACCTCCCCAAGCTTGAAGACATGGGTACACACCTCCTGCCCCAGGAAATGCCCAGAGGTGACAATTGCTGGGCTCCTTGTTCTCATCCCCAGACTTGCCCCCGGGTCCAGACATGCCAAGGAAGTTCTGTTGTACTTTGGGTGGTGGGTACTTAAGACATGTTAGCCTATGATGCTAAGCTAATACTGTACTTGGGTGTTGCCCTGACATAGCTGTCTATGCTAATTTTGTGTAACCCTCTCCTTTTGTGACTTGTTAGTGATGTAGCAATGATGTATTGATGATGCTGTGCAAACTGTATTCTGACACACGGTGGGAAAGTTTTCAAAGTCAATGTGGCCCCATGCTCTGGGTTCACTGGCTGCTGTTGAACTTGTTGCGCAACAATAAAGGCTCTGAGTCTACTGACTGCTGTTTTGCTCCAAACTGCTTGTTTGCTGGAATTTCCTTTTTTTACTGACCACATGGACCTGTGGGGGGACCTGTACCCCGAGGAGCTGGGCTGTTGAATAGTCTCTCAACCCGGAATTTTCCTTAACAGTGTGGAACCTCTAATGGAGCTATCGCCTCACTCCCCCCAAAAATATTGTTTCTTAGACTGTCCCTGTGGCTGGCTTTTTGTTCTTTTAAGAAAAGCACATTTCACATCAAATTTAGCTGTGGATGAAGCTGGGGGAAGGGAGGCGTCACTCTCTCTCTCCTAAACCTCTCCTGTCCACCACACCCTTTTCTGGGCACAATTATTTTAGACAGTCCACCCCTATTTCGTTCCAATGCAGAGATAATGCCCAATATGCTGCTATTACTATTACTATTACTATTACTATTACTATTACTATTACTATTACTATTACTATTCTTAGCTTTGGAATGGTCATGGGGGGTAATTCACAGAAAATGTGTGGCTTACTGTGTTTCTTTTTTTTAAAAGATCTGTTTGCAAAAGGTTTGTATAGAAAATCATTCAAGCAATTAGTAATAGGTCCTCAAAACACCTGGGGAGGTACTGCTGCTAGAAACTATTCCCCCTCCCCGCCCGTCCCACTTCTAATGCAAACCCCCTTCCTCAATCAAGATGGGATTTCAGCTAAAATAGAGTTGGACAACTTGGGGGTTTCAGCAGGAAATTCAAGGCATCCACCTGCCTGAATGAGACTGGCTTCCCTGCTAAAACGAAGAAGGGGGACTGTTTAGGAGAGAGATCCAGACAAACCTGCTTTTGAATCAGGGTGGGGTTTGCCTGAAATCCCGCCCAGCTGAGCAGAATTTAAGCCAGCTGCCTGGCTCTTGGCAGGATGGCACACCGAGCCTCCTCACATCTGTTCAAAGGAGGCTGCAAAGCGGGGGGACATGCTTGTATCATTTCGTGGTCTTCTTTATTTCTGTGTTCTTGTTTATTTCTATGCTCTTTTAGATGTGGCTTCATAGCCGAGTGGGGGATTTGAACCCCGGTGCCTCCCAGGTCCTTGTTTGGCAGTCTAACCACTAGGCCACACTGCCTCTCCATCTTCCTGCTTGAAGCAGCCCTTAATTGGGGACCTATATTCCTGCATAAACCAGCTTTCTTTTTAGGACTGTGAACTTGGCTTTGCAACGCCGGTAGCCGTACCGTACACCAAGAATCCTGGAAACTGTAGTTTGTTAAAGGTGCTGGGAACTGCAGCTTTCTTAGGGTTCTGGAAACCATATTGAGCTCTTTGGAATTCTCAGAGATTTTTTTTTTGGGGGGGGGGCTGTTAATAGATGCTGCGATATGGTACCATGTCGTCCCAGTGCAAAGGAAAAGAGCTAAGATCTTCTCCCTTACTATAATGTCCAAACAAGATGTGATGGGGAAGAAGAATGAGAGGTTTGTAAGGAGTCTTCAATAATTTTGCCAAGGAAATTCTTATGGTTCAGGGCCTCATGCTATTAGCCTTTCTTGTACATGGAGATCCTTTATGAAATGCATTCAGGCCCATCAAACAAATCTGTGCTGAGATACACATACAGTATCACCATTTTTACTGCTGGAACTGCTCTGAATCTGACTTCTGGAAGAACGTGTTTTAACTGCACAGTGTCCTGGAAAAGACACTCTGTTTTGGGAAAGAAGGGAACTGAGTTCCCTCCCATTTTCCACTTTCCTGATGTTCCAAATGACCAGTACCCTGGAGTTATGATTTGTGGTGTTGTCAGGATTCTAACTGGACTGTAACTGACCTAAGAATACTGCAGAGCAGTTGCTGCTGTGGCTGGCCGGCTGCTCAGGCGAATGTCAGCTCAGTGGCCAACAGCTCAGTCTTCTTGAGGCTCAGGAGCACCTAGCAAATACCTGCTCTGTTCCTGGCACGCTAGACTCTAGCTGAGGAAGGCATTTCACGTAAGTTTATGGATTAAACATTCCTCACTATGCCGTCAGGTGTGTTTATGCTCAGTGGGAAAGGATAGTTGCAGTAAAGGTAAAGGGACCCCTGACCATTAGGTCCAGTCGTGACCGACTCTGGGGTTGCGGCGCTCATTTCGCTTTATTGGCCGAGGGAGCCAGCATACAACTTCCGGGTCATGTGGCCAGCATGACTAAGCCACTTCTCGCGAACCAGAGCAGCGCACAGAAACGCCGTTTGCCTTCCCGCCGGAGCAGTACCTATTTATCTACTTGCACTTTGAAGTGCTTTCGAACTGCTAGGTTGGCAGGAGCAGGGACCGAGCAATGGGAGCTCACCCTGTCGCGGGGATTCGAACCGCCAACCTTCTGATCGGCAAGTCCTAGGCTCTGTGGCTTAACCCACAAAACAGCGAAATTGTGAGCAGCTTCCCATCCACAACAGGTTGCTGAGGTTCTGGCCATTTTCACAGGAACAATGCAACAGTAGATTAAATCAGTAGCAGTGTGCTGGAAGAAAGTCTGAGTTGCGGCTTCTCTGGATCAGATGTTTCTACCTAACCAGGGGGTGGGAGAGAGCAGGGGAACTCTTTCTTTTGCGGCTTCTTTCGGTGCATGGAAGGAAGAATGCAGGAGGAAGGATGTCCTTCAATGACTAGACATGCTTGTTATTCCCTCTCTCACTGCATGTTGTCTTCTCTTTTGTTTCCAGGATGTCTGCCAATGTCTTCCTGGGTCCCCTCCTGGCCAAACCCCCCATGCGGGTGAAAGAAGACTCCCTGGTGGCCAGGTGGCTGAGATTCGTGTCCTGCCTCCAATTATCCGCATTCCTAATGGATATTTTGGCCTTGCCAATGTGCATTGCATCCACACTCAGTGTCAACTGGAGAGTGTGGCGTGTGGAAAACGTCAAGGGAATCGGCTCTGGAAACATCTGGATTGGAATCTGGGATGCCTGCTTTTGGAAAGACCCTTCTAACGACGGCAACTCTTATTACCATTGTGAAGATCTCAGTGAGCAATATCCAACCCTCCCGAGGGAAATTTTTATTGCTCAGGACTTAATGGTCTTAGCTGCCGTTATGAATTCAGCGGCCCTTGTATTACAGTCATTTGCTCTTTCCAATGTGCTCGAGCCCGGAAAACACAAGGATTTTCTCTTAACCTTTTTTGGGCTTGGAGCTCTGCTGAACTTATCTGCAGGAATACTCGTCCTGATTTCTGTGGTATGGAACATGTCTGCTGTCTTACAAAATGGGGAAATTGACTTCCCCGAAACTTTTGAATTGCCTCAAATTCCCAGCGAGCAGCATATTGGACCTTCTATTTATCTAGGCTATATCGCTGCGGGTTTCCAGCTGCTGAGTGCAGCATTGGTTGGGATGGAGAGATGTTGCATCAGGACCTCCACAACAGATACATCTCTAATAGAAACTGTAGTGGTGATTACCCCAGGAAGTGGGATGAAAAGCCAGAGTCAAACTACTTGTTCGAAGTGTGGTTCTTTGCTGGATCTAGTAATTCAAGAGAAATCCTCCACAGTGGAGATGGAGGAAAGCTGTGCAAGTGATCTTGTCATTCCCGAGGAATCCTGCGCAGTAGAGATGGAGGAAAGCCGTACGCCCCAAAGCTCACCTGAAGGACATCATAGTCCACCTGAAGTCCCAAAACATACTATTATACATGTTATCCCCTACAACAGGGAGTCGTAAACTATCAGACCCAGATCAACGCAGATTGCTAAATACACGGATGGATCTGCGTGGATCAGGATATGATAGTTTTGTTTTGGGACTTCAGGTGGGCTTTGATGTCCTTCAGGTGAGGAGGCCCTTTTTATGACTAGTAGTTATTTATTTATTTATTTATTTATTTAAGATTTTGTTGATTTACAAAAGTGTGCAATGTCTCTCTCTCATGTTTTCTCCCCCCATGTAACATTTTTACAAATCATTTTCATTTGTTGAGACATTAGGAAGAATAGGGAAAATAGGTGGAGGGGGGTAACGATGGGTGGGGGTGGGGTCGGGTGGCGATTTTTCTATTTTACTTACTATACGTAGGGTTTGGTGTTAGCATTGTTTGTGCAGGTTCTTTGCTGTTTGCTTGTAATTAATAAACCAATTAATAAACCAATATTAATTAAAATATTGACTCTGTTTGCATGATCTTGGCCGGTCTTAATGCACGCTCTCGTCCCGTTTTTCAGAGCCTCCTCCAGAGCAGACCCACTAAAGCCTAACTGGTGGGTCTACTCCTGTGTAGGATTCAGTTCTTGATAATTGTGCACTTGGGTCTGGGTTAAAGTTGGATCTACACGGATCCTCATGGATCCTCCACTTTTTAAAAAATAACTCCAACAAATGCAGTGTCAACTCACACCTGGAAGTCACGCCTACAGACTGGACTATCAAAAACGTGGATGCAGCACCACAAAAACATGGATCCAAGGCATGGATCCTCATGAATTCATATGATTTTTATAGTGAAACAAAATAAAAACACCATGATACTGCAGTCCACTTTTTAGTCTGTAAGCAGAACCAAAAAAACCACGCATCCAAAGTTTCGTGCTGCCGAAATGGAGCAAAAACATGGTTAAAAAACACGCATCCTGATGGATCCTCATGATTTTTGCATTAGATCAGCCCAAAGTCACCATCAGATCAAACATCATGGTCATGGGCACAGTATCCACCACAAAAATCACTGATCCATGGCTTCCTGGCGACATCGTATCCCAAAAACGTGGTTTTGAAGCACGGATCCTCATGGATCCTCATGCTTTTTGCATTGGGCCAATCCAAACTCACCGTCAAATCACACATCATGTCTAGGGTCACAGCTTGCACCACAAACAACTTGGCTCCACGGCTTCCTGGCCACTCCATGGCCCAAAAACGTGGTATTGAAGCACGGATCCTCATAGATCCTCATGATTTTTGCACTAGATCAGCACAAAGTCACCATCAGATCAAACATCATGGCCATGGGCACAGCATGCAACACAAAAATCACGGATCCACGGCTTCCTGGCGATACCGTATCCCAAAAACATGGTTTTGAAGCACGGATCCTCATGGATCCTCATGCTTTTTGCATTGGGGCAATCCAAACTCACTATCAAATCACACATTATGCCTGCACCACAAAAAAAAAACTCAGATCCACAGTTTCCTGGCCACTCCATGGCTCAAAAATGTGGTTTTGAAGCACGGATCCTCATGGATCCTCACTCTTTTCACATTGGGGCTCCCCAAACTCACCGTCAAATCACACATCATAGCCAGGGGCACACCCTGCACCACAAAAATCATGAGTTGCAATACAAAAATCACAAAAATGCCCTTACCTGCACTGTAATGTCACCACTGGAACATTATTCTTAGAGCCGATAGGAGAATATATGACTATATATTGTACCAATATATGGTTCATCTTCAAGAACAGATCAAATACATGCCAAAGTATTAAAGAGGAGAAAAAATATGAAACTGCTTACATACTGTCAACTAATATCCAGATTCAAGAAAGACTGTATGGCAAACATTTAAATCAGTGAAAAGACAGAATTTAAGTCCATCATAACAGAGTTCTACCTTTTGGGTAAAATTTATAAACTATTACTCAAATATGACACTGAGCCCGAACAAGCAAAACCTTATATGACAAAATGGATGCAAAAATTTTAAGAGCAGTTTACAGTGGAACAATGAGAACAATTATGAATAAAGGAATAACATTTACTGCAAGTTAGGCCCTAAAACAAAAATGGTACAGTGGAACCTCGGGTTGCAGACATAACCCGTGTCTGAGGCACGTCCGCAATCCACAGCGTTCACATCCTGAAGCGCCACGCCTGCACAGGCGCAATTTGGCGCTTCTGCGCATGTGCGAGTGGTGAAACCCGGAAGTAATATATAGTAGAAGAAATCTATATAAATATATGGTATTTCTCCAATATTTCTCCAATATTTCTCCAATGTTTGGAAAGCACAAGGTCGACAGAAAAAGACACCCAGAGTTTTGTGGACTGTGGCAGATGAGGACAGAGGGAGACTGCGATTTGGGGAGAATGTATCTTATTCTAAGTAAAGCTTAATCTCACAGAAACAGAAGATATGTTTGACTTTCTAGGAAAAGGCACTGCTGTTCAGATTGCGAGTTACACAACCTCACAATTGCTTAAGATCATGCAAACAGATCGATAGCCCATTCTAGTCCAATGCACTGATGTCCACAAAAACCGGACGGATGATTCAAGGAAGCTTCCAGGCTGGGCATGAAGGCACTTAGCTCTTCCCCCCTCCCAGAACTGATATTCCAGGACAAACCTTTGTTTTGATCCTGCACATGTGTTATGTACTGTACTCTGAGTATATTTCAACATGCATCTTTTGCTCATCTTTTGGGTTAACTGTGCAAATCGTTCCTGGCATCCTGAAAACTCAAAAGAGTTACAAAGGCACTTCTCCAGTTGTGCACTCTGTGGAGAATTCTGCTGCAGAAACCGCCTACAGCTGCCTAGAGTGACGTGCAGAGAAGATGTTAGGATCTTCCAAATTACTGCTTCAAAGGAGCATCTGAGGCCACTGTAACTGTTTTTGTTCTTGGGGAAATTTTCTAATCACAAAGCCAGGATTCCCAAGAACTAAAAGGGTGGAGATCTGGGAGGGTGACGGAGAACTTCGTGCTGCTCCCTTAGGTTTTGCAGACAAGGAGGAGCCAGGAGATTTGGAATATTACCCAAAGAAAAATACAGCAGGTGAAGGGCCTGTGGCAGGGAGGAGGGGAAACCTGGCACCCTACTCTGCTGCCTATTTGCACAATTCATGTAGCAGTATAGAGCATGCGCAGCAAAACCTCATTGCCTTTCGGAATACTGCGTTTGCTGCTTCCCGTTTAATACCACCAGCCTTATCCCACACAAGTTTTGAATCATGCCCCACAGCCAGGCGATGTTCCTCCGGCCTCAAGGGGAGCCTCTTTTGCAGGGCTAGTGAGTCTAGGCCTAGGCCAGGTGAAAAGGGCTTTGTAGGGAGTGGCCTTCACACTCACAGCCAGGCAAATTTATTCATACCACACCATATGGCAGCCATTTTGTGTTTTGCTTTGTTCTCATTGGTAGCCAATTGGTGGACTGGCCCATGTAGCACTATCTCAGAATTGGTCTGGCTCCGTATAAGGCAGCTTCTTCTGTTCTTATCATATGAAATACCCCACTTTGTATATTAATAGGAGCACAGGATGTTCTGCATTAATATCATAAAAGGCGGCGGCGGGGGGGGGGGGGGATCTCATAAGCGAGATGTCCAAATGTGTTTTTACGCTTGGGGGGCTGCTGCGTCGCTTGTTCCTGAACCTTTTCTTCCTCCCAAATGCCCTGAAGATCCATTGCACACCTTGACTTGCATGCAACCTCCTCTCTCTTATTTGCTCAGTGAACCAGATGGAGAGAAGGAGGAATGAAGGAAAACAGAAATCCGGCCTGAGAACGGAGGTCCCTGTCAAGAGAATGGCCAAGATCTCCTCAGGTGAGGATGAAAGGGGAGGCAGGGAAAAGCAAAGAGCCCCTGAAAACAAACCTGCACTCGGGAAGAACTTGTTGGCTAAACCCCTGCACGGAAGTGTATCTGCATGAAGACGGTCAGCACTTTTCTATTGGATGGGTGTCACTGAGCAGAGTTTTCAGTGGAGATGGTGTATCCGGATTAAGTGGGGGAAACAGAACGGGAGAGCATTTGGGTGTCGATGATGTCATGCACATACATAACTGGACTTGCGTATTTGACGGGGTGAGCTCCCGTTGCTCGGTCCCAGCTCCTGCCAACCTAGCAGTTCCAAACCACGTCAAAGTGCGAGTAGATAATAGGTACCGCTCTGGAGGGACGGTAAACGGCGTTTCTGTGTGCTGTTCTGGTTTCGCCAGAAGTGGCTTAGTCATGCTGGCCATATGACCCGGAAAAACTGTCTGCGGACCAACGTCGGCTCCCTGGGCCAGTAAAGCCAGATAAGTGCCGCAACCCCAGAGTCGTTCGCGACTGGACTTAACTGTCAGGGGTCCTTTACCTTTACCTTTTTAAAAGCACTGCACACTGCCATGCGATGTGAAAGTGCTTCATCTTATCAGGGTCACAACTCCTGAAATGAATGGATGGCTCGAATACTCCATTTGCTGCCTTCCTTCAAACATTAACATTTGTGTATGCTCTAAGGTGTTTAAAATAGTCAAAAAGATGACAGCTTTTAATTCCTCTGAATTTGATATCTACTTTAGATTTTTAAAGGCTGGCTCCCAAAGTTATTTCAGGTGAAATCACACACACACACACACACACACACACACACTTCAGTGGAAACTGCATGCAGCTGAGCAGCTCACATTCGGAGCATCAACACAGAAAGGAAAGGAAAGAAAGCAGCACAAATATTTTGACGGAAGTGTCTTAGGAAAGCGATTTTAAATCATGGGCACCTAGGTTCTGAAAATGGTATTGCCTGTATTGGTGTGAGTGATGGGGTCCCATGGCACAAATTCCATGTGGTCCCAGTGCAAAGGAAAAGAGCTAAGATCTTCTCCCTTACTATGATATCCAAACAAGATATGATGGGGAAGAAGAATGAGAGGTTTGTAAGGAGTCTTCAATAATTTTGCCACGGCAATTCTTATGGTTCAGGGCCTCATGCTATTAGCCTTTCTTGTACATGGAGATCCTTTATGAAATGCATTCAGGCCCATCAAACAAATCTGTACTGAGATACACATACTTTATCACCATTTTTACTGCTGGAACTGCTCTGAATCTGACTTCAGGAAGAACGCGTTTTAACTGCACAGTGTCCTGGAAAAGACACTCTGCATTGGGAAAGAAGGGAACTGAGTTCCCTCCCATTTTCCACTTTCCTGATGTTTCAAATGACCAGTACCCTGGAGTTTTGATTTGTGTTGTTGTCAGGATTCTAACTGTAACTGTAACTGACCTAAGAATTCTGCAGAGCAGTTGCTCCTGTGGCTGGCCGGCTGCTCAGGCGAACGTCAGCTCAGTGGCAAATACCTGCTTTGTTCCTGGCACGCTAGACTCCGGCTGAGGAAGGCATTTCATGTAAGTTTATGGATTAAACATTCCTCACTATGCCATCAGCTGTGTTTATGCTCAGTGGAAAAAGATTGGTGCAGTAAAGGTAAAGGGACCCCTGACCATTAGGTCCAGTTGTGACCGACTCTGGGGTTGCGGCGCTCATCTCGCTTTATTGGCCGAGGGAGCCGGCATACAGCGTCTGGGTCATTATTAAGCCGCTTCTGGCGAACCAGAGCAGCGCACAGAAACACCGTTTGCCTTCACGACGGAGCGGTACCTATTTATCTACTTGCGCTTTGAAGTGCTTTCGAACTGCTAGGTTGGCAGGAGCAGGGACAGAGCAATGGGAGCTCACCCTGTCGCGGGGATTCGAACCGCCAACCTTCTGATCGGCAAGTCCTAGGCTCTGTGGTTTAACTCACAAAACAGCGAAATTGTGAGCAGCTTCTCATCCACAACAGGTTGCTGAGGTTCTGGCCATTTTCACAGGAACAATGCAACAGTAGATTAAATCAGAAGCAGTGTGCTGGAAGAAAGTCTGAGTTGCGGCTTCTCTGGATCAGATGTTTCTACCTAACCAGGGGGTGGGAGAGAGCAGGGGAACACTTTCTTTTGCTGCTTCTTTCTGTGCATGGAAGGAAGAATGCAGGAGGAAGGATGTCCTTCAATGACTAGACATGCTTGTTATTCCCTCTCTCACTGCATGTTGTCTTCTCTTTTGTTTCCAGGATGTCTGCCAATGTCTCCCCTGGTCCCCTCCTCTCCAAACCCCCCATGCGGGTGAAAGAAGGCTCCCTGGCAGTCAGGTGGCTGAGCTTAGTTTCCAGCCTCCAGATAACTGCATTCCTGGTGGATATTTTGGCCTTGCCGATGTGCATTGCATCCACACTCAGTGTCAACTGGAGAGTGTGGCGTGTGGAAAACATCAAGGGCATTGGCTCTGGAAACATCTGGGTTGGAATCTGGCAGGTCTGCTTTTGGAAAGACCCTTCTAACGACGGCAACTCTTTTTGGCATTGCGAAGATCTCAATGAGCAACATCCAACCCTCCCGAGGGAAATTTTTATTGCACAGAATTTAATGGCATTAGCTTCCATTATGAATTCAGTGGCCCTAGGATTAATTTCATTTACCTTGTACAATGTGTTCAAGCCCAGAAAACATAAGGATTTTCTCTTAACCTTTTTTGGGCTTGGAGCTCTGCTGAACTTATCTGCAGGAATACTCGTCCTGATTTCTGTGGTATGGAACATGTCTGCTGTCTTACAAAATGGGGAAATTGACTTCCCCGAAACTTTTGAATTGCCTCAAATTCCCAGCGAGCAGCATATTGGACCTTCTATTTATCTAGGCTATATCGCTGCGGGTTTCCAGCTGCTGAGTGCAGCATTGGTTGGGATGGAGAGATGTTGCATCAGGACCACCACAACAGATACATCTCTAATAGAAACTGTAGTGGTGATTACCCCAGGAAGTGGGATGAAAAGCCAGAGTCAAACTACTTGTTTGAAGTGTGGTTCTTTGCTGGATCTAGTATTTCAAGAGAAATCCTCCACAGTGGAGATGGAGGAAAGCTGTGCAAGTGATCTTGTCATTCCCAAGGAATCCTGCGCAGTAGAGATGGAGGAAAGCCGTACGCTCACCTGAAGGACATCATAGCCCACCTGAAGTCCCAAAACATACTATTATACATGTTATACCCTACAACAGGGAGTCATAAACTATCAGACCCAGATCAACGCAGATCGCTCCATACACGGATGGATCTGCGTGGATCAGGATATGATAGTTTTGTTTTGGGACCTCAGGTGGGCTTTGATGTCCTTCAGGTGAGGAGGCCCTTTTTATGACAAGTAGTTATTTATTTATTTATTTATTTATTTATTTATTTATTTAAGATTTTGTTGATTTACAAAAGTGTGCAATGTCTCTCTTTCATGTTTTTTCCCCCGTGTAACATTTTTATAAATCATTTTCATTTGTTGAGACATTAGGAAGAATAGGGGAAATAGGTGGAGGGGGGTAACGATGGGTGGGGGTGGGGTCGGGTGGCGATTTTTCTATTTTACTTACTATACGTAGGGTTTGGTGTTAGCATTGTTTGTGCAGGTTCTTTGCTGTTTGCTTGTAATTAATAAACCAATTAATAAACCAATATTAATTAAAATATTGACTCTGTTCGCATGATCTTGGCCGGTCTTAATGCACGCTCTCGTCCCGTTTTTCAGAGCCTCCTCCAGAGCAGACCCACTAAAGCCTAACTGGTGGGTCTACTCCTGTGTAGGATTCAGTTCTTGATAATTGTGCACTTGGGTCTGGGTTAAAGTGGATCTACACGGATCCTCATGGATCCTCCACTTTTTTAAAAATAACTCCAACAAATGCAGTGTCAAATCACACCTGGAAGGCATGCCTACAGACTGGACTATCAAAAACGTGGATGCAGCACAACAAAAACATGGATCCGAGGCATGGATCCTCATGAATTCATATGATTTTTATAGTGAAACAAAATAAAAACACCATGATACTGCAGACCACTTTTTAGTCTGTAAGCAGAACCAAAAAAACCACGCATCCACTGTTTCGTGCTGCCGAAATTGAGCAAAAACATGGTTAAAAAACACGCATCCTGATGGATCCTCATGATTTTTGCATTAGATCAGCCCAAAGTCACCATCAGATCAAACATCATGGCCATGGGCACAGTATCCACCACAAAAATCACTGATCCATGGCTTCCTGGCGACATCGTATCCCAAAAACGTGGTTTTGAAGCACGGATCCTCATGGATCCTCATGCTTTTTGCATTGGGCCAATCCAAACTCACCGTCAAATCACACATCATGTCTAGGGTCACAGCTTGCACCACAAACAACTTGGCTCCACGGCTTCCTGGCCACTCCAATGGTCATGGAGGGTAATTCACAGGAAATGTGTGGCTTACAGTGTTTCTTTTTTAAAAAAAGATCTGTTTGCAAAAGGTTTGTATAGAAAATCAATTAGTAATAGGTCCTCAAAACACCTGGGGAGGTACTGCTGCTAGAAACTATTCCCCCTCCCCGCCCGTCCCACTTCTAATGCAAACCCCCTTCCTCAATCAAGATGGGATTTCAGCTAAAATAGAGTTGGACAACTTGGGGGTTTCAGCAGGAAATTCAAGGCATCCACCTGCCTGAATGAGACTGGATTCCCTGCTAAAACGAAGAAGGGGGACTGTTTAGGAGAGAGATCCAGACAAACCTGCTTTTGAATCAGGGTGGGGTTTGCCTGAAATCCCGCCCAGCTGAGCAGAATTTAAGCCAGCTGCCTGGCTCTTGGCAGGATGGCACACCGAGCCTCCTCACATCTGTTCAAAGGAGGCTGCAAAGCGGGGGGACATGCTTGTATCATTTCGTGGTCTTCTTTATTTCTGTGTTCTTGTTTATTTCTATGCTCTTTTAGATGTGGCTTCATAGCCGAGTGGGGGATTTGAACCCCGGTGCCTCCCAGGTCCTTGTTTGGCAGTCTAACCAATAGGCCACACTGCCTCTCCATCTTCCTGCTTGAAGCAGCCCTTAATTGGGGACCTATATTCCTGCATAAACCAGCTTTCTTTTTAGGACTGTGAACTTGGCTTTGCAACGCCGGTAGCCGTACCGTACACCAAGAATCCTGGAAACTGTAGTTTGTTAAAGGTGCTGGGAACTGCAGCTTTCTTAGGGTTCTGGAAACCATATTGAGCTCTTTGGAATTCTCAGAGATTTTTTTTGGGGGGGGGGGCTGTTAATAGATGCTGCGATATGGTACCATGTCGTCCCAGTGCAAAGGAAAAGAGCTAAGATCTTCTCCCTTACTATAATATCCAAACAAGATGTGATGGGGAAGAAGAATGAGAGGTTTGTAAGGAGTCTTCAATATTTTTGCCAAGGAAATTCTTATGGTTCAGGGCCTCATGCTATTAGCCTTTCTTGTACATGGAGATCCTTTATGAAATGCATTCAGGCCCATCAAACAAATCTGTGCTGAGATACACATACAGTATCACCATTTTTACTGCTGGAACTGCTCTGAATCTGACTTCTGGAAGAACGTGTTTTAACTGCACAGTGTCCTGGAAAAGACACTCTGTTTTGGGAAAGAAGGGAACTGAGTTCCCTCCCATTTTCCACTTTCCTGATGTTCCAAATGACCAGTACCCTGGAGTTATGATTTGTGGTGTTGTCAGGATTCTAACTAGACTGTAACTGACCTAAGAATTCTGCAGAGCAGTTGCTGCTGTGGCTGGCCGGCTGCTCAGGCGAATGTCAGCTCAGTGGCCAACAGCTCAGTCTTCTTGAGGCTCAGGAGCACCTAGCAAATACCTGCTCTGTTCCTGGCACGCTAGTCTCTAGCTGAGGAAGGCATTTCACGTAAGTTTATGGATTAAACATTCCTCACTATGCCGTCAGGTGTGTTTATGCTCAGTGGGAAAGGATAGTTGCAGTAAAGGTAAAGGGACCCCTGACCATTAGGTCCAGTCGTGACCGACTCTGGGGTTGCGGCGCTCATCTCGCTTTATTGGCCGAGGGAGCCGGCATACAACTTCCGGGTCATGTGGCCAGCATGACTAAGCTGCTTCTCGCGAACGAACATCAGCTCAGTGGCAAATACCTGCTTTGTTCCTGGCACGCTCGACTGTAGCTGAGGAAGGCATTTCACATAAGTTTATGGATTAAACATTCCTCACTATGCCATCAGCTGTGTTTATGCTCAGTGGAAAAAGATAGGTGCAGTAAAGGTAAAGGGACCCCTGACCATTAGGTCCAGTTGTGACCGACTCTGGGGTGGCGGCGCTCATCTCGCTTTATTGGCCGAGGGAGCCGGCATACAGCGTCCGGGTTATTATTAAGCCGCTTCTGGAGAACCAGAGCAGCGCACAGAAACGCCGTTTGCCTTCCTGACGGAGCGGTACCTATTTATCTACTTGCACTTTGAAGTGCTTTCGAACTGCTAGGTTGGCAGGAGCAGGGACCGAGCAATGGGAGCTCACCCTGTCGCGGGGATTCGAACCGCCAACCTTCTGATCGGCAAGTCCTAGGCTCTGTGGTTTAACTCACAAAACAGCGAAATTGTGAGCAGCTTCCCATCCACAACAGGTTGCTGAGGTTCTGGCCATTTTCACAGGAACAATGCAACAGTAGATTAAATCAGTAGCAGTGTGCTGGAAGAAAGTCTGAGTTGCGGCTTCTTTGGATCAGATGTCTCTACCTAACCAGGGGGTGGGAGAGAGCAGGGGAACTTTCTTTTGCTGCTTCTTTCTGTGCATGGAAGGAAGAATGCAGGAGGGAGGATGTCCTTCAATGACTAGACATGCTTGTTATTCCCTCTCTCACTGCATGTTGTCTTCTCTTTTGTTTCCAGGATGTCTGCCAATGTCTTCCTGGGTCCCCTCCTGGCCAAACCCCCCATGCGGGTGAAAGAAGACTCCCTGGTGGTCAGGTGGCTGAGATTCGTGTCCTGCCTCCAATTATCCGCATTCCTAATGGATATTTTGGCCTTGCCGATGTGCATTGCATCCACACTCAGTGTCAACTGGAGAGTGTGGCGTGTGGAAAACGTCAAGGGAATCGGCTCTGGAAACATCTGGATTGGAATCTGGGATGCCTGCTTTTGGAAAGACCCTTCTAACGACGGCAACTCTTATTACCATTGTGAAGATCTCAGTGAGCAATATCCAACCCTCCCGAGGGAAATTTTTATTGCTCAGGACTTAATGGTCTTAGCTGCCGTTATGAATTCAGCAGCCCTTGTATTACAGTCATTTGCTCTTTCCAATGTGCTCGAGCCCGGAAAACACAAGGATTTTCTCTTAACCTTTTTTGGGCTTGGAGCTCTGCTGAACTTATCTGCAGGGATACTCGTCCTGATTTCTGTGGTATGGAACATGTCTGCTGTCTTACAAAATGGGGAAATTGACTTCCCCGAAACTTTTGAATTGCCTCAAATTCCCAGCGAGCAGCATATTGGACCTTCTATTTATCTAGGCTATATCGCTGCCGGTTTCCAGCTGCTGAGTGCAGCATTGGTTGGGATGGAGAGATGTTGCATCAGGACCACCACAACAGATACATCTCTAATAGAAACTGTAGTGGTGATTACCCCAGGAAGTGGGGTGAAAAGCCAGAGTCAAACTACTTGTTCGAAGTGTGGTTCTTTCCTAGATCTGGTAATTCAAGAGAAATCCTCCACAGTGGAGATGGAGGAAAGCTGTGCAAGTGATCTTGTCATTCCCAAGGAATCCTGCGCAGTAGAGATGGAGGAAAGCCGTACGCCCCAAAGCTCACCTGAAGGACATCAAAGTCCACCTGAAGTCCCAAAACATACTATTATACATGTTATCCCCTACAACAGGGAGTCGTAAACTATCAGACCCAGATCAACGCAGATCGCTAAATACACGGATGGATCTGCGTGGATCAGGATATGATAGTTTTGTTTTGGGACTTCAGGTGGGCTTTGATGTCCTTCAGGTGAGGAGGCCCTTTTTATGACTAGTAGTTATTTATTTATTTATTTAAGATTTTGTTGATTTACAAAAGTGTGCAATGTCTCTCTCTCATGTTTTCTCCCCCCATGTAACATTTTTACAAATCATTTTCATTTGTTGAGACATTAGGAAGAATAGGGGAAATAGGTGGAGGGGGTAACGATGGGTGGGGGTGGGGTCAGGGGGCGATTTTTCTATTTTACTTACTATACGTAGGGTTTGGTGTTAGCATTGTTTGTGCAGGTTCTTTGCTGTTTGCTTGTAATTAATAAACCAATTAATAAACCAATATTAATTAAAATATTGACTCTGTTCGCATGATCTTGGCCGGTCTTAATGCACGCTCTCGTCCCGTTTTTCAGAGCCTCCTCCAGAGCAGACCCACTAAAGCCTAACTGGTGGGTCTACTCCTGTGTAGGATTCTGTTCTTGATAATTGTGCACTTGGGTCTGGGTTAAAGGTGGATCTACACGGATCCTCATGGATCCTCCACTTTTTAAAAAATAACTCCAACAAATGCAGTGTTAACTCACACCTGGAAGGCATGCCTACAGACTGGACTATCAAAAATGTGGATGCAGCACAACAAAAACATGGATCCGAGGCATGGATCCTCATGAATTCATATGATTTTTATGGTGAAACAAAATAAAAACACCATGATACTGCAGACCACTTTTTAGTCTGTAAGCAGAACCAAAAAAACCACGCATCCACAGTTTCGTGCTGCCGAAATGGAGCAAAAACATGGTTAAAAAACACGCATCCTCATAGATCCTCATGATTTTTGCATTAGATCAGCCCAAAGTCACCATCGGATCAAACATCATGGCCATGGGCACAGTATCCACCACAAAAATCACTGATCCATGGCTTCCTGGCGACATCGTATCCCAAAAACGTGGTTTTGAAGCGCGGATCCTCATGGATCCTCATGCTTTTTGCATTGGGCCAATCCAAACTCACCGTCAAATCACACATCATGTCTAGGGTCACAGCTTGCACCACAAACAACTTGGCTCCACGGCTTCCTGGCCACTCCATGGCCCAAAAACGTGGTATTGAAGCACGGATCCTCATAGATCCTCATGATTTTTGCACTAGATCAGCACAAAGTCACCATCAGATCAAACATCATGGCCATGGGCACAGCATGCAACACAAAAATCACGGATCCACGGCTTCCTGGCAACACCGTAGCCCAAAAACATGGTTTTGAAGCACGGATCCTCATGGATCCTCATGCTTTTTGCATTGGGGCAATCCAAACTCACTATCAAATCACACATTATGCCTGCACCACAAAAAAAAAACTCAGATCCACAGTTTCCTGGCCACTCCATGGCTCAAAAACGTGGTTTTGAAGCACGGATCCTCATGGATCCTCACTCTTTTCACATTGGGGCTCCCCAAACTCACCGTCAAATCACACATCATAGCCAGGGGCACACCCTGCACCACAAAAATCATGAGTTGCACTACAAAAATCACAAAAATGCCCTTACCTGCACTGTAATGTCACCACTGGAACATTATTATTAGAGCCGATAGGAGAATATATGACTATATATTGTACCAATATATGGTTCATCTTCAAGAACAGATCAAATACATGCCAAAGTATTAAAGAGGAGAAAAAATATGAAACTGCTTACATACTGTCAACTAATATCCAGATTCAAGAAAGACTGTATGGCAAACATTTAAATCAGTGAAAAGACAGAATTTAAGTCCATCATAACAGAGTTCTACCTTTTGGGTAAAATTTATAAACTATTACTCAAATATGACACTGAGCCCGAACAAGCAAAACCTTATATGACAAAATGGATGCAAAAATTTTAAGAGCAGTTTACAGTGGAACAATGAGAACAATTATGAATAAAGGAATAACATTTACTGCAAGTTAAGCCCTAAAACAAAATTGGTACAGTGGAACCTCGGGTTGCAGACATAACCCGTGTCTGAGGCACGTCCGCAATCCACAGCGTTCACATCCTGAAGCGCCACGCCTGCACAGGCGCAATTTGGCGCTTCTGCGCATGTGCGAGTGGTGAAACCCGGAAGTAATATATAGTAGAAGAAATCTATATAAATATATGGTATTTCTCCAATATTTCTCCAATATTTCTCCAATGTTTGGAAAGCACAAGGTCTACAGAAAAAGACACCCAGAGTTTTGTGGACTGTGGCAGATGAGGACAGAGGGAGACTGCGATTTGGGGAGAATGTATCTTATTCTAAGTAAAGCTTAATATCACAGAAACAGAAAATATGTTTGACTTTCTAGAAAAAGGCACTGCTGTTCAGATTGCGAGTTACCCAACCTCACAATTGCTTAAGATCATGCAAACAGACCGATAGCCCATTCTAGTCCAAGGCACTGATGGCCACAAAAACCGGACGGATGATTCAAGGAAGCTTCCAGGCAGGGCATAAAGGCACTTAGCTCTTCCCCCCACCCAGAACTGATATTCCAGGACAAACCTTTGTTTTGATCCTGCACATGCATCTTTTGCTCATCTTTTGGGTTAACTGTGCAAATCGTTCCTGGCATCCTGAAAACTCAAAGAGTTACAAAGGCACTTCTCCAGTTGTGCACTCTGTGGAGAATTCTGCTGCAGAAACCGCCTACAGCTGCCTAGAGTGACGTGCAGAGAAGATGTTAGGATCTTCCAAATTACTGCTTCAAAGGAGCATCTGAGGCCACTGTAACTGTTTTTGTTCTTGGGGAAATTTTCTAATCACAAAGCCAGGATTCCCAAGAACTAAAAGGGTGGAGATCTGGGAGGATGACGGAGAACTTCGTGCTGCTCCCTTAGGTTCTGCAGACAAGGAGGAGCCAGGAGATTTGGAATATTACCCAAAGAAAAATACAGCAGGTGAAGGGCCTGTGGCAGAGGGGGGGGGGACCTGGCACCCTACTCTGCTGCCTATTTGCACAATTCATGTAGCAGTATAGAGCATGCGCAGCAAAACCTCATTGCCTTTCGGAATACTGCGTTTGCTGCTTCCCATTGAATACCACCAGCCTTATCCCACAAAAGTTTTGAATCATGCCCCACAGCCAGGCGATGTTCCTCCGGCCTCAAGGGGAGCCTCTTTTGCAGGGCTAGTGAGTCTAGGCCTAGGCCAGGTGAAAAGGGCTTTGTAGGGAGTGGCCTTCACACTCACAGCCAGGCAAATTTATTCATACCACACCATATGGCAGCCATTTTTTGCCATCCACCATGGCAGCCATTTTGTGTTTTGCTTTGTTCTCATTGGTAGCCAATTGGTGGACTGGCCCATGTAGCACTTTCTCAGAATTGGTCTGGCTCCGTATAAGGCAGCTTCTTCTGTTCTTATCATATGAAATACCCCACTTTGTATATTAATAGGAGCACAGGATGTTCTGCATTTATATCCTAAAAGGCGGCGGCCGGGGGGGGATCTCATAAGCGAGATGTCCAAATGTGTTTTTACGCTTGGGGGGCTGCTGCGTTGCTTGTTCCTGAACCTTTTCTTCCTCCCAAATGCCCTGAAGATCCATTGCACACCTTGA
Organism: Podarcis cretensis; assembly: GCF_951804945.1. Lineage (NCBI taxonomy): Eukaryota > Metazoa > Chordata > Lepidosauria > Squamata > Lacertidae > Podarcis > Podarcis cretensis. Next base: position 9,025,678 of record NC_137171.1, read on the forward strand.
CTTGCATGCAACCTCCTCTCTCTTATTTGCTCAGTGAACCAGATGGAGAGAAGGAGGAATGAAGGAAAACAGAAATCCAGCCTGAGAACGGAGGTCCCTGCCAAGAGAATGGCCAAGATCTCCTCAGGTGAGGATGAAAGGGGAGGCAGGGAAAAGCAAAGAGCCTCTGAAAACATCCCTGCACTCGGGAAGAACTTGTTGGCTAAACCCCTGCACGGAAGTGTATCTGCATGAAGACGGTCAGCACTTTTCTATTGGATGGGTGTCACTGAGCAGAGTTTTCAGTGGAGATGGTGTATCCGGATTAAGTGGGGGAAACAGAACGGGAGAGCATTTGGGTGTGGATGATGTCATGCAGATACAGAACTGGACTTGCGTATTTGACGGGGTGAGCTCCCATTGCTCGGTCCCAGCTCCTGCCAACCTAGCAGTTCCAAACCACGTCAAAGTGCAAGTAGATAAATAGGTACCGCTCTGGAGGGACAGTAAACGGCGTTTCTGTGCGCTGCTGTGCTTTTGCCAGAAGCGGCTTAGTCATGCTCGCCATATGACCCGGAAAAACTGTCTGCGGACCAACGTCGGCTCCCTGGGCCAGTAAAGCCAGATAAGTGCCGCAACCCCAGAGTCGTTCGCGACTGGACTTAACTGTCAGGGGTCCTTTACCTTTACCTTTTTAAAAGCACTGCACACTGCCATGCGATGTGAAAGTGCTTCATCTTATCAATGGTCACAACTCCTGAAATGAATGGATGGCTCCAATGCTCCATGTGCTGCCTTCCTTCAAACATTAACATTTGTGTATGCTCTAAGGTGTTTAAAATAGTCAAAAAGATGACAGCTTTTAATTCCTCTGAATTTGATATCTACTTTAGATTTCTAAAGGCTGGCTCCCAAAGTTATTTCAGGTGAAATCACACACACACACACTTCAGTGGAAACTGCATGCAGCTGAGCAGCTCACATTCGGAGCATCAACACAGAAAGGAAAGGAAAGAAAGCAGCACAAATATTTTGACGGAAGTGTCTTAGGAAAGCGATTTTAAATCATGGGCAACTAGGTTCTGAAAATGGTATTGCCTGTATTGGTGTGAGTGATGGGGTCCCATGGCACAAATTCCATGTGGTCCCAGTGCAAAGGAAAAGAGCTAAGATCTTCTCCCTTACCATAATGTCCAAACAAGATGTGATGGGGAAGAAGAATGAGAGGTTTGTAAGGAGTCTTCAATAATTTTGCCACGGCAATTCTTATGGTTCAGGGCCTCATGCTATTAGCCTTTCTTGTACATGGAGATCCTTTATGAAATGCATTCAGGCCCATCAAACAAATCTGTACTGAGATACACATACTTTATCACCATTTTTACTGCTGGAACTGCTCTGAATCTGACTTCAGGAAGAACGCGTTTTAACTGCACAGTGTCCTGGAAAAGACACTCTGTTTTGGGAAAGAAGGGAACTGAGTTCCCTCCCATTTTCCACTTTCCTGATGTTTCAAATGACCAGTACCCTGGAGTTTAGATTTGTGTTGTTGTCAGGATTCTAACTGTAACTGTAACTGACCTAAGAATTCTGCAGAGCAGTTGCTCCTGTGGCTGGCCGGCTGCTCAGGCGAACGTCAGCTCAGTGGCAAATACCTGCTTTGTTCCTGGCACGCTAGACTACGGCTGAGGAAGGCATTTCATGTAAATTTATGGATTAAACATTCCTCGCTATGCCATCAGCTGTGTTTATGCTCAGTGGGAAAAGATAGGTGCAGTAAAGGTAAAGGGACCCCTGACCATTAGGTCCAGTTGTGACCGACTCTGGGGTTGTGGCGCTCATCTCGCTTTATTGGCCGAGGGAGCCGGCATACAGCGTCCGGGTCATTATTAAGCCGCTTCTGGCGAACCAGAGCAGCGCACAGAAACACCGTTTGCCTTCCCGACGGAGCGGTACCTATTTATCTACTTGCACTTTGAAGTGCTTTCGAACTGCTAGGTTGGCAGGAGCAGGGACCGAGCAATGGGAGTTCACCCTGTCGCGGGGATTCGAACCGCCAACCTTCTGATCGGCAAGTCCTAGGCTCTGTGGTTTAACTCACAAAACAGCGAAATTGTGAGCAGCTTCCCATCCACAACAGGTTGCTGAGGTTCTGGCCATTTTCACAGGAACAATGCAACAGTAGATTAAATCAGTAGCAGTGTGCTGGAAGAAAGTCTGAGTTGCGGCTTCTCTGGATCAGATGTCTCTACCTAACCAGGGGGTGGGAGAGAGCAGGGGAACTCTTTCTTTTGCTGCTTCTTTCTGTGCATGGAAGGAAGAATGCAGGAGGAAGGATGTCCTTCAATGACTAGACATGCTTGTTATTCCCTCTCTCACTGCATGTTGTCTTCTCTTTTGTTTCCAGGATGTCTGCCAATGTCTCCCCTGGTCCCCTCCTCTCCAAACCCCCCATGCGGGTGAAAGAAGGCTCCCTGGCAGTCAGGTGGCTGAGATTAGTGTCCGGTCTCCAGATAACTGCATTCCTGGTGGATATTTTGGCCTTGCCGATGTGCATTGTGTCAACACTCAGTGTCAACTGGAGAGTGTGGCGTGTGGAAAACATCAAGGGGATTGGCTCTGGAAACATCTGGGTTGGAATCTGGCAGGTCTGCTTTTGGAAAGACCCTTCTAACGACGGCAACTCTTATTACCATTGTGAAGATCTCAGTGAGCAACATCCAACCCTCCCGAGGGAAATTTTTATTGCACAGAATTTAATGGCATTAGCTTCCATTATGAATTCAGTGGCCCTAGGATTAATTTCATTTACCTTGTACAATGTGTTCAAGCCCAGAAAACATAAGGATTTTCTCTTTCGCTTTTTTAGGCTTGGAGCTCTGCTGAACTTAGTTGCAGGGATACTCGTCCTGATTTCTGTGGTATGGAACATGTCTGCTGTCTTACAAAATGGGGAAATTGACTTCCCCGAAACTTTTGAATTGCCTCAAATTCCCATCGAGCAGCATATTGGACCTTCTATTTATCTAGGCTATATCGCTGCGGGTTTCCAGCTGCTGAGTGCAGCATTGGTTGGGATGGAGAGATGTTGCATCAGGACCTCCACAACAGATACATCTCTAATAGAAACTGTAGTGGTGATTACCCCAGGAAGTGGGATGAAAAGCCAGAGTCAAACTACTTGTTCGAAGTGTGGTTCTTTCCTAGATCTGGTAATTCAAGAGAAATCCTCCACAGTGGAGATGGAGGAAAGCTGTGCAAGTGATCTTGTCATTCCCGAGGAATCCTGCGCAGTAGAGATGGAGGAAAGCCGTACGCCCCAAAGCTCACCTGAAGGACATCAAAGTCCACCTGAAGTCCCAAAACATACTATTATACATGTTATACCCTACAACAGGGAGTCGTAAACTATCAGACCCAGATCAACGCAGATCGCTCCATACACGGATTGATCTGTGTGGATCAGGATCTGATAGTTTTGTTTTGGGACTTCAGGTGGGCTTTGATGTCCTTCAGGTGAGGAGGCCCTTTTTTATGACTAGTAGTTATTTATTTATTTATTTATTTATTAATGATTTTGTTGATTTACAAAAGTGTGCAATGTCTCTCTCTCATGTTTTCTCCCCCCATGTAACATTTTTACAAATCATTTTCATTTGTTGAGACATTAGGAAGAATAGGGGAAAGAGGTGGAGGGGGGTAACGATGGGTGGGGGTGGGGTCGGGTGGCGATTTTTCTATTTTACTTACTATACGTAGGGTTTGGTGTTAGCATTGTTTGTGCAGGTTCTTTGCTGTTTGCTTGTAATTAATAAACCAATTAATAAACCAATATTAATTAAAATATTGACTCTGTTCGCATGATCTTGGCCGGTCTTAATGCACGCTCTCGTCCCGTTTTTCAGAGCCTCCTCCAGAGCAGACCCACTAAAGCCTAACCGGTGGATCTACTCCTGTGTAGGATTCAGTTCTTGATAATTGTGCACTTGGGTCTGGGTTAAAGGTGGATCTACACGGATCCTCCACTTTTTTAAAATAACTCCCACAAATGCAGTGTCAAATCACACCTGGAAGTCACGCCTACAGACTGGACTATCAAAAACGTGGATGCAGCACCACAAAAACATGGATCCGAGGCATGGATCCTCATGAATTCATATGATTTTTATAGTGAAACAAAATAAAAACACCATGATACTGTAGACCACTTTTTAGTCTGTAAGCAGAACCAAAAAAACCACGCATCCACTGTTTGTGCTGCCGAAATGGAGCAAATACATGGTTAAAAAACACGCATCCTGATGGATCCTCATGATTTTTGCATTAGATCAGCCCAAAGTCACCATCAGATCAAACATCATGGCCATGGGCACAGTATCCACCACAAAAATCACTGATCCATGGCTTCCTGGCGACATCGTATCCCAAAAACGTGGTTTTGAAGCACGGATCCTCATGGATCCTCATGCTTTTTGCATTGAGCCAATCCAAACTCACCGTCAAATCACACATCATGTCTAGGGTCACAGCTTGCACCACAAACAACTTGGCTCCACGGCTTCCTGGCCACTCCAATGGTCATGGAGGGTAATTCACAGGAAATGTGTGGCTTACAGTGTTTCTTTTTTAAAAAAAGATCTGTTTGCAAAAGGTTTGTATAGAAAATCAATTAGTAATAGGTCCTCAAAACACCTGGGGAGGTACTGCTGCTAGAAACTATTCCCCCTCCCCGCCCGTCCCACTTCTAATGCAAACCCCCTTCCTCAATCAAGATGGGATTTCAGCTAAAATAGAGTTGGACAACTTGGGGGTTTCAGCAGGAAATTCAAGGCAGCCCCCTGCCTGAATGAGACTGGATTCCCTGCTAAAACGAAGAAGGGGGACTGTTTAGGAGAGAGATCCAGACAAACCTGCTTTTGAATCAGGGTGGGGTTTGCCTGAAATCCCGCCCAGCTGAGCAGAATTTAAGCCAGCTGCCTGGCTCTTGGCAGGATGGCACACCGAGCCTCCTCACATCTGTTCAAAGGAGGCTGCAAAGCGGGGGGACATGCTTGTATCATTTCGTGGTCTTCTTTATTTCTGTGTTCTTGTTTATTTCTATGCTCTTTTAGATGTGGCTTCATAGCCGAGTGGGGGATTTGAACCCCGGTGCCTCCCAGGTCCTTGTTTGGCAGTCTAACCACTAGGCCACACTGCCTCTCCATCTTCCTGCTTGAAGCAGCCCTTAATTGGGGACCTATATTCCTGCATAAACCAGCTTTCTTTTTAGGACTGTGAACTTGGCTTTGCAACGCCGGTAGCCGTACCGTACACCAAGAATCCTGGAAACTGTAGTTTGTTAAAGGTGCTGGGAACTGCAGCTTTCTTAGGGTTCTGGAAACCATATTGAGCTCTTTGGAATTCTCAGAGATTTTTTTTTGGGGGGGGGCCTGTTAATAGATGCTGCGATATGGTACCATGTCGTCCCAGTGCAAAGGAAAAGAGCTAAGATCTTCTCCCGTACTATAATGTCCAAACAAGATGTGATGGGGAAGAAGAATGAGAGGTTTGTAAGGAGTCTTCAATAATTTTGCCAAGGAAATTCTTATGGTTCAGGGCCTCATGCTATTAGCCTTTCTTGTACATGGAGATCCTTTATGAAATGCATTCAGGCCCATCAAACAAATCTGTGCTGAGATACACATACAGTATCACCATTTTTACTGCTGGAACTGCTCTGAATCTGACTTCTGGAAGAACGTGTTTTAACTGCACAGTGTCCTGGAAAAGACACTCTGTTTTGGGAAAGAAGGGAACTGAGTTCCCTCCCATTTTCCACTTTCCTGATGTTCCAAATGACCAGTACCCTGGAGTTATGATTTGTGGTGTTGTCAGGATTCTAACTGGACTGTAACTGACCTAAGAATTCTGCAGAGCAGTTGCTGCTGTGGCTGGCCGGCTGCTCAGGCGAATGTCAGCTCAGTGGCCAACAGCTCAGTCTTCTTGAGGCTCAGGAGCACCTAGCAAATATCTGCTCTGTTCCTGGCACGCCAGTCTCTAGCTGAGGAAGGCATTTCACGTAAGTTTATGGATTAAACATTCCTCACTATGCCGTCAGGTGTGTTTATGCTCAGTGGGAAAGGATAGTTGCAGTAAAGGTAAAGGGACCCCTGACCATTAGGTCCAGTCGTGACCGACTCTGGGGTTGCGGCGCTCATCTCGCTTTATTGGCCGAGGGAGCCGGCATACAACTTCCGGGTCATGTGGCCAGCATGACTAAGCCGCTTCTCGCGAACCAGAGCAGCGCACAGAAACGCCGTTTGCCTTCCCGCCGGAGCGGTACCTATTTATCTACTTGCACTTTGAAGTGCTTTCGAACCGCTAGGTTGGCAGGAGCAGGGACCGAGCAATGGGAGCTCACCCTGTCGCGGGGATTCGAACCGCCAACCTTCTGATCGGCAAGTCCTAGGCTCTGTGGCTTAACCCACAAAACAGCAAAATCATGAGCAGCTTCCCATCCACAACAGGTTGCTGAGGTTCTGGCCATTTTCACAGGAACAATGCAACAGTAGATTAAATCAGTTGCAGTGTGCTGGAAGAAAGTCTGAGTTGCGGCTTCTCTGGATCAGATGTCTCTACCTAACCAGGGGGTGGGAGAGAGCAGGGGAACACTTTCTTTTGCTGCTTCTTTCTGTGCATGGAAGGAAGAATGCAGGAGGGAGGATGTCCTTCAATGACTAGACATGCTTGTTATTCCCTCTCTCACTGCATGTTGTCTTCTCTTTTGTTTCCAGGATGTCTGCCAATGTCTTCCTGGGTCCCCTCCTGGCCAAACCCCCCATGCGGGTGAAAGAAGACTCCCTGGTGGTCAGGTGGCTGAGATTCGTGTCCTGCCTCCAATTATCCGCATTCCTAATGGATATTTTGGCCTTGCCGATGTGCATTGCATCCACACTCAGTGTCAACTGGAGAGTGTGGCGTGTGGAAAACGTCAAGGGAATCGGCTCTGGAAACATCTGGATTGGAATTTGGGATGCCTGCTTTTGGAAAGACCCTTCTAACGACGGCAACTCTTATTACCATTGTGAAGATCTCAGTGAGCAATATCCAACCCTCCCGAGGGAAATTTTTATTGCTCAGGACTTAATGGTCTTAGCTGCCGTTATGAATTCAGCAGCCCTTGTATTACAGTCATTTGCTCTTTCCAATGTGCTCGAGCCCGGAAAACACAAGGATTTTCTCTTAACCTTTTTTGGGCTTGGAGCTCTGCTGAACTTATCTGCAGGAATACTCGTCCTGATTTCTGTGGTATGGAACATGTCTGCTGTCTTACAAAATGGGGAAATTGACTTCCCCGAAACTTTTGAATTGCCTCAAATTCCCAGCGAGCAGCATATTGGACCTTCTATTTATCTAGGCTATATCGCTGCGGGTTTCCAGCTGCTGAGTGCAGCATTGGTTGGGATGGAGAGATGTTGCATCAGGACCTCCACAACAGATACATCTCTAATAGAAACTGTAGTGGTGATTACCCCAGGAAGTGGGATGAAAAGCCAGAGTCAAACTATTTGTTCGAAGTGTGGTTCTTTGCTGGATCTAGTAATTCAAGAGAAATCCTCCACAGTGGAGATGGAGGAAAGCTGTGCAAGTGATCTTGTCATTCCCAAGGAATCCTGCGCAGTAGAGATGGAGGAAAGCCGTACGCCCCAAAGCTCACCTGAAGGACATCAAAGTCCACCTGAAGTCCCAAAACATACTATTATACATGTTATACCCTACAACAGGGAGTCGTAAACTATCAGACCCAGATCAACGCAGATCGCTCCATACACGGATGGATCTGCGTGGATCAGGATATGATAGTTTTGTTTTGGGACTTCAGGTGGGCTTTGATGTCCTTCAGGTGAGGAGGCCCTTTTTTATGACTAGTATTTATTTATTTATTTATTTATTTATTTAAGATTTTGTTGATTTACAAAAGTGTGCAATGTCTCTCTCTCATGTTTTCTCCCCCCATGTAACATTTTTACAAATCATTTTCATTTGTTGAGACATTAGGAAGAATAGGGGAAATAGGTGGAGGGGGGTAACGATGGGTGGGGGTGGGGTCGGGTGGCGATTTTTCTATTTTACTTACTATACGTAGGGTTTGGTGTTAGCATTGTTTGTGCAGGTTCTTTGCTGTTTGCTTGTAATTAATAAACCAATTAATAAACCAATATTAATTAAAATATTGACTCTGTTCGCATGATCTTGGCCGGTCTTAATGCACGCTCTCGTCCCGTTTTTCAGAGCCTCCTCCAGAGCAGACCCACTAAAGCCTAACTGGTGGGTCTACTCCTGTGTAGGATTCTGTTCTTGATAATTGTGCACTTGGGTCTGGGTTAAAGGTGGATCTACACGGATCCTCATGGATCCTCCACTTTTTAAAAAATAACTCCAACAAATGCAGTGTCAAATCACACCTGGAAGGCATGCCTACAGACTGGACTATCAAAAACGTGGATGCAGCACCACAAAAACATGGATCCGAGGCATGGATCCTCATGAATTCATATGATTTTTATAGTGAAACAAAATAAAAACACCATGATACTGCAGACCACTTTTTAGTCTGTAAGCAGAACCAAAAAAACCACGCATCCACAGTTTCGTGCTGCCGAAATGGAGCAAAAACATGGTTAAAAAACACGCATCCTCATAGATCCTCATGATTTTTGCATTAGATCAGCCCAAAGTCACCATCAGATCAAACATCATGGCCATGGGCACAGCATGCAACACAAAAATCACGGATCCACGGCTTCCTGGCGACATCGTATCCCAAAAACGTGGTTTTGAAGCGTGGATCCTCATGGATCCTCATGCTTTTTGCATTGGGCCAATCCAAACTCACCGTCAAATCACACATCATGTCTAGGGTCACAGCTTGCACCACAAACAACTTGGCTCCACGGCTTCCTGGCCACTCCATGGCCCAAAAACGTGGTATTGAAGCACGGATCCTCATAGATCCTCATGATTTTTGCACTAGATCAGCACAAAGTCACCATCAGATCAAACATCATGGCCATGGGCACAGCATGCAACACAAAAATCACGGATCCACGGCTTCCTGGCGACACCGTAGCCCAAAAACATGGTTTTGAAGCACGGATCCTCATGGATCCTCATGCTTTTTGCATTGGGGCAATCCAAACTCACTATCAAATCACACATTATGCCTGCACCACAAAAAAAAAAAAACTCAGATCCACAGTTTCCTGGCCACTCCATGGCTCAAAAACGTGGTTTTGAAGCACGGATCCTCATGGATCCTCACTCTTTTCACATTGGGGCTCCAAAACTCACCGTCAAATCACACATCATAGCCAGGGGCACACCCTGCACCACAAAAATCATGAGTTGCACTACAAAAATCACAAAAATGCCCTTACCTGCACTGTAATGTCACCACTGGAACATTATTATTAGAGCCGATAGGAGAATACATGACTATATATTGTACCAATATATGGTTCATCTTCAAGAACAGATCAAATACATGCCAAAGTATTAAAGAGGAGAAAAAATATGAAACTGCTTACATACTGTCAACTAATATCCAGATTCAAGAAAGACTGTATGGCAAACATTTAAATCAGTGAAAGGACAGAATTTAAGTCCATCATAACAGAGTTATGGTACAGTGGAACCTCGGGTTGCAGACATAACCTGTGTCTGAGGCACGTCCGCAATCCACAGCGTTCGCATCCTGAAGCGCCACGCCTGCACAGGCGCAATTTGGCGCTTCTGCGCATGTGCGAGTGGTGAAACCCGGAAGTAATATATAGTAGACGAAATCTATATAAATATATGGTTTTTGTCCAATAGCAAACTACCTAGAATTGGAAATAATACCACTGCTTTCGGATAGGCATTGATTCAAAAGATTTTCCAGAGGTTTTCGTGTGTCCAGACTGTCAATCCACTGTGGCCAAATAGATTTTGAAACTGCAAACTGCAACTGGGAAAGTTGGTGATGAGCAAGATCTGTTCCCATTTCCCAACACAGAGACCATAGAGCAGTTTCTGTAGAAATCGGCTAAGTGCCTTTATAAACATTCAGCTTCTCAAATCGAACCCCATCATGAATATTTCAGGTGTAGCTGTTGGAGGTGGAGGGCAGAGAATGTGCTAGTCCTTACCTCCCTCCTCCCAGCCCCATGATCTGTTGCCCAATGGGCTGAATTTCAAGGCTTTTGCATGTAAAGGGCAAGCTTGTTCTTTACTTGTTTAGACTCTTAAAACTTGGGAAGAGATATTTGGCTCCATGATCAAAATGACCAAAAGGGTCAGCTTCTAGAGGACTGGAAAGATCATGATTGTACCTCCCCTACCCTCAGCCCTAACTCCGTTGAGTATTTTTTGTTATGAGACTGAGTGTTTGGGGCTGATGCTGTAGCATTCTTGTCTGGGGATTTGGTGGAAAAACAGAAAAGTGACCCTCACCTAACTCTCCAATGCCCTTCAACAAGAATGCTGTAGGAAGTATTGCTAAGCCCAAAGGGAGGCAAGAATTTGCTTCAGCTCACCCTGTTAATGGAAGAGCAAAAGCTAGGTGTGTGTCATTCTCAATCAGTCTACTTTCAGAACCCTCTTATATCAGGCCACATGGTCACTGGAGGTGGCCCCATCATGCAGACGTGACTATCCACACAGGGACCATCTATGTTTACTTTTTCCTGATACTGGATTTTAAGCTACAGTTACATCTTTTAAAACAGCTGCCCGTATATCACACTGTATTCCATCTGCCTTCCAAAGGAACACGTGGCTCTCCCCACATAGTATTGAGACTGCTGATCCAAAGTGATCAGTAATTTTTACGGTAATTACAATCCTGCTTTCCCTTGTACCAGCTTACCTTGACTTCAGTAAGGCCTTTGAAAAGGTCCCCCATGATATTATTGCAAAAAAGCTAGTAAAATGTGGGCTAGACAAAGCTACTGTCAGGTGGATTTGTAACTGGTTGATGGGCTGAACCCAAAGAGTGCTCATCAGTGGCTCATCTTCATCCCGGAAAAAAATGACTATTGGGGTTCCACAAGGTTCTGCCCTGGGCCTGGTGCTATTCAATATTTTTATAAATGATTTGGATGATGGAATAGAGGGCATGCTAATCAAATTTGCAAATGACTGCAAACTGGGAGGGGTTGCTAATACACCAGAGGGCAGGGTCAGAATTCAAAATGACCTGAATAGCCTAGAGAGCTGGGCCAAAACAACAATAAGGAGTTCAGTAGGGAGAAATGTAAGGTACTACACCTGGATAGAAAAAATGAAATGCACAGGTGGGGGACACTTGGCTTGACAGCAGTACCTGTGAAAGGGATCTGGGAGTCTTAGTTGACCACAAGCTGAACATGAGTCAACAGTGTGATGTGGCAGCTAAGAACGCCAATGCAATTCTGAGCTGCATCAGTAGGAGTATAGTGTCTAGATCAAGCGAAGCAATGCTGCCACACTATTCTGGTTGGTCAGACCACACCTGAAATACTGTGTCCAGTTCTGGGCACCACAGTTGAAGAAGGATATTGTCAAGCTGGAGCATGTCCAGAGGAGGGTGACCAAAATGTAAAAGGTCTGGAATCCAAGCCCTATGAGGAGAGACTTAGGGAGCTGGATTTGTTTAATCTAGAGAAGATTAAGGAGTGACATGATAGCCATGTTTAAATATTTGAAGGGATGTCATGTTGAAGAGGGGGCAAGCTTGTTTTCTGCTGTTCTAGAGACTAGGATGCAGAATAATGGATTCAAACTATGGGAAAAGTGATTCCACCTAAACATTAAGAAGAAATTGCTGTCAGTAAGGGCTGTTGGACAGTGGAATATGCCACCTCGGAGAGTAGTAGAGTCTCCTTCTTTGGAGGTTTTTAAGTGGAGGCTGGCTGGCCATCTGTCAGGAGTGCTTTGCTTGTGTGTTCCAGCATGGCAGGGGGTTGGACCAGATGGCCCTTGCGGTCTCTTCCAGCTCTATGATTTTATGATTCTATGACACTAGCTAGTACACTGCACTGTTCCATTTGATAGATATTGTTGCTATTTTTTAAGCTAAAGGTTATGTATAGCTGCCATCTATTAGTCTTTGAGCCAGTGTGGTGTAGTGGTTAAGAGCGGTGGACTCGTAATCTGGTGAGCTGTGTTCGCTTCCCCGCTCCTCCACAAGCAGCTCCTCACAGGGTGTCTGTTGTGGGGAAGGAAGGGAAAGGAGATTGTTAGCTGCTTTGAGACTCCTCAAGGGGAGTGAAAGGCGGAATATCAAGTCCAAACTCTTCTTCCAAACTCTTTGTAATAGTGACATTTCCCATAAATATGCTGAGACACAACTGAATAATGTTATAGATTTCAATGGGATTGATGGAAGGGCCAAGTTTATTCAGCAGTTTAAATGAATGGGGCATGGAAGTGCTTAACTGGTTCTTGAGCAGGGCCAAAACCTGGGGGAAGGAATCTTCAGTCTCTGTAGCAAACAGCAGGCACAACAACATTTTGTATGGAATGCAGAGCCAGTTCTTCTCAGAAGCAAGCAAGGGGAGCCTCTGAGGTGCTGGCTGCACCACTAGAGCTGGCGGCATGGTGTGAGTACCAAGGTTGGTTTTGCTCTCTGCATTTTTCCTGAAGTTGTTGAGCTGTGAAAATCATGTCCACTGTCCCCCTAGAAGGCTGAAAACCATTTTTGGATTCAGGAAGGGTCACCTCAGATAATGTTAAGAGACGGTTTTTTAAGATCCTTGCAAGAATTTTGCCGGCCACAGCTAATAGAGAGATGCCTTGATAGTTTCCGCAATCAGTTCTGTCACCTTTTTAAAAAGAGATTGATAATTTTGGCATCCCTGAAGTCTGCTGGGATCGCTTCTCTCTCCCAGAGTTTTTTGATGCGCTTGTGAAGTTGTCGCGTAAGTTCAATTCCACCCACTTTGAAGATTTCAGCAGGTATCCCATCAGGTCCACTGGCTTTGTTGTTTTTCACTTGGTTAATAGCTGTACACAACTCTCCCAGATTTGGAGATACAGCAAGCTCATCTCTAATTTGTTTTTGCGGATTTGTGAGAGGACCTCAGCAGCTATGGGGGAGTTGTGGTTAAGGAGAGCCAGTGTGGTGTAGTGGTTAAGAGCGGTAGTCTCGTAATCTGGGGAACCGGGTTCGCGTCTCCGCTCCTCCACATGCAGCTGCTGGGTGACCTTGGGCTAGTCATGCTTCTTTGAAGTCTCTCAGCCCCACTCACCTCACAGAGTGTTTGTTGTGGGGGAGGAAGGGAAAGGAGAATGTTAGCCTCTTTGAGACTCCTGAAGGGGAGTGAAAGGCGGGATATCAAATCCAAACGCACAGTGCAATAGCTTCTTTATCTTTTAGAAGTGTGGTACCATCTGCTGAGTGTAGGGGGCATATGCCATGATTTATTGGTCCATAGATGGTCTGTGTGGCTTTAAAGAAACTCTGTGCATCATGAGTGTCGTCTAAGTGCTGGATCGCTTGAGCTTTTTTTTATCCACCAGGTGTTTTTTAGTTCTCTGGTTCTTAGCATTGGCATAGGTTTTTTTTCTTAGTGGCACAGTTTCTTTCTCTTTGCCAGATCTGAAATGCCTTCCTTTTCTTGTCAATCATGCATTCAATCTCACTATCATTCTCATCAAACCAGTCCTGGTGTTTCTTGGTTTGGTATCCAATAGTTTATTCACAGACTGCAATAATGGATGTTTTTAGATTGGTCCAGTGTTCCTCGATGTTATCAGGGAATTCTGAAAGTAGGTGGTCCTTAAAAGTAGTTTGGAAGCAATCCCACTTAATGGGAGCTTGAAGGGCTTGAGTGTTCATTTTGGTCCACATATTCCATGTTCCAAAGTTCAATTGTCTTTTACGACCCCTAGGTGGTGACCCCACTGGGCACGGTAATCCAGTCAGGGGAAAAGGGAGGCAGACTATGTTTAGGGCACCGTTTCCAGCCCCTTCCCCTTTTCGGGGTGAGCAGAGTGGATCCTAAAAAGGGCTGCTCAGTCATGGATACAGATGCTGAGCTGCTCAACTGCCTCGATCCTTGAGTCAGAACGACTGAATTTGTATCCACCGCCCATGTGTCGGTTCATGGCTAGGGGCTTCCAGATTTCACATTCCTGCCCCCGTAGCCATTTGCTGATTGCCATGGGGAGGGGTTGGGGTTTGGCTTGGGTTTTTGGAAGACGCCTGTGCGTGAATTTGTTTTATGTGTGTAGATCAGTGCATGCTGACCAAAGTACAGTCTTCGCAGTAGGGCTCTGTTCTGATGGCATGAGTAGTCACGATGAACTGGTGGATCCTATCTGCTGCAGCCTTCATCCATCTTCACAGCCGTTGTAACACACTGCTTGTTATCATCCGCCTGTTCTGCTGTTGAGGACTTCTTGGATCATTCTTTGTCTAGCTCCTTCCCTGTTATGGACTAAGCTTGGATCCTAGAAGAATAGGCAAGTAGGATCCTAAAATGCAAGAACTGATTGGCTTGCAGGAAAAGACCAATCAGGCTCCAGGAGGGAAGCAGAATCAGCCAATCAGACGGGACTCATTGTGTAAATAATGTATATAAAAGCCTGAGGTTTGGGGGGAAATTCAGTCACTGTTTTACAAGCTGCAATAAAGAGCATGAAATCACTACAGGACTCTGAGCATATTTAATTTTCTTTGACCTTACTGCCTTGGGTGACCCTGCTGGGAGTACGAGATTCCCGACGGCTTCGCTCACAAGCAGCCACCGCTCTGCTTGCAGCCAGCAGGGCCAATGGTTAGGGACAACGATGTCCCATCTTTCCTCCAGGCGGCCTACGTGGTTATCTCTGCCGTCCTCACAACGACCCTATGAGGTAGGCAAGGCTGAGAGAACTGGCGGCCACCTACCCACCCTCCCAACATCCCCGTGGGTGAGTTTCAGGGCTCAGCAGGGAGCAGTGGAGGGGCAAGGATTCGAAACCTCCAGTCCCAGTCCAGTGTTCTAACTACTAAACCACACTTCCCCCCATTGGAGTCTATAACAGCCTGGAGGGCCACAGATGCCCCATATTCTCTGGCTCTGAGATTTTCAACTGCTTCCTTTCTCTCCCTTGTTGTGCAAAAAGAAAAATGCCCATGAAAAAATATGACATTTTTGGTTCTTTGGAGACTCGCTAGAAGTCCTGGCAAAGTCAGTTTTGCTTCTCTCTCTCTCTCTCTCTCTCTCTCTCTCTTCATTTAAGGGGGCCTCAGCACTTTTCCCACCCAACTTCCTCCTGCACACACACACCTCCAGCTTCAAAATTTCCTTGAAAAACTAACCAACCAACCCACCCATAATTGGAATTTACAAGATTAAGGAGATAATTTATTTTTATATGATGAAAATAGTTGGGAGGATAAGTTAATTGTGCAAGGAAAGAATAGATATTATGGAAAAATCAAAAGAAACAAGATTATTATTTGGGTCCTTAAAATAACAACAACACATGCCTCCCCAGTGGATTTCAGAACAAATATGTCTCTTTTTTTAACATTACCCAAACACTATAATGCAAGGAGTTGTAGTGACAATGCAGTGAGATTCTACTCAGAGTAAGCCTATTGGAATGAATGGATTTCAATTAGTTGTGTCCTTTAGTTTTTGCTTTTTATCTAGATAATACCTAATTAGGGGTAGGGATTGGTTTGGTTTCATTCTGTTCTTGTTTTTATTAAGTATTTTGTTGTGTTGTTGTTGTTGAAATTCCACAAATTGCACAGCAGGATTCCAATTTGGTTTTTTCTGTTGCAAAACCATTTTTCTTGTCAATCTTAAATAATTCATTAATTTGGTAATATTGAAGCCAATTCACTTTATCTTTAATTTGATCAAACGGTTTTAACTTAATACCTTCCTGATCCTCAGTCAGTACGTCTGAGTATCTCAACCATTTATTTTCCGTATTTAACTTTTTTGGGGCTTCTTCTTCCATTGGCGAAATCCATCTGAGGATCCACTACTGCTTTAAGGGAGGTCTTGGTGTTGGACATTTTCCTGATCTGCTGTTGGGTCCCTGGAGCACAGATTCACACGAAGCGGCAAACAACCTTGCAGGATTCAACAGGATTTATTTGAAATGCATATGCAGAACAAAGGCACAGCGCGATCAGCTCGCAATCTGCACACCCCAATCAGGGTGCGCCCACTTTTATACATTTGCAGAATATAATACCACCTGATTTCTGGGAAATCAAAAATTATAGCAAGTTCCTATGTCCTTACATGGGCTTGCCCCCCCCCTCCTTCCTGCAATGGCCCCACCAGCCCCACCACACCATGGCAGTGTGCATTCCTGAGTCTGCTTATCTCTTTACAACCTTGAATAATAAACATTTGAGCCTGTTCAATCAATGCCAGCCTTGTCCTCCTGACGGAACTCTCCTTTCTCAGAAAGGCCGTTTGGTGGGGGTTTCTTATGTCCCTACACTCCCCACTCTTATTTTGGGACAGATTTTGCTCAGAGAGCGGAATCTCGTCCTCTCGTGGAAGACCACCATTATATGAGGAGCATTCATCTCCTGTCAAGTTAAGTGTTGCACAGAGACCGCCTTGTCTGGCGAGGATATAATTAGAGCAGATTCCATCTGGTTTCGTCCAATTGCTGTGCTATCAAATAATAACACGGTAGTAAATGGATACCTTTGTGTAAACATAGAATATCACATAAAAGAACACATGTAGGACTTTGTTACTAAATTACTTGTGGCATTCCAATACCTTGGGAAAAACATTTACTCAGTAGTGGTCTATGCTTTACACTTAGCTGGAAGGTCCACTAACGATTGAAAAATGCAGTTTGCTTTGTCCTCCGCCGTTTTTGTGTGTTCTCAGGTGGCAAGCTAGCTCCCCTCTGGTCTTATACCATCATAGTGCTACAGCAGCAACAGTCCCTGGTGAATCCCCTAAGGGCTTTCATTCGACCATGCCTTGTCTGGCCCTTACCATAGCTAGCGCAGGTTTGGACATGTCATGAGAGAGATGTCTTTGCCTTGGCCTTTCTATGGGATATTATTATTATAGGCTCTGGTCTTGCACTCATGGGAAATTGTTCACTTGCTCTTAAAGGACCAAAAAGCTTATTGCAGCCTGGATACACTTGCCCAATTCAAACTGAGTCCAATTTGAATTTATATATGCCCATGGTTCCCAACTTTCCAAATCAAATCTGTTAAAACAAGACCATTCTTTAAAAGGGCACTTTGCTATGGCCCTACACACTGAAGCAGAGAGAACTGCCCTGTGAGAGGGGATGCATGGGTTTTGGACCACTACTGTGAAGGTCCCTTTGCTACACCTCAGATAGTGGGGGAATATGGAGCAGGAGCTGCATAAAAGATGGGAAAAACAGGTAGGCTCACACGAGACGTGGTGATTCTTCATGTATTCTTGACTTGTGTCATTCAGGGATTCAGCAGAACAAGCTAGCTCATAGAACTGAGCCTCAAAATCAACTGCAAGCCTATGAAGATGTCTTAAAGGAGCCTATAAAGATGTCCTGAAGGAGCGTCTCCACCTCCATCGTTCTGCCCGGATGCTGAGGTCCAGCGCCGAGGGCCTTCTGGCGGTTCCCTCATTGCGAGAAGCAAAGCAACAGGGAACCAGGCAGAGGGCCTTCTCGGTAGTGGCACCCGCCCTGTGGAACGCCCTCCCATCAGATGTCAAAGAGATAAATAACTACCTGACATTCAGAAGACATCTTAAGGCAGCCCTGTTCAGGGAAGTTTTTAATGTATGACATCTTAGTGTATTTTTGGTCTTTGTGGAAGCCGCCCAGAGTGGCTGGGGAAACCCAGCCAGATGGGTGGGGTACAAATAATAAATTATTATTATTATTATTATTATTATTATTATTATTATTATTATTATTAAATTTGGCATTACCTTGGGCAGTTCTTACATCTGTCCCTGGGGACATTTTCAAATAGCTTCCAATGGAAAGGAATTGCAAGGAAGACATTTATGCCAGCTCTTGAGTTACTCTAAATAGCCCCAATTTTGTGTCCTAGTTATTTTCCAGGCCTAAATCATAGAATTGTAGAGTTGGAAGAGACCACGAGGGTCATCTAGTCCAACCCCCTGCAATGCAGAAATCTTTTGCCCAACCTTGGACTCAAACCCACAACCCTGATATTTCAAGTCTCATGCTTTACCAACTGAGCTATCTCTGGCCTCAAGGCAACAGCCACTTATGGGAGTTTGCATCACAAAGGCCAGACAATGCCTCTGCAGCGGCCAATCAGATGCCTCTCAGAAAGTCCCAAGCTGGGTGGGTTAGCAACAGCCACTTCCTTTGCTGTTCATTGGCAATGGTATTCAGAGGCATACCATCTCTGAACCAGGAGTTTCCATATACCAGCCAGATAACAGTTCCATGTGACACCCACCTTACCTTCCTGGCGTTCTCCTTCAAGTTGTGAATGAATTGGACCAAGACCCAGGTTACTGCGGATCATTGTATCTGCCATGGAAGATTATCAAGAAACTTCAATTGGTACAATATATATAGCTGCCATAATTTTGACTGGTACAGCCATATGTATGTATACTAAAAAGGGACACGGGTGGTGCTGTGGTCTAAACCTCTGAACCTCTTGGGCTTGCTGATCAGAAGGTCAGCAGTTTGAATCCCCACGACAGGGTGAGCTCCCGTTGCTCTGTCCCAGCTCCTGCCAACCTAGCAGTTCGAAAGCACACCAGTGCAAGTAGATAAATAGGTACCGCTGCAGTAGAAAGATAAACGGCATTTCGGTGCGCTCTGGTTTCTGTCATGGTGTCCTGTTCTGCCAGAAGCAGTTTAGTCCTGCTGGCCATATAACCCAGAAAGCTGTCTTTGGACAAACGCTGGCTCCCTTGGCCTGAAAGCGAGATGAGCGCTGCAACCCCATAGTCGCCTTTGACTGGATTTAACTGTCCAGGGGTCCTTTACCTTTACCTTTTGTTTTTACCTAGGTATACTAAAAACAATGTACTTATGTGCTTTTTTAAAGGAAGGTTTTAGTCCTTATGATTGGGGAAAATAGATGTGAAGCTCCATTGAACAGCATCTGGTAAAATCTTGAAAGGGTGCAGTTCAGAATTTCCATTGATTGGAAAGTGTTCAAAGTTGAGTTTGATCAAAAGCAAGTCTCCAAGTCTAATGTGGGGAAATGGCTGGGGAAACTCAGCCAGATGAGCGGGGTATAAATAAATTATTATTATTATTATTATTATTATTATTATTATTATTATTATTATTAGGAAATCTTAGAATTGTAGAGTTAGAAGGGACCCTGATTATCATATAACCCAACCGAATATGCTGCTGTCCCATACAGGGATCGAACCTGCAACCTTGGCATTAACAGCACCATGCTCTAACCAGCAGCGGTGGCCAAACTCGGCTCCCCCAGATGTTTTGGGACTACAATTCCTATCATCCCTGACCACTGATTCTGTTAGCTAGGGATGATGGGAGTTGTAGTCCCAAAACATCTGGAGGGCTGAATTTGGCCCCGCTGGCTGCTAAGCTATCCAGGCTCCTTCCTTCAAGAAGCTTATTTACAAACTGGATCCCAACAAAACCTCACACAAAGGAGATAAGGAACAGCAGCCAGAAGAGGGTAGGAAGAAGACAGGGTGGCAGATTGAGAAGCTGCTAAAGAAGAAGATCAAACCACTCCATTCTGAAGGAAATCAGCCCTGAGTGCTCACTGGAAGGACAGATCCTGAAGCTGAGGCTCCCATACTTTGGCCACCTCATGAGAAGAGAAGATTCCCTGGAGAAGACCCTGATGTTGGGAAAGATGGAGGGCACAAGGAGAAGGGGACGACAGAGGACGAGATGGTTGGATAGTGTTCTCGAAGCTACCAGCATGAGTTTGACCAAACTGCGGGAGGCAGTGGAAGACAGGAGTGCCTGGCGTGCTCTGGTCCACGGGGTCACGAAGAGTCGGACACGACTAAACAGCTAAACAAGAACAACAAAAGAAGATGCAGCGCAACCCAGCAACTGGGAAGTTCCAGTACAGGAAATGAGACTGACTTAACGCTTTTCAGTTAGTAAATTTGAGGATTATTTCTGGATCAGCCAGCAGAGGGAACTCCTTTGCCATAAATAGCATATGAAGGTTGGTTGCACATGCTGATTTGGATTTATCAAATAAATTTGAGAGCAGGTGACTAGAAAGTAGTGGTGTAAACGAGGAAAATTGTAGAGGCAGCTCGACAGGGAGACCCCTCTGAACTACCTGTTGGTGAGACGGCTTTTTCATTACTTATCCTTTCTTGCATTCCTAAAATTCCCACAGGAGATAGCAGCAGAAGTTGTTGGAGAGTCTCAGTTTTGTATCGAACAGCTATCCAGGCATAATTCTCGGAGCGATCCTGCAACCTGAGTGTTAAGTTGTGGGCGAACATAGCAGACGACACAGCGATTTCTCCAGAGCAGCTCTTTACTTGCAAGCTGGACAGAACTGAGCAGCAAACAGCTCAGCCGGCCTGCTTTTATAGGCAGCCGGCTGTCAACATTGTAGCAACAACAACCCAGAGTTTCCCGCCTAAAATAACTGACGTGGACCTGAGTGAAAACTATCTACAGACCTGAGTGAAAACTATCTACAGTATCCCCCTGCTGGCCCAGGGTGAAACTTCACTACATAACACTGAGATAGCCTTTTTGGACTGGTTGCAGCAAGGTTGTGTTAGGAAGAGATACTTAAGAGAGAGCAGTCAGGGACACAAAGTCGCTGGAGGGCTCTTAATGACACAGAGTTATGATCACCCTGATCCTGAGCTGATAATCTCAGTACGTTACCTGCTTAATTCTTTTCCGCTGCTCTTCCGCTGCTTCAGAGAAGGTTTCTAAAACTTCTAAAACTTGTTGATTTAAAAGTTGATAGAATACCATTTAATCCTAAGATCCTTCCATGATAAAGTAGGGGGAAACAGAGATATATGCCTTTGCTTTGACACTAAAATATAAATTTAAAAACCAAGTGTTTGGTTTTTAAACAGTGACATCATGAAAAAGCAGCATCAAGCACTTGGCAAGAAAGAAGAGAGAAAAATCTAAAGAAAGGGAGGAAAGGGGGAAAACAATGCATTGTCTCTTGTTTCTGGCATGTACATTATAAGCATCATAGCAATGAACATCTGAACTACTGCAATAATAATAATAATAATAATAATAATAATAATAATAATACCTGCCCATCTGGCTGGGTTTCCCCAATAAAAGAGAAAAATATGTAACATTGATTCAGGACAACATAGACATCTCTGCATGTGCTGACCTTTTGGAAAGCCAGTACAGTGGTAACTCGGGTTAAGTACTTAATTCGTTCCGGGGGTCCGTACTTAACCTGAAACTGTTCTTAACCTGAAGCACCACTTTAGCTAATGGGGCCTCCCGCTGCCGCTGCACCGCCGAAGCACGATTTCTGTTCTTAACCTGAAGCACTATTTCTGGGTTAGCGGAGTCTGTAACCTGGAGCGTCTGTAACCTGAAGCGTATGTAACCTGAGGTACCACTGTACTGTAGTTGGAGAACAGCACCGGAGACAGACATTACACTACAATTTGAGAAAAGATTCTTGCTTTATGAAAACATGGGGCTTAAAACAGCAGACTTCTAGCTTGCTTACTGTTTACCAGTAAAGAAGGTACTGTATAGTATGAAAACCTAGACAGATTAGAGAACTGGGCCAAAACAAACAAGATGAATTTTAACAGGGAGAAATGTAAAGTATTGCACTTGGGCAAAAAAAAATGAGAGGCACAAATACAAGATGGGTGACACCTGGCTTGAGAGCAGTACGTGTGAAAAGGATCTAGGAGTCTTGGTTGACCACAAACTTGACATGAGCCAACAGTGTGGTGCGGCAGCTAAAAAAGCCAATGCAATTCTGGGCTGCATCAATAGGAGTATAGCCTCTAGATCAAGGGAAGTAATAGTGACCCTGTATTCTGCTCTGGCCAGACCTCACCTGGAGTACAGTGTCCAGTTCTGGGCACCACAGTTCAAGAAGGACACTGACAAACTGGAACGTGTCCAGAGGAGGGCAACCAAAATGGTCAAAGGCCTGGAAACGATGCCTTGTGAGGAACGGCTAAGGGAGCTGGGCATCTTTAGCCTGGAGAAGAGGAGGTTAAGGGGTGATATGATAGCCATGTTCAAATATATAAAAGGATGTCACATAGGGGAGGGAGAAAGGTTGTTTTCTGCTGCTCCAGAGAAGCGGACACAGAGCAATGGCTCCAAACTACAAGAAAGAAGATTCCACCTAAACATTAGGAAGAACTTCCTGACAGTAAGAGCTGTTTGACAGTGGAATTTGCTGCCAAGGAGTGTGGTGGAGTCTCCTTCTTTGGAGGTCTTTAAGCAGAGGCTTGACAACCATATGTCAGGAGTGCTCTGATGGTGTTTCCTGCTTGGCAGGGGGTTGGACTCGATGGCCCTTGTGGTCTCTTCCAACTCTATGATTCTATGATTCTATGAACCTGGCCAACCCCACAGGGGTACATGTAAAACCCTCCTAGATGTTCAGTGTAGTCCAGTATAGCTTTGTTGGTAGAGCATGAGACTCAATCTCAGGGTTGTGGCTTTGAGCCCCAAGGTGGGCAAAAGGTCATTGCATTGCAGGGAGTTGGAATACATCAAGCATGGCCAAACTTGGCCCTCTAGCTGTTTTGGACTACAATTCCAAACCACTGGTCATCCTTGACCACTGGTCCTGTTAGCTAGGGATGATGGGAGTTGTAGTCCCAAAACAGCTGGAGGGCCAAGTTTGGCCATGCCTGGCCTAGATTATCCTTTTGCTCCCTTCCAATTCTATGATTTGTGTTCCGTTCTAAGTAGAGCCCATGACTATTATTATTAAGCTTATTCTGAAATTCTTGTCTAGATTTTGTTTGGGTCCATCATTCTTAATATTTCCAAAGATGCTGAAAAACATATAAAATTGTAAGTCTTCAGGCTGACTAGTTTTTCATCTGAAGCAGCAAATGTAAAATTCAAAAACAGTTTACAGGGGTATTAGGCAGTTTACAGGGGTATTTTGGAAGAAAGCTTCTATTTCCAACATTATTAATCGATGGAATGGAGATTTAAATGTGGCTTGTGTCCCAGTCAGTGCTGTGCTGTTGCCATGGCCTGGGGGCTTTGTCATTGTCAAAGCCTTGCTGCTCTGTGGGCTGAGTTGAATTTAAACATCAATTGAGAACTGCCTATAGTGTACGTAACCTCATTGTGCATCCCTGAACAATTATGATAGAAGCCTTTACTCCTTTGCTAAAGTAATTGCAATTCCCAGATGATTCTGTTTGAATTTGGTTGAAAGCCGCTTTGAGTTGGCATGGCAAGAAAAAGCAACTAACAAATTTAATGAATAATAATAATTCTGGTGTATCATGTTAAGAATCAGAGTGGGGTGAGGTGAGAAAATGTGTCAGGCAACACTTTTTGCCCAGTCATTCAGCTTGAAATATACTCAGAGTCGTGAGTGGATTTCATGCTCTTTATTCAGCTCATAGTGGTGAGGAGGAATGAAAGTCCCCCCAAAGTATCTGCTTTATATACCGGTACATTATTTACACAATGGGCTGCACGTGATTGGCTAATTCCAGAATTCACCTGTAGGCCAATCAGGTTGTGGATTCACTTCCATCTGGAGCTGGATTGGGTGGCTCCTGCAGACCAATCATACTGCTGCATTGTTCTAGGACCAATCAGACGGCTGCATTCTGAATCCTATTGTTCTAGGACCAATCAGACTGCTGCATTTTGGATCCCATTGTTCTAGGACCAGTTAGACTGCTGCATTTTGGATCCTATCCAACTTAGTACATGACACAGCTGTAAGCAGAAAAATAAGGAATCCACTGTATAGGAACATACACAAACAGGAAAAAACAGGCCAGCATAGAAAGACACAAGTAAAAGGTAAAGGACCCCTGGACAGTTAAGTCCAGTCAAAGGCGACTATGGTGTTGCGGTGCTCATCTCACTTTCAGGCCGAAGGAGCCGGTGTTTGTCCACAGACAGCTTTCCGGGTCATGTGGGCAGCAT
Source organism: Podarcis cretensis (assembly GCF_951804945.1). Classification (NCBI taxonomy): domain Eukaryota; kingdom Metazoa; phylum Chordata; class Lepidosauria; order Squamata; family Lacertidae; genus Podarcis; species Podarcis cretensis. The sequence continues at coordinate 9,049,726 of NC_137171.1, forward strand.
GACTAAATTGCTTCTGGTGCAATGGAACACCGTGACGGAAGCCAGAGTGCACAGAAACGCTGTTTACCTTCCCGCTGCAGTGGTATCTATTTATCTACTTGCACTGACGTGCTTTCAAACTGCTAGGATGGCAGGAGCTGGGACAGAGCAACAGGAGCTCACTCCGTTGCGGGGATTCGAACCACCAACCTCCAGATCGGCAAGCCCAAGAGGCTCGATGGGTGGCGGGTGGTGCTGTGGTCTAAACGACGTTTCCGTGTGCTCTGGTTTCTGCCATGAGGTTCTGTTGCGCCAGAAGCAGTTTAGTCATGCTGGCCACATGACCTGGAAAGCTGTCTGTGGACAAACGCTGGCTCCCTCAGACTGAAAGCGAGATGAGCGCCGCAACCCCATACAGTTGTACCTCGGCTGCTGAATGCCTTGGAAGTCAAATGTTCCGGCTCCTGGATGATCGAAAACCGGATGTGAGTGTTCGGTTTTTGAACTTTTTTTGGAAGCTGAACGTCCAGCGTGGCTTCCGCTATTGTTTCCGGCGCGCCTACACAATCAGAAACCAATTGGAAGCCATGCCTTCCGGAACAGATTCTGTTAGACTTCCGGTGTACAACTGTAGCCACCTTTGACTGGAGTTAACCATCCAGGGGTGCTTTACCTTTTTGACAAAGACATAATATATGGCAAGCAAAGTGCAATGAATGTTTTTGTCACAATGTACCCGCTATTAAGAGGGACGCAGGTGGCACTGTGGTTGAACCACAAGCTTAGGACTTGCCGATTAAAAGGTCGGTGGTTCAAATCCCCACGACAGGGTGAACTCCCATTGCTCAGTCCCTGCTCCTGCCAACCTAGGAGTTTGAAAGCCCATCAAAGTGCAAGTAGATAAATAGGTACCGCTCCAGCGGGAAGGCAAACGGTGTTTCCATGCGCTGCTCTGGTTCGCCACATGACCCGGAAGCTGTACGCTGGCTCCCTCGGCCAATAAAGCGAAATGAGCGCCGCAACCCCAGAGTCGGGCACGACTGGACCTAATGGTCAGGGCTTCCTTTACCTTTACCTTTACCCGCTATTAAAAGACATATAGCACATGCAAGCGGTACTCCAGAATCATCAAAATAAGTACAATATTACAATTAATATATTTTCATTATGTCTGATGCAAGGGAATTATTGGGAGTGGCGGAGGACCTGTAGCAAACAGCACTCTACTCGTACCCAACATGGGAACTCACAAGGTGAGTCACCCAGCTCATGGTCTGGGAAAGTTTACACTATATTTTTTGGCTTGGGTTGCTACCATTTTCTTATATATTGTCAGCTGAAGGAGGTGTTTCTCTTCGAAACTGGGATCACCAAGCTCCAGGCCTGTTTGCTATAGCTGTTTTGCCTCTCCCAAGAATTCCCTTGCGTCAGAGATAATGAAAATATATTATTAATAGTAATATGGTAAAGGTAAAGGGACCCCTGACCATTAGGTCCAGTCATGCCCGACTCTGGGGTTGCGGCACTCATCTCGCTTTATTGGCCGAGGGACCCGGCGTACAGCTTCCGGGTCATGTGGCCAGCATGACAAAGCCGCTTCTGGCGAGCCAGAGCAGTGCATGGAGACACTGTTTACCTTCCCACCGGAGTGGTACCTATTTATCTACTTGCACTTTGACGTGCTTTCAAACTGCTAGGTGGGCAGGAGCTGGGACTGAGCAACGGGAGTTCACCCCGTCGCGGGGATTCAAACTGCCGACCTTCTGATCGGCAAGTCCTAGGCTCAGTGGTTTATCCCAGAGCGCCACCTACGTCCCAGTAATATGGTACTTATTTTAATCATTCAGTTGTGGCATGGCATGATCGTGACAGCTGTTCTCTCCACAAAACCTTGAGATACCTGCATATGACCTCTGTGAATTCACCTAGCATATGTAGGTCAAAATTGTGAAGTACAGTTTTACTGAAGAAGTAACTTGAGTGTGCAATTCTGGCCTGGGTCTTCCTTTCTGCTGTTTTGAATAAGCACACTACAAGCTGAGCGAACAGTAAATTAAGCTGCATTGTAGTCTAATGTTAAATTAAGCCTGCACAAACTAACACCTCCAACCAGGCCGCACCTCTGAGTTGGCTCTCTAGAAGCTGGTCTCCTGGGTTATACCTGTTTCTCTTAAAAGGACCACATGATAGATATTTAATTGATAATACATACATTACAGCCTGTATATGTTGGGTTTAAAAGATAGTGGAACATCCACAGCTTTCCATTCCAGTAGGGATAAGCAGAGGCAGAGCCTGTGCAAACACTCCAATACAGTGGTGCCTCGCAAGATGAAACTAATCCGTTCTGTGAGTCTCTTCGTCTAGCGGTTTTTTCGTCTTGCGAAGCAAGCCCATTGACGGCTTAGCGGATTAGCGCTATTAGCGGCTTAGCGGCTTTTAGCGGCTTAGCGGATCAGCTGATAAGCGGCTTAGCGGCTTAGAAAAAGGGGGGGGAAGGAAAAAAAACCCCGCAGGAACTCGCAATACATTTTCGTTTTGCAAAGCAAGCCCATAGGGAAATTCATTTTGCGAAGCGCCTCCAAAACGGAAAACCCTTTCGTCTAGCGGGTTTTCCGTCTTGCGAGGCGTTCTGTGATAAAATCTTAATTGGGCTAATTGCTTTATGGCCCCAATTAGCCCCAGTTTATTGCGGTCCGGCACACTTCTTAGCCAAGCTGCGCAGACCTTCTTCTCTCCGGTTTCGCCTTGCAGAGTAAAAACACAGCGGAACAAAAACCGTTGCTGCTTGCTTAGATCCAAACACAACAAGCACTTGTGAGTCCAAATTTATCAGTTCTTTATTGCAGCAAAATATTTACAGCTCAGCATTTCTCAGATTCTCCTGGACTGCTAGCATTCATGGCGTCCGTCTCTTTCAGAGACAAAGAGAGAACAACAGAAAGTAAAGCTCCTCCCTCCTTTCACACGTCAGAATGTGAGGCGTCACAGAACATCTTAACCCTATAAGTTCTGAATCCCAACACCCCCTCTCGCCGAGCATTCTGACAAGACCTGTGGATGTACCGTTCAGACCTCTGTGAGATCAATCCCTTCCCCAATGCCTTGCGCCCTCTCCTGGCGTTCCTGTCAGGCATCTGTGGAACATCCTCACAACTCTCAGATTTGCACTGTGCGAAACTTACCCACGCACCTGTGGCCTGATACCTCTCAGGTGGAATACCCTTCGTTGTGCAACTGGACCGCCTGGGCACAAACTCAGGCACTTCCTCTGACTCACTGTGGTCAGCAGGTGTGTCCTCTGCATCCCGGGATTCCCCCTCTGACTTAACGCGTCTTCGAATCCTTTGCATTACCCTCACAGGAGAACTAGGCTCACTCTTGGGCTCTCTTTTTACAACTTGTGGAGATGCCCCATCCTGCTCCTGACTTTGGTCAGTGAGCTGATCGTCATCAGCAGACTCAGCCCCTGGCTCTCCTTCCTCCTCATCAGAACCTTCCTGCTCTGAATCAGAAAGACATTCTGAAAGAATATCACGCCTGGCAGGAGTCTTTGACCTTTCATCCTGCTTATAGAACTCAACGTGTTTACTGATCAGCAGCTTACTCTGATCACCTGACGGGTACGCAAACCTCCATGCACGAGCCGCTGGCTCATACCCACAGAAGATCATTTTCTGGAACTTGGGTTCACCTGGCCCTCGCAAAGCTTCAGGCACCGGCACCGAGGCCGTTGACCCAAACGCACGGAGGAAGTGAACCTGAGGTTTCCTCCCGTGAAGCATGAAAAACGGGGTGTCTCCTACCACTGAATTGTAGGACCGATTCCAGGTGAAGCTCACATACTTAATTGACTCCATCCAAAACCTTGGAGGTAACCCAGAATCTGACAGCATCACCTGTGCAGCCTTAACCAGAGCCTCACTTCTGAGCTCTGCCACCCCCCTCTGTTGAGGAGAAGTCACTGTGTGACTTATCCCTTTCTTGTGAAAGAACTTCTGCAAAGCAGACCCAGTAAACCGTGTACCTCTGTCACAAGCAACTGCCTGCACTTTCGTGGAGAACCTTAGTCCCACCTCCTCAATCCAACTTCTAATCAGCTGTGCTGCATCTTCCTTGGATTTGAGACCATGTGTCCAGGTGTTCTGCGAAAAATCATCCTGCAGCGTCAGCAGAAACCTGGCCCCTCCCAAACTTGGTTCCTTCATGGGACCCAACAGATCTATGTGCACAAGATCAAAAGGTTTTGTGGTTACCCTCTCCACCCTGGGGTAACTGCACCCTTTTACCTTCGCCTGTCTGCAAGCCTGACAATCTAGGACTCTTGCACATTCCTCAATTCTACAGCCTTTGCTAACCTCAGGTAGCACCTGTAGTTCTTCAACAGAACAATGAGCTGTCTTCTTATGCCACGCACAAGCACATGAAACATGAGTGGGAACTGTAGCACGCAGGGCTTGTGCTTTCTCAACCTTCCCCTCACCCTCCAGAGACGTCTTAAGAATGAAGAGATCATTCTGCCCCTTTGCAACTCTGACCAGTTGCTTCCCTCCTTTGGAGATTGTACAAAAATCGTGTTCAAAGCAAACCTTAAACCCCTTTTTCAACAAATAAGGCACAGATAAAATACAGTGTTGCATTCCTGGCACAATGCAAACTTCCATCTGCTCCTGCAAAACAGAAAAAAAGGCATTTGCAACATTAGTCACATTTTTCTTTTCTCCATTTGCAAACTGAACAGTTTTTCCAGCCGGAATTGCCGTGCAATTCCACATCTCGACTGCAGGGGTCTCTGGAATCAGGTTTCGGTTAGCTCCTGAGTCGATGACAAAGAGTAAGTCATTGTCTCTCTCAGAGCTGTCCTCAAACAATGCCATAGCAACAAACGTCTCGCTGCCCTCTCTCTTTGGGCTTCTGCAGCTGTTCTCTCTGGTTGTCTCGGCAACCAACTCCCCCTTGCTCAGGACCTTGGCGGCTTCCGTAGAAGTGGCCTCCTCCGTTGCCTTGGAGACCGGACTGGCCTCTGCGTTCCCACACGACTCTTTAGGCCTTATCTTCACTTTGTCCAGGTGGCCGGCCTTGAAGCGTCTAGCTCCTCTCCGCAGCTTTCCAGACTTTGGCTGAAGACGATCACCAGTGGAAAAACACTGCCCAGGGCTCCTTTCAGCTGGCCTGGCCCCCCTTCTTCCTGAAGAGCACTCTGTGCCAGCCCTGCCCTCGCTGAAACTGCGTTTCACTTCAGCACTCACAGTGGAAAACTTTTGAAACTTGCCTTTGGAACTCTCAGCCCCCCCCGACTTGCACCTCAGGGACTGGGGCTACAGCCATTTCCAGGCTCTTCATGACTTCTCCAGGGCCCTGGCCTCCTGCTGAAGTTTCACACAAACTTCTCAGCACCTCCCAGGCAGCCCTTGCTGACTTTACGCCTTCCAAACTAGGCAAGAGCGATGCGTGTACGCATGCTTTCAGCATAGCAAGCTCTCTTTGCATTCTCTGCTGGCTATCTTCAGGCAACGCAGCCTCAAAGCCTGCAATGTCTGTCCCTTCAGGACCTGGATTTAGGGGTGATGGCTCTTTCTGGCTTACATCCCAAAGCCCAGTAACCAGAAACCAACCCCTTACTCTTCTGGACCAGGTTGCCCAACTTCTTAAAGTGAGCTTTTCAAGCGGAACGTCCTCAAGGACCTGGCTGTCTGCCATTCTCTCCTCTTCCCCGGGGCCCCAGCTGCTACTCACATAAAACCAGTCAGCTCTCCGGCACCCGATTTTTCAGCTGCTCTCTCAGCTCTCTGCCTCTCAGCATCAGGCAAAACACAGAACGCAGACCTCCGCTTCGGTAGCGTCTTCCCAGCTGTCCAAGCTGACTTCAAAGCACACCGGCAGACTTTCAGCAACAGTTTTTACAAGCGGTAATTAGTCTCCCATAACCTGTGATAAAATCTTAATTGGGCTAATTGCTTTATGGCCCCAATTAGCCCCAGTTTATTGCGGTCCGGCACACTTCTTAGCCAAGCTGCGCAGACCTTCTTCTCTCCGGTTTCGCCTTGCAGAGTAAAAACACAGCGGAACAAAAACCGTTGCTGCTTGCTTAGATCCAAACACAACAAGCACTTGTGAGTCCAAATTTATCAGTTCTTTATTGCAGCAAAATATTTACAGCTCAGCATTTCTCAGATTCTCCTGGACTGCTAGCATTCATGGCATCCGTCTCTTTCAGAGACAAAGAGAGAACAACAGAAAGTAAAGCTCCTCCCTCCTTTCACACGTCAGAATGTGAGGCGTCACAGAACATCTTAACCCTATAAGTTCTGAATCCCAACATGTTCGTCTTGCGGGGCACCACTGTATTCTGTTGAACAAAATCGGGATGCACATAGTTTGGTGTCGCACTCTTGCAGAAACCAGCTGCGTAATCAGGGCACCACTGCAAGCAACAGTGCCGGCTGCAAGTTCATCCTCAATGCTGAGCTCGGCGGCGGCAGCACTTGAGAGGGGAAACAGGATATTCTGGAACCCAATCAGAAGGTGGGATGGCTTCTGTAATTCTGGAATGTCTCGGGAAAATCAGGACAGTTGTGTGCTCTGTTGCTGGAGTTGGGAGGTCTGCTCATGCTGTGCTCTTTATGATGAGCCCAATTGGATAGGAAGCATCACCCGATCTGGCCTAGCATAGCCGTGCAACTTATGCTGCCCATTAAGATTTGTTTAACTCAGTGATTTGGGTGGGTGTGGCTGTTTCTTCTTTTAAGAAGCAGTGAATGGTTCTGAAACCAGTAAAGTATGACCCACGGCCTGTTTTCTTTCCCCATCAATTTCTCATATCCTATTTCCTGGATCTAGAAATTATTAAATGACACACCTGTCCCAGGTGTGGCTTGGTGCCACCTGGATCTGGGTGTAGAATAATTTAATATCTGAGGGCTACCAGTGCTGTTAATCTTTTCTTTGTGAGCAGCCGGCTTCCTGAATGATGCTTGTTGGCCTCACAGTTTCTGGATTCAGTAAAAGCTCACAGCACCAACCTCACTAAATTTGGGAAATACGTACTCTTCCCAGAAAGTAGATCAAATAGTAGGAGGAATTTAAGTGCGTTTGTTGGAGTTGCCGCTAGAGCTGGCCGACATTTAAATTGAAGTTCAGCTGCGATACCAGTTTCAAACTTTTGGAGCTGGCAATATATCGCATCTCCTCTCCCTGCTTGTCCTTCACTGTTGGGGGCAGTATGATTCTTTTTTAAAAAAAAATATTTTATTTAGGGTTTTCTTGTTTTACAGTGTGAGCGTAATGCCTCGTATTTTTTTTTCCTCCATGTAACATTTTCACAAATCCGTTTCATTTGTTGGGGCATTAGGGGGAGAAGAAAAGAAAAAAGAAAAAAAAAAGGGGTGGAGGGAGGGGAGATGGATGGGGTGGGGTCGGGTAGCGGTGTTTCTATTATGCTTAATGTATGTAGAGTTTGGTGTCAGCGTGCTTGTGTTGTTCACTTGTGTTCCTTTGGTGGTGAGAGAGGTTGGGGTTGGCCTAGGGTGTGATTGTTTGTTTGTGATTGGCTGTGGTGATCTTTGTTTTCATGTGTGAGTGAGGTGGGTGGGTGTTTTGGATCAGGTTAGCCATATTGATTTGTATGCTGTTGGTGGAGGGGGCAGTATGATTCTGAATGCCAGTGGATGGAAACCACAGGACTCCCATGCAAATCTTCTCTGTATCGTTCCATATTTTTTTTTAGTATATGTGCTGCCGAAGCAAATATATAGTTCAAATATATGTTGGAAGTGTAAGGAAAAGGAGGGGACATTTTATCATATGTGGTGGGATTGTAAGGTAATTAAAAAAATTTGGGAAATGATATACAACGAATTGAAGAAAATGTTCCATTTCACATTTGTTTAAAAACCCGAGGCATTTTTGTTGGGGATTGTAGAGAAAGACCTGCCAAAAAAGTTGAAAAACATCTTCATGTATGCGACAACGGCCGCGAGAGTTCTGGTAGCACAAGGATGGAAGACTGAAGAAACCCCAACTAAAGAATCATGGCAAGAAAAATTGACGGACTATGCAGAACTGGAAAAATTGACATATAAGCTACGGGACAAGGCTAACTGTGACTTTAAGGATGAATGGGAACGCTTTACAAAGTATCTGAAGACGCAACAAAGCGAACTGGACTCCTTGGCAGGTTTTGAATAAACATTCACAAACTTTTTATTGATAATAATCAGCTAAATAGTTTGAGGATCTATACAACTTTGTAACATGCAGAAAACAGCATTATTGGAGAAACCAAAGACTGGAACTGAGGGAAGTCGGGGGGGGGGGGGTTGTGTGGGGGTGGGAAGGGAGGAAAAATGGGGGCGGGGGAAACAAGGATGATATGTTTTTGGATAATATGTCTTGTTATAATTTTGAATAAAAAAAAAATTAAAAAAGAAACCGCAGGACTCCCAAAAGATGGAATGTCTGGGAATTCCTCAATGTATGGCAACACTGTGCTTGAGGGCTTCCCACAGGCATATTGTTGGCTACTGTGAGAAGAAGATGCTGCAGTGGATGGACCATAGGCCTGAACCAGCAGGCTCCTCTTACGTGTGGAGTAAATAAGTGAATAAGGCTCAAGGCTCATGTGTAATTTTGGCTGTTCCCATGGCAACAAAAACATTATCTTTCTCTTCTCTCCCCTCCCATGCTCTTTCTAGCTCATGTTGCCCTAACTCCTTTTTTTAAACTCTTCGCCAATACTGAGCAGTTTTCACAAATACATAGCAACATATAATGTCGCTTAGCAAACAAAAAAGATATACGGTGGTACCTCGGTTTTCGAACGTAATCCGTTCCGGAAGACCGTTCGAGTTCCAAAATGTTCGTAAACCGAAAACTCAAAACGGAAATCTCAGTACGGAAACTCAATACAGAAGTCGCGTTTCTGGTTGAACTTCCAAGGCGCATTCGAAAACCGAAGCAATTACTTCTGGGTTTACGGCGTTCAAGTTCCAAAACGTCCTGCGGGTGAGAGGAGCACCCTGTTGCAACAGATCAATAAAGATCAGGCATACTAGCTGCTTTGCTTCTCAATATTCTCTGGTTGGCCTCTGTTATTCTCTCCTCCCAATGTAAGGACTCTATATGGGCTCTTGGATACCCCATAAGGGAAAAGGACAATTTTTGTTTACAGCAATAGATACAGAGCAACCTAGAAAATATTTGTGTTTTGGCTTTACCCTGAAGAAAATTATTTGCTTTGGTGTTGTTGTTGTTTAGTCGTTTAGTCGTGTCCGACTCTTCGTGACCCCATGGACCAGAGCACGCCAGGCACTCCTGTCTTCCACTGCCTCCTGCAGCTTGGTCAGACTCATGCTGGTAACCTCGAAAACACTATCCAACCATCTCGTCCTCTGTCGCCCCCTTCTCCTTGTGCCCTCCATCTTTCCCAACATCAGGGTCTTCTCCAGGGAGTCTTCTATTCTCATGAGGTGGCCAAAGTAAGTTCATCCATTACGAATCAGTCCCATATCTTTCAATGCTAGCTCAGAATAATGAGATGTAAAGATCCTTTCCCAGTGCTTAAAGCTACTTCTGTTCGAACTCTCGAGTAACTGTTTAGTTTTACAAGTCCTAAGATGTCCCCGTTTCCCCGTTTGTTGAGGTGGGGGAAGGAGATGAAAATTCTTGTGCTGTTTGCTCTCTGTACCTGAACTAGCTGAAAAGCTAGTTTTTCTTGCCACACTTAGCAAATATATTGATGTCATACTTGTTCCATAAAATATCTGCTTCCTTTTTCTGCGTCATTGCTCTCCAGGATACAGTTCCTCGTTCTATATGCCTGAAACCCTGGAAGCAGAGATCTCTGAATTCAGGCATCTCAAAGCACATGTTGCCACAGACTCAAGCCAACTAAGCATTCTCATTTGATTTCCCTTTTGTGCCCTGGTTCCATATGGAGCAGCATGCCTTCCAAGTGTCCTGATTTTCCAGGGACAGAAGCCATCCAGGTTACTGATTTGATCCCAGAATGTCCTGGTTTTCATTTTTCCTCCCTTCCATGTCTCAAAAGTGGTGGAGAGATCAGAAACATGCACACATTCTTTTTGGAAACAGAAGCCTTTGCTCTGTGTGGGGTTGTGTGTGTATGTGTGGTGCAAAAATGGAGTCCTGATTATACTGAAAATAAGGTAAAGGGACCCCTGACCATTAGGTCCAGTCGCGGACGACTCTGGGGTTGCGGCACTCATCTTGCTTTACTGGCCAAGGGAGCCGGCGTACAGCTTCTGGGTCATGTGGCCAGCATGACTAAGCCGCTTCTGACGAACCAGAGCAGCGCACGGAAATGCCGTTTACCTTCCCGCCGGAGCAGTACCTATTTATCTACTTGCACTTTGACGTGCTTTCGAACTGCTAGGTTGGCAGGAGCAGGGACCGAGCAACGGGAGCTCACCCCATCGCGGGGATTCGAACCGCCAGCCTTCTGATCGGCAAGCCCTAGGCTCTGTGGTTTAACCTACAGCACCACCCGCGTCCCTCATACTGAAAATAAAATGCACCAAATAAAGGAAAGGTGAAGTTGGCATACAAAGCCCTTCCTATGCGTAATGTTGAAGGAAAATGTCACCAATCCATTTAAAATTATTTAATTGCAATGCTTCAGCAGCCAGCCATTTATTTTTTTTAAGGGAACACGTGGTGTGTTTATTCCTTTATTGTAAATTGAGCCTTACACTGCAAGCCCTTATATGTCCACTCAGAAGTAAATCCCACTATATTCAATGGAGCTTACTCCCAGATAACTGGGTAAAGACTGTACAGTGGTACCTCGGGTTACAGATGCTTCAGGTTACATACGCTTCAGGTTACATATGCTTCCGCTAACCCAGAAATAGTACCTCGGGTTAAGAACTTTGCTTCAGGATGAGAACAGAAATTGCGCAGTGGCGGCGTGGCGGCAGCGGGAGGCCCCATTAGCTAAAGTGGTACCTCAGATTAAGAAGAGTTTCAGGTTAAGAACAGACCTCCAGAACAAATTAAGTTCTTAACCCGAGGTACCACTGTACAGCCTTACACTGTAATCCTAAGCATTTTTACTCAAAACTAAGACCCACTGAGTTTACTCTCTGGTATGTTCCTGGTCATTCTCACAGTTTCCGTTATTATTAGTATTACTATATCCTGCCTTTTTTCCTTGACAGGAACTCAAGGCAACTTACAGTTAAAATTTTATTTCATCCCATTTATCTGTTGAAGGTGTTGTACGCAATCCCTTCCCTCGCATGTGTGAGGGAGATCAAACATGGGAGAAGCTTCCAGTTGTAGAACAGAATGTCCCTGTTTTCATCTGAGAAATGTTGGAGGTATGCAGTAGTTGTTAGGAGAGTGTTGGATTAGGACCAGGGCTGTGAAACTCACTGAGTGAACTTGCGAAAGTCACTTATGTGTCAGCCTGTTTGCTGTCTCCCTGTGGCTGCACAGACATCACGAGTGGGATTCAAATAAGTTGTTACATGAGCACACAGAGGTTCACTGGTGCAATGGGACTTCTCCCCTGCACACCTCTGTACCCCCTAAATCTGCTCTGGGGAGATTGAGGGAAACCACAGAACAGGTTTAGGAGGCCAGGGGGCATGCTGGGGGAAGATATGGGGCAAGTCCCATTGCGCAAGCGGACCCCACACACCTGTCCCACTTAGTGCCATGTTGAATTCCACCCCATACATTTAAAGCACATGACTTCTCCCAATGAATTATGGGAACTGGAACTGGCAAGCCACTCCAGTATCCCTGCCAAGAAAACTCCATGGACAAAGACAACAGGCATATAAAAGTTATGACGCTGGAAGATGAGCCCCTCAGGTCGGAAGGCGTCCAACATGCTACTGAGGAAGAGCAGAGGACAAGTAGATTCAGAGCTGATGAAGCGGCTGGGCCAAAGCCGAAAGGTCGCTCAGTTGCGGATATGCCTGGAAGCGAAAGGAAAGTCCAATGCTGTAAAGAAAAATATTGCATAGGAACCTGGAATGTAAGAACCATGAACCTTGGTAAGTTGGATGTGGTCAAAAACGAGATGGCAAGAATAAATATTGACATCCTGGGCATCAGTGAACTAAAATGGATGGGAATGGGTGAATTCAGTTCGGATGACCATCATATCTACTACTGTGGGCAAGAATCCTGTAAAAGAGATGGAGTGGCCTTCATAGTCAACAGAAGCTACCAGCGTGAGTTTGACCAAACTGTGTGAGGCAGTGGAAGATAGGAGTGCCTGGCGTGCTCTGGTCCAGGGGGTCACGAGGAGTCGGACACGACTAAACGACTAAACAACAACAAAGTTGGTTTAGGGCAGGCACCCCCAACCTGCGGCCCTCCAGATGGTTTGGCCTACAACAGGGGTAAGCAACCTAAGGCCCATGGGCCACAAGCAGCCCATGGGGGTCATTTAACCAGCCCACGAGCCAACCCCGAACCGAGCCGCACGCTTGGCAAATCCCTGTGCACTGCACTAAACCAGCACAGGGACTCGCTTCCGCGGTGCCGGAAATCACGTCTGCACATGCTCAGGTGCCAGAAATCGCATCTGCGCAGACGCCAGAAATCGCACGTGCGCGATCTGGCCCACAGAGGGATCTCCGCTGGAGTGAACTGGCCCAGGCAAGGTAAACCTTTCCGACCCCTGGCCTACAACTCCCATGATCCCTAGCTAACAGGACCAGTGGTCAGGGATGATGGGAATTGTAGTCCAAAACATTCTGGAGGGCCGAAGGCTGAGGATGCCTGGTTTAGGGTGCTGGAAATGGTAGATCTGTGAGGGGCAAACTAGGATTCTTTTGGGAAAGTCATGTGCTCTCAATGTGTGGTATGGATTGCAGCCACAGTATACTGTATACAGTGTTGTTGAGAGGATAAAATGGTGGTGATGCATGATTTTGCATGGTGCCTTGATCTCTCTGGAGAAATGGCAGGATGTAAATGCAAGAACGAAACATGCCCCCCATGGTTCACTGTGGATTGAGCCTGATACTGAAGTTAAGGGAATCTTGTGGTTTTAGACAAATCATGAAAAACAGTAGAAGCCCTGAGAATCTGTGGTGAGGCACTTTGGAATGTACCAGAGTATGCATGTTTTGCTTTTTAAAAATAGAAATTATCTTCTTGGTCAGTAGGAGAGAGTTAGGAGCAGAGACTTATGGGGGCTATAAGGAAGGATTTATATGGTTTCTTGGAGCAGTATTGCAAACTTAGAAGCGAAATTGTAAAACTTTTACAACCATGTATAACAGGAAGAAAGTTACCGGTATCTAAATCTTGGTTTTGTTTCTGTTGTAATAAAATGAACTTTTACTTTAAGAGAGAGAGAGCAAAATGAGGGAGCATACAGTCATGGAAAAAGGAAGTACACCCTCTTTGAATTCTGTCGTATTATGTTGTTGTTATTACTGATGAACAACAACACATGGCGTATTATACTGTGTTATGCTTTATTTAACAAATATAAAGCCATAATGGAGAAGCCTTTTGTGAAAAACTAAATACACCCTTACTGCTTCCATAGGAATGAAGAGGCTAAGTAGCAGACAGGTGAGGTTGTATTTGCCTAATATTAAGACCGGCTAAGGAACAGATGGTTGTGATTATGTCCTGATACATAAAACCACATAATTCAAAAAGGGTGTACTTGTGACTGTACCTACGGTTGTCCTTTGTCCTTGAAGGGGGTACATTTGAAAGGTGAGGATTCTATTTTGGCAGGAAACTGATGTGCAGCTTTAATCCCGATCAGGAGTGTCAGTTTAGATGGCTTGAGCGTGAATGCCAAGGTGATCCCCATTCGGGCCACCTGCCCTGCAAGGTGGGGGGGGGGGCTTGGACTAGAAGACCCTCGGGCTCCCAACTCTACATTCCTATGATCCTAAGAGGTGCAATGACAACTTTTTCTTCCTAAGGAAAAGTGGCAGTGCTAAGCATGCTTTTTCTTGTAACACCCGCCCCACCACCCACCCCGCAAAACACCCTTTTAACTCTGGCGGGATGTGTTTGTACTGATTGCTCATGGAAAATTGCTACTTAAATTCGCCTCCCTTCACCATAGCTGTCAACGTTTCCCTTTTTTTAAGGGAAATTCCCTTATTCTGAATAGGATTCCTCGCAAGAAAAGGGAAAAGTTGACAGCTATGTCCCTTCACAGACACGCACCTGTATCACCTCATGAAGGATTATATCTGGCACAAGCGTGGGAAAAGGCCGACGTGCTTTCAGGATTCTCATCCGAATCCAGGGGAAAGCGCTCTGCACATGATCAGAAGAGTGCTCTCTGCTATTATTATTATTATTATTATTATTCTACAGGGCTGAGCCATTGTGTTGAACTAAGCTACAGAAGCTGCAGATGACACAACATTGATGGCAGAAAGTGAGGAGGAATTAAAGAACCTTTTAATGAGGGTGAAAGAGGAGAGCGCAAAATATGGTTTGAAGCTCAACATCAAAAAAACGAAGATCATGGCTACTGGTCCCATCACCTCCTGGCAAATAGAAGGGGAAGAAATGGAGGCAGTGAGAGATTTTTCTTGGGCTCCATGATCACTGCAGATGGTGACAGCAGCCATGAAATTAAAAGATGCTTGCTCCTTGGGAGGAAAGCAATGACAAATCTAGACAGCATCTTGAGAAGTAGAGACATCACCTTGCCAACAAAGGTCCTTATAGTTAAAGCTATGGTTTTCCCAGTAGTGATGTATGGAAGTGAGAGCTGGACCATAAAGAAGGCTGATCGCTGAAGAATTGATGCTTTTGAACTATGGTGCTGGAGGAGACTCTTGAGAGTCCCATGGACTGCAAGAAGATCAAACCTCTCCATTCTGAAGGAAATCAGCCCTGAGTGCTCACTGGAAGGACAGATCCTGAAGCTGATGCTCCAATACTCATGAGAAGAGAAGACTCCCTGGAAAAGACCCTGATGTTGGGAAAGATGGAGGGCACAAGGAGAAGGGGACGACAGAGGACGAGATGGTTGGACAGTGTTCTCGAAGCTACCAGCATGAGTTTGACCAAACTGCGGGAGGCAGTGGAAGACAGGAGTGCCTGGTGTGCTCTGGTCCAGGGGGTCATGAAGAAGAAGAGTTTGGATTTGATATCCCGCTTTATCACTACCCGAAGGGGTCTCAAAGCGGCTAACATTCTCCTTTCCCTTCCTCCCCCACAACAAACACTCTGTGAGGTGAGTGGGGCTGAGAGACTTCAGAGAAGTGTGACTGGCCCAAGGTCACCCAGCAGCTGCAGGTGGAGGAGCGGGGAAGCAAACCCGGTTCCCCAGATTACGAGTCCACCGCTCTTAACCACAACACCACACTGGCTCTAAGAGGCGGACAAGACTAAACAACAACAACAACAAAGCTACAGCAGCACAGCCGCAAAGATCGAGGGGCCTTGCGTCCATGCTGGCTTGCAATCCCCAAACCAGACCCTCGCCCACCAGGACCCCCCCACCCCCCACCCCCCATGCATCGCGTCATCTCCAGACCAGCGGGCAAAGCAGCCGTAGCCACGCCCCCTGCCCTCCCCTGCCCGGGCTCGGCCGCTTCAGCGTCTGCATGCTTTTTTGGGGAGGAGCAAGCGCACCAATCGGGAGAGGAGTCGCGACCTCTCAGCCAATGGGCGAGCCCGGAGGCCGGCTAGGGTAGCCGCTGTGGCTCCTCGATCACCGCGAGCAAGATCGTAGCCGGAGTTGCTGCCTGATTTCCACCTTCTCCTAATCGGTGCATCTGGGGGGTGCAAAAAAAAAGGTAACGCCGAGCAATTTCCTGCATGCTCCAGGGTTTCCTACGCCGCCCATCTCCGCATCCTAATTCATCGCGGTCCCAGTCGGAGATGCTCAGAGGTGTAGCAAACCCATCTCTCCCCTTTTATCTCCTGTAATCCCTCTGGAGGAGTCTAGCTCAACGTCCGGGAGCACCGACTGCCAGGCATGCAGATGGTCTCAGGTTAGACTCCCTGCTTCTCCAGGGCAGGGAATGCCGCCCCCCTCTGCTAAAGCAAAAAATACCCCGGGTCAGAGTCGGCAGTGGTGAGCTGGGTGGATCAAGGGTGCAAGGCTTGTGTGTCTGTTGCAAGGCTGCAACCTATACGCGCTTACATGGAAGTAAGCCCCATTGATCTCCAGGGTGCAGACTTCGGAGGAGGCATGCCTTCAGTTGCACCGTAACTCTCCCTCCCCCTTTTCCATTCTCATTGTTGCTTAGGTGGGGGAGAAAGAAGCTCCACCTCTCTATCTCCCTCCCTCGCAGAGACCTGCTTTTGGGGGGTCCCGTGAGAATCAGAATTAGTTCTGTCTCTGCAACCCTTGTTCCTTCTGGTCCTAGCAACAGGGACGGTGGGCACAAAACAATGTATGTTAGTCCCTTTAATTCTAGAGAGCTGTGTTTTTTTTAGATGCCCGGATTGCTAATAGATCCCTTTTGATCACAGCTATTTGCCACACCTGTGGTGTGTAGCACAAGCTCCCTGAGTGACCCTATCCACTGCCAATAGTTGCTTATTCCTTACACTGGCCCTGTAAAACTATAAAATGGGGTTGAATGTGCTGCTTTGGGGCATCTGATCCTGGGCCCTGCGATGTGCAAGGACAAGGTGTGTCTGGTTCCACTGACCCCTGGAAGCTGTTGGGGAGCAACCTTTGCTACGTGCTCATTGGCTTTCCAGGGTGAATGCAAGGAACTTGGCTTAGTTATTTACCTTTCAACCCATAAAAGAACTTCTCTAGGAAAAAGTTTAAAGACTATTTACGGAAATATTGTAAAATTAATGAATGCTAGGGAAATGTTGGAATGAAGTTATACGGCTTTGGTAGAAATGCTATAAGGAATTAAGGATAAATAGATTAATAGAGTATTAAAGGGAAAATAAGGTTAGAATGTGTTAAGATAATTATAGGATTAAAAATAGAGGAAGATGGAAAGGAATTGCTGAAAAAATTAATAGAAGTGGAATACGAAAAGGGAGGTGTGAGGAGGTCGTGGAAATAAGTGAATGAAAGATAAGATATTGAAATTATTTGATGTGTTTTAAATTGTGTTTGTTTTGTTTTGTTAGTTTAATGTTAGTGTTTTGTTAGTGTAATGTAGTGTAGTGTTGTTGTTGTTTTTTTGAATTGTATTGTATTGTTTTTATTTTTTGAAGTGTCTAAATTGTTGGAAAAGGTAATAAACATTATTTTTTTTAAAAAAAGAACTTCTCTAAGTCATGCATAAGAAGTTAAATGAAAACTATTTTAAGATTATAACGGTGATGCAATGAAAGCATAAAGCAATGTTGAATGCACAATGCAGCAAGTCCACTGGAAGAGCCAAACGCAACCTTGAATTGGCCTTCCTAGTCCCAGTGTGGATGTGCTAGAATGCTGAACTGGGCACCTGGATGGGTTTAACATTGGTTGTATACCAGTTTGCCACACCAACGTACACAGCAGTGTACTGTGGAGCTGCTGTCCCAGGGCCTGCTTGTCTTCGGTGGTTTATCCTCTGGTTTGCAAGCAGAAGGTTCAACCTCTGGCATCTCCAGGTAGAACTAGGAATGTCTTCCACCTGAAATCGTAGGAGCACAGCAGCGGTGAAAGGTTAAATCCCAATAAGCTCTATTTGCTTTCAAAATGTTATCCATGCAACTGCCGAGTGCATAAATAGAGCCAGGCCTGGTCACTCCAGTGCTGATAGACTTGTTGGATCCAGTCTTTGTAGACTGGCCACTAACATGACCTGTGACATGGCTAGGTGTATGGTGATAAACTTGAAAGCCAATTCATGTTGTGCATTGAATCTGTCCTGACAACTGACTGAACTGCTACCTCTTCTGGTTTTATGTTTTGTGATTTGAAAGCGGTTTCAAGCACGTGTGTGTGTTTGTGTGTGCATGCGTGCATGCGTGTGTGTATAGACCTCAGCTGGGTAAAGGTGAAGGGACCCCTGACCATTAGGTCCAGTTGTGACTGATTCTGGGGTTGCGGCGCTCATCTCGCTTTATTGGCCAAGGGAGCCGGCGTACAGCTTCCAGGTCATGTGGCCAGCATGACTAAGCCGCTTCTGGCGAACCAGAGCAACGCATGGAAACACCGTTTACCTTCCCGCTGGAGTGGTACCTATTTATCTACTAGCACTTTGATGTGCTTTCGAATTGCTAGGTTGGCAGGAGCAGGGACTGAGCAACAGGAGCTCACCCCGTTGTGGGATTCGAACCACCGACCTTCGGATCGGCAAGCCAGGCTCTGTGGTTTAACCCACAGCGCCACCCGCATCCCCTCAGCTGGGTTATCCTTTGTCAAATACCATGGAAATGGGAGTGGGCCGGTTAAGCAAAACTATTCTAGTCCATTCCTGGCCTGAGGTACTCATGAACCCATGTGAAGAGCTGGGCAGGGCTTTGGGAGGCATCCACAAGTTCACCTTCCAAGAGTTGAGGTATCTTGCTGAGGTTTGTAGGTATGAATTTCTGCAGGAATAAGAGCTGCCTCTGCAGTTCAGGCACCCACATGGGGCGTGTTAGGTTGAAGGTCCTTGGGCTAGGCTGGGAAGCCTGTGGCTCTTCAGGTGTTGTGGGCCTCCAGCTCCCATCAGTCTCATCCAACATGCTTATTAGTTAGAGACAAAGGCAGTTGTAGTCCAGCAATATCTAGAATCATAGAGTTGGAAGAGACCACAAGGGCCATCGAGTCCAACCCCCTGCCAAGCAGGAAACACCATCAGAGCACTCCTGACATATGGTTGTCAAGCCTCTGCTTAAAGACCTCCAAAGAAGGAGACTCCACCACACTCCTTGGCAGCAAATTCCACTGTCAAACAGCTCTTACTGTCAGGAAGTTCTTCCTAATGTTTAGGTGGAATCTTCTTTCTTGTAGTTTGGAGCCATTGCTCCGTGTCCGCTTCTCTGGAGCAGCAGAAAACAACCTTTCTCCCTCCTCTATGTGACATCCTTTTATATATTTGAACATGGCTATCATATCACCCCTTAACCTCCTCTTCTCCAGGCTAAACATGCCCAGCTCCCTTAGCCGTTCCTCATAAGGCATCGTTTCCAGGCCTTTGACCATTTTGGTTGCCCTCCTCTGGACACGTTCCAGTTTGTCCGTGTCCTTCTTGAACTGTGGTGCCCAGAACTGGACACAGTACTCCAGGTGAGGTCTGACCAGAGCAGAATACAGTGGCACTATTACTTCCCTTGATCTAGATGCTATACTCCTATTGATGCAGCCCAGAATGGGGCAGGAGTGCGGTCCTGCTTGAGGTTTCCCATAGGCATCCGGGTGGCCACAGTAAAAACAGAATGCTAGACAAGATGACCCAGCAAGACTCTTCTTAGGTTCTTAAATAAAGTATGTTTAGGATTGCAGCCTTCATCTGGACTGACGGTCCTGCAGCCCCGAACATGGAATCCAATTTTTACT
This sequence comes from Podarcis cretensis, assembly GCF_951804945.1. NCBI lineage: Eukaryota > Metazoa > Chordata > Lepidosauria > Squamata > Lacertidae > Podarcis > Podarcis cretensis. The sequence goes on from NC_137171.1 coordinate 9,069,119, forward strand.
CTGTTCTTAAGCATGGATGCATTGAAAGAATGGAGAAAGAGAAAACAATCTGTCCTTTTATCCCCCTGATGGCTACTCTATAAGGTGGTAGAGATATGAAAGAGTGATTAGTCTGCATAAAGTGTCCTTTTAGCATGCAGAAGAGGGGGCTCGTCTCCATCCTCTGTCGCTTGGGCCTGGCTTTCTGTTGGGCTGAGAGATGTCCCTTCTGTTGCTATGGAAACCTCTCCCGGTGATGTGTTTTGGCAAACCACTGGCTCTCCGTAGAATTTCACTAGCTGGGGGCTGCGGAGAAGCAGTTTGGGAGTGTGGATAAAACCTAGATTGTTACTAAACATTCACACTCTCCTCCCTGCCCCCAACAACAGAATGTTTGGGTCTGATCAGATGTTTCTCCCTTTCAGTTAGTGATGGTTTTTAGGAGAAGCTATCTCATGTGTAAAAGGGACGCAGGTGGCGCTGTGGGTTAAAGCCTCAGCGCCTAGGACTTGCCGATCGAAAGGTCAGCGGTTCGAATCCCTGCGGTGGGGTGCGCTCCCGCTGCTCGGTCCCAGCGCCTGCCAACCTAGCAGTTCGAAAGCACCTCCAGGTGCAAGTAGATAAATAGGGACCGCTTACCAGCGGGAAGGTAAACGGCATTTCCGTGTGCGGCTCTGGCTCGCCAGAGCAGCGATGTCACGCTGGCTACGTGACCCGGAAGTGTCTCCGGACAGCGCTGGCCCCTGGCCTCTTAAGTGAGATGGGCGCACAACCCCAGAGTCTGTCAAGACTGGCCCGTACGGGCAGGGGTACCTTTACCTTTACCTTTTTATCTCATGTGTAAGACAAGTGTAAAATGTGTGTGTGTGTGTGTGTGTGTGTGAGAGAGAGAGAGAGAGAGAGAGAGAGAGGTGTCAGATTATCTCCCCATCTCACTGCCATATAACTGATTGTGTTCCCACTAAATACATTACTGGGCTTTCTGCCAAAAACACTGTACTGACCATGGGGGGAAATGGCCACTTGGCTTGATTCTTGCATTGTCCAACCAACCTATAAGTCACCTTGGACAGCAGGGGAGAATAAATTCAGGCCACATCTGCCCCAGACATTTAAAGCACTATTAGGGTAAAAAGGTAAAGGACCCCTGGACGGTAGAATCCAGTCAAAAGGCAACTATGGGGTTGTAACGCTCATCTCGCTTTTAAGGCCAAGGGAGCCAGTGTTTTTCCACAGACAGCTTTCCGGGTCATGTGGCCAGTATGACTAAACCGCTTCTGGCACAATGGAACACTGTGACGGAAACCAGAGCGCATGGAAACGCAGTTTACCTTCCCGCTGCAGTGATACCTATTTATCTACTTGTACTGGCGTGCTTTCGAACTGCTGGGTTGGCAGAAGGCTGGGACAGAGCAACAGGAGCTAACCCTGTCACACTATTATACCACTTGAACAATTACTGCTTCCCCCAGAGCATTCTGGGAAGTGTAGTTCATTAAGGGTGCGGAGTGTCATGAGGAGGCCCTTGTTCCCCAGAGTTCCCTGGGAAGAGGGATTAAGCCACTCTGAGAATTGCAGTTCCAAGAGGTGGACTGGGGTCCTCTAACAACTCTTGTCAGCCTTAACAAACTACCGTTCCCAGGATTCTTTGGAGGAAGCCATAAAGCGATATAACAGTGCTTTAAATGTCTGGTGGGAAAGAGGGCCGCAGGTTCCAGACAAGAAGACCTGTGGTCCTGTCTGCAGACAGAGAAAAATTATTTCATGAGGCGTTCTCCCCCCAATAATAAATAAATAAATAAATAAATAAATAAATAAATAAATAAATAAAATCCCTTGCTCATAGAGGCTCAGTTTCCTTCTAACTAGGGCAAATATCTTATTTAATGCCATTGTAACGATTGTAAGGCGATTGCTATTATTCTTATTTATTACGGTAAATTTGTATACCACCCTATGCCTGCAGGTCTTGGGACGGTTCACAAGATAAAAACCGCAATATAAAAACATAAAATACGTGATAAAAATGATTTTTTTAATTGTTCGTATTATGCCGAAACAATATTGCCCTGGAAACTGTTGGGGTTTAGGCCGCTGTCAGGGCATGGCCATAGCCAGGGTTTATTTTATAGTTTATTTGGAGGGGGCAGGCTTTATGTGGGGGGAGCAGAACCAAGTTATCTGCAACGCAATTGGTCAGTTAAGTATTTTTATTTATTTACTTGATTTGGAGGGGGGCAGCTGCCACCCTGCCCTCCTAGCTATGCTCATGTGCCAGGGTATAAAATAAATTTGGGAGTCTGATCCATTTTTTGACCCAGGGAAGCATGAAGGGAACATTTTCCCTCTGGACTTCTGCCCAGCACTTGTACCAAATCCCCCACCACTTTCGTTGTTTCATCTTCCCCCTCCTGCATTCCATTTTTTAATGAGAGCAGGAGGAGTCAAAGAAGAATCCAGAGGACAGGATCACACTTCAAAACGACCTTGACAGATTAGAGAACTGGGCCAAAACAAACGATGAATTTTAACAGGGAGAAATGTAAAGTATTGCACTTGGGCAAAAAAAATGAGAGGCACAAATACAAGATGGGTGACACCTGGCTTGAGAGCAGTACATGTGAAAAGGATCTAGGAGTCTTGGTTGACCACAAACTTGACATGAGCCATCAGTGTGATGCGGCAGCTAAAAAAGCCAGTGCAATTCTGGGCTGCATCAATAGGAGTATAGCATCTAGATCAAGGGAAGTAATAGTGCCACTGTATTCTGCTCTGGTCAGACCTCACCTGGAGTACTGTGTCCAGTTCTGGGCACCACAGTTCAAGAAGGACACTGACAAACTGGAACGTGTCCAGAGGAGGGCAACCAAAATGGTCAAAGGCCTGGAAAGGATGTCTTATGAGGAATGGCTAAGGGAGTCTGTAGCCTTCCAAGTGTTGTTGGACTACAAGTTTTATCATCCCTGACCACTGGGCATGCTGGTTGGGCCTGATGGGAGTTGTAGATGCCTTATGAGGAACGGCTAAGGGAGCTGGGCATGTTTAGCCTGGAGAAGAGGAGGTTAAGGGGTGATATGATAGCCATGTTCAAATATATAAAAGGATGTCACATAGAGGAGGGAGAAAGGTTGTTTTCTGCTGCTCCAGAGAAGCGGACACGGAGCAATGGTTCCAAACTACAAGAAAGAAGATTCCACCTAAACATTAGGAAGAACTTCCTGACAGTAAGAGCTGTTTGACAGTGGAATTTGCTGCCAAGGAGTGTGGTGGAGTCTCCTTCTTTGGAGGTCTTTAAGCAGAGGCTTGACAACCATATGTCAGGAGTGCTCTGATGGTGTTTCCTGCTTGGCAGGGGGTAGGACTCGATGGCCCTTGTGGTCTCTTCCAACTCTATGATTCTATGTTTCTATGAATCTGTCACATTTTGTCTCTTGAGGCCGCTTTCCTGAGTTGTTCTTCTCGGCCACTCCTTGCAAGCCTGCTACAAGGGGTTAATTGGGTTGTTGTTTTTAATTTTGATTATATATTTTGTGGTTTTACATTGTGAACTGCCCTGAGACCTCCGGGTATAGGGCGGTATATAAATTCAAATAATAATAATATTAATACTCCCTCAACTATACGTGGCACATAACAAACTAGGACAGCTGTGATGGCTGATGGGAGTTGTAGTCCCAAATATCGGGGGGGGGGGGCCCCGCTGTGGTGGCTGATGGGAGTTGTAGTCCCAAATATCTGGGCCCAGCTGTGGTGGCTGATGGGAGTTGTAGTCCAAAAGATCTGGAGGGCTCCCAGTTTGGCAAAACCCTGGAATCTAGCCTCCAGCCCTAATATTTATCCCCCAGCATACAAGAGTTTTCCATGGTGCCGTCTGCCTTTTCCTGCCTCGAGGGCCGCCACTTCTGCCAACTCTTTGGGCAATTAGTTCATTAAGTCCTCTGGGGCCAAGGGATTAATTAGCAGTCACTTTGAACTGATTAATAATAGATGGAGCTGGGTTTGTAACCGCTGCCAGCAGCCAGCGACTAAGCAATTCATTAAAACAGCAACCCTTGGTGCAGTGCATCCTGGAGTGGAGCGGGGACCGTGGCCAAGCAAGTCAAAATAAAAGGGGAAAAGAACGAGGTGCATGTTGCATAGTGGTTACGTTCGAGTGTTGCACAAGGACCCGGGAGACCAGGGTTCGAATCCCCACTCAAAAGAGAGAGAGAAGCACGTCTGCCACTTGGAGCTCCTTGGAGAACAAAGGTGGCTATCAGTGCAGGAAATTAAAATAAATCAATAGATGTGCTCTACTAGGAACATAAAGGGACCCCTGACCATTAGGTCCAGTCACGGACGACTCTGGGGTTGCGGCGCTCATCTTGCTTTATTGGCCGAGGGAGCCGGCGTACAGCTTCCGGGTCATATGGCCAGCATGACTAAGCCACTTCCGGCGAACCAGAGCAGCGCACGGAAACACCGTTTACCTTCCCGCCAGAACAGTACCTATTTATCTACTTGCACTTTGACGTGCTTTCAAACTGCCAGGTTGGCAGGAGCAGGGACCGAGCAACAGGAGCTCACCCTGTCGCGGGGATTCGAACCGCTGACCTTCTGATTGGCAAGTCCTAGGCTCTGTGGTTTAACCCACAGCAGCCGAAGCAGTAGTCCATCTAGCTCAGTACTATTTACACTGATGGGCATTTATTATTTATACCCCGCCCATCTGGCTGAGTTTCCCCAGCCACTCTGGGCGGCTTCCAATCAAGAGTTAAAAACAATACGGCATTAAATATTAAAAACTTCCCTAAACAGGGCTGCCTTCAGATGTCTTTTAAAAAGAAGATAGCTGCTTATTTCCTTCACATCTGAAGGGAGGGTGTTCCACAGGGTGGGTGCCACTACCAAGAAGGCCCTCTGTCTGGTCCCCTGTAACCTCACTTCTCGCAATGAGGGAACCGCCAGAAGGCCCTCGGTGCTGGATCTCAGTGTCTGGGCGGAACGATGGGGGTGGAGACGCTCCTTCAGGTATACAGGAGGTGCCAGGAGGTATATTTAAGGTGCCATTTGGCAATTAGATAATATATCTGAATTTCTAACACTGCCAGCAGCTCTCTCTAGGATTTTCAGATTACAGTCTCTCCCTGCCATACCTGAAGATACAAAGGATTAAACCTGGGACCCTCTGCACACCTGTTCTACAGCATTGCTAAAGCAAAGCTGATGTGGACCTGAACTTTCCCTTAGATGGGGAGGCCTCTGAGAGCACTATGTAACAGCAAAATCCAATAAATAAATAGTTTTCAGCCAACATGGTTTCTATGAGGATCTATTAACTCCTTGGCTGTCACTGGGAGCAGAGTGGCCATATCTCTAGGCAAGGCCCCTCACTTTTATTCTTCTGTCTTCCCTTTGCTACAGGCCACATGAAGCACTCTGCTCTTCCTGTCCTCCACCCCTGACACCGGCCGCAGGTGGCCATGGGGTTCCTAGGCTCCAAGAGCTCCTTGTTGGCATTCCACCTGGGCCTCATCGCTGGCTTTGTCAGCACCTTCTACCTCATGGGCAACCTGACGTGGGAAGGGCCCCCACGCCTTGGCTCCCAGCTGCCGCGTGGCTACAAGGACCCGGAGTGGATTGTTGATAGATCAGCTCTCTTCAGCGTGGCACACCCGCACCTGGAAGGTAAGGGCTGGAGGGCTTGTGGTTGTTGTTTAGTCGTTTAGTCGTGTCCGACTCTTCGTGACCCCATGGACCAGAGCACGCCAGGCACTCCTGTCTTCCACTGCCTCCCGCATTTGGGTCAAACTCATGCTGGTAGCTTCGAGAACACTGTCCAACCATCTTGTCCTCTGTCGTCCCCTTCTCCTTGTGCCATCAATCTTTCCCAATATCTGGGTCTATTCCAGGGAGTCTTCTCTTCTCATGAGGTGGCCAAAGTATTGGAGCCTCAGCTTCAGGATCTGTCCTTCCAGTGAGCACTCAGGGCTGATTTCCTTCAGAATGGATAGGTTTGATCTTCTTGCAGTCCATGGGACTCTCAAGAGTCTCCTCCAGCACCATAATTCAAAAGCATCAATTCTTCGGCGATCAGCCTTTTTTATGGTCCAGCTCTCACTTTCATACATCACTTCTGGGAAAACCATAGCTTTAATTATACGGACCTTTGTTGGCAAGGTGATGTCTCTGCTGGAGATGAGAGGGAGGCAAGTGTTATAAGAGAAATACTGCTCCTTTATCCCATACGAGGTATCCAAGAGCCCATATAGAGTCCTTAAGTAGGTTCTCTATCGATAGGAGAAAATAACAGAGGTCAACCAGAGAATATTGAGAAGCAAAGCAGCTATTAAGCATGATCTTTATTAAACTGTTGCAACAGGGTCCCCCACTCCCCCACACAGGGAGGCAGGAGAGGAACCCAGAACATTGGTGTGCAAGCTCTTATACAGACTTTTGAAATTGCCTCCCCTGTAGCTCAAGACCACCCCCCAAAACATCATACATACATCACAGAAAGAGGTGGTCCTCAGCAGAAATTTGAGTGTGTTGCTTTTCTCCTGTCTGCCACAATACACGATAATGCCTTATCACATTGCCTTTTCTTGGTAGCCTGGCCATTCCTTTGAGATGGTAAATACTTAGTTCCTGAAAGGTAAAGGTAAAGGGACCTCTGACCGTTAAGTCCTTTCGTGGACGACTCTGGGGTTGCGGCGCCCATCTCACTTTACTGGCCGAGGGAGCCGGCATACAGCTTCCGGGTCATGTGGCCAGCATGACTAAGTTGCTACTGGTGAAACCAGAGCACGGAAACGCCATTTACCTTCCCGCCGGAGCAGTACCTATTTATCTACTTGCACTTTGACGTGCTTTTGAACTGCTAGGTTGGCAGGAGCTCACCCCATTGCGGGGATTCAAACCGCCAACCTTCTGATCAACAAGCCCTAGGCTTTGTGGTTTAGACCACAGAGCCACCCACGTCCCTTTAGTTCCTGAAACCCTTACACATATTGATATTGTTCTCAGCTTAACAGATACTTGCCAGACTGTATTTACAGGGACGTGTAAGCCCCTACAGTCCAAAGACAATTGGAAAGCTTTTCCCATTTCCTTCCTCCTTGCAGAGAAATATTTGAGGTAAATTTGGGAGAGTCAAACAAAATGGCTTTAGGATTGTTCTCCTGTACTATTTCAGACACGTGGTTTATATACTTACGTATGTGTTTGCCTTGTACATTTATGAACATTTTTATATATATAAGACCTTAGAATTCCTATAACAAAAGGGTGGGAAGAATCTGTTGGACTACCACTCCATTGGTCTCCAGTCATTGGCCATGTTGACTGGGGTTGATGGGAGCTGGGAGTGCAACAACGTCAGGAAGGATGCAGGTTCCTTAGTGGTGCAACAAAGAAATCTAAATAAGGGCCTTTAGGTGGGAGCAGTGCTTTTTTTCCTCTAAAAAAATGTTTAGGGGTACTCTCATTTTGACTCAAGAAAAATCACCATTTTATAGTTCAAACTGGGAAAAATAAATACAGTAAATGGACAAGAGTACAAAGATTCACAAAACGTTTAAGGGTATGTGTACCCCTATGTACCCTCAGAAAAAAGCACTGGTTAGAAGTATGTCTTCCACTCTATTTGGCGGTAACTTTGAAGGTGACTCAGAAACTACAACTAATTCAGAATGCGGCTGCCAGACTGATGCCTGGGAGTAGCCACTGGTACCATATAACACCGGTCCTAAAAGATCTGCATTGGTTCCCAGTACGTTTCTGAACAGAATTCAAAGTGTTGGTGCTGACCTTTAAAGCCCTAAACGGCCTCGGCCCTGTATACCTGAAGGAGTGTCTCCACTTTCATCATTCAGCCTGGACACTGAGGTCCAGCACCGAGGGCCTCCTACCTGTGATCACTGAGAGCAGGTGTCCCAGTTCATCTCCACCCCCCCCCCCATGGAACCTGCCCCAGCCATTCTTTTGGCTGGGGCTCACTCCCAGGGAGCCCTGATCGTCTCCCCTTCAGAACAGAATGCAAACTATACAATAAACCAATAAAACAGTAGAAACTAATAATAATTAAAAAATAACAATTATACTAAAATTAAACTAATCCCCAGCCCCAACAGAGCAAAAACAAAACAAAAAACCAAAATTTAAAAAGCCACAGATTAAAAACTATTTAAAGGTAAAGGTAAAGGTACCCCTGCCTGTACGGGCCAGTCTTGCCAGACTCTAGGGTTGTGCGCTCGTCTCACTCAAGAGGCCGGGAGCCAGCGCTGTCCGCAGACACTTCCGGGTCACGTGGCCAGCGTGACAAGCTGCATCTGGCGAGCCAGCACAGCACATGGAACACCGTTTACCTTCCCGCTGGTAAGCGGTCCCTATATATCTACTTGCACCCGGGGGTGCTTTCGAACTGCTAGGTTGGCAGGCGCTGGGACCGAATGACGGGAGCGCACCCTGCCGCGGGGATTCGAACCACCGACCATGCGATCGGCAAGTCCTAGGCGCTGAGGTTTTACCCACCGCGCCACCCGCGTCCCCAAAAAAACAACAACAAAAACTATTTAAAAACATTTAAAACCATTTTCAACAGTTGCCCCAACCCCAGAGTTTGTTCCAGTGAGTCTGGGCTCTTCAGGACTCACAGCCGGGCAATGTGCCTCTGGTCTCCCAGGAGTCTAAGGCAGAGCAGGGAGAGTCTGGGCTCCGCTCCCTAGGCCAGGTGGAAAAAGGCCTTGCAGGGAGCAGCCTTCAGCGCTCACAACAGGGCAATGTCTCTCCAGTCTCCAGGAGCCTCTGAAGTCCAGCAGGTGAGTCTGGGCCCTGCTCCCTAGGCCAGGTGGAAAGGGCCTTGCAAGGAGTGGCCAAACAGACAGATAAACAGGGAAAGGTTCCTCTATTGTCTCCACTTTCAATTAACGATTTTGTGTTGGTATATGAAGCCCTGATGTTTTGTGAGAGGGAAGTCTATGAATACTTTAATAAATAAACAAAGTGCGTGGTAGAAACCCTATAACCGGAAGTGTCCATTGTGGAATATGCTAACTCTGTGGCCTCCTCTTTCTCAGGTGAGGAGAGCAGTGTGGCTGAAGAGCTATATGACAAAGTGCGGATCCTGTGCTGGGTGATGACAGGCCCCAGTAACTTGGAGACGAAGGCTCGCCACGTCAAGGCCACTTGGTCGCGCCACTGCAACGTGGTCCTCTTCATGAGTTCCGTGCAGGACGACAACTTCCCCACTGTTGGGCTGGGAACCAAGGAAGGCCGGGACCAGCTCTACTGGAAAACCATCCGGGCTTTCCAGTACGTGCATCAGCACCACTTGGAACAGGCGGACTGGTTCCTCAAGGCCGACGATGACACCTTTGTGGTGGTGGACAACCTCCGGTGGCTGCTCTCCAACTACACCGCTGACAGGCCCATCTACTTTGGCAAGCGCTTCCGGCCCTTTGCCAAGCAAGGCTACATGAGCGGGGGAGCCGGCTACGTCCTCAGCAAAGAGGCCCTGCGGCGCTTTGTGGCTGGCTTTGAATCCAAGGTGTGCAGCCACACAACCTCAGTGGAGGACCTTGCCCTGGGCCAGTGCATGGAGAAGATGGGCGTGGAGGCCGGGGACTCGCGGGACACAGAGGGGAGAGAGACCTTCCATCCTTTCGTGCCGGAATCTCACCTGACGGAGAAGTTCTCGAAAAGCTTCTGGTACTGGAACTACTGCTATTACCCCATTGTGGAGGTAGGTGGCCGTATCCTGTTTTGGGAAGGGGCAGGGAAGGTAGAGTGGAAAGGAGAGGTGCTGGGGTTGAACCTGGGACCAAGCCCTGTGCTCTGGGGCAGCATATCAGGAAGGAAATCATCTTTCACAGCCCTGTCTCATAGTGCTGAACTGTCAGGAGCTGGAGTCAAGGAGTAGATCAGCAATCAGAGAAAAACACAGTGCTGTGCTGGCTAGGACTGAAGAGAGTTGAAGTTAGACCTCTAAACAAGGCAGCAGCTGCCTCTCGGCTTTAGTTTGTGTGCATGGATGAGAGTTTATCTACCTGAAAACAGCCTGAGCTCCTATTCATGTTAGCTCTGAGGTTAAGTCCCGTCCAACTTCAATGGGTTTTACGTCCAGGTAAGTGTGTGTATAGGGACGCGGGTGGCGCTGTGGGTTAAACCACAAAGCCTAGGACTTGCCGATCAGAAGGCTAGTGGTTCGAATCCCCGCGACAGGGTGAGCTCCCGTTGCTCGGTCCCTGCTCCTGCCAACCTAGCAGTTCGAAAGCACGTCAAAGTGCAAGTAGATCAATAGGTACCCCTCCGGCGGGAAAGTAAATGGCGTTTTCGTGTGCTGCTCTGGTTCACCAGAAGCAGCTTAGTCATGCTGGTCACATGACCCAGAAGCTGTACGCCAGCTCCCTCGGCCAATAAAGCGAGATGAGCGCCGCAACGCCAGAGTCGGTCACGACTGGACCTAATGGTCAGGGGTCCCTTTACCTTTTTAAGTGTGTGCATGGCAATAGGCCAAAGTGACCTATAATCAAGGCCCAACCTGCTCCTTCACGCATTGCAGCTGTCAGAGCTGATAACGTTTTCATAGGGCAATATTTGCTGCTCTCACCTACTCCTGGTATTTATTTAACCAGAACAACAAACATCCTCTTTCCTACATCAGTGCAGGACTTGCATTCAATCCTGGTGCCTGTTGTCGTTAGTGGGGCATGGTAGCTCCTGGCAGGCAGCTGGCCTTATGTTTCCCGAATCAGAAGTCTCCTTTGATAAATCCTGTGCATGCCATAGCTAGGAGAAGCACCTTCAACGGTAGGGACCGGGGTGACACTTTGCTCTTTGGTTAGGGAGAGTGTCTTTGCCTTTCATTGGTGAAAGATTCTGGAGGTACGATCCCAGATTCATGTGGTTTTCTAACAGAGGCAAGAGGTCTGTGTGCTTCAGCCATTCCCAAAGCATTTCCCTCCAGCTGTCGGTGAAGTGTGGATTTTACCCAGTGAGTGATGCTCACTTCTTCAGGAAACCTGGTCTCATTCCTTTCCTAAGGCGTGTTTTTCCACCCTGAGCTTTCAGCAGTTGGAAGTTTCTCTGTGACGGCAGCAATTTGTGGCACCCCTGTGGATAAGGTGATAGAGTTAATAGCATTAGGCACTTTGCCCTGCTTTATGCAGGAGGATGTAGCAAAGAGGGTCTCCCCATCCCACCTTTGGTTTTCCTTTCTTTTTATCTGTGTGGCATATATGAGGGGGTACTCACAGGTACTTAGTCAGAAAAGGAGAATGTTCAGAATATGGAAGGTAAAGTTGCCCGAAATATGAGTGGCCTGAGAACTGAGAAGACCAAGGGGATTAAGTAATTAGGTTAACTTGTGTTTAGCTGTGAGATGCATGAAAGAGAGCCAACAGGATTGCTCTGCTTCAGGGAGATTATTATTTTTTTGCCTAGTGTGAGTCTGGGCTGTTTGTTCTCTGGAAACTTCATTTATACCAGGCAGGCAGGGGCCTGGTATAAATTCTTGCAAGATCTCACTGGAAACCAGCACTGCTTCTTCACCAGTGGAGCTGGGGTAGGCAGGTTGCCCTCAGAGATGCTACCCTAGGGCTTCTGCTGCCTGAGGTAGCTACCTCAGCCCACCTCATGGCAGACAGGCCCCAATACCAGGGATAAGGAACTGGATCTGACCAGTGGGCGGGGTCCTTATCTCCATGGCCCACTGTGGGCCAAGTTTTACAGGTGGGTTGTGGCCACCCACCTGCCAGCATTCTGTTTTTCTAGCCCAGGCTTCCTCAACCTCGGCCCTCCAGATGTTTGAGACTATAATTCCCATCATCCTTGACCACTGGCCCTGCTAGCTAGGGATCATGGGAGTTGTAGGCCAAAAACATCTGGAGGGCTGAGGTTGAGGAAGCCTGTTCTAGCCTGTCTTTCACCATCTTCCATTTTTCACAGCCCAAACGGAAGGGGCGTGAAGTGGCCGCTCTGCTGAAACTAAGCAGACCTAGGACTGACCCATAGCTGAATGGGAGAACACTTGGAACCTTGAGCTCCATCATGGAAAAGGGAGGACATAAATGCAACCCAGATATTGGTGGAATACAACTCCCATCATCCCCAGACAGCATGGTCAGGGAAAATGAGAGTTGTAGTCCAACAGCATCTGGAGGGCCACAGCTTCCCCAATCCTGATTTAATAAATGAATTACTTTTTTTAAATCCCTGAGTCCATTGCCAAACACACCCAGATTCTTTGGAGAGTTGCTGTCCGGTGAGGAATATCTTCTGCAAAATAAGCAAGTATGTACATATTGATTTGAATAATTAGTTCAGCTTGCTAAATGTTGCAGAATCACAATTTTTACTTCTTTCTTGATGATGCAGAGTGCACACCCAGTCCTATTCTCATTGGATCGTGCAGCTGGCATGACAGGGGGTCGTGGATGATGGACTCAAATTCCCATTACCCCTGACGGTTGACCATGTTGGCTAAGGGTGATGGGAGTTGGAGCCCCACAGAATCTAGAGGGCCTCAGCTTCTCCATTCCTGGCTTTAGAGAATACCTGTCATTTCTGATAAGCATGCATTTCTGCATGTGGGGTTCTTATAAAGGAATGATTGGCACTGAGCTTTGTGTTGGCTGACCCTTTTAGGAGGCCATTTACCAGTTCCACCCATCCCCCAACCTCATGCTTCCTGAAGCTTATTATGCCCCTTTTCCTTAATCCAACCAAGGCTATAGCTTTAGTCAGTAATGGGATGAAGGTTTCCTGCGACATACATACATGGTAGGAGTGGACAGCAAAATAAAAGGCTATGCTTGCTGAGATGGATGTAAGGGAAAGAGGAAGGAGCAGTCCATTGTCTCAGCAGAAGGACTCATATCACCCCATGTCCTCAACCACACCTGACCTGCAAACCAGCCTGTGTGCTCGACCAACACGTGGGATGAACTTGGATTCAGCACAGGGGGATTAACCCTTTGCCCATTGGGTAATCGGTCCTCAGATAACAAAACTGCAGCTTAGAATCAAGGATGCATAGTTTGATCACAAAACCGGATTCTTGATCAACGTGCAGGTTGTTCCAGAGTTATTGCAGGGAGGATGAACTGGGCAAACAGCAGTCGGATTGGCAGCTTTGTTACATCTGTGGCTGTGTCACAAACCTTTGTACCAATATTGTAGGCAAGCAGGCAGGGGCCACCATTGCACCACAGGTTTTCCGGTGAGAGGATCCTCAGATTAGTCTGCGGCTTCTGGTTGTAACTTCTGCTTCTTGTGGCATATGGAAAGAAAAGGGACGCTGGTGGCGCTGTGGTCTAAACCACTGAGCCTCTTGGATTTGCCACTCAGAAGGTCAGCGGTTTGAATCCCCACAACGGGGTGAGCTCACGTTGCTCTGCCCCAGCTTCTACCGACCTAGCAGTTCGAAAGCACGCCAGTGCAAGTAGATAAATAGGTACCGCTGTGGCTGGAAGGTAAATGGCATTTTTGTGTGCTCTGGCTTCCATCACAATGTTCTGTTGTGTCAGAAGTGGTTTAGTCCTCCTGGCCACATGACCTGGAAAGCTGCCTGTGGACAAATGCCGGCTACCTCAGCCTGAAAGCGAGATGGGCGCCGCAACCCCATAGTCGCCTTTGACTGGACTTAACCATCCAGGGGTCCTTTAAAGGTAAAGGGACCCCTGACCGTTAGGTCCAGTCGTGACCAATTCTGGGGTTGCGGCGCTCATCTCTCTTTATTGGCTGCAGGAGCCGGCGTACAGCTTGCGGGTCATGTGGCCAGCATGACTAAGCCACTTCTGGCAAACCGGAGCAGCACATGGAAACGCCGTTTACCTTCCCGCCGGAATGGTACCTATTGATCTACTTGCACTTTGACGTGCTTTCGAACTGCTAGGTTGGCAGGAGCAGGGACCGAGCAACGGGAGCTCACCCAGTCACAGGGATTCGAACCGCCGACCTTCTGATCGGCAAGTCCTAGGCTCTGTGGTTTAACCCACAGCGCCACCCGTGTCCCTTTTCCAGGGGTCCTTTACCTTTGCCTTTATGGAAAAAAGACAGCAACAGTGAAGGGGATGGCTTTCCTTGCTTGCTGCGTGGTCCACAGTTAACCCTGGTTTTCCTTTGCTCCTCCTAGGGTCCCCAGTGCTGCTCCGACTTGGCCGTCTCCTTTCACTACGTGAGCTCAGAGTTGATGTACACCTTGGAATACCTGTGCTACCACCTTCGCGCTTATGGCTACAGGTATCGCTACCACCCACCTTTGCCTGAGAATGCTGCTCATCTCCAGCCCCGCCCTCGGGGGGAAGCCCCAGAGAGGACCAATAGTACTACACTGCAGACCGAGAAGAAGGTGTAGGGGGCGGATCCTTGGCACGTCACCCTTGAGCAGAGCAGCCCAGCCCAGCCATCCTTGGACAAGAGCAGTGCCCCTGTTATGGGGCCATCTACGCAGGAAAAAGCAACAAGAGCTGAGCAGGCCACAAGCCGAGAGATTTATTTTAATCCCTAAAGGTGTGTGTGCATGCACACTTGCCACACAAGGGGTCTTGCATATGGCAGAGGAGCCATTCTTATTTGTGTGCTGAGAAGCAAATGTCTGGCCTACTATGGCACCGCTTGGTCTATCCTATGCTCGCTCGCTTTCCTACTGCAAACTGGGGAGGCCCAAGCCTTCCATGTGCTGTGAAGCGGTTTCATGCTTAGTAAGTGCTCTTGATGCACTGGGGTGGGGAGACTGGCCCCTGGGTGGTGGGGTAGAAGAGGGAATAGAGGGGCTCTTATGGGTCCTGGAAGGGAGAGCCGAACTCACAAGGGGTGTGTGTGTGTGCCTGCCGCCACCACAAGAATGAGGCACAACTGCATGGCCATAGACTGAGCAAGGAGAGCACCACAGAGTAGGGCTTGGGTTTTACCACTGGAGAAAGAATAGTAAGGGTCCTGGCTGGTCAGTGGTTTAGTGCCATTGTGGTAAGAGGGACCCAGCACTACAAGAGGGGGACGCGCGGTCCGTTTGCACCCTTGCAAGCTGCGTTCGGGGTCTCGCAGTTGATATTATAGGATGAAGTGCTTGTATCTCCTGTGCCTGCAATTTCCCCCCCCCCCCCCATTATTAGGTTTCTTGATACCAGAGCCTAATCGTTAGGCCGTCTGCCTTTAACGTCAACACGTTCCAAGTCGGGGTTCTTCACCCTTGGATCCCCAGATGTTGCTGGACCATCAGTCCCAGCCAACATAGCCTTGTTGTTTAAGGGTAAGAGAAGGAGAAAATAGGAAGAACAGAGAGCGGGCAGGTAAGCAATTTAAAAAGGTAGGGGAATGTTTTTGGTTTTTTTAAGTGGCAGTTTGTGGCTTAAGGCAGGTCCCAAATCTGGAAAGGCTAAAGTCCTGTGAGCCTGCAGTTGTTTCTCAACTGCACCTCCCATCATCCTTGACCATTGACCGTGCTGGCTGGGGCAGATGGGAGTTGTGTTTCCGCAACATCAGGAAGGCAACAGCTTCACCACTCACTGGAGAAGCAAGGAGAAGTGGCCTCGGCTTCTGAGTTCTGGTGAGATCTTGTGGACTTCCCACGAGATCTTGCCAGAAGCTGCAGCCATGCAACCTCAGTAAGCGAGACTTGGGTGGAGGGACATCAGCCGTGAAGTGGGTGGCACCTTCCCATTTTGCCTCGTTGTGGGTTGGTGGGTGAAACAGGACAGGAAGGACAGCCCTGGTTTGAAGGCAGAAGAACAAGCAAAAGGCAGGCAGTGTGATAAAGCCTGAAAGCGTTATTGCTCCTTGCTATGTCACTAGATTTGAACGTTCTTGTGTTTTTTGCCTGATGCGTTAGACTCTTAATCATTTGATGGTCCCAAGTGCCCCCTGGTGGCTATTGCATGCCATTTTATAGTTACGGTAAGACTTTTTACCGAACCAATCTACCGTATTTTTCGCTCTGTAAGATGCACCAGACCACAAGACGCACCTAGTTTTTGGAGGAGGAAAACAAGAAAACAAATATTCTGAATCTCAGAAGCCAGAACAGCAAGAGGGATCGCTGCGCAGTGAAAGCAGCAATCCCTCATGCTGTTCTGGCTTCTGGGATAGCTGTGCAGCCTGCATTCGCTCCATAAGACGCACACACATTTCCCCTTACTTTTTAGGAGGGGAAAAGTGAGTCTTATAGAGCAAAAAATACGGTAATTTGTTGAAGATGTAGGCAGACCTTTGAATTGTTCAGAGCTCTTTGCCAGATGAAATGGAAAGGCAGATGCATTTTCAGCTTATAAGGAGAGGAAAGAGAGGCCCAAGTTAATTACCGAAAGTACAGCCTTTGTTTTGATCAAGAGTTAGAGCCAAAGCACTTGTACAGTTCACAACGATCGGCCTCCATAAAACAGCATAGTTGGGTGAAAGAAACAGCTAAGCATCCTTTTTGTAGTCTGTTGCAAAAGCTTGGAGTAGAGGTAGCCCTGCAGATGTTGTTTGCCTTTATCTCAGATCATTCCCAGCCAGCATGGCCAGTGGTCAAGGATAATGGGACTTCCAGCATCTAGAAGGCAGCACATTGGGGATTCAGTGGTCACTGAATCCTGAACCTTAAGGGGTGAGCAGTTGCCAAGACATACTGTGCTCACTTGCTGATAAGAATTTTGCTGGCATGTTTGTTGACTTCTGACTGTCCTCCTTCCAGACATTTTGTTTTGCTTGCTTTTTTGTCCAGAAGAGGGCAACAAAGATGAGGAGCATGGCAGGAGACCAATTCCATGGTGGAAAGATTGAAGGAGCTGGTTGTGGTTTAATCTGGAGATAGAATGGTTAAGAGTCACAGCCATCTTCACATATTTGAAGGGCTGTTGCATGGAGTCTGTCAATGGCATGTTGCTCCAGAGGCTATTACCCAAACCATTGGGTTGGTATTACAAGGCTAAAAATTAGGTCTTTCCCAACCGTCTGAGCTGTAAAAACAGCTGGCTTCCTAAAAAAGACAACTGAGAAGGATGTATGCTCTGAGTCTTAGTTTGACCTTCTGGGGAACCTCCGCTAACACTAGCTTGGAATTAGCACTGCCTGTGAGCCTGATGCTTTGCTCCCATACCTGCACTTTCCCCAAGAATCTTACGAAATCATAAGCCAACAACATCTTCTCTTTCAAATGAACAAGTTGGTGGACTCTCCTTCATTAGGGTTCTTCTCTCCCCCCCCCCCTTTCCCTTTTGTCATTTCATAGTACTGTTGGGTTCAGTCTAGAGAAGAGTAAGTTGAAATGTATGGCAGTATTTCAGATAGTCCTCCTGATTGTCTTTTTAAAAAGAAATTAGAAGGAGCTGCCAGTTACCTATTCATACAGCTGGTGAACATCAAGTCTGACTGATGAGTTCTCCAGTATCACAGTCAAAAGCCCTTAGATGCTTTTAAAGCAGAGTTGCCAGGGACCCAAAAGGTATTTCTCTGTACTGCCCATTTATTAACCTGTTGCCTTCTATGGTACCCTTTGCCATTCACTTCACTTGAGGGATTGTTCCACTATCATATACTTCTCCTTGTGCCTGCACAGCTGTTACTGCCATTGAAGTGAATGGTGACTTATTCACACACAGTTGTGTAACCAGAGCGTACACAGTGTCCTAAACTGGAATGTTCTCTTATTCCATAAATTATAATGATATTTTTTAGAAGAAAGACTTTGGGAGCTACGAAATGGTAATAACTGGTGATAACTGGCAGAATGCGTCCTGTTGCCAATTTCGTTGTTTTTCTTCGTAAATGAATGTTTAGATATTTACTGAAAATAATTTTGTTAAAATCTTTGGATCTGGGGGAGGTAGGTAGTTTTCACAAGAGACATGTTTTGAAGTTTTTCATTTGGTTTACAAATAAACCAAGTTGCAAGGACAGTTAATTCTGTGATTCTGCTGATCTCTCAAGGAAATTGCTTAGCCAAGGTTGAAGATTGTGAGTTTTCAAAAACAGGTCGTGGGAGAACGCATTGTTTAAAGTTGAAAACCACAAAGGTTTTAAATTTTTTCTTTCAGAAAACTTGCACCATCACTCGGAAGCCTTATGCCATTGCTCAGTGTAGACTCATGATGGGGAGTCTGTGGCTTTTGCCTATTTTAGTCTCAGACTCCCATCAGTCCTTGCCAGCATGACCAATGGTCAGAGATGAGTGTTGTAGTCTCTGCTGGGGTGGGCTCAGTTGCTCACCACCCAGAGTATATACAATACTCGGCTACCTCAGTATAAGCCAGCTTTTTATCTACATATGTGCCCTCTTGAAGGAAAAGCCCACCTTTTCCTGGTTATCTTGAAATATTGTGGCCTTTGATGTTACTGGTTTCCTTGTAAGCTGCTTTGATCTTAGGCAAAGGAAAAGCTGTGTATTAGGCTCATGCATAGTTACTTGCCTGGTTGGTTGCGACAAGTAAAAAATCATTTCTGGGTGACCAAGCAAGAGACTTTTAGAAAAGTTGGCTTGGTGTTTTCGGTTTCACTTTAAGTTAATAATGCTTTCTAACATAGTTTTGTGTGGCTGCAGAGCTTTTTCCCCATACCCGTCCCCCCTGGCCATGAGGTTGCAGGGCAGGTTATAATTTATTTATTTTTTAAATGCAATCAAATCAGTGATTAAAACAAATCAGTGAACAAAATGTGGCTGTCAATTTTGGGGATTTGCAACTCAAAACTTGCAAGCCTGCTAGGGTTGTAGTCAACCTAGTAGCTCTCTGTGTGAAGGGACCTGCTTCTGCTTGCACAACAAAACTCCACCTCCCGTCTTCCTGTGCCACCCCATAAATCTCTTCTGGGGGTTCAGCCAACCATCTGGGGCAGATTGGTGGTGGCAGAGGAGACAACGGAGTGGTGGCCGTGGGGAGAAAGACCAATTGCACAAAAGGAAGTAGTTCCACTTGTGCAGTTACTTATTTGTATACTCTGTCCCGATGAGCATTTGCTGTCCTGGGCTCCTTCAGGAAGAAGGGTGGAAAATTTGCCGAGTTAATAATAATGTAATGCACTGCTGTCCTATACATCTGCTAGGAAGCAAGCCTGTTTTTAATTCAATAGGCCTTACTCCTAAGTAAGCATGTATACTAGGATTGCAGCCTTAAATGAAGTTAGAGCACAATCCAGTCAAAGTAAAGGACTTGTATGTATGAAGGAAATTTTGTGTCTGAACTTAAATATCTCTCACTGAAATCAACAGAAGTTAAGAGTGCTTCAATTCGGCTTCTGCTTCAATCTTTAAATGTGGAGAAATGAATATTACCATTGAGAGAGTGAAGGAAAGCTGCCGCCAATGTTACTGTGCTCTTACCTCTTTGCAAGGTAAGAAGAATTATCTTGATTCAAAAACACAAAGACTAAAATCCCCTCCCCTCCCCTTTTAAAAGAAATTCTGGTCTTTTCTGCTTTTCTTGGAAATGTTTCCCCAGGGAAGATGAACATTGTGTAATAAAGATTACCTCAGGGTGAAAATTAATACACACGGAACAACTTCATCAAAGATTTTCTTTATTTGGAATAGGAAAAGCATTCTACCTTGAGTGGAAGGGTGTGGGGGGGGCAGAAATTAAAGAAAGCAACTGGTATTGATGGTGATGGGGGTGATCAGGATAGATTATGGGGT
Source organism: Podarcis cretensis (assembly GCF_951804945.1). Lineage (NCBI taxonomy): Eukaryota > Metazoa > Chordata > Lepidosauria > Squamata > Lacertidae > Podarcis > Podarcis cretensis. The sequence goes on from NC_137171.1 coordinate 9,088,683, forward strand.
GTGTGATGTTGTGGGCCTGACTGTGTTTTAGTCATTTTACATTCCTTAGTTTTTAAAGAACAACAACCTGCTCTTGTTTGCTCCTTTCTCTTGATTTACTAACTCTGAAAGTAGACAAAGCGAAGCAGAAGAAGTGGTGAGAGAGAGAATGTAAAAGTGGGACCAACTTTACAAAAAGGTTGTAACTGCCGTGTCAGTCCCAGAAATATAAAATAGGTAAGAAGCTATCCTTTATTAGGCCAACAGAGCTCTGTGTAACTCAAAAGTGTACTTATGCTTACAATCAGCCAAAGCTGGCTAACAAAAGATAGTTTCATCTACTCAAAAAAAGAAAGGAATTGGTAAAGTCAGCCAAGTCTCACTTATACAAGGGAGTTGAAGGGAGAAGCAATGTGTTAACCCGGTGTCTGAGAGCTGTAGTTCAGAAAGGCACCAGGTTGTTGAAGGCGGTCTTAAGCACCATGTGTTTCTGTGGGAAGGGGTGGTAGTCCCCAAACTTGCACCTCATCTCTTTTGTGGCTGGCGGTGAGATCATACTGACAAATGTTTCCTTAGCGTGAGGTAGCTTAAAAACCAGGGACGTTTGAGAGTTGACCCTATGACTTCCTTCATTTTGTAAAGAGGGAGTAGATGAGGCTTGGTAGAATTCAGAACGGTGGACAGAAGCAAAAATAGTAAGAAAAACAACAAAAATCAGATCAACTTGTACTTTCCAACGAAGGTTTTTTATAATCAATTGATGTTAAAAAATACAGACTTGTTTTACAATAATAATAGCACCATTTTTAGTATTATACACAGTAATCTTGCTTGTGATACACACCCAGGGTTGGATGGATGGGTGGGGGGGAAAGAATTGGCTACAACCTGTTATTTTGGGGCATCAGTACCTTGGAGGGGAAGGACCCTTCCCACATGCTAGTTAGCTTCCAAGAAAGGTCTTACAGGAAGACAATAAATAAATAATACCATTATTTGTTGTTCCTTTTTTTCCTTTTTCTCCTTTGCTTGCTTTCCTGGTCTGCCCAAGTGATGGTTGCTTCGGAAACTGACAGAGTCCAAAATGTAAGCGTGGGGAACGGATGGAATTTTGGGAAGGGAAGAAGGTTTGGTTCAACTCTTCAGTGCAGAAAGTCCTACAAGGTGATTTGGGGAGCACTTGGGTTCCTTGGGTTGGTTTTGTATGGTAATGGACTGGTTTTTTAAAAAAATATTAATTTTCGAAACTTTTTTTTTCTTTACAAGAAGCACACCGGGCCAATGTCAACACCAAATTCTTGATCAGCTCCGCCAATGTCCATAGGTGCAATGTCAATGATGGGCAGGCGTGAGGTCTTCTGAGAACGGTATTCAATGATTGTCTTCCCCCATTTACCAGTGTGTTTCTGGAATGGAAAGAAAAAACCCGCAAAAGAATGCATTATTTTAAGTGCCACAAGATCCCCAGCTGGGATCAGTTGCTGGGGGTGGCCGGCTGGAACAAATCAAAGTTCTGGAAAGCAGGGCAGGATTAACCATGGTACTAAACATACTAAAGCAGAAGAGCTTTTACTGTGCTGCTGTTATCTGGGGAATCTTAAGATCTGCATTCTGTCCTGCTCAGGTTGCTTTGCAACTTTGGAAGCTAGTACTAACAACCCACAGGGGGTGGCGCTGTGGTCTAAACCACAGAGCCTAGGCCTTGCCGATCGGAAGGTCGGTAGATCGAACCCCCGCAATGGGGCGAGCTCCCATTGTTTGGTTCCAACTCCTGCCCACCTAGCAGTTTGAAAGCACATAAAGTGCAAGTAAATAAATAGGTACCGCTCTGGTGGGAACGGCGTTTCTGTGCACTGCTCTGGTTCACCAGAAGTGGCTTAGTCATGCTGGCCACATGACCCGGAAGCTGTCTGCGGACAAATGCTGGCTCTCTCGGCCTATAGAGTGAGATGAGCGCGCAACCCCAGAGTCGTCTGCGACTGGACCTAACGGTCAGGGGTACCTTTACCTTTACTAACAACCCACACGCTCATGGCCATTAGAAAGGGTCACATCTGATTTCATGTGCCATGAGCAGAAGCTGAAATTGTGGATGGGGGTGCAGAATGCCAACTTCAGCATGAGTAGACAGTGGCTGCCAGCATACACATCAACCAACTAAAGGAAGCAGAATGATCCTCTGAATCTGTTTTTGAGATTCCTACGACTCTTGAGCATAATGGTGGTTTTCTTGCTACAGCCATGTCTCCTCTGTGTGTGTCTAATTTTAAAACACCCATATCCTGTCTACTTTGAGAAGTGCCACACTATGGCTGATTTCAAGGGGGGGGCACGGTCTCTTTGATCACTTCTGTGAAACAAGATCAGCAAATGATGTGGGATTTAGTGAAGCAAAAAAGCAACCCCGTGGGGCTGGTTCCAGGGGTCTCTTAACACTGCTCTCACCCAACAGTGCCCCCCCCCAAAATAGTGGCAATAGGGCCAAACAAAGGATTTTGTGGGTTCCACTCAGGCTCGGGCCGCACTTTTCAATCTAGCTGGTTTCTCACGTGAAATGGAAATATTCCTGACAGTTCTCTCTGCTGATCCTCTCATTATGGCCAGACTGGGCCTTGGCAAGTGCCCAGCCTGGCTGGCTGCTACTGTCAGCTGCCATAGTTCTGTCCCTTTAAACCCAGCAACGTTGTATTGCTGTGGCAGCCCCAACAAACCCCTCAAACTTACCGTGCAGCCATCCTGCAAGGCGCTATATGTGAACCTGCTATTGCCCTCGGCTCTGATCTCCACGTCGTTGGATCCCTGTATCAGGAGAGCTTTCTTAAGGTTCCCAGAAGCCTCGTCCATGTAGGCAATGCTGTTCTTGCAGTGGTAGGTGATATTTTGAGAGCCTTCAGTAGACAAGAGGCGCAGGAAGGTCATCTGGATGTTGGCTGTGTTAGGAGCCAGGTTCTCATCTCCATAGCTAAACTGGAAAGGGACCAAGAAGACAGAGGTTGAGAGACACCTTTCTTAGAAAGACCGCAGAAAGCAAAAACACATACCTCTGTAGATTGTGAGTTTCCCTTGGGCCTGCCAATATCTCCCCCCTGTCTCACAGTGACCCTACTTTGGCTACTGTCCTGCCTGCACTCACCGGCTGAGTTTGCTATCAGGGTGATGCCTCTGAATATCAGCCATCATGGTTGGGTTTATCATTCCCAAATTTGTCTAAATCTTTTAAAAAGCAATCTAAGTGAGTGGTAATCAACCAAATCTGATTGCTGTGAACTCTAAAGTCTCCCTGTTTCCTTTCTGCTGCCTGCTCACAACACTCAGTGTTGCTTGATTTCTTCTCATTTCTCCCAAAGTTAGAGAATAAGCTTCACATAGACATTTCAAAGACAAGAATAGTGAGATGTAAGTATAAAAAGAGAGGGTCAGCGTAACGATTAATGCGCAAACAGAACATTAAGCAGCAAGGTGAACATTCCATAAGTGCAAGGAGAATATTCTCCCTGTTCTGGGTTTCTCTCCCCACTGCAACCTTTCAGAGCAGATTCAGAGAATGGCATAGTACGTGTGTGTGTGTGTGTGTGTGTGTGTGTGTGTGTGTGTGTGTGTGTAATCCTGTTATGCTAGCACCAAGCCTTGCACTAATGCAACTGTTTGCACGGGTTCACATTGGATCTGCATGCCTTGGATGAAATATGAAAAGCGTTTATTCTAGCTTGACCCACTTACGTGGAAACCTCCATTGATTGTCTCTCCGAACCAGATGTGCTTCTTGTCTTTGCTCTTGCTTGTCCACCAGTTCTTCTTGGGAATACTGCTCGGCTTGGGGTAAACACAGCTCTCTCCCGTCTCCATATTGCAGAAAACCTTTATGGCATCCAAGGTGCAACCCTGGTTGGGATCAATCCAATAGTCGCCTGCAAAATTAAGAAAGAAGCAGCTGGTACGGTGTTTTTCCTCTTTCTCTCTCTCATCACACCGCTGTTCTGTGCTGCTGGGTCTTAGTCACTGACTTCCTGCAGTGACCCCAACCCCCCTATCCCTTAGGTGGCATGTGCACATCAGAAGCTTAAGCAATTATAATATCTACAGGAGAATGGAATTTATTAGTGTCAGGTTGCAAATGGAAAGTTAACTACGTGTTAAAATATAATTGCAAAATGAGGCTAAACAAGTCACACAGTAATCCTGCTCTGGAAATTATGAGGATTGGGAGTGCGATTCTTTGAACTTTAAAGCCTCTGCAAACGGTAGGTTGTTAAAACATTATTCAGGCAATTTTCATTCTGAAATACAGATCAACAAACATATGATCTAAAACCTTTGTTTACTTTATTAGGATACAATAACATGAATATCACACACACACACACCCCAATTTAGTTACTATGGTCCGATGTGTTTAATGAAACACGTTATATATTTTGATAGGAGCTTAAACTCTCTGAGGTTTTGTTAATGACTTTGGGTCAGAAAAAAGGTTGTGAATGGGGTGCCCCAGGGAAGGGGTGGGTCGGTGTCCCTGTGGCTTCCACAGGGAGAGGAAATGTATCCACAGTCAGCTGTGTAGATTGTACAGGCCACTTTCATGCCTTCTGCTGTGTGGATGAGGCTATGTTTCCCATGTGTTTTGGTGGCAGGAATCAGAAGTGCTGAAACACTAGCCTCAGTCCCTGTAGATGCTCTGGGTTAAGGTTACCAGGCGTCCCCGTTTCCCAGGGACAGTCCCCGGATTTACAAATCAGTCCCCCGACAAAATCCATCCATTTAGTAGGAAGTTGAAAAGTGTCCCCGGATTCGTTTTAAAAAATCTGGTAACCTTACTCTGGGTGGTGAGACGCAGAGACCTCTCTGGGATTGTTATGCTGCGGAATAGGAAGCGAGGCTCCTGAGCCCAAAACCCAGGCAGTGGCAAGCCCCAACATACTCACCGCTCTTCCATTCAGGGTGGCAGAGTTTTAGGTCACGGCAGGTACGGGCTGGGTTCTTCCTACTGCCCTCGGGGCTCCGGATGCTTTCGATCTGGTTGTTGAGCGACTTCAGGGTGGCATCGACCTCGGCATCATGCTGCCTCAGGTTGCTAGAAGCCTGGTCGGATCGCATGTAGCGCATAGGATCGGGGCCTTTCTCCGTCTGACCCAGGCCGGCAAAGGCAGACATGTCAATGCCGGGTCCGGGTGGGCCAGGAGGACCAGGGGGTCCGGGGTTTCCAGGAGGACCCTACAGGGTTAAAGGAAAGTAGACAGCTCTGAAATGCTTGCTGTTGGACGAAAGCAGCCCCCTGCTGTATGGTAGGTGCATTGATGGAGGTAGCCCATCATCTGGGCCCTCACGTTCCATTTTCTTTCACTGACAGAGCCGATAGGACCTACAGTTTAAGTTCCAGAATGTCCCACTCTTGGGCAAGAGGGGCTGAATCAGACATCTCTTTCATGCTTTCCAGCTCCGTAGTACATCTGCTGCTGGAAGATGACTTAACAGAAGCTATCATACTTGCTGAGACATCAGCAGAGACTTCACCTTGCCGACAAAGGTCCGTATAGTTAAAGCTATGGTTTTCCCAGTAGTGATGTAGGGAAGTGAGAGCTGGACCATAAAGAAGGCTGATCGCCGAAGAATTGATGCCTTTGAATTATGGCGCTGGAGGAGACTCTTGAGAGTCCCATGGACTGCAAGAAGATCAAACCTTTCCATTAGGAAGGAAATGAGCCCTGAGTGCTCACTGGAAGGACAGATCCTGAAGCTGAGGCTCCACTACTTTGGCCACCTCATGAGAAGAGAAGGCTCCCTGGAAAAGACCCTGATGTTGGGAAAGATTGAGGGCACAAGGAGAAGGGGACAACAGAGGACGAGATGGTTGGACAGTGTTCTCAAAGCTACCAGCATGAGTTTGACCAAACTGAGGGAGGCAGTGGAAGACAGGAGTGCCTGGCGTGCTCTGGGCCACGGGGTCACGAAGAGTCGGACACGACTAAATGGCTAAACATCATCATCATCATCATCATCATACTTGCTGCTGTTTTGGAGATGGATTATATGGTTTAGATCAGTGTTTCTCAAACTTGAGTCTCCAGTGGTTTTTGGACTACAGCTCCCATCATCCGTAGCTAGCAGGACCAATGGTCAGGGATGATGGGAACTGTAGTCCCAAAGCAGCCGCAGACCCAAGTTTGGGAAACCTTAGTTTAGATGTTATTTTATGGTGCTCTTCCGTAAACTGCTCTGTTGTTTTTAAAGGAGAGTGGTATATATTTGATGATAATAATTCTCATTGATTTCAAATATTTAATTAGATGTGCTGGGCTGTACATTAGATCCAGCTCATAGAACCCCATGCAATTCCCACAGGGAGACAAAGCACAGTCCTTCCGTAGCACAGAGGGCTGTAGTCCACCCTCAAAAGGAGAACAGTTTGAGCCACTGATTAATACAGTGGTACCGCGCAAGACAAAAAACGCGCAAGACGAAAGAGTTTTCTGTTTTTTGAGTCGTTCCGCAAGACGAATTTCCCTATGGGCTTGCTTCGCAAGACGAAACGTCTTGCGAGTTCTTGTGAGTTTGTTTCCTTTTTCTTAAAGCTGCTAAGCCGTTAATAGCCGCTAAGCCGCTAATAGCCGCTAATAGCCGTGCTTCGCAAGACGAAAAAACCGCAAGATGAAGAGACTCGCGGAACGGATTAATTTCGTCTTGCGAGGCACCACTGTACCTAGGCAAGCTCCACGGAGGCAGTCAAACCAGCTGCGTAAAGGGCACAAGGACGGGGGACTGCCTAGACACAGGGTGCACAGAACTTGCACTCCCTTGTTCTAGGTGCAGTTTGCAACAGGGTATTTCATTGGCGCTAGCAGTTTCTGAGCTCTGGGCACAATCCTGCACCTAAGATTTCAGATTAAAACTGTGGAGTGGAAGGAAGGGAGGACCTTTTTTTTGCCTCCCCACTTCCAGCCACCCTCTGAAGACTGGAGAAGAGACCCTCTTAAGAATATTAGGAAGGTGGGCAGGGGAAGGACTAGACCACGTGAAAAATGAGCATAATATTTTAGCTGCAGTTCATTCATTTTCAGCTTTGAATTATTATAAAAAATCAAGCCGAGACATTCCATCGTTGGGCCCATAACCTTAAGGTGACATTTAGCTCCTAGCTTTCATATCTTAGTTTCTAACACTGGGGGTGCAGCTTCTTGTACTTCATTTATGCCATTCCTTTAGTCACTTACAGCTTGGCCAGTTTCTCCACTACGACCACGGGGACCGGGAGGGCCAATGGGGCCAGGCATTCCGTTAGAGCCATCTTTGCCAGAGGGGCCAACTGGACCTGGGGGACCCTAGGAGAGAGGCAATGTGCATGAATTAACACCAGGCTGCCCATGAACATTAGCAAGTACTGGGATGGGCTTCTTAAAAGAACCATATAGTAAACTCTACAAGTGTTAGTATTGCAGTGCAGTAGAATTGTGTCTGACACTGTCCCCCAGATCCCACACTGCGTATGACATTTACCATATAATTGACCAAGAACCTTCTTCAGTTATCAGCCATGTACGCACTCTGACAACATTTCAAAACCCACCAGGCCAAACAAATGTCCATATCACAACACAAAAAAGCAGAGTTCTCCAGATTTCTGATCACTAAAATTTCTTTGTAATACAAAAATATTGAAGATCAGTCTTCTCCCTCTTAAAGTTCTCTCCTCCAAATACATTAATTTCTCCCCAAATCAGCTGGCATCCAGAAATTGGGGCCTGGAATTCTATGTATAACAATCCCACATTCTGCCAGCTGAAAAAACTGAGCAACACACAAGACAGTGAATAAGGTTAGTGTACACAGCAGAGTCTAGCATCCAGCCACAACACTCCCTGGTCTTTGACCAAGGAAAGGAGCTCTTCTTATCAGGGAGATTGGACTTACCCTGGGACCAGAAGGACCAGCTGGACCTGATGCACCTTGATCGCCAGAAGGACCCTATGGAAAAAGGTGAGGGGGCGGGGGAAAGCAAAGCCATAGTTACATACCAGCCATGTCACAGCCTCTCTGCAGAAGATCCTAAAGAGTTTAGGAGTTGAAGAGAATGGCTTCAAGGACGTTCCATGCCAGAATTATTTTCTACCTCAAGTTTTTACTTTGCGGCTTCAACTGCTACACCTGTACTGTGCCAATGATGTTTTATCTTCAACTGTATGCTGCATTTAACCAACTAGTAAAGGTCAAGGGACCCCTGACCATTAGGTCCAGTCGTGGCCGACTCTGGGGTTGCGGCACTCATCTCGCTTTATTGGCCGAGGGAGCCGGCGTACAGTCATGTGGCCAGCATGACTAAGCCGCCTCTGGCGAACCAGAGCAGCGCACAGAAACGCCGCTTACCCTCCCGCTGGAGTGGTACCTATTTATCTACTTGCACTTTGATGTGCTTTCGAACTGCTAGGTTGGCAGGAGCAGGGACCGAGCAACGGGAGCTCACCCCGTTGCAGGGATTCAAACCGCCGACCTTCTGATCGGCAAGTCCTAGGCTCTGTGGTTTAACCCACAGCGCCACCCGCCCAGGGATAAATACCCAGGGAAGTTAATAAATAAACATATACTAATTAGACAGGCATCCCTGCAGGGAGAAATTGATTCACATCCCTGCTGCAGCAGATAGGCTCGAACAGAACACCATGGACCGAATTCAACTCTGTAAAGATACAGAAACCAAAACTTACGGGAGGGCCAGGAAGACCCTGCAGGCCAGTGAATCCCCTGTGACCCTTCAGACCTCTCTCTCCTGCCTCACCAGCTTCACCCTTGTCACCACGAGGACCTTGTGGACCCTAGGAGGAGAGAACACAAGCGGTATTCAGGGCAAGAGAGTCATGCGCAAAGTCTGGCAACATAGTACAGGGTGGTGATGCTGCCTGCAGATCTGAACACAGCGTCCCTCCTGGCAGCCCTACACTTGGCCAACATCTCTCGACCCTGTTGGTTGCTATGTTCTGATGTCACAAAGGAACTCTGTTTCTCTTGCAAGTGACTTGACTTCATGGTCCTATGCTGGCAAGGCCCTCTATGACATCAGAGGGCCTGAGTGGATTCCCTGTGACTGCCTAGAACTCATTTGCCTAGTGTATTGTGCAAGCCCTGAGGCAGCAGCTGACCAGTTAGCGGAAACCAGTTAATTTCTAGTTCTGAATCCATGAGCATCTTTGAGCTGAAACAGAGTGCAGTTACACCATGGGATTAAGAATTACGCTTGTGCAGATGAACTGGTTTATTTTAGAACCTTTATGCGGAAACAGACATATAACACTCGGCACTTCGAAGGGGTGTGTGTGTCAGGAAGTGGCACTGACTAATACAGAGAAAGATGTTCTCCGTTGCTCTCTGGTGGAGGCAGTAAATAAAGCAGAAGTCTCCAGGGCTTTTACCTGTCCCTTAGGGCTGCGATTGCAAGGACAACTATGCTTTCTTTCTGGAAAGCAGAGGAAACCCTCACAGTACTGTAGCTAGGAGCCTCTTTTCAGGGAAGGTGGGCAAAGTACTCCTGTGACTACTACAAGTAAGAGGCAACTGCTCCTGAATGACCACACACAGAGTACTTATTGCTGTTTGCCTCTAGGTCAGATGAATACAACATTTTTGTTCAAATGGCAGGTGGTCGTGTTCTAAGAGCGAGAACTTCAAGAACTCATTCATTGTGTCAAAAGCACAAATTGGAAGGAAGATTTCCTCTTTTGGATGTACAGAGTAGTGACTCGGGGGATGCTCAGTAAATGCAACAGCCTCTATTAGGAGCCCAGGAAAAATGAAAGTGGGTAAAGGAGAGATACTCACGGGCATGCCACGTGCCCCTGCAGGACCAGCAGGACCCATTGGACCTTGAGCACCCTGGAGAAAGATGAAAACAAAAATTATAAGCTGACTGGGCACCCTCTCCCTCCATGCTAAGATGAGATCACAGGCCACAGCTCTCCGTGTTGACCAAGAGGATTCGAATCTAGTACGGTACAGTCGTGCTCAGGGCTCTCCTTCAAGGCCTGACCCAAACCACACAGCAGCTGAGGTATGGATATTTGTAGCAGAAAGTCCCGCTAGACAGGAAACGGTTGAGAAGTGCCTTCCTCATTCTTCTACTTATACACTGTAAACCATTCAAAGGGGGAGGGATTACATGTGACTGAGCACAACATGATGTTTGGCCCAAGCTAAGTAGCTGGATAGCTCAGCTGGTTAGAGTGCGGTGTCGGTAATACTAAGGTTGCAGGTTCGATCCCCGTACGGGATAGCTGTATATTCCTGAATTTCAGGGGATTGGACTAGATGATCCCTGAAGTCCTTTTCAACTCTGTGATTCTAAGTTTGGCCCAAACTGGGAAATCCTGTAGATTCTAAATATTCTGGAAGGATAAAAAGGTAAAGGACAGATAAGTCCACTTGCGAACGACTGGGGTTGTGGCGCTCATCTCACTTTACTGGCCGAGGGAGCCGACGTTTGTCTGCAGACAGTTTTTCCGGGTCATGTGGCCAGCATGACTAAGCAGCTTCTGGCGAAACCAGAGCAACGCATGGAAACATCTGGAAGGATAGGATTCAGCAAAGCCATAGGAAAGGGAAAACCATCTAGCAAGTCAGGAAATTCAATCAACCTCTTATAGCATTCCATTAAGAAGTCCCCTCTAGCCCAGCATTCTGTTCCAACCTTACGTTTCAGGAAGTTCACAGGCTATCATGGCTAATAGCAACCGGTGCACCAGTTCCCAACCTTGGGTCCTTAGATGTTGTTGGGCTACATATCCCATCATCCCTGAACACTGGCCATTCTGGCTGGGGATTATGGACATTGTAGTCCAACAACATCTGGGGACCCACCTAGTGCACGGTGTGTTTTTCTTTTCAGCCTATTTTTTTTTATTCATTTTCCAATTTACAACAAATTTTTCACAAATAATTACAAAATAATACCAAATCAATACAATTTTAATTAAATGGCTTCCCACTCGCCATCATCATGTAGGGCATGGTTGCTGGATACTCACTGCTTCCCCTCTATCTCCTTGTTTACCAGTTGGACCAACAGGACCAGGAGAACCAGGTGGGCCGGGAGCTCCAGGACCACCAACAGCACCAGTTTCACCACGATCACCCTATCAGGAGGACAAAGTAGATGCATTAAATACCAAATATGTATATGAGATGTGGTGAGGGACAGCAACCCCACTGATGGGGCATCCCACCCCCTTCTCTTTTTCCCCTGACTGGTTCCATGCTCTTAGAAGATATGGCAGGTGCTGGGGCTGAAGGAGCAATCTGAGAAGGCTCTTGGAAGACTTTGGTGAAGAGATGTGGGAAAGCCTTTGGTTGAAAAGCAAGGAACAGACTAACAAACAAGGCACTGCCCTAGGACATGGGGGTAGAGGGAGAGAGCAGCCTTTCTTCCAGCCTCCCAAAATGCATGTTATGTGGCTGGAATAAATTGTGTAAGTGAGGGTAATGTTAATGGCTTATTCCACAAAATGTTGCTGCGTTACTCAGATTTCAGGGAAAGAGGTGGAAGAGATGCATAAGAAAATTGTGGGGCTAAGAACAAGGAAGGTAAGGGCTAAGAATGTGGACAGAAAGATTAAGCAGGTGAGCTGCTCCCACCCGGATTATGCCCTGAGATTATACCCACATGGTTTTATATTTTGTACTCAAGCGACACATGTTCCTTGAGCAAATCATATTTAAATACAGCAGTGGTTAATGCTCCTTTGAGATGGGACACTCACCTTCATGCCAGGGGAACCATCTCTGCCTGGGGGACCATCTGAGCCAGGATTTCCCTGAGAATAAGAATGATAGGTGTTTATCCTTAGGAGCCAAGGAAGTGGCGCTTTGTGTCTTTCTGAGAAGGCATAGCCAACCGCCCCAGACAGTGAGTTGCATTTCCTAAAATCATTCCCAATTCACAACCTCGGCTTGACAAGCAGCCTTTGCCAATATACACTCATCGCAGTCATGTATGCCCCCCCTCCAAGGGACTTTGGAGACTGTTCCTTCTTGGAATCTACTTTTGCAGGAAACTGACACCCTGCTCCCAGCAAACATGGGCATCAGGTTTAGCAGATCCTAGTCCAAGCATTTGGAAGAGCTCCTTCACAGCTCCTCTTGCAAAACCAGCCCTCAAGCCAAGCCCAGGCGCCACTGGCTGGCAAAGGTGAGGAGATGGTAACCCAGAACTGGAAGAAGAACTGCTTTCTTGAATTGCTGAGGAACCACCTTTCAGCACTCCCCAAATTCACCTCTTTTAAATACTGCTTATAAACTGTACCCCAAGTTGCAGTTACAATTAATTGCCCGTCACCTCTACCCAGTGGAATCCCACTTGCAGAAAAGCCCAGCCCACTATAGGCAGGAAGCAATCAGTTCCTTGAACGGCTGGTAACCTTTTTTGGCAGAAGCCAGCATTTTAGAAACACTGGGTTTGTTTTCAGGGAGCGGTGGGGTGTTAAGTGGAGGAAAATTACAACATGGATCGTAGCTTTAGATTCCTGATCAGCAACAAAGTTTTGGGAAGCCTACTTGGAGATTAGAGTGGGGGTAATCTAAAGGTTATTTAATCACACCCCTCCCTGACCCCCAATGGGCTGCTGCTAAATATAGCCATCCCTTACCAACCTCAAAAGCAAAAGGGGTCCACATGTAAGAAAAATGTAGATTGTATCCCTTACAAGGCAGTTGATGACTTCTAAACGACATTAATGGCTATGATTTTAATCAAAAGGAAGTAATTCCCTCTAAAGGCCAAGAAGGAAATATGTTTAGGATCAGGGTTTAAGAATGATGCATGCACTCTTTAGAATATTCCTGGAAATGCATCGCTAAATTGAGGCTGCTGCAGCATAAATCAAAACCAACAATCACTGTAATGGGAAATGCTACAAATACAGTATTGGAAATGCCATCACATCAACCTTCTCTAACCCAGCGCTTCCATGCTAGACTACAATTCCCATCACCTCCTGACCATTCACTATGCCAACTGATGGGAGTTGGAGTCCAACAACATCTGCAGAGCAACAGGTTGGGAGAAGGCTGATTTAAAATATCATCAGGGTGTTTCATTTTTAAAAGTTTGTTCCACTCTGGGGCATTTAAAGAAAGTTTTCATCCCCCCACCCCCCACCCCTCATCCTCTGGCCCTTGACATGTTTTGCTGTAGGAATGCAGTTGTAAAATAGGATATGTTACTCTTTTCCCCAGGCCACACATAAAACAAGTTGAGTACGCTCACCTCACGTCCAGGTTCGCCAGAGGGACCAGTCAGGCCTGGTGGACCAACTGGGCCAGGTGGACCTCTGTCTCCAGGGCCCCCGGGAGCTCCTTGTTTACCAGGCTCACCCTGAAAAGAAGATGGTGGGAAGAAAATATCAGCTCAGGTAAAAAACAGGTACTTTGCTCAGAGCAGACCTGGCAGTATTTTGACTGTCACCTAAAGGTAAAGGAACCCCTGACCATTGCGTCCAGTCGTGGCCGACTCTGGGGTTGCGACGCTCATCTGACTTTATTGGCCGAGGGAGCCGGCATACAGCTTCCGGGTCGTGTGGCCAGCATGACTAAGCCGCTTCTGGCGAACCAGAGCAGCACACGGAAATGCTGTTTACCTTCCCACTGGAGCGGTACCTATTTATCTACTTGCACTTTGACGTGCTTTCAAACAGCTAGGTTGGCAGGAGCTGGGACTGAGCAACGGGAGCTCACACTTTCGCGGGGATTCAAACCGCCGACCTTCTGATTGGCAAGCCCTAGGCTCAGTGGTTTAACCCACAGCGCCACCTGCGCTAGGCAAAGGGAAAAGGGAAAAGGGAAGCCTCTGAGCCACGGGTGGGAAACCAGTGGCCCTCCACTTATTTTGGACTTCAGCTCCCATTATCCCTGACCATAGGGATTTCAAGGTAACAGGTTTCCCATTCCTGCTCTATGCACCAGAGTGGAAACTTCAGTTTCACTCCACAATCCTAGGGGACTAGAATCCTGCTTATCACTTTAAAAGTTTCTGTGAACTGAACTCCCACAAAAATCCTGCAGAACTGTGTTTATGCCTGCACTAGAATCCTGCCATCTGAAATAATATAGTATATCAGAGAGTTTGTCTTACACAACTATGGGCTTATCCTCTTGTCCCACTGCTTTCGTCCAGGGAAAGCTGCTCTTTAGCGCTCAATTGAAGCAAATGGCAACTTGGATTTTCCACAGATTGCTGTTTGTTCCAGTTAAGAGCGAAAAGAGTGAGTTTTCCCTGGGAAAGGAGCGGGGCGAAGGGGAAACCGCTCAAACCCAGGCCTACAAAATGTGTGTCAAGTGCAAAGCAGATGGTCCACCTAGCGCAGTACTGCCAACTAGCAGCTCTCCATGATCTCAGGGCGTTTCCTATGGAGGCAATCTTAACTCCTTTAACTGGAGATGGTAGAGATTGGACTTTGGGAATCAGGTCTCTCTCTCTCTGCGGGTCTAGATCTTTCCGCTCCCCCCCCCCCCCATTTTGTGCCCAAACATCAATTTCCCCAAAAATCCTTTCCATTTTCATACTTGGTAAGCTAAAGAGACTTATTTGTGATGCCAACTGGTCATTTATGAATCGGTAAGACAAATTCTCCTAACACATTCGGCGTTTCAGAATATGGCAAAAATAAATAAATCCTACGGGATAACTGTGACTTTAAGGATGAATGGGAACCTTTCACACAGTATTTGAAGACGCAACAAAGTGAACTGGACTCCTTGGCAGGTTTTGAATAAACATCCACAATTTTTTACTGATAATAATTAGCTAAACAGTTGGAGGATCTATACAACTCTGTAACATGCAGAAAATAGAATTATTGGAGAAACCAAAGACTGGAACTGAGGGAAGTCGGGGGGTGGGGTGGGGGGATGGGTTTTGTGGCGGGTGGGGGGGAGGAAAAATGGGGGGGGGAATAAGGATATGTTTTTGGAAAATATGTTTTGTTATAACTTTGAATAAAAATTTTTTTTAAAAAAAAAATCCTGATGCCGATTCTACAAAAGCCCAAGTACTCAGAATGCGGTAATTTGCACCCCTGACAGGTTTTGTAGTTCTATCGCCGATGGATGGTGCTGAGGCCACAGGCTCAGTATATACTTGAGAACAGACACACATCTCCTCGTACTTCAAACCCAAAAGTACTGCCTGCCCCTCCACATTTTTGCTAACTTAAGCTCCTCAGATCACTTACGGAAGGACCCGGCAGACCAGGGAAGCCTCTCTCACCACGCTGACCAGGGAGACCAACGATCCCTCTCTGACCAGCCAAGCCTTGAGGTCCAGGTGGGCCATCAGCACCCTGCAGGGGAAAGATAAAGACAGAGATGGGTGTTAATTTGCAAATGACAAAGCAGCAAGCCAGATCCATTGTCCATGCAAAGAAGGCAGGAGGAATACGTACAGGAGGACCATCTTCTCCAGATTCTCCCTTCTCGCCTGGGGGACCAGCAGGACCTTGCAAACCAGGGTCACCAGCACGCCCAGTGGGGCCTGCGTCGCCACGAGCACCCTTGGGGCCATCTTTACCAGGAGCACCGGGAGGTCCTGCAGAACCGGGATTGCCCTATCGGGAAAAGTATATAAATATATATATATACTTACATACAAATATATAAAAGGATGTCACATAGAGGAGGGAGAAAGGTTGTTTTCTGCTGCTCCAGAGAAGCGGACACGGAGCAATGGTTCCAAACTACAAGAAAGAAGATTCCACCTAAACATTAGGAAGAACTTCCTGACAGTAAGAGCTGTTCGACAGTGGAATTTGCTGCCAAGGAGTGTGGTGGAGTCTCCTTCTTTGGAGGTCTTTAAGCAGAGGCTTGACAACCATATGTCAGGAGTGCTCTGATGGTGTTTCCTGCTTGGCAGGGGGTTGGACTCGATGGCCCTTGTGGTCTCTTCCAACTCTATGATTCTATGATTCTATGAAAAGGGAGAGCCAGTAAGATCCCCAGAGACTGATTCTCTGCATTAAAAGTTATACTGTTGAGAGAAAACATGAATCCACCTTATCTGCAAGAGAATTGCAAGTTGTTAGGTTTCAGGACACAATAAGATTCTTTTGGGTGCAACATGAATTGAGATAAAAGCTTCCCGTCAGCCTCCAGATTTACTTATACCTCCCCAAAGTTAAAAATCTCCCCAGAGGTTTACATTTTTGAAGATGTTCCATGAGACACTGCTTTTTCTTGCATTCATGGCAACTAAGGTTACCACCCATCCCTCAAAAAACGGGACTGTCCCATTTTGGGGCACAAAGTACCCTGTCCTGTTTGGCCCCCAATCTGCCCCGTTTTCAAAGTCATAAAAAGAAAAATAGGCATTTGTGTGCTCACCCAAAAATGCTTATCTTGCATGCAACCAACATCAAAATGGCTTTGAAGTCATTTCATTCTGCACCAGGTAAAGTAATTTTTAGCCCCCCAATTCCCCCCGACAAAGGTGGCAACCCTAATTACAATGTAGCCTGAATCCATGAGCAGGTTGGTCATCAATTTAATCAGGGAAATGTCCTGATGATCCCACCTGAAAGCATCTAAACCAGACACCTGGAGTGAAAAACAAACTCCAATTGCAGGAGATAAAATATCACATCAGTCATTTAAGACCGATTGAGTTGTCCTCCCCTCCTGCCCCAGACTCATATTAAAGGAAGTGAAAGGAGAACTTAAATGCATTTTGTAAGCTCCTAGGGTTGAAAGTATTCAAGGTGTTAGAGCCCCACTGGATGCTGTGCAAGTAGAAGTCAAGTGATTTAGAATTTGGCAGGTCCCAGATTGCGGGGAAAGGAGGCGCAGGAAAAAAGGCCTCTAACCAATTAATACAGGTCAGGTTCAAGGGACTACTTCCATAATTCCAGGTGGAGTATCAAAAGCATCAGAGCTTGTAAGTGAATAAACCAGACTTGTTAGGAGGTCCACTCAAGTTACTAGTCAGATCTTTGTTGTTTTTAACTAGGTAAAATAATAGACCATGGAAGAAGGAACTTTCATGTGACTTAAGTTTTAGGGCTTTTATCAAGGCAACCCAACAGAAGCGTTTGATGTTTCTACCCACCAGAGTCTTAATTTTGAGTAGGCTTGCACTGTAGATGTAAGTCTAACTGTTCAATAGGGCTTACTTCCACGTAAGTGGGTGACTGCAGCCTCAGTTTCTGCCACTTCTATATCCCTCTCCTGCGGGATTTTATATCAAGTTATCCCTTATTAGCTTCCATGTATTTATGATTTCCTCTCTTTTATTCCTAAAACAATTTATATAAACACATAAAACACATTTTAAACACCATATATATATATATATATATATGTATGTGTGTGTGTGTATATATATATATATATATATATATATATATATATATATATATATACACACACACACACACACACACACAAACACCCACACCCAGACACCATATATATAGTGTGTGTGGCCTTTGCCACATTTAACCTGAATCACCCCAACACTGTTGTCAGTCTACCCACTCTTATCTCCTAAATATTTTGTTTTATTCACAATCCCACTTGCTTCCTGCTTCAGGCTTTTAGCCAACTCTTTGGTAAAGACATAAATCTATTAAAAAACAAACAAACCTGAACATATTGAATACCTCTTTCTTGGCTGCCTATAATACAAATTTAAAACAAAATAAATGCCTATCAATGACCAAGAACTTACGTTAGGGCCTGGTGGACCAACTCTTCCTGCCGCACCAGGGAATCCAGTAGCACCCTAGGAAGAAATAAAAAGGATTATGAACAGAGCACCCAGGAAACTGCAGGACCACCCACTTTATTTTCAGCCTGTTTCACTGAAGACTCAGTTATACAGCTGCAAATAAAAGGTTTCAAGTCTGTTTTAAGTGCAATATGCAATGTGACACCAGATGGCGATGGTGAGCTTTATGGAAAATTCAATGTATTTTCAAAAACGCTTTTTAAAAAAGCATTTTCTCCCCCAGAACATTTTTTAATATGTGTGTAGATTCCACCTAAAAAAAGTTTCAGTTTGGTGAAGTTTGGAAAGCATTATAAGAAACCCTCTTTGGCTTTGAGAATTACCTGTTGAGGTCAAAAAAGAGGCCAGACTGAATGAGGGAGTCCTTCTATTTTCCCCCTGCTGCGTGTCAGTGCTGACCCTTCACTAAAAGAAGTACTGATTCCACCAGCTGACCATGCTCTCAAAGCCCAGCTCACCACACAACCATCTCTTGTTCTAGATCGTGGTTGCCCACAGCACCCATAACATCCAAGCTTGTTAAAAGCATCAAGTGAGATAGCTGGCCCACAGATGGGCAGGAGACTAGGCTGTAGATACTTTGCCTCTAATGAAGCAGTGCAAATCTTGATGGTTCCCTGGAAGACCCATTTATGAAAGAGCCCTTCCACTTTAGCTTCTCCACTTCTTGGCCATCATGAAAGAATAATCAAGTTTGAAAAGCCTTTCTGAAGACAGGAGCTAGCTTGGCTTAGACTGTGATCCTCCTGTCTTTTATATTATATTATATTATATTATATTATATTATATTATATTATAATTATTATTAACAACAACAACAACAACTTATTTATACCCCATCCATCTGGCTAGGCGTCCCCAGCCACTCTGGGCAGCTTCCAACAGAACATTAAAAACAATACAGCATCAAACATTAAAAATTTCCCTAAAGAGGGCTGCCTTCAGATGGGTTTTAAAATTAAGACTGTTGTTTACAGGCATACCTCGGGTTGAAGTTGCTTCAGGTTGAGCGCTCTGCAGTGACCCGGAAGTAATGGAACGCGTTACTTCTGGGTTTCGCCACTTGCGCATTCCCAGACAGTCAAAATGACGTCACGTGCATGCGCGGAAGTGGTGAATCACGACCCGCGCATGCGCGGACGTGGGAATGCAGGTTGCGTTCGCTTCAGGATGCGAACGGGGCTCCGGAACGGATCCCGTTCGTATCCAGAGGTACCACTGTATTTCCTTGACATCTGATGGGAGGGCATTCCACAGCGCTGGCGCCACTGAACAACAGAATAAGGTACTGTCTTACAGTGACAGTCTCCCCCAGTCTGTAGCCTTCCAAGTGTTGTTGGACTACAAGTTTTATCATCCCTGACCACTGGGCATGCTGGTTGGGGCTGATGGGAGTTGTAGATGCCTTATGAGGAACGGCTAAGGGAGCTGGGCATGTTTAGCCTGGAGAAGAGGAGGTTAAGGGGTGATATGATAGCCATGTTCAAATATATAAAAGGATGTCACATAGAGGAGGGAGAAAGGTTGTTTTCTGCTGCTCCAGAGAAGCGGACACGGAGCAATGGATCCAAACTACAAGAAGGAAGATTCCACCTAAACATTAGGAAGAACTTCCTGACAGTAAGAGCTGTTTGACAGTGGAATTTGCTGCCAAGGAGTGTGGTGGAGTCTCCTTCTTTGGAGGTCTTTAAGCAGAGGCTTGACAACCATATGTCAGGAGTGCTCTGATGGTGTTTCCTGCTTGGCAGGGGGTTGGACTCGATGGCCCTTGTGGTCTCTTCCAACTCTATGATTCTATGATTCTATGAGTATACGGAAGGCACTAGGTTGAAAAAGGCCAATCTTATACTAACTGGCAGTGGCTTCCCACGTCTCCCACCCAAGAAACTTAAGCAGAAGCAGCAGAGGCTGAACCTATGACCTTATGTAAGTATTTTTAATGTTTGTTGGAAGCCGCCCAGAGTGGCTGGGGAAACCCAGCCAGACGGGCAGGGTACAAATAATAAATTATTATTATTATTATTATTAATGCTATATGCGACACAACAGCCCAGGGCTGGCCCACCCATGAGGTGGGATGAACCAGCCGCCAAGGCGGTACTGCCATGAGCTCCCTGACTGCCCTGCTGCCTCCCACATCGGTGCCAATTTCCAGCAATATCTTTCCAGAACCTGTCATTGATGCTGCCATTTTGCACCCCCATTACCCCAGGTGAGGACTGTGTGGTAGACCGGCACTTCCTGTTTTGCCTCAAGCAGGAAAACAGTGAGGTAAATTGCCCATAGCAGCATGTGGAACCTTTTTTTGCCTCAGGTCCACATTCCCAATTTTAACCCGGCCACTTTTCTCACACAGAAACACACCTCAACATCCCCTCCTGTGCACATACTTTTAAAAACACATCTTCTCTCGTTGAGTTGATGCGGCTCGTGAAGAGAAAGTAGCTACGCCATAAGCACATGGGGAGGTTTTACAGTTACGAGATAAACTGAGGGAGGGTGGCAGGCTAAGGTTAATTGCCAGTAGTCTTTGGAGCGAAGCTACCATATTTACATGAATCTAGAGCTGGGCCATAAAGAAGGCTGATCGTCGAAGAATTGATGCTTTTGAATTCTGGTGCTGGAGGAGACTCTTGAGAGTCCCATGGACTGCAAGAAGATCAAACCTATCCATTCTGAAGGAAATCAGCCCTGAGTGCTCACTGGAAGGACAGATCCTGAAGCTGAGGCTCCAACACTTTCGCCACCTCATGAGAAGAGAAGACCCCCTGGAAAAGACCCTGATGCTGGGAAAGATGGAGGGCACAAGGAGAAGGGGACGACAGAGGACGAGATGGTTGGACAGTGTTCTCGAAGCTTCCAGCATGAGTTTGACCAAACTGCAGGAGGCAGTGGAAGACAGGAGTGCCTGGCGTGCTCTGGTCCATGGGGTCACGAAGAGTCGGACCCGACTAAATGACTAAACAACGACAACAACAATGCGCACTTCAGTTTTCAAGACCTTGAAACCCAGGAAGTGTTTGCTATGTCAGTGGCGTTTTACAAGCTTGCGATAGAATCTAATTTGCCATCAAATCTAATGTGCACCCTAATTTTCACAGCGTAATTTGGCCAAAAAAAGGTGCACATTACATTTGAGTAAATATGGTATTTATACGAGTGGTGTAATCACCGACTCCTGCTATCCAAGGTACTGAACAGGGCGATCTACAGGAGAAGCTTCAAGTCAAGTATGATTATTTTAAAAACTATCACAGCACAGTTATCAGAGGTGCCAGTAAAAGGAAGTAATTAAGCAAATTAGCCATAAAATACTTACCGGAGGTCCCTGTGCACCACGTGCTCCCTTAGGACCAGTCACACCAGTTGGACCCTACAGAGACACAAAACAAAATCTGGATTAGGCAAAATCACTGAGCTTCTGCTAGAGATCTCTGTAGCACAGATCTGAAAGAAGTAACCAGCCTCCTTTCTGACAGACCTCTGCCTCATCTTTCAATGTTTACTCTCTGCCACTCTTTTGCACTATGTGAACTCATGTGTGCCACACAGAGCAAAATCTCTGCTTTACAGGGTTGGGTGTCCTTTGAGTACATGAAAATAGGAGCAACGCCCCTGGCACATGAAAACATGCTACAGAAGCCATTCCTACCAGTTCTCGTGCAGGGCAACATGCCCTGGTTGTTTGTACCCCAGAAACTAGTATTCAGAAGTACACGTCCTCTGAACTTGGAGGTACCACAGCCAGTAGCCGTCTGGCAGACTCGTCCTCCGTGAATGTGTTTAATTCCAGTTGACTAAGTTGGGGGGGGGGAGGTTAACATAGTAGACAGATAATATAAGGATGTATACAATTTTACAATATGCAGGAGTTAACATGGGTTGAGAAATCAGAGAGGGGAGCTGAGGAGTCTTGGGGAGGGTTTGTTGGGGAGGTGGGAGGGAAAAAATGGGGGGGATAATGAAGATGATTTGTTTTGATAATTTTTTATATTGAAATTGTTAATTATTTTTTTAAGTTAGGGGAGGGACATAGCCCCATATGAATAACGTTCTATCCAGCCTATGACCTTAAGCCCCAATCTTCTTTCAACGAGGAGACAGGTCTCCTCCAGCATCTTAAAAAAAAGCCCCCACCTGGCTCTTGCTAGTCACTGGCTACCATCCCAGGAGAGGAATCCTAGAACTGTAGAGTTGGAAGGGACCCCAATGGCCATCTAGTCCCACCCCCTGCAGTGCAGGATTTACCAACCTGTGGGCCAGGAGCACCAGATGAACCTTGTGGGCCTGGGGCCCCAGCATCTCCCTTCTGGCCAGTTTCCCCTTGCTCGCCTTTAGCACCAGGTTGTCCATCAGCACCCTGTATTGGAGAGGAAGGCAAAAGCATCCATGGTGAGTGAGAGAGAGAGAAAGAGAGAGAGAGAGAGAGATATGCAGGCCAATGGGAGGAAAGAGGTTGAAGAGTCTGAGAATTACTCACAGGAGGACCAGCGAATCCAGCAGGCCCGGGAGCACCAGGTTCACCACGGTCACCCTGAAACAGAAACAGTCGTCAGCTGCGGAAAGAGTTGGAGATAAAGAAAACACCATCCACCCAGTCATCTGGATACCCTATGCCAGGTATGGCCAACACCTGCATTCTCAAGGTCAGTTTTATTCTCCAGGAACTAGTCTAGTCTAGTCTAGGGCTGGAACTTCCCAGGCCTCTCAAACATAATGGTAAAGGTAAAGGGACTCCTGACCATTAGGTCCAGTCGTGGCTGACTCTGGGGTTGCGGCGCTCATCTTGCTTTATTGGCCAAGGGAGCCGGCGTACAGCTTCTGGGTCATGTGGCCAGCATGACTAAGCCGCTTCTGGCGAACAGAGCAGCGCATGGAAATGCCGTTTACCTTCCCGCCGGAGTGGTACCTATTTATCTCCTTGCACTTTGACATGCTTTCGAACTGCTAGGTTGGCAGGAACAGGGACCGAGCAACGGGAGCTCACCCCGCTGCGGGGATTCGAACCGCCGACCTTCTGATCGGCAAGTCCTAGGCTCTGTGGTTTAACCCACAGTGCCACCTGCGTCCCCCTCATTCAGATACCCTTCTATAAAAGAATTCATAATTGTATCAAACTTACGGGGCCACCACGGGCACCTGCAGCACCAGCTGGGCCAGGGGGGCCAGATTCACCCTGGTGGAATTAAAAAAAGAGAAAAAGGTGAGGCAGTGGAGTCTCCAGTTCATAGCTCAAATCTTAGGTAAGTAGAAGATCAAGGATTTTGTAAGATCCACATTTTTCTCAAACCAAATTGGTGCAATTATCTTCTTTTTTCTAAAAAACTTTTTCTTATTTTGAAATAAAGTTCTTAGATTTTTTTTTTAAAAGGATAAAAATGTGTATTTTTGGATCAAGTATGTAGAAAAATGCATATTTTGTGAATATCTGTTTTAAGATGTAGCTTCCTTCATGCTTTGCAGATCAGTGAAGAAATTCAACAAAACAGAATTAGGAATAGAGGTGAATGAAACGCCATGGACCAGAAATAGACTGATCCATCGTGAAATGCATTAAAATATGCTAGAAGCAACAACAGACAGGAAATCACCATTAAACCATTTGTAGTGAAATACGCCCATTTTTGACACAAAATGTGGAACAGGCTGTTACTGAGACAAATATACCTACAAGACTTAGAAACCACCTCTGCCTGCTGCGTAGCCTAACCAAGGACAACTCATTTGCAAAAGACTTTCTTACCTTCTCTCCATTGGCGCCAGCAGGGCCAGGCGGCCCAATGGGACCAGTCAAGCCCTGGCAAAGGGGAAAAAAAGAATTAGGTGTGCTGGTGGAAAGCATCCCATTTGTATCAAAGGCATCCCTGCTTTACTAGCAGTTTCAGAACTGAGACATTAGCACAGAGTTTCCTAAAAATGGGGCACAAACGTTCCCCCCACTCTTTCTGAAGCTCATAGAAGATGGGGCTGGATGCACTTTCAGAAGAGTAGCCAGGAACGCCTGACACTTATTCATCAGTACTGGTTTTCTTACCTTGACAACTTGAGAATATTCTGTAGTTAGGCCTTTAACCTAAACTGTATTTTGGCCTTGCCAAGTTTTCAGAGGCTCAGCTCTAACCAAAAGCCCACTCTTGCCTTGATCACAGTTCCCCAACGGTCATTTCCCTCTCTTCTATAGAGGAGGTACTGTAGGTAATTTCCCAGTAGATGTGTTTTCCCCCACCATCAACCTCTTAATTGACTAAACCGGTTGCTTGATGTCTTAAGAAAGGAAAAAGCTAAGTTGGCCACTTACTCTGCCGCCATCTTTGCCAGGAGCACCTTCTGGTCCCTTCTCACCAATATCACCCTGTTGGAGGACAGCAGAAGGAAAGACGGTAAGTAGGTGGCAATTCTGAGAACCCTCTTTGTTTATGATAATTGCCCCAGAGTGAAAAGATTAAAAAAGTGATTTTCAATTCCACCCGGCTAATTGGCAGGTGGCAGCCAATCCCTGATAAAACACCATGAAGAAGAGGAGGAGAAGGTGACGACTTACCCTGTCTCCCTTTGGTCCAGAAATACCTGCAGCGCCTCTCTCACCAGGCATTCCCTGAAGACCCGGGGGGCCTTGTGCTCCAACGGCACCAGCAGGACCAGTTGCGCCCTGGAAAAGAAAAATAAGGCTCACCATTAAAGCTTGGCAATAGTTCCAAATATCTTCCAAACTCAGTTTGAAATCCGTATCATGGTATCGGTTTCATAATTTTTGACCTGGCAATATACGGCAAGTCATGGTGTGTGGGTGGGTGTGGCAATATTCCCATATATTTTCCAAACTCAGTTTGACATCCGTATCGTGGTATTGATTCATAATTTTTGACCTGGCAATATATGGCAAGTCATAATGTGTGTGTGTTTTGTGCAAAAATCAAATGCGGGGAAAACCATGAAGCCACCCAATGCTGCTCTCAATTCCTGCAGCACCTGTTAACTTTGCTGGCTCAGCTGTCCTTTGACTCCTGAAGAAGGCAGCGACTTACAAGAGCAGGTGCTGGCAAAAATCACAATGTAGGAAAAAACATGAAGCCAGTCAATGCCTCTACATAAGTTAAAGGGACCCCTGACCATTAGGTCCAGTCGTGACCAACTCTGGGGTTGCGGCGCTCATCTCACTTTATTGGCCAAGGGAGCCGGTGTACAGCTTCCGGGTCATGTGGCCAGCATGACAAAGCCGCTTCTGGCGAACCAGATCAGCGCACGGAAACGCCGCTTACCTTCCCGCCGGAGCGGTACCCATTTATCTACTTGCACTTTGACGTGCTTTCGAACTGCTAGGTTGGCAGGAGCAGGGAGCGAGCAACAGGAGCTCACCCCGTCGTGGGGATTCGAACCGCCAACCTTCTGATTGGCAAGTCCTAGGCTCTGTGGTTTAACCCACAGTGCCACCCGTGCCCCTTCAATGCAACATAGCAACATCCTTATACTGATATATCACAATGTCTGAAATATCGCAATGTTTAGCTGGTGATATATCATAGTGTTGAAAACCAGGTATTGCCTAGCCCTAGTCACAATCACTATGCAGCTGCTTGGGCATTCATCACAGTAGACTTGCAGGATTACAGAGAGTGGCACTATCATGTGTTATTTCACCAACATGGGATCGATGAGCTGAACGCACACCTCCCTTCTCTGGGAGAAGATGTCCCCCACATTACAAGATTGTCATGTACTCAACAAACTTGATAAAATGAATTCAGGATGCCAGACAAACGCAAGAGGCAGTGGAAAGCCAGGAAAGCATGACAAGAACTCTCTCAACCTTCTCTATGGAGCTACCCTTTCCCAAGTAATAATAATAATAATAATAATAATAATAATAATAATAATAATAATAATAATTTATTATTTATACCCTGCCCATCTGGCTGGGTTTCCCCAGCCGCTCTGGGCGGCTTCCAACAGAACACTAAAATACAATAACCTATTAAACATTAAAAGCTTCCCTAAACAGGGCTGCCTTCAGATGTCTTCTAAAAGTTTGGTAGTTATTTTTCTCTTTGACATCTGGTGGGAGGGCGTTCCACAGGGCAGGTGCCACTACCGAGAAGGCCCCCTGCCTGGTTCCCTGTAGCTTTGCTTCTCGCAATGAGGGAACCGCCAGAAGGCCCTCAGTGCTGGACCTCATTGTCCTGGCTGAACGATGGAGGTGGAGACGCTCCTTCAGGTATACAGGACCAAGGCCGTTTAGGGCTTTAAAGGTCAGCACCAACAGTTTGAATTGTGCTCGGAAACGTACTGGGAGCCAGTGTAGGTCTTTCAATTAATCAGTGTAGGTCTTTCAATTAATCTAGTCCCTGCTGAACTCCGCTGCCCAAAGTCTCTTCAAAGAAGCAGCACCCTGACAAGGAAGCTTGCCACAATATCTTCCCCGCCAACGGTCCCTCAGCTGATTTCCCTATTATCCTCTTTCTCTGAAAGAAAATGAGCTCATAATGTACCTGGCGGTCCATATACTATGAGGCTCTTTCTGTATGGCAGCCACAGGGTTGGGAGGTGGGAGAAAGGTGTACATGCTGCCCTGCAGAACAGGAAGTAATGCTAAGTTGCCACCTACCTTGGGTCCATCGGTCCCAGGAGTGCCGGGAAGACCACGAGGTCCCTGCAAGCCTTGGGCGCCTGGAGATCCACGCTCACCTGGGAAGCCGCGCTCGCCCTAGAGAGGAAAGAGATCATTTTAGTGCTGGGGTGAAAGCTTAGGATGAGTAGAAGGCTCTGGTTCTAGAGTGGCATGATTATGGTAAGGTGTTGATGGGAATGGCTGAGGATTTTGTACTTTCCTCATTTTAAAGCAAACACCCTGTACTTAATATGCAGCCTGGAATCCTTCATTTATCACAGTCCTCTGAATTTTGAGTTTTCAGCTCAAAAACACACCAAAATACAAATAAAAATGAGTATTTTTGATAGGGTACAGAAGTGTGTATTTTAGGATAAAATGCATACAAAAATGTCCATTTTGTGGAAGAAAATTATATTAAAAACCAATGCGTGCTTCATACTTTTTTTTTTTTTAAAAAAAGTGACAACTGATACAAAAATAAAATGGACTTACGATTTATTTTTAGTATTATTTAACTAAATTTATATACCACTGACTCAAACTAAAGACCTCTAAAATGGTTGACAAAAGACAATCCAAAATGGCAATAAAAGCAAACATTGAAACAAGTTACATTAATAAATTAAAACATAAAAAAATCAATAATTTAAATACAATTTTGCTTACTAAAATAACACGCCAAAATTACATGCCTGGGTAGGCTTACTGGAACCATAATATTTTTAGCAGGCACCAAAAACAATAGATTGAAGGCACCTGCTTACTAACTTCAAATGGCATGGCTGCTGCCACATTAAGATTTTATTTCTTGCAAGTGAGGAATGGATAATATGGGGCAGTGGTAAAAGTGCCAGTTCTGCAGATCTGTGTGGTCAAGTGGGTATCTATGAATTAACCACAATGTGAAAGTGACAGTGGATTTAGACTGATTCACCCACCCCAAGGCTCTTGATTTTAATTTTACGCTACTCACTCTGGGACCAACAAGACCGGGAGCACCAGCCTCTCCAGGAACACCCTGAAAGAAAGACATACATATATATTTAGAAGCAGAGAAAGAGGGAAGGAGAGAGGTTAGCTAATCTACAGTCCCCTGAACAACCATCAAGATTCCCCCTTGGATCAAATACTTCTCAACCGTTATACTTAAACATACTGTGTTGCTAAACTCATATTTGCAGAGAATAATCTAAAAATACCTATGAACAGAAGGGCAAAGGGGAGGTAGAAAGAGACTCTCAATGTTCAGGTGGGCCCTCTGTTGCAGATCTCATGCAGTTTTTCCTCTGTTATGTCCAGCACATTGATTCCACACATCCAGTGAACATTACTGCCAACAATTAAATGAGCCCAAGCATGCATCTGCTTCAAAACAACATTTGTTTATCTAGCTTGCTGCACTGAATACATATTGACCCTCCCTGCCCAGTTCAGCTGCCAAGAATTACTATCTGGAACAAGCAGGGCTTCACAGAATAAAACACCTGTGGCTGATTTATTCCTCATATACACAGAAACTATTGACTGGAAGGAAGTCCCTTAAGGTTAGAAAGTCAACACTCTGCAGACTTGAGTTCTTATTCTGTCCAGATTATTCCAAGGGTGATCCTCAATGCCCATCTCTCTCATTACTTACCTGGTCACCTGGCTTTCCACCTTCACCCGGAGGACCTGGGGGCCCTGGAAGTCCCTGAAAACAAGAAATATAGTGTTAGCATGACACTCTTGGGGAAGTGCCAGTCTAGAAACACCAGTAGTGTCCAGGGTAGGAAGGGAAGTCTTGTGAGCCAAATTGATTGCCATTAATTTTTTATCAGACAGGAAGTAAAATAACTTGGTTTAACTGTATACAACTGGAGCAATGGTCAAAGAAGTGGTTAAGGGAAAAGAGGAACTGCAAAGAATATACAAAATTTGAAAAAATGATTATAAAAAGGGGAGATAAAGAAGAAAATACAGTTATAAAAGGGGAAACCAGTGAAATTTATAAAATATTAGTAGAAATGGAGGAATAAGAAGATCAATTACAAGAAGTGTGGGAAAAGGAGACAACAGGGCAGATAGATAGTCAAAGCTGGGGGGAAATATGGGAGAACCGTATGTTGAAAATGTTGCCTATAAGAATAAAAGAAAATTATTATAAATTAGTTTGATGGTATTTAACACCAGATTAAATCAAATAAAGGATATTCGGTGTTATGTTGGAAGAGATGCTAGGTAACAGGGAATTATGTTCATGTGTGGTGGGGATGTAAATATGTACAATTTTTTGGCAAAGGGTGTTTAAGGAGATAACAGATTCCACAGTTCAGATAATGGAGTAACTGGAAGTAAAATATTGGAATGAATACCCCAACCCCGAGACATTTGCAACAAAATTATGCCTGCCCACCCAAAGCACCTCTGATTAATACAAGATGAAGCTTCTCCACGCTGGTGCCCTCCAGATGTTGATGGATCCCCAGCTGGCATGACCAATGGTCAGCGATGATGGGAGCTGAAGCCCAACAACATCTGGGGGACAGCAGCTTAGGGAAGGCCGACATATCTCAAGCAGCCCTAGGCTATCCCTGCAAATCTCAACTGAGGCACACCTCTTTGAGGAGCTCCTAAAGTGAGGCACCTTGGGAGGTGTGAGGAACTCAATGCAGCTTGAGACCCAAGTAGCTGGGACAGAGAGCTGGACCATAAAGAAGGATGATCACCGAAGAATCAATGCTTTTGAATTATGGTGCTGGAGGAGACTCTTGAGAGTCCCATGGACTGCAAGAAGATCAAACCTCTCCATTCTTAAGGAAATCAGCCCTGAGTGCTCACTGGAAGGACAGATCCTGAACTTGAGGCACCAGTACTTTGGCCACCTCATGAGAAGAGAAGACTCCCTGGAAAAGACCCTGATGTTGGGAAAGATGGAGGGCACAAGGAGAAGGGGATGATGGAGGATGAGATGGTTGGACAGTGTTCTCAAAGCTACCAGCATGAGTTTGACCAAACTGCGGGAGGCAGTGGAAGACAGAAGTGCCTGGTGTGCTCTGGTCCAGGGGGTCACGAAGAGTCGGACACGACTAAACGACTAAACAACAACAACAACCCACCCACCCCCTGCAGGTTCATGGATCACTCTGCCAGAAAACCTGGATCTGGGCATCTTGCTTAGCAGGTACTCACCACTAAGGCATGCAAGACCAGAGAACATGGATTCATTCTTCACAGACAGTTAAGAGTTTATGACAACACTGTGCTTCTCTGTCATATCCTTCCAACGGAGCTAGACAGTCATTTGGGATGGGGGGGGTCCTTTCCCTAACTTCTCTCCACATTTTCAGTGCGTGTTACTTGTGCAAACAGTTGCACTCCCCAGCACAGGCAGAATTAACAATGGTGGGCACTGCCCTTAAAGAGGCACAAGAGAATCGCTCTACTTACTTGGAATCCAGAAGGTCCGGGGGCACCCTGTTCGCCTCTCTCTCCTGCTGGCCCCTAAGAAGAAGAAGAGGAGAAAACAATAGATTAAGGGCAGGCCTAACAGTGGGATGTGTTGTCTGGGGCAAAGAGTATAGCTCTCACGTGAAAAATCAAACATCAGCTAGTCAAACACATACAAGTTTTCTTAAGTCTACACTTTCCTCTGTTAGCAAAGAAGCTGCAGCCATAAAAAGGACCGCCTTCCATTTGCCTGCTAAACCTTGAAAAGTTGCACATTCCAGCACGTTCACAAGTTCCTATGCTGGCCCCAACATAGAGTACAAACTCAGAACTGATTCATGCATTAAACTTTTAGGTGCTTTTTTGATTTAATGTGTAAATGAGGGTTTTTTTGGGGGGGGGTTTAAAACAACTAGTCGGAGAGCTAGAACTGCCTACAG
Organism: Podarcis cretensis; assembly: GCF_951804945.1. Taxonomy (NCBI): domain Eukaryota; kingdom Metazoa; phylum Chordata; class Lepidosauria; order Squamata; family Lacertidae; genus Podarcis; species Podarcis cretensis. Next base: position 9,118,888 of record NC_137171.1, read on the forward strand.
CTCTGTCAAGTGAACTCTCCATTTTCATTCAGTTTTCAAGGATGCATTGGGGTGGGTTTTTCGGCCATTTGTTAAATGGTCCTCAATGGGAGCAACTTTTCTATGGGAGAGGGAACTAGGAAAAGCGCTCGCTAATACAGATAGACAGGTAGACTACGAGGTTATAGCACTATTGCTTGTATTTAAAATGCAAAGTGAAGCAATAGTTAAAGAGGGAAGGCTAGTAAGATAGCACCTCAGTTCTAAATATATTTGAAATTAAGTGCCGCAGATGTCACTTCGGAGTGGGGGATGTGTGGGCATCTCATGGACACAGACAAGCATGAAGAAATGCACACAGGTCAGTTTAGCCATAATAGGTAAAAGGTAAAGGGACCCTTGACCATTAGGTCCAGTCTTGGCCGACTCTGGGGTTGCAGCGCTCATCTCGCTTTATTGGCCGAGGGAGCTGGCATACAGCTTCTGGGTCATGTGGTCAGCATGTCTAGGCCGCTTCTGGCTAACCAGAGCAGCGCACGGAAACGCCGTTTACCTTCCCACCAGAGCGGTACCTATTTATCTACTTGCACTTTGACGTGCTTTCGAACTGCTAGGTTGGCAGGATAAGTACACACCAATTATCTCCACACAGGAAAAATGCAATACTAAAATTGCTCTGAACTTTAAAAAAAATTCCAAAAGAAATCACAATTATTAGAATGATTTTGCAGCTCAGTTAGTATGTGACACTAAGCCAAACCATGACTTAGTACAAATGTGTGAATGTACCGGAACCCAGAGAGGAGACTGTAGCTGCCTCAATGTTGCCTGGTTCAGGTTTGCATCCACTTGTAACAACACGAGGCTCTCTTCTGTCTCTGCTCACTACTAGTGGCTGGTCATGCTTCCTGGAATGCTTACATCCACCCATGGCTAGCAGAAGGCAGATTTGAGGGTAAACCATACACAGCACGGGTCTGTCCTTGCGGCTCGTTGGAAATTGAAACTGCTTCACATGTATTATTACGTTGTCGTTTTTATGAGGATATACGTTTGACTTTTGTTACACCTGTTTTGCAAAAGTCTAGGAAAGAATTGGAATACCATAGTTTAAAACTACTGCTAGAGGACAAGAATCCCAAGACTACATTAAATGTAGCTAAATTCTGTGCGTCTGCAATTAATCGCAGGAAGCAAGTGGTACCCCATAATGACCAAACCCCCAAATGTTAATTACAGGGGGCACGCTAATAATTAATTTTTAATTTTTATATTTAAATCCTTGTTATATTCATATTGTCCCTTGTATTTTTTGATATTTTTTTATGATCTGTGATATTGTGTGTGTTGACGCTGGTCTGTGACCGTATTAATAAATTCATTCATTCATACTATGAGTGTGTGCAAGGCATTAAAAAAGGTATAATGGAAGAAAAAGAAGCATGATCGTATAAAGCAGGCATGTCCAACAGGTAGATCGTGATCTACCGGTAGATCACTGGACATCTGTGGTAGATCACCGGTAGATCAGTGGCTCCCCCCAAAGAAGCTAAAAAACTTTGGTTCCCCTAAAAAAAAGCTCAACATCTTTGCCCGGCACCCCTAAAATGACCTGAACCACCAAAAACAGGGCTTCCCTTCCTTCAAAAAAGCTCAACGCCGCTTTCCTCTTCCCTAAAGAAGCTCAACAACTTTTACGTAAACCCCCCCCCCAAAAAAAAAAAACACAGGGCTGTTATAAAGCAAGAGGAAGCACCAACACCCCAGAAAATGTCACCAAAATTCTCCAGACATCCGAATCTTTGGGGCATATTCAGTTCCTCCCTTATGCCTAAAAAAATGCAGGATTTCGATTCGGCCGCCCTCCTGCCTGCCAGGAGAAAAACGCTCATACTCACAGCAGGCCCTGGAGGGCCACCTGCTCCCGTCTCGCCATCTTTGCCAGGAAGACCCTAATAAGAAAAAGTGATACATTTGAGACAGGATCGGAAAGTCTTGATGAACAATGCAATTTCCCCTCCCACAGACCAAAAAGCGCCCCCAAGTACAGGGAGCTGGCAGAAGGAAAGGGTATTCCTTTTGTATAAGTTTCTTAACTAAGCTAGGTTTAAAGAGTAGCTGCCAGAAGTGCTCATTATGAAGGAAATGATTGCTGGTTGGCATGATTCTAGGGTGCAATCCCTCTTCCCCTGAGGGCAGTAGGTGTCTCTGGTGTGTACTCCTTGTGCTACTGATCACAGAAAAGCTGCAGGAATGCACAGGGTACGTCAAAACTGCATGTGAAGGTGCAATTTTTTTCAAGAGGGATGGGAGCCTCCAGGAAGACTCATGGCTAAATTCTGAGGTCTCTCAGATGCATGCACAGAGTTATTATTAAGTAAATTTCCCTCTGCCACTCTGCATCTCATCCTCTAAAGGGCTCGTGGCTCTGAATTATTTTACTAACATTTCTGAAAGCCTGATTGCTTTATAGGTGTAATAGTTCCCATCGAAATTAGACTAGAAGCTATGTCAGGTTTGTCAGAGGTGAGCTCTCTGCAAAAGCAGCATTGAAGTTAGGAGACCCAGAGCTTAAACCCTTTTATTTCAATCGTTCTGTGGCCATGCAGCAAATTAAGTCACAGTCATTCAACAGACTGTATGCAACTGAGAGGGACCTTAACTGGGACTAAGGTGTCACATGGTATTTTATGAAGCATCTGCCTTCAGTGGCTTCTTCACGTGGTTGGTTGTGAGCACTCTGCATTCCAAAGCACCATCCCCATGTCATCTGGACTGTACCCCAATAGCTGGGTGGAGGGAACCAAATCATGGTATCCTGTTCAGGCCAGGCAGAGAGAGGCTGGGTTTGTCTCTGCTGCAGGACAGGGTGGGGAGAAGATGGCTTCATAATGGCAGTGGGAGGAAGAAACGATAATCAGCCCCACTTACTCTTAGGCCAGGAGCCCCAGGAAGTCCCTTCTCACCAGCTTTACCAGGTTCACCCTAGATGGAAAGAAAAAACGCAAGTCATCACTGGTGTGCTTTTGGAAGAAATCTGAGCCAGTTCTACTTCTCCTGTCCAGCTCTCCCCTTCTCTGTTGTTATAACCAAGGTATAAAGGTAAAGGTAAAGTGACCCCTGACCATTAGGTCCTGTTGTGACCAACTCTGGGGTTGCGGCGCTCATCTCACTTTATTGGCAGAGGCAGCCGACGTACAGTTTCCGGGTCATGTGGCCAGCATGACTAATCCGCTTCCGGCAAACCAGAGCAGCGCACAGAAACGCCGTTTACCTTCCCGCCGGAGTGGTACCTATTTATCTACTTGCACTTTGACGTGCTTTCGAACTGCTAGGTTGGCAGGAGCTGTTACTGAGCAACAGGAGCTCACCCCGTTGCAGGGATTCGAACCGCTGACCTTCTGATCGGCAAGTCAGTGGTTTAACCCACAGCGCCACCCGCGTCCCTTATAACCAAGGTATAGGCAGTGCTTTTTTTTCTGGGAGGGAGGACACATGGGGGAATGCATACCCCTAAACATTTTGTGAATCTAAGTTTGGCCTCATTGAGGGGCAGTATTTCAATATGAGTAGGAAAATGAGAGTACCCCTAAACATTTTTTAAAGAAAAAAAGCACTGGGTATAGGTATATAATTTTTTGGGACCAGCAGAGCAAGCACATTACCCAGCCTGTACAATAACTAAGTGACTCTCCTGCTGTGCTAGTTACAAAATGGAACTATTCCATGTTACAACCTTGTACCATTTCCCCTCAAACATCTTCCCTAGTGACAATGCTCGGGTCATAGTGTCAATGGTTGCTGAGTGCAGATTTACTTACATTTGCACCTTTTGGACCTGGGAAACCCATGACGCCAGGCTGGCCACGGGCACCTTGTGGACCAGGTGGGCCAGGTCGCCCATCTTCACCTGGGGCACCCTATTGAGAGACAGAGAAACAGGCATGCTTTGTTAATGATGCTGGGAAGACAAGTAAAGGTAAAGGACCCCTGACCATTAGGTCCAGTCGTGGTCAACTCTGGGGTTGACAAGTAACATATCCCATATAGAGTGGACCCAACTTTATGGAAGTGCTACTTTGACCCAGACATGCTGGATGTCTTTCAGAACCTCAAAAAGCAAAGGAAAGGCATCAACCCATAATAATAATCTATTGTAGGGCAATGCCTTTATTATGCCAAGCAAAATGTCACAAATTAGTGAGCGAGTTTTTCTGTTTGTTCCCATGTGGAAAATCAGCATACTGGTGCATATTAGAGCTTTTTGTGCCCTTAGATAATTCTAGTTCCCAAGTGTGATTTTGATTTTAAAAAGCTCACCACTGCAGCATTAACATCCACTCGCCATTCAGTAATGCTGCTCATATAAACAAACACAGACTTCCAGTGTTACTACTGTACCCCTACAATATCCAAGGTTCCATTAAGCATTCCTAAGACTCCACCATCCACTTCTCTTGCACACTCCATATTATGCATTGCCTTTGAAACGAACCCCAGAAATTCTGCAAGTCAGGACCCACCTATTTCCTGAATCCCATCTCCTCAAATTGTCTACCGACCACTGTTCCGCTCACCTACATATTATCCACTCGCTGTCTTTTACCTGGCATTGCTCAGGAATTCTAAGAAACAAAACAAAAACTATGTGGCTTTGAAATCAGTGGAGTTTTGAACAGTTCCATCCATCATCTTGATTCAAAATGGTGTCCAATTGTATCCAAACATCAAGAAAAGCCTGCTCCTTCATCTCAAGAACCATCAAGCAAAATTTGGTTACAAGATCTTTAGAGGTGGCTAAATGCATAGCGAAGAAGCCAACAATTTTCCAAAATATATAGTACATCCATCACTCCTTTCTCAAAGCTCTCGGCGCCCCTATTATTTTGGATGACACAAGATGAAAATGACGGAATATACTTACAGATGGGCCAACTTTGCCTTGGGGACCAGCATCACCCGGGCGACCAGTGAGACCCTAGATGCAAGAAGAAAAAGGCAGACCATTAAGACCTTTTCCCAGTCTCTTTCCTTGAACAGTCAACAATACAATTTATACACATAGCTGCAAAATGGTTCATCTAATCTATTTTTTGATGCAGGTTCAACAATCAGTTCTACTATTGGTTCAATAGAAGCTGTCAGCCAAATAAATTTTAGATCCTAATGGTGGTAGACAACTAAGTTTTACTCAGAGTAAACCCATCAAATTAATGAATATGACTAAACTAAGTCCATTACAGTAATTTCAATAGGTAAAAGTCGAACATGACCTTAATTTACTTTCTTTGGGACAGCTATAACAACACCTTTGCTGTGGTCGAAGGCTCAACCCAGGCCAGAGAAACTAAAGAGGCTTAGGACATGATCAAGTCTCCTCAAAGGATATTCCTAATTTAAATTTAATAAATCTGAAACATACCACTTTTAAACTGAATTTGAAGCACCCGGAATGGGCTCAGAGAATAAAATGGTCAATGATGTAGTCCCATTGTAGAAGCTAACAAGTCCTACAAGTTGTTTGGATGGGAAACTACCAAGAAGTATTATATTAGACACTCTGAGCTCCTCAAAGAGAGAGAAGAGCAAAAGTATGATAAAGTTTTGAAGGAGATAATCACTGCACACCATGCTAAAGTATAACGAACTGAGCCTTGGGAAACCAAGGAAATTCAAGGCTTCCTAGCAGTGCCACTGCAAGCTAGCTGCCGAATGCTTTTCCCACTCTCAACTGGATTTTCAGCTTACTCCACGAAATGGAGAAAATGCCATTAGTAGCAAGTCTGTGTGGGGAGAAGCTCCAGTGGTAGAACATCTCCCAGGCTCAGATACAGTGGTGCCTCGCAAGACGAAAAAAATCCATTCCACGATTCTCTTCGTCTAGCGGTTTTTTCGTCTTGCGAAGCAAGCCCATTGACGGCTTAGCGGATTAGCACTATTAGCGGCTTAGCGGCTTTTAGCGGCTTTTAGCGGCTTATCAGCTTAGCGGATCAGCTGATAAGCGGCTTAGCAGCTTAGAAAAAGGGGGGGAGGGGGAAAAAGTCGGAAAAACTCGCAAGACATTTCGTCTTGCGAAGCAAGCCCATAGGGAAATTCATTTTGCGAAACGCCTCCAAAACGGAAAACCCTTTCGTCTAGCGGGTTTTCCGTCTTGCGAGGCGTTCGTCTTGCGGGGCACCACTGTACCTCAGGATGCGAACGGGATCTGTTCCGGAGCCCTGTTCGCATCCTGAGTAGAACGTAACATGCAACTGCGCGTGCATGGGTCGCCACTTCCGTGCATGCGCGTGACGTCATTTTGAGCGTCTGCGCATGAGCGGCAAAACCCGGAAGTAACGCGCTCCGTTACTTCCGGGTCACCACAGAGCGTAACTTGAAAACGCTCAACCTGAAGCATATTTAACCTGAGGTATGATTGTACAGTGGTACCTCTGGTTACGTACTTAATTCGTTCCAGGGGCCTGTTCTTAACCTGAAACTGTTCTTAACCTGAGGTACCACTTTAGCTAATGGGGCCTCCTGCTGCTGCTGCGCCGCCGCTGCACAATTTTTGTTCTCATCCTGAAGCAAAGTTAACCCGAGGTACTATTTCTGGGTTAGCGGAGTCTGTAACCTGAAGCGTCTGTAACCCGAGGTAAGGTAAAGGTAAAGGGACCCCTGACCATTAGGTCCAGTCATGACCGACTCTGGGGTATCGCTTTATTGGCCGAGGGAGCCGGCGTACAGCTTCCGGGTCATGTGGCCAGCATGACTAAGCTGCTTCTGGCGAACCAGAGCAGCGCACGGAAACGCCGTTTATCTTCCCGCTGGAGCGGTGCCTATTTATCTACTTGCACTTTGACGTGCTTTCAAACTGCTAGGTTGGCAGGAGCGGGGATTCGAACAACGGGAGCTCACCCCGTCACGGGGATTCGAACCGCCGACCTTCTGATCGGCGAGTCCTAGGCTCTGTGGTTTAACCCCCAGCGCCACCCGCGTCCCTGTACAAATGTGCTTTAAATTGTTACTGCCATCTGCTGTTGGGAATGGACAGCCGCATGCAGAAAGAGTTTAATGTGGGCATCCTAAGAATAAGAGATAGTAGATGCAGGGGTAGCCAATGTGGTACCTTCCCATACTCGCTGTGCTAGTTGGGGCTGATGTGAGTTGGGAGTACAAAACGCATCAAGCACTTTCCCCCTCCCCAAAGTCTAGCAGAGTTTACTCATGGTCCAGTACAGTTGCGGTCCAACGTTTCTGTCAGGCTTCCAAGTCTGTAAATGGCATGTGGCAAGCAAAAATTAAGCTGGTGAGGTTCCTCTCAGCATGCAGGTGCTGTGATGAGGAAATATTCACCTGGAGAATATCTACCAAATGTTAAAGGTATAAGAGTCCTGATAGAAGCGAGTTGGAACGCCTACTTGCAGTCTATCATTATTATTTCCATTTTACAGAATGTGAATTAAGCTGAGAAGTAGTGGCATCTCTTTCCTGTCACTATTACTGTGATGAAGGCTGAAGAGCCTGCGTGAAATGAAGGAAATCTCAAGAGACTTTAGAATAAAGTAAAGCTTTTTCAAAAGGACTCCGCCTCCCTTTAGACATCAAAAACTGTCCCATAATTGCAGAAAAGACAGCTACCCAACCAGTGTTAATGGTGGAGTGATTTGTGACACTTAAACATTTTGTCATTATTTGTTCAATTTATATATTGCCCTCTAACAAATGTTCCCAGGGCAGTGTACAACATTAAAAACACATTACACAACACCCATGATAAAAACATAATAAAAAGGATACTGGCAGACAGCCTAAAATATAATATAACAGTCCTCTCCCCCACACTTTCACAGGCCGTAGGTTATTTAATAGTCATAGGCCTGGAATGTTTTTTCCTGGCACCTAAAAATATGTAATGATGGCGCCTGGCAAGCCTCTCTGGGGAGAGCATTCCACAACCGGGGAGTCACCACAAAAAAGGCCTGTTCTCATGTTGCCACTCTCTGAGATGGGGAACACAGAGAAGGGCCTCAGACGACAAGTGCACAGCCTTGAGGTTCTCCCACACTGTTTATATAAACTTCTGTTAACAGGAAGGGGAGGCATTGTACTGAGAATGAACATTCTGGTCAAAGCGGGATTTTTACAAAGCGATTGAAGCAAGAACCACTGTAACCCTCATGTGTGCAACGTCTTACCCTAGCGCCAGGCAAGCCAGGCTCCCCAGGACGGCCGGGATCTCCAGTGGCTCCTTTGGGACCCCCAAGGCCAGGAGGTCCACGTTCACCGGGAGCACCCTGCCCAGGAAAAAGTAAGCAAGAAATGCATCAACTCAGAGAAATCAGGAAAGCTAGACCCAGTGATGCTTGGGTCAATGGTTTACCATCCAATGGTTATCTCTGGAAATGGTAATAATAATAATAATAATAATAATAATAATAATAATAATAATAATTTATTTATACCCTGCCCATCTGGCTGGGTTTCCCCAGCCACTCTGGGTGGCTTCCAACAAAACACTAAAATACAATAACCTATTAAACATTAAAAGCTTCCCTGAACAGGGCTTCCTTCAGATGTCTTCTAAAAGTTTGGTAGTTATTTTTCTATTTGACATCTGGTGGGACGGTATTCCACAGGGCGGGTGCCACTACCAAGAAGGCCCCCTGCATTGTTCCCTGTAGCTTTGCTTCTCGCAGAGAGGGAACCGCCAGAAGGCCCTCAGCGCTGGACCTCAGTGTCTGCGCAGAACGATGGAGGTGGAGACGCTCCTTCAGGTATACTGGACCGAGGGCATTTAGGGCTTTAAAGGTCAGCACCAACACTTTGAATTGTGCTCGGAAACGTACTGGGAGCCAGTGTTGGTCTTTCAAGACTGGAGTTATATGGTCTCGGCGGCCGCTCCCAGTCACCAGTCTAGCTGCCGCATTCTGGATTAGTTGTAGTTTCCGGGTCACCTTCAAAGGTAGCCCCATGTAGAGCTCATTGCAGTAGTCCAAGCAAGAGATAACTAGAGCAAGCACCACTCTGCTATAAATATACACTTGATGAACCATTTTCAAACCAGTTTTAACAGTGAACTTTGCAACTTCTGTGAAAGGATTGGGGCTGAGGCAACTAACACAACGCAGACCAAACTAACATTTCCAAAATTCTTTAGCAGGCACATATGACTGATTTCAAAACTAGTTCAGATGTAATATAGACACATCTGTCCTTTGTCTGCACTTTCATAATAGGGCTGCCCATATCATGGAAAAACCAATGCTGTAGCTGATCTTGATTCATTCAATTAACTTTGGCTGCTCTGACTATTTGCAGACCATTCAAATTTAACTTCTGTGAGTCATTTACCCTGTATGTGCCCACTCGATTGCTTCAATCGGAACAGGTAAAAGTGCCACATAATACCCACACCACATCTGTAAGAACTCAATTGTTTAGTGTGGCAGCACTAAAACTTTGAAACTCCCTGCCTATTGATTTCAGGCAGATGCCTTCAATGCATTCCTTTTGGTGCCCGTTGAAGACATTCTTACTCAGACAAATCTACCCAGATGTTTAGAAGGTTTGTAGGAGCTTTAATTTGTTTTAGTCTATTTCACTGTGGTTTTAAGCTTCTGTATGTTTTAAATTACAGTTGTAATTTTTTTAGCAATCATTTAATCATTTTCGTACACCGCTTTGAAGTTTTTCTACAATCAGTCCCATCAGATGTCAAAGAGATGAACAATTACACGATTTTCTGAAGACAGTTTTTAATGTAATATGTTTCATTGGGGCAACCCAGTACAATGGACAGGGTATAATAAATTTATTATACTTATTATCATAAATATATAATTTTTATGAAATAAATAAAAATTTTAAAAATAGAGCTCCAACATGGCTTTGATGAAATAATATTTGAGATTACAAAAACATTTAAAAGAAAGCTTTACTAGAAACACAGAAACTTATGCTCTGAGACGTAACTCAGGGGCTTAAAATTTCTTATCAAGTATCTCCAAATTCAATTTGTTACAGAATAAAGTTGACTTACGTATTTTTTGCACCATAGGACGCACTGGACAATAGGACGCACCTTGTTTTAGAGGGGGGAGAACAAGAAAAAAAATTCTCCCCCTCTCTGCCCAGCGCCCCTTCAGCGAAGCAGCAGGAGGCGCTGCGCAGAGAGGGGGAGAATTTCCCCCCTCTTGTTTTCCCGCTCTAAAACAAGGTGCCGTTCAGGCGGCTACCTTGGAAGCCTGGAGAGCGAGAGGGTTCAGTGTGCACCGACCCCTCTCCCTCTCCAGGCTTCAGGTTCCTTTCGACCACCAGTCCCAAAGAGCAGGGCAGGGAGCAGCGGAAAGACGCAGCGGAGAGGCTCCTGCCATAGCCGCGCGTCACCTCTCCAGCCGGGAGAGGGTCGCAGGGGGCATCTTTTGCCCCTCGCGCGCTCTCCCGGCTGGAGAGGTGGCGCGTGGTTATAGAGGCTCCAGCCATAGCCGCGCGTCACCAGCCGGGAGAGGGTTGCGAGGGGCTTCTTTAGACCCACGTGCGCTCTCCCGGCTGGAGAGGTGACGCGCGGCCATAGAGGCTCCTTCCATAGCCGCGCATCACCTCTCCAGCCGGGAGAGGGTTGCGGGGCTATGGCGTCTTCGCTCCATAGGACGCACACACATTTCCCCTTCATTTTTGAAGGGGAAAAAGTGCGTCCTATAGAGCGAAAAATACGGTAACCTGTGTCCCGCCCCACCACCAATGTTTCTGGAATCCCAACTATTATCAGTCCAAGCAAGCATAGGTAACAGTCAGGGATGATGGGAGTTGTAATCCAGAAATACTGGAGGGTCACAGGTGTCCTATGTCTATTCTAGAGCAAAGCACACAGGGGAAAACATCGCTCCTTCAAAGAAGCAGTCAAAGAACCCTATACAACACAGAGCAAGGAAGCAGGAAAGGGCATCTAAATTCACTCTTAACCCTCCCAAATTTGTCCTTTCATTCAGATGGAAGCACAGCAGGCCCAAATGCTCACCTTGGGACCGGCCAATCCATCCTGACCTGGGAAGCCACGGTTTCCGGGAGCACCCTAAAAACAAGAAAGCAATGATAACATAACCTAGTAAGTCAAGGAGTGCAACAGTTCAGGAAGCTGCAAAGGACACTAGGAAGCATTGCCAATAGCAAGGAGTAAACCAGGAACTGTGGACATCTTCAGTTTAAAAGGCATGGCTCAAATAGCACAAGGAAGCAGCACAAACAAGAACTACTAGGGGTGCTAGAGCCACCAAGTGATCCGATATTATACAACCACTAGACAGGTGACACAGTCCTGCAGTATTTGCTAAGCTTCTGCACGGGCTTGTTCTGTATCCATATAATATAACCCATTCTAGGTAAAGAGGGTTTGTGCAACAGAATTCCTAATACTCTAAAGTCCACTTCAAATAAGGTCACTTCCTGTTCATTGAGCATTCATCCTGGTCTGCACAAGATTTGTAGGTAGGTGAGACAATAGGGCATTAGGCACACTTTCCCAGGACATTTCCCTATCACTTTCCTTCTTGCACAAAGTCCAGTTTTAAGAGGAAGCAGGCGAGTTGCACAAGAGCACCAAATCAGCTGCAATCGCGCAACTTCAATTTGTCGGTATGTGTCTGAACCCACCCCAAAACCGTCAAATGTCTGGAAGTGTCCTTTGTCAATGTGAAGTATAAACAACACACATATTTGCAAACAGGAGTGTTAGAGAGGTTCACTCTTCAAACAGCTGTGACTGGCTGCAGCTCAACTGCTGAGGGTATAAGGGTCAAGGGACCCCTGACCATTAGGCCCAGTCGTGGCCGACTCTGGGGTTGCGGCACTCATCTTGCTTTACTGGCTGAGGGAGCCGGCGTACAGTCATGTGGCCAGCATGACTAAGCCGCTTCCGGCGAACCAGAGCAGCGCACAGAAACGCCGTTTACCTTCCCACCTATTGATCTACTTGCACTTTGATGTGCTTTCGAAGTGCTAGGTTGGCAGGAGCAGGGACCAAGCAATGGGAGCTCACCCCGTCGCAGGGATTCAAACCGCCAACCTTCTGATCGGCAAGTCCTAGGCTCTGTGGTTTAACCCACAGCGCCACCCGCGTCCCTGTTGAAGATTACTCTGTGCCAAAAAGGTGCACAATGAGATCCACTGTGCAAGCCATTGGGTGTTTCATCAGGCTGGGTCTCGGGCTGTGCACTGCAGTGGTGGCTATGCTACAGTTCCCAAGGGACCGCTGCAATTTTAGGGTCAGGACTCACGCGCCCCCATGCATCTTAATGAAGAAATTGTTCAAAGTGTAATCATTCCTTGCTTGGCCCTTCAAGCTTCATTCATGCTCCACCTCACCTCCCACTTCCAGAGCCCAGGACAGTCCCTCATCCATCTCTCAGCAGCATCCCACCATTCTGTGCTCAGCTCCTCACATCTCAGAGTCTGCCCCCTGCTACTTGTGATCCCTGCCTCTCTAATGGCTTCCTGGCACACTCTCTAGCTCTTCCTGGTCCTTTGAGCCCACAGGCAATTCTTCAATGCAGCTCTATACTAAGGTTACCAGATTTTTTTCAATGAATCCGGGGACACTTTTCAACTTCAACAGATTTTGTCAGGGGACTGATTTGTAAATCTGGGGACTGTCCCCAGGAAACAGGGACGTCTGGTAACCTTACTCTATACTCCATTACGATGACCACTCACCTTCCCCCTTACCACACCTGCTGAAAGCTGAGCAGGAGGTAGCAGCTTGCCCCTGGTATGCCACAGAGACGCCAGTAAAGCAAAGTTCTTCCGTCACTTTCTGCATTATGTTGGGCACCCCACAGGGCACACTGCAAGTTCCAAAGCAAGCCTATTGGCAGGGGTTCGAGCCATTTGGCTCAATGGCTTTTCCCCACAAAGAAGACATCTGCTCTTCATATAGGAAGGTTCCTTGCCCTCCAAACGATGTCACCTACCCTCTCTCCAGGTGGTCCAATGGGCCCTGCAGCTCCTGGCTCACCACGGCCGCCTCTCTTGCCTTCTTCTCCAGCTGGTCCAGGAGCTCCTTGTGGGCCTGAAGGTCCCTGGGGTCAGCGGGGAACAGAACATACAGGCTTAGTCACTCTTTGAGCCCCTTCATCATTTTATGCCAAGCCCTACCAATGGCCAGCCCACTATACTGTCTTAAAGACACAATAAGGCATCACCAGGAAGTGACCTCAGAGTCTGATGAGAGAACAATGCAAATAGGCATGGCAACAGAAAGGTACCGTATTTTTCGCTCTATAAGACGCACCAGATCACAAGACGCACCTAGTTTTTGGAGGAGGAAAACAAGAAAAAAAATATTCTGAATCTCAAAAGCCAGAATAGCAAGAGGGATCGCTGTGCAGTGAAAGCAGCAATCCCTCTTGCCGTTCTGGCTTCTGGGATAGCTGTGCAGCCTGCATTCGCTCCATAAGACGCACACACATTTCCCCTTACTTTTTAGGAAGGAAAAAGTGAGTCTTATAGAGCAAAAAATACGGTAATTTTGGGCAAGTGGCTTACAAGGCAGGAAACAGAGGTCACTATCCTTTTTTCCTTGCTCCAAACCATTTATTGATTTGCTGCATTTATACCTCACTTTCTTCCAAGGACCTCAAGGCAGTCTGCTCCATTTTATCCTCGTAACAACCCTGTGCAGTGGGCTACAATGAGAGATCCAAAGTTACCCAATGGGCTTCCTGGCTGTGGAATTGAACCCAGGTCTCCTCAGTCCTACCCTGACAACTCTAACCACTACCCCAACACTGCCTCTCTTTCAGAGATTTTTCAGTGCCCAATAAACTGGGACCATTAATGGCGATCCCGTTAAATTTTATCCTGACAAAGTTTCAACCCAAGAAGGAATTAGATTTCAACCTTGAGGTGCTGCTGAGTGAAAAAGGAGCATCAACTGAATTATTTTGGCCAACATACACATGAAGCTTATATTATCTACTTGCAAAGAATTTGCAATCTAATATCTATTGAGGGATGATATTCCCAAGACTACTGAGATTGTTTCAGGATATTTTGCCGAGATTTTTAAAGCCAAATTTAAAACTACTTAATTTTACTTCATGGTGGCTATCGTGTTTTTTAGACATTTTATGTATTTAATATGTCTGGATTACCAATGGTTTATGGATGGTTCCTTGGTATGTCAATTTATTGTCTACCTTATGCCAATAAAGGCTGAATAAATATGCATGATTCTGCACACCCATGGGATGTGGAAGCCCTCCTGACATTCTGTTGAATGAACTGTCTCACATCTATGGAAGCTGATGAGCCAGAGAACCACTTGGTTTGTTTACACTGGCACAGCTTCACTAAACCCAGCAGGCCTTCTACTGAAGCACACACACTACTGTAAGGGATTCTTTGAAGGCCTCTGATGCCAACCTGCTGAGCATTATCTCCTCATTTTCAGAATGGAAAATGAAGCGGTATTCAGCACAGAACGACATCAGTGCCAAGCATTAAAGAGTGGGGATCCAGATGCAACAGGGCAGCCATTGTTTGCCAAGCCCCAGGTCACCCATAGGACAGAATTTTTAGCCAAAGGGACTGGCAGGGGAGATGACCAAGTCTTATTCCTCCCTGAAAGCAAGCAGGGGAGATGGGCACAGAGATCCTTTATTATACCAGATAGGCTATAAAGAAGGCTGATCGCCTTCTTTATTTGATTGATTTTAATTGATGCTTTTGAATTATGGTGCTGGAGGAGACTCTTGAGAGTCCCATGGACTGCAAGAAGATCAAACCTCTCCATTCTGAAGGAAATCAATCCTGAGTGCTCACTGGAAGGACAGATCCTGAAGCTGAGACTCCAATACTTTGGCCACCTCATGAGAAGAGAAGACTCCCTGGAAAAGACCCTGATGTTGGGAAAGATGGAGGGCACAAGGAGAAGGGGACGACAGAGGACGAGATGGTTGGATAGTGTTCTCGAAGCTACCAGCATGAGTTTGACCAAACTGTGGGAGGCAGTGGAAGACAGGAGTGCCTGGCGGGCTCTGGTCCATGGAGTCATGAAGAGTCGGACATGACTAAACGACTAAACAACAACAAAGGCTATAAACTAGTGTTTACCAAACCTGGGTCTCCAGCTGCTTTCGGACTGCAATTCCTATCATCCCTAACCAATGGTCTTGCTACCTAGGGGTGATGGGAGTTGTAGTCTGAAAACAGCTGGAGACCCAGGTTTGGGGAAGCACTGCACAATTTGGGATGCATTTGCCCATATGAAGCGTCAGACCGTTGATCTACCTAGTCAAGTTTACTCTTTGACTAGCATCTGTGGCGCTGCAAGGACTCAAGCAAAGTTCTTTCTCAGCCCTGCTACCCAAGACCTTTTTAAATGGATATGTAGGGACCATCTGAATGCAAGACATTTGTTTCACCATTCAGCCAAGCCCTTGCCAAAGGCACAAGCTCCTGGTAGCACCTGATTAAATCAGCATGCCATTTCAAAGTGACATGATACAATTGTGTGTCGTTGTCCCCCGTCCCCCAGATGACCTCTGCAGCAGTAAAACAGTTAACAATGAACTGGCCCTAATGAATTTACAATCTACATGTAGGTAGCTTGTGGCTATGTGTCCTCTGCTGGTGTCCTGTCCCATGTTTGGGTCTGCCAGACAGCCACATATAAGCATTTCATTTGCACAGAGAATAGCATGGAAAATCCACGAGTAGAACTGAACTGCAGTCATTTTCAGATTTTTATATAGGATTTCATAGAACAAGGCACCCACACATGAAAGTACAAAGCCCAGAAGGAGGAAAGGTGGGCATTAACCTTCTCCCTTGCCACATGTAGTCTGGGGCAGTGGCGTAGCGTGGGTTGTCAGCACCCGGGGCAAGGCAAGTAATTTGCGCCCCCTAACCCCTAACCCACCGGGCGACAGGTAGGGGCAAAGAGCTGCGAGCGCGAGTGCCCCCCCAGATGTTGCGCCCAGTGCGGCCAGCCCCCCCTGCACCCCCCACACTACGCCACTGGTCTGGGGGCAAAGGAATTCTAATTTCTGAACCGTGCAGCTGGAGGGGATTATGACGCAGCAGAATTCCCCCTCTACCAGAAGCCCTGGGTGCACATACCATGACGTGGGTTATTGACAGGCTACCACAGTGTTCATGCTGGTAGTAGCTGGCAGATGGCCAGATGCTCAGTGCATCCACCCTAATGCCCAGAGCAGGGGTAGCTGGAAGGTGTTATTGTTTTTTGGGGGGTGTTATTGGATTATTTTTATTTTTATTTTATATATTATGATCTTTTCTGTGAACTGCCCTGAGACCTCCAGTTATAAGGCGATATATATATTCAATAAATAAATAAAATAAATAGCCACACCCACAACTGGCATATGGCCCTTGGAGGGGTGGCTGAGAGTCAATGCGGCCCCCGGATCGAAAAAAGTTAGCCACTCCTAGTGTAGAGGATGAACAGGGAGCAACTGATACCATATTTACTCGAATCTAATGCTCACCTTTTTTGGCCAAATTACGTTGCGAAAATTAAGGTGCCCATTAGATTTGATGGCACATTTACATTTGCCAGCAAATACCTTTTTTTGGTTTCAAGGTTCTGAAAATTGAGGTGCACATTAGATTCGATGATGCATAAGACTCGAGTAAATATGGCACATCCAAAGAACAGACAGCATGCCAGGCATAAAGGCACGTCAGCAAATACTTACAGGTTCACCCTTGGGACCTGGTTCACCTTTGAAGCCTGCAATCCCAGGTTCTCCCTACAGAGAAAGGAAAGGAAACATATTAAGAGTAGTCAAGCTCCTATTATCACGTCAAGCTACTTGCTGATCTGGTCAGCAGAACTTCCAACTCAGCATCCTCCGTGTTGAAACATCCAAAGGGCGCGTTCCTTTGAATAAAAGGGCAGAGACCCAACACCAGGCTGGATAAGTGGCAGAAGGACTGGGATGATACAGAGGATGGGAAGGGAAACACTGATGAGTGAAAATTGGGAGACGTGGGAAAGAGAAGATTCTAAATGGAAAGAATCACTAGTTTAGCTTTCGAAGTCTCCTAACAGCATGTGCTACAGCTGGTGGATTCTGTTGTTGTACTCCAGCTCACTTCTGTTTCACAACCATGTGTCTAAGTCTTCAAACATGCACCACAAAAATCCAGAATTGACCTCATCCCCTAGCAGGTGTGGATATCCTCACTATCAGACAGATTTTCTGAACTTGGGTAAACGGAGCTGTACACAGAATTCCCAATGTGACCATATCCGATTCAACTTTTGACCCCTTTGCTAATAATCCCTAATTTGTCTTTTTTCACTGGCACATCACATTGTCAATATTTGCAGTGAGCTATTCATCATGACCTCAAGATACCCTGCCTGGGAAGTCATTGAAAGGTCAGATCCCATCAGCGCAAGAAAATATCTCCTCTTATCTCATGACTGCATACTTGTAGACACTGCCAAAGAGCTGCAAGGGGTATGATTTCCCTTTGTAGAAGCCATGATGATTCTCTCTCATGTTTATAATTCTCTTTTTAAATAAAGCTTTCCACTAATTTTTCAGGACTGAAGTTAGGTTAATGAGCCTCTAATTTCTTGGATCGTGCATGAAAACTGGTGTTCTGATAAATATTTTCCAGTTTTTATGGCAAAGAAGCTGATTTTAGTGACAAGATTCATGTTTTTGCTAGAAGCCAAGCAATCGTCACATTCAAGAACTCTTTAAGAATACCTGGGCATCTGCCACCCAAAATCCAATGACTTGTGTGATTTTAGATGCCAAAGCACCTCTTTGTTTTCTCAGAAGTTGAGTCCCTCAGAGTTCAGCTGGCGGTCTGCTCCTGTATATGTGTCTAGCACAGAAGCATTTGTCCTTCAGATGCTCCGAACCCCAAGGTGGTTCAGATGTAGGCCTCTTTCTAACATCTTCCACAGTGAAGAGCAATGGAAAGCATTCATTTAGCTTCAATGCAATCTCCTCACGTTATTTTAGTACAGTTGTACCTTGGTTCTTGAATGCCTTGTGACTCTAACGTTTTGGCTCCCGAACACCGGAAACCCGGAAGTGAGTGTTCTGATTTGCAAAAGTTCTTTGGATCCCGAACGTCTGACGCAGCTTCCACGGATTCTGATTAAGCGCGGCAAGCTCCCGCAGCCAATCGGAAGCCGTGTCTTGGTTTTTGAATGTTTTCGGCATCCAAACGGACTTCTGGAACGGATTTTGTTCGAAAACCAAGGTACAACCGTAATTCTCCCATGCTGTTGTCACACCTTTTTCTCAACACGGACAGTCCATCACTGGGGCTGCTTTGTTCCATCTCAGCTGAGGCTCCCCCACAAATTCTTCCATAATATATTCTCTATCTAGAAGCCGCCTGCTTCTAAAAGACGCCTGCTTCTTGGGACAAAAGCAATGAAAAACCTAGACAGCATCTTAAAAAGTAGAGACATCACCTTGCCAACAAAGGTCCATATTGTAAAAGCCATGGTTTTCCCAGTAGTGATGTATGGAAGTGAGAGCTGGACCATAAAGAAGGCTGATCGCCGAAGAATTGATGCTTTTGAATTATGGTGCTGGAGGAGACTATTGAGAGTCCCATGGACTGCAAGAAGATCAAACCTATCCATTCTGAAGGAAATCAGCCCTGAATGCTCACTGGAAGGACAGATCCTGAAGCTGAGCCTCCAATACTTTGGCCACCTCATGAGAAGAGAAGACCCCCTGGAAAAGACCCTTTTCCAGGAGAAGGGGACGACAGAGGACGAGATGGTTGGACAGTGTTCTTGAAGCTACCAGCATGAGTTTGACCAAACTGCGGGAGGCAGTGGAAGACAGAAGTGCCTGGTGTGCTCTGGTCCAGGGGGTCACGAAGAGTCAGACACAAATAAACGACTAAACAAGAACAACAACAAATCTAGAAGCCACTTGCTTTTTGCACAGAGTGAAAGGTGCCTCTGCTTCTCTGCTTATCATAGAGAACTCTGAGGTTGAAGGACTCTCCCTTTGTGCTGGGCACAGAGAACTTAAGGGGAACTAAGGATGCAGTTAGCCAGATACACCAAAATAATTTCTCACCACATCCAACATAGGAAGCTGCCTTATACCAAGTCAGACTGTTGGTCCATCTAGTTCAGTATTGTCTACACTGACTGGTAGCAGTTATCCAGAGTTTAAGGCAGGGAACCTTCCCAGCTCTATCTGAAGATGCTGGGGACTGAACATCTGCATGCAAAGCAGGTACTCTATAACTAAACCATGTCCTTTAACCCAAGTGTTTCTGAAGCCCCATGTGCACTGAAATACTGACCTCTCCACACGGCAAAAAAATCAGGGGACTGGCAGGGTTAGGGCTGATCATCAATAATGACTGGCTACAAAAGCCAGTCAAAATTTGTGGGTTCCTAGCTGCTTCCACCTCTTATTATCCACTTTCCCAAAGCTTAGTTAAAATGTGAATATCAGCATTGGGGAGAGGTTGTTAGTTTCCGTTTTGCCACTGAGCAGCTGCATGGAGTCACAGGACTCTGTTTACATTCCAGAGACAGTCCAGGCTATTGGAAGTCTCACGGGAGACTAGAGACGGATGTGACATTTCCTGTTTCCTTTGTTCAGTTGCTCTCTGCTTTCATAGATAGAGGATGTGTCTTTGCTCTCTGCGTAGTTAGGATAATAAAACTCTTTGCAATGTAGCCCAAACCTCTCGTCTCTTTCCTGTGCTGGAAACTCTGCTGAATGGAACGTGCCTTGGAGCCTTATCAAAGGCTCAGGTCGTTAAACACGTTGGGAGGCGATTCCGAAGGACTTGGGGGAAGAAAATGAGCTTTATCAGCTTGGCCGAGCGGAGATCCCAACAGAGGTTATGCCTAGTAACTTTGAGCACAGGATCATCAGTCTGGAGAGTCAGACACCTTAAAGTTTTGCATTGGTTTGGGTTTCTTACCGCCTGGCCTTTGGGACCCAAAGGCCCAGTTGCACCTTGAGGCCCAGGTGGTCCACGTGGGCCAGGAAATCCCGGAGCGCCAGCAATGCCCGGTGCACCCTATGGGCAGAATAGAGAAAGCAATTAAGGGCAGGAGGGGGAAAGTGCAGGGGGTCTGAGAAACAGCAAATTACTCAGCAAACTATTGTACAGGTTCTTGGTCGATACTGTTCATGTGATGGGCAGAGGTTATTGAACTTTCACCAGATCTTCTGCAGACAACATCAGTAATGTGGCACTTACCGCTGATCCTTTGGCACCAGGGATCCCATCAGTTCCAGGGTTGCCCTAAAAACAAAAAGAAGGCATTGATCAAACCTCTTTCCAATAAATGGTTGACTTGCTCCCTACCATGTTTCCTTCCCAGAGGGCTACCCAATATATAAATAGACATATTATTAAAGCATGGGTCTTGGGGCAATGGTGTTTTTTTTTTGTTTTTTTCAGAAAAGGGATAAGAGTACCGAGAATGGTGAGCCTGGAAAGAAAGCACATCCATATTCCTCATGGGGAAAGTTAGCAGGTCACCAGACATTTAGTAGTCTTCCTGCATTATGTTTAGACAAACATATTTCACTTCCCTCATCCTGCCCACTATCAGAGCCATTTTCTTCCATCTTTTTAAAAAATACAGAACACGTTTTGCATATATCTACCAACTTTACTATAGACACTTTGCTAATTCTCTTGTTGAGGAAAGGGGTTGTTGTTGTTTGTTAGCTTGCACAGCCCCAGCAATTTCACAACCACATGTCAAAATTCTCTGCTTTGTTCCATAAGAAGAAGAAGAAGAAGAAGAAGCAGCAGCTGGGCTCAGGGCGGCTAACATCATAAAACACAGTATACAAAGAAGATAAGAGCAGAAAAACAGGCAATCAATCAATTAATTAAAATACATCATAAAACTAAAAGATCTACAAAGCAAAATTCTTGATGTGCACATGCTAGTGTCACGATCCATGCACAAATTAACTTTAAAAGGGGGAAGGGGGGAAAAGCAAGACCCAGACCCACATCCTCGAGAGAAGGAAGCATATTTGAACGACAAACATACAAGGAGAAATTGAGGGCAACCAGGCCCAAAATGGGAGTGGAGCACAACAGAGAGGTTCTGGTCTAGACAGATATCATTTAGAAATCTAGACAGATATCATTTAGAAGCATGAATGAGGACAGTGTCACTGTAGCAGCTGGGTGGGAATTCCCTCCTAGCAAGTAGAACAAGACAGGCTCCCCTTATGCAACGATTTTAGCACTATAGGGTAGCAAATTGTCAATTGTTAAGTTTACAACTGCAGTTTAATCAGGTGGGTGGGAAAAAGAGACACCCCTGCTTCACATGACCTTATTGATGCACAGCTCACTTATTATTTACCTATCCTAGCAGGTGAAAAACACTGACTACCGGGGGAAGAACACGTCAAGGTAGAACATGAAACTCAGAGTTGTGAGTTTGAGCCGCACGTTGGGCAAAAGATTTGTGCATTGCAGGGGGTTGGATGAGATTACCCTAATGTCCCTCCCAACTCTACAATTCTATTATTCTAAGGTTGTAGCAGCAAAGAGCCCTGTAGCGCCGTAAAGAGCCAGCAAATTTAATTATGCTTTCGTGAATTAGAGTCCGCTTCACGAGATGCATGAAGTGCAAACCTGCAACCGAAGATTATATTTAATGCATTTGATGAAAGAATCAAGAACTATGATAATTTATGCCATAATAACATTGGTTAGTTGTTAAGGCACCAAAAGACTCCAGCACACTGTCTTTTGATCCACTGGGTATGGTGTTGAGTTAAGTTTGTGTCCATGCACAAGGGCTCAAATGGCAGATTTCTTAGGGTCATCACACCAAATACAGGCAGGGTCAAGATTAATCATCATGCCAAATACCCTGCAGAATATGGCCCAGACAAAATGTTACAACCTAATTGGCTAGAATTTCCCAGTTGCAAAAAAGGGGCATTCTGTCATCCCTTTCCTTAATATAGTCTTGCCATCCATAATATGTTGATTGCCCCATTATCAAAAGGCAAGTAAAAAGTGGCCAGCTGTAGTTAACTACGTGCATGCGTGAGTAGATGGGCTTTTTGTACCCACATTTTAACAGGTGACGCATGGAACGTGTGTTAGTGAACATCCACACAGGTCCTTTATTTTTGTGCCCGATTTTGCCTGGTGGCCCACATAGCAGTTGAACTAGAGAGGATCCTTTGGGACTCTTTCAAGTCTGCAAGTCTATATTCTATGAAACATAAGCAACTACCATATTTTTTGCTCTATAAGACACACCAGACCACAAGACGCACCTAGTTTTTTGAGGAGGAAAACAAGCAAAAAAATATTCTGAATCTCAGAAGCCAGAACAGCAAGAGGGATCGCTGCGCAGTGAAAGCAGCAATCCCTCTTGCTGTTCTGGCTTCTGTGATAGCTGTGCAGCCTGCATTCGCTCCATAAGACGCACACACATTTCCCCTTACTTTCTAGGCAGGAAAAAGTGATTCTTATACAGCAAAAAATACGGTAGTACTCATGCAGAGAAAGGTTGTGCAAATCCTGACTTGGCACTGCCATCTGCTGGTGGTTCCTGTATTTACACCTAGTTCACTTTCCATTGCTTGCTAAAACACAAGCAGCTGGGAAATCAGGGAATATTTTTGCATATATCTACTGGGGGAAGAAAAAGAGTAAATAACCACAGAATAATCAGGCTGAACCCTATACCTGATTAGAAATAATCTGTCAGTTAAGAATGAGGGTGATTTCTCCCTCAAGGATAATTTTGCCCTCACACCACAGCTACAAGTACTTGCTAAATGTAAGGTAAAGGGCCTCTGGACAGTTAAGTCCAGTCAAAAGTGACTATGGGGTTGTGGCGCTCATCTCGCTTTCAGGTCAAGGGAGCTGACATTTGTCCACAGGCAGCTTTCCGGGTCATGTGGCCAGCAGGACTAAACCGCTTCCGGCGTAACGGGACACCGTGACGGAAGCCAGAGCACACAGAAACGCCGTTTACCTTCCTGCCGCAGTGGTACCTATTTATCTACTTGCACTGGTGTGCTTTTGAACTTCTAGGTTGGCAGGAGCTGGGACAGAGCAACGGGAGCTCACCCCATCGCGGGGATTCAAACCGCCGACCTTCTGATCGGCAAGCCCAATGGGCTCAGTGGTTTAGACCACAGAGCCACCCACGTCCCACTAGAAGTACTTGGACAACACTTTTATTCAGGTGAGGTAAGACTATCCAGCAGGTGCCTTTCTCCACTTGCTAAGTGGCATGTGTCAACCAAGCCAGTCACAAGGAAAAATGCAATCACGGCACTGAAGAGGACTGGATTAGATGCCTCTCAGGGTCCCTTTCAACTCTACAGTTCTACGATCATAGAGCTGGATTACCATTATTCTATATGCTCTACAGAACAGTGCCCCAACCAAATGGCTAGGCACATTTTTCCCGGTCAAATTAGTTCATACACTGTTGAAACCATGTGGTTTTGTCATTTAAAGGCAACAATTATTTTTGAGTGCACCAATGCCAACAGGTGTTTTTTTTTGTGGCTCTCAATGCTCCTCTAAAAGATTTCCGTATTTCAACTCTTCTCTCTCTCTCTCTAAATTTCCGACTGCTCCCACAGCCTCCCACTGTGACACTGTAATGCAGCATGAATAACTGGATCTGGCCAGCCCAGCTGTCGGTCACCTGATGACATCAGGTGACCCATTTGCACAACATGTGGTGTGCATGGCACTTTGACATGACAACCAGCTGGCAGTCTGGGCTTCAAAGAACCACCATGCTGTTTGTTGACAGCACAACCAGCTGAAAGGCTTTGTGTCCTGCCTCCCCTTTGTCATTTATAAAAATAATAACAGTAATACTTCTTTTAAAATCAAAATATTTTAAGCTGGGCATTCCCCCTGCTCCCCTGCTGTGGTTCTGTGACTTGAAAATGTTGTTATGGCATGCCCCCAGGGCACCCAAATTTGTTTCTGAAAACAAAATTACAGTCATACCTCATGTTACGTTTGCTTCAGGTTGGGCATTTTCAGGTTGCGTCCTGCGGCAACCCAGAAGTAACCCGTTTCGCCACTCGCGCAGACGCACAAAATGGCATCACACGCATGCACAGAAGTGGCGAATTGTGACCAGCGCGTGCGCAGACACACAGACACGGGTTGCATTCTTTTCAGGTTGTGAATGGGTCTCCGGAACGGATCCCGTTCACAACCAGTTCACAACTGTGATGCTTTTGGTCACAGCCATGTTTTACACTTTGGCCATGCCCAGTTTGACCCACAACTTCTGAAGAGCTGACCATGGGTCAGTATGGCCCTCAGCTTGAGAAAGGTTAGCCACCTTTGAGTTAGGGGGCCTCAGAAGGAAAAGCTGTGGAAATCTTTTAATGATGCCCTAATAAAGCTAAACCATCTCCATGCCCCCCTGGAAATTCTGGTTCTCACCGGAGGAAACAGGTACTTACAGGAGCTCCTGATGGTCCAGGGGAACCGGGGGTTCCAGATTCACCTCGAGAGCCTTGGGCGCCCTCAGGGCCACGAGCGCCAGTGGGACCAGCTTCACCCTGCGAAAATATGAGAAGGAACATTAAGAGGTCAAAGGGAAACATGACAAAGTATCCACTAGGATGCCACAAGAAGTAGAACCGGATTCTTCATAACTTATGGTGACCTTCAAATGCTGGACTGATGTCCATGCAGCCTGCCTAGCGTTATCAGTCTTTCAGCTATGTGTCCTTGGGGCCTGGCACTTTTCGTTCCACCTTTCTGCATTTCCAGATTTAACACCATTGGGACTCCATATTAATGGGGAGTGGTGCATGCTCTAGTTATCTCTCGCTTGGACTACTGCAATGTGCTCTATGTGGGGCTACCTTTGAAGGTGACCCAGAAACTACAACTAATCCAAAATGCAGCAGCTAGACTGGTGACTGGGAGCGGTCGCCGAGACCATGTAACACCGGTCTTGAAAGACCTACACTGACTCCCAGTACGTTTCCAAGCACAATTCAAAGTGTTGGTGCTGACATTTAAAGCCCTGAACGGCATCGGTCCAGTATATCTGAAGGAGTGTCTCCACCTCCATCGTTGTGCGTGGACACTGAGGTCCAGCACTGAGGGCCTTCTGGCGGTTCCCTTGCTACGAGAAGCCAAGTTACAGGGAACCAGGCAGAGGGCCTTCTCCGTAGTGGCGCCCGCCCTGTGGAACACCCTCCCACCAGATGTCAAAGAGAAAAATAACTACCAAACTTTTAGAAGACATCTGAAGGCAGCCCTGTTTAGGGAAGCTTTTAATGTTTAAAAGGTTACTGTATTTTCATGTTCTGTTGGAAGCCGCCCAGAGTGGCTGGGGAAACCCAGCCAGATGGGCGGGGTATAAATAATAATAATAATAATAATAATAATAATAATAATAATAATAATAATAATAATTATGGGGAGCTGGTTTTAAGTGGCCGCCACTACATGCTATCTCCTGCTATTGTTACAAGGACGAAGAGTTCACTGAACTGTACAGAAGATGGACAGCTCCTTCCTTTACTTTTCACTTTATTTTTATTTTGTTCAGTATTGATTCCTGCCTTAGCTGCTCTCAGAAGCACCCTCAGTGAAAACATCTATTCCTTGTGGAATACTTGTACTCTGCTCTTTCTCTTGCTTTGCACATCTTACTAATGCGTGGCCCTCCTCTTCAGAAGGCTCCCCACTTCATCTTTTTATAATGAGGACGCTGATTGTGATTGAAGGCCCACTGTCAATTGCTGTCAGATATCCCACAAAAGGCCTCATTCCCCCCTCTCCCCTACTGCCTCTTCACTGTCTGGTTACCATAGAAACCAGTCCTCAGGGAGATTAGCAACCCAAACCCATACTCACCAGTGGCAATGGGAATTCCCAAAGGAATCTCTCTCCCATCTCCCTCTTTTCCGTCTTACCCAAAAAGGCCCCACCATTAAGGAAACCCGATATGCTGTCTTGAGATTTTGAAGCGCATACCACTCATGCCACAGACAAACACAGCAGTGCCTCCCCCCTGCTTGACTTGACCCTTTGGACAAAACCTGAGCTCCTTTCAAGACCATGGCAAAATGCAATCGGAATTTGACTGCCACAATATCTCTTGCCCAGGTAGCATTTTAACCGAGAAGGGCTTCAAACATCATCAAAACAAGCACTGCCAGGTGCTAGGCCAGGGGTAGGCAAACTAAGGCCCAGGGCCCAATCGCCTCCTCAATCCAGCCCGTGGACAGTCCGGGCATCAGCGTGTTTTTACATGAGTAGCATGTGTGCTTTTATTTAAAATGCATCTCTGCGTTATTCGTGGGGCATAGGAATTCGTTCATTTCCTCCCACAAAAAAATATAGTCCGGCCCACCACATGGTCTGAGGGACGGTGGACCGGCCCACAGCTGAAAAAGGTTGCTGAACTCTGTGCTAGGTGCACTCATTACTTAAATCAGGCAGTGGGGCTTCTTGTAACATTTGAAGGGGAGCGTGCACAGGCAAAAAAAAAAAAAAAAAACCCACAGAAAGAAGAATAAGAACAAATCATACAAATAAACACCGCCAGCTGAATGTGGGAGTGACGAGGCATTCGGTTGCCAATGTTTCTTTGATAACATACAAGACCAGATACATTGCTTGTATGTCCTCGAATCAAAGTCAATCGTGGACAAGAGAGGCCAGGGCACTTCTCAACATGTTTTTCAGACCACATGTGACTTATTATGGAAGCTACTAGTTCCACATATTGATTACTATGTAGTAAAAACAGTCCTGTGTAAGGAAAGCAGAGGAACAACAGAAATCCCTTTGCAAGAAGAAGTGACTTTTGGACCTATGCTCTCTTAACACATCAGTTTAGGTTGCAAAACTACACATATACACCTGAGCTTGTCCCACTGAACTCAGTGGAACTTACTTCAGTGTGGATATGCATATGGTTGTGCTTTTCATCATTAATATACCTGAGACTTTAAGCTGTGCTGAGAATCTTGCTCCCCTCCAACCCAAAGCTCTTCTCTTTCAGTACTCTGAAATGGCACCCCTGCTCCTAGTTTAAAGCAATATACAAGCATTTTGCCCTCCAGGGAATTAACAAATTTTATACTAGCCTCCATCTCAAATGGTTTCACTAATAGCAGAACGGTATTTCTGACAGCCTTGGAAATTACACAGCCCTCTGGGCATGATGCACATATACTCTGTGTGTTTTCCTTGCAATGGGTTTGTTTTGGGGTCACTGGGTTTTCCCTACTTTCACAGCACTAAATAATGGTTCACAAAAAAGTAGGTAAATCTCCAGGGAATGATGGATTAGAAGCCCAAACTGCTTCAGTGTAATTCAGTTTTCTTTCGAAGTGGAAGCAATACATCTGAAGAACAATTCACACATGCCATTTTTCCAAAGAGATCTACAGGCAGTTAATTTGTCAAGATTTAACAAGACGAGCACAAAAAGGAGTGTTGTTTTAGGATTACACACTCTGCAACATTACTCCTACAACTTGTGCTTCTCTCTACACACTCAGCTCCCATTTTCCTTCACAGTTGCCTATATGTTGATTTCTATCCAGGCCTTTCCCAGACCTTCTGAAACTCCTTTACCTAGTCTCCTTTCCTCTCACACAGATGTTCACAGACATGTATTCACAGGCTGCTGTTTCTTGGGGGCTGTCAATCTTTCCACCATCTTCTTACTTTGCAGGAAGGCAGATCTGACGAAATGCTTCAGGCCTCTTTCCAAAGCGATAAAAGGAGCAAAGTACTCAGTGGGCTCTGGGAGGAGAGCGTTTCACAGTTGCTTAGAAAAAGCAGTGTGTGTGTGTGTGTGTGTATCATAACAAGCCAGCGGCTGCAAACACACTCATTGGGCCTTGAAGCGCTACTTTACCTTTGCGCCTGGTGCACCTGGGAAACCTGGAGCTCCAGCGGGGCCGACAGGTCCCTGAAAAAAGAGAAAAGGGTTTCAATAAGTTTGAGAAAAGGAAGGCAGAGTTATTTTAATTATTTAGCATCCACAGCTTTTATGACAGCCATACAAGTTATGTAACGGCTCCTTATGCCTGAAAGTCTTTTGCAGAACATATACATGACAGCTCTCTTTTGCCTCCCCACTTTTTTTTTTTTTGTAAAGTTTATGTCTTTTTTTAAAAAAAAGCCACACAATTTAGGGGAGAACAGGAATTCTTTTTTAAAAAATAATAATTTTAGAACTATTTAGTATTTCAGTAATAACATATCCAATTTACAAGTTTCCATTTTAGCAGAAAAAAACTAAAAATAAATGAATGTTCAGAAATCTTTTAAAAAGCAATTTCTAATCTTTCAAATAGCAATTTACTTACGGGTGGGCCAGCTGGACCAGGGAGACCATCGTTACCACGAGCACCCTGTGGGCACAAGAGATCACGAGTGAGAAAAGTGTTATCAAATAGCATTGCAGCTGTGCTCCCAATTATCCCACCAAATGGAATTGGAGCCCTGGGAAAATCTATCTTGCAGAACATATAGAAGCCACTGCATAGGAGTGTATCAGGAGACATAAATGGACTAACTATTCTGCTGCTGTGAAAACAACCAAGGTATTGTGTCACCTTAAGGACTAATATGTATTGTGCCGAGAGCTTTGTGGACTGGACTACAGATGTATGAAATGGAATCCTCAGGTGGCAGGTTTACACAAACATGACCATAAAGGAGGAAAATATGTAGGAGTTAAATGGCAATGGAATTAAAAAAGGACATTCCTTGACGATTCAATTTGAGTGGGAACGGAATGTTTTCTGGTGTTAACATGCATATAAACAAACACAAGTTTACATGTGTTTATAATGCAGGAAAAACAGAACTGAAAGTACGAAAGCAAATCAAAGCGACAAAATACAAAAATCAAAATATAAATCCAGAAATAAAATACTACGGTAAAGGGGTACAGGCCCCACTAACCATCAAAGTTGTGGCAAAGAAATATAGGTGCCAATTAAGCACATTTTTTAGAATAGTGCCTGCAGTCACCTCTGGTGAATGAGCATCAGAAAAGGCTTTGCGTTGTGCATAAAAAGGTAAAGGGACCCCTGACCATTAGCTCCAGTCATGACAGACTCTGGGGTTGTGGCGCTCATCTTGCATTATTGGCCAAGGGAGCCGGCGTACAGCTTCCGGTTCATGTGGCTAGCATGACAAAGCCGCTTCTGGCGAACCAGAGCAGCGCACAGAAACACCATTTACCTTCCCGCCTATTTATCTACTTGCACTTTGATGTGCTTTCGAACTGCTACGTTGGCAGGAGCAGGGACCGAGCAACAGGAGCTCACCCCGTCGCGGGGATTCGAACCGCCAACCTTCTGATTGGCAATCCTAGGCTCTGTGGTTTAACCAACAGCGTCACCAGCGTCCCTCCAGCTAAAGTTACTACCTTCCCAATTCACCAGGAATTTCTGCAGTGCTTCATTGCAAGCATCAACCTGGTGGGTTTATTCCCACCTCCATGGCCTATGGCTGCATTTCCACCCACTGCCCCTTAGTTTAATGCACAACAAAGTCAAGTCCCAGCAATCTAGAGTAGGTGGAGAAGGAGGTGAAGGATAGCAAGACAAGCCTACCTACACCTGCCACCCCCTGTCCTGTTCATAAGACAGAGAACCAATGAGGGCAATGGAGGATGAGTTTGCTGCCACGACATTTGCAACCCTGCGCTCACTTGCAGGGAACGGCAGGATACAAACGTAAGAAACAAATAAATAACTGTGTGCATGTGATGAAGTTTTAGGCCTTTTTTCTATGACAGAGCCTTCTTGATCAATATATGTTTATCAAAAAACAACATGATGGGATAGTTAAAGGTAAAGGTAAAGGGACCCCTGACCATTAGGTCCAGTCATGACCGACTGGGGTTGCGGCGCTCATCTCACTTTACTGGCCGAGGGAGCCGGCGTACAGCTTCTGGGTCATGTGGCCAGCATGACTAAGCCGCTTCTGGCGAACCAGAGCAGCGCACGGAAACGCCGTTTACCTTCCCGCCGGAGTGGTATCTATTTATCTACTTGCACTTTGACATGCTTTCAAACTGCTACGTTGGCAGGAGCAGGGACTGAGCAACGGGAGCTCACCCCGTCGCGGGGATTCGAACCGCCGACCTGATCAGCAAGTCCTAGGCTCTGTGGTTTAACCCACAGCGCCACCTGCGTCCCTTTGATGGGATAGTTAATGTGGCATAATTCTTCCTATA
The DNA here is from genome assembly GCF_951804945.1 of Podarcis cretensis. Lineage (NCBI taxonomy): Eukaryota > Metazoa > Chordata > Lepidosauria > Squamata > Lacertidae > Podarcis > Podarcis cretensis. Next base: position 9,149,081 of record NC_137171.1, read on the forward strand.
GAAAAGCTTTGCTAGAAATTAAATCTGTGACTCACACTGCTTACTCAGATGTTCGAGATAACTTTTGTCTGCGCACAGAAGCTTTTCACTCCCGCCCCCGCCCGCTGTGCCTGTATCAAGAACCACTTCTGAGCTCTTCCCCCTCCCCGATGAAGTTGCAAACAGACAGAAATAGCTTGTCAAACAGGACACAAGGCTGCTATTTGGAGTGGCGGGGGGGAGAGAACAGCTTCACTGCATATAGGAAGTTGGCTACGTGTATTCCTCTGGATTAATGCCATTTTTATGTGAAACCCAACACAACGGGAGCAGACATCTACTCAGGCAACAGAGCATCTCCTTCCTCTCCTCCTCTCTGCAGCCCCCTCCGCCACTAAATTGTAATTGGATAAATTGTTTTCCTCTTCCCCACTAATTGGAGTCTGGCTGACACTTTGAGGCAGAAAGGGGAGCCGATTCCTTCCAATTGTGTACTCACTGAACATGTTTAGAGTTGCTAAGTTAAGCCTGGTTACTTCAAGGCTGTTAAACCGTCTTGGTTACTTTATCTCCTTAATTCTCTCAACTATCTGAATCTGTAAGGAATATGAAGACTGGAGCTTTGAGCTAAAACGCTCCCGCGGAGCTTCACAGCCAGCCCTATGGGGGCTTTGACATTTGTTCAATAAACAGCCAGAGGGAATTTCACGCTAGGTTTATTACAGTATCAAGTGAAGGCTGAAATCTCTGGAGACGTAGAATGGAATGCTGGAAATAGGCCCAGGCACGATGTCTCTGGCTTGCTAGTTTGCTAAATTGAGCACAGTCATGTCTGTTAGCTTTGCTTCACAAAAGACCCAGGTTCAAATAGCCATGCAACCACACAGTTTATGGGTTGACACAGGATCAGTAATTAACTCTCAGCCTGATCTATCGTGCAGAGTAGCTGTGAGAATAAAATTAGGGAAGCCGTGTAGGACATAACTCCCTGAGCTTCTTGAAAGGCAGGACAAAAGCAAAGTGAATCAACGAACATGTGGATGTTCACATAGTTTTGCTAAGGAGGGTGTGACACAGCAGTGGACGGCTGTACTACTCACCTGACCGCCCACCAACTGGGTCGCTGCTGCGAACCAGGATGGAGAGGGGGACGAAGCAGCAAGGTCAGCACAGGGCTAACACGCTGGCAAGACAGCAAGATTGGCTTTGGAGTGTTTGCGCCGCACTGACCTCGCCACCCCCTCGCTCCCCTTGATCCCAGTACAGTGGTACCTCGGGTTAAGTACTTAATTCATTCTGGAGGTCTGTTCTTAACCTGAAACTGTTCTTAACCTGAAGCACCACTTTAGCTAATGGGGCCTCCTGCTGCCGCCGCAAAGTTCTTAACCCAAGATAATATTTCTGGGTTAGCGGAGTCTGTAACCTGAAGCATATGTAACCTGAAGCGTATGTAACCTGAGGTACCACTGTATGTAGTAGCGACTCAGCTGGAGGGAGGTCAGGTGAGCAGCACCAAACACTACCGGTGTGACATTTCCCAGCATCCACATTTTCCCCCATGATCCAATCAATACACTAATCTTTCCAGTTTAGCCAAACCCCCTGAATTTTGCACCCAAGCATCTAAACCAGAGTTTCCCAAGCTTGGATCTCCAACTGTAGTTGGACTACAACTCCCATCACCCCTAGCTAGCAGGACCAGTGCTCAGGGATGATAGGAGTTGTAGTCTAACAATAGCTGGAGACCCAAGTTTGGGAAACTCTAGTCTAAAGATGGCCTCTAGGGTAGTGACGTCTCTTATACCTGATGCTGAACTTTAGATTCAGGGGAAAAGATTCAGGGGAAGTACCGTAACTTTAGATTCAGGGGAACAGATTCAGGGGAAGTACCGTAAGTGGGAGAAGAGGCAGGCACAGTTCCTTCCGCCTCCTCTTCCCCTCTCTGGCACTATATGGCTCTGTGCAAATGGCACACCTACAGATTTGAGGAACTGTCTGGATGACAGAATCATGCAACATATGGGCAGGAGGACCTGTTTTGGCTCCTGCCTTAGCCACTCATCTGACCTCTAGTCCATCATGTTATTCCTGCTTATCCGGAGCTGGAGAGGGAGGGGCGAGGTAGCAGCGAGGTCAGCACGGCGGAAGCTCACCAACAGGAGCACCAGACGGGCTCTGCTGGTGCACTTGCACTGCGCTGATCTCACCACCACCACCTCATCCATCACCCACTCCTCACTTCCAAAGTAAGTAGCAGCAACATCACCAGTCAGAGGTCAAGTGAGCAGAACATAGCTCAACTGGTAGAGCATGAGATTCATAATCCCGGGGTTGTGGGTTCGAGCCCCATGTTGGGCAAAAGATTCCTGCATTGGAGGGTTGGACTAGATGGGCTTCGTGGTCCCTTCCAACTCTACAATTCTATGAGTGGAGGCACCCTGCCACACTATCCGCTCCACCTGATGCCCAGGTTACAAGGTTTTGTGTTATTTATTTAAAAGCATTTATATACTGCTTAATAGTTCAAAAATCTCTAAATGGTGTAGCATGTAAAAAAACAAACTATATATCAGTAAAACAAAAATGCAACCTAAAACCAGTAAAACAGCAATAAAAATAAAAGCACATGCCAATAAATAAAATAAAAATTCAGAAGGTTTGGATATGTAAAACAGGGTCTGATCTTAAGACTCAGGGGAAAAGATAAATTGACACAAGATGTCTGAAGCCACTGGTGGCTGCTGCTTCACGTATGGCAGAGAGAAGGGCATTCCACAGTACAGGGGTAACAGCAGAAAATACCTGCTTCTCAGTCACCATCCTACAATATTCTGTAGAGTGTGGTGCCACAAGTAGAATTTCTCCAGATGATCTAAGTCAGTGATGGCCAAACTTGGCCCTCCAGCTGTTTTGGGACTACAACTCCCATCATCCCTAGCTAACAGGACCAGTGGTCAGGGATGATGGGAACTGTAGTCCCAAAACAGCTGGAGGGCCAAGTTTGGCCATCACTGATCTAAGTGGTCTGACAGTCTTTGACTTAACATATAAGGTCCTGAATAACTCAGGACTAAGTTAACAACAATATGATGAACCTGGCCCAATAGCTGGCTGGTATCCAAGGCATACAAAAAGTTGCACCTCAGCACAGGTGTAATATGTGTGCACCCAGGTGCTCTAATCAATAACCTGGTCTCAGGATTCTGAATCAGCTGCAGCTTCAGGACCAACCCCAAGATGGCAACTCCAGTTACTTCCTACCCTTTGAAAAGCATATCTTCCTGCACAGCATATCTACAACTTTACAGCATGAATGGGGAACCTGTGAACCTTCAAATGTTGTTGGACTCTGGTTCCCATCAGCCCCAGCTAGCAAGGTCGAGGGTCAGGAATGATGGGAGTTGTAGTCCAAGGGCCACAGGTTCCCCACCGCTGCCTCTATTTGCATAGGAAAAAAGATCCCATTTAAGCAAATGCAAGTTTCTCTGGAAAGCAAACAGCAGCTGTGCGGAGGGGGACATTCCGGATTGGGACCACAGCAGGGGGCAAAGGGTTAAAGCCCCCGAATTCCCATGCTAGATCCCCACCACCATGTTCACAGCAATTTGTGTAGAAGAAATTCTGCACTTAACAAAACAAAAGTTGGGTCCCCCCTGCAGCAAGCTGGATTTAAACTAGAAGTTAGCCCCATTCGGTGCTACTGATCAGAGGCTGCTTTCTGCTTCTCTCCTCCACGGTCAACATAATAAAGCATGCCATGTCCTTTGGGGAGATGCCCACTGCCATCTTTTGAGATATGCCCACTACAGTAAAAATCTGCTGGCTGGCGGGCAAAAGACCTTTACCATGCATCTTAGGGCACAGCAACTTAAACAGCCTTTGCCAACTCATGCCCTCCAGGAATTGGAGACTAGTCCATTAGGGAAAATGGGGCACTGCCCCACCAACCTTGGTTCCACCAAGCCTACCTGCCTTCTTCCTTACAACCAGTCCAGGGCCCTGGCTTTCTGTTTCCTCCTCCTTAGTCATCAGAGTTGCTGTAGCCAAACTCAGCAGGAAGATGGGGAGGAAACTATAGTTAACTGCTGCTGCCTGCCGCTGGCTATAGCGCCTCCTACTGATGGCCTCCTTGCCTTCTGCCCTACCAGGCCCAATAGGCACCAGCCACCTCTACCTCCAGATGTTCAACAACCAAAAGCCACAGCAAGTATACTGAAAAGGGCAAAGAAATCTCATGCCATCATTACTTTTATGGAAATGTGGTAGGCCATGACAAATGGGGTAGGGAGATCGCAAGGGGCAGGAGGTTTTCCACTAAAGTCATGGGTGTGTACATTTTGTCTGCACTAGCAACATTTCCAAGATACAGGACTTGCAGTGTTCAAGTTAATGCTGATACTTACCGCAGCACCAGATGGGCCAGGACGTCCTCTCTCACCTGGAAGACCACGGGGACCCTGGGAAATAACAATAACAAACGTGAAAAGGGCATCACAGCCTAATCTCCCAGAGTGCAGATTTCAGAGTGCAAAGGAACCTACTTTTCAACATTATGGCTAGTGAAATGCTCATCAGCACGACAGTGTGGTGTAACAGTTAAAAGGGTTGCAGTAGGGTCTAGTGGTAAAAGGTGAAGGAGCCCTGACAGTTAAGTCCAGTCGCGAACGACTCTGGGGTTGCGCGCTCATCTCGCTCTATAGGCCGAGGGAGCCGGCGTTTGTCCGCGGATAGTTTTTCCTGGTCATGTGGCCAGCATGACTAAGCCGCTTCTGGCGAAACTAGAGCAGCGCACAGAAACGTCATTTACCTTCCCGCCGAATGAGTGTGGAGTCACATGTGAACCTGGCACAATTCACCACGAATTCCAGGGAGGTCCTGAATATGTACATTTAAATTGCTCAAACTCTCAGGACTATTTCCAAGTACAATTCAAAGTGTTGGTGCTGACCTTGAAAGCCTTAAATGGCATCGGTCCAGTATACCTGAAGGAGCGTCTCCACCCCTATCGTTCTGCCCAGACACTGAGGTCTAGCTCTGAGGGCCTTCTGGCGGTTCCCTCACTGTGAGAAGTGAGGTTACAGGGAACCACGCGGAGGGCCTTTTCGGTAGTGGCACCCGCCCTGTGGAACGCCCTCCCATCAGATGTCAAGGAAATAAACAACTACCTGACTTTTAGAAGACATCTGAAGGCAGCCCTGTTTAGGGAAGTTTTTAATGTTTGATGTTGTAGCTTTATTATTAATATTCTGTTGGGAGCCACCCAGAGTGGCTGGGGAAACCCAGCCAGATGGGTGGGGTATAAATTATTATTATTATTATTATTATTATTATTATTATTATTATTATTCAAATACAGATGGGCAATTCCCAGATAGGCTAAGAGTGCTGTTATTACTGATTAAAAATAAGTTGAGCAGCAGATACTCACCATCGGACCCGGTGATCCAGCTTCTCCAGCAGCGCCAGCTTCACCCTAGAGTAAGAGAGACCATGGTAATTATGGAAGCAAAACATGTCTTTGCTACCAAACCCCACATCTGTGTGGGTGCTTCCAAATGACCTCTTTATTCTGATTTGTTTGTGAGGACAACACAGGTTATTTAATGAGCATTCGTCCTGGTATGTTGGCAACCTGAATTTGCTGGTCTGTGTTTGAAAACAGTGGTGGTCTGGACGGGCCCTGGATGCTGTGGAAACAATTCTCATTGCCATTCCACTTTGTTGAACACTAGAGGGCACTCCACTAGCACATACACTGGTACCTTGGTTCTCGAACTTAATCCGTTCCGGACTCTCTAAACTGTTCGAAAACCAAGGCGCAGCTTCCGATTGGCCGCAGGAGCTTCCTGCACTCAAGCGGAAGCCGCAGGAGCCGCGATGGATGTTCGGCTTCTGAAAAAAGTTCACAAACTGGAACACTCACTTCTGGGCTTGCGGCGTTCGGGAGCCGATTTGTTCAGCAACTAAGCGGTTCAAGAACCAAGGTACCACTGTACAACTGTAACAATGGCAAACAGTTGCCTGCAGATGCATCTCAACTGGCAACCCCATTTCTGGCAGAAGTGGAATAGAGTGGGATGGACGATTGCTGCCAAAGAGGAGGCTGCGCAACTGTAAGGAGCCTACTCAGTTTCAGCACCCATACAAAGCCGAGTGCAAAGTCCTCCAAGTTCTTGTGATACCTGCTGGCTGCAGAAAAGGAAGACCTCTAGATGCCATGCAATGAAATGAGCATATACTATAAAAAGTGGGAAAGGTCCTAAGCTACCGTTAAGAATCCTAATACAGCTCCCCCCCCCCTTATTGTCTTAGGCTCCTAGGCATGGGGGGGTGCAGGGGGCTTCCAGGCAGACTAGGAGGCTTAGAGATGTCGTGTGCGGTAGGGATCCATGATGCTACAACAGCTGTTAGCAAAAGACATACCGGTTGGCGGAGACAAGTGTAGTGATAGACTACAGCTGTTCATTGCTCTTAAGTACTGCATGCTTAATTACTACAGGAAAACAGCAATCTGCTAATTGTGCACTTGGGTGCTAAGAGAACATGGTCATTTTCAGCATCCACTTTCTTGGGTGCTGCTGAAAACCAAAACAGCTCCCTGCTTTGAAAATCCTGCTCTCTTTGCACCGTTTATATCCCTGGAGGACGGATTTTTAACACCAACTAAAGGAAGCGTTTTCGTTTCCTGACACATCTAGATCAATTGGTCTACCTGTCATGATTTCTTTGGGGCGGGGGGAATACAGTGTAATTTACTTTGAAAAGTCTACAGGGAAATTTTAAAACTGTACCCAGTAAATTCACTTAAGAACTGTTCATTTCACCCTGGCAAGCAAATTTACATTGGTTTTGATGTGCAGGGCTTCTGTTTTAAAGGAATATAAGCTCTCAGTCAGCTTAAACTGCACACCTCGGATTTGCAAGGATGTGATTGAATCCCACCTGAAAATAGTGATAGCCTGGAAGTGCCTACAGTCTGAAACTTGGTAAGGGGGCGTTGACTGGAAGTTACTTGAGGTTGCAAAGGGACCTTGACAATATTTAGAAAAACTAAAATGGTATTCATTGGTTGGAGTGGGAGGCATGGGAAAGCCATAGGTGTCCATGGCTACTAAAATCGAATGTCCCTTACCTTAGCACCTGCAGCGCCAGCTTCTCCCTTGGAACCATCTAATCCAGGATAACCCTAGAAAGAGAGAGGAAATCATGAAGAGGTTTCATTGCATATCCTTGGCAGAGACTTTTACTAAAAATCCAGCCTATTTAATGCTTGCATACTTACTCTGTGACCTTTTACGCCGGGAAGACCTGGGGTCCCAGGGAAACCTCGAGCACCCTAAGAGTCAACGAGAGATCAGTTCAGGTAAATAAATAAAGTTTCTCAAACAGATGCTGATAACTGCACAAAAGCTGGAATACTGAACAGCTCACTGCAGAAGCTAAAGGGCCAAGTTTCTGGCCTATCAGCCATTTATATATAAGGAAGACCTATCCAATACGCATACATGGATGTATTAGAGTATGGAAGGTAAAGGTAAAGGTACCCCTGCCCGTACGGGCCAGTCTTGACAGACTCTGGGGTTGTGCGCCCATCTCACTTAAGAGGCCAGGGGCCAGCGCTGTCCGGAGACACTTCCGGGTCACGTGGCCAGCGTGACATTGCTGCTCTGGCGAGCCAGAGCCGCACACGGAAACGCCGTTTACCTTCCCGCTGGTAAGCGGTCCCTATTTATCTACTTGCACCCGGAGGTGCTTTCGAACTGCTAGGTTGGCAGGCGCTGGGACCGAGCAGCGGGAGCGCACCCCGCCGCAGGGATTCGAACCGCCGACCTTTCGATCGGCAAGCCCTAGGCGCTGAGGCTTTAACCCACAGCGCCACCTGCGTCCCATATTAGAGTATGGAAACAGGAAGCAAAATCGACTTGCTCATGGTAAGCTGTGACTTCTTTAGCCCTTTATTCCATCTCTATCTATACTCAGAATGTAAAGCTCTATGTTCCCCATCAGTTACCGTATTTTTCGCCCCATAGGACGCACCGGCTCATAGGACGCACCAAGTTTTTTGGGGGGGAAATAAAGGGGAAAAAAATTATTTCCCCCCCCCAGGCGCTTGTGGGGCCGGCAGCGGGGAGAAGCGCTCTTCTCCCCGCCGCCCGCCTGCAGACCAGGTCCGGGGACAGCGGGAAGACGCGCTGCGCCTCCCCGCTGTCCCGGGAGCTTGCAGGGCTGGCGGTGGGGAGAAGCACGCGTCTCCCCGCCGTCAGCCTCCAAACCACATCGGGAGACATCGGGATGGCGGCGTTCCGCCCCCCCGCTGTCCCCCGACCTTGTGGGGCTGGCGCTGCGGCTCTCCTGAAGCCTGGAGAGCGAGAGGGGTCGGTGCGCACCGACTCCTCTCGCTCTCCAGGCTTCAGCAAAAGCCTGCATTCGCCCCATAGGACGCACACGCATTTCCCCTTCATTTTTGGAGGGGGAAAAGTGCGTCCTATAGGGCGAAAAATACGGTACTCTCCCTTTTGAGCAGGCTTTGCTTCAGTGACTTCAGTGGGAAGGCAAGCAAAATTGCTGACATCATAATGCCAATTCATGACACCTGTACTGACTGCCAAGTTTCAAGCATGCCCTAACCTTTTCTCCACACACAGCCCAGTCTCAAATTAATACCATCTGCAGATAGGTTTGTGCAATTCCACACTAGTCGCAGAATTTAGAATTTTGTTTTAAACCAAGCTTCCTACGGCTGCAAACATAGGCTTCAAAGATATATAGATATTTGCTGTTGCAATTTGTATACAAAAGTGCAAATATATATGGTGTAGAACAGATCAGATAAAATTGCCAAACAGAACAAAAATGTTAAAAAGTATGCAATTTAAAACTCAGAGAACAAAACTGTGGGCCTTATTTTAATGGTAATAGCTAAAAAAATTGCAGCCTTTGCTGTCACCAGCTTATCTTGTTCCTCCAGGAGAAAAGTTACTTAATACCCCAGGTGAGATGATAACAGTGGGGTGATTAAACCTTTACGCAAGTCTCTGTATGCAGAGCAAAATAACTGTATGCAGACCAATGTTTCTTTTAAAACATGTTTCTTATGGCTTCAGAGGTGGGCTTCAAAGTGTTCAGGCAATGATGTCAGGGGAGAATTTTCTAGGGATCAGGGAGCAGAGTTTCAATGGCTAGCAGAAGCAGAATAAAATTCATAAAAATGTAAAATAAACATTGATTTATTTAATTTGAATAACGTAGACAGATTGGAGAATTTAGTTTTTAATGAGATACAGAATTTGGTCTTGTGGGTCTTAATGTTGCTCAACACTGATAATTTTGTTTGCAATCCGTTTCTAAACGCAATAAAAGTCTTGGTCACCAGCATGTGGCGATGAGCTACAGGAGTGAGTTATTCTCTGGCTCTCTAAACACCCTGAGAGCCAGGGTGGTTTCAAAGTCAAATTCAGCAGAGACTCCCACATTTACCCAGTAGTCTAAGCCAGAAATCCAACATACTATTTTTATTTTTAATCAAGGCTTTGCTCTGGTGGGGAATCCTGAAATTCTAAGCTCATCTTCAGGAAGAGTAAGGAGATCCCTTCATCCAAAACCACAGAATATTTCCTCCCAAACTGTGCCTGTTTATGTCAACTAAACGTACTCTCAGAATAAAAGTGCATTCTGCTGCATTTCTTTATCCGGTTGTATGTGCACAGATATCTGAGATATGCTGGACAACGCCATACCTGAGGCCCAGGTGGCCCACGCTCTCCCGATTTGCCGGGTTTGCCAGATTCACCCTGAAAGAGACAAAAGTGATCAAGTGGTTAAAACATACCCTTTAAGAAAAGGATGACATTTATATAAAAGTCAAGGTCAGAAGAAGACATCAGAATTGAATAACTTAAAGCTGCTGTGTTAACTCCATGGTACTTCCTAGTTTGCAGTTCTGTCTCCAACAAAAATGACAGTCGTTCCTTGGATCCCAAATGCCTTACGACTTGAACATTTTGGCTCCCAAACGCCGCAAACCCAGAAGTGAGTGTTCCAGTTTGCGAAGGTTCTTTGGAACACAAACATCCGATGCGGCTTCCAATTGGCTGGAGGAACCTCCTGCAGCCAATCGGAAGCCGTGCCTTGCTTTCCAAACATTTTGCAAGTCAAACGGACTTCCGGAACGGAATGGTTGTTATGATGAGAGATGCAGTCCAAGAACATCTTTGGGACACCAGGTTGAGCAGGGAACTTTTGGCCCTTCAGCTCCCATCATGACTATTGGCCATGCTTGCTGGGGCTGATGGGAGATGTAGTTCAGCAGCCGCTGGAGGGCAAAAAAGGTTCTCCGCCCCTGACATAATAGCAGATTAGAAATCTGCATTAAAAATAGGTAAAAGTAAAGGTAACGGGACCCCTGACCATTAGGTCCAGTTGCGGACGACTCTGGGGTTGCGGCGCTCATCTCGCTTTATTGGCCGAGGGAGTTGGCGTACAGCTTCCGGGTCATGTGGCCAGCATGACTAAGCTGCTTCTGGCGAACCAGAGCAGCGCACGGAAATGCCGTTTACCTTCCCGCCGGAGCGGTACCTATTTATCTACTTGCACTTTGAAGTGCTTTCGAACTGCTAGGTTGGCAGGAGCAGGGACTGAGCAATGGGAGCTCACCCCGTCGCAGGGATTCGAACCGCCGACCTTCTGATCGGCAAGCCCTAGGCTCTGTGGTTTAACCCACAGCGCCACCCGCATCCATTAAAAATAGTTGGTTCAAATAAACGATGTAAGTAAAAAACTCCCTACTTAACAGCAGCTACCCAACAAAACCCACAAGAAAACAGCACAAGTAGTTTCAGTTCTTTTGTTTTATACCTCTCTTGACATATACCCACCCCCCAAACCTTCTCATTAAGGTAAAAATCCCCCAATCCTTGCAGGTCTGTTACAAAGGACATGTCAATTTTATACCAGTTTAACAAGCCCTTCGAAGAATCCTGGGAATTGTAGTCTGATAAGAATGCTGGGATGTCTGTAAGAAATTACAAGCCCTGTATCACAGAACTACAGCTCCCAGAATTCCCAACTGCGAAGCAATGACTGTTAAACCATTTTAAATCTGTAGTGTTTCTTTTCCTCAGGTTTTTTTTTATACTTTTGCAAACCTTGAGTTTTCCTACTTGATACCTTTCCTCTTGTGTGCAGAATGTGCTATTTCGGCTGTATATTAGGACCCACATTCCGAGAATGACTTCAATATTCGCCTGAGTGATACTGTGCGTGTGTGTGTGATAGGATGAGACATAAACACTCTGTGCCTTAAAACGTCAACTGTTTTGTATTTCACTTTAGCATTCACTTTTGCAGCAAACTCCTCAGTTCTGCTATGTATATGCTAAGCTGCTCAAGTCCACCATCATCATGATGGGCAGATGTCAAGAGATAGGATACTCACATCATCGCCAGGTTTTCCGGGTGGCCCAGGTGGCCCACGGGGACCCATTGGACCCTAGAGAGAGGGGGGAGGGAAAACAAAATATATTAGAAGTCTGAGATACAGCCTCTTGTATATTCTACACCACCTGCTGACACCTGTTAGTGGCTAGAGGGTCTTAATAAGGTGAATATGTTGACAGTATACGTAGGGATCCATCCTTTCTGTAACTGTGGACCTCCCAATTCACTGGTCATGCTGATGCTTCCTGTATCCCCATCTGCAGTTTTATGTAGCTTCTTGAAATCTGTGCTTCCATATCAGGAGAAAACGATTCTAGAGTAGGCTTTGGCCAAGAGATTTCCATGACAATTACCGACGAAAGAAGAATGGCGTATGAAAATGATGGACTATGCAGAATTAGATAAACTAACAGGAAGAATTTGAAACATGCGGACCAGAGATTCTCAGAAGACTGGAGTAAATTTACGGATTATTTGAAAAGTAGTTGTGATGAACAGATTACGCTAGTAGGTTTGCAAGAAGTTCTGTAAGGTGAATTATTTGAAATATTGCAAAAAAGACAATGAGGAGAATTGTTAGTTAAAGATAATTAAAGGGAATATGAAATTAAGAAATGCATAGTAAGTGATAAGAATGGAAAATCATCAGAGGCATTGACGGAAGTCCAAAAAATATTGTATAAGATGAGAAGATTTGTATGAATGATAATTAATATGTTAAAAACTAATAAAAAATCTATTTTTAAAAAAGAGAGATTTCCATGACATGTGGCTGCTAATATACCACTGCAAAGCTCAGGAATGGGGCACCCTTTTGGGGGGTTCAAGGCCCACATTCCCTTGGGGAAAGAGTTCAGGAGGCAGGCAGAACACTTCATTCATCTCCCTCACTTTTCATTCATATATTCATTCTCTTCCATTCATTATATTCCTCAGCAGGCAGAGCAAAGGATCCAAAGCGTGTCATTTGCCAACCCATGGCAAAGCTGATGGTCAGTTCCAGTGGCCAACAGCACAGGTCAGAAACTTGAGGAAGCTTCTAAAAGAAGGCACCATATGCCTTTTGCTTCACCCCCACTCTTAACTAGGCTTTCTAGTTATCATATTGCATTCACAATTAGAATGACGAAAGCGTAGGGGGTTTTCCCCTTCGCACACGTGCAGTGCATACCTGTTAGGAAACTAATCTCAATTTCATGACTGGCAAAAGTCAGTGCTTGTGCAAATAACACTAAACCATGGTTTAGTGTTATTTGCACAAGGCAAGACGGATGTGCCGTGAGCCTTGGGCTCACGACTGCCCCTTCTCCTCCTCCCATACAGCTCATTTCAGTTCCCACAAGACCTGAATTGTTGCATACAAGCCAGGGACTGCGGCTGAAAACAAACCTGGTAAGTTTCAAGACAACCCAGGCTTTGTAGGAATCGGAAAACTAAACCGTACCAGACTCCTCTTCCCAGCAACATGGGAGGACCAGAGGGGGGGGGCTGCAGTAGTGTAGGTAGTCAGGGCCAGCGGGGGGGGAGCAGTCTGTACAGGGCCAGGCTGGGCCGGGGGTGAGGAGGGCTGTCATAGGGAACTACAGAGATCCTTAGGGTGGCACAGGAATCTGTACCGCAGCACGGTGGCTGCTGTGCATCAGGTTATGGGATTCTAGGGTAGCAGGGGAGTTTGAAATTGGTGGCTGCCCTGTAAAAAGGTGGAGTGTGTGAGATTAAGGCTCACGGCAACTCCTTACAACTTAATGCATAAATCACTAAACAGTGATTTAACAGAAGACGCAACAAGGCCCCTGGCGTTGTGCTATACTAATGCAGGATGTGCAGATAATATTCCTGAGCAGCACTGATATGAAATACAGTTATAAAGGTAAAGGGACCCCTGACCATTAGGTACAGTCATGGCTGACTCTGGGGTTGCAGAGCTCATCTCGCTTTATTGGCCAAGGGAGCCGGCATACAGCTTCCGGGTCATGTGGCCAGCATGACAAAGCCGCTTCTGGCGAACCAGAGCAGCGCACAGAAACACTGTTTACCTTCCCGCCAAAGCAGTACCTATTTATCTACTTCCACTTGATGTGCTTTTGAACAGCTAGGTTGGCAGGAGCAGGGACCGAACAAAGGGAGCTCACCCCATCGCGGGGATTCGAACCGCCGAGCAAGTCCTAGGCTCTGTGGTTTAACCCACAGCGCCACCCACGTCCCTCATGAAGTACAGTTAAGCTGTATTTTGATTACACCCCAGACAGTTAGAAAATGCTTTTAAAAACTGGCGAGAGTCATCTTCGGCAGCTCCTGAGTCTCACACACACAACTGGTTAAAGAGGGCTCATTCCTGCACTCTTTTTTCCATGAGCCTCCAAAAACTCTGAAATCGTAGTTCTAGCCACCAGCAGAAATCTGCCCAATAAAAACATTTTACTATTTTACTATTCTACCCTATCCCACCAGATAGAATCATTGGTCAGTCTGGACTCCTTTGGGAGCAAGGGAGGGATACAAAATTAATAAAGAAAGAAATACCTTGCTATTTCAGGTATGGTACCAGATTGTGGAATGGTCTCCCACAGGAGGACATGCCTTCATCCCCCATTTTTTAGACAAAGGCTGAAAACGATGCTGTTTCAAGAAGACATCTTTAAAGGTCTTTAAATTGTGCCCTACTTCACAGCTGATTTTGCTATTGCTTTAAACTGCCATTCCCGATGCTTGGTTTTGTTCTTTAGTGTGTCATTTTATTGCTTGCTTTTTCCTCAAATGAAGTTTATAAAGCCACTTTGAATATATGTTAATCTCACTTATATCCAACTCTCTCCATTAAGATGTACCCAAAGTGGCTTAAAAGTGTTCAGAAAAAGTAAACAGTAGCTTTATTTTATTTTTGAAAAGAAAAATCCAGATCATCAGTATTGTAGTAATGCCTATTCAAAAGTACTAGGTGAGGGAAGAGTTAATAATTGTAGGAGTTGTTTTTTGCATTAATGATAAGAAAACTGACCACTTTTGGAGGCCCAAGGCCTTAATTATGTTTTATAGTAAAATACACAGTTAGATTCCACTACTATGTGTCACTGTCTGTTCTTACTGAAGCTTGATGACACCACACACACACACACACACACACACACACAGAGAGAGAGAGAGAGAGAGAGAGAGAGAGACAGAGACAGACAGCTGCCACTCAAGGTGGTATTTGATAAAAATTCATTAAAACAGTCATCCCACCAAAAAAATCCATAATTTTTTAAACAACAAGGTATGAAAGAGCCACAAACAGCTAAGAATAAACACAAACTTAAGAACAAGCAAATCAGATGGTTGTCACCAAAAGCAATCTGAAATAAAGTTTTTAAAAACTTTATCCATCTTTCTAAAACCGCAAAGGCCAAAAGCCTACCTAGTAGTTCATCATCCTGTTTCTACTGCGGCCAACCAGATGCCTCTGGGAATCCCACAGGCAGGACATGAGGGCATACTCATGACGGATCAGGGTTCATAAACCTTCCTACCTAACATACTGTCCAGACAAGGTGCCACCACAAAGAAGGCCTATCTATCTGTTACCTTGCCAGTTTCCTTTCTGAACTGCTAGTGCACTCAGACAGGACCTCATCAGATAAAAAGGGCACACCAGAGAATATATCTATATCTATACCAGGCATGGCCAAACTTGGCTCTCCAGATGTTTTGGGACTACAACTCCCATCATCCCTAGCTAGCAGGACCAGTGGTCAGGGATGATGGAGAATAGTAATCCCAAAACACCTAGAGGGCCAAGTTTGGCCATGCCTGATCTATACAAAGTGACCTGTAAGTTATCCAATACATAGGCAAAATGTCACATAGCACATCTTCAGCGTCAGAGAGAGCTGCTTCAAACTTTGCATGGTACACTACTTGAGAATCCCAGTTGGCAAACAGATGGTGGTAGCACCTGCTCTGGACAGTATTTAATAGATTCCCAGCAATAAAGAAATGTTCTTTATCAAGGTGTGGGGAAGAAATCTAGGGCAGAAAATCCCACAAGTGCCTCTTCCCCTTCCTTGATAGTAAAAATGCAATAATAGCACCATTATGTGACAACTTGCTAACGTTTTGCAACACCCCACATCTGCCCCACACTGCCTAATGATAGGGCCGGCCCTGACTAGATGTGATGCTCAACACAGAGCTGCTGATCGAAACGGCAGCGTCACATCAAGTTCCATCGCTGTGACAAAAGTCAGATAGTGGATGGCACAGTGAGGCCGCTCTGCATCCCTGACCTCCCTCTGATTGTGCAGATACTGCATGCTGAAATGGAGAGGGCTGGGGCAACTGTGAGGTCAGTGTGGTGCAAATGTCCTGGTGGAGGCAATCCAGCGCTCCTGCCAGCACAATTGCACTGCGCTGACCTCACCCCCACCCTTCTCCCCCACAGTAGGCAGCACTTGACCAGAGGGAAGTGGCACGGGCCCTTCGTACCATCGCTACAGAGACTCACCCATGTATTCTCCCTACTCTTCTCCACCCCCAGGAGTGGCAACCAGGAATATTGAGTGTAACAGGGTAATAAAGGTAAAGGTAAGGGTACCCCTGACTGTTAGGTCCAGTCACGAATGACTCTGGGGTTGCGGCGCTCAACTCGCCCTACAGGCAGAGGGAGCTGATGTTTGTCCGCAGACATCTTCCGGGTCATGTGGCCAGCATGACTGAGCCACTTCTGGCGAAACAGAGCAGCGCACAGAAATGCCGTTTACCTTCCCGGCGGAGCGGTATCTACTTGCACTTGACGTGCTTTTGAACTGCTAGGTGGGCAGGAGCTGGGACCGAATAATGGGAGCTCACCAATGAACAATGGGCATCTCACCTCGCGGGGATTCGAACCGCCAACCTTCTGATCGGCAAGCCCTAGGCTCTGTGGTTTAGACCACAGCGCCACCTGCGTCCCTTAACAGGGAGATAGCTCAATACAGATCTCCCTTAACAGGGAGATAGCACAATACAGATTTGCTTTAAAATGCAAATGGAGATGAACTTCTTCCCCATCCTTATACGAAGCTGACATAGTAGCAGACACATGTCAAGTATCACTTCTTGTTCCTGCACATCAGGCTGTCTCCCACCACAACATTGTTCTCATATGCAATGTAGAAATACATTAGAACCCTGGGTTAATTGTAGGACACCACAGACTTCCTACAGAAACCACTATCTATTGATGCTCTCCCAGAAAACAATCTCCTAGCAACTATAGATGTACTAGCCCTGTGGACCAACATCCCACTCAGAGATAGACAGAGGGTCACAACCCACAATGATACAGAATAACTGCTATGTCTATTCCCTTATGCCAACAAGTTCGTAGGCCAACTTGGAACCTTTTAAGCTGCTCTTTGCTGCCTAAACTACATCAGTGACATTTTTATCTGCTGGATCCATGGGAAGAATGCTCATGAACAATTTCCACCCCTTCCTACACCTGAGCCTGGAAACAACTAAAGCAGGAAATCCACTCTGCAGTCATCACAATGCAACTGTGTACTGGACACCTAAGTCCACTGGTCGCTGCACATAAGTGGCCAGCTACTGCCCTGAGCACATCATATGGTTGACAGTGGTGGGCCAAGTTGTAAGGTTCAAGCACATTTGCTGCAGTCAATCAAGGCCTCTCACCTGGTGGATATATTCAGGTAGGAGCTATTGTCTTCGTTTGTTACTATGGTATGCATTTTTGTGTTTTTACATTGCAAACTGCCCTGTGATCCTCGGATGAAGGGCGGTATAAAAATTTAGCAAGTGATGATGATAACAATAATAGTCTTTAAATTAGAATACATTTCCAATGAGAACATTGATTAAAAAACAGCGAAAGGCTGGCACCAGGGCCATGAGCCATGCTGAGCCACATGCCTTAGGTGGCAGATCAGAAGGGAACCAGATCATACACAGATCAGCCATCATATGTCTACCTGGCTAGCTTTCCAGTAGGGCTGGGCGATATATCGTCCAAAACTGGTTCGAAGTCCATATCGCGATATCGGTTTTATAGCTTTTGACCTGGCAATATAACATGAATCACGATGTGTGTGTGCTGTGCAAAAATCACATGCGGAAAACTGTGAAGCCAGCCAATGCCTCTACATAGCTCCATTCTTATTTCAGACATTGTGATATATCAGTGTATTGGGATGTTTAGCTGATGATATATCATGATGTTGAAAACCAGATATCTCCCTATTGCCCACCCACAGCTGGTGGAAACCCTGTGCGGCTCTCCAGAACATCTGTCCTGGTCTGTCCTCAGAGTGAGGCACTGTGGGTATGATGGACTGTGATGAGAGAGGCAGTACCTTCAATATCAGAGGCAATATTCCTCTCCATACCAGTTTCTGTGAATCACAAGTGGGGAAGAGTGTCATGCTTCCCAGCCTTAAGTCTCCAGCTGTTTTTGGACTACGACTCCCATCATCCCTAGCTACGGATGATGGGAAAGCTATTTCCCGTTCTCGGGAGATGACGTTGCGGGCTGGGAGCAAGCCCTCCCCACACGTGTGGGGTGGGATAGCCCCTGCGCCATTGGTTGGTCCTCGGCCACGTCATCCCTAGGCCGTCCAATCTGGACAGTCCGTGGGTGTGGCATGTGCTATTTAAACTGCCCATGGCCAAGCACTTGTTCCTTTTCTCCCTGCTCGGTCAGTTCTGTAGTCCAAAAGCAGCTGGACACCCAAAGTTGGGAAGAACTGCTATAGAGGCATCTGGTTGTCCACTGCGAGAATAGGATGCTAGACTAGGTGGGGTTTAAACCTGATCAAACATGGCTCTTCTTATCTTTTTTATGTTCCTCTCCAATCCACTAAAACCCCATCATGTCCACCCTTAGTCATTCCCCTACAACTAAAAAGCTGCAAAGTCTTTCCATGGGATAACTGTTAGACCTGACTTCACCTGCAAAGCTCAATAAATCTTTTCAGTTTGCTCATGTGAAGGAAAGTTTTGCTATGTCCTTTCAAGTCTTGCTATATCAATCACTAGTAATTGTTTAAGTCTTGCTATATTAATCACTAGTTATAGTTTAATAAGGAGGTTTTCATGCCTGTCCAATTCTGTGTTCCCTTTCCCAGCCTTTGGTCTATTGGTGATTGATACCTATATGCAACCTTTGCTTTGTATTTGTGTTAACCAATCAGCAACGAGCACATATGTGGCAATGCTGTAATATTCAATAAAAGGGACTCCCCGAGACATGCTCAGGAGATGCCTCCCATATGACACTCATCACTCGTCTGTCGTTTATTTCAACCCAACACTTGTGCCATTACTTTTTGAGAACCCCTAAGCTAAGAGCTTTTGATTGATACTTTATAAACAGGCTTTCTCAGGAGGTTGAGGATCCCAGAAGTGAAGAGGGGATTTGCAGGTGCATCGTGGCAAGAGGGAAAGGAGGAAAACACGAGTGCATGAATTGTGCCACAAACATGCGCACTTCCTAGATACTCACGCCAGTTCCAGGTTCACCAGGTTCACCAGGGCTGCCTTGAAATCCTTGAGGGCCCTGAAAAGAAGAGCACAGATACATAGTGGTCCCCTTGGGAAATTCTTCCATCGGCCTCATTTTTTTTCTTCCAAACATGAGAGATCATCCAAAAAAGAGTCGAAAGGCTTTGATACTTACAGGCGATCCTGGAGGTCCAGGAGGGCCTCGTGGTCCCATAGGTCCCTATAATAGAAAATAAATAAAATTAAGCAATTGTTACCCCCTAAAAAAGAAAGGAAGATACAATCCCAACACAGGAGATACACTAGGCCCTGGCTGTACAGGCATTAAGAACCAGAGCAGGGCTTCTTCAATGGCTGCTGCTTCTTTAATTCTCCCTCTCTTTCTTTGTAGCATCCAGGGCTATTTATATTTATAGAAGTCATTCGGCGGTGAAAACACACACACACACACACACACACACACACACACACACACTCGCTTTCTCTTGGAAACTGTCCATGTTTACTAAGCCCGAATTTCATTTACTGCTTGCCAAGAAATGCTAGAGAGTAGAAATTTCCTGCTGGAAGTCTTGTGGGATCTTGAAGAACAGTAGCTGCTGTCTGTCTTTGCATACTTCAGCTCTCGGTCCAAGTGCAACAGTGACCCGGCCCCTTAAAACAAATCTCTCTATTACTTCCCTGTCCATAATCATCTGTTTCAACTCTTTTGGCACATGGCTTGGGAAGTTCTGGCAAGCAATGCAAAGGCCCAAAGACCTTTTCTCTCTCTCTCTCTCTCTCTCTCTCTCTCTCTCTCTCTTTAGAAGTCAGTCTTTCCGTTAAAGCGGCTTGCTTGAACAATCTTGGAATAGCAGGTCAACAAACGTTTATAAAGTAAGTTAGGCAATAAAATTAATTGATAATGAAAAGAAACGTGGTTTTCTGGAACTCTGGGTACAAAGGAAGGTGGCAGCGATGAGACTTTGATGGCATCAGTCTAGCTTAACATCAGGAATGGATTGGACTCTATGGGCTTCAATAAAACTATGCTGTTTGAGGAGCAAGCAAAAGCTGTAGCTCCTTTGGGCCAAATGTAGCTATGCTGGTGACTCAGCTACCCTATTTTAAGGGGACAGAAACAGCCCCAGTGTTATTGCAGTGCAGGGATCAGGAACAAGTGGCTCTGCAGATGTTTCTGGACTACAACTCCCATCATCCCTGACCACTGGCCATGATGTTTGGTCTGATGGCTGTGGGAGTCCAACAACAATCCAGAGGGTCACAAGTTTCCCCTTCCCTATCGTAGTGTATTATTTTATGCAAACCATTTTGAGCATCCTTCTGAAAATATCAGAAGAGATTTTTTTAAAATAATTTTTTAAAAATAAAATAATCAAATGTTATCTAGCTATCTATCGATAGATCTATACACACGTTGTCAGTGTTACCTTGGAACATTTTATTTACTTTTCTTAACATTTATATATCCCACTTTCCGTCCATCACAGAACCCAAGGCACTGTACATGGGGCTCACATGACCAAACCTAGGTGGTGGCCCTCAGGTGGCTTCAAATTGTACCTTGGGAGAGCCTAAATGGTACATGGGGTGTCTGCTTGTCTGTTTTACTGTAGCTCTCAGTCAGAGAAACTAATATGGGCTATTAAACACTCTGCATGTCTGGAGTGGAGGTGAGGAATCAAACACATATAGCACCACACCAGATCTACTAATTTAGGGCCATTTGGAAGAGCTCCTGTAACATTTACTCATTGGAAGTCCCACCACTTTCAATGCAACTCAACCCCAAAATGTGCTAAGGATTATGGCCCAGGTGTGCATCATACCTAGTTCTCAAGATGGCTGAACTCTGACTGGTCTCACTGATGTCTTTCGTAATTTCTCTATTTTGCTCTGCAAAATGCATCTTCTGTCAAGCATTTTCCAATGTAAAACGAGGCTCTTGGCCTAGCCTACAGCACATATCCCTCACAGGTTTAACAGAAAGCAGGTGTGGCGGTTAAGTGTGCTGGACTAGGATTGGGTTCAAATCCACACATGGCCACAAAGATCACTGGTGACCTTGAGGGTTGTGGCTGAGGTTAAAATAGAGGGGAGAGGAAGAGGCATGTATGCTACCTTGAGCTCCTTAGAGGAACAGTGGGATATAAATATAGTAATTAACACAAATATAATATCCATTAGTAGTTGGTCACATTCCAACAATCAAATGTTGTCTTAAAAATCCAATATTATGAAAATGTCTCAGACACCGGCATAAGGCAAGAAGCTGCCGTTAATCACAGCTTCCTATTACATCTGAACGAGGAAACTGGGGTCAACGGCTTTCACACAAGCCAAAATGCAAAGCCATCATTTGAAGATGGTTTCTGAAGCCTGGCTAGCTTGGAAGTCATTAAACGTAGTCCTGGCTCGGACATGACCTGAAGCTATGGTTGTCTATAGCTTCTTGTTTCATCACTCACGCGAAGGAAGGAGTGACCCAGCTGTGTGCAGGTACGTGAAGCTCATACCTATCTCTGTTTACTAGAGCAATCTCTGATCAACTGAACGTGACAATTCCCTCTCTGCAGGATAGAATGGCTCCAGAGGGTAGCATTTGCCAAGTTCACAGGACCAATGGATGATCCACCATCAGCCCTAATCAACAGTGCCACCATTCTGTATGGGGCACCCACCCAATAAGCCCCAAAGCACCCACCATTTTCAGGGTAAGGCCCAATGAAGCCCTGAGTCTTGCCTCAGTGCAAGGTGGGCACTGTCTGCAGGGAACCTAGGAAAATACCGTTGTGCAAGTGGAGCTAAAAGTCTCTTAACAGACTGTTCTCACCATCACTAAACTACTATCAGTGACACAGTATGGGAGGAGCCACAGGGGCGGTTGCCCCAGGTGCAAATTTGTTAGGGGCGTAAAATTTCAGCACCTGGTGCTGCCTCATGCTTTTGCTGCTGATGGCTTCTCCAAGCGAGCCAGGAAGTGACCTCTCTAGACAACGGAACAGCTCTTTTCTTACTTCCGTGGCTGTAATCTCCTGGGTGACGCGGGTGCTGTTAGTATGCACATGCGTACTCCGTCCATTTCCCTGCCTTCCACCCACCTCCTCTGCATGGGCCCCGGGGGCTGGCAACCCATGTTACGCCACTGACTACAATTGCCAGGATTCTTCATGGAACATCATCCCACGGCAGCCAACTGCCATAAACCCAATATACCAGGTATATCTGGGGTGAGGAACCTATGGACCTCTACGTCAGAAATTGCCAAACCAGAAGGCTTCCAGTGGCACCCCTGGGCAGGTGCCCGAGACTTTGAGCTTTCATTTTTTAAAGAGCTCTAGCCCTTCGAGAAAGAAAGTTATGAGGTGAAATGTGCAGGTACTTTCTAAGCAATTTCTGTGCAAAGAAAATGATGTAACTACCTTGTATATATTTCATGATACCGAGGAATGCTTCTGGTTGTTATTAGACAGCAGCATCATCTCTCTCTCTCTCTCTGTGTGTGTGTTTGTGTGTGTGTGTGTGTGTGTGTGTGTGTGTGTGTGTGTGTGTAAGAGAGAGAGATCTCCACAATCAGGGCCAGCAGGACATAGCTGACTTTCCACAGTACGCATAAGATTGCCAGGAGTGGCTGCCCAGCTAATTTTGTGTTATGCCACACTCCCTCCATGGCAGCCATTTTGTGTCTAGGGCCCACTAGTCTAAAATGTTGGGCAACTCCCATTGTTGCTGATCATTGGCCGTGCTGGCTGGGTTGTAGTCCAACAATATCTGGAGAGTCACAGCATACCCACCCCTGCAGTACAGTGGTGCCTCGCAAGACGAAATTAATCCGTTCCGCGAGTCTCTTCGTCTTGCGGTTTTTTCGTCTTGTGAAGCAAGCCCATTAGCGGCTTAGCGGCTTTAAGAAAAAGGAAACAAACTCGCAAGAACTCGCAAGACGTTTCGTCTTGCGAAGCAAGCCCATGGGGAAATTCGTCTTGCGAAGCTCCTCAAAAAACGGAAAACTCTTTCGTCTAGCGAGTTTTTCGTCTTGCGAGGCATTCGTCTTGCGGGGCACCACTGTATACATTTGTCGCACAGACATGAGCTCAAACGACTTGGGGAGCCTCTCCTGGTCCTTACCATTGGTCCTTGCATCACTCCCATCTGAGCGCCGCCTGCTTTCTCGTCAAATCCTCCAGCCATCTGAGCAGCAAAGTTCTGCAAAGATAAAGCACGGAGAGAATGTGGTCAGTTTCAGTAGAACGTGATGTGATCTGACGGAGAACATTCACACAATGAGGAATACAAGAAGTCTTTTGAAAAGTCCAGAGTTTCCCGTAGTATCTGATGGGCAAGCATGCCCACATCACAGAGGAAGAAATTAGGGCAAGCTCGTTTTACATTTTTTTTACGCTCCTTGGGGACTATACCTCCAGACATAGGGTGATATTTTTAGGCAGAATTTGATCTGGAGAGAAAAAGGAAGGGGGCTTTCTAAGTAGCAAGTTGTATTTTTTTGCCCACCCTATTATCAAGTCATTGTTTTGGTGTTTTCCACAACAGTAAACAAGTGGGGGGTCGGTCTGCAAGGATAGAAATCAACTTTGTGGTACACAAACTTTCCAACAAGTTATCGAAAACACAAAACACTGTTCATTATATCTAGAGACAGGGTGTCTGGAACACAGAGCTACATCACTGAATCTAAACAATATTCAAGTGCACTTGGAATAATTAGAAAGTGTGACTTAAAAATGGACACCGACAGGTCAAACGTAGCTCCAAAAAAGCACTGTTATGCATTCTGAAGAGACATCACCTTGCCGACAAAGGTCCGTATAGTTAAAGCTATGGTTTTCCCAGTAGTGATGTATGGAAGTGAGAGCTGGACCATAAAGAAGGCTGATCGCCAAAGAATTGATGCTTTTGAATTATGGTGCTGGAGGAGACTCTTGAGAGTCCCATGGACTGCAAGAAGATCAAACCAATCCATCCTTAAGGAAATAAGCCCTGAGTGTTCACTGGAAGGACAGATCCTGAAACTGAGGCTCCAATACTTTGGCCACATCATGAGAAGAGAAAACTCCCTGGAAAAGACCCTGATGTTGGGAAAGATGGAGGGCACAAGGAGAAGGGGACGACAGAGGACGAGATGGCTGGACAGTGTTCTCGAAGCTACCAGCATGAGTTTGACCAAACTGCGGGAGGCAGTGGAAGACAGGAGTGCCTGGCGTGCTCTGGTCCATGGGGTCTCAAAGAGTCGGGCACAACTAAACGACTAAACAACAACAACAATGCATTCTGAGGAGAGCAGAACAACCCCATCAGATTTATTTATTAATCCTATTATGAAACCATTAAATACACCTCTATACAAGGATGCATGTCCAAAGGCAGTGGTGGAGCGTATGCCCACCAGTTTGACCCAGTGGCAGAGCTGGGTGCAAGGTGCACAGCAGCTGAGGAGGGTGGATGGCAGTGTTGGTGCCCATTCTCCTGTTCTCCTCCCCTGGGTCAGGCCTGAACTGGGGGCTGAGCTGCGGCGGGGCACAAGCGCCCAGTCAAGACTCAGCTCCTTCTCACTCAGAGCCAGGCTCTGATGAAGGAGCCTGCTGTGGGGGTGCCTGTTTGCACCCCCTCACAAAATTGTGCTCTGAGCCATGGACCCCCACGGACACCGCCCCACGCTACGCCTCTGTCCAAAGGTGCAACCTCAAGATCAGTTACTCCTTAAAACATTTTAACTCTACCTCCGTGTCCACAAAAGACTGAGGGGAATGGGAAGAACGGACCTTTTTCACTCTTTTCAATGGGTGTTTCCATACAGAGTAGGAACTCTAATGTTTACCAGTAGTGACTCAGTAAATAATGTGTATCGTTGGCTACCCTATAGGAACCTGGAGTAAAGGAATATGACTTGGTGAGTGTGTCCTATGTGTGGAGTAACATTCAAAAATCAGGATTAGTTACTGCAATCAAAGAACAAGAACACATTCTACACATTAATATCCTCCAGTATGCCAATCTTTGATATTGT
Source organism: Podarcis cretensis (assembly GCF_951804945.1). Classification (NCBI taxonomy): domain Eukaryota; kingdom Metazoa; phylum Chordata; class Lepidosauria; order Squamata; family Lacertidae; genus Podarcis; species Podarcis cretensis. The sequence goes on from NC_137171.1 coordinate 9,173,997, forward strand.
TTAGGTAAAGGGACCCCTGACCATTAGGTCCAGTCGTGACCGACTCTGGGGTTGTGGCGCTCATCTCGCTTTATTGGCCGAGGGAGCCGGCGTACAGCTTCTGGGTCATGTGACCAGCATGACTAAGCCGCTTCTGGCGAACCAGAGCAGTGCACGGAAACGCCGTTTACCTTCCCGCTGGTGCGGTACCTATTTATCTACTTGCACTTCATGCTTTTGAACTGCTAGGTGGGCAGGAGCTGGGACCAAACAACGGGAGCTCACCCCGTCGCGGGGATTCAAACCACCGACCTTCTGATCGGCAAACCCTAGGCTCTGTGGTTTAACCCACAGTGCCACCCACATCCCACATATTATCCCACATATTGATATTGTTTACATGCCCCTAATAGCAATCAAGTGTGGGTTGCAAAAAATATATACAGTCATTAAACTACGTTAGTGTAGTGTTCCTCAAACATGGGCCTGCAGATGTTTGACTACAAAGCCCATCATTTCTGACTACTAGCCAAGCTGGCTGGGGATGATGGGAGTTGTAGTTTAGCTCCACTAAGTTCCCTGGGACTTCTTCCCAGGTAAGAGGATATAGGATTACAGCTTTAGCGACTCTAAAATACAACCTTAAGGAAATGCACTAATGGAATGTCTGCCTTTGTCCAGACCTGCCACTCTCCTGATTGTTTCATAACCTGACACAAAATCAAAACCTGCTCAGTCCTAGCAACACTGTCACTGCGTCCCATTGCTAACTGGCTTCCTCACCTGAAAATTACAGTTCCCAAAATTTCCCTGAAATAGACACAAGCGGTTGGTGTAGCCATTAATCTGCTGGGGCTAATAAAGGCCACCAGACCTAACAGCTCTCAAAACTAGAGTTGCCTAGACAAGTTGGGTGTAATTAACTAGGAATGAATTTAAGGTGCTTTGCAGAGGAATTTACAAATGTATTTTGGACCTACAATGGAGTGTGGAGATAGGTATGCTTAAGACTACAGAAATCAGTGGGCTTATGAACATCTAATTATATACTGGGCTGTTGATCAAAGTCTATAGACAGTGGTGAGCCCTGATGATGATCCTCCTCCATTCTCTAGCACAGTAGATTTCTACCTTGAGGGAACCTTTTCCACATCAGCTGATTGTAGGGGGTTGGACTAGATGACCCTTGGGGTCCCTTCCAACTCTAGAATTCCATTATTCTATGATCTCCTGCGAAATTATCTACAGTGGTGCCTCGCAAGACGAAATTAATCCGTTCTGTGAGGCTCTTCGTCTAGCGGTTTTTTCGTCTTGCGAAGCAAGCCCATTGACAGCTTAGCGGATTAGCGCTATTAGCGGTTTAGCGACTTTTAGCGGATCAGCTGATAAGCGGCTTAGGGCTTAGGAAAAGGGGGGGGGGAGGGAAAAAACCCCGGAGGAACTCGCAAGACATTTTCGTCTTGCGAAGCAAACCCATAGGGAAATTCATTTTGCGAAGCGCCTCCAAAATGGAAAACCCTTTCGTCTAGCGGGTTTTCCGTTTTGCGAGGCGTTCGTCTTGCGGGGCACCACTGTATGCCCCTGCCACAGACCCCCAGCGCATTAAAAAAGTATTCTATGACATCTCACAGTTAGGAAAAAAGCCACAGCCCAGCCTGTGGAGCAAACTATCAGTCGTGCATGAACTGAGAATGTATTGCTATGAGTTGGGGGGGGGGCGGGGGAGCAGGCTGTATGCCAAGACCCTTCTAATTCCTAGATCCAGCAAGTGTTAAAATCTAAGGAAGGATTCAAATTGTTGGAATGGCCAGAAAAGTTTTTTTTGATAATGGCCCTCTAAATATAGGTCATTAAGGTATCAAAGGAAGTCGCTCTGTGCCAGACAAATGGGGGGGGGGCTCCCTCAACTCACTATTTGTTAGTTAGAAAAGACAAAGGCCAGAAATGAGTTGTGTAAGGGTAAGACAGAAGCTGGAGGAAGAAGCAGGCTGAAGCCTGTGAAAGAGAGAGATGCCTGATTTCTGTGGCTACAGAGAAGCAAGATCCGCTTGGGGTGTCAATGCTGTGAACCCATCCATCACAGGCTCAGGTTGTTTAAATAAAGCATATGCCACAGGGCCCTCATATCTACGGGACCGCCTCTCCTGGTATGCCCCACAGAGGACCTTAAGGTCCATGAATGACCATAGTTTAGAGGTCCCAGGCCCTAAGGAAGTCAGACTATCCTCCACCAGGGCCAGGGCCTTTTCAGTGATGGCTCCGACCTGGTGGAATGCTCTGTCCCATGAGACTAGGGCCCTTCAGGATTTAACCTTCTTCTGTCGGGCCTGTAAGACAGAGCTAGTCCACCTGGCCTTTAATTTGAATTCAGCCTGATCTTTTATTTCCCTTCTCTTCCTTCCCCCTCCCCCTTTTATGAAGATCACCCGCTCTGAGACCCCACAGCTAATTCTCCCCTGGCCTCCTCTCTGGCCCAAGTAGGACCAATTCAGCCAGCTAGCCCTGGGGATTATCTGATTTTTGATTTTTGAATTTCATTGTTATTCGTGTTTTTATACTGTATTTTATGCTGCTTTTATAATGAAGTGTTTTAAATTTGTTTTTAGCCACCTTGAGCCCAGTTTTTGAACTGGGAAGGGCGGGATATAAATAAAAAAATAAAAAATAAAAATAAAATGAAGACACTGTACCTCATTCCAAAGCAAACACAAATGCCTGGGTAAATGCCTGGAACCCCTGGAATCTCGCACCGCTCAGAGATAGGGGTGGCGTTTTTCTAGAGAATACCCAACACTCCCTTGCAGATGACTTCTGGCAAAATAAGCTTTGCAGTGAAGAGTTAGACAATGCTTCAAGGGATTCTGATTTGTTGCAGAAACGCATGTTAATTGTGGGGAGGGGGGTATTTCCAGAGGACACCCCAGAACAAGGTTTGAAAACCACAACTCTAATGGCAAAAGAAGGTAATCTAGGCCATTGAAAACCCAGCAGTCTGTTGTACTCTGAATATGTGGCATTTTTTAGGTAGCATATTATGCATGCTGAACTGAATTAAGGCTTATTGCAGAGTTAGAACACCAGGAATTCTTGGTAGGTAGCACAGTGAAAGAGCTCTTTTCATTCTGTAACCACACATGAAATGTGTGTGTGTTTGTGGGGGGGGGGTGAATCAAGCAGAGGATACTCACTCCACCAGGGCCATGGAGACCTGGCGGTCCAGGAGGCCCAGGGGGCCCAGGGTTGCCAGGTGTACCGGGTTCGCCATCTCTGCCACGTGGTCCAGGAGCACCCTATTTGAAAAAAGGAAGAAAAACGTCCCAAGGAAGTCGGATCATAAACCACTATATCATCTCATCCAAGATTACACGGGAAAAATGATGTTTTAAAATGACAAGGGCACACGGTCCAATTAACCCTCATAATTGGTGTCATGCATCTTATACAGTCCGAATCTAGACCCGTCTACTCAAAAGTAAATCTCACCGAGTTGGCCTGAGGGTTCACAGGATTGCGAACTTGGTTAAAGTATTGCTAAGTCTTCTCTGTTAATTTCATCTGTGTATTAACAGCCCAGTCCAAATAATTGTTATGCTGACAAATGTAAAAATGCTCAGCAGTGATGCCAGTACATGCTACTGCTCTGTGTATAGTTATGATGGCACAACAGTCAGATTTTCTAGGGAAAAAACTATTTAGGATGCAGGAGATGGCCCTAACGGACCCTTCGGTTGTGCGCATTTGCGTAAATTCCAAACTGCTTTGGGAAGCCCCTTTCTTCTTTAAAATTGAAAAAGACTGATTTTGGAAACTTCTAGTCTAAGCCCCTGCCCAATACACTGAATTCAAAGCTAGAGCCCCTCTCACTACCTGACAGGTGTCTCTCCTGCCTCTGCTGGAATATCTCCAACAAGAGAGAGCCCACCTACCGAACCTGGAGCTGGTTCCACTGTCAGACTGCTGTGACCATTAGCAGAATCTACCCCCCTGTAACATAATCCTATTAGATTGCAGAGTGGTTTAAGAGTCAATTGTTCTTCCCAGGGAACTCTGGGAATCTGTAGGCCCTGTGAGGTGAACAGGGGTCTCCTAGAACCCTTAACAAGCCACGGTTCGCAGGATTCTTTGGGGGAAGCCTTGACTGCTTTAAAGTGGTGCGGTGCCGCTTTAAATGTATAGTGCAGATGTGACCCTAGTCTTGCCCTTTGGGGCAGCAGAGAACAACTCTTTGCCTCCTTCTATGTGATTTCCACCCCCTCATCACCTTTGCTGCCATCCTCTGAACCCATTTCCAATTTGTCTACCTCCTACTTAGAGTAAGTACCCAACATTGGGTGCAGTAGTTTAAATGAGGCTGGTACAGAGCAAAGTGGAACTATTGTCATATTTTTCGCTCTATAAGACGCACCAGACCATAAGATGCACCTGGTTTTTGGAGGAGGAAAACAAGGGGGGGGGGGATTCTGAATCCCAGAAGCCTTGCTATTCTGGCTTCTGGGATAGCTGCGCAGCCTGCATTCGCTCCATAAGACGCACACACATTTCCCCTTACTTTTTAGGAGGGAAAAGTGTGTCTTACAGAGCGAAAAAATACGGTACTTCTCATGACCTCAAAACTATGGGCCTATTGAGTCATGCTAAAATACAAACATGTTCTCCGACCAAAAATGTGATGCATACAGTGACTTGTTTCACATGCTAGGGATGGCCCTATCCATTCAACAGAGACGGCCAAGCAACAAAGATGTACAAAAGAATACTACAGCCCTGGACGCTCGATGAAAGGGATGCTCGACAAAGCGTTGTTCTGTGCATGCACGATTTAGCGCTTCTGTGCATGCGCGAGCAGCAAACCCGGAAGTAACCCATTCCGGTACTTCCGGGTTTGCCGCGGATGTTAGACGAAATGGACCCTAAATGGGGTAGACTCAAAACGAGGTACCACTGTACTTCCTCCCTAGGGTGGGGAGAAGAGGGGAAATTGTTCCGCCTAGCAAGCTAAAATGCTTACACTGACGGAATGATCAGCATAGCACAATGCTGAATTCCTCCAAAAATATTTGCCTAGTTGCCTATGGTGAGCAAGCACTGTCTCCAGGCGACAAGGCAGAAAAGCTCTTCTGAATTCAGAAACAAGTTGTATTTATTTCTGCTTCAGACCTTCGATGTACCACAAAGAGCCGTCATAGCTGTCTGTGGGAAGGTGAGGCAGTAAAGCAATTGTGTGGGCATGCATTCTTTTGCAGATTGGTTTACAAGACTGCAGACAACAGTATGCTTTAATCTCACATAGGTACGAATCTTATATTTAATACTCCAGGTACACTGCTCAAGGTGGCATAGACGATCCTCTCCCACCATGCTCCACTCCAGCCTCTCCTCCCCCCCCCAATTTTACCACCACAAAAACCTTATGAGGAATGTTAGACTAAATGATAGCAACTGGCCAAAGGTCAGGCAGCAAGTTTCATGGGTGAGGGGAACTTGAACCCAGTTCTTCCCAGTCCTAATCCAACTAACCATTTCATCACTCATTCTCGTTTGAAAAAAATACTGAAACTTTACTCCCTGACTCAACTAAGCACAAAAAGCAGACTATTAAGTGCTCATATTGTACCCACTATAACTAACTTTCCAAAATCAACACTTTAATGTGCATAAATCATCAAGATGCCCCTGACTTGAAGAGATGACAGGTTTGGTATTTTAAAAACTAGCAAAGCCAAGACTTGAGAATGGAAGTCAGGTGCTTTCAGTCGTGATGTACAATGCAATCCTATACATGTTTCCTGGAGAGTAAGTCCCATGGTGTACAAAGGGACTCACTCCCTGGAAAGCATGCATAGGACATAGCTGTCAACTTTTCCCTTTTCTTGCGAGGAATCCTATTTGGAATAAGGGAATTTCCCTTTAAAAAAAGGGAAACGTTGACAGCTATGGCATAGGATCTCAATCTTAATCCTTTGCCCAAAGTTGGCATTACCTTCTCTCCTTTATCTCCGCGTTCTCCCCTTGGTCCTTGTTCACCTGAAGGTCCCTTAAGCAGGTGGAGACAAGAGACTCAGTTAGATATTTTGGTAAGCATTTTCCTCCAAAACATTTAAATATTGTAGCAGAAGAGCTCAGTTCCCTACCTGTGGTCCAGGGGGTCCTCTCGGTCCTACAACCTGGAGAGGAAAGAGCGAGAGAAAAAGCTGGTTATGTCGGAAGCACTTTTTGTATTGACAGCATTCAAGGGATGAGGAAGGCAGACCCAGAAAGTGTAGCACTTACATCTTTAATATCGCCAGGTTCTCCTTTTTGTCCCTGCAAAATGTAAAAGTGTGCACAAGGTTTAACAGGACAACGGAACAAAACACCAAAGCCAGGCTTCCCCTACACACAAATGATGCCCTGTGTTCCAACTCATGCACAATGTTGACATTCTATCTAGACTCCCTGCTTGAAACACTGCGCAACTGTAAGCAGGCCTGTGTACTTGAAAGGGGTAAAGAACATCTGGGCCCCAATTTTGCACAAGAGGTATGCATAAACTTAGCCTAAGTTTTGAATGGCCTTATTTAAGTCAATGGAAGTATTCATTGCTTTTAAGTTAAGGAAACATTTCGGCTTTTTCACTAGGTCTGGGATATGAGAGCTGCAGTTCACGTTTCATGCCCATGAGACAGCTCGGCTCTGCAATAATTCACAATAACCATCTGTTGCAGTAGCTGCACTGGCTTCTCCAGATTTCTTTCTGTTCTTCGCAGGGGACGGGAAATGAGGTACACCCTATATGCCAAATGAGTGCGTGCAGCAAGGGACTGACAGGGCAGCCGACTGACATTTTCCTATTCCTTTGACAACATCTCGATATGCAGAAATCAGCAGGCAAATCATTTTAGGACATCTTAAGCGGTAAGAATTATTGCCCTGTTAATGCCCTCCACTGATACGCCACCTTTTTAAGAAAAGCAAAGGCAAGAGTCGAAATACTGAAACTATGAAAGAAATCTACAGGTCAGATCGCTGTCAAAGGCAACAGGAGCTGACGCCACAAGTAAAATTTGGCACCTCCTAGGGGGCAATTAAATAAAGCCATGGTTATTAACAGCATTCAGTTGCCTCACCTTGGGGCCAGGTTGCCCTGTTAAGAAAAAACGGGGGGAGGGGAGAGAAAGAAAGCATCAGAACCATGTCGCCATAAATCATATGAGCATTCTAGTACCTTCAGCCGTACGCATGAGATGCACACAATAAGACAAAGGGGGGCAGGAAGATAAGGGAAGAGGCTCTGTGACTCGGTGGTGCTGAGGAGGAGATGCTGTGCTTTTCTAAACCCATCTGCTGTGCTGGAGATGCTGCCGCCCCAGGAAAATTATAGGCACAGGACTTTTACACTTGGAACGAAAGCCCCATGCAAAGTGGCAGAGCAGGAAAGCACAGACGGAATAATAGGATTCCAAACCAATCACTGCATGTTCAAAGCCATTCTGCAGCAGCACTCAGTTTAATTCCATTTTGCCCCACTGGAATTAAGTGTTCTGTTTATCGAAGCAGCAGCAGCAGCAGTGCACATTCGGCCATGATCCTGCACACAAGTATGCATGCCTAAGGCTGCAAGCCTATGCAGACATATTTGGGACTAAGTCCTACAGAACATAGTGGGAGTTTCTTCCAAACAAATGTGCCCATGGTGCAGCTGCAAGTCTCACTGAGTGATATGAGACGGATTCCAAACCTAAACTCACTTCCTTGGAAGAAAATCCTCACCGAAATTACGAATCAGTTGGACTCGTCATCAATTAAGCATGATTAGGATCAAGCTGTTAAGCCATCGCAAATGTGCACAGAACAACAAGTTTTAGAGGAAAGCATGCTTTTCATGTTTGTCTGTTTGTTTTTTAAAGCAAGAGTGACACAAAATGCAGAAGTTAAAAGCCACATTCAGCTTAACAGCAAATAAACATTTTGCAGGAAGGGACACAGTTAACTTTTGCAAGGCTCAACCCTTTACTCATTCTGGCTGCCTCACACTGTCATTTGTTTTACTTTTTGAAGTAGAGGAGCCTCAACGGTAAAAGGGTTAAAAAAGGCCACTTCTAATTGTAACATGACTCCTGGGATAGAGAGAAGGCGGTCACATTACACACACATACAAAAAGAACACAGTTTTTGGAACCTGAAATAATGCTGGATTCTTTCCTTGCATCGACTAAAAATCACAGTCACTTTGCTAACCGTGCCTCCTGGGCAGCACTTTTGAGACATAGCAAAGCACTATTAATCACCCCCAGTATCTCAGGTATGAAAGCTAGCCCCTACCCCCTCGCTTCCTGACTGTCTATTTTCTCACAAGGCTAAATCTTCTGAGAAAGTGGTTCTGAGACCACTTTTTTTAAAAAAGAAAATAAAATCTCAGAGTCCCTTAAGGCAGTAGCATCAAGGGGCTGCAAAAGCAGAGGGAGTAAAACGTGGTTGGGGGGGGTGTATCTGCCAACATCTTCCATAGTTTTACACTGCAGCTGGTTCCCCAAAAAGCCTACACTCTGCAAGAGGTTTTTTCACATCTCTGGCCAGCACATGAAATGGAAATGGCTGAAGAGCAATGCACAATGGGTGCAATCCAGAAAAAGCAGGCATGCCAAAGTCACGTTGACATCAATGGGATTAAGAAATGATCAAATTCCATTGATTTCAATGGGACTTAGGTGCATTATTACTCGGAGAGGTGGAATGTACTGGAGGCACTTATTTTAAAGCACTATAATTTACCACCAACATTCTTACTATCACTACTGTATTTAGCTTTCTCTGGATTGCACACAATAAAGTTTGTGCAAATCCCACTGATTTAAGTGGAGCTTTACATGCCCCTAATGTGTTTAGGATGGGACAACTCACATTTTAAAGACACCATTAAGGGGGGAAAGGTTTAATTTGGTGGTTTAATGACACCTTTCTCGTCTGAGTGAAACTGTAAAGGAACTGTCCTTGTCCAGCTCACCCTGTAATTTCTGACACTGAAATCACAGCTAAACACGGTGCAGTTGGGGGGGGGGGGAGACACAGTATCATATACTGTACTTAAGCACTGCAATGCTCTTCTCATTTCCTTCATGCTCACAAAAATATATACAGCCATGGCAAGTGGGCCACAGAAAAGCTTGATTCAAGGCTGGATGTCTGAGGATCTGGTACTTTACCAGACCAGCCTTTTGAAAATAAAAATAAACCATTTATCTGGTCACTTCTAAGGAGTAAAACTTTTCTCCAGGGGACCAGACAGGAAATGTTTTGTAAACTGGCAGATAATTTTTTTTCCTTCTAGCCCATCGGTGTGTCACAAAGACAGATACACGCGGCTAGTAAACAACTGTGGGCTACCTATTTTATGGGCTTGCTTACGTGGACAAGTTAATCTTTTGTCAATACTGCTATCCATCCAAGTTCCTTCCCATAAACTATGACTAGAATAAGAGGATAAGCCATATTTTCTGCACCTGAAACTGCTTTACCAACTATGAGAAGTAGCCTTTCCTAGCAGTTGCCTTCCCATGGATGCTGCAGAGCTTTTTGTGGTTTGCATCCATGGGCCTTTAGGAAACATTCCCGCCCACACCCCCTTTTGCTATTATCTCTCAAGTAATTTATTTATATGGAATGGAAATAAATAAATTACAACCACTGGCGGCGGGCTGGTCAGTTGGGCAGGTGGGGCAACACTCTCCGAAGCCTAACTCAGGGTTGGGACAGTCTCTCAGTTCTTCGCAGATTATGTTGTCGCAGAGGACAGTCCCAGTATCACAGACACAGATCCGGCAGCGCTCAGGTTTCCACACATCTTTATCGCTATACCTCTGCCCATTCTGTACACAGCTGCCTGCCTCCTCTGTGCCAGAAGGGGAGGGAAAGAGCAGGGTAGGGTAGGGGGACAAAGGAGGCAAAAAAAGGAAAAAGAGGAAAAGAACCAGAAAGGAGGGGAGAGAGAAAGAAACAGGGTAATAACATCAGCATTGGTTAGAGCAATCCTAAGTAATGAGCACAAAGGTGGCCTCTTCTGTTCCAGACTGGCTCCAGTCAAGGAGTTCTCTCCATCTTCCCCAGATTTATGATAATTTGGCAGTGTTATCCAGAAGCAAAAAAAGGGGGGGGACTTAGTAATCTGCTCTCTCTCCCTCACACACACACACACACACACACACAAATACAAAGACCCCTCAGTTCTCACAATGCTGGTTTGAGACCCTTTACCAGGACCCTACAAAACAGGGATGGGGAGCATGTGGCCTTCTCAACAGCCCAAACTAGCATGGCCCCTTACGGTGATAAAGGATGATGGGAGTCGTAGTCCAACAATGTCTGCAGGGCCAGGGGCTCTTCTGCAACCCTGCTGTAGAATCATGGAGGTTTTCTTCCCATAAGATCTCTGGAGCTCCAGACAGGACATAGCTTTACTTTGGTTGCTCCTGACAACAAACCCTTTGTGCGGTAATTCTCAGTGAGGTAAGGGCTAGGCAAGGGTCATAGCTACTCGCCCCCCAGTTGCCTCTCTGAGAGATGAACAGGATTTTGAACCTGGCTCTGCCACAGTGTGAAACAATAACACTCTGCCCGCTGTGCCACTCTGCCTGGGTGCGTGTGGAATGCCACTTTCAGAGAGGGCACCTGGCAAATTCTAGGCCCAATTCTGCCTTAGCCTCAACGTCAGCGCATCTTTTAACAGTTGTCATACACACCTCTGTCCACAGAAGGAAGAATGCTGAATTGGCAGGTGATGGAGATGCAGAGGAGAACAAGTGTCCCAAACAAAAAAAATCTGGTGTTTAAAAGTCTCCCGAAGGCCTACATGCTTGAGCCAGGTCTGGCACAACCAGCTCTGCAGCTTGAATTCTTGGGTGCACTTCTGGTGTGCAAGAAATTCAAACCGATCGGCCATTTCTTAGTCTGAACAGCGTTATACTAGGCCACACAGTCGATTTCAGGTTTGAAACCTCTGGCCAAAATGGCAACTGCCGCCACCTGGCAATCGTGAGGAAGGGGTGATGCTAGAGACCCTTTCAAAATGCTACTCATCTGCTTCTCATCTGGAACGCAGACAGCAAAGTGCGCCTACAAAGAACAACGACCCTATCTGACTCTCTGTATGTGCAGAAAAGGACTAAAGCTGTTTTTCCAATTAAAAAAGAGTTAGTGGTTTGGGTTTCTTTAAGCAGCAGTAGACAAAATTGATGTGAGATCTTGAAACTGGCAAGGGGGGGTGCATTTTGGAACTGGAAGACACGAATAATAGGTGGCAGAAACCCCGGTGCTCTAATCAGAAGAACTGACCATGTTTATCCCCCATTAGGAGACTTAAATAGAAATGATCGTGGTGGGGAAGAGGTCACTAGAAACCCATTAAAAATGTGCCCCTTTGGCACATGCTTTCCTCTTCCCCACCCCCCACTTTCTAAAGCACATCCTAGTAAAGGCTTGACAGCACCAGCAAGATGACAGGGGGCTTATTGTGCCCTGAGCAGGGGGAGCCTGCAGGAGCCCAAGGGACCCACGCACTCATGAATGGCCCTTTTCTCGAGTGCACACAGAGCGCGATTCACATGGCTCAGTTAGGGACTAGTTTAAATAAATATGGGCAGCATTTCAGCATCTGGAAGCTATTGCCGCCAAAGGCAAACAAATGTTCATAGAGCGGGAATTGAGCTCGCTCCCTGACCTGGGAGCACACTTTAAAAATAAAATAAAAGACATAAATACAAGACGAGACTCCCAAAAGGCAGGCTAAGGTAACAGTGAGCGAAAAAGCAATGCTACAGGCAAATCCACTCTCGCCTTAGCTCATAAGAATGCAACAATAGGCCCTTTTTAAAAAGGTAAAGGGCGATATCTGCGCTCCCTTACTTGCCCACACACCTCTGAAATTCAACGCTTGACCTGAAATCACTGGACAGAATGAAGGGGAAATGCAGCTAAGCTGCACTGCTGTGCAGTCAGGCCAGCTGATCACAATTGTCTAAACTTTAAAGAGAAGCAAGGGCACCTGAATGACATAACACAGCACCTACCAAAGAGATGGTCAAGGACAACTCTCCACAGGGCACCCCAGCTCCTGGCTGAACCCAGAACCTTTTCAAGGGGAGGCTGGTCATGGGGCAGAGCCTAACCAGTAATCTTCTCACGGAGGATGAATGGGAGAAAACCAGAACTGGTGACACCACCACTGCTTGGCTGCCCTTACCAGGTACACTGCCCCACCTCCCGCAACTGGCCCTTTCTGCTACTAACTTGGAAAACTAAACTGCAGAGATTTGCTCCACATGAGCAAAAAGGAATTCAACTCCTTGGCCTCCCCCCCGTCTTTTTCCCCCTTCTTTTTCTGGAAGCTCGAGCTGAGAAAAATAAAGCATGGCCTGTGATCCAAAGCAAGAGGCCTCCCTCCACCCTCACCCTGCTTTTCGAGCTCTATTCCCTGCAATTGATTTACAGTCTGGAGCATATGGAGGCAGGCGTGGAATTCGAGCAATAGGGAACCTACCCAAAGAAATGAGCTTTTTTTTTTTAAAAAAAGGAAAAAGTTCTTTCTACCTAATAAAGTTTCCATCTTCCATCCCTGAATAATATCCCAGACAACAAAAGCTTTCTGGGTAGGGGGGAAGGGACAGCCCTGATTGTATGGTTGCTGTCTTTCGTAGTATCACATGTTGCAATTATTTTGTAATTCATTAGAATATATATATATATTCTAATATATATATATGCAATGTGAATGGGGGGAGCAGGGAAAGGACATTGCCACAAGGAAGAAACTACTGTATCTTCTGCCACCTAATTTAAGAGAAACCATTTTTTCCCTGGGTTTAAATTTTGCATGCATGTGCTGTTCATGCATATATTGGGGGGAGGTAGGAGAGGGGGAGAGAGATGGAGAGAACAGAGCAAACTAGACTGATGTGTCTCTGGAATGCTTTGCACCCTTCAGGTGGCCTCTTGAGTTTGGGGGGGGGGGGAATTTTCCCTTCTGCTCCTTTCAACAACAACAAAAAAATCTGTTAGCTATCAAATTCCCTGGGATCTCCATCTGCACCTTACTCCAGCATCCCTAACTGAATTGGGGGAGGGAGCAAAAGGGGAGGACAGATTTTTTTTCTGCACAAAGATCTTTCTTTGTAAAAAAAGAGAAAAAGGGGGGGGAGAAGGCAAAGAGTCTTGCTTGTCTAACCCCAATGTTCTCTTTTGTCTGGATCCCCCTTTGAACCCATTGCCACCACATTCAGTTAACTCTTTCGCTGCCGCCACAGGCAGAAAATGCATTTCCACCACTTTCTCTCTGGTGAGCTCAGAATCCGTCTTTCTGACTTAGGGGGACTGTGGGGGGATAGAGTCCTGGATGGAATATAATGGTTTGGCCGGCTCTTTAAGAAACCTTATGCCCACGTCACCCTTTTCCCCAAAAGGCAATGGGAGAAGAAATGGGAAAACCCTGGGATTGTGGTAAGTGGAGCTCTCTTCTCAACCAAGCAGGAGGCACCACAGTGCAGCCTCCCCCTCAACAGGCATATCAGTATCTCATACCAAAGGAGATGATGGAGAGAAGCTTTTTATGGGAAGGAAAGAATCTGGTGAGCAAAGGAGAGAAATCCAAGCACAGGAAGGCTCTCAAAGCCAACTCGGAACAGAAAGTTTAATTGTGCAAACCCTCAAAACTCTCGGTCTTTGCTCCAGATCTTTCTTTTTGAACACCTCTTCCCTCCCTGTTATTTCCCCACCTCATCCGGATAGGTTTTCTTTTCGCCCTCTTTCAGGAGGAGGAGGAGCAGCAGCAGGAGAAGAAGAAGATGGAGAAGAAGAAGAAGAACGGTGCAACTTACGTATATCTTCATCCTGACATTTGACAACTGCTAATAAAATGACTTGCGTGGCTGCTAGGAGCACTAGAGTCCTTGAATCCACAAAGCTGAACATGTCTAAATGTTAGACATGCAGGACCTTTGCGGGGAGGAGGGAGGTGGTGGTGGTGGAGGAGGAGGAAAAGGTGGTGATGGTAATTCCCCCAGTGGCTACCGAGCCTTCATGCAGCCGATCCTCCCTTTTCTTTGGAAACAGCAGGAGAATCCAAAGTCCCCCCCGGAGGCCCAGCAGAAAGTCCCTCTGCTGCTGCCGTCGTGTGCTCCGGGCTGAGGCACCGCGGCTTTATGCTCCCCTCTGCCTTCTTGCAGCCAGCGTATATGCCCAGGTCCCCGTCCCCCCCTGCCCCCCAGCTGAGCTGTAACCTGAGCCCCGAGCCTTGTCCCCGACGGTAGAGACCCCTCCCCTCCTGGCCCATCTCAAGTGCAGCAGGAGCCCTGCAAGCCAAAACGGGTGGCAACCGGGTGGGTGGGAGGGAGGGGTCTGTGGCTCCTTCCCCCCCCCTTCCCCCCGCCCTCGAAACACCCATCTCGATACCTCGACGGCGGGCGGATCCGAAGTGAATCACTCCCGCCACCGCTTCTCCACGCGCTGCTCTTCTGGACTTTCGTCTACTGCGCTAAGCTCCTCTCCCTCCGCCTGGGAAGAAGCAGGGACCAGGATGAGTCCCACCCCGGGGTGGGGAGGGGGGGGTCCGGGGAAAAGCCACGCAAACGGAGCCAGGATCAATAGGGGCATCGGGGAACACCGGTGGCTGCGCCTCCGCACCTGCTCCAGAGTTTGCAGCCGGTCCGGTTTCACTTCGAATTCTCCCAGACTGCGCAGCTCCCCGGCTTTTCCGCCAACGAGGAGTGCGGGGAACACCTGCCGCCTTCGTGGTCTAGGTTTTCTAACGCCTAACTACACAAATACACCCCGTTTTCCAGCCCATCCCCCCGGTGGTTTCACCCCCAGCCTCCAATTGCACCGTTGCTCTCTTCGCTCTCGCAATTCGGAGCTGATTCGCGCTATTTCCTTTTCCTCGCTTCGCTTTGCAAACTATACGGATCCAACCCTCTCCTCCTTTCCATCGACCTTTCTCACTATGCCTTTCTCAGGATTTTTACACACACACACAAAGTGCATGGGCCTAAAGGTGTGAGATCGTTTTTAAAGATCAGGTCGCGCAAAGATTCCTGGACAACTCTTCCCACCAGAAGCGAGAAATCAGCTTAAAGGCAACCCATTGCAGCGCCGCTGCTGCATGTCGACGGATGGAAGGGTTGTGTCTCTGGCAACGAACCCTAGGCCAGACAGGCGGATACAGTGTGTATTATTATTATTATTATTATTATTATTATTATTATTATTATTATTATTATTATCAAGAGGCTCGGAGTCCTGTTGATAATTGGGACGGACACAGGATCCCGCCGTTAAAGCGCAACGCTAGACAAGGGGCATCGTGCCTTGATTCCGGCGTCTGATTATTGATCGATTTCCCAGCCCAGCCCGCCTCTTCCTTCTTTACCCCCGCCCCGTACTGGAATCTCCTGGGGCAGGAAACAGGAGGAGAGGTGCGCAAGTCTGGCGCAAGGAAAAGACGGTGCAAAAGCACGCGCCACACCCCTGTGCATGGGTTTACTCGGAAGTAAGTCCCCCTGAGAAAGGGGCTTACTCTCGAGGAAGCGCGCGCAGGATCGCACCAGGATCGCATCTCTTGCAGGGCGCAAGTGCTTACTAAAGAAGCGTGCGTCGCGCCCTGCTTTCGGTGGCGTAGCCGCGCAAATGCCCTAAAAGGGCGCAGCCGCCAAGGGAAGCTTGGTTTTCCCCTACGCGAGCCCGGAATCCCCTTGCGCACGTGGCTGGCGCGTAGGGATCCAATGAGAGCGCTCCAAAAGAGACCCGCCTTTGCGGATGGAGGGAAGATTCCCTCGTTAGGAAATGCTAAGTGAATAGGTCAGTGGTTTTCAGCCAGTCTGCCGTGGTACCCTGGGGTGCCTTGAATGTTGGGCATGGGTGCCACGGCAACACTGGCCTTGAAGGGAGATGGGAAGGGTTTCTCTCCCTCTGTCCCTCTTTCCTTCCCTCTTCCCCTGATGCCCTCTCCTTACTCTACTTCCCAAAGGCTTCCCAAAGACTGGGAGTGGCCACTGGGACCACATAACACCGGTCCTGAGAGATCTGCATTGGCTCTCAGTACGTTTCAGAGCACAATTCAAAGTGTTGGTGCTGACCTTTAAAGCCCTAAACAGCCTTGGTCCTGTATACCTGAAGGAGCATCTCCACCCCCATCATTCAGCCCGGACACTGAGATCCAGCGCCAAGGGCCTTCTGGCGGTTCCCTCACTGCGAGAGGTGAGGTTACAGGGAACCAGACAGAGGGCCTTCTCGGTAGTGGCACCCGCCCTGTGGAATGCCCTCTCTTCAGATGTGAAGGAAATAAGCAGCTATCTTATCTTTAAAAGACATCTGAAGGCAGCCCTGATTAGGTAAAGGTAAAGGGACCCCTGACCATTAGGTCCAGTCGTGGCCGACTCTGGGGTTGCAGCGCTCATCTCGCTTTATTGGCCGAGGGAGCCGGCGTACAGCTTCCGGGTCATGTGGCCAGCAGGACTAAGCCGCTTCTGGCGAACCAGAGCAGCGCATGGAAACGCCGTTTACCTTCCCGCCGCAGTGGTACCTATTTATCTACTTGCACTTTGACGTGCTTTCGAACTGCTAGGTTGCAGCCCTGTTTAGGGAAGTTTTTAAGATTTAATGCTGTATTGTTTTTTAACACTCAATTGGAAGCCGCCCAGAGTGGCTGGGGAAGCTCAGCCAGATGGGCGGGGTATAAATAATAAATTATTATTATATTATTAATATTACACAGCTGTTAGTTGCAGCCGCCCTGGCTACAATCTCCCCAGGCAAATGGTGCCTCATAGGGCAGTGTGAGGAGGCCCAGGGGATTCCCAAGGAGAGGGGAGAAAGGAGGCTGAAGGAAAACATCACAAGGGGTGGGGGGTTGCCTCTGCAGGCAAGGGGTGACGCAACTGGGCTCCTGAGACCCACAGGGGTGCCGCAGGAAGAATGTAGTTGGTCAAGGGAGCCGTGGACTCAAAAAGGTTGAAAACCTTTGGAATAGGTTGTTGGCATCCGTCTGTCTAGAGAGGCAATGGAGTGTGCCTCTGGGGGTTAAGTCAAACCACAGCGTTAGCAGCAGCACCAAAGTGACCTTTGCATGGTGGAAGCCAGGGCAGTGGAGGTTCTGGGCTGCCCAGACCGCAAGACCCCACCTCTTGGCCTTGCCGATGTGTTCCAAAGGAAAGCGGAGCAATACATTTTGCACCAGCTTGGCTGCAGGAGTTGCCAGAAGGAGGCATACAAGCAGTGTTAGAAACTGAGATATGAAAGGTAGGCGCTAAATGGCACCATAAACCTAGGTTGTGGGCGCAACAACAGAATGTCTAGGCGCCCTTTTTTAATAACAAGAATACAAACCTGAAAATGAATGAATTGCAGCTGAAAAATTATGTTCATTTTTCACATGGTCTAGTCCTTCCCTCCCACTCCCCTAATATTCTTAAGATGGTCTTTTCTCCAGTCTTCAGAGAGTAGCTGGAAGTGGGGAGGCAGAAAAGGGTCCTCTGTTCCTTCCACTCTGCAGTTTTAATCTGAAATAAGTACAGTGGTACCTCGGGTTAAGTACTTAATTCGTTCCTGAGGTCCATTCTTAACCTGAAACTGTTCTTAACCTGAAGCACCACTTTAGCTAATGGGGCCTCCTGCTGCCGCTGTGCCACCGGAGCACAATTTCTGTTCTCATCCTGAAGCAAAGTTCTTAACCTGAAGTACTATTTCTGGGTTAGCGGAGTCTAACCTGAAGCGTATGTAACCTGAAGGGTATGTAGCCCAAGGATCCACTGTACTGCGCCCAAAGCTCAGATGCTGCATTAATGAAATTCCCTGTCGCAAAATATGCCTAGAACAGTGGGAGTTTTGAACACTGTATACAAGGCACCATCAATCGTCTTAGGGGCTCCAGATTTGTGTAGGGTTTACTCCTTAGCCCTTTCTTCTCCTGAAGATATTCCACGAGGGAGTGGAGGTTTAGGATCAGACAGAGTTTTCCTTCTCCTATATGAGCTACCTTCCCACGTTGACAAGCCCCAGCTGCCAGAAAATTGCAGCTGTTTTCCATACTGGAATTTCTTCAGTGCATTTATGGATGAACACAATACTTGAGCCAGGGCAGTAATAATAAAGAAAAGAGTGTGCTTGAGAGTGAGCAGAGTGTCGCCATCCTCAGTGTGGTGAATATGTCAAGCTGCAACCACTGGAATTTTATCTGCTCGGTTTTTAAGAAATGGATTTTTAAATCCTGAGAATTACAGTGGTACCTCGGGTTACAGACGCTTCAGGTTACAGAGTCTGCTAACCCAGAAATAGTACCTCAGGTTAAGAACTTTGCTTCAGGATGAGAACAGAAATCGTGCTCCGGCGGCACGGCAGCAGCAGGAGGCCCCATTAGCTAAAGTGGTGCTTCAGGTTAAGAACAGTTTCAGGTTAAGAACGGACCTCCAGAACGAATTAAGTTCTTAACCCGAGGTACCACTGTAATGTCTATGAATTACAAAAATGACATGGTACAATTCCTATAAAGATGCCACCAAAGACAGGTTCACAATGGTCAGTGATTCCACAGACACTCTTAATGTGGTAATGATAATAACAAACTCATTCTTGGAGGGCTTATCCTAACATAGCCAAAGCAGCGGCACAAGAGGGCAGTAACAGCAGACTTGGGGGAACCCCAAGCTTTGCAAAAAAAAACTCCCAGAACAACTTTGTGGAGGGACTCTAAAGAAGGGAGAGAACCAAAAACAACCCAGTGGGCACACAGAGTGCTGCCTTAACTGTTGAGAGCATGGAGGATGGAGTATAATAAGCAGCGCTTTTCTTCTAGAATAAAAAGTGCCCTTGAGTACCCCCAGAAAAAAGTATTTCCAAATTGCCAATGCATTGCACACTATGCCCAGGGAGTGAAGAGGTCTTGCCTATCACATCTTTTTGGCAAGTGTAAAACACTAGCAAGGTGGCGCTGTGGGTTAAACCAAAGAGCCTAGGACTTGCCAATGAGAAGGTCGGCGGTTCGAATCCCTGTGACGGGGTGAGCTCCCGTTGATCAGTCCCTGCTCCTGCCAACCTAGCAGTTCAAAAGCATGTCAAAGTGCAAGTAGATAAATAGGTACCACTCCAGCGGGAAGGTAAACGGCGTTTCCGTGCGCTACTCTGGTTCGCCAGAAGCAGCTTAGTCATGTTGGCCACATGACCCAGAAGCTGTACGCCAGCTCCCTCAGCCAATAAAGCGAGATGAGCCACAACCCCAGAGTCGGCCACGACTGGACCTAATGGTCAGGGGTCCCTTTACCTTTACCTTTAAAACACTAGCAACACTAAGCCAGCTAAGTCATACAGCAGGCCCACTGAACTTAATGGATTTAATTCCACTGATTTTAATAGGTCCACTCTGTGACTAACACTGGAAATCACCTAATGCATTTATTTTGATCTAGCAGCAGAATTCACAGTTCAGTTATTCTTACAGACCAAAGGGACACTTTCAACCCAGAAAAATAAGATGTTTCATGCCTATCAGCACCACAGCACTCCGCAATGTGCAAATAATCCCATATATGCTGATCAGATCAAAATAATAGCCAGTCCACTGCTGCCTAAAAGCTGTCTAACCTGGAAGCTATGCTCCCTAATATGCAACGTACTGTTGCTGGCTGTGGGCTTGTTCCGTGGTTTCGGAAGCACACTCTGCACATGCCCAGAAGCGCTCTCCCTTACTCATAACTACAAATTCCAGAGCAGAGTCCAGAATTAATGGGTGGTTCCAGAGGTGGTGAGCACAGCCTGATATTACGCTGCAGACTCACGAAATCAAAATTTCTGATACCTGTGGTGGGGCCTGCAAGATCGGATACAACATGGCTGAGCCGTTCATTATGGCTCCAGGGGCAGAGCCCAACACAAAACTTTTGCATCTGGCACCACATCTGGCTTGTGGCCCTCAAGAGATTGTGCAGAAAGGAATGCAGCTCTGAGGCTGAGAAGATTCCCTACCCCTGACCTAAAACGTATAGCTTTTTTTAAAAAAGGCTGGCACAGAAAAAATAATAACAACAGCTTTGCTCCTTGTTTTCTAGCAACTGACCTAAAAACAAGCTAACAAAACAAACCAGGCCATTTTTTTCCTCTGGGGAGTTGGCAGACATGTGCCCCTGTTCAGAACTCACTGAGAGATGCCCTCTTGCCAAGTTCAGCTTTCTCAGATTGACCTGAGTCCATCTCTGCTATCAGCATGTGCGTGTTGGCACAGGGCTTGTCCGCACCTGAATCTAACGTGCGCTCGAAGTAGTTTGCATTCAAATCGGATGGGAGCTGGTTGTGGGAAAACGCATGAAACAGCAGCACACCACAAGAAACTCCGGGATAAGATATGGATGGTGGCTTAATGTCATGTATATTCAGCATCAAACACCAGGGGTGGGAGCACGCTGGAGCCAGAGTTAAAAGGTATTTATTTAGTTCCCGACCCTCTCTCACAGCGTCGATCAGGAAGTGAGCAAAGCCCTCTGGTTCCAGAATTTGGAGCTGGCCGTCTCCTTGCCAGGGGACGTAGTGAGTTAATTGGGGACATCTTAATGACAGGCTGCAAGGGATGATAAAAATAGGAGAACCAAACCACACATTGGCTTGATGTCCTATCAAAGGCAGCTGCACTCAGCAAGTGCTATGGTTATTTCTAAGCCTTGGCAGAATAGCTTGCTTGTTTAAATCCAGTGTGGCGAGAAGATCCATCTAGCTGTGTGCAGAAGAATGGGATAGCTTTGCTGCTGGTTTATCGATAGGGCACATTTTTAGCATCCACGACCAAACATGGGCGAAGCAGCGCACTGGTCTTTTTTATGACAAGCCCTGTGGGTTATTTCTGGTGAAGGTTCGCACCACTCCATAGCAACGTTTGCCCACAAGGACACACTTCAGCTTTTCATGAGTTGCTCGCACTCTCTCTCGCCTCTCTCTCTCTCTTTTTTCCTTTGGCCAGTTCAGAGCCTGCCTCAAAGATACTTCCACTGTTTGCAGTAGGCAAGCAACAAAGTCATCCCTTTGTCCTCCATTTTGCAGATCTGGACTGAATGGAATGTAGGACTCTGAATAATGTGCTTTGTGGCAACGGCTTCCAGAGGTTGCGGAAGGGTGCGTGCATGCGTGCAAATCCCCCTCCTGCTAACAAAGAATGAGATATTATTTAAACTTCTAGAAAAACCCAGTGTGAGGGTTTCCGAGCACAATTCAAAGTGTTGGTGCTGACCTTTAAAGCCCTAAACAGCCTCGGTCCAGTATACCTGAAGGAGCGTCTCCACCCCCATCGTTCAGCCCAGACACTGAGGTCCAGCGCCGAGGGCCTTCTGGTGGTTCCCTCGTTGCGAGAAGCCAAGTTACAGGGAAACAGGCAGAGAGCCTTCTCAGTAGTGGCACCCGCCCTGTGGAACGCCCTCCCGCCAGATGTCAAAGAGAAAAATAACCACCAAACTTTTAGAAGACATCTAAAGGCAGCCCTGTTTAGGGAAGCTTTTAATGTTTAATAGGTTATTGTATTTTAGTGTTTTGTTGGAGGCCGCCCAGAGTGGCTGGGGGGACCCAGCCAGATGGGCGGGGTATAAATAATAAATTATTATTATTATTATTATTATTATTATTATTATTATTATTATCAGCTACTTTACCAACCCCCTGGTGGTCGTGTGCTTTTCAAGCAGTTAGCAGAGGTTAGCAAGTGACAGTGCTTATTTCTATGCTGCAGAAAGCTTCACCTGTTGACATTTGCAGATCCGCATGTGGTGCAATTTCTAGATAGCCAGATAGATGTTTATTTCCTTGACATCTGATGGGAGGGCATTCCACAGAGTGGGCGCCACTACCGAGAAGGCCCTCTGCCTGGTTCCCTATAACTTCACTTCTTAGGAAAGTCTTTAATGTTTGATATTTTATCGCTTTTTAAATATTCTGTTGGGAGCCACCCAGAGTGGCTAGGGAAACCCAGCCAGATGGCCAGGGTATAAATAAATTATTATTATTATTATTATTATTATTATTATTATTATTACCACCAGAGAGACACATGGCACAGGCCAGGCCCCATGGTACGTGCCGCGCCCCCATGGTGTGCCATTTTGTCACCCCCCCAGGGATAACACCCAGTGTGAACCACCACCCCCGCACCCCCCTTCCTACCCCGTGGGTGGGGTCTCAGCTGGCATACCAGAAGGAGCTGGTAGACAGGTGCCTTGGACACAGAACTGACCTGTCCCTGCATGGACACCTATGAGACCAAAAGGACTCCCAGGCTGCACACCTGAACCTTTAGTGACACAGTTACACCATTCAGAACCAAGGAATCCCCCACACCTGCCCGCCCCCCTGAACCACAGAAACAGTACTTCTGTCTTGTAAGGATTCAGCCTCAATCTGTTGACCGTCACCCACATATACTCATGTTTGCAAGCTGTATAATGCATCACATTCGATACATTGTTTTCGCTTACATGTGCTTGGTATTGGTACCATAGTATGTGCACTGGAAGGGACGCGGGTGGCGCTGTGGTCTAAACCACAGAGCCTAGGGCTTGCCGATCAGAAGGTCGGCAGTTCAAATCCCCGTGACAGGGTGAGCTCCCGTTGTTCGGTCCCAGCTCCTGCCAACCTAGCAGTTCGAAAGCATGAAGTGCAAGTAGATAAATAGGTACAGCTCCGGTGGGAAGGTAAACGTCATTTCCCTGCGCTGCTCTGGTTCGCCAGAGGCGGCTTAGTCATGCTGGCCACATGACCCGGAAGCTGTCTGCGGACAAACGCTGGCTCCCTCGGCCAGTAAAGCGAGATGAGCGCCGCAACCCCAGAGTCGTCCGCAAATGGAATTAACAGTCAGGGGTCCCTTTACCTTTATGTGCACTGGACAAACATTCCTTTTTGTCGTGTAGTCTTGGAACATGGCTGTGGGAAGTGGGGAGGTTGTGCACCTACAGTTCAGAACGCATTACAACAGCACTGGCATGGAAAATCTCTGCAGATGTAGCTGTAGGCAAATGGACATCTACTAAATAGGCACATATTAAAAGCTGGAGTAGCACCCACATGCACCCACAGAGAGGACAAGGGAAAGGGTGCCCGAGTCTTGCGATGAGGTCCTTTTGGCTTTTCATCAGCCTCTAGGAAGCTGAGCCACACTCCAAACATATCAACAACTTTCCTAAAACAAAGATGATACCATAGGCAACGTACTTCTTTTGCATTCTCTCCCAGTAGAAGAGTTTGGATTTGGTATCCCGCTTTATCACTACCCGAAGGAGTCTCAAAGCGGCTAACATTCTCCTTTCCCTTCCTCCCCCACAACAAACACTCTGTGAGGTGAGTGGGGCTGAGAGACTTCAAAGAAGTGTGACTAGCCCAAGGTCACCCAGCAGCTGCATGTGGAGGAGCGGGGAAGCATAGCTGTCAACTTACAGATTTGAAAATAAGGGACCAGCAGCCAAAATAAGGGACCTGCAGCCTCACCTGTTCCAGGCACTCCAGACTTCCTGTCCTCCTGCAATCAGGTCAAACTCATGCTGGTAGCTTCGAGAACACTGTCCAACCAACTTTGTAACCAGAGGTTCAACTGAATAGAATCTGAATCACATGCACCACAAGGCCTATGCAGCCTCAACTTAAGATGGCTCCCCGGCCTGGCTTTGCACTGCAAATTTTGCAGCAGCATGTGCAACAAAATGGCGTCCAGCATTCAAAACTCCCCTCAGCTTGCATTAACTAGCCACACACAAGGCATGCAAACTCCACCCCCCAGTCGTTCTTAGACTTCTTATTGGGTGAGCAACACAACCAAGCAACACAGTTGGAGCCTCCCTCCTCCCTGGCCGGCAGGGAGAGAGGGAGAGGAGCTGCTTCCTTTGAAATTTAAGGGACATCATTTAAGGGACGTTTAAGGGACATCCATCAATAAGGGACAGCAGCGGGACATGGCGCTGGAATAAGGGACTGTCCCTTCAAATAAGGGACACTTGACAGCTATGTGGGGAAGTGAACCCGGTTCGCCAGATTACGAGTCCACCGCTCTTAACCACTACACCACACTGGCAAACCAAGCCCACCTCAGGCAAGTGAACTGCATGGAGTAGCAGAACTCCTTCCCACTTGGGCTGCTTCTTCCCTCCAAAACATAAACACACAGGTTAAAAAATAAAAAGCAAGCTTTCTTTGAGGCCTAGTAAGGGTACCGAGCCAGCTAAGGGCAGCTGCAGTCTTTCATTGGCGGCGGCAGCCTAACACAGTACAGCACATTCAACACTGTTAAGGGATAAAGTGAAAAGCTGGAGAGACATCATGTGTCTTTGGCCAGTTTCTGCTGAGTGGGTGGCAGCAGCCAGAAGCTGGGTGTTTGGTCTGTTGGCTTGTTTGCCCAACGGCATCCGAGGAGCAGAATAGCAGGAGCAGTCTATCTGTCAGTGTTGCCTTGGAGTTTGGGAAGCCATCTTCTCCAAGCTCTGCACCATTACCAATCATTCCCTGTAGGGGTCAGTCCAGGGTAGCTGCTGTTTCTACTTCTTAATTTTGTTTTTCACTTCATCATGACCTATTATATATCTATATCAAACATAGGTTATTGTCCCAGACCACTTTTTTTAAAAAAAATGGTGTGGTGCTGGGCTGTCCCATGTGTACAACATCTAGTTGTGGCACTGTCTACCCCGTTCTTGGGAAGGGAAGTGCCACCTTGGTTGAGTTTTGAACAATGCTTCGTTATGGTGCAAAAAGGAGTATATCAGACCAAACTGCATACAAGAATGCCCAGGTTAGGAGAAATGTCCATAACAATGTGTAAAGCTTTTTCTGCGGATTTAAAAAAACTGATGTAGATATGGGGTGAATTGTATATCAGACTGGAAAAATTAGAAACCGACTAAAAACAGAAATTGACAGATTCATCCAGTGCTTTTTTTTTTCTTCAAAAATTGTTTAGGGGTACTCTCATTTTCCTACTCATATTGAAATACTGCCCCTCAAGGAGGCCAGACTTAGATTCACAAAATGTTTAGGGGTATGCATATCCCTGCGTCCCCCCAGAAAAAAAGCACTGGATTCATTCATTTCTACCATCTGGTTTCTCCCATATCATTTGCATCTGCCCTTAATACATGCATTTAATTTGGTTTGCCCAAGCTATTCTTGCCCAGAAATTCCTACAGCTTCCTTAGAAACTAGGCTCTTAGTAAAACTTATTTTTGAAAAGGTAAAGGTTCCTTTACTGGCTCAGCCCCTAGACATCCCAGCCTAGGTTTTGTCTAGATGATGTAAAGCCATTTAGAAAACACAGATATTTCTGTCCCAAGGGGAGTTCTGAAGAGGGTTTCTTTCCCCCAAAAAAATGACCTGAATGAATGTGATTTTTTTTTTAATAAAAAAATGTTGATGGCTCAGAAATTGTGAGTGTGTGAGAGAAAGCCTAATGAGTAGCATTTTTAATGGGAATGTACTTCTGGGCATCGTCAAACAGAATCTGACATTTTCAGGGGGGTCAACTTGAGTAAAATATTGTGGGGGCTCAGGTTAGGCCTGCCCTGAATAATTGATCACATGACACAGTGCACACACACCATTTGAATGGGAATGCCCATCAACTTTGTGGGGGACTGGACCCCTCAAATATTTTATTGTGGCTGAAGCCCCCACAATCCCTAGGAGTTGGCTTGAGCCAGAGCAGGATCAGATACAAAAAAAAAAGCACCCATAAATCACAAAACTACACAGTAATAAATTAAATGCTTTCGAAGTCAACCTTAGCAATCTGGAGATTGTGAAGGCATTGATTTTTGAACAATGTTTGTGCTCCAGCAGTTTTGTGCATTTCTTGACAAACGTTTTTCCGGGAGAGGAAGGCGCTTTCTAAATATTATACCTACATAGATTTGAAAAAGAAAAGAAATCTGAACGCTGGTATAAAGGCAAGATGCCACAGCTCCAAGCTGCTGTGGGAAAACGCATGAGCCTCAGACCTTTGCCCCTGCTTAAGAAAGATGAAAGCAGACTGGAAAAAAATGTGCTTCCCAGCTCCTCCTTCTCTTGGGTCTGCTCCGAGCTCTCGCTCACCTTTGGGAACTTTGGGGGACGTGTGCCCATCTGGGATGGATCTGGTATTAACGATGAAAGCCATAAAACACGGAGGGTGCCTAAAAATGCACAATATGTTTCCTGTGTACCCTGCACGGTAGCGGAACATCAGCTGCACACAGCGATTTGCAGCTCATTGGTGGGATCTGTCTGTCTCAGCAAGTCATAACCCACCAGGCAACTGAGGCCAGGTGGCCTCTGGGGCAGGCCCTGCACGACTCTTGAGCACAGAGATATTTATGATTTTTTCCCAAATTTCAGCATCACTTCAGAGGCAATGCTCTTACTAAGCAGCACCCACCAGGAGTCAGTCCTAGAACTTGCTTTCTCTTCTTCTTCTTCTTCTTCTTCTTCTTGGACTTCTGTATATATTTCATAGAATCGTAGAGAGTTGGGAGGGACCCCAAGGGTCATCTAGACCTACCCCCTGAAGGACAGGAATCTCAGCTAAGGCATCCATGATGGACATCCATCCAACTTCCGCTTATAAACCCCCAAGGGAGTCCACAACCTCCCAAGGGAGACCGTTCCGTTTCAGCAAGAATGTTAAAAAACCAAGAATGCAACTTTTAGATTTGTACTATGATAGAATACTAAAGGCATATGTAACATTAAATAAGAGTAACAATAAGGCTTCATGTTGTTGTTGTTTTTGTTTAGTTGTGTCCGAATCTTCGTGACCCCCTGGTCCAGAGCACGCCAGGCACTCCTGTCTTCCACTGCCTCCCGCAATTTGGTCAAACTCATGCTGGTAGCTTCGAGAACACTGTCCAACCATCTCGTCCTCTGTCATCCCCTTCTCCTTGTGCCCTCTATCTCAGGGTCTTTTCCAGGGAGTCTTCTCTTCTCATGAGGTGGCCAAAGTATTGGTGCCTAAGCTTCAGGATTTGTCCTTCCAGTGAGCACTCAGGGCTGATTTCCTTCAGAATGGATAGGTTTGATCTTCTTGCAGTCCATGGGACTCTCAAGAGTCTCCTCCAGCACCATAATTCAAAAGCATCAATTCTTCGGTGATCAGCCTTCTTTATGGTCCAGCTCTCACTTCCATACACCCCACTACTGGGAAAGCTATAGCTTTAACTATACAGATGTTAGAAGGTGTCAATTCCTGTTCCGATCTGAGTTCATTGCAAGCAGCAATGTTTCCGTTCCACTTCAGTTTGGTTTTCAACAAAGACAGCATTATTCTGTCTGTTGTAGTGGAATTTTATATGCTTAATTACACACTTAATTACATGATTGTTACATTATTCCAAGACATTACTTTTAATGTAAAGGAAAAAACAATTCAAATTGGGGGGAAGTAAGCAATTACTTGTTTTTTGTTTTATAAACGACAACAGTGATTACTGATTATATTTCCGGGATTGATTTCCATTTCAGACATGGGACAAATAAATAAACATAGTCAATTTCCGCTCCCAATTCTGGTAAAATTCTCCAACGTCCTTACTCCCATCTTCCCTCATCCACATGGTGCTTCTGTTCTGCAAATGGCAGCTTCCAAATTTTATTTTATTTATTTAATGAAAATGTTTTTAATCTGTCCTTCATCAACACCAAATTGAAGTACATTCAGAATAAGTACACTACAACCAACCAAGTCATATAATAATAATAATAATAATAATAATAATAATAATAATATTGTTATACCCTGCCTATCTGGCTGAGTTTCCCCAGCCACTCTGGGTGGCTCCCAATCGAATATTAAAAACACAATACAGCATTAAACATTAAAAACTTCCCTAAAAAGCTTATTCCCTAAAAATAAGCAGCAATGCACTCTAAAATATACCATCAAACAAATAAAATAGCTGAAAACAACAGAGCAGCTTAGAACAATCGTTAACGAAACTTACAATGTCTGGGCATATAAATAAGTATTAATCTGGTGGCAAACCTAGAGCAATACTTGTCATACTTGTGAGGAGATTAAAGTTGTGAGTCACTAGTCTTTTCTGTTTCCTTTATATTCTGAATTAAGCCCCCAGTGGATCTTGTTAATCCATACATCACTACTGGGAAAACCATAGCTTTAACTATACGGACCTTTGTTGGCAAGGGGATGTCTCCGCTTTTTAAGATGCTGTCTAGGTTTGTCATTGCTTTTCTCCCAAGAAGCAGGAGTCTTTTAAGTTCGTGACTGCTGTCACCCAATGAAAATAGGGACATCCTAAGGAAAAGCGGGACATTTTGGGATCAAATCAGAAACCAGGATGGCTTCTCCAAATCAGGGAGGTGCCTGGAAAATAGGGACACTTGGAGGGTCTGAAGCTTCAATTTCACACACACTTAACCTGGTGCCAACAAACGCAGTGAGACTTGCTTCTGAGTGGACACACCCAGGACTGCACTGTAAATAAAAGGGAAATTAAACAAGGTGTAATGGTACACGGGTGGCGCTGTGGGTTAAACCACTGAGCCTAGGACTTGCTGATCAGAAGATCGGCGGTTCAAATCCCCGCGACGGGGTGAGCTCCCGTTGCTCAGTCCCTGCTCCTGCCCACCTAGCAGTTTGAAAGCACATCAAAGTGCAAGTAGATAAATAGGTACCGCTCCGGCGGGAAGGTAAACGGCATTTCTGTGCGCTGCTCTGGTTCGCCAGAAGCAGCTTAGTCATGACCCGGAAGCTGTACGCTGGCTCCCTCGGCCAATAAATGCCACAACCCCAGAGTCGGTCACGACTGGACCTAATGGTCAGGGGTCCCTTTACCTTTAATGGTAACACTAATTTAGGCTTTTATTTATTTTTATTTTTTAAAAAACCCTCATATGCCACTTATTCATAATTTTATATAAAGCAATTCACAATGAACCTAAGACCATTCCAATCAACAAGCAGCAATCCCCAACCTGAGAACAGTGGGAGATTTAATTAGAATTAGAATATGTAGCTCCACAGTCAGCTTGCATGGGTTTCTGGGAGAAATAGAGTCTCAGTACTGAGAAAGAGAGTGTCTCTGAGCACATGCAGAGTGACTCTTTCAGAATCTGGAGTGAGGGCCCAGATGGTCTTAGAATCATAGAATCATAGAATCATAGAGTTGGAAGAGACCACAAGGGCCATCGAGTCCAACCCCCTGCCAAGCAGGAAACACCATCAGAGCACTCCTGACATATGGTTGTCAAGCCTCTGCTTAAAGACCTCCAAAGAAGGAGACTCCACCACACTCCTTGGCAGCAAATTCCACTGTCGAACAGCTCTTACTGTCAGGAAGTTCTTCCTAATGTTTAGGTGGAATCTTCTTTCTTGTAGTTTGGAACCATTGTTCCGTGTCCGCTTCTCTGGAGCAGCAGAAAACAACCTTTCTCCCTCCTCTATGTGACATCCTTTTATATATTTGAACATGGCTATCATATCACCCCTTAACCTCCTCTTCTCCAGGCTAAACATGCCCAGCTCCCTTAGCCGTTCCTCACAAGGCATCATTTCCAGGCCTTTGACCATTTTGGTTGCCCTCCTCTGGACACGTTCCAGTTTGTCAGTGTCCTTCTTGAACTGTGGTGCCCAGAACTGGACACAGTACTCCAGGTGAGGTCTGACCAGAGCAGAATACAGTGGCACTATTACTTCCCTTGATCTAGATGCTATACTCCTATTGATGCAGCCCAGAATTGCATTGGCTTTTTTAGCTGCCGCGTCACACTGTTGGCTCATGTCAAGTTTGTGGTCAACCAAGACTCCTAGATCCTTTTCACATGTACTGCTCTCAAGCCAGGTGTCACCCATCTTGTATTTGTGCCTCTCATTTTTTTTGCCCAAGTGCAATACTTTACACTTCTCCCTGTTAAAATTCATCTTGTTTGTTTTGGCCCAGTTCTCTAATCTGTCAAGGTCGTTTTGAAGTGTGATCCTGTCCTCTTGGGTGTTAGCCACCCCTCCCAGTTTGGTGTCATCTGCAAATTTGATCAGGATGCCCTTGAGTCCATCATCCAAGTCGTTGATAAAGATGTTGAATAAGACCGGGCCCAAGACAGAACCCTGTGGCACCCCACTAGTCACTCTTCTCCAGGATGAAGAGGAACCATTGATGAGCACCCTTTGGGTTCGGTCAGTCAGCCAGTTACAAATCCACACAGCAGACAATGGTTTAAAGCACATTCACACACCCCTAAGGACCTTGGGAACTGTAGTTTACCCCTCACCCAGTTACAGTTCCCAGACCTGTTAACAAACTACATTCCCCAAATTCTTGGGGAGGGGGTAAATTCATGGTGTGAGGGCAACTTGAGCCATCCCACATCATGCTGCCTATGATTTAAAAATACCTTTTTTAAAACCTAGATTGCTAGGAGGGTTCCCCAAATTTTTGCAGCCGCTGTATCTGTGGGTATGATCATTTGGCAGCCCACGCTGCTAACCTTTCCTGCTGCTACATTTTCACTGTATTCTCAGGAATGCGTGATCCAGGTGCATGGGCTTAGTTACACTAGACAGCAACCCTGGAAGAAAGCTCTGCCCATCACTAATAATTAAAAGCAAAGACAGACGAAGATGTTGAGGAACATTATTCCTGACACAGGGGTCCAGGTGCAGAGCTTTTTCGATTATTCAAGCCATCCTCCTTGACATACATTCAAAGCAGGCAAGAAAATGCGGGCTTAAACTTGCTTGGCTCGAGGTAAGGCTGTCAAGAGACTGAATTTTAACTGATTATCTACATTTTAATCAATTAGGATCTGTTACTTGGAGTCAAGAGTGGATTTCATGCTCTTTATTCAGCTCATAGTAGTGAGGAGGAATGGAAGTTCCCCCAGACTGTCTGCTTTATATACATTATTTACGCAATGGGCCCCACGTGATTGGCTAATTACGGGATTCTCCTGTAGGCCAATCAGGATTCACTTCCACCTGGAGCTGGATTGGGTGGCTCCTGTGGACCAATCAGACTGCTGCATTCTGGATCCTATTGTTCTAGGACCAATCAGACTGCTGCATTCTGAATCCTATTGTTCTAGGACCAATCAGACTGCTGCATTTTGGATCCTATTCAACTCAGTACATAACAGGATCCAAATATCAATAAAGGTGCATTTCTGAGCTACGTTGGGAAGTGCCATGCCTTAGTTTACTAAACAAAACAATTCCTTTGACTGTTAAAAGGGGGGGGGGACACTTTTTGTATTTCCCCTCCCCCACTCTGTCTTAGAACCCAAAACTAGTGTGAACTTAATTTGAAGCATAAACATTTAATTTCCCCCCCTTTCAGGCCAGTCAAGTAAAGCAAGTTCAAAAATGGCACAGCCAAGTAACCTCAGGCCTTCTGTCTCAACTGGCCCTCGCAGTACCTTGCCCAGGTCTGATAATTGTGGCCATTTAGCTTTGGGCACAGAGCTCCATCTGAGGCTTGTAAAAGCTCCATTTCAGCTCTTTACTTCAGCCGTGAGCTGGTTTCCCTTTTACAATCAGCCTTATCTTTAGCAACTCGTAAATCAACGAGGCCTTCTTGCTCTCCTCCAGCCTAATTAGTTGGCACGGACATCAAAGACTCTGCCACGGCACAGAAAAGTCTTGCTTTTCCCCGCATACCTCTCGCAGTCTTCAGCAGTCTTACTCTCTGTAAGTGCCGTGAATCTGGGCCCATAACCTGTTGTTGGAATACTGCCAGGGAGACAGAGGCATCAGGCCTCCACATCATCTCCGGACGATCTCCGATCTCCCGTTGGAACAGCATCAGTCAATTAGCAACACGAGCCTCAGACACATTCCAAGACTCGTGCACACCCTTTTCAGCAGTCTCCACAACAGAAGATTCAAACAGAAGAGCATATTTACAGCTTTATTCAACGTAGGTCAGAACAAAGGAAAAACATGACTGCTTGCATCCGTGTCGAGGAAAACAGCCGGAACAAAAGCTATATACAAAACGGAAGTTCCCAGTGAGCAGGAAGTAAACAGGCATGTGACACACAACAATCATGCCTGACTCTTTTAAGGTGGAATGGTGGAACGGAACTATATCCTAACAATTCATGCATGCAAGTATGCTTCCCTTGCTGAATGTAGATGCATAGAACAGGTCCGGATGCATCAAAGGATAGATGTGCATCTCTCCTCACTGCCTTAGTTTCAGTACGATGTGCATTTGGAGTATGCACATGCTGGTATGAGGTGTTATGTACTGAAGTTCTCATCCTGGGCCAGCAGGGGGATACTGTAGATAGTTTTCACTCAGGTCCACATATGCAAATAAGGAATTGAAAGTGACGTTCAGTGATTGGATGGTTACAGAAAGTTGTTACTGTTGCTTTGTAGTTGAGCTCTATATAAGCAGGTTGGCTGAACCCTTCAGTTAAGTTCTGTTCTGGCCTGTGAATAAACAAGAGCTGTTTGGAGAATCGCTGTGTTGTCTGATATGTTCATCCACAACTTAACATGAGTGGACACACATAAATAGCTGTTTAAAGCCTGATTTGATTTGAACGAGCATGGTAATTCCATTGCAGGTGGCTGGTATGCTGAATCATGGCAACAATCACTTAAAATGCAGAAGTCACTGACTGCATTACTAGATAGTCTCAGCTTTCAGCCATGCAGTGGTGCACACTGTTATTCATAAAATCACAGAATCATAGAGTTGGAAGGGACACCAAGGGTCATCTAGAGCTACCCCTTGAAACGCAGGAATCTCAGCTAAGGCATCTATGATGGACATCCATCCAGTGTGGTGTAGTGATTAAGAGCGGTGGACTCGTAATCTGGTGAACCGGGTTCACTTCTCCGCTCCTCCACATGCAGCTGCTGGGTGACCTTTGGGCCAGTCGCACTTCTTTGAAGTCTCTCAGCCCCACTCACCTCACAGAGTGTTTGTTGTGGGGGAGGAAGGGAAAGGAGAATGTTAGCCGCTTTGAGACTCCTTCGGGTAGTGATAAAGCGGGATATCAAATCCAAACTCTTCTTCTTAAAAATCTCCCACAATTTCCCAAGGGAGACTGTTCCACTGTCGAACAGCTCTTACTGTTAGTAAGTTTTTTTGTATGTTTAGTCAGAATCTCCTTTCGTGTAACTTGGAGCCATTGATTAGTAGGTTTAAGGTATTAGCACTGAAAATTAAATGGTCCAAAGGGTACCCATAATCTTCATGCCCTTTTGTGCACCTGCAGAAGGTGGCTGGCGCACAACGTTGAACTGGATAAGTACAGTGGTGCCCCGCAAGACAAACGCCTCGCAAGACGGGAAACTCGCTAGACGAAAGGGTTTTCCGTTTTGGAGGTGCTTCGCAAAACGAATTTCCTATGGGCTTGCTTCGCAAGACAAAAATGTCTTGCGAGTTCCTGCGGGTTTTTTCCCCTTCCCCCCCTTTTTCTAAGCCGCTAAGCCACTTATCTGCTTATCCGCTAAGCCGATAAGCCGCTAAAAGCTGCTAAAAGCCGCTAATAGCGCTAATCCGCTAAGCCGTCAATGGGCTTGCTTCGCAAGACGAAAAAACCGCTAGACGAAGAGACTCGCGGAACGGATTAATTTCGTCTTGCGAGGCACCACTGTAGACTTGATAGACCTCAGTCTAGCCCAATAAGGCAATAGTAAAGGGTAAAGGGACCCCTGACCATTAGGTCCAGTCATGGCCGACTCTGGGGTTGCGGCGCTCATCTCACTTTACTGGCCGAGGGAGCCGGCGTACAGCTTCCGAGTCATGTGGCCAGCATGACTAAGCTGCTTCTGGCGAACCAGAGCAGTGCACGGAAACGCCATTTACCTTCCCGCCGGAGCAGTACCTATTTATCTACTTGCACTTTGACATGCTTTCGAACTGCTAGGTTGGCAGGAGCAGGGACCGAGCAACGGTCATGGGGATTCGAACAGCCAACCTTCTGATCGGCAAGTCCTAGGCTCTGTGGTTTAACCCACAGCGCCACCCACGTCCCTAAGGTAAGTAAGGTAAGTAAGGCAAGACTTATATTATATTATTATGTACAGCAAATGAGGGGGGTAAAATAATCACAAACTTTTTTTATAGAAGAAGAGTTAAGAGGCTGGTGTGGGCTCAGAGAATAGCTGTAATGTACACTCCTTTTTGGGAACAGAGCTGATCAGAGACCCCTATTCTTGTCACAGAGCATTCCCAGCGTTCCCGAGGAAGAAGAGTTGGGTGGAATAACAACTCTCAGCACCCATAACAACCGTTTCAGTTAAACACATTGTAAACTTTGTGTGAGAAATTGGGTTGGCAAAAACGGATCTCCACACCGCCATCTGGTGTCACAGTGTTATAATGCATATACAATGCATATACTGTAAAGCACTTTTTATTTGCCAGTGTAGCTGAGTCCCATTGGTCTCACTGATGTGGTCCAAAGGAAAGCAGAACAGTAATAGTATAGTACAATATTATTGCATATTATTATTATTATTATTAACCTTATAATAGTTATATTCTTATAGTATAACAACAACAACAACAACTGAAATCATTATAATGTGGATTGAGCCTTAAACTCTGTTTTGAGTTAGTGGAATATCTTAATTGTGTATCCCCGATTGGTTTGTTACGGGAAATTCCGGGTGCGGAGTTGCCCTGCCACCCGGCTCGTCGGACGGAGTCCGCGGGTCCTAGCGGAAGAAATGAGTTCAGCCGGAGACGGAGCAAGATGCGGAGATCCAAGTTTATTGCGCAATAGGTTCAAGATGGAGTTGAACCCCGAGAGTGGGGCGACATAAACTTTTAAAAGTTCCCTCCAGGTCCCAGAATACAGTGCAGAAAACGTCACACGTACATCACAAAAGGTGGGGTTACATGGATCAGCACTACAGGAAAGTGGGTGGTGGGTTTACACAAATCGTCACTTCAGTAAGGTGGGGACTACCTAGATCAGCAGTTCAGTAAGGTAGGCAGGGTAGAGATTGCATAGATCAGCACTTCAGTAAGGTAGGCAGGGTAGAGATTGCATAGATCAGCACTTCAGTAAGGTAGGCAGGGTAGAGATTGCATAGATCAGCAGTTCAGTAAGGTAGGCAGGGTAGAGATTGCATAGATCAGCACTTCAGTAAGGTAGGCAGGGTAGAGATTGCCTGGAGTAATAGAGATATGCATAAACGTTTCCTGAGTACAGGTGATGGCAAGACAATGGCACAGCCATGCATCGCCCATTACCCTGCATTGCCTGGAGGAAGGGCTCAACTGGACCATTTGACAGGATTAAGGTTTTCCTGGGTACGTGACCTGTCGGTTTGAGGATTATGGCGCTGGAGTAGCATCATGGAGTCCGGAGGGAATCGAGTAGAATAACATTAAAATGGAGGAGATCGAAGCTTTGGCCGATTTTATATTATTTTCTGAAGTTTTCGGCTTCTTGCCGGTCAAGTGTGTATTGTATATTGGAAGCGGAAACAAATGGATACAATGTAACAGGACTTTGACAGTTTTACGAGGTCACTAGTTTCGGTTCCATTGTTGTAGCAGCGGGGAGCCGTCAACAACTTGTCAGGAGGTTAAATGAGGCGTGCAAGGACTCCTGAGCTCGCTCCTGCAGGGGAATGCACGTTCTTGATTGGCTAGGGCGCAGCCATTGTGGTCAATGGGGAAATAGTATGATACGGTCTACCCGTTAGAAATAGGGCCAACAAGACTTAAGAGGGAAACCCGTATATAAAAGAACAGATATATATATATATATATATAAGGGGAAGATATTATTTATAAAGTCAAGGGTATAGTGTGGTGCTTGTGCAACAGTGTTGCAATCCTGGTCTGTAAACTAAGTTGTCTCACCTCTGACAGCTCCGACATCAGAGAGTCCGTGATTTGGGTTGCCTCTTGCATGAATTTCAGAAGGATGTCGGTAAGTCGGAGGATGTCCACATGATTAGAGCCGGCCCCATAGGCAGGGAAGAGTGCCCGACCGACAGTCTCTCCGTTGGCAGCGACATCCGATAGGTCCGACAGTCCTTTCTGTTCTCTTTTATTCCTCTGCCTCCCAGGGGGTAGGTGTGGGACTACTCTAATGCCGGGGACAATGTACCCTACGAAGCAAGATCCTGACATATGGGGGCTCACCCAAGTATATGCGCAGTGACCACATACCCAAAACAAGCCACTGAGGTAGGACTCCATTCTTCCGGAGGCAAAAGCTTGCATCAACATGGAGTCAGCGGGTTGAGGCTGCCAGGCAGGAGGGTGTCCGACGACGGTGGCCCAAGCAAGGGTGAGATTTTGGAAGGTTCGGGATGCGGCCACATCGGTAACAGTGACGTGACCGGTGGGTAAAAGTTCTAAGTTGGAGGTGCAGGTACTGGACCCAATGAAAGTTCCCTCTCCAGTGAAGATGCGGCAGAGGGGTCCCTTTGTAGGGCCAGTAAGGTAGAGGTATTGGTGGGTCAAGTTCAAGGCGCGCTGTCAGAAGAGCTGTCAAAAGCGCGCTGTCAGAAGAGCTGTCAAAAGCTGTCAAAGGCGCGCTGTCAGAGGAGGCGCGCTGTCAGAAGAGCTGTCAAAAGCGCGCTGTCAGAAGAGCTGTCAAAAGCTGTCAAAGGCGCGCTGTCAGAGGAGCTGTCAAAGGCGCTTCAGGCGTAGCTTGATAGCGTCGGAATCTGGGGTGATCTCGGATGTCCAGTTAGGCGATACTGTATCAGGTCCGGTTTGTTGGGCCCGATTCTGGCCCCGATCTGGTCCGGTCTGTTGGGCCCGATTCTGGCCCCGATCTGGTCCAGTCTGTTGGGCCCGATTCTGGCCCCGATCTGGTCCGGTCTGTTGGGCCCGATTCTGGCCCCGATCTGGTCCGGTCTGTTGGTCGTCTTCGTCGTCAATGTATGAAGTTGGTGGGGTGGGCGGAGTCGAGAAGGTGAAGTCCTCGCCGAGACTGTCCCCCGGCTCTTGGGGAGGGGGTGACGATTTGCACCTGGTGTGGTGTAACCAGGAGTTCTTTTCACCTACTTTCACGGCAGTCGGTGAGGTTAGAAGGACTTGGTAGGGACCTTCCCATGCGGGTTGAAGCGGTTCCTTCTGATAGACCTTGACTAGGACCCAATCTCCGGGGTGGAAGGAGTGGGCTTGGACGTCGATGGGTAGGTTCTGTCCTTCAATGGCGGCGTACTGGTGGAGGCGTTGTAACTGTATCTGGAGCTGAATAACATAATTAGTAAGTTCTGCTTCTCCCAGCTCCAGTTCTGAGAGTGGGAATAGAGTGTTATAGACTGGAGGGGGTCTCCCAAACAAGAGTTCGAACGGGGAGAGTTTTAAACGTTCAGTTGGGGCACTACGTATGTTGTGAAGAACCAGTGGGAGTGCATTAACCCATTTTAGGCCCGTAAGGTTGCAAAGTTTTCCCAACTGTATTTTTATTTCCTGGTTCATTCGTTCTACTTGGCCAGAGGATTGTGGGTGATATGGCGTGTGGAGGTCCCACCGAATTTGGAGGGCCTTGGCCACTAGTTGCACTATTTCGGCCGTAAAGTGAGTTCCCCTGTCACTGTCTAGGCGGCGAGGTATCCCGTACCGGGGAATAATATCTTGTAGGAGAGCCCTAGCAACTACGGATGCGGTAGCCTTACGGCAAGGGAATCCCTCCACCCATGAAGAAAATTGGTCCACTATAATTAAAGCGTGTTTAAAACCCTGGCATAGAGGCAAATCGATAAAGTCAAGTTGTAAGTTCTCGAAGGGGACAAAGGTCCACGGTCTAGCTCCTGGTGGTCTCCTGGGTTCGCGCTTGGGATTGAAGCGGTGACAGGTTATACAATTCTTTGATGCTGCCGTGGCAGCGGCAGCTATCCCTGGGGCATACCAAGATCTAATAACATGTTCCATTAGCCTCCCTTTTCCCCAATGTGTCCGCTGGTGAAGAATTCTCGCTAATTTTGGAGTCCAGGCCTTTGGAAGGACGGTTCTTCCATCGGGGAGGACCCAGATACCGTTTCGTTCTGTGGCCCCTATAGATTGCCACGTGGCCCTTTCATCCTCTGGGGCAGATTTGTAAATTTCTGTCAAGTCTAGATCGGTAGGTAGCTGCACGGCTTGGAATTCAGAGTCATTGTTAGGGGTGCGAAGGGCAGCTGTCTGTGCGGCTTTGTCGGCTCGTCTATTTCCTTTGGAGACTAAATCCCTGCCTTTTGTATGAGCTTTGCAGTGGACAACGGCTATTGCGGCGGGTAAGTGAATTGCCGTCAAAAGTCGTTCTACCAGAGCGGCATGTGAAATTTGGGATCCGGCGGCGGTCAGAAAACCTCTCTGAAGCCAAATTTGGCCGGTTGTATGTACTAAGCCGAAACAGTATTTACTGTCCGTATAAATAGTAGTCCTTTTCCCTTCGCCAATCTCGCAGGCGCGTATAAGCGCAATTAGCTCGGCGGCTTGGGCGCTATATTGTGGGTTGATTGGATTTGACTCTAGCACTTCGAAGTCAGACACCACTGCATACCCAGTCTTCCTAACTCCGTCAATAACTTTAGAACTGCCATCGGTATACAGTATTAAGTCCGCATTTTCCAGGGGAAGGTGATCTAAATCTTCCCGGGGTTTTTCAGCTTGTCTGACTATGGTAGCGCAGTCGTGATGTGGAGTGCCGTCGTTGGGAAGGGGTAGCAAGGTGGCTGGATTCAGGGAATTGACGCGCTTAATTGTGACATTAGACGGGGTTAATAGGAGGGCTTCGTATCGGTTGAGGCGGGAATTTGAGAAATGGTGACATCCTTTTAGGGTTAGGAGGGTTGAGACTGAGTGTGGCACATGAACTGTGATTTCATGGCCCAGGACAGTTTCTTGAGCTTTCTCGAGGAGGAGCGCAGCAGCAACGATAGCTCTTAGACAATTGACTGCCCCCTTTGCCGTGGTGTCAAGTTGTAAGCTGTAATAGGCTACTGGTCTTTCTTGGTCTCGAAAGGGTTGGGTTAGGACACCTGAGGCGACTCCCATTTGTTCATAAATGAACAAGTTAAAGGGGACCCGGTAGTCGGGCAATCCTAAGGCAGGAGTGGATCTCAATTCTCGTTTCAAGCGTTCAAAGGATTTATAAGCGCCTTCTTCCCAAACCAATGGGTCTGGGTGGTCCTGGCGGGTCATAGCGGTTAGGGGTTTCGTTATTTCGCTGTAGCCAGCAATCCATGCTCGACAGAAGCCGGCCATTCCAAGGAAGCCGCGCAACTGTCGCTTTGTCTTAGGGAGTGGAATTTCAGTGACCATTTCAATTCTGTCGGTGGCGAGGCTTCGGGTACCCACTCCCAAGATGTGCCCGAGGTATTTTACTTCTTGTTTACAGTATTGGAGTTTCTTTGGGGACACTTTATGTCCCTTCCTCGCTAGTTCAGATAGGAGGTGTTTAGTGTCTATCTTGCATGCCTCTTCACTAGTAGAGCATAATAAGAGATCATCTACGTAGAGCAAGAGGGCGGAGTTTGCAGGTAGGTGAATGTCCTGCAAATCCTGGTGTAAGATGGCTGAAAATATTGCGGGTGATTCCACGTATCCCTGGGGTAACCTTGTCCACGTTAATTGACTGGGCCCCCAGGTAAAAGCGAAAAGGAACTGGCTAGCTGGGTCCAGGGGTATGCTGAAGAAGGCGGAGCATAAGTCCGCGGCGGTGTACCAAGTTGTTCCTGCTGGAATCGCATTCAGGTGGGAGTTTGGGTTTCCCACCACTGGGTGTCGGGGTATTACAAATTGGTTTACTAGTCTCAGGTCTTGGACAAAACGATATCGGACTGGGGCTCCCTCTTTTGAGGGCTTCTTTATGGGGAGCACGGGAGTGTTACAGGGTGAGGCACATGGAACTAGGATCCCCTTTTCGAGGAAGTCCTTAATCATAGGTGTTAACCCTTCGATGGCTTCTCTAGGCAAGGGGTATTGCTTGGTACAGGGGAAGGGCAGATCGGTTCTGTAGGTGATCTTAACGGGAGTGGCTGATATTAGAAGTCCGACGGAGGTTGATTCTGTGCCCCACAAGGAAGGGGGTAATTCGGTCTCTAACTCTGGAGGGAGTTCGGGAAACTGGCGGTCCAATTCTGCTTCTCGTATGATACCCTGGAACGCGGGGACCGAGTCCTCGGGCATATATAGGTAGATGCCGTCCGAGGAACATTTTATGGTGGCGTTGAGTTTGCAAAGGAGGTCCCTGCCGAGGAGGTTAACAGGACTGCTAGTTAAAAGGAAGGTGTGTTCTGCTAATAGGGGTCCAAGGGTAACTTTAGCTGGTTGCGAGAGTGGGCAAGTGCGGGGTATCCCATCTAGTCCCATTACCTTCTTGGTTACTGTCCCTGGTTCCAGATGACTATCAGTTAGGGTGGAGTATGTGGCCCCTGTGTCTAGTAGACATTCATAGGGGTGACCGTCGATCTCAATAGTACAGACAGGATCCTCCGGTGACAATGTTATCACGGGGCAGATGGTTTGGTTTGGACTTAGGCTGGGATCCCCTTTTAGTAGTCAGTAGGCGTCCTGATCATCGGGAGGTGGCTGGTTTGGGGGGTGCGAGGAGCAGTAGCGTTTGCCCAAGGGTGAGTAGGCGCGTTTATTGTTGGCATTTGGGTTTGTGGGCCCGATTGGGGTCGTTGAGTGTGAGGCATTTGATTCGTAGGCACTTGCGGAGCGTAGTCCTCCGGTTTGTGATTTATGTGTCCCCGGGTCAGGTTGGATTGTGGGGAAAAAGGAGGGTGGCTCGTTCGGGTAGGGAATGGCCTGGAGTCCTGTCCCCCGTAGGATGGTGTGGTGAGGTAAGGGCAGAATCTTTTTATGTGTCCCTCCTCTTGGCAGTAGTAACACCCCCCGGCGCCTGGCCCCCAGTGTCTATAGGGATTCGGGGGTCCTCCACCCCGGACTCCTCTTCCTCGGCTGAGACCTCTACCTCGGTTAAGGCCGTAGGTGGTTTCCATACTTAAGGCCAAAATCTGCTCGGCCTCGGATTTTGTTTCCTTTTTCTTTCTTTCATCTCGAGAGTTGTAGACGGATTTTGCAATGGATAAGATTTCGCTTACGCTCTTTCCGTCGTATCCAATTTGGAGATTTAGGGCTTTCCTAATGTCTGGACAGGCCTGATCCTTGAAGAAACCTTTAACGATTACTTCATGCTGTGAATTCTCGGGGTCTATCCCTCCCCACGTCTTGATAGCAGAAACCAATCTAGTATAATAATCAGATGGGTGTTCGTTTGGTCCCTGCATTATCGTTTGGACTTTAGTCCAATTAACAGTGCGTTGTCCGGCAGCCTTAACGCCATCCAGAACGGCTTTCTTAAATAGGTTCAAATTCCAGATCCCATTTGAGGTGTTGTAATCCCATGCAGGATCTACTCGGAGGCATTGTGCTGTGAGAGCCTGCAATCCTTGGGGCCGTCCCCTCTGATAGTCGGGTGATTCTATTGCCTCCCCAGCTTTAGTTAGAATGTCTGCCTTCTCTGCCTCATTAAAGAGGGCGTTGAGAAGGACATGGACGTCTGGCCAGGTGGGGTTATGGGTGGAAAAGATGGCGCTGATTTGCCGGTGACATTTGTCAGGGTCGTCCCTCAGAGAGGGCATCTGATTTGACCAAGTTACGAGATCAGAAGTATAGAAGGGTTGGTGTGTGTAAACCATTCGCGGGGGTCCATCAGGTTGAAGAGGTGGAATCGGCAAGGCCCTTAGGGGCATCTGGACCGCGGTGGAGCTCACGGTAGAGCTTACTTGATCAGAAGTTCCTGGAGCCCCCGCACTGTGATCTGGGGTTTCTGCTGTGCACTCACAAGGTTCTGAGGGGAGAGGGTTATTTCTGGCTTGGACGGGGTCCTCGACTGTGTTGCGAAGCGTTGTGGGGGGGATTTTAGTCTTGGCCTGCCCGGGGTCCTTTTGGTCCCTCTTTGCCTGTAGCCTTGTGACTCTTTTGTTCTCGATGCTCTGTGCCCCTTCATCCCCCATTTCGTCATCACTACTTGAGCTACTACTAGGCGGCGGTGGTCCTCTATAGTAAAAGGGAATCAGGGTACGCTGTACGTCATCGTCTACTGAGTGCCCTTCGTAAGGGGGGGGCATGGGCTGCCGTCCGGGATTCAATATGGGTAACTGGTAGGATGCAGTCCCTTTCGGGGCTCGGAGGAATCCCTTTACGGTCTCAAAAGCAGCCAGATATTCCAACTGACGGGGCTTTTCCTCCATTAAGTATTTCTTGAGGTGGTTCAGGCGCTCTTCATTAAACGAACCCCCTGCCGGCCAACGCAATTCAGGCTTGGCGGAGGCGGTGCTGGCGGGCCAAATTACAGAACAGAGGTCCTCTAATTTCTGCTTCGATAATAATTTGTGGCCAGGAATCGTCTTCCAATACGTGATAACAAATTGGAGGGGGGAGTCAGGGTCCTTCTGAGACTGAGATGGCTTTCTAGAAGCCTTCCTCTCAGAGTGAGCCCGCTCGCGTTTAGAAGCCTGGGTACCCATTTTATTTTACGCGTGTCTAGACAGAAAGAGGGAAGAGAAAGGGCGGTAAGGATTGGTATATCTAGGAGATTGATATACTTGATACGGGGATTTATAGTAAAGAGGGGTCTTTAGTTGCTTGGCAACTTCCTTAGAGGGTTTTTAAAGAGCTCTAGCTATCCGGTATTTCCTTCCTATTTCCTTAGTCAATAACCTGGGGTCCTTTTCCACTCTGCCGATCCCGCCCAATTCCTCCTGGGCTATCCCTCCTGGCAACCTACTACCTATCGTCAATCTCAGGAAAAGGGGCCCTACTGAACGCCCGCGCCGTGCGGTGCCAGATCGGGTGATCCCTGGATAGAGTTTC
Organism: Podarcis cretensis; assembly: GCF_951804945.1. Taxonomy (NCBI): domain Eukaryota; kingdom Metazoa; phylum Chordata; class Lepidosauria; order Squamata; family Lacertidae; genus Podarcis; species Podarcis cretensis. The sequence continues at coordinate 9,216,731 of NC_137171.1, forward strand.
GTGTTGAAAATCCCCCTTGCTTTCGGAAGCGGGCTTACAATACACGTGGTATGTAGCCCGACCGGTGCGGCTGGGATCTGGATAGAAAGCAAGACCACTTCCTGCCCCCTAGAAAGGACGCTCGGGAAGTTCGGAAAGAGAACTCCAACCCCTTGCTTTCAACTGGGACACCCGTTGCGGAGAGTCGGCTATCTTTCAAGTCGGGTCTCTCCGTCTTACTTTCGGGCTCCCAATTGGTGCGGCTGGCTGGAGAATTATAGAGAAAGGGATAGAGCTCAGAACCCCCCTTTCGGGTCGAGCAGCAGTCCACGGTCTCTCTCACCAATTGGACTAAGAGACAGGCAAGAAGGAGCGATAGAGAGGAGGGCAGAGAATTCAGTTGCCAGGAGATTTCCACCCCTCTCCCACCAGTGCACTGGATTTTCCTTTTCCTTATACTCACGCGTCTTCTATGACGATCCCGGGATCGATGAGTAAGCCGGCTGGATTCCCTTTGCTCCCCGGCTGAACCCTTGGGACGTTCGATTACCGCCCGGAGGTTGGCCGGAGGTCCAAAGGATCTTCCCAGGCAAAATGGCCCGGAGCCGGCTGAAGATTTCGGGGCCCCCGGTCAGCAGCACGGGAGTACCGCCAGCCCCACGTTGGGCGCCAAATGTTACGGGAAATTCCGGGTGCGGAGTTGCCCTGCCACCCGGCTTGTCGGACAGAGTCCGCGGGTCCTAGCGGAAGAAATGAGTTCAGCCGGAGACGGAGCAAGATGCGGAGATCCAAGTTTATTGCGCAATAGGTTCAAGATGGAGTTGAACCCCGAGAGTGGGGCGACATAAACTTTTAAAAGTTCCCTCCAGGTCCCAGAATACAGTGCAGAAAACGCCACACATACATCACAAAAGGTGGGGTTACATGGATCAGCACTACAGGAAAGTGGGTGGTGGGTTTACACAAATCGTCACTTCAGTAAGGTGGGGACTACCTAGATCAGCAGTTCAGTAAGGTAGGCAGGGTAGAGATTGCATAGATCAGCACTTCAGTAAGGTAGGCAGGGTAGAGATTGCATAGATCAGCAGTTCAGTAAGGTAGGCAGGGTAGAGATTGCATAGATCAGCACTTCAGTAAGGTAGGCAGGGTAGAGATTGCCTGGAGTAATAGAGATATGCATAAACGTTTCCTGAGTACAGGTGATGGCAAGACAATGGCACAGCCATGCATCGCCCATTACCCCGCATTGCCTGGAGGAAGGGCTCAACTGGACCATTTGACAGGATTAAGGTTTTCCTGGGTACGTGACCTGTCGGTTTGAGGATTATGGCGCTGGAGTAGCATCATGGAGTCCGGAGGGAATCGAGTAGAATAACATTAAAATGGAGGAGATCGAAGCTTTGGCCGATTTTATATTATTTTCTGAAGTTTTCGGCTTCTTGCCGGTCAAGTGTGTATTGTATATTGGAAGCGGAAACAAATGGATACAATGTAACAGGACTTTGACAGTTTTACGAGGTCACTAGTTTCGGTTCCATTGTTGTAGCAGCGGGGAGCCGTCAACAACTTGTCAGGAGGTTAAATGAGGCGTGCAAGGACTCCTGAGCTCGCTCCTGCAGGGGAATGCACGTTCTTGATTGGCTAGGGTGCAGCCATTGTGGTCAATGGGGAAATAGTATGATACGGTCTACCCGTTAGAAATAGGGCCAACAAGACTTAAGAGGGAAACCCGTATATAAAAGAACAGATATATATATATATATAAGGGGAAGATATTATTTATAAAGTCAAGGGTATAGTGTGGTGCTTGTGCAACAGTGTGGGGGTTCAGGAGTCACGGCAGAGCTGGGTGCCGTCGAGGTCATCGCCTCGAGCCGCCTTACTCACGAGGAAGAGGGGTGAGGAAAAGGTACCCCCCCCTCCTTCTGTATCAGGTTGTAGTGTTAGTATTGCGTTTCTGGCAAAAGCATTTGAGAATGGAGGTACGGAAAGACGATTACATCGACTAAGTGTTCATTTAAATAAAAATTTAAAATTACTGTATCTTTGTCTCTCGCTGACCCCCACGGTAGTTCCTTCAAGTGTAACAGAGCCCTCTAGTGGTAAAGACCTTTTAATTACAACATTTGCAGGAATACCACTTACGGCAGTGCTCAGCAACCTTTTTCAGCCGTGGGCCAGTCCACTGTCCCTCAGACCATGTGGGGGGCCGGACTATATTTTGAAGGGGGGGAAATGAACAAATTCCTATGCCCCACAAATACAGTGGTGCCTCGTAAGACGAAATTAATCCGTTCCGCGAGTCTCTTCGTCTAGCGGTTTTTTCGTCTTGCGAAGCACGGCTATTAGCAGCTTAGCGGCTTAGAAAAAGGGGGGCAAAGGGAAAAAACTCGCAAGAACTCGCAATACGTATCGTCTTGCAAAGCAAGCCCATAGGGAAATTCGTCTTGTGAAACACCTCAAAAGACGGAAAACTCTTTCGTCTAGCGAGTTTTTCGTCTTGCGAGGCATTCGTCTTGCGGGGCACCACTGTAACCCAGAGATGCATTTTAAATAAAAGGACGCATTCTACTCATGTAAAAACACGCTGTTCCCTGACCGTCCGCAGGCCAGATTGAGAAGGCAATTGGGCCGCATCCGGCCCCTGGGCCTTGGGTTGCCTACCCCTGACATGGTCTGGTGGAAGAGAAAAAAGACTTGCATCCGTTGAGCATAGACCCATGGAATTATGTCATGTGTCAGTATGGCAGCTCACACCAAAGTGGCCCCTTAGCATTTCAGAGAGCTCATGACAAGTAATTTATTGCTAGCCATCATTTTTGAAGAGTAAGAACATAAAAATAGCTGTGCAGGAGCTAGTCCAGAATCTTGTTCTCACCAAAATTGGCCAGGGAATGTAATGAATATGAGGATGACACTCATCTCTCTTTCTCCTTGCCATTTGGATCAGGTGAAGTCTGGCAGATGACAGACCAGTGTGTGGAGGCAGTGCTGGGTTGGGTGAGAACGGAGCTGGTTTTAGGGTGGCACCGCTGGGTAGGGTGCCAGAACAATACTGCAGGCCTTCCAAGTGTCTCTATTTTCCCGTGTCCCTCACTTTTCCTTAGGATGTCCCTATTTTCAAGGGAGAAATGTTGGAGGGTATGGAGTTATCCACCACCCGAGCCATCTGAAGGCAATCCTGTATAGGGAAGTTGTTTGTTTGTTTTTAATTTTGAATGTTTTAATATATGTTGCAAGCTTCCCAGAATGGAATGGGATATCCCTATTTCCATCGGAGAAATGTTGGAGGGTATGATGCTGTAGAATGGAGTGTGAAGGGGGGCGCCAAATTTTAGCGTCGCACAGGGTGCTGTTGAAATTTGAGAGCTCAAAGTCTGCCACTGATGAGAGCCAATAAACAGATTCTGAATCTTGACAAGGCAGAGATTCTGTGGATAGGTGCTTTCTCGAATCCAGGAAATAAGAGTTTAGCATTGGTCACGTCAACCAAAACATCTGGAGGGCTTAATGTCAGAGAAGGCTTCTTTGGAGCCTGATAATGGAATATAGTGAACTGCCTTTCATAGGCAGCGAGGGATAAATCCACCTTTGTATTCTCCAGGGCCGTCCACCAGCTCTGAGATTGACCACCTATTCATTCAGCAATTTCCGCACTGTCTTTAAATGCTGTGTTTTAAAACTTGCCTTTCCTGGCATGGGAGACCACATGTTGTCCACAGTCCAAATTTCCAGCCTCTTCTTCCTCCTCTTCATCTAAGTAAGATGCTGGCTCCTTGGTTTCTTGCTACGATTTTCAGCCTCCCGAACCTGCTTGTTTCTTAAGCTTATTTTACATCACTCTTTCTGGTGCATACATTAAATATTTCCCTTCCGAGAAGATGAAAAGAAAATGAAAGAGATAGATAGAGCAGGTTTCAAGGACCGTGGTGGCGGGGTAATTTGCTTACTTTTAAGAAAGGGGACTCGTGCGATGAAAATAGCCCGCTCATAAGAAAAATGTTTGTTTTTGGAAACAGACAGGCAGATGAAAAGAGGCTTCATCTGGGCAAAAGTGGCTGCTCTCTCCTGCAAACCGCCCCCCTCTCCTCAGTGGCAGGCAAAAATCTGGAAAGCTAATCAAGCAAGGTTGGGTGGGACAAAACAGCTGTTTCTTTAAGGAAAGCTAGCGAGAGCATTACAGGCCAAGTCTGGAATTTGACACTGTGACAATGGAAGGAATGACATTAAACGGAGCTTCTTTCTATAGAACACTGATGCCTGTTGACTCCACGGGAGCCTGATATTGCTTTTGGTGCAACAGATGATATATTGGACAAAGAAGGTGACCAGATGCCTGATTTTTTTCCACCTCTCTGTGACAAATTGTCCTTGCACCCCATTGCAAAGACAATTAAAATCACAGAAATTCCTGACCTCATCTGGTACAGTCACCTCTTGTGCTAAAGGGATATTGAGGAATTCTGATGGGAGCAGAAATTGCTGATATTCACTTCTTCATCCCATGTCCACAATGAAAATCAATCCAGCAAATACCACCAACATTCTCTGTTGTTGCTTGACCTGGGTTTGTGTTTCCATTGGAAAATTAGGCACAGTGGAGACTGTAGTGCCTTTATGAAATACGGTTTATATACACCTGAGTCTGGGTGGAGAGAGGGTTCTGAGCATCACATCTCAAGAGAGGCTGGCTTCCCACAGTGGCGAACCATCAAGGGCAGCCAAAACATCTTTGTGTCTCTGACCCCACCCTTCTTCTTCTCCCAAGCCCTTGCTAAAATGCGATCCAAGCCTCATGCAAAAGGGACACTTTTTCCTGTGGTCACATCATGCCCCCTAAACCTTAGCAACCTCTCCCTCCCAACTCTACTATTGTCTTTTGCTAACTAACGCTCAGCTGGGAGATGGATTCCACCCCTCCTTCTTGTCTGACACTGAATGTCCCACCTTTGCTCAGGGTAATGACTTTGCCATCGCTTGTTTAACGGCACCAGTCTCTTGAAGAAGTTGGCTTGATGTTTTTAAGGCCTTATTAAATCCATTGATTAAGCCCCACATTTACTGATTGCAGAAATTATGGGGAGAACCTGGTGCTGGAATTTTAGGGGATCCCTTCCCCTTGCCCTTGGAATTTGCCCTTCCCCTTGGAATTTAGGGGATCCCTTGGGGACGCAGGTGGCGCTGTGGGTAAAAGCCTCAGTGCCTAGGGCTTGCCGATCGAAAGGTCGGCGGTTCGAATCCCTGCGGCGGGGTGCGCTCCCGTCGTTCGGTCCCAGCGCCTGCCAACCTAGCAGTTCGAAAGCACCCCCGGGTGCAAGTAGATAAATAGGGATCGCTTACCAGCGGGAAGGTAAACGGCGTTTCCGTGTGCGGCTCTGGCTCGCCAGAGCAGCGATGTCACGCTGGCCACGTGACCCGGAAGTGTCTCCGGACAGCGCTGGCCCCCGGCCTCTTGAGTGAGATGGGCACACCAACCCCAGAGTCTGGCAAGACTGGCCCGTACGGGTAGGGGTACCTTTACCTTTACCTTCCCCTTGCAAACTCATAACAATATTAATGTAAATAAACAGTTGCCAACTGCTATGATTTATAATGAATAGGTAAAGGTAAAGGTACCCCTGCCCGTACGGGCCAGTCTTGACAGACTCTGGGGTTGTGCGCCCATCTCACTCAAGAGGCCAGGGGCCAGCGCTGTCCGGAGACACTTCCGGGTCACGTGGCCAGCGTGACATCGCTGCTCTGGCCAGAGCCAGAGCCGCACACGGAAACGCCGTTTACCTTCCCGCTGGTAAGCGGTCCCTATTTATCTACTTGCACCCGGAGGTGCTTTCGAACTGCTAGGTTGGCAGGCGCTGGGACCGAGCAGCGGGAGCGCACCCCGCCGCAGGGATTCAAACCGCCGACCTTTCGATCGGCAAGTCCTAGGCGCTGAGGCTTTAACCCACAGCGCCACCTGCGTCCCGTTATAATGAATACATTCCCTAATTAACCCCTGGTTCTTTCTTCCAACCTCCAATGTACAAACGGCTCCTTTAAAGGACTCTTCCTGAGACAAACATTGCAGGCTGAATCCAACTAACCTGGTAAGATGGTAGTAGCCAGCACAAGGATTCCCACTATCGCAAAGGGGCTTTCCCATCTTCTCTCCCCCTGCCCACACACCATGTGCCCCCCAGTGTCCTATGGAGGGTCACACAGAAAGAAAGAAAAGTTTGTATGAGGGTTTTAAGGACATGGAGAAAATCCTCGTAGTTGCAAATGAGCCACAGACCCTCCAAGTGGCCCTATTTTTCAGGAACAGTCCTGGATTTACAGAAGTCACCCCAGTTTGTGATTTGATCGCGGAATGTCCCGCTTTTCCTTATGACATCTCCATCAGAGAAATGTTAGAGGGTATGGAGTTATGCGACCCTCAAGCCAAGGAGATAAGTAACTATGCAACCTTTAGAAGACATCTGAAGGTAGCCCTGTATAGGGAAGTTTTTAAATGTGTAAAGCTTTATTATGTTTTTATATACAGTGGTACCTCGGGTTACAGACACTTCAGGTTACAGACACTTAAGGTTACAGACTCCACTAACCCAGAAATAGTATCTTGGGTTAAGAACTTTGCTTCAGGATGAGAACAGAAATCACGCAGCAGGAGGCCCATTAGCTAAAGTGGTACCTCAGGTTAAGAACAGTTTCAGGTTAAGAACGGACCTCCAGAACGAATTAAGTTCTTAACCCGAGGTACCACTGTATGTTGGAAGCCACCCAGAGTGGCTGAGGCAATCTAGTCAGCTGGGCGGGGTATAAATAATAAAATTGTGGCTGTTGTTGTTGTTGTTGTTGAATAGGACGTCCCTATTTTCATCGGAGAAATGTTGGGGAGTATGGAGCCATAGAGAGGGCGGTTTCCACAATTTAAAGTCACCTGTGCATCCATCAGAGATGGAGAATCAGCACCGAGACCCCTCCATGGAGCCCCACACAAAGGCAGTGGAGGCTATTTACTTTCCTTCCTTCCTTCACGCCCCCCACCCACCCACTGCCTTATCCAGGTTGGAGTGATAATAAACACTTGTGCTGCTTTCAGCTTCGCATGCAGAGGACAGGAAACAAGCCGTCTGGCTGACTGACTGCCTCGAGTGTTCCAGCAGGCGCCTGAGCCGTGTAGGCTCCTTTTGAAAGATAAAGCTGTTTGGAGGACTGGGTAAAACAGGCGCATGAACTCCAGCATGGAGGAGAAGGAGAAGGGGGTGGGGAGCCCATAAATATTAACAAGCGCTATGTGTCGCTCGCTGCATCCCCATAAAACGAGATTTGGGAGGCTATTATTACACTACTCTCACTGTTTACAGTAGGAGGAGCCAGAGCTGTGCTATTTGGCGTGGGGCAGACACCCTTCCCTAAGGAGACTCGCAAGCGAATGATGTTTTCTTGCTTGCACATCATTTTAGAATAAGGTTGCCACCTTTCCATCTGGCTTCTGCAGCTGGCTATTTAACAGTGGCCAAATGGTGCTGTGGGTTAAACCACAGAGCCTAGGACTTGCCAATCAGAAGGTCGGAGGTTCAAATCCCCGCGACGGGGTGAGCTCCCGTTGCTCAGTCCCTGCTCCTGCCAACCTAGCAGTTCGAAAGCCCGTCAAAGTGCAAGTAGATAAATAGGTACCACTTTGTCGGGAAGGTAAATGGCATTTCTGTGTGCTGCTCTGGTTCGCCAGAAGCGGCTTAGTCCTGCTGGCCACATGACCCAAAAGCTGTCTGCGGACTAACGCCGGCTCCCTTGGCCAATAAAGCGAGATGAGTGCCGCAACCCCAGAGTCAGTCACGACTGGACCTAATAGTCAGGGGTCCCTTTACCTTTACTAAGTATATTTGTTGTTTAGTCATTTAGTCGTGTCCGACTCTTCGTGACCCCATGGACTCAGCAAACAACAATGCTGGGTTTTTGCACAACAATGAAAGCATAGCCGTAGTGACAATGAAAGCATAGCCGAATGTGCGTTGGGGCAGGATGCCAAACTAGATCTTTGACCCGGATGAAATAAAGTCTAGTTTCGCTCCTGATCAAAGCAGAAGGGGGGCTCCTCCTTGCAGTGACAGAGGTTTGCTTGCTAGGAGCCAAGGTCGGCCAATTCAGAAGCCGCAATAAGTTAAGCTGTCTCTGTTTAGTGTAAACAAAATAAAAAAATCCCTTCCAGTAGCACCTTAAAGACCAACTAAGTTAGTTCTTGGTATGAGCTTTCGTGTGCATGCACACTTCTTCAGATACCATGCACACGAAAGCTCATACCAAGAACTAACTTAGTTGGTCTTTAAGGTGCTACTGGAAGGAATTTTTTTATTTTGTTTTGACTATGGCAGACCAACACGTCTACCTATCTGTATCTGTTTAGTGTAGTTAATTTATTACAATTCTTAAATGTCTGGTTCTAAAAACAAAAACAAAAGAACACCCACCTCATGGTATCTTACAGCAGATTAAAATGTATAAAAATTACAACAAAATAATAATAATACAAAATAGTGTAAGCAGTATCATAATATAACAATCACAGTACCCCAGCAGACAAAACATCAGGGATTATCCACTAAAAAAAATCCCCATTGAAATCAACCATCATGGCCTATCAAATGTGGGAGGGTAGTATTATTTTAATATGTTGCAAGTTAAAGATCATTTGCTTAATGTGTTGCATATCACTTGATTGAAACGCAGAGTGTCTGCAGCAGTCAGGAGGGTGCCTGTCTGCCAGTTGTTGGTCGACTCCAGCTCCCATCAGCCCCAGCCACCCTGGCTAGGGGTCAGGGATGATGGGAGTTGGAGTCCCAAAAACATCAGGCTGGCACCACATTGACAACCTGAAGCAGCAAAAAAAAACTCAAAGGAAAACAGAAAATGAAGCAGGAAGGGAAGCAGTGACTGAGGGTTTCTTATAGTGATGTCCATCACATCAACCAAGCGTCCCTAATTTAGAGAAGCCATCCTAGTTTCTGATTTGATCCCAGAATGTCCCGCTATTCCTTAAAAAGGTAAAGGGACCCCTGATCATTAGGTCCAGTAATGGCCGACTCTGGGGTTGCAGTACTCATCTCGCTTTATTGGCCAAGGGAGCCGGCGTACAGCTTCCGGGTCATTATTAAGCTGCTTCTGGCGAACCAGAGCAGCGCACAGAAATGCCGTTTGCCTTCCCGACGGAGCGGTACCTATTTATCTACTTACACTTTTGACATGCTATCGAACTGCTAGGTTGGCAGGGACCGAGCAGTGGGAGCTCACCCCGTCGCGGGGATTCGAACCGCCGACCTTCTGATCGGCAAGTCCTAGGCTCTGTGGTTTAACCCACAGCGCCACCCGCATCCCCCACTATTCCATAGGATGTACCTAATTTCATTGGAGAAAGGTTGGGTGGTATGGAGTTATCCAACCCTTAAGCTGTCTGAAGGCAATCCTGTACAGTGGTACTTCAGGTTACATATGCTTCAGGTTACATACGCTTCAGGTTACAGACTCCCCTAACCCAGAAATAGTGCTTCAGGTTAAGAACTTTGCTTCAGGATGAGAACAGAAATCGTGCTCCGGCGGTGCAGCAGCAGCAGGAGGCCCCATTAGCTAAAGTGGTGCTTCAGGTTAAGAACAGTTTCAGGTTAAGTACGGACCTCCGAAAAAAATTAAGTACTGTATTTTTTGCACCATAACACTCGCTTTTTTCCTCCTAGAAAGTAAGGGGAAATGTCTGTGCGTGTTATGGAGCGAATGCCTGCGGGTGGCGGGGGGGATCTGCTGCAGTCGTGAGCAGAGGATCCATGGTTCCCCTTCCTTCCCTCCTCTGTGGTTACAAAGCATGGATCCACATGGATCCTCAGGATTTTTGCATTGGGCTACTCCAAACTCACTGTCAGATCACATGCCTGTGGCCACAGCATGAACCACAAAAATCATATATCCACTATTTCGTTTAGAATTTTTTTTTCTGGTTTTCCTCCTCTAAAAACTATGTGCGTGTTATGGTCTGGTGCGTGTTATAGAGCGAAAAATACGGTACTTAACCCAAGGTACCACTGTACTGTATAGCGAAGTGTTTTTTTTTAAATGTTTAATGCCTTTTTATGCTTTTTATATATGTTGGAAGTTGTCCGGAGTGGCTGGAGCAAGTAAGATGTGTGAGGCATAAACAGTAAAATTATCATTATGGAATGGAACGCCCCTATTTTCATCAGAGAAATGTTGGAGGGTATGATCTTCTCTTTCCCAAATGGAGAGGGGCATTGCTGACATATGAGATGGGCAGCTGGGTGGGCCTGTTCAGGTTAGGTAGACTGGACCTACCTGCTGGGCTAGCCCTGAAATTAATCCCCGCGGACTGTCAGCATTCACAGACATCTCCTGATCCCCCCCCAAAGGCAAAAATCTCTTCCAGTCTAGACGAAATTCAGTGTGCAACATGCATTTGATTGAAAGGTGGACAAACAGTGGGTGGGGCGGGGTGGGGAATTAAACTTTTCATCAAGTGCAAAACTGTCTCCTCTCCCCCGCTGGCTTCAGCGATGCAAGTCCAAAACGACATCTCCAATTAACCTCAGACTTTCCCCCAAAATATTTCCTCTGGCTTTTAATGGGCAGGCATGAGAAATGGCTGCAAGAAAAGATTCCTTGTCAGAGTGGAGCAGAGAGGTTCTAAAGGCAAGCGTGTCATGGTCCTTAAAAGGGGGGGGGGGCTCTACCACAGCTCCGCAAACAACCCCACTCCGAGCCGCTCTGCTGTCCAAGAAGAAATCCCATTCCAATACGACTTTGGCAGCAGAATGGAATGTGCTTCTGCATCAACAGTGGCCTGTGCTCAGCTTCTGAGCAAGGAAAACGAAACGAGGAAACGAAGAGGAGAACTATCTTTGGGACAGGAGACTGTCATATCGGACACCTCCTCTGGTCCTCTTTACTAGTTGGTGGAACCAAAAGTTTCCATTTTCTCCCAGTTTGTTGCTCCATTACAGCAACCCAGAGCCAGTGTGTTTATTCAGATCAAGCTATTCCTCAGAAATACAGCCCATAGTCAACCATGTCTTGTACATACATCAAGCAGTTTCCAATCCTTTCCATAAACATTTTTTTTTTTTTTTTGGAAGCTGGACACTTTTCCACATTCTATTTATTTATTTTCTCACTTTTACACTGATGTTCCGAGCTGCAGGCTCAGTAACTGCATTGGCACAACTCCAGAACACGGTCTGTTCCAGGACACATTACTGTACTGGTTCTCAAAATATGGGGGAGCGAGTTAATGGGCCTAATTAATTGCAGCCGATTCCTTACATACGCCCAACGGAACAAGACCCACTGAATTCAGCAGGATCGAATCATGCAGAGGATTGAGCACCAAGTTCCAGTTTAAACCATTAAGTTCAATGAAGCATGCAATAAGTGCAGTCCTTCATGGTAAAAGTATGTTTACAATATGTAATTATTGTTTACAATATGTAATTTACCTTTGGACAGTGTTCTCGAAGCTACCAGCATGAGTCTGACCAAACTGCGGGAGCCGTGGAAGATAGGAGTGCCTGGCGTGCTCTGGTCCATGGGGTCACGAAGAGTTGGACACGACTAAATGACTAAACAACAACAACCTGAAAAAACGCAACTTGAAGTGTCTGTAACCTGAGGTATGACTGTATAGTCTGGGGCCCCCCACAAAGTTTGAGGGACAGTGGACCGGCCCCCTGCTGAAAAAGTTTGCTGACCCCTGCTGTAGTGCCTCAGGCTGGTGGAAAGCACCAAATCATAGAACAATGCCCCTTGCTCTCACTTTCCCCTTCCTTCCAGATTTACTGAATGTGGGGAAGGGGGGGGGGTTGAGCAAGGCCAGTGGCTGCAGTGCACTGGAGAGTTAACTTGCAATTCCCCTTGCAAGCGGTCTAGGCAGAGCCTAATGTATTGTGATCCCCTGCCCTGGAGCATCTGAAATGGGATTGTGATGGATGCAGGGCCAGCAGTCGTCCACCTGCCTGTGTATCTGATTAAGCAAGGGCCCTCTGGAGGTTAAGGCACCATACTCTGCTCTTATGTTTTGAATAGAAAAAAATCAGGCAGACGCTGCGATACACTCCACCCACCCCACATATACACACCTTAAAAAAACCGGAGGAATTGCAGGACAAATAATACCACGCCAGTTTTAGGATATACTCCATAAAATATGTGGCCTGCACTATAAAAACATAAATAAACCTGCACCAAAGTAACCCAAATTCCATGCCAGGAAATGCTACGTTCAGCAATCTGTATAAACTATGCAAATGGAGCAGGTTTGCATAATGCCTCTTATTATGCCTCCTTTATTCTGAAGTTGGTGCATTTTAATTTATTCCATTTCTGCTAATCATGGGGAGAGGTGGGATGCAAGATACAGAAGACCCAACACTTCCTAACTTATGTACATCGTATGCATCCCATATTATTGTATACTGCATTTATTTATTTAATAGAATCATAGCATTGTTGGTTGGAAAGGTAAACCAAGGATCATCTAGTCCAACCACCTGCAATGTTCTTCCTGATACTTTTAGAGCACATTGAACTGGCTAGATTAACAGTGGCAATTAGAGATCACACTAGACAAGAGTTTCAAAAAGCATGGGGAAAATGCAGAGAATTCTTCACAAAACAGGGCCCTAAAATACATACCTGGACTTGTTTCAATTAATGTCTGCAGGAGACTTTGTGGGTATTTAATTAGAAAAATCTTAATAATTATTCATAAAGGAAACAATTTATAAGAGGTAAATAAGGAGGCCAGATACAAGATAAAGGAAGTCTTTTATTTGGTTGTTTGTATTGTTATATGTTATGTTCACTGTATGTTATGTTCACGTTTAATGAGGGTGGATTTGTGTATTGGGGGGTGGGGGTTTATGTTATGTTGTAAATAAAATTCGAATAAGGAAGAAGAAGAAGAAGAAGAAGAGGAAGAAGAAGAAGAAGAAGAAGAAGAAGAAGAAGAAGAAGAAGAAGTTTAGTCACAAACTCCTTTCATGTGACTTGAAGTCATTGCTTCAAGTTCTACCCTCCAGAGTGAGAGAATGCAAGCTTGCTCCATCTTCCATGTGACAGCCCTTCAGATATTTGAGGATGGCTGTCTTATCTCCTCAGTCTCCTCTTTTCCAGGCCAAACATACCCAGCTCCTTCAACCATTCCTCATAAGGCTTAGTTTCCAGACCCATGATCGCCTTTATTGCAATTATATACCACCTTTTTTCTCCAAGAAGAAGAAGAGTTTGGATTTGATATCCCGCTTTATCACTACCCTAAGGAGTCTCAAAGTGGCTAACATTCTCCTTTCCCTTCTTCCCCCACAACAAACACTCTGTGAGGTGAGTGGGGCTGAGAGACTTCAGAGAAGTGTGACTGGCCCAAGATCACCCAGCAGCTGCATGTGGAGGAGCAGGGAATCGAACCCGGTTCACCAGATTACGAGTCCACTGCTCTTAACCACAACACCGCACTGGCTCTCAAGGTGGTGTACATAGTTCTCTTCTTCCTCATTTAATTCCCAACAACAACCGGGCAAGGTAGGTTTTAGGCTGAGAAGCAGTGACAGGCCCAAGGCCACCCAGTGAGCTTCATGGCCAAGTGGAGATTTGAACACTGGTCTCCCAGGTCTTAGTCCAGCACTCTAACCAATGCACTACAAAGGCTTTCATCTAATTGGGCAGTGTGGGAAACAGGAAGACTAACAGACAAGAAAGATCTGAACCAGCAGGGCTGTTGCAGCTTTGGTCCAGATGGGCTCTTCTGGTGTCCTTACATCAACTGGGTAGGCTGCTTCCAAAACTGTTGGTTTTGTGCTTTGCTGAATATTGGCCACGTAATGTTGGCCAGCAACAGTTGCTCCTTGTACAGCTAGGTGCTGTTGGAAGAGACATTTCATGTTTAATGTGTACTCAGACGCAATGCTTCCTTTAGCATATTTTAAACATATTTTGTTATCCGTTCAGCTGACCAAAAAGAGAGGGGTTTCCCCCCCCCTTTTGCCCCTTATAGAAGTGTGTGTGTATATAAGTGTAACTCAGTGTGGTTGGCTGGGGAGAGGCGACCCCCCCAAAAAAGATGGGATATGAAAAGTCAACTTTTGAGGAAAGGTAACTGGGAACAAAGAGGCCCATTGAATGGACAGAGTGGCGTTCAGAGAGACAGCGTGAAGCAGCTGGCATTTCTCTCCCTCCCCTTTCTACCCAACCCCAACCAGATTTTGGTCCGAAAATAACCTGGATGTTCCACAGAGCAGGAGCAAATGGACAATGCCGAGCGCCTGATCTTCCCTCGCCCCACCTGTGGCGCTATCAACTCTTTGGTCTCCCCATCTCCCTTCTGCTTGGCCTCCATAACCTCACAGCAAAACGAGCTCCAGACGTTACTTTCATTCACATCATGTTCACAAAACATTTCTGTTTATTTATTTTCTTAATCCTAACAACCTTCAATTTAATTTTAACACAATTAACAGCTGCCTGTCGCTCAATAAAATCATATTGCTTTGGCTTACAAAGGTGGTCAGATATCCATCCTTTGTATTTAAATGCGAGGCTTGAGACCGGGATACCTTAAAGACGGTCTTCTTTCAAATTTTCCTTCCTACGTACTTCCATTCAGCATCTGAGGCCTTGCTGAATGAGTTATAGTGGGCAGTTACTAAGATTATGGGCTTTTTGGTAATAGCACCCACTTTTTGAAATGCCTTTCCAAGGGTAGTTATATGCTATGCAGTATTCATTCTTTGCAATTTTGTTTTGGATGTGTTAAGTATTCTGTGATGTCTTACTCCATAAGCTGCTTTGAACGGAATTCGTGAAAATGCGGGGTATACATTTTTAAATAAATAAAGCAAAGCATATGTTTCTGTTACACAGAATTGGAATGCAACTTGGTGCAGTTCATAAGCACAAGTGGGGGAAAGCACCAGAAGTCTCAGAAGTCACACTAGTCAGGAAAACAGACAAGAACTTTATTGTCTCTCTTAAACAAGAGCAGAACAGAACCACCTGACTCCAGCCAGATATTGTTATGTATTGAAGTTTTCACCCTGGGCCAGCAGGGGGATACTGTAGATAGTTCATGTCCACATATGCAAATAAGGGATCGAAAGTGACGTTCAGTGATTGGATAGTTACAGAAAATGGTTACTGTTGTGTTCTAGTGGAGCTCTATATAAGCAGGCTGGCTGAACCCTTCAGTTCAGTTCTGTTCTGGCCTGTGAATAAACAAGAGCTGTTTGAAGAATCGCTGTGCCGTCTGATATGTTCACCCACAACTTAACAGATATAATGAAGTCCAATGCCATCTAGTGATGAAACACTAGAATTATACTATCCATATACCATCAAAGGGAAGCACCACCTAGGTTTTTCCTGTGAATCTCAGCTCAAGATGTTTTCTACCTCAAAGCTCTGGAGGTGCAGGGATCCTTTGGGCGAAGAGACCCCTGAACAAGTGGAGTGGAAAACAGAGGCGCATCAGCACCAACAAAACAAAACAGGAACCAGACAGCATGCACCACCAGTGTCAACATTTTTAATTCCTCTGATGGGTTTGTTCCTTGATGGTGTCAGCCAGCAAAATTCACATCGATGTCAATCACAGTTTTGTATGAGCAGGATGGTATCCTTTCGAAAAATAAAAATTATGCCAGCACACCAATATAAATGCCACTTAAACAGACTGGCCTTCATGGGTTGTTTTTCATCAGCCTCCAAGTGCAACAGGAACAGCTGCCAGGAGCCAGACTCCTCCACCTGAACAGGGAAAAAGTGAACGAGACAGATTCAGAAGGGCCAGCATCTTCATACCTGGGCTGTTTTAAGGTGAAAATGAGAGAGACTTGCCAAACTGAAGCTTTAGTTGCAATGCAGGTTAACTCGCTTCTCTTTGGTGCTACGTCTATACAGGTGTTGCAGAACCAGATTCTGAGAATTGGTATTGTTATTCAGTGACCCAGGGAGCTCTGGGTCTCTTGCCTGGATCCCCTGCCCCTTTCCCAAAAAACCTTTAAAATATAGAACTATTACATAAAGGTAAAGGTAAAGGTACCCCTGCCCGTACGGGCCAGTCTTGACAGACTCTGGGGTTGTGCGCCCATCTCACTTAAGAGGCCAGGGGCCAGCGCTGTCCAGAGACACTTCCGGGTCACGTGGCCAGCGTGACATCGCTGCTCTGGCCAGAGCCAGAGCCAGAGCCAGAGCCGCACACGGAAACGCTGTTTACCTTCCCGCTGGTAAGCGGTCCCTATTTATCTACTTGCACCCGGAGGTGCTTTCGAACTGCTAGGTTGGCAGGCGCTGGGACCGAGCAGCGGGAGCGCACCCCGCCGCAGGGATTCGAACCGCCGACCTTTCGATCGGCAAGTCCTAGGCGCTGAGGCTTTAACCCACAGCGCCACCTGCGTCCCATACAACTATTACATTAATGCATCACAAATGTTTGGTAAATCATGACCCAATGTGTCCATCAAGAGAACCAACCGCTGACTTATTGATTCTATATTACACCAGTCCTAAAGGATCTACACTGGCTCCCAATGTGTTTCTGAGCGCTATTAAAAGTGTCGGTGCTGAACTTTAAAGCCCTAAATGGCTGTATACCTGAAGGAGAGTCTCCATCCCCATCATTCAGCCTGGACACTGAGGTCCACCTCCGAGGGCCTTCTGGCAGTTCCCCCAAGTCACAGGGAACCAGGCAGAGGGCCTTCACGGCAGTGGCACCCTCCCTGTGGAATACCCTCCTATCAGATGTCAAGGAGATAAATAACTATACAACTTTTATAAGACATGTATGAGGAAGTTTTTAATGTTTGATGTTTTGTTATGTTCTTATATGTGTTGGAAATCACCCAGAGTGACTGGGGCAACCCAGCCAGATGGGCATGGTATTAATAAATAATAAAATTATTATTGTTGCTATTGTTATTGTTATTCTTATTACTATTATTATTAAGTTCACACTGATCTGGTATTCTATTGGGATTTTTAAATTTTAATATATATTCAACAAAGTCAAACCAAATAGTACAAAATTTGTCTTTTAAAAAATTTGTCCTCTAAATTATAGAACTGTAAAGTTAGAAGGAATCCCAAGGATCATCTAGTCGATGTCCCATATGGGGATCGAACCTCCAACCTTGATGTTATCAGCACCACACTCCAACCAACTGAGCTACCCAGAGCATACTAGATCCTATTCATTTCAATGGGACTTGAGCTAGCAGACAGCTTCCTAGTGCATTCTTTCCTTGTCTTTATATGTCTATATCTGTATTTACTTTCCAGTTCCCTAACGAGAATCAAGATGTTTATAGGAACAAAGCACCAGACCGTATCTAAGCTGGACTGTTAAGTCAAGGCTTGTGAATCGGGCCCCATAGGTACCAGCTGCCTATGTCAGGAGCCTGAGGTCTCTAAGTGAGCAGTGTAATCCAGAGACTTTCCTTTCTGCTCCTTCATGGTAGCTTAAAGCAAAGGGAGCTGCTAGAACAAACTTTAGCACCATCATTGCAGATGGCCAGAAGTTGTATTTGGCTACATGGGACCAAAAGGGCTCCTGACTCTGGTCTAGCACTACAGTCTGAGTATCTCAAAAGGTCAGGCATTTCCTTATTTATGAAATGTGTTAGACCACCCTTCCGAGAAACTCCCAGGACAGTGTATCAGGTCAATCTCAAATCACATGTTCAAAGCAACAAGTGAACCAAACAGCAGCATGAAGATTCAGTATAAAGATATAGCAGGTCAGATTAAATCTCATTCAAGCCATATGTGGTGGGATTGTCCGTTAGTTAATGGATTCTGGAAACAGATTGGTATAGAAATATCGGGAATTGCGGGTAGGAAGGTGGAAATATCTAAACTAATGGTTCTTATTAGCCTGAGTAGCACCGAGCTAGAAACAAAAGAGGAATGAAAATGGGTAAAATTGATGGTAATTGCAGCCTGACAGGTTATAGTGAGTAATTGGAAAAATGCAGAAGAGCTAGAGGTGAACCAATGGAGGAAAAAACTGAAAAATATTATAATTTTAGAATATCTAACCGTGAAGATACACAGAATGAAAGGGTTTAAGGTCAATGAGAAGGAGGAGGATTGGTTTGAGAAGATATTGAATTATTTCGGCAGGTTTGAACAATTTGGGGCATTTTAAATGTTAGAAGTTAAATAAACCTTGTGGAGGGTGTTAATGAATTGTACATATGGTTGATTTGAATATGTTATTATTGATTATGTATACCCAATGTATCAGCCTCCTGGGGGGGTCTCACTGTTTGTGTTTTGGTTGTTGGTAAAAAAAAAGTAATTAAAAAAAAATCTCATTCAAACCAGTTCTCACTATGTGCCAGTATGGTTCCATCTACACTGTACATTTCAGAAATATGGCTTTCCCCAAAGAATCCTGAGAACTGTAGTTTACCCTTCTCAGAGCTATAATTCCCAGCACCCTTAATAAACTACCGTTCTCAGGATGCCCTGGGAGAAGCCATGTTGTGCTGGTCCCGAGGGTTAACCGTGCAGCGAGGTCCGAGTCCAGTCCGAGGTCAAGGGTGCGGTATGGATGCTGTACGTCAAAGCTAAAGCAAGGTCCAAGGCAGGGAGTCGGGTGAGGTCAGGAACTCTGGCAGAAGAGCAGGACAGGGTGCAGGCAGGAACAGGCTACCAACAATGTTGCTCCCGCAACCTGGGACTGGGGCTGGCTGGCTTTTATCTGCCCCAAGGCATAGGGCGGCCCTGGTCCACAGGTGACTTGCCTCTCCTGGCCTGGAGGTGAGCACTCCTCCTGCGGGAACTTAGTTCCCTCCGCCTCTCTGCCCTGAGCCTCTGCATCTCAGGAGAGGCTGGAGGATTACTGGACCCAGAGGCAACCTCAGCCTCCCCTGACGGGGCTGAGAGTGGAGCACCTGCAGGCAATGGGTCCTCCATCATCTCAGGAGCCAGAGCAGACTCTGCTGGTGCCTGCACCTGAGGATCCAGCACAGGTGAGGACCCTTCAGGCTCAAGCCCCAGCCCTGGCTCAGCTGGTTCTGGAGGCGGGGACTCCTGTGCAGGCTGGGATTCCTCAGGTTCAGCCTCTGAGTCCGAATCCCAGGCCATCACACATGTGCTTTAAATGTACTTTACATGCATGGTGTAGATGATGTTTCTACCTGAGGAAACAGCATCGCCTGGCACTGGAATGACGTCATGGTTGGTGCCTGGCAAGCCTCGCTGGGGAGGGCATTCCATAAACAGGGCACTGCAGCCAGAAATGCCTTCTCTCCAGTCTGCATCATAGGCATCAACTGAGCTGTTCTGAGATTGACACCTTGGCTACCTGCCTCCTGATTTGACTAACAAGTTGCCTGCAGGCCTTCAGCCCTGTTGCTGTAACACGGCCCCAGCTCTGTGTAATTAATGGTCTTTCCCATACCCTCCAACATTTCTCTGATTAAAATAGGGACGTCCTATTGCATTATTAGGGACGCGGGTGGTGCTGTGGTCTAAAACACAGAGCCTAGGGCTTGCCGATCAGAAGGTCAGCGGTTCGAATCCCCGCGAAGGGGTGAGCTCCTGTTGTTCAGTCCCTGCTCCTGCCCACCTAGCAGTTCGAAAGCACATTGAAGTGCAAGTAGATAAATAGGTACCGCTCCGGCGGGAAGGTAAACGGCGTTTCCATGTGCTGCTCTGGTTCGCCAGAAGCGGTTTAGTCATGCTGGCCACATGACCCGGAAGCTGTCTGTGGACAAACCCCAGCTCCCTCGGCCTATAGAGCGAGATTAGCACGCAACCCCAGAGTCATCCGCAACTGGACCTAATGGTAAGAGTACCTTTACGTTTACCTTTACCTTTATTGCGTTGTTGTTATTATTATTATTATTATTATTATTATT
Source organism: Podarcis cretensis (assembly GCF_951804945.1). NCBI lineage: Eukaryota > Metazoa > Chordata > Lepidosauria > Squamata > Lacertidae > Podarcis > Podarcis cretensis. Next base: position 9,236,602 of record NC_137171.1, read on the forward strand.
ATTATTATTATTACAGCCACTCTGGATGTTTTCCAACATATATAATAACATAATAAAATACTAAACATAAAAAACCTTCCCTATACAGGGCTCCCTTCAGATGGCTCTGGGATCAGATAACTCCATACCCTCCAACATTTCTCTTATGAAAATAGGGACATCCTAAGGGAAAGTGGGACATTCTGAGATCGAATCAGAAACTGGTATGGTTTCTGTAAATCTGGGACGGTCCCTGGAAAATAGGGACACTTGGAGGGTCTGCCTTCCAACATTGTGTGAGTGGACAGCTCTGTCTGGAGCTAAATGTCCATTGCTGCTTGTTAAAATGCTCTAGTCTAGACTCTGAAGACAAGGGCTAAATATGTTTTGAAGGCAGTTCAGGATGATTAGCCACAGCCTAAGCTGTCTGCAGTGCTGTGCTCTTTTTGTTCTGAAGGTGAGCGAACATGTGCAGCAGTATGTTTGTGCCAGAAGGAGCGGATTTGGTCAATGAGCCAAATCTGAAAAAGAGCTGGGCTTTTAAATGCAGTTAGTGTAAAGTGTGAGAAAAGTGTGCCCTCCCATTATTCTGGACTACAACTTCTTTCAACCCTGACTATCAGCCAGCTGGGGATGATGGGAAATGTAGTCCAAAGCATCAAGAGAGCACTATTGAGGAAGGCTGGCCTCCACCTATTAAATGAATACCAACAGAGCACTTGGTCTTCAGCTGGTGTATCACAGCCTAGCAAGTGAGTAATACCAGTGGAAATCCCTCACTTTACCTTCTTAAAGATCTTTGTTGCAGGAAAAGAAGGGTATGAAGAAATAAATTTAAATACAGTGTGTTCTCGAGAAAGGAAGAGAACCTAATATGGCTGCAAATGGGCCTTTGCTTATCGGTAGAGAAAGTTCCAGCCATGTTGCATGGAGAACATAAGCAGCAGAATGATGGAGAGGAGGAGGAGAAAAAAACAAAAATAAGAGTGGGACTCACACTGAAAGTTAGGGTTAAGAGTGAGATCTGATCTGTATCTTTAAATTCTTAGATGTGCTGAGAATATTCTGTTCAGTTCTACTCTTAAGTGGTAGCACTTAGAAAAGATTACAGCAGGTGAAGTGTACTCATTAAGCCCACAGGCAAGCAAGAGGTGAAGAAGGAGGAGGAGGAGGAGGAGGAGGAGGAGGAGGAGGAGGAGGAGGAGGAGAAGGAGAAGACACAGCCTCATCAGGCAGGCTTTATCAGGACCATGGAAAGCTCCAAGTGAGTTCTACTGGCTCCACATCTTGGGCAATAGGAAAGATGTTGTCTCAGTGAAGAGTCGCAGCTCCAAGTCCTGTTCAGCAGTTATCCCTGACTCCTAAAGGAGATGGTGGTGCATTTACCAGGTCCTTGTCCAGTTCTACAGTTCTACAATATAATCTCAGGTTTTTGTGACACAGAGGAGACAAAGAAGCTACTGGGGAGTCGTCCTCAGAGCCAGAGGGAATTGGAAGAGGTATGTCCCCACAGGAGGGCACAGGAGGAAATGCTGATGCTGAATGTTCCTCCTTAAGGAGCTTGCATCTTCACCCTCACCAGAGCCTTCCCTGGGGCAGTAAAGCGGGTCAGGTTCAGGAGTCATGACAGGGAGACAACTTAGTTGCAGTAAAGGTAAAGGTAAAGGGACCCCTGACCATTAGGTCCAGTCGTGGCAGACTCTGGGGCTGCGGTGCTCATCTCACTTTATTGGCCGAGGGAGCCAGCATACAGCTTCCGGGTCATGTGGCCAGAGCAGCGCACGGAAACGCCATTTACCTTCCCGCCAGAGTGGTACCTATTCATCTACTTGCACTTTGACGTGCTTTCGAACTGCTAGGTTGGCAGGAGCAGGGACCGAGCAACAGGAGCTCACCCCGTCACGGGGATTCAAACTGCTGACCTTCTGATCGGCAAGTCCTAGGCTCAGTGGTTTAACCCACAGCGCCACCTGCATCCCTTAGTTGCAGTACTTTTCACCAATTTCTCCCTATGGACCTGTCTTAGGCATCATATTTGCTTTCCTGCTCATTTTCATGAGTGGAAGAAAGGAAGGGACATCACAGCCATGGAAATAATTTGAGAGACAAGTCACGTCTCTCTCGTTTCCCTCCTGCCACATGGCAGGACATACAGGCACGTAAGGCCAGACCTCTGGGCTGCGATGTGACAGCCCTAAAAGGTGTGATGCGGTCTTGGAAATGTTTAAGCCCACTGAGCTGGAGGATATGCTTTATGACAAAACCAAGCTGCAAGGAAAGAGAGAGGCAGACATGCTCAATTTATTTAGTAAATCAACCCTCTCCCAAAACCCAACCTAATGGAAAGAAAGATGGAAGACCTCAAAGGTCTGATCTTCATAGCTCCTGAGTTTCTTTGAGTTGGCCGTGGTATGTATTCTGGATTGAGCCTTCATTCTGCGCCTCAAAGTAACTTTCTGTACAGTTCCTATTGGTACTGGAAAGGACTTTGTTTAATAGATCAGCTTGTGTTTGTGGAGTCATTTGCAGATGGAAATATAGAAAATCCTCATCTTTGTTATTTTATTTAACTGTAGAAGCAAAACAAACATTTAAAAGTCTTGCATTCTGATAAATAAATAATGTTGAAGCAAAGAAGCACATTTTGCCCCAGAAACAACGTGGTGGCTTGCTGTTGTTGCTTTTAATTCTCAAATTTATTAAGCATTAACATGGCATACAAAGTTTTCTTACATTTGCAAAAAACATAGGACAATGGTATGCTGTACAGATGAAGAGGTAATTAACAATAAGCAAAGGTAAGTAACACAGAAGGCTGATCGCTAAAGAATTGATGCTTTTGAATTATGGTGCTGGAGGAGACTCTGGAGAGTCCCGTGGACTGCAAGAAGATCAAACCTACCATTCTGAAGGAAATCAGCCCTGAGTGCTCACTGGAAGGACAGATCCTGAAGCTGAGGCTCCAATACTTTGGCCAACTCATGAGAAGACTCCCAGGAAAAGACCCTGATGTTGGGAAAGATGGAGGGCACAAGGAGAAGGGAACGACAGAGGTCGAGATGGTTGGACAGTGTTCTCGATGAGTTTGACCAAACTGCGGGAGGCAGTGGAAGACAGGAGTGCCTGGCGTGCTCTGGTCCTGGGGTCACGAAGAGTCGGACACGACTGAACGACTAAACAACAACAGCAACAAGTAACACACACACTAGAGTTTCACTAAGCATGTTCATATCCATGTATTCTTGTATAAAAAGATTGTGTGAATAATTGCCATTTCCTTTATGTTCTGTTTCAGGAGAAGATCAGTTCTCTACAACTGGAGAAATGTATTTGACACATCTAGTTTTGGTCCAGGCATTTTAATACATTTTAATACATTCATAAATGGATTCCAAATGGCAAAGAAAAAGTACATTGGCTTTGCTTTCCCCTTGGCTAAATTTGCAGTAAATATCCATTTTTTCTGCAATACTGTTATTCCAAAATCTGTGGTGCCGCACATCCAAAGTAAGTGTACCTGACAGTTTCAAACTTTTTTTCTGTCTCCAGCCTTATAGAAATGATTTGTTTTTGACATCTTCATTCTTCCACCTCCTATATATTCAGAAGTGCCAACTGAGTGATATAGTTTGCTTTGTAATCACAATGATCTCCTTAAAAATCATGGTCCAGTGTGATGCATTGGCCAGACATTCCCTATGAGCCCCATAGCCCATATATAACAGTTATAACACTCAGAACTGAACTAGGTGGCATTTAGTGGAGTTAGGTACAAGCAATGGATCCTTCTTAAGGAACATTCTCTGGCCATTGCAGAGACTGATTTTACAGGTTGTTTATTCCACAAGTTAGTCCAGGCATCATCTTGTACAACTTGTCCAATATCATGTTCCCAGAGCCCTTTTAACGAATAAAAGAATTTGCTGTTTTGTCAGCTGGAAAGGAATATATCCTGGAAGCCGGACCTTAAGTAGCATGCTCAAATTCTACTATAAGATATTCAGAGCTGGTAAGGGATATTGCATTCTTTCTCTTAGCTTGTAAACTTGTAAAATGATGAACCTGGTAAAAATTAAAGCTCAAATATACGGTAAATTAATGGCTACCCAAAGGCCCCCAGACTGACTATGAAAAGAGGCAAGGTAAAATGTTAAAATATATTTTGAGGGAAGGTTTCAGAATGGAGTTTGCACATACCTGAGCAATCACTACTGTACTACTATCACCGCTGATGTGCTTGATTCCATGGGCTTTGAGAAATAAAAGTAAGCTAAGAATTGGGGGTATTGCGACCCTCTCAATGTTGTTCAACTCCCATCTTCCCATATCATTGCCTATGCTAGCCCAGATTCCTTGACTTAATAGGATCCCAACTCCACCAACATGTTGTCAGTAGATTAATGCCACTGGTGGTTACACAAGGACACACCAGTCTGTGCCACGTGTCAACCACAAGAAGAAAAACCGGGCATCTTTGGCTGCAAGGAACCCTGGTGCCCCACACAGACCCATTCAAAGAACAGCAATAATTGCTTATTTCCTCTCCTGATTGGTTTGGAAGATCATACCATGGAAAGCATAAACATGAAGTTTGTTTTTCAAGCCAGAGTATATTTTCTTTCGAATGCCCTGGTTATTTTGACTGAAAATAACAGAAGGTGTGAAATGTCTTCTTTTGGCACCAAGGAAGTCTCACCTGGCTCCCTTCAGTGTCGCAGTCTGAAGTGTGGAGACAATGTCCAAGGTTCCATGGCTTGTGGGTGGGGTGATTTGCTTCCTCCATCCTCTGTCCCAGCGAGTGTTAACAACTTTCTGCCCACTTGGCTTCCTAAGCTATAATTCTCAACCTCGCGGAGTCCTGCCCCTGCAGAGAATACTGCTTTTGTGACCTTTGAGGACAGGTGGGTTTGTGGGTTGTTAACTTAGCTATATATTCCAAAATAGACTATTGAGAAAAGCAACCTCCTCTGGGCATGAGGGTGTGGGTGGCATAAATATATTTCACTGCAGAAAATAAGTTTCTGATAGTTCTCAACGTTATTTATTTACTGCTTTATTCTTTTCGTTGGTGGTGAAAATGGATTCTTTCTGGCAATAGCAATTGGTGCCTTAAACATCTAGTACAGGGGTCAGCAAACTTTTTCAAAAGGGGGCTGGTCCACTGTCCCTCAGACCTAGTGGGGGGCCGGACTACTTTTTTGGGGTGGTGGTGAATGAATTCCTATGCCCCGCAAATACCATATTTTTCGCCCTATAGGACACACTTTTTCCCCTCCAAAAATGAAGGGGAAATGTGTGTGCGTCCTATGGGGCGAATGCAGGCTTTCGCTGAAGCCTGGAGAGCAAGAGGGGTCGGTGCGCACCGACCCCTCTCGCTCTCCAGGCTTCAGGAGAGCCGCAGCGCCAGCCCCACAAGGTTGGGGGACAGCGGGGATGCGGAACGCCGCCATCCCGCTGTCTCCCGATGTGGTTTGGAGGCTGACGGCGGGGAGACGCGTGCTTCTCCCCGCCACCAGCCCCGCAAGCTCCGGGGACAGCTGGGAGGCGCAGCGCGTCTTCCCGCTGTCCCCGGACCTGGTCTGCAGGCGGGCGGCGGGGAGAAGAGCGCTTCTCTCCGCTGCCGGTCCCACAAGCGCCAGGGGGAGAAATGATTTTTTTTTTCTTTATTTCCCCCCCAAAAAACTTGGTGCGTCCTATGGGCCGGTGCGTCCTATGGGGCGAAAAATACGGTAACCCAGAGATGCATTTTAAATAAAAGCACACATTCTACTCATGTAAAAACACCAGGCAGGCCCCACAGATAACCCAGAGATGCATTTGAAATAAAAGGACACATTCTACTCATGTAAAAACACGCTGATTCCCAAACCATCCGCAGGCCAGATTTAGGTGGTGATTCGGCCAGATCCAGCCCCCAGGCCTTAGTTTGCCTACTCATGATCTAGTAATGCCAGCAAAGAAATTCCTTCATCTCCTCCATTCATGAGCCCCTCAGTAAATAACGTTTTGGTTGTCGTGTATGAAGGCCACTCAAAAAAAGCAGCCCTGCAGGATCTGACCAAAGGCCTATTTAGTCCAATATTCCAAACACTCCAACATTTCTCCAATGAAAATAGGGAAGTCCTGTTCAATAACAATTTTATTATTTATACTCCACCTATCTGACTGGCTTGCTCCAGCCACTCTGGGTGGCTTCCAAAATATATAAAAACATAATAAAACATTTTAAAAACCTTCCACATATGGGACTGCCTTTAGAAGTCTTCTAACGGTTGTGTGGTTACTTATCTCCTTGGCTCGAGCGTCGCATAATACCATATGCTCCAATATTTCTCTGATGAAAATAGGGATGTCTTTAGGAAAAGCGGGACGTTCCAGGATCAAATAACAAACTGGGACAGCTTCTGTAAATCTAGGACTGTCGTGGAAAATAGGGACACTTGGAGGGTCTGATATTCTGTTTCCATAGTGGACAATAGGGCTGCCATATGTCCAAACATTACTGGGCTTTCAAAGGCAGAATTGACATCTGGGGCGAAAGGCGGAGTATCTTGGGGTATCATGGTTTTTATTTTTTTAAACCCTAACCTCTTCTGTTCATGTTCCTCAGCAGCTGGCATTCATTCAGAACCATGCTGTCTCCAATATTGGAGGTACTGTATTGCCATTACAACTTGGAGCCATTAGAAGCCTCACCTGCCATGATTTTCCCTAATTCCCTTTTAAAGCCATCGAAGTTGGTGGCCATCACTACTACATCTTGTGATAGTGAAACCCATCATTCAACATGTGATGTTTGATGAAGTGCCTACAGATTATAATTGACACAATTGCTGTAAATATTAATGCTGCAAGTCCAAAGTCCGGCTTTCTAAGAAACCATTCCTTTGCCAAAACCTTTTCTCATATGTTAACCAGCATTCAGAACATGATAGAGTGGTACCTCAGGTTAAGAACTTAATTCGTTCCAGAGGTCCGTTCTTAACCTGAAACTGTACTTAACCTGAAGCACCACTTTAGCTAATGGGGCCTCCTGCTGCCGCCGCGCCGCTGGAGCACGATTTCTGTTCTCATCCTGAAGCAAAGTTCTTAACCCAAGGTACTATTTCTGGGTTAGTGGAGTCTGTAACCTGAAGCGTATGTAACCTGAAGCATATGTAACCCGAGGTTTTGTTGTTTAGTCGTTTAGTCATGTCCGACTCTTCGTGACCCCCTGGACCAGAGCATGCCAGGCACTCCTGTCTTCCACTGCCTCCCACAGTTTGGTCAAACTCATGCTGGTAGCTTCGAGAACACTGTCCAACCATCTCGTCCTCTGTCGTCCCCTTCTCCTTGTGCCCTCCATCTTTCCCAACATCAGGGTCTTTTCCAGGGAGTCTTCTCTTCTCATGAGGTGGTCAAAGTATTGGAGCCTCAGATTCAGGATCTGTCCTTCCAGTGAGCTGATTTCCTTCAGAATGGAGAGGTTTGATCTTCTTGCAGTCCATGGGACTCTCAAGAGTCTCCTCTAGCACCATAATTCAAAAGCATCAATTCTTCGGCGATCAGCCTTTTTTATGGTCCAGCTCTCACTTGCATACATTACTAGGAAAACCATAGCTTTAACTATACGGACCTTTGTCGGCAAGGTGATGTCTCCGCTTTTTAAGATGCTGTCTACTGTATTTTAGAATCAAAACAATTTGAATGTCGCGGACAGTTGGGAAGGTTAATGTTAAATGGTAGGAAATGCATAAAATGTTCAAGTTGACCTTCATTTTACCTCCAAATCTTAGTGGCCCTTCCTGCATCCTGCATTCCTTCCACACCCTTCCTTCCTAAACGAGCAACCAAGGCTGATCCTCGTGACCCTGGCTTCACCCGTTCCAGCTTCCTAGTGCAGCAGAGGCACTGTGTCAGTTTCACAGGCAAAGATCTATAAAGGTTTAGCCACGTCCTATGTTTAGGCTCTTCAGCTGGAGTTAGCTGGGAAAGCTAACCTAAAGCCCACATAAGAAATCTTCCAGGAAGGAATAAGGAAATACGGCTGATTTTAAACTGGTCTAGGCTTCCAACATGTAAGAGACATTGACAGCCTACGTTAGTAAGTAGGGTAAGTTTAGAAGCTAGAAGCAACCGCTTACGTATTTTCACTGCAAAACAGGCAACCCCCCATTTACGCAGAGATTATGTTCCGAGGCACCACAAACATCAGTGAAATCACTTCTATCTGAAACACCATTGGAAAGGGCCTGCAAGCACCCATTCCAACCACCGCCCCATTCTGCCCCTTTTTGTGATGTTTCTGGGTCACCGGGGGGTGGGGGGAGTAACGCATACCCTCCAACATTTCACTGATGAAAATCGGGGTGTGTGTCTTCTGGTGCCGTGCTCTGGCAGGTGCCAGCTGGTTGGCACAGGAGTGTGGCATCAAAATGAGACATTCCAGGATCCAGTCAGGAGCCGGGAGGGCTTCTGCAATTCTGGGATGTCCTTGGAAAATCGGGAGAGTTGGAGGATACGATACCATATTTTGTGAATAAAACAAACTGTTTAGTTTAAAGTTCAGTTTGTGCCATTTGATACAAGGGGATTCTGTGTTGTTGTTTAGTCGTTTAGTCGTGTCCGACTCTTTGTGACCCCATGGACCAGAGCACACCAGGCACTCCTGTCTTTCACTGCCTCCCGCAATTTGGTCAGACTCATGCTGGTAGCTTTGAGAACACTGTCCCACCATCTCACCCTCTGTCATCCCCTTCTCCTTGTGCCCTCCATCTTTCCCAACATCAGGGTCTTTTCCTTTTTTTTTATAGAATATTTATTAAGGTTTTCAAGAAATAATACAATGTAAAAAATAAAAAGAAAAGATAACAGAAATACAAAAATACAAAAACAATTAAAAAACAAAACACATAGAATTTCCATTACTTATCTTCTTTATCTTATTTTCCAGACCTCCTCATACCTCCCTTTCTTGTATTCCAATTCAAATTGTTAGTTCAGCAAATCCTCACCATTAGTTTTTTACTTATTTCTAAACCTTTTTTTTCATATCTCTTAAGCATTACAGCTGGAAACCACTTAATTTCTGTCCAACATCATTCTAACATTCTTTAATTTTACAATATTTCTGTAGATAGTCTTTAAATTTCTTCCAGTCTTCTTCCGCCGACTCTTTTCCCTGGTCTCGGATTCTGCCAGTCATTTCTGCCAGTCCCATATAGTCCATCACCTTCATCTGCCATTCTTCCAGAGTGGGTAGATCTTGTGTCTTCCAATATTTTGCATTGAGTATTCTTGCTGCTGTTGTGGCATACATAAAAAAAGTTCTGTCCTTCTTTGGCACCAATTGGCTGACCATGCCCAGCATGGGCATCATCAGGGTCTTTTCCAGGGAGTCTTCTCTTCTCACAAGGTGGCCAAAGTATTGGAGCCTCAGCTTCAGGATCTGTCCTTCCAGTGAGCATTCAGGTCTGATTTCCTTAAGAATGGATAGGTTTGTTCTTCTTGCAGTCCATGGGACTCTCAAGAGTCTCCTCCAGCACCATAATTCAAAAGCATCAATTCTTCGGCGATCAGCCTTCTTTATGGTCCAGCTCTAACTTCCATACATCACTACTGGGGAAACCATAGCTTTAACTATACGGACCTTTGTTGGCAAGGTGATGTCTCTGCTTTTTAAGATGCTGTCTAGGTTTGTCATTGCTTTTCTCCCAAGGAGCAGGCGTCTTTTAATTTCGTGACTGCTGTCACCATCTGCAGTGATCATGGAGCCCAAGAAAGTAAAATCTCTCACTGCCTCCATTTCTTCCCCTTCTATTTGCCAGGAGGTGATGGGCATGATCTTTGTTTTTTGGATATTGAGCTTCAGGTGGGGCACTTAGAAGCCCAGGTAAACTAATCTTCTCAGAATCATAGAAAACGGGAGATACGTAGCCACTCCAGCAACATATCTCTATTTCCTTACATCCAGAAACCCAAGAGGGGCTTTCACTCTTGCTAGAAGCTCTGCCTTGCCCTCACCGGTTCTGGAAGGCTCCTATAGAAGAGTCCCGTACGTACAGAGACTTTGCGCCTGCCCATTAGGGGAAATAGGAAGCCCCGAACATATATTTTTTTAGATGTCCTTTTTTATGTTGAGATTCGTAGAGGCATCATTGATCCTTTGCTGAAGAGGCTCGCTGATCTTTCAGACAGGTCTAAACTTAATTCTCTCCTCCTAGGCAAAGATCACAAGACGACCTGGCTGGTAGCCAGATTCTGCGTCCAGATTTGTAGGCACAGATCATCCTCTAGAATAAAATAGCTTACAAGGAAAATGCTGAAGTTACCCTTTGGGGCGCCTTAGGGTCAATTTTTATGGTAGCCCAAATCTCAGTTGTATGGGTGTATGTATATATCTCAATTTTAACTCATGAGCTATTGCTGCAATCTGCTCTGATTGTATATTTCATCTTTATGAAGGCTGTTTTTATTGTGTTATGTGAGCTGGTCTTTGACTGTAATAAATTATCTTTAAAAAAAAATCTAATCTTTTTAGTGTCGGGGGGTGTGGGGGGTGTGGAAGGGTACACATTTTGAACCACGGTCTACTATCAGTTGGGGCAGCAGGATCTCTCTCTAAGCTGTTTTTGGTAACAGCTGCCAGACAAAGGAGCTGCAGCCTCTTATTTGGCCTGTGAGAACATTTGCATGATCCTGCTCTGATAGGTTGATTCTGGCCTTGGTTGCCCGAGAACTATAAATGCTTCTAGGGTCTTGTTGACAAATGGCAATCCTATGTCAGCTGCAAGTCAGGGCCTCCCCACTCCCTAGAGAGGGAGAAAATTAATGGTGACACAAGGATCAGTGTCTTTGTGGCGGAAACGGGGGCTTCCATTCTTCCAACTGCCTTGAAGGCTCCTTTGGAGACATGTGGCACAATATAAATCTCATAAAACACACAAGCAAATAAATTAGATCACTATCAGCTAGAAATGGGTGAGTATGTCAATACTGGTTTCCCTCAGTTTCTATTTTCCCCCAAGCTTAAATATACTTTTCCACATTTCCAAATCAGTTTGTGATTTTAATAATAATAATAATAATAATAATAATAATAATAATAATAATATCCTCATGAAAATTCACAAGCGCTTTGGACAAATTCATGCTAAAATACACATTTTTGCGTGTATATGACTGAAATCTCAATTTACTCTACAAGATGTACTATATATATATGTAATGTATTGTAAGACTATTACTAAAGCCTGTTATATTGGGGAAAAATAAATAAATAAAGTAACCACCAATACATCAATTTCAGTTTAAACATAAAAGTCTATATGTTGCTTTGGAAAGTGTGGATTAAGAAAAAATTGCCTGTAAATGCCAACTAAATTGAATCTCTCATCCCACCCCTAACCTCGTCCCCAGGCTATCTGGTTGGTCTCAACCAGGCCCTATGAAAGGCTTTCTACCACCCACCCACCACCCCCTGGTACAGAGAAAGCCTAGAAACCCCCTTTCTTAAAAACCAAGAGACAATACAGCTTCTGCACGTGCAAAACATTTCTGGGTCTGAGAATTCAATGGGGAGGGGCGTCTGTGGTTACCTACGTGTGGTTTCCTCCATTCATGCTTTATTTAGCACCATGGGATGGATTTGGGTCTTGTGTGTGCCAATGTTACACTGCCCTAACTCAGTTTCTGTCCGTTTGCACTGGTGCGCGCTAGTGACAGCAGAATCGAGCAGCGTGTAATGGTGTCAGAGGCAAAGCCAGGAGACAAGGAAGCCTGTGTCTGGGAGGAAATATAAATAGAAATCATTTTGTTCTGCTTTCTGCCGGGGGATGAGGCAAAGCCACCTCGGAGGTTAAATAAATGATTGGGGCATGTAACAGAGAATCTATTCATGCCTATGTGTTAACGCCTGTTTGTAGAGGGTGTAATGTCATTAATGGGGAGTTTGGTGAGTGAGCCTTGACCTAGGGAAAGCTATCATCAAGTTACCTATCGCAGCCCATCTTCAGGTAAAACAAAATAAAAAAATTCCTTCCAGTAGCACCTTAAAGACCAACTAAGTCAGTTCTTGGTATGAGCTTTCGTGTGCATGCACACTTCTTCAGATACACTGAAACAGAAGTCACCAGACCCTTCTATATAGTGAGAAGGTGGGGAGGGGTATTACTCAGAAGGGTGGTGGGATTGGGTGATTGGAAGATAGCTGTGATGAGCCTGTTGACGACTCTTAACGACTGCAATAGGTCTTACAGGAAAAAGCAAGGGGTGAGAAGGTGCAAAATGGCTTTGTCATGTATAATGAGATAAGAATCCAATGTCTTTGTTCAGACCAGGTCTCTCCATGGTTTTAAGTTTGGTAATAAGTTGCAATTCAGCAGCTTCTCTTTCCAGTCTTCTCTTTCCAGGAGAGACCTGGTCTTTAAGGTGCTACTGGAAGGAATTTTTTTATTTTGTTTTGACTATGGCAGACCAACACGGCTACCTATCTGCATCTTCAGGTAGGTTTGCATGTGCAAAACTGGGCTTATTTCTATGTGGAAGCACCTGAATCTCACATCCAAAAGTTGTGTTGCTTGTACTGGTGTATCTTTAATAGATATGGGCAACCCTTGTCCATTTCAGTTTCTCGTGTTTACAATCCTAAATTCAGTTCTCCACATTTTGAAACATTTTGCTTTTTTTTTGTTTAAAGTCCTCATAAAAATTCATCAATGTTTTAGTGTGAATTTCTCCTATTGTACAGCCTTTTTTGGCAATTTTGCCTAACATCCGTATTTTTGCAAAGCAGTTTTCGTCAATTTAATGCATTTTTCCTGTTGTTTTCACCAGTACATGCATCTTCCCTAAGACTAATACTATTAGGAAGGTCACCTGGTGAGCTTTCAAGCTACTGTCATTCTAATTTCTGGCCGATATTACATCATTGAAAATGTGGAGGTTTGCATAGGAGGCAGTTATCAGATCCAGAAAGGCTGCCGAAAGCTGGTCAAACCTACTAGCCAGGTCTAACCAGGTACTAAACCAGTGTTTCCCAAACTTGGGTCTCACGCTGTTTTTGGACTACAACTCACATCATCCCTAGCCAGCAGGACCAGTGATGATGGGAATTGTAGATTGAAAACAGCTGGAATCCCAAGTCTGGGAAACACTGTACTAAACCTTCCTTTTGTTACAGGTACCTTCCTTTTGTTACAGATATTGCTGTCTGACTGCTTAGAATAGCAGGAGAGGAGGTGGAACTTGCTAATGTGTTCTGAACGGGTAAAGGTAAAGGTAAAGGGACCCCTGACCCCTGGCCAGCTTTATCATGGCATACAGCTTCTGGATCATGTGGCCAGCATGACAGCCGCTTCCGGCGAACCAGACTAGCGCATGGAAATGCCGTTTACCTTCCCACCGGAGTGGTACCTATTTATCTACTTGCACTTTGAGGTGCTTTCGAACTGCTAGGTTGGCAGGAACAGGGACCGAGCAACAGGAGCTCACGGGGATTCAAACCGCCGACCTTCTGATCGGCAAGTCCTAGGCTCTGTGGTTTAACCCACAGCGCCACCCGCGTCTGAATGGGTAGAAAGCAGGTTTGTCAAGATCAATGAGATCTGTGTGTGCTAAGAAAACAACAGAAGGTGCAGGTTTGGAGGGAAGAGGCAGAGAAGGCCGAGCTGAGTTTTGTGGTACATAAGCGAAAGGCGGGTGCTTTGGCATGGCAGTTTATTGCCAATTCAGTGGTGTTCATGCAAGCACAGTTTGCACATTGTCCAGATCACATTGTGCTCACTGAAAAATTTCCCATTTAATCTGGGTTTACTGTTTCTGCTGAAAATCTGTTACCTAAGAAGAAGAAGAAGAAGAAGAAGAAGAAGAAGAAGAAGAAGAAGAAGAAGAAGAAGGAGAAGAGGAAAGTAGGAGGGGCCGACGGTAAATCCGGATTAAATGAGATTGAGGGAATATCAGGCAGCATTTTCATGAGGACAGCATTGTGTGAAACTTGCAAAGGCACTGAATCCACAATGAATTTCCACCTAGAAGTTTGCCTTTCTCTGGAGATCTGCTGCAGCAGCAGTGGACTTGCAGTGGACTTGTGTTTCCGAGCACAATTCAAAGTGTTGGTGCTGACCTTTAAAGCCCTAAATGGCCTCGGTCCTGTATACCTGAAGGAGCGTCTCCACCTCCATCGTTCAGCCCGGACCCTGAGATCCAGTGCCGAGGGCCTTCTGGGGGTTCCCTCACTGCGAGAAGCGAGGTTACAGGGAACCAAGCAGAGGGCCTTCTCGGTAGTGGCGCCCTCCCCGTGGAACGCCCTCCCACCAGATGTCAAAGAGAACAACAACTACCAGACTATTAGAAGACATCTGAAGGCAGCCCTGTTTAGGGAAGCTTTTAATGTTTGATGTATTACAGTATTTTAAAAAAAAAATTTGGAAGCCGCCCAGAGTGGCTGGGGAAGCCCAGCCAGATGGGCAGGGTATAAATAATTTTTTTTATTTATTATTATTATTATTATTATTATTATTATTATTATTATTATTATTGCAGGGTGTTACGTCTGTGCTGTGCCAGAAAGACCCTTTTGTGATTGCCTAACAACCACAGGCTAAGATGCCACCTCTCAGTGTGAGAGGAGATTTGAAGATTTGATATTTATAGTGGACTGCTAGATAAAACTGAGACAAAGAAGCACCCACACATCTGACCCACAACTGAATTCCTTGTGCCCCTCCTTTCCTTCACCCCACAGACAAGCAGGTGTCATTGTGGTACCTTAGCAGTAGGAGGGCGACGTCAACAACTCCACCGCCCATTGTCTGTCACCAGCTGTTGACTTCTTGGGAGCCCCTAGAACCAAAGGGAAATATGTAGGATCTGTAGCGCGAGGCCTGTGAAAGGCTTCCTATTATCCCTGCCTTAGCTGCCCAGAGGAAGATAAACAGCCCAAACATAGGCCAGTGAATTACTGTTAATATTATGGAGACCATAAATAGCCAAGTGAAGAGAGAAAGCCACTGGTTATACCACAGAGTGGTAGGAAGCTCAAACAGAATAATATTTAAAGAAGCAGCCCCACCTCATTAACGAAGGATGAAGGCCAGTATGGCTGGCACTGCAGTTTAGTCAGGCAGGCAAACAGCTGGGGTGTGCGATGCTGGGAAATCAGCTTAGCTTGGCATGAGGACAGGGGCATGCAGTACTGCCAACTTAACTGGCTAGTGGGCACAGAAGAGCCCATTAGATGCAAAACTGGCATTGATAGGTAGGATTCAAAGCAAAGACTCACTTCACTCTTCCACTCAATAAGATACATATATATTGTCTTGATCAGAACCCAGAACAATAGGTAAGCAGCTTCCTTTCAAACCAGGAAAAGGTCTTTTAATATTGCCTCCAGGTTTCCTTCCCCCAGTCAGAGAGGGATGGGATCATGATATCTAGGCAAAGGTGATGGTGTTGCAGGGGAGGCAAGACGAGGGGTAGGGGAATCTGTTGGTTTTGATTTCTCTCCATTTTTAATTTTCCTGATCAAAACCACAGCTCTCCACATTTTCTCATCGGCTTGCAATTAAAAAGGGGGGGGGGGGGAGAAACACTTTATCCCAGCATATGCATTTTCGTACACATCATTTTGCCGGGAGCTGCACTGTAAAATTCAGCACCGTGCAAATTTTGAACATGTTTCAGTTCACATCTTTTTTCCCAGAAAGTGCAGAGTATGTATGGTTTGTTTTTAAATGTGAACCGAATCTAATTTCTCCCCAGTCTATAGCCAGTGCACACTGCCTCTGTCTTGAATGATGTTGTCACTGCCTGTATTCTGGCAGATGGAAGGCAGGCTGCATAGGCTTACCCCACTCTGATGGGCACTGGGCGAGCATCTAACATGTGCATGCAATTTTTCAAGACATACCTCAGCCTCTCTCACTGGGCACAGTTTGGAAACGGCTGTTCTGTAAGCAGGAAGCACAACAAGGGAAAGGAACGGCACCAAGACCAACTTTTGTTATGCATCATGGTGCTTCAGGGAGAGAGTACCTAAAATAAAAGCAAAAAAAGGGGGAAGGGGTAAAAATGTGAAGAAGCAGAGATTAGCTCCTGCATTCATTCTCTGGGCTGTTGTTATGTTCTGATTGGTCCTAGAACAATAGGATTCAGAATGCAGCGGTCTGATTGGTCCTAGAATAATAGGATCCAGAATGCAGCAGTCTGATTAGTCCGCAGGAGCCACCCAATCCAACTCCAGGTGGAAGTGAATCCGCAACCTGATTGGCCTACAGGAGAATCCCAGAATTAGCCAATCACGTGGGGCCCATTGTGTAAATAATGTATACAAAGCAGGCATTTCAGGGGAACTTCTATTCCTCACTACTACGAGCTGAATAAAGAGCATGAAATCCACACTCGACTCCGTTTATATTTCAGCTGTATATATCCTCAGCATCTACAACTGCACGGCTTTACCATGGAACGGAATTTCAGATAAAGGGATAAGTATTTGAGAGGGGGAAGCTCAAAAGCCATGCCCTGTGTTCCCTATTATACCCTCCCTTCTTCCCCCCAAGCTAAAAAAGCTCTACTTTGAGGAAGAAGGAGGGATGGGCCTTCTTCCAGAGAGAGAAGACTCTTTTTTAGCCCCCTGAGTATCAACTAATAATAGAAACAACTGAAGCCTTTGAATGTGTAATTCGTCATGCCACATAGCCTGATAGCTACATTAGTGAAAATGAAAAATATATGTGCATTACTGACAGAATCAACAATGAAAAGATCATATTTTTCTTTGGGGTTCCTTTGTAAGATATCGGAATGGTCAATGTAATGTAAGTCATACTGAGCTGCAATTGTGCTTTGTAACATATATCGACCTATTTTGGTAGGTCCCTGGGTTTTTAAATAAGTCCACAAAGGCTAAGATATCTTGTCTGTACTGTGAACTTCTACATTTTACACTTCAAATTAATAGCAACAAATATTTTAAACCACAACTGTTATTTCATTCTGATAATAATCTGACCAACTTGAAATCTCTCTTTCTTCCTTCATTTGCCACCTACAAGATGGGCTCATACTTTGTTCCAACACTAAGCAAGCAAGCAAACCAGTTTGCCCCTTTCCTATGCTTTCAGATTCCAACCCCTTTGAGAGAAAAAGAGGGGAGTGAGATTCCCAAAGGGAATGTATTTACAATGGAAAAGGTCCAAATAGCTGGCAACTGGAATGTCGTCTTCTCTCCCCCCCCCCCAACCCGCAGTGTCCTGATAGACTTCCTTGTGAGCCTGGTGACCTCACACAAAGCTGCCCTTCTATTTTTGCACAGCAGGCTAAGGAATGCTGGCAGGAGGGATGCAAACTAGCCAGAGCTCTGAAAGGCCAGTTTGAGCTTGCCTATGCTCACACAGGGTCCTGGGGCTTCAATGGTGACTGGGCTTACTGGAAATTAGTGGGGTTGGATGAGACAACAAGATTCCACCCTGAACGAGAGAGAAGGTGGCTGGCTGGCTGGTGGCAAGGGGAAGGAGGAGAGCAGGATGTGTACTTTGGCATCCTGGGAACCTGGAATGCATTTTGCTGCATCAGGTAGCATAAGGTCTTCTAAACCAAAGCAGGGAATTGGAGATTTCAGTAGCTTTCTCTAAAGTAAGATGCCTGGGGGGGGGGTTGCTCATTGGATCGTCAGGGTAATTTGCTACAGGATTTCCTAGAGTCGGTCCCATCCCCATGGGGATTTCTACAGAAGTGTGGTTAGTGATTGTGTTGTAGAATTCATGGCATTTGACAAAGCCAATTCTGACTGGCAGATATCCCATAATAGCTGATATCTGGTTTTACCTGCCTTGTAAAGGCAAAGAAACCGGATAAGAAAATGATAATACTTCTTCCAATTCAGGGTGGTGCTGAAGGGTTTTTTATGCTCGTATTTTGTTTATATATTTTTTTGAAGAAGAGAAAGATGAGGCTATACAATAATAATCAGCAGCCTTTCCTAACCTGGTGCTCTTCCAATGTTGCTCAGCTGCAACGACCATACAGTGGTACCTCGGGTTAAGAACTTACCGTATTTTTCGCTCTATAAGACGCACTAGACCACAAGACGCACCTAGTTTTTGGAGGAGGAAAACAAGAAAAGAAATATTCTGAATCTCAGAAGCCAGAACAGCAAGAGGGATCGCTGCGCAGTGAAAGCAGCAATCCCTCTTGCTGTTCTGGCTTCTGGGATAGCTGCGCAGCCTGCATTCGCTCCATAAGACGCACACACATTTCCCCTTACTTTTTAGGAGGGAAAAAGTGAGTCTTATAGAGCAGAAAATACGGTAATTCGTTCTGGAGGTCCGTTCTTAACCTGAAACTGTTCTTAACCTGAGGTACCATTTTAGCTAATGGGGCCTTCTGCTGCTGCAACTGCCGCCGCCACACGATTTCTGTTCTCATCCTGAAGCAAAGTTCTTAACCCGAGGTACTATTTCTGGGTTAGCGGAGTCTGTAACCTGAAGCGTCTGTAACCTGAAGTGTCTGTAACCCAAGGCACCACTGTAATTGGTTCCGCCCCCCCCCAAAAAACCTGAACTTGTATGATAGTTTTAGTATATACAGAAAAACAAAAAGATGTAGGAGAAAAGAATCCCTACTCCTTTAAAAAAACACACCACTTAATCCATCAAACACAATATTTCACATCCCATCTGAATTATATATATATTTTTTTAAAGTCCATATCAAAGATAATAGAAAGGGGTTAGTTTAAAAAAACAAATAAACAAATAAAAACACATTAAAACTATGGTTACAAATTAATATATTGACCCGAAAGGCAAATGGGCACTTGAGGTCGACTGGTACAACCAGAAGGAGTAAAATAATTCAATAAGGGCCAGCAAGTTTCTGGGTGAAAGGAGAAGGGCAGGTGTGGGGGACTCCCTGGTCCTGAATGGGGTAACTGTGCCCCTAAAGGACCAGGTGCACAGCCTGGCAGTCACTTTGGACTTAACAGTTGTCCATGGAGGCACAGGTCAATTCTGTGTCCAGGGCGGCTGTCTACCAGCTCCATTTGGTACACCGACTGAGACCCTACCTGCCTGCACACTCGCCAGAGTGGTACATGAGCTGGTTATCTCCCACTTGGACTACTGCAATGCGCTCTATGTGGGTAATCCCTTGTTTGCCTAATGGGTAACCCAGTGCTGTGATAGCCTGCAGATCTAAATCTGCGACAGCTGATTCACACATGCAAGACATCACTTGCATTTCAGCTATATAGGGCATGTATATCTGAAACAGCTGAAACTCTAGCAGAGGTCATCAGTTTACATGTAAGAAAAATCCAAAGCAATTCACCCTCAAAATGCTGTTTTCTTTCAACTTGTGCTTTGCACATTATCACAACAAATATTTGCTGCAGGTTTTATGTTGATTGTCCCTGATTTCTTTTCTGCTTGCAAATTTCAACACAGTCCAGGGAACATTTGACTCTGATTATTCCTAATTATTTTCCTCTTGGCATTCTTCTTACATTTCATAACCTTCTAATCTCATCTGAAGTCATCTTCCCAAGCAGCTGGGCACCAAAGCATGTGCTGTTGCCAAAGTCCTTCGAAATCAGTAAGACTACCCAGAAGGGCTTAATGGGAATTTATTCCAAAAGCCCTCTTCACAAATCTGATGCATTCTGGTCCTAATTAATGAATGTGGTAACTATAATAGTAGTTCCTTAAAGATCTGAACATGTTGAACTCCCCACCACCACCACCCAAAAAACCTGCTGAAGCAGGAATATATCCTTCTTCTATCACAGAGAAGAAACAAGTTAAAAATTGAAATAATGATGTTTTAGTAGTGCACATTCCAGAAATGCAGCCATATTAAGTGTCAGCTGTTCATTTTAATAATAAGTGGTGCTGGGGCTCAAACTTGCTTGGAAGGCCTATTCCTACATCTGCATACTGTGGTTAGTCAACAATAATGGAAAAGCACTCTGAATATGTTCAGGTGACCTAAATCTAAGTCCTGCATTGAAAATGCTGACAAATCAGAGGAGTAGGGAGTTAAAGAGATCACATTTCATTAGATACTTTGCCAGACTTATTGACATTTCAATTTTCATTGTATAATAAACCTGTCATATATACTGTATTATCCATTGACTTCTGAATACCTGAGCTTCGCATCTTGTCTAATTTCCTTCAGATGCAAATTTTGTAGCTGATAAAGGCAGCCATCCAAAAATAAATAAATATACATAGGATTGCACCATTCATATATGGAACTTCTACTTGGGTCCTTCAGATTATACTCTTTGCTTGTTGACACACAAAACTTTATCACTCGGTTTAAGATAGTGAAATAGAACAAAATAGGTTTTTGGAGGTTTCCCAGATTCCTCCTGGTTCGTTTTCTAGGTTCGTTACCTAGGTGCTCAGTAGAATTAGTGGGTACTGTTATGTAGTGAAGTTTCACCCTGGGCCAGCAGGGGGATACTGTATATAGTTTTCACTCAGGTCTGTAGATAGTTTTCACTCAGGTCCACGTCAGTTATTTTAGGCAGGAAACGCTGGGCTGTTGTTGCTACAATGTTGACAGCCGGCTGCCTATAAAAGCAGGCCGGCTGAGCTGTTTGCAGTCAGTTCTATTCCAGCTTACAAAATAAAGAGCTACTTGGAGAAATCGCTGTGTCGTCTGCTATGTCAACCCACAACTTAACAGGTACTGACAGCTTTTATTTTTGGCTGATAGAGGTCAGTGCTAAAACTGGAGAGTCTAAATCTATTTAAGGTCATGTCTGGTCTCTGCCTGAAGTAGGGATGGATGCATCAGTCTACTGCCTGCCTGTATTGTTTCTGCAAGTGTTCATTCATAAATCCATTCCCTTTCATTTATTTTGCAAGAAAGAAAAGGTGGTATTTAAACCAATTTTTACTCAGAGTAGACCCATTGAAATTCATGGCCCTAACTTTGTCATGTTAATTAATTTCAGTAGCTATACTTTGAGTAAAACTTTGATAGATACCACCCTACAGTACCTGAAACTGAATAAGCTTCTTGTAGAACAGGATTGACTCCAACTCTTATCAGCCCCAGCAAGGACTGATGGGAGTTGGAGTCCAATAATATCTGGAAAGCCCAGGGAGCTGGCGTACAGCTTCTGGATCATGCGGCCAGCCTGACTAAGCCACTTCTGGTGAACCAGAGCAGCACATGGAAATGCCGTTTACCTTCCCGCCAGAGCAGTACCTATATATCTACTTGCACTTTGACATGCTTTCAAACTGCTAGGTTGGCAGGAGCTGGGACTGAGCAACAGGAGCTCACCCCGTCGCGGGGATTCGAACCGCCGACCTTCTGATCGGCAAGTCCTAGGCTTTGTGGTTTAACCCACAGCGCCAGCCACGTCCCTTAATAATAGTCTAGGATGTCCCTATTTTCATGGGAGAAATGTTGGCGCGTATGCCACTGACCTCATTTTTATTGTGTCCTGGTAAATATACGGTTGATAATATTCACTCTCTGTAGGCGGGGCTAGTCGCCCAGTCCAATTCAAATTCCCAGCGAGAAAGAAGCTGTTCACAATTTATGTAGCTGGCCTTTTGGTGGCCTGCTGGGATACATTACAAACCTGAGCAGACGCCGAGATGCAAGGAGGCATGCATGCACACAGTCTCCGTCCCTCTTTAGCTTGCAGCAAAGTAGGGCGCGGAGCCATTTCTTTGAGGGAAAACTGAGGCATTCTGTCCCAGGAGCTGAATGACCTCTTGATCCTTTTGCAAGGGCATGGCTTAGCCGAGGACAGCTCTCCGGGCAGGCCTGCATTCCTGGCATTCCCAGCGCCAAATCGACGACACATTCCTGTCCCAAGTAGGCCGGCCTGTGTGCTTCTGCCTCCGAAGTCGGTGGTGCGAGGTTGCTAAGGAACGGGCCTTCCCCTCAGACAAAGGGCCCACTGTCTGGTGTGCTTCTGAAAGCACAAGCAACTGAAAGGCCCAAAGGTTCAACGAGGGAGAAGGAATTGGGGACTGCGTATCCCCTTTCACGTCCTCCGACTTAGTTAACATCTTCACTGGGAGGCGGCCAGAGATGCGGGGAATCAGCATCTTCTATCCCACAAAGAAGGGCAAACCTAAATGTGCGCCCTTTATTTTCAACTCTGCTTTTTTTAAAGCACATAACCTGCAAATGCAATAATAATAATAATAATGATAATAATAATAATAATAATAATAATAATTTTTTTTATACCCCGCCCATCTGGCTGAGTTTCCCCAGCCACTCCGGGCAGCTTCCAATAGAGTGTTAGAAACAATACAGCCTTAAATATTAAAAACTTCCCTAAACAGGGCTGCCTTCAGCTGTCTTTTAAAGATAAGATAGCTACTTATTTCCTTCACATCTGAAGGGAGGGCGTTCCACAGGGCGGGCGCCACTACCGAGAAGGCCCTCTGTCTGGTCCCCTGTAACCTCACTTCTCGCAATGAGGGAACCGCCAGAAGGCCCTCGGAGATGGATCTCAGTGTCAGGGCTGAACGATGGGGGTGGAGACGCTCCTTCAGGTATAAAGTACAGGACCGAGGCTGTTTAGGGCTTTAAAGGTCAGCACCAACACTTTGAATTGCGCTCAGAAACATATTGGGAGCCAATGCAGCTATCTCAGGACCAGTGTTATGTGGTCCCAGCGGCAACTCCCACTCACCAGTCTAGCTGCTGCATTCTGGATTAGTTGTAGTTTCCGGGTCACCTTCAAAGGTAGCCCCACGTAGAGCACATTGCAGTAGTCCAAGCGGGAGATAACTAGAGCATGCACCACTCTGGCAAGACAGTCCGCAGGTAGGTAGGGTCTCAGCTGGCATACTAGATGGAGCTGGTAGACAGCCGCCCTGGACACAGAATTAACCTGCGCCTCAATGGACAGCTGCGAGTCCAAAATGACTCTGAGGCTGCGCTCCTGGTCCTTCATATTAACCCTGTATATTATCTGGCTTAAGATTTCTCTTCCACGGCTTCATCTTGTAAGGCTCAGATGACACATTGGTTAGGAAGGTTTGCTCTAAAGAATGTAACAGATAACAGCAGCAGCAACAACAAAAACCATCCTATTTCTGGTTCTTCCCTAGAAGAATCCAGAGCCATCTAGTGACTAAAGTATCAAATGACAGCCAACAGTGTCCATCTGTGAAATGGACAATACAGTATTGGTAACAATAGGCTTGCCATACATCAGGAAAGTTCCTGGCATGTCCTGGTTTTCCAGTTGTAAAAACAGCATCACGGAATTTGCAAAATGACAAGGAAAACCCGGATGTGGGGCAGTGCGATGGGAAAAGCAGTGGAAAAAGCCAAAAAAGCTCGGTTTGTTTGGTTTGTTCCCCCCAAAAAAGCTCAAAAAAAAATTTGACTGTTTTTTGTTTTTGTATATATATATATATATATAACATTTTCTGTTTTACAATTTAAAATACTCATTTAAGCATCCTTAAAATATCAATGGCTTCCCTTCTTCTCTTTCCATGGTTCATTTTGCATATCATAACTCCCTGCATATTTTACAAAAACTAAACCATTCAGTATACCTTTATTGCATCCATCAAAACATTGTTGAATTTATCTTAATGTTGCCAGCGTTTTCAAGTGTACACAATTTCCCCCCATATATTCAATAAATGTTTTCCAATCTTCTCTAAATGTATGCTCTTCTTGTTCTCTTATTACTGTATATATGTTAAGTCTGCAAGCTGCGCATATTCTGTCAGCTTAAGTTGCCATTCTTCTTTAGTTGGGACCTCACTCATTTACCAGGAATTTTACTGTTTGAAATATGGCAACCCTAGGTAACAACAGCCTAGGGTAACAACAACAACAGTAGTAATAATAATAATAATAAATGCTATTTTTCTAGAAAAAGTGGTGCCTCCCTCTTTCTCTTAGAATGGCAACGGCACCCGAGAGGTTCCAGAACCAAGTTCTGGCGAGTTCTCTCTGAAAAAAGCCATAAAATAATAATAATAATAATAATAATAATAATAATAATAATAATAATATCAGCAGTTGGGGAAAAGGAAAACCTTGTCCTGAGATCTTGAATGGTCTCTGTCAATCAGAAGTAGATAATACTGGTGTTCTAGATGCACCTAACTTGGCGTACCTTCATATGAGTTAGGTGTGCCAGAACTCTGTACAGAGCAACAGTTGTTTTGCTTGTCAAGCTATGAATAAAACCAGAAAGTCCAGCGTTGTGTCCTACAGCTGGCCATAACTTTAGGAGCTCTTCATACAGGTACCATATTCATAGAGTTGCCAGGAAAGAGACCTTGGCGGTGGCATTTGGCTAACCCTGTATTTGAGCATACCCTGTCAAGGTCAATATTGAATCCATTTGGAGACTGGTGGCAATGCTGGACCCTGCTTTGGGAAGGTGGAAGCACCAGAAGACAGTCAGTCAGTCCCTTTCCTTCTATGGATACTTTGTCCGTGGGCAGTGAAGGAAACACAAATTCTGCAGAATTTGAATTATTTTTGATATAAAGCAGCCCAATGGCAGGAAGTGGAGCAAGGTGGGATTAAGCATCATGCTAAATTCTCTAGGGAGAATGAACTGGAATTTGTTTACTGAGTATTGCAAAGAGACAAGTTATTCAAATGTTCAATGTTATTTTGTATTGCTTTGGACTTAAGAAATACATCAGTATATAAAGCCTGTTACAAAAACCAAGCTTTATATACTTTATATACAGTGGTACCTCAGGTTAAGTACTTAATTCGTTCAAGAGGTCCGTTCTTAACCTGAAACTGTTCTTAACCTGAAGCACCACTTTAGCTAATGGGGTCTCCTGCTGCTGCCGCGCCATCGGAGCACGATTTCTGTTCTCATCCTGAAGCAAAGTTCTTAACCTGAGGCACTATTTCTGGGTCAGCGGAGTCTGTAACCTGAAGCGTATGTAACCTGAAGCGTATGTAACCCGAGGTACCACTGTATAGCGAAAGAATGAACTGGAATTTGTTTACTGAATATTGCAAAGAGACAAGTTATTCAAATGTTCAATGTTATTTTATATTGCTTTGGACTTAAGTATATACATCAGTATATAGAGCCTGTTACAAAAACCAGGATATGAATCTAGATTCAGCATTGGCCTGACACAGTCGAAATAAAAAATAAAAAAATAGTCCAGTAGCACCTTAGAGACTAAGTTTGTTCTACGTATAATCTTTCGTGTGCATTAGTCGGTCTCTACGGTCATACTTAGTCAGTCTCTAAGGTGCTACTGGACTATTTTTTATTATTATTTCAACAGGATATGAATGTGTGTGTGTTTCAGAAGTGAATAATTTATATATTTATATATTTGAATGATGAAAAAAAGAAATGTAGAGTTACATGTGAAAGAAAGAAAAAATCAAAATGGGAGTTATAGAGACTTGCTCCAGACTCAAATCCCCTGTGAATCATCAGGCAGGCAAAATAAAGTTTTGGGTGGCCTATGTCATGATCACTGCAGAGTCTCCAAGGTACGCGTCTTTTGAATATGGGATAAATAGTTCCCATTTTCTTTGAGAAAGAGTTAGAAGTGGTGGCAAGGAATCAATGGAATATTGTCTGCTCAGCTGAAGGTACACTTACAGAAGTTGCTTGTTCATGTGTGTGCAGAGATTAAAGATGCTAATGAATAGTTTGCTTGGAAAGGGTTAGGTAAAGCCTTGCCCATGTCTAGGAAGAGAATGTTGCAGGGAGGAGAGAGTCAACATGACCTGAAAATCCCTAGCCGGTGGCATGCAGGAAAATATATTAAAAGTGAAAGAACAAAATAAATTCAGCGTCTCCTCTTCACACCCTGCAATATAGCTTCAAGCCTCCTTAAAGTCCCACTATTGCACTGTTCTGTAATAATGTTAATAGCGTACCTACCAAAGCTTTTCCCCACCTAGCTTCTAGAAAAACTCTGTATTTATCTTAGATGACTTGTAGTCAGGGATGGCTGAATCTGACAATGTTGGTTTCTCTGTTTGTCAATTTTCCAATCCTAAATTGGATCTGCCCTATTTCTACATATCTTAATTAATAAATGAATTAATAAATGCATTTTGGGGGAAACGTTACCTAGTGAGTGGATTTTTGTATGCAATTTTCACAGAATGGAATGCATTTTTGTATGTTGTTTTCAGCAATGTACACACTTGTTTCACTAATATAAAGATTTTTGTAAGCATTCTTTGGCTGGAAAACAGCACCAGCTGAAACTTCAAAGACAGCTTCACATAAAATGTATTTTTAAAAGGGGAGAGCAAAGGAAAACGCAAGCTGGCCACTGAATAGGCTTTTGTTTTTTGGTCTCTTCATTGCTCAGCCTTGTGTTTAAATGCAAGGTGACACACAGGGCCACCACTGGAAAAGCTTCCCTGAGCCAAGTTCTTTGTTTCTGTTCCGAAATGTATTGCAGTTGTTTGTGTCCTGGTTTCATTCTGCTGAAAATTACCGTACGTGTGATATGGAGCAGGGGCAGGGAAACATTTTGCTGAATAAATTTAAGTCAGTTGTATTGCATGCTTGGGACACGGGTGGCGATGTGGGTTAAACCACAGAGCCTAGGACTTGCTGATCAGAAGGTTGGCGGTTTGAATCCCCCTGACGGGGTGAGCTCCCGTTGCTCGGTCCCTGCTTCTGCCAACCTAGCAGTTTGAAAGCACCTCAAAGTGCAAGTAGATAAATAGGTACTGCTCCGGCAGGAAGGTAAACGGCATTTCCGTGCGCTGCTCTGGTTCGCTAGAAGCAGCTTAGTCATGCTGGTCACATGACCTGGAAGCTGTACACCGGCTCCCTCGGCCAGTAAAGCGAGATGAGCGCCGCAACCCCAGAGTCGGTCGCAACTGGACCTAATACTTAATGCATGTTACAGAGGAAGGGATGGGGAAAAAATTGGCAAGGGTCAATTTCTGATAACACGTAGATCCCTATAATAGGCATAGGGCAGAGAAAAGATGCATTAGGCCAGACTTTGGATAATTATAATTTCAACAGCTGGGTTTATTTAAGAATAACACATTACAAAAAAAATACAGAATTTCAGATCACTTGGAGAAAAACATAGAAAAAGGGTCACCAAAGAGCCTGGTATAAAAAAAACACAGATAGAGGAAAAAAGGTACAAACTTGTCTAGGAAGAGCACGACTTAAGGAAGTGTAATGAAATTTGTACAAAACTATTGTTTACAGGTACAGAATATATAAAATGTTCCCTATCTGATGGCAAAAATACAAGAGGACATTACTTTATTCTTTAGAATAAAAAAATGGTACGTCAAGAGGTATGTGTGGCGTGTGAACTTAGTAGTCCTACATAATTTGCGCCTGAATTCCAACTGCATCTCACCTTTGTTGGCCTCAGCAGGTACAGATACCAAGCACATCTGCTGATGTCCATTAATATAAGTCAATGATGGCCAAACTTGGCCCTCCAGCTGTTTTACAACTCCTATCATCCCTAGCTAACAGGAACAGTAATCAGGGATGATGGGAATTGTAGTCCCAAAACAGCTAGAGGGCCAAGTTTGGCCATCACAGAATAAGTGGAGCTTACAGCGGGCCTCCACTGAAACAAATGGCTGCAGAGAAGTTGCACACAGTGGACTGTGATATTGACCAGTGGCACTGGAGAAGATCTTTGAGTGAACCAGAGAGTTTAGAGTCCCTCTCATACTGAACTAAAAGTTACATCAATCAGCGAGACTCAAAGTGCTTTGGGCTCTGTAAAAGATCTCTCTGCCTGCTGCTAAATCTCAAGCTGCAGCTGGCAGTGCCGCTTACATTTGTTCAGAGAGGAACTAAACAGATTCTCTATATTATCCTGCATTAGCACATAAAAGCAGGATTTGAAGAGGAAGCATCTCAGTGGAAGAGGTCCTCCACTTGCCATCGTTAATGGCTATCTGGAACAGAAGCAGAAAGTGGAGGGCAGGAGAGGAAAAAAGGTCAGGATTTCAGTTCAGCTGTAGGAGTTTTAAATGGAAACATAAAAGAGCTTAAAACCCAGACACTTTTTTGTTCACTGCTGCACCATTGAGAAAGGTTTATAAATATATATATGGTATCAAAACAGCTTACCAATTATTATAAAAAAAGCTCTAAACGCCATATTGTACCTAAATTCTACAAAGGGTTTGACGATCAATAACTGTTCCATCCTCTTCCATTCAGCGTGTAGCTGCTTAGTTGATTTGCAAATCCTATTCTGTATAAAGAATGCAATGTAACAGTCCTTCCTAATGTCAGGATTTCCTTAGATTCTGGTAATAGCTCAATGGGGAGAGATGCTGGCTTTTATAGGGTCTGACCCCAGGCATTTGGGCACAGGGCCCCCGAAGTGCCTCACAACCCAAAGCTCTACCCTTTCTCTCTGCATCAGATTCCATCCCCACAGCCTGACTGTGTGAGGAAGTCATAGAGGAGGCACCTAAAATGACGGCTCTCAGTGCAGGATACCTCAGCCAACACATGACTCATCTTTCCAACAGGTGGGAAGCTGCCTCTGGATTTTGAGTTGGAAGAGAATTCACTAGAAGAAATAGATTTTAAATGCTAGGAAGATCCTCTGCTCGAGCATCAAAGAAAAGGCATTGTTCATCTTTCATTTACCATCTCATGCTACAGAACTGAAGAGGAGGTCACAGTCATGATGGAAAATGTAGCAAGCTGCTTCTCATGTGCTGGTGTCTATCAGAGCTTCCATTCTCAGGCAATTTTATTTCCACCTAATAACCGAGGAACTAAGGGCAATGCAACACGTCATGACTGCTGCGGGGATACAGCCTTGTTCTCTTCTGCAACTTATAGAGACAAACACACACATATATACAACCAGGTTTCCCCGACACATATGTACATGCATGTTGTACTTCCACATGATTTTATTTGCTGCAGAAGACCAACTGCAGCAATTGTAACATGCAGCACTACCCTTACTGAATGCCATGAAAGCCATTTTTCTCCATGCCTTGGTAAATGCAATACAATAGTACAAATGCCCCACACAGTTGAAGCCTGGAAGGTTTCAAGGTGTTTGCAGAAGCTGGCCATTTCGAAAGGACTGAGAGTGTAAAAAGAGGAAAACTCACTGAAGGTGGAAGTCAATACTCCTCAGCATCTCCAAATGTCACTTGTAAAAAAACAGGGTTCCAAGATAGAAAAAGGCAAGTGTGCTTCTGAAATAGTTCCATGGCACACTGCTCCACGAAATAGAATTCATTAATTTTTTTTAATTATTTCTAAAAAAGAAAACCACACAAAATGTATTGTACACAGTCTTTAAGCTTCAGCAGGAAACCCATGCAGGCCAAGAAGGGCAATAGCCTGGTTTGCAGTCTCTGAAGGGTCCTACATTTCCCATGAAATCACAGCAGCTTGCGATGGAGGATTTCCCAGACCATCCGTTTTCGGAAGTAAGGCATATGTTGCTTTAACAAAAGAAACACAACAGCATCAATACTTGCTTAAAATGACAACAAGGTAATCCTTTGATATACACTGGCAAACTGCAAGCCTCATACTGAGACATACTGAGACAGCTATATTCCAAGTTTTTAAACACAAAAACAGGGCTAGTACCACCAGATCTTGAAATCCATTAAAAAGTTACTTTTCAAGTTTGATCTGGTTATCCTAACCCCACATCCACAATTTTGCTTGTCCTTGAGCAGATATAGGTGACACTTCTTTCAACTGCTACAAGCACTAATTCTGTAACACAGACCTGGCCTGCTGTTGGTAGAATGAGAATTTTGACCTCCAACACAGGTAATAGAAGAAGATAATTCTAACACAGTGCCATCACGCAACAGGTTCTTGTGCCGTACTTTTTAAACATGCTGATGGTAAGGTAACAAAAAACTGAAAAGTCACCATAAAAGTAGCTGTGGACTTTTAATATAGGTTATAGTCCTGGAATTACCATAGGGCATAACTCGCTTATCCATATCATAAGGCTCGCTTATCCATATCATAAGGATCTTGCTACGTGGAGCAAAACAGCTGCCCACATGCAGCTCCCTCTCTTGTGGCACAATTAGTACAACAATTATTACAAGCTATACATTCAGAATGTTATTGAAAACCACAATCTTACAATTTGACTTGCATGAGATAAGCAAATATATGGAAAATTATCTACTTGGATTTTCCTTCTTCTGGCCACTGAGCTTTGGTTTTCTTGGTTGAAAATTGCTTTGCTTTGGGCACAATTAAGACTAGAAGACAGCACTGTAACAATATAAGCTAGCATTCTACCCATGCAGTGCCCACTAGCCAGGAGAGCCAACTTACCTGAGTGAAATTGATTGGTTTGTCTTTGGTAATGCAGTCAGCATATTTACAGGCAAACATCCCACAGTCACTTCCATTCATCTGTTGAGGGATCTCCTTTAAAAGACAAACAAACCCAGCCCTCTCTATTTAGAAGACAAAAACCTCATGTTAGCTTTACCAAATAATTATGATATAAACTGCACAAGGTAATGAAAGGTTCAAGAAACCCAAAGAACCCCACCATGCATGAGCGAGTCTTCAGAATTAATGGGAACAAATGAGTCAGTATTTCAGCCAAGATAGCAAGACTGGAATACTTCCATCCTGACAAACAAGGAAAAGAACAGAAATATGTTACAGGCTCTGCCCATGTACAGAGATCTTTGGATTCTTGTAGTCACTCTTAGTTCCAACAGCTTATACAGGTACGTATGATCAGAGGCACCCATTCTTGCTCCCTTCTCACCCCATGCTCAGGACAATGAGAGAACTGCTGCAACTTGCTCTCCACTTTTTTCTGGCAAAGAAGTCACTCCATACCGTTTTCCTTCCCTGTTCTCCATCACTGGCTGATTTTCCCTGCTTTTTCAACTGAAGGCTAGAGCAGTGAGATCAGGAAGGGAAAATATTCAGGAGCCTTAGCCTTATCTGTCAGAAGTGAGGTGCTATTGAGGAGCGGGGGGGATGGGGAGGAAAGAGAGCCGGACATGACCTCTCTTGTGGTTGGCGCCTGTAATAGTAGTTGGGAAAGCTGTCGGCATCAGAGACTCTGAGCACATAGAACAGGGGTCTATGTAGGGGGCCAGTCCACTGTCCCTCAGACCTTGGGGGGGGCCGGACTAATTTATTTGGGGGGGGGGGAGAACGAATTCCTATGACCCACAAATAACCCAGAGATGCATTTTGAATAAAAGCATTCTACTCCTGTAAAAACACCAGGCAGGCCCCACAAATAACCCAGAGCTGCATTTTAAATAAAAGCACACATTCTACTCATGTAAAAACACGCTGATTCCCGGACCGGATTTAGAAGGCTATTGGGCCGGATCTGGCCCCCGGGCCTTAGTTTGCCTACCCATGACATCCGATCACAGACGATTGTGTGAGGCACATCACACCTTTCTATCTATGAAACAAATAATACTATTTCATTTTCTCACAGTACACATTATTTTCTTTGACACAGGCATGACTAACCTTTTATGGCCCAAGGGCTAGAATTCAAGGTTGGCTAAGCCTGAGGTACACATGCCACTCACATGGACCCAACCACACTACTTACAGCTAGCTAGCTAGCTAGCTTTCTCTCTCTCTCTCTCTCTCTCTCTCTCTCTCTCTCTCACACACACACACACACACACACACAGGCTCTACCCAAACTCATACACAGACCACACACTCTTATATCTCTTTGGGTGTATTATATACACTCACCGCTTAACTGCAGTGCTAGGATCAGGCAATTTCTTCATCTCAGCACTGGGCTGAATAAAGAAGCATCTCAGCCCAGCGATGCAGTGGACAGAAAAGGGGCCCAATTTTGCCAATGACTTGGCAAGCTGCATCACCAGGCCAACCCTGATCTAACAGTTACACTCAAAAACCGTAAGAGCCAGGCACACCATTAGTTTAAAGGTACAGGGACCCCTGACCATTAGGTCCAGTCGTAGCTGACTCTGGGGTTGCGGCACTCATCTCGCTTTATTGGCCGAGGGAGCCGGCGTACAGCTTCCAGGTCATGTGGCCAGTATGACAAAGCCGCTTCTGGCGAGCAGTGCACGGAAACGCCATTTACCTTCCCGCCAGAGCGTTACCTATTTATCTACTTGCACTTTCGAACTGCTAGGTTGGCAGGAGCAGGGACCAAGCAATGGGAGCTCACCCTGTCATCACAGGGATTCGAACCATTGACCTTCTGATCGGCAAGCCCTAGGCCCTGTGGTTTAACCCACAGCGCCACCTGTGTCCACCATTAGTTTAGGAAAGTGGAAATAGGATAAGAGCATTTCAGACACTCATGTGGTCAGCTATGTAGGATCCAAATACCTGGCTCCGTTTACTCTGCTGCACCCAGCCATTGGTATCAAATTCCTTCCGCTTTTTGTCCAAGCTTTCCTGTTTTAGGTACTGCCTGCAGAGGATTGAAAAGAAGGAAGACTTTTAGCAAGTACACAACCAGCAAAAAAGGATAAAAACCCAATTAAGTAATTAATTTGGGGGGGGATTACTTTTAATTTCAGAATTGCTTCTCCTAGCCCAATTCTGGACTTTAATTCACAGGACAGCACTACTTTTCTGGATAGAAAGCCCCCTGAAAAATGAACTCTGCATTGAACTTATCACTGTACCCAAGTATTTCGTTTTATTTGTAATCCTAAGCAATATTTGCACTAACGGTCCGTATATGAGTGGATCACAAAACACAATGAAACTCTTGGCAAAGAAAATGTGGCAAGGACATGTATGCAGGCATGAGAAGGACTTGCAGACAACCAGTAATCAATGTTATGCAACCAGTCCACAGTATGTACACACATATTAAGTATTTTATTACCTTGAGAAAAGGAAGGACAACTCACTATCAGTTTAAGCTAAATTTAAATGGTAGTTTACAACAGTCACAAGGTCTGCTCACCCGGTTACATCTTATAGCTGCGCTAAGTAGTATCTACTTACAAGTGCCTCTAGAGAGTTTAAAACCTTCCCATTTCAGATAAGAGAAGCTACTAGGGTCTAGCATTTAACATAAGGTCAAGCAGCCCCAGTAGGATAAATACCACAACAGAGCAGATCCACATTCCCCCAATGTTAAAAAGAATAAGCTTTCCAATAGCTTGCTATTGGCTACAGCAGTTTTCTGGAACCCTTTTCCTACCACTCCCCCTAAATCCCATAAAGATGATAGTCCAACGAAATGACAATGTTCTGGTTATTGAGGTAGGTCAGAAATGGCCTAATAATAGCATCAGTTCTATGTATCTGAGGCCCAAGGCAGTTGTTTTGAGATACTGATATGCAAGTTCACTGATATGCAAGTTTCAAAGGCTGCTCATTCTTCCTGTTAACATATTGTACCTTGTTTCTAAAGCGAAGAGTTCACAATCACTTTGGGTGGGTTTTTCCCCCTTATGCATTCCCCTGTTGGATGAAAGACCTGATTGCAGCCATAACCCCCTCCCCACTCCTTCTTATTCCAGATGTATGTAACTGTCACCCTGGTGTATAAAAACAAACTCAGCTGTTTACGCACAATACACAATAATTTCCTCCTGTCTTATTGGCCCTTCCCTTCTACACAGCCTGATCTCTCACTCATAATATATTTTCAAGCGCTCATATTCTCATGGTACTTTGCTCAAGAACCATGCAACTAGTCCTGGGTACCCAACAAGCCTGGGGGCTTTTCCTTGAGCTGCAGCCCCCATGTTGTATGGCAAGCCACTTCTGAAACAGAGGAGAGTCTCAAAAGCAGTCTGTGATATGGCATAGGAGTCTGTAGCCCAAAGGGGAAAAAATTCCACTGGATTCCCACAAATTGTATTGGTTGGCCTATGGTAATTTAGGGGATCCCTTTTTATATTTCTAAATAGGCATGAAAGAGGCAGCTCTTAAGTATAGCAGGGGTATAAGCAATAACATTATTTGGAAATAAAACTGAATACACTTAAATTAAGACTTTGTATTACTTGGCATCGACTTGACAGTCTGAAAAATGTCAACTTCCCTGTAAGAAATTTCTCAAGATAGAAAAGCACATAAATATATCATATGGGGGGTGCTTTGGGAACCTGTCCAAAGGATTATATAGTTTTATAATTAATAATGATATAAATTTATAAACTTTATAGGATTATATAGTTTCAACAACGTCTTAACTTAGAAGTTGGGATTCTCTCAAGGAATATTTTCTGCTGGACAGCATACAAATATTTTGAAGATGACAAAGACACCAGTCATACGCCAAAGCACTTGTATACACATCCCTCTGCATCTTCCTTTGTATCTTAGGAGAGAAAATTAAAAAGGACTCACACACCTGCTTCATATTTCACTTCTTGTGCATGTCTGATCTCATTCTGAGCAAACATGGGCTAATCGTTTCTGCTTCGCTTGTACATAACGAAGCATACCTCATCTTGATTCTCTACACCAGTAGAAGGCATGGGTGGCGTAACTAATTAAGGGCGGAAATTGTATTTCCATATGAAGCGGCATGATATCAAATCACACCATTAGTGCATCTATGCTTATATTGTCCATTCTGATCAGCAGCAGTTCTTGTGGGGGGGGGGTCTTAGGCAGAAAAACATCTTTCCTAGCCTGGCTACCTTAAAGAATTGAGACTC
The DNA here is from genome assembly GCF_951804945.1 of Podarcis cretensis. NCBI lineage: Eukaryota > Metazoa > Chordata > Lepidosauria > Squamata > Lacertidae > Podarcis > Podarcis cretensis. The sequence goes on from NC_137171.1 coordinate 9,271,180, forward strand.
CTTAAATAATTAGGATTAATTCTGTTCCGATTCTTCTGCTGCCTAGGATCAGTCCCTCTGTATAAATCTGGATCATTTTCTCAGTATAATCAGATTTTGAAAAATGGGATATATACATTTTTTAAGCCATAGGAGATTTATGGCATCCCATAAATCTCTCCCTTTTCTAAAAAAGGGGCAAGCAAATCATTCAAAACTCACCAAAAATCAGGAAGCTCTAAAGATTGAAAGCATGAAAGGGTCACTAACCATGAATAGGACCTCGGTCCCCTCTTCCCGGTGTGATCCTCCCACTGCATTCAACCAATTAAAGCCTCCTGAAAGGAAATAGAAAGGGAAAAGCAATTACAGGAAGGGCGACAATCAGCTGGAAGCCGAGTCCCTGTCCCATTGGCCTACCTGTCTGCTAGCCATCATCTGGTCAAATTTGCAGGGCTCCTGATCTAACCAGGCTACCGTGTCACCAAATCCAGGATCTAATTTGGCTTTCCCATATAATCAAGGGAACCCTCTGGGCTTTTATATGACTCTTCACAGTTAGCAGATTTCCTTTGGAGAAGGTCTGCCAACATGAATGGCAAAAGAGCCACTTATAGACACTGTCTGCCTCTTTAAAACCTTATCCATTTGCAGGGTGGGGTGGGGGTGGGGGGCATAACAGGTTGAGGAATAGGGTTTTCTCAGCAGCTGGTCAGAGGCTCTTGGATGAGCAACCAGTGTGGGTTTTACAGTCAAAATCACAAATGCATGATTGCCAGACAGGCACCTGAGGGGCTGGACTGTATGGGGTCACAGATTTAATCCTCAATCCCATCTACATTACCCATAATACCAACCTAAAGAACCTGCTTACTATTTGAAGAACAGTTGTTTACTCGATAAGCTTTTGGAATTTAAATCATGGTTTTAACTTATTTTTTAATCTGGATTTTTTACTTTTTGTCTAAATGTTGTGCAACAATGCAGACGAAGCCAAGGAGCTTTAAATGACTGCATTTGCATTAGCTACTGTAGTCAAATACAGTATTTTCAAGGGTGGCTCCTCCACTTTTGGAATGCTCTCCCCAGGACTTTGGCTTTTGATTATCTATGGCCTTTTAATTATCTATGGCCTTTTTGCATGGATGGCATGATTTAATCTAGGGTTCTTTTATTTTAAAAAAAGAATTTAAAAAAAAATGTTTTCTTTTATGCTGGTTTTAATGTATGTGTTTGCTTGCTTTTTTGCTTAAAATAATTTAAGTTGCTTTGAGTTGCTGTGGCCAAAAAGCAACTAATAAATTAAATAAATGAATAAATAAAATGCTGCTCAGGGAACCAATCTTAACATCATCCCCCAATTTCATTATTTTTATTTACGTCACCTGAAAGAGGACATGAATGGCTAAAACTTACCTTTATGTCATTTATAAGTTTCCTACTACTTCGACTGGCATTCTACATGAAGCTTCTTTTTGGTCTATTTATGAACCTGGTTAAATTGTTTTTATTATAAATTTGAACCATTTAACACACTGTATATGTTGCAAGCGTTAAGATGCATTTTGCTGTGTATATACCGTATTTTTCGCCCTATAGGACGCACTTTTTCCCCTCCAAAAATGAAGGGGAAATCTGTGTGCGTCCTATGGGGCGAATACAGGCTTTCGCTGAAGCTTGGAGAACGAGAGGGGTCGGTGCTATCAGCAAGCCTGGGGAAGCTATCAGCAAGCGTGGGGAGCCCGCGAATAGCAGCCTGCCACCCGGCACGCCCTGAAGCAGAGCGCCCCGCACGCCGGGCAGACATCCGCAGCGTGGGGAGCCCTGCGGGAGTTCCTGCAGGGCTCCCCACGCTGCGGATAGCAGCCTGCTGAAGCAGAGCGCCCCGCGCTTCAGGCAGACATCGGCCAGCCCCACAAGCTCAGGGGACAGCGGGGAGGCGCAGCGCCGCCATCCCACTGTTCCTCGACCTGGTTTGGAGGCTGGCGCTGGGGAGAAGCGCATTCTCCCCAGCGCCAGCCCCACAAGCTCGGGGGACTGCGGGGAGGCAGAGTGCCGCCATACCGCTGTTCCCCGACCTGGTTTGGTTTCCCCGACCTGGTTTTGGGGGGGAATAAAGGGGGGGAATCCTTTATTCCCCCCCCCCCAAAAAAAAACCTAGGTGTGTCCTATGGGACGGAGCGTCCTATGGGACAAAAAATACGGTATTTCTTTTCCCTTTCATTGTGATGAGTGCTGCTAACAAAACTTAACTAACAAAATTACCCCCAAGCTCCTAAGCCAGTGTGTCATGAGCCGCTTCCATGTTAAAGGCAGGAAGTCTGTTCATAAATGGTAGAGTATCTGAGATAGAGGTTAATTTTACCAGGGATACTGAAAAGTGTACAAGTTTGCACTGGTATCTAAAAATTCACAAAGGAGATTTTAAATATTTTCAAAGTTTTATCATCCTGAATTGCCTGCTTCGTATTCCTGAATAAGCAGTTAAATATCTGATCAACAATTGAGATCGAAATTGCTCTCCAGGCCATTGCCACTTCAAAGCTACAAGGCAATGCATTCTTAGACTTGATTAATTCCCCCCCCCCTTTGATTTGTTTTAGGGAAAACTTCATACAGTGGTGCCTCGCAAGATGAAAAGAATCCGTTCCGCGACTCTCTTCGTCTAGCTGTTTTTTCGTCTTGCAAAGCAAGCCCATTGATGGCTTAGCGGATTAGCGCTATTAGCGGCTTTTAGCGGCTTATCAGCTTAGCGGATAAGCAGATAAGCGGTTTAGCGGCTTAGAAAAGGGGGGGGGGAGGAAAAAAACCCCGCAGGAACTCGCAAAACATTTTCGTCTTGCAAAGCAAGCCCACAGGAAATTCGTTTTGCAAAGCATCTCCAAAACGGAAAACTCTTTCGTCTAGCGAGTTTTCCGTCTTGCGAGGCGTTCGTCTTGCGGGGCACCACTGTACCTCCTGCAACTGTTGAAAATATTTCAGTCTCTGATGCATACGTCCTTTTAGTCTATATCTCTATAGTCTTCTTGGCATCTTTTTCCAGATGGAAAGGGCCATCAAATACTGGGTTACCTTAAGAACATTACGCTCACAGATCCCATTTCCAAGGCCTCTCTTTCTATTCTTGTTTGGTTTACTATAGTCTGTTGTTGTAACTGACTTTTTACTTCAAACTTGTAAGTTGCCTTGAGCACTTTTTAGTAAAAGGCTAGTGTTATACCTATCAGTGTGGCTGCTCGAGAGCGATCAGGCAAGGTCCCTCACTGGCCTTTTCAAAGGCTTTATTATTGGTGCAAAACATTTAAAATGCAGAACGCCTCTATTCCATATCACTCACTAGCAGAATCTGAGAGTGGGCGGTCCTTAAACTTTTCCCAGCAGAGTAGTCTCTTGACCCCCAGTCGACGCCTCCCCTCTGTGCGCGAAAGCCTACTGCACAAGGAAGGCTTGGGTAAAGGGAGACCTCCCTCCTGCCCGCTTTGTTCAGGGCAAGGTGTCCTGGCTCTTTCTTGCATCCTCTGAGCCCTGCAGCTCGTCCCCACTAGAGGCAGGGCTTCCTTCCTCCGCTGAGGAAGTGCTGCTTCCCACGATTTTTGGAGGCTCTCTGTAATCCATCTGCCCCTCCCCCTCTCACCTCTGAGCCGATGGCAGTTCCCTGACAGCTAGGGTAGAAATATTTTAAATAAATCAATTTCTTATAAGAACCCAGAGGCCGTAGCTCAACAGCAAGTCTGTCTAGTTGAAAAAAAAACATTTATGTTACTGCTCTCTAAAAAAGTTGAAAGCTACACCTCAGAGGCCCCTTGGGTTACCAGGGCATGCTTGCTGTTAGCTATCCCTTTTGATTTAGTCATTTCTTTATGTAATCGCAGCAATAAGGATTTAACTTTATCTACCCAAAGGTCCTGCATCCTCTCTTCATCTTTGGCTGGGAAAAACGTGAATATATTTAAAGATATTGGGACACTCACAACAATATCTTGCAAGCTTCAGTGTTGGTTCCTCCCATTGAATCGAAGTAGGTGATGCTTTTTTTCCTGAAGTCAATAACCTAAGTAAGACAGAACATCTCATTAAACCACTGACACACTCACAACTCAAAACTTTCTAGAAAGCATTCAGAAAACATCCAGCCTTGCTGTCTATAGAAAACAAGAATTTGAAAAGATTCACCAAAGTAACTTCACCAAATATATAGACTTCTCTTTAGTTCAGGAGTAGGGTTGGGCGATAACTGGGTTTCTATATTGCGATATATACCAGCTAAACATCGCGATATATCAAGCTATCACGATATCTGAAATAAGGAAGTAATAACGCAGAAGTGAACAGGACACTGTCCTGGCAACTGCTACTGCTTAAACTGATAAATGATGATATTATCAATCACCTCATGGTCACCTTCAGCAGCAGGCAAGCCAAAATGCATCCCAACAGGACTTTGGAATTTGGGCTAGGCTACCAAATGGCAGTATTCAGGACAATCCAGTGATGAGAGATGGTGATTACAAATAATCTGGGACTGCTAGCAGGACTGCTAGGAGGCAGAAATAGAAGGGGAAGAAACAGCCTGCCATGACTGTGATACATGTCGGCAGTAGTGGCCACAAACTGCAAGGCCTGGCGATGGTGGCATAATCAGTGGTGGTCTGTGAGTCCTCGTGGCGGCAATAGGAGGGGGCAGCAGTAGCAGCAAGGCATGGCGGCAGTGGAACAAAAAGTGGCAGCCTGCAAGGCCTCATGGCTCCTTTCCCCATTTTCTCAGTGGAATTTGCCGACCACCCATTGCGCCTCAGTTGTCGAAGGTTTCGGAAGTTGAAGTTGAACGGATTATCGTATTTTCCGCTCTATAGGACGCACCGGACCATAGGACACACCGGACCATAGGAGGGGGAGAACGGGGGGGGGGGATTCTCCCCCTCTCTGCGCAGCGCCCCTTCAGCGAAGCGGGAGGAGAAACGGAGCCCCTTCCATTTCTCCTCCTGCTTCGCTGAAGGGGCGCTGCGCAGAGAAGGAAAACTGTGCAGCGCCTCTCCATCGAAGCAAAGCCTGGAGAGCAAGAGGGATCGGTGTGCACCGACCCCTCTCGCTCTCCAGGCGGCTATCCGCAAGCCTTTGGAGCGCAGTGGGGACTCCTGCTGCGCTCCAAAGGCTTGCAGATAGCTGCATGAAGCCCCCGGAGCGCAGCGGGCGTTCCCTGCACTCCGGGGGCTTCAGCGAAAGCAACGTGAAGCCTCCGGAGCGCGGGGGGAGCTCTCCCTCTAAGCTTTGGAGGCTTCGCGTTGCTATCGCTGAAGCCAAGGAGCCTGCATTCGCTCCATAGGACGCACACACATTTCCCCTTCATTTTTGGAGTGGAAAAAGTGCGTCCTATAGAGCGAAAAATATGGTAGGTTCGACAACCGAGGTACCACTGTATTGCCAGCTCAAATATTACGAAGCAATTATCACAATGTGAACTTCAAACTGGTTTTGGACAATATTATTTCCCATCCCGATTTAGGAATTAGTATCTTGCTCAGCCACACAAAAATATGACTACATTTGCGTAGCCGAGCAAAACTGATGGTATCTGCACCAACATGATAGTCCTGTGGCAGTTTTCAATGTATCCATAAGCCTGTATATCTTTATAGCCACTGAGCTTACCTATGAAAATGTTAGCTCACAAGTACGTTACAAAAGAGGAGCCGTTGTGAAGCTGTTCGGAGCACATTCCAGAGAAGCAGAAGCGAGAACGAGAGCTTGGAACAAATAAACAAAACACCCCTCAAATATACTCACTGCTAGGCACCAGTGGACACCAAGGTGAATAGGCACCAGCAAGATGTCAACAGAAAATACATCCACTTTTTTAGTCCAACGCTTCACAGCTTGGTACCCAGCAGTTTTTAACTTGGTGAAGAAAAATGTGTTGAATGCATGAACCGTTGGAAAGCCCCTCTGTTTACTTCTTTCCATTAGCATATTCATGTAGAAGTTAATTATCTGAGAGGGAGAGGAATACATGTTAGGAAATGACAGAATTTTTCAAAATTGCGTTTTTGCATTCAAGAGGAAAAAAATATTCATTAAGCAAATGGTGAAAGATAGCAAGCTATGAACCCTGCAGGTATCTGCTTTTTTTTTGAGGGGGGATTCTTCATTAGGTTAAGGATGGCAAGTTCTTCAAAACCCTTTCAATCCTCTAAAATATGATGTCTATATAGCAGCCTGCACAGTGTATTCGATTTTGCAACATAAGTTACACAGGATTTCTAAACCTATTATTTGCTGCTGAAGGTGGGAGGGATTTAGAAGCGGGGTGGGGGGTGGGGGTGGGATGATGAGCAGGAGTCCTTCCCCTCCACCCCTTTCTTTGTGCCTTCCTTTCCCATTTGCCCATGTTCTTAGAGGAAAGAGGGATCATGGGAGGTGACAGCAACTGGGTGTCTAGTAAAGGACGAATATGTAATCCATGCGCACAAGGCTATGCCAGGCTGTGAGGCTGCTGACCTCAAACTGCTGCAAGGCTGATTGATTTGTCTTTTTCAAAAAAATAAAAATCTGACTCATTTTATGAATGCAGATTGTGGCCTTCTACACCATGGTCTAACTCACGTTTCAAGACCAGGAAATTATGGGCTATGACCTTGATGTGCGTTGGAGCTGTCATTCCAAGACCAGCTGATCTGCCAAAAATGGATAATTATGAGGACTGATAATTATACTGTCTTCAAGCTCCAACGCAGTTTGCCAGTGAATTACCAAATGTGGGGAAGGAAAGTAGGAGAGGGGTATTCTGCCCTCTTGTCCTCTTTGCTGGCTGCGTTCAGGCTTCCAGTTGGCTACTTTATGAAACATGATGCTGAACTAGACAGTGATTTGGTCTGGTCTAGAAAGGCTCTTCTTGGTTTATTTGGAGATTTTAAACAAGGACCAAACAACTGCAGCGTACAAAAAGTGAAGATCAGGTTACCTCATCATTGAGCCAATTGAGGTGGTTAAGAGTCTGAATATCTTTCCTAGTTATTGTCAACCGGAAGGCTTCGCTCAGCACCTCATCCTGGTTCCCACTTCGTAGTACACTCTTTATTTCCCTCTCCATTTCCTAGAGAAAACAAAAAGAGATGCATACAGGGAGTAGTTTTGGCTTTTCCAGCTGAAAAGCTTTGCCTGAGATAACTAGTTATATTTGTCTCATTGCACAGAAAGAGCTCTAATAATAATAATAATAATAATAATAATAATAATAATAATAATAATAATAATAATAAATTTATACCCCGCCCTCCCTGGCCAGAGCCAGGCTCAGGGTGGCTAACACCAGTAAAACTACAATAAAAACCTAATGGGGGGGGGGGACAATTTAAAATGCAGGTTAAAATGCAATTTAAAATGCAGCCTCATTTTAAAAGTGGCCCATGGATCAAAACCATAAGGGAAAACATAAGGGTCAGACTAAGTCCAAACCAAAGGCCAGGCGGAACAGCTCTGTCTTGCAGGCCCTGCGGAAAGATGTCAAGTTAAATTGCAGTTTAAAATGCAGCCTCATTTTAAAAGTCAAAACCATAAGGGGAGGGAAACATAAGGGTCAGTTGAGTCCAAACCAAAGGCCGGGCGGAACAGCTGTCTTACAGGTCCTGCGGAAAGATGTCAAGTCCCGCAGGGCCCTAGTCTCTTGTGACAGAGCGTTCCACCAAGTTGGGGCCAGTACTGAAAAGGCCCTGGCCCTAGTTGAGACCAATCTAACCACCTTGTGACTTGGGACCTCCAAAGTGTTGTTATTTGTGGACCTTAAAGGTCCTCCACGGGGCATACCAGGAGAGGTGGTCCCGTAGGTATGTGGGTCCAAGGCCGCGTAGGGCTTTAAAGGTCAAAACCAGCACCTTAAACTTGACCCTGTACTCCACCAGGAGCCAGTGCAATTGGTAAAGCACTGGATGAATGTGATCCTGTGGCAAGGACCACATAAGAGCCTGGAATCATGGTCTTAATAGCTGAACAGTGCTAGGTTTGTGGATGAGCCCACTAGTTGAAGGAGCCTGCACAAACAATTCTCCAAAAACCACTGTACATAAACCAGCATGTCATGTGGGCAGGCTAAGCCAGAACACTTCTCTCCATGGTTGGTTTTCTACGTGTAGAGATGTTCTGATTTTTATTAGAGCACAGCATTAATGCAATCTCTGCAAACTAGAATCTCAAATAGTACAATTGAGGAGCGGCTTTATCATGTAATCACAGCTGTTTCTGTAGATTATCTCCAAAGCCGGTCAAGCTTTTTAACATTTGACATTAAAAAGTTTACCTCTGTAATTTCTGGGAACTCTTCCTCCCCATCAGTGGACTTTTTTTCTTCTGGCACAATCGTGACAGGAATCTCCTTCTCGAGAGGTACTCGCAAATGTAAGTTGACTGAATCAGGTACCAAAAACTCCTGTTTCTGCAGCCTCTGAAAGACACATCCCTAAGATAGGAACATCTCACTTTGCAACTTCAGTGTCTATCTTATATTTGCACGTATGATTCAGCCATGCAGTTTTAATTTAGAATCCAACTTCACCAGTGGAAAATATAATGGAGAAAAACTTTGTTTGACTTTAATAGGGTTCTGAACATGTCTTGGTCCATAACTTGCTTATCAATTTGCAGTTCAAAGCAAGACAGACAGGTCATAAAAGTTGGGTGGGGGAGAAATATCCATCTTTACTTTAGGTGTTTCAGCGATTATGATCACTAGCAACAACAGGCATTTAACTGGAGAAACCAGACAGCCTTCCCAACTGTGATAAGCACTAAAAAAAACTTAATCCATTTATGGGCAGGCGCCAAGTTTTGTTTTTTATTGTTCTTTGTAATATTTGGTATGAAGAGCATTTGTAAGTCTGATGTAATATTCAATAAACCAAGACTGTTTATTAAAAACACACACAAAACGCATTTGAACATCTTACCTGCTTCTGCAATTGCAATGCCAAAGCTTTTTGCTCTTCTATCTGTCGCCATCTCTCACGGGCTCGGGAATCATATACGCTGGTTCTAGAAACATTGTTGTATGCAGCAGATTGAGAATTCAGCATTAGCAGCAATGGGCGTATGCATCATTGCCACTTTCAAATATAATCAATCTGACCGTTTGTTTAGGCTCCTGATCAATTTTTATGGCAGGGCCACTTTGAAGTGAAGGGTGGAGAGGGCTGGGTCAGACTGACTCCATCTGCCAAACTGGGATGCCCGTAAGTCCCTCTTGGCACATCCACACCAGCCCCTTCATGCACCTTTGTATGAAGAGAGAACTGAGCTGTGTTTGCCAAGGAGAAAAAATTGGCTCTGGGTATCATTATTGCTGGGAAGTAGGTGGCGCTGTGGGTTAAACCACAGAGCCTAGGACTTGCCGATCAGAAGGTTGGCGGTTCGAATCCCCGTGACGGGGTGAGCTCCCGTTGCTCAGTCCCTGCTCCTGCCAACCTAGCAGTTCAAAAGCACATCAAAGTGCAAGTAGATAAATAGGTACCACTCCAGCGGGAAGGTAAACGGCGTTTCCGTGCGCTGCTCTGGTTCACCAGAAGCGGCTTAGTCATGCTGGCCACATGACCCGGAAGCTGTACGCCAGCTCCCTCGGCCGATAAAGCGAGGTGAGCGCCGCAACCCTAGAGTCGGCTACAACTGGACCTAATGGTCAGGGGTCCCTTTACCCTTTACCTATCATTATTGCTAGCAACTGGTTTAAATGTAAAAACTCATCTTTACCCCTTATGAAGATCTATCTTATGTACATTTTAACTACACAACCAGATTACACAGAAGGCCCCTTGCCTTCTACTTATGCAGAAACCATTCACAAGTGTCACAAAGGCCACAGAGAGCTGCCTAGTGTTACTGAAGGGCTTTATTCTCTCTCTCTTTGAGGTCAGCTTTGGTAAGGCACGGATTACCAAGATGAAAGGGTAGAATGTGAAATGAAAATTCTTCCTGTCACAAGTGAAGTTAGGTTACTACTCCCAACATCAACAGCATTTACCCCCAGCAAATATGATTTTTTTAAAAAAATCAAAATTATGCTTTATGTATGTTTAATTTTAGTTTGCATTCAGTTTTGTTGTTTCTCTTTGCTTTTGGTTCACATGTTCCACTGTTCTTGTTTTAATTAAATGAAAATACAGTGGTGCCTCGCAAGACGAAATTAATTCGTTCCGCGAGTTTTTTCGTCTTGCGATTTTTTCGTCTTGCGAAGCACGGACTTTGGAAAAGCTTCAAAAATCACCCAAGTCTTCAAAAACCTCAAAAAAGGCTACCACACCGCGTGCTATGAGTTGCTCCTCGAAGTGAATGCACGGTTTTAAGAAAAAGGAAACAAACTTGCAAGACAAAGGAAACAAACTTGCAAGACGTTTCCGTCTTGCAAAGCAAGCCCATAGGGAAATCCATCTTGCGAAGCAACTCAAAAAACGAAAAACTCTTTCGTTTTGCGAGTTTTTCATCTTACAAGGCATTCGTCTTGCGAGGTACCACTGTATTTTAAAATATTACAACTGAACATTGGGAATTTACTTTCTACCAAACTTTCCCAAAACTAAATTTCCTTGCAGCTAGCAACGGTCAATTAATCAATGCACCCTGGCATTCTCTATGAATCCAGACCTGAAGGCTATTCTTGGGGTAGTCCTGGCTACTCCCCACAGCTATGCTGATGTTTAGAAGGGGGTTAGAAAAGCAGCTTCTCTCTTGCATTCAACAATAATAAAACCATATGCAAACTGACTGACAAGAAGCATGGGGGAGAAAGCTATTAGGTAAACATTTATTAGCAAAAAATGGGGGGGATCCAAAATTTTGACAGCTGTTCCCAATAGGAGTTCAGGGGTCTTAACAGCTGAACAGTGCTAGGCAAGCTGGCAATCTCCACATGTTTTTTGACAGCAGCTTCCATCAGCCCCAGCCAGCATGACTAATGGTCAGGGTTGATAAGAGTTGTAGTTCAACAACATTTGATTGTCCTTGCTACAGATCATGGCTGCTTTGACCCATGTTGGGAAGGCAGCAACAACAGCCTGTGTGCTTAAAGAGAAGGCAAACTCTTGGAGATATTGGGTATGATGACTATATGAAACAAATGCAATCATTAATATTAAAAAAAATGAAATGACTTACAATTCTTTGATCCACAATTCAGCCTCAAAGAAAGGTGTGCTGAAAGAAAAAGAATACAGGAAACTGAGAATGCTTATTCTGTGGGGAAATAGCCGAGAAGAATAGAGGGGCTATTTGTTACAAAAGTGGCAGGTGCCCTGTCTTCTTTATCCAGAAGTCCTGCCTTTTGATATCAAGTTTATATAGCTTGAAATAAATTTTTATGACATTTTTTACATATAAAAAGTTAGTTTTAGAGCACTGTGTGACATATGTACATGCCCCAAATAGTAGAAAGTACATATATTCTCATGCCTCCATTTCTAAGGGGTGGCAACAGTGAATATTTTACCCTGTCCTTAATCCTAAACCCAATACCGTAGTTTCAATCTGTCAGTTTACAGACAGCGCTCTATTCAAGTAAGTTTTGTGTTTAGGGTCTTCAGGAGAATCTAGGCATCTTGGATTCCATGGTGCCTCTTTGGAAAGGAACCTATATTACAGCATTGTTCTTAACTGTGACACAGGTGTAGACACGTATAATGTTGTTCATACATGCACCTCTCCTACAAACAAAATAAAAATTTGCTCCTATTGCTCAAGGAAGGAAGCAGTCACGCAGCGTTGGCAGGTCATGGACATGTGGGCACCATGACAAGTCCTGTTCCTACAAGGTCTTTTGAATCCCTTATTCCGATTGATAGGTTAGTGGGCAGAAGACATGGGCCACACGATACCCCTAAAATAAAATTCTTCAAAAAAATTTTTTTACATAAAATTTATATCAAAAAGCTGGTCTTCAGGATAAAAGGGGGCGGGACGTCGATTAATTTTAATCTGACAAATAGTAGTCCCTGTTCCTCTGAGGTGATTATTTTAGCTGAAATTCCACCAAACAGTATTGCCATTCTTGGAAGAAAAGTGACAAAGAAGATTGGTGGTTGCTCAGTCCAGCTGCACAGCCGGCAATCAAATGAAGAGAAATTTCAACTTCAAGGGACACTGGGGAGCCCCAAAGGGGTGAGAAGGTTGGAAAGGACCATGAGGCTTGCCTAATAAAGCGCAGACAGGGATGCAGTGCTGGGATCTCTCACAAGATGGCACTGCCAACAGGCTACAGGAGAAGCCGGTAGCAGCAAGGACAGAAGGATCTTTCCTTCTCACAAACACACTCACTCCCAGTACGTTTCCGAGCACAATTCAAAGTGTTGGTGCTGACCTTTAAAGCCCTAAACGGCCTCGTTCCTGTATACCTGAAGGACCGTCTCCACCTCCATCGTTCTGCCTGGACACTGAGGTCCAGTTCCGAGGGCCTTCTGGCGGTTCCCTCGCTGCGATAAGCCAAGTTACAGGGAACCAGGCAGAGGGCCTTCTCGGTAGTGGCACCTGCCCTGTGGAACGCCCTCCCACCAGATGTCAAAGAGAACAACAACTACCAAACTTTTAGAAGATATCTCAAGGCAGCCCTGTTTAGGGAAGCTTTTAATGTTTAATAGGTTATTGTATTTTAGTGTTTTGTTGGAAGCCGCCCAGAGTGGCTGGGGAAACCCAGCCAGATGGGCGGGGTATAAATAATAAATTATTATTATTATTATTATTATTATTACTACTACTACTACTCTCTTACTCTGTGAGAGTAAGTCTACTCGTTCACCCATGAACTCCCTGGCCAATAACATACACTTGGCACATACTGCCACCTACAGAGCATATTATATTGAATTTCTGTGCTCTGCTTTTGTATTGTTTTATGCTGTGTTTTACTACTACGGTATTGTCCATGGCTTTAGATACGCTGTGGTCTAAACCACTGAGCCTAGGGCTTGCCGATTGGAAGGTTGGTGGTTCGAATCCCCGTGATGGGGTGATTCGAACCACCAACCTTCCGATCCACGATGGGGTGAGCTCCTGTTGCTCGCTTCCTGCTCCTGCCAATCCACCAGTTCGAAAGTACGTCAAAGTGCAAGTAGATAAATAGGTACCGCTCCGTTGGGAAGGTAAACGGCATTTCCGTGCACTGCTCTTGTTTTGCCAGAAGCGGCTTAGTCATGCTGGCCACATGACCCGGAAAAACTGTCTGCGGACAAACGTCAGCTCCCTTGGCCAGTAAAGCAAGATGAGTGCCACAACCCCAGAGTCGTTTGCGACTGGACTTAACTGTCAGGGGTCCTTTACCTTTACCTTACTACTACAGTATTGTCCACGGCTTTAGATACTTCTTTAATACAAAGTGATAACATTTAAAACGTGATATACACAGTATAAGCATCTATAAATACAGTGGTGCCTCGCAAGACGAAATTAATTCGTTCCGCAAGTTTTTTCTTCTTGCAAGTTTTTCATCTTGCGAAGCAAGGTTTCCCATAGGAATGCATTGAAAATCAATCAATGCGTTCCTATGGAGACCGTCCGGGGACAGAGGGGAAGGCGCGCGCCTTCCCCTCTGTCCCCGGACCCCTTTTGAACCAAGGCGCGCGCCTTCCCCTCTGTCCCCTCTTTTGAAGCAAGGGGCGGCAACGGGGAGAAGATCGCTTCTCCCCGTTCCCGCCCCTTGGTTCAAAAGGGGTCCGGGGACAGCGGGGAAGACGCGCTGCACTTCCCCGCTATCCCCGGAGCTTGTGGGGCAAGCTTTGTTTTGCGAAGCAAGCCCATAGGGAGATACGTCTTGCAAAGCAGCTAAGAAAATGAAAAACTCCTTCGTCTAGCGAGTTTTTCGTCTTCCAAGGCGTTCGTCTTGCGGGGCACCACTGTACCCTGATCCCTGCAATTTCCTGCCTCCTAACTTTCACAGTCTGGAAGCACAAACAAAATGTGATTGTGAAGTTACAGACTGAAAAGCGAACTAACAAACAAAAAAACCTTATGAAAATCATAGTTGCAGATCAGAAAAAGTGGTCAAGATGGTTTGCTGGATTGAAACCCAAAATGCCTGCCCAACGAGGGCCACGATCTAGCTGTGGACTGATCAAAATCTTCACTGAGTAGCCAAGCTACTACTACAAGCTGTCATCTGAGCAATAACAGTGTTAAAACCCACTGGCAAAATGAATTTAGATAAGACAAAACACATGGAATGCTAAACCAACAGGCCCAAATCCAGAAGGGACAAAATATAACAGTCCCATTGGGCAATAAATGTGTTGAGTTGAATTCAATCTCACCCTATGATGAACATTCCCTCTGTACAAGCTTTTTAGCTTGCCAGGCAAAACATCCTACGTCTTCTCCACCATTGCCTTTCATGGGTTCTCCCAACCCCAGCCCCCACAAAATCAGGCGGGTGCACAAAGGAGAGAGGGAAGCCCTGCTGTGCAAGTGGAAGTCCTTGCACAGGGCTTCCACTAAGGGAGCTTGCTAAGGTGAATGTAACTAACTTATCCTATCGATTTCAATAGGACTTGAACACAACTTTCTCTGTTAGAATCTTTATCCCTCTATTTTGCTCTCAGCTGTGGTCCGCACAAGGAAGACACTTACCTTGGTGCTGGAGATTTGAAGTCTTGGCCATTGAGCATTATGACAGAGTCAGATCCTAAATGAAGAACAAGCAATACTAGATATTAATCTTTATGACTGAACTTCTTTAAAACAAAACCATACCATCCAGATCCTCCCATTTTGTTTTGTGGGTTCCAGTTTAGCTATCAGTTTATTACGCGATTGTAGATGATGATGATGATGATGATGATGATAATAATACAGTGGTGCCTTGCAAGACGAAAAGAATCCGTTCCGCGATTCTCTTCGTCTAGCGGTTTTTTCGTCTTGCGAAGCAAGCCCATTGACGGCTTAGTGGAGTAGCACTATTAGCGGCTTTTAGCGGCTTATCGGATAAGCGGCTTAGAAAAAGGGGGGGGGAGGAAAAAAACCCCGCAGGAACTCGCAAGACATTTTCGTCTTGCGAAGCATGCCCATAGGAAATTCGTTTTGCGAAGCACCTCCAAAACGGAAAACCCTTTCGTCTAGCGGGTTTTCCGTCTTGCGAGGCATTCGTCTTGCGGGGCACCACTGTAATTGCCTTAAGTTGCAATCCTGAGTGCAGGTCATCTGAATGTGGAAATTACTTCCACGTAAACGAGATTGGGAATGGATTGCAAAGAACATATAGGCCATCTTACAAATATGTTGCAACAATCTGTTAATGATCTTCAGAAAGTAAAAACTAAGAAGGGCTGAGCAGGAGGAAGAAGAGTCTAATTCTCATCTATTGTTTTCACCTTCAGAATGCACATCCAATGCCGACACACTATTTTGCCGAGCTGCTGTATTGGTGTCCTTGGGCTCAAAGGTAACACGTGAAGGGAAATTATGGACTGGATGGGGCAGTGGTTTGTGAGAGTGTTGCTCCTGAGTCCTGAGAACACCAGATGATTGGTTGCCTGCGGTGGGGCAATAAGCTTCAAAAGGTTTCCTACTCTGATTTTCAGCTTCTTTCACAAGGTTTTTATTGGAAACTGCGCACCTGGGTCTGAAAACAAACAAACAAACAAAAAAGATCAGGGCTTCCACCAACAAACTGAAAACACGAGGAAGATAATGAGCTAGCAACGTATTTCAGAGACTCACAGGTTGAGAGACAACAACGAAGAGGACTTTGAGACTGAGCATTTCTTCCCTGTAACCATTTGAATCAGCTGCCTGTAAATCTCTTTTTCTTCCTCTCGAACTGTCTGTGGAGAAATAACCACACATATTTCAACCAGCCAAATAGTTCAATCCTGGCTCTGCAGAGACATGCAACATCCTGTAGTATAGAAAGAGTCCACATATTTATCTACTTGACACCAAAGGTTTTCACTTAAAAAAAAAAAAAACCAACAAAAAAGCTAATGGTTTAAGCCTCTGTGACAAAGACATACATCACGAAAACCAAAATTCTTCTTATGTATTTTTTTAATACACTGCTTAATTCCAAAATTCACAAACCCCAATATGCAAGATGAAACCAAAGATCAGGGTAAGATGCTCTAAAGATTTCAAAGAAAAGGGTCATAGAGAAGAATAAAATGCCTCTTCCCAGCACTGCAAGACTGTGAACAGCAAAACATAATAGTGTATCATTTGGCTTATTTGTTTGGACACACCTACTAATTGGTCTAAGGGCATGTCTTCACATCTGTAGATTTATCTTTCTTCCCTACTCATGTTCTCTTCCCCTTTCCTTTATCCATCTATTCCTTCCTTTCCAAGGACTCCTTTCCCAAGTACTTCCCTTAGTCTAATCAACCCCTGATTTTTCTACTCCTCTTAGTCTAGGCCCTATCTCCCCCACAACCCAAGATCAGAGAGATCAGTCAAACGTAGTCAGAGACGTGCGAATGTCTAGCAAACCCTTCTGTGGTAATAGGGAAATTAAGCCAAACACTATGAGAGATGTCACCCCCAGCACAGAACAATTGGAGGGGAGGGATAAATCTGTAAAACCCACGAGAAGTCAAAGCATAGGGCTCTGCACAGACAGGAAACTTTATCCTCTCTCCTTTTTCCTTTCACCTACCTCTTCTGCGGTGCTGATGGATCTCCTTTGGGATTTCTTGGGGCTTAGTAAGCTCCGACGGCATGGAGCACTCCATGATGGACTAGTAACAGACTTAATTGGAAAGGATTTTTCAAATGCAGAAATATGGCAATGGTGATTCGATTTCCCCGCAAAGGAATTTGATGTCGCACTGCAGAAAAAATTCAAGGTTTTAGATTAGTAAACCAGTACTATAAAGCTATTCGGATTTTTGTTTTCCATGCTGCATAAGCCCAAGCAGAAAGCCAGAGAAACCCTATTCTCGCTGCCTCATACTTTGGAAAAGTTAAAAGGTAGCTGCTTTCCTCCTCCACTTGAAGAGAATAACTTCAAGGCTCACTGTGACAATCCATCGTCTTCCAGCAGATGGGGAATATTCTGGAGCAGGCTTTCATTATCATTAAGAATTCCCACCCCATAGTTTTCCGCTTACAATACAAAAATCAAAATATATAAACTCCATATACAGTGGTGCCCCGCAAGACGAACGCTTCGCAAGACGGAAAACCCGCTAGACGAAAGGGTTTTCCGTTTTGGAGGCGCTTCGCAAAACGAATTTCCCTATGGGCTTGCTTCGCAAGACGAAATGTCTTGCGAGTTCCTGCGGGTTTTTCCCCCTTTCCCCCCCCCTTTTCCTAAACCGCTAAGCCGCTTATCAGCTGATCCGCTAAAAGCCGCTAAACCGCTAATAGCGCTAATCCGCTAAACTGTCAATGGGCTTGCTTCACAAGACGAAAAGACCGCTACACGAAGAGCCTCACGGAACGGATTAATTTCGTCTTGCGAGGCACCACTGTATAAACTCCATACACTCCCCACTGCTAAATTTTATGAATACAGAACAAAATCTGGTGAAACCTAATGTACCTTTGACTTTTGCGTGCATCAAAATATACGCTGCGGTTTGCTCTAGGCTTCTGTAAAACGGGACCCAGAGTAGAATCACAATTCCTCCACTGCCCATTAGCACTTGTTCCAAATGGTCTTTGGACTCCTGCTGCTTGATACCTCTCAGGGGATGGAGGTCCTGTGAAAAAGAAGCGTTGAACAATAAACGAAAAGCTAACCGATTCACTCCCAAATTATCCATTACAAACAACCCCATTGTATTAAGCATGACAGGGCTTCAGAGGAGTTCCATGAATGTACTTGCATCTCCCTAGATAGTATCAAGGAACTAAAAAGGCTATAGAAGTTTCAAATGAGATTCCACCGGTAAAACTGCAACCAGCCTGCCTCACTATTTAGCAAGCTAGTTGCTCAGGTTGTGAACTGCAGCCTGTTCTTTTAAGAGTACCTGCATGATTTTCGGCAACATAATCCCAATTAACAGGTACTCGGGAGGAGACCACTGGTTAACCCAGGTCTGGTCACCTGGCAGCCCATATTACAGACTGTACTGAATTATAAGCAAAAATGTAGTAAAAGGTCTTCCCAGGTTTATTCATACATTTCAAAAACAAAAGCATTTCACAGTTTAATATTACGCAGAAAAATCAAAGTGAGAGAAAATGCATCATGTTTGTAGTGTGTTATGCGTACATGTAAAGTACAGCAACATGCATGTACTTGGTAACTGTTAAGTCTTTATTGCTGGTAACATCAACTTTTATCACGGAGCCCAAGTATAGTCTGCATTGCAAAATGAACATGGGCTCTGGACCACAGTCTGCTCTGGATAAAACTGGGCCCCAAGAATACAGAACAGGGTCCTATAATTTAACATGCTCACTGCAAGACACTAAACTAAATCAAGAAGCATATAGCGAATAGAAGGGAACTTGGACAGCTTTAAAGTGAGAAGTGAGGTTACAGGGAACCAGGCAGAGGGCATTCTCAGTAGTTGCGCCCGCCCTTTGGAATGCCCTTCCATCAGACATCCAGGAAATAAACTATATGACTTTTAGAAGACATTTGAAGGCAGCCCTGTTTAGGGAGGTTTTAAATGTTTGATGCTTTGTTATGCTTTTAATTTTGTTGGGAGTCGCCCAGAGTGGCTGGGGAAACCGAGCCAGATGGGCAGGGTAGAAATAAATTATTATTATTATTATTATTATTATTATTATTATTATTATTATTATTATTATTATTATTATTATTTCTACTACTACTACTGTTATTATTACTGTTGTTATTATTATTATTATTATTATCAATAGGGAGGTCTTAGCCAAATTAATAAAGGCTAAGCTTTAAGTAGCTGCTTGTTATGATGGCTGTGTATCAAAGACTGTATGTTATGAGGGCTTTGTATCAAAGGCTGTACTGTGGAACATCCGGGGGGGGGGGGGGGGAGAGAGCTGCTGTACTAATGTCTGGCTTGTAGGATACCCTTGGGCATATAATTGGCCACTGTGAACCGGATTCAATGAAACAGAAAACCCCCAGTATAGCATGTGGAGGGAGGTTTTCCGTCTGGCAGGCAGAAATGCTTGCACTAACAGAGCAATCAGCATAATGCTGAATTCCACCCTAAGAATACAGGATAGTGGGTTAGATGGACCTGGATAAGAACACAGTAGGACACTTTATTTCTTAAGGAATATTTCAAAAGTTTCAATAGGAATAAGGCATCCCATTTTACTTTGGTCAAAAGTTTTACTTTGGACACCATGGGACTGTCCCCCCCGCTTGGGGTGCGGTTGGTTGGGCTTTATCTTCTAGGGATACTTACCCTACCAAACCTCCACCTCTTTCCCATACCATTTTGACCCATGAGTCCTGGCCCAAGGATGACTTGTTATTGAGGGAATGTTACCCATCTATTGGGGAGGCTAGTATGGGATCTGGGATTTCCATAATTGAAGGGCTAGGGAGGAATGGCGGTGGGGCTAGGTATCTCTATCGGCGAAGGGTTTTGAGATGCAGTGATCCTCGAACCCCTTCCAATCTACGCCCCATCCCAAGGGATGAGGGTAGGGAGAGCAAGGATTACACACCTCCGCCATTGGTGCTGTGCAATGCCAGGTCCATAGGCAACAAAACCGCCACCATGCGTGATTTTTGTCTCGCAGGGGATTGACCTGGCTTGCGTGAAGGAGACCTGGGTACGGGAAGGCGAAGTAGTCTCCCTACATGAGATAACACCCCCAGGTTTCTCTGTCCTCCATCAACCGCGGACTGTGGGTCGGGGGGGGGGGGAGGAGTAGCGTTGTTATTCCGGGAGGATTGCTCTTTCAGAGCTCTGCCATCACCGATGATCTCCGGCATTGAATGTGTTGGTCTCGTGTGGGGCACCAAGGAGAGCTTGGCTGTCTGGCTGGTGTACCGACCACCCAGCACACCTGCAGCCACCCTGTCAGACCTGCTGGAGGTGGTGGCGGGCTGGGCCTTGGAGTTCCCAAACCTACTGGTTTTGGGAGACTTCAACGTCCATGCCGATGCCGCTCCCTCCTCACAGGCTCTGGACCTAGTGACTTCTATGGCAACACTAGGGCTCTCCCAGTTTGTTTTGGGCCCCGCTCATCAAGCAGGCCACACGCTGGATCTGATCTTTGGGGCTGGCATAGATGTGATCATGCTCCCTGCTGTGGAAGTGCCATGGTCTGATCACTACGCTCTGAAAGCCAAGATTGACTTCCCGCTCCTCCCTGGCTCGGGTGGCGAACCTATTTGGGCTCGTCCACGAAAACTGATGGATCCTGATAGATTCCGACAAGCCTTGCGGAACCCTGCTCCTCCTGGCAACTCATTAGATGACCTTGTTGAGGACTGGAATAACCGGCTCTTGGCAGCCATTGATGAGATCGCACCTAAGCGCCCTCTGCGACCCCGTCGAAACCGGGCCCCTTGGTTTACTGAGGAGCTCCGGAAAATGAAGCGGTATCTCAGACGGCTAGAGCGAGTATGGCGACGGACTCGTGACGGAGCCTCAAGAACATCTTATAGGACGCTTATGAAAGCCTATGAGACGTCTATGAAAGCTGCTAAGAAATCTTACTTTGCAGCTTCCATTGCATCCGCTAGCTCTCGCCCGGCACAACTTTTTAGAATAATTAGGTCAATAACGTCCTTAGGAGGACAACCAAATTTAAGCACAAATTCGACCCACAGCTGTGAGGCATTCGCGAGTTTTTTTTGCGGAGAAAGTCCTGTTGCTCCGCCGTGACCTCCCTGCCAATTTAGATACAGTGACTGAACTGGAGGCCCCTCGACTGACTTCAGGTCCAGTGTTGGACCATTTCGATCGGATACTCCCTACTGATGTGGATAGATTCCTCCAAGCTGATAGGCCCACCACCTGCCTCCTCGTTCCGTGCCCGTCTTGGCTGATTAGGGAGTGTCCAGATGTTGTGCGGACCCCCCTGATTGAAATTATCAATTTGTCCCTTGACACGGGGACATTCCCAGGGGAACTGAAGGAAGCAGTGGTGTGTCCACTCTTAAAAAAAACTTCATTAGATCCCTTAGACCTTTCCAATTACCGCCCAGTTTCAAATCTTCCATACCTGGGTAAGGTAATTGAGAGAGCGGTTGCTGAACAGCTTGGTAGGTTTCTGGAGAAAACATCGGCATTAGATCCATTTCAGTCCGGTTTCCGTCCTGGTTTTGGGACGGAGACGGCTCTGGTTGCCCTAACAGATGATCTCCGTAGACACCTGGATCGAGGCGGGTCAGGACTGCTGATCCTTTTAGATTTGTCAGCAGCCTTTGACATGGTCGATCATGATCTTCTGGACCACCGCCTCGCAGACGTGGGGATACAGGGCATAGCCCGTAACTGGTTGTGCTCTTTTATCTCTGGTCGGGGACAGAGGGTGGCACTAGGGAGGGAAATGTCATCGCGCCACTCCTTGGTGTGTGGAGTGCCGCAGGGCGCAATTCTCTCCCCGATGTTTTTTAACATCTTTATGCGCCCCCTTGCCCAGATTATCCGGAGCTTTGGGCTGGGCTGTCACCAATATGCTGATGACACTCAGCTCTATCTGCTGATGGATGGCCACACCGACTCGACCCCGAACACACTGACCAGATGCTTGGAAGCTGTGGCTGGATGGTTTCGTGGGAGCCGATTGAAACTAAATCCTTCGAAGACAGAGGTCCTATGGCTAGGTCGGGATGGCATGGGGATGAGGGACCAACTCCCTTCTCTTGCGGGGGCCCAATTAGTGCCATTGCCTTCCGTTAAGAGTTTGGGTGTAATCCTTGACGCCTCCCTTTCCATGGAGGCGCAGGTTACAGCAACAGCCAAGGCGACATTTTTCCACCTTCGCCGCATCAAGCAGTTGGTCCCTTACCTTTCCCGCCCCGACTTGGCCACAGTGATCCATGCGACGGTCATCTCCAGGCTTGACTACTGTAATTCGCTCTATGCGGGGCTGCCCTTGAAGCTGTCCCAGAAACTCCAGCGGGTACAGAATGCTGCAGCGAGGCTCCTCACGGGGTCTCCGCCATGGGAGCATATTCACCCAGTGCTTTTCAAGCTGCACTGGCTCCCAGTGGAGTACAGGGTCAGATTTAAGGTGCTGCTTTTGACCTTTAAAGCCCTTCACGGCCTAGGACCCTCATACCTACGGGACCGCCTCTCCCGGTATGCCCCACAGAGAGCCTCAAGGTCCATAAATAGCAACACCTTAGTGGTCCCGGGCCCTAAGGAAGTTAGATTGGCTTCAACCAGAGCCAGGGCCTTTTCAACTCTGGCTCCGGCCTGGTGGAACGCTCTGCCTCATGAGACCAGGGCCCTGCAGGATCTGATTTCTTTCCGCAGGGCCTGTAAGACAGAGTTGTTCCGCCTGGCCTTTGGCTTGGAGCCAATTTGATTCCCTCCCTCTCTCTCTCTCTCTCTTTTTCTTTCTTTTCCTTCTCCTCCTGCGATGAGGCTACATTTTAATATTTTAATGTTCCATTATTTTAATGTTGTATTTTATTTTTGTTTTTAAGTTGTAATCATTCTTCTTGTTTTTATTATTGTTTGTAAGCCGCTCTGAGCCCGGCCTTGGCTGGGGAGGGCGGGGTATAAATAAAAAATATTATTATTATTATTATTATTATTAAATGCATTCCTCTATACCAGTGTTTCCCAACCTTGTGCCTCCAGCTGTTTTTGAACTACAACTCCCATCATCCCTGACTAGCAAGACCAGTGGCAAGGGATGATGGGAATTGTAGTCCAAAAACAGCTGGAGGCACAAGGTTGGGAAACACTGCTCTATACAGTAGAAGTTTAGACTCAACCATAAACTATAGCAAGGCAGCAGGAAATTTCACTGCAGTGTTACAATCATCGCATGTTTTAAAAGCTTTTAATTGGTTTCTCAAGTGAACCCAAAACAGCCTCGCCTTACCTGAATAGTAGCCGAAACTGCAGGAAGTATTTCCAGTCGAACAAGTAAAAGGCCTCTCCAGATGATCAAACTTGTTTGATGAAAACTGCACAAAAGAGACCATAAAATCAGAATATATTTAAAGGAAGGATCTGGGGAAAGTGTTTGTGTGTGTTCTCATGCATAATAGAAGGACTGTGCAACTCTTATTATCATTAGCTACAACATTATAAGTGAAACTAGACCTGAAATATATGGAGAACCTCTAGAATTTTGCAGCTTGAAAATATCCTAAAGAAAGATTATGCAAATGTAAAGAACGGCACATTTAGGATACAATGCTGCATTCAAAGTTTGGAAACGCTGCAGAACTAATCACATACCTATGGCCAACTAATAATGCCTTTTGCTTGCCTTCAGCCTTCCTACATTGAAGCTTATGCAGTAGTGACACATTATAAACCTCAACTTCTTTGTCAACATGACTTTTTTCTTTGACAAAGTAATAATCATAAATATATAAGAATAAAAACGTGCACCCCACCACTGAGACCATTCCATTGTAACTATCCAACCTCCCAAAATTGCAACATCTCTTGCGATGGTTTGACCCCTTTCTGTTTTAACAGCACAAATTCTACACCCTTCCATATCTCCTCAAAATCATTTCTCCTGC
Source organism: Podarcis cretensis (assembly GCF_951804945.1). Classification (NCBI taxonomy): domain Eukaryota; kingdom Metazoa; phylum Chordata; class Lepidosauria; order Squamata; family Lacertidae; genus Podarcis; species Podarcis cretensis. Next base: position 9,294,728 of record NC_137171.1, read on the forward strand.
ATATTCCCTGCCTTACTTTAAGGCACATGTTAATTTATAATTAATAGCTATATCCCACATCTCTTTATACCATTCTTCCATTTTATATTCTGCTTGCCCCTTCCACTTCCTAGCTATAATAATTCGTGCAGCTGTCAATAAATTTGTGAGCAAGTCCTTCATAGCCTGTGAACCTTCCACCCCATCATAAATTGCAAATAATGCTACCTCTGGACTTTTGGTCAGCTTTAACCCAGAGATTTCTGTTATCTCCTTAAAAACCTCTACATGACTTCTGCCCTTCCAACTCGCTTAGTAATTATGCAAATGTCTAATTCTAATTGACAGTAGGAAGTTTTACTTTATTTTATGGTATGAAATAATAAACCCAGTAGTCCTGAATGCAAATTCATCTTCACACACTCACGGTGAACTGCCCCGAGATCTATGAATGAAAGGTGGCATAAAAATTTTAATAATAATAACAACAAACTTGCAGGAGATAACTATCTGAAGCTCCATTAGAACAGCTGGATATGTCCCCAACTTCATTCTATCTGGTATATATTGAAATCAACCAAGTTAAAGGCAAAGCAATCCTAAAGGGAACCAGCAATCCAAACACCACATTCTGCCAGTGGTATCTTACTGCCCACTTGAGTGGGGTTTTGGGCTTTCACCACAATGGAACGCCACCCCCATTCCAGCAGCCAGTAGATTGCAACACTTCCAAGCAACCAATCAACATTGAGAAGTTGAGGTTGCAGCCAAGTGTTATAATTCAAAGAGCAAAAATTAGCCTCATTACTTTTGGAGCAAAAATACAGTTAAAAAAAAAATACAGCTAAGAAATCAAAGCAGCTCATTCTCAAACCTTGTTGCCAGACAATGGAAGCTGATCTCCTGAGAGAGCGTTCTGCTGTAGAGGAAGAGTCTTGAACACAGAAGTGTGATTAGCTAACCCATAGTCTCCAGCCTCCATCTTCATACAATCAGCAGTTTCATCTGAAAGGGAAAAGCTCCTTAGTGTATGATTCTCAGCAGGAAAGAAAGTGTACACAATTCAAGAGAGGTTTTCACTTCTGCAAGGTCCTGTTAAGCAAACAGGAATTTCCAGGTGGCGCAGCTGGGACTTCAGCAGGAGAAATTCCCTGTGGACTACATACCAGTGAAATAACAAATGCCAAAGAAACAAATGCAAACCCCAAGAAAGGAAAACACCGGAAAGAGACCATGCATGAACTTTATTCACACTTGTAACAAGCTTCATACAGAAATCAAGGTAACTTGGCAAACACCTTGAGCAATCATATATACTACAACAGGGATTGTCAACCTGGTGTCCACAAATTAGGCTCTAACTGGTACCCCAGACACTTTGGCAGGACTCATAGCTGGTTTCCTATGGTAAGCATAACGTTGTCAGGGATGGCTACCTAATTTTATGGTATGCCACACTCCCAAGGGCACCTATTTTGTGACTGGTGCCACCCAGAACTCTCTCAAAATTCAAGGTTTGCCCACTGGTTCAAAAAGGTTAGCAACACCTGTACTACAAACTGTAGCTCTCACGTCTCAAAAGGTACAATTTACATTCTTCACAAAGCTAAATTTAAGAGAGACGGTAGGTAGCATTTCAGTACATTCAGATGATAAGCAGCAGCCTTGAGCTAAAATAATCCCTCTCTTTCGTACAACCTTGCAGTGGCTAAAATCTAATCATCTGTTTGCCAAACGGAGAAAAATGAGTGATCTTCTCCAACTTGCCAGAAACCTCTCACTACCGCTGCACCGGCTCATTTACTATTATTGATGGCCAGCATATGTTTGCAGGGAACCAAAAATGCACACAGGATGCAGAGCGACCCCCTAAGAAGCAAGGTGATATTAAGCATGCCACAGCGAGGTTGAGGAAGCTGCTGGTTACAAAACTAGAGTGAGACAGATCCTAAAGCTCAAGCAGGAGCATAAACTGGGTAAAATCCTAATGTGTAATTCCTGCATATCAGCACAGGATTTCTCCAGACTGGGCTGTTAAGTAGGTCTGAAAGTGTCTGAAAAGACATGGAGATTCTATTGAGGAGTTTCATTTGATGTAGCTTTTATAATGATAAAGGGTGCAAGACAAAATGGGCTGGTATAACATGCACAGACTCACCCATTCCTGAACTGCTCACATAACTGACTCATATGATAGAAGTTTCAAGTGCCTGAAAAGAGCAAGATGTATAAAAATTAAGGATATAGACCAAACCCCATGGAACGTTTGTCTAGTACAAATACCCAATTTCTTGAGTAAAAAAGTTGGAAAAAGTCTAGAACAAAGCATTGTAATCACACATTGCATGAAAAAAAAATACATACTTTAACAGTGAAAGAGAAATAAAAAGTTTTTAAATATTGCTGTTTCTACTCTTCAGAAATCAAGAATACAATGTTTTAGCTCTTTCATTACCATGTCTACTCAGAAGTAAGTCCTATTGAGTTCAATGGGATTTATTCTCAAGTAAATGGGATTAATAATGCAGTTTTATTCTAATTAAACAAGGGTGCAATCGTATTAGTGTTATGTTCATGCATAGTGATGTTAAATTCTCGAGAATATTCTCCAAAACATTATTCTCGAGAATTTAATATCACTATTCATGCATATCACCAACTTGCAAATGTTCATAGCTACGTGTTACAGTTCAGAACCCTTCTGAACCATTCTGACAAGTCAAAGGCCACAGACTCTTTGATGCACAATTGAAATCAGTGACGGAGCTTCATGCTCCAGCACCAGGGGGCGGAGAGCAGGTGGGGGCGTGGTACCCAGTGTGGGGAGGGGGGCAGCCACGATGGCACCCCATCAGGATTGTGTTGCCAGAGGTGGTGCGCTCCCCCTGCACTCCTCTTCCTCCGCCAGTGGTTGAAATACAGCTTTATACTCACTGCATCATTAAGAAACTAAATATTCCACACTATCCTTTTCCACTGACTAAAAGTTGGCAGTGGAACTTGTTTTTCAGGGTGTGGTCACCCAACTAATTGTCCTGTATTACCATGATTTTGCAATTAAATGAACTACTACACTGCACTGGAGACAATGCTTCAAAACATGGAGGATACATTATATCAGAGCTTTCCAAACTGTGTCGCGACACATTAATGTGTCGGCTGCAGTGTGTCGCACAAACACTCCCCAAACTTCTCCTGGGGCTGGAAAGGGGTTAGTTTAACCTCCAGGTTGCTCGTAAAACTGAAATACTGTGTCACGAAATGATGCATGTCTAAAAAGTGTGTCACCAACATGAAGTTTGGAAAGCTCTGCATTACATATTTGATTGGGTGCTTTATCTCCTAACCTCTGACTTCCCCCTCCTGTTCTCACAAGGCCATTTTACCACTCTTTAGCTAAGAGAATTCTTGCAATTTTGATAAGAGAAATCTAAGTTGAATGTTTTCTTTGAGTCTGTCAATTCCAGTCAAAACAACACAGCCACCAAAGATGGAAATACTGCGTGCAGAATGAAGACACAGCAGATTACTTTTCTCACCCTGAAGCAAAGTTCTTAACCCGAGGTAATATTTCTGGGCTAGCAGAGTCTGTAACCTGAAGCGTCTGTAACCTGAAGCGTCTGTAACCCGAGGTACCACTGTACAGTGGTACCTCGGGTTAAGTACTTAATTCGTTCCGGAGGTCCGTTCTTAACCTGAAACTGTTCTTAACCTGAAGCACCACTTTAGCTAATGGGGCCTCCTGCTGCCGCTGCACAATTTCTGTTCTCACCCTGAAGCAAAGTTCTTAACCCGAGGTAATATTTCTGGCTTAGCAGAGTCTGTAACCTGAAGCGCATGTAACCTGAGGCATCTGTAACCCGAGGTACCACTGCATAGCGAAAGAATGAACTGGAATTTGTTTACTGAATATTGCAAAGAGTCTGTAACCTGAAGCGTCTGTAACCCGAGGTACCACTGTACAGTGGTACCTCGGGTTAAGTACTTAATTCGTTCCGGAGGTCCGTTCTTAACCTGAAACTGTTCTTAACCTGAGGTACCACTTTAGCTAATGGGGCCTCCCGCTGCCGCTGCACAATTTCTGTTCTCACCCTGAAGCAACCCGAGGTAATATTTCTGGCTTAGCAGTCTGTAACCTGAGGCATCTGTAACCCGAGGTACCACTGTATAGCGAAAGAATGAACTGGAATTTGTTTACTGAATATTGCAAAGAGTCTGTAACCTGAAGCGTCTGTAACCCGAGGTACCACTGTACTTTCAAAGAGGCGCACTTTTCGCAGCAGCAACGACAACAACCACCACCACAAGAAGCGCCAGCCAGCAGCGAACTGCCCCCGCCCCCTTTCAAGCGCTGTCCGAGGCGAGGTTTGAACAGGGCACTTTCCCGCCCGCCTCTTCGGCCAGCCACGCTTCCCTCTCTCCCAGCTTGCCGGGTTCAAAAGAAAGCGAGGAGAGGGGGGGGTGTCCGTGAGGGAGGCGGACCAGGCCTTAGAGGTCTCGGGGTGGTGGGTGGGGGGGGGAGAAAAGGTGGGGGACCCCAACGGTGGGGGAGGGGGTAGTAGGGCAGTTGCCATGACTACCAACCCCTGACTCTTCCTCCCCCCCCCAACCAGCTTACCGGAAGCGAAGTCAGCTGAGGCGAAAGGCTCTTTGTTGCCCCCGCCGCCGCCACCTCCTCTTCCAAGCGCTCCGGGGCTCTTTCTCTTTTCCCTCACACTCTTCCTTTTTTTTTTTTTTCTTTTCTTTTCTTTTCTCCCCCGACCGGATTCGAAGAGGCGGGAACACCTCAAGGCAAACCGGAAGCGGAAATGCCTCTCCCGGTTGGCTCCCCTCTCCTTGCCCTTTTCAAGCCCCTCCCACTTCCGGGGGAAGAAGAAGAAGAAGAAGAAGCAGCAGACGACGACTCGGCGGCGGAGAAGGAGGAGGAGGAGAGAACGTTGGCTCAGAGGGGGGCGGGGAAAAAAGGAACACACCCACGCGCGCGCAGAGTCTTCGGAAGGGTATTGGTAGGAAGGAGGAGGAGGAGGGTTGCGCGTGCGCACGTGCTGCGGCGGCGGCGGGGGGGGGGGAATTGCCGGTAGTTTAGCAAAGGAGGTTGCATGCATATGCATGCGGGGCGGGTGGGTGTATATGTACTGTATATTTATTTGGAAGAACCTATGTAAGCATGTATATATTTGCAAGTATGTGTGTATAGAGTTGCAAGTATGTAAGCATGTGTGTGTGTGTGTGTGTGTATGTATGTATTTGCAAGAATCTATGCATATGCATGAGCGTAGTCAAGGGGTGGGCAATCAAAATCAATACAAATCTGAGATTATAACCAAAGCCTGTCTCCCCCCAAAAAATCCTGGCTATGCATATGCAACTGTGGATGTGTCTCTCTATATTTTCATGTTTGTATGCCTGTATGCTTATATATTTGCAAGTATGTATGCATGTATATTGGAGAAGGGAAGCCTCTCCAGTATCCCTGCCAAGAAAATTCCATGGACAAAGACAATGCCTGGTGTTCCATGGACAAAGACAATGCCTGGTGTGCAACACAACTAAACAATGAATGTATATATTTGCGTGTGTGTACTTGCAAGTATGGGATCTGGGTGGCGCTATGGGTTAAACCACAGAGCCTAGGACTTGCCGATCAGGAGGTCAGCGGTTCGAATCCCCGTGACGGGGTGAGCTCCTGTTGCTCGGGCCCTGCTCCTGCCAACCTAGCAGTTTGAAAGCACCTCAGAGTGCAAGTAGATAAATAGGTACCGCTCCGGCGGGAAGGTAAATGGCGTTTCCGTGTGCTGCTCTGGTTCGCCAGAAGCGGCTTCGTCATGCTGGCCACATGACCCGGAAGCTGTACGCCGGCTCCCTCAGCCAATAAAGGAAGATGAGCGCCGCAACCCCAGAGTCGGCCACGACTGGACCTAATGGTCAGGGGTCCCTTTACCCTTTACCTTTATGCATGTATATTGGAGGAGGCAAGCCACTCCAGTATCCCTGCCAAGAAAACTCCATGGACAAAGACGATGCCTGGCGTGCTCTGGTCCATGGGGTCATGAAGAGTCGGACACAACTAAACAACAACAATGCATGTATATATTTGTGTGTATGTACTTGCAAGGGACGCAGGTGGCGCTGTGGGTTAAAGCCTCAGCGCCTAGGGCTTGCCGATCAAAAGGTCGGCGGTTCGAATCCCTGCAGCGGGGTGCGCTCCCGCTGCTCGGTCCCAGCGCCTGCCAACCTAGCAGTTCGAAAGCACCTCCGGGTGCAAGTAGATAAATAGGGACCGCTTACTAGCGGGAAGGTAAACGGCGTTTCCGTGTGTGGCTCTGGCTCTGGCCAGAGCAGCGATGTCACGCTGGCCACGTGACCCGGAAGTGTCTCCGGACAGCGCTGGCCCCTGGCCTCTTAAGTGAGATGGGCGCACAACCCCAGAGTCTGTCAAGACTGGCCCATACGGGCAGGGGTACCTTTACCTTTACCTTTACCTTACTTGCAAGTATGCATGTGTGTGTCTGTATTGTATCAATGCGCTTCTGATGGTAGCTTGTGGTTCTGCTCCAGAATGGGGTGTTTTTTTGAGGGGGGGGGGAGCATCCGAATAGATGATCTGGTGCTGGATGTTGGGTGAGGCAGGGGCTGGGTTGTCTTCCAAGGGCTGGTGGGAGGTTTCTCATCTTAGCTGAAAACTGGTACTCACAGCTTTCTGGGTAGAATAGATTTTTGCAAGCAAGACACGAAGGAAAGCAGCATAACGGTACCCTGTTGCATCTTTTACTCAGGCTCGCAGACTTTGAGCATGGAGGCTACAGCTTGCCGTAGTAGCTAGTGCTTGTTTAGAACATAGGGTTATTGGTACATCACATTCAGTGTTGTGTACCATAAGGGTGAGGAACCTGTTGCCCTCTCGATGTTGTCGGACTCCAAATCCCATCAGCCCCAGCCACCATGGCCTTTGGTTGGGCATGGCAGGTCCAGCAACATTGTCAGGGCCAGCGGTTCTCCATGAAACAGCTTTTCAGAATTCTAGGCAAGCCTTTTCCCCAGCGTTGCATTTTGCTTGCAAAGCATGTGTTCTAGAACAGAATTATGGCCGCTTCCCCAAGGAATATCTTCCCCATTGAAAGTCCTTCCCTTTGGAAATTGTCTGGTCCTTTTTTTGAAAGTCATCAAAGTTTGCAATCCTGCTCCAGGTACCTAGGAGTAAGCTCCATTATTCAACACGCTTTTCAGGGTCTAAGATTGATCTTGTAGCCATCACTGCCTCTGTTGGGCAGAAAGTAATGATACAGTGTGTGTGTGTGTCTTTTTACAATGCTGAGTGAGCCATTGAAAACAGGATGTGAATTTGTCAGAGCATTTATGATGGTGTGTGTGTGTGTTCAGGAGGAGGAGGGTGGTTGGAGAAGGGGGAAAACTTCTTGGTGGAGCTTTCCTTGTATGTGGTTTGAGGAGAATGAGGTTGCTGTCCCAGAGTTTCACAATTTTTCATATAAGGCATTTCCAGCAAGGAAGATATTCTCTATGATACGCATGCATTCAACCTTCTCCTTGACATGTCATCTTCATCAGATAGTTAATTGGGTATTGTCCTTTTTGGGTGGGGCAGGGTTTTCTATCATCAAGGCCAAGTTATATCTATACTGCAGGTTAATTTTATTTCTCCTTGGTGCACCTTTTGGCTCACAGTGCTTACAGATCTTGAACTCATATCCCCCCCCCCCCTTATATAAATTCATTATATGTTGGGGAGTTTGCTAATTCTATTATGCGCAGCCACAGCAACATGTAAAATCCATTCCTGATGTAAAATAAGTAATCTTGAAAGGGTGAATCCGAACCTTACAGTTGCATGACAACATGACTGGGACATTTTCAATGAAAGGTCATGACTTTAATATCCACCAATAAGGGTGAGGAACGCCAGAGGCAGCTGTCTAGAGGCCTAACACAGCATCTATAAATATCACACAGGAAAGCACATGTGTTCTGTTATGTGGGCTCCCCTGGACCTCTCTGTAGTAGGGTCCAGTCTTTTCATTTCAGTGTCGCTTACCTTTGCAGCTGTTATCTTCTTCTTTACCTTCTACTCATTCTCTGAAGAAAAAGAAGAGCAACCAGGTTAGTGTAGATTCATGTTCTAGATTTTTATTTTTAATTTGCCTCATAAAACATCTTAGGACTTTAGAACACCACAAATAGAATCTTACCGCTCGGTGGAAGAGCCAAGGCTGCTTCAAATCTCTGTTTAACCAAGTAGAATACTAGGTGGCCTGGTGTCTATATCTACTTCACACTTCAGGAAGAGCTTGATAGAAGTTTATATGTATGTATCCGAGGCTAGTGCATGAAGAAATCTTAAAAATAAAATGTCATGGCCACTAGTAGTATTATGAGCTTTCCAGAGTGGATAAAAAGCGTCACAGTCTGCCCATTAGGTGATGCTTGAAATTGTAGCTTGCTTTGTAAAACTGTGCAGGAGAATGCTGTCCTGGCAAGTTTTATGAATGTAAAATGAGACGGTAAGGTATTGTAGTAGTGCAAGCAATTACCTCTTTGTTTCCTTTGCGATTCCCCTACTCTGCTTGGTTTTTTTAAATTCACAGATGGATCTCTCTTGCTGTGTCTTAGCAAATGCCTTGGTAGCAGTATGAGCTAATTCAAGCAGGGATACAACACCAGGCTTGTGGGTAGAACCTTCTAAAAACACACACACACACACACACACACACACACACACGGTAAAGAGATAGCAGGCAGACATCAGTTGACAATTTCTTCACAGCAAAAAAAAAAAAAGGAAAAAATTAAAGCTTGCATATGGTTTCCTCTTGTTCTTTGGACCAAGATTGGACCAAGATTGTCAGCTCATCATTCTTCCTAGAATAGTTCCAACAACTCTGCCTCCCAAGGTGAAACCACGATCTTTCCCCTTCACTGGAGAATTCAAAGGAGTTAGATCCAATTTTAAGTGAAACTTAATGTTGAAGTGGGCTGTGCAAGAGTTGTTCAAAGAAGAATACGCCCCGTAGTTCTCATTCAGAGGTTGACATCTCCAGGGGGTCTGAGTTAGCTCTTTAAGTCATGGTTCAGTAGCAACTGACCCATTCACTGTTTCTAGGGTGGGGAGACTTTTTCATCCCAAAGACTACTACTTTCCTCCTGGGCGACTTTTAGGGGTCCACATGCCAGCAAAGGCAAAAACAGGAAGCACAACGAATGAAAATTTCACCTTTGTTTCACTAGTTTCGACACACCATTCCCCCAGCCAAGCCAGCAAGAAGCATCAGAATTCAAGGAAAACTTTGCAGCCAGACGAAAAGGTTCAAGGAGAGTGCAGAGTATGGCTGGGCTAGGCCTCTACAGAGTCCCAAGGGCTACATTTCCCTACTTTTGCTCTACTTTTACTCCAGTGTCGTATGGCCTTCATTCTACCCATTGGCATTGATGAGGTTCCATGGACTGGATCACACCACTGTTCCATCTAGCCCATCACTGTAACGGTGGTTCTGATTGGCACTTCCAGGGGACCTCCCAACGTCTGAATTTGGAATTCTTAATACATTTTTAAATAAAAATTCACTGATCAACAGCTCTTTAAAGGTAAAGGGACCCCTGACCATTAGGTCCAGTCGTGGCCGACTCTGGGGTTGCGGCGCTCATCTCGCTTTATTGGCCAAGGGAGCCAGCGTACAGCTTCTGGGTCATGTGGCCAGCATGATTACGCCGCTTCTAGCGAACCAGAGCAGTGCACAGAAACGCCATTTACCTTCCCTCCGGAGCGGTACTTGCACTTTGAGGTGCTTTTGAACTGCTAGGTGGCAGGAGCAGGGACCGAGCAACGGGAGCTCACCCCGTAATGGGGATTCGAACCGCCGACCTTCTGATCGGCAAGTCCTAGGCTCTGTGGTTTAACCCACAGCGCCAACAGCTCCTTACCAAGCTAGAAAAAGACTTAACCGCCAGGGTAGAAGACCTGTTGCCTTCCTGACTTTGTTGAACTCTCAACTCAACTCCCATCAACCCCAACCAACATGGTCAATGGTCAGGGCTGATGGGAGTTGTGGTCCAGCAACACCTGAAGGGCTAAAGGTTGCCCACCCCTGCGCTCTCCACAGATGACCCAAGATCCCAAGAAACCAGCCATTCTACATAAATGCATGCCCTTTGGTTTAAGGATTAGGAGGTATGAACAGGTGAGTTGTGATTGGCAGATAGTGCCTGCTATAGAAGAGAGGTTTTTCCATGCTTGTCACTAAACCAGTTTCCCAAACTTGGGTCTCCCCTTGTTTTTGGACTACAACTCCCATCATGCCTCACTAGCAGGACCCAGTGGTCAGGGATGATGGGAATTGTGGTCGAAAAACAGGTGGAGACCCAAGTTTGGAAAACGCTGCACTAAATGAAAGTTCAAAGTCGCTATACATTTGGTTTGGGCATGCTTTGCCATACACTAAGCAAGAGATTCTCCTTGCTCTTGACTAACCACACGTCACCAGATTGCCATAGCGATGGGTTCATGATAATAAATGTTACTGAACAGATTGCACTTGGCACATCGTGTTGCAGTTAGCGGATTCTGTATCAGTGGTTACACTCTGCCTCTTGCCAACTTTACATCAATTGAATCAGCCTCCAGAGCTTTAGAGGGATGATCTACAAAGCCGCCGACTTACGCCAGGCTCTCTTGTAATCTCAGGAAGGAATTCATAAGATGATACTGAATTAAGAAAATGCTAGAGGAGGACGCTAGCAGCTATGACAAGATGAACCATATTTCCTGTTTGGAGAAGCCTTTAAAAGTCCACAAAACAGTAGCAATTTGCCTGTCTGCAGATGCCCATTTACATTAATAATAATGTGTGGTACATTAAAGTTTGGAGTGAGAGGGAAGAAACAAACTCTCCAGTTTTTGCAAGTTCCTTTTCTTGGTCGATTACAAGGGAATCTTGCCACAGGCAGCCTTGTGAATGTCGATTTACAAACCTGCCTCAAAAGTTCCGTCAACAAGGACAAGCCCTCGATTACAGCCGAAACATATTTCCTTGCAGTCGCTTTGCATTTAACTGTAACAGAACCCTGTATAAATAATGTGGACTTCTTTTTAAAGTGCTGGTTTATTTACAAGATTTATATTACACCCCTCTCACTCATGCTTTCAGGGACAGCCCCATCTCATCTGTGTTGCATACTGTACTTGGAACAGATATTGCTAGTGCAAGAGGACGTCCGCTTCCTCTCCTCCAGCCCCCCTCCCCCCCACCCTATATTCTCCAAAGAGTTGGGGAGACCCCCTGGAACAGATTTCAGGGAGCTGCAAGAAGGAAGGATGGATAATTCCAATTTGCGCAATATTTGATACCATCCTCTGAGTTTAAGAAGACGCCACGCTACCCATCTTTTTGTTGAAAAATCCATCTGTTGAGATCAGTATTTTGCAAATGTTTAATACCAGAGGGGTACCATTTTTCTCCCCACCCAGCTGTATTTAAAATTGGAGTCACACTTTATTCTTACGCTGAAGTAGGTATACAGTGGTACCTTGGGTTAAGTACTTAATTCCTTCCGGAGGTCCGTTCTTAACCTGAAACTGTTCTTAACCTGAAGCACCACTTTAGCTAATGGGGCCTCCTGCTAGTGCTGCGCCACCAGAGCACGATTTCTGTTCTCATCCTGTAGCAAAGTTCTTAACCCGAGGTAATATTTCTGGTTTAGCGGAGTCTGTAACCTGAAGTGTATGTAACCCGAGGTACCACTGCACCTTGGTAGTCGAACGGCTTGGCTCCCAAACAAATTGGCTCCTGAACGTTGCAAACCTGGAAGTGAGTGTTCCGGCTTGCGAACGTTTTTTGGAAGCCGAATGTCCGACATGGCTTCTGCGGCTTTGAGTGCAGGAAGCTCCTGCAGCCAATCAGAAGCCGCACCTTGGTTTTTGAACCATTTTGGGAGTCGAACAGACTCCTGGAACAGATTAAATTCGAGAACCAAGGTACCACTGTTTCCATTTCAGTGTAAGAATAAAAAAAATAGGTCCCCAGAGCAATAGGAAATTGTCTTCGTTGCAAGTTCATTCAGCTAATATCACTTGGTATCTCACACTCAGTAAGGCTCGGGGTTTGGAATGAGCTTTTCTGGGTAATAATAATAATAATAATTTATTATTTATACCCCGCCCATCTGGCTGGGCCTCCCCAGCCACTCTGGGCGGCTTCCATAGAAAGCAAAAATACAATAAAATATCACACGTTAAAAACTTCCCTGAACAGGGCTGCCTTAAGATGTCTTCTGAATGTCAGGTAGTTGTTTATCGCTTTGACATCTGCTGGAAGGGCGTTCCACAGGGCGGGCGCCACTACCGAAAAGGCCCTCTGCCTGGTTCCCTGTAGCTTTACTTCTCGCAATGAGGGAACCGCCAGAAGGCCCTCGGCGCTGGACCTCAGTGTCTGCGCAGAACGATGGAGGTGGAGACGCTCCTTCAGGTATACTGGACCGAGGCCGTTTAGGGCTTTAAAGGTCAGCACCAACACTTTGAATTGTGCTCGGAAACGTACTGGGAGCCAATGTAGGTCTTTCAAGACCGGTGTTATATGGTCTCGGCGGCCGCCCCCAGTCACCAGTCTAGCTGCCGCATTCTGGATTAGTTGTAGTTTCCGAGTCACCTTCAAAGCACTTGGGAGCTGTAGCACTGGCTGTATTGAGAAATCCCAGTGCAAATGTACTTCTTCCCTTAAGGTGATGGTATTCTCCATGCATTGACAGAGTGAAAGGCTGATCAATGTGCCAAGGGGCTTCTCTGTTTTGACCGAGAATGGTTTGAGTGCAGTTCAAACCCTCTTGTGATGCACTAGTGCAGTGTTTCCCAACCTTGGGCCTCCAGCTGTTTTTGAACTACAATTCCCATCATCCCTGACCTTGCTAGCTAGGGATGATGGGAGTTGTAGTCCAAGAACAGCTGGAGGCCCAAGGTTGGGAAACACTGCACTAGTGCACATTGCAACACAATTTCAGAAACACAAGCCTAGATGTTCATCCTTTGGTTCAATGAAGCTGCTAGCCCTACAACAGGAAATCCAAAAGCTCAATTTGCACTGCATCCAGAAGGTGGCAGCAATGTTCCTTCTTCATTTTAATTTGTGACCAGAGGGGGTTCAACTGAATGGGCAGCATTGCCCTCTTGTTTTTATAATTTGGTTTCTCCAAATATATACCTAGATTGTAAGAATTTACTAGACCATAGTGCAAGGTGGCAGCGTTAGGGGGTAGAAGCAGGTTGATTGGGCTTTTTGCCGGTAAACACAAAATTAAATCTTTGAATACTACCGATTGGAGCAGTTGAAGAAAGGTAGAGGTCATTGTGCACTTAGCGATATGTAGAGTAATTCAGGTTAAATTCCAAATGCAAACCGATTAAGTTTCTTCTAGGTAACAGTGTAAGTGTGAAAACAGCCAACCTTCATAATTTTGAAACTCGGGAACCTTAATTTCACCACACTGATAAGGTATGAAAAGAGTAGCACAAGTTAAGTGCAAATGTTCTTTCATCTCACAATTCAGTTATGCTTGATTTGTTAGAAGCAAAATACCAGAATTACAATTTATTGCATACCCTTCACTCTGAGGTCCGAGGGCAGGTTACAACAATTCTTCTGAACGTCAGAGAATCTCCCCAAACCCTGTACAGTCGTACCTTGGTTGACAAACGGCTTAGTTTCCAAATGTTTCAACTCCCAAATAATAAAAAACTGGAAGTGAGTGTTCTGTTTTTCGGAACGTCTGGCGCGGCTCCCGATTGGCTGCAGGACCTTCCTGCTGCCAATTGGAAGCTGCACTTTGGTTTCCAAACATTTTGGAAGTCGAACGGACTTCTGGAACGGATTCCGTTCAACTTCCAAGGTATGACTGTATTAGTTTGCTTGATTTGCAAACAGCAGCAGAGAAGGGAGCGCTGGTGTTGCCTTACTTTTACAAAATAAGAAGAGGCAGGGGAGTTGTTATTGGAGGGTTGGAGTAGGGGCAGAGAACTCTGCAAAATGAAGAAGAAAAATCCCCATATTAATGCCAGTTTCTTTTTAGCCTCAGCTCTTGTAACAAACATTGCCTTTGTCATTTATGCTGCAACAACCATGCGAGCTAGAAATTTTGAGCCATGCAATTTAGGAGCTTATCAGATGCACTAGAGGCCAAATTCTGCCTTATGGTAAGCTAGTGTCCTACATAATAAAAATGTAGAGTGCAAGTGAGCCGGCTCTTGCTCGGTGTCTTTACAATGAAGATAGATTTGGCTTTCTAAGTGAGATGTTTTCATCCGGGTCAATGACTCCCAAGCTATGTTGCAGAGCATACTAGCTAAAATGCTGTGCTCAGAATGAGCATTGCGTGTGGAAGCCTTTGGCCCAGTCTCTTGTCAAACAACAAGTCATCAGCCTAGTGGTTGCAACCTGGAAAGCAAGGTGTGTTGGTTTCCTAGCAATGTCACTGTGAATCTTCCATACCAGGTGCCCGTAGAGTTAAGTGGGAAAGGTACCAACTGCAATCACGGAGTAGTCATCTTAAGACACGGCATCTTTATTTGGGATGTGCTAGGTAATAAAACTCAAATAGGACTGAGGCACACAGTTGCTACATGCTGCCTGCATTCCCCTTTTTCTGTTAAAGTAAATACATTTAAGCAATGCATCCCGGGAGATACAGATGGGCTCTATCCCTGCCACACTGTGAGCGTGGGGAGGAATTGTACCAGCAAAGTACAAAATACCAGTTCCACTACAAGGTAAGCTCTGCTGCTAGGAGGCTTTGCTTAACTTTTGTTGTTTTTTAAGATGTGCAGCCGCAAACTTGCAGAGCCACTGAAAGCTCAAGCCACTGAAAGCAGATATTTCTTCGTTAATTTGTATCCCACCTTTCCATACAGTTTCCATTCCCCGAATATGCAAAAGAAGATGTTTTCCAGAAAGTTAAAAGACCTGCAAAATATGCCCATCTGTATATTGCTATAAAATATCTGAGCTCCCTGTTCTTGGGGTAAAGGTAAAGGGACCCCTGACCATTAGGTCCAGTCGTGGCCGACTCTGGGGTTGCGGTGCTCATCTCGCTTTATTGCCCGAGGGAGCCGGCGTACAGCTTCCGGGTCATGTGGCCAGCATGACTAAGCCGTTTCTGGAGAAACCAGAGCAGCACACGGAAACTCCGTTTTACCTTCCTGCCGGAGCGGTACCTATTTATCTACTTGCACTTTGATGTGCTTTCAAACTGCTAGGTTGGCAGGAGCAGGGACTGAGCAATGGGAGCTCACCCCATCACGGGGATTTGAACTGCCAACCTTCTGATCGGCAAGCCCTAGGCTCTGTGGTTTAACCCACAGCACCACCCACGTACCGTGTTCTTGGGGTAGTTATATTTAAAAGATGGAGTGCATGTTGTCAGGTTGCATGTGTACATATTTCTACATAAACACACGGAAGATTTTGATTTGGGTTGGTTTCTTAATTATTATTATTTTCTAATTTTAAAAATCAAGATGATTCAAAGCCACTGCTTCAGGTATCATTAGGCAGAGTGAAGCAATCACTTCAGGTGGTTGATGTGAAGACCGGGACAGAGAGACTTTAGGCAAGGAGTTGGGAGGATTGATATGTCTATGCCACAAACATTGCCCTTCAACAAGCCATCAATTTGTGGTGGCTAGGGGACACTGCCAGTGTTTGTGTAAGATTCAACTCCTTTTTACATGGGATGAAGGAGGGTCCCATCTTGTCCCTCCCCTCAAACTGCAAAATGTCCGAAATTACAATTCTATAAATCACAAATTAACAGTGCTGGTTTTTAAGTATTCCCAACCAAATCATTTAACTTAGCTTTTGAAATATTCATGTAAATAAATAGCTTTGTAATGAGTTGGCTCCTTTGCAATCTGTGGATTCATTCTGTCAAAGTTCATTTTCTGGTGCCCAGATCCAAAGAGCTTGAAAATTCTAAAAAGAAGTTAAGTGCAGGGAACAAGAAGGAATAATTCCTCATCGTATGATTTCATAATAACCTGCTTATTGATCCCAAAGTAATGGAGGGCATCTATTTGTGAACATGACAGAAATCCTTTTTCAATGCCAGTGCTCTGTAAATGAGTTTGACCTCGATACACATTCATTTCCCTGCATGGTTTATCTGTATTTGTAAAGCTGTCGCTGTTCAACTTTGGTTTTCCATAGCCTGTTTGGAGAAGACATAGGATGATATTCAACCAAATTTCACTCAGATCCATTGAAGTGAATGGGTCCCTCAGTCATGTTCATTCATTTCAGTGAGTGTACTCATGAGTAAAACTTAACTGAATACCACCCATAATTTCAAACCCCACCCCCACCCCCGGAACAATTTTTATTTAATCTTTTGGTGAAACTTGATTGTAACGTTGTTGCACTTGGATTTCCAAAGCACTTCATTCTGCTGATTATTGAGCAATAACAGACCCTCCTAGTGTCCCTATTTTCCAGGTACAGTCCCGAATTTACAGAAGCCATCCTGGTTCCTGATTTGATCTCTGAATGCCCCGCTTTTCCTTAAAGTTAAAGGGACCCCTGACCATTAGGTCCAGTCATGACCGACTCTGGGGTTGCGACGAACATCTTGCTTTACTGGCCAAGGGAGCCGGCGTACAGCTTCCGGGTCATGTGGCCAGCACGACTAAGCCGCTTCTGGTGAACCAGAGCAGCGCACAGAAACGCCATTTAGCTTCCCATCAGAGCAATACCTATTTATCTACTTGCACTTTGATGTGCTTTCGAACCGCTAGCTTCTGCCAAGCAGGGACTGAGCAACGGGAGCTCACCCCGTCATAGGGATTCGAACCGCCAACCTTCTGATCTGCAAGTCCTAGGCTCTGTGGTTTAGACCACAGCGCCACCCGCTTTTCCTTAAGATGTCCCTATTTTCATCGGAGAAATATTGGAGAGTATGTTACAGTGCAATCCTATACAGGCCTACATAAATCCAATTGAGTTCAATGGGGCTTACTCCCAGGTAAGAGTTTTGAGGATTGCCGCCTGGAGGTTGTCATAAACTAACTCTTACTCAAAGTAGACCCATTAAAATCAATGGACTTAAGTTAGCCCTGGCCATTAATGTCAGTGGGTCTGTTCCAAGTCAAAGTTAAGTAGACTACAACTCGGAGCCTCTTTTTAAAATCTTACCTATTTTATCTCCCTACTTTGAAGCCACCAAAAGCCCTCAAAACAGTGGTTGGTACCTGCAGCCTGACATTTCCGCTGTCCATTGGTACTCGTGACAGCTGGCCATGCGCCCTTTAGGATTAGGTGTGGCTGACACTGCATCGGAGATCATTTACAGGCTGACATTTCCACTTGTCATTTATTGGAGAGTGGGCGGGGTGTCAACTTTGAAAGGCAACGGCAGAGGGCTACAAGGAGCACTCCGGACCCAGCTGTGGCCACTGTGGCAGGACAAGGAGGCACCGAAGACCAAGGGCATTTCCCCCATCTTTAAGAAACTCTTCTTGTTGACTTTCCAGCCCGGAGAATGTCGCAAACAATGGTGAAACATGAGCACGCCGACACGATGGGGATTGGCAAGGCCATCGCTGTGTTGACATCTGGAGGAGATGCCCAGGGTAAGTGGACTGGTTGCTGGTGTGTGTGTGTGTGTTGTAGTGTTGGGGGTCTCCCTTTATATTCTGAGGAGCTAATGGCAAAAAAGTCAATAGGCAGAAATCACCAGGAAAGGGCTTTCATGTCTGGGCACTTTTTATCATCCAGAATTCCCCTAAACTTGGTAAGATGACTCAAGTGGAACTGGTCTCGGTTGCAAATTGTAACAGGTAAAATGTCTTTGCTTTGTGAGTTTTCAGAAGCATCTAACTGGACATTGTTGGAAGCCGAATGATCGGCTGGATGGACTTTTGGTTTTCATCCAGTAAGGAGCAGTTTTTTCATTCTTTTCTATTCTGTCTCCCCTACTTTGACTTTCTCTTCCCACACTGCCTCCAGCCTTTCTCCTCAGTAGTTCTCTGCCTTCTTGCTTTTCTCTTTTATATTATTTGTATTGCCTTTTTTTAAAGAGCCTTGAAAGCCATTTGTGGCTCATCAACCCACCTACCACCCTCATCCTGCAAGCATTTCCTTAGCAAAATGAGCACTCACATAATCTACCCTCAGGTGTCTTGAACCATCATTTCTTTGCTGTTCCTCCTATACTCTTACAAAATCTGCAGTTCACGGCATCTCTTCCTGATCTGGCTTTGCCTACATCTATGTCTGTTGATTAATTGGGCATGGGGATACTGGGGAGTGAATAAATGCAATGCAATGCTTAAAAAAAAAATCCCCCCCCCAATATTTTTATTAGTTTTCAATACAGCAAAATACAGGTGCCTTTTTCAAACATGTTGACTTGTTAAGTTCTTCAGCAGACGATTCCTTATTTTCCTTTTCCTGACCTTGAGACACACACATAGACAGAGCTCTGTTTTGTTTATCTGCACTCATATATCTTCTCTTGGTGTCCAAGTCCCGTCTTAGTTTCAAGATGGAATTTTTTTATTTTTTTTAATGCATACATGCTGTTGACGGCATTACGAGTGGACATATCACTTGGCAGAGTATTATAAATAGAAAAAAGGCCATTCCTGCCTCCAGGGACTTGCAATTTCATTTAATATTGTATTTTTAAATTGTTGTACCCTTATGGTGAAGGGTGTGTAAGAAATGGAAATACTACTGCTACTAATATGTAAGGGTATATTTTTATTTGTTTGTTTGTTTGTTTGTTTTTCTATACCACCCTATACAGTCATACCTCATGTTACGTCCGCTTCATGTTACGTTCTTTCAGGTTGTGACCCGGAAGTACCGGAAAGGGTTACTTCCGGGTTTTGCCGCATGCACAGAAGCGGCAAATCGCAACCTGCGCATGCCCAGACGCGCTGCTGCGGGTTGCGCTCTTTTCATGTTGCGAACGGGCCACCAGAATGGATCTTGTTCGCAACCAGAGGTACCACTGTAACTGAAGGTCTCGGGGCAATTCACATAAAACATCAAATACATAAAATCAAAACAAAACCAATAACCCCCCCCCCCCCAAAGAGCTAGCATTTTAAAAAAGGGTATAGGATGTAGATCAAGTCAGGCAAAGGCCTGGTTGAAAAGGAACATTTTTGACTGGTGCCTAAAGGTGTACAGTGGTACCTCGGGTTAAGTACTTAATTCGTTCCGGAGGTCCGTACTTAACCTGAAACTGTTCTTAACCTGAAGCACCACTTTAGCTAATGGGGCCTCCCGCTGCCGCTGCGCCGCCAGAGCACGATTTCTGTTCTCATCCTGAAGCAAAATTCTTAACCTGAAGCACTATTTCTGGGTTAGCGGAGTCTGTAACCTGAAGCGTATGTAACCTGAGGTACCACTGTATAGTGAAGGCACCAGGCGAAGTTCCCTGGGGAGAGTATTCCACAAACAGGGAGCCACTGCAGGGAAGGCCCCGTTCTCGTGTTGCCACATTCTGGACCTCTTGCGGAGGAGGCACACAAAGAAGGGCCTCAGAAGACGATCTCAGGGTCCAGGTAGGTTCATATGAAAAGAGGCGGTCCTTGAGGTGTTGTGGTCCTGAGCCATTTAAGGCTTTATAGGTCAAAACCAGCACTTTGAATTGGGCCCGGAAACTTATCAGTAGCCAGTCTAGTTGGACCAGGATTGGTGTAATATTTTCAAACTGTCTTGCTTTGGTGAGCAGCCTGACCGCTGAATTCTGCACCAGCTGCAGTTTCCAAACTGTCGTCTATATATATCTGGGTATAAGGCGATACATAAATTTAAACAACAACAACAAGAAGAAGAGAATGGGGGAACTAACAGGGAAGGAAAGGAAAATAAATGAAAGGCTTGCAAGGAAGAAATACTTTGGGTGGGGTTTACCTGAAGAACCCCGACACTGGACAGGTACACAAGGATTTTGGGGTCCCTTATATGCTCCCTGAAACTGACTCTCCTGACCCCAACCTCAGAACAGTGCATGGAGGGGTGTTGTTCCATCTGGCAAGCTAGAATACGGGTACGGGCAAAAGATTTGTTGGAGCACCATGTTGAATTCCACCCACTGTTACTAAATCACTCAGTGTGACCCAGGCTAGGACTTACTCTCATACTACTTTGTGATGTGGTGTTGCCATTCTGTTGTGACTTTGTGTTGATGGTGGAAGAGCTGCTGCTAATATGCAAGAGGCGGCAGGGTGTGTGTGTTCACATCAGATTAACTGCTGCTGTTGATCTGATGTGATAACTTGAGAGGCTTTTTGCAAAATGCGTTGTCACAATAACACGGCCTGGCAACATGACTTCACAAGAGCTATACTACATCACAAACCCACTGCCCATGCATGCAGCAGTTCAGTATGTATGATTGTGGACAGGAGCGCAGTATGGAGAAGAAACCTAATCCTTGGCTGGTTTCCTGGAAATCCCAACTATGGACCTATGGACCTGTAGTACAACTTTACTGGTATGTCCCGTGGAGGACCTTAAGGTCCACAAATGACAACATTCACAAGGTGGTTAGGTTGGTCTCAACTAGGGCCAGGGCCTTTTCAGTACTGGCCCCAACTTGGTGGAACGCTCTGTCACAGGAGACTAGGGCCCTGCGGGACTTGACATCTTTCCGCAGGACCTGTAAGACAGCTGTTCCACCCGGCCTTTGGTTTGGACTCAACTGACCCTTATGTTTCCCTCCCCTTATGGTTTTGACTTTTAAAATGAGGCTGCATTTTAAACTGCAATTTAACCTGTATTTTAATTTTTTTCTTATTATGTTTTTTACTGAAATTTTATTGATGTTAGCTGCCCTGAGCCCAGCTCTGGCCGGGGAATAAATAACATTTATTATTATTATTACTGGTGGATATTCTACACAGTTGTGGTGTTTTATGAAGGGCTGTTGCAGTCTAGACAGATGCCGAACAATAACTGCTGATGTAACCCAGAGGTACAGCTTAACATCTAACAGATCAAAGCATGGGCACATCTAGCTTCAAATGATAGGTGACAAAATGACTAAAGGTAAAGGTAAAGGTACCCCTGCCCGTACGGGCCAGTCTTGACAGACTCTGGGGTTGTGCGCCCATCTCACTTAAGAGGCCAGGGGCCAGCGCTGTCCGGAGACACTTCCGGGTCACGTGGCCAGCGTGACATCGCTGCTCTGGCGAGCCAGAGCCGCACACGGAAACGCCGTTTACCTTCCCGCTGGTAAGCGGTCCCTATTTATCTACTTGCACCCGGAGGTGCTTTCGAACTGCTAGGTTGGCAGGCGCTGGGACCGAGCAGCGGCAGCGCACCCCGCCGCAGGGATTCGAACCGCCGACCTTTCGATCGGCAAGCCCTAGGCGCTGAGGCTTTAACCCACAGCGCCACCTGCGTCCCCTGACAAAATGACTAGTTTGGTGCTAATCTCTGAGACAGATGCTCACATTTGCCCTGTAGATAGGCCATGCTTGGTTAATGGACACAAAAAAAGCTTTGAGAAATCTTAGTCTCAGGGTGGTAAGAAGTGGTGGCCAATGTGGTGCCTTCCAGATGGACTACAACTCCCATCATCCCTGACCATTGGCCATGCTCGTTGGGGCTGATGTGAGTCAACAACATATGAAGGGGGCACCCTATTATGCTGCTCTTCCCTTAAGGCATATGTGGAAGCAGAACCCAACAAGGCTGCAAGAACTATGTGAAAGAGGTGATGGTTTTCAGGAAGGTCAAAGGGACGTGTTTCATGGAAGGATGTTTCTGGCGCACTCCTGCATCTATCCTCAGGCTGCACAGGTCGTGGTAGCATTATGCAGCCTTTCTATCTTCTTGGACTCATTTCTCATAACCCATCAGCCCCAGAGAGCATGACCAATGATCAGGGAAGATGGGAGTTGGAGTCCAACAACATCTGGAGGGCCATAGATTACCGTATTTTTCGCTCTATAAGATGCACCAGACCACAAGACAGGGGCGCCGACTTATAAAAAATATGGGGGGGGCGGGGGCCCATACCGACTTATAAAAAATATTGGGGGGGCCCAAGACCTCCAAACCACTGCTGCTGGGGGAACGAAAGGGGCAAGCCCCGGGCTGCCCCGACCTTAAGTGAACCTGTGAGGGCCCGCCCTTTGCGGCAGCCGATTGGCTGCCGCCTTGGGCGGTGAATATTAATGAGCTAGGGGGAATCCCCGCTTCTCGCGGGGCTGACGCCAGCCCCGCGAGATTGTTGATGGGTCGAGAGCCCGCAACCCCACCCCCTCTCTAGATTGGGAGTGGCTTTGTTTTAACTCATTACTGAATGTATTTTAAAAGGTAACTATCGTCAAACAAGGAAAATAAAAAATACCAACATAATTTTGTGATTTTACAAAGCATAATATAACTAATAATTTTCTTAAATTATTGGGGGGGGCGAAGCCCCCCAAATGAATTTTTGAGGGGGCTTGGGCCCCCTCAGGCCCCATGGAGTCGGCGCCTATGCCACAAGACACACCTAGTTTTTGGAGGAGGAAAACAAGAAAAAAAAATATTCTGAATCTCAGAAGCCAGAACAGCAAGAGGGATCGCTGCGCAGCGAAAGCTGCAATCCCTCTTGCTGTTCTGGCTTCTGGGATAGCTGTGCAGCCTCATTCACTCCATAAGACGCATACACATTTCCCCTTACTTTTTAGGAGGGAAAAAGTGAGTCTTACAGAGCAAAAAATACGGTATATACCTGGAGGGCAGCACTAGAGCCAGAAATGGATGGGTCCATTTCCACTCGCCATTTCCAGATAGGGGGAACCCAGTGCTGCATGAAATTAGGTCAATGGTTGCCTGCAAGTTATCCACTACTACACAGTGCAGGGCCCTTCTTGGACCACCGCCTCACCGACGTGGGAATCCAGGGCACAGTCCTTCAATGGCCACGCTTGTTCTCTCTGGTCTGGGACAGAGGGTGGCGCTTGGGGGGGGGGAACTGTCGTCGTGCCACTCCTTGGTGTGTGGAGTGCCGCAGGGTGCGATACTCTCCCCAATGCTTTTCAACATCTTTATGCGCCCCCTCGCCCAGCTTGTCTGGAGTTTTGGGCTGGGATGCCATCAGTATGCTGATGACACCCAACTCTATCTGTTGATGGATGGCCATCCTGACTCGGCCCCAGACACACTGATCAGATGTTTGGAAGCTCTGGCTGGATGGTTACGTGGGAGCCGGTTGAAGTTAAATCCTTTGAAGACAGAGGTCCTTTGGCTGGATTGGGGGGATATGGTTTTAGATATGGTTTTAGACAGAGGATATGGTTTTAGATCAATATTGATATATGTTTATTATAAATGTTTATAGGTATGTGTGTTTTTGAATGTGACCGAGTAGGTAATGAGATATACCGGTATGTACTTGTGTATAATAATAATCATAATATGAAGAAAGGTTTAAAAGCGTTGGGGGTTTGGCATCCACCTTAGCCTTCTTGTAGCCCAAGTTTTCCTCAGCTGCATCCATGATCACAGCTTGTCTGTGAAGCTGTCACATGACTTAGAGGGGATTGGGGGGGGGGGTTATGCAGTGGTATTGAATTACAGTCCCTCTCCTGGTGTGGTATATTTTGGAGCCAGGAAGCACAGTTGGTCTGGCAGGGGGGGTACCTCAGGAACTTGTTTTAAATGTCAGCGGGTCAAAAATAAAATGTGCAAATCATCTGAGGGTAGGATCATGGGAAACTTGTGAGTCTGGGTCAACAATACTGACCTGAAGCAGTAAGAAACGACACGTACGCCAAGGAGGTTGAGAGACAGCAGAGTGGGTTTAAGGGTCAGGTGATGCCATAATAAAGGCTCCACATCACACACTTACCACGTTTATTTATACAATTTATACAAATGCATTTCTAGACCGTCCACTTGCAAAAATCAGGGCAGCATACAACAGCATGAAAACATTTTAAAGCAACACGAAGCAATCATTAAAATTACTGTCTGCTCAAGGGAGATTTTAAGCAACGTCATAGGCCTCTTCAGGAGATCACCAGTACCTCTATGTGGGCAGCACAGATATATGAGGAAACACAACAACTGTACATCAGTGGAGCTTCAGTTTTGTAGGCTGGTTATAAATTGAATGTCACAGCAGCATCAAGGCCAGGCAAATAAGGCAGGGCTCTGTAGAAATAGAGGCACCCCCATCTAGGGATGTTTTGTTGTTGTTGTTTAGTCGCTTAGTCGTGTCCGACTCTTCGTGACCCCATGGACCAGAGCATGCCAGGCACTCCTGTCTTCCACTGCCTCCCGCAGTTGGGTCAGACTCATGTTTGTAGCCTCTAGAACACTGTCCAACCATCTTGTCCTCTGTCGTCCCCTTCTCCTTGTGCCATCAATCTTTCCCAATATCTGGGTCTATTCCAGGGAGTCTTCTCTTCTCATGAGGTGGCCAAAGTACTGGAGCCTCAGCTTCAGGATCTGTCCTTCCAGTGAGCACTCAGGGCTGATTTCCTTCAGAATGGAGAAATTGGATCTTGCAGTCCATGGGATTCTCAAGAGTCCCCTCCAGCACCAGAATTCAAAAGCATCAATTCTTCAGCGATCAGCCTTCTTTATGGTCCAGCTCTCACTTCCATACACCACTACTGGGAAAGCCATAGCTTTAACTATACGGGTGTTAGAAGGTGTCAATTTCTGTTCCGATCTGAGTTCATTGCAAGCAGCACTGTTTCTGTTCCACTTCAGTTTGGTTTTCAACAAAGACCACATTATTCTGTCTGTTGTAGTGGAATTTTATATGCTTAATTACACACTTAATTACATGATCGTTACATTATTCCAAGGCATTACTTTTAATGTAAAGGAAAAAACAATTCAAATTGGGGGGAAGTAAGCAATTACTTGTTTTTTGTTTTATAAACGACAACAGTGATTACTGATTATATTTCCGGGATTGATTTCCATTTCAGACATGGGACAAATAAATAAACATAGTCAATTTCCGCTCCCAATTCTGGTAAAATTCTCCAACGTCCTTATTCCCATCTTCCCTCATCCACATGGTGCTTCTGTTCTGCAAATGGCAGCTTCCAAAATTTATTTTATTTATTTAATGAAAATGTTTTTAATCTGTCCTTCATCAACACCAAATTGAAGTACATTCAGAATAAGTACACTACAACCAACCAAGTCATAAAATAATAATAATAATAATAATAATAATAATAATAATAATAATAATATGTTTATACCCTACCTATCTGGCTGAGTTTCCCCAGCCACTCTGGGCGGCTCCCAATCCACTATTAAAAACACAATACAACATTAAACATTAAGAACTTCCCTAAAAAGCTTATTCCCTAAAAATAAGCAGCAATGCACTCTAAAATATACCATCAAACAAATAAAATAGCTGAAAACAACAGAGCAGCTTAGAACAATCGTTAACAAAACTTACAATGTCTGGGCATATAAATAAGTATTAATCTGGTGGCAAACCTAGAGCAATGCTTGTCATACTTGTGAGGAGATTAGAGCTGTGAGTCACTAGTTTTTTCTGTTTCCTTTATATTCTGAATTAAACCCCCAGTAGGTTTTGTTAATCTTCCCATGGCTTCTCCTGTGATTCAGTAAGAACTAGATATGGTTGGAACAGAATCAGATTCCCTTCAATCTCTCTGATTGTAAAGTAGAAGACAGAGCCCCCTAGAATCTCCTTGGGTTTCATCTCAGATAAGTATGTAATTTATTTAAAAAAATTGTCCAGTAGCACCTTAGAGACCAACTAAGTCTGTTCTGGGTATAAGCTTTTGTGTGCATGCAGACTTCTTCAGATACGGTACCTGCATACGAAATGCATGCACACAAAAGCTTGTACCCAGGACAAACTTAGTTGGTCTCTAAGGTGCTACTGGACAATTTTTTATTTATTTCAACTGCGTCAGACCAACATGGCTACCTACCTGAATATGTAATGTATTGTTGTTTATACAATACATTAGCAAAGTGTAGTGCCTCCAGAAATGGTGTTGAACTACAACTCCCATCAGCCCCTGCCAGGCATGACAAGAGCTGTGGTCCATTGTCTACCTCTGCAATGCTGTCATCCAGTTTGCTTGTGGACCAGCATTGTGACCTCTCTTCTCCCTTCTCTCTGAACAGGCATGAATGCTGCTGTCCGGGCAGTGGTCAGAGTGGGAATATACACTGGGGCCAAAGTGTACTTTGTTCATGAGGTAGGTCAATTTGCTGCCTTTCTTTACTTGAGTAGGAATTGTATCTAAGACCTGGTTGACTCATGGAGCAGAATGAGGTGTGAAATCCTAAGATAGCATATTCAACATGAAAATAGGGACATTCCATTCTAAAGCATAGAATGTCTCTATTTTCACTTGGCTGCAGTTTAACCATTTTTGAACTTGCACTCGTGTAAAATTCCCGCAAGCTAAACGCACGCGCACACACCAGAGAGGAACGTTCAAGCTCCATCTCTTCCTACCTGTACTAGGTTTCCACTTACTGGAGAATATTGACAAATATGATGCTCCATCTTCAGACCCAAATGGTATAGTCCATTCTTCCACCTCATTTCCACCTCATTCTACTGCAAATGGGTTTATTATTTTGTTAACTCTGCTGCTGATTGCTGCTGCTAGACCAAACAGGACTATTAGAGCCGCCATAGGTCGCATAGCAGTGGTAATACCAGATCAGCTACCCTGGTTCCCCACAGACCCTGTGCAAGGAGCGTCTCCACTCCCATCGTTCTACCCAGACACTGAGGTCCAGCGCCGAGGGCCTGGATAAAGAGGGATATCAAATCCAAACTCTTCTTCTTCTTCCTTCTGGCGGTTCCCTCACTGGCTCCCAGTACGTTTAGGATCAAAGTTCAAAGTGTTGGTGCTGACCTTTAAAGCCCTAAACGGCCTTGGCACAGTATACCTGAAGGAGCATCTCCACCCCCATCATTCAGCCTGGACACTGAGGTACAGCTCCGAGGGCCTTCTGGTGGTGCCCTCCCTGCAAGAAGTGAGGTTACAGGGAACCAGGCAGAGGGCCTTCTCAGTAGTGGCACCCGCCCTGTGGAACACCTCCCACCACATCTCAAAGAGAACAACAACTAACAGACTTTTAGAAGACATCTGAAGGCAGCCCTGTTTAGGGAAGCTTTTGATGTTTGATGCATTACTGTATTTTAATACAGTGGTGCCCCGCAAGACGAATGCCTCACAAGATGAAAAACTCGCTAGATGAAAGAGTTTTCCGTCTTTTGAGGTGCTTCGCAAGACGAATTTCCCTATGGGCTTGCTTCACAAGACGAAACGTCTTGCGAGTTCTTGCGAGTTTTTTTTCTTTTTTTCCCTTTTTCTAAGCCGATAAGCCGCTAATAGCCACTAAGCCGCTAAGCCGCTAAACCGCTAAAAGCGATAAGCCGCTAAGCCGCTAATAGCCGTGCTTCGCAAGACGAAAAAACCGCAAGACGAAGATATTCGCGCAACGGATTAATTTCGTCTTGCGAGACACCACTGTATTTTGTTGGAAGCCTCCCAGAGTGGCTGGGGAAGCCCAGCCAGATGGGCGGGGTATAAATAATATATTATTATTATTATTATTATTATTATTATTATTATTATTAGTTGAGGTGCTATCTGTTCAATGTTGCTACAGTGGTTAAAGGAGCTGGAAATATCCTCGAACAAGGTCGAACAAGGCACCAGCCTGGCAATGTACTTCAACTGCATCTTGTCTTTAACGTTCCTTCTTCAGTAAACAGTGGTACCTCAGGTTAAGAACTTAATTCGTTCTGGAGGTCCGTTCTTAACGTTAAACTGTTCTTAACCTGAAGTACCACTTTAGCTAATGGGGCCTCCCGCTGCTGCCATGTCGCCAGAGCACGATTTCTGTTCTCATCCTGAAGCAAAGTTCTTAACCTGATGTAATATTTCTGGGTTAGCGGAGTCTGTAGCCTGAAGCTTATGTAACCTGAAGCGTATGTAACCTGAGGCACCACTGTAGGTTGCTGTAGCAGCAGCTCACAGCTAAGGTGTCTCTATCTTCTTGAGTTAACCAGCTCTAGAGGAGATGGAGGCTCAAAAAGGCTTCTCTTTTTAAATAATCTCTTCTGACTTTTGTTTCAGGGCTACCAAGGGCTTGTGGACGGCGGTGACAATATTAAGGAAGCAACGTGGGAAAGTGTGTCCATGATGCTACAACTGGTAAGCCGGTCCCTTGAATTGTGTCCCCCAGGGTGTGAGAGGCTTCAGAGCTGTCCTCCTTACCCTAGGTGTCACTAGTGTGAAGATTTCAGGGTTTTATGATACTGCAGAACCACCTGGTGCCCCCCTGATGCTTTCAACCGTTTGTTTATTTATTTCACAAAATGTATATACTGCTTTGTTTTAAAAAGCAAAGACGGAAATCCTCCAAGTGGATTTTAGAAAAAGAATAAAATGAATTATCAGTAGAAAAAGAACTGTTAAAAACAGTTATTTAAAATATCCCTCCCCCAAAAAATAATTTTTAAATCAGTGTTAAGTTGAAGACCAGATTAAAACACATGTCAACATTCTGCATATCTGGGTAAGGTAAAGGTAAAGGGACCCCTGACCATTAGGTCCAGTCGTGACCAACTGGGGTTGCGGCGCTCATCTCGCTTTATTGGCCAGCATGGGTCATGTGGCCAGCATGACTAAGCCGCTTCTGGCGAACCAGAGCAGCACACGGAAACGCCATTTACCTTCCCGCCAGAGCGGCACATATTTATCTACTTTGACATGCTTTTGAACTGCTAGGTTGGCAGGAGCTGGGACCGAGCAACGGGAGATCACCCCATCGCGGGGATTCGAACCGCCAAACTTCAGATCGGCAAGTCCTAGGCTCTGTGGATGAACCCACAGCGCCACCTGCATCCCTGCATATCTGGGTAGGCTTGCCTAAACCAGAAAGTTTTTGGAAGTGCCAAAAAAGAATGAATGGGACCATAGTGTGGGTGCTGCCACACTAAGTGATCAATTGCTTACAAATGAAGAATGAGTATTATGTGGTAACGATAACTCCCTTCATCTCTGACTACTGACTATGCTGGCTGAAGTTGGTGGGAAATGTAATTCAAAACACCTGGAGGGCACTAGGTTGGGGAAATGTTATGGACTGAGTTGAATAGGATCCAAAATGCAGCAGTCTGATTGGTCCTAGAACAATAGGATCCAGAAAGCAGCAGTCTGATTGGTCCACAGGAGCCACCCAATCCAGCTCCAGGTGGAAGTGAATCCGCAACCTGATTGGCCTACAGGAGAATCCCGGAATTAGCCAATCACGTGGGGCCCATTGTGTAAATAATGTATATAAAGCAGACATTCTGGGGGAACTTCCATTCCTCCTCACCACTATGAGCTGAATAAAGAGCATGAAATCCACTCTCGACTCCGAGTATGTTTCAGGAAAGCTGCTATAGAATTAGGGCATGGTTTGCATTTTATTGGGTTGGATCCAGACGTGCTCAGCCAAGTTCTACTTGCATTGGTGAAAGTGGGCAGGGTGGCGGGTTGTTGTTTTGTCATTCCTTCTTTGCCTCTGCAGTCCCCTGTGCCTCCATCAAATCTGCCCCAGGGGTGTTTTTTTGACAGGGGAATAAGGTTTACTTTATTTTATTTATGGATACTATACAGTGGTACCTCGCAAGACGAATGCCTTGTAAGACGAAAAACTCGCAAGACGAAAGAGTTTTTCGTTTTTTGAGTTGCTTCGCAAGACGAATTTCCCTATGGGCTTGCTTCGCAAGACGAAAACGTCTTGCAAGTTTGTTTCCTTTGTCTTGCAAGTTTGTTTCCTTTTTCTTAAAACCGTGCATTCACTTCGAGGAGCAACTCATAGCACGCAGTGTGGTAGCCTTTTTTGAGGTTTTTGAAGACTGGTGATTTTTGAAGCTTTTCCAAAATCCGTGCTTCGCAAGACGAAGAAACCGCAAGACGAAAAAACTCGCAGAACGAATTAATTTCGTCTTGCGAGGTACCACTGTACATGACATAATCCCCAGTGGGATTTTAATTTTAACCTTGTAAAAATATCTTAAAGCTCTGGAAATACCAAAGTGGTCAGTCCAGTGTTATTTTTTTGTTATTTTTTTTTTTAAGGTTATTCTTTTCCCCTTTGAGAAGTTCCTTTGCTCCTTCTCCAGTTTGAGGAAAGTCACCGGCTGGTTGAGTGAGGGGCTCCTGTAACGAGGAAAATTATTGTAACATCTTGACCTTTTCGCCAGTTGGGGTCACTGGCAAAGTTGTCCATCTTAAGTGTAATGATATCGCCGTAGCTGGGGTCACAATGAATGCCTGAGACCCAAAATAACTCGAAACCCGAGCTGACCTTTGCTTGCAGCCATACTTGCATGAGTCGGGGCTTTTTTGAATTTCATAAACAAGAATTGCAGAAGATTCTGGTCTGTCCACAACTCTCTCTAGGCATCCAGACTGTAGAGATAGAGGATGACATGTAGCAAACATGCATTATCTCTCCCAGTGAATTTTTATTTATTTATTTTTTTGTAGAAAAAGAAGTGTCAGAACTCACCATGAACCTTGTTCTCTTAAAATGGCAATGGCGCCCACCTGAGAGGTACCAGAACTGAGTTCCGGCTGAAAAAATGCCCTGATCTCTCCTCACAAACCTTTTACACATACAGTGGTGCCCCGCAAGATGAATGCCTTGCAAGACGGAAAACCCGCTAGACGAAAGGGTTTTCCATTTTGGAGGTGCTTCGCAAAACGAATTTCCTATGGGCTTGCTTCGCAAGACGAAAATGTCTTGCGAATTCCTGCGGGTTTTTTCTCCTTTCCCCCCCCTTTTCTAAGCCGCTAAGCCGCTTATCAGCTGATCCGCTAAGCCGCTTAACAGCTGATCCGCTAAGCCGCTTATCAGCTGAGCCCCTAAGCCGCTAATAGCGCTAATCCGCTAAGCTGCTAATGGGCTTGCTTCGCAAGACGAAAAAACCGCAAGACGAAGAGACTCGCGGAACGGATTCTTTTCGTCTTGCAAGGCACCACTGTAACGGTTAACTGGGTGAAATTCTCAACTACAAAAACTCTTCAAACTGTTGCAGCTAATGGATTTTGGAGATGGTGAAGATGCCTTGATCTTTGTAGTGAGGAGGATTTATTTGGTGGGCAGAGAGAGCAGGGAGGTGTAGCATTTTGGAGCCCTTTTTTCTCCTGAATCAGACGA
Source organism: Podarcis cretensis (assembly GCF_951804945.1). Taxonomy (NCBI): domain Eukaryota; kingdom Metazoa; phylum Chordata; class Lepidosauria; order Squamata; family Lacertidae; genus Podarcis; species Podarcis cretensis. The sequence goes on from NC_137171.1 coordinate 9,325,894, forward strand.
TCAGGCCGGCCATTTTCCTCAAAAGAATGAACCTGAGAATTAGAAGTCATAGCTTTTCCAGGCATTGCCTCTTTTTGGAGTATCTTGGGAACTGTAGTTGAGTGGAGTGGGACTTGGGATCTGTTTACCTCAATAAATAAGCTCCAGGGCAAGCCCAGCCATGAGGCAAAGTGAAGCAGCCACCTCAAATGACAGATGGGGAGTCAGGGAGAGAGTAATGGAGCCTCCAGGTTGATGGACTGTTGGAGGTTGATGGAACTGTGGGTAGGGGCCGAGACCGGGGAGGGGGGACGGTGGAAGAAAATTGGGAATTTAAAATGTATATGTCAAGGTTTTTTTTTAATGATTTTTTTTTTAATGGAAATTGGAAAAATCGTGGAATGGAATTTTTATAACCCTAGGGGAAACGTCTTAAGAGAATAAGTTCAAATATATTAGTTTTAATGAGAAATAAGATTAAACAAAGTAAAAATGGATGGATAATTGGTGAAAGAGAGAATGAAAAATTACAGTATATTAAGATAAATTATTAGGATAAAAACAAAGATGAAGGATTTGCTGAAATACCTATCTGAACTAGAATACAAAGAGGGGAGGTGCGAGGAAGTCAAGGAAATAAGTTAAAGAAAGAAAAATATGTAAAGGTTTGATTTGTGGTTTTTTTTCTTTCTTCTTTTTGATTGTATGTATTTTTTAAAAAAATTCCTTTTTTCTTTTTTATCTGTTTTCGCTCTTTTATTTATTTATTTATTTTTGGAAGTGATTTGTTTTTTTGTATTGTTTTGTTTTCCTTTGTTGATTTCTTTTGTAACCTTTAAAATTTGAATAAACATTATTTTAAAAAGAGAGAGAGAGAGAGAGTAATGGAGCCAGGCCACGTCTCCTAAGCTATCCTGTTTCCCTGAAAGTATTAGATGCTATGCTGTTGTTAACCATTTACCCTCTCTCAACCTAACCTACCTCACAGGTTTGTTGTGAGGAGAAACTGGGAGAAGGGGGAGAATGATGTTTGCTGCCTTGACATCCTTGGCAGGAGAGCGAGAGAGGATGAACTTTTGCTTGCTCTTCTGGAAAGATGTGCTCCATGTGGATCAACTTATTTTTAATACCTATTTTTACATATTAAAGTTACCGTATTTTTCACTCTATAAGACGCACCAGACCACAAGACGCACCTAGTTTTGGAGGAGGAAAACAAGAAAAAAAATATTCTGAATCTCAGAAGCCAGAACAGCAAGAGGGCTTGCTGTGCACCGAAAGCAGTGATCCCTCTTGCTGTTCTGGCTTCTGGGATAGCTGCGCAGCCTGCATTCGCTCCATAAGACGCACACACATTTCCCCTTACTTTTTAGGAGGGGAAAAGTGAGTCTTATAGAGCAAAAAATACGGTATACAAGATTCTGCAAAATACAGTGTTGTCAAATAGGATCTGATGGCAATATGCATAGTTCATGTAGAATCGTAGAATTGTAGAGAGTTGGAAGGGACCCAGGGGTCATCTAGCCCAACGCCCTGCAATGCAGAAATCTCAGCTAAAGCACAGCGGCGTAGCGTGGGTTGTCAGCACCCGGGGCAAGGCAAGTAATTTGCGCCCCCTAACCCGGGGCAAGGCAAGTAATTTGCGCCCCTAACCCCTAACCTGCCGCCGCTGCCAGCTTCTTCTCGCTGCTGCCTGGGCTGGGGTATTTACAGTAAGGTAGCCACGGCGGCGACGGCGGGTCCGTGTCAGGTGATCTGAGGCGAGTTGCCGCTGGCGCTGCCGCCCAAACGACGCCGCTTGCCCGGAGGAGGAGGAGGGCAGAGAGGTGAGGAAAATGCAACATGGCCCAGCAGCTGCAGCAGCAGCGGCGGGGCTGTGAGGAGGGGCTGCCTGGCGCGCCCTCCGCGGCCCTGACGCGCGGGGACCGCGGCGAGCGCTGAGAGCCGCTGCCTGCCGGACGCCTTCAGCCCGGACGCGCGCACAGCTCGTCGCTTCTGCGAGACATGGGGCTCTGCTGCAGCCTGTGCCCGAGGCTCTTCGGCGACTCTGGAGGCGGCGAGCGCCCCCCCAGATGTTGCGCCCGGTGCGGCCGGCCCCCCCTGCACCCCCCACGCTACACCACTGCTAAAGCATACATGGCAGATGGCCATCCAACCTCTACTTAAAAACCTCCAAGGAACAGCCTCCCAAAGGAGGTTCCACTGTCAAACATCTCTCACTGTTGGAAAGTACTTCCTCATGTTTAGTCGAAAACTCCTTTCTTGAAATTTGGAGCCATTGGTTCCGAGTCCTACCCTCCAGACCAGGAGAAAAAAAGTTTGTTCTCTCTTCCAGGTTGACAGGCCTTGAGATATTTGAAAATGGCTATCATATCAATAATAGTTCACTGTTGAACAAATACAGACATAAAATCAAACCAAAATAAATAAACCACAGGTATGTGAATGCGTGGAAGGTAGCGACTAAAACTATACCTGTTGTTCCCAACAACGTTGTTCCCACAGGGGCGCAATTTGATTTTGATGCGGGGAATTCGAGAATGAGTTAGATCAAGTTAATAGCTTTTTAGGCTTCTTCCACATTAATAGGAGTTCACTTTTTGAATAATAAGAATTATATGTCACAGGATTTTAGAGATGCTTAGGTGGGGCATGGCCAAAAAAAAGGTTGGGAACCACTGATTTATACCATAGAAACAATGGTTAAACAAGGCAAGGTTGCAAAATATGGACCCTTTTCTACCAATAGAAAGTAATTAAAGTATTCAGAAGTATTTGTTCATGGGCTGAGGGGGATTCCTGCCCTCATCTGAAGCAGCTTTCTTGTCATGGTACCTGTTATGTACTGAAGTTTTCACCCTGGGCCAGCAGGGGGATACTGTAGATAGTTTTCACTCAGGTCCACATATGCAAATAAGGGATTGAAAGTGACGTTCAGTGATTGGATAGTTACAGAAAGTGGTTACTGTTGCGTTGTAGTGGAGCTCTATATAAGCAGGCTGGCTGAACCCTTCAGTTCAGTTCTGTTCTGGCCTGTGAATAAACAAGAGCTGTTTGAAGAATCGCTGTGTCGTCAGATATGTTCACCCACAACTTAACAGTAGCTATGACCTAAAGTATTTTTCCCTCCCTTGATTTTTTCTTCTTCCAGATTTGCTGGAGGGACTCCTCTTGATCATAGCAGCACCTAAGTTAGGTGGCCATAATGTTGTCTTCCAGCTCTTACCTGGTTTGTCCCCTCACCTAGGGTGGCACCGTCATCGGGAGTGCCAGGTGTATGGACTTCCGTGCGCGCGAAGGACGCCTGAAGGCTGCTCGCAACCTGGTGAAGAGAGGAATCACAAACTTGTGCGTGATCGGGGGAGACGGCAGCTTGACTGGAGCGGATACCTTCCGAGCAGAATGGACCAGTTTGCTGCAGGAGCTGGTTAAGACAGGTATTGCCGCTTAAAAACTGAATGCTACAGCGAGGGGGGAAAGTATTTGATCCCCTGCTAAATTTGCCCCTTTGCCCTCTGACCAGTCCATAATTTTAATGGTAGGTTTATTATAGCTGTGAGAGACAGAATAACAACAGGAACCCCCCCCCCAGAAACCCAGAAGACAAAAGTCAGAGATTGATGTGCATTATAATGAGTGAAATAAGTATTTGATCCCCTATCAACCAGCCAGATGTCAGGCTACCTGGTATCTTCACTGTATGTAATGAGCTGAGATTAGACGCACCTGCTGTAAGGGAGAGATCTCATTAGTAATACAGTACATGTACTGTAATCCCAGCTCATTACAGTACATGTACAAAAGACACCTGCCAGCAGAAGCAATCAACCCACCATGACCAAGACCAAAGAGCTGTCCAAGGATGTCATTAAAATTATGGACTGGTCATTTCTTCGTCAGAGGGCAAACGGGCAAATTTAGCAGGGGATCAAATAATTTTCCCCCTCACAGTAAGTCTCTGTGCTGGTAAGAGTTGGACTCCAACAATATTTGGAGATCCTCAGCTTAGCCACCCTTGCTCTGACCTGCAGGATAAATGGAGAATATGCAGAATGTTTGCTTTCTTATTGCTAGATTTAGGCTAAGAGTGAACTTTCAGGGATGGTGTAATTATATCATATGCTGGTATTCCATTGAACACTGAGGAAGAAACGGTAGAATCTGCTATGATAAAATGGGCACAAGATATAGGATATAACATTATGTTTGCTGACTGGGAGAAGTTGTGGACCACCGGGATTAAATTTACGGCATGTAATGCCCTAAGAGAGAACATTATGAAAATGATGTATAGGTGGTACATGACCCCAGTCAAGCTTGCAAAAATATATCATTTGCCCGATAACAAATGTTGGAAATGTAAAGAAACAGAAGGTACATTCTTTCACCTTTGGTGGACGTGCCCAAGGATTAAGGCTTTCTGGGAGATGATATATAATGAACTAAAAAAGGTACTCAAGTACACTTTCCCTAAGAAACCAGAGGCCTTTCTCCTGGGCATAGTTGGCCTATTGGTGTTAAAGAAGGATAGAATTTTTTTTTATGTACGCAACAGCAGCAGCAAGAATACTTATTGCAAAGTACTGGAAGACACAAGATCTACCCACTCTGGAAGAATGGCAGATGCAAGTAATGGAATATATGGAGATGGCGGAAATGACTGGCAGAATCCGAGACCAGGGAGAAGAGTCGGTGGAAGAAGATTGGAAGAAATTTAAAATTTACTTACAGAAATATTGTAAAATCTTTGAATGTTAATGGCATTGAAATGAACTGAAGGGGTTCTAGCAACGAGGTTAAAAATAAGATTGGATGGATAATTAGACAAATTAATTGGATATGAATTTGCTGAATTAATTTTTAACAGGGATACAAAAAAGGGAGATGTGAGGAAGTCAAGAAAAGAAGTGAATCAAAGATGAGAAGTAAAAAGAGGGATTTTTGTGCTTTTTTTCTTTTTTTAAAATGTGTTTTTTCTTTTCTTTTTTGAAACTATTTTTCTTTCTTATGTATTTTATAACTTTGTATTTTTGTGTATTTCTTTTTCTTTTTCTTGTTTGTTGTCTTTTCTAAAACTTAATAAAAAATATTTATTAAAAAAAATAAATGCTGGTATTCCATTGGTTCTTTGCCAGGTGGCATCACGGCAGAAGAAGCCAGCAAGTCTAGTTACCTAAACATTGTTGGTATGGTTGGGTCTATTGATAACGACTTTTGTGGCACTGACATGACCATTGGCACGGACTCCGCTCTCCACAGGATAATGGAAATAGTGGATGCTATCACCACCACTGCTCAGAGGTGAGACTTGTGGGCATTGTGCAGGCTCCTTTTGATTTCTACAGCTCCTGAATGGCACCATGAGAATCTCTTTCTGCAGCTTGAAGAAAGAGAAGAAAACAAAGTCGTAGCCCTTAATACTAGGCTTGAAAGTGTATATAGACGGCAGTTGCAGAGCAATCGCAGAAGCTCTTTGCCCTTCCTCATGCAGGAGCATATAAAATGGGAAAGAATATATTTGCAAAGACAGGCAAAATTTGGCTCAGTTTGCCTACTCTCTGTTGTAGAATTTTTAAAAAATACAGTCATACCTCGGGTTGAAGTTGCTTCAGGTTGAGCGCTTTCGGGTTGTGCTCCGCGGCGACTTGGAAGTAACGGAATGCGTTACTTCCGGGTTTTGCTGCTTGCGTATGCACAGACGGTCAAAATGACGTCACGCCCATGCGCAGAAGCGGCGAATCACGACCCGCGCATGCGCAGACGCGTGGACACGGGTTGCGTTCGCTTCAGGATGCAAACGGGGCTCCGGAACGGATCCCGTTCGTATCCAGAGGTACCACTGTATTTTCTTGTTCTTTCTCTCTCTCTCTCTCCCTCTCTCTCTCTCACACACAAAACCTACCCTTACCTATTTATGATATATATACAGTATAAACTAAACAAGCTATAGCTTAGGGGGCCCCCAAAAAAATTTAAAGGGAAAAAAAACTGGATGTGCATTTCCAAAATGTAAGATAAAAAACAAATAAAATAAAACCTACATAGAGCAACGGTGTTTTGTGTTGTGTAGGCTCCTATTTGTTATGTGCAAATTGCTTTAGATACCTGTTAGGTCCATAAATTACCACATAGCCTATATTCAACAGAAAAAACAGCGACAATTTGTTGTTGACAAAGGACAGCTGGACATATATTACGTTCAGTAGCTTAGGGCCTCATCAAACCTAAACCGGCACTGGTCCCACCCCCTTGGGGGAGTGTCCCTTGTGCCCAACCTGAATGGCGGTAGCATACCCTCCACCACTGCTTGTACATGTTTTAATGAAGTACCATATTTTTTGCTCTGTACGACTCACTTTTTCCCTCCTAAAAAGTAAGGGGAAATGTGTGTGCGTCTTATGGAGCGAATGCAGGCTGCGCAGCTATCCCAGAAGCCAGGCTTCTGAGATTCAGAATATTTTTTTTCTTGTTTTCCTCCTCCAAAAACTAGGTGCGTCTTGTGGTCTGGTGCGTCTTATAAAGCGAAAAATGCGGTATTTTGAGGACCTTCTTGGTAACAGTTGAAGTGACCTGGGACTCTCTTTTTTTCTGAGAAGAGCCTGTGCAATCCCTTGTCTTTCTAAGTATGTGAGAATCTGTATAGATAGGAGTATTAAAAAGAAAAAGAAAACAAAACCAAAAAGGATAAACATTCGCAGTAAGAAATCTCGTGCCAAGATGTGGAATGATGAGCAAACGGCACAAGCTGAAGCTATCCCTAATTTTCCCCTACATACAAAACTCAAATCTTTTCTGGAATGTTTAAAGCATTTATTTAAAAAAAATACTCGCAATGCTTTATTATTTGTTTTGCCTTGCAGTCACCAGAGGACATTTGTGCTGGAGGTCATGGGTCGTCACTGCGGGTAGGAATTTCTATTCTTATTTCTCTCAAATGTCACGTTTTAAAATGCATTTTGATCATTTTTTTTTTAAAGGTGGTGCCAAAATCAATGAAGTGAATGATCTGAAGCAGACATAGGCAACCTTCGGCCCTCCAGATGTTTTGGCCTACAACTCCCATGATCCCTAGCTAAGAGGACCAGTGGTCAGGGATTGTGGGAATTGTAGTCCAGAACATCTGGAGGGCTGAAGGTTGCCTATGCCTGATCTGAAGGATAATTACATTCTGATCCACACACTAGCCCAGGAAGTGTGGATCCAGTTGGTACTGGAATTCAGAAAGATCAAATTTCTCCAGTCTGAGTGCAGTCTGAGTTTCCCCAGAGAGAGGATGATATGAATCTGTCTCCAATCAGACCTAAGTAACCTTTTGGAAAGCTCCTTCCCTGCTTGGATTTTTCAAGCATTATTGCTAGGTTTAAATCTTGCACCAAATCAGTGGCGTAGCGTGGGTTGTCAGCACCCGGGGCAAGGCAAGTAATTTGCGCCCCCTAACCCGTGGATTTGCGCCCCCTAACCCCCAGATGTTGCGCCCGGTGCGGCCGGCCCCCCCTGCACCCCCCACGCTACGCCACTGCACCAAATCAATAATGGCTCATTGTTCGGCTTTTATCTCTTCCTCTAGTTACCTAGCCCTTGTAACAGCGTTGGCAAGTGGTGCAGACTGGGTTTTCATTCCAGAATCTCCACCAGAGGATGACTGGGAGGATCACTTGTGCAGGAGGCTAACTGAGGTAATAATAATAATCTTTATTGCGGTCCAGTGCCCATAGCATGGATTATAAATAAAATACAGATTCATACAGACCCCCCGGGGAAGGGAGACTGAAGCATTATTTGTTTAGTCATGGGTATGTTGATCTTTGATTCGTATGACTACTAAAGAAACTTTGCCACGGCCATTGTGATATCATTGGACTTGTCGTCCAAAAGATATTTGATATAGTAGGCTTCCGATTGATTTTTTTTCAAATAATTTTTTTATTAGATTTTCCACAGTGATAACACAAACCACAAAGCAAAATGATACACAAAAACAGAAAAAGAAAAAGAAAAAAGAAGAAAGAAAAAAAAGGGGGGGAAGGGGGAACAATAAACAGATAAACAATAACAACAAACTTAATTCTTCACAAATCCAACCTTTTAAACATCTTGGTTGACTTCCTCAAATCCCTCCCTTCTGAGTTTCCTTGTAATTAAAAGTAACAGCTTTCCAATATCATTATTAAACTAAAACAATTTCCAATTATAGTCCATCTTATTCACTTTTCTTAACATTCTAAATCCGATTTATTTAATTATAACTTAATTTAATCCTAGGCCTATTTGTTTCTTTCAAGTAATTTCTAATTTTTTATATTGGCTTCCGATTGATTTGCCAATAGTGGTTTAATCAATAGTTCCCTAGCTTGATTCTATTGTCTGCAATGCAATAAAATATGCCTCATGCAGTCAGCGTTCTGAGAGCATACACAGATCTTATTTTGATAAGGGATACCTCTCAGTCTGCCGTTTAGCAATTCTGATGGGAATACATTTAATCTGGCTTCGGTGAAAAGACGCCGATATGTTGGTACAGACAAATTTCTAAGATATGCAGGTGTCTGAAACTCAAACCCATAGTGAATTCCTATTGCTAATGGGCCACAGCTAACATGAGATTGAGATCAGAGATCACTATGTGATAAGTCCCAGATCCTTTGCTTCAGAGATTCAAGGGCAGTATCATAACCCAGATGGTACAGGAGAGAAGGTGGCATACCAAGCCAGGTGGCTTTTCTAACCATAATTTTCATCCATGAGCTGGTAAACTCCTCGTTGTTTAGGTATGGAAGAAACCCCTTCCCTAGGCCAAAAACTGAGATCTTGAGCCAATATCTCAGGGCAGCCCACCGTGCTGTGATATGTTGGTGCTGTGTACTGTACTGGCTGGAGAATGTTTAAAAAAGCAAATCTGTTGAAGTATTTGGAGTCAGCGAAAGATATCTGCACCAAAACAATGGGACATCCTCACAGGTCCGAAGCCACCTCAAGGGCCTGGTGAGCTGGAGAAGCTAGACAAACCTAGGGTAGCCTGAGTTTCATAGTCAGGCCCTCTCTAGGCTGCACAAAACTGTTTCCAGCCTTGATTAAGGATATGGCAGCAGCAATTGAGCAGAGAAGAGTACCATGATTGATGGCACTGAAAGCTGTAGAGAGGTCCAGGAGAATCACCAAGGTTGGGTTCCCGGCAGCCTTTCTTGGCTGTCCAAGGCAGTTTCTGTCTCCAAACCAAGCCTGGGACATGGTTTAAAGTGGATCTCTCTCTCCCTCTTTTCTTCTCCACAGACAAGAACCCGAGGCTCAAGGCTGAACATCATTATTGTGGCTGAAGGAGCTATTGACAAGCATGGCAAGCCGATCACCTCAGAAGACATTAAAAGTGTGGGTGATGCAATCCTGTTTCTGCTCGGAGTGTCTGTGTCAGTGTCCTTTGCCCTAACATTGAGATTGAGCTGAAATACTCGCTGGGAGGCAGAATGACTGTCTTGCCAGAATGCTCTAGTTATCTCCCGCTTGGACTACTGCAATGCGCTCTACGTGGGGCTACCTTTGAAGGTGACCCGGAAACTGCAGTTAATCCAGAATGCAGCAGCTAGACTGGTGACTGGGAGTGGCCGCCGAGACCACATAACACCAGTCCTAAGTTTCCAAGCACAATTCAAAGTGTTGGTGCTGACCTTTAAAGGCCCTAAACAGCCTCGGTCCAGTATACCTGAAGGAGCATCGCCACCCCCATCGTTCAGCCCGGACACTGAGGTCCAGCACCGAGGGCCTTCTGGCGGTTCCCTCATTGCGAGAAGTGAGGTTACAGGGAACCAGACAGAGGGCCTTCTCGGTAGTGGCGCCCACTCTGTGGAACACCCTCCCTTCAGATGTGAAGGAAATAAGCAGCTATTCTATCTTTAAAAGACATCTGAAGGCAGCCCTGTTCAGGGAAGTTTTTAATATTTAATGCTGTACTGTTTTTAACATTTGATTGGGAGCCGCCCAGAGTGGCTGGGGAAACTCAGCCAGATGCGTGGGGTATAAATAATAAATTATTATTATTATTATTATTATTATTATTATTATTATTATTATCCTGCACAGTTAAAAAGGGTGGGTTTGTACAATCAAAGGACTCAAAGAGTAACAAAACCCTGGTTTTCCCTCTGTTGTCCAGTGAACATTCTTAACTTTGAAGGGATAATGCCATTTTTTTTGCACCTCTCTTCCCTCTGCAGCTGGTTGTGAAACGCCTGGGCTATGACACGAGAGTCACCATTCTGGGACATGTGCAGCGTGGTGGGACCCCCTCTGCCTTTGATCGCATCCTGGTAAAAAGCAATGCAGTTTTGTTTCTGATGCTTCATATAGATGATATGCCTGTAAACAATACAGTGGTAACTCAGGTTACAGATGCTTCAAGTTACAGACTCCGCTAACCCAGAAATAGCACCTCAGGTTAAGAACTTTGCTTCAGGATGAGAACAGAAATTGTGCTCTGGCGTCGCGGCAGCAGCAAAAGGCTCCGTTAGCTAAAGTGGTGCTTCAGGTTAAGATCAGCTTCAGGTTAAGAATGGACCTCCGGAACAAATTAAGTTCTTAACCTGAGGTACCACTGTACAGTGGTATCTTGGGTTACATACGCTTCAGGTTACATACGCTTCAGGTTACAGACTCCGCTAACCCAGAAATATTACCTCAGGTTAAGAACTTTGCCCCAGGATGACAAGAGAAATCGCATGATGGCAGCGCGGAGGCCCCATTAGCTAAAGTGGTACCTCAGGTTAAGAACAGTTTCAGGTTAAGAACGGACCTCCGGAATGAATTAAGTTTGTAACCAGAGATGCCACTGTATTGCATATTGGAGTGAGAGGCCGGAGGAAACATTTCTAAAGATGTAGTCCAGGTGTGGGGAAACTTTGGCCCTCCAGATGTTGCCAGACTACAATTCCCATAATCCCTGGCCGTTGGCCCTGCTTGCTGGGGCTGATGGGAGTTGCAGTTCAGCAACGCTGGTGGCCCCAAGGTTCCCCACGCTTGATGCAGTCCCACTGTCTCTAGGTTGTTAACTTCTCTGGAATTAATTGCCTGCCGGTGGGGAATGTTACACTTCTGTAGAAGGGCAAAGGGTCTCGTGACAGACTAGTTGAGGTTTCTTGGACTAGAGCCCGTTGTGTCACGTTGTAAACTGTGGGGACAAAAGGCCACGAAATGCAGCCTGTCGCATTTTTTGGCAAAGTTTGACATGATAAGAACCCTCAGTGACCATTCACGCAGCAGGAGGTAATTAGCGATAACATAATTACGAATTACTTATCGCTCCCTCTAATAATGAACTCAGGTGGCAAGTGTTGGCCAGATTGGAGCCAAAATTAGGCCGCTGTAAAACAAGAGGGAAGTATTATAATAAATAATGATAATTTTTTATTTATACCCCGTCCTTCCTGGTTCAGGAAACCGGGCTCAGGGCGGCTAACAACAAATTTAAAACACTTCATTGATGCTATAAAAAACCAGCATAAAATACAGTATAAAGCGTAAATAACAATAAAATCAAGAATCAAAAATAAATTTAGGGGGGGAATCCATCCAATAAACATTAGATGATCACCAGGGCTAGCTGGCTAAATTAGTCCCACTTGGGCCAGCGAGGAGACCAGGGGAGAATTAGCTGTAGGATCTCAGAGCGGGCAATCTTCACAAAAAGGGGAGGAGGAGGGAAGGAAGGGGAACAAAAGATCAGGCCAGGTTCAAATTGAAAGCCAGGCGGAATAGCTCTGTCTTACAGGCCCAATGGAAGGAGGTTAAATCCTGCAGGGCCCTGGTCTCATGGGACAGAGCATTCCACCAGGTCGGAGCCATCACTGAGAAGGCCCTGGCCCTGGTGGAGGATAAGCTAACTTCCTTAGGGCCCAGGACCTCTAAACTAGGATTATTCATGGACCTTAAGGTCCTCTGCAGGGCATACCAGGAGAGGCGGTCCCGTAAGTACGAGAGCCCTAAGTACTGACATGCTCAAGTGTTTGCAGAAATACAAAAAAACCCCAAACCCTTTTTAAAAATCATTTTTCTGTTCTCCGTCTTGCAGGGAAGCAGGATGGGAGTGGAAGCTGTCATGGCGCTACTGGAGGGAACTCCTGATACTCCAGCATGTGTTGTCAGCCTCTCTGGTAACCAAGCTGTCCGTCTTCCTCTTATGGAGTGCGTCCAAGTAGTAAGTATTGTTTGCTGGCATGTGCATTTATGGGGGTGGGACAAGAAAACGCACCTCTTTATCCCAGCCTTTGACAGTTAAGGTATTTTGTTTTGCTGGACCCCCACCACATTTGATGAATGTACAGTGGTGCCTCGCAAGACGAAATTAATCCGTTCCGTGAGGCTCTTCGTATAGCGGTTTTTTCGTCTTGCGAAGCAAGCCCATTGACAGCTTAGCAGATTAGCGCTATTAGCGGTTTAGCGGCTTTTAGCGATCAGCTGTTAAGCGGCTTATCAGCGGATCAGCTGATAAGCGGCTTAGCGGCTTAGGAAAAGGGGGGGAAAAGGGGGAAAAACCCGCAGGAACTCGCAATACATTTTCGTCTTGCGAAGCAAGCCCATAGGGAAATTCGTTTTGCGAAGCGCCTCCAAAACGGAAAACCCTTTCGTCTAGCGGGTTTTCCGTCTTGCGAGGCGTTCGTCTTGCGGGGCACCACTGTATATTGTTCTGTTCCATTTGAAATAGTTGTTTTCATAACGGTATATTATATTATTGTTACCTCCCCTGGGACCTTATGGGCAGGTAAGAAATCAAAGACTTATAATTTGGCATAAAATTTGGACTCTTTGATTGCATTATCATTTGGAATGTATTTAAGGTGGATTTAATTAGATTGTTAAAATGGAAAATGTAATAAATATTGTTATTAAAAATATATATTATTTGTCACTATCGTCTTCCTTCAACAGACTAAAGATGTCACAACAGCGATGAATGAGGGACGGTTTGATGAAGCTCTTAAACTTAGGGGAAGGTAAGTTGGAGCTACAATTTGAACAAGGCCTTCTGGGGCCTCTGTGAAATTTATTTTTTATTCTTAGGAAGGGGAAGTGGCTGTAGCTCAGTGACAGAGCATCTGGTTTGCATGCAGAAGGTCCTGAATTCAGTCCTTTGCATCTCCAGGAACGGCTGGGAAGGATTTCCTGCCAATCCCAGTCAGTGTAGACAGTCTTGAACTAGCCTAGGTTAGAAGGCTTCTTCCTTTGCTCCTAATAATTTGATTCACCCTGCAGGAGTTTCCAAAACAACTGGAATGTTTACAAGATTTTGGCCCATGTTCGCCCGCCCTCTGCAAAGGTAAGGGGGGAGAAGGGGCATACAATGGGAGAGAAGGCATAGCTCAGTGGTATGCTTTGTATGTGTAAGTCCCATGTTTGATCCCTGGCATCTCTAAATAAAAGGATTCATGTAGGAGGCAGTGGGAGAGACCCTTCTCTGCCTGAGACGGTGAAGACCTGACCTTCTACGAAGCAGCTTCCTTTGTTTTGGTATAGGCAGGTATGCATATCCTGTTGAGAACTGCTTAGACAGGCCGTTGTTGTTATGTACTGAAGTTCTCACCCTGGGCCAGCAGGAGGATACTGTAGATAGTTATGCAAATAAGGGATCAAAAGTGACGTTCAGTGATTGGATAGTTTTAGAAAATTGTTACAGTTATGTTGTACTGGAGCCCTATATAAGCAGGCTGACTGAACCCTTCAGTTCAGTTCTGTTCTGGCCTGTGAATAAACAAGAGCTGTTTGAAGAATCGCTGTGTCGTCAGATATGTTCACCCACAACTTAACAGTTGTAACATGAGCTATCTTTCTTTTTAACCAGTCTGTATTTGTTTATTGGTGTTTTTCTGCTGATTTTATTCTCATGTGCCTGAAAGACCTACATTGGCTCCCATTACGTTTCCGATCACAATTCAAAGTGTTGGTGCTGACCTTTAAAGCCCTAAATGGCCTCGGCCCAGTAGACCTGAAGCATCTCCACCCCCATCATTCAGCCTGGACACTGAGGTCCAGCTCCAAGGGCCTTCTGGTGGTTCCCTCCCTGTGAGAAATGAGGTTGCAGGGAACCAGGCAGAGGGCCTTCTCGGTGGTGGCACCTGCCCTGTGGAACACCCTCCTATCAGATGTCAAGAAAATAAACAACTATCTGACTTTTAGAGGACATCTGAAGGCAGCTCTGTTTAGGGAAGTTTTTAATTTGATGTTTTATTGTATTTTTAATATTTTGTTGGAAGCCACCCAGAGTGGCTGGGGAAACCCAGCCAGATGGGCTGGGTATAAATAATAAATTATATTATTATTATTGGAGTACACACACACACACACACAAATGTAATTAGAATTTTTATAAATGAATAAACCATCCTTGTAACGGGAGCAAAGCTGCTGTATGAATGCATTTCTGTCCATGTGACCGGCTCCTTCCGTGGAGCCCAGAATCCCCCAACAGGGTGAGCTTTGAAGTACATCCAAAGCCCTCTCTGACTTTATCCCCAATCCTTTTCTTTCTCTGCAGAGCGGCTACAACCTGGCAGTGATGAATGTAGGTGCACCAGCAGCTGGCATGAATGCAGCCGTGAGGTCTACTGTTAGAATTGGGTTGATCCACGGCCATAGGATGCTGGCTGTGCACGACGGATTTGAAGGCCTAGCCGAAGGAAAGGTATTTGTTTTGTTCAACTGAGGGATTAATACTCTCTTCTAAGAGAGTTCCACAATTGGCAGTGGCTCAGGAAAGAGCTGCTTTGAGCTAAAGAAACCCTTTCGTCCATCCTTCCTCTCCAGATTGAAGAAATTGGATGGGGAGGAGTCGGCGGCTGGACTGGGAGAGGTGGATCGAGTCTTGGAACCAAAAGGTATTATGATGGGGAGAGATGCATAGCTGTCAACCGTCCCTTATTTGGCGGGAAACTCCCTTATCCCAGCGACGTGTCCCGCTGCTGTCCCTTATTGATGATGTCCCTTAAATTTCCCGGGCTTCAAAGGAAGCAGCTCCTCTCCCTCCCTCCCTGCCGGCCAGGGAGGAGGGAGGCTCCAACTGTGTTGCTTGGTTGCCCTCCTCCGGCCTCCTCTCACCAGCCTCGGCCCCCGGGAGCCCCTCCCCACCGGGACTGGCGGGAGCCTCGGGCCCTTCCGCCGCCATCCTCCTTGCGGCCGCTGAACTGAGCATCTCTGCCTGGGGTAGCATCTTCGTAGCTTAGACTTTGTTTTGCATGAGAAGTGGTTGCTGCTTGTAGTTATTTAATTGCAGTGTTTCATCAGCTTGAGCAGCAACCTCTGGAAACAAAGGGCTAAAAACCGGCGCTGCTCTCCAAAATTATCTGGTCCCTTTTAACTTCGTATTTCAGGTGGTTGACTAAAATCCCTTATTTTGGCTGCTGATCCCTTATTTTCGAGGCTGCTGGTCCCTTATTTTCAAATCTGTAAGTTGACAGCTATGGAGAGGTGTCCATGGACGGATGTACTCTGTGTTTAAAATAAACACAGCTGCTAAGAAAAAATAAAACAATAAAAATAATAAAAAGTAAACACAGCTGCTAAGAAAAAATAAAACAATAAAAATAATAAAAAAATAAACACAGCTGGTATACATAGCTGAGAAAAACCTTTTCCTGTTATAAAATTGAAAAAACCACAGCTGCTAAGAAAAAATAAAACAATAAAAAATAAACACAGCTGGTATACATAGCTGAGAAAACTTTTTCCTGTTATAAAATTGAAAAAACCACATGTCACTTTTATAGCTTTAAGCAGAGGTGGCTAACTTGTGGCCCTCCTGATATTCGTGGATTCCAACTCAATATGGTCACTGGTTAAGGAAGATGGGAGTTGTAGTCCAGCAAAAAAAAAAAACAAACAAATGTGGAGGGCAACAGGTTAGTCATCCCTGCCTAATTTTTTTTTACTTTTAGAGTGTGGAAGAGCCACTGGAGACAATTCTCCATATTTCTACAGGAGACACTGTACTCCTGGTTGGACGAAGACAAGCTCAAAGCATTGATTTGTGTAAGAATGTGCCCAGCAGCCTCCTCAGAGGCTTCTGCATTTGTATATAGGTAGTGTGACTGGATGCTGCAATGATGCTGGATGCAGAGGCAAAACAGAATTACCTCAGTCAGCGGAGGCTGATTGGAAAGAGCAATGACTCATGCAGAGATGCATCAGGCAGCCTCCCCTGAAGCTGGGAAGTTCTTCCTTCTGTGACTGCGTCAGGGATATTTGAAAGCTCATATCAAATCCTTTGCTGAAGCACAGCAGAATTGCCCGTCCCCCTGCAGAGGCTAACTGTCTGAAAAATGAGAGTTACTGGGGATAATGGAACTTCCTATGAGTGAAATCAAAAGGTACCATCGCCTGCCTCCCAAGACTTACTGAATCAGAGCGATTCCTGAATTCTCGGGGGTGTTTTTCTAGCTGGCATGGCTGGTGCTCCTGTCAAAGCCCTTCTCTTGCCATGGAAAGGTAAGATAAGTTTGGCTGTTGACAAGATCCCTCCTATGCGACCTATTCATTTATAGGGAGTCTGAAAGGCTTCTTGATTCTTTGAGGGGCTCCTGGCATTGCAGCTGACCAGATGATGGCTGGGGCAGAGGTGACACAGATGAACAAGAGTTCACCATCGTGTCTACCATGTGGTAGTGACGATGGTGGTGAAGAAAGCTTATTTCTCTGCTTCCGTTGCATCCTCAGCGAACCACTCAGCAAGGCATTTTCCAAGTGGGGAGTGGACTGGCTAAATCTAACCCAGTCTGAAAGCTGCAGTTGAGGCAGAACGCCACTTGCCAGGTTGTAATGTGAAGCAGCAAGATGGGATTACCGTATTTTTCACACCATAGGACGCACTTTTCCCCCTTCAAAAATGAAGGGGGAATGTGTGTGCGTCCTATGGAGCGAAGACAGCATAGCCCCGCGATCCTCTGCCGGCTGGAGCCTCTATAGCCGCACGCCACCTCTCCAGCTGGGAGAGCGTGCGCGGGGCTAAAGAAGCCCCGCTTACCCTCTACCAGCTGGAGAGGTGACACGCAGCTATGGCAGCAGCCTCTATAGCCGCGCGCCACCTCTCCAGCTGGGAGAGCGCAAGCGGGGCTAAAGAAGCCCCCCGCGACTCTCTCCCGGCTGGAGAGGTGACACGCAGCTATGGCAGGAGCCTCTATAGCCGCGCGCCTTTGCGCTGCTCCCCGACCTGCTCTTTGAGGCTGGTGGTGGGCTTCCCCCGCCAGCCCCAAAGAGCAGGTCGAAAGGAACCTGAATCCTGGAGAGTGAGAGGGGTCGTTGCGCCTGAACACACCTTAAACGGCACCTTGTTTTAGAGCGGGAAAACAAGAGGGGGGAAATTCTCCCCCTCTCTGCGCAGCGCCTCCTGCCGCTTCGCTGAAGGGGCGCTGGGCAGAGAGGGAGAGAATTTTTTTTTCTTGTTCTCCCCCCTCTAAAACAAGGTGCGTCCTATTGTCCGGTGCGTCCTATGGTGCGAAAAATACGGTATATCGTTTTGATCCTTAAAACCCTGTGCTGACTGCCTGTTAGCCACTGGGCCCAACCGAAGGTGTTGGCACCTTTGTCCAAAGCCATATAAAACTTAGGGCCCAAGGAATGTAAGGCGTGCCTTCGCCAGTACCTGCTGGCCTATGCTTTAAGATTGGCTGGGTTGTGTTTAGAATAATCTTGTGCGTAATATAAAAAATACAGAGTGAGACACTAAGGAAATCCAAAGGGAAAATATGAAGAACAGAGGTTCTGACGAACGGTTTATTAAAAACGCGTGAGGTAAACGGTGGAAGTCTTTCTTTTTTTAAAAAACCACTTTATTCAAGGTAGATAAGGACAAGATGAAATTATACAATTGAATATAAATATAGATGGGAAACAGCTATGTATTGTGAGTACTTATGTACTTCCACCTATGATCTTTTTCTTTTATTTCTTTATTTTTTCTTTGTTCTTTTTTCTGATATCTTATCTTTCATTTCACTGCTTTATTGTGAATAGCATTTTATAGAGGTATAAATAACGGTAAATATGAAAAGAGACAAAATATTCTCTAATTTTTTTCCTTGGTTAGATGTATTTTCTTTTTCTTTTGTATTTTCTTTTGTTGTGAATATGTATGTTTTCTAATTTGTACTTAATAAAAATATTAAAAATTTAAAACAAACAAACAAACAAACAAAAAAAGATTGGCTGGGGTAGTCGTGTCAATGGCAGTGATGGTGGGGACAAGAGACAGGGCCTTCTCAGTGGCAACCCTTATCTGTGGAACTCCCATTTGCTTTTCCCTCACATCAACAACATTCAGGCACAAATAAAAAGAATTGCATTTACTCAGCCAGGCATTTGGAACCTTAACTGAATTGGGACCCGTTAGTCAAAGTTGTATTAGTCACTGTATTACGTTTTAGTTATTGGCGTGGATTTCGTTATTTTAATTACTGCTTTATAATACCTGCATTTTTTGCTTGATGTTAACCATCCGAATGAATAAGAGATTAAACAAAAACACAGTGCTGATTCTTCTTCTACAATGACAGGACTCTACCTAAGAAGTACTTTGAGCAAATCAGCAACAACATCGCCAGTTTTAACATCCATGGGTTGATCATAATTGGTGGCTTTGAGGTAGGTCTCTGGCACGCCTTAGGCTCTTTAAAGCACAAGATCTATAACAGAAGTAAAGCACTGTTGATAGGATTAACAGACTGATGAATGAGTATGTCAGTTTTCACATTCCACAGAACATTCCTATAGGCACAACATGACAACCATTGACAGTGGGCTGGAAGAGGCACTCTTCGTCCAACATCCAAATCCTAAGATTAGGTTATGAAAGTTAGGTTATGGCTGGGATGGAGAGCTGCCCAGGTGCTGCTGGACTCCCAACTCCCATTGGCCACAGGTAGCATGGTCATTGGCCAGGGATGATGGGAGACACAGTCCAACCAGTGGCAGAGGAACCCTCTCCGGCACCCGGGGCGGGACAAACCGCCCAGTGGCGCACGCGTGACGTCTGTACGGACTGTACATGCACAGCATCCCATACGGACTGTGCACACTGTCCATATGGGCAACCGTACAGACTGCACATGCGCAGCAGCCCGTATGGTCGCTGTGTGAGAGCGGCAGCCTGTATGGTCGCTGTGCAAGAGGGGTGCCCATACTGACTGCGCTCACCCTCAGCCACTCTACAGCTGGGGGGAGGCAGGGACCATCTTGTCAACCCCCCCGAGTGGCAACCCGGGACAGCCCGCCCCCTCTGCCCCCCACTTTGTGCACCCTTGAGTCCAACAACATCTGGAGGGCCACAGTTTCCTCATCTTAATAATGGAGGCTTTCTTCTTTCCCCTTCATGTAGGCTTTCACCGGCAGCCTGGAGTTGATTGAAGGCCGAGCCAAGTTTGAAGAGCTCTGTATCCCGCTCTGTGTTATTCCTGCCACCGTCTCCAACAACGTTCCTGGCTCTGACTTCAGCATTGGTGCAGACACAGCCCTCAACACCATCACATCAGTAAGGCATTCATTGGCTTCCAAGCTCAATGAATTTCAATACATGCAGGGCCAGGTGGGGTGTGGCAGCTGCCTAACGTAGTGTTTTGTGATGCAACAGCATAGGAAGCTGCCTTATAACTGAGTCAGATCATTGGTCCATCTAGTTTACTACTGTCAAAACTGGCTGGCAGTGGCTCTCCAGGAGTAGAAATACACTGCAAATTTGGAGGATTTTCATAGGCTGCTGAGATCAGCTTTTCGTGATGCAGAATTTGGTTGTTATTCCTTCGGCATCTCTGATTAAAAGACATACCCACCTGAGTTCAATGGTCAAATTTGGCATTCGGCTGTGACATGTCTTCAGAAGCAACGGGGAGGGGCTGTAGCTCATTGGCAGAGTGTGTGCTTGGCTTGCCAAAGGTTCTAGGTTGGACCCTGCCACGTTCAGCTCAGAGGATATTGGGTGATGCGGAAGACCCCTTCTTTGCCACGAAATCTTGGGAGGGCAGCTATCAGTTGAGAGAAGGCAGTATGTCTGACTCAGTCCAAGACAGTTGTTGTACATTTATATGTCTATATCTTCTTTTAGGGATGTGGGTGGCACTGTGGTCTAACCCACAGAGCCTAGGGCTTGCCGATTGGAAGGTCGGCGGTTCGAATCCCCGCGACGGGGTGAGCTCCCGTTGCTTGGTCCCTGCTCCTGTCAACCTAGCAGTTCAAAAGCACATCAAAGTGCAAGTAGATAAATAGGTACCGCTCCGGCGGGAAGGTAAATGGCGTTTCCGTGCACTGCTCTGGTTTGCCAGAAGTGGCTTAGGCATGCTGGCCACATGACCCAGAAGCTGTACGCCGGCTCCCTCGGCCAATAAAGCGAGATGAGCACCGCAACCCCAGAGTCAGCCATGACTGGACCTAACGGTCAGGGGTCCCTTTACCTTTTACCTTCTTTTAACTTGCAAACGTAAGAGTTGCCAAAAAGTTATGTAGAGAATTTGCCCCACTCTGTCTTTCTGAGCAGGATGTCATTTGTTTGTTTAATTCCCTAGACTTGTGACCGTATCAAACAGTCTGCAGCTGGCACCAAGAGGCGGGTGTTCATCATTGAGACCATGGGAGGATATTGCGGCTACCTGGCTACCATGGCGGGACTGGCTGCTGGAGCAGATGCAGCCTATATTTATGAGGATCCTTTCACCATCCATGACTTGGAAGTGAGAACCGTTTGCAGAGGCCAGAGGGGGTTGTTTCCTTTTTGAAAGCTCCTGGGAGAGCAGCATAGTCTAGATTGAGTTCCTCTCTCTACTCTTAGCAGCCTCTGCTGTAATTACCTGAGTAGTCATTCCAAAACTGTGCGCTGGGGCAACACCAGTATGCCGTGAGAGGACTGCTTGTGTGTCATGAGAATAAATGAGAGGAGCGTTCCTGCATGAGCGTTCCTGCCTTCACTGGAAGCAGGTAATTCTGTCCAGTCTCTGCTTTGGATGTGACCGGGGTGTTCAGTCACTCCCAAGAGAAGAACACAGCAGAATTGCCTCTTACAATCACTTCCAATTCAGACTCATTAACAGAATTGCCTGCCTACAGAAAAGGCTGCCTGTTGCATCTCTGCATGAGTCACTTCTTTAGGCTTGCTCCGAAGGCAATGACTCATGCGTAAACATAGGGGCTAATCTTCTTTACGAATGGGCAATTCCTACTCTTGCATACTCTAAAAGCCAATGTTTTCAGAGGCAAGAGTGAAAATACAGTGGTGCCCCGCAAGACGAATGCCTCGCAAGACGGAAAACTCGCTAGACGAAAGAGTTTTCCGTTTTGGAGGTGCTTCGCAAAACGAATTTCCTATGGGCTTGCTTTGCAAGACGAAAATGTCTTGCGAGTTCCTGCGGGGGTTTTTTCCTCCCCCCCCTTTTCTAAGCCGCTAAAAGCTGCTAAAAACCGCTAAACCGCTAATAGCGCTAATCCGCTAAGCCGTCAATGGGCTTGCTTCGCAAGACGAAAAAACCGCTAGACGAAGAGAATTGCGGAACGGATTCTTTTCGTCTTGCGAGGCACCACTGTACATACCTATAGTTCTTATTCAGGAGGAAAGTGAGCCTCAGGCATCTCACAGTGTAACACTATGCAACTGTATGTGCAGATGACAAACGTGTGAAGTCACTAATGTGAATAGTTTGGGGCCTGCAGTTTGACTTTATTAAGTGGGTTAATCTTACTCCTTTCATATTCACCATCCAAAACGTGACGTCACAGGCTTTAGTGCAAAGTTTGCATGTCCCACCTTCACACAGGTGGTGTCTTTCCAGGAATACTCCTTTATAGAAAATAAGTCTTGACTGTATGATGATGGGGATTGGAACTTGGCAGCAAAAGCTATGATAGCTAGGAGATGTGCTCACATGTAGTTTCAGAGACGGAAAGTGAAACCATGATTCTCTCTTTGGTAAACAGATGAATGTGGAGCATCTGACTGAGAAAATGAAGACCACAGTGAAGAGAGGTCTCATATTGAGGTATCTTACTAGGCTTAGCCATCAAACAGCTGGGGATTGAATGCTCAGAAGTGGTTTCCGTTAGCTAAAAAGAGTGAAGATGGGCAATACCATTGTAGAAGTGGTGGAAGCAGTTTTCTTCTTCTTTTAAGCTTTAACCATGTGTGCTTATAACATTCTATTCTGAACTGGGTTCTAAAACATCATTGCTTCTGCAGCTTTTCAGCATGGTACATTTTGAAAGGGGAACATTTAGATAAGGAAGCAATTGTTGTTCCAGAGTTTCCGGTATGTTTTCCAGGCACTCATTGCAAAAAAGAAGATGACTGATTTGGGGGAGGAAATGCATTTGTTGCTCCAAGCCAGCTTTAACTGCACAATCTGATAAGTGATTTAATCCGTAAAGGAATTTGCACCTGGGTCTCCCATCACTGCCAGGACCACACTGACTTTCGCTTATACTAGAAGAGAAAGCAGGCTATGGTCAGAATAAAATTATGGTGGGCAGAAGCAGTTTATTATGGAGCAATAATGCATTTCCAGTATAAACAGGCCGCAGAACAAGGGAAATATTTAGTCCGTTAAGCTGTAGGGCCCATTAGCCAATCAGACAAATGGATGTGAATCCTGGGTCTACATTCATACAAAATACAGAAAATTCTACACACACACACACAGAGAGACAGAGAGAGAGAGAGAGAGACAGACAGGCACACACACACCATGTCCCTCCACCCAGCCAGCCAAGCAAGAGTACAATGACACATTCCAGCCAGGCAAAAGTAGTTGAAGAAAGCTCAACTCACCTGAGGCTTTCCCCCCTCTCTTAGCACTGTGTTCTACCACTCCATCTCTTTTCTTTTAAAGCTAGTTCTCAATCAGTGTAGACCTGTCTTCCTGCCTCATCCATGCTGGGTGTGTTCTCTCTTTCTAGGAATGAAAAGTGCAATGAGAACTATACCACCGAGTTCATATACAACTTGTATTCTGAGGAAGGGAAAGGCGTCTTTGACACCAGGAAGAATGTCTTGGGACACATGCAGCAGGTATGTGTGGAGCCTGGCTATACTGCTACAGCTCCTCAAGCAAATAATACTTTTAGTTCCACAAATGCAGAGAAGTTGAACTCAGGCTGAAGACAGAAATAGCCCCAAAGAACTGGTCCCATCTAGAGGACTTCAGTTGACCCACGCTGTCTTATGTTTTGTTCCAAAGGGAAAACACACAGACGCAACACACACACGCGCTGCCACCGAATTCTGTCTCCCAAGCCCTCTTACAAGGCCTCTCTACCAGCAGCAGAGGTGGAGAAATGCCTTTCTTTTTTTTTTACTCTTCATAGAAAGATGGCCATCTGTCATGGATGCTTTAGCTGCATTGCAGGGGGTTGGACTAGATGACCCTTGGGTCCCTCCCAATTCTATGACTCTATAATAAAAGGGAGAGTCTCTAGGACCTCTCTGCAGCACTGGGGCAGTGGGAAACGGCTCTCTTACCCTGTGAAGAGCAGACAGAGGGATTTATGTCCTGATCACAGTATATGGACAGAGATTTTAGCACCCAATTTCAAGTGCTGGGCACCAGGCTGCTCAGATTGGAAGATAAACCTGGAGCGGTTGGTGGGTCACTTCCTCTGCCAGGCTGTGCAAGGCCCATAGCCACTCCTGCTGTAATCGATCTTACATTTGGAGGCTTTTAAACCACAGAGCCTAGGACTTGCCGATCAGAAGGTCGGCAGTTCGAATCCCCGCGATGGGGTGAGCTCCCGTTGCTCGATCCCTGCTCCTGCCAACCTAGCAGTTCAAAAGCACCTCAAAGTGCAAGTAGATAGGGAAAAAAGGTAAAGGTAAAGGTACCCCTGCCCGTACGGGCCAGTCTTGACAGACTCTGGGGTTGTGCGCCCATCTCACTTAAGAGGCCAGGGGCCAGCGCTGTCCGGAGACACTTCCGGGTCACGTGGCCAGCATGACATCGCTGCTCTGGCGAGCCAGAGCCGCACACGGAAACGCCGTTTACCTTCCCGCTGGTAAGCGGTCCCTATTTATCTACTTGCACCCGGAGGTGCTTTCGAACTGCTAGGTTGGCAGGCGCTGGGACCGAGCAGCGGGAGCGCACCCCGCCGCAGGGATTCGAACCGCCGACCTTTCGATCGGCAAGCCCTAGGCGCTGAGGCTTTTAACCCACAGCGCCACCTGCGTCCCCATAGATAGGGAAAGATCTGCTAAAAAAGCCGAAAAACATCTTCATGTATGCGACAACAGCCGCGAGAGTTTTAATAGCGCAAGGATGGAAGACTGAAGAAACCCCAACTAAAGAATCATGGCAAGAAAAATTGTTGGACTATGCAGAACGGGCAAAACTGACATACAAGCTACGGGACAAGGATAACTGTGACTTTAAAGATGAATGGGAACCCTTTACAAAGTATTTGAAGACGCAACAAAGCGAACTGGACTCCTTGGCTGGTTTTAAATAAACATTCACAAACTTTTTATTGATAATTATCAGCTAAATAGTTTGAGGATCTATACAACTGTGTAACATGCAGAAAACAGCATTTTTAGAGAAATCAAAGACTGGAACTGAGGGAAGTTGGGGGGTGGGGATGGGTGAATTCTGTGGGGGGAGGGAGGGGAGGGAGGAAAAATGGGGGGGGAAATAAGGATGATATGCTTCTGGATAATATGTTTTGTTTTAATTTTGAATAAAAAGTTATTTAAAAAATTGCAAGTAGATAAATAGGTACCACTCCGGCGGGAAGGTAAACGGTGTATCTGTACACTGCTCTGGTTCGCCAGAAGCGGCTTAGTCATGCTGGCCACATGACCAGGAAGCTGTACGCCGGCTCCCTCGGCCAATAAAGCGAGATGAGCGCCGCAACCCCAGAGTCCGTCACGACTGGACCTAATGGTCAGGGGTCCCTTTACCTTTACCTTTTAAGCAATTCGTGCAACTATGATTCTCAATGACAATCAAGCTGACTTTCCCTTTACCCATCACAGGGTGGCTCACCAACTCCGTTTGACAGAAACTTTGGAACGAAAATGGGTGCTAAAGCGGTGGCGTGGATGTCCGGGAAGATTAAAGAGTGTTCTAGGCATGGTATGTGGATGCTTTTGACTGGGTAGCCTGTTACACCAGGGGTTAGCTATGGCTGCTGGAGAATGAGGGATAGGAAAGAGAGAGAACAGAATCCAGATGTTTCTCCCTGTTGCATCATGCCATTAATTAATTTAGAAAGAGGCATCGCCCTCTAAAACTGCATAGGCTACCTGTGCTATCAAAACCAGCTCACTCTTGTCCACGGGTCACTGATAGGTTGTGCTCTCTAGGGTTATAGATGGATCTTTCCAATGGGGGTCAACCAGAGATTGAATCTGGGATATTTTTCATGTGAAGCAGGTGCACAACCACTGATCTACAACCCTGCTTACAACTCCCTTGCTCCTGTTTTCAGGTGACTTTGAGGGAGCCTTTGTAACTATACAGTGGTACCTCGGGTTAATAACTTAATTCGTTCTGGAGGTCCATTCTTAACCTGAAACTAATCTTAACCTGAAGCACCACTTTAGCTAATGGGGCCTCCCGCTGCTGCCGCTGTGCGATTCCTGTTCTCATCCTGAAGCAAAGTTCTTAACATTTCTGGGTTAGCGGAGTCTGTAACCTGAAGCGTCTGTAACCTGAGGTACCACTGTACTTTATAGGGTTGTGTAGAAGTTGCCCCGGGCTGTTTGGCCCTTTTAATAGCTTTCTTCCCCCCCCCCCCCTTAGAAAAACCACGCAACACTTGCTTTTAAAGTTTAAAAATAACATGGCTTTGACTTGCTGTACTTGCTCTTGTCGGATTAAATGTACCAGAGAGGTAGTTGATACTTACGTTACTGAAACAGATTTACATGAATATGTAAATTTACAGACTGAGGCAGATATTTACAGACTGAGGCAGGCAGCAGCATAACACAACACACTTGCTGCTCTCACAGCTAAAGCTCCACATACAGTGATAACTGAACAAACTGGGGGGAAATTCCTCAGTATATATATTTATGACATCACAAGATTCTATGCTATAGCATTAACCCTTTGCATAGTATTTTGAATGCAGCATTCCCACACCTTTGGCGAATTACCGTATTTTTCGCTCTATAAGATGCACCCGACCATAAGACGCACCTAGTTTTAGAGGAGGAGAACAAGGGAAAAAAATATTCTCTTCCTCTCTGTGCAGCGCCTCTCCAGCAAAGCGGGAGGAGAAATGGAAGGGGCTCTGTTTCTCTTCCCGCTTCGCTGAAGGGGCGCTGCGCAGAGAGGGAAAGGTGCGCAGAGCCTCTGCAGCGAAGCGAAGTCAGAACAGCAAGAGGGATCGCTGCACAACGAAAGCAGCGATCCCTCTTGCTGTTCTGGCTTCTGGGATAGCCATGCCAAGCCTCTTCAGGGCAGAGGGGAGTGTTCCTCCTGTTGCCCTGAAAAGGCTTCGGGCGGCTATCCCTGAAGCCAGGAGAGCAAGAGGGATCAGTGCGCACCGATCCCTCTTGCTCTCCTGGCTTCTGGGATAGCTGCGCAGCCTGCATTCGCTCCATGAGACACACATATTTCCCCTTACTTTTTAGGAGGGGAAAACTGCATCTTATAGAGCGAAAAATACGGTAGTGATTCTGGTCTCAGTTACATTTTTAATGTTCACCTGATGCACTGTATTGTGCTTCATTACTGGCGAGTTTTTTGTTTGTTTGATTGATTTTGTAAGCCAATCTTGAAGACCCTCTGGCCAGAACTGTATTTTAATGGATGGTAATATCGTTTATAGAATGGGCAGCAAGGGAGAGGGAGCTGTGGCCTTCAGGCTCTGCTTGTGGACATCCCAGAGGCATTTGGCCGGATGCTGTTAAAGGAATGAGGAGCCTGTAGCCCTGAAAATATTGTTTGACACCAACTCCCATCAGACCCAGAAAGCATGGTCAATGGGCCTGGATTATGGAAGTTGGAGTCCAACATTTGCAGCGGACTGTACACACAGTTCCCACTATCCGAAAATTCACTTCTCCACACGTAAAGAATTATGCCCAAACCTTGCTAATCTTTCTGCAGATTCAGATATCCAGGCAACCAGATTCCTTGCTCGTTTGTGCTTTGCTGGTTGGTAGCAGCCATTTTCACGCAGATACCATGGAGGCAAGGGTGGGGAGGACAAATCAAGAGATCAGTTTTTTCTTTTGGCTGCAGCCGATTCAGAAAGAAACCATGGAGAGTGGGGAAAGAGATGGGACAAATCCTGCATTAGAAATATTTCCATATTATGCATCCCTTGCCTAACTAAAGATTTCCATGGAACACACTGTGGTCACCCATCAGGACCTGTGTGTATAGATTTTACCAGTTAACGCTTTCTTCACATACACAAAAGTCCTTCCTGATAATTAACCAATTAATTCATATTTTCTAATTAATATTAAAATAAGAGCAACTGAGGGGGGGGGGGAATGGTGCCTTCTAGGACTGTAAGAATTTATTACCTAGTATTCATTGTATATGGAGTATATAGTATTGTATATAATATTCATTGGATATTCATTGGATATACATTCAGAATATATATGGAGACAATTCTGGGCCAAGTTTATTTTCTTTAGATTCCCTTCAACAACAGAGGTTCTCAGGGTGGTTTATGAATGCTATTTAAAGCGCAATAA
This sequence comes from Podarcis cretensis, assembly GCF_951804945.1. Taxonomy (NCBI): domain Eukaryota; kingdom Metazoa; phylum Chordata; class Lepidosauria; order Squamata; family Lacertidae; genus Podarcis; species Podarcis cretensis. Next base: position 9,353,534 of record NC_137171.1, read on the forward strand.
GTGGGTGATAGCCAATGTTAATCATACTCAAAGAAGACCTACTGCAATGAATGAACTTAAATAGCATGGTTTTAGCTAGCTATCACCCATTGTGGCATTGATAAAAATACAAACAAAATAAAACAGTAAACAATCATCAATATTTTTTAAAAAACTTAAACACAATAAATTCAGCAGTGATAACTAATACAACATCACCCAGAACACTCTGGTGTTTTGCCCTATACTCTTGCTATACTGCGTATCTGCTCACAAACATGGATTTTGACATAGTATGTTAAGATCTCTCCTGACATGATACTTTATTATGTTCTTTAAAATTTGATGAATTCATATTTCTTCTTAATCTTCTCATCTCACACAGTTGAACCATTTCCCAATAGTAACAATCCTACATGCATCCTAATACTTGGGGAAATCTGGCAAATTCACTCTGAACTTTTCCCAGGGCTACATAATGCATTTAAAGCAAATTGTGGGGGAGGGGTGTGTCTGGGTCCCCCCCCCCCAATATAAAACCAGTACAGATTTTGCCATCATTTTAATTTTATTGTCAATTGCTCACCACCCTAAGAAATTTTGTTCAAGAGTAGTCAAGGATTATTATGATTAACGGACGGTTCTGCATTTTAACTGTAGACAAATAGTTGACTTTAACTTGTAACTTACTATATAACTTATTGTGGACTTTTCACCACCAATCTCTTTCACACAAACAGGCATAAATACACCCAGATATTCCCGAAGACTTCCTTGGGAGTATTATTACTGCTTTGCTGAACTATTTATTAATGTTTAGTCTGCATTTCAGAATAAAATCTTTCCAGGGTATCTAAGAATAAAGGTAAAGGTAAAGGTACCCCTGCCCGTACGGGACAGTCTTGACAGACTCTGGGGTTGTGCGCTCGTCTCACTCAAGAGGCCGGGAGCCAGCGCTGTCCGGAGACACTTCCGGGTCACGTGGCCAGCGTGACATCGCTGCTCTGGCCAGAGCCAGAGCCAGAGCCGCACACGGAAACGCCGTTTACCTTCCCGCTGGTAAGCGGTCCCTATTTATCTACTTGCACCCGGAGGTGCTTTCGAACTGCTAGGTTGGCAGGCGCTGGGACCGAGCAGCGGGAGCGCACCCCGCCGCAGGGATTCGAACCGCCGACCTTTCGATCGGCAAGCCCTAGGCGCTGAGGCTTTAACCCACAGCGCCACCTGCGTCCCTAATATCTAAGAATATTAAGCAATAAAAAATGCAAGTCCTCATATTTCCAGATAATGAATTTGATGAGCATTTCCCACGATTTCTTTTTTCAGGTCGTATCTTTGCCAACAGCCCTGATTCAGCTTGTCTCCTGGGCATGCGCAGGCGGGCCCTTGTGTTCCAGCCCCTCTCCGAACTCAAAGAGCAGACTGATTTTGAGTAAGTGTCTCCTCTGTCTTGTAAACTCAGGCGAGGCAGAATCTGCACCTGCAGTCAGGGTAATCTGCAATCCGTTAGAAGTCCAAGAACCTCAATAAAAAAAAAAATATGTAGAAGTGGTTGCTAAAGACTCCCCAAGGCTGAGCTTTTTTTTTTTTTTTAAATTATTAAAGTTTTAAAGGTTACAGAAAGAAAAAGTAAAAATACCACATTAAACAAAAACAAAACAACACATCACAACATGAAAAAACAGAGAAATAAAATCCATTAAACAGAAACGAAAAAGCAAAGAAAAATACAGCAAATCTTCTCATTACTTATCTTTCATTAGCTTATTTCCTTGACCTCCTCACACCTCCCTTTTTTGTATTCTAGATCAATTATCCATTTCAGCAAATCCTTTCCCTCTTTTAAAATTTTAGTCCTGTAATTTATCTTAATATAATGTAACTTTACTTTTCCTCCTTTCACCAATTAACAGTCAGTTATTCCCAAATCCTTTATATCATTCCTGCTAAAATCATATAATATCATTCCAACATCCTTCTAACAGTTATTAATTTTACAATGTTTCTGTAAAAGGCTGAGCCTTTTTGCAAAGTGAGCAATTGTGTCAGAGCCATGGAATCAATTGTGCTCCAAAGCTTTCCATAGGCTTCCGATGCTGGACTACGATGGGCCTTTGAACTGCTCCAACAAGGCTCTTCTGATGTTCTTAGGTGTGTCCTGAAACGCTCATGATCTCTCTCTCTTTCCAACAGGCACCGCATCCCCAGAACACAGTGGTGGCTGAAGCTTCGTCCCATCTTGAAGATTCTTGCCAAGTACAAGATTGAGTTGGATACCTCTGAAACAGCTCAAATAGAACATATCACTCGCAAGAGAGTATCTGGAGAAGGCGCCCTGTGAGCAGCTAGCAGCTCTCCCTTTTAGTTATGACATTTAAGGAGACCTCTAAAACAAAGTATATTTTTTTTCCCAGTCCCCTTCCCCAGTTTAGCATGCAGCTGTCTCATCTAGTGTTTTGTGTAATGACTGGGACTGCATGCCTGCCGCAAATGGAGGAGGCAACACCAAATGCCATCTAGTGCCATATCTGCAGTATGTGAATGAATGAGTTAAAGGGAAATGTATGTTATTATATTCTACTCTTCCTTTTAGAAAGCTCAGGACAGCTGACATGGGGCTCCTGGCGGTCTTCTATTCAGGCACCAGGTCTACTTTTTCTTCTGCTTTACTGGTGCTTATAAGGTTAGGTGGCCCTCTGTCTTGAGGGTGGAGTGGGGATTTCAAACAGGAATGGTCATTTCAGCTTAAGTTCATCATGTTGAAATCTGGACTGGACTGAATATATTATTTTTGCTATCAGGCCCTCTCCTTTGAACAGTGGCAGCTACCCCAGAACCCACAGCTGGGGTAAATTATAACTTTGTGATTCAAGCTCTTCCAAATGCTGACAATAAAATGGGAACTGTTTCACTAGAGGTTGCTGTTTGGATCTGCCATTTCAACACCATCTTTTTTCCTTCTTCTTCAGTAACATGCACAATGCAGGGGGAGTTGGATTGCAGGTATGGGAGATTTAAAAAAAAAACTAAGCAGCCAAGTGGCACCCAGCATTCAAAATTTGTCAGGCACATTTTGCACCAGGCTATCAGCCACTTGCGACTGAGTCAAGATGCCCGGATGCTAGGATGGTGCCTGAAGTCTCCACCATCTGATGGTGCATGCCTAGGGATCCTTAACTGTTTTCACACACTAGCATCACATCACGTAGAATTCTACCAGTTATATTTTATCTGCACAATCAGAATGAATTGCAGGAACTAAAAAGTCATCTTGAAAAATACAGTTTTTGAGCTGTCTGGCCCCAAAATGGCAACTTTGGTGACTGTAACCCAGGTTTAAAATGAGCCATTGGGGCCTAGCTTATATATCTGAGTTTCTAATACTGCTGGCACCTGTACTAAACTAGACTGCATGTAAACTCTTCCATTTGCCAAAATACACACACCTCTCTTCTTATTTGGGGCAATCTCCACCTCCATGGATTTAAAACAGCCACTGTGAACATCGTTTGAAACCACCCTTATTAAGTGCATAAATATACAGTGGTACCTCCGGTTACATACGCTTCAGGTTACATACGCTTCAGGTTACAGACTCCGCTAACCCAGAAATAATGCTTCAGGTTAAGAACTTTGCTTCAGGATGAGAACAGAAATCGTGCTCCGGTGGCAGCAGAAGGCCCCATTAGCTAAAGAGGTGCTTCGGGTTAAGTACAGTTTCAGGTTAAGAACGGACCTCTGGAACGAACCAAGTTCTTAACCCAAGGTACCACTGTATGTAAAAGTGCAACAGCAGCCCTTAGACACATGGAACAAAGCTACATGCAGACACTGGGGTTTGTACAGTCATACCTCATGTTATGTCCGCTTCATGTTACGTTCTTTCAGGTTGCGTCCCGTGGCGACCCGGAAGTACCGGAAAGGGTTACTTCCGGGTTTCGCTGCTTGCGCATGCGCAGAAGCGCAAAATGACGCCACACACATGCGCAGAAGAGGCGAATCGCAACCCGTGCTGCTGCAGGTTGTGTTCTTTTCATGTTGCAAATGGGCCTCTGGAACGGATCCCATTCACAACCAGAGGTAGCACTGTAGTGCTATATGCTTATTCTCCAACCTGCTAATTGATGGCCCAGCTAGCTACAAACAGTGCAACCATACAACAGGAAGGCAGACCAGCGGCGTAGCGTGGGTTGTCAGCACCCGGGGCAAGCCAAGTAATTTGCGCCCCCTAACCCGGGGCAAGGCAAGTAACTTGCGCCCCCTAACCCGGGGCAAGGCAAGTAATTTGCACCCCTAACCCCTAACCTGCCGCCGCTGCCAGCTTCTTCTTGCTGCTGCCTGGGCTGGTCGGGTGTGGTTCTCTCCCGCGCTCAGCGCTGCGCTGGGCGGCCGCTGCACTGTCCCTCCCCCAGATGGTCCCTCCCTCGCTCTCTCTCCGCTCCGCACAGCAACACACGCCTGGCACCCTCCCCCTCCACAGTGGGCGGCGACCCGGCAGCTCGGATCGGATTCGCACAGCCAGCACTGCAGTGAGAGAGAGTGAGCGAGCCAGGTAGGGGCAGAGAGCTGCGAGTGCGAGCGCGCCCCCCCAAAATGTTGCGCCCAGTGCGGCTGGCCCCCCCTGCACCCCCCCACGCTATGCCACTGAGGCAGACTTCAGGCTTGTAGATTCTAGTTTGTTCCTGACTACAGTCCCAAAGTCTACTACCCCAAAGCTGGTGCAAAATGCAGCCAACATTTAAGGGAATTCAGTGGCACAGCTGAACGGAACTTGCAGTTCCTACACATGAAAACCCATTCCTGGTTATCTCTCCCTCCAGGCTTCCTGCACTTTAGCATACACACGGAGGGAAATAAAATGCACACATAATAAAGTAACAGTAACCCTATGAAATGGCAACGGTGGGAAATAATTACAAAAAGGTTTCCACCAGGCAGTGTCTCCTACCAAGTTCCAAAAAGCAGAGGCAACAGCAGCAGGCAGCCCTCCAAGTCAGTGCCTTAGCAGAAAAGGCCTTCTTGCAATTCATCTGGTGGGAGGACTGAATTTTAGTAACTATGTATGTCTGAAGAACCTCAGGGAGTTGCTGAATGAGTGTTTCCTCTCTCCCCCTGCATCTAACCCTGGCCCCCTTTTTTGCATGTGCACTCAGAAATATGTGCCTGTACATGAGGGAGTTTTGTCTTCCACATTGGACGATGCTATCTGTATATATTCTCTTCCCTAGTAAAAAAAGGTAAAAACAGCCACCTGAAAAACAGCAAATTACTTTGAAAATGCCAATCTAGCCTCCGGCTAAGTCATGCTGGCCACATGACCCGGAAGCTGTACACCGGCTCCCTCGGCCAATAAAGCGAGATGAGCGCCGCAACCCCAGAGTCGTCCGCAACTGGACCTAACAGTCAGGGGTCCCTTTACCTTTAATGAACTTACAAAACTGACAGTAAAACTCAGGGAAATGTTTCACTGGCAGTGGTGTTAGATGCACAGTTTAAAAAAAGAATTGCAGTTAAAAAAAATAAATCACTCCAGAACATGATAGAGGCAGGAACTGTTTGTATACATTTCTTCCCAGCTACTTATCCTTACTGAAAATGGAAGTGCTTGATGTTGTGATCCTCTTCCTTTGGCAAAACCCACTCCACATTAAATAGAATCCAGGTTAGTTGCTGTATTATGCCATACTGTGCACACCAGAAAGACTTCTGGGTTCGTGGTGGTGCGGCAATCTGACAGCTATCTGCTGGAGAGATGGCAAGAGGAAATAGCAGGAGACCAGCAGCCCGACACTCTCACAATGAAAACACACCGCAAAATAAATTGCTTCTACACCACCATTTTTAATTAGCAAACTTTTAATACTCCACACAAGTTATTTGCTCACCTAACGAACCTTCTTCCTCCATAGCAACCAAACACTTGGGCAAAGGGAATTTTGAGCTCCTGCCATGATTTGTTCCTCCCAATATGTGGCTTCTTGACTGTCCAGCATGTACTCAGGTAGGCTTAACTCAATGGGAGAGAGGTGTTCGCAGAGTGGATGGCAACTGCATTGCCACTGTTATAAGGAAGACATGATTTCGGTTGTTCTTAAAAGTATGGAGCAATGTTTCTGGATTGCCTGTGAATGGAAAGAACTACATCTCCATATAAGGTTATGGCTCTCCTTATATGAAACAGCCTTTTAACCACCTGACTCATGGCTTAGGACACTGTTCATTTTACCAAGTGATTAGAGCAATCCCACACTGCCCAGTTGGATGCATTCACTGCTCAGAATTAGTTCACACTCCCTACCCAACCAACAGTGATATCCTGAGGGATGTAAGGGAATCCTAGAAGCATCTCCTATCCTCAGAAAATTTCATTTAATTTTTAAGCCTTGGCTGAAAGTAGAAGGAGCTGGGCCTTCAGGCAACAGTATCACTGGGTTATCCATCCTTCCCCGTGATCTAAGGAAATTAGGTTATCCTAGATTGTAAATTGAAATATAGCTATAATTTTACAATCAGGGAAAACCCTGTGTGTCAGCTATCAGAGTTTAAGAACTGGACTGAGCAAACAAAAGCTGGTCCAAAACCTTGGGAGATTTGCGACAGCACGTGGGCTCAGATGTTGCTTCTGTCCTCTAATCAATTTGCTGTAAATAAATGCAGGATTCATAGCTGCAGGTGGTAATAAACTTTTACTGTTGCTTGGACACTAAAGGATGGATGGAAACACCTTGAAACCTTTAGAGGTTTTTTTGAATGCAGCAGTGTTTTAAGTATTAAAATACCCCCTACCCCGTGAACACTCCGTTGCTAATTAAGGAAAACAAAGTAAAGCACAGCTGAAATTGAGTAATGTGACAGCAAACCAGAAATTAATTGAATAGCTATAAACCTATGACCCTCCAAATGTTGCTGAACTACAATTCTCATCAGCCTCAGCAAGCATGGGCAGGGATGATGGGAACTGTAGTTCAATGAGGCTCAACACAGGGCGCTGAGACCCACTTTCAAACTGCAAGGAGACTGAAGAATATACTTTCTAAGCCCTAAAGCCATAAATAAGATACACAAGCACACTATGTAGACAGCAACCAACTTCCTTATCATTCAGGGTACAAATCTCATACATGTACTTCTTGTACCTATCTTGCTACTTGACTTTTTAAAGAAAAATCTCACTGTGATTTAGTCTGACTGGCCTGCTTTCTGGGGCTCAGCTGAACCCTTCCCCGATGAAGGGTGGATCTAAACATGCAGGAGAACATGATTGAAAGGAAGATTATCATCTCAGAGTGTCGGTTTGAACCTGCACACTGCTTTTGCTTTACATTATCACTTTACATTCGGACAGCAAATAAAGGATTGCTGAAGAACTTGTTGCCCCGAGGTGTTTGCTTTCTACTTGCAGGGGTTTGGTTCCTCAACCTGACTCCCAACCAAGGGCCATTCACAAATCATATTCTCCACCTACAGTCTGAAGTGAGACAGTCCACTAGCACCTTGGGATTTGTTGTGGAATTTCATTCTGCTGCACATGAAGATCTGGCCAAAGTATCAAAACATGATCCACTACTTTGGAGAGAATTCTCCCTCTCCTGCCAATCTGATGACTGGATAGGAGAGACACAAAGGGGGCAGTGTAACACAGAAGGGCTGCCATTGTTCCAATCCATCAAGCTACTTTACCTTGCAGCAGAAAATGAAATGGCAAGACAGGCCTGCTGACTCAAGAGTGTAAAGCTAGAAGCAGGAAGGTCACCAATAATTCGGCTTTTGTGCCTTCCCCCCCACCACCTCCTCCTTCAGCCTGATACGTGGCTCCACCTTCCCTTTGTGCAAAAGATTCTCAGGAGAAATCAGGGAAGAACTGCTGCAGGAGGCGAAGAGCAGGGTTCTTTCTCAAGAACCAGACATTACACCTTCCAGCCTCTCTCAGTGAAGAAAAGAAGGGGAAAAATGAGAAACTAAGGGAAACCACCAGCCAATGTCAGAACCAGTATCCCCTGTGCGGTTACACACAGATCTGCAAAAAAACTACTTCATATCGCTGCTACAGTCTGTTGAAAGCACCAGGAAAGGAGCTGCACAGTAAGTCAACCAAAGTGAGCTCTTAACAGAGCCTTGCGAGGCTTTAGCTGTCATTTAAGCAACACATACTCTTTCAGAGATTCTGGCAGAGGCAGCTCCTTCACGGCATCCGGCAGGAACTGGACTCCAAGGCTGCGGCGCACAGCATAGCGCGACAGCGTCTTTAAGGTGCCCGGGGCGGAGCACAGGGTGGTGAGCTTTTCGCAGAGTTGCTGATCCCGCGTGACTTCGCGGGGCATCGTGCCGTTCTTCCGCAACTCAAAGTGTCCTACGGCTCTGTGGAGGAGATCGAAGCAGGAGTCTTCCCTCTCAGTGCCGAGTCCTCTGACCAGCAGGGCAACCAACCTCGAAATCGGGGTCTGCCCCTTCATATTGACCACCCGGACCTCTGCCCCGTATTCCAGAAGGATGCTCACACTCTCCAGGTTTCCCTTCATGGCTGCCCAGCTCAGGGGGGTGTCATTGTTGTAATCCAGAGCATTGACAAAGGCGCCGCTTTCTAAGAGTGTTCGGACGCATTCAGCATTGTTCTTGAAGGCAGCCCAATGCAGTGGCGTGTCCTTGTTGCCATCCAGTGCATTGGGATTTGCCCCATATTCTAATAGGATCTCTACGCAGGTCTCGTCCTTTTCCGCTGCATAGTGAAGTGCTGTTCGGTTGTAGCCATCAAGGGCATTGACCTGAAAAAGCAGAGACGGGATTCTTCATGTGTTTGGAGTTTATTATCAGCAAGAGGAAAATGACCCAAAACGTGGCTAAGAAAGATGGGTAGTGGAATCCTTCCACTGCAATCTCCATCAGCCAAAACACTTGTCCCGTGATCCTCACTCTCATACAGTGGTACCTTGGGATGCGAACGGGATCCATTCCGGAGCCCCGTTCACATCCTGAAGCGAACATAACCTGTGTCTGCACGTGCGCAGGTCGCGTTTTGCCACTTCCGCGCATGCGTGTGATGTCATTTTGACCGTCTGCGCATGCGCGCGTGGCGAAAGCCGGAAGTAATGCGCTTTTAACTTGAAGCACATTTATCCCGAGGTATGACTGTACTGGACCCATTCAACAAGTTTCCTCTGAAGCAGATCTCAAAAGAAAACTCTCAAGTATCATGCTGCTGCTCTGGCCCTTATTTTTTAGAAACAGCAAATGAAAAGGGAACAGCCATCTCCCATCTTGCTCTGTGTGTGAGATTCCAGGGGCCAGTATTTATTTAAATGATTCCGTCACTGCAGTTTCTAAGCAGTGCACAACAGGGATTCAGGAGGGATGCTATTTAACTAACCACTGCCAAGAAAGAATGCTGGAGGAGATAAAGGCTTGTTGTAATCCAGCACAGGCAAGATTACTACATTCCCCAGGCCTTGAGCTCTGTAAGAGGATGGCAACTTGTGTGATTTCACTAATTCCTTGAGAACTTAACTTGGATCCAGACTTTCTTCCTGACAGCAGAAGGCAGAGGAAGTAGACTTTTGATAATTCCCTTTGTGGCCTTCAAATGTCTGCTCTGAAATGATGTAACACCAGAGAGAACAGTAAGGGGACGGGGGGTTGCTGCAGGGGGAAATGGAAGCAAATCTATTCCCTTCACTTTACCACCAGGATCTCTGAACTGGGATTTTTGTGTGGGTATTTTTGTTTTTTTACATTCAAGTGGTGTATAAATTTTATAAATTAAATAAATAAAAGCCTTCTGTGGAAAGAAGGAGCCCTTTTATTCATAGACAGCTGTTCGGATCCAAACCTAAAAGCCACTGAGATTTGATAATCTTATTTTTATAATCTCATTTTAGGAATTCTAAAACCCAGGATGATGACGATGACGCATTTGGTCTCGTGGCCTTGTCATTTTCCTACCTGTAAAAGCTTTTGTCAGAATTAAAGGTGATGCTGAAACACACACACAAGGGAATGTGACTATTAATGAGGGGCAGCAACCCCCCCCAAAAAACCCCCAGACTGCCCATAATTCAACAGATGATCAAACTGGCACAGGACTAAACTGTTCAGGGAAGTTTTTAATGTGTGACATTTTAATGTATTCTTAATATTTGTTGGAAGCCGCCCAGAGTGGCTGGGGAACAAATAATAAATTTATATTATTATATTATTATAAACTGGGCCATGTCAATCAATCAGGCAAATAATTTTTGAGCCAGAGAGCTAAACTCCAGCCACCTATTCAAAATAATGGACAGGATCCCAACAACTGTGCAAGCCATTCACTATGCCCAAGAGGGCTTGACCTTATGATTTCTAAAATGGCACATTTCCTTACCTCTCGACCTCAGCCCCCAGAAGGCAAACCGCTTTGAAAACACATTAAACCCTGTTTTTCCCCCTCCTAGCTCTTGCACCTAAAGGAATATGTCTCAATCTAGTTGTGCGATACTGTGATCAGGATGTGTGTGTGTGTGTGTGTGTGTGTGTGTGGTCTATCACAAGGATAACATATAAGAACCCCTTTGAACATTCAGAAGTGCTCTACAAACCCCCTCACATCTGTCATGTTTGCTGGATCTGTTCTTAAATAGGCTCTTCTTACCTCAGCTCCTTTTTCCAAGAGCAGCTCAATGCAGTCGGCGTCAGCAACCATGCAAGCACAGTGCAATGGCTTCAGGGTACCGTGCATACAGTTAACATCTGCTCCCTGGAAGAACACAAATCGGGAAAACACAGTAAGAGAGGTTCTGCCAGCTTATTTATTTCTGATCTCAGTGGATCATGAATAACTTTTGCAATACAGTGGTACCTCGGGTTACATATGCGTCAGGTTACATACGATTTAGCTTACAGACTCCGCTAACCCAGAAATAGTACCTTGGGTTAAGAACTTTGCTTCAGGATGAGAACAGAAATTGTGCTCCGGCAGCAGTGCAGCAGCAGGAGGCCCCATTAGCTAAAGTGGTGCTTCAGGTTAAGAACAGTTTCAGGTTAAGAACGGACCTCCGGAACGAATTAAGTACATTGGGGTACTTCATATTTATGGTGCGTCTCTGTGATTTAAGCCAAAAATCTAAACCCCAAATCCATATCAGTCTCTTCATATTTATTACTCTCACAGCTATTTATTTATTGCTGTAGCATTCTAAAGGTGGCTAAAAAATGGGAGGGAACCTGCTTCCTGCAAGGCCTGCTCCATTTGCTTGAGGAGGCTAGGAAAGTAAAGAACGGCATCCTCTTTCCTCTTTAGACTCTACTATGGAGAATACACCCAACAAGACAAGGAGCTCAGGTTCAGACTGTGGCCTTTTTCCATACATCCAGTATCTTGGGGTCTCCTCATGTCACAAGGAACTGTATGGATTGCTCATATTTAATGAAATGGATTTTATTGCTAGCAACACAGGTTGTACTCAGGGGAACTGAGTGACAATTGAACCTGAAGGGTTTTTCTTCTGTGTACTTCAGATGTACGGTATACTGAGAAGCCATAATCAAGTGATCAGCTGACCCCAGCCTTCAGCCAAAGCTTGCTTTCCCCCTTCTTTCCCGGAGAGAATTATAATACACAGGAGACAACCGTTTTGCATGGGGGTTCTGTTCCTGGCCCCCACAGGCATAAGCCCGCTCCGTCCCCATTCTGTCCTATTCTGGGTCCAAAAGTACCCGCAAGTTGGTGGTCACATGTCAGTTGAACTTGCCTAAAATGGTCACCACCTGTATTTTCAAACACCTGCGTTAAAAAGCTAATCTCTTAACTCTGGCGTCTCCAAACAGGCCTCCCTCTTCTTTTCCCTTCCCTTGTGTTTTTGTCTTACCAAACAGATTCAGGCCCAAGCCTCTAGCTATTTTTATTTATGTACAACACTCTGTTACCGTGTGCATTCTGGAAAGATTGCTATCTTATATTTTATTTAACAGCAGGGAGAGGAAGAACGAGGATAGCAAACAAACATCAAGAACCATATCAGCTTCCATGAGCTCTTTGGCCAACAGGCTGACTTATAGTACATTTAATGGGCTCTGGCAGACTAAGTACCTGGGAATTAATATAGCAAAGCAGTTGGCAGCATCAATCAAACCTAACGTGGAGCTCTGTGACTACAAGTGCTGAGAAATCAGAAACTGAAGTAGTCTTAGCACTGCCCTTTGGAATTAAAGACTGACTACATATTCTTTTGAATATCAGAAATGTCACATTTAAACTGGTCTGAGGAGCACTATTCAATACTATTTAACACTGAGACTAAAATTAACATCTATCCTCCCTTCTCCTTTATAGAGCCCAAATCCACATGGATCACCTCTTGACTCCCCCAGATTTGTGGGCAACAAGGAACAGCTATCTGGCCAGTAAAATTGTTTTAATGCTCTTCCAAACTTGCCTCTACTCACTGTAAGCTGTCTGCTGTACATACACTCTAAAAGTATTCAGTAGTTTAGATTTACACTTAAGATGCATCAAGGGCGGGTTAGCATGCAGGCACAGCCGACATAACCTCACCCATCAGAAAGGAGGATTCCTATCCCTACAGTTGTAGTCCAAAATACAGCAGTGGCCACAATGTACAGATGATCTAAGATCTGGGGTATCTTGGCTGTATGACATAATGCATACTTCACAGAGCGCAACTTCAGTCCAAGTGTCTATTACATGATCAACCACTGGTATCTGTGTGGTTAGTTACAGCACAGCACATTTGTTCTGGCCTGCTTGAGAAAAGCAGGGGGAAATAAAAGTTAAAAGGACGTAAGGAGATATTTCTCCTCTAATGGAGCAAAAGCAGCCCATGCTGGCCATTCCCAGACAGTGCTGTTCTGCTCTAGGTTCAATAGGAACAGGAAGCAGGTTAATGCCACCCTATCTTAGTGTATTTTTGGTCTTTGTGGAAGCCGCCCAGCTGATGGGCGGGGTACAAATAAATTAATTATTATTATTACTACTACTACGACTACTACTACTACTACTACAGTGGTGCCTCACAAGACGAAATTAATCCGTTCCGTGAGGCTCTTCGTATAGCGGTTTTTTTGTCTTGCGAAGCAAGCCCATTGACAGCTTAGCGGATTAGCGCTATTAGCGGTTTAGCAGCTTTTAGCGGATCAGCCGATAAGCGGCTTATCAGCGGATCAGCTGATAAGCGGCTTACGGCTTAGGAAAAGGGGGAAAAAAGGGGGGAAATCCCGCAGGAACTCGCAAGACATTTTCATCTTGCGAAGCAAGCCCATAGGGAAATTCGTTTTGCGAAGCGCCTCCAAAACGGAAAACCCTTTCGTCTAGCGGGTTTTCCGTCTTGCGAGGCGTTCGTCTTGCGGGGCACCACTGTATAGTGGCCTCAAGTGCATTCCTTTACTTTTATAAAAGTATAAAATGAATGGTTACCGTCCCATCCCACAGGAGAAACAAACTGTTACACCAATGAAGCCGTGTCTCTCTCTCCCTCACCCCGAAGGCAGTTTGCAGAAAAATGCACCATATGTTACCGTGGATGCACAGGATTGGTCCCCACCTCTTAAACTCATTAACCCTGGTTTAAAAGTGAAACCAACAGCAGCCCAAAGGAAATCCTGCCTAGGACTGTAGCTGAGCCATATAACTGAACCAAGACATACAGAGGTTTTTAGGAGATTCCAAAGCACAACTTCCAGAGCTAAAACGTCTCTGTAGTCTTCCAACATACCCTCCTGATAAGGTCTTCGACATTGTCATGCGGGAAGGATCGGATGGCTGCAATAGTCCGGATCAAGCGCTCCGACAAAGAATATTTACTCTGAATGCTCTGCATAATATACCACATACTGGAACTCAAGTTTCCTTGGGTTAATTCACATGCTCAATGTTGCCTGCGGTGGAGACAAAAGAAAAACGCAGAAGCAAGCTTTAAAAAGGAAGAAAGCGCATGGAAGTTCAAGGGAACAACACCTATTAATAATAAAAATTGTGAATAAGAAAAGGCTTGGTAACTTGTTATGTTTCGCCCAAGACTAGATTCCTGCAGCATCAAATGATGGTTTGCATGTCAAAGGTGGGTGGCGCCAGAGACAAGAAGTGGATGGGGCAACAGGTGTGACTTAGTTATGCAAAACCAAGAGGTTTCCATACACTCAGGTGCACATACCCCACAACTTACCTCACTCAGGCATGCAAGAGGCATGATCACATCAAGGACATATTGCAGTTGGGCAAAAGCACCCAAGTGGGGTACAAAGTAGGGCTGGCAAAAGGTGTGGACTGGGAAGAGTCCCAAGGACCAGACAGACAGGCATTCAGCCTCTGAGCCTCCACTCATGGTTTATTTTGACCAATAGCCGCTCTATGTGGTCTTCTGGATAGGTTTTTGTTCTGCCCATTTAACTGAAGACTCTGGGGATTGAATTTGGGATCATCTGCATATGACGCATGTGCTCTAGTACTTTGCTACTGCCCCTTCCAAATCCAATGCCCTATGCATTTTGAGCTATACTTTTTGAAAAAATAGCAGAGCAGAGCTAAGGAATATATCTGCTTTAGGCTTAGAGAGCCCCAGCCAGTCAAAGGGGGTAATTCTGGGTTTTGTTGTTTAGTCGTTTAGTCATGTCCGACTCTTCGTGACCCCATGGACCCCATGTCTTCCACTGCCTCCTGCAGTTTGGTCAAACTCATGCTGGTAGATTCCAGAACACTGTCCAACCATTTCATCCTCTGTCGTCCCCTTCTCCTTGTGCCCTCCATCTTTCCAAACATCAGGGTCTTTTCCAGGGAGTCTTCTCTTCTCATGAGGTGGCCAAAGTATTGGAGCCTCAGCTTCAGGATCTGTCCTTCCAGTGAGCACTCGGGGCTGATTTCCTTCAGAATGGATCAGTTTGATCTTCTTGCAGTCCATGGGACTCTCAAGAGTCTCCTCCAGCACCAGAAATCAAAAGCATCAATTCTTCGGCGATCAGCCTTCTTTATGGTCCAGCTCTCACTTCCATATATCACTACTGGGAAAACCATAGCTTTAACTATACGGACCTTTGTTGGCAAGGTGATGTCTCTGCTTTTTAAGATGCTGTCTAGGTTTGTCATTGACAATTCTGGGTTAGAAAGGCCAATTATTTGACTGGTATATTAATACTTTGGCTAGAACAAACTGAGGCACATGCTGCAAGTTCTTAAGATGGCCAGTCAGGCTCAATACAGCTTTAAAAGATTAACACTGGGTCACTGTGTGTAGTGGGTTTGCTTGTTATTGATCTTCCTTTCACTTGCTAAGAAACAGGTCATCCAACACCTGTACAACTTTACACCCAACTTCACTACAAACAGAAGGCTGAAAATCATTCTGTGAGAAGTTACTGTGACAATGGGGAGAGAACAGGTGGGTATTTTTTACTATAAAACAGAGGTCGCAGTGAACCAATATGGTTTGTATGGCAAGCTGCAAAATGGATGAATCTGAATCTTAAGCGAGTAGGAGGTTCTGCACTGTAAAATTCAATATTGATAACCTGTAGTATTTAGGACCTAAAAGTCAACAGAGGCATTTTACTGGTGTGTTATTTTTAAAGCAACAGGACCCTGACCACAGGGATAATAATCTAGAGATAAACAGAAGAAGAAGAGGAGTTTTTGTGTTTGTTTTTTTAATGGCCTCTTCTGAATTGTTCAGTGCACAGCTAATTAAAACAATCAGGACCTGAGGCATGATTTCTAAAGGGACCTGGTTAGCCAAGTACACTGGTACAGTACTTTGGTTGTCAAACTTAATCCGTTCCGGGAGTCTATTTGACTCCCAGAACCATTTGAAAACCAAGGTGCAGCTTCTAATTGGCTATAGGAGCTTCCTGCACTCAATCGGAAGCTGGGTCAGACATTTGGCTTCCAAAGAACGTTAAAAAACTGGAACACTTACTTCTGGGTTTTCGGCATTCAGGAGCCAAAATGTACACTGAGGCATTCAAGAAACAACTGAGTGACAACAAGAGAGGAGTGTGAAAAAGATAAGAAGATGGGGATTAACTAAGGGTATTGAACTGGAAGAGTAAAAGGGGAAACTAGCATCTAAAAGTGGGAAGGGAGCTGGTGGTAAGCTTATTCTCGACGGATGTTCTCTGTTATTTTTGGCAGATTACTGTAACTGTTTTTCTCATGCAGGATGACTTTGGGGCAGTCACTTCACAACAGAAATCTGTGTGGAACCCATTCTAGGATATAAGCATGCCAAACACTCAATATTTTGCCAACAGAGTTCATATGCAATGCAACAATACTGAAAAAATAGCAGACATTCAAGGCACACTGTGGCAGCAGGCAACAGAACTCCTTTGTTGGCTCATGTCAGTAAACCTGACATGAGCCAACAGTGTGACGCGGCAGCTAAAAAAGCCAATGCAATTCTGGGCTGCATCAATAGGAGTATAGCATCTAGATCAAGGGAAGTAATAGTGCCACTGTATTCTGCTCTGGTCAGACCTCACCTGGAGTACTGTGTCCAGTTCTGGGCACCACAGTTCAAGAAGGACACGGACAAACTGGAACGTGTCCAGAGGAGGGCAACCAAAATGGTCAAAGGCCTGGAAACGATGCCTTATGAGGAACGGCTAAGGGAGCTGGGCATGTTTAGCCTGGAGAAGAGGAGGTTAAGGGGGTGATATGATAGCCATGTTCAAATATATAAAAGGATGTCACATAGAGGAGGGAGAAAGGTTGTTTTCTGCTGCTCCAGAGAAGCGGACACGGAGCAATGGTTCCAAACTACAAGAAAGAAGATTCCACCTAAACATTAGGAAGAACTTCCTGACAGTAAGAGCTGTTCGACAGTGGAATTTGCTGCCAAGGAGTGTGGTGGAGTCTCCTTCTTTGGAGGTCTTTAAGCAGAGGCTTGACAACCATATGTCAGGAGTGCTCTGATGGTGTTTCCTGCTTGGCAGGGGGTTGGACTCGATGGCCCTTGTGGTCTCTTCCAACTCTATGATTCTATTCTATGATTTTATATGGAGAATCTGGTTGCATTATTTGCATGTTTGGAAGAACAAAACGTGAAACCAAACTGCATGATGCAATCATATCTATTGTGCAAGTGTTACATCCTAGACTAGCCACCTTTTAAAATACATTGTGCTTCCTTTTTCATCATTCTTGTTCTTGTTTTAGAAGGGTTTCAAATTTTAAAGAAAAAATGCAAGGCCCTGCAAATTTTGCAACCAGAATAAAAGTATTCAATTCAGGAAGTCACCTTAATTTCAATAATCTGCTCCAGTTTTGCAAGCTGTCAGTGTACAAGTAGCACCCAAGGCTATTAAGTTATAGTATATGTGATGCAAGCATCATCTCAGTAATTTGTTTTTATAAACAAGATGAAAAACTGGGTGGCACAAGGCACACTTTATTATTATTAGTTGCTTTTTGAAAAAGAAACTCAAAGCAACTTACAAAAAAGAACATTAAAAACAAGGACTAAACAACCTAAAATAAACTATCTGTATGTATCTCTATATACACAGGCCCCACCCCACTAAAATGTAAGCTGAAAATTTAGATCCAAATTCATAACAATGTTTTTGCCCAGCATGTGAGAACAAAGACAGCACAAGGCTTGCCTCCCTGGAGAGAACATTCCATAAAGGGGGAGCCAGCACTAAAAAGGCCTTTTCTCTTGTTGCCACCCTCCACACCTCCCTTGGAGGGGGCACATGGAGAAGGGCCTTAGATGAAGAACGCAGAGGGAAGAATGGTTCATGTGAGGAGAGGCAGTCCCTTAAGTATTAAGGTCCAGAGAAGCACCAAGCTTCCGAGGTCACAACCAGCATTTTGAACTAAGCTCAGAAACTACTTGTGCCAGTAAGCAACCTGGCCACTGAATTCTGCACAGCTGCAGTTTCTGAGCCATCTTTAAAGGCATATAACACATTGCATATAACACATTGCAGTATCTTAACCTAGAGATAGATGCTGCAGTCTCAGTGACACATAAAATACTGTCAGAAGCATTCCTTCTTTTTTACTCAACTCAGGTGGCCAAGAGAACTACAGTCAACTAAGCAGACAAATGCACTCCCCATTTCGGGGAGAAAGGGGGAGCAAGAAAAACATGCAACTGTGGAACATTGCTGTGACTGACACTGCCTTCCAATTAGGAATGAGATGAAACAGATAAATAATAAACCACTAATTCCCAAAAGGTGTGCTGCAAGGGAATAGCTATCAAGCCACGAGAAACAAACAAGCAGCATTCAACAGCCTAGTTCTGCCAGCTCCCAGACAGCTGTACTGCCTGCTTATAACTCTTGAATGTGTTCTGGGTGAAAGCACTTTAGTCACAATGCATGATGCATCCCTTCAGTGCTCATACCGAGATGCACTCGTACTAAAAGAGGAAACATGTATGCTTCACTGTTGACCTGATGCAAGGGATGCATTAGACACCATTTGACATATTACTACATAAAACGTCTTCCAATAGCCTCACTGTAAGCTGACTGAGGTGCCAGTGAGCTCTGTTGGTTAATTAGAAAACAATTCAGAAATAGCAGTAGGATTAATTAACACCTTTCAGTTAAGACCAACTGAAAGATCACAAAGTAATGAGTAAGAATTCAGATTCCCAGAACTCTTCAGCAGCAAGCTTAACATGCCACAGGAAGAATAGCTTTGAGGACCAGTGTGTCTCTGTGGCAAGTCTTTTCCATCCTATTACAGTTGTTAAATAGGTTACAAACGCCAGAATGTTTGTGTTCTCATCAAACACTCCTTTGTGACTATCACTGTGCTTTACATATATGCAAGTTTTTAACATAACTGTCAGTTTGCATTCTTGTATTTTGCTTCCCCCACGCTTCACTCCTTACATCCAAGCACCTACGCCAGCTAACCTGGGCTAACACTTGACACACCTGATGACATGGGCTCTAGACCACACAAACAAAGCATGTCATCATAAACGTTTAAGAGGCAACAAGACTCTCTTGCGGTTTTGAATTAACAAGCACTGCCTCTGCGTTACCTTTTGCATTTCAATGCAAGCCGCATAATCGCCACATACCCTCGCCTCACAAGTAGGCTCCCTATGTAACTTGACATATAAGGATATACATTTTCATGGGCATAGCCGGGTTTTATGTTGGGGGGACAGGACCACCACCTGTCATCATCCTCTGTCTGGCTCTGTCTAGCAATTTGAAATGAACTCTCACAACAACAGTTAATTTACAGTACTTTCTTTAGACTCCAAGTGCTCAGAAAAACCTGTCCAAAATCTTTCTACAATCTCTGAATTAAGTAATTTTTTTTTAATTTGATGGGGGGGAGATGCCCTCTCTGCCTACGCTCATGTACGTTTTGAATACTTCTCTCTCTCTATAGCCACCTAGATCTCTGTATTCACAACACAGAAGCTTGGCGGGATTTCTGTTGTTGTATTGTTGCTTGTATTCTGTTGTTGTATTGTTTTGAATTCTGGTGCTGGAGGAGACTATTGAGAGTCCCGTGGACTGCAAGAAGATCAAACTGATCCATTCTGAAGGAAATCTGCCCTGAGTGCTCACTGGAAGGACAGATTGTGAAGCTGAGGCTCCAATACTTTGGCCACCTCATGAGAAGAGAAGACTCCCTGGAAAAGACCCTGATGTTGGGAAAGATGGAGGGCACAAGGAGAAGGGGACGGCAGAGGACGAGATGTTTGGACAGTGTTCTGGAAGCTACCAGCATGAGTTTGACCAAACTGCAGGAGGCAGTGGAAGACAGGAGTGCCTGGCGTGCTCTGGTCCATGGGGTCACGAAGAGTCAGACATGACTAAATGACTAAACAACAAAACCCAGAATTACCCCCTTTGACTGGCTGGGGCTCTCTAAGCCTAAAGCAGATATATTTCTTAGCTCTGCTCTGCTATTTTTTCAAAAAGTATAGCTCAAAATGCATAGGGCATTGGATTTGGAAGGGGCAGTAGCAAAGTACTAGAGCACATGCGTCATATGCAGATGATCCCAAATTCTATCCCCAGAGTCTTCAGTTAAATGGGCAGAACAAAAACCTATCCAATAAACCATGAGTGGAGGCTGAGAGGCTGAATGCCTGACTGTCTGGTCCTTGGGACTCGGACACGACTTGCTGCTGTTGTTGTGGCCGACATTTTGGGAAAGGGCGAGCTGGAGCCCCCAGAGGCCGCCCAGAGGTGGTGGTGCTGGGGGTTGTCGCACCGCCCATGCGGGGTCCCAGGGGTCGCCTCTCGCCCCCCACCAGCCCCACCAGTGCGCCTCCCGGGCGGGGCCGCCCCCACCGCCCGCGGAGGCCAGACAGAGCGGACCCCGCACCCCAGGGCGAGGCCTGTCCGGCCCCTGCCGCCGCCGCCTCACTCACCGACCCGGCGTCGACCCCGGCCCCCCGCGCGCCCTCCAGCAGCGCTCCCGGAAGCTCCAGCGCCGCTGACCCCGCTGACCCGGAAGCAGTAAAAAGAAGAAGACGAAGAAGAAACCCCCTCAGGCAGGCGCGGGGCGAAGACGCTCTTTCCGCTCCGTCTTAGCTGGCCCCGCCCCCTCACCAGCCTCCTCCAATCATTGCCGAGTGTCTCAGGGTAAAGCCCACCCCACTCCTCCCTCTACCTGCCAATCCTCTCGCGGCTCTCCGAAACGGGTCCTCTTTCCCCCGGCGAAGGGAGTTCCAGGGATACTCCGCTTAGCAGCTTCTGTCAAAGGCCGGGCCGTTTTCTGGGCCTGGCTAAATTTTAGGCCCGGGAAGGGAGGAGGAAGAGGCAAAGCAGCGCTTCAGGCCAGTACGTTTCCGAGCATAATTCAGAGTGTTGGTGCTGACCTTTAAAGCCCTAAATGGCCTGGGCCCAGTATATCTGAAGGAGCGTCTCCACTTTCATCATTCAGCCTGGACACTGAGATACAGCGCCGAGGGCCTTCTGGCGGTTCCCTCACTCTGAGAAGCCAAGTTACAGGGAACCAGGCAGAGGGCCTTCTCGGTAGTGGCGCCCGCCCTGTGGAACGCCCTCCCACCAGATGTCAATGAGAAAAACAACTACCAAACTTTTAGGTAAAGGTAAAGGTACCCCTGCCCGTACGGGCCAGTCTTGCCAGACTCTGGGGTTGTGCGCCCATCTCACTTAAGAGGCCAGGGGCCAGCGCTGTCCGGAGACACTTCCGGGTCACGTGGCCAGCGTGACAAGCTGCATCTGGCGAGCCAGAGCCGCACACGGAAACGCCGTTTACCTTCCCGCTGGTAAGCGGTCCCTATTTATCTACTTGCACCCGGAGGTGCTTTCGAACTGCTAGGTTGGCAGGCGCTGGGACCGAGCAGCGGGAGCGCACCCCGCCGCAGGGATTCGAACCGCCGACCTTTCGATCGGCAAGCCCTAGGCGCTGAGGCTTTAACCCACAGCGCCACCTGCGTCCCCCTACCAAACTTTTAGAAGACATCTAAAGGCAGCCCTCTTTAGGGAAGCTTTTAATGTTTAATAGGTTATTGTATTTTAGTGTTCTATTAGAAGCCGCCCAGAGTGGCTGGGGAAACCCAGCCAGGTGGGCGGGGTATAAATAATAAATTATTATTATTATTATTATTATTATTCAGGTCCCATGCGTAATTTTGTTTGGCTCGGGTTACAAAGAAGTCTGCAAACGTGACGTGAAGGCTAGCAACATCTGGGAGTTCCTTCTTTTTTATTTTAATTCATTTTTTTTATTATTATATATATATATAAATCCAAGAATACATTATTATTATTATTCGGGTCCCGTGCGCAATTTTGTTCGGCTCTGCGTTACAAAGAAGTCTGCAAACGTGACGTGAAGGCTAGCAACATCTGGGAGTTCCTTCTTTTTTATTTTAATTCATATATATGTGAGGGCGATCTGGCTGCGACATCTGTCACCCCATTGATCGCCAGGGTTGATTCGGCAGATCTGGCTGGCTAGGCGGGTGTCCCCTTCCTCCCTCACCGCTCCATGTGCGTCCCTCCCGAAGCTGCACGCTCGGTGGAAGAGGACGACCATCCCTGATAGAAGGAGTGTACCGTTCTTCGGTCAAGGGTATACGATAGCTGCGCTCCCCTGCTATATATATGATGTTGGTTTCTGCTCTCTTCACTGTGCAGCGAAAGGCTTGTCACAAGACAATGTTTACATTCCACAGACAGCATTGCTGTTATGTTTCCCACGGGAAAGGAGACTGGATGTGACGTACACTGGTTTCCTGTTTTTCACTGTTCAGTGTGATTCTCTCTGAGCTTCAGAGGAGAGAGGGTGCAGTTTTCTGCTCCGGCAGAGACAAGATGGTTTTCTGTAATCTACCAGCTTTGAAATGTAAATAAAGCAGTATAGAGTATGGGCACGTATTCCTCATCATTCCGCTGTGCACTTGGATGCTACAAATCAACATTCTGGTTATGGGCCCAGAAGAAAGACGCAGTCATCTGATGTCGGCAAAAGGATCGGAATGCAAAGGGTCGGATCGGACGCTATCTGTTCTGCGCGTCAAGATGATTGATGAGGTATGTGCTACTGCTCCGGGCAGCCTGCCAGCTTCTAATTAATGGCTTTATGGCTGGACTTTGAACTTTTAACGTCCGTTTGCCGGCTACAGGCAGCGGCTATGCCTATGCTGGGGAAATCGAAAGTAACTTTTGGGCTGAAGCAGCTGCTGATAACAGAAGTGACGCAGCATGATTTAGGGCAGAGAGAAAGCTGTTTTGAACTTGCCTTTGGAATGAGGCTTGAAGCAGCAGAGATGCAGCTTGTATAAAGCAGCTTGTTTAAAGCAGCAGAGATGATGCAGAAGGCTAATGCCAGAGTCATGATGGCCCTTCAGGATGCTTGTGGGATTCCCAAGCTCAATAAGAAAAATTATACGGACTGGGTTATCTATGCAGAGGCTATTCTGCGGAAAGAGGGTCTGTTTGAAGTTATTACAGACACCCCCCCAGCTCCAGTTACAGATGCATGGAAGGCTAAAGATTCCAAAGCAAGGGGAACTCTTACGTTGATAGTATCCCCAGAAGAGCTCTGTCTATTGCGTGATAAGACCTCAGCCAGAGAAATTTGGCACGCTTTGAGAGAGGCACACTTGATGACAGAAGCTGGATCTACTATGTTTTATTTTAACAAGCTGCATAAGATGGCTAGCTGCAGAAGGCTGGCTGATGCAAGTGGGGAATCTGATGCCAATCAGCCACATGCTCAGCTCAGAGTAGCTTGTGATACTGCCATGATTCAGGATGAAGCAGATTGCCAGGGTGATAGCTGCATGGGTAAGGGGGAGACTTCACAGTCGTCATCCCAGAGTGCAGTGGAACCACCAGATGGCGCCAAAGCTTTGAAGGCAGTGAAATGCTACTCGTGTGGACGTCTAGGCCATATGAAGAGGGAATGCAGATATCCCAGGGCCAAGACAGAGCAGCGCAGCGAAAGCTCATCGCGTGGAAAAGGCCAAAGCAGAGGCAAAGGTCCGGTGTCCAGGACAACGCAGCCCAAAGCAATGGTCTCACGCTTCACTCCAAAAGTCGCAGAGGTCCAGAAGACGTCTAGATCTTTCTTCGTTGTTGATTCAGCGGCAACCCATCACATGTGCAACGATAAGCGACTGTTCGTGTCTTTTACACCGCAGGAAGGTGCGATTCACCAGGCGGATGACCACACAATTCCCAGTAAAGGCTACGGAACTGTTGTTCTTCACAGTTTGGACTTATCGATACAGAATGTACTTTATGTTCCAGATGCTAAACATAATCTGCTCAGCGTCGGACAGCTGAATGAGCGGAACATTGACGTTTCCTTTAAGAACAAAAGGTGCATCATCACAAAGAAAAATGATTATGTATTGTATGCTGAATATGTTGATCGTTTGTATGTTTTGTATTATGATGATGTTGTGCAGGATGACACTTGTTGCATTGCAGGTTCTAACAAATGTTTGCATGCAGAATGTATTCATGATTTTCATCGAAAATTTGGACATTTGGGTTTTGAGGCAGTATCTAAAATGCCTGCCTTGGTTGAAGGTATGACTATTAAACCCTGCAGGTACCACATGAAGTGCAAGGCATGCGCAGCAAACAAGGTGAAAATGGCTGCGAAAGGTAAGGTGTCTAGTAGGCAAGCTACAGAACCATACCAAATTGTTCATGCGGATTTGGTTGGACCACTAGCGCCCTCTTTGGGAGGAAATAGGTACTTCATGGTTCTCATTGATGCATTTTCCAGGTATATTTATGTGTACAATCTCAAGCAGAAATCAGAGGCTTTTCCTAGGTTCAAGGAATTCTGTGCTTGGTTGGAAAATGTGCATGGTAAGAGGGTAAAAATTCTTTTCACAGATCGCGGGGGGAATTCACTTCTCAGCAGTTTGAAGCTTTTCTGACTGAGAAAGGAATTCAACACGATTTGTCTAGTCCTCGCTCGCCATGGCAGAATGGGCTTGCGGAACGAGCAAATCAAACATTGCTTCAAGGGTTAAAAACCTTGCTGCATGATGCAAATCTTCCAGAGAGTTATTGGGCCGAAGCTCTCTCATGTTTCACTTACAGTTATAATCGCAGGTTATCTTCAGCGATTGGTTGTACCCCCTATGAGAAGATGTTTGGCAAGAAACCATACATCAAACACATGAAAATTTTTGGTTCTGACATGTGGGTTCACTCACCACAAAACTCCAAGTTAGACAAGCGTGGTTTGCATGGTATCTTTCTAGGTTATGAGAAAGGTTCTTACAGAATAAGGATGACTGACTCTAAGACTATTAAGCTCACAAGAAGTGTTGAGTACAATGCCAAGTGGGGGGAGAATGTGGGAATTTTCCAATGTTACCCTGATGACAGTGATGAGACTGAGGATAGTCAAAAGCAACCACAACCACCCACACCCACTGATAAAAGTTCTGATTCTGAGACTGAAACTGATTCTGAGTCTGAAACTGAATCGGGTGATTCAGAGGATTTCAAGAGTGCGAAAGCCTCTATGCGACCCTCTGAAAGCTCTAATCAAGAATTGGAGGAACCATTGTTCACAATAGGTCGTTTTTCTCCTAAGAAGGAAGAGGAGAGTGTTGAAGACTTAAGGCTAATTCGCAGGTCACAGAGAGCCACAAAAGGCAGACCTCCAAAGAGATTTGCTGATGAGTTTGCTAAGATAGCAGTAACAGCTGTTAAAAGCTCCAAGAAGGTATTTGAACCTTCAAGTTTCCAAGAAATCCAGGATTTGGATTCAAAGGAAGCTGAGCCATGGTTAAATGCCATGAAGGCTGAGCTTGATTCCTTGGAAAGGAACAAAACATGGGAACTTGTTCCAGTAGTTCCAGGAATGAAACTGCTTGGAAGCAAATGGGTCTTCAAAGCAAAGACTGATCAAAATGGCAAGATAGTCAGACACAAAGCCAGATTGGTAGCCAGAGGTTTTGCACAGGTACCAGGTGAAGACTATCACGAGACCTACTCACCCACAGTGAGGTATGAGAGCATTAGGCTTATGCTCAAGCTAGCTGCAGAGGAGAATCTACACATTAGTCACCATGATGTGAATACAGCTTTTCTGTACGGATCTCTAGATGAATCACTTTATATGCTTCCACCTGATGGCGTACAGGTAAAACAGGGATTTGTTTGTGCTCTGAAAAAGTCCCTTTATGGTCTCAAACAAAGTGCACGGTGTTGGCACACAAAACTCACTGAGGTATTGTTTTCTCTAGGTTTTAAGCAAGGGAAAGCTGATCCATGTGTATTTGTCAAAGAGGAGGGGCAAAAGAAACTGTATTGTTTGTTTTACGTTGATGATCTTTTATTCTTTTGGAAAGATGTCACAATGTACAATAACGCCCTAGCTCAACTGAAGGAACACTTTGACATGAAAGATCTTGGTGAGGTAAACAACTACCTATCTCTGGAAATAGAGAGAGATCAAGATGGTAACATTCTAGTACACCAGTCACGGAAAATTGCTGATGTGTTAGGCAAACTAAACCTGATGGATGCTAACCCTGTAGACACACCGATGGCAACAGGTTATCAGGTAGATGACACTGAAGAAGCATTTTCTGACACTACACTGTACAGAAGTGTGCTAGGCAAGCTAAACTTCATTGCCAGATGTTCAAGACCAGACATTGCTGTTAGCTGTAATTTGCTAAGCAGACAAGTCAACAATCCTACTGTTAAGGATTGGAAAGCTCTGAAACGCGTAGCGCGCTATTTGAAAGGCACTATGCATTACAGACTGAGATTTAACAATCAGAAGTCTGGTGGTCTTGAGATATTTGCAGATGCAAGTTTTGGAAGTGACACTACAGACAGGAAAAGTACGTCTGGAGTTTGCTATATGTACAATCAGGGTCTTTTTGATTGGTCATGCAAGAAGCAAACAACAGTTAGCTTAAGTACTTGTGAAGCTGAACTGAATGCACTGTCTTATTCACTTAAGGATTGTGAATGGTTGTTACAATTGTGCAAAGACATGAAAATTCCTGTCAAATGTCCAATCCAGGTTTACCAGGACAACAAAGCATGTTTGGCTTTGCTGAATTCTGAGGGTTGTAAGCAAAGCACGAAGCACTTGCAATTGAAGTTGCAACATGCTAGGGAACGTATTCAGAAGGGACTCGTAACGGTGTCCTATATGCCAGGTAATGAAATTCCTGCTGATGTATTGTCCAAGATTGTATCAAGGGATCAACACTGTACCTATGTGCAGAAGTTGGGTTTGTACTGATATTGTACGAACACGCTGCCCAGTGGTGTTCACAGAAAGGGGGAGGATGTTGGTTTCTGCTCTCTTCACTGTGCAGCGAAAGGCTTGTCACAAGACAATGTTTACATTCCACAGACAGCATTGCTGTTATGTTTCCCACGGGAAAGGAGACTGGATGTGACGTACACTGGTTTCCTGTTTTTCACTGTTCAGTGTGATTCTCTCTGAGCTTCAGAGGAGAGAGGGTGCAGTTTTCTGCTCCGGCAGAGACAAGATGGTTTTCTGTAATCTACCAGCTTTGAAATGTAAATAAAGCAGTATAGAGTATGGGCACGTATTCCTCATCATTCCGCTGTGCACTTGGATGCTACAAATCAACATATATATATATCCAAGAATACATTCCAACACATGAAAATTTTCTCTTTGGTTTTATTGATTTCCCTTCCCGTTTTCCATGGTGTTTTTAATTCTGCCCCCTTGCTGCACCCTTGTCTTCTCTCTCTCATAACCACGACACAATAATCTAAATCTTTCTGTTGCTCATAGTTCAAATCCTGCTTGGAATTTCATCACACTCATGGGCATAGCGGGGGGGGGGGCTGCATCAAAAGTACTCAACTAACTGAGGTTCTTCCCATCCCCAACCAAAGCCTGCCCCCCTTTTGGGGTTGTATTTTTACCCGTGACTTCTCAAAAAAAAATCCTGCTTACACCCATGATCATACCATAATATTTATTTAAATATTCCAAAAGGAGCTTCCATTTAAATATTCCAAAAGGGGCTTCCATTCTTCCACAAAACAATCATTAGGCTCTCTTATTTTTGCTGATAGCTTTGCCTACCCTCCATGGTCCATCCCTTTACTTATCCATTCTTCTTTGGTGGGAACTTCTTCCTTCCAGCTTTGTGCATAAAGAATCCTAGCTGCTGTCGTTACATACAGAATTCTGTTCCCACCGTCTGGGAATTACATGCCTGGAGGTTTCGCTTAAAATAGCATCATAATTATCATTGTTAATAGGGTTCATTGCAGTCTACAGGTGGTAAAGTTAGACTTGGAAGAATATATATTCATGCTTGGGTGGATAACTTAAGGGGAGGCACCGTGCAAATAAAACAAGGTCATCGCTGAAGATGCCACTGGCTGAATCCGACCTCTGCTGTCTTTGAACAATAGACAGCCCTTCCCCTCATCTCAGACACATTCCTCCAGCCGGCGAGGAGCAAAGCCAGCCAGCCAGACACTCAAAGGGGAAGGCAAGGATGAAAGCAGCAGCGAATGCAACCACTTCTGTCGCCTCCTAGGATCGGAGGTGGAGGCTGGGGCTGGATGGAGAAAGCACTTTCCTTTCCCCAGAATCCACCTTAAATGTTGGTGGAGCTGAGCAAAATCTGGCTCTGGGTTTCTCAGTCTCCACCCTGTGGTGCCTGCAGTGAATTCTCATCTCTCGGTACATGCAGCAGCCAAAACCAAAAAATCGTCCGCGCCCAAAGCAGCAGTGAGTAGATGCAAGATGGGGAAGCATGCTTTAGCAGCAGCAACTAGCTCCGGACTCTGCCTGCTGGAAGAAAACTCTTTTTTTTTTTATCAGATGTGCTTTATTGTCAGTGACAGGATTCTGGGAAAAGTGCCGCATTTGCAATCATTGTAATAAAATGCATTTCAGTTAATACATATGAAAAACAAAAAAAATCTGAAGCTGTTACAGCAGCCCACCCCCACCCCCAAATCTCATCATTTCACTATGCTCTGAATCAAGCCACACTCCTGACTGGGGGTTGATGTTTTTCCTTTCCCATTGTGGGCATGGGTGTTTAATTTCATTGCTGTACAGTACAATGAAGTGCAAAGCACTGAATTCTCTATCTCTCTGCAAGGTAGCTTTATTCTTACCATTTTACAGATGCCAAGGGTGGGGGCTGACTTCTGTTGCTCTGGTGGGTTTGACATGCACCCAGACTGTATCTCAACATGCCCTTGTCCAGAGGGTATTTGGGGGGAGCAAGCCAGCAGGTTAGTCTTTATTGCAAATAGAATCAAGGCTGAATTCAAAAATATTTTGAAATCGAGTTTTCGTTTGTGTTTTTCTGCTTGTGCAATCCCCTATTTTTTTTATACACCCTTACCTCACATCAGAGGGACGCGGGTGGCGCTGTGAGTTAAACCACAGAGCCTAGGACTTGCCTATCAGAAGGTCGGCGGTTCGAATCCCTGCAACAGGGTGAGCTCCCGTTGCTTGGTCTCTGCTCCTGTCAACCTAGCAGTTCGAAAGCACGTCAAAGTGCAAGTAGATAAGTAGGTACCACTCCGGCGGAAGGTAAACGGCGTTTCCGTGCGCTGCTCTGGTTCACCAGAAACGGCTTAGTCATGCTGGCCACATGACCTGGAAGCTGTCTGCGGACAAACGCCAGCTCCCTTGGCCAGTAAAGCGAGATGAGCGCCGCAACCCCAGAGTTGGTCACGACTGGGCCTAATGGTCAGGGGTCCCTTTACCTTTACCTCACATCACTATATCATAATTTGTGACAAGCAGAACAATCAGTCTTTGTTCCCTGGATAACTCTAACAGGAGGAACCCAACAGACAAATGGTCCTGGGTGTGGCTGAAAACCCAGACCTGGGGTTGGACTCACTCATAACTCTAGATTGAATATTATTAATAACACAAATTCTCCTGTTGGACTCTAGCACACAACTTTAGCACACAAAAAAATGTTTTCAGAGAGGTGCTAGTGGCAAGGAGTGTGCCAATTCAGTCTCACTTGACCACTCTGCATTTGGGACACGGTTCCCTATTCCTGTGTGTGTACACTATTGCCAGTTGCAGCAACAAATATTAATCCTGTGGTGTACCACCTCTTGAATATTATATAATACTTAAACACCATGGCATGTCAAGTGCTGTACTGCAATTAGAATCGACGTGCCCCAGTTGGGTATCTCTCAGAATTAGAAAA
The DNA here is from genome assembly GCF_951804945.1 of Podarcis cretensis. NCBI lineage: Eukaryota > Metazoa > Chordata > Lepidosauria > Squamata > Lacertidae > Podarcis > Podarcis cretensis. The sequence goes on from NC_137171.1 coordinate 9,383,131, forward strand.
TGATGCCTTTCACATTAAAAAGCTTCCAGTAAAAGGTCAAGGGACCCCTGACCATTAGGTCCAGTCGTGACCGACTCTGGGGTTGCGGCGCTCATCTCACTTTATTGGCCAAGGGAGCCGGCATACAGCTTCCAGGTCATGTGGCCAGCAGGACTAAGCCGCTTCTGGCAAACCAGAGCAGCACACAGAAACGCCGTTTACCTTCCCGCCGGAGCGGTACCTATTTCGAACTGCTAGGTTGGCAGGAGCAAGGACCAGGCAACGGGAGCTCACCCCATTGCAGGGATTTGAACCGCCGACCTTCTGATCATCAAGTCCTAGGCTCTGTGGTTTAACCCACAGCGCCACCCGCGTCCCCATAAAGCTTCCAGAGTTAACACTAAATACATTACTTCTGGTAAATGAGCCACCATACACAACATTAGAGGGCTATGAAAATTTGTGTCCCGGGCTTTTTAGACTCGTCTACCCATGTACTATCAGAAACCAAAGGGGAGCATTGGTTGTCAGGTGTGAATTATTTTCCCCCCAGCTCTCCTACCCCACTTAGATATATTCTTCTGATAGCTGAATTCTCTTTCCAGGATACAAAATAATGGAGAGCAGAAGGAAGGAAGGCAGCCTTACCCAGAAAGACCCCATAAGAACAGATCCCCAGGGGGCAGAGGAACACACCCAGGGGAGAAATTTCGACAGCGACAGTCAGGAAAGAGACTGCGAGAGCCAGAGCGAGCCAGGGAGGCAGCAGAGGAAAAACACAGTCCTTAGTAGGACATTTGGGGTATCGTCCCAGTGCAAGGAAAGCGCTGAAAGGCTGAAGGACCTCCTGGCCCTGCAAAGACCCCCCGCGAGGCCCACCATCTGCAGTGAGTGTGGCAAGGGCTTCAGCCGCAGTTCGGACCTCGTCAGGCACCAGACCACCCACACAGGGGAGAAGCCCTACACCTGCGCTGTCTGCGGCAAAGGCTTCAGCCAGAACTCCAACCTGCTGACCCACCAGAGGATACACACAGGAGAGAAGCCCTACCAATGCAGAAACTGCAGCAAGCGCTTCAGCGAGAGCTCTGCCCTCATCCAGCATCAAAGGACCCACACGGGAGAGAAGCCTTATGCATGCGTGGAGTGCGGGAAGCGATTCAGCGTGAGCTCGAACCTAATCCGTCATTGGCCCCCCCATATCTGCGGGGAGTGCAGGGAGGGTTTCCGGCACAAGTTGCAGCTCAGGAGGCACCCGAAACTGCACGTAGCGTTTGGCGTAGGGGCGAGCTACAAAACCAAACCACATACTGTGTAAAAGAGGAGGCCGATATGTAAAACTGAAACAGGTTTTTGTAGGGAATGTTCTCGTGCACATTTTCTGAACTCGGATCTACCTGCAAAAAAAAAAAAGTTAAAGTTGATCCTTCCAATTGAATTTTCCCAACCATTGCTCTCCTGTACAGATTTTGGGCTGCAATCCTATACACACCGAACTCAGTGGAATTTAGGTCTAAGAAGGCTTGCAAGGAATTGCACTGCTGACGGGTTTAAGAAAAACTTAAAACACTTCACTATGACCACCTTGAAGTTAATCAGCAAAGCTGAAAAGTTAGGCTTTAAATATACTCCCAAGTCAGGTTTTGACACCAAACTTTGAAAAATCACTCACATTCCAAGTTTTGGCTCTAGTGTGGTTGTATAGGGGATCAAAAGCATGTGAGGCTTCTATATTTTGGGACTCAATGGCCTGGTTCTCATGCTACGCTAAGACAAGTCAAACACACACAGGATCCAGAAGAGATGGTAGCGAATTTACTCCTTTTAAAAATATATATTATAATATTCATTTTACAACAAACAAAAGCAAAACCTATTAAAAAGCAACTTACGGCATGTGTCATATTTTGACCCCCCCTCCCCCTCTTTCTGTGGTTCCTTACGTTTATATTTTTTACTGCATTTCTGAATTCATTATTTCTCCCATATATTCAATATATGTTTTATATCACTGCACATTTTTACATTAATCCTGCTAATGTCTTAATCTGTTTACAATAGTCTTGTAAATATTCAATAAACAGTTTCCATTCTTTATTAAAAACTTTGTCATCTTGATTTCTTATTCTTCTGTTAAACTTAGCCATTTCTGCATTTCCAGTAGTTTCTGTCACCATTCCTCTTTAGTCAGGACATTTTCTTCTTTCCATCTTTGGGCAAATAGCATTCAAGCGGCCGTGGTCACATACATAAATTTTTTTTGTATTGTTTTAGGTAACTTTGCTCTACTTCTGGTTGCTCAGCTGTTGTGTTGAGCTGTGCTGTGGCTTGGCTTAGTGCATTGGTAGGCAAACTAAGGCCCAGGGGCCAGATCCGGCCCAATTGCCTTCTAAATCTGGCCCGCAGATGGTCTGGGAATCAGCATGCTTTTACTGAGTGGAATGTGTCCTTTTATTTAAATGCATCTCTGGGTTATTTGTGGGGCCTGCCTGGTGTTTTTACATGAGTAGAATGTGTCCTTTTATTTAAAATGCATCACTGGGTTATTTATGGGGCATAGGAATTCGTTCCATTCTCTCCCCCCAAAAAAATATAGTCTGGCCCCCCACAAGGTCTGAGGGACAGTAGGCCGGCCCTCTGCTGAAACAGTTTGCTGACCCCTGGCTTAGTCTGTCATCCAAACCTGAGCTCATGGTTTGGCTCTCTTCAGACAAACCAAGAGCTGTAGCCAAGGCTTGTCCTATGGTTTATGATTTGTGGTTTGTTTGGAAGAACTAACCCACATTCCTGGGTTCAGACAACCCACTAAGCTTAGCTTAGCTCATCCCAATGGCAGAACCACCAGGGAGCAGCAAAGTGTCCAGGATCTCTTCCTTAGGAGCCCACATACTTGTGTGTTCATGCTGAGTCATGGTTTGGCTTAGTGTGATGTGCAAACCAAGCCCATAACACGCCCCTTGAAGCATTTCCACCCTTAAATTGAGCACATTTAAGACATATGGATTATGGCAGACGTCATGCTTCAAATACCAGCGTTGAAAGCATACAGGAGCTAGAGTAAACAGCAGTGTGTATACCACCTCTGTCATCTCCATTAAATCCAGTGGGCCTACTTGTGTGTAAAATTTAGTCGACTTCCACCCTTTGGCAGTTACAGTGGTACCTCACAAGACGAAAAACGCGCAAGACGAAAGAGTTTTCCGTTTTTTGAGTCGTTCCGCAAGACAAATTTCCCTATGGGCTTGCTTCGCAAGACTTGCGAGTTCTTGCGAGTTTGTTTCCTTTTTCTTAAAGCCGCTAAGCCGTTAATAGCCGCTAAGCCGCTAAGAGCCGTGCTTCGCAAGACGAAAAAACCACAAGACGAAGAGACTCGCGGAACGGATTGATTTTGTCTTGCGAGGCACCACTGTACAGTAATAGGTGGTGTTTACTCTGGAGGAATTAATGCAGAGTGCCACAATGTCCCTCACATTGCTTCCACTGAAATTTATGAGACTTTCTTCCGTATGATCCGGGATGCTATGGTAAACACATCCTGACAATGGCACCCTTAAATTATTTCAAATCCTGGACTTACAGGGGCCCCCTCTGCAGACCACAAATATTACACTATCTTTATTCAGTGTATGGCAGGGTAAGCCAGTCTTCCTTTGCTTTAGGACCTTGGGCTTAAGTACACGAAAACCCTACGCAATATATTTTGGCACCTGAGGTGAACCACTGTAATAAAAAAAATTAAGGTCTTATCTATATAATAAATGTTCATAACTGTACCATGCAAACACGTACATAGATCAGAACAGGAAGACTGTCCTGAAACCATTTTGACTCCCAAACTGACCAAATGTTTTCTCTGCAAGGAGGGAGAGAGTCAGGGAGCCTTCCCATTGTCTCAGGAATTGAGTAATCACCATTTCAAAGGGTAACAGACTACTGTACTAGGAAAGGCAATCAGATAAGGCATTATCAAATAACCTGGCAGACAGGAAAAACAACAAGATTCAAATTTCTGTTTCAGACCACCTTTACTGTGATGTAGGTATGATGTTTGTGGGGAGTGGTCTTGGATGACACCCCTTCTGTGATGTATGTATGATGTATGGAAAGGGGGTCTTGAGCTCCAGGGCAGGGAATTTAAAATGTCTATATAAGGGCAGGCACACCTTGGTTCTGGTCCTCCTCCTTTCCTGCCTGTGAGGGGAGCACCCTGTTGCAACAGATCAGTAAAGATCAGGCTTACTAGCTGCTTTGCTTCTCAATATTCTCTGGATGGCCTCTGTTATTTTCTCCTACCAATAGGGAACCCCTATTGGATACCCCATAAGGGGAAAAGGGCAGAATTTGTTTGTTGTTGCTGTTTACTCATTTAGTCGTGTACGACTCTTCGTGACCCCATGGACCAGAGCAAGCCAGGCACTCCTGTCTTCCACTGCCTCCCACAGTTTGGTCAAACTCATGCTGGTAGCTTCAAGAACACTGTCCAACCATCTCGTCCTTCATCGTCCCCTTCTCCTTGTGCCCTCCGTCTTTCCCAACATCAGGGTCTTTTCCAGGGAGTCTTCTCTTTTCATGAGTATTGGAGCCTCAGCTTCAGGATCTGTCCTTCCAGTGGGCACTCAGGGCTTCCAGTCAAAAGCATCAATTCTTTGGCGATCAACCTTCTTGATGGTCCAGCTCTCACTTCCATACATCACTACTGGGAAAACCATAGCTTTAACTATACGGACTTTTGTCGGCAAGGTGATGTCTCTGCTTTTTAAGATGCTGTCTAGGTTTGTCATTGCTTTTCTCCCAAGAAGCAGGCGTCTTTTAATTTCGCGGCTGCTGTCACCATCTGCAGTGATCATGGAGCCCAAGAAAATAAACTCTCTCACTGCCTCCATTTCTTCCCCTTCTATTTGCCAGGAGGTGATGGGACCAGTGGCCATGATCTTCGTTTTTTTTTTATGTTGAGCTTCAAACCATATTTTGCGCTCTCCTCTTTCACCCTCAATAAAAGGTTCTTTAATTCCTCCTCACTTTCTGCCATCAAGGTTGTGTCATCTGCATATCTGAGGTTGTTGATATTTCTTCCGGCAATCTTAATTCCGGCTAGGGATTCATCCAGCCCAGCCTTTCGCATGATGAATTCTGCATATAAATTAACAGCTCTCAGACGGCTGCTGATCTCCCCATCCCTAACGGAGAAGAAACTCGCCCACCTACTTTCCCGACGGCATCTTTCACCCTTCAGGGTGCGTCTATATAGACACCCCACTTTCCTTTTCAAGAAAGCATGCTGATTTCCTAGGACAACACCGCCCCCCTCCCCATCTCTTAACCATAGAGCTAGCAATACCTCCCTCTTCCTAGCGATCACCAGGAAATACAGAGGCGTACAGAGGAGGTGGAATAGGGGATTAAATCTAACTGGGACCTTCCTGTTCCCAGCAGCCCCCTGATGGGAGAGTTGAGCTGGAGTGAAATCGCTGCCGTGGCTCAGCCTCCTTTCTCTTGCCTAAGGTGGGGGTGGTGTCTGGAAAAATAAAAATAAATCAGAACGGGTTACCTTGCTTCCTTCATCTTCCCAGGGCAAGTGAGTTTGAACCAAGGGATCTGCGGGGGGGGGGGGGAGATACCGGGAAGGGGGGGGGCCGGAATCATTGTATTTGCAAGATTTGCAAGCGGAATTGGCAAGATTTGCAAGGGGAGCATCGCCAGGCACGACCCTCCCTCCCTCTGCAAACCGCATCCCGAGTGGGCAGCATCGCGCCCCTTTTTTCACTTTGCAAAAGACTTTGCATGCTTATTATTGATCAGATTTCTTCCCTGCTTGCCACCCTTAGTGAGTTTCCTTGTTCTTCCCATTGCTCCCGTCTCTTTCTCTCTCTCTCTCTCTGTGTCGTTCTCACGTCGGTGCAATCTCGAAATGGTTCCCTCTCTCCGGGGATGTGGCATCGCGGCTCGGATCTGCAGGATTTCGGGGTCCGGCTGGCCGCCGATTGTCCCCCCCTCCTTCCTCCACCACCTGCTTGCTCGCCTCTGCCCCCAATGACATTGCTCGATCCCAAGATGGCCACCTCGGGCGAGACAGAAAGCTGTCATTTTCAAAGTTGCGGCTCCGGGGGTGCAGCGAGGCATCGCTGCGGGGCATCAAGTTAAGAGATTTCCGGGGCTGAGTAAGGCGGCCGTGGGGGTGGGTCTTTATCTTCCTGAGCGGTGCAAAATGGGGAGTGGGGGGTTGGGGTACGGGAAGGTCTCTTGGTTGGTTTTAACTGTAGACGACACTATTTAAAGCTCTCTCCAAGTATTGCGGCTAACAGATTTATTGTGGCATGAGCGCAACAGCCACGTGATTGCTCTTTGTATTTGTTTTTGTGTGTGCAAGGAGCTTACACGGCCGTTCCTCTGTAATATGTTGTTATAAGGAGGGTGCTGTGGGTTAAACCACAGAGCCTAGGAATTGCAGATCAGAAGGTCGGCGGTTCAAATCCCCGCGACGGGGTGAGCTCCCGTTGCTCGGTCCCTGCTCCTGCCAACCTAGCAGTTTGAAAGCACATCAAAGTGCAAATAGATAAATAGGTACCACTCTGGCGGGAAGGTAAACGGCGTTTCTGGTTTGCCAGAAGTGGCTTAGTCATGCTGGCCACATGACCCGGAAGCTGTACGCCGGCTCCCTGGGCCAATAAAGCGAGATGAGCGCTGCAACCCCAGAGTCGGCCACGACTGGACCTAATGGTCAGGGGTCCCTTTACCTTTTACCTTTTATAAGGATAGTTAGGCATTAGTGGCCTGATTTTCATTTTTATTGTTACTAAGTCCGCATGTGCAACAAGCTTATTATTATTTCATTTTCATTGTCACTAGGTCCCCATGTGCAACAAACTACAAGCTTCTTCTTCTTCTCATTATCATCATCATTCTATTGCCCTCATCTCCACCCCCCCCCCCCGATGATCTTCTGGTTGACTGGATTCATATTGTGGGAGGCTTGCAGTTGGCAGCATTTTTTAGAAAAGGAATATGCTCACCAGTAGTTTAATTACACAGCTGCAATGCCATGCAGTTTCTTGGCAGTGAATCCTGCCAAACGCAATTGGTCTTAATCCATTGATTCAGCGGTTAAAGTTGCCTATGGATACAGCAATAACTCTGAAGCACATTTTTTTGGGAGGTTGCATGCATACCGGGCGGAAACATAACTCAGTGGGAGAGCATATGCTCTTGCTTGCAGAAGGTTCCTGCTTCAATCTGGGACAATTAAAAGAGAAGTGGGCGAGGGGGGGAGAAGCACGTTTTGGGGGGAGACCTCCTCTCCCTGGCATCTGCAGGAAGGGTTGGGAGAGAAGTCTGCCTAAAACTTTGTAGAGCCGCTGCCAACCAGTGTAGGCAGCATTTGGCTAGATGAGCCGATGAATGATGGGTGCAATTCATCTGGTATTTTATTTGAATGGTTCCTTTTGGCTTCTCCCTTGTTAAATAATAAAAGTGGAACAGCAATTAAGGTTTAAGTTGTATACTGGTCTTCCCCTGTATCTTTTCAGGAAATGCTGGGCTGGTAGCACTGAACCCTGCTTGGGGGCCCTGCACTACAATTCCCATCTTCCCTGACTGTTGGCTATACCGGCTGGGGCTGATGGGAGTTGGAGTGCAACATCCGTGGAGGGACACAGGTTCTCCATCCTTGGTCTACACCACTGCTGTCGTTTCAGAACAAAGTACCGTATTTTTCGCTCTATAGGATGCACCGGAACATAGGAGGGGGAGAACAGGAAAAAAAAAATCTCCCCCTTTCTGCTCAGCGCCCCTTCAGCGAAGCGGCAGGAGAAACAGAGCCCCTTCCATTTCTCCTCCCGCTTTGCTGAAGGGGCGCTGCACAGAGAGGGAAAACAGCGAAGCCTGGAGAGCAAGAGGGATCGGTGTGCACCGACCCCTCGCTCTCCAGGCTTCAGGTGGCTATCCGCAAGCCTTCGGAGCGCAGGGGGAACTCCTGCTGTGCTCTGAAGGCTTGCGGATAGCTGCCTGAAGCCTCCGGGAGTTTCCGCTGCGCTCCGGGGGCTTCAGCGAAAGCAACGCAAAGCCTCCAGAGTGCGGGGGAAGCTCTCCCTCTGCGCTTCGGAGGCTTCGCGTTGCTATCACTGAAGCCAAGGAGCCTGCATTCGCTCCATAAGACGCACACACAATACCCCTGGAACATATTTTCAAGGTTGGGGCTCAAACCCTGAAATGTGTTGAGGCACTACAAAAAGAGTGTTGCTGAACGTGTGCAGAGTGCATTTTGGTCACTGCCGAGCAGGGTGGGCTTTACAGGCCAGGGCTTTTAGATCAGAGCGTGCAATTTTGTGAAGCCTTGGCACTTTTCGGTGTAGAGGTTGAGTCCTCCCAAGTGGAGGTCATAGATTAGCAGAGCTAGATAGGCCTCGCTTTACCAGCATGGCTCCCACCAGAAGACAAGAGAGAGCATGGCTTGTTAGTCAGAGGAGAGGCTGAGCGATCTCAAGCTGTAGACAATTATGCTCCCTTTTGCCCAGTACTGCTTCTTTGTGAACATCTGTTACCACCTCCAGAAATGCTTGATACTTCCTCTGATTTCAACTCTCTTCATTCCACCCATAGCAGTAACATTCTGGCTTGAAGGAGGAAAAAGCTCTTTGAGATGGACTGTGAAGACCCAGCTCGTGTGGAGATCCACAACTCAGATGATGGCGGGATTGTACGGAGAGTCTACGTAGGTGAGATGCTTGGCCCAGTTTCACATCCTTGTGTGAATCCTATTATTGTTATTACAACATTTTTATTACGCCCTGGTCTAAACCACTGAGCCTAGGGCTTGCCGATTGGAAGGTCGGCAGTTTGAATCCCCGCAATGGGGTGAGCTCCCGTTGCTCGGTCCCAGCTCCTGCCAACCTAGCAGTTCGAAAGCACGTCAAAGTGCAAGTAGATAAATAGGTACCGCTCCAGCGGGAAGGTAAACTTGAAGTTGAAATGTAGAATAGGGTCATGGGCAAACACACTAGCTATCATTTTGGTGTTTAGCATGCAGACAGGACAACCACTGGCAAGCTTAAACCAAACCAGCTTTTCTTGGCCACTTAGGGAAAATAGTAGAAATGGTGCAATAAAACTATGCCAAATGGGAGAAATTATACAAACTATCATAATAAATGTGGGTTGCACCATTAGCTTTTTCATAACACTTGAGTTTTCTAGGAGCAGGTGTGTGGCTGTTTTTAAACTCGGCTCTGGTGGGTTCCCATTTTTGAAAGCCTCAAACGTAAAGACCCATTCTTCTGACTTCTGGGGATCAGCTTGTGGGTCTTGGTGCATTGCTCCTGTGGCTGATCTATGTGGCTCTTTTCCCCTACAGCTGACAAAAGTGAAGATGATCTGGAGCACGAGACAATCCAATCCAGCATTCAGCATGGACAGTCCAACTGGAAGGCAAATTCCCAGCAGGAAGGATCAGCAGTGGACCGGCAGGGGAGCCCGCTAGCCCCTGACAGCTATGGCGAGGGCGAGGGGGCGGTTGCCGCTGCAGTGGTCTCGCGCTCCACCAAGCAGCGCCCCTTCATCTGCAACGAGTGCGGCAAGAGCTTCAGCCACTGGTCGAAGCTGTTGCGGCACCAGCGCACGCACACCGGCGAGCGGCCCAGCACCTGCACCGACTGCGGCAAGAGCTTCTCGCAGAACTCGCACCTGGTGCAGCACCGGCGCACGCACACTGGCGAAAAGCCCTACGTCTGCCGGGACTGCGGCAAGAGCTTCAGCTGGAGCTCCAATCTCATCCAGCACCAGCGCATACACACGGGAGAGCGCCCTTACACGTGCGGGGACTGCGGGCGCAGCTTCACCCAAAGCAAGAACCTGGCCAAGCACCGGAGAACGCACACGGGTGCCCGGCCGTTCCGCTGTCCGGAGTGCGGACGGGGCTTTGCGCACACGGCCGGCCTGGTCAAACACCAGCGCCTGCGCCATGACACGGACTCTCCCATCGGGCACCCTTGCCCGGAATGCGGGCAGCGCTTCCGGGCACCTTCCGAGGTGGAGCGCCACCGCGTGGCTCACCATGGCGTCGCCCCCTCGGAGCCCTTCATTTGCGTGGAATGCGGAGAGTGTTTCACCAAGAGAACCACGCTCATCCGCCACAAGAGAGTGCACAAGCCCATCTTTGTGCGTTGAGGCTTTTCGTTCCCCCGTGCGAGAGAGGAATTCCAAACATCGATGCCCAGGCTTGCTGCCTGAAGACTACAGGTTGGGGTCCGAGGTGACTCTGGACTGCAACCTGGGTGTCGCTTGGCCAGGTCAAAGGCCCTGATGGGGCCAACGTGCAAAAAGCCACTGGGTGGTGACGAGGAAGAAGAGGAGGAGGAGGGAAGAAGAAGAGAAGACAGGGCTCAGAGCTTGGACTTCAGGCCCTTGTCGGGAGACTGGTTACAGCCCAGATCTCGAACTGCCTGCGGGGCAGAATGAAAGCGGAGCACAACTAACTCACCTGCTGAGAATCTACAGGCCCTGGACCCTCCTCCTGTACATACAATGTGTGTTGGGGGGGGGGGGAATTCTTTAGTTAGAAGCCATAATAGAAAACCTTCAAGGGGAGGGAGGGGGAAGAGATCCAGTCAGCAAGTCTCCCTGAGACTTGGATGGAAGAAAGAATTCAGACGAGGAAGCATCTCGCAGCAGAACTGAGCTGCCTCAGGGAAGGAGCATGGACCATTGGGGCAGGGGAAATTGGACGGCGGTTGAGGAGGGGACAGGGAGATTGAACAAAACCTTGTGAAATAAAAGTTTTGTGTATCTCCTGATCTCAAAGTGCCAAACTCGTTCTTTCTTTCAGAAGTTTGCGATCGAACAAGGGCAGTTCGAGAGACCAAGGTAGGCAATGTGGCGGAATGGGAAGATGGACCAAATTCTGAACAGGAGATGAACAGCACTGATAAAAAGGCCACTCACTCACTGGGAGATTGTGGTGGCTGATGGGCTGTACAGAAGAAGAAGAAGAAAAGGAGACACTATGGACTAGAAGACGTTTAAGCCCAACAAGAGAACATAGCAAATCTTTTTTCTTTTCTTTTTTTGCAGTGCAGGGTACAAACTGGACATCTGGGGCAGAACGTAGTTCATTTTAAAGCTGTTCCTTGTGTTTATGGCTATGGATGCTAGTTATGCAAAAGACAGTTTTCATAGATAGGTCTTGATCTTCCCGGCCTCCTCATGTTCCTCTCCTGATAAATACTTTTTGCATACCCACATTTCTCTACCTATCACTATATTACTACAAGCATACTTTATCAACTACAGTCAAGCAAAAACTGCAGAGGATAGACCTCTACAATAGTAGTAACAGTATTATCTGGCCTATGAGTTCTTCAGATGCTGAGGGTTCCTGCAGGGGAGGAAAGTTGTTGTTTCCCCCCCTATAAAATGAAACATCTTTGCTTTCTGGTTTCCTGAGAAAACTTACAAATAGTCCGTCACACAGGGAGACAAGTGAGTGAGAGGTATACAGATTCAGGCTGCTGATACAACTACGATATGTCTGTGTATGGAGGAGATAGTACTAAGCGTGCTTTAGGTTTGCAGGCTGAAAGTGTTAGGGCTTATTGAATTCTATGGCTGCATTTGGATATAGCTCAACCATGGTTTAATGCAGAGACAGGGAAGCTGAGGCATTCCAGATGGCGCTGGACTCCCAGTTATCATCATCACTGACCACTGGCCATGCTGGCGTAAGATGATGGGAGCTGAAAGTCCTAACTGGAGGCCCATAGGTTTAGCATTAACGGAATGAACTTCAAGAAGCCTGGATGTTCCTCGCCCTCTGGGCTGAAGCAAGTAAGCTTCATAAACTTTGAGAGAAATTCAACATAGTGCTATGGCAATCATTCAGACAGTGCAAGCATTTCGGCTTTCCAGATGGAACAACCCCCCCCCCCATGCTGTTCTGGGAGCTCTCCACCCAGCCAATTTGGGGAAGAGAGAGGGGGCAAAGGCACTGGTGCTTGTGGGACTTGTTATATGAGTGCGCCCCTAAGGGACTTAAGTTTGCTTCTTTCAACTAATCATTGTTACAATTAACTAGTTTGTCCGGGTTAAGATGACACGGATGGTTGTACCTATTCTAAAACAGAAACAAAAAGCTTCTAGACTCCTCAATGCTGCAGCAGAGGATAAGGGGGGGAAGTATGTGAGTCCAAAGCTTGCAGTGTCTTGTAATGCTAGGCAAACCAGCCCTATTGGATTTACTTTGGAATAAATATGCTTATGACCACACTAAGAGGGCCTTCTCGGTAGTGGCGCCCGCCCTGTGGAATGCCCTCCCTTCAGATGTGAAGGAAACAAGCAGCTATCTTATCTTTAAAGGACATCTGAAGGCAGCCCTGTTTAGGGAAGTTTAATATTTAATGCTGTACTGTTTTTAACATTTGATTGGGAGCCGCCCAGAGTGGCTGGGGAAACTCAGCCAGATGGGCAGGGTATAAATAAATAAATAAATATTATTATTATTATTATTATTATTATTATTATTAAGCCCTAGGATGTAGACATATTCTCCCTCAATAGCATTTCATACATATATCTGATTAATGCTATTTGCCCAAGATCTAAAGAGGTTAACAGCTGCTCACTTCTATTTCCCAGTTCCTTGCCTTCGCCTCCCATTTCTGAAGATCACACTAGTGGGTCCACACACATTGCATTTTCTCTTATCCTACCAGTTTATTTTGTACAATTCCATTTACAAGTGACAAAAATTCCCCACTGGGCTTTAAAAATGAAAGGCCATCTCATGTCACAATCAGCAATACATAACAACCACCCCAAGAATAAAACTGGCGAAAGCCCGTCGCCTTAAAAGGATGGGATCCTCAAAATGGTCATTGTTCCCATAAAAGATTTTGTTATATCACAATCCCGTATTTATTAAAGCAACTAACGCCCCACCCCCTCCTCACCCTCAGCTGCACAGCTGAATGGATAGCTGCATCCTGGGGCAGCAAAATTGGGTTTACATCACAAAATGGTGAACTGTGAAGGCATGTGTGTGACCAGTGTTTTGCTAGGCCTTTGTTGCGGCTGCCTGTGAGGTCCCCGCTGCTGTTAGTTGCTGAATCTTATGGCTCATCATCTCTATTACAGCTGCAAAAGAAGAAACAAAGAAGAGTAAAGAACTTCACCCCAGCCACAGCTGCTCGGATCAAAATGGAGCCTCACCAATTCCAGGGCTTTGCCTGCCATCAGGCCTCACCTTGCTTCATTGCGTGCTTCTCCTGGAGCGCCGGCTGGATTTTCTCCATCTGTTTTGTCAGGAAATCAATCTTCCTCTTGAAGAAATCTCTGGCGTCGTCCACTGACTGCAACATCAAATGCACTTGGTGGATATCATCAAAACAGCTTTCTAGACAAAGGGTGCTGAGCCAGACCCTTAGGAGGCATATTCAAAACAATTTTAAATTCTCCAATCTGGTGCCCTTCCAAATGCTGCGGACTACAACTCCCACCAGCCCCAGCCAGCAAAGGATGATGGGAGCTGTAGTCCAACAACATACAGGAGGCCTGACTTAAACCCTTAACCAGTCTGGCGTGCTCTGAATCTTTTATACTCGCACCTGCCATAGAGTCTATCTCTTTGGATATATGAAACCCCTGCTAAGAAATTTTACTAGTCTTCCTGGAACTGTTTGGCCTTCTTTCAAATTTGTCAGACATAATGCCCAAAGAGGGAACATTTGTTCCTTTTCAGGTTAGGCCTATTCCAGTAACAAGTCTATTCAAGGGCCATTTCATATTTGATGCCAGATGGTGTAGTCACTATTAAAAAACATGGATCTATCTTAAAATGTTGAAAGGGCCCATGGCATCAGCTCCCCAGCAACACAGAGTGAATCCATACCATAGGACCAATCCACACTGGAATCCATTTACCAATCTTATAGAGACAGCCAGAAAAAACAATGGGCAGAATTGAGCATCTGCTGGGACCAAAAACTGTTGAGGAGCCCATTGTTGGTCCCCCAACTCCATTTTTCTTACTAATTCTTCTTACTATTCTCCATTTTTCTTACTAATTCCCATGGAGGGAATGTGCTCTTCCAGGCACACTAGCAGCACAAATCTATAGGCATAGATATTACATACAAAATGAAAGCCTCCTCCTTAACAGAATTCTATTTTAATGAACTGAATAGAGCCAAAGTTTTATGAGTCATTGGTGGTAAGAGAGTGTGTTTCTGTATGAACTTAATAATGCTTAGTTTATTTTTTTAGCTGTTATTTTGTTAATATTGTTATATAGGTTATAAATGCCTTACTGATTTGTTAATCATATAATACAGTGGTGCCCCGCAAGACGAATGCCTCGCAAGACGGAAAACCCGCTAGACGAAAGGGTTTCCCGTTTTGGAGGCGCTTCGCAAAACAAATTTCCCTATGGGCTTGCTTCGCAAGACGAAAATGTCTTGCGAGTTCCTGCGGGGTTTTTCCCCTCCCCCCCTTTTCCTAAGCCCTAAGCTGCTTATCAGCTGATCCGCTGATAAGCCGCTTATCAACTGATCCGCTAAAAGCCGCTAAACCACTAATAGTGCTAATCCGCTAAGGTGTCAATGGGCTTGCTTCGCAAGAAAAAACCGCTAGACAAAGAGCCTCACGGAACGGATTAATTTCGTCTTGCGAGGCACCACTGTATGACTTATGCTGTTACTGTGATTCTTAGCTTATTTTCTAGTTGCTGGTTTGTTAATATTGTAATTGTTTTGTTAATTATATTATATGATTTATGCTGTGATTGTGAGGTTTTATTATGTTATTCTTATTCATTGTTTTGTAAGCCACTTTTGGGGTTCATTTGAATGGAAAAGCAGCAGAGAAACGCAATCCATCAAATCAAAACAATCATATTTGTCAAGAAATCCCTTTCCCTGATCTCTGATTCAAATTCCCTGTTTATGAAGCCGGCTATGGTTATACAGTGGTATGGGAATGCAATTTGTACATTCTCAATGACATTGCCTCCCATCCCCTGGCCCAAATACACATGATGGGAAATGTGACAAAGAGGGTGGGCTGATAAGCCTCCAGGGCCCCTCAAAAACTCATCCATATTGAGAGCCCCAGAAACAGTCCATTCAGGCAGAATACCAAAATCTGCCTTGAGAACGGTTCAACTCAACCCAACAGTTCAAGGCAGAAAGTACTGGAGCATTAGACCACAGCAGGCCCCAACGTTTCACATGAACTCAAACCATGCAGCTGCTTTAATAAGAATTCCACGTGAATCTCAAGAACGGATGCCTTACCTTTTCTACATAGTAACCTGTTCCTACATCTATCAAGACATTAGCAACATCGGAAAGCTTCCCAGGAACGTACATCTGTGAGAGAGGTTAAGGAAACGCAGAAGGAACAGGGAGGAACCATGTGACATGCAGGTAACCCACAACCTGTGGACCACACAGATGTCCAAGCTACCATGTGCTAGACTGATGTCTTACCAACGGACTGGATGACAGCCAATACATAAAAGCTCAATCTAGACAAGACTGGATATTTTACCTTGATTGGTCAACAGCAGCCCAGTGAGCTGTTTTAGCCTGAAGATGCAAATGATCTTTAAGCCTGAGGTTGCAGCACCACATGATACAAGGAGGTTTAAGTAAGCCGGCTGCAGTTGGATATTTTACATATGTCATAATGGAGACTTGAGTGTCCGTGATACGATGAGGTCACAGCCGTAAGCTGACATCACTGACACTCAAGTCTCCATTATGACATATGTAAAATATCCAACATTATTAAAGGCATGAGTTGTCAAAACAATTGGGGATACAGTTCCCAAGGGGTGCCTTCTCCAACTGCAGCCGGCATACTTAAACCTTTCAACTTTGGTTTAAACAAATGCATAGCGCTTATTCCAAAACCAATCATTTGTCCAAAAACAGTTGGGATAGGACAAAAATCAAGAACCACGGGGAATAGGAGTATGTAAGTGCTGAAGATAAAAAATCCAGGTGGCCAGCGCAAGATGTACCTGCTCAACCCAGTTGCTGAAAAACTCCCAAAGGCTAAAGCCTTTTACTCTGAATCATGAAACGGGCTCCAGAGAGAACTATGAGACGTTTACACTCTTCTAATAAGGTATCTCCACAAATGTGGTCGCAGATTAGAGGATGGAAGGATTCTATGAGAGATGTTGCTCCCTGAAAAGTTTTATGCCAGGGCTCGGGAGCCTGTGGCTCTCCAGACATTGTTGGACTCCAACTCCTTTTAAGCCCATCCATCAAAGCCAATCGTTAGGATGATGGGAGCTGGAGTTTGGCAACATCTGCAAACCACAGGTTCTCCGTGCCTGTTCTAGACACTTTGTTGCAGATTAATCCAACAGTCAAATTATAGGAAAAGAATGGCTGCTTAAGGGAGAAAGGTTTTGTGCCGTAGGCTGTGCTGCTGCAATACCACCACCATCTTGAGGAAAGGATACAGAGCTGGAAAGTGGGACCAGTAGCTCTTTACCTGATGAGACAAAAATATAGGACTTTTACATTACAGAGCATCTCCACAATAATGATTTGTCAAAGTCAGAATCCAATTGTGCCATGGAATTTATTGGTTACTTTTGTAAAACATAAAAAACACACATCTGAGTTGAAGGAACTACCATTGAGCTCCTTCATATCATCTTTCATACCATTTTCTAAGAAACCACAGTAAGGTATGTTTCACTCATATTCTAAGGAGTGGAACAAGGAAGATATTTGACCTAAAGTTAACACAATCATTATACATCACTACTAACTTTTAGTATTTGTGTCAATGTTCTGCATTTTCATTCTTGTAACTCACTTTGAATTCCTCTTTTTAGGGGGCGGGGAAGCAGGATATAAATTTTAAAATATAAAGTCACTTGCCTTCATTGGTTTTATTCAAAACCGTCAGACAGTCCTTGGCTTCCACATATTTTGTCTGCACCACCTTAAGTTGTGCAATGGATGAAGAAAGGAACTCCACTTCCTATAGAAGGCATACAAAAATCAAGGCTCAGCATCAAATAATTTTGTTGCCACCAGGGGCCACTATTCTACTATAAGTACTACAAACATTACTCTAGTAACGGTGGGATATTGCTTCAATGAAACACCAACTGCTCCCATCAAAAAGCCCTGTAAGCGTTGGAGGACACTCACAAAGTTCTGCAATCACTTGGAGGAGGGGAAAGACTACAAAGTGAGGGGGGTGATTCATCCCTCACTTCCAATCTCTTAACAGGAAGATAACATCAAAATGTTGAAAGGATAACTGAATAGCAGAAGACAATGAAGACTGAGGCTACCTCATCTTACCATAGCATCACAAACCAGGTCAAGGAAGTGATAAAAAAAGAAAGCATGCATGTACTACACAAATATTTGCAAGGGATTTAATCTCCACAGGAAAGAGGTAGGTAGGTTACAAAAAAATCTAAAGTTCATGGAGATCCAATCTTATTCAAAGCCCTCTGCTTCAAAAGCAGTACGGTACTCCTGAGAGTAAGGTAAAGGTAAAGGGACCCCTGACTATTAGGTCCAGTAGTGGCCAACTCTGGGGTTGCAGCGCTCATCTCGCTTTATTGGCCGAGGGAGCCGGCGTACAGCTTCTGGGTCATGTGGCCAGCATGACTAAGCCGCTTCTGGCGAACCAGAGCAGCGCACGGAAACGCCGTTTACCTTCCCGCCGGAGCGGTACCTATTTATCTACTTGCACTTTGACGTGCTTTCGAACTGCTAGGTTGGCAGGAGCAGGGACCGAACAACGGGAGCTCACCCCGTCGCGGGGATTCGAACCACCGACCTTCCTAGGCTCTGTGGTTTTAACCCACAGCACCACCCACGTCCCCTCCTGAGAGTAGGGATACCCAGCTCCCCTGAGGCTCAGATCCTGAGCTTCACAGGATGATGAGGCAGGAAGCTCAGAGGCGTCCACTAAATGCTGCTCAAGTGAAGAATTTAGCTTTCTCTTCCCACCCCCAACCCTTGATTCTGCCCCTTCTCCCTTCCACTGGGGACCTTGCAAAAAGAAGGAATGACTCTTAACTGTCAGAAATTACTTCCTGATGTTTAGCAGGAATCTCCTTTCTCGTAACTTGAATCCGTTGCTTCAGGTTGTGGCCTCTGGAGCAAGCTCGCTCCATCCTCCATGTGACAGCCCTTGAGATATTTGAAGGTGGCAATCCTAATTCCTCTCGGTCTCTTCTTTTCCAGGTTAAACAAACCCAACCTCCCTCAACCATTCCTCATTTTGCAAGACCCTTGATTGTCTTGATTTGCCCTCCTTTGCTTCTAAGCAAACTGTGGTGCCCGGAATCAGACACAGCTCTTCCAGGCGTGGTCTGACCCAAGGCAGAATAAGAGCAATCCGATGACTTCCCTTGATCCCCAGGGCACTAGATTTCCGCTGAGGCGGCCTAGGATAGCACTGGCCTTTTTTGATGGGGTGGTGCGATTACAGTGGTACCTCAGGTTAAGAACTTAATTTGTTCCGGAGGTCCGTACTTAACCTGAAACTGTTCTTAACCTGAAGCACCACTTTAGCTAATGGGGGCCTCCTGCTGTTGCCGCCCGATTTCTGTTCTCATCCTGAAGCAAAAGTCTTAACCCGAGGTTAGCGGAGTCTGTAACCTGAAGCGTATGTAACCCGAGGTATACCACTGTATTCTTGTTTGGATTGTGACCCAAACTTGAATGGCAAATTAACAGCACCCATGCATTTTTTTAAAAAAAGCATTATGTATTTTGTTTTCTACAGGACACACTGCTTTCAAAACACTGGCATAAATGGAACCTGTAAGACACACTTGAATTTTCCCTTGTCATGGGGCATTTCAAAAATGCCTTAAATCGAGTGTGGGGAACCTGGCGGTTGGGACTCCAACTCCCATCAGCCCCGACCACTGGCCAAGCTCGCTGGGGCTGATGGGAGTCGCAGTCCAGCAGAGCCTTGGAAGGTGAGGGGGGGGGGCTTTTTTGTGGGGCGGGGAGAGGGAAGCACAGCTTCCCCATCTCTGCCCCAAATCCCCGATTCATTCCCTCAGGCGCGGCCGCCCAACCTCCCCTCTCCCGCCTCAGGCTAGTTTGAGCGGGAAGCGGCCGGCCGTTCATTCCCCGCTCGCCACTCTCGCCCCCAGTCGCGAAGGCTCCTTCCCTCACCTGGTCCAGCTGGTTCTTCAGCACCTCCAGCTGCGGCAGCGAAAGCTCCGTGATGTTCACCTGCTGCGCCATCTTGGGAGGCGAGGGGGGGAAAGGCGTCCTCTCCAGCCGGCGGAGTCTATGATCAGTCCGCCTATTGGGACTCGGCACCTACCGGAAGCTCCGCCCCGCCTCCCCTAGCAACGGCCAAAGAGGGAAAGAGCCATCACGCCATCCTCACTTCCGGTTGCATGTCGACGTCCTTCTCCTGCGGGGCGAGAGTGGCGAGGAGGCTGCATAGAGAATTTATGTAAGGATGTCGAACGGAGCTGATTCGTAATTCGGCTCAAAGTTGTTTAGCTCCGTGGGACGAACCTGTTTCTTAATTTCTGTTAAAATCAGTCGAAGGGGAGACTGGGGCGGGAGCTTGTGACTTTGCAGATAAAAGGGAGATGAGTTGACACTCTAAAAAAGGCTGCCTAACAGGCAGAAGATCATGGCCACTGGGCCCATCACCTCCTGGCAAATAGAAGGGGAAGAAATTGAGGTAGCGAGAGATTTTACTTTCTTGGGCTCCATGATCACTGCAGATGGTGACAGCAGCCACGAAATTAAAAGACGCCTGCTTCTTGGGAGAAAAGCAATGACAAACCTAGACAGCATCTTAAAAAGCAGAGACATCACCTTGCCAACAAAGGTCCGTATAGTTAAAGCTATGGTTTTCCCAGTAGTGATGTATGGAAGTGAGAGCTGGACCATAAAGAAGGCTGGTTGCCATAGAATTGATGCTTTTGAATTATGGTGCTGGAGGAGACTCTTGAGAGTCCCATGGACTGCAAGAAGATCAAACCTATCCATTCTGAAGGAAATCAGCCCTGAGTGCTCACTGGAAGGACAGATCCTGAAGCTGAGGCTCCAATACTTTGGCCACCTCATGAGAAGAGAAGACTCCCTGGAAAAGACCCTGATGTTGGGAAAGATGGAGGGCACAAGGAGAAGGGGACGGCAGAGGACGAGATGGTTGGACAGTGTTCTCAAAGCTACCAGCATGAGTTTGACCAAACTGCAGGAGGCAGTGGAAGACAGGAGTGCCTGGCGTGCTCTGGTCCAGGGGGTCACGAAGAGTCGGACACGACTAAACAACAACAACAACAGGCAGAAATGCCACAGCACTGTTTCTTCATGATGGGGTGGTGCGACTATTCTTGTTGGTGGTCCAAACTTTTATGCTGAACTAACAGCACCCATGCATTTTTTAAAACCATTGTGTATTTTGTTTTCTACAGGACACACTGCTTTCAAAACACTGGGATAAATGGAACCTGTAAGACACACTTGAATTTTTCTTGCCATGGGGCATTTCAAAAATGCCTTTTTAAAAAAAGTCATCTTAAGCTCTAGTTTGTTTTGGGACGGGGCAGGCATGCATGTTTCAAAGCATTGTTACCATAGGGAGTTTCTAGGCCTGCCCACCTCTGATTTTTACACCAGTGCCTGTATATTTTCTCTTAACTCGTGGAGAAATTCCACTATTTATGACCCAGAATCTGAATAATCAAATCAGGAGGCCCTTGGGCAACTCGTTGTTGGATGAGGTGGAGTTTTCTTCCATAATCTTAACTGTAAAAGGTAGTTTTAGTTGTGTTCAATGAAGCCTATTTGTAAGAACATAGTTGTAGCGTGCCAAATCTCAATTTATCTATGCCAACCCTCCAGGAACTGCCAAAGGAAAAAAATTAAAACCAAGCAATACAAATATGAACAGGGGCATGGAAATAAAATGACTTTTCATGTACTGAGAGGTTAATACTTTAGTATGTCCATTTCTGTTTTTCGAATGGAAACGGGGGGGGGGGGGCCTTTGGTGTTGACTGAAGCTCAGCTTTGAGATGCTTTGTAATATAACTGCATGTAATATAACCTGTCATTTACAGGTTAAGGTAAGCAGTACAATCCATAATACAACAGCCTTTCCCAAGCTGGTGTCCTCCAGATATTTTTAGATTACAACTCCCTTCGACCCCAGCCTGTGTGACCAGTGATCATAGAGAATGGATGCCCTCATATAGTGTGTTATCAGGGTTTTATAAAACACACACACACACTTTGCATGCCTCTGACATTCAAGGTTGGTTCTGGTGCTAAGCTCCAGAACTATTCTTCACCCTGTAACTACTAACCCTCATCAAGGAAAGTAGCATTTAAATTCATATCAAAATCGAACACAAGACATTTGATTACTAGAACACTGTGATACATGAGAGAAAAGGGTCACCTTCATTATTCTTCCAGACATCCAATATTCTTTCAAAACAACCCACACATGCTGTGGCTATAGTAAAAATATCACACATCTCTCTGGGATGCAAGTTGCATTCCTAATGGTGGTAAAGGTAAAGGTAAAGGTACCCCTGCCCGTACGGGCCAGTCTTGACAGACTCTGGGGTTGTGCGCCCATCTCACTTAAGAGGCCAGGGGCCAGCGCTGTCCGGAGACACTTCCGGGTCACGTGGCCAGCGTGACAAAGCTGCATCTGGCGAGCCAGAGCTGCACACGGAAACGCCGTTTACCTTCCCGCTGGTAAGCGGTCCCTATTTATCTACTTGCACCCGGAGGTGCTTTCGAACTGCTAGGTTGGCAGGCCTAATGGTGGTACTGGGGGGCAATTTATGTTTCCTGGTCCTTGTCTGTGTGCAGGTAACTACTAAATCATTTGTAACAGAAGGTTACATAGCACAGAATTATTCAATATCCTAGTGCAAAACCTGGGGACTATCAAGGGAGCTCAATTTTACATTTGTAAAGCAAACTCTGGAAGTGCCTAACTATCTGCTGAGAAAAATACATTTATTCTAGAGCTTTTGAAATGAAGCAGCTTGGTTTCTCTGGTGTCCTGGGGCACACCTACAATAAATCTAGGAAGTGTCTATACAGCTCTGTGCTCCTAATTCTGTAGACAAAACCGTGCCTAAGGTTAGTATTCTTTAAAAGGTTCTGCACCAAGATAACCCAGATTATGACTTAATGTGGGAACCTGTGCATATTATGCAACATTCTTCATTTTTTTGTTGTTGCTATTTTTGTTTTAAACTGTTCAGTGTAATTCTCCTGTTCTGCTCATCATGGTGAGGAGTAAGGAGAAGATGATGTGGGGGTATTATAAACCCACAAGAGAAGATAGATAGGCATGCACTAGCCCCTTGGGTCAAACTAGTACAGAATATTAAACCAGCATGGTAAATCCATGTTCAATTTTAGGAAGACTTCTAGGAATCATCAGCCAGCACTAGATTTTTGGCACCTGTTCCAAGCTTAATCAGTCCCCGTCCCCCCGGCAAACCTACACACACTTTGTTATAACTTTTATTCAGGCTTTGAAACATTAAAATACAAATCAATTTTAAAATAACTTAATCACTGGAAATGCAAACTGTACACTGTGCAAACGCTACATATTGCAAAGAGCAGCAGCTTAACTAGGAGCATCCCCTGTAAAGGCAGTGCAGACTTTCCACTGAAGGTCAGGCAAGGTAGTTTGGTGACCAACCCAGCTTGCATAAGGCCAGATATTTTATCCTTCTCCCCAGCAGCAGTTTCCATTTAAGGCAGTTCAGCGTTTACAGCAACAAAAAGCAGTAATTTGAGTCCTTTCAAATCCCTCCCACCAGAAACCAGGTATCATGCTTTTGCCCTGTTTTCTATTGCAGAGACACTGGCAAGCCATAGGCTATCGGGGCAGCACCAATCATATATTTGAGTCTGGGGGCATGGCGGGACTGTATGACATATTGGAGGAATGGAGCTCCTGAACCTGCCTTGAGCCAGTTCTTCAGAAGTGCTTCCATGTAGCGATCGATGTCTCGGTCAGTCACATCCCAGAGGTTACCCAGCACTAGGGGACTAGGGGTTGAGGGAGAAGGAGAGATTGATCACATGTACAGGTCATTAAAAATATCCAGGATAAAAATCCTGTTTATATAATAGGTGTCCAAACAAAGCATGAAACTTCTCTCTTCCACAGAAAGCACTGGATAATGACTAGGGGAAATTATGCCATGGGCTTCATTGCCCCAGGCAAAATTTCTTTCAGGGTCAAAGCTAGCAGGCAGCAACCCATTTTCTCTTTCCTCTATCCCTTTCTGTCTCCCTAACAGTTAGGCTGAGAAAAAACCCTTTTCTTCTGGGGATGGGGAGCACAAGGTTCTGGGGAAGATATAAAAGGCATGGTAGGCCACCACAGGCTCACAGGCTAGGGGTCCCCACCTGTGGTCTAGGGCCAGAGCTGGGGAACCTGTGGCCATTCAAATATTGTTCAACTACAGCTTCCATCAGCCCAAGCCAGAATGGCTTATTGTCAGGAATGTCGACAGCTGCAGTCCAGTAACATCAGGAGGACCTCACGTTCCTTTTCTACCACTGGTCTAGGACCAGAAGCATGGAACCATTTGGGCTCCATGGGCCAGATCCTTATCAAGATCTGCCTCCTGGGCAGAATTTGACAGGTGGGTGGAGTCCCCCCCAAGATGCAAGGATTGCTGACTCATTTGTTAAAGAGAGGCAGGGCCAGCAAAGGATCTGGTAACTTACCAGCCTGCCATGAGGAACCGGAGGACAGCACCAGTTCCCTCCAGGTTGCCCTGCACTGCTAGGACAGCACTGCTGCAGCCGAAAAGAAGAGCCACGGCCCTGCAGTCGACTCTCAGGATGGTGTCCACAAAACGGGCCCCAGCACCATGCCCAGCATAGCTACAGGAAGGAAAGAACCACAATAAAGTAAAATGAAACACAAGTCCACTTGGACCAGAAGCATAACTTGATTACCCTGGGGTAACCCTTCCAACTCTGATTATTTGATCTTCTTGATTGCACAAGAAGAGCAAAGAGCAAAACAGAGGAGAATACTGCTCAGGCGTCATGTCAATACAGACACAAAATGTGTTGGTCCTACCTCAATAGTTATGAGTTAAATTTGTCAATTGCCCCCAGGCAGCATGCTTTTTTTGTCACCCAATTAAATCAAGGCACCAGCCTTCTCCATCACAGGCTTAGGCAGCACTACACAATGTATGTACTCACATATAGAGATCGCGTTCTTCAAGAGCCGACGGCACTTGGTCTGCACTGGGACTCTCTCCTACCACTCCTGTCCATCCAGGCTCACTACCAAGCAATTGCCGGGGGTGGGGGGAAGAAACATTAGACAGTTACTAAGAAGGGCACTTTGTCTAGCACCAGGGTTAGGGCAGCAGATTGGACTACAGTTCTCACAATACCTAGCCATTATGCTATGTTGAGCTGATGGGAGTTGAAGCCCAACAAAATCTGGATAGCTACAGATTCCCCATCCTTGGTCAAGCAGACTTTGTAAATTCCGGTGGACGCCAAATCAGCCTGCTGGTAACCTGTGCGGGGAAATCTGGCTTCCAAAAGACCTCTGCGTGACTTGTGCACACATGCAGATAATTAATTACCTCTGAAACCAGTCTTTGAACATTCTCTCCGTCCCAGGAAGGTTTGTGTGTGG
This sequence comes from Podarcis cretensis, assembly GCF_951804945.1. Lineage (NCBI taxonomy): Eukaryota > Metazoa > Chordata > Lepidosauria > Squamata > Lacertidae > Podarcis > Podarcis cretensis. The sequence goes on from NC_137171.1 coordinate 9,407,767, forward strand.
ATTCAATACATAAAAGGTGTTGCTGCTGTTGACACCGCGGTTCAGGATAGTGTCTTCCTGATACTGTTAAAAGCAGATCAGAAAAACAGCTTTATTAGATAGGATAAAGGCAGAGGTTTTGGTACAGGGAAAAGATTTCAGCCTGCTAAGGTTTTTGCTAGATGTAGCCTTGGTACAATGAGTGTGTCATCTCCAGGGCCAGAAAGGGGGGGGGGGTTGAGAAGAAGAGTGAAAGTGTAAGAAGTGGCTTCTAGCGGACAGTACCAGGCTCTCTGCTCCTTCCCATGACTAGCAACAACCTGAAGTCACCCCATTAAATCTGCAAGCTGACTTAACACAAAACACAGAACTAAGCTTCCGAATGGTACTGAACTGAAATCTATTAGGAAAAAATACAAGCGCGCAGCCTTGCTTGAATTTAGTCAGCTCAATGTCTCATTCAGAATCTGGGGAAAGGGGCCAAGGGATCCTGGATCGAAGTTCAGTTCATCCACCAGCATACGTCTCTCCTCACTTCCTCCAAAGCTTGCGACCTATGAAAATTAAAACCACGGACAGTGCCCCAGAGACAGATAGCTAGGATCCCTTTGTAGGAAGCAAAAAGCAGCCAAATGTCACCTCTTACTTACCCCGTTTCACAGGTCTTTTAAATAAAGGTCTTTCCTAGCCGTTACTAAATATCCTTTTCGCGAATCACCAAGAAGGCAGACATGGAGCATCGTGCATGCAAAAGCTGCGCTACTTAACAAAACTAACGTTGCCATAGCTATTCAATCCATCTTGAAAAAGGCGTGAGATAAAAACTACGTCTGGATCACACCTTTGTGCTTTCTCGCAGGGCAGGGGGGTTCTTTATACCTTTTTTGTAAGAGAATAGCTGAGCAGGAACCACAGAGATGGTAACCGGGTCACGGAATGGTTTTTCAAGCATGGCATGTTTTCCCAGGGAAGCTTTTGCAGGTGCTGGGGGGGAAATGATCAGAAATTAAGCCTTGCTCTCCCCTCCGTACTAGAGGGGACTGCTGGGCTCCTTCAATGGAGTAACTTCAGTCTGTGTGGCGGAGGTTGGGGGACATAATTCAAGCCCATTAAGGGAAGCCAAGGATGTCTTATCACCAGCCCTCCAACATCTGGCAGGCTGCTTCTGAGCTGGTCCACCAGGAAAAGGAAAGCAATGAGCTGAACCCTCACATGTTGCTGTTGAACGAGCATTTGGGGAGTGATGTTGGGTAGCACAGAAGGTGCAACCACACCCAACAGACTCCAATTCCCATATAATAAGAGGTGTTGTGTTTCTGCTTCTCCCAGGAAAGGCACCCAAGGAGAAGGGACTATGCAAGGTTGAAGGCTATCTGCTCACCTGTCATGTAACTAATGGGGAAACGGCCTTCACTTACTTTATCCAGCACAAGGACCAAGTGGCCACTCGACGCCTGACCAGTACAGGATCCCAGTTTGTCCACTGCCTCCTGCAGACAGTTCTGGGCTCTCTCGGGCTGAGCTGGGTTGAGCCCCTGTGCCAAGCACTGTACATGTTGTGGAGTCAAAAGATGCGAGCCTGTCAGCATGGCCTGGGGGAGGAGAGCAAATGTTAAGATGCAAGGCCATTTTGGACACCCAGAACCCCAGTGAGGTGCTGCTATCTGTCACCACAACCATTTGTGCAATTCTTAACTCATTATTTGCTTACTTACAAGCACTTTTAAATCACTCAGTATTTAAAAAGAAAGATTACAAATAAGAGGGTTTTAAATCTCCCAAAGCGGTATGCTGAAATATACATGTAAGCTGTAAAACAGCATCGTAAACACGAAAATTAAGAAATAGCTATTTATTAAGAAATAATTTATTTCTTAATAAAATATTTTAAATGGTAGGTGAAAGATATAGTGGCTAATGTGCCACATGAGTAAAGATTAAATGCACCTGAGATTTTTTTGTTGAGTTTTCAGGGAGGGGTGAATAGCATAAGCCAGCCAGATGGGTGGGGTTAAATCAATAAAATAAAAAATACATACATACATACATACATACATACATACTGTATATGCTGAGAGACAGATTGGTTATAGGAGAATTCGCTCTTAATATTAGAATAAGAGGTCACCATGCAAAGCTATTGGAAGTAATTTAATAGCCATCAGCGCAAGCATTTCTGCTTTCCAGACACAACAATTCCCCTTCTCTTCCCAGCCATGCACTGTTCTGGGGGTTCTTCTGACACTCCAGAGCCAATTTTGTGGGAGAGGTGAGAAAGCCCAGTTGTACAAGCAAGTCCTTGCATGGGGCTTCTGCTATCAGGACTTGTTGGGCGAAGCACACCCCATGTTTGCAACAGAACCAGAAGGACCCATTTTAAAAAGCAAACCAATAAAAAACCAAAGCACTTCACACGTACAGAATGTGTAACTTACGGAATTCACCGCAACAGGAAGGAATGACAACCACTAGCTTTGAAAACAAGAGGATTGGAAATACTCATGGCAGCATGGGTATATCAACAGCTAAACAGAACCTCCATGATCCGTGTCTCTGCACACCAGAAGTTGGGGGCAAAGTCATCACCTCCATGCTTTGCTTCTGGGAAGCATCTGACTTGCAAGCTGGACCTTTGGGTGCAATCGAGCTCACCAGTTGTTATTTCTGACTGCTAAAAGACTCCTGGGCTGCTCACCTTGAGCAGTGCCAGGTCCACTTCCTCACAGCCGCACTCCCTGAGACGTGCCTGAAGGCGGGAGGCTTCTTCTGCTAAGTTTTGGTCCTCAAAGGCTGGCAGCAGGGCACCCTTCCAGCAGCTCAGGACGTGCGTCTCCAGAGACTCAGTCAAATCCTGTGGAGTGAAGAAACCGTGAGTCCCACAGAACCCGTCACTCAGTTGCAAGCCAATGGAGGACAAGGAGAATTGGCTCCCAGTATGTTTCCGAGCACAATTCAAAGTGTTGGTGCTGACCTTTAAAGCCCTAAATGGCCTCATAGAATCATAGAATCATAGAGTTGGAAGAGACCACAAGGGCCATCGAGTCCAACCCCCTGCCAAGCAGGAAACACCATCAGAGCACTCCTGACATATGGTTGTCAAGCCTCTGCTTAAAGACCTCCAAAGAAGGAGACTCCACCACACTCCTGGGCAGCAAATTCCACTGTCGAACAGCTCTTACTGTCAGGAAGTTCTTCCTAATGTTTAGGTGGAATCTTCCTTCTTGTAGTATGGAACCATTGCTCCGTGTCCGCTTCTCTGGAGCAGCAGAAAACAACCTTTCTCCCTCCTCTATGTGACATCCTTTTATATATTTGAACATGGCTATCATATCACCCCTTAACCTCCTCTTCTCCAGGCTAAACATGCCCAGCTCCCTTAGCCGTTCCTCATAAGGCATCGTTTCCAGGCCTTTGACCATTTCGGTTGCCCTCCTCTGGACACGTTCCAGTTTGTCAGTGTCCTTCTTGAACTGTGGTGCCCAGAACTGGACACAGTACTCCAGGTGAGGTCTGACCAGAGCAGAATACAGTGGCACTATTACTTCCCTTGATCTAGATGCTATACTCCTATTGATGCAGCCCAGAATTGCATTGGCTTTTTTAGCTGCTGCGTCACACTGTTGGCTCGGGCCACTATACCTGAAGGAGCGTCTCCAGCCCCATCATTCAGCTGAGGTCCGGTTCCGAGGGCCTTCTGGCGGCTCTCTCACTGCAGTAAGTGAGGTTACAGGGAACCAGGCAGAGGGCCTTCTCGGTGGTGGTGCCCTCCCATCAGATGTCAAGGAAATAAACAACTATCTGACTTTTAGAAGACATCTGAAGGCAGCCCTATTTAGGGAAGTTTTTAATGTTTGATCTTTTATCGTGTTTTTAATATTCTGTTGGGAGCCGCCCAGAGTGGCTGGGGAAACAATGAGAGCAATGAGGTTTGGGAACAGAAGGTGCTTCCCCATCCCAATTGTGCCCTGTGCTCCCCACTTTTAGTTGGTAGTGGTGGCAGCAGTGGTGGGATCCCTATCCCGTCCCGTCCCCCAGTCCCATTCTTTTGCCTACAGTCACAGGTGCCAGGTGTGTAAGTAGCACAACCCCTCTTATCCTTTGCTAGACTTTAGCCACCTCTACTCTGCTGCTGGAAGTCAAAGGGCTCAGCCTTCTGGCAGATTTGGGGCAGTGCCGAAGACCACGGAGACCTCACCTTCATCCTCTTGTCCAGGGCAACCCTGCCATTCCACCAGTCCTTCCTGTCCGTGAGGTTGGAGATCTCTTTCTGTTTTTGTAGGATGGCATCAAGTTCACCAAGGGCTGCACTTACAGGTACCTGAGAAACAAAGGGGCATGGTGGAAAAAGCTGGCCCCTCCAAACAGGAAGCTGCCAATGCAAATTTTGCTTCCTTACCTTGGCGTGCATGGTCTGTATCTGCATGGTCACTGGAGGGGCATCTTTCTCCAGCCGTGTCAGCAAGAGGACGTCCCCAATAGTTTCTGGCTGGATGCTCACCAGGGTTAATATACACACTGTGACCCCTGTGGTGGAGACAGCAATGCCCCCCAATTTTTAAGAGAAAAGCTACACATAGGGTGGTTAAAGCAACACTTTTATTTGCTGGAGCGTAACAGGAGGCACAAATGTGCCATCAAGTTGCAAACACAGAAGCTCCTATGTTTCTTAAGATACAGCACCTCCTCCTCCTACACAACACCCTTTAAAACTAAACACATTTCATTGTAAAATTTTTGAAAGTTGATGACACTGAAATGAAACGAAGGGGTTCTGGTAATAAGGTAAATTAGGTAAGAATGGACTGATGTTAGAAGAAAGTTCGAAGTTAATGAACTTGCTGAACTAATTTTTAAATGGAATACAAAAAAGGGAGACGTGAGGAAGTCAGGGAAATAAGTTAATCAAAGAGGAGAGGGAAAAAAAGAGAGGGATTTTTTTTTCTCTGTGTTTTTTCTTTTTTTCTTTTCTTTTTATGTTAATTGTGAGAATTTTTTGCATTTTTGTATTTTTGTGTTTATGTTATTGTTTGCTTTGTAATCTTTCTTATTGTTAAATTTAATAAAATATCATTTAAAAAAATAAAAATAAAACTAAACACATTTCTAGTCCTTGTTTTGAGAAATAAGTATAAATGAGGGGGTCTCTGTTGGCAGTTCAGGATCCACAGATGGCCAAAGAAACAATTCTGGACAACTTAACTCTACACTCCCTGCTCCATTCCCAAATCCCGCTCATTACCTAATGCAACATGCCCAGCATGACATGGCATGAACTACAGAAATCCAGGCAAAATTTAAGTACAGCACTACAGCTCTTTTAATTAAATCATCAACGTTCCAATTCCTATCTGGAGTGCACAATTTTTTGTTTTTAATTCTAGACCAGGGGTAGGCAACATAAGGCCCAGGGGCCGGATGCGGCCCAATCGCCTTCTCAATCTGGCCCGTGGATTGTCGGGGAATCAGTGTGTTTTTACATGAGTAGAATGTGTCCTTTTATTTATAACACATTTCTGGGTTATTTGTGGGGCATAGGAATTCATTCAATTTTTTTTTTCAAAATATAATCCAGCCCACCACATGGTCTGAGGGACAGTGGACTGGCCCATGGCTGAAAAAGGTTGCTGACCCCTGTTCTAGACCATCGAATTGCAAAAACGGCCAGCTCATTAAAGGGTTCTGCTGCAGCGATAAGACTCACAACCTTTTCTACTATAGGAACACAGATGCCACCACCCTTTTGAATGGGGAGCAAGTACCACCTGCTCTCCCACATTGAAGTCATGTCATCTACCAGAAGGGATTTGTTGCAGCTGTTCTCTGAAGTCCTCCGTCTCCAACTTTGTTGGGCTGGGGCAGCTGAATTCGAAGAGGTTCTGTAACTCAGAGAGGTGCTGGAACGGAGAATCAGTTTTTCCTTCTTGCAGGCTAAGTGCTTCCAACTGCTTTAAGGCGCTGGCCACAGATACCTTTTTCATTTTGCTAAGAATCAAACAAGAGGCCAGGGGTCATTAAGACATCAGCTTTCAAAGGACGTGCAACAGAAAGCATGAGGCAAGCAAGAAGTAATTTCAGATGCTAATAGATACTTCACACACACCAACATTCTGGCAGCAACATTAACAAAAGCCCGTGTTAAGATTCACGGTGACATCCAAGCAGATTTTGCTTTCTACCAGCATGGATTTTAAATATGTTTGAAAAACTTAGAATGGTTGGAAAAGGCATTTGGAAAAGGAACGTTCTGGGGAAATGCGTTCAGATTCACTCCCTTGTATAGATCTGATACACTGATACAGACCCCAAACTTTAAGACAATTTTACATTTTTAAAATTTTAACACTGCATCTCTGCATGATTCTTTGCTCTGACTTTGCCTGCTTTAGATGAACTCCTCAGGGAGAGAATTCTGCTGCAACAAGAGCTGACTCATCTTTCATTCACTGTAAAAACAGCATCTGGAAGAGGCTTTAACTCCCTGCAGTCATGTCCACTGAGAGTGGATCATTTTTTACTCTCTCACACACTTCAAAACAAGGCTATGTTTTCCACACTTACATACAGTATACAGTACACCACTTCCCCTTCCCCCCAAAATATGAGCTCTTACTGGAGCTTCTTGTAAATGACAGTCAGTATCTGATGACGAAAAGTTACAGAGACCGACTCAGAAACCAGGTAGGCAGTAGCAATGGGATCTCGGCTCCCAGTGCACAGTGCCATGAGCCGGCAGAGATGGCTGTAGAGGGCACCCGGAGGGTAATGTCCAATGGCGTAGAAGGCAGCTTGCAGGGAGTCATAGACAGAGTCCATGGACAAGGAGTCTACAATAGTTTGGGGGAGAGAGAAAAACCTGAATTAAATGAAAAACTGGACATTTATGTTTATTCTATGAACTGAACAGCGTGATTCCAGAATAACAAATTTTAAGAACTGTTGCAAATTTATAAAATTGATTTAATTTTGTTAAATTTGTATTCCACTCTTCCCCCTGGCTCAGTATCATTAATATCAGTAGCAAGGAATCTTAATTAGACCTGTCAGGTCCCTGGATTTGGTAAACCACATTTACCTGTGCCCTATGGCACAGAGATCTGTTATCTGTGATCTAAACGCTAAGGTTGGAGGTAGGGGGTTCTTATCTCCGATCTTTGTGCTCTTTTCTCACAGCACTAAAAGATAAGACCTTGGAAAGCAAGTAGAGGTTCATTTCCAATCTTATTGCTCATATGACATCAGGTGATTGACAAGTGGGTGGTCCTACCACACCTGTCAAAAATGGTCCACAGAGGGCAGGCCAGTTTTGGATCCAGTCTCTGGCTTGTTCCAGTTTTCCACAGCTGGTGTATATGGTTCTTCGCTCTCCACATTTTATCCTCACAGACGAAGACATTGTTGCCCAAGGTCACGCCGTGAGCTTCATGGCCAAGTGGGAATTCCAACCAGGAGACCACAGTGGCTCTCAATAAACTTATTCCCTAGTAAGCATCTATTAGATTATATCTTGAAGGCCAGGTTTTTAGACTTGGGAAAAGTAGGGACAGCGTGTCACCATGAGCTGATTGGGTCATTTGAAGCATGCCCCACCCCTCAATCTCCACATCTGCAGAATGGGAATAAATTATATTGACCAGCCCTTGCACAGCTATTTTAAAGATTACTGCAGCAACATATGCCAAATGCTTTAAACCCACGGTCCTAGGACACTGCTTACAATGTGAACCAAAGAAGATGAAGAAGCAGCCTACCACCCAGAGTTGTGTGAACTACACAAAACCTCAGTGAGGCCATGACATTTGTCACTGAGTGATGAATTCAAGAGTCAGAGACTTTAGCCGAAAGACCCAAGTTTCTAGTCCTCAGCACTGCAAAGGTAGGCTTAAACCTGGGGAACGTCTGAAGCCTGAAAGGCTCAGTAATTTTTTTGTGAGTGGGAGAAAACACATTCAGTACCTTCCTTCCTCAAAGCTAGTAGTGTAAGGAACATCTAAGGTATTTTTGTGCATGTTTTTAGAACCCAGTGGCGTAGCGTGGGTTGTCAGCACCTGGGGCAAGGCAAGTAATTTGCGCCCCCTAACCCAGGGCAAGGCAAGTAATTTGCGCCCCTAACCCTTAACCTGCCGCCGCTGCCAGCTTCTTCTTGCTGCTGCCTGGGCTGGGGTATTTACGGTAAGGTAGCCACGGCGGCGGCGGCGGGTCCGTCCGTATCAGGTGATCTGAGGCGAGTTGCCGCTGGCGCTGCCGCCCAAACAACGCCGCTTGCCCGGAGGAGGAGGAGGGCAGAGAGGCGAGGAAAATGCAACATGGCCCGGCGGCGGCGGCAGCGGGGCTGTGAGGAGGGGCTGCCTGGCGCGCCCTCCGCGGCCCTGACGCGCGGGGACCGCGGCGAGCGCTGAGAGCCGCTGCCTGCCGGACGCCTTCAGCCCGGACGCACGCACAGCTCGTCGGTTCCGCGAGACATGGGGCTCTGCTACAGCCTGCGCCCGAGGCTCTTCGGCGACTCCGGAGGCGGCGAGCGCGCCCCACCCCAGATGTTGCGCCCGGTGCGGCCGGCCCCCCCCTGCACCCCCCACACTACGCCACTGTTAGAACCCACCTTATTTTTGTGATTGCAAGTTGCTCTAAGCTGTTTTGAATACTGTGTTTTAATGCTGTAACCTGCCCTGGGACGTTAGGCTGCCTCACAAAGTGGGAATCGTGGCTTTAAGAAGGGAGCTGAGGAGCAGAGCAGAGAGGATCAAGTTTCTTACTGGCAGGGGCATCCAGGGAAGCAGCAAGCGGGTGCAAGTTGAAAGGGTCCTCTGAAGCTCTCTTCTCTGTAGCCTGGAAAGCCTCCTGCAAGTCAATGCTGGCATCACGCCGGAGAACCTCTTGGTCCTCTTCTGTGTCATTCAGCCGACGGATAGGCCGCCTCCTGCGTTCTGCAGTGAGAAGAAGTAATCGCCAACGTATCAATGCCAGCTGCAAAACAGCCTCTATAATCAGGAATGTGTAAAGATGCTCGAAGTGTAAAGATGCTGAAGGAACATTCTTTCACCTCTGGTGGACTTGCCCTAGAGTGAAGGTTTTCTGGGAAATGATTTATAATGAACTGAAGAAGGTATTTAAGTATACCTTCCTTAAGAAACCAGAGGCCTTTCTCTTGGGCATTGTTGGTCAGAGTGTGCAAAAGAAGGATCGAACCTTTTTTATGTACGCTACAACAGCAGCAAGGATACTCATCGCTAAAAGCTGGAAAACTCAAGAATTACCCACACTGGAAGAATGGCAGATGCAACTGATAGACTATATGGAACTGGCGGAGATGACGGGCAGAATCCGAGACCTGGGAGAAGAACTGGTGGAGGAAGACTGGAAGAAATTCAAGGACTATCTACAAAAATATTGTAAATTGTATGATTGTTACGAAAGATGTAAGATTAGCAAAAACATGGCTTCAACAAACTAGTTATAAAGAATATAAATTTAAATTCAATTGGAAGATGAAAAGATAAATTTGGGATAAGTAATATTTTATGATTAAGCTTCAATAAGAGTATGTTAAACCCCAAAATTAAATTAAATATTGGAAAATTATATTATATGAATTAAATTAAGTTAATAATTTGCTGGTAAAATTTATGTTTAGAAAGCAGGAACAAGAGATGTGAGGAAGTCCAAAGTTGAGAATGAAATGTGGATAATGGAAAATATTATGTTATTATGTATGTTTTTTATTGGTTATATAAAATTTAATAAATATTATTATAAAAAAAAAAAGGAATGTGGCTTGGGTGCAATTTCGCATGGCACCCTGTTGGGCACAGAATGAGTCTTCCCAAGCAATCGCTCACATACCACAGTAAACCTTTATGTCAGCTGCAGCACATGAATACACATAAAACGAAGGCCAGTTACATACGTGAAATGAATTACTAAGAAATCTCAACATTGCATTTAAAAAACAACTTTCTAACGCTTGTCATTGAGAAGGCAGGTTGGAAAGCATGCAGGTTATGCCTGCTGAATTTGATTACCAGTAGATTAAGGTCTTTCAGCAGGCCTTTGCTTCACCCCATGATTAGCAGATGAGATATTCAGAAACTTCATTTTAAAAGAGCAGGTGAGATAACCCCAGCAGATTTTAAATCATAAAATATGGAGCAAAGCATGGAAATAAAGGCTTTTAGATCTTAAATTATGCCCTTGTGAGTTCCTAAATTTCCCTCTTCCCCTAGTATAAAGACCACATGTTTGGTAAGTTTAAAATTATTTACTTAGAAACTCTCTGAAGTTCAGATCCATGTGTTTTTCCATACAGCAGTCAGGAAATGTTACACAGGCAATAAAACTTGTCTTAGTTACAGTGGTGAAAGTTCCTAAATTAGTGGTATAAGAGCTCAAGAAAGGCTTGTAAGAGCCATGTGGTCTGAGCTGCAGCAACCAGCTCTGACCTCCTCACACGTTGCGCTTCTCAGATAGACTGGGAGGGGGCAGTCCCTCCCATGATGAGCTAAGCCTGGAAGGACAGTTTACTCTATGGTCTTAACCCCTTCATGCATTAATTAGACTTAAGCAATGTCAGCTATATGAGGCTAGTTACCCCACAGGATGTTCTGCTTCAAAGCTTGATGAGAGGCAGAAAGAGAGACGACAAAGAGAAAACACACTTGCTCCAACACCTATGGAATATTCTTATTTACTCTGGCTTGTTCTTTCCCTTTAAAGCCTCCTGCTTCCCCTTAGCCTCCTGCTACTTTGCCTAAGGGGACGCGGGTGGCGCTGTGGGTAAAAGCCTCAGCGCCTAGGGCTTGCCGATCGAAAGGTCGGCGGTTCGAATCCCCGCGGCGGGGTGCGCTCCCGCTGCTCGGTCCCAGCGCCTGCCAACCTAGCAGTTCGAAAGCACCCCCGGGTGCAAGTAGATAAATAGGGACCGCTTACCAGCGGGAAGGTAAACGGCGTTTCCGTGTGCTGCGCTGGCTCGCCAGAGCAGCAATGTCACGCTGGCCATGTGACCCAGAAGTGTCTCCGGACAGCGCTGGCCCCTGGCCTCTTGAGTGAGATGGGCGCACAACCCCAGAGTCTGTCAAGACTGGCCTGTACGGGCAGGGGTACCTTTACCTTTACCTTGCCTAAGAAGCCTGTCAGCTAGCTCATTCCTAAGTCTCTCACCTTCCATCTTCCACTACTGTTTGCTTTTTCCAAGCAGTCAGACCTCACCTTCAACTACTGGCGCTTCTTCATCGGAACCCCGTAGGACTTCAAAGCTGGCCTCAGGACCTTCCTCAATGGTCCTCAGAACCTCCTTTTCTTCTTCATCCTGAGAACGGGGAGTTGTCTCCTCACAAGGAGCTTCTTTGGTTTCCTCCTGCTGCTTTCCCCGTTGAGAAACTCCCCTACCCCGTGGCCTCCTGGGCAGGGGCGTTGCCATTTGGGAGCAGCCGTCTGAAGAGTTAGCGCTACAGCTCATCTGGGATGCCTTCCTGCTAGAGGCCACCCTTCTTCCTGTCTTGGGGGTGGCAGGCACTGGCTCTTTGGCAGCAGGCAACTGGGACGCCTGCATGGCTTCCGGAAGATCTTCCATATCACTGTCATCATAGAAAGAGACCTGGGGGGGAGACAAGTTTGTTTTGCTTTCTTTTCAACTCCCCTTCCCCCAAAACTCTTACAGTAACGGAAGTCACTACCACAATATTTGGTATAGCTGCTAGATTATATGTTGTTGGGTTTTTGGGGGGGCGGGGGGAGTTGGACAAGTTCATGCCAGGATGGTGATATTATTATCTCCAGGTGCAGAGGCAGCATGACACTGAATACTAGTCACTTGGGAACAAACGAGAATGGGAGAGAGCCACTGCTCAGAGCTATTATGACATTGTCCTGCTTGTAGGCGTTTCATAGGCAACTGATTGGACAGTGTAGGAAGGCTGTATGGGTGTCCTGACCCCATTATCTCTGCCTGCGATGGTGGTGACAAGACTAGCGGGAGTTGAAGTCGAACAGCATCCAGAGGACCCAAAGGTTTCTTATCCCTGCTTTAGAAGGACAACACAAGAATCCTGCTGGATCAGACCAACAGCTGATCTAGTCAAGCTTCCCATTTTCACAACAGACAACCAGATGCACCCCCCACCCCGGAAGCCTGCAAACCAACTCCATAGATTAGCCATGTAAATATTTAAGGTATATTTTTAATAAACCACAGCAGCCACAATTAACGTTTCCATATTAAGACCATGGCCCAGATTAAGCAAGGCAACTTTTAGGTTCGTTTTATGCTAGGGTTGCTGACGTTTAATAATTATTTTAATTGTTACCTTAATTCGAGATTTCGTTCTTTTCGACACTTTAGGGGCCTTTGGAAGTTTGGTGTTTAGCTTTGGAGAAGTTTCCTCAAAAACCGCAAATGGAGCCTTCAGGCGCAGCTTGGCTGCTGAACGCTGGGTCGTCCTGGGAGCTGGGAGGGATTTCTGGGCTGGGGTACGGTGCTCGACAGGTGGTCTAAGGACAACCGGAGCAGCCTCTGAATCAGAGTCAGCCAGGGCAAATGGATTATTTGGTCTGGTCACAGGCAGAGGTTTAGTTCCTTGGATTCGCTTAGACTTTGCTTTTTGATCAGCTCTTGGCTGCTTGGGCGTTTTGCTTTTCAGGGGCAGCGTGCAAAGTGTATTGACCGCCTTTTCTGCCTTTTGCTTGCCTTCTGGGTTCCCGTGGAGAGGCAATGGGGACTTCCAGGACCAAGCACTAGAAAATATGTTTTCTGCACTGTCATATTGAGTAGAGGCTAGGACAGACATGGTACCCACAGCTTTGGCAAGCAGCAGCCTGGCCCTTTGGTATTGGAAGCCAAGCAGCCGAGTCTCCTTAGAAGACAGCAAGCTCAAGCCAGTCTCCAGAATGCCCCAAAGTTTCTTCTCTGGTCTGCCAGTGTTCACACTTTGCCAAGCCAGAGTCACGTAGATATGGGCCACCAGATTATCAAGAATCTGAACTGGGGACTGATGAGGCATGACCCCCTTCTTGCCTTGAGAAACGCAGGCCACCATGCTGGAGAGACGCAGAGCCACAGTGGCACACCGTTTCAGACTGGTCTCGAGGAGGTGCAAGCCTTCCGCCCTGTTCCCAGATGCCAGCTCCTCCTCTGCGGAGGTGACCAGCCAGCCGAGACAGACGGCAGAGAGGACCACATCAGAGCACAGCAAGCAGTGGCAGGCCTCTGGGTGATTCAGGAAGCCAGCATGCTTCTTCTGTTTGGACTTCAGCACTGGCGAGGTGGTTAGGGTCTTCTTCTGCAGAGAGACTGTGTCAACAAACTCAAGGGATACCTCTTTCAAGAAAGGCTGCTCTTCCTCAGCAGATTCTACACATGGACCTTGAGGCGTCCTGTTTTTAGACCTGCCTTTCCTGGGCTTGATTTTCACACCTTCTTTTTCTTCTTTGGTTTCAAAAACTGGAGGCAGAAGAGATGAGCTAATTGAGTATTTTCCCCTGGCACCAGCGGAAAAGACTTCGCAAATCAATTTGAAAGCTTAAACACAAAATTGATCTAAACCTGTGTTTCCCAAACTTGGGTCTTCAACTGTTTTTGGACTACAGTTCCCGCTGGTCCCGCTAGCAAGGAATGATGGGAGTTGTAGAACCAAAACAGCTGGAGACCCAAGTTTGGGAAACACTGATCTGAACCCTCCACAAAGGAAAGTCATCTTTGGACTTAGGGGTGTAAAAGGTTCTTTATCCCCAGGCAGGACACAAGCAACCAAGTTACTCAGATTCCTAGTTCCCAATATTGAAAGGATGAAGCATGGCACCTTTTCAGAGGAAGCCCACAGCGCATAGCTGTCAACGTTTCCCTTTTTTAAAGGGAAATTCCCTTATTACGAATAGGATTCCTCGCAAGAAAAGGGAAAAGTTGACAGCTATGACCCAGTGGGTCTCAATATCAGTGTGTTTGAAGATCCTACACCCTCAAGCTAGGGCTGCTGCCCATATGCTGCCCATGGGTGCCCTCAAAGCATCCTGCCTCTCCCAATTTTTAAAAATAGGGTTTTTAAAATTTATTTAGAGGGTTTAGTTTCTTGCCACCGAGGCCTTTTTCTTTGGGTCTAGGAGCCATCTGGGGCTGACAGGCACTCTTAGCATTGGAAAGGAAGGGGGACGAGCAGGTGGGGCTGGTGCTTTGCTTTACATTGTACCCAGCCCAACTGCACAGTTTTCTCCATTCGTATTCCTTCTTTTGTAAAGGGAGGATTTGCTGTTGCTTGCTAAATGTTTGTGGAATTGCCCCTATTAACTTTGTGGGCACATGATTTTGTGGGGATGCATTGCCCGTGTAGGTGGGTTTAGCTTTTGGGGAGGGGAAGAGTTTATCAGTCTGAAAAGTCTGGAACCATGCCCTCAAGCCCAGATCTACCCTTCCAGAGGGAGACTTGATTATCCCCTGGAGTTAAATCACAGGGCAAAACAACTCCCCTTCTGCAGACAGCAGTTTGCCTCCCCATTCTTCTAGCAGCAAGAGGTTCCAAAGTTCTACCATCCCTGCTTAGGCTGCTCTAGGTAGGGTGGAGAAGCCTCACCTGTGCCCGACTCAAGAAGAAACAAGACCTGCTCCAGATCCAAGCGACACAGCTCCAGGTCACTGCGCTGCAGTTCCAGTCCACTCTTCAAGACCAGGAAGCGAGCACACCTGATAAGGGCAGGCCAAGGAGACATTAGAGGGTTCCCAATACTCAACAATTGAAACCTTTGACCTGCAAATGGCATCAGCCACACGCTGCACCCTCTCTCAACATGCTGCTCCATACCAAAATTTCACAAAAGGCTGTCCTCGGCCCTATGACCATCACAGCTCTGCACAGATAAGCTCAACAGATTAAGGAGGGCTTGCCTCTAGGCTTCCTGGGTCCACATTTTTGAGAAGGGACAAAGCCAACACAAGTTCGAGTCTAGGTCTCTAATTCCCACACCTATGAGTTTCTCTGTGCAATGTTATTTTCATTATATATCAGGGGTGGAGAACTGCTGCCCCCCCCCTTTCAGGTGTTGTTGGACTCCAGCTCCCACCACTCAGCCAGCATGGCCAATGGTCAGGGATGATAGGGATTTTAGTTCAGTGACATCTAAAGAGCCACGGGTTCCCCCTCCTTACCCATTTACATTCCTTACCATCGAATAGACTGAAGCCTCATGGAGATTTTCAGCATTTCCAGGCAGAAAGCTTTTGCTTCATTGACAATCTCGATCTTGCCCAGGAGGGAGACAAAGCTCTCGGAGCAAACAAACATGTCAGCCAGCACCTGCCACTTCTGCACCAAGTTATCACCTGATGGTCAAATTTGTTTGGGGTGGAGAAAGAAACAGTTAAGTTGCGTATGCGTAGGGCATCTTAATTTCACATCCAGGTGCACCATGTTTAAGGCTTTCAAAAGAGATAGCATGCTGAAGTGTGGAACACAGTAACTCCACATACATTAAGATCGGGCAAGCGACATCTGCATTCTTTGGAAACACCTATTCAGTGGATACTTGTCCGAGAACTAGGGGGCAGGAGGCTTCCCACCCCCCCAACTAAGCAGTTTAAGGAAGCCCCTGCTCGTCCAGCTCACGCGAGCCAGAGTGGTATGGGGGCTTGCACAGTAGGACTGGGGAGGAAGAAGGATCCAATATACATTCCAGACATTGTGATATATCAGCATATTGTGGTATTAAGCTGCTGATGTATCACAATCTTGAAAACCAGATATCGCCCAACCTTAGTGTCTGCCTCATTTGATAATTCTTAACCAAGGTAAACCGTACTGTGCACCTCATCTACAGTATATAAGCATTCCCAAACTAGCACAATTTATTCTGCGAGCCATGGGGAAAGCCAATGAGCTATTCAGGTCATCTTGCCTCCCAACCACTGAAAGCCTCTTTCTGGGATTTAATTGGGCGTTTTGCCCACAGGTTTCTCAAACCTACCTATGCATCCAGAAGAGTTTTTAATGCAGCTGAGTATCCAGATGCTGAACTCTGCACCCAACATCAAATATTGCAGCTGCATTTATTCTGGTTGCAGGTTTACTTCCCTGCATTTTTTTTTTTAAAAAACCCATTGCTCAGAGGAGGTGAGCTGTTGAAGAGTTTCATTGCTTGAGCTTGGCAGAGTAAATGAAATAAGAGAACAAAGTAAAATAAGGAGTAGCAACTGGCGGGCCATTTGCTTGTAACAATCCATAGATTTTATGTGGTTAGGAAGCTGTTCCAGTACTGAAGGTCAACCAAGTTCCAAGATTGTGTGCTGAAACATATTTGGTTTATTTTCAAAGGGAGGAATTCAGCATAGCACTAAGGCTATTGTTCTGTCAGTGCAAATTTTCAGCTTGCCAGATGGAACAATTCCCCCTCTCCCCACCCTTTGCACTGTTCTAGGGGCTTCTCCTGCCTCCCAAAGGCCAGTTTTGGGGAATGCTGGGGGGGGGGGGCGGGTGACAGCAGGGAAGCCCCACTGTGCCAACAGAAGCCCTTATGTAGGCTTCCACTAGTGGGACCAGTTAGCTGCTGAATACCACCCAGAATGTATATCTCTGCCTTTCTTTTATGGAGTAACTTCAGCATCTTCAACTAGTACAAGTTATAATTTTTAAATCACTAAAGCCAGCATATGGACAGTCTAAATTTAGTTAAGCTACTCCACTCATTTTTCCATGACACCTTTTGCACAACTGTCTAGCCCAGCTGCTCCCAAATGCACCAGACTACTTGAAAACAACTTGAAAATAGGCCACTTAATAATTTTTCTGTCTGTTGTCACAACTGTAATGTGCTGTGCTAGATGCTGCATGATTACTTAATCGTATTTTTATTGATTTCCTGCATTGTATCACAATTTGCATTCCATGGAATTCTAAAAAGCTTGTAAAGCACAATCCATAGTGATGGTGCTATATTAGTACTAAAAAACACCAGCTGCTCCCTTTCGAGGGTAGATACGGCATATTGGTTTTATCCAATAGATCCTTCGGCTGAAAAGGAACTAGTAAACAGCAGCAGTATTCCAACAGTGGACCACTTCGCCCCAGTTTAGGGCAAGTTGCATGCATACAGGATTTTGAAAAATAGCAAAAATCTTTACACACTTTCAGAGGATAGCAATAAACATTTTACCGTGATCTACAAACTGATGCTCTGAAGCATCTTTAGCAGGCGTGTCGCTGATAATCAGTGAGAAGCTCAAGAGGATGCTGCGGTAGAGTTTGTGAGCATCTCCCAGAGCCGCTTCAGGGGTCCTCCATCCTGCATGAGAGGAGAGAACACACACTGTACGTTACTACTGTGTTCAACAAGCTTTGTAGTTTTTTCAAGGAAACCTTTCCACAAGCAACCCATATGAAAGGACCTCTGTGCCCTGCCAATATTTGGGAGACGTGTTCAGGGGAACAATACGCAATGCCCACATAGGGATAAGCACGCCTATTAGACCTCTAACTATTGGGATGCACCGTATTTTTCACTCTATAAGACGCATTTTTCCCCCTTCAAAAATGAAGGGGAAATGTGTGTGCGTCTTATGGAGCGAATGCAGGCTCCTTGGCTTCAGCGATAGCAACGCGAAGCCTCCAAAGCGCAGAGGGAGAGCTCCCCCCGCGCTCCGGAGGCTTCGCGTTGCTTTCGCTGAAGCCGCCTGAAGGCCCTGGAGTGCAGCAGGAACTCTCCCCGTGCTCTGGGGGCTTCAGGCAGCTATCCGCAAGCCTTCGGAGCGCAGCAGGAGTTCCCGCTGCGCTCTGAAGGCTTGCGGATATCCGCCTGAAGCCTGGAGAGTGAGAGGGGTCGGTGCATACCAATCCCTCTTGCTCTCCAGGCTTTGCTTCACTGGAGAGGCGCTGCGCAGCTTTCCCTCTCTGCACAGCGCCCCTTCAGCGAAGCGGGAGGAGAAATGGAAGGGGCTCCATTTCTCCTGTCGCTTCGCTGAAGGGGCGCTGAGCAGAGAGGGGGAGATTTCCCACCCCCTGTTCTCCCCCTCCTATGGTCCGGTGCGTCCTATGGAGCGAAAAATACAGTAGCTTACAGAACACCTAGTGGTTTCCTAGGGCCGTACATTTTAAGGGGCAACCTGCTTTCAGAGATGAGAAACTCTTGATTAGCTCCCAAGAAATGCAGATGCTCCCTGGAACACAGTACGCAATTAAGAGGGAAGCAGATTTTTACTTCCAAGACTATTTACAGGACTAGTGCATGGTGGGAACCTCTTCTACACACAAGGAAGAAACTTCCATGATATATGACACTGTTGGCATGGCTTAAAAACAGGGCTGGGCAACCCAACCTGGTGCTCTCCAAACATTATTGAACTCCCCACTCCTATCAGCCTCAGCCAGCATAATCAATGACCATGGATGATGGGAGCTGGAATCCAAGAATAACTGGGGGACCACAGGTTTGCCATCTCTGGATTAAACCCTCAATCTCTGCTTGTATGGTGGAATTTACAACAACCCAAGAACTGCAGATTACCGACCAACACTGCTGTTCTGCCCCAGAATTTAAAATTGGCTGTTCCCTTTCCACTTGGGAACGACATGCTGTTCACCTGCTGGGTGAAACCTAACTCTAGTATGCTCCTCCCATACATCTGGAACGGAACATCTTCTCTTTGCACTTGAATGTTTGGATACCCTCTCCAGCTCACAAAGTTCTCAAAATCTTCCATTCATTTACTATTCACTTATTGACAGGTGAATTGCAAGTATCAGACGAGTACAGATTAGTATCAAGGAGGAGATGCATGGATGCTTCTGCACTCACCTTGAACCCAGAGTTTTTGCCTCAGTGCCAGTGAGAGGGCAGAAGCTGGCAGACCAAGGTAAGCGGCTGTCAACTGGAGAGCACTGGCTCGGAGCAGGTACCAGACCTTAGAGGACCTTTGCAAAGCAGGGTTCTGTAAGATTTCTACTAGAAGAATGACACCTTCTTCAATCTGTCCGCAAAGAGAGGAGGGGAAATGATCAGTTGCAAAGAAGACTGTCTTCCATTGTGCACCAACCAGCGTTTGATTTATGCTGCAAAAGCTTATGTATCAGAATGCAGATGATTATTGACCCCGGGGAAATTTTCTGAAAGTTTGGAAGTGCCTGCAATTTGATGCCGATGTGTGTATTTCATAGCTGAACCTAGAATATCCCAACCTGATCCAGCATTCTCCTATCCATACTGCGGACAATAGGATAAAAACAAACCCACTTGTGGCTAGCAATGATCTACGTTTATAATTAGCCCAGTAGTGGTGGGGCTCCTTAATTCATTCCTGCAGAATCCCCGCAAAATCAAAGCTCCAGCCCACAAGTACAAAAAAAGTTATCAAGCCTGTATGGATCTTGAACAAATCGAGGTGCAGCCTAACTGTGACAAATGGTTCAGCCCCTTCCAGAATACAGTGGTGCCTCGCAAGACGAAAAGAATCCGTTCCGCGAGTCTCTTCGTCTTGCGGTTTTTTCGTCTTGCAAAGCAAGCCCATTAGCGGATTAGCGGCTCAGCTGATAAGCGGCTTAGCGGCTCAGCTGATAAGCAGCTTAGCGGATCAGCAGTTAAGCGGCTTAGCGGATCAGCTGTTAAGCGGTTTAGCGGATCAGCTGATTAGCGGCTTAGAAAAAGGGGGGGGGAGGAAAAAACCCCCGCAGGAACTCGCAAGACATTTTCGTCTTGCGAAGCAAGCCCATAGGAAATTCGTTTTGCGAAGCACCTCCAAAACGGAAAACCCTATCGTCTAGCGGGTTTTCCGTCTTGCGAGGCATTCGTCTTGCGGGGCACCACTGTAATTAATCAGTGCAACCTACTTATGGGCAAAAAGAATCACATATTGGCAGAGGGGCAATCTTGGTTTTGAACGTTTCAGCAAAGTATTAGCCATAGCATAATGCAGTAGGCTCCCTTTTAGGGTCCTATGGACCCAGAAGCATCATTCCTATGTGGCTTTCTCCTTCCTGGCACATGTACACACAAACGCTTTTTTACTGAAGATAGTTCTTTTAGTAACCTGGCTTGCTTGCCAGTCTCAGTGCTGTGCAGTGAATATAAAAGGGCAACCCCCATGAGGATACCTTGTGGTTTGCTAAGCACAGCTTGCTACGGAGCACAGCTAGTGTTTGATTGGTCAGCAGGCAAGAGTCATTCTTTCTGTCCACATTTTGCAGGCATGATTCAGCCTCCTTTAAAGTGGTCTGCAAGAGAATAAAACAGGACAAAAGAACATTAGCACAGCAGTTGTCCGCTAGAGTTGAATTAACAAGAGTTCAGACAACATTTGTCCCGTTTATCAGCAGCTGACCTTAATAGCAGTAAGTAATGAGAAAGCCATCTATAAATCAGGTCTGTGGGGCCTCCAACAGGAATAAGTTTGTCTCCAGATTGTCACCTTCATGGCTCATACAGTGGTTGTAGTTTTTTAGTCGTCTTAGTTGTGTTCAACTCTCCGTGACCCCATGAACCAGAGCATGCCTTGGAAACTCACTTTCTTCTCAAAGTTTCTCCTTTTTTATGTCCATGGAGTTTTCTTGGCAAAATACTGGAGTGGATTGCCAGTTCCTTCTCCAGGTGGATCACATTTAGTCTAAACTCTCCGCTATGTTTATTTTTAAGGTATATACCTTAAAAACTATTGTAATATTGAGGAATGCTAAGATGTCAGGGGGTAAGAAGCAGAGAATTGCAGTTGTAACTAATAAGCTAAAGGAAATTTAATGAAAGGGAATTAGGATAATTGACTAAAGGGTTGCTAAAGAATCACTAAACAAGGATGCAGGGATGGGGAGGTATGGGGAAGTCAAAAGAAAGAAGGGAATGAAAATATAATCTTGAAGTTATATTGGTTTAAATGTTTTGTATGTTTTTGTTTGTGTTTTGAATTTTTTGTTTTTCTGTTTTGTATTGCTTCTATTATATGTTTGGAAAATGAATAAAAATTATTTTAAAAAAAAATAAATAAACTCTCCGCTATGACCTGTCCATCTTTGGTGGCCCTGCATGGCATAGCTCATAGCGTCTTGGAGTTATTCAAGCCCCTTCACCACAACAAGGATCCATGAAGGGGCATACAGTGGTACAGTTGCTTAATTGTCTCATTTGCCCTCACTGAGGTTTATTTTGGCTATTTGCTTTCAGGCCCAAGTCAGACTGCTCATTTTGAACCAAGGCCTCGGGCAGTTATCATTCTCTACTCAGCCACTGGGAGATGAGATTGAACTGAGCCCCAACAGCAGAAGTCAGAATAGTTCCCACCGCCACAGTTGTCAGATGGCCTCTTGAGGGAGGTCTGCCCATCTCTGCCACTGTTGGCTTTCCATCATGTATCAAAAGCAGTGCAGTGTTGACTCTCGAACAGATTGGCTCCCGAACGCCGCAAACCCAGAAGTGAGTGTTCTGGTTTGGGAACATTTTTCAGAAGCCGAACATCTAATGTGGCTTCCGATTAAGTGCCAACCGGCAGCTGCGTCTCGGTTTTCGAACTGTTTCGGGAGTCGAACGGACTCCCGGAATGGATTAAATTCAAGAACCAAGGTATCAATGTATTGAGGAAGCATATTCAGCTCTCACATTTCCCAGATTGGCAGCCAGTAGGGCCTTGGGCTGTAAAAAGCTCCAGTCTCATTGGCAGAGCAACTTTAAAGCCCCATGTTCAACACCCAACATCACTAGTTAGAGTTTCAGGTGGGAGGGCTGGGAGAAAGACCTCCAACAGCTGCTGCCATCCCAACTGTGCTGGGGTAGATGGAACTGAAAGTCTCCCAGCAATAAGGTGGCCATTTTTTAAAAGGGTATTTGTATTATTATTTTTTAAAATAATATTTATTAAGAATTCAATAAGAAAAAAGATACAGAAATAATAAAAACAAAAAACAAAAAATACAGATTACAAAAAGAATAAAGTTAAAAATAAGTCCCTCTTTCTATATCTTACAATTCATTTACTTATTTTCATGACTTCCTCACACCTCCCTTTTTTGTATTCCAGTTCAAATAGTTATTTCAGCAAATCCTTACCCTCTTTGTTTTATCTTAGTTCTTTATCTTCACATATTGTAACTTTATACTTTTCATCTAATATCAATCCATTTTTACGTATTCCTATTAAAAGGGTATTTGTAACAGTGATACGTATGTAGGGCACGAAACCTAGCAAGCTGCCTCAGGCAGAATCAGATCTGTGGTCCAGTACTGTCCACACTGACTGGCAAAAGTTCTCCAGGATTTCAGACAGGGATCTTTCCAGGAGGTGCCAGGGACTTTTGCCATTCACAGGACTACTCTTCATGCTCACCTCTGCGTAACTGGGACATTCCAGATGGAGAAGTAGCTTGGAAATTTGGCACAAGGCATTGGTCCTCCCCACAGAGTCTTCAAGTGCCTCGGAGAGAGCTGTGATGAGGAAATAACTCTCTATGGCCTGTAATGGCTGCATAATAAAAAAGGAAATAAATCTATTTAAATATGTGCAGGGTGGTGGGGACCCAATCCAGTACAGTCGAGGATGGTCAGTTTTGCTATTCAAGGGAACTCTGTGCTCCCGAGAACCCGAGCTCTGTAATAAAAGTTGCCATGACCTAACAGGAAAGCCTTCCTGGGTGCAGAGGAGATCTGCTCAGATGGCATTCAGATACAAAATCTGATTCTAATCAACCCACTCTTCCTTTCCGGTCAAGAGCAAAGTAGCATTGCTCCATGACTTTTTCCAGAATGTGGAAAGCAGTCAAGTTCATAGAATAACACATCTGGAGACTTGTTACAACTACTTTCCTTTAGTTAGAAAATGAAATTGAGCAAAAGGCCACACCTTTAACACTTTCATCAAATGTTTATAGGTCCATATACAGCCAGACATTGCTGCCAGCTCTGGTCCACTCACCATGGCAGAACTGGCCATTTGGGTGGAACCGCCCTTTTCAGTTCGAGGGAAATATTATTATTTTATTCCTTGCATTTATATACAGTGGTACCTCGGGTTACAAATGCTTCAGGCTACAGACGCTTCAGACTACAGACCCTGCTAACCCAGAAATAGTACCTCGGGTTAAGAACTTTCCTTCAGGATGAGAACAGAAATCGTGCTCCGGTGGCAAGGCGGCAGCAGGAAGCCCCATTAGCTAAAGTGGTACCTCAGGTTAAGAACAGTTTCAGGTTAAGACCTCCGGAACAAATTAAGTTCTTAACCCGAGGTACAACTGTACACCACTCTTTTCCTCCTAGGAGCTCAAGGTGACATACATGGCTCTCCCCTCCCAATTTTATCCTTATAGCATCCCTGTGAGGTAGGTTAGGCTGAGAGATGGCGACTGGCCCATGGTCACCCGCTGAGCTTCATGACCGAGTGAGGATTTGAACATTTGTCTCCCAGGTCCTTCTCTGACTCTCTACCCCCACTGGCTCCCACATTCCCTCACAGGCAACCTTCCAGTGGTCACTTCCCACAAGCATCTTGATCAGCCTCTGTGAGGACTAGACGGGCCACTGGTGTGATCCAGCAGGACTCTTCTTAGGTTCACCAAGGAGCACTAAATATTGCAAGCGCGTCATAAGAGCTTGTGAGCCACTCTTAGTTTCTCGTGCTGTCTCTGCTCCCAGTTCTCGAATCAGAAAGCAAGGCACCTCAGACTGGCAGGGGCAGGGAGGGAGGAGGAGCATAATGGGACTCCTACAGGGGGTGGGAGGTGCTGTTCTCAGGTGCAGCCATCATGCTGCTGCCCCAAGGCTTTTCACAATCAGCCTAAAAGAGCAACAATACAGCGCTTGCATGAGAGCAGTGAAGTGGGGGGGGGGGAGAGGGAGAGGGTCTTTCAGGAAGCTTAAAGAGAACAAAACCCCAGTTATATACAGTAGACTTCTTGCCCAAGCAAAGCGCTTGGGCTCATTACCTTTCCCATCATTCTGTACAAAGCTGCCATGATGTGTAAGGATGCTGCTGTCTGCTCAACGTTACGTACAGCTGGGACCTTGCCCTTGCAGGAGAGGAGCTGCTTCCACAAGGCAAGGGCATCGTCCAAACACTTTGATTGCACTGAAAAAGAGAGTTTGTGTGTTGGGTGGGGTTAAGAGACTGCAGAGCCAATCACCACCTCATGGGGAGAGTCAAAACACAGTTCTTTGTGCAGTAACTAGAAACTCAAGCAAATCTCAAATCAAGGCATCTCCTCTGCCCACCTAGAGCTGCTACACCGCTGGGGTTAATAAGCAAGGGTCACATTTCACATGTCCCTTTCTGAGCAATGAAAATTTAAGGTTGCTTTTTGATGGGTCAGAAATATCTATGGTACCTTTTATAATCCAGTTGGAAATCAACAAACTAGCAAGGCAAGCTTGGTTAAAGAACACCCACAATCTTATTTTCTCCATTTTCTACCTGATTATCAGCTGATAAATTCACTAGCATGATCAGGCAATACCGCTTACAGAATTGCACCCACCTGTCAATCACATCACATGGCAGCACTTAAGTTCACAGATCTTCGCACCTAATGCTTGTATCAGATCTTCGCACCCAACATCATATGACATCAGGTGACTGGCAGGTGGGCATGGTTTGCCCAAAATGGCGTTGTGGGCCAAATTTAGCAGCCCGGCAGGATGAAAGTTCCCTATACCTGCTTCAAATGTACGTGTGTCTCGCCCCACCCCTCCCTGCCCAACCAAGTTCCTTACCAGAATCCACAGACAGGTTAAATGCAATGCCAAGATACAGGAACTTGTCATCCTGCGATTTGTTCTCATAGTTAAGATCATTGGTCTCAAAGCCTTCAAGATCTTGTATGCCTTTCTGGCCCCTGGCATGGGCACTTCTGGTCCTCTGCTCTTGCCTGATGCTCTGCATTTGAAAAAGCAACATGGATAAAGCTTGGTATGGAAGTGAGAGGACATACTGTCTGTCCCCAGCGGCATAAAATCTTCATCCCTTGTGGAGCAGCTCAGGGCATAACAATGCCACTACAGTGGTTTCACTGAGCCCAAACCTCACGATGCATCACAATAATTGACACATCACACGATGCATCACAATTCTTCACAAAAGGTTACTTCAGTTTAAAACCACCTCCATGCCACTGTAAAAGTCCTATCCTACTATACATTACAATTGCAATGCACGATACCCTGGAGATGCTGAAAAGCTTACAGCAAAAAAGGCAGGGAGTTCCTAAGCCGAAATATGTTCAATTCCCAACATCTCCACTTAAGCATTGGTGCATTATGGATGTTTTGCTTGCTACACAGTCAAATACACTTTAACTAGGATTGTATGCAGCAACACGACAGCAGAAAGAATGCAAAATCAAATACAATTTTGTTTTCCTTGCGCCTCATCTGAGATTTTAAGAAGATGGGGGAGGTGTCTAGACATTTTGATTAAATAAAGTAAACAATGGGGAAATGCCTGATGAGATCTAAGAAGCGAGAGGGGTGGGCTTTTTAAGGTTTCTAGTTGTCAGAGATGAGGTTTCAGTGCTTGGAAATAAGGTAAACAGCATATATACTTCTGCAGCAAGGTTAGTAGAAATAATCTGCATGATTTTATACAGACTGTAGCATTTAACTTCTAAAACACGAAATATAAGCAGCTCTGAATTTAGTCGGAAGAGCTCTGTGCTGCTTTGCTTACTGCCACATACCTCGTGCATTTTGTCCTCAATTGTGCAGATGTAAAGCCAGAGTAAGGCTTGGGCCTTATCGTCCTGGAGCTGCTCCTCATTCTGGGGAGTCTTTGGCACAGAATCCAACAGCCACAGGGCTTCATGAACAGAGTCCAGGGCAGAGCTACAGAGGAGGAGACGACAGAGTTTAGCCAATGGTGTCTCCCAATCATCAACCATGGAGGCTCTTCTGGACAAATTCTGGGGCATCTTAGCACACAAATTATTAAATTTACATCCCACTCTTCCTCCCAAAGGGGCCTGGGGCAGCAAGCTACAAGGGCTAAACTTTCTTAAAAACAATTTCAGTACATGTGCAGACTGGGAAAGAATTCAACTTAAAAGGCTTGCTGAAGGAAGAAGGGCTTCAGAGTGCGCTAAAAAAACATCAGAGATGGTGCCTGTCTGATATTCAAGGGAAAGGAATTCCAAAGGGCAGGTGCCACAACACTAAAGTTCTGATTTCCACAGTGTATGGAATGGGCCTCATAATAAGTTGGTACCTGCCGGAGGCCCTCACCTGCAAAGAGCAGCGATCAATTGGGTATATAAGGGGTGAGACAATATTTCTGGTATTTTGGTTCCAAGCTGTAGAAGGTTTCATACAAAAGAAACAGCTCCTTGAACTTAACCTGGTGTCTAATTGACACCCAGTAGGGTGGAGGAACCTGTGGCTTCCAGATACTGTTAGACTCCAATTCCCATCAGCCCCAGCCAGCCTGGACAATAGTTGGGGCTGATGGGGGCTGAAGTCGAGTAATGTTGTGGGGAGGGGAATCACAGGTTTCCCCATCCCTGCTCAGACCCATGAGAGTGGTGAGGTGTGCGTGTTGAATTGTAGCTATGGGATCAGAGGGCAGAGAACTGCTGCTGAGAAAGGAAATTGAGAAGCAGGGGGTTGGACTCTGCATCATTTGTTATGTGACATGCTTGTATTTATGACTTGTGAACAGTAGAATGAAGAACATGGAGAATTATAAACACAAGGTCTCCTAGGTTGGGCACATTCATGAGAAGCTACTCTTTTCCCTTTGCAAAACAAAAGCAAAAACAAGTCAGCAATATTAAAAGGATGGAGGGAAGCCTTAGCAAAGGCCAGAGCAGAATGCCCTGATACTGTGCTGCAAAAAAGTAAATTATATCCTTAGAACATAGATGCCTCTCTGGCATAAGGTTTCTTAATTTGCACATCTTGACTTCAAAGTTCTTTCTTCGAGTTGTGGTGGAACTCTAGCACTTTTCAGCAAAGGGTGGGGATGGAGGATTAGAGATTAGCTGCTCCTTAGAGGAAGGATGAGAAATTGGACAGAGAAAAGGAAAATAAGAGTTTATAGGAAGCAGGTGGCAGGGCCCGGGCAGCACCAATAGCCACAATACAAGGAACAAGCTCCTCCTTCCATTTCTAAGGTCGAATTTGCCACGCAGAAGAATCTTATCCATCGCCACTTTCTTCTCCAAGGGGCACACACCTCAGCTAGGACCCCGATCACCGATCACAATAGAAGCTCCAGAGAATACTGGCCACTCACCATTCTGTCTGTTCACTGTAGTCATGGTAACACAGAACCTGTGCCAGTTCCACCAGAATCACAGCCCGCTCGTGAACCCAGCCGCTGCCTTCTGAACATATGTCCAGCAAATCGCAGATCACGTTGAAGCGCTCCTGGCCAGTGTCTACCCGCACAGTCTTGTAAGCCTTCAGTTCCTCCAACAATACTTTCATGAGGACCTCCGTATCCAAGCTGTACCCCTCCAGGCCCTCCTTTAGAGTCCTGTGATGAACATGTAGGCAAAACAAGAAGAAAAATTACAACAGACCCAAAGTAGGGCAACTCCAGATTACACGGTTACAATAACACAGGGTGCCTTTTATTCGCATCTTGCCAGACGTCTCCAGGGCCAGCTGCACCGTCAGGCAGAGTGATCTGGCTGCCTCAGGCAGCAGAAATGGTGCTGAGGTGTTTGTGCCCAGAGGTCTGCCCCACATTTCCTAAGCTAGCCTGTTGCCCTCAGGCTGCCCCATCACCAGTGGGTTCTCCCCATCACAGAAGTACATTAATTAATCTGTTTATTTCAGCATATTAGCATTAAGCATTTAGCAGTAAGCAACCAAACCACATAGAAAATGAATTTTATCCATCCTATGTAAATTGTGTGTTCTCCCTCTGCATTCGGCAGGTGTGGAGTTGCTAGAGCCAGTCTGTTGGCCACAGGTCCAAGGTCCCTTGGAGAGCAGCTCAAACGATGCTGCTGCAGTGGTATAGGCCCTATGTTGTCTGCCATTAAAACTTTTCAGAGTAGGTGTACTGCTGCCAGAATGAAGCTCTTTGTTATTTTAAAGAAACTTTAATTTTTAAAATAAAGACAAAATAAAACATTGAACATATTGATACAAAAGGGGGTGGGAAGAAAATTTAGAATCGTTAAGAGGGGCAGAAAAGGGAAAATAATAGCCTACATTAATTTGTGTGGTGCATCTTTTTTCATCACAATCCCCAAAGCATGGAGAAATCACTTTATCCTAATCTTCTAAAATATTTCACTCCTCAAACTTCCCTGGAACATTGAGAGTAAATGTTCTGTCTCTGTTGTATTGATGTACAGTGTATCAAAAGTTTAGAGCAAATAGTACAAAAATGAACCGATTTAGATTCCTCCCTAGTCACTTTTATTTGGTGTGTGGTAAACACCAGTGTTTATGCCTATTGCCATGACAGTCTGGCTCTGTGCATGGAATAGGGCGATACCACGTTGTCTTTCACACATCAAAATGTATTGGGTTGGCCCTGGACACAACTGGGATCTCACAAGCAGCAAAGAAACAGTATTGGGCATCCTGTTGTTTGTCCCAGCATCATCCAGCATCAGTCACTAATTGGGGACCTGTTCCCTATGAACTTACCCAATTGATTTTAGCTGGTGGCAAAGCTGTACATAAAAGACCAGCCTCAAGATGCTATCAAAGTTGGGAAGTTGGTTAACTTGTCTGTATTGAAATGAAAACCCTATTTACAAGCACCTCCAAATATGTGGTCTGCATGCAATATTAAGTGGGATTGTGACTACATCTGTCACACCACACATCATGATGCGCGAGAACCCAGTGTTGGGACCCCATATATGGGCCCAACATTTTGCACCAGTTTTGAGTGGCAATTACTGCACAGGTTAGGCCTATACATGTTGGATTCTGCTGCTGCCACCCACATGAAGTTTTGCGTGGAACTCTGCGGCAGTGACGTTCCTTCTGCTACCAACAGGAGTCCTTATGTTTGGAGGTTTCCATGAACAGCATGACAGGTTTGGTGGATTCTGTTAAATACCCTGTGGAACAATTTATGGAAACCCCACAAAGGTCAGAAAACAGCAGACTGAGCATTCCCACTTTATCTGATGTCAGTAACAAAGCATTCTTTTGTTTGTCCTACAGCAGAGATTATAGGAATTTCTATTATAGGAAATGATATATTTTAGAGAAATATGATATTCAAGGCAGTAGATAAAAGGATTTGAAACATCACAGAAGGAAGGATGGGAAGTCAAAATGCTACGGGAATACTGTAGGGAAGCTGAATTGAAATTTTAAAACTGTATAAAAATCAGTTAAAAATTATGACCTCCCCCCAAAAAAAGAAATTGCATGAGCCATTGTTTTTCTGGGTCTATTTTGGACTGCAATTGCCTTCAAGTACAGCCCTGTCATTTAGGGACGCAGGTGGCGCTGTGGGTTAAAGCCTCAGCGCCTAGGGCTTGCCGATCGAAAGGTCGGCGGTTCGAATCCCTGCGGCGGGGTGTGCTCCCGCTGCTCGGTCCCAGCGCCTGCCAACCTAGCAGTTCGAAAGCACCTCCGGGTGCAAGTAGATAAATAGGGACCGCTTACCAGCGGGAAGGTAAACGGCGTTTCCGTGTGCGGCTCTGGCTTGCCAGAGCAGCGATGTCACGCTGGCCACGTGACCCGGAAGTGTCTCCGGACAGCGCTGGCCCCTGGCCTCTTAAGTGAGATGGGCGCACAAACCCAGAGTCTGTCAAGACTGGCCCGTACGGGCAGGGGTACCTTTACCTTTACCTTACATCCCTGTCATAGCTGTTTTGGCAAGCACGATGTGCTTAGATGATTATATACATTTAATATACGCAGATTGTATTGCTTAATAGTCTTGACTGTTGCTTAAGGGAGGACCTAAGTGTCAAGGAGTATACCAGCCTCATTTCCTATGTTCTTTCTTTAGTGCTAGGATGTGACATGAGGTAAAATTCTCCAGTTCCTTCAGAACCAGCAGTGTCCCTTTTCCCGGCAAAGGAGATATAAGCTGGAACATCTTTATGCATGTGAGGGGTGGCGGGGAAGATCCATGCCACAAAGAGCAGGAATTGTATTCCTCTTTTAGTAGTTTTGTCTGCTGTGTTTATCTTCAGAAGCATGAATAAAACAGAAATCAGGTTTTAAACTGATGTATGTAAGTCAACGGACCGCGGGTGGCGCTGTGGATTAAACCATAGAGCCTATGCTGACCAGAAGGTCGGCGGTTCGAATCCCCGCGACGGGGTGAGCTCCCATTGCTCGGTCCCTGCTCCTGCCGACCTAGCAGTTCGAAAGCACGTCAAGTGCAAGTAGATAAATAGGTACCACTCTGGTGGGAAGGTAAACGGCGTTTCTGTGCGCTGCTCTGGTTCGCCAGAAGCGGCTTAGTCATGCTGGCCACATGACGGTATGCCGGATCCCTCAGCCAATAAAGCAAGATGAGCGCCGCAACCCCAGAGTTGGTCACGACTAGACCTAATGGTCAGGGGTCCCTTTACTTTTACCTATGTAAGTCAACTTGAGCACTGTTTCAACAGTGGAAGGACAGGATGCAAATTTCCTAAAAGCTACACATATGCAGCAAGACAAATACAAAAGTTTCCCCCCAAACTGCAAGTTTCAAGTTCTGACAGGGCAAACCTCAATCCCCCATTTTAAGAGTAATACCCAATCTCTCGGTTCCATTCTTACTTCAGTCTCAGGTCATCAGATTTGCTGGCATCAATTTTGACTTTGACCCAGGCGGAGATTGGCTCTGCCATCTGTTCTGTTATCCTGCTGCCCTGAACAGCCAGCCAGAGTACCACAGCCTGGAGAGCCTCCTCTAACAAGCCCAGTTTCCTGTAATTCTCCACTTGAAGCTTAAAGCAATTGTGTAGCTGTGAAGAGAAAGAAAAGCATTCAAGTGGCATGCAGTGGAGACTCGTCTTCCTTCCTGAAGAGAAAGAAGTAAAGCCTTTCTAGTTCAGGTTCTCAATAGCTGGAGCAGTGTTTCCCAAACTTGGGTCTCCAGCTGTTTTCGGACTACAATTCCTATCACCCCTGACCACTGGTCTTGCTAGGGATGATGGGAGTTGTAGTCCAAAAACAGCTGGATACCCAAGTTTGGGAAACACTAAGCTACAGCAAGAACTGCTCAACTACAGCCTATGCCTTAAAACTGTCCAACTATGCCAACTAGCTTGATAATGTCTTCTAACTGACCAACTCCCCAGGTGTCATGCCTTTTTCCGCCCATCC
This sequence comes from Podarcis cretensis, assembly GCF_951804945.1. NCBI lineage: Eukaryota > Metazoa > Chordata > Lepidosauria > Squamata > Lacertidae > Podarcis > Podarcis cretensis. Next base: position 9,438,916 of record NC_137171.1, read on the forward strand.
AGTTGCCAAAAAATCCTGGTAACTCATTAAAGGTTACTGCACTTCTATTTGGCTCTTCTGTCAAAAGCTCCTGGCTTTATTCATGGGTTATACGTGGTGATGAAGTCTCCTGCAGTGATTGCTTGAACTGCCCTGATGTCACAGATTGTCTGCTCTCAAACCTCTGGATGCCGTTGCTATAAAATCCAAGATGTGACTTGGGAGGGTGGGGGAGAGACAGGGAGGAGCAAAAGCCTACAGAAGGTGCAGGCAGAGGTGTAAGACAACAGTAGGCCCAAGACAGAAGGGTTGGAACATCACACGGCCCACAGAAAAGAGCTGAAAAACAGAGGAGGCAAGTAGGAGGGCTGCAATGAAACATACTGGTTTTGAGTCAGCCAGCCAAATCATTAGTTGCAGGCCTCTGAGTACCATTTTAATCCTAGCACCTATGAACAGGTTGGAGAATATGATGCCCTCCATATACCATTGGACTCCAACTCCCATCAGCCCCAGCGAGCACAGCCTGGAATGATGGGAATTGCACTACACAAAGTTTGGAGGATGCCATCATGTTGGCTACCCCTGAGTTAAGTCAAAGCAACAATCCTACACATTATATAAGTAAGCTCCTTTGAGCTCAGATGACCTAGCTTTTCAAAGTAATTAAACACAGAGTTAAACTTTAAGAGTGATTTGTCCGAGAACCTCCATCCCTCAATCCTGGGGATGTGAACCCAGGGCCAAGTTCATTATTATTCCCATCACACTATGCTAAATTGAACTCAGTACTTCTTCAAACAAAATGAGTCTATCCAGAGCTTAGGGAAAACAGCAACCTGCAGATGCATGTAGTTCACGGAATTTCGCCCGTGTGCCTCCTCCATGCCAGCTTAGCGCACTACAAGCAACACTTTTCGTTACCTTTTCTGTAGGCAAATCTGAACAACTGACAATCTCCTCCTTCGCCAACCGTCTGCAGAAAAGCTCCACGAAAGAGTTAGACTCCGCATACATCTTATGACAGTAGAAGTTATATGCCAGCCGCGATATACAGTATGCTGTTAGAAGAAGAAAACCGATCTTAAAAGCCACCTTCAATGGGTATTAAAGCCTACTTGTGCCAGAAAACTACAAAACTGATTACTGGTTCATCTCCCGAAGGAGAAATCCAATTGACCCAACTGATCCTGTAAGGCCCAGGATACTTCCACTAGGAAGCTCCTTATAACATCTAGCTCAGTATTGTTTACACTGACTGGCAACAGCTCTCTAGGATTTTCAGATTAGAGTCTCTCCCAGCCCTACCTAGAGATGCCAGGGATGGAGACTGGAATGCTTTACCCTTGAGCTACAGCTCTTCCCCTTAGTCCAAAACCTGCCCATTCAAACTTTGTTCTGAAAAGGTAATGAGCTTAAAGAAGCCATAGTTGTTTACCATCATGATTTCGGGTTGCTGATCAAATTTTAACTAGCACAATATTTTCAATTAAGCCAAAGGCAGAAGGACCAATATAGACAAAACTCTGCACAAAATCAAGACGCAGGTGAAGGTCTCTTCTTAAACAAGCTCTTTCTCAGAGTCAATAGCAACAGCGATTTGGACTGGTTTTTCCCCTTACACACCTTCAGCAGCTCATTAACCTTCTACCTGTTAATCAGGATTGCGCACAACTCAGGTGCTGAGATAATTATAGCAGAACCTCTCTTACTGCTCACACCTCTGGCGAGGGTTGAGGAGCCCCTTGTTTGTGCCTCAGGAGACAGAACCAAGAAAAAGGACCCTTGGGATACATGAGGCCCTCAGTTTTGTTGTTGTTTAGTCGTTTAGTTGTGTCCCACTCTTCGTGACCCCATGGACCAGAGCATGCCAGGCACTCCTGTCTTCCACTGCCTTCCGCAGTTTGGTCAAACTCATGCTGGTAGCTTCGAGAACACTATCCAACCATCTCATCCTCTGTCGTCCCCTTCTCCTTGTGCCCTCCATCTTTCCCAACATCAGGGTCTTTTCCAGGGAGTCTTCTCTTCTCATGTGGTGGCCAAAGTATTGGAGCCTCAGCTTCACAATCTGTCCTTCCAGTGAGCACTCAGGAGCCCTCAGTTACCAATCCCTAATCCCATCTAGTTATCTCCCGCTTGGACTACTGCAATGCGCTCTACATGGGGCTACCTTTGAAGGTGACCAGGAAACTGCAATTAATCCAGAATGCGGCAGCTAGACTGGTGACTGGGACTGGCCGCCGGGACCACATAACACCGGTCCTGAGAGATCTGCATTGGCTCCCAGTATGTTTCCGAGCACAATTCAAAGCCCTAAACGGCCTCAGTCCTGTATACCTGAAGGAGCCTCTCCACCCCCATCGTTCAGCCTGGACACTGAGATCCAGCGCCGAGGGCCTTCTGGCAGTTCCCTCATTGCGAGAAGTGAGGTTACAGGGAACCAGGCAGAGGGCCTTCTCGGTAGTGGCGCCTACCCTGTGGAACGCCCTCCCTTCAGATGTGAAGGAAATACGCAGCTATCCTATCTTTAAAAGACATCTGAAGGCAGCCCTGTTCAGGGAAGTTTTTAATATTTAATGCACTGTTTTTAACATTTGATTGGGAGCCACCCAGAGTGGCTGGGGAAACTCAGCCAGATGGGCGGGGTATAAATATATTATTATTATTAAGGCAATCTACCCACCCACACACCTATTGAAGAGAGAAAGGTGGACACCTCAGAGACTGAGATGCCAAAAATGAAGAGTGCATTCTTCCTTCTTATGGCCCCCAACTGAGCTGTACACAGCTGCAGCTGCCCCACCTTCAGACTCAGACAGCTGGGGAAAGACAGCTGTTCGTCTTGGAAACCAACCTGAGAAATCCAGGTACTCAGCCTGTTCTTTCTTAGGAAGTCCTACTAGCATATCCAACATCCAGGTGACAACCTTCTGAAGATACACCAGTAACTCGGGCAGTGCTGCAGATTCCGGCCCCTGTGTGGAAATCCAAAATTTTTAGGAATTAAAACAGGAGGGGGAACTTCAAGACTCAAAACAGTTCACCACAGGGCATCTGCAACAGATAGTAGATCATCACCTCGATCAAGTTCAGTGGTCAAAGTACCTAGGGTCAGTTAGGAAAAATATGTTGCACCTGATATGGTATGATTGAGGAATTGTGGGTGTGCTGCAGTCTCCTTCCCCCTTTATCCTTTTTTTAAATAAAGTATTATTAATAGAAATATAATGATACAAGAATAGAAAAGAGCATAGAAAAGCATAAAAGGTTAAGAGAGTATGAAAGTGAAGAAAAGACTGCAAGAAAACACAGTTAAAAGATTTACATTACAAAATAATTATCTTCACTATTTATTCAAATACTTAATATATGCTTAATAAATTTATTGCTTCTCTGAACACTTTATGGACACTGCCTGCTTCATCGTCTTGATACGGTATGACATTCTCAGAGAAGCATGAATTCGGTCTCTGTCCCCAAAATTCCTTATTTTCATTTAATATAACACACTAACCAATGCTTTTTTAAACTCCTCCTGCATTTTCATCACTGTTAATTGTATTAATCCAAACTGCTAATCAATTCAGTTTCAATATATTATCTTTCCAGTACCTAGCATGCAATATTCTTTTTAAGTACAGGGTGATTCTATAGTTACCTGCAGCCATTGACACACCACAGTATTTTGCATATAAATTAATCTTAATTACTTTGTGGCCCAAGACCTCAGCCTTCATTTTGCATGTCTCCCAACCACAAGTACTTGTGTCTACTTTATTCTTCCTGTGCATCAACCCATTATCTAAGCAATTTGGAACTTACTGTACACATATTTGTTTGCATGATTATGATAAGCTAGCAATTTCCAATCATCTTTCAATGTGCCTGTCAATTATATTTTGATTTGCAGATCTTTACAGAATCAAAAGTTCCTCATTCAAGGCATAACATAGCCATCACATCCTTTTGCTTTTTTAGCAAGATATGCTCACTTTGATGTATGCATTCTTGGTAGAAGAATGTTTCTGCCCTTCAGAGGTCAGCTTCCACGTTCACAGCTAAAAAGAAATCACACTTATCTCTTATTCATGAACCACAGGCATTCTGTTGATGTGAAAGGAACCATGTCAGTATCTTGGCTATACAGTCGTACCTCAGAAGTCGAACAGAATCCATTCCGGAAGTTCATTTGACTTCCAAAGCATGGCTTCTGATTGGCTGGTGGAAGCTCCTGCAGCCAATCGGAAACCGTGGAAGCCCTGTCGGATGTTTCGCTTCTAAAAGAACGTTCAAAAACCGGAACACTCACGTCTGGTTTTTGATCATTCGGGAGCTGGAACGTTTGGCTCCCAAGGTGTTCAGGAGCTGAGAGGTATGACTGTATAGGAATCGGGTAGGTGATAAAAACGAGCTTTTTCTTGTTTGATCAAAGCTCCATTTAGCCCAGAACGGTCTTCTTCAGAGATGGGGAATCTGTGGCTCTCCAGATGTTGTTGGACTACAACTCCCATCGACCTCAGCCAGCATGGTCAATGCTCAGGAATGATGGGCGTTCCAGTCTAGCAGTGTTTGGAAGATCACAGGTTCTTCATCCCTACTCTACTCTGACAGGGAGCAGCAATTCAACAAATCTCCAGGCAAATGTCTTTCACAGTCCTGCTACCAGACATTTGGACAGAAGACCAAAAGCTCCCCAACTGAGGCAGCAAACAACTTAAAGAGACTAAGACTTGTTTATCCTGCCCAAGGAAGACAACCTCAGTCTTACTTCCACAAACTGAATGTTTTTGTCCATTCAAGACAGACTTACCTGCAGAGTCTGTAGAGTATCCGATACCAAAGTTGTGTATATCTGGAAGTAGTGGTACAGTTGCTTCTTCAGAGTTTGCTGCTGTCTCGTGTTCTCCGGCAGAACCTTATAGAAGACAAAGACGACAGAAAGTATTTGGAACAATTCCAGGTCAAACCTGTATGAGATTACTCGCAAAACCTTTAATGTGTTGAAAGCCCTCCTAAAAATCCCATTAAAACAAAAACAGTAGCACTCTAGTGACAGCAGAGGAGCTGGCCTATTTTAATTTGAGACAGGAAAAATACAATTTATTAATCTACCTACCACCATTGAAAGAGTTTACAAAGTCTTTTCACACTTCAATGTAAAATGCAATAGATGAGAACTTGGAAAACATATTTCTGAGATGTAACGCTAACATTTGCATTCTAAAAATCTGATTGTGCCCCCTCTTCTCTCTCACACACACCAACTATATAAAAGGCTGTACTTTGAAAATCAACTTTCTAGATCTCACAATAGCAGAGCAAAGGTATTTATCCTACCTACCCCCTCCCACCTCATCTTGCCCACACAGGTTAAACCAGGGGTTGTCAACCTGGTCCCTACTAGTGGGGCGTTTCAAGATTCTAGGTGGGCGGTAGGGGGTTCTACGGCACAAGCTGAATCCTCCTTCCATCAAGCACTGGTGGGCGGTAAGGAAATTTTACCATCAAGAAAGATGCATTAGTGGGCGGTAGGTATAAAAAGGTTGACTACCCCTAGGCTAAACCAATGCAATAAAACATGTTTTGAAAGCCTTAAGTGTTTGTTGAACCACATTATCTGCATAGTCTGCACCTTCCCCTCCCCGAATCCAGGATAAAACCCTATTGTTTACATCTTAGCCATGCACTATTGCTCTCACAAAGACATCCAGGACTATATGAAAGTATAGGCAGGGAAAGCTTTACTCACTAAACTCATCAGCTTCTGGAGTAATGTGACGTAACTTTCCATGAAGGCAGAGATCCCCAGAATATCACGCAGGTTAAAGCGGCCCTGTTTGCTGTTCTTTGCAAGTCCAGAGAAAGGGGTTATGAGCAATTGGCAGCTTTCAGTCAGCACTCTAAGCAGGGATTCTTGAGCATCTGGTGAGGAGTTTAGAGCCTGAGTAGCTTGGATGAAGAAGGGCTCTACTGAACCCTCAGCCCGCACCAACACTTTGTTCAGCTCAACTCCAGCAGAGAGCACGTCTAAAGCCACACTAAAGAAACGGCCCTCCTTGCTGGACTTTCTCAAGTAGCCTCTGAATTGCCGGAGAACTTCATCGCTCTCTTTGAAGCAGCCACTTTTGCAGAGGTAACGGCACCTCACCACAGTGAGCTCCAAGATGCAGAGACAGTCCTGGAAAGTCAAATGCGCATCCACACCCCTCTTTTCCAGAAGGGCAGCAACCAACTGGTGGAAGAACTCTGCACTGAGAAAATGGGCCTCTTCCTTTCCCAGCGGACTCCGCTGGGCCTCAAATATCACAGCTGCAATGCAGGCATGCCGGGCCACGTTGGAGGTGAAGTACGGGGCGTCCTGGAGCGAGAGGTTGGCGGCATTGTTCTCCAGAAGCATCAAGAAGCGTACAGCTTGCAGATGGGCGGAGAGCATGGCCCTGAACTCTGCCGGAGTCTTGTCCAGTTTAGCCTTGCCGTCCGCATTCTTCCACAGCACGCCAAAGGTGCTTTTGGCAACAGCCGCATAGTCATCAGCAGGCACCTGGGGAGGCTGGTACTTCAAGAGTTCCTCATAGAGGAGATCAGCAAACCTTAGGGAAGAATCATAGGAGCCCTGAGCAGCCATACCCCTCAGCAAATGGAACAGCAACTTTTCCAAGTAGAGGGGAATATACTGGAGCCTTGCTGCAGTGTAGCCGCCATAGGCTGCCTCGGCTAGGGCCTGGAGACTTTCCAAGTGAGCAGGACAGTCCAAACCTTCACCAAGCCTGTGGATGCAAGCTCGTAGGATTCTATCACATGCTGTGACCTGTTTGGAGGCTTGGCATGGGCAGTCTGCAATTTTGGGTTCCCCCTCAAGGCATTCCTGAAATTGAGAGGAGACTTTTAATATCATGGTTAGAGCATCTCACCATTTTTTAAGGTTTACTAAGCCCCTACTGGAGGCAATGTAACTATGTGTACCAAGAATGGGGAACTCTATGGCCCCTCCAGATGTTTCTGAACTTCAACCACCATTAGTCCCAACCAGCATGGTCAGGGATGATGGGAGCTGGAGTCCCACAACAACATATGGATGGCCACAGATTCTCCATCACTGATTTATACAAACAGAAAAGCATGCATCCAGAGTCGTTTTGGGCATTGTGAGATTTGGCATTTCTTTTCCCAGCACAGCCCTACGTTCAACACAGGAAGGCTGTTAGACCACCAGGAACCATATCAGCTAAAAAACTGCCGGGTCAACTTAAGTAATGGTCAGTTAAAGGTTTCCAAAAAACTCACAAGCTATTTATCCCCCAATAACTGGTATTCATATTCAGATATACTGTGTCTAATTCTCGGGATTCCATTTACCCACCATGGCGAATAATAGCCATATAACCCTCTTTCAAAAGCCATTCCTTATCAACACATCTAGCAGCATTACCTTCAACTCAGACAACAAAGTCAGTGTTTCTTGGGAAGTGCTGGTCCGTGCCACAAAATCCACGTCTTTGAGGAACTTCATCTCGCATCCTGCAGAAAGTAAGAATACAAATAAAATTACCAGCCCATACGCAGAGCTGAGCCAGGTCTCTCTCTCGTTTAGTCTGTTCCTATATCCCTCATCCCTACCTTGTTACAGCACAAAATCGTTACAGTGTCACAGAATTGGAAGGGACCCTGAGGCTCATCTAGTCCAACCCCCCTGCAATGCAAGAATCTTTGAGTCACATCTCCTATCTTGGTGCTTAAACGGCAATAATTTACACCAGAAAAAATGGGCTGCTACTGGGGGCAACGATGCAGTTGGCGTTGTGGGGACGCAGGTGGCGCTGTGGGTTAAAGCCTCAGCGCCTAGGACTTGCCGATCAAAAGGTCGGCGGTTCGAATCCCTGCGGCGGGGTGCGCTCCCGCTGCTCGGTCCCAGCGCCTGCCAACTTAGCAGTTCGAAAGCACCTCCGGGTGCAAGTAGATAAATAGGGACCGCTTACCAGCGGGAAGGTAAACGGCGTTTCCGTGTGCGGCTCTGGCTTGCCAGAGCAGCGATGTCACGCTGGCCACGTGACCCGGAAGTGTCTCCGGACAGCACTGGCCCCTGGCCTCTTAAGTGAGATGGGCGCACAACCCCAGAGTCTGTCAAGACTGGCCCGTATGGGCAGGGGTATCTTTACCTTTTTTACTGGGGGCAACAGTGTGTTGGCATAGAAAACCATAAAATAGGAAGTCCCAACTAGACCAGAGCTTACTGAGCTCAAGAAAGACTTCTATATCTGGACTGCTACTCAGACAAACACCCCTTGCTTGCATGCCAATTCCTCTCGCTACATATGGAGCATAAGAAGAGTCTGGCCGCTCGGTCATTTAAAAGAGGTAATTGATTGGGTTGCTAAGCCACTTTTCATTCAAATGAACCTCCAAGCAGTTTACGAACAATAAACAAGAACAAATAGCAATAAATTAATAAATGACAACATCATAGCAGAACATAATAGAACATCACAAACAACGAACTGTAGAAAGCACTGGCGGTTTTTGGATTAACACTTACAGAGAAAAACTAATATTTAAGATTAAAAAGAAAATACGTGACCGTGGAATTTATTTGATACTTACCAAAAGGGTGGAAGGGAGTCCAGGGCTCTTAAATAGAGCCCAAATATAGAGAAATCTATGTTGGTGTTTTTGTTTGTGTTTTTGTATAAACGGGGAAAGAATATAATGTATTATGTAAATTATTTAGAATTAATATGTTTATTAATAAGTGTATTTTGTTTTTGTCTCGATGTGTGTAATTGTATATCTTGAAAATGTATTAAAAAAAAAAAGAACATCACAAACACACACAACTCATATAAAGCAACTGACAACCAATTAAACAATCTACAAAACACCATTAAGGAAGCAGCAATAAAGAAAACAGGCTAAACCTCACAATTACATTGGAAGCCGTGTTATATGCTTAAGGAATCAAAACGGCATTTATAGTCTATTCGGGGCAGGGAAGGACGCCTTGAAGGGCACCTTTTCAACCCCTGCGCTCCAAGCCACCAAACTCCTCCCAAGCCCGCCAGTACAGTACCTAAACCAGTGTTCCCCAACCTTGGGCCTCCAGCTGTTTTTGAACTACAACTCCCATCATCCCTGACTAGCAAGACCAGTGACAAGGGATGATGGGAATTGTAGTCCAAAAACAGCTGGAGGCCCAAGGTTGGGAAACACTGACCTAAACCGAATTCCGCCCTGAGGGGCGTTCACACTGGCTCCCAAAAAAACACCCCACAACCCTCGTCCCAGGCTGGGCTCGGACTCCGCCACCTTTCGGGACAGAAAACCGGTTCGGTTTTTATATATATTCTATATATTCTATATATTCTCTGCCATTCTAGAAAGGACTCGGCTCGGATTCGGATTGCGCCGTGTAGACGCGCACCCCCCCCGCCCCACACACACACTCCCAGTATCTTACTCCCAGTCTCCCCTCGAAGTCGGCGCGGCCGCTTCCCTCACCGGCAGCCGCGCGAGGCAAACAAGCGAGGAAGCGCGCAAGCGGAACCGCGCCCCGCGCGCTCCCCGTTCAAATCGGCGCCCGCAGCCAATCAACGTCGCCGCCTTGCAAGCCCCGCCTTTCCCGGGCGCCGCGCTTCCCCGCTGCGGAAACAGCGTAGCGCCTCGTGGGATATTTGCTGCAAGCGAGCCCTGCCCCCGAAATCCATTGCCGCTCTGCATAGGATCGCGTGTGTTCTTGCTGCGGCCAATGATGGGCTACGGCGAAGTCCCGTTGCCCATGGATTTGAACTTACGAGAGGAGATTCCGACTAAACTTTCTTACAGGAAGAGTGGAGGTTTTAAAGCAGGGGTTGGATGGGTGGCCATCGTGTCACGGCTGCTTTAATTGAGATTTATGCATCTCAGGGGGTTGGACTCGATGACTCTTGGGGTCCCTTCCAACACTTCAGTTCTCTGATTTCCTTCCGCACGTGAAAGGGATCGGATCCTCGGCTCACCGTTCTTGCAGAAAGCTGGCGAAGTGGGTCTTGGTTGGTTTTAGATGTATTTTTAATCCTTGTTGGAAGCCGCCCAGTGTGGCTGGGGAAACCCAGCCAGATGGGCGGGGTACAAATAATAAATTATTATTATTATTTTGCTCGGTGTTGCAGGTTTTTGTTACTTTCGCGTGCATTTATTGGGAGGGGAGGACATGGGCGTAGCCAGGATTTTTGTTAGGGAGGGCAGGCTTTTGTTTTGGGGGGGCAAAACCTCAGATTTGTATTGATTTTGATAGATTGGGGGGCAGCTGCCAACCTGCCCCCCGGCTACGCCCATTGGGGAGGAGACTTTTTTTTTTTTTTACAGGGGAAAAAGGACTGGACGTGCTCTTCTGGTGAACCGGCCACCTCTCGCTTATGCATCCTGAGCATTTGCCATTATTTACGCAGGAGTAAGCCGCGCTGATTTCAAGGCGCCTTACTCCCAAGCAAGTGTCGCAGTAAAGGGGGAAGACCAAAGTCAATCGGCAGTGCAGGAACAAATCACCCCCAATGTTGCCCTGCGCAGAATGAACGGAATGAAGTCCGTGGGGTTGGGCTTGGAGAACCTCTCGCCTTCTGGACAATGTTGGACTACCAATTCCCATCAGCCCCAGTTTGCATAGCAGTTGGGAGTCCAGTAGCCTGGATGCCCATAGGCTCTCCAGCCCCTGCAGGGAGACCTGCACGCACAGGGTCGCGGTGATCAAGAGATCGAGAGCCGTCGCTCTTTTGCACCGCGGGCTCCCTTTCTATTGTGCCACCGCCAGTTTCTTTGGCCGCGATTGCTGCAAGCAGCCCACGGGTGGACGCCGTCGGTTCCCTAAGTGGGGAATCAGCTTTCAGATGGGAAGTTGCGACAGTCAGAGCCAAAGGTGCTGTTGCTGTTGTTGTTGCACGACATAGAATTGTGGGTGCAGTTTGCAGAGCGAGGGTGAAATCATAGAAGCTGTCGGGGCAACGGCAGCGCGCGCGCGCCCCCGGCTTACCTACCCAGCGGTTTTGCTCGACGGTTGTTGAGCTGCAACTGGTCGGAGGTCGACCTGATGGCCACCAGCTCCAAACCTCTCCAGCCCGTCACTCACGTCATTTTCGACTTGGACGGCACCCTTCTGAATACCGAAACCCTTTACACCGAAGTGATGAATGATGTCTGCGGACGCTACGGGAAACAGTTCACTTGGGAGGTGAAATCTTCCATCATGGGCAGAAGGGAAGCGGAAGCGGTGGTGATGATTCAAAAAGCCCTGGACCTCCCCATAAGCCCAGACCAAATCCTGGAAGAAAGTAAGAAGAAGAAGAAAGAATTGTTCCCCAAATCTGTGTTTTTGCCAGGCACAGAAAAACTCATCCGCCATTTGCATCAGCACAAGGTACCCATGGCTGTGGCCAGTAGCTCCATTAAAGAGTCATTTGACATGAAAACAGTCCACCACCAGGCCATATTTCAATTATTTCACCATATTGTCCTGGGAGATCACCCGGAAGTGAAGGCTGGCAAGCCAGCGCCTGATATTTTTCTGGTCTGCGCAAAGAAATTTGACCCTCCGGCCCCTCCAGAAAAGTGCCTCGTGTTTGAAGATGCGCCCAATGGGGTCAAGTCAGGTGTAAGTGCCGGCATGCAAGTGGTCATGGTTCCAGATGAAAACCTGGCAAAAGAGTTAACCAAGGAAGCAACCCTGGTCCTTCCCTCCATGAGTGACTTCAAGCCAGAAATGTTCGGCTTGCCAAAATTTCAATGAGGGATACAGTTTCATGTTGACTGTGTTAATCTTGCCATATTGGAGAAAATAGCAAACTCCTTATTTTTTATTATTAAAAGGCTCATCAGCCCTATTATAAGTTATATTCTCCATTTCTGCCAGCTCATTTATTGAAATCCGTGAATGCTAGAGAGAAAAAATGGGCCGTGCATGCTATGCCCCTCTTAGCAGTTTGACTTCTGAAAGTCCCATTTTTGGCAGTAGCCCCCGCCCTCCAAAGAGATTTTTTTAAAAAATAATAATACATTTTTATTAGTTTTAACATATAAATTATAAAACATACCACACAATTTATAACAAATACAATCTTATTGGACTTCCATCAGCACCTCTGATGATCTTCCGTTTTAACCACTTCTTATGCATTTCTTAACTTTATATTGTCTTTACATCTCTTAACATACCATCACCCCTTTTCCATTTTTACAATACTTCCAATAATACTCCTCACAGAACTTCTTGCAAACCTACAAACGTCGTCTGGTCATCACAAATACTTTTCAAATAGCTCGTAAATTTACTCCAGTCATCGGTAAATTTCTGGTCTCGCTGGTTTCGGATCCTTCCTGTTAATTTGTCTAATTCTGCATAGTCCATTAACTTCATCCTCCATACTTCAGTCATCGGAAATTCTTCTTGTTTCCATTTTTGGACCAATGGTATTCTAGCTGCTGTTACTGCATATAGAAAAAGCTTACAATCCTTTCTATTTATATCACTTCCAACAATGCCCAATAGAAATGCTTCTGGTTTCTTAATAAATGTATATTTCAACATTTTTTTCAACTCATTATATATCCTCTCCCAGAAGTATTTCACCTTTTTACAATCCCACCACATATGATAAAATGTTCCCTCTTTTTCTTTACATTTCCAACATTTGTTACTAGTTTTATACATTTTTGCTAATTTAACAGGGGTAATATACCATCTGTACATCATTTTCATCACATTTTCTTTTAATGCATTACATGCAGTAAACTTTAAGCCCCTCCAAAGAGATTTGACCCTGAATTGTAGAGCCACTTGGGGAATACCAGACAGGGGTGGAAATGGGGCAGGGGAATCCTTGGGTGTGAATGCAAACATTTTTCAAAGCTCGCCCACCGTGTTGCCTTGTTTATCTTTCCACATTTTGCAATGATCTGCCTTCTGGTTTTATTTACTCATTTTCTTATTGCATTTGTCTCACACCTTTGTTAGCTCAAGTGAGCATATGTGATTCTCCCATTCTCTAGAGATAGGTTAGGCTGAGATGGTGGACTGGGCCACAGTCAGCTAGCTCTTTGCATGAATTGGGGATTTGAACTTGGGTCACCCAGTGCTCTAGTCTCAACTCCCAGCCGCTCCAAACATATAAAACTCTGCCTTCTGGATTGAAAGGGAGATGGCACAAAGTAGAAAACGTTATTCTGCCACAAAAGTCTCATTTGTCTCAAGGATTGTTGCCCAACTAACTCTATACGTTATAAACCTGAAGACTTGGCCTTGTTTGTGTTTACAGAAGCACAGGTTTTTCAAAGTAATTTATAAGCAGTACGCTGTTTAGACATCTCCGCCTCCAGTTTACATCTTTATGTTTATGAAGGACTACTCGGAATGTAACTAGAAATTTATAAATTTAAACTGAACCCTTCCTCCTGCAGCATGATCTTAATCTAATAATAATAATTTTATTATTTATACCCCACCCATCTAGCTGGGTTTCCCCAGCCACTCAGGGCAGCTTCCAGCACACATAAAAACATAATAAAACATCAAACACTAAAACCTTCCCGATACAGAGCTGCCTTCTGATGTCTTCTAAAAGTTGTGTCGTTCTTTATCTCCTTAACATCTGATGGGAGGGTGTTCCACAGGGCGGGTGCCACTACCGAGAAGGCCCTCTGCCTGGTTCCCTTTAACTTCTCTTCTCACAGCGAGGGAACTGCCAGAAAGCACTCAGAGCTGGATTTCAGGGTCCGGGCTAAATTATGGGGGTAGATTAGATGGCCCTTTTTGTTAGAAAAGTAAAAAATACTGCACCAGGACATGGCGGTAGCTACTGGGTGGTTCGATATTACAGGGATTCTGCAGCGAGATAAAACAGCTCATTGGATGAAGAACAGGTCCCACAGAAAACCCTTTCTCTATCCACAAACTTGTCCCTACTCATCCTTTTACCTGGTATATAACATCTCTGCCAATAACCATTATTTTTGGCATTTCTCCCACCAGTGCCAAAAAAGGCAACTCGCAGAAGTACTGCAAACTTACCTTTAGATACACCTTTTACAGCACACACTTTGCAGGCTAGAAGTAGAATTACCACGTGCCTGTAATTCTTTCACAGGAATGGTGGCATTTACGAGTGTTGTTTTTTTTATTATTACATAGAGACTTCTATACCTTATGTGGAAAGACGACCAGCCCTATTAGGCAGATTGAGACAGCTGCCACAGGCCACACTGACTTGGGGTGGTACAAAAGGACAGGAAATGATTATTTTTACTCCCAGGAAGAGAGGGGGAGGCACTTGTGGGGCATTCTGTCTCAAGTGTTAAAGTCATGAGGTTGTCCTTGGGTACTGTGAACACAATACCCAGTTTCGATTCCCAGCATCTCTAGGTAAAGGTAAAGGTAAAGGGACCCCTGACCATTAGGTCCAGTCGTGACCAACTCTGGGGTTGTGGCATTCATCTTGCTTTATGAGGGAGCCGGCGTTTGTCTGCAGACAGCTTCCGGGTCATGTGGCAGCAGGACTAAGCCGCTTCTGGCGAACCAGAGCAGCACACAGAAACGCTGTTTACCTTCCCGCCGGAGCGGTACCTATTTATCTACTTGCACTGTGACATGCTTTCAAACTGCTAGGTTGGCAGGAGCTGGGACCGAGCAACGGGAGCTCACCCCGTCGCAGGGATTCAATCCGCTGACCTTCTGACTGGCAAGTCCTAGGCTCTGTGGTTTAACCCACAGCGCCACCCGCATCCTGCACATCTCTAGGTAGGGCTGGGGAAAGACCCCTTGTCTGAAGTGCCACCATCAGTCATTGTGGACAATACTGAGCTAAATGAATCAGTCATCTAAGTAATAAGGCACTTTTCTGTGTTGGAATATCTACAAGGGAAGATTGACACCATACATCTAAAACACACTCAGCGCACAAGACCTACCCCATGGGAATTCTTGCAACTGTAGTTTCCCCCCACAGAAGTGCAACTTCCAGTGCCCCCAAACTACAATTCCCAGGATTCTTTGTGGAGAGGTCATGAGATTTGAATGTGTTGAATGTCCTTCAAATTACAGTGGTACCTCGGGTTAAGTACTTACTGTAATTTGTTCCAGAGGTCTGTTCTGAACCTGAAACTGTTCTTAACCTGAAGCACCACTTTAGCTAATGGGGCCTCCTGCTGCCGCCGGAGCACGATTTCTGTTCTCATCCTGAAGCAAAGTTCTTAAACCGAGGTAATATTTCTGTCCGCAGAGGTTGCTGAACAGCTTGGTGGGTTTCTGGATGAAACATTGGCTCTGGATCCATTCCAGTCCGGCTTCCCCACTGGTCATGGGACCGAGACGGCTCTGGTTGCCCTAACAGATGATCTTCGTAGACAGCTGGATTGAGGCGGGTCGGGGCTGCTGATTCTTCTAGATCTGTCAGCAGCTTTCGACATGGTCGATCACGAACTTCTGGACCACCGCTTGCCGACGTGGGGATCCAGGGCACAGTCCTTCAATGGCTGCGCTTGTTTCTCTCTGGTCGGGGACAGAGGGTGGCGCTTGGGGGGGGATTGTCATCGCGCCACTCCTTGGTGTGTGGAGTGCCCCAGGGTGCGATACTCTCCCCGATGCTTTTCAACATCTTTATGCGCCCCCTCGCCCAGCTTGTCCGGAGTTTTGGGCTGGGTTGCCATCAGTATGCTGATGACACCCAACTCTATCTGTTGATGGATGGCCATCCTGACTCGGCCCCAGACACACTGACCAGATGTTTGGAAGCTGTGGCTGGATGGTTACGTGGGAGCCAGTTGAAGCTAAATCCTTCAAAGACAGAGGTCCTGTGGCTGGGACGGGACGATATGGGATTGAGGGGGCAACTCCCATCTCTTGCGGGGGCGCAATTAGTGCCAGCACCGTCCGTTAAGAGGTTTGGGTGTAATCTTCGACACCTCCCTTTCCATGGAGGCGCAGATTGCAGCTATAACAAAGGCGGCATTTTTCCATCTCCGCCAAGCTAAGCAGTTGGCTCCTTACCTCTCTCGCCCTGACCTAGCCACTGTGATCCACGTGACGGTCACCTCCAGACTGGATTATTGTAACTCACTCTACGTGGGGCTGCCCTTGAGACTGACCCAGAAACTCCAGCGGGTGCAGAATGCTGCAGCGAGACTCCTTACAGGGTCTTCGCTGCGAGATCACATTCACCCGGTGCTATACCAGCTGCACTGGCTCCCGGTGGAGTACAGGATCAGGTTTAAGGTGCTGGTTTTAACCTTTAGAGCCCTATACGGCCTAGGACCCTCGTACCTATGGGACCGCCTCTCCTGGTATGCCCCACAGAGAAACTTACGGTCTTCAAATAAAAACATCTTGAAGGTCCCAGGCCACAGAGAAGTTAGGCTGGCCTCAACTAGAGCCAGGGCTTTTTCGGCTGTGGCTCCGACCTGGTGGAACACTCTGTCACAAGAGACTAGGGCCCTGCGGGGCTTGACATCTTTCTGCAGGGCCTGCAAGACAGAGCTGTTCCGCCAGGCCTTTGGCCAGGACACAGCCTGACTCCCTCCCTCGGCAATCTTCGCGGAGTTCTGGCCCAATGGTGGCCAGTGGCTTGAATTTAATTAATTTTATAATGAATGATTTTAGAGTGTTGTTTGTGCTGTACTTTTGTACTGTTTTATTGTTGTTAGCCGCCCTGAGCCCGGCTTCGGCTGGGGAGGGCGGGATATAAATAAAATTTATTATTATTATTATTATTATTATTATTATTATTATGGGTTAGCGGAGTCTGTAACCTGAAGCGTATGCAACCTGAGGTACCACTCTAATGTGTTGGATCTGCCCCCAAGAGAGCTTCCTATTTCCAGGACAGACAGAGGGGAAACTAAGGCTTGTTGCCTCTGTAAAATCTGTAGCATATAAAGTGCACTGGAAGAACCGTATAAGCAAGAGAAATAATTTGGGGATGGGGGTGGATTAATGCCCAAAAGTACTTTTGCACCTGAACCAAAACCTCTTCCTTTTAACAAGGGCTCACAACTGGAGATTGATAGCAGGATAATGGCACACCCAATAGAATCAGCTGCCTAAAGTGACTACTCAATATTACTTTTATATTTTTGTATTTACAGTGGTGCCTCAGGTTACATACGCTTCAGGTTACAGACTCCGCTAACCCAGAAATAGTGCTTCAGGTTAAGAACTTTGCTTCAGGATAAGAACAGAAATTGTGCTCCAGTGGCACGGCGGCAGCAGGAGGCCCCATTAGCTAAAGTGGTGCTTCAGGTTAAGAACAGTTTCAGGTTAAGAACGGACCTCCAGAACGAATTAAGTACTTAATCCGAGGTACCACTGTATTAGATTTTTATACCGCACTTCATCATACGATCTCGGGGTCACATTGAAAGTATGAAGGGCCACCTGGAAGGTTCTATATCATTTCACCTTCTAGGGAGAACCACAAACACATAAACACCTTTCATATGCACCACAAATGCACAATACAACCATGCACCAGCATTCAAGCATTTATTTCATTCTGAGTTAGAGATAGCCCAGCACAATTTTCAGCATGAGGTGGCAAATGTATGTGTGTGACGAACCCTCCAAAATAAATACCACCTGCACAAAGTTAGGTTGATAATTCTGGGCTGAAAGTAGGAACAGTCCAACAGGTTTGTCAGGTATGACTGCTCTTGCAACCCTCATCTGTACACATGATGATGTTAATTGGGCAGGGGTAGGCGCTGTGGGTTAAAGCCTCAGCGCCTAGGGCTTGCCGATCGAAAGGTCGGCGGTTCGAATCCCTGCGGCGGGGTGCGCTCCCGCTGCTCGGTCCCAGCGCCTGCCAACCTAGCAGTTCGAAAGCACCTCCGGGTGCAAGTAGATAAATAGGGACCGCTTACCAGCGGGAAGGTAAACGGCGTTTCCGTGTGCGGCTCTGGCTCTGGCTCTGGCTCTGGCCAGAGCAGCGATGTCACGCTGGCCACGTGACCCGGAAGTGTCTCCGGACAGCGCTGGCCCCTGGCCTCTTAAGTGAGATGGGCGCACAACCCCAGAGTCTGTCAAGAGTGGCCCGTACGGGCAGGGGTACCTTTACCTTTACCTTTACTGCAAAGAGGGGATACGGGTGGCGCTGTGGGTTAAACCACAGAGCCTAGGACTTGCCGGTCAGAAGGTTGGCAGTTCGAATCCCTGCGACAGGGTGAGCTCCCGTTGCTTGGCCCCTGCTCCTGCCAACCTAGCAGTTCGAAAGCACGTCAAAGTGCAAGTAGATAAATAGGTACCGCTCCGGCGGGAAGGTAAATGGCATTTCCGTGTGCTGCTCTGGTTCGCCAGAAGCGGCTTAGTCATGCTGGCCACATGACCTGGAAGCTGTATGCCGGCTCCCTCAGCCAATAAAGCGAGATGAGCGCTGCAACCCCAGAGTCAGCCACGACTGGACCTAATGGTCAGGGGTCCTTTTAAGGTAAGAATCATCTCCAGGCAACCAGACAGATCTTTAACATGAAAGGGTTTGGATAATGGTTTTTGTTTTTCCCCTGCTGTTTTGTTACCACAAATCTACCACAAACAAGTAACTCGTATAATTGGGCCCACCTGTTGGAGATTTAAAACATCTAAAAGCTCAGGTTTGTTTACCCAGACCTATTTGGATATTTGAGTGTGTTATCCTGCCCAGTTGTTGACTTACCTTTGAAATCCATTGTTTGAAACAGCATTTCTTGGGTTCTGATTTATATCTGCATTCTGTTGTACCCAGGTTTTATAATTTTTGTAAACTGGCCAGGGATTTTTGCAAAAAGGTTTGGCGGTTATCCTCATTTTCTGAACTAGTAACGTGAGATTTGTGGGCCAGTAACTTCTGTGGTCTTATTTGCAAGACTGCCCTGTTCACAAACCCAGCAGTGGGCTGAATAGAGAGGTGGGAGTGGGAGAATGAGAAAATTATAGAACCATCGTTGGAAGAAACCATGAGGATCATCTAACCCAACCTCCTGCTATTCAGGAATCTTTTGACCAACGTGGGGCTAATATTATTCCAAGATGCAACCTGCCTAGAAACACATTTTGCAAACCGTTGTAACCCAAACAAGAGGTTCAAAGCCTTCTGAAGGGCCCTGAATGGGGTGGGGCGTGTTCATGGATTCCCTTACCTTTCTGCTGTAACTCTAGGCAACATTATGCTACTGAAATGGTTATCCTTTGGCAACATGTACATGGTACGTTTCCACCACATTCTGATGTGGCAAAAAGTGATAAATCGCCCAGAGATCTACCAGAAGAGGCACATCATCCCTTCTGACCGCCTGGGTACAAAAGCAGGAGGGGAAATCAAGGCTTACACATCCGTTCACACGGTAATCACGAATTAGCAAGAGAAATTCTTCAGTAACAAGTAGAACTGTCATACGTTTTTGAAAAAACCAGAGTCATTCCTGTTGGGAATGGTGGGAGAAGACATTGACAAGAATGACCAGAAACTGTTCATATACACAACAACGGCGGTGAGGTTATTGCTGGCTCAGGTATGGAAACAGCAAAAATTGCCTACAATAGAAGAATGGCAGTACAAGGTTATGGGGTATGCAGAAATAGCCAAATTAACAGCAAAAATTTGACATCAGGGGGATGAAACATATCAAAAAGAATGGGGAAAATTTATGTTGTATATAGAGATGATGATGTGAAATAGGGAAACCAGTAGAATTAATATCTCATAATGGGAAAATACAAGAAATTTACTGGATAATAATATCAAAATGAATTAAAAATGTATATTAGGATTATTATTGAACAATATTTGTAAATGAATATAGACAGACAGCAAGAATTTGTATATATAGAAAATTTATTTGTTTACGGACATTTAATGGAAAAAATGAAGAAGAACAATCTTGTGGAAAACGGAGAAAGACAATGCGAAAAGTCAAAGAGGACACAAAAAAGCCAGAAGAAGGAAGGAGGGAAGTCAGCTCGGGAGAGCAAGAACAAATGTGAAATATAATGTATGTGTATGTACAGTATGTAACTAAAAATTCAATAAAGATCTGAAAAAACCCAAAACAAGTAGAACTGTCAGCCCGTGAAAAAGATCAATTAAATCTCCACATAACTGCATTATTCTGATGAAAGCAAGCATGATTGGTTTTCTTTAGGTGACACATCTGCATGGCAGAGCAGCACCATTTTAGAAATAGCATTTCCTCCTGTGGGAGAGAGGATGCTGTACAAATGCCACAGGTGCCTTTTCTGAAATGTTCCCCACGCCTGTGGTTTTTATCATTTATTTACTTTAGTAAGCTGCAATAATCTGCACCCGTAAATCGGAGCTAGCTTTGAAAACAAGATTTTATCAGTTAATGAACAACATGTTGCAACGACACTTGCATTGTGTAAGGGAATGAGTCACTCACAGAGAAGAGGTTTTAAACCATGGGTGGGGAATCTGTGGTCCTCCAGATGTTGTTGTACAACAAAACACATCATTCTAGCCACTGGCTATGCTGGCTTGGGGCTGAAGGGAGTTGGGAGTCTGGTTATCCAGCCCTGATTTAAACAAAGCACTAAATCAGGCTTCCTCAACCTCGGTCCTCCAGATGTTTTGAGACTACAATTCCCATCATCCCTGACAACTGGGTGCAGCTAGTTAGGATTCATGGGAGTTGTAGGCTAAAAACACCTGGAGGGCCGGGGTTGAGGAAGCCTGCACTAAATGGAACCTTTGTGTCAAGACGCAGACTGCCTCCGAGTATCAGGTGCATCTGAGAAAACAGTTTTCTGCCCAGCCATTGCTGGGAACAGAATTCTGGACCACATGAACCTTTGGTCTACGATTCTAAACCAGGAGTGTGGAAAAAGAATGCTACCAGCTGCAAGTGAGGAGATTTCACCCCTCCCATATCCAAGAATCTCCTGACGAGTCTGCTGATTCTCCAGAGAGGCGGAGCAGTGTTCTGCTTTCTACTTATTCAGCTCCAGCACAAGGTCAGTCAGTCAGTCAGTGTGTCGGAGAGAGAGAGAGACTGAGTGTTAGAGATCGTGTGTAGAGATAAGGTTGCTGCTAAGAGCAGCTGCAGACACTCAGTGCAGCATTCATTTATGCTTAGACCTATTTAGCTCTGTATATAGTTTTGTATTATAGCTGTAGTTATAGAATAACAGAAGATATTCTACAGAGCTGCTCTCCGAGTCGTGTATACACTGCTAGACTCTGCTATACTCTGCTGTGCGACGACTGTATTGTGGAAGTGAATCCGGTGCTCACAACTCTAAGCTGTGAGTCCACAGCACTTTGACCAGGTGGTCTCTGGAAGTGCTACCCAGCTCGCCTAGCCCAGTCGGGGTTGAAGTACATGAGTCCAGTTGATGACACTGGCTCAAGGGCGATGCTGACAGCAAGTCCTACCTGCGATCATCATCTGAGGCTGTTCTTTGTGTGCCTCCTCCATAAGAGTTCCAGAGGGTGGCAACACGAGAACGGGCCCTTTCTGCAGGGTCTCCCCGTTTGTGGAATAATCTCCCCAAGGAGGCTCGCATTCCTCTTCAACCAGGCCTTGGGCTGATTAATATTGTATGCCATTTTAAATGTGTCTGTAGGAGTAGATGGGAGGTAATGTGTTTGTTTTAAGTTTGTTCTTATGTATTTTGCTTGTATCTCTTTCTCTCTTTTTTTGCTGTGAACCTGAGATTTTTGGATGAAGGGTGGTATGCACATTTAATAATAAACTAAACAATAAATTAATACCTGCACTTTACCTGCTGTAAAGTGTCTCCTACTGGTCATTAACGACTCTTACCACACCTCCACCTTTTTTAGTCTGAGCTTCCGTTACTATGAAAACATTTTCATGCCATCTTTCCAAGTGTCCAGAGTGGCTGACACCCAAAGACTCAGCAGATGCTCATATTCATTTGTTACTCTCCGTAAACAGCATGAAAAACTTGAAACGAAAGCAAAAAGGTAGTAATTAGAAATTATTTTTCATTACTGTGCAGTCAAACAATGCCCAACTGCAGAAAAAAGTAAAATACTCCAAGAAATACTTGCAAAAGATCCTGATACCACATAAGGAATTCAAAATATTCCAGCTGCTAAACCATTGATGGGGAACCTGTGGCTCTTCAGATGTGAGTTTTCCTTCTGCCAGCAGTCCCCTTTGCAATATCCCTTCAATAAACTCTCAATGCCTTCTCTGAGGCATGAGAAGACCCTGTGAGATATGAGAAGTAAAAACTGTCTGCCTCTGCTGGTCTTGGCCAAGGCCGAAAGCACCTTCATATCAGCCTGGATAAGCTCATTTGGTTAGGGAATGGGGCTGATTACGCCAAGGTTGCAAGTTTGATTCCCGTATAGGATAGCTACGTATTCCTGCATTGCAGAGGGTCCGACTAGATGCTCCTTGGGGTCCTTTCCAATTCTACAATTCTATGATTTCTATCTCCATCTCAAGACATTTGCTAAAAGCCAAACCTTTCATATACTTTCGCTTGATAACAAGTTGTGTTTCCTGTTACGGATCAAATTATGTGGAAAACCTTTCAGGTTCTCCTTTTTGCCTGTCCTCTAAAAATGTTGCAACTCTAAAATCAGTTATGTAGTAGGGAGAAGTTTGAGCAATACAGGGTCTTCATTCATGCGCATGAAGGGTTTGCCCTCTCCCTTCCCTCCCACATTAGCATAGCCAATGGTCAGGAATGATGGGAACTGTAGTTACAGCATCCGAAGATCCACCGATACTCAATCCTGGGCCTAAACTATGAAGGCCTCACCATACATATCCCCCCCCCCCCAAAATAAACACTGAGAAGAGAAGCTTTATGTATTTTATTCTTTTCCAAAAGCAGAGGGTTGACAACATGGAATTTGGCTGATATTGTGAACAAGTTCAATACTGATAATGGATGGTCAGTCTATCAACCTCACTGCTCACTTAAAAAATAATAATAATAGAGGGCTGTGTCCTTTTCACCCATTACTTTCCACAATCTAACCAGGATGAAGAGGTAGGAAGCACTCCCCACACCCTCACACACAAATTTTGGTAGCATAAGTCAAGATGCGTCAGGAATCAAAAACTCCACGGTGCAGAAAAGAAAGCTATGCTTGCCACAGATCAAGTCCGATAGGGATCAATCCTTATTGAAAAAGGCATAGAAAAGATTCTCCCATGTGGGGAAAAAAGGACACACAAGACTCAGAAGAGACTCTTGTGTTCTCTCTGCAAAGTCCTTGCCTATATACAGTACCAGCACTGTGATGTGCAACAGACGACTGGCCAACTCCAGAGCATCTTCCCCCAAAGAAAAAGCATCACATATCAGAGCTCAGGAGAAGAGACCTCGCTTTGACCAGGCGGACTGGGCAACCTGAGCTCTGCATTGTTACGAACCACTGTGAAGAGGCTCACAACGGCCAGGAGGGCCATCACCATCATGACAGAGCAGATGGTGAACATGTTCCTGGTGCCTGTCTTGTAGTCGCTGTCGTGGAGGATCAGCAGGCCGAGGCAGGCCAGCAGGTTGAGCGGGACGCGGAACCAGTGCATGACACCTGCCTGGTCCTTCTCAGGGATCACCTTCTGCCGCAGAAAACCCATAGAAGGGAAGTAGAGCCCGCAAGACAGCTCAATGAGCAGGAAGGCCAAGAAGGACTCGGAAGGGTTCTCCTGCCCAGGGTTGGTAGAGAAAGTCAGCATGAAGAGGGAGAAGAAAACCATCAGGACCGAGAGGGAAAGGATGTGCATGGGCTGCAGGTGGTATTTCTTGGAGGTTGCGACGCGGTAGAGCGATGAGCCTGCCATGCTGGCCGCCATGAAACTAGAGAAGACTATGCCCAGGGGTGGGTTGTGGGGATCCAGGACGGGAGTCCAAAGGAAGATGAAGATGTAGATGACACTCTCAAACAAAGCCTGGATGGTACCCAAAAGCAAGACCCTGCGGTCTGAGAGGAGGCACTTCAAGGCATCAGTGCAAGTCCTGGAGAGAGCCCTCTTCTTGCCATAATTTTCGTCCCAGTTCTTCATCACCAGGACACCCACCAGCATGAGAAAGGGGATGGAGACCATGAAAGGGGCCACCGGGCCCAGCCCCAGCCATTCGGCAAAGACGTTGGCTACCACGCCGGCTCCAATAGCGATGATGCCATTCCAAAAAGCCGCCTTGGAGAAGGTAGCGGGGATCCACTCAGCCGGGAAGTCGTGGCGTTCCACGTGCTCGTGGACATACCACGCCTCGAAGGCAGAGAAGAGCAGGGCAGTGGACAGCCCCCCTAATATCCTTCCCACAATGAGCACAAAATAATCCCAGGAGAGCTTTGTGAGGCAGCAGATGGAGTAAGTCAAGGAGAAAAGGATGCAGGATTTCTTACGGCCCAGGCGGTCAACCAAGGAGCTGGAGACCAGCCCAAATAGCACGCTGGAGGCAAAGCCGCAGACGTAGATGATGGTGATCTGAGCCTCCAAGAAGTGGTAGTGCTGGTACAGTTTATAGAGATATGGTCCTTGCAGCCAATCAGCGGCAAGGGCCAAGAAGTAGACCTGGTAGTAGTCTAGCTGGAACCGCAGGAAGGCTGGGTTGGAGCAAGACCTGCCAGTGATCTTGGAACGGCAGGCGGAGAACTCCAAGCCAATGCATATCAGCAGGAGGAAAGCAAAAGCAACATAGGCCGTGACCAGCATGGTGTTCTAAATCATCATGTGCAGCGCATCTCCCAATATCTGCTCCCGACACACCTGAAAGAGAAGAAGGCAAGAGATACGGATGTGACAATTTCCACTAGGCAGCTTTGCAGCAAGACTTGGAGGTGGGCAGAGCAGAGTTTATCTGTGGTGCATTTACACTTCTGAAAAAGCTTGGCACAAACTGCATGTACACTTTTGTGCAGTCTTAACACTTTCACACACCCTGCACACTAAAGATGACACCCCACGCCTTGCACAGATAAATCCTCTAAGCTCACCATTATGTTGGAAAGGCTGTGGAGAACAAGGTTCCTATATTCATGTAGTGCCCTTTGGTCCATGCCTTTTGGGGAAAAGTTTTTAATCACTAAACAATCTATCCCTCCTAATTTGGCACTTGCCTTATTATGATTAGACTTGACCCCAAATTCTACCCTTAAATCTAAAGAATTAATTTCCTTCCTGTTCACAGCAGCTGGACTAGTTATTGCCCCACAATGGAAGGAAACTTCTAATATACCAATAGAGGCTTGTGTTAATAACATCTGGAGCATTGCTCTGTCAAAACGGTTCACATACCATCAGTGACAAACCAAAGGCATCTCCGAAAAAGATACCTTTGACACAATCTGGTCTCCCTTTTTCTCTTTTATTGAAGAAGAACAGGATATTTTAATGGCACCATCATCACAGAAGCGTCTGTGGAGGGGATATATTGATTGAACATATATTGTATTCTAACTGTATTGTAACTTTTGAATACAGTGGTGCCCCGCAAGACGAACGCCTCGCAAGACGGAAAACCCGCTAGACGAAAGGATTTTCCATTTTGGAGGCGCTTCGCAAAACGAATTTCCCTATGGGCTTGCTTCGCAAGACGAAAATGTCTTGTGAGTTCCTGCGGGGTTTTTCCCCTCCCCCCCCTTTTCCTAAGCCGCTAAGCCGCTTATCAGCTGATCTGCTGATAAGCCGCTTAACAGCTGATCGCTAAAAGCCGCTAAACCGCTAATCCGCTAAGCTGTCAATGGGCTTGCTTCGCAAAACGAAAAAACCGCCATACGAAGAGCCTCACGGAACGGATTAATTTCGTCTTGCAAGGCACCACTGTAGATGTTTTTAAATGAATGAATGACGACACCCCAAAACTTTGAACACATTTTGAAACAATGAGTACATTAAGTAAACAATTTATTGCCTGGCCATCTGCAACAAATGGGAGTCACCTCCAGGTAACCAAGAAGAAAGTTTTGTGTAAACTAGAAGAGGATCAACTCCTTTCATGCAACTAATATTTATAATACACTGCTAAATGAGCCTTGCATTCATAAGCAATATAGCTCTAAGTACCAAAATGCTGGCTGTACACAACAAAAGACAAATCATCTTCAGGCTGTTTGTGAAGTGTCCTTGAGCAATGTTTCTCAACTGTTTTCTAACCCATGTTCCATCTTTGCAATTACAGAAATCCCACACCTCCCCTCCTATTTTAATTGCATTTTTAAATGGATGGAAATTGCATAAACTTGATTATTATTTTACTCATATTGTACATATTCTTTGGGAACACTCAGGTCCCACCCACCTGCCCAATATATTCATATGCTTCCCCGGTGGAAAAACGCTGTTCAGGAGGGACACTGTTCAGGAGAGTAGTGGACTAGGTGAAACTTTGTTCTCCTCCAGCAGGGCAATTCTTATGTTCACAAGATACATAGTGGTATTTCTGAGCATACAAGGTGGTGTGCGTGTAACAACAGGGCTAGCTTCCACGTGTACTTTAGCTTATCTTTCAATTTCATCTTGTAGTTTTTAAAGTTACAGACTAGAATTGCAAACGAGACAGAGTGTAAAAGCAGAAGCATATGGAGATTAGAGGCAAAAAGAGGTTAAGGAACCTAATGTTCCCTAACCTAACCAGGGACGTGGGTGGCGCTGTATTCTAAACCACTGAGCCTCTTGGGCTTGCCGATCAGAAGGTTGGCAGTTCGAATCCCCATGATGGGGTGAGCTCCTGTTGCTCTGTGCCAGCTCCTGTCAACCCAGCAGTTCGAAAGCACACCAGTGCAAGTAGATAAATAGGTACCGTTGTGGCGGGAAGGTAAATGGCGTTTCCGTATGCTCTGGTTTCCATCACGGTGTTCCATTGCACCAGAAGTGGTTTAGTCATGCTGGCCACATGACCTGGAAAGCTGTCTGTGGACAAACGCTGGCTCCCTTGGCCTGAAAGCAAGATGAGCGCCGCAACCCCATAGTTGCCTTTGACTGGATGTAACCATCCAGGGGTTCTTTACTTTTTACCTAACCTATAACCTCAAGATTGTCCTGGACTTCTAACTGGCATCACTTCGAGCTAGCATGGTCAGAGATGAAGTATCAAACAATATCTGGAGGGCCACAGACTCTCCACCCCCAGGATAGGGGAATGGGGAGCAATGCTGGGCATTCAAGCCCAAGTGAGAATGGAAGAGACAGCTTTGTTCTACTGATAAAGCCAAATTACTTTAAGATTTTCCCCCACCACCATGAGAGATACAATCCATGCCTCCCACCCCCACTCCTCAAAGCTAAGAAAGAGAATTTGAGTGAGCCTGCGGTTACTAGAGGCTGCTACAGCGAAGTATTCCTCATGTTGTTTCAAATGCTTCCCATATGAGCAGTGAAAAACAAGCTCAACCAGCTAAACTCGCCATCTCCTCCACTACACAGCTTGGGAGCAAACAAGAACAACTTTTTGCCTGAACTACAAAACTGTCTCCCAAGGACTCCTTTGCAGCCTATTATTAAAATGTCTGTAATTCCTCTACAGCCAGGAGGCAGAAGCCACTAAAAATATCTGAGAGTGTAATATTATTGCAGCAATCCTGAATTACAACTTTCCTACAACTCAGCTATGGAGCTTTTAGCTCTCATGTTAACCTGATAAAGATCAACATCCACACCTTACCTCTACACAAATATTAACAATGGAAACCAGAAAGAGCAATTTAAACTCAATACTTCAGAAAGCAATTGTAAACGCATATTGTTTCCTCACAAACCCCTAATGTTTTGCCTCCATAACCTTCCATTGTATAACTAATTATCACTGATCCCTAAAAATGTGAATCTCTCTATTTACTGGTCAAACACCTGCCCTATGCAGGTTTTCAATTTATGCGCAACTCCTCACCAGATTCATGGCATCAGATTCATCTCCAGTGCCTGCAGGAGATTATCTTTAGAACAGAACAGAACATTGCTTCACAATGGTATTAGGAGAATAGAGGAACTAAGAGTATTTTATTTTCCCAAGCTTTAAAGGAGCAGCACAGTTTAGATCTAAAGAAAGCATGAACGGGCTTATTTGGCTTTTGCAATGAGATTTAGGAAAGCGTGGAAGTGTGGCAACCTAAAACCAGTGCTTTTTTAGGGAGAACTCACCAGAACTCAGTTCTGGCACCTCTCAGGTGGGTTCCAGCACCTCTCAGGTAAGTTCTGGCAGCTCTCAGGCGGGTGCCATTGCCATTCTAAGAGAAAGAGAGAGGTGTTCATGGTGAGTTCCGGCACCTCATTTTCTGGAAAAATAGCACTGCCTAAAACCATGTAATAATACATTAAGTTATTTGTTTTTTAACTGTGATTTATTAACTCAAAAGTATTAGTTACAGAAAATACACTGTACTAACAACGCAATCCCATGCACTCAGAGTGGCTGGAGCAACCCAGTCAGATGGGCAGGGTACAAATAATAAAATTATGATTATTATTACTGGGAAGTATGTCCCATTTAACTCAATGGGGCTTACTTATAGGAGGCAAGTGTGCAGCCTAAGTAAATTAAGGCAGGCAATGCCAACACCGTGTCCTCAAAACAATTCATGTGTACAGATTTAGGTTAAGCTATTAGCTCCCAAGCCGCAGCAGCTCAGCAACAGAAGACACTTTGGCTAAGCCTGAGAGGGGGGCAGGCTTTGATAAACCTCCTCCCCATATAGCCCAAATCCCTACACACACATAGCAGCATGGCACTTCTGAGGTGAAACAGAGAAAAGTTCTCTCCACACCACCACCCAGGGGAGATGGCTGCATGCAGATCCAGGGTTGCCACCTGTCCTGTATAATTCAGGATTACAGTGGTGCCTCGCAAGACAAAAAGAATCCGTTCCGCGAGTCTCTTAGTCTAGCAGTTTTTTCGTCTTGCGAAGCAAGGCCATTAGCTTTTAGCGGCTTAGAAAAAGGGGGGGGGGTAGGGAAAAAAAGTCGGAAAAACTCGCAAGACATTTTCGTCTTGCAAAGCAAGCCCATAGGGAAATTCGTCTTGCGAAGCACCTCCAAAACAGAAAACCCTTTCGTCTAGTGGGTTTTTCGTCTTGCGAGGCATTCGTCTTGCGGGGCACCACTGTATCACATATTTTAATGCAAAATGCTACGTCATGTATTGATAGTTCAGGTCTTTTTTCTCTTTCTATCCAGGTCAGCATGGATGGCTCAGTTGGTCAGAGTGAGGTGCTGATAACACCAAGGTTGTAGGTTCCATCTCCGTATGGGACAGCTGCATATTCCTGCACTGCAGCGGGCTGGGACTCGATGATCCCCCGGGTCCCTTCTGACTACAGTGGCCCCTCGGGTTAAGAACTTAATTCGTTCTGGAGGTCTGTTCTTAACCTAAAACTGTTCTTAACCTGAAGCACCACTTTAGCTAATGGGGCCTCCCGCTGCTGCTGCACTGCCGGAGCCCGATTTCTGTTCTTATCCTGAAGCAAAGTTCTTAAACTGAGGTAATATTTCTGGGTTAGCGGAGTCTGTAACCCGAAGAACCACTGTACATACACGATGATAATGATAATAATAATTTGTTATTTATACCCCGCCCATCTGGCTGTGTTCCCACATGATTCTATGATTCTCTCTGTCCCTCTCTCTGCCAAGTTAGGAAACCTTTGCAAAGGCAGGTGTGTGAACCATCATGCAGCAGAGTCAAGCACAGCCAGATTTCCAAATTCATATTGTGTGTAAGAACCTTTTAATGAGGGTGAAAGAGGAGAGCCCAAAATACGGCCTGAAGCTCAACATCGAAAAAACAAAGATCATGGCCACTGGTCCCATCACCTCCTGGCAAATAGAAGGGGAAGAAATGGAGGGGCAGTGAGAGATTTTACTTTCTTGGGCTCCATGATCACTGCAGATGGTGACAGCAGTCACGAAATTAAAAGACGCCTGCTTCTTGGGAGAAAAGCAATGACAAACCTAGACAGCATGTTAAGAAGCAGAGACATCACCTTGCCAACAAAGGTCCGTATAGTTAAAGCTATGGTTTTCCCAGTAGTGATGTATGGAAGTGAGAGCTGGACCATAAAGAAGGCTGGTTGCCATAGAATTGATGCTTTTGAATTCTGGTGCTGGAGGAGACTCTTGAGAGTCCCATGGACTGCAAGAAGATCAAACCTATCCATTCTGAAGGAAATCAGCCCTGAGTGCTCACTGGAAGGACAGATCCTGAAGCTGAAGCTCCAATACTTTGGCCACCTCATGAGAAGAGAAAAGACCCTGATGTTGGGAAAGATGGAGGGCACAAGGAGAAGGGGACGACAGAGGACGAGATGGTTGGACAGTGTTCTCGAAGCTACCAGCATGAGTTTGACCAAACTGCGGGAGGCAGTGGAAGACAGGAGTGCCTGGCGTGCACACTTGTGTGTGATAAGATTGTACAGTGGTACCTCGGGTTCCAGATGCTTCAGATTCCAGACGCTTCAGGTTCCAGACTCCACTAAGTCAGAAATAGTACCTCAGGTTAAGAACTTTGCTTCAGGATGAGAACAGAAATCGTGCTCCGGCGGCAGCAGGAGGCCCCATTAGCTAAAGTGGTGCTTCAGGTTAAGAACAGTTTCAGGTTAAGAACGGACCTCCAGAACGAATTAAGTACTTAACCCGAGGTACCCGTGGTATCTGAAGAAGTGTGCATGCACACGAAAGCTCATACCAAGAACTAACTTAGTTGGTCTTTAAGGTGCTACTGGAAGGAATTTTTTTTATTTTGTTTTGACTATGGCAGACCAACACGGCTACCTATCTGTAACCCGAGGTACCACTGTAATGGATTGGGGGGGAGGGGGGAAGGGGAAATAAATCGCACCCCAGAACAAAGGTGGCAGCCCTAATGCGAGAGTGTCCTTCAGAGCGGGATGGGGAGGAAGCAAAACCCCCTTTCCCGACCCCCACTTCTCGCAGGGACCCCTCCCCACATTCCTGCCCCTCTCCCGCCCAGCCCTCTTCGCTTCCGGCCTGAGGGGGGGGGGAATTCCCTCCTCCCCCAGCCGCCGCCCCCCCCCCCCGGACTCCCCTCCCCCCCCCCGGCCCTTCCCTTTACCTACCTGCCTGGGTCTCTCTCCGGCTCCCCTCCCCTCAGTCCCGTTCTCTCCGCCTGGGGGAGCTCAGGCTGCATGCCCGACGCCTCGCTTCCGCTTCCGGAGCCGCTGCCTGTCACGTGACCTGAAGCCTCGCGCTCGGCCCGTCGCGAGGCCGCCCCCTGGAGGCGAGCGCCGCGAATGCAGGCTTGCTTGCGGCGCCGACTGTTTTAAGCGCCCGGTCCGTCCTGCTTTTTATTTAATACAAGTTTATTTAATAAGAATTTAGCAGCAGCAGCAGCAGCAGCAGCAACAACTTTAATTTAACAGCAGCAGCAATAACAGGAAGAATTTCTTTCTTTTTTTTTATAATATTTATTAAATTTTAGTTTAACAATAAAATACATAGATAGTAACACAATCTTTTCCAATATCCACATTTCATATTCATCTTTGGACTTCCTCACAACCCTTGTTCCTACCTTCTAAACTCATAAATTTTGCCAGCAAATGATTAACTTGGTTTAATTCATATAATATAATTTTCCAATATTAATATCTCAAATTTTGGGATTTAACGTACTCTTATTGAAACTTAATCATAAAATGTTGCTTATCCAAAATTTATCTTTTCGTCTTCCAATTAAATTTAAACAGGAAGAATTTCTTGTAAGAAGAGGATTTAATTTTTCTTCATAAAATATTTATTAAAGTTTTCAAAAATAATACAATGTAAAATAAAAAGAAAAAAAAAACAAAAATACAAAAATAAAAACAATTAAAAGCACATAGAATTTCCATTACTTATTTTCTTTTGACTTATTTTCCAGACCTCCTCATACCTCCCTTTTTTGTATTCCAATTCAGATTGTTAGTTCAGCAAATCCTCACCATTAATTTTTACTTATTTCTAAACCTTTTTTTCATATTCTCTTAAGCATTACAGCTGGAAACCACTTAATTTCTGTCCAACATCATTCTAACATTCATTAATTTTACAATATTTCTGTAAATAGTCTTTAAATTTCTTCCAGTCTTCTTCCGCCGACTCTTTTCCCTGGTCTCGGATTCTGCCAGTCATTTCTGCCAGTCCCATATAGTCCATCACCTTCATCTGCCATTCTTCCCGGGTGGGTAGATCTTGTGTCTTCCAGTATTTTGCAATAAGTATTCTTGCTGCTGTTGTGGGATACATAAAAGAAGTTCTGTCCTTCTGAGGCATCTAATCATAGCCTGCATTTTTATTAAGGCTTGTTGAGGGCCTGTATTTTAAAATGAGCTTAAAGATTTTCAAATGTTCATGCCAGGCAGAAGACCAGCTGCCTAAGAACCTTGGCAAAATGTTTATTCTCCTGGACAAGGGGGCCCCCTGATTTATAGCAGAAAACAATTCTCAAAGTCGTAAAAAGGGAATTACAGGCTGACAGCCAAGGTTACACTGACCCTACATATTACAGAAGATAAAAAAGCAGAGAAAAACATAATTAAGAGTGGGTAAATAGTAAAATAAAACCATGTGCCTCCCATTAAACTTGAGCCATATTTTCCTAAGGTTGAAAGGTCAAGAGCAGTGAAAAAGGCAACTGGCTTGGCTGGAGAAGAGGTTTTCTTTCTATTTTATTTTGAGGCTGTAAAATGTTCCTTCCTTTTTTACTTTGAAAAGGTTTATTCTTCTAAAAAGCTATCTATGTTATGTATTAAATATATTGGCTTAAATGTAATTATGCAAAGGAATTAGAAGCTAAGAAATGTTAAATCCTTATGCTAGATTCTTATTTCATATAGTTGGAAGAGATCACAGGGGCCATCAGCCACCAGCCCAGCCCCCCCTGCCAAGCAGGAAACATCATTAGAGCACACATATGGTTGTCAGGCCTTTGTTTAAAAGACCTTCAAGAGAAGGAGATCTTTCAATGATGATGTGAACTCAAGATCCTTGACATCTGTTTAAGATAAAAATTTAAGATTAAACCATCTGTTTTGGAGGGCAATAGGGCGAGGTGAGCTGGTAATTAAGGTTCCTTGTTGAGACACATGTAAGATATATTACTACTTATTTGTCATTTATAGATAGAATAATATATATCTTTTTGTTTCCCATAAAAGGGCATGAGGAAATGGGTGTATCTTTTGTGATTGGTTCTAGCAAACAGCCAATAGGAATTTCAACCAGGCTGATTGGACAGAGGCAGCCACAGGAGGAGCAAGGGGGCTGGATTAAGGAAATATAAGTGCTGGCCAGAATGGCAGGAGGCCAGGCCAGAGCTTGGTAACCATATACCACTGTGCCTCATATTTATTTGTCTGACAAATAAATTATTATTTTAATTTCTCTATTGCTGCGTTGAATATTTCATTCCAGCTAAGTGTTAACCACAAGCAGGGTGCTACACTTCTTTGGCACCAATTGGCTGACCATGCCCAGGAGAAAGGCCTCTGGTTTCTTCAGGAAGGTGTACTTAAACACCTTTTTCATTTCATTATAGATCATTTCCCAGAAAGCCTTAATCTTTGGGCACGTCCACCAAAGGTGAAAGAATGTACCCTCAATCTCTTTACATTTCCAACATTTATTATCGGGCAAATGGTAAATTTTGGCAAGCTTGACTGGGGTCATGTACCACCTGTACATCATTTTCATAATATTCTCTCTTAAGGCGAGGAGGATTTAATTTTTATGCCGCTCCACCACATATTAAAAAAGGTACCTCTAGAGAAAACTGAAGCGGTGGCGGACAGTTCAACCAAAATATGGCAAAAAATACGCAGGTACATAAAAAACAACATTGCATTAATACGAAATCAAGATAAGAAACTTTTTTTATAGAAAAGAATGGAAATGGTTTATTGAATCTTTACAAACAAACTGTGAATGAAGTTGCATCACTGATGTTTCTTTTTCTTTACTGAATGGATTTTCCACATTAAGAGGATTTTTTTTTTTTTAAAGATACAGGCTGGAATTATTATCACAATGACATTATCAGCCCAGACACTGAGATCCAGCGCCGAGGGCCTTCTGGCGGTTCCCTCATTGCGAGAAGTGAGGTTACAGGGAACCAGACAGAGGGCCTTCTCGGTAGTGGCACCCGCCCTGTGGAACGCCCTCCCTTCAGATGTGAAGGAAATAAGTAGGTATCAAATCTTTAAAAGACATCTGAAGGCAGCCCTGTTTCGGGAAGTTTTTAATATTTAATGCTGTACTGTATTGTTTTTAACACTCAATTGGAAGCCGCCCAGAGTGGCTGGGGAAACTCAGCCAGATGGGTGGGGTATAAATAATAAATTATTATTATTATTATTATTATTATTATTATTATTATTATTATTATTATTTGGGTGGTGTAAAAAAACACAAAACCTTGTGTATGTATGCGCAGCCACGATTCCACAACAAATCTCCAATCTGGAAGCACCCTAATTGTCAGTACAGAAAGACCATGCAAGCATGGTCTACAGTGGTACCTTGGTACTCAAACGCCTTGATACTCAAATATCTTGGAACCCAAACACTGCAAACCCAGAAGTGAGTGTTCCAGTTTGCGAACTGTTTTTGGATGCCGAACATGTGCCATTTTGAGTGCCACACTTCCATTCTGGGTGTTACACTTCTGATTTGAGTGTTAACGCTGAGTTCTGTCTGTTTTTGCTATTTTTTTTTTGTTATTTTTTTTGTGGCTCTTTTTTGTTTTTGTGACTGTGTGGAACCTAGTGTAGCTACTGATTGATTGATTGTGTGACTGCAGTACAGTGGTACCTCGGGTTAAGTACTTAATTCGTTCCTGACTTCCGGTTGGCGCCAGCGCTAATGGCGGCTCGCTCTCCGTTCTCCGGAGAGGGAGCTGCTCCGCGAGTTCGGGTCTGACCGCTACGGCGAAGCGGGGACCCCTAAAATCACAGGCGCGGAAGCCTGTGAGCAAGGAGACTCGGTGGGCATCGTTTGCGCCCCCTTTTACTGCGAAAGAGCCTTTTTAAAGGCTCCGGAGGAGCATCGGGGGTGCGCAGAGCTGAGAGTCGCTACCCAGCTCGTGGAGTGAAGCCGCATCGCCATTAGCGGAGAGCGCCGACTTCTTCCTGAAATTTGGACTGCAAGAGACTCCCGTGAGTAGGATTGGCAACCCTTTCGGGACTTTAAATTTAATCTTTTTTAAAAATTTGGCCGAAAGTGGGGACGGTAAACAAAGGAAGTCTGCCTTCCCCAGATTGCATGACTGCTAAAGCAACGGATTTGACAAGCTGCAATTGACATTTTTTAAGGAAAAATTTTTTAAAAAAGGACTAACCCTAGCATTGACCCAAGTCCCCCCCCCCCCCCTAGGGAGCAGGAACGGGGGGGGGGGTGAAAAAGAAAGGAAACCTGCTGGGAAACTTTTAAAGGGATAATTTACCGCAGACTCTGACTCTGGGAACGGACTGCCTAGGTGAAACACTTTGACAGGGACCTGTCAGAGATGTTGCAAAGTGGAGACTTTATTTGATACAACCTATTGAGACTTTGTAAAAATTATATGGTTGCAGCTAAAAAGACTGAAAGAACTTTTTAGTAACTTTCCCCTTAGAGGGTTTTTTGGATTCATTGTTTCTTTGCTATATTGGAGATCTCAGCTCCCTCTAGAGGGCTGAAAGTAACAGTTGCAACAAAGTCACTGGATTTTTCCATTCAAACCTGTTCCTGTGAGAACGACCTTGGGACATGAGCGGCCCTGTAGATGAGATAGCAACAAGATCCAAGTCTAAGGCAGCACATAAGAAAAGGGGCTCTTTATCAGGACTATTGCCAACAGGCCCAGGTGGACAGAAAAAGGGAATAAGTGCATTCATGGAGTCAGTGACGCAGGCATTATTGAAGATAAATGAATCTTTAGAAAGATTGAACAAACAGAGTACAGAAAATACTAAGCAACTGGCAGATTTAACGGCAAAATTGGATTTGAATACTAAGAGCGTAACGTCTAACACACAGATTATACAACAATTGGTAGAGGAGAACGCCACAATAAGGAAAATTGCAGAAGAAGCTAAAACTACTGCGGAATCTACACAGGAAAATTTAGTTCCTGTTTGTAGGAGGCTTGACCAGCATGAGGCGACCCTCTCTTTATGGGACATGCAGCGGAAGGAGAAGAATTTAAGACTTAGGTTGGTTCCTGAAAGTGAAGGGGACAACCTAGTGGACTTTCTCACAAAAGAAATTTCAGATTTCTGGCAGGAAAACCTAGAGGGGACAGAATTCGAGATAACAACCGCCTTCAGATTGGGCAGAAGGCAAGGCAGGAAGATTCCAAGGGACTGCCTGATCACATTGAGGTCGAAAGAGGAGAGAGACAAGATACTAAGTTTGCATTATCAGAAAACACTTCAGATTCAAAACGTCTCTGTGCAAATCTACAGGGATATCCCAAAATATATTTTGGAGGTGAGAGCTCAGTTCAAGAATTTGGTGGACCTGCTGAAGAAGAACAACATACCTTTCAGGTGGGAATTTCCACAGGGTTTGTCTTTTAACTTCAGAGGAAAGAAAGTTAAGATAAAAACAGCGCAAGATAAAGAACAGTTTCTACACAAATACGGAGAGGACCTGGTGAAAGGGGTCCTGAACTCAACTGCAGATACAGACTTGGGGAACTTAACATTTGGACTCAAATCACCAACGGACGAAGAACAGCTGCAGGGTGCAGTTGGAGGTATCTAATCAACAATGTCTCTGAGATTTTTAACTTGGAACTGTAATGGATTGAACCTTCCCAGGAAAAGGCGTGAGGTTTTCCATATTTTGAAAAAAGAACAATTGGATCTGATTTGTCTACAAGAAACCCACGTGACAAGAGCACAGAGAAGACTACTTATAAACAAAAGACTGGGCCAAGAATTTATTTCATCAGATAAAGTTAAGAAAAGAGGAGTGGTGATATATGCAAAAGAGAAATTGGCTCCAAGACAGATTTTTAAAGATGAACAGGGTAGAATCTTGGCAATTGAGATACAGATTCAAGGAGAAAAAATTTTGATATTTGGAATTTACGCACCGAATGAAGGGAAGGCAGAATTTTACAAGAAACTACATGAGACATTAATGGACTATCTGGACTATAAGGTGATCCTATTAGGCGATATGAATGGGGTCGTCTCTACAAATATGGACAAAGCTCAAAGACAGGTGATCTCCAAGGACGGGAGACTACCTAAGACTTTTTTTGAAATGACTGACAACTTGGACCTGATCGACATTTGGAGAACAAGAAACCCCCTCGAGAGGGAGGGAACATTCTTTTCAGAATCACAGATGACCTGGACAAGAATAGACCAAATATGGATTACTAGTGGAATGGCTCCTAAGATAAAGAAAGTGGAAATCTGCCCAAAGACATGCTCCGACCATAATGCGGTAAAGATGGAAATGAAAATAACAACAGCTGGCTCCTTCAGATGGAGAATGAATGACACCCTATTTAAAGATCCAGAGGTGTACCAAAAGGCCCAAAAGACTTTGAAGGACTATTTTGAGATAAACCT
The DNA here is from genome assembly GCF_951804945.1 of Podarcis cretensis. Classification (NCBI taxonomy): domain Eukaryota; kingdom Metazoa; phylum Chordata; class Lepidosauria; order Squamata; family Lacertidae; genus Podarcis; species Podarcis cretensis. The sequence continues at coordinate 9,476,379 of NC_137171.1, forward strand.
AAGGACAGAAGTGGAGAAATGAGTGATCTGGGACGCAAGCAAGGCCGTGATGAGGGGTTTCTTGATACAGCAGAACTCCTTGAAAAGGAGGAAACAACAGGAGAAGAAAGATAAAATTTTGGAAAAGATAAAAGACAGTGAAAAGAAATTGAGATCCAACCCAAAGTCACATGAGATCTTGAGACAAATTAAACTGTACCAGAAGCAATATATGGAATTGATGAATCAAGAGATTGAATGGAAAATTAAACGAATGAGACAAAAGACATTTGAATCGGCAGATAAATGTGGGAAACTCCTGTCATGGCAATTGAAGAAGAGACTGAAATTGAATACAGTTACAAATTTGGAGGTAGATGGAAAGAACATTTCGAAACCAAATGAGATCAGCAACTGCTTTCAGAGTTATTTCAGAAGATTGTACGCACAAGGGCCGGAAAACGAAAGAGACATTGAAGAATTTCTTAAGAAATATGGATTACAAAAAATTTCGCAACAAAGTATGTTGCTTTTAAATGAGAAAATAACTGAACAAGAAATTGAGGGTGCCATTCAAAATATGCAACTGGGGAAATCTCCAGGGCCAGATGGACTAACCTCCAGATATTACAAAGCCTTGAAAGATTGGATAATCCAGCCGCTTAAGGAGGTTTGTAACGAGATATTAGAGGGGAAAAGGGCACCTGAGACGTGGAAAGAAGCTTTCATCACACTTATACCAAAGACTGAAGTTGATAAAAAACAGATCAAGAACTACCGCCCTATATCACTACTTAATGTGGATTACAAAATTTTTGCAGACATTTTGGCAAAAAGATTGAAGAAGGTGTTGGTGGAGGAGATCCATAAAGATCAGGCAGGCTTTCTCCCGGGTAGGCATATATCTACTAATGTAAGGAACATAATTGATATTATAGAAATGTTGACAGTGAACATTAATACGAAGGCAGTTTTAATTTTCGTGGACGCGGAGAAAGCCTTTGACAATATATCCTGGAAATTTATGAAAAAGAATCTCCACGGGATGGGGGTAGGCCAAAGGTTTGAAAATGGTATAAGTGCAATTTATTCTGAGCAAAAGGCGAAGCTAATTGTAAATAATGTGGTTATGGATGAATTACCTATAGAAAAAGGGACACGTCAGGGGTGCCCAATATCCCCATTACTTTTTATATCGGTCCTGGAGGTCCTGTTAAATATGATTAGGGGGGACCAGCTGGTAAAAGGGATTCAGGTCGGAGCCAGACATTACAAATTAAAGGCTTTTGCAGATGACTTAGTACTGACCTTGCAAGAGCCAGACACTAGTACCAAAAGAGCTTTGGAATTAACTCAAGTATTTGGCCAGGTCGCAGGATTTAAGTTGAATAAACAAAAAACCAAGGTACTGGAAAAAAATTTAACAAATGTTGAAAGGGATAGATTCCAAGAGGAAACTGGGTTAGTGGTGGCAAAGAGTGTAAAATACCTGGGGATTAACATGACATCTAAGAATGTAAACTTATTTAAGGACAACTATGATAAGTGCTGGACTGAGATAAAGAAAGATTTAGAAATATGGTCAAACCTGAAGCTTTCCTTGTTAGGTCGAATTGCTGTAATCAAAATGAATGTATTGCCTAGAATGTTATTTTTGTTTCAGACATTACAAATTGTTGATAAATTAGACTGTTTCAAGAAGTGGCAGAAAGACATATCTAAATTTGTCTGGCAGGGCAAAAAGCCCAGAATTAAGTTTAAGATACTTACCGATTCTAAAGAAAGAGGGGGGTTTGCCCTGCCGGACTTAAGACTCTACTATGAATCGGCAGCTTTTTGCTGGTTAAAAGATTGGCTACTTCTTGAAAATGCAGACATTCTAGATTTGGAAGGATTTGATAATAATTTTGGTTGGCATGCATATATCTGGTATGACAAGGTTAAAGTGTATAAGGGTTTTAAAAATCATATTGTCAGGAAATCACTATATAATGTTTGGATACGGTATAAAGATCTATTGGAAAACAGAACTCCCAGGTGGCTTTCACCTATGGAGGCTAAGGAGGTAAAGAAACTTAATATGAGAACCAATTGGCCGAAATATTCTGAGATTTTAGAACAAGAAGGTGGTGAATTTAAACTACAAAGTTATGAGAAAATAAAGTCTAAGGAACGAGATTGGCTCCATTATTTTCAAATAATGGAGGCATTCAAACAAGACAGGAAAATTGGCTTCCAGGTGGAGAAATCGAAATTAGAAACAGAATTGTTAGAACCCAATACTAAGAATTTATCAAGAATGTACAACTTGCTGTTGAAGTGGAATACAATAGATGAGACAGTGAAGTCTGCTATGGTTAAATGGGCACAGGACATAGGTCATGACATTATGTTTGCTGACTGGGAGCAGTTATGGACCACAGGTATTAAATTTACGGCATGTAATGCCTTACGAGAAAACATTATGAAAATGATTTATAGGTGGTACATGACCCCAGTCAAGCTTGCGAAGATTTATCATTTGCCCGATAACAAATGTTGGAAATGTAAAGAGATGGAAGGTACCTTTTTCCACCTTTGGTGGACCTGCCCAAAGATTAAGGCCTTCTGGGAAATGATTTATAATGAAATTAAGAAAGTGCTTAAGTGCACCTTTAACAAGAAACCAGAGGCATTTCTCTTGGGTATGGTCGGCCAGCTGGTGTCGAAGAAGGATAAGAATTTCTTTTTGTACGCTACTACGGCAGCAAGAATCTTCTAGCAAAGTATTGGAAGACACAAGAACTACCCACGTTGGAGGAATGGCAGGCGAAAGTGATCGACTTTATGGGACTGGCAGAAATGACCGGCAGAATCCGCGACCAAGAGAAAGAGACTGTGGAAGAAGATGGGAAGAAATTTAAGATGTATCTTAAGAATTATTATAAAACTGAGGAGTGTTAAAATGCTGAGGGAAAAGAAGACGTAGAATTGCAGCGATAATTGGGTTTAAATTTTATGGTGGAATAGAAAAAGAGGATGAATTTATATTTAATTGGGCAAGAAAGGTTGCTGAATAATGGTACTAAATTAAGGATGCAAAAAGGGAAAGGTATGGGGAAGTCCGGGAAAAGAGGGTTATGGAAATAAGGTTAAGAAAATATGAGTTTTTTGTTTGTTTGTTTTTATGTTGTTTTCTGTTTTTGTTAAAAAATTGGAAACCAATAAAAATCTTTATTAAAAAAAAAAAAGTACTTAATTCGTAACCCGAAACTGTTCTTAACCTGAAGCACCACTTTAGCTTATGGGGCCTCCTGCTGCTGCTGCGCCGCTGGAGCATAATTTCTGTTCTCATCCTGAAGCAAAGTTCTTAACCTGAGGTTAAGGTTAGAGGAGTCTGTAACCTGAAGCATATGTAACCTGAAGCGTATGTAACCCGAGGTACCACTGTACATTGTTTATTAATTTCATTTTATGAATCAATGGTCTTGTTAGACAGTAAAATTCATGTTAAATTGTTGTTTTAGGGGTTGTTTTGAAAAGTTTGGAACGGATTAATCCATTTTGTATTACTTTCTATGGGAAAGCATGCCTTTGTTTTGGAACACTTTGGTTTTGGAACGGACTTCCGGAACGGATTAAGTTTGAGAACCAAGGTACCATTGTAAAGGAACCAAGGTACCACTGTAAAGACCTTTAACGTTGTTTCAAAGCTTCAGATTATATGCTTATCCACTAGGTGGCAGAAAATCCACAGTGAAGTAGTCTGTAGTTCAACATGGCGAGATTGCCATGTGTTTTGTTTTATGGGAGGTGAAAGGTGCAGTGGGACAGAGGCTATATAACTACTTTGGCCCTGGCTGCAGTACTTGGGAGTCAGTGTTGATTTGAATTGCCTTCAATGCACATCTGGCTCGTGCTGTCTGCTCTGAATCCCATCTGGGGATTCATCTGCACAAGGAAAGTTAATGCGGTTAATTTCCTCCCTGCCAGCTCTGCTACCAATTGCACTAAAACACACGTGTTAATAAGAACCCAGTGAGTTGAACATCTGGCAGCCATGCTTTGAAATGTGCCTTCCCCCAAATAGTATTATTAATTCCCCCAAATAAAATGATTAATTATTGTTAGTGAAGCTACAGGGAACCAAGCACAGGGCCTTCTCGGTAGTGGTTTTTTATGCTTTTACTCTGTTTTTACTAAGTTTGAAATGCCTTTACAGTGGTACCTCGGGTTACATACGCTTCAGGTTGCATACGCCTCAGGTTACAGACTCCGCTAACCCAGAAATAGTACCTCAGGTTAAGAATTTTGCTTCAGGATGAGAACAGAAATCGTGCGGCGGCGCCACAGCAGCAGCAGGAGGCCCCATTAGCTAAAGTGGTACCTTATGTTAAGAACAGTTTAAGGTTAAGAACGGACCTCTGGAACGAATTAAGTACTTAACCTGAGGTACCAATGTACTATGTTTTTATATATGCTGTAAGCCACCCAGAGTGGCTGGGGAAACCCAGCCAGATGGGTAGGGTATAAATAATAAAAAATTCTTATCATCATCATCATCATCATCATGGGAACTGTAGTTCACATCCTGGGAACTGTAGTTCATTGAGTGTGCTGGGAGTTGTAGCTCCGTGGTAGGCAAACTACAGTTACCAAGAATCTGTGGGGCAAGAAAAGTGCGTTAAGTGTGGAGTATGGCTGTGACCTATTAAACTAACTGCCAGGGAATACAAAATCCCAGCCTTCATTCTCATTTGTGCCTTTGTGACCTCCTTTACTGTTCTGCACTGTTTTGTACTTTTGGTTTTGTGTGTTTCCATGTAGGACTGCTGCTTCTTTACAGGCTGTTAGGGATGCAAGCATTTAACAGGTGATTCCATCTCTGTCTCCACCAAGAAGCTGTCTGTGCCTGCCGAATGTTTATCTGCTACACAGCTATACACAGTTACCATCGGGGGGGGGGCACACACAATGGTTCGCAATGCGCTATGTGCTTGTGCATGATTGCATTCTCCTGTAGGCCATATTAGGAAAATAGTACTATTTGTAAATTCATACCTCGTGTTGTGTTAGGTTCATGTTGCGCCTTTTCAGCTTGCGAACACGGCAAACCCGGAAGTGTATACTTCTGGGTTTCACCACACATGCGCAGAAGCGGCACTCTAGTTATGGACTTTTCACGGTGCGAACGGCACCCCGGAACGGATCGAGTCCATAACTAGAGGTAAAGGTAACGGGACCCCTGACCATTAGGTCCAGTCGTGGCCAACTCTGAGGTTGCGGCGCTCATCTCGCTTTATTGGCTGAGGGACCAGCGTACAGCTTCCAGGTCACGTGGCCAGCATGACTAAGCCGCTTCTGGCGAACCAGAGCAGTGCATGGAAACGCCGTTTACCTTCCCGCTGGAGTGGTACCTATTTATCTACTTGCACTTTGACGTGCTTTCGAACTGCTAGGTTGGCAGGAGCAGGGACCGAGCAATGGGAGCTCACCCTGTCATGGGGATTCGAACCGCCGACCTTCTGATCGGCAAGTCCTAGGCTCTGTGGTTTACCCCACAGCGCCACCCGCGTCCCAACTAGAGGTACCACTGTACTAAAATAGTAAATTATGCAAAAATATTCAAAAATATGTAAGAGATCTTATTTTTCTCCCAGCATACCACTGGGGTAAGCTGAGACACAGGTTTACTCTAAGGAAGATTATATTATATGGCTTCAGTAACAGCCCAAGCTCCACAAATCAAAGCGGTCATCTGGGGACACATGGCATAAGGTGATCCAGCAAGTAAACGGCTCCCAAGCTATTAAGGGCTTTATATGCTAATAGCAACACCTTGAACTTGGCCTGCTAGCAGATTGGGAACCGTTGAACTTTGACTGATCTTAATAGACATGAATCAAATCAGAGCCTGGATTTGCAATCGGAGACCCTTCTCCATTTTCCCCCCGTGAGGAAGATGTCGCGGGTGGCGACCTGAGAAAGGGCCTTTTCAGTGGTGTCCCCCCCCAAATTTGTAGGGTGCTCCCGTCAGGGAAGCACATCTGGCACCATCACTATCTGTTTTTAGGCACCAGGTAGAAACATTTTTATTCACCTAGGCTTTTGGACCTGAAATTGGAGAGTGAGGCATGCGCAAGTGGCAGAACCCGGAAGTAACACGCTCCGTTACTTCCGGGTTGCCGCGGAGCGCAACTCGAACGCGCTCATCCCGAAGCACATTCAACCCGAGGTATGACTGTACTGTTGCTACGGCCATTGGCTAATGCGAATAAAGTTTTATCTTATCTTATCCTTATCCCATGTTTGCCTTTCTCATTTAAAGCGGGTGCAGGGAACCTTTGGCTCTCTAGATGTTGCTGAACTACAACTCCCATTATCCCTAGCCATGCACCATGCTGCCCGGGGCTGATGAGAACTGGAAGCCAGCAGGACTTAGAGGGCACTCTGCGTTGGCTACTGCTGATCTAGAAGTATTTACACTTTCTGGGCAGCCGCCAGATCCTTCCTGCATTCTGTACAACCTGTAGCGCATAACTGGGGCTAAAGAAATCAGCTGTAAACAGTCACAGTCAGGGGTTTCAGGAAGCCGCAGGCAGCCCAGGCACATTGTGTGCCGCTGTGTCTCTGGGAAGCCACTCGGAGCCGAGGAAGGAAGGGGTTAGGTGAGGTTGCTCAGTTCCACAACCACAGCCTGTTTTCTGCAGCAGCCTCCAGCATTCACGCCTGACCCAGTTTTATACTGTGGCCCAGATATATTTAGAATCCTCCTGCGGAGTGTGTGACATGACAAGCATGCTCAAGTCTTGGATCTTCTGGTCTCCTTGGTAGGGGAGCCCCCACCCGCTTTGCCTCAAGTTCCCAGGTGAAAGGGGAGGGGGCTTTATACAAACACACTGTCGCAGTGTTAGAAAAGGCTCGCATTGAAACAGTGCTCCAAAGGAAATTTGTCACGGTGCACGCAGTCGTTGCTTGGGAGAAAGTAGTTCAAGAGGAGCATGGGGAGACGGAAAGGGCCATAGATAGCTCAGGAGCAAGTGCAGAGCTTGCAGACCGCCTCCGATTCAGTCCCTGGCATATCAAGGTAAAGGTAAAGGTAAAGGTACCCCTGCCCGTACAGGCCAGTCTTGACAGACTCTGGGGTTGTGCGCCCATCTCACTTAAGAGGCCAGGGGCCAGCGCTGTCCGGAGACACTTCCGGGTCACGTGGCCAGTGTGACATCGCTGCTCTGGCGAGCCAGAGCCGCACACGGAAACGCCGTTTACCTTCCCGCTGGTAAGCGGTCCCTATTTATCTACTTGCACCCGGAGGTGCTTTCGAACTGCTAGGTTGGCAGGCGCTGGGACCGAGCAGCGGGAGCGCACCCCGCCGCAGGGATTCGAACCGCCGACCTTTCGATCGGCAAGTCCTAGGCGCTGAGGCTTTAACCCACAGCGCCGGTAAAGGGACCCCTGACCATTAGGTCCAGCCGTGGGGATGAGGAAGAAATATTATTTTGTCTCCTTGGAAATGGGTTGCCTCCATCTCCATCCGAGTCACCAGAGCCTGGAATGTGCAGGATTATGTCTGCAGATGCTTGCTAGCAACTTCTACTATTGCCTGTCTTTGCAGTAAAGGTAAAGGGACTGACCATTAGGTCCAATCGTGGCCGACTCTGGGGTTGCGGCGCTCATCTCGCTTTATTGGCCGAGGGAGCCGGCGTACAGCTTCCGGGTCATGTGGCCAGCATGACTAAGCCACTTCTGGCGAACAAGAGCAGCGCACGGAAACGCCGTTTACCTTCCCGCTGGAGCGGTACCTATTTATCTACTTGCACTTTGACATGCTTTCGAACTGCTAGGTTGGCAGGAGCTAGGCCGAGCAACGGGAGCTCACCCCGTCGCGGGGATTCGAACCGCTGACCTTCTGATCGGCAAGTCCTAGGCTCTGTGGTTTAACCCACAGCGCCACCCGCGTCCCAACAAGGAACTAAGGGTGGACCTTCTATACAATCGTCTCAAAGCAGTGTTCAATAAAAATGGTCAACACCACAAAAAGCCCAGCAGATCTGTTTAGAACAAAACTAAAATCCTACAAAGCTCAGTTGGTAGAGCATGAGGCTCTTAATCTCAGGGCTGTGGATTCAGGCCCCATGTTGGGCAAGAAGGTTCTTGCATTGAGTGGGTTGAACTAGATGGCCCTCGTGGCCCCTTGCAGCTCTACACTTCTATGATTCTATGGTACCCCTTTATCCCGCTAGGAACAAAAATGTTTTCAGTGGTTTCTGGAAAGCACAAATGACAGGCACCTGTCATATCTTGACAGGAATGCTGTTCCACAGAACAGGACCAGCCGCACTAAAAGTCCTGCTCTGAGTTACTGTGGAGTGAGCTTCTGAGATCTTTGGAACTTGCAGAAGAAATTCTCCTGCAGACGGCAACAATCTACTGGGTGTGTAAGGTGATCTCTTGTGGCCTTCCATATATATATATATATATATATATATATATATATATATATATATGTAAAGGTAAAGGTACTCCTGCCCGTACGGGCCAGTCTTGACAGACTCTGGGGTTGTGCGCCCATCTCACTTAAGAGGCCAGGGGCCAGCGCTGTCCGGAGACACTTCCGGGTCACGTGGCCAGCGTGACAAAGCTGCATCTGGCGAGCCAGAGCCGCACACGGAAACGCCGTTTACCTTCCCGCTGGTAAGCGGTCCCTATTTATCTACTTGCACCCGGAGGTGCTTTCGAACTGCTAGGTTGGCAGGCGCTGGGACCGAGCAGCGGGAGCGCACCCCGCCGCAGGGATTCGAACCGCCGACCTTTCGATCGGCAAGTCCTAGGCGCTGAGGCTTTAACCCACAGCGCCACCTGCGTCCCATATATATATATATATATATATATATATATATATATATATGGCTTGCTCAACCCTACATGTCAAAGTATAATACAGTGGTGCCTTGAGTTACACACGCTTCAGGTTACATACGCTTCAGGTTACAGACTCCGCTAACCCAGAAACAGTACCTCAGGTTAGCTTCAGTGCTTCAGGTTAAGAACTTTGCTTCAGGATGAGAACAGAAATTGTGCAGCAGCGGCACAGCGGCAGCAGGAGGCCCCATTTGCTAAAGTGGTGCTTCAGGTTAAGAACAGATCTCCAGAACGAATTAAGTACATAACCAGAGGTACCACTGTAGTAAAGAGAAGAGTGCCTCTGAGCATGTGTAGAGCACCATTCTCCCACTAACTATCCTATCTAGTTAGGATTGTTAGGTGTTGGTGTACCTCATTTGTACCATCCCCTCAGCAGAAATATTCAGATATATTTCAGTTCATTCTGTTGATTATCTTTCCAAACCCACACTCTCAGTGCATGAGTTATGCAGTTACAGTGGTACCTCGGGTTAAATACTTAATTCATTCCGGAGGTCCGTTCTTAACCTGAAACTGTTTTTAACCTGAAGCACTGCTTTAGCTAATGGGGCCTCCTGCTGCTGCCGCGCCGCTGGAGCACGATTTCTGTTCTTATCCTGAAGCAAAGTTCTTAACCTGAAGCACTATTTCTGGGTTAGCGGAGTCTGTAACCTGAAGCGTTTGTAACCTGAAGTGTCTGTAACCTGAGGTACCACTGTACTGGGCACCTTAGAGTGGCTGGGTAATAATAATAATAATAATAATAATAATAATAATAATAATAATAATTCGTAGTAGCAGCAGCAGCTGTGGTGCATCTGGCCAGGACTAGGAAGATCTGCACTCAGCCATTTAGCTCATTGAGCGACCTTGCACTGGTCACTTTATCTAACCTCTTTCACAGAGTTATAAATGTATGCGGCTTTGATCTCATAAATGCACTTATGTCAGGTCCCATGGGGCTTGGAACTTGCTCAGTCAGAACCCTTTTGATTTATTCACAGCTAAGGTCTTCAAGTTTCCTTAAAGCGAGCCTCAGATTTTAAAGGCTTGACTTGCAAAGAGGCTTGCTGTGGTCTCCTCTGCCTGTACGGTGAGAGCCCTCAAACATTTACCGTATTTTTCGCTCTATAACACGCACCAGACCATAACACGCACGTAGTTTTTAGAGGAGGAAAACAAGAAAAAAAATATTCTAAACAAAATAGTGGATATATGATTTTTGTGGTTCATGCTGTGGCCACAGACATGTGATCTGACAGTGAGTTTGGAGTAGCCCAATGCAAAAATCCTGAGGATCCATGTGGATCCATGCTTTGTAACCACGGAGGAGGGAAGGAAGGGGAACCATGGATCCTCTGCTCACGACTGCAGCAGATCCCCCCCCCCAGCCGGCATTCGCTCCATAACACGCACAGACATTTCCCCTTACTTTCTAGGAGGAAAAAAGTGAGTGTTATGGTGCAAAAAATACGGTATGTCCTAATCTTTGCCCGCCATTTCATTAAGCCACCCACTGAGCAGCTCTCCTGAAAATCAGGATAACAGCAGGGTAAAGGATTGCACAAGAAGGGGAGAGAGGCAGGGAAAATGAGTTCAGAGGCAGTGGGCACCTCTCGCCCAGCCAAGTGACGGCACACCCTGCCCCTTTCTCCTGCCATTTCAAAAATGTTTCAGATAGCACAAGGGATTATGGGGTGGGAGGCGGCCAGCCCCTAACCCATGGCCAGCCCTACCATTAAGCACAGTGCGGACTCTGTATACCATGAGCCTGGCCTGTCAGCATCGCCCTTGAGCCAGTGTCACCAACTGGACTCATGCACTTCAACCCCGACTGGGCTAGGCGAGCTGGGTAGCACTTCCAGAGACCACCAGGTCAAAGTGCTGTGGACTCACAGCTTAGAGTTGTGAGCACCGGATTCACTTCCACAATACAGTCGTCGCACAGCAGAGTATAGCAGAGTCTGGCAGTGTATACACGACTCGGAGAGCAGCTCTGTAGAATATCTTCTTTTATTCTATAACTACAACTATAAGACAAAACTATATACAGAGCTAAATAGGTCTAAGCATAAATGAATGCTGCACTGAGTGTCTGCAGCTGCTCTTAGCAGCAACCTTATCTCTACACACGATCTCTAACACTCAGTCTCTCTCTCTCTCCCCGACACACTGACTGACTGACTTGACTTGGTGCTGGAGCTGAATAAGTAGAAAGCAGAACACTGCTCCTCCTCTCTGGAGAATCAGCAGACTCGTCAGGAGATTCTTGGATATGGGAGGGGTGAAATCTCCTCATGGCCTGCACCCCCTCCCCAAACTTGCTGCCCTCAGATTAGGTGGAAGATGCTTCGAAAATTGCCACGAATGTACATTTCCTACTTTGCAACTTAACTTTACCGCACGACCAGAAACAATGAATATATAAGTTTTATACGTCCTTCTTCAGCATCATTTTTGCCATTTGTTTTTGTGAGGCCAGACTCTGGGAGATGGAGTGAGATGGAGTCCTTTACCTAGGTAGTCAATGAAATGGGTTCAATACATACTGGTATGTGCGTGCTTTTGGCTGCCTTTGGGTGATTTGTTGAAAGCTCCCATTGGTGGGGTGTTGTTGTTGTTTTTTAAAAAAAGAAGTCCACTATTGGGGCCCCAATATCGAGAGGTTCACAGTACATTAAAACCTATTATTTTGCGCATAAACCAATCCATGGGAGAATGGTTAATAATTGATTGCACTTTCTGTGCAGAGTGCAAGTTGCCATTTTTGGTTCAGGTTAGGCAAGTCAGCAGAGGGACGCGGGTGGTGCTGTGGGTTAAACCACAGAGCCTAGGACTTGCCAATCAGAAGGTCGGCAGTTTGAATCCCCGCGACAGGGTGAGCTCCCGTTGCTCGGTCCCTGCTCCTGCCAACCTAGCAGTTCAAAAGCACCTCAAAATTCAAAATTCAAAAGTGCAAGTAGATAAATAGGTACCGCTCCGGCGGGAAGGTAAACTGCGTTTCCGTGCGCCACTCTGGTTAGTCATGCTGGCCACATGACCCGGAAACTGTACGCCTGCTCCCTCGGCCAATAAAGCGAGATGAGCGCCGCAACCCCAGAGTCGGCCACGACTGGACCTAATGGTCAGGGGTCTCTTTACCTTTACTAGGCAAGTCAGCAACAAGTTGAGATGCACCTGAACCAGCAGCAAAAACTCTCCATACTCCGTTTGGGGAATTGAAATGAAACGGAAGTACCATTCTGTGCAGGTGTGTGTATCCTGTTCCCAGGAAATGCCAATTTGCACGTTTCCCAAGAGCGGTTTTTCTTCTTTTTGGTAAACGACCATGTTGGAAGGCGGATTAAGTAGTGTTCTTGATGCCAAAGAGGGATGTGAACAGAGGTGGGCTTGAGGAAGGGCCGGGAACAGGGCATGTCCACAACATTTGGACAGGCAAACTCTAGCTTTTTAACAAATGTTTTGCTCTCATGTTTGGACAAGTGGAGGACAAATTGAATATGGAAAAAAGTGGATTTATTCTTAGGTACGGATGAGCTGCTAGCTCTGTCTATTTCCATGGATGCAAAATTATTTACATTTTTAAGAACTATGATTTGAGTCTAGCTGTCTGGTTCAATAGGAGCCAATATACCAGACAAATGAAACCATACATAACAGCCAGTGTGATACTCTCCTTTGGGTCATACAAGCTACATCTGCCGACATTCCCTCTTCCACACATCTGTTAAGAGCTCTGGCCTTTCTCCTCCTTCTCCTCCATCTGGCTACCCTAATCTCCCAAGGAGCAGATTCAACTCTTTGGATTCCTGCAATTCTATTATCTACCAAAGCACCTTATCAATAAAAGTCTCCACCACCTCCATCATTCAGCCTGGACACTGAGGTCCAGCTCCGAGGGTCTTCTGGTGGTTCCCTCATTGTGAGAAATGAAGTTACAGGGAACCCGAGGTACCACTGTATATTAAAGCTAAATGACAGAAGACAGGCCTTTGGCATGCCCCCCCCCCCCCGCCGCCACCCCACCAATGCACTCTCCGTGGTGTGAAGAGCCCCATTTGTTGATTTCTGCCTTGTTGTGTTAAGAATCACAGGCCATCTATCCTTAAAAACTCTTGCAGCTGTTAAGAATCACAGGGCCTCTGTCCCCATGGGGCTCTGGCCTCATCCAGGTACTGGCCATATCTAGAGAATAGAAAGAGGCAGGTGTTCCTTTTGGCCTCCAACTGTTCTTTCCCATGCTAAGCAGCCTGGCGAGCTGAGAGTCCGCGTGTTGGCTCAGGGCAGCTTTAGGAGCTGGGTGCTCTTGGCCTTAGGGAGCTATAAATATAGCCCCGCTGGCCGCGTCCCGTGGGTCTGCCGTCCTTGTGCATGTCCTGGAATCCTCCCTGAGCGGGGAAGGCCATGGGGCTTTCTCGCTGGGTGCACTTCCCTGAGTCCAGCAGCAGCCTTGCAGAGACACTGTGAGCTGCTTCCAGCCCTGCCCTTCACTTTCTCCTGGCCTGGAGGGTGCCCCCTCCCCTGCCCACCTTGCTCATGTGTAGCATCGGCTGCTGCCCCCCGCCCTGCCCCATGTGCTGCCCCGGCTGCTTCAGGCCACCCTGCCCCACTTGCTACCCGCCTCCTTGCTGCCCCACCTGCTGCCGCCCCTCCTGCTGCTACTGCCCCCCACCTCCCTCCTGCTGCCGCTTGGGGGGCTGCTGCTCCAGCGGCTGCCGGCCCCCGACCCCCTGCTGCCACCCTCGCCCTTCCTGGGGGGGCTTCGGCGGCTGCTGCCCTCCTCCTCCTCCTCCCCCTTGCCCAGGCTGCCGCCCCGCTTCACGATTCTGCGCCCCGTCTTGCTCGGCCTGCCGCAGGCCCGGGACCCGCCTCAGCACCAAGTGAGCCACCTTTGCCCTCCTTCGGATGCCCGTCTCCTTCGGATGTCGTCGAAAGCCCAGCCCCCCCGTGGGAACAGCCCAACTCGGCCGCCTCCTTGCCCAAAACAACAGTAAGTAACCATCTTTTCTGTGACACCAGCCACCTGCTGGCATCCCAGAATGCTTTGCTGCGACGGAGGTGGTTTCCATTTTGTGGCCAGGGTGGATGATGAGGTCCTAGTGGCAAATCTTGCACTTCGGAAGCGATCTCCCTCCCTGACCTTCCTAGCTGTAATCCCATCAGATATTAAATCCCCTGAGATCTCTTCACAAAATCCTCGAGGAGGGTCTGGTGGCGGGACAGGCAGCCATATTGGCAGGTGGGGCTCTATTCAGCATCCTGGGTCATCTTGTGGCTCACGAACCCCAATGGATCCCCTTCCCCTTTGTATCAGTGGCAGGCTTTGGTCATATGGCCCCTGGGTGGGTCGGTTGGCATTTGTCTCAAGAGACTATGGAGGAGTGCTCTTTTGGGGGTGAAGTCAGAGGACAAAATTTGGCACACCCCATAAATATTTCTTATTTTCACAATGATTCCTTTTGATACAGTTGCTTTTTCCATGGATCTTCTCAGTGAGTACCCATATAAATATACTGTAGATATTATTATTATTATTATTATTATTATTATTATTATTATTTGCTATTTTTCTAGAAAAAGAGGTGCCAATGGTGGCAATGAATGGCAAGTTCCCGCTGAAAAAAAGGCCCCGATTATTATTATTTTGCACCCTGTACACGGGAACCGCTCGCACCGCCTTAAATCTGTCGCTGCCGTTATGCCCCTCAACCTTTTTCTTTCACATAAACCAAAGCACAAAGGCTGTTTTGCCCTCCATGCCTGTGTAAGGGGGCGAACTGGCAAAGTGTATAAGAAGAACTCTCTGACAAAGCCTCTGTTGTTGATGATGCTGGGGAGGTGGTGGCGGGGGTGTGTGTGTGTCAAGAGCCCAGTTCCTGTGTTTTGCTCCTATGGGACTTGAGTCAGCAAGCAGATCCAATGTTCCTGGCCCTTCAGGCCTTACGTAAATAAAAAGAGAGTCCCCCCCCCCCCCCATCAACACCAAGTAGAAAAGGAGCAGCTTTCACAAAGCCTCCGCTACTCAGTAGGGGCTCTCCTTTAAGTGACAGTTCTGGAGCACAGGACTGTGTGAGCATCTCAACAGCAGTGCCCAGCTGACAGTCCGGCACACCGGGTGCACCGATTGCTCTGGGAGATATTCTCTCACAAAGAAAGGGCATTTGCCAAATTAGTTAAATGGGGCTGGGGGAGAGGGGGAACCGAGTTATATGGCCGAAGCACAATAGCTGCTTAGGCAACTTTTATCAGCAGGGAAACAACTGCAGAGACAAGGATGGCGCTAGAAAAAGGGGAGGGGGGCTGGGCGCAGCTTCGGGAGCAATGAGCTATATGTAGGAGGGCCCAGGAAGGGGATTTTGCACAACCTAAAGGAAGATTGCGCAGGCTGAATTGTGGGGAGTGCATGGATGATGGAGGGCAGTCAGTTTTCTGATACAGCAGGGAAATGCACAAGGGTGAAAGCAGCCGCCTGAGTTGTGGGCAAGTGTAAGAGAGTTGGGATATAAGAGATGCCTAGAAAAAAACACACATTTTGTAAGCTGTAGATAATCTCTGCTGTTTCGCTATGAAGTGCTCCAGTTGCTGCAATATCTTTTAAGCATATACCTATTTTGGGGTGAATCTTTCCAGAAGGGAACCTTACCGATGCTTTTTGGGTTTTGTCTGCATGTGATGTTGGGGTCCTCCTCGTCTTCTGAGATCTGCAGCCTATTAAATCTTATACGAGACAAATTGTGAGATTTTCTTCTACGTAGGATCTGTGGTGTTAATATGGATCTCCTAAATGTCTCGCTTTCATCATACAGTGGTACCTCGAGTTAAGAACTTAATTCGTTCTGGAGGTCTGTTCTTAACCTGAAACTGTCTTAACCTGAAGCAACACTTTAGATAATGAGGCCTCCTGCTGCGGCCGCGCCGCCAGAGCACGATTTCTGTTCTTATCCTGAAGCAAAGTTCTTAACCTGAAGCATGATTTCTGGGTTAGTGGAATCGGTAAGCTGAAGCATATGTAACCTGAAGCGTATGTAACCTGAGGTACCACTATATTAATGAACAGTTGGCGGCTGTCTGGGTGCTTGCAGATGGGAGTTTATTGTGGGATTAATCTGCAAAAGTTTTTCACACTGCCCACAAGACATTTGCTCCTCAGCAGAGCACAAACTACTTGGTTGTTGTTTTTTTTGGTGGTGCAAATGATATGAGCACGTCTGTTTCCACCAGCCACCACCTAATAATGTATTGACAGAATGTCCAAATTTCAATAACCTAATTCAGTCTCAAGATCTCTACACAGTACATATGAGGTATTACCTGCTCACATACTTCCTGTAAATATGGACTTCCTCCTCTGGGAATTGCAAGCTTCAGTTGATAGATGCATTAAATTTATGAAACACCACATAACATAAAATTATCTAGGTGCTGTACAGAATAAAAGATCACAATAAAATCAAAGTAAATTTAAGAGGCAACCAGCATAAAACCCCAAATGTAAAGCCACCTTGCTGAGGTAGCAAATGCAGCACAGAACTGAAACAGCCATCAAATACACTAGAACCATCAATAATGCGGGTGGCGCTGTGGTCTAAACCACTGAGCCTAGGGCTTGCAGATCAGAAGGTTGGCGGTTCGAATCCCTGCGATGGGGTGAGCTCCTGTTGTTTGGTCCCTGCTCCTGCCCACCTAGCAGTTCGGAAGCACGTCAAAGTGCAAGTAGATAAATAGGTACTTCTCTGGCAGGAAGGTAAACGGCGTTTCTGTGTGCTGCTCTGGTTCGCCAGAAGCGGCTTAGTCATGCTGGCCACATGTCTGTGGACAAACTCGGCCTATAAAGCGAAATGAACGCCGCAACTCCAGAGTCATCCGCGACTGGACCTAACGGTCAGGGGTACCTTTACCTAATCTTTAAAATCCTGGGAGAACAGAACCTTCCTTCCCCCAAAAGACAACATTGTGAGCACCAGGTGACTTCCCAAAGAGAACATTCCATAACCATGGAGCCATCACCGAAAAGGCCCCCTCTCCTGCAGATCCCCCCCCAAAGCAGAATAGAGCTTTTGCACGGTTGCAATCAAACAGCCCCATACATCCCCACTACTCTAGTGGTTTATATTCTGTTATGTAAAAAATTGGGCTTTTAAAAAAGGGAGATGACAGCAATCTTGCATTTGCCACTTCACCTTAGATTGTGAAATTTGTTCCAGGTGTAAGAAAATGGGCTGGTTTAGCTTTTATTGGGGGGGGGGATACTATGAAATAAACTATATAGATAGATGGGTGTCAATCATGCACGTAGCCAGGATTTTTGTGGGTGGGGCAAGACTTTTGTTACAGGGGCAGAACTGACATGATTGATCAGTTAGTTAAGTATTTCTATTGTTTTACTTGATCATAATACCCAGGGTGGGGGGACACGTTACAAGCCAGGGGTGCCAATTTAAATAAAATAAGCCCCGCCCCACATAATCACATTACACCGCGCACACACCATGTGAATGGCAAGTCCCATCAACTTTGGGAGCCCCTCTCAAATATTTTATTGGGGTGGGGTGAAGTCACCTTGGCCCCTAGGAGTTGGCTCCTATGTTATATGCTTTGAACAGGCAACAGTTGTCCATTTCCAGCAGAGAAATGCAGTGATGCAGCTGGGTAGCTCAGTAGGTTAGTGCATGGCGCCGATATTGCCAATGTTGCAGGTTTGATCCTCCGTATGGGACAACTATAATTCCTGCACTGCAAGGGGTTAGACTAGATGATCCACAGGGTCCCTTCCAACTCTGCAATTCTATGATGGGGGAAACAACACATAGAATTTCTAGCTGTCGATACAAGTTGTAGCATGAGTTTTATAAATCATTTAAAGTGTCAACACAAATAGAAGTTATTAATATTGCAGCTGTTGTATAAGGGATTATTATTACCGGAATGGAACGGAAATTAGTAAGATTTTGGAATGCAGAAATAAAGAAAACCATCAATTCCAGCAACCGGGGTGGGGGTGGGGCAACCTTATTTAAAGTACAGTGGTACCTCGGGTTAAGTACTTAATTCGTTCCGGAGGTCCGTTCTTAACCTGAAACTGTTCTTAACCTGAAGCACCACTTTAGCTAATGGGGCCTCCTGCTGCTGTTGCGCCGCCAGAGCACGATTTCTGTTCTCATCCAGAAGCAAAGTTCTTAACCTGAAGCACTATTTCTGGGTTAGCCGAGTGTGTAACCTGAAGCGTATGTAACCCGAGGTACCACTGTATATAATTCGGTATTTGAACGATTGGTATTAGTAATTGTATTATAAATCATAGCTGTCAACTTTTCCCTTTTCTTGCGAGGAATCCTATTCGGAATAAGGGAATTTCCCTTAAAAAAAAGGGAACAGTTGACACCTATGCTATAAATTGGTATTGTTATAATGAGGCTTTTATTGGATTGTAATTGGGAACTAATAAAAATGATTATCAAAGATAAAGTCGTAGCAGGATTCCCCCCGCCCCTTTCTTTCCCCCCAAGGCCTCTCAGCCTTCTGCTAACACGTGTCAGCCTTCTGGGCGCGCGTCCGTGGGAATGGAATCGCGCCAATCTCCATCCCCCCCCTACCTAGCTAAAAGCAGCCATTGCTGGCTTTCCCCCCCACGCCACCCGCTCCTCCCCTGTCCTCGCGTCACCCTTTCCCACGTGCGGCGAGCGAGTCACGCTGAGCCGCGCCCCTTGGGGCACATGGCTGCCCCTCGCTAAGCCTGCCCCTCCGGGGCGGATCTGCGCCCGCAGCGCCAGGGGAGATTAGCGCCGCCGCCGCCGCCGCCGCCCCGGCCTGCCCGGGGTAGCCCCGAGCGGGAGGCCGAGCAGCCGGAGGGCTCAGCCCGGCGCCGCGTCCTCCCCGGGCTGGGCTTGCACGCGAGGAGCAGCGGCTTCGCAGATGGGACTCCGGGCGCCGCACGTGCGCTTCTCCGCAGCTGATCGGAGTTGGGGAGGTCGCGCCTCTCGCTGCGGGTGGATCAAGGGAAGAGAGGATTGAGGGCAGCTAAAGCTTAATCTCTCTTTTCCTCCCTCGAGGTCGGGCCGAAGTTTTACAAAAATAAAGCCCCAACCTCGCCAGATTTAAGGGCCGCCTCGGTACCTTAAGCGACCTCCCTTGTTGTTGCTTTGTTGTGGTGGTGGTGTCCTAAGAGCCAGATCCTAGGGCCTGAGGTCCTTATATTTATATTCATATTCATATTCATATTCATATTCATATTCATATTCATATTCATATTCATATTCATATTCATATTCATATTCATATTATTTATATTTATATTTATATTTATATTTATATTTATATTTATTGTTGTTGTTTAGTCGTTTAGTCGTGTCCGACTCTTCGTGACCCCATGGACCAGAGAACGCCAGGCACTCCTGTCCTCCACTGCCCCCCGCAGCTTGGTCAGACTCATGCTGGTAACCTCGAAAACACTATCCAACCATCTCGTCCTCTGTCGCCCCCTTCTCCTTGTGCCCTCCATCTTTCCCAACATCAGGGTCTTCTCCAGGGAGTCTTCTCTTCTCATGAGGTGGCCAAAGTACTGGAGCCTCAGCTTCACAATCTGTCCTTCCAGTGAGCACTCAGGGCTGATTTCCTTCAGAATGGAGAGGTTTGATCTTCTTGCAGTCCATGGGACTCTCAAGAGTCTCCTCCAGCACCATAATTCAAAAGCATCAATTCTTCGGCGATCAGCCTTCTTTATGGTCCAGCTCTCACTTCCATACATCACTACTGGGAAAACCATAGCTTTAACTATACGGACCTTTGTTGGCAAGGTGATGTCTCTACTTCTCAAGATGCTGTCTAGGCCTGTCATTGCCCATTTATATTTATATTTATATTTATATTTATATTTATATTTATATTTATATTTATATTTATATTTATATTTATATTTATACCCTGCCCTCTCCAGCCAAGACCGGGCTCAGGGCGGCTAACAACCAATAATACAGTGGTACCTCAGGTTACATATGCTTCAGGTTACATACGCTTCAGGTTACAGACTCCGCTAACCCAGAAATAGTGCTTCAGGTTAAGAACTTTGCTTCAGGATGAGAACAGAAATTGTGCTCCAGCGGCACGGCAGCAGTGGGAGGCTCCATTAGCTAAAGTGGTGCTTCAGGTTAAGAACAGTTTCAGGTTAAGAACGAACCTCCGGAACGAATTAAGTACTTAACCCGAGGTACCACTGTAAAAACAAGTTGATTAAAATACAATTTAAAAAACAAGGTTAAAATACAACATTAAAACGTTAGGATGCAGCCTCTTCACAGGAGGAGAAAGGAAAAAAAGAGGGGGAGAGAATCTCTGCAAAAACCCTTACGACCCCCCATAAAATATTCGAGGGGGCTGCCCCCCAAGTTGATGGGCATTGCCATTCAAATGGTGTGTGTGCGCCACATCTTGTGATCGATTATGCAGAGCGGGGCTTACCTGCCCCCCCCCCCATATTTTATTCATGTTGGCACCCCAGGTGGTTGTGATTAGAAGGAAAACTCTGATCCTAAACCTGCTTTGCAGGATATGTTCAAGAGAAGAAAACGCTAGTAGTAGTAAATCTGGAGTGCAATTCTTAAGACAGCTGGATGGCGCATTGTATGCTTCCTTCCAGCAACTCCTGCAGCCAAGCTGGTGTCAAACATATTCTGCTCTCCTTCGGACCACATCAGCGATTGGCAGCCCAGGACTTCCATATAAACTGCCCAGGCTTGTGCCAGACTTTGCTAACACACACAGCAGTTTAACTTCACCCCCGGAGGTGCACTCCATTGTCTCTCAAGACAGACGGATGCCAACAAAATCATTATTATTATTAATTAAATTTGTGTACTGCCCTTCATCCGTAGATGACGAACAGGAGGTCACTGGGATTAAGGCTGGCTTCCAATTTCCTGCCTGATGTGTGAGGCGAAGTTGAGTGAAGCTCCCATAGCTCTGTTTATTCAGAATAAAGAGAGGGGTGTTGGGTACGGAGTGGTCAAAAGCATACAAGCAGAGCTGGCCCAGCTGTTAGGCAGGGTGAGGCCGCTGCCTCAGGTGGCAGAAGCCCTCTACAGGTGCCCTGCCTGCACCATCGGCACCAATTTAGGGCAAGGTCATATCTATTTGGGGCGAGACCAGCACGATCGTACCTGAAATTGGTGCTGCTGGTACCCAAGGTGGAAAACCCCACAATCCATTTTCTGGCATTAAACATATTACTACATATTTGTGTTATTAATATTATTTAATCTAACATCAATTTGCCTTTTCATGACACCCAAAACCAGCTTTTAACCAGTTAGTGAGACAGGATTTACCCTTGCAGAAGCGTTGCTGTCAATGTGCTGATGACAGCTCTACTCCTCCTTTATACTGCGGGTGAGGCAGTAGATGGGTTAGACCAGCATCTAGCCTCTGTAATGGACTGGATGAGAGCCAAGAAACCGAAGCTCAACCCAGGTAAGACCCTGAGGCACTGTCATTGGATGGTTCCCTGTTCTTGGCAGGGTTGCATTCTGCCTAAAGGATGCTTGTTTTAAATTATTGTATGTGTATGTCTTTTACAACTGCAAGTCTCTTTGAGGCATTTTACGTAGAAGATGGCCCATGCACATGACAATAACATAGATTGCTGGGAAGTAAGCCTTATTGGTATCAACCAGATTTACTCCCAGGTCAGTAAGATTGCAGTTATAAAGCCAAATTTATACTGAAGCAAGTCCCATGTTGTTCAGCGGGATTTACTCCTGAGTAAGGGTGCGGGTGGGTTAAACCACAGAGCCTAGGACTTGCCAATCAGAAGGTTGGCAGTTCGAATCCCCGCGATGGGGTGAGCTCCCGTTGCTGGGTCCCTACTCCTGCCAACCTAGCAGTTCGAAAGTATGTCAAAGTGCAAGTAGATAAATAGGTACCACTCTGGCAGGAAGGTAAACGGCGTTTCCATGCGCTGCTCTGGTTCGCCAGAAGTGGCTTGGTCATGGTGGCCACATGACCCGGAAGCTGTACGCCGGCTCCCTCGGCCAATAAAGCGAGATGAGCGCCGCATCCCCAAAGTCGGCCACGACTGGACCTAATGGTCAGGGGTCCCTTTATTTTTACCTTTAAGGGTGCCTCAAATGACAGCCCTCACATACGAACAACAACAACAACAACAACAACAACAACAACAACAACAAGTACTTAAAATTTCTAAGCATTGCAAAGAGATTAACAGATAAAACAATCCTTGCCTGCAAGCTGACAATCTAATGGATATGCTACAAAAGGAAAAAGGGCTGAGGAGGGTAGAAGAAAGCAAACATTGGAGCCGTGCTCTTTTCTGACACGAAGCACATATTCTACAGCTGCTCCTTCTCTTGCTTGGATGAGGCAAAATGATCTTTGCCTTGTTCTTCCTGGAAGCCCTACAGCTTCCACAACCCTCTTGTTGATGGATTCGGCTGAGCTGCGACCTCTGTTTGCTCCTGTCCTTTATTTTTAAACCCATCCACAGAGCATGTAACAAGTCGTGTAACAAAACATTGCATCTCCTTTTGTCTATATCTGAAAGGATGGTGACTCTTTGCCTTCTACTTATTTAGCCAAACGTAATGGTTCCATGCAGGAATCTGGGTCACCCAGAGAGGGGGGGGGGAGTGGAAGGGAAGCAGAGAGTTAGGGTTTCTGGGCCACCTACGGGTGTGTGGTGCTGTTTTTTTGTGAACTGCCACAAACAGCAAGCAGGGGCTCAGCTGGTTCTGGGTTGCCATTTATCAACTGCTCAATCCCTTCTTTTCTTCCCTGGGATCCTTCAAAGTCCGCGAAGGTTTCTTTTTAGATGAATTGCTGTCTGGCAAGACAGCCAGGGGAGACCTTGAACAACACATAATCATACAAACTTCTAATAGCTTCTGCATTAAAACTGGTGACACACTTTACTCTTGCATCCCGAAAAGGCTTTATGTAAGAGGAGAACTTTTTGGCAAAGGGGACCAGCTCTTGGACAGCGTTGAAGTAAATGCTTGTGCAAGTGCAATGGGACTTTCACCCTCTTTCCTCCTTCCCCTTGCACACGCTGTCTCCAGATCTGCTCCATAGAGGTGGGGGTAAACCCAGAACAGATTTAGGGGGTGCCTGGGAGACCGGGGTGCTGTTGAACAAGCAGAAATCATTTCGCTGAAGCAACGCTAGCTTTAGCAATAAATTGCACACCATCCCTTATGTAGCTGCATGGATCATTGTTCTGGACTCAGAAAGAGCATGATAGCAAAGGCTTCTGAGACCCCGAGACCCTGGAGAGCTGCTGCCAATCAGAGTAGGCAATACTGGGCTGGATGGACAAAAAGCCTGACGTGGGATAAGGAAGCTTCCTTATTTTGCTTTAGATGTCCCTGCTATTTGGCATGCCTAGAACAGCAACTCACACAGAGATCAAACAGAGAACAGTTTGTATCCTCTGAGGGTATGCTGCGGCTCTTGTAGTGGGTGCAATGGGATGTTTCATGGGCGGAAGAGACAGCGATTCTGCAGACTGAAGCAGTTGAGTGGGCACATATGGCAATCTCGCAAGTAAACTGGTCCCTAGTTGTCAAGGGCTTTATATACTAATGGGACGCAGGTGGCGCTGTGGGTTACACCACAGAGCCTAGGGCTTGCCGATCAGAAGGTCGGTGGTTCGAATCCCCGCTCCTGCCAACTTAGCCGTTTGAAAGCACGTCAAAGTGCAAGTGGATAAATAGGTACCGCTCCGGTGGGAAGGTAAACGGCATTTCCGTGCGCTGCTCTGGTTCACCAGAAGCGGCTTAGTCATGCTGGCCACATGACCCGGAAGCTGTACGCTGGCTCCCTCGGCCAATAAAGCGAGATGAGCACCGTAACCCCAGAGTTGGTCATGACTGGACCTAATGGTCAGGAGTCCCTTTACCTTTTATATGTGTGTGTGTGTGTGTGTGTGTGTGCGCGCGTGCGCATGCGTGCAGGTCCCTTATTTTGGCTGCTGGTCCCTTATTTTCAAGGCTGCTGGTCCCTTATTTTCAAATCTGTAAGTTGACAGCTATGTCTGAGCCATCCCAAATAACTCCACTGGCCGGCTACCAGAGGATGCAAGTTGCAAATTGAGCCTTCTTTGCAGCCACACGGTAGGCAGATTATGTGCTCCAACCCGTGTTTGGTCGGCTTCAGAGCAAAACTGAGACTTCTCCATTGGAGAAGCATCCATGTGCCGTCTTCTGTGCATGTGCAATACCTAGAGATGGTTTGTGACCGCACATTTTTCTGAAGTTCTCCTGCACAAGCCCCATCAGAATGTAAGCCATGACTGTTTTTCTCTTCCATTCATCAAATCCCTTTATAAAGCTATCAGACTTGGTGGCGGGCAAATCTGATTGCATCCACTTTGCTGAAATGAATGGGAGGCCTCCCATTTTCTTAACCGCTTCTATTCATGGGGATTGGGCAGGAAGGCTTCCCTGAGAACTGTGACCGATCAGATCTGGATCTCCCACTCTGCCATGGGCACTGCTGCTTCAACTCGCTGCGTAGTAGGACCTTCTCTGCTCTTACGGTCTTCGGGATGCCCCTGCGTGGCCCTGTCCTAAACCTTCACACACTTCTCCTGTGCTATAGAAAGACTTTTTCCCCCAGCAAGGCCATTGACTGATATTTTTCTGGCGCAACGCTTGATCAAATGTTCTCAGATGCTCACATCGGGACCCAGAACACAAATTCTATTTTTCAGAGCAGAACAAACTTTTAGGAGAAAAAGACTTGAGTAAATTAAATTGTCAGCTTCCCATTCCAGCTCTCTAATTCCACCTTCTGCCTCACTTTTTAAACCTTTGTCATGGCAGTATGTTAATGGTTCACTGCACTGTCCCAGTTTCTCTCTGTGTTTTTTTAACATCCTATTAATAGCGGTTGTCCCAGTTTCATATTCAACAGGGGCTTTCTCTGCGCCCTGGTATATAACTTCCTGGCTCACAAATCTCTGTTTTTAACCAATTCATCCGTTGCAAACATTGATTCCTGCATTTTAAAAATAATACATTTTTTTTTGTATTTAGGCATTAGTTGCTTTGTACTACAGGCCTGAGCTGTCATTCTAACTTCCAGACCGATAACTCAGTTGGTAGAGTATTGGACTCTTAATTTCAGGGCTGTGGGTTCAAGCCCCACATGGGGCAAAAAAGATTCCTGCATTGCAGGGAGTGGATGACCAAACGCTGCAGTTCTATGATCCTATCTCCAAGAGTTTTATCTTAAGCTAGTACTGTATTACAATACAGTCATACCTCGGGTTACAGCCGCTTCAGGTTGTGGTTTTTTTTTGGTAACGGACTGACGAAACCCGGAAGTAACTCATTCCAGTTTTGGCGGTCACACATGCGCAGAAACACTAAATCACGCTTTGCGCATGCGCAGAAGCTTCGAATCGCAACCCGCGCATGCGCAGACACAGGTTGCAAATGCTGCGGGTTGCGAATGTGCATCCGGCACGGATCACGTTCACAACCTGAGCGTCCACTGTACAGTGGTACCTCGGGGTAAGAACTTAATTCGTTCCAGAAGTCTGTTCTTAACCTGAAACCATTCTTAACCTGAGGTACCACTTTAGCTAATGGGGCCTCCCGACGCTGCCACGCCATTTCTGTTCTCATCCTGAAGCAAAGTTCTTAACCCAAGGTACTATTTCTGGGTTAGCGGAGTTTGTAACCTGAAGCGCCTGTAACCTGAAGCGTATGTAACCCAAGGTACCACTGTGTTAGCAGTAGCAGTGAGGGAACAAAGACACATGCAAAGAGAGAGAAAGAAAGACTGAAATTAGTAGTGATGACAATATGGAATCTTTAGGTTCAGGGTCTAAATGTGTCTCAGTATTGGCCACATCTGCACCTTGCATTTAAAGCCATATCACACCACTTCAAGCAATCATGGCTTCCTCCAAAGGATCATGGGAACTGTAGTTTGCTGAGAGGGGACTCCTTGTCCCTTCACAGAGCCACAGTTCCCAGAGCTCCATGGGAAGAGGGTTGGACTGTTAAACCGCTTTAAGAATTGTGGCTTTGCAAGGGGAATAGGGTTCTCCTAACAACTCTCAACATGCTTAACAAACTACAGTTCCCAGGATTCTTTGGGAGAAACCATGACTTGTAAAAGCGGAACATTACTGCTTCAAATGTAAGGTGCAGGTGGAGTCATAGTTGTGGGGGGCAACAACAGCAAAGGAGGGCTAGTTCAACCCAGTGAGATGGGCGGGGTACAAATAATAAACTATTATTATAAATTATTATTATTAATCTATGCCCTTTTTGTGCCAGTGTGGTGTAGTGGGTAAGAGCGGTAGTCTCGTAATCTGGGGAACCGGGTTCGCGTCTCCGCTCCTCCACCTGCAGCTGCTGGGTGACCTTGGGCCAGTCACACTTCTCTGAAGTCTCTCAGCCCCACTCACCTCACAGAGTGTTTGTTGTGGGGGAGGAAGGGAAAGGAGATTGTTAGCCGCTTTGAGACTCCTTAAAGGGAGTGAAAGGCGGGATATCAAATCCAAACTCTTCTTCTTCTTCTTCTTCTTGTGGGTTTGTCATAGGCATCTGGAGGGCCACTGTGAAAACAGAATGCAGGACGAGATAGGCCTTTGGGCTGTTCTTGCATCTTATTGCTCTGATTTGATTTATTTCAGTAAGCTTTAAGCATACCCAGATTTCATAAGATGATCCCATCTGTGTTCTACATACAATTCCTAAAACAGTTCCTCCAGTTGAGACAATTTAGGTAAAGGGACCCCTGACCGTTAGGTCCAGTTGTGACCGACTCTGGGGTTGCGGCGCTCATCTCGCTTTATTGGCCAAGGGAGCCGGCGGCGTACAGCTTCCGGGTCATGTGGCCAGCATGACTAAGCTACTTTTGGCAAACCAGAGCAGCGCACGGAAATGCCGTTTACCTTCCTGCCGGAGTGGTACCTATTTATCTACTTGCACTTTGACATGCTTTTGAACTGCTAGGTTGGCAGGAGCAGGGACCAAGCAACGGGAGCTCACCCTGTCGCAGGGATTCGAACCGCCGACCTTCTGATAGGCAAGTCCTAGGCTCTGTGGTTTAACCCACAGCGCCACCCGCATCCCTTGAGACAATTTAAAGAGGCCCAAATTGTGGATTCTCAAAACCGTCTGCGCATGATGAATGCATCTTAGAAGCGATCAAAGTATTTCATGCTTGAAATGGCATTGACACAAGCACCAGGGTTAAGCAGATGTAGGGCGATTTTAATTTCTATGGTACATGATTTGGCAGTTTGTGGCTTTTTAAATGGTTGGGCCCATAGTGTGGTTTTCACAGAGGCAGCCCCAAGTTTTTGTGGCCACACCATTTCCAGGTATGGCTGGCAAGATCCTCGCACTGCCCCTGCCAGTCAGAGCTAGATGAAACATTTGTCTGACTCAGACAGATGCCTATGTTCCACCCTGAGCTCTTGAGAAACTCAGTGAACTCTCTCAGTCCTGGAACTCCCAATTTGAGTGGCTCACAGTTGCTTAAAGCTGCAGCCCTTGACATGTCTATTCCAAAGTAAGTTTAACTTTGATTTTCACTGTGGAATTTACTCCCAGGTAAGTGAGCCCAGGGTTGCAGCCTGCCTCGCTCTCTGTAGTCAATAGTCACTAGGCTATAGCACTCTGTAGTCACTAGTTGTCAGGGGAAACCACCTGTACACTGATTATGGCATCACAGAGATAAACAGCTGTCTTCAGAACTTTGGCAGGATTTACAATATGGTGACCATGAGCCAACCAAAGTCAGGCACTTTTAAGGCCCCAGTGATTTCAAGGGCAGATTCTCTCAGTAAAACAAAAGGGGCAGAAAAGTCCTCTAATCTTATAATTATTCAACATTGGGTCCCTAGGTGTCGACTACAACTCCCATCACCCCTGACCAATAGGCCAAGCCAGCTGGGAACGATGGGCGCTGTAGTCCATCTGGGGAGCTCACTGACTGCAGCACCAGCTGCAGTTCAGAAATTCTGGTCACAGGATGGGCCTTGCAGAGGCCCGGGCCAGGTAGATAATGTGCCTCCCCTTTTTTTACCCTGGGGATAACTGAAGTCTTATAAATAAGTAAGTATATAAATAATTTTCACAAAAGTTATGCTGACAAATAATTTTATTTCAAGGCTTGAACCGTATCTGCATATAAAGACAAAATGATTGTGAATATGCTGACCGAGGCCCCCTTTGGAATCGGAGGCCCGGGCCAAGTGGCCCATATAGCCCGCCCCTCTGTCTGGGCCAGGTCACAGGTAGAAATCGAAGGTTGGCGGTTCGAATCCCCGTGACAGGGTGAGCTCCTGTTGCTCGGTCCCTGTTCCTGCCAACCTAGCAGTTCGAAAGCACGTCACTTGCAAGTAGATAAATAGGTATTGCTCTGGCGGGAAGGTAAACGGCGTTTCCGTGCGCTGCTCTGGTTTGCCAGAAGCAGCTTAGTCCTGCTGGCCACAAGACCCGGAAGCTGTACGCCAGCTCCCTCGGCCAATAAAGCGAGATGAGCGCCACAACCCCAGAGTCAGCCACGACTGGACCTAATGGTCAGGGGTCCCTTTACCTAAATTGTCTCAACTGGAGGAACTGTTTTAGGAATTGTATGTAGAACACAGATGGGATCATCTTATGAAATCTGGGTATGCTTAAAGCTTACTGAAATAAATCAAATCAGAGCAATAAGATGCAAGAACAGCCCAAAGGCCTATCTCGTCCTGCATTCTGTTTTCACAGTGGCCATCCAGATGCTTATGACAAACCCACAAAAAGGGCATAGATTAATAATAATAATTTATAATAGTAGTTTATTATTTGTACCCCGCCCATCTGACTGGGTTGAACTAGCCCTCCTTTGCTGTTGTTGCCCCCCACAACTATGACTCCACCTGCACCTTACATTTGAAGCAGTAATGTTCCGCTTTTACAAGTCATGGTTTCTCCCAAAGAATCCTGGGAACTGTAGTTTGTTAAGCATGTTGAGAGTCGTTAAAAAGGTAAAGGGACCCCTGACCATTAGGTCCAGTCGACTCCGGGGTTGCGGCGCTCATCTTGCTTTATTGGCCGAGGGAGCCGGCGTACAGCTTCCGGGTCATGTGGTCAGCATGACTAAGCCGCTTCTGGCGAACCAGAGGAGCGCACGGAAACGCCATTTACCTTCCCGCCAGAGTGGTACCTATTTATCTACTTGCACTTTGACGTGCTTTCGAATTGCTAGGTTGGCAGGAGCAGGGACCGAGTAACGGGAGCTCACCCCGTCACGGGGATTCGAACCACCAACCTTCTGATCGGCAAGCCCTAGGCTCTGTGGTTTAACCCACAGCGCCACTCATGTCCCTTGAGAGTTGTTAGGAGAACCCTGTTCCCCTTGCAAAGCCACAATTCTTAAAGCGGCTCAACAGTCCAACCCTCTTCCCATGGAGCTCTGGGAACTGTGGCTCTGTGAAGGGACAAGGAGTCCCCTCTCACCCTTTACCTTTTTATACCACTTTTTATTTTATTGAACCACCACGAAGAACAAAAAACTTCCTTCCAGTAGCACCTTAAAGACCAACTAAGTCAGTTCTTGGTATGAGCTTTCGTGTGCATGCACACTTCTTCAGATACACTGAAACAGAAGTTTCCAGACCCTTCTATATAGTGAGAAGGTGGGGAGGGGTATTACTCAGAAGGGTGGTGGGAATGGGTGATTGGCAGATAGCTGTGATGAGCCTGTTGACGACTCTTAACGACTGCAATAGGTCTTACAGGAAAAAGCAAGGGGTGAAAAGGTGAAAAATGGCTTTGTCATGTATAATGAGATAAGAATCCAAGGTCTTTGTTCAGACCAGGTCTCTCCATGGTTTTAAGTTTGGTGATAAGTTGCAATTCAGCAGCTTCTCTTTCCAGTCTATTTCTGAAATTCCTTTGTAGTAAAACAGCTACTTTGAGATCTTGTATAGAATGTCCTGGGAGATTGAAGTGTTCTCCTACTGGTTTCTCTGTCTTGTGATTCCTGATGTCGGAAGAAGACAGTGCTTCTGAGCAAACCGAGAATGCCCCAGCTCCACCTCCGGCTAATCGCCACCCCATTCTCCCCCTTCCCCAAGTCATCCTCGCCCCCCCCCCCCGGATCTGGAGCGGCAGCTTGGCTCCCTTCTGGGGCAAATCAGGACGTGACCCCTTTTTCTGCTGACAATAATCTGGGAACTGCCGCTTGCCTGTGTCCCAGATGGGCCCGTGCCAGGCGGCGGGTGGGTGCGGGGGACGCGATCGGTGGGTGGGTGCGTGCGTGGGGGGGCGCTCTCTCCTCCCCCCCCCCATCTGGGGTGCTGCTGCTGCTGCTGCAATGTGTGTGAAGCGAGGCCGAGCTCCCCTTCCCCTCCCTCCGCCTTGCTGCCCATGTGCGGCCGCGGGAGCTGATGTCATCGCTTGGGCTGCCTGAAATGTGTGTCAGTGGGGCATGCCTCCGATGCTGTCACATGCAGGCTACACATGAGCCAGCCGCCGAGGCAAGCCACATCTTCCCTCCCCCGCTCCCTCCTGGCTCGAAAACAGGAGCGGCTAATCCCCGAGTTGAACAAGCAAAAAAGAAGCAGCAGCAGCAGCAAGCGAGCAAGCCTCACCCACGTCTATACAATCCAGGGAGCGCCGGAGTAAGGGGGGGGGTGGTGGAGGGGGGGGGAATCTGCAGCCGGAGCCGGGCTTGGAAGCACGTGGAAGTGGCAGCAGGCTGCAAAAAACGCCGCTTTCGGGAACCTGAAACCATTTCGCAGCTCGGGAGCAAGCAAGCGAGCACGCGCACACTCGCCTCCGCGGGAGAAAGCGAGGGAGGGGGAAGGAGGGAAGCCGCAGAGGGTTCCCTTAGCGCTTAGCCTACTTGCTCCGCCGATCGTTATTGCCATTTATTTATTTATTTATTTTCGGCCGCTTGGAGGGGGCGCCTCGTTTGCAAGCACACACACGCACCGCACAGGTCTATTGCAACGGCTCGACGCGATTTCTCCCTTTTGCAAAGCCGGAGTCAAATCTGCAAACGGAAGCCGGGCGCCTGGAGACGCAGCAACATGGATAACAATTCGGGTAAGCCGGCGAGCGTTGCTGTGATGCTGCAAACTCTCCTCTCTCGCTAGGATTTAGCGGATCGTAGATGATATCAGTTATCTGGAAGTGGGTGGGCGCTAAAAGGGGAATGCGAAAAAAGAGGAGAGGCTGCACCCGGGTTTGTGTTTTTGGGGTTTGTGTTTTTTTGCAAGCCGTTTGCAAAACGCGATCATCTTTGTGCCATATTATAAGCCGGGTTTTTAACGTTCTTTTCAGTGGCAATATCCTAGGATAGGATATCCTATCAGGTTAGATTCCCGGCACCGGAAGGCGTTCATAAGTCCGGGATTTAATTCATTTCCCATTTAGAAAAACACACCCCAGCGCGCACAGAAATCCCCTTGCGTTATTTTTAGACAGTTGGTATTTTCCTAGCCGAAGCGTACATTTCTGAATTGTGAGTGGGGGTTTCTAAAGAGCCTTTTATGCCTGATTTCCTCCCCTTTTTATTTCTTTGCATGAAGAGCGGGGTGGCGGTGGAGGGAGAAAATAGAAATATGGTTTCGGTTGGTACTGGAATGGTTGTTTAAGTGGAAAGGAGAGGGAGGGAGGGAGCCAGCCTGAAAGACGTGCAGGGGCAGTCAAGGAACGAGAAAATTATTGCTGCAATGTGGGAAGTAGTTCTGATGCGTAAAATTACTACTTGCCTTCGAAATGTGTTTTGATAAAATAGCATGCATTTGACTCGCGGGAATGCCCCGGGATTCGTGCACCTCGGTAAACAAGCCCCGTGGCATCTGACTGGCAGGCTCTGAAAAACTGCAACTCATTTCTGTTTTGCCCTCGGCTGTTGTGCAAAAAGGAGGGTGGAAATCTTGCAGGTTTGGAGAGCTCTGTGTGTATGTGTGCAAATTGGAGGGGTCCAGCAGTCACCCCCAGGAGGTCTCTCTGGGATGTACGAATTGATGCGTGTGGAGACCTACCAAGTGGGAAGTTGGGTTTTAGGGGAACAGGGTTGCTGAAGGCGGGGTGAGATGAGGTTAACCCAGGAAAGTGGGCCAGTGTAAAGAGAGCCAGCTTTTTACATAGGAGAGATGAGCAAGTGCTGCTTTGCACAGAATCAGACCATCCAGCCCAGACTGGCAGGTCTCCGGTAAAGGTATTTCCTTCCCAGCTTGAATTCTCTTCCCCTGGTAGATGCTAAGGATATGGGACCTTGGGCTGTGTCCTCTTTTACTCAGAAAGCGATAGTCATTCCATCACAGCAGAGAAGGCTGCCCAGCGTAGAGTTCAGCATCCTGTGAAAATATCAACTTTCTTGTTTTAAAAGGGCAAGTTTCTAGTCCCTAATCAATGCTTGGTGGCAGTAGTGGCAATGCTGGCTGAAATCTCAGATGGGGGGTGGGGGGGAGAGATATCTTAGCAAGGCTTCCATGGACCAGGAGATGCGTCTTGGTGACCTGCATAGCTCTTTGCCTGTCCTTTTAGCAGAAGCAGAATAAATTATGCCCCCAAAAAGCAGATAGATGCAAATTTATTTAATTTGCAGCGTTTACACAGGCTGCCTTATTTTTCCTTGCATTGGCGCGGATGGAGCTTGCTGCAGAATTTTCATTTGTTTGTTTTAGTGAAGAAGGTTACAAACAGAACCAGGCTGGGTTACGTATCCTTATATTCATGCAAGAGTGCCTTCCATATGTGTAAGGGGGGGGGGTTTCTCCCATCTACTACAGATCTCTGGAATACGAAATAATTTTCACAAGGAATCCTCTGCTGTGCAGTCTTTGTGGGGGACACTGTGACCTGATTGCAGAGTTGCAGAGCCCTGGGTTGCCCCGTGTCTCCTCCCCCGCCCCTCATTCCTGCTAAATCATCTATAAGAAGCTTTTGGAGTGCAGTGTAGGGGAAGCGTTTCATAGCATTAAGAGTCCCACAGATCTCCTGTTAACCCCCAGAAGTTCCTTGGTGGCCACAGAGTGACGGACTTGGGTTCAAATCTCGCTGAGGAATAGAATGAACTCGGTGGCTGTGTGAAAGCCACACTTGCCTCTCAACCCAACTGACCTTGCAGGTTTGTCATTAGAATTGAATGGAGCATGCATTCTGCCTTGAACTCCTTTGAGGAATAAATACTATTTTTTTGTATTTCATGCGCACTCGCATTAAAAGAACTTGGACGTTTCTAGTCCCAGGGATCATTGGGGCAGCAGGACAAAAAGCAGGAGCAACATGTCACTGCTCTGGGGCCACTTCTGGGTCAATAGCATTAGAAGCGGTCAGCCCTACTTGCAGTTTGGAGGTGGGTGGTGTGCAAGATGCCATCAAGTTGCACTTAAATTCCACCGTGAAGCTTAACATCGCTGTGATGCCCCCCCCCCCTTTGGCTGGGGAAGCTGCTGTGCCTTCTCCACTGGGGCAATGCAGCATTCAGAAATTCTGGGACTGTTGTGACGTCACAATGGCCTCTTATCGTTCTAGGAGGCTACTGTGGTGATTCACGACAACGCATATTGACACTGTGCATTGTGCTACAATCTCTCGAGATGTCACTTTCCAGTTGTGGGTTAACATTGGGTTGGATGACTAACTTAAGCCCCATTGATTTCAACCTCTGTGCATGACTAAGTCCATCCTGTTTGCCTTCTAGACCTATTTTATCAAGTGCCTACAGAAGTACAGTACGTGTGCAACTGTTGGCACCCTTGGAGACTTGGGTATTCCCTTCTTATTGGACCCATTTGGGAGCAATGCCTCCTCCCTCCTCAATGATTGATGGCTGAAGGAAACACATACACACTCTCTTTAAGGCAGGGCTGGCCAACGTCTGTATTATGCGGTGTATCCTGCTTCTCCAAACATTGGGGCTGCAAGTGTTTTTTATCACCAAAGCCTTCCTTGTGGTGGTCATATTTCATAATAAAGTTGGTAAAAAGGTAAACGACTCCGACAGTTAAGTCCAGTTGCAAACAACTGGGGTTGCGGCGCTCATCTCGCTTTACTGTCCAAGGGAGCTGATGTTTGTCCGGAGACAGTTTTTCCGAGTCATGTAGCCAGCATGACTAAACTGCTTCTGGCGAAACCAGAGCAGTGCACGGAAACACCGTTTACCTTCCTGTCAGAGCGGTACCTATTTATCTACTTGCACTTGGATGTGCTTTCGAACTGGTAGGTTGGCAGGAGCAGGGACCGAGCAACCGGAGCTCACCCCGTCGCGGGGATTCGAACTGCCGACCTTTCGATTGGCAAGCCCAAGGCTCAGTGGTTTAGACCACAGCTCCACCCGCGTCCCAATAAAGCTGGTATCTCCTAGTAAGTTTCACCTTAAAAATAATAATATTATGAAGCTCACTGGGACATAGCCGTGGTACAACATACAAAACCTAAACAGAGGGGGTGCCATTAAAATGTGGAGGTTCTGCATTCCCCCCCCCCCATTATTTTTTTCCTTTTCTTTGTAACTGGGACAACTTTCTTCCTTAAACCCTATTCCTTAATTCAATGTTGAATTTCCTCAAAGAACCAGTGGTGGAATGTGGGCCACCAAGGCTCATCCTCCCCGCTTCAAGGCATTCAAGGTGTCCTGCGAGACTTTGGGCTGAGTCCCTGAACCAGCATCCATCTGCCTAATCCATCTGATGGGAGCGGCAGTCTTGGCAGGTCCCTTGCTTGGAGGATATTGGGTATACCTGCACGTGATTACCACTTGCTTGGTGCTCACCTGACTCCGCAGTCTCCTGACTTGAGCGCCGCAGGCCTTAACTGAACGTGCCCAAGGTTTTCTCCAGCTAATCACTGCTTGAGTAAGATTGCCAGGTGACTCATGGGCTGCTGAGGAGGAGGAGGAGGCGGAAGGTGTGCATGGAGGTGCCTGCTTTCAGCACCCAGGTGTGCTGCTATTTTATCTCTTCAGTAGTTAAAGATCTTGCGTGCTGGCATGGGCTGGGATAGGAGTGTCCCGCTTGCCAAATTTTCGGAGGCCGATTCCATTTACAAGGCTGAGATTCCTCTCCAAGGTTCATGTGAAGTTCAAGATTGTATTCCACCCTGTTCGGCCTGGGACGTCGCTGCTTTGGAACATTGCAGTGAGCTTGCTGAGCCCAGAGGTAGTCGGCCATGCTGCTTCATGGTCAAACTGTGACCCAAAGAGTAGCCACTGTTGGTCAGAGCGGTCGAGACTTGGATAGATGTAGCAGATCATCTGAGTTGGTTCAAAGCAGCCTCGGGCGTTTCCTCATGAAGGAAACTCTGCAGTGGTAGAAGAAATCCTTAGTGGTCATTAGTGAATCCCTGTCAGGGAAAAAGGCCAGATGTAAATAAATTGTATATATAATAAATAGAACAACAATAATTTTACATGTAAAGCTACACCTGCTGAAATTCCTTCTCCTAGACTAGTATTAAAGGTGCTGTGGTGAATGTGTTGCAGCTGGCCAGACAGAACGACACCTTGTGTATGCTATTCTGGAGGTTATTACAGTTATTATTATTAATCAGATTTCTATACCGCCCTTCATCATAAAATCCCGGTGCAGTTCACAGACTAAAATACAGGATAAAAACAAGTACATAAGTAAAACGAAACAGCAAAACAATAAACCTTCACTTCCCACAGATACATTTAAAAGGTGCAAAATATTCTTCAGACACTACCACCCCGAACCAATTTTTTTTTTTGGGGGGGGGCCCTTTAAGGCCTTGCACTGACAGGACTCAGAAGGTGAATCCCACCCATACATTTCTAACAATTTCCCCTTCCCCTCAAAGCCAGTTATGGGGAAGTTGACTGTAGCCAGGAGGTTTTTATCCACTTGAAATTCCAGTTCTCTGTGGGCCAAATTCTTCCCCTGGAATTTCAGTTGCTACCACAGATTTGTCTGATAAAGGACAACTGGTGGCCGAATTCTCAGACCAGTAAGCAATTGTGTCTGTCCCTCAGTGGGGGTCCGCTTGGTTTTAATCAACAAGATGATTTTTTGCTCACTGGAACAAGGAAAGTGTTTTAAAAACTCAAGGGGGGCAGGAAATTAATTTGTGTTTTTTGTGTTGTATCTTGGCTAATGGCTATTCGGAAATATTTCATGTTTTAGTTTCCAAAGGTGTGTATATGGGGAGGGAGCATTGAGTTGTGTGCACGCAGTGAAATATACTTTGGGCCCCAGACTGCAGTTCCCCTATGGCCCTCCAGATGTAGTTGGACTCTGACTCCCATCATCCCTGGCCATTGGCTATGCTGCCTGGGGTTGCTGGGAGTTGGAGTTCAACTGCGTTGGAAGGGCACCTGATGGGTTGGCCAAGGAGCTGGTCACCCATTGGTGAAATTTTGCACCTTCCTAACTAGAATATGTTGCAACAGTTAAAGGAGACCCAAGTTTGATTCATTGAACCATATTCTCTCTCTGGCTGCCTGTGCACACCATATATTTAAAACACATTGCTGCCCCAAAGAATGCTGGGAACACTGCCCACCACAGAGCTACAATTTCCAGTGCCTTTGAGAAACCACAGCTCCAGGATTCTTGGGGAAAGTCAAGGGCTTTAAATGTATGGGGTATATGAGGCATTCTCACTTACTGTTTCTGTTTTGCACACTGCCGCAATTCCCTGCACTTCCTTATCTGTTTCCTAGAGCTCACCTTTGCATCAGGGCTTGCCCATTCACTTCAAAAGTGTTTATGTGCAAAACTGCCCTTGAAATTAGCAGAGAAGAAGCCCACTTGAACGGCAGGGCTTTATATCAGATCCCATCTGCTGAAGTCATTCCCCATGTGTGCATGTAGGCATTGCTTTCTGCATATTTTTTTTTTTTTTACTAGTGTTTCCAAACCTGTTTCATAAGCTGTGTTATTTTGGGCGTGCAGCCAACGATCTCCTGCTATGTTTGCACATCCTTGTCCACTTATAGAAACACAGAGTGCAATAATCAGTGATCTCTGCACACAGCACTCATCTCACGATGAAAATTAGCCTGAGGTTGGCCCTTTGCCCACAGGCACCCATTCCCCTGGCACCCTAAAGATAACGCATTCACAAGGAGCAGATTAGTTTAGACTCTGGGATCGTGAAACACAGCAAATACCCAGTATGCATGCAGCAAAGCAGTATGCACACTGCTTGCAGAAGCAGTAAACGACATTTAGCTTATTTGTGAATGGTAGGATCTGTGCCATTTAGGACACTGACCTTATTTTACAACTTTCCCTTGAATATAAGAATGTTCACCCTCCACCCACCCCATACTAATTGTACAGCCGCAGGTGGTACTGCAGTGGTAAGGATGATCAGAGGCAGTAGTGGATGGAGCTATTATTATTATTATTATTATTATTATTATTATTATTATTATTGCCACCCATCTTACTGGGTTACTCCAGCAACTCCGGGCGGCTTCCAACAAATTAAAACACAGTAAGACATCAAAAGATTAAAAACATTACCAAGTTTGATTGTAGTGTAGACCTATGGTTCTCAAACTTTTTTCTCTAGGCCACATTCATTCCCCCCCCCCAATAATATTTTATTAAAGCTTTTTCATAATACAGTAAGATAAAAGAAACCAAGCTAAATAAAAATAAAATAAAAACAGAGAGAAGAAAAAGCACAGAGTCCTCTCGCAAAGGTAGCTCTTAACCCACGTCATGCACAGAAAGTGGGGATCCCTCCCAAATCTCACCTGGGAGCTTCCCTTCCTTCTCCCTGGCTCTCAGCCTCAGAGATCTTCCCTGCCTTTCACCCAGGGCCCTTCCACCATCCATCCATCCACCCACCTCCCTCATGTATGTGTAATCCTTGTCCCAACGATCCCCAGATGGTGGAAATGTCAGGTGCCATCGCAGCGTCCAGGCATCTTCACTTGGTCGCAAATGGGCCAAAAGTCAGGTGCAAAATGGGCTGATCTATATGGCACCCCATATGGGATGATGGAAGGAGAGGCCCATGCTGCAAGCATGCTAAGGTCATGGCTCAGAGAACCACGTGACCAACCTCTCATGCTTGGCACTTGCCCCCCCCTCTGTGTCTAGAGATGCCTCTTGATCAGATATGATGGTGTTCGGTGAGAGACAAACAGGTGGACTCCCCTCCTTTCTAGAGTGAAATCTGGAGGGTATTTTTTGGGTGCTTAATCTAGGTCAGTGGGGAAAAGCCTTAGAAATTGGGTATTATGGAGGTAGCTGTGCTGCAGCTGCCAATTTCTGTGTTGGTGGAGGGAAATCAGGTGGGCCTGTTGATGATTTACGAAACCTCCCAATCTCCTGTGCTGAAGGGGTTTGGATGCCACAGAGGTATCCCACTGGCAGGGGTCTTTATCATGCCTACCAAAAGTGTAATCCGGTTACTAACAGTGGTCCCAAACCTGGAGTTGGTGTGACCAAAAGAATGGTAAAAAAAGACCTTGGCCAGGAATGAGTCGCATCAGGGCTTCAGATGTGGTGGCAGCCCTGTTGCTCTCGAGCCTTTTGTCATTTCACCCTCCCGGCTGGATAGGTGGTGGGTTTTTTTGCACTCACGGCTTCCCCAGGAACCCTGGGAATTGTAGTTTGGTGCTGGTGCTGAGCATCTGGATGTAGAGAGCCCCGGCCTACTTTACAGAACTACAGTTCCCACGGTTCCCTGGGAAAAGCTGGGCCATGACGGCTAAGCTAGTTTAAGTCTGGGGATGTCTTAATTAGGCCACACATTCCAGCACTTCGGAAATAAGGTCATTTGTGTGTTTGTAATGCCAAGCACCTCTTCCTGAGGCTCTTCTTCTTTTTCTTTTTTAATTGGGTGTTTGTATTCATTTACTCTGTAATAGCCTCTCCGGCACCGGCTGGAAAAGAATGTGTTTGCAGTGCAATAGTTTAAAACAACAACAGCAACTTAAAAATTGTTTAATAGCACGATGAGTCTCTCAGTGGATCCGACTTTTAGGGTAGCTGCAACTCAAGCACAACCAAGAACTTTTACTATCTGGATGGGCAGTGAAAGGTAGATGGGGTAAAGGAGGGGAGCAGTGTACAGCATCTGGGGTATATTTGCAAGCATCCATTTATATATATATATCACCACTGCATACATCTCCTCTTTCTGCCCTCTCCCCTCAAGTTTCCTATGTCTAGAGACCTGGGAGATGGACATGAACCCTGAAGAACTATAATGCACCTGTGTGTGCAACACAGAATGCATTTTAAAAATGAGTACACGGCCTCCAGCATCTTCCCAAAAGACAGAAAAGAGACCAGGGACTGGCAGCAAAAAGTAGGGATTCTCCCTGGTAAATAGGGGCAATGGTGTGTTTGTCAGTTCAGCTATGCAGCAAGCCTGCCACAAGTTCTGGGGTCCATATTTATGTCAAGGGACGCGGGTGGCGCTGTGGGTTAAACCACAGAGCCTAGGACTTGCCGATCAGAAGGTTGGTGGTTCGAATCCCCGCAACGAGGTGAGCTCCCATTGCTCGGTCCCGGCTCCTGCCAACCTAGCAGTTCGAAAGCACGTCAAAGTGCAAGTAGATAAATAGGTACCGCTCTGGCGTGAAGGTAAACGGCGTTTCCGTGTGCTGCTCTGGTTCTCCAGAAGTGGCTTAGTCATGCTGGCCACATGACCCGGAAGCTGTACGCCGGCTCCCTCGGCCAATAAAGCGAGATGAGCGCCGCAACCCCAGAATCGGTTGCGACTGGACCTAATGGTCAGGGCTATTACTATATTTATGTCAGTCGTTTGTGGCCTATCAATAGCCCCAGAAGGGAGGTGGAAAGAACGTTTGGGGGGGGGAGACAGGGAGCCCCCATTCATCAAACAGAAACGGGACAACTTGGATAGGAAAACGTTTGCGAATTGGAAGGGGGGGCTGCTTGCTTGTTCCTTGATTTGTCGAACAGCTTCCTTCCAGTTTCCAAAATCTCCGCTGCCCTTGGTTTCGGTACCCATAGGTTGGGGATATTCACAAGCCTGCTTTGGTTTCCCGTCTTCTTGCTTTGAGTCCCCTGCTGAAGCCGTGCAGCTGGGGATGAACTCTGCAGCACAAAGCTCCCCCTCCCGACTCACTCAGAGCTGCGCCACCTCACCCTGCCCTTTCTCCCGTTGCGGTGACTTTGACCTACTTCGGTGTCTGAAGGCGGCGGCAGCACTTTCACAGGTGCCAGAGAGGCTGAGATCAAACTTTAAAATGTATCGCGGCAGGCAGGATGTGCTGGGCCAGGAGCGAAAGCAGACGCGGTCAGGGCGTGGTGGGGCTGCCGCCTATTTGATTGCAGAGCAACCTTTACCTTTGCAAGGGATGCTATTCCTTCCGTGAACCTTGCCAGGCGTTTGGAAACACCTTCACCGGGGTGGTAAACAAAGAAGCAAGGGGTGATAAGCAGGCTATCCTTTCTGATTCCTGTTACCTGTTGAACTGAGCCCTCCCATCTTGAACAAAAAATGTTTTTCCCCCTCCTGGAAAATTTCCAGCCCTGATCCAAAAGCAGTGAGGTCTGCTGAGTGAGACAGACTTGTTCAAGGCCACCAGTTCAAGTGGTAAAATTACACACAGGTACCTATGATATAAGGGACGCGGGTGACGCTGTGGGTTAAACCGCAGAGCCTAGGACTTTCCGATCGGAAGGTCGGTGGTTCGAATCCCCGCGATGGGGTGAGCTTCTGTTGCTCAGTCCCTGCTCCTGCCAACCTAGCAGTTCGAAAGCACGTCAAGGTGCAAGTAGATAAATAGGTACCGCTCTGGCGGGAAGGTAAACGGCGTTTCCGTGCGCTGCTCTGGTTTGCCAGAAGCGGCTTAGTCATGGCTCCCTCGGCCAATAAAGCGAGATGAGAGCCGCAACCCCAGAGTTGGCCACGACTGGACCTAATGGTCAGGGGTCCCTTTACCTATTATATAGCCCCAAATGGCTTCGTCTTCTAAGGGGAACCTGCCCCCCCCCCAATATCTTATTGAACTCCAGCTCCCATCAGCCCCAGTCAGCATAGCCAGGGGTCACAGAAGATGCAGTGAGATCTGGAGGGCCACAGGTTTCCCAATGCTTGTTGTATGCAAAGCATCTTTGAGGAGGTGCAATTTTCATGGGAGGTGTGGGGAAGTATGAAGGAGGGATGCCTGCCACTTTCTGCTGCAGTCTCCTGCAGTTGCCTCTTGCCAATAGGCTGGCTGAGGGCGGGGGGCAGTTAATCACAAAAATAGAGGTTGGGGAAAGGTTACATACCCCCCTCCTAAATTTGGTTTGCTCAGATGCTGTCGCTGTCAGGGTTGTATCAACAGAATAACACATGGCAGCAATGTGATCTTCGTAATTTTATCCTAAGGAGGGGACCCACATTTCAGTTTCCCAGTCCTCACATCCCATCCTTGGGCCGTTCCTGAACTCATTCTGAAACCAGGTCACTGGAGACAAAACAAAAGCGAAATGAAAAGCCCCCATTAACCCTGATGTAAATGGGCTTCTGGTGAACCCAGTTGCCTAGGCAGCTCACCACAAGCCGAGCTTGCCAGAAACTTCGGAGGAGCGGTGTGTGAAAATATCTCCCACTGCATCATGGGACCGGTCAGAAAACAGGCTCACCAGACCCATATTCAAACCAGGTTGGATTCTGTTCTCCCCAATTCCTCAGCTTGGTTTTAAAAACAAGCCCAAATATGTGTGAGCTTGACTGTCTCTCCTTAGTCTTGACAGTGGATCAGTATGCCTGTCTGTTAACCAGAAGGTTGGTGATTCAAGCCCACCCAGGGGCAGCTGTTTGCAGGATTCCTGAATTTCGGGGGGTTGGACTAGATGACCCTCGGGTCCCTCCGGACTCTGCAATTCTCTGATTCTATCATGGGGCTTTAGTTCAACAGCAGTGCCCATGCTTGGCATGCAAAACACACTAGGTCCAATCCATCTGGAAAAGACCCCCGGTGTTTTAAGCCGGAGAGAGCTGTTGCCCAGTCCGCTGTAGCCAATCCTGAGCTACATGGACCGATGCTATCAGGTGCCTGAAATCCCAACTCCTTAAAACTGTGCAGAACAACCGCTGCCATGCAGAGGAGAGGGGGCATCCCTTGTTTTTGCAACTTTGATCAGTCCTTTAGCAGGAAAAAAAAGGCAAACATTGAATCCCTGGGAACCGAGATGCTTCTAAATATATCACTTGTGGGGTGGGGGCCTCTGGTAGTGTTTTGTCCCCTTAGCAATCTCTCCCCCCCTCCCATCTCAGTGAAGCAAACAAATATCCTTGTGATCACATTTGGTATCTTTATTTCCCAGGCTCTCTGCCTGTTCTGGGAGCGCTGCTGCAGTTCCAACAAGCCCACGGATGCACTCTGATTTGTTTAACCTACTTAAAGCCAAAAAACCGAGCTGCTCTTTCCTCTCCTGCCCCTCCCTCCCCTGTTCCACTGATGAAGGAACGTGCAGGCAGATTAAAGCCTGCACGAGTAGCTAGTGTCTCCTGGCAGGCTTCAGCTAAGACCCTAGCTAGACTCGTGTTCCCTTTCTGGGTAATCTTATTTATTGACACATCACCATTTTGCAAGGGAAGCATCGGCCTCCTTCCTGGGAGGTGGGCTACTCTCCTTCTCCAGAAGGACATCACTCGGAGCCAAGGTGCGCTGGGTGGGGAGGCCGGATGGGACCAGTTAGGTTCAATTTGGTACGGCTTCCATTCCAGGCTGTTGGCATGGACTCCACAAACAACTAATTTTTACTCTGTTTTCCACAAAGACAGGGTCAAGTTGCATTCTCAGGTCAATACAAAGGGGTTTCTCTACTCCAAGGGAGCCCCTTGTTAGCGGCCTAAGATCCATCTCTCTTTCACAGGTCTGTGGCCCTCCAGATGTTGGCAGACTCCAGATTCCATCAGCCCCAGCCAACTTGAGCAATGATGGGAGTTGTAGTCCTCCAACGTCACGGTTTCCCCAGCCCTGTTCTATAACCTGCTTTTAATGGAACTGCTGTGACTTCATGCAAGTGGGTTGTTTAAGTGGTTTCTGTTGGATTACTGATGTCCTTTAGAAGAGTCTGGGTTTTTTGAGGAAGGGGCAGGACTCCCCACTTTTTGTAGTGTACCCCAGTGTCCAAAGGATGCTTGCATTGGAAGGGATGCATTTGACCTTTGCAGGAAGGTTACATCACAGCACGGTGTCCATTCTTTTCTGGCAAGTGCTCCCTTAACAAGATACAACAAATGCAGACGTTCTTCCAATTTTGGCAACCCAAGTTTTAATCTGAGATATCAGATCCTTTGCTGGAAACTTTTTTGGCAAGCCTAACCAGACACATGATTTAGTTACTTACATTTGTTCTGAAAGTCTTGCTGATTCTTATCTTTATTTTGAACAATGATGGCTTTATATATATATTTATTTGTGAGATTTATCTGTGTTTTTATCAGTATGCCACTTGGAGAACGTTTAGATCAAGCAGTTTATACATTTTCCTAAATACGTTTTTTTTTAATTGCCTGCCATCGAAGCAGCCCTGCTGTGAAGTAGGTCATTATAACCCCCATTTTATGGATATGGGAACTGAGGCTTAGATATAGTTTGCATGTTCTTGGATGAGCAGAGATTTGAACACAGCTTGAAGCCATGTGCTATTGCCTGCCAAACGTGTCTTCTTTCATGTTAACAAAATGTGTTATCCTTAACACTGACTCCAGTTTAATAAAATAGATTTCTCTCTCCCCCCCCCCCAGTTAATTTGCCAAACCCATTTAGATACTTGTGTTGGAATTCAGGGCAGGCCAGCATTAGAACCTCAAATTAGCCCCACATTTTGGCCCTTGAATTTGGAACCAGAAGTTTGCTATTAGAGATTGGCCGAGGAGCCTGCCTTTCCTATTGATCGGCTAAGCAAGCAAAATCCGACTCCTTTTTCTTTCCTGTTGAGCTGCAGCCTTTAGTTGGATCCAGGTAGGTGTAAAATAATTCATGCAAAAGTCAACTTCAAAGCGATAGATTAGCCAGCCCAAAATAGGGTCATTGCTCGTATCTGCAGAGGAAGGAGGAAAATCGGGTTTCACCGCTTAAAAAAAAAAAGAAAAAAGGAGGGGGAAAACAACAGCAGCTCCCTGGCCTAGATTCCGAAATACATCAGGACTGCCGCCAGCTGTTGACTGCTTCAAAGGCAGTGTGAATCTGCCTTACAGACATGCTCCAGAGCCACCCGGGAGCTGCTGAATTTGCCTTTATCAGGTGAATTCAGGTCAAAAGGTACAAGGCATTGCAGCAGCAGCAGCAGCCTTCAGTGCAGGGGCTCTGGAGGGCGCCTTGGATTGAATTTCAGCAGCGCCCGGGAAGTGCAAACTGCCGCAGTTTCTTTTCCTGCTGTGACATGTTCAGTGGCGCAGCTGAGATCCGTTCCCTGGTTTCTGGTTTGCTCTAGGTCCGAGGACTTGCCGGGTGTGGGCCGAGATGGCCTCTTCCCTATGCGCTGGCCCCTCTGCAGAGAAACCAACTGCAGCGTCAGCAAGCAGGAGCAGCGTGGGCACTGTGACGGTGCTGATGGATGAGGCAGCACACAATGGCAGCCACTAATAATGCCATTCGGAGAGGAAGGGGTGTGCTTGGCTGTTGGTGGAGGGTGTTGCTTTTGCTGATGGTGCCAATTTGGCTTACAAGGGGTTGGTGGTACAGTGGTACCTCGGGTTAGAGATGCTTCAGGTTACAGACACTTCAGGTCACAGACTCCGCTAACCCAGAAATAGTACCTCGGGTTAAGAACTTTGCTTCAGGATGAGAACAGAAATCGCGCTCCGGCGGTGCGGCAGCAGCAGACCCCATTAGCTAAAGTGGTGCTTCAGGTTAAGAACAGTTTCAGGTTAAGAACGGACCTCCAGAACAAATTAAGTTCTTAACCCGAGGTACCACTGTACAGGGGAGCTGACGGCTGTTGATGCAGAGGAGAGGCTTCTGCTCTCATTTCTCTGCCACTGACCTGCTCTATTGACCTTGTTTGAGGCATCATAATCATAATTTTATTATTTATACCCTACCCGTATAAAAACATAATCAAACATCAAAAGCTTCCCTGGGCCTCAGATTCTGCTTCCAGGCAGGCAACTGTTTGCGTGTTTCCAGGAATGCCAGAAAGACCCCTTCTCCCTTCCCCCAATCTTC
The DNA here is from genome assembly GCF_951804945.1 of Podarcis cretensis. NCBI lineage: Eukaryota > Metazoa > Chordata > Lepidosauria > Squamata > Lacertidae > Podarcis > Podarcis cretensis. The sequence continues at coordinate 9,521,331 of NC_137171.1, forward strand.
CAAAAACTGGCATTGGGCTAGAATGTATTTTTTTAAATTACGGAATAGCCAGCTCCTGCTCTCTGCCTGTGAATACACACTCAAAACAGGCTCAGAGCTGTTTTCGTGTCAAAAGTGCGCTGTCCCTTCACATCGCACGCTCACAACTTGCCTGGATATCTCAAAACTCCCTGCTCCAGATGTTACAGCATTGTGAGGTGCGTTGGGAATTACCTGCGGAGGTGAGAAAGATGCTATATAGGTTGATAAGTGCTTCAAAACTAGGTAAAGCTTGCAGTCCATATTGAAATCTAGCAAAATATTGTTATTCAAGCCCTCCGTTCTGCTTCAAAGGAAGTTACCTTGTACTAGGTCAAGAGTTTTTGTCTCATCCAGCCTGGTGTTTTCCACTCTGGCTTTCCAGGATCTCAGGCACAGAGAGTTCTTTCCCATCACCTGCTGCTGCCTGATCTCCTTTTAAGCTAGAAATAACAAAAATTGTGCCAGAGACCTTTTGCATGCAAGAGGATATCCTGTGCCACTGAACTGTAATCCCTCTTCTTCAAGCTGTCAGGATCCATCATGTTTCAAGAGACTGCTGCCTTTTACGAAGAAGTAAATTCCATAGAGATCAATGGGTCTGATGCCTACATGAAGGTATATGGTAGCCATCGTCAAAAAATCAAAAGGGCTGTCACATGGAAGATGGAGCAAGCTTGTTTTCTCCAGCTCTGGCGGGTCGGACGCAAATGTATTCTGGCTAAACACCAGGAATGAACATTCTGAGAGCAAGAGCAGTGGAATGGACTCCCTTGGGAGCTGGTGGACTCTCCATCCTTAGAGGTTTTAAGCAGAGGTTGGATGGCCATCTGTCATGGATGCTTAAACTTAGATTCTTGCATTGCAGGGGGTTGGACTAGATGACCCCTGGGGGTCCCTTCCAACTCTGCATTTTTATGATTCTGTATAGCGCAGAGGCAGCATCTGCAGTCCCACTCAGTACTGTTAGGGGTTGCACATTCCCTTTCTCGTACACTTGTCACAGAAGCCAGGAGGGTAGCATTTTATCAGTAGAGGCATATCCAAACACAGGCGCAAGAATTGGAGCATCCGTCTGTGATTTGCTAGGCATCTTCTTGGGTGCAGGACCAGTGGTCAGGGATGATGGGAAATGTAGTCCAGCTGGAGACCCGAGTCTGGGGAAACCCTGATCTGGAGGGCCACAGATTTCCTACCCCTTCTGTAAATCAAGGGTAGCCAACATGGTGCCCTCCAGGTGTTGATCAACTCCCATCATGCCCAGCAAATGTGGCTAAGTCAAGGATGATGGGAACTGTAGTCTGACAATGTTTGGGGGAGCCACACTGCCTATCCCTGCTCTACATGGTCTTTGTATGTTTCCTGATCTTCCTCTGCTTTGAGCTGATTGTTAAACTTTCCATTTTAGATTCCTGCCTGTACGATAATCTTGCTCAGCTGCAATTGCAGAACCGCAGTGCGTTAAGTGGCTTCATTTTGTAACGATAGTAGCAAGGATGAAATAATAATAATGTGCATTTGGAGCTAGCTGGGGCGCCACAATGTGGGCGGGGGGACGACGTGAGTTTAGGTGTCTTTTAGCAGAGGCGAGTAAATAGGCTGAAATGATCCTATTCAGTACTATTTTAAACCGGCGGCTGCCAACTTTCAGGGTGTTGTGAAAAGCCGAGATATAAATATAGATAATCCACAGTCTGCCCACCTTTGAAAGCAGTGGTTTTCAGTGTTTCAGGAAATACTTTGCAGACACACTGATCTGTAAGAAATCCATGTGTCACTGAGGATTCAGGGGCAATATTTAGTGTGCTGCATCACCCCGGCACACAGGGTCCTCCTCGCTGATGGCCCTGCATCAGAATGTGCCCTCTAGAGAACATGCCCATCACTTCTGCAGCAATCTGCACATTGCAGTGAAAGATAAGCACCTGGCTTGTCTGCTGTTATTGATCTTCTCAGCAAGGAAATCCTCCTGATAAGAAGGTTCTCCAGAGCACAGTTTTCAGGCCGCTGTTTTTAAACAAAATAAGAGGCAGCGGAAAGTACATTCATCAGTGCATGTGGTCGGGATGAAGGAACATGACAAGATGTCTCTCCAAACAAGTATTAAAAAAAGGTCATGCGAAAGCCACTCTTCTGCCGGTTTAACGAGGTGCCATTTCTTACATTTGAAAAACCAGAGAAACACAGAAGTGGGAGTGCTAATTGGGTGTAGGACAGAAGATGCAAGGCAGGCTGGTCAAGGGTTTGCTGGGGACTAAGACCAGCAAATGGCAAAGCAGCACTGTTAACTCTCACATTGCACAGACCAGAATGATCAGAAACAGTATGAGAGTTCTTGAGAAGCAGTTTGAAAGATTCAGGATTTGAGATTATGCTTTGCACGCACAAGGTTTCAGATTCAATCTCCAACGTCTAGTCAGGCTGGAAGATAACAGTTAAAGGGACCCCTGACCATTAGGTCCTGTCGTGACCGAATCGGGTTGCGGCGCTCATCTCGCTTTATTGGCTGAGGGATCTGGCGTACAGTCATGTGGCCAGCATGACTAAGCCACTTCTGGTGAACCAGAGCAGCGCACGTAAATGCCGTTTACCTTCCTGCCGAAGCGGTACCTATTTATCTACTTGCACTTTGACGTGCTTTCAAACTGCTAGGTTGGCAGGAGCAGGGACCGAGCAACGGGAGCTCACCCCGTCATGGAGATTCGAACCGCCAACCTTCTGATCGGCAAGTCCTAGGCTCTGTGGTTTAACCCACAGCGCCACCCATGTCCCAGCTGGAAGATGCCCCTCTCTGAAATCCTGGAGTGTTGCTGCTGCCAGTGCAGGCAAATATTGAGCTAAATGGACCAATGGTCTGAACTCAGTATAAGACAGATTCCTGTGTTCCTTGGTTTGTATACCCAGCCTCTTGCAGGTTAAGGATGCGTCACCCAAACGCTCTAAGACCCAGATCTGGCACTGGTGCAGCCTGCGACAGCTACTTGTGCGAAATACACCTCGCCACCCACCTGTATTTTGTCAGCCACTTATTTGCCCTAATTAAGAAAATCGCTGTTTGTAGTCTGATCAGATACAAGCCCATTCCTGTGGTCTTCGCTTCAAAAATTACAGCAGCAGCAATAAGTGCTGCAAAGCATATCCCAGTGTGTCATATGCAAATCTGGCTCCAAAAGTAAGCTTTGCACAGTTTCCAAAGTTCAGAGTGCACAAGCAAAATTATCAGATGATTTTGCAAAACTAGAAAGCCAAAATTGGGTAGAGAAAGCAGGTACTGTACAGTGCTATACCTCTTAAATAGGTACATTGGCACAGTGTGGTGTACTGCTTCAAATCACACAATTTTTATAGAATCTATACCAAACTCTGTTATACTATATGTATTCGCATAAACCATCCTGAGAAGAGCTGACCTGGGTATCTAGAAGTAATGAGAAGGTAATGGGGCATAATGCAGACATCTGGATTTCTTTTTCCACTGCCTGAGGGAGAACGGGAGATTATAAATACTGGGAACGAGGAATCCTGGGTTCCATCACACCTCCTGCCTATTCGTGTTGTATATTTGCAAAGGTGCATTTTTTCATGGTAGGGAGAGATTTATTTAAACTTGTAGGAGTGATGGTGGCAGTCCCATTTTATCTGCTCCGTCCTTGCAGCTGCAATCTGGGCTGCCCAGATTTAAGTATTGCGCAACTCATATTTTTGCAGATTAACCTCTGCTGCACTTAGCTTTTACCGAGAGGTCTGGTGCCCTAACTTGACCCAGGGGTCAGTAGGGCTTGGATCAGTAGGGCTCGGTGTGCCGTTTTCAGGCAAGAGACTCTCATTTTGGCTTCCGGAAAGCCCCCGTCCTCTTCTTAAAGGCTCCCTGCAATCCTACGCATGGTGAAAATAAGGGAAAGGGGCTGCTCTCCTTCTTACGGAGAGCGTTCTGCACATGCACAGATGCACTCTTTTCTAAAACCTGCTCCCTGCGGTCCCGGCTGGGCGTGGCGATTCTCCTCCAGGAGCCCGCCGCGAACTTGCCCATGCACTAACAAGGAAGGATCCGGCCACCTCCACAGCTCCCCTTCCTCTCGGATCGCGTCTCTCGCCCGCCCCCGCTGGCATGCATGCAGCTGCACGCGCAACCCCCCGTTTGCATGCATGCATGCAGCTAGCTGCATGCGCAACCCCCATGCATGCATGCATGCCGCTGCATGCGCAAACATGCAATGCCGCGTCTTGCATCGCGGGCGCCTCGCGTGCAGAGAGCCGCCTCCTGCTGTCGGGAGGAGGATGAATGCCGCCCGAGCCATGTGAGCCGCGAGTCAGGTGTCTCCCCTCCCCGCCTTGGCGGCGCTCCAGCACGTTGCCTGTTCCCGACGCTCGTTCCGCGGCAGCTAGAGGCGGACACGTGAGGCGCTGACCCGATTGGAGGCGAAGCGGAGCTGGGAACCGGAGCCCGCTCCTGCCCCCGCCGCCCCCTCGGAGCTCTCCTCCGGCGGCGATTGGCAGGCGCTCCAAATAACAGGCGCTCGGGCTGCTGCTCGCTTGGCACAGATGCGCGGCGGGCAGCGCCGCCATCCCGGGGCAATTCGGCCGCCCCATTTGCAAAGGCGGCAGAAAAAAAGTCGCGGGGATGGGCACGGAAGCAAAGTTATTGAAGGGTTTTTTTAAGAGAGAGAAAAAGGGAGAAGTCGATGACCATGGACGTAGCCAAGGGGGCAGTTGACCCCCTAAATCAGTCAAAATCAATACAAATTTGAGCAGTGGCGTAGCGTGGGGGGTGCAGGGGGGGGCGACCGCACCGGGCGCAACATCTGGGGGTGGGTTAGGGTTAGGGGGCGCAAATCCACGGGTTAGGGGGCACAAATGCATGGGTTAGGGGGCGCAAATTACTTGCCTTGCCCCGGGTGCTGACAACCCACGCTACGCCACTGAATTTGAGGTTCCTCCCCAGCAAAAGACTGCACCCCTAACAAAAAACCTGGCTACGCCCATGGAGAAGTGGTCGACATATTACAGAATTTTGGGGGTTTTCTGCTCCTAAGCATGTATGCAGAGAGCCAGAGTTTTGAAGCGTAACCCGGTACCCAAGACTAGTGGGACAGGATTCAAATTGATGCCCAATTTCAGTGTGTCTAGGTGGAATCAAGGTGCCAACAGTTGTTTTCCACCAACTTCGCTTCTGATCAATTGGGCAATTCCACCGACCCCTGCAAAACAACCCTTGAGGCCACTTCAGGTATCCAAAAGAAGTGATAAAAATAAGTTCTGTGTGAGAGATGCATGCATCTCAGTTCTGAACATACAGAGTTGCTGCTATGCTGAGTAAAAAACATTTTTCATCTAGCCCAGGGTTTCCCAAACTTGGGTTTTGAACTACAACACCCATCACCCCTAGCTGGCAGGTCTGGTGGTCAGGGATGATGGGACTTGTAGTCCAAAAACAGCTGGAGACCCAAGTTTGATCTAGCCCAATACAATCTCTCCCATGACTGGCAGCGGCTACCCCAAAGATTTCAGGCAAAAATCTTTCCTGTTGCCTTTGCTATCCTGCTGGGCTTAACAAGAATCTGACCTGGAACATTCTGCTGTATGCAGAGTATGTGATCTTCTGCTAAAAAGGTAAAGGTAAAGGACCCCTGATACTTAAGTCCAGTCGCGGACGACTCTAGGGTTGCAGTGCTCATCTCGCTTTACAGACCGAGGGAGCCAATGTTTGTCCGCAGACAGTTTTTCCGGGTCACGTGGCCAGCATGACTAAGCTGATTCTGGCGAAACCAGAGCAGCGCACGGAAATGCCGTTTACCTTCCCGCTGGAGCGGTACCTATTTATCTACTTGCACTTTGACGTGCTTTCGAACTGCTAGGTTGGCAGGAGCAGGGACTGAGCAACGGGAGCTCACCCCGTTGTGGGGATTCGGACCGCCGACCTTCCGATCGGCAAGCTCTAGGCTCATTGGTTTAGACCACAGCGCTACTTCTGCTGTCCAATCAGGAGGGTGAGATTTGTTCCAACAAGGGGATCACTTTCACCACATCGTCCTCGTCAGAATGCTCCCCCAGATCCTCTCCCTCACACCCTCCACTGCCAAATTAATCCGGATTTACTATTTCTGCAGGGTTGTGTGTGTTTTTTTCTTAAATTTATCGGATTTTCTGCAGAAACGGTAAATCCGGATTAAATGGGTGAATAATAATGGGGCAGCATTTTGATGAGGACGTGTGGTGATTTCACTTGCTCTGCTTATCTTTGCAGCATCTTTTGACTGTCCAGAGGAGGTCCTAAGGTGTTGGGGGGAAGGGAAGGTGTTTGCCTCTCTGATCCACAGAACCAGCAGTGATAGAAAAAGCACATTGTGGGACATGCATGCCTTGTTGAACTGTTTGCTTTTAGGCTGAGGTCCAGAGCCCACCATAGAAGTTGAATCTTTGGCTTCGTTGTTCATTTGATGATGGAGTTTGGGCTGTTCTCTGTTTGGAGAAGAGGCCAACTGTTTAGGGTTTGAGAATTCCTTGATCTAGGCCAGAGCTCAAATGCAGTTCTAGATCATGCAAGCGAATTCCCAGATGCCCCTTCAGCTGACGGTCTGCCGAGCAGAATGGTTTGAGTGCGCTCTCTCGCTGGGAAGAAACTCTTTTCCCATGCCCAAAGTTGGTTTTAAGGCTGGCGCTGCTTGCAGCCTGAACAAGCTGCCCTTGCCCTTATAAGCTTCACAATGCCTAGGAAAACATAAAAGAGAGGCGGTTTATTTTTGGCGCATGTTTTTGAAGCCAGGGGTTTTTGCAGGACAGAGCTGAGTGACGATGATTGGCCCTTACGGCAAATTAAACTCATTCTGTCACCAAAAGATAGAAAGGAGCGAGGGAGTGTGGAGACGTTTGCTCGGAAAGTACTTCTCCCTTCCTGATGTAGGTCGCATGCGGATGTGGTGTGTGAGTTCGGGCACATAAGTCGAGGAGCCAGAGGGAGTGCGGCTCCTGTAACACTTCTGTGTGGTCCACTTTACAAAATCCTTCTGCAATGGAGCACATCTCTGCTCTTGGAGGGGGGCAGAGGAGAAAATGTTGAGTTAGCAAAGGAGGCATCAGGAAAAGGGAGAGGAGCTGAAAGCTGGTGGGACCACTGGCCTTCCCCTGTGGCTCTTCAGGAATGATGAGAGTTGTCATCCCGCAAGGTCTAGAGGGCCAGAGGATCCCACCTGTACTTGGTAGGGATGTCAAGGGGCTATTGTTGTCAAAGAGCTTTCCTTAGCCTCTCTATAGTCTCTTCCCTTTGGCCAGACCTGAACACACAGGCTGATCTCCCATCCTGATCAATTCCTCTGACGTCAGGCTCACAACCTGCCCTGGCCTTGAGACCTGGCAGTGCAAAGCCATTAAAAAGGGTGTTAAGGGGTATTTTCACCACGCGATTCCCTAGATGCACTGTTGGAAGGGAAGCCAATTGCCCTGAGCTGATTGGGCCTCTAGTTTGGCATTTGCAGTGGCACCTTGTGGGGTCCTGGCACGGCCTTCTGCCTCTCAGATGGCCGCTTTCGTGCCTTCATATGCGTGCCATCCGCTTGCCCTAGTTTTCATGCAGCACGTGTCGCCCGGGCCACATCATTCTGTGCTCTTCCCCATGCGCCGTCCCACATGGAGGCTGCATGCGTTCAGTCGGTCACTGGCTTCACACCTTCAGGCACAGCTGCCAGCTCAGTGCCCTGGCGGAAAGAGACACAGTTTTTTTGCAGGGAGGAAGGGTGGTGGTGGTGGTTTTGCAGCAGCAGTGACCCCATTCGAGGCCGAATTTCCCCATTTCCTCCTCTCTGACCTCTGTGCACAGGTTTTGACTGGTCAGATGGCTGGCACACATGCCGTCTGCGAAAAGACAGAGCCATGGTTTGCCACTACCAACCAAAGAAGGGGTGGAGCAATGGTGGTTTGAAATCACAGCCAGGTTGATGTCGTATGAATGCTAAAGGCACCATTTGAAATCTGCAACGGATGTTGTCTTACTACTGCTTTCGCTTCTCGCAGCCGTCGTAGATTGCAGAATAAAGTTTGCTTGGAGCTTTCAGCAGAAAGTTGCTCAGCTTGGCCTTGATCGGTGGTTCCGCAAGCCACCTCATATTCTCCATCATTCCCTTCCCTCTCTTCCAGCAATGCCCTATATGGCACTAGTTCACGGTGATTTTTGCTTTCTTTGGCCCTCAAGATATGAGAGCTGAGGAATTGAAAGGGTCTGTTTGCTAGCTGCCTGCCGCTGCTTACAAGAGAGTTGGTGGGCTGGAGGCAGGAACAAACTCACTTTATAGGTCACCAGCACCTCTTTGAACCCATGGTGCCCATTGTCTTGGCAAGGCATCTGGAGTCTTCTGTGAAGACACACCCAGGGGTGCCCTTTTTAAAGCAAACCAGGGGGTCTGCTCACTCCCACACTTATTGTTTACATCCAAGCAATGGCATAGACTCTGGTGACCTGGTCCTTGCTCAGCCACTAAAAAACGGCAAAAAAATTTTGAATTAGAGAATCTCCTGGAATGTTTTCCGGAGCATTTTCTTATGCAAATTAGGATCATTTGCATCTGTAAATTTTCAGTTTGCATTGGAGGGGAAAAAATATATTAATGACCTGAAGAGTGATCTAATTGAAGATAAAATAGTGACTGAGTGCTTTTGTTGTTTAGTCGTTTAGTCGTGTCCGACTCTTCGTGACCCCATGGACCAGAGAACGCCAGGCACTTCTGTCCTCCACTGCCCCCTGCAGCTTGGTCAGACTCATGCTGGTAACCTCGAAAACACTATCCAACCATCTCGTCCTCTGTCGCCCCCTTCTCCTTGTGCCCTCCATCTTTCCCAGCATCAGGGTCTTTTCCAGGGAGTCTTCTCTTCTCATGAGGTGGCCAAAGTACTGGAGCCTCAGCTTCACAATCTGTCCTTCCAGTGAGCACTCAGGGCTGATTTCCTTCAGAATGGATAGGTTTGATCTTCTTGCAGTCCATGGGACTCTCAAGAGTCTCCTCCAGCACCAGAATTCAAAAGCATCAATTCTTCGGCGATCAGCCTTCTTTATGGTCCAGCTCTCACTTCCATACATCACTACTGGGAAAACCATAGCTTTAACTATACGGACCTTTGTTGGCAAGGTGATCTCTCTACTTCTCAAGATGCTGTCTAGGCCTGTCATTGCCCTTTTCCCAAGAAGCAGGCGTCTTTTAATTTCGTGGCTGCTGTCACCATCTGCAGTGATCATGGAGCCCAAGAAAGTAAAATCTCTCACTGCCTCCATTTCTTCCCCTTCTATATGCTAGGAGGTGATGGGACCAGTAGCCATGATCTTCGTTTTTTTGATGTTGAGCTTCAGACCATATTTTGCACTCTCCTCTTTCACCCTCAATAAAAGGTTCTTTAATTCCTCCACACTTTCTGCCATCAAGGTTGTGTCATCTGCATATCTGAGGTTGTTGATATTTCTTCTTCTTAATTCCGGCTAGGGATTCATCCAGCCCAGCCTTTCACATGATGAATTCTGCATATAAGTTAAATAAGCAGGGAGACAAAATGCAGCCTTGTCGTACTCCTTTCCCAATTTTGAACCAATCAGTTGTTCCATATCCAGTTCTAACTGTAGCTTCTTGTCCCACATAGAGATTTCTCAGGAGACAGATGAGGTGATCAGGCACTCCCATTTCTTTAAGAACTTGCCATAGTTTGCCATGGTCGACACAGTCAAAGGCTTTTGCATAGTCAATGAAGCAGAAGTAAATGTCTTTCTGGAACTCTCTAGCTTTCTCCATTATCCAGCGCATGTTTGCAATTTGGTCTCTGGTTCCTCTGCCTCTTCTAAATCCAGCTTGCACTTCTGGGAGTTCTCGGTCCACATACTGCTTGAGCCTTCCTTGTAGAATTTTAAGCATAACCTTGCTAGCATGAGAAATTAGTGCAATTGTGCGATAGTTGGAGCATTCTTTGGCACTGCCCTTCTTTGGGATTGGGATGTAGACTGATCTTCTCCAATCTTCTGGCCACTGCTGAGTTTTCCAAACTTGCTGGCATATTGAGTGTAGCACCTTAACAGCATCATCTTTTAAAATTTTAAATAGTTCAGCTGGAATACCATCACTTCCACTGGCCTTGTTATTTGCAGTGCTTTCTAAGGCCCATTTGACTTCACTCTCCAGGATGTCTGGCTCAAGGTCAGCAACCACACTACCTGGGGTATATAAGACATCCATTTCTTTCAGGTATAATTCCTCTGTGTATTCTTGCCGCCTCTTCTTGATGTCTTCTGCTTCTGTTAGGTCCTTTCCACTTTTGTCCTTTATTATGGAAATCTTTGTACGAAATGTTCCTTTCATATCTCCAATTTTCTTGAACAGATCTCTGGTTCTTCCCATTCTATTGCTTTCCTCTATTTCTTTGCATTGCTTGTTTAAGAAGGTCTTCTTGTCTCTCCTTGCTATTCTTTGGAAATCTGCATTCAATTTCCTGTATGTTTCACGATCTCCCTTGCATTTTGCTTGCCTTCTCTCCCCCGCTATTTGTAAGGCCTCATTGGACAGCCACTTTGCTTTCTTGCATTTCCTTTTCATTGGGATGGTTTTCGTTGCTGCCTCCTGTATAATGTTACGAGCCTCCATCCATAGTTCTTCAGGCACTCTGTCCACCAAATCTAAATCCTTAAACCTGTTCCTCACTTCCACTGTGTATTCATAAGGGATTTGACTTAGATTGTATCTTACCGGCCCAGTGGTTTTTCCTACTTTCTTCAGTTTAAGCTTGAATTTTGCTATAAGAAGCTGATGATCTGAGCCACAGTCAGCTCCAGGTCTTGTTTTTGCTGACTGTATAGAGCTTCTCCATCTTTGGCTGCAGAGAATATAATCAATCTGATTTCGATGCTGCCCATCTGGTGATGTCCATGTGTAGAGTCGTCTCTTGTGTTGTTGGAAAAGCGTGTTTGTGATGACCAGCTCGTTCTCTTGACAGAACTCTATTAGCCTTTGCCCTGCTTCATTTTGATCTCCAAGGCCAAACTTGCCAGTTGTTCCTTTTATCTCTTGACTCCCTACTTTAGCATTCCAATCCCCTATAATGAGAAGAACATCCTTCTTTGGTGTCACTTCTATAAGGTGTTGTAAGTCTTCATAGAATTGGTCAATTTCAGTTTCTTCAGCACCAGTAGTTGGTGCATAAACTTGGATTACTGTGATGTTAAAAGGTCTGCCTTGGATTCGTATCGAGATCATTCTATCATTTTTGAGATTGCATCCCAGTACAGCTTTTGCCACTCTTTTGTTGACTATGAGGGCCACTCCATTTCTTTTACGGGTTTCTTGCCCACAGTAGTAGATATGATGGTCATCCGAACTGAATTCACCCATTCCCGTCCATTTTAGTTCACTGATGCCCAGGATGTCAATATTTATTCTTGCCATCTCATTTTTGACCACCTCCAACTTACCCATGTTCATGGTTCTTACATTCCAGGTTCCTATGCAATATTTTTCTTTACAGCATTGGACTTTCCTTTCGCTTCCAGGCATGTAGACTGAGTGCTATGTAGACTGAGTGCTACATAGATATATTTATAATGTTGTGTTTTACAAGGATCATATGAGGATGATTATTAATGTATTTTTCTTTTTTTCTTTAGTTTTTATGTTTGATATATTATTTTTTATTTTTCTCCAGTTTGAATTTCATGGTACATTAGGTTGAAAACCTTTCATAAAACGTTTTTTAAAAAAGAGTTATCTAATTTAGTCTGCTCCTTTCACTTGTCCTTAGTAAACATACTTAACAATTTAGGGGTGGTTTGCCTAATACTACGGTATATTGGCAACTGGTACCTAGAATCATAGAATCATAGAATCATAGAGTTGGAAGAGACCACAAGGGCCATGGAGTCCAACCCCCTGCCAAGCAGGAAACACCATCAGAGCACTCCTGACATATGGTTGTCAAGCCTCTGCTTAAAGACCTCCAAAGAAGGAGACTCCACCACACTCCTTGGCAGCAAATTCCACTGTCAAACAGCTCTTACTGTCAGGAAGTTCTTCCTAATGTTTAGGTGGAATCTTCTTTCTTGTAGTTTGGAGCCATTGCTCTGTGTCCGCTTCTCTGGAGCAGCAGAAAACAACCTTTCTCCCTCCTCTATGTGACATCCTTTTATATATTTGAACATGGCTATCATATCACCCCTTAACCTCCTCTTCTCCAGGCTAATTGTTCATTGTTACCAAGATACTTAGGAAGCGTAGTTTTCCCCTCCTCATTTTACACTCACAACAACCCTGTGAGGTGGGTTAGGCTAAGGCCCGGTCACCCAGTGAGCTTCATGGCTGAGTGAGGATTCGAATGCGGGTCTCCCAGGTCAACATCTGACACTCAGTTTTATATTAGGGATCTCTTCAACCAAGCGACTTCTAAGCAAATAAATGTTCCAAGCATGGTTTCAGCTCACACCTGCTAGGCGTCTCTCTGCAGTTCCACAGTCCTGATCTTTTCCCCACCTCCTCCTTGTCCACCCTCTCTCCAGGTGGCGTGATCCTGTATGTGGGCTCCACAGCCGGCTCCAGCCCCACCCCGGGCAGCCCCCCCAGTGGATACCTGGTGCCTTCGCCTCAACACTCACTGCCATCCTCGCTGGAAGAGCTGACTCTTACGGAGATCGGGGCCATTAAGCCTCAACGGGCCAGCTCCCCGTCCTCGCCCAAGGTAGCCTTCCAGTTCCCCGAGGGCATCCACTACCCCAGCAAGGGCCAATCGCCCCCAACGCAGAGCAGGGTACCTGCTACCAAACAGAACGGAGCCACCGGCACCTTCACAAGTAAGTGACTCTCAGTTTGTCAGCATCTTTGTTTGGGTGGTATTATTACTATAATAAAAACAATAACAACAATAATAATAATAATAATAATAATAATAATAATAATAATAATAATATTTTTTTTTATTTATACCCCGCCCTCCCCAGCCAAAGCCGGGCTCAGGGCGGCTAACAAGCAATAATAAAAACACGTTGAATGAATACAACTTAAAAACAAGATTAAAATACAACATTAAAATATTGAAACAGTAAAATTATTATTATTATTATTATTATTATTATTATTACAGTCATATCTCATGTTACGTCCGCTTCATGTTACGTTCTTTCAGGTTACGTCCCGTGGCAACCCGGAAGTATCAGAAAGGGTTACTTCCGGGTTTCGCCGCTGGCGCATGCGCAGACATGCAAGATGACGTAATGCACAGAAGCAGCGAATTGCAACCCGCGCGTGCGCAGATGCGCCGCTGCGGGTTGTGCTCTTTTTTATGTTGCGAACTGGCCTCCGGAACGGATCCCGTTCGCAACCAGAGGTACCACTGCATTATTATTATTATTATTGTTATTAGGTTTTTCAAAAAAACTTTAACAAATTTACTTCAAATCCAATTCTATGATTCTAAGATCTGCCTAGTTACTTGCGATTTTAAAACCTACCTTACTGCAAAGGCTCAAGGCTGGGTCTAGCATTTCTTCTCATTACGTCCCTTTAATTTATCGCGTGGGAGCGCGAGCTCATTGCTACTCCCGTTTTAAAGAAGAGAAGAAACGTTTCACTTAGCTGAAGCGGGTTTGGTGTTGTGTTGGCATACAAATCTCCATGTCCATTGGGCCTGCACACTCAAAACCGGCCTTGCCCAACCAGCTGAATCTCCAGCCATTTTGGGCTTAACAACTGCCATGACTATTGGGAGCGCTGCCACCTCTGGTTAATAATGCGAGTTATAGCTCCCGAAATCTGGAGGATGCCATGTTGGGGGGGGGGGGGAATGGCAGGGGGCAGAGACTGAGGGTGGAGAGGAGGGCACAGGTGGAGAATTAACCGCCATTTTTCTCTCCCTCAACAGAGACAGGTGGGATGGTTCTGCTCTGCAAGGTTTGCGGTGACATTGCCTCAGGCTTCCACTATGGCGTCCATGCTTGTGAGGGGTGCAAGGTAAGCTGTGCCCTGCTTATTCTCCTTTTCACACATCTATAAAGTTTTCTCTTAAGCAATAAGGACTGGAAATCGTTGTTGTTTTTTTAAGTAAAAAAAGAACCAAGCTTAGATCCTTAGAACACTGAATTTGGCACCTTTTATCGAATCTTCTACTTGTGCATTGGAATGTGGATGACACACAACTCTGACTCTTGCGTGTGCTTTTCATAGATCTCGGGACTATGTTTTCCAAACCAGCCGTGAGCTCTGCATTAACTGGTTTACTTTTAAAGTGCCTTGCAGAAGTGATTAGTCTTGACTCTCGCCTGCCCTTCTCCCTGTTTGCATTGAAAGCAGGCGTGCTATATACTGCAATATGCCCCCTAGCCAAGTAGGCGTTGGAAGGCGATGCTCAGACATGGTTAGGAGAGACAAAACGGATGCTTTGGTTATGACCAGGGGCATTGCAAGGTGCTTATGTGGTAAAGGCCTTATGGAACAAGGCTGCATTATATTTGCATATTCTGATTTGTACATGTAGCTGCCTCTGGGAAATTAAGATTGCAAGTTGCTGGGAGTCTTACTAGCACTGTGTGTGTGTGTGTGTGTGTGTGTGGGTGGGTGTCAAAAGGGGAGTAGGGAAGGGTTGAGCGACCCAGACCCTGCTGCAAAACACCCCCCCAAAGTCCCCCACATGCTGTGGTTCAGGCCATCTGGGCGGCCCCATAACAGCATTCCTGCAGCTTATCAAGCCAATTGGAGACCACTTTGTTTGCTGTCCATCTAAACTGGCTCCCTGGGAATTTGGGGGAGAGTTAACTTGCGCTAGGCTCCCTATAGCTCACTACAACCCCTTCAGCCAACTTTTGGAAAGAGGCTAACAGCATTTTCAGCTTTAAATACATCTCTGAAAACAGAGCAGATAGGGCTGCCATCTGGAATTTCCCAGACATAGCCAAGATTCATCCATCAATAATAGCGTCTGGGTGGAATTTTTGAAAATGGGTTAAAATGTCCAGGAAAACCCATATTAGAAGTGTTGAATTTTTTTGCGAATTTCCTGAAAAATAACTAAGAACCATTATTTTGGGGAGAGATGTTCACTTTTGGAAATATGGCAACCCTAAGTGCAGACCAGGGACGTGGCTGGCATTGTGGGTTAAACCACAGAGCCTAGGACTTGCCGATCAGAAGGTCGGCGGTTCGAATCCCCGTGATGTGGTGAGCTCCCATTGCTCGGTCCCTGCTCCTGCCAACCTAGTAGTTCGAAAGCACATCAAAGTGCAAGTAGATAAATAGGTACCGCTCCAGCGGGAAGGTAAACAGCGTTTCCGTGCACTGCTCTGGTTCACCAGAAGCGGCTTAGTCATGCTGGCCACATGACCCAGAAGCTGTACACCGGCTCCCTCGGCCAATAAAGCGAGATGAGCGCCGCAACCCCAGAGTCGTCCGCAACTGGACCTAATGGTCAGGGGTCCCTTTACCTTTACCTAAGTGCAGACCAGGGGGTCAGCGCGTGGCATGTGTTAGTGTTAGTTCCTCTTTGCTAACCTGGTCACTGTTTCATTCCGTCCGCCAGGGCTTCTTTCGCAGGAGCATTCAGCAGAACATCAACTACAAGATGTGTGTGAAGAACGAAAACTGCATGATCATGAGGATGAACCGCAACCGTTGCCAGCACTGCCGCTTCAAGAAGTGCCTGGCGGTGGGCATGTCAAGAGATGGTAAGCATCTAGGCAGGGTCAGAGCAGCCACCAGAGCAGCAGACTCTTGCTCTCGGGGCTGTGGGTTCGAGCCCCATGTTGGGCAAAAACATCCTGCATTGCCATAGATGACCCTTGAGGTCCCTTCCAGCTCTGCAATTCTATGATTCCATGTTTCGGGGCAGCTCTAATGAATTACTTTCAGTGACAATCCAGAGCTTTGGATGTACATCAATAGCAGGCCCTGTGGTTTTCCTGCAAATGCGTTAGAATTAGTTGAGCAACACCAAACTGCATTGAAGTGTCCTGTGTTTCATCTAAGAGATAGTAGGCAGAGTGTTTGTTTACAGTCTTGTAAAACACAGACCTGGGGGCATCCTCCCTAAAAGGGCTGGGGAGTGGGGCATGAGAAAAGGGTGCTAGACCCTGGTATGCTTTCTCATTAATGTGTCCCACAATACAAAGCCCAAGCCAGCCTTTAAAGCACAAGCAACGGCTGGCTGTTTCCACTGCTCCTTTACTCTTACAAGGGCACTGTGTCAGCAAATCCTTTGGTTGATAAATAGAGCCCTGGGCTGATTTATGCTTCCAGACCAGGATTTCCAGGGCAACGGAGAAAGTTGTGGGAGGAGCCCCTCTTGCCCGGAAAGCAGGCAGCATCCTTTGATTAATAGTCACGACAACTCTCTTGGGTACATGATAGATGTACCCAGAAACCTTGAGGAGCTGGTGACTAATTTCGGCTTCGCAGTGATGCTGTGGATTTTGGAACAGGGTTGGATCTGGTCCCCCTCCGCTTTGTCTGCGGAAAAGTTAATGCCAAAATTGGCAGTCGCCGTCACCCCACAAGTTGCAGAAATTGTGCATACGTGCAGTGGGTCAGGGCATCTAGTTGTTAACCAGAAGGTTGGTGGTTCAAGCTCACCCACCCAGGGATGGCTGTGGGCAGGATTCCTGCACTGCAGAGGTTTGGACTAGAAGACCCTCAGGACCCCTTCCTCCAGTGTGCCAGTGTGGTGTAGTGGTTAAAAGCAGTAGTCTCCTAATCTGGGGAACCGGGTTCGAGTCTCCGCTCCTCCACATGCAGCTGCTGGGTGACCTTGGGCCAGTCACACTTCTTTGAAGTCTCTCAGCCCCACTCACCTCACAGAGTGTTTGTGGTGGGGAAGGAAGGGAAAGGAGAATGTTAGCCGCTTTGAGACTCCCTAGGGTAGTGATAAAGCGGGATATAAAATCCAAACTCTTCTTCTCCACAGTTTTATGATTCTATGTGAGATAGCGTACCTGATTTGGCCTGTACCGATTTCAGTGGCATTTGAGGCGATTCCGAAGGGCTGTACCACTGTCTTCGCCTCCCCACCCACCCCAGTGGTGCCAGGTTGAAAGCAAGAACAGGGAGAATTTTGGTGGGTGCAGTTTTCCCCACATTAGCATAGGGACAAGGAGAAAAGTTTCTCATGCCGAAATCTTCCATCACTACAGATTATCCTCAACCTGCTGTTTATTTTCCGGACGGCGGCATGCTGTCCCCAACAGCTGTCCTCTTGACTTCCCCAAGAAGGGCTTGTTTCATGGCATCCGTTTCCCTCGCTCACATTCTCCTGCCATTTCTCCCCCCTCAACAGCTGTGCGCTTTGGGCGCATTCCTAAACGGGAGAAGCAGCGCTTGCTGGATGAGATGCAGAGCTACATGAACAGCCTGAATGAGGCCCCCATGGACGTTGGCATGAGCCCCGAGGCGGATGCCGCCCCTCCCAGCCCCAATGCCCAGGAAGAGGAGGCCATCAGCGCCATCTCGAGGGCTTACCACGACATCTTCATCAGTGGCCAGGACCGCCTGGGCAAGCGGGGAGGGTCCCCCGGGAGTGAGGCCTGCCCTTTGACCAACTACAACGATCAGCAGCTGAACAACTCCTACAGCTACGGGCAATACGAGTCGGCCACTCTGCGAGTGTCCAGCTACGGCCCCCAGGAGCCCCCAGGCTTCGTGGACAACCGCTCCCGGTGCTTTGGCAACGAGATCTTCAAGGCCCAGCAGGCCGGCTATCTGCACAATGCCGGGTGCTACCCAGCCTTTGAGTACGGCTATCCCCAAGCAAATGCCCAGAGGGGCTGCCCCTGGCGGGGTACTACCAGTCGAGGCATCGTAAGTACTAGAATTAAATATTATATTGGGGAAAACACTGCCATTGGATGTGTGGCGATAGTCACAGGAATGTAGGCATCACTGGAGATAGGTTATGGAAGATGGGTAGGGACCATGATTGCCAACAATGGAGCCTCCATGCAGAGGGGCACGATACCTCCAAATCTTTGGGGCAAACAACAAGGGATGGTTATCTTCTCTGCATCTTTTCATTACTCCCCAATGTTGCCAGCTTCAGGGAAAGAGAGAATCATAATGATTCGAAGGGTCAGTGCATCTAGCTGTTGTTAACCAGAATTTTGGTGGTTCAAACCCACCTAGGAATGGCTCCCTGGGCTAGCTCTACAGGTGTGTGATTCAACGCTTCCGAGCGGGCTTGAGCCTCAGCACGGCTCAGTTTGGAAATCAGGCACTGGGCCGAGCTGCGGTGGAAGACTGTCTGCAGGTTGCAAAGCTGGGCTTGTTGGCTGTTGCAGGATCTCCAGAAGGATGCTCTGGTTTCCAGCAGGGAAACGCTTCGAGCTCCCTCTGTTGGAAACAATGTCCTCTGCACCGCAAATGAGCCATTTTCAAGAGCCCTCAGGGCTATAATAAATACAGCGTCTTAGGTTACATTTTAGGATTAAATAAAGGCAACCTTCCCTTTAGAAACGACCTGCTTGAATCAGGGCAATAGCAGAGCCACATCACATAGAGATCTGCGTGGCTCAGTCACATCTTCTGTTTGCCTTGAGCTGGAAATGCAGTCCCCTTACTACCTTCCACACCCGCTGACGTGCACAGCGGAATAAGGTGTTGCCTTGGACCACGTACACCGCTGCTCCTGTTTTTTAAAAATAAATAATCTGCACAAGTGGCACATTAGCACATGGGGGAACATGGTCCTAGCCCAGCTGTCTCCCCTGCAGAGAAGCTTTCCCTTTTTGCACAGTTATAAAAACACAAAAACACAAGCCCTCTTTGTGGCGCACTGATTCTGCTACTGCAGGGCAGGGAGGGAGGGAATTTCAAGTGAATACTGGGAGTGGGCCTCTGCCCATGGTCTTACACATACAAACAGGCACCTATGCATTTTTCTCCCAGTGGGGCTCCTTGAGAGGAAATAACTCCCACTGGAAGGAAAAATAGTCACAAACTGTTTTGTGTATGAAATGATGCGCAAGGCAAGGAAAAGCTGTTTGATAGATTACCTGTTTCTTCCCCCACTGCCATTTATATGAAGGGTGGGAAACCTACAACCCTCCCATCAACCTCAGCCAGCACGGCCAAAGGTCAGGGTTTACGGGAGTTGAAGTCCCAACAATATGTGGAAAACCCCAAGTTCTCCATCTCTTCCTTACGGGGCTAATTGGAGGGGGAGTCAGGAGTTTTGCTCTTGCAGATGTTGCTGATCTGTTGATGCTGAGCTTTTAAATAACAGTGGTTGGTTTTATTGTTCACAGTGTTTTTATTACACCCTACTCTGGGATTTATTTTTAAGGGAAAAGGAGACCATAAATTTCTCAAATAAATAATAAATAATTTTTAAATTTTTTTTAATGGTTCTTAAACAAATACAGATAACCATTAAACACTTCCCCAGAAGCACATCCAATGGTCTTTGTTTTATCCATTGTCTCTAGACATATATTTACACATTCAGCTTTCAAACATATTGCTTAATGTAACCCTTCCACTGAGAATAGTGAGCGGTTGGTATAAGAAGGTCTTGATTTTAGTCGTTAACATAGTTAAAAAAGGGGGTCCACGTTTCTTGGAAGGTGTCTCTATTTGTTATGCCTTTAATTGCCCTCCTGTGTCTGGTGAGGACATTGCTATATGCCAGATATTATTTTGCCATAGGTTCAGGGGTATTTCAGTCTGAATAATATATACATTTTAATTGACTAAAGATTACTACTCGCCCCCCCCCCTTGTGTCGGCGGTTGAAATCCTTGCGACAGGGCAAGCTCCCATCGCTCTGTCCCAGCTCCTGCCAACCCTAGCAGTTCGAAAGCACACCAGTGCAAGTAGATAAATAGGTACCGCTGCGGCGGGAAGGTAAACGGCATTTCTGTGGGCTCTGGCTTCTGTCACAGTGTTCCAGCATAGTCATGCTGGCCACATGACCTGGAAAGCTGTCTGTGGACAAACGCTGGCTCCCTCGGCCTGAAAAGCAAGATGAGCTCCACAACCCCAGAGTCGCCTTTGACTGGACTTAACCATCCAGGGGTCCTTTACCGTTTACTTTGATTACACGAACCACCCTTTGCAATATAAGGCGGTGTGACGTTAACATATGAGAGTGCGGGAGGTGAAATAGTTAAACAGGTTACCCAATCAGAACCGGGGGGGGGGGGGGGTGGAGTCAAAGGGACTATAAAATCAGCTCTGGGAAGGATGACGGGGGAGTTTGTTGGGAGTTGGGTGGTTGGTTGGAGTGGGAGTGAATTGGAATAGAGTCTGGGTAGGTTGAGTTAGTGTAGCGAAATAAGCTGAGTCAGGAACAGTTAGGAGCTAGGAAGACAAGTAAATATCTGAGAGGTGGTTTAGTGAGTGAGAGCAGGTAGTGGAAGTTATAGGTCTGGATAGGCACCCCATGATTGTAATTGACCGAGACCGTTTATGAAACCACATGCTTGTTAAACTGCAATAAATAAACAGAGGTTTATGTTCCAGCTTAACCCTGACTGGACTCAGTATTGTACCAGGTAGGGCCTGGGTGGTGGCAGCGAGAAATAAAGGGGTGGCACAGGGATCAATAGACGGTGAAACGTCCGGGGACCCTGTGTGATCGCCACAGGCGGCAGTAAAGATGCATCTTTTGGAAGTAAATAAATGGTATTTGTCGCTTGCTGAAGCAGCGTTTTTGAAAGGGGTTCTTCTGGCTAGGTTGAGCTTAACCTTCTTTGCTGACACCCTTGTTGTATGCAGGCCTGTCCTCTGAACGCCACCCCCTATTGCAGCAACGGCAAGAGCAGCCAGCAAGTGTGGGAGGAATTTTCGCAGTGCTTCACGCCAGCCGTCAAGGAGGTGGTGGAGTTTGCCAAGAGCATCCCTGGGTTCCAGTCCCTCTGCCAGCAAGACCAAGTAATGCTGCTGAAAGCAGGCACTTTCCAGGTAAGAACAGAAGCAGCAAAAGGCAGGACCCGCATGCGACAGCACTTCTCCCCATTTGTGATGCCCAGCAACTGGTATTCAGGGACAGCCTACCTGCAACAGAGGAGGTAGAACCATAGATCTGGGACCACGAGGGTCATTAGTCCAACCCCCAGCATTGCAGGAATCTTTTGCCCAACGTGGGACTCAAACCCACGACCCTGAAATTAATAGTTTCATGCTCTACCAACTGAGCTGTAGAATTTACCCATTGTGGCTAGCAGCCAGCGATAGCCTTAGGCACCGTATTTTTCGCTCTATAAGACGCACCAGACCATAAGACGCACCTAGTTTTTGGAGGAGGAAAACAAGAAAAAAAAATATTCTGAATCTCAGGAGCCAGAACAGCAAGAGGGATCGCTGCGCAGGGAAAGCAGCAATCCCTCTTGCTGTTCTGGCTTCTGGGAAAGCTGCGCAGCCTGCATTCGCTCCATAAGATGCACACACATTTCCCCTTACTTTTTAGGAGGGGAAAAGTGAGTCTTATAGAGCACAAAATACAGTAATTCTTCTTTTGCCCTGGGCCTCTCACAGATGGAGCTAGGTGCATACTCTCCTTGGGCAAAAAATAGCTTGCACCAGAGGCAGTCATTGTGGTGCTCTTCAGATGTTTTTTAGACTCCATCTCCCATCATCACTTACTCTTGGCCATGTTGGCTGGGTCACAATATTGTTGCATTTTTGGAGGGCCCTGTCATTGCTTAACAATTGGCTCTCACGCAGGGGACCCGAAAGACCTCCCTCTTGTGCTTTCAAACAGCCACGCAGCAGGCTGAATTTTAACAAATGTAGTTCCTCCCGCTGCTCAAAAACAGAAAAAGGTCAAACCTGCCACCCTGTGCTACAGACAGGAGAACTTTAAGGGTACCTGGCACAAGTCAATCTGGAACCTCAAATGCAAAACTCAGTGCAGCCTGTGATACAGATGAGCAGAGACACCCTTCATGCTTTCAGGGCTATGTCCTCCTTTTCAAAATACCCTGCTGGCTTCCCAGCCTCTCCTTCCACCTGGTAATAGGACATGGCAACAGGCAATTCCAAAGCCTTGTTTTGGAATCAATGAACGATTAGCTCAGGCGGGTCTTTTTCTTCATTCCTAGGATGTTGGTCAAAGTGGCAGCCCGTTTGCTTAGCCCTCAACCTTCCCCTCTTCTTTCCCTTCCCAGGTGCTGATGGTTCGCTTCTCCTCCCTGTTCAGCCCCAAGGAGAAGGTGGTGACCTTCCTGAGTGGGGAGACATACTCCCTCTGCAGCCTACGTACCATGGGCATGGGCTCCCTGCTGGACGCCATGTTTGAGTTCAGCGAGAAGCTCAGTTCCCTGGACTTGGACGCACAGGAAATGGCGCTCTTCATGGCCGTAGTCCTGGTCTCAGCTGGTGAGTCAAGGCGTCATAACTGGCTTTGTTGGGTAGGAGGAGCATTCTGCGGATTGCATTAAAGGCTTTCGCTGTACTTGCGGTCCTGTGCTGGGAGAATCCCAAAGGATTCCTTCTCGCCTCGGAGCAAGTAAGGGCACCCAGGGGTGGAATTTGGGCACGCTCACTGGCAAGGAGGCATTGTGCTGATCGCAAGGTCCAGCCCTGCAAACAGAGGTTAGAGCTAGAAGACTTCAGTATTTAATCTTTTATAGCCATCACTGCTTATCCTGTTGATTAGTTTTTTTAAAAAAAATTCTTTTCATTTTATCAGGCTTGATAGTTACACACACACACACACACACACACACACACACACGGAGTAACGGTAAAATACCTTGAGATAATATATCTCCTGCCCATCTGGCTGGGTGGCCCCAGCCACTCTGGGCAGCTTCCAATACATATAAAAATATGATAATGCATCAAACATTATAAACTCCCTGATATAGGGCTGGTTTCAGATGTCTTTTTTTTTTTTTTAAGCAAATTTGATTTACATTTCTAGCTTTTATGGGGCAAATTGGTATGAGAAACGCCTGGCAATTTTTTTTCAGAAGTTCAAAGCAGTTGCTGAATGATACCGTATTTTTCGCCCTATAGGACGCAAAAATGAAGGGGAAATGTGTGTGCGTCCTATGGGGCGAATGCAGGCTTTCGCTGAAGCCTGGAGAGCGAGAGGGGTTGGTGCGCACCGACCCCTCTTGCTCTCCAGGCTTCAGGAAGCTATCCGCAAGCCTTGCAAGCCCAGTGGGAGTTCCCGCAGGCTTGCGGGCAGCAGCCTGCAGCCCACAAACTCGGGGGACAGCGAGGAGGCGCAGCGCGCCTTCCCGCTGTTCCCTGACCTGGTTTGGAGGCTGGAGGTGGGGAGAAGCAAGCTTGCTTCTCCCCATCGCCAGCCCCACAAGCTCGGGGGACAGCGGGGAGGCACAGCGCTGCCATCCCGCTGTTCCCCAACCTCGTTTGGATTTCCCGACCTGGTTTTGGGGGGGAAATAAAGGAAATTTCCCCCCCTTTATTTCCCCCCCAAAAAACTAGGTGCATCCTATGGGCCGGTGCGCCCTATAGGATGAAAAATATGGTATTTCCGATAGTCAGCAGTGAAGCTTCCCTGCCTTCATTTTGTGTGTGTGTGTGTGTGTGTGTGTGTGTGTGTGTGTGTGTGTATTCCAGCATAATTTATTGGTGCAGAATTTGGGTCATTTCAGAACAGGGTTATTACTTTTTTTTAATGTTGAATTGTCATCTGCATCATAATGTCAAGGTGTCTCTAACAAGTGAGCTTGATGCTGACAAGTAAACATTGCAACTATTTCAACTTTACAGTCATACCTCGGGTTAAATGTGCTTCAGGTTGAGCGTATCCAGGTTACGCTCCACGATGACCAGGAAGTAACGGAGCGTGTTACTTCCCAGTTTTGCCGCATGCGCAGACGCTCAAAATAACGTCACATGCAGAAGCAGAGAATCGCAATGCGCAAATGCAGGTTGCGTTTGCTTCAGGATGCGAACGGGGCTCTGGAACGGATCCCGTTCGCATCCAGAGGTACCACTGTACCATTCTTTCCCCAGGGAAATGAAAACCCCTCTGTTCTCCACGTTGTCTTTCCTGTTTCTGTCAACTCAATACCTTTGCTTTGGGTTTTCAGATCGCTCCGGCATCTCTGACGTGGATGCAGTCGAAATCCTCCAGGAGACTTTAATCCGGGCCTTGCGGACTCTCGTGACTAAGAAGCACCCGGACGACTCCACGCTTTTCCCCAAGTTGCTCCTTCGCCTGCCTGACCTGAGAACCCTCAACAACCAGCATTCAGAGAAACTCCTTGCCTTCCGGATCAACCCGTAAGCCCGCTGGACTGGGCGGCTTCTGAAACCCTGCGAGTTTTGGGTAAGAAGAACCAAGAATCGACCATCAAGCAAACTTAACGCATCGGACTAAATTTGGCTCCGTGGGGAGAAGATGGTGACGGTGAAAGGAGAGGAGCATAAGGGACCCGGCAAGGGAGGGGAACCCATAGCCCATCGCAGCTGGGATCTACTAGAGCGGATCCCTCCCTGGCGAGGAGACCAGACACAGGAGGAAGGGTTTGTTTCCCAGATAGTGCTCTCCGTGGCGCTGTGCAGATTGAAGATCATTTATTTTGCTAGAGGAGATCAGGCAAACGAGCTGGACACGCGTTGTACCGTGTTGTTTTTCAAATGTGTGCTGATATATATATGTATATATTTATATATATATATATATATATATATATATACAGTACACACATATATATCTTACTTTCCATGTGATATTGTGTTGAAGTTCTGTATATAAAAACACTGGGTTTATTGTGCGTAATTATAATAACTCTTGGTAGCGCTTTGTGGGGTGGGTGGGGGAGAGGAGGAAAAAAGGACAAACTGATAAGGCGAATGTTGCAACTTTAGCTCCTTTCCTTTTATCTGCATGCTACCGCAAGCCCAGGACTCAAGCTCCCCCGCAGTTCTTTTTTAGAATTCCTTTCTTTGGGGTGGGGAGTTTGCTCTGTTTCGTTGCTGCTCTTTCCCGAAGAAGGGATCGCACACACAGAACTAATTGCTATACCGTCTTTTAAGACGTTCAGTTTATGCTACAGATTTTACCGGGTAGGTGTTAATGTTCAGATGCGTAAAGTAGAACTGCTCAACTTGGGCCCCTTTCCCACTTCCATCCCTGCAACTGAGCAAGTCCTCTTTGTCACGCCTGACACAAGTGTCTATGTCAATATAATATATATTTTGTAAATGTTGCAAGCAAAAACACAAAAGGGGCTTCCACTAGTACACAGGTCAGACTTGCTCTCAACTTTTGGAGGCGGCCATAGCGTGCTAGGAAGGCCGTCAGGCCCCATGGTGTGGGAAGAGGACCGCTGCGAAGGGGCTATGGCTGCAGTCCTTAACCTTGCTTACCTGGGAGTAAGCCCCATTGACTTTCGGAGGGCTAAATTCTGAGCAGACATGGTTAGGGGGAGGGCAGGCTCTCAGAAGGGCAAATGGAAGAAGCAGGAGTGGCCTCCCATGCCAAGTAAGGTTTAGGGCAACAAGCAGAGGTTAGCTGAGCCCTTAGGTAGAAAGGGCAAAGCAAAGCAAACACTCCGAATACCATTCCACCCAACCTTACCAGTTCCTTCCAGGCAATGGTGCTGTCTTTTTCCAGAAGAGCGAAGCTGTATGAGTACTCTCTCCCAGAATTCCAGAACCTAGTTTTCCATTTGAACCTGTAGACCTTGCTCACTATCCAGGATATGGGGCACAGAGCCCCAGAGTCCTGGCTATCTTCCGAAGCTGCCTTTGTTATATTTAATCCCCAGTCTCTTATTCCAGATGTGCGAATATAACCCTAGACTGCTGGCTAATCGCTCTTTCCTAACAACCAGTTAGTTGGCTTGTGTCTGGGGAGGCGGGGAACAGAATGGAACCTAGAATTAGCTTGGTTCCAACATTTCCCTCCATTCGCTATACTGAAGGCTGTGTGTACTCTACACTTCACACACACACACATACACCAGATTTTGAGCCAAGAAATGCTTAAATTTGTGACCTGGGTAAATTATGCAGATTAAATATCGCATTTGTTTATTCTGTACAGTTTATGCTGCTTCCACCAGATGGGAAATGTGTGGGTTTCCCCCCTTTTTTTCTGGTGATGGCACAGGGTGCTTCACCTGATCCCTGCAAGTTCTACTCGGTTTCTGATACCCAAGCTACACAAGATGCTGGCAGGCCCGTGTCTGAAGTATAGGTGTCTATGCATGGTTTTGCATACCAAAGGGGCACATGGGGGGCTGGGGGTGGTGATGTTCTGAACCCTTCCTTCGTCCCTGCTCTTTTTTCCCCAGTTCTCTCCCCCCCCCACCTCACCCCACCCAGGCTCAACACCAGCTAAAAGTGCCTGGGGAACGGAGTTTTGAAGGAGAGAAAGATGGCCAGGGTTGGGGACAGTTCATTGTGCCCCTTTGGAGCTTTTAAGCTATACCCCACCCCAGTCACTCTCTAGTTTACATGTGCTTTCTGCCATTGTCATGTGCAGTTTAGGTCTCGGACCTCACCTTGCAAAGTCCAATGTTTTCAAAATTACTCTTGGGTTGTCAGGAGAAGAAGATTTATTTTCTGTTAAAAAGACGTTCTAAGGATGCTAAATTCCATGCTTGGAAGTGCAGGCACGCGGATTACACACAGCCTTGGTTATATAGCTCCAGAGATCCCAGGAATTGTTTTCCTCAACTTTTGTATGTGAGACTGTGTAGATTTAAAAGGAGCCAAACCTTGAGGTTGGTTGGGATTTTATTTTATTCTTTTTTGAGGGGGAACTTGTAAGGGAGGCGACCAAAAAGGGGTCTTGGGCTCCCACTTCTCTCCTGTAGGACCACCCTCCTGCTCCCACCCCCAGTGTCCTAACTTGGCTGTAGTCAGCCCTGCCGCCCTATTCTCTGCATTGAAACATATCAGGTCTTTTTACATCCCATTGACAGGAGCTCTCATGGCATGTTTCAGTCACCCTCCTGTGTGCATGATGTGGGGGATATCTGTGTTGTTCGCAGGGGGGAGGGACACTGTTGTTGCTGCTGCTGTTGTTGTTCAACACTGCTTTTAAAATGAAAACAAACAAACCAAACATTGCACTTTTTCTTAGAAATCTAGAGGAAAAAAATGTATGTTATAACAAAGAATTCCCTCCCTAAACCAGAGTATATTTGCTGCAAAGGGAAAATAGAGAGGGTTTTATTTGCTGCTGCTGGTGCTGCTGCTGTTGCTGCTGTTTGGAGTCCAAAAGACTCGCAAAAGATACTGACAAGAAAGAGAGAGAGTTTATTTTTTGTCTAATATTGAAGTGCAATAAATACATTGAAATATAAATAAAATAGAGACTTGCTTAACAGTGAAACAAGTGCCTGTGATTTTTGCAGAAGGTGATGCATATACGGTACCTTTTGGGTTTGTTTGGTTCTACTCTGTCTCCTTTTTTTAAAGCTGTAATTGCTAGTCTTCACCACTAGATGTCAGTGTAGACCACAGTTGGCCCTTTTCTCCCCAAATACTCAAAAGGGACCTACTGACAGGCCTTCAGTGCATGGTAACCATGGGAACATCCAGCATATGCCAATTCTCAGCAAGTTGCGTGTTTCTGCCACTGCATGCAAGACCCAGCTTTTGGCATGCAACCTCTGCAAATGCCAGGAAAATTAAATTTGTGTTGGGGAGAGGGTTTTTTGGTTTTTTTAAATAAAAAAGCTGAAGCCTTGTGAGTAGCAACAAGAGTCCCAGACTGGCCTTGCAGGATCAGGCCCAAAGTCCTTAACCAGCATCCTGTTTCTCACAGGGACCAACGGGGGGAATGTACAGGAACCAGGGGCCGGCCCACCCATGAGGCAACAGCCTCAGGCGGCAGGGTCCATAGGGGCAGCAAATTCAAGAAACGCATCGCCTGCTGCTGCCGCTGTGGACACGGCGATAGCTGTGGCCTGCTCCTTGGCGGCTGGATCTGCCTCCTCAGCAATGCCCCCGAATGCCATCTACTGCAGCTTCTGGGTGAATAGGAGGCTTTTGTGGTCCTTTCCTGCCCTTCTTCCCAATTTAGATCTCCGCTACCCGCTTGTTCCTGGTGTAGATCTTCCCTCGCCCCTTCTTTCCTAGTGGGGGACCCCCATTTTGTGGTTTGCCTCAGGTGCCAACATATCCTGAGCCAGCCCGGCCCAGAACTTTTAAACATCTGCTCTACTTTGCAGGGGCTGCTCAGTCTTTTGCAACAGAGGAGGGCAGCAGAGATGGCCCTGTCAGAAGCAGAGGAAGACAGCCGCTTCAGGTGAAGGGTGCTTGCCCCCGAAGCTAGCCTTGCTGCACCCTGTCACCTCTGTTGAAGTGACATTCAACTGCAGTCCTGTTGGCTTCTGTACATGGAATTGGGGTGGCTAAGGCCCCATCTTGTCCTTTGCCTCAGAGGCAGCTGGTCTTGAATTAAAGGTTTAGAAAAACCCTGATTAATTGGGAGCACATTTTTAACCTACCTCATTGATTAAGCCAAGGGTGGGCAAGTTTGGGCCTGATTTCATGTGGGTGGCAACAAGGGGGTGAAATGGGATATGGGCTAGCAGATGGAGACAGGAGTGGCCCTCCCATTGTTGGGTCTGGTTCTGTCCAGAATGTGGCCCTTGACTAAAACAATGTTCCCCATCCCTACATTAAGCTCTAAAGAACGGACTTTTGCGTTGAGGAAAGTGGTAGGAAAGTGTGGGGTGACACAGTGCCATATAACCTCCCTGCAAGCAGAACAGAATGAACGCTCCTTTAAATAGCCAACATCATCTTATCTCAGAGCAAAACAAGTTGGGATGAACACTCAATAAACACATATTCCTCAAGCGCCTTTATTTCCAAGCATATGTGTCAGGGGTTCAGGAGCAGAGGCACAGGGAAGAGAGGAGATGGAGAGCGAAGGGGAAGAATCCGAGGGGAGCGTAGGAGAAGAGGACAGTGGACCGAGGGATTCCATGAGCCTCTCCAGCGAATCGGAAGATTCACAGAAGGGGGCACCAGTGGCCAGGGGTAGGGGGTTCCCAAGGGGAACGCCCCAGGAGCAAGGGGGCAGCAGGGACTCCCAGAGCAGTAGTTGGAAATCAGGACCAGCTTCCCCACCAGAGCAGAGTGGGGGGGAAGAGTCCCAAGGATCGGGGCCAGTGCATTCCCCACCAGGGAGAGAAGATAAGGCAGGGCTGACCACGCCTCCATCAGAAAGTCGGACAACGGAGGAGAGGTCAGATCCGGCCAGTGTCCCGGAAGAGGGAAGCAGTGACAGAAGTAGTGTAAGGGTCAGGAGGAAGGTCACTGGGTTGGCGCGAGAGGCAAGTTCAAATGTACAGGAGCGCGGGACAGCAGAGAATGAGGATTGGGAACCGGGTCCTAAAGCCCGCCGGAGGGAGGGGGAGGAGCTAAGCGACTCAGCGTCGGAAGAGTCCAGAAAGGGCAATGCCCCAGCGGGCAGGAGGACCCAGGGGAGGAGAGAGCAGCGTAAAAGGTGGAGCCGGGCTAGGATCTTAAACTGGTGTCATAGGGGAGGAGACTCAGACGGTACTTCGCCGGTCTAGGCTTTAAGACGTAGAGCTGCGCGCTGCGGCTTTAAAATGGAAACTAAACCTCAATAAAGACTTTTGTACATAACGACAGCCTGGCGTTGGTCCTCTATGAGCTGGGACCTAGAGGCAGCTCTGACAATATGTTTCCATTGGAAACTAGTGTTACCCCACAATTTCCCAGGCCAGTCTTCCCCAAGCTGGTGGCCTCCAGATGTTTCAGACTACAACTCCCATCGCCCCCGACTCTTGGCTGGCCTGTGGCGATGGGATTTGTAGTCCAAAGTATGTGGAGGGCACCAGGTTGGGGCAGGCTGACCTAGGCACTTGCAAAGGGGTCCTTGAAAGACCTTGACAGGTCCTTTCCCCAATATCCTCTGTGCATGCCACCAAAAGCTACGACACGGGCCGTCTCCCCTTTCTGCCTCCCTGCGCTTCAGAATAGGGTGCCCATTTCTCCACACGGGCCTCATTGTACCTCACCGCCAGTGCATAATCTGGCAAGATGCAAGGATGAATGTTTGTGCCTCCTCCTTGCTGAGGTCCCTTTCCCTCAATAGCCCCGTTGTTCCTGGGCCGCCTGGCTTGGCCCTGCAGCCCCCGGAATCACCTCAGCTTTGCGGTAACCAGCCGTCTACTTTGTTTGACTTGAGACCTGGCCAAGAGGCCTGGACAAGGCAAGGATTGTGGAGAGCTGTGGAGCGCAGAGGAGAGAGAGCGAGACTGGTCCCCTGCATCTCTGGGAGTCTGCTAGTGGGAATTACCTTCTCCCTCTCGACCCCCCGCTTCCCCCCGAATCTAGGACCTTGACCACCAGCTCAGGGGCAGATGGTCTAGGACCTTGACCACCAGCTCAGGGGCAGATGTGGAGGAGGATAAGCAACCAGGTGATGCTCCTTGTGCAAAGAGTGGGGGGTTTTATCTAGGAGAAGGGATGCCCGATTTGAAATCTCCACGCTGCCATGAAGCTGACCTGGTGATTTTGAGGTAGTCACAACCTCTTGGCCCCAAACCTACCTCACAGGGTTGTTTGTGAGGAGAAAAATGGTGGGGGTGGAGAACCAACCCCGATATTCAGCTCCTTAGAAGAAAGGCAGGGAAATATACCTAGTGCTATTTCTCTAGACAATGACAAACCTAGAAAGCATCTTAAAAAGCAGAGCTATCACCTTGCCAACAAAAGTCTGTATAGTTAAAGCTATGATTTCCCCAGTAGTGATGTATGGAAGTGAGAGCTGGACCATAAAGAAGGCTGATCGCCAAAGAATTTATGCTTTTGAATTATGGTGCTGGAGGAGACTCTTGAGAGTCCCATGGACTGCAAGAAGATCAAACCTCTCCATTCTGAAGGAAATCAGCCCTGAGTGCGGACTGGAAGAACAGATCCTGAAGCTGAGGCTCCAATACTATGGCCACCTCATGAGAAGAGAAGACTCCCTGGAAAAGACCCTGATGTTGGGAAAGATGGAGGGCACAAGAAGAAGGGGACGACAGAGGACGAGATGGTTGGACAGTGTTCTTGAAGCTGCGAACATGAGTTTGACCAGACTGCGGGAGGCAGTGGAAGACAGGAGTGCCTGGCGTGCTCTGGTCCATGGGGTCATGAAGAGTCGGACACGACTAAATGACTAAACAACAACAACAACAACAACAACAACAACATCTTTCTAGAAAAAAAGGTGCCAGAATTCACTATGAACACCTCCTTAGATTGGCAGTGGCGCCCACCTGAGAGGAGCCAGAACTGAGTTCCAGCAAGTTCCAGTTGAAAAAAAGCCCTGCATATTCTTGTAATAATTAAGTCAAGAGCCTCTGAACTATTGTCTTCTCTGTGCTTTCAGATTGTTCTATCTGTGTAAGAGCTGCCTTGAGTTCTGGACTGGGAAAAAGGCGGAATAATAATAACATAATAATAATAATAATAATAATAATAATAATAATAATAATAATAAATGCTTGTCTGAGCCATGGCAAGCAGAATCAAAGAGACCCAAAGGCCCAAGATCATAGCAAACATTCAAACACACATGGGGCACAAAGCAGCATTTTTCTATAGCCACATATAGAAATTGTAATTGTCTTTCATTTCCACTTAAAACGTGTCGGGAATCTGTGGCTCTGCAGAAGGTCTTGGACTAAAACTCCCCCCAAAACCCCCCCAGCAATGGTCAGAGGTAGCAGGAGTTGCAGCCCATCGGGGGGGGGGGGAGTGCACAGGTTCCCTAAACCTGATTTAGAGGCAAGATAAAGGGACCCCTGACCATTAGGTCCAGTTGTGGCCAACTCTGGGGTTGCGGCGCTCATCTCGCTTTATTGGCCAAGGGAGCCGGCGTACAGCTTCCGGATCATGGGGCCAGCATGACTAAGCCGCTTCTGGCGAACCAGAGCAGCGCACGGAAACACTGTTTACCTTCCCACCGGAGCTGTACCTATTTATCTACTTGCACTTTGACGTGCTTTCGAACTGCTAGGTTGGCAGGAGCAGGGACTGAGCAACGGGAGCTCACCCCGTCACGGGGAGTCGAATCGCTGACCTTCTGATCGGCAAGTCCTAGGCTCTGTGGTTTAACCCACAGCGCCACCCGTGTCCCCTATTCCCTAATTCTCACTTCTCCTAAATACATTCCCTCTTGTTCATTTTCATATTGCGTAGGCCCTCTTCACCCTTCAAATCCAATGCCTCAAATAAAAGTTTGAAAAGCGATGAGCTCCCCACTGCTATAAGATTCCCCAGGCCTCAATTGCGCCTCCCCCAACAGCCTAGCCTTCTGCTTGGCTGGCAGCCTAATATAAACTTTAGGTCAGCTTCAGTTTTGGACATTTTGCTGGCAGCCAGTGAAGGCATGATGTGATAGGACCACTGATTTGCCGCAGCTCAATGTGCTGCTGCAAAGGTGTCTTATCATATTTTGACCCAGACGTTCATTCTCTTGACCGTAGAATTTGGATCTTTGGACAGATTTGTGCCCCTTTCAGCCAACCGAGCAGCTCTTTACCAGAGCCACTCAGCCTACTGCTCTGTTCAGTAGGTTTCTGCCTGGCTCTCTTAACACAGAGATTAATTCATTGAAATGTATGCACATTCAGTGCTCCCTATTGCCTTAGCATTGCAACTGAGTATTTAATTAAAGGCAGCCAAGTGGGTTCCCTGGACTTCCCCTGAGGGCTTTTGCTTTACTGGCAAGAAAATCTCTAGTAACTCAGAGCTTTACCTCACTGACCCTGCCTGGTGGAGTGTATTTTGGTCCCCAGCCTAGAACGCTGTGTGGATTATTTCTCCAGGCCTGGTTCCAGGATTTTTGGGTGCCCCAAAAAGCTTGGTGGGGTACATAATAGCCCTGCTGGATCCCGCCAATGGCCCATCTAGGCCAACATCCTGGGAAGCCCCCCACCCCAGAATGAGCACAACAGCTCTTCACACACCTGTGATTTTCAGCAACTGGTATTCAGAGGCAAATTGCCTCTGACAGTGAGGCTGAACATCGTTATCATGGCTAGTACCTGTTACATGGTATATTTTGCCAAGCAGAAGGCAAAATGACATCCTCAAATAAGATAAACAGCTCAGGACCGCAATACCTCAAGGACCGCCTTTTTCCATGTGAACCTACCTGGACCCTGATATCACCTTCTGAGGCCCTTCTTTGTGTGCTTCCTCCTCAAGAGGTCCGGAGGGTGGCAACATGAGAACGGGGCCTTCTCTGCAGTGGCTCCCCATCTTTGGACTGCTCTCCCCAGGGAACTTCGCCTGGCGCCTTCATTATACACCTTTAGGCGCAAGGCAAAAACGTTCCTTTTAAACCAGGCGTTTGGTTGATCTGATTCACATCCTATGCCGTTTTAAAATGCGCTTCCCCCCCTGGGTGGGGCTTTTGTGTTGTTGTTTTTATTTTTATTATGTATTTTGTGGTTTTATATCTTGAATTTATTCTGTGAACCAACTTGGGACCCCCAGGTATAGGGCGGTATATAAATTCTATAATATTAATAAGAGAAGTGATGTATCTCAGCAGGGGAGCTAAATGAGCATGCCTATTTCAGACCCTAAGTGTCCAATGTGGTGTAGTGGCTAAGAGCGGTGGACTCGTAATCTGGTGAACCGGGTTTGATTCCCCGCTCCTCCACATGCAGCTGCTGGGTGACCTTGGGCTAGTCACACTTCTCTGAGGTCTCTCAGCCTCACTCATCTCACAGAGTGTTTGTTGTGGGGGAGGAAGGGAAAGGGAAAATAGGGAAGAAGAGTTTGGATTTGAGTTAGCCGCTTTGAGACTCCTTAGGGTAGTGATAAAGCAGGATATCAAATCCAAACTCTTCTTCCCTATTTTCCAGGGACAGTCCCAGATTTACAGAAGCCGTCCCAGTTTCTGATTTGATCCCGGAATGTCCCGGTTTTCCTATGGACGTCCCTATTTTGATGGGAGAAATGTTGGAGGGTATGGATAGGAAGTCCCTGTTTTCATAGGAGAAATGCTGGAGGGTATGTTATTTAAGGATGCTGTTTCAGTTTCTGATATTTCTACTAAGAGGAATCTCAGGTAGCCAAAAAAAGACACTCACCGAGATGAGGGAGAGCTGCCACTTCCCCACGCAACAGGCAGGACAAGACAGACCTTAGGGCCACCCCTACCATTAGGCAGTGGGGCCAACTCAGGAAGCTGATTTAGGGTGCAATAAAAAGGTGGCACCATATTAGTTATTAAAGAGGTGCTTGTGGGAGTATGGTGCAGCTTGACTTGGGGGTACAGTGGTACCTCGAGTTACAGATGCTTCAGGTTACAGACGCTTCAGGTTACAAACTCCGCTAACCCAGAAATAGTACCTTGGGTTAAGAACTTTGCTTCAGGGTCAGAACAGAAATTGCGTGGCAGCTCAGTGGCATCGGAAGGCCCCATTAGCTAAAGTGGTATCTCAGGTTAAGAACAGTTTCAGGTTAAGGATGGACCTCCAGAATGAATTAAGTTCTTAACCCGAGGTACCACTGTACTGTGTTTGCTGTGCTATCCAAGGCCTCAAAATGTCTTGGACCAGCACTATAGCTCACTACTGCATAGGAGATCTCTCTCTCAGTTCAGGCGTGGGTGGCAGGGAGAGATGGCACAGTGGATCTAGCTTCCCAGCAGTGACATTAAAGGGTAAAGGGATCCCTGACCATTAGGTCCAGTCGTGGCTGACTCTGGGGTTGTGGCACTCATCTCACTTTATTGGCCGAGGGAGCCGGCGTACAGCTTCTGGGTCATGTAGCCAGCATGACTAAGCCGCTTCTGGCGAACCAGAGCAGCACACGGAAACACCTTTTACCTTCACACTAGAGTGGTACCTATTTATCTACTTGCACTTTGACATGCTTTTGAACTGCTAGGTTGACAGGAGCAGGGACCGAGCAACGGGAGCTCACCCCGTCTCAGGGATTCGAACCGCCGACCTTCTGATCGGCAAGTCCTAAGGGGCTTTGTGGTTTAACCCACAGCGCCACCCGCGTTCCAGCAGTGACATTACTGCTGTGGAATTGGACAGTGAGGAGAAGGGGCAACAAGGAAGCTAGGGTGCATTAACAGAGGACCACAGGTACTTTCTCTCTGTTCCGAAAAGGACAGCCCGATGTCTCAGAGAGTCAGGAATGTAGTTCAAATGATGTTGGGCCTGTGCATCTGTGTCCAAAATGAAACAGTTTCGCAGTCTGCGAAGGGGCTGGGTGGAGAGGGCTCATTCCTGCTCCACGCTTATGAGGACCCACTCCTTTAAGCCCCCTGCTTGTCCCTTCCCCAAACTTTTCCAGATGTTGCAGCTTTTCTCCCCCCCATCTCCTCTCTCCTTGTCACATCTGCAAGTGGTTTGAACTGCAGAGAAGATCTGTGTGGAGTGGTGAGTTGGCACCAAACTTTCCTCCTTGCTCCCGCCCCCCACCCGCCCCGCTCCATTCCCTGGCGCACGGATGAGTCCAAAAAGTTAAGAAAACCCTGGCATTGCAGGGAAGCTGGCCCACATCTTCGTGGCTGATCAGCACATGGCTGATTAAGCTGTATCAGCGCAGGCAAGTTTCTCCCAAATCGCTTTTTCCTGCCTCGCCTGCTTTCTTCTAATCTAGGTGCTTCAACGTCTGTCAAGTTTCCATGGCTATGCAAAGAGCTTGGCTATGCAAGAGGTACCCAAGCCTGGGTATAGAGAGAGCAAGGCATAATATTCCTTCTGGGGTCAAATTGAAGTCCAGCCTAGAGACAAAAGTCATTTTCCCTCCCAATAGCTGAAAATGGGCTTGGAAGGGAAAAGGTTCCTGCTCACTTACACTTTTGCCTCTATTGAAACTTGTTGGGCAGGTTTCCGTATTGTTTCAAAAACCTGCCCAATCTGTTTGGCCAGAGGTAGCAGAGGGTCAAAATGAAATAAGTATGTGTACACACCATGGGAAGCCAGGTCTCTTGTCAAAACACTTTCAACCCTCTAAACGTGATTTTGTCTCCAGAGAAATGTATCAAAAGGCGCTTTTGGAAATGGATTATCTGATTACAGTAGATAGTTAAAATAGCTTTCCTCCCAGATTTTGTTAACACTGTTCATACATGTGCAGAAACATGATGAGTCGGGCTTACAAGCCCTTTCAGAAACTTGTGAAAATGCCATAAGGGTAATTCTGAAGGTATCTGAATTCCTGCTTCAGTCTGAACATGGGGAACAATCCTTGAAAAAGCAGGGCCGGCTCTATCATTAGGCATTGTGCGGCAATTGCTTAGCTGGCAGTGCAGCAGATTTACTTTCAAACTCCTAGCAGATATCCACTCAATGTCTCTAATTGTTTGGAGAAGCGTGTATCTCCTTACTACAGTTTTTTTGTTTTTTGTTTTGTTTTTAGCACCAAGAGCAAATACCAGTGAACACATGGTAAGCATGGTGGAACATATGGTGACATCTGGGATGCTTATCAAAACTCCAGGCCACTGAGGCTGAGATCGCGTTGACAGATTGGTCTTCCATAGAAGAAGTGGGAGATATGACCCGTTGGACTGGTGTATCTGGTCTCCTGCTTGTCCCCCTTTGACCAGAAAGTAGGCAATGGCTGAATCTCAGCATTCTCTTCACAACTTCAAGACTCTCCATAGACATGATTCCTGCACCGAACACTCCTGTTGCATTGGGCTTGCCATGTACAACATGGGGAAAGGATCAGCCTGGGAGTCATTTTGGACTCACAGCTGTCCATGGAGGCACAGGTTAAATCCGTGTCCAGGGCAGCTGTGTACCAGCTCCATCTGGTACGCAGGCTGAGACCCTATCTGCCTGTGGACTGCCTCGCCAGAGTGGTGCATGCTCTGGTTATCTCCCGCTTGGATTACTGCAATGCACTCTACGTGGGGCTACCTTTGAAGGTGACCCGGAAACTACAACTAATCCAGAACGCAGCAGCCAGACTGGTGACAGGGAGCGGCCACCGAGACCATATAACACCGGTCTTGAAAGACCTACATTGGCTCCCAGTACGTTTCCGAGCACAATTCAAAGTGTTGGTGCTGACCTTTAAAGCCCTAAACGGCCTCGGTCCAGTATACCTGAAGGAGCGTCTCCACCCCCATCGTTCTACCCGGACACTGAGGTCCAGCACCAAGGGCCTTCTGGCGGTTCCCTCACTGCGAGAAGCCAAGTTACAGGGAACCAGGCAGAGGGCCTTTTCGGTAGTGGCGCCCTCCTTGTGGAATGCCCTCCCACCAGATGTCAAAGAGAACAACAACTACCAGACTTTTAGAAGACATCTGAAGGCAGCCCTGTTCAGGGATGCTTTTAATGTTTGATGTATCATAGTATTTTAATATTCTTTTGGAAGCCGCCCAGAGTGGCTGGGGAGGCCCAGCCAGATGGGCGGGGTATAAATAATAAATTATTATTATTATTATTATTATTCCCAGTGGTAGTTAGTCTGGAAAAGGCTTGGCTGGCAGAGTTGGCTCCAGGTTTTTGTGGGGCTTCAGGGCAAGATGCCATTTGTAGGCACCCCTCCTCCCCAGCATTGGCTACTTCCTCTGACACCCCGATGGAAAGGGCAGGCAAGTGACCATGTGGTGGCAGGCGTTGCCTCTTCTCACTTGCTTTTCTTGCTTGAACACTGTTATGTACTGAGTTGAATAGGATCCAAAAGGCAGCAGTCTGGTCCTAGAACAATAGGGCCCAGAATGCAGCAGTCTGATTGGTCCTAGAACAATAGGGTCCAGAATGCAGCAGTCTGATTGGTCCACAGGAGGCACCCAATCCAGCTCCAGGTGGAAGTGAATCCGCAACCTGATTGGCCTACAGGAGAATCCCGGAATTAGCCAATCACGTGGGACCCATTGTGTAAATAATGTATATAAAGCACTCCTGTATGCAGCAAATGTCTGGCATAATGGGGACCTGCCAAAGCTAGATGGCTTTCAGGCAAAATTTATACGATCTCTGCTGCAGGTACCTAACTGCGTCCCCAACTCCGTACTTCTGTTGGAAGCTGGTGAATGCCCAATTTCAGCTAGAGTGTGGTGGGCTGCCCTAAAACATTGGCTCAGGATTTCAGTGTTTAATCTAGGGAAGGGTCTGTACCAACATTTGACCAATGAGGAATTTGTCAGCAAATGGCAGAAAACCATGGATAAAAAAGCCACCTCTATTGGTCTGTCTCCCCCCAACTGTATTACCTGGGTTATGAAGGCGCCCAAAAGGTTTTAAAGCAAAGATTATGGGACAATGCACACAGCGACTTGCGATCTTGATCACACGCAGTCTGTAGTCCGCTGACAGCAGGAGTTCAATATGGGTATGTCTTTGAGTTAACATCTTACATCAAAAACCTGACAGTACCTAACTATCGAAGGCTTTTCACCAAAGCCAGACTAAATGTCTTCCCCTCTGCAGTGCTGGATGGTAGGTTGAGAGGAGTTCCCTACCAGGACAGACTTTGCTCGTGTGCTCAAGACATCGATTCCATAAATCATATTTTGTTGCATTGTGCGAAGTATGAGCAGGCCAGGGCTGAACTGATACTACCCTTGCTGGTGCCTTTCCCGGGAAAATCAGAGGCTCACTATGTCAGGTTCCTACTGGAAGACCGGACAGAAGCTAGAATGTTGGCAGTGGCAAAGTTTTTATCAGTGGTTGCAAGAACAAATGAGCCCTATATTCTAAACAAAATGCTTGATTAACCTGGAGGTAGGCTGTATGAACTGTGTATTGATTTTGTTTTACTGGGTCTCTGGACCGTAATAAAGATTGTTGATGTTGATGTATATAAAGCAGACATTCTGGGGGAACTTCCATTCCTCCTCACCACTATGAGCTGAAGAAAGAGCATGAAATCCACTCTCGACTCCAAGTAGATTTCAAACACACTCTTTGGACCAGAGGCCAGCAGGTGGCAGTGGTGAGAGGAGCAGTGGCAGGAACAGGGAGTGCCAGCAGTGCACCCTTGCCTACTCATGGGCTTTGACAGGTGCCCAACAATGCTGGTTGCTGAGCCTAACTTTGGTGGCCAAAAGGACTTGCAAGGCTCATGCTGAGGGTATTTTCACTGCGTGTTGGGGGGAGACAAAGGAGGATGCTCCAGAGAGAAGAGTAAGATGCAGGAAGCATTCTAAAGAGGCTGTTCTGGAGTTTTATCCTTCCCGGAGCACAGTAACAGGATATGCACGAGGACAAGTGTGATAATCTCCTTCTTTGCAAGCTGATCTCTTTGGAGACTGTCGCAGAATCTGATGCTGACTTTTCCCTGGTTGGGCGAGAACCTGGCAGGCGGCCTCAAAAATCACTCTGGGTTTCAAAACTTGGCCTGAACGAGATAGCTGCTTCCACCACCACCCCTGTTCCTGATGTGTGGTGTGATGTGGAGATTTATATGCTAATCCATCACACACAACGTAAAAGCCAGGAGTAGATTGTCCCCCCCCCCCACATAATCTCTCTGCTGGGAACCTGCCTTTATGGCTCCTTGGGCCGATATTGGACTATAGATCTCCATCGAGCCGACAGGCCTTTCCAACCCGCAGGCCATGGGCCCGGCTAATGAAATCACAAGCTGGCACAATGACTTCAAATGTGCCTGAAATAAATTCGATTTGGAAAAATGAAGAAAGTCTGAAGTGAGCTGTTTATAGAAGGGGTCTGAACAAAATGGGCTGGCTTCTGGGAATGATCTAATCCAGTTAGGGCTGCGGAGGTGGCTCTGATGTGTTTGGAGAGGACAGGCATCTTGGCTTAAAGTTACAATTGGAAGGCGTATGGACAGGCAAGTTCAGTTCATGGGCGCCTGTCTCACCTCAGGACTAGCCAGATTTTCTGCCCGGTTTGAAACAGGTTGCCTAAAGGCTCATTTGGATGATCAGCAGTGATCGTCTTATAATTTGGACCAACAACTAACATTATTTTTGAAAGGTTACTTATCATGCATGTAAATTTTACGCAGGAGACCGAAGTGACAAGCAGTCCTTAAATTTCCACCTGAAAGCTACCACCTGCAGACCAGAACCACCCAAGGTGGATGGGGGAGCCACTCTAGTACTGCATCTCTATGATGCTCTGCCCTGTTCCCAAGGCAACTGTTTGTGACCAGCAGAGGAGACTGGTCCATTGTGACAAAGGAGGGACTGCCCCACCAACCTCAACCTGCCTTCAGCCAGCCCACATAGGACAAGCTACAATGGATGGACAGGACAAGACCATCACTTCTTCCCTTGCCCTTGTGTACTAATCTGTCTCTGCTAATGTACCCAGAACCTCCTTACGTAAGAATGCTGCAGTTCAGGGAAGGAGGATGGCGTCTCTACAAAGTATATTTTTGACATCATTGTTATGTGTTTGGCAGCCTTTCCCTTCCTTCTGAAAGGACTTCCTCAGCCCAATTCACTCTACTGAAACCTGCAAAAGGCACTCCGGCATAGAGTTGTGGAAAGTAGAAGCTTGAGAATTTTCCAGGGACAGTCCCAGATTTACAGAAGCCATCCCGGTTTTTTATTTGATCACGCAATGTCCCGCTTTTCCTTAGTACGTCCCTCTTATCATAGAAATGTCGGAGGGTATGGAGTTACGCGACCCCCGAGCCAAGGAGATAAGTAGCTTTGCGACCTTAAGAAGACATTCGAAGGCAGCTCTGTATAGCGAACTTTTTTTTAAAAAAAAAAAGTTTAATGTTTTATTATGTTTTATATATGTTGGAAGCTGCCCAGAGTGCCTGGGGCAACCCAGTCAGATGGGTGAGGGTATAATAAGACGTCCCTATTTTCATCGGAGAAATGTTGGGGAGAGCTAATGAACTAAAATAAACAAATTGCAAGGACGCAGGTGGCGCTGTGGGTTAAAGCCTCAGCGCCTAGGACTTGCCGATTGAAAGGTCGGCGGTTCGAATCCCTGCGGCGGGGTGCGCTCCCGCTGCTCGGTCCCAGCGCCTGCCAACCTAGCAGTTCGAAAGCACCTCCGGGTGCAAGTAGATAAATAGGGACCGCTTACAAGCGGGAAGGTAAACGGCGTTTCCGTGTGCGGCTCTGGCTCGCCAGAGCAGCGATGTCACGCTGGCCACGTGACCCGGAAGTGTCTCCGGACAGCGCTGGCCCCTGGCCTCTTAAGTGAGATGGGCGCACAACCCCAGAGTCTGTCAAGACTGGCCCGTACGGGCAGGGGTACCTTTACCTTTACCTTTTTACCAAGACAAACTCCACATTGACTGGATAGCCAAAGAGGAAGCTGTCTCCCTCCAACAGACACCTCAAGTCAACATTACTCCACTAGGTACGGTGCTTTGGAGG
The DNA here is from genome assembly GCF_951804945.1 of Podarcis cretensis. Lineage (NCBI taxonomy): Eukaryota > Metazoa > Chordata > Lepidosauria > Squamata > Lacertidae > Podarcis > Podarcis cretensis. The sequence continues at coordinate 9,562,530 of NC_137171.1, forward strand.
TTCTTTGGAGGCCGATCAAATCCATCTTTCTCTCATCATCTCCCCCTGTCCCACTTCACTGGTGGAGGCAGGGAGTCCAAGGCCTCAAGCCACATCTGAAATATGAAACCCATCTCCCTTTGTGTTGATTGTTGATTGGGTCAGGCCCCTCCAATGACCTCGGCCCTGTCAGGACTGCAAGACTAACAAATATAAACAGATGGAGTTTCTGCAGGTGGCAGCATCCCCTGGGATCTCCCAGGTAATCCTATTACCCATTCATTACCTGGGAGGCTCCCAGCAATGGACCCAGCTTGCTGCAATATCTGCTGCTGCTATTAAAAAAAAAAAAAAAAGACGAATCAGTCCCCACCGCCCACCCCTCCTTGCCATGAAGCTCTTCTGCTCAGTCTAAAAAGAATCAGCAAACTTTTTCAGCAGGGGTCCGGTCCACTGTCCCTCAGACCTTGTGGGGGGCCGGACTGTATTTTAAAGGTGAAAAAAATGAATGAATTCCCATGCCTCACAAATTACCCAGAGATGCCTTTTAAATAAAAGGACACATTCTACTTATGTAAAAACACCAGGCAGGCCCTACAAATAACCCAGAGATGCATTTTAAATAAAAGGACACATTCTGCTCATGTAAAAACACGCTGATTCCCAGACCGTCCGCAGGCCTCCGGGCCTTAGTTTGCCTACCCATGAACAAGAGTTTGGGGGAAAGAGAAGGAGGTGGAGCAGCTCTAAGGAAACCTTTGCTGGAGGCTGAGCTCAGAGGCAGATGTGCCAGTAAAAAGTAGCCATCCCATCCGCTCTACCAAGAGACTAAATGGAGGCCAGAATACAACACTGCTTGTGGCTCACTACCCTGACCAGTGAGAAGTTCTAGGCCAGGATGGCCTGCATTTGGTATACGGATGAGTGAATCTGTCAATGTCATTTTCTCTCAGTTTCTCATATTTCCCATTTTAACTTCCGTTCTTTACATTTCCATATCAGTTTGACATTTTTGTTTAAAGTACTGTACTCACGAGCATTTTAGTGCAAATTTATACTAATACACACATGCCCGTAGGCAACTTTGCCTACTGTACTGTACATATTTTTTGAAAATGCGCACATTTCTGTACACTTGGCTAGAGAATGGCATTTCAAAATACAGAGGAGTGCTTATTATGAGGGATGGCCACGCTTCATATTTTGCATATTGTTTCAAAAAGGAAACATTAGGTAGTCGTGGTGTTCTTTTCCTAAAAAAAGAGGTGCTGGAACTCACCATGTGCACCTCACTCGTTCTCTTATACAGTGGTACCTCGGGTTAAGTACTTAATTCATTCCGGAGGTCCGTACTTAACCTGAAACTGTTCTTAACCTGAAGCACCACTTTAGCTAATGGGGCCTCCTGCTGCCGCCACGCCGCCGGAGCACAATTTCTGTTCTCATCCTGAAGCAAAGTTCTTAACCTGAAGCACTATTTCTGGGTTAGCGGAGTCTGTAACCTGAAGCGTATGTAACCCGAGGTACCACTGTAATGACAAAGGTGCCCCCCTGAGAGGTGCCCAAACCGAGTTCTGGCTGAACAAAAGCCCTGGATAGCCTCATCATTAAGTGCAAACTGAATGGAATTTCTCCTCCATCCTAAATTTGGCTTCCTTTGGAGTTGAGCGAGAGAGAAGGATAGAGCGTACTCTGGAGACAACAGCGCCTTTGCAATATTTGCTTTGTGTACGTATAAAATAGAAGAGCATAAGTGGAGGCAAATATGAGCATAGTCCTATGAGTTCAGATTTCCTAGCGATACCTGCACCCAGAAGGTAATTTCAGCCATGTGTCCATGCCTGGGGTTGATTTAATGAACAAGAAAATATGCAGGTAAACTGAAATAGCTTTCTTCCCCACAGTCTGTATCCCTGGGCATTTCTCTCTCAGCTGGGCTCATTTTTTTTGTATTGGATCCCAAATAAATTGGAGTGTGGGGGTAGAAGAAGCATTTGATTGTAGGGGAGTGATCTGTCAGAGTAGAAGTCACCAGTGGGCATATTTGGAATTTGAGACAGTGGAGATGTACCATAACACAAAATGTCTGCTATAGGCAGGTGCGTAGCGTGGGTTGCTGCTGCCCGGGGTGGGGCAAGTGTTGTACCCCCCTCCCCGGGGGGACTGAGCAGCTATCAGTCCCTTTGCCACCCAGCATCTAATCAAGGGAGTCTGTTCTTGCAAACTAACAGTTAAGTTGTGGGCGAACACAGCAGACGACACAGCGATTTCTCCAGAGCAGCTCTTTACTTGTACGCTGGAAGAACTGAACAGCAAACAGCTCAGCCGGCCTGCTTTTATAGGCAGCTGGCTGTCAACATTGTAGCAACAACAACCCAGAGTTTCCCGCCTAAAATAACTGACGTGGACCTGAGTGAAAACTATCTACAGACCTGAGTGAAAACTATCTACAGTATCCCCCTGCTGGCCCAGGGTGAAACTTCACTACATAACACTAACTCCAACTTAGGAGCAGAGAAACGTGAAGCCAGGGACGCTGCTGTGCCGCCTCGCCCTCCTGCCTTGCAGTGAGGCGCTCTGGGCAACGCACGTGGCTCCAAAAGTGCTTTCCCACCTTCCTTTTCCTCCCTTCCTCCTCAGTGGGCAGCAGCAATGGCACCACCCTACTCCTCCCTCTCTTCTTCTCTGCCAACCCAGGGGCAGGGTGCGGGTGTCGGCATCCCTTCACCATCCACAAGCAGAAAGAAGGTGCCCCCACCAGGTTGCACCCCCTCAGAAATTTGAGCCTAGGGCCATGGCCCCTGCCCCCCCCATGCTATGTGCTATGTACTGAAGTTCTCACCCTGGGCCAGCAGGGGGATACTGTAGATAGTTTTCACTCAGGTCCGCATATGCAAATAAGTAAAGTTGAGTGATTGGATAGTTACAGAAAGTGGTTACTGTTGCTTTGTAGCTGAGCTCTATATAAGCAGGTTGGCTGAACCCTTCAGTTCAGTTCTGTTCTGGCCTGTGAATAAACAAGAGCTGTCTGAAGAATCGCTGTGTCGTCTGATATGTTCACCCACAACTTAACACTATGCCACTGGCTGTAGGAGCCTGTAGCAAGGCCAAGCCGGTACAAACATGAGTTGAGCAGGATGAGTTTCTCATGCACTATGGAATTTTCAGGGGATATTTAATGATACCTTCTGCGTACACCAAAGGAGATGCTGGCGGGAACAGTGTTGGCAGCCCCTGTCCTAGACAAAGGAGTGTTCAGCAACCCTGTAGCTCTTACAATTGGAGACCTGCTCCCTATTTATATATGATTGGGACAGAGCTGGCTTGGGAACATAGGAAAGCACCTTATACCAGGTGAAATTAGTTATCCATCAAGCCTAATATTGTCTACTCTGACTGGCAATCCTTCTCTCTAGGGCTTCAGGAGGAATTGTTCCCCCCCCCCCGCCACATCACCTTCGCTTGGTTTTTTCCTCTTTCCGCTGGAGACACCAGGAATTGAGCGACTTTCTGTATAAAAACATGTGCTCCGCTGCTTTGCTAAAATCCCTCCCCATGGTCAACAAGCTATAGGTTTAAATAAATGGGTCTACCGCCATCACAGCTAGTTTCATATTGAGGCTGAGATAATAACGGCTTGCCTTAAAGACCACCCAGTGTGTTCATGGCAGAGACTCGAACCAGGGACTTTGCTGGCTTGCAACTCATGGGCTTCGGCAGTGTGCTGACCTCCACTGCCGCCACCCCTCCTGTGATATTCTTGCCTGCGGGATTGAGCGAGGAGATGTGGGAGAGAGAAGGGTAAACCTTGAGGTAAAAAGCATAAACCTCTCTGCTTTCCTTCCACAGCTGAGCAATCCCAAAGTGAGCCTCACTCGAGCCTGCTGCTGCATCCTAATTGGAAATCTGCAGGGCAGCTGAATTCTTCTTAACCCTCAAAGTATGCAAAAACATCGTGCCTTCTGTAGCTTAACGTTTGCAAAATGAGAATGGGAGATGCCTATGAATTAACTTGCGCACCAGTCCTCTGAAATCTCCAGGTCTGAAGCCACCATTGGGGGGGGGGGTTCCGATGAATGCCCAAGTAGATGGACCATTAGATCTCTTGTGACATTTTTTTTTCTTTTCTCATGTGAAGCTAAGAAGGAGTTATCTTTGCCCGGATGCCAGTCTCTGTGGCCTCTTTGCAACGCCCACTTGGCCTGAAGGGGAAACTGTGGTCAGATTTCAACGTCACAAGTATTTGTGAGCGTCAAAGGACCATTGCAAGAGACAATGCAGCCAAACAGATGCTGCAAGCGTCCCTGTCCTAAACTGCCCCTTTTTTGGGGGGGGGGGAAGGGATGCTCGGTGCCCCCTTTTGGTAGGTAAAAGGACTGTGCCAATTCATCTTGGAACCTTCTGGACTCTGGCAGACCTCCTAGTTTATTCTGGCTTCTTAAGCTTCTAGTCTGGGCTGCATGGAAAGTTTTCCAAAATTCCTGGCTTGGAGTCTGTAAATGGAAGGGATTCCAGAATGCTCTAACAGAGATTCAAAACCTCTTCGCCGGATTCAGCTGCCTCTTTACAGCGATAGTTACTGCGCTTGGGCACATTTAGACTAGGAGTAATCATATTTTAATATGTAATAGTCATTTATCACTCATCTTATTCCAAACACTTGGGGCTAGCCAGAATAGATTTCAAACTTAATGTAAAGTATCCAGTTAAAATTCCATTAAATCAGCAAAATATGCTGATAACAGATGCTGCACTCTAGCATTTTAAAGAGAAAGGGAGATTGAGAGGGAGGGAGAGGGAGACAAACTGGGAACACTCCTTGTTCAAATCTCCCCTGAGCTATAAGCTCGGTGGATTGCCTTAGGCAAACTAATATCTCCATCTGCCCCATGGGGGTAATAATCCTTCTCAAACTTACAGGAATGACCTCACTCTTTTTATACATATTTATTTTATAATATAATAATTGTATACTGCTTTTCAACCGGAACGGTTCACAAAGCTGTTCAGAAAATCAGATTTATATTGTGACGATCCATTGCTGTCATTTGGATGGGTCCCACAAAGAATATTCGGGCTCTGGAGAAGATACTTTCTGAATCTTGTTATCCTGCTGACCTAAGAGAATCCCTGAGTTTAAACGAATTGTGAGCTTCTCAGCCATCTGTCTTCAGAATATGGGTGCTTTCAATAGTAGCAAGTAAATGTGGGCTGGTTTCCAACTGTCATGGCTCCTAGCTTTCCTTGAGCTCAGAGGTGTGAAGGCAAGGCAGGTTTTGGGGAAGGGCGTAGGCAGAAGTTGTGCTGGTTCCAAGGGTTAACCGTGTGGCGAGGTCTGAGTCCAGTCCAAAGCTGAGGGTGCAGTATGGAGGCTGTCCGTCAAAGCTGAAGCGGGGTCCAAGGCAGGGAGTTGGGTGAGGTCAGGAACTCTGGCAGAAGAGCAGGACAGGGTGCAGGCAGGAACAGGCTACCAACAATGTTGCTCCCGCAACCTGGGACTGGGGCTGGCTGGCTTTTATCTGCCCCGAGGCATAGGGCGGCCCCGGTCCACAGGTGACTCGCCTCTCCTGGCCAGAAGGCGAGCACTCCTCCTGCAGGAACTTAGTTCCCTCCGCCTCTCTGCCCTGAGCCTCTGCAGCTCAGGAGAGGCTGGAGGGTTACCGGACCCAGAGGCAACCTCAGCTTCCCCTGACGGGGCTGAGAGTGGAGCACCTGCAGGCAACGGGTCCTCCATCACCTGAGGATCCAGAGCAGACTCAGCTGGTGCCTGCACCTGAGGATCCAGCGCAGGTGAGGACCCTTCAGGCTCAAGCCCCAGCCCCGGCTCAGCTGGTTCTGGAGTCAGGGAATCCTGTGCAGGCTGGGATTCCTCAGGTTCAGCCTCCGAGTCCGAATCCCAGGCCATCACAGAAGTACTTCAAAGCCCTCTCCCCAGATATTCCTGCAACCACTGCAGCAGCTGCTATCCTGGGCAGAAGGTATTGACTGCTCCCAGCCCTTAGTGCTTTCCGACCAAATCCTGTTGGACAGGCCCAGCATCAGCATCCTGAGGAAACTGCTGGGGCCAGGCACCCCAGCAATGTTTAGGGTATTGGCTGAGGAAGCCAGCATGACTAAGCTGCTTCTGGCGAACCAGAGCAGCGCACAGAAACGCCATTTACCTTCCCGCCGGAGCAGTACCTATTTATCTATTTGCACTTTGACGTGCTTTCGAACTGCTAGGTTGGCAGGAGCAGGGACCGAGCAACGGGAGCTCATCCCGTCATGGGGATTTGAACTGCCGACCTTCTGATCGGCAAGCCCTAGGTTCTGTGGTTTAACCCACAGTGCCACCTGCATCCCTCATAGATATACGGCTTTTTTCAGCTGGAACTCACCAGAACTCAGTTCCGACAGCTCTCAGGTGGATGCCAATGCCATTATAAGAGAACAAGGGAGGTATTTATGGTGAGTTCTGGCACCTCTTTTTTTTAGAAATAGAAAATAACTTAAGTGGCATTGGGTATATTTTGCACTTTGACTTGAGAGGGCACTATCTGCTGCTTTAGCTCAGGCAGCAAAGTATCTTCCTATTGTTTTCACTTCAGGTGGATGTGGGCTCGCTAATGTCGAGGACCCCCTTTATCATGGGGTCTTTTCAAACATGTTCGGAGGGACAACCCTAAACACAAAACTCAAGTTTTATATTTCTGGTTTGATGGTAAAGGTAAAGGGACCCCTGACCATTAGGTCCCGTCATGGCCGACTCTGGGGTTGCGACGCTCATCTCACTGTATAGGCCGAGGGAGGCGGCGTACAGCTTCTGGGTCATGTGGCCAGCATGACTAAGCTGCTTCTGGCGAACCAGAGCAGCGCACAGAAACGCCGTTTACCTTCCTGCCGGAGGAGTACCTATTTATCTACTTGCACTTTGACGCTTTCGAACTGCTAGGTTGGCAGGAGCAGGGACCGAGCAACGGGACCTCACCCCGTTGCGGGGATTCGAACTGCTGACAGACCAAATAAGCCTTCTGACTTAAAAAGCAGAGACATCACCTTGCCAACAAAGGTCCCGTATAGTTAAAGCTATGGTTTTCCCAGTAGTGATGTACGGAAGTGAGAGTTGGATCATAAAGAAGGCTGATCGCCAAAGAATTGATGCTTTTGAATTATGGTGCTGGAGGAGACTCTTGAGAGTCCCATGGACTGCAAGAAGATCAAACCGATCCATTCTGAAAGAAATTAGCCTTGAGTGCTCACTGGAAGGATAGATCCTGAAACTGAGGCTCCAATACTTTGGCTGCCTCATGAGAAGAGAAGACTCCCTGGAAAAGACCCTGATGTTGGGAAAGATTGAGGGCACAAGGAGAAGGGGATGACAGAGGACGAGATGGTTGGATAGTGTTCTCGAAGCTACAAACATGAGTTTGACCAAACTGCGGGAGACAGTGGAAGACAGGAGTGCCTGGTGTGCTCTGGTCCATGGGGTCACGAAGAGTTGGACACGACTAAACGACTAAACAACAACAACAACAACAACAACAACAACAACAACATCACTTCTGAAGTAAATTGTTTCATTATGGAGTTACTTTTCCTAGAGACTCACCTGTTCAGGGGAGATAGCCTTTAGAAAACTCTCTCTGGAGTTTCTTTGCTCCATAGACAACTTGGCACATGAATGACACTGTAAATGTGGGTGCTTTCAGATTAGATAGCATGATAGGCTATAGCGTTGTGGTCAGCAACTGACAGATGGCAGGCCAAATGTGACCCACATATGATCACTAATTAGCTTCCCACTTCCAGGGACTAAAATGAACTTTTTTTTTTGCCCCAGAGATAACTCAAAGCTGGCTTCAGAATACTTCCAGAAATCACTCCCAGCATGTGTACCTTGGAGTTTCCTTCTGTCTTCGGCGATGGTCAGTGTGGCAGCCTGATGTTATCAGCTGCAACCAGCTATGGGTAGGCTAGCATAGTCAGACTGCGGGGGGAAATAGTGGGAGATGGGTATACATCCCTTGTGGTCACTTAAAGCCATCTCATATACATTATAGGAAAGAAGAAAGAAAAACACCCTCTGCAAAGGACCCATGCCCTGCTGCTTTTTGCGGCTCTGGTATAACATGTGATAATATCTCGCATATCTGCCCTGCGCAGAGATGCACAAGTTCGAAGCACACTGGGAGCTCCTGTATTTTGCTGCAGGAGCGATTAGTAGCTTCATCCACGTACAGGAAAAAGGCAACTCTAGGCAATATTCATATTACTCCTTCATAAAAACAGCTCAGCGGAAAAAAAGCTGCATGTCACAGCAACCTCAAAACAGACAGCTTCTATAGTATTTTACTGCTCTTTTTGATGGCCTCATTTTTTTTTTGTTTTGAAATGAGCAGGTACACCGGAATCACAAAATATGGAAAATCACCGTGTTTCATAGCGCGAAACTAGAGCTGAGTCAAAAGCCACTTGCCTCATGGTGTGTTTGTTTTGGTGCACATCTGAAAGCACCTCCTGTTTTTGGCGATTTTCTCTACTTGTTCCATGCTAACATACTCATATTGTTCCATCAGTGTTCTTCCCTACACCATTCTCTTTCCCCCGCTATTTGTCATCCAAAGCCTTTGCCATAGACAAAGTGTGTGCATTTTTATAAATCTACTGTACTGAATTTTCACAATGTAACACTTAACAAACAGTAAACTTGAGTGCATCTCACTGAGTTACACTTTCTGGACTTGCATACTTTTGCTGATGAGGTCAGAATGCTTCATCTGATAACATCACAAACACTCATGTTTTAAAAAAATCTAAAAATCACATGGGTCACCACAGCCAATCAGGTTAAACAGCAGTGTGGGCAAATGAGGCTTACAAGAGGAAGGAAAATGGCACCAAGATAGAAGCAGCTGTTGCCAGGGAACAAATCTGGGCAATGGATGTCAGGTGTGCAAGCCTGAGGACAGTTGAGTATCCAGTGAAGACATGGTAAACAGGTGGGCAAGCAGGAAGAAGTCTCTGTGCAGGTAAGTCTGGAGACTCAGCAACAAAACATGCTATCCTCCCTCCTCGGCAATAACTTGCCCAGACTAAGAGATGACAGAAGACCCTAATATTAGTCAACTGGCCCCTCAGAAGTCACATAGCTTTTTAGAGGCTGTGTGGGTCCCACATGGGACGGCTTTTAGTTCATCTGTCAACCTTGGTGCTGCAGGAAGCCAGAAGCCCGATCCCAGTAACAACAACAACAGTAATTTTATTACTTATACCCCGCCCATCGGGCTGGGTTTCCCCAGCCACTCTGGACAGTTTCCAGGAATATATATATGTATGTATGTATGTATGTATGTATGTATGTAAAGGAACCCCTGACCATTGGGTCCAGTCGTGGCCGACTCTGGGGTTGCGGCGCTCATCTTGCTTTATTGGCCGAGAGAGCCGGCGTATAGCTTCCGGTTCATGTGGCCAGCATGACTAAGCTGCTTCTGGCAAACCAGAGCAGCGCACGGAAACGTTGTTTACCTTCCCGCCGGAGTGATACCTATTAATCTACTTGCACTTTGATGTGCTTTCGAACTGCTCGGTTGGCAGAAGCTGGGATCAAACAACGGAAGCTCACCCTGTCGCGGGGGTTCGAGCTGCTGACCTTCTGATCGGCAAGCCCTAGGCTCAGTGGATTAGACCACAGCGCCACCCGCATCCCTATATATATACAGTATATATATATATATACAGTCAAGCATTACTTCCCAATACAGAGCTGCCTTCAGATGACTTCTTAAATTTGTGTAGTTCTTTATCTCCTTGACATCTGAAGGAAGGGCTTTCTACAGGGAGGGTGCCACTGTTGAGAAGGCCCTCTCCCTAACTCCAATAATGAACACTGTCGAAACAGTGGAGCGCTGTTGAAAGAGTCTTTCCCCTGCCCCCTGGTAATTTGTTTGACTGCAAGCAAACTGCTGGTTTCAAGTCAAATATCAAAATTAGAGAATATCTGGCATACCCTGAGTCAAAGCCATTGTGTTGAACTGTAGCCATATTAACAGCAACGGAGAGTCAATGCACAGCTAGACATGGCTCCCAGGCCTTCAGCTCTGTTAGCAAGGTAAGTGACCGCTTTTTGCACCAGCTGAACTTGCTGGTTCCTATAGCTGAATTTCCCCAATCAGTTACCCATAGATTTTCTGTGAGTTTAGGGATGTGTCCACATTTGAACATTATTTGAGCTGTTAATCTACTCCTCCCCCCGCTTCGAATTAGACCAGAGTACGGGCACACAACACCCATTTACACACATTCAATACACCACAAAAACATCACAAAATGAGGTGTAATGGGTGTATGCTGGCTTTTTCAATGGTGTTTCAAATATGTGTGATTTCACTAAGGTGCACAGTGCCTTGCACGTAACCCCCTCCTAAATGTGCACCGGGAGTGGGGGTTGCCTATATATATATATATATAGATAGATAGATAATATTTATTCAACTTTTAAAGGTTACAAAAAGAAAAAGGAAAAAAAGAAAAAAGAAAAGTAAAAAGGACAGAAAAAAGACAGAAAAAATACAATCAGTTTTTTTTTTAAAAAAAGAACAAATTGAACCTTTACATAGCTTTCTTTCCTTTACTTATTTCCTTGACCTCCTCACACCGCCTATAGTCCACACCCACATGTATTTGAATTTGTATAAAAACAATTTGTCTTTTCTGTACATACCAGTGGGTACGTGTTTGTCCCTGCCTTCCAATTTGATGATTCCGTTATGTCAATTAAGTACTAACAGAGAGTGCCTACACAACCATCAAAGGACCCAACATCTCCTGGCTTACTTTCAATAGGCAGCTCACAAATGGTCAGCTGAGCTGTGCCTCTAAGCATATTCCTCATACTGGCATGTGAGACTGATTTAAAGCGACTCAGAACAAGACTGAGCCTCTGACACCTCTGTTGAGACACTCAGAAACACAGGTGCCTCTCCCTAAAGGACCTCTTCACCCCCATTGTTCTGCTTGGATGCTGAGGTCCAGCATTGAGGGTCTTCTGGCGGTTCCCTCACTGTGAGAAGCAAAGTTACAGGGAACCAGACAGAGGGCCTTCTCGGTAGTGGCGCCCGCCCTGTGGAACACCCTCCCATCAGATGTCAAGGAAATAAACAACTATCTGACTTTTAGAAGATATCTGAAGGCAGTCCTGTTTAGGGAAGTTTCTAATGTTTGATGTTTTACAGTGGTACCTCAGGTTAAGTACTTAATTCGTTCCAGAGGTCCGTTCTTAACCTGAAACTGTTCTTAACCTGAAGCACCACTTTAGCTAATGGGGGCCTCCTGCTGCCGCCGCGCCGCCGGAGCCCGATTTCTGTTCTTATCCTGAAGCAAAGTTCTTAACCTGAAGCACTAATTCTGGGTTAGCAGAGTGTGTAACCTGAAGCGTATGTAACCTGAGGTACCACTGTATTATGTTTTTTATGTGTGTTGGAAGCAGTCCAGAGTGGCTGGGGAAACCAAGCCAGATGGGTGGGGTAGAAATAATATATTATTATTATTATTATTATTAGGAGCAGGGAAGTGGGTGCTTTATTTATAAAATGGGTCACTGCATAAACAGACCCAACATTTTTGGAGGTGTGGCGTTCTAGAAGTTCTCTTGTTGTGTGCAGTCCAGGTCTATGGCTCTCCCCACCTTCCCACCCATTCTCTGCAGGACCTCTGAGTTTGCTGAGCATTGTCTGAGTTCTCCACCTAGGTGTGGAGCTTATTGATTGTTAAACAAATTGGGTGTGGCCAAAGTCACCGCCAGCAACTTGGTTAGTTGCTACTGGCAATGAGCTCCACATATAGGTGTAACTGTCAAAGCATGAGGTTATATAATCCTGCGAGCCATCAAGCTGAGTCCCTTGCCTGGACTCTGATATTGCATTTTATTGAAGTTACTGCTAACCTTTGGATAGGAAATGGACTCATTGGTGTGCACCCATGCACGGATGTGCTGCAGTTTATCCCACTATAATAATAATAATAATAATTTATTATTTATACCCCGCCCATCTGGCTGAGTTTCCCCAGCCGCTCTGGGCGGCTCCCAATCAGTGTTAAAAACAGTACAGCATTACATATTAAAAACTTCCCTGAACAGGGCTGCCTTAAGATGTCTTCTGAATGTCAGGTAGTTCTTTATCTCTTTGACATCTGATGGGAGGGCGTTCCACAGGGCGGGCGCCACTACCGAGAAGGCCCTCTGCCTGGTTCCTTGTAACCTCACCTCTCGCAGTGAGGGAACCGCCAGAAGGCCCTCGGCGCTGGATCTCAGTGTCCGGGCTGAACGATGGGGCTGGAGATGCTTCTTCAGGTATACAGGACCGAGGCCGTTTAGGGCTTTAAAGGTCAGCACCAACACTAATCCTGGTCTTGTCAGGACCACGTTGCCAGTGGTACCATTTTAGTCAGCGCTTACACTCGCCAGTATTACAGCTCCACCATCCTTCAGAAACAAACAAACAGGAATGCAGAGAGAGAGAGAGAGAGAGAGAGAGAGAGAGAGAGAGATCTGTGGTAGGTAAAGTGGGGCAAAGTCACATTGGCTTTGGAATGAATGGTCAAAAGAGGAGCAGAGCCCAGAGCTACCAGCAGACAGTCCCATGTTTCAACCACAAGACCTATCATCGCATGAGTGCAAGGCTTGATCACTGGAGTCGAGAGCTGCCAGCTTTTCATTTTGGATCACATGAGAGCAAAGCATTCTAGCAGGACAAAGCAGAAGGAGCTGCCCAGATTATAGGCAAGGAGAGGTAGGACGGAGATGACCATGGAGAAAAGGCGTTTGCAAATTGCAGAGGTGACTCTGCTTCTGCTTGTGGGTGCAGCTGCCCATGCAACGTAAGTTTTTCAGCTTTGGCTCTACTCTGAGTCAAGCTAATGTGGTTGCCATTTATCTCAGGAGTCCCATATTAGAGTAGGACAGTGTGAATGTGCAGCAATCCACACAGCCCATGGTCGTTTTAAGTATGCTTGTGCAGGAGAACTTCCTAAGGAATTGTGAGGATGCTTTAAGGCCACCCTGAATATTTTTCCTGCCTGCTGTTCCAGCAGACCCACCGCTATGAAAGGACTTGAGCTCTGGGGTTTTCCTCACCCACCCAATGATTGTCCATTCCTCAGGTCAGAAGGCCGATAGCACGGTGCAGATCCTGCAAAGAGCATATATTTTATCTCCCTCCCATTCCCCTTCCAAACGGACTGCTTGCTCCACAAATCAACTTACGATGTTCCTCCAGTGATGGCCATGATAAACGTAATACTCGTGGTTCTCAACCTCCAAGAAGAAGTAGGTCTGAAGTGTGTGGGAAGAATGACCTGACCCATTCTCCAAATAGCTCTCCTTATCAGTAAGAAGTCTCTGGCCATTTCATTGTCCTTCGAAGGAATATGGTCCAACAATTAGTCCCTATGGCATCTTTCTTCAATCTAGTTCCCTCCAGATGTTGTGGACTACAACTTCCCTTTCCCCTAGCCACTAAACCCGGAAGATTGACAATGATAGCAGCTCACACTAACAATGATTTTCCAGGGACGTGGAACTGAAAATGAGACGCTCACTGGTAAATAGTGACCATCAGAATTGTGTAATAAATTGGTTCCTTTATGCTCACTGCTGTTTTGAGTACCGACCAGAAGGCTCAGGAGAGGAGGTGTCTGCTATCACAACTATTACTTTTAAAAGGTGAATTGACATTGAAATAAATAAATTAAGGTCTTATGTGTATAATAAAGGTTCATAAATGTACCAGGCAAACACGTACACAGATATACATAGGCGGTTGGAGGATGGATGGCGGCTAACAGATTGAGGTTGAATCCTGACAAGACAGAAGTACTGTTTTTGGGGGACAGGAGTCGGGCAGGTGTGGAGGATTCCCTGGTCCTGAATGGGGTAACTGTGCCCCTGAAGGACCAGGTGCACAGCCTGGGAGTCATTTTGGACTCACAGCTGTCCATATGGAGGCACAGGTCAAATCTGTGTCCAGGGCAGCTGTTTACCAGCTCCATCTGGTACGCAGGCTGAGACCCTATCTGCCTGCAGACTGTCTCGCCAGAGTGGTGCATGCTCTGGTTATCTCCTGCTTGGACTACTGCAATGCACTCTACGTGGAGCTACCTTTGAAGGTGACTCGGAAACTACAACTAATCCAGAATGCAGCAGCTAGACTGGTGACTGGGGGCGGCCGCCGAGACCATATAACACCGGTCTTGAAAGACCTACATTGGCTCCCAGTATGTTTCCGAGCACAATTCAAAGTGTTGGTGCTGACCTTTAAAGCCCTAAACGGCCTCGGTCCAGTATACCTGAAGGAGCGTCTCCACCCCCATCATTCTGCCCGGACGCTGAGGTCCAGCACCGAGGGCCTTCTGGCGGTTCCCTCATTGCGGGAAGCAAAGCTACAGGGAACCAGGCAGAGGGCCTTCTCGGTAGTGGCGCCCGCCCTGTGGAACGCCCTTCCATCAGATGTCAAAGCGATAAACAACTACCTGACATTCAGAAGACATCTTAAGGCAGCCCTGTTCAGGGAAGTTTTTAACGTGTGATATTTTACTGTATTTTTGGTTTCTATGGAAGCCGCCCAGAGTGGCTGGGGAGGCCCAGCAAGATGGGCGGGGTATAAATAATAAATTATTATTATTATTATTATTATTATTATTATTATATAAGCCACTTGTCTGAAGCTGCACAGGAGAGCAGCCATGGAGCCATTTTGACACCCAGGCTGACCAGGTGTTTTCGCTGCAAGGTCAAATGGAGGAGCCTCCCCATTGTCTTTTCCTTCACAAATCCTGTCTTAAGGGTACGTCTGTGTTTGAATAGGGTGTGAGCCCACGAACTAAGTATTTATCATTACAAAAGTCTAGCCAGGCTCCCCAGGCAATCCAGTCAAATAACCTGCCAGACAGGAGATAAACAACAACAGGAGAAAAACAACATTCAAATTTCTGTTTTAGACCGCCTTTTCTATGATGTAGTTATGATGTATCTGAAAGGTGCTCTTAGGTTAGTTACACCCCTTCTGTGGTGTATGTATGATGTTTCTGGGGGTGGTCTTGATCTACAGGTTGGCAATTTCAAAATGTCTATAAATGGCCTTGCATGCCATTTTTCTGGGTCCTCCTCCTTTCCTGCGTGTAGGGGAGCACCCTGTTGCAACAGATCAATAAAGATCAGGCTTCCTAGCTGCTTTGCTTCTCAATATACTATGGTTGGCCTCTGTTTTTTTTCCTCCGACCGATGGAGAATCTACAAAGGACTCTATGAGGGCTCTTGTGTCCCCCATAAGGAAATAAGGGCAGATTTTTGTTTACAACAACTAGAAAGTTGAAACAGTTATCCAGGTGCCATGGCCGCTAGAGAATTTGCAATAGGTAGACAAGACAGGAGTGGAGTCTGAGATTGGGAATTAACAAATGGCAGGGCAGGGAAAGCAAAAGTGGGTTCACCTACCTTTAGCCCTGCTCAGAGGGAAGGAAGCTGTACCTATATTAGAGTGCAGTGAATGCATGGGCCAGTGAGAAGCAGCTGGTCTGTACTTTTTCCTTCCGCCGCATTTAATCACTTTCTTCGAAAGTAATTTGAGAAGTGGCCCCAGAGGCCTGAAAAGTTGGAGACAGAAGCTGGGAACCTGCCGTGCCCTAGGATGAGCCCCAAGGCCTGCTAACCAGCTGTTTCTCCCCGTCAGAGGGCATGATCTCCTTGGCTTTAATGAGGCTCATAAATCCTGCCGGTGTCACAGGCACACGGCTACACCTCACGCAAAGACAAACACAGCCTGCCACCTTTAACCCTGCTCGTGGGAGGAAGAATTGCTGCCTGTGTATTTGCACCGCGACACCACAGAGACACCTAGTGCCACATTTACAGGATTATTGTGAGTGTGTGTGTGTGTATGTATATATGTATATATGAGTATATGTATACAGTGGTGCCTCGCAAGACGAAAAGAATCCGTTCCGCGAGTCTCTTCGTCTAGCGGTTTTTTCGTCTTGCGAAGCAAGCCCATTGACAGCTTAGCGGATTAGCGCTATTAGTGGTTTAGCGGCTTTTAGCGGCTAATTGGCTTAGCGGATAAGTGGGTTAGCGGCTTAGAAAAAGGGGGGGGGGAGGAAAAACCCCCCGCAGGAACTCGCAAGACATTTTCGTCTTGCAAAGCAAGCCCATAGGAAATTCGTTTTCCGAAGCACCTCCAAAACGGAAAACTCTTTCGTCTAGCGAGTTTTCCGTCTTGCGAGGTGTTCGTCTTGCGGGGCACCACTGTATATGAGTATGTGTATATATGAGAGAGAGAGAGAGAGAGAGAGAGAGAGAGAGTGTATATAATATATATATATATATGGGACACGGGTGGCGCTGTGAGTTAAACCACAGAGCCTAGGGCTTGCTGATCAGAAGGTTGGCGGTTCGAATCCCCACGATGGAGTGAGCTCCCGTTGCTCGGTCCCTGCTCCTGCCAACCGAGCAGTTCGAAAGCACATCAAGTACAAGTAGATGAATAGGTACCGCTCCAGTGGGAAGGTAAATGGAGTTCCCATGCGCTGCTCTGGTTCGCCAGAAGCGGCTTAGTCATGCTGGCCACATGACCCAGAAGCTGTACGCCGGCTCCCTCGGCCAATAAAGTGAGATGAGCGCCGCAACCCCAGAGTCGGCCATGACTGGACCTAATGGTCAGGGGTCCCTTTACCTTTACATACACACACACACACACACACACACAATTTATATTCATTTAAAATTTATGTTTCCACCACTTTGGCTTCCTCAGTGTGGCATGTGATAGCATAAATCCTGGAGTATGGTCTGCAGGTAGCTGCTCTGATGAAGCTAAGCAGGTCTGAGTCAAGGCCCAGCACCAATCGCTTATGTAGGGATGTGCATAGATGCTAGAATATGATATATTTATTTGTTATTGTCCTTCCTCCCTCATGTTTGTGAGTTCAGCTGAGTGCCATCCCTTTGCAGCTTAAAAGGAAAGCTTAGATAGGCTAGTTTTATACCTTTTGGTGTCAGTAATCCAGGATACTTTGAAGGCAGACTGGATTCACCTGGTATTTCCCCTTTTCTCCTCCCTTAAAGCAACGGTCACACAAACAGCCTTGTAAAAGGTAAAAATGACATATACTCATTCAGAATACTTGTTGAAGATTAACAGGTACGTACAGCAGGCTTAAAATGGTAATTCCGTTACAAACACATGAGCTGCGGCTCAGACTTAGCATATGTTCTGCATTACTGGAATGGGGTGAAAGAGCAAAGGAAAATGCCCGACCAGGTGAGAAGATTATATATGGCTATGCCGTGTCAGAGAGGAGTGTGACCGTTTCTCAGAGTTCTCTCTAGCAAACTCGCAGGAAAACTCATTGAACTTCAGCTCGGATCATGTGCCTTTCTAGCAAACATGCATTGTTGGTTTGTCCACATTGTAAATATCCCACAAGCTGCACAAGTCAGGCAAAAAGTATTGTAGCACCTTATAAGACTAAAAAGTTTATGGGATCAGTTTTTGTGGGCTGGAATCTACTTCATCTGATGCATGGAAGATTGCCTCAATTATTTTATTCAGGCCATACATTTAGAGCAGCCAGGGAGAATCCCGGGAGCTGTAGTTTGTTAACGGTGCCGTGAATTCTAGCTCTGTGAGGCCAGCACCCTTAACAAACCACATTTCCCAGGATTCTTTGGGGGAAACCCATAACTGCTAAAATCGTAGAAGAGTGCTTTGAATTTACAGTGTGCCCAGGAGCATAGTGGCACTGTGGGTTAAACGACAGAGTCTAGGGCTTGCCAATCAGAAGGTCGGCGGTTCAAATCCCTGCAACGGGGTTTGCTTCCGTTGCTCGGTCCGTGCTCCTGCCAACCTAGCAGTTTGAAAGCACGTCAAAGTGTAAGTAGATAAATAGGTACCGCTCTGGTGGGAAGGTAAACAGTGTTTCCATGTGCTGCTCTGGCTTGCCAGAAGCGGCTTAGTCATGCTGGCCACATGACCCAGAAGCTGTACGCCGGCTCCCTTGGCCAGTAAAGCGAGACTGGACCTAATGGTCAGGGGTCCCTTTACCTTTAGGAGCACAGCCTGTGCGGCTCTGTTCTGGTGTTAGGTTCAAGAACACATGGAAGGAGAGAGGTTGGGCTTCATGCGCTCCCTCTGCTGACTTTGAGGCTGAAGGGAGATTCTTTGCACATCCAGCTAAACATGCTTGGATTCCTGCCTGCGACTGCGGAGCCTGATAGTGCAGGGCTCCAGCTTGCACATAGGACTCTATGCACATTCAGTCGAACATGCAAAGAATCCCCCTTAGGACCATAGCCATGGTTGGAGCTGACAGTGACATAGAGGCAGGGGTAATCCTTGTGTTCTCGCTCCCTCTCCATGTTAATTTATAATTTACAGTGGTACCTCGGGTTAAGTACTTAATTCATTCTGGAGGTCTGTTCTTAACCTGAAACTGTTCTTAACTTGAAGCACCACTTTAGCTAATGGGGCCTCCCACTGCCCCCGGAGCACGATTTCTGTTCTCATCCTGAAGCAAAGTTCTTAACCCGAGGTGCTATTTCTGGGTTAGTGGAGTCTGTAACCTGAAGCGTATGTAACCTGAAGCGTATGTAACCCGAGGTACCACTGTACTTAGAAAAACAAAAGCAGCTCCACATTAGAAAGAAATAGCATTGTTTACAATGTATTCTTCTTTTTCAGTAATCAGCAGTTAACTCAAGAATGGAGAACTCACAGGCCTGGGGACCAGATGTAGCCCCCTGAGACTATACCCAGGGCCACACACCATCACCAACCTTACTCTGCATCCTCCTTGAATGTTTTTGCCTAACTGGACTGTGTCCTTGAATTCTGACAATGCTGCTTGTATGCCTGGATGGGGGATCGAGACAGCTGTTTGAATGTGCGATGAAGCTCTCCATCCTACTATACAAAGGTAAGAATCACCTTTATTGCTCTGTCCAGTCCAACTGCTGGCTCCACTGGCATTTGGCCCTCAGGCTGAAAAAAATATCCTACCCCCTAAGTGAACTAGCACACCAGTCTGAAAATTTGTTTAGTCATTTAGTTATGTCTGACTCTTCGTGACCCCATGGACCAGAGCACGCCAGGCGCTCCTGTCTTCCACTGCCTCCCGCAGTTGGGTCAAACTCATGTTTGTAGCTTCAAGAACACTGTCCAACCATCTCGTCCTCTGTCGTCCCCTTCTCCTTGTGCCCTCCATCTTTCCCAACATCAGGGTCTTTTCCAGTGAGTCTTCTCATGAGGTGGCCAAAGTATTGGAGCCTCAGCTTCAGGATCTGTCCTTTCGCTGAGCACTCAGGGCTGATTTCCTCAAGAATGGATCGGTTTGATCTTCTTGCAGTCCATGGGACTCTCAAGAGTCTCCTCCAGCACCATAATTCAAAAGCATCAATTCTTCGGCAATCAGCCTTCTTTATGGTCTAGCTCTCACTTCCATACATCACTACTGGGAAAACCATAGCTTTAACTATATGGACTTTTGTTGTCAAGGTGATGTCTCTGCTTTTTTAAAAGCAGAGTCTGAAAATGTATGCTGTTACTTCACCAGCCTGCCAGTTAAATGATTTACTTTCACTGATCAAAATGGGCTTCTGTCAATTAATCAGCAATCCATGTGATTTTTATATCAGGGAAATGGTGCCCGGAAAACGTTTTTGTTTTGTTTTTCAAACCCCTGCTCAGAAAAATTGGAGAGCTGCTCTTAGATTTTAGGCAGATTCTGGGATATCCTAGCACAGATCTCCTGCATCTTATCTCAGTTGTTCCTAAAAACCACTTGTCTAGACATTTGGGCAGCAGGTAGCTAGGACTTCTTCCAGCTGGAATCTTCTTCCAAAATGGTACATCTTGCAAAGAATCTTGGCTCAAAGCACTGAAGTAGTAAAATACTGCCCACTCTGCTACCATGTTCCAATCTGCTTGCCAACATGGCTCTACACAGCTTGTTGTCCTCGAGGGGCTGTCAATCTTTTATTTTTTTAAAAAAGTTTTTATTATTAAAATTAATATACACATATTGCAAATATACAGTGGTACCTTGGGTTAAGTACTTAATTCGTTCCGGAGGTCTGTTCTTAACCTGAAACCTGAAGCACCACTTTAGCTAATGGGGCCTCCTGCTGCCGCCGTGCCGCTGGAGCACGATTTCTGTTCTCATCCTGAAGCAAAGTTCTTAACCTGAAGCACTATTTCTGGGGTAGCAGAGTCTATAACCTGAAGCATATGTAACCCGAGGTACCACTGTAAAAGCATACAAACATACATTTCATACAATCCTTAAAATTGTTCAAACATACCTACACTCAATCCCACAGATAATTCCTTTTCCCATCATCATCCACCACCCCTCACCCCACCTTTGTGTTAGACTTCCAATCTACTCAATTTGAAGGATCTCAAACAAGAAGATAGACAGGTACTGGAAGGTGTTTAAAGGATACAGTGGTGCCCCGCAAGACGAACGCCTCGCAAGACGGAAAACCCGCTAGACGAAAGGGTTTTCCGTTTTGGAGGCGCTTCGCAAAACAAATTTCCCTATGGGCTTGCTTCGCAAGACGAAATGTCTTGCGAGTTCCTGCGGGTTTCCCCCCCTTTCCCCCCCCCTTTTCCTAAGCTGCTAAGCCGCTTATCAGCTGATCCGCTGATAAGCCGCTTATCAGCTGATCCGCTAAAAGCCGCTAAACCGCTAATAGCGCTAATCCGCTAAGCTGTCAATGGGCTTGCTTCGCAAGACGAAAAAACGAAGAGCCTCACGGAACGGATTAATTTCGTCTTGCGAGGCACCACTGTACTTGCAAAACCATACTGGAAAATCAGAACTCCTATTAGAATAAACAACTTCCATTTTAAATACTGGAATACTAAATAAGATGGATAACAATGTGTAATAGAAAAAGAAGCATGAAATTAGGTTAAAGGTGTGTGAAAGAAAGTACCGTATTTTTCGCTCTATAAGACGCACCAGACCACAAGATGCACCTAGTTTTTTGGAAGAGGAAAACAAGAAGAAAAAAAAATTCTGAATCCCAGAAGCCAGAAAAGCAAGAGGGATCGCTGCGCAGTGAAAGCAGCAATCCCTCTTGCTGTTCTGGCTTCTGGGATAGCTGCACAGCCTGCATTCGCTCCATAAGACGCACACACATTTCCCCTTACTTTTTAGGAGGGAAAAAGTGAGTCTTATAGAGCAAAAAATACAGTAATAGAAGTGGAGGGGCTGTCGATCTTGAGGGTATGTGGCAGGCAAGGTGCTGCTGGTATTCTGCCTCACCCTCACATTGTAACTGTGAGACCACGTCTAGTGACATTTGCAACACTTTCCAAAGGGTTTTGCCTCTTACGTAATTGCTCCTGTCAACTTATTTGTCTCTATAGATTTGCAGCTAGATCTCCCATCTCCTCCTTCTTTGCCTTTCTTAAGCCTGATATGTGCGTAAGTGTGGGTTCGAACGCGTGTTGCATGATTCTGCAATATATACTCACTGTTATACTTTGAGGAACCTTCCTAGCTGTTTCCCTTTCTGGGCAAGTCTAGTAGGAACTACGCTCAGAGCAACACCCTCCACCCACCGCTGTAAATAACAGAGTATTTTGAAATCGGGGGGGGGGGGGAATACTATGCCCTTACCCTGGTGTGTACCAATGATGGCCAAGTCAGCCAAATTTATCAGCAAGTTCCAAAGAATAAGGCCTGTTCTGCATACGCAGCAGAATGAGGTGGTAGAATAATCTGTAGGTGGTAAAATGGACAGCGGCCACTTTAGGCTGCAGGCAGAGGAATGGCATTTTTTTAATGTTCACGTATCTCTTGGGACGTGGGTGGCGCTGTGGGTGAAACCACAGAGCCTAGGACTTTTCCAGCTGCACTGGCTCCCGGTGGAGTACAGGGTCAGATTTAAAGTGCTGCTTTTGACATTTAAAGCCCTTCACGGCAAGCAGATTGGAACCTACGGGACCGCCTCTCCCGGTATGCCCCACGGAGGACCTTAAGGTCCATAAATAGCAACACCCTAGTGGTCCCGGGCCCTAAGGAAGTTAGATTAGCTTCAACCAGAGCCAGGGCCTTTTCAACACTGGCTCCGGCCTGATGGAACGCTCTGCCTCATGAGACCAGGGCCCTGCAGGATCTGATTTCTTTTCCCAGGGCCTGTAAGACAGAGTTGTTCCGCCTGGCCTTTGGCTTGGAGCCAATTTGATTCCCTCCGCCTCTTTCTTTTTTTTTTTTTTTCCTCCTGTGATGAGGCTGCATTTTAATATTTTAATATATTAATTGTTGTATTTTAATCTTGTTTTTAAGTTGTATTCATTCAACTTGTTTTTATTATTGCTTGTTAGCCGGCCTGAGCCCAGCCTTGGCTGGGGAGGGCAGGGTACAAATAATAATAATAATAATAATAATTATTATTAGGACTTGCTGATCAGAAGGTCGGCGGTTCGAATCCGCGCGATGGGCTAAGCTCCCGTTGCTCGGTCCCAGCTCCTGCCAACCTAGCAGTTCAAAAGCATGTCAAAGTGCAAGTAGATAAATAGGTACCGCTCTGGAGGGACAGTAAATGGCGTTTCTGTGCGCTGCTCTGGTTCGGCAGAAGCGGTTTGTCATGCTGGCCACATGACCCAGAAAAACTGTCTGCGGACAAATGTCGGCTCCCTCGGCCAGTAAAGCGAGATGAGCGCCGCAACCCCAGAGTCGGTCACGACTGGACCTAATCGTCAGGGGTCCCCTTACCTTTACTTAAGGAGTGTGTAAGAAACTCTCCACTAATAGAAGAACTAGTTACCAACATGCCAGGGACAAAGTTTTTACCCCATTTTGTTTCCTGCTGCCTTAATTTTCTACTCGCAATAATAAGTTGCTTTGTCTCTGGCTGGATCTACACACAGGAAAACCCCCACTATAAATAAGTCATAAATTAAATTGTTATAGCAAAAGAAAAAAATCCCCAATGTAAAATGGCATAGAAAAGTTTTGCGCTCTATAATGCCGTCTGGTGTTGCATGTTTATAATGGCTTTGACCAGTTCAAACCAGTCTGGAGCAGTTCCAACCAGTCTAGACAGGTTCCAACCAGCTTGGACAGGTTCAAACCGGCTTGGACCAGTTCAAACTGGCTTTGACTGGTTCAAACCGGTCTGGACCGGTTCCAGCTGGTGTGGACCAGTTCCAACCTGCTTGGACAGGTTCCTACCAGTCTGAACCAGTTCCATCTGGCTTCGACCGGTTCCAACCTGCTTCCAACCGGTTCCAACCTGTAGTCTAGACCGGTTGGAACAGGTTCAATCCGGTTTGAACTGGTCGAGGCCGGTTGGAACCAGTCAAAGCCGTTTGGAACTGGTTCAGACTGGAAGGAACCGGTCCAAGACGGTTTGAACCGGTTCAAGCAGGTTGGAACCGGTCCAGACCAGCTGGAACTGGTTCAAACCAGTTTGAACCGGTTGAAGCTGGTTGGAACTGATTCAGACTGGCAGGAACCGGCCCAAGCCAGTTTGAACTGGTCCAGACCGGTTTGAGCCGATCAAAGCCGGTTGGAACTGGTTCAGACTGGTTTGAACCGGTCAAACCTAGTTGGAAACTGTCTAGACCGGTTGGAACTGGTCCAGACCGGTTTGAACTGGTCAAAGCCGGTTGGAACTGGTCTAGACCGGATGAGGCCGGTTGGAACTGGTTCAGACTGGTAGGAACCGGTCCAAGCCAGTTTCAACCGGTCCAGACCGGTTCAGACTGGTTTGAACCGGTCGAACCTAGTTGGAACCTGTCTAGACCGGTTGGAACTGGTCCAGACAGGTTTGAACCAGTCGAAGCCGGTTGGAACTGGTCTAGACCGATTGGAACTGGTTCAAACTGGTTTGAACTGGTCGAAGCCGGTTGGAACTGGTCTAGACCGATTGGAACTGGTTCAAACTGGTTTGAACTGGCCAAAGCCGGTTGGAACTGCTTCAGACTGATAGGAACCTGTCCAAGCCGGTTTGAACCAGTCCAGACTGCTTTGAACCGGTCGAAGCTGGTTGGAACTGGTCTAGACCAGTTGGAACTGGTTCCAACCAGTTTGAACCAGTCGAAGCCGGTTGGAACTGGTTCAGACTGGTAGGAACCTGTCCAAACCGGTTGGAACCGGTCTGAAGCGGTCGAAGCTGGTTGGAACCAGTGCAAACTGGTTGGAACCGGTCCAAGCTGGTTGGAACCGGTCTAGACTGGTTGGAACTCATCCAGACTGGTTTGAGCCAGTCAAAGCCGGTTGGAATCTGTCGAATCCGGTTGGAACTAGTTCCAACTAGACTAGGAACTGGTCCAAACTGGTGTGAATATGGATAACCGATAACGATAACTATATTGATAACGAACTTATACCTAACTTATCGTTATCGTTATTAATATCAATATCGAAAATTAAAACGAAAATGATATGTATATCAATATTGATAATGATAACGATATCCATAACAATAACAATAACGATATCGATCCAACCGGCTTCGACCGGTTCCAACCTTCTTGGACCTGTTTTAACTGGGCTGGGCGGGTTCAAGACTGGTTTGAACTTGTCCAAGCTAGTTGGAACTGGTCTAGACCGGTTGGAACCAGACAGCGATTTAGAGGACAATGTCATATGGACAACGCAGAATTGATGGCAGTACAGTAATAATAATAATAATAATAATAATAATAATAACAACAACTTTTATTTATATCCCTCCCTCCCCAGCCGTAGCCCGGCTCAGTACGGCTAACAACAATAAAATAGTGCAACATTCTAAAAACATTTAAGCTTTAAGTACATTAAGTAAGCTTACTAGCCACATTAGACAACGATATGGATGAGCCCCTTTTTTCCAGGCTGCTGTCTCTTTGACCTGCTGCCGCTGTCCAAGGTCTTAGACGAAGCCAGTGTCTTTGCTGCCACTTGCCACCTGACCCTTTTAAACTGGAGACTATCAGGAACTGAATTTAGGAATTAAAGAACCTTTTATTGAGGGTGAAAGAGGAGAGTGCAAAATATGGTCTGAAGCTCAACATCAAAAAAACGAAGATCATGGCTACTGGTCCCATCACCTCCTGGCAAATAGAAGGGGAAGAAATGGAGGCAGTGAGAGATTTTACTTTCTTGGGCTCCATGATCACTGCAGATGGTGACAGCATCCACGAAATTAAAAGACGCCTGCTTCTTGGGAGAAGGGCAATGACAGGCCTAGACAGCATCTTGAGAAGTAGAGACATCACCTTGCCAACAAAGGTCCGTATTGTTAAAGCTATGGTTTTCCCAGTAGTGATGTATGGAAGTGAGAGCTGGACCATAAAGAAGGCTGATCGCCGAAGAATTGATGCTTTTGAATTATGGTGCTGGAGGAGACTCTTGAGAGTCCCATGAACTGCAAGAAGATCAAACCTCTCCATTCTGAAGGAAATCAGCCCTGAGTGCTCACTGGAAGGACAGATTGTGAAGCTGAGGCTCCAGTACTTTGGCCACCTCATGAGAAGAGAAGACTCCCTGGAGAAGACCCTGATGTTGGGAAAGATGGAGGGCACAAGGAGAAGGGGGCGACAGAGGACGAGATGGTTGGATAGTGTTTTCGAGGTTACCAGCATGAGTCTGACCAAGCTGCGGGGGGCAGTGGAGGACATGAGTGCCTGGCGTTCTCTGGTCCATGGGGTCACGAAGAGTCGGACACGACTAAACAACTAAACAACAACATGTTCAAAGTTTGTATTCTGCTACGGAGCTGTGGTGGTAGCAGAAATTGAGCACTTTGCTCAGTCTGAGTGCCCAGCTTTTGTGCCACGGCAGCATTAGGCAAAAAAAACGAAAAAAAAAAAAACCCTTTCTGGGGGGTTGAGGGGAACCCCCCCCCAAAAGAGTGAGGACTGTGGCTAAGGGAGGGTACAGTATAAACTGGAAGCAGAATCTTCTTTGTGCTACCTCTTCCAGCAATTCCACATACAGCGTAAACTTAAATCTCTTGCTTTCATCTGGCAAGGAAAGGTCTCATGCTTTTCTCTATAGGAAAAGGGTGGGCTACATGTCTGCCTGGCTCTGAGCCATCGGCTGCCTGCAGACATCGCATCGTTTCACTCTTCCCTTGCATTTAGAGCGCTGAGGGAGGGGGAGGCATTGCGAGGTCAGGTTAGAACGATGAGTGCAACCATTGCTTCTTTATAGCTCTCAAACCTTGATAGCTTCCAAAAGGAAATCTGCCAGAATGCTACTGTGAACCAGATTGCTAAATCCAATTCAAGACTTTGGGAGGTCATTTCATATGTGATGATGGAAACCTGTCTTGGCTGCGGTTTCTTAGGATTAGAAACCCAAAACAGAGCACCAGTGTCCGTCTGTCTACAGCAGCCTTTGCCAACCCGGAATCCTCCCAGATGTTTTGGACCACAATATCTATCAGCCAGCAGAGCCTTGCAAGGACAAACCTAGACAGCATCTTAAAAAGCAGAGACATCACCTTGCCAACAAAGGTCCATTTAGTTAAAGCTATGGTTTTCCCAGTAGTGATGTATGGAAGTGAGAGCTGGACCATAAAGAAGGCTGATCGCTGAAGAATTGATGCCTTTGAATTATGGTGCTGGAGGAGACTCTTGAGAGTCCCGTGGACTGTAAGAAGATCAAACCTCTCCATTCTGAAGGAAATCAGCCCTGAGTGCTCACTGGAAGGACAGATCCTGAAGTTGAGACTCCAGTACTCTGGCCACCTCATGAGAAGACTCCCTGGAAAAGACCCTGATGTTGGGAAAGATGGAGGGCACAAGGAGAAGGGAACGACAGGGGACGAGATGGTTGGACTGTGTTCTCAAAGCTACCAGCATGAGTTTGACCAAACTGCGGGAGGCAGTGGGATCACAAAGAGTCTGACACGACTAAACAACTACAACAGCAGAGCCTTGAATCTACGTGCGATGGACTTCAGGGGCCTGGTGTCTTTGAGGTGACTGTTGTGTTCTTTGTAGTTGAAAGTTTTAAAATCATTTTAAGGCTGTATTTTTAAATTGTTGCAACCTGCCCTGGGACCTCAGGATGAAGGATGGGGAATAAATTCAAATAGAATAATGATTATGTGCTTATATTTAAGCAGCGTGTTCAGTGCTTGTATTAATTGGCCGGCTTTTTCTCAGGAGCAGAACACACCTATTTGTGCTATGAATAATGTGGATAATTTGTACAAGGTGGTAGTGGTTTAGTGGTGAACTGTGAAGTATGGGAGCTATGACCCCCAAGGAGAGCCTCCAAAAATGCTGGTTGATTATTCTTTTGTACAGTGGTACCTCGGGTTAAGAACTTACTTCGTTCTGGAGGTCTGTTCTTAACCTGAAATTGTTCTTATCCTGAGGTACCACTTTAGCTAATGGGGCCTCCTGCTGCCACTGGCACGCAATTTCTGTTCTCATCCTGAAACAAAGTTCTTAACCTGAGGTACTATTTCTGGGTGAGCAGAGTCTGAAACCTGAAGCATCTTTAACCTGAAGCATCTGTAACCCGAGGTACCACTGTATATACAACATATACACACACATTCAAGAGCTTCAGTATATAGCATAATATCTAATTTATTAGGATGAGCATGACTTCAGTCTTACGCACGGTGCAACACAGTGGTTCTTACTTTCAACTGCAAAGGCTGAACTTGTAAAACACAGTGGACTTTCACAAAAGATCTTCAGCCAGCTGAAATGGCAACCTTCGGCTTTTATTTAGAAATGCAAACAATCTGGCAAGGAAGTGCTATCATTTAAAAGGCTACCATGAAGCAAGAATAAAAGGAAAGGAGGAACTAGAGGCTGCTTATTTTCTGACTTCATAATCTGGCACAAACAAATCTGATTTTAAGTGAACCTGCCACAAACAAACACGATCACCTCTTTCACTGGCTAGAGCAAGGAGAATCCTTTGATCATTGGCATTCCAATAGTTGACACCATTCCTCTCTTCTGAAAAAGGTCCCAGAGCTGCACTCTGTTGCATTTCACCTCAACTTCACCTCTGTTTGTACATCAAATGAACAGAGTTTAACATAATCTGTACCACAGATTAGGTAAAGGGACCCCTGACCGTTAAGTCCAGTCAAAGGTGACTATGGGGTTGCAGCATTGATCTCGCTTTCAGGCCGAGGGAGCTGGCGTTTGTCCACAGAAAGCTTTCCGGGTCATGTGGCCAGCAGGACTAAACCGCTTCTGGCACAACGGAACACCGTGATGGAAGCCAGAGAGCACGGAAACACTGTTTACCTTTCTGCCTCAGTGGTACCTATTTATCTACTTGCACTGGTATGCTTTGGAACTGCTAGGTTGGCAGTTACCTTTATTATTAATAATAGCCAACCTTTTACCTGATATATTATGGCCATTCATTGTGCCCATAGGGCAACATTTGTGGCCCTATGAGTATCTCATGGTAGGGGGGAAGCACCAATGTAGAGTTCAGACTGATAATAATCATCACCCCTTCTTATCCAATGTAGTGATAACAATTTTCAGAGCAGCGATGGCAAAATAAAACAGGTAGAGCAATCCTATATGCACATTATGCTCGGACCACAGATAGGCCACGGCTGTGCAGGTGGAACAGCTGCCATATCCAATGCATGCTCCCTATGAGAGCATAAACATGATGGGAAAACAACAGACATATCCACAGTGGGCTCTTTATTGTGCACTCATTTATTGTGCACTCATCCTGATTTGTATCAATTAATCCTGATTTTCCCAAAGCTTACGTGAAGGATATATGATATCCAGTCTTTACTGAGCATTTGTTCTGATTTGTTTGTGGGGAAGTTATACAACTTCCGTCCTGATCTGCCTTAGTGCTGGTTAATCAGTCGTTTATCCCCTGCTTTTTATTGCATTTCCCGGTCACTTTCCTAGCTGCAAAAAGTGGCATTTTTTTTTTTTTTTGTAAAGTGAATTTGTTGTGGCTTTAATTCACTTTGATAGCTCAAACCTAAATTTCCCGCAAGCTGTTGGCAGTCTGGAGGTGTCCAGAAACCCTGGAAGTACAACCAACCAGAGACTTTGCTGGAGAAAAGACCCTATTAAGAATATTAAAGGGGAGTGGACAGGGGAAGAACTAGACCCTGTGAAAAATGAACATAGTACTTTAGCTGCAGTTCATTCATTTTCAGTTTTGTATTCTTGTTATTAAAAAAGTGTGCCTGGACATTCTTCTGTTGCACCCATAACCTAGGATTAAGGTGCCATTTAGCTCCTATGTTTCCTATGTCAGTTTCTAACACTGGCCCAGGGGCCAAATGCAGCCCTCTAGTCCGCTCTATCCAGCCTTTCGGAGCCTTCCTGGGCCATGTTCTTCTTCAGGCCACACCTCTTCTCGCCAGGCCATACCTTCACTGGTTTTGCTCCAAACCCACCTCAAGTGTTTTTGCCTGACTGGAATATGTCCTTGAACTCTGAGAATGCCTCCTGCTTGCCTGGTTTGAGTGATTTGTGTGTGTGCACATAGAAACCTTCAACTTATGTGTGGCTGCAATAAGTTGACTTATTGAGGCACAAATACAAGATGGGTGACACCTGGCTTGAGAGCAGTACATGTGAAAAGGATCCAGGAGTCTTGGTTGACCACAAACTTGACATGAGCCAACAGTGTGACGCGGCAGCTAAAAAAGCCAATGCAATTCTGGGCTGCATCAATAGGAGTATAGCATCTAGATCAAGGGAAGTAATAGTGCCACTATATTCTGCTCTGGTCAGACCTCACCTGGAGTACTGTGTCCAGTTCTGGGCACCACAGTTCAAGAAGGACACTGACAAACTGGAACGTGTCCAGAGGAGGGCAACCAAAATGGTCAAAGGCCTGGAAAGGATGTCTTATGAGGAACGGCTAAGGGAGCTGGGCATGTTTAGCCTGGAGAAGAGGAGGTTAAGGGGTGACATGATAGCCATGTTCAAATATATAAAAGGATGTCACATAGAGGAGGGAGAAAGGTTGTTTTCTGCTGCTCCAGAGAAGCGGACACGGAGCAATGGCTCCAAACTACAAGAAAGAAGATTCCACCTAAACATTAGGAAGAACTTCCTGACAGTAAGAGCTGTTTGACAGTGGAATTTGCTGCCAAGGAGTGTGGTGGAGTCTCCTTCTTTGGAGGTGTTTAAGCAGAGGCTTGACAACCATATGTCAGGAGTGCTCTGATGGTGTTTCCTGCTTGGTAGGGGGTTGGACTCGATGGCCCTTGTGGTCTCTTCCAACTCTATGATTCTATGATTCTATGACTGTATAAAAGACTCACAGTGGTGGTTGCCCCACCCACTTTTGGCAGAGTATAGCTCCTCAGTGGGCCCCCCGGTATAGAATTGCACTTACGCCGCAGAATATATTTCCAGAAAGTAGCATTCTCTTCTAATTATTTGTTTAAAACAAATAAGTTTATTTTACATTTTCTTGGACAATGAGCCCCCTCAGCAAGCAACTTCCTCCAGAAAGCACTCCTGCCTCAAACCCAAACACTTATTTTTGAAACTGAAGGCAGCAAGGATTGGAGTTTGTCCAAGGTACACATTTTGCCTTTGCAGAAGATGTGGACAAACACCATAGACAGGGCTGCTCACTATAGACAGGGCTGCTCAGATATGACCAGGCAAGTGCAGTAATTAGGACGCCATCTTCTAACACCACATCGTCCTGTTTATATAGACTTGTCTTCCGTGAGTACAGAAGCCGGAAACTTTATGGAGCTGGTGGGGCTTAAGACCACATTGATGTGCATAAGAAGGATTTTTAAATAATGCAGAACAGCAAAGAAACTAAATACAAGCATTCCTATACCTCTACATGGGAAAGGACTGAAGCTTACTGGTCAAGCATCACTTCTGCATGTAGAAGGTCTCAGGTTCAACAACAACAACATATACCCTGCCCATCTGGCTGGGTTTCCCCAGCCACTCTGGGTGGCTCCCAACAAAATAATAATAATACGATACGATATATTTATTGTCATTGTCCCTTGCAGAACAATGAAATTGAAAAACTACACAAAACTACATAAAAACTACATAAAACTACATAAAACATTCAAAACCCCCTAAAAAACTCTAAAACCCCATTTTAAAATACACTATACTACAGAGACCCCTTATGCTGCGTTTAGAACCAGAATTGCATTAGCGTAGAAACTGTTTTTCAGGCGGCGAGTCCTGGCCTTTATAACCCTATACCTTCTTCCAGAAGGCAGAAGCTGAAAGAGATCATTTCTGGGGTGCGTACTATCATGTGCTATCTCTGCTGCTTTCTTATGGCACCTGGCAGCATAGATTTGATCTAAGGTGGGAAGAGTGCACCTAATAATAATAATAATAATAATAATAATAATAAAGCGATCAAACTCATGTTGGTAGCTTCGAGAACACTGTCCAACCATCTCATCCTCTGTTGTCCCCTTCTCCTTGTGCCCTCCATCTTTCCCAACATCAGAGTCTTTTCCTGGGAGTCTTCTCTTCTCATGAGGTGGCCAAAGTACTGGAGTCTCAGCTTCACGATCTGTCCTTCCAGTGAGCACTCAGGGCTGATTTCCTTCAGAATGGATAGGTTTGATCTTCATACAGTCCATGGGACTCTCAAGAGTCTCCTCCAGCACCATAATTCAAAAGCATCCATTCTTTGGCGATCAGCCTTCTTTATGGTCCAGCTCTCACTTCCATACATCACTACTGGGAAAACCATAGTTTTAACAATACGGGACCTTTGTCAGCAAGGTGATGTCTATGGGATAATATGGGTAAAATGGACTTTGAATTTAATAACATTTTAAACAATAATATAGCAAATTAAATTTCGTTAAGCAAGCTGATTGAAAACAGTTTGATCTCTAACTATTTGTTGTATAGTCATTTAGTCGTGTCCGACTCTTCGTGACCCCATGGACCAGAGCACGCCAGGCACTCCTGTCTATAACTCTAACTATAAGGGCACCTTTTTAAGGGCTGTGGCACATCCCAGATAGCACCATGCCTTGGCCGCCTGCCCCCTACCCCATGCAGTAGCCACAGCTCTTGTTTTCTCTGCTTAGGGAGCGGGGTGGGGAAATAATTCTGTGGTTTAGGCAGTAGGATGCCGAAGTTGCGGTTTCAGGGGCCTCCTCTGCCAGAGACTGCCTGTGCAACTGAAGCAAGTCTTCTTTCCTTCTCACTTGCCACCCCAACCTCAGCACTTTTGCTGCTGCTCTGCTTTGATGAATAACTTTTGGGGGCTTCCCCCATCGCTTGTGTGAGGGTGGAGGAAGTAAAGTGAGAGAGGGAGTAAACATTCAGAGTCTGCCCCCTTTAGCATTTTCTCCCGGGTGTCGATAAACTGTCAGCTGAGAGAGGCAGGGGAAATCCTGCTAGACCACAGGCGGAGGCGGGCCTCCAAATCTGCGCTCTCTTTTGTTGTAAACAAAATCTGCCCTTTTCCCTTATGGGGTATCCAAGAACCCATATAAAGTCCTTTCGTAGGTTCCTTATTGAGAGGCCAACCAGAGAATATTGAGAAGCAAAGCAGCTAGTAAGCCTGATCTTTGCTGATCTGTTGTAACAAGGTGCTCCCTTCACCCGCAGGAAAGGAGGAGGAACCCAGAACAATGGTGCGCAAGGCCTTATATAGACATGTTGAAATTGCCACCCTGTAGATCAAGATCACCCCCAGAAACATCATACAGTGGTGCCCCGCAAGACGAATGCCTCGCAAGACGGAAAACTCGCTAGACGAAAGAGTTTTCCGTTTTAGAGGTGCTTCGCAAAACGAATTTCCTATGGGCTTGCTTCGGAAGACGAAAATGTCTTGTGAGTTCCTGCGGTTTTCCCCCCCTCCCCCCCTTTTTCTAAGCCGCTAAGCCGCTTATCAGCTGATCCGCTAAGCCACTAAAAGCCGCTAAAAGCCGCTAAAAGCCGCTAAAAGCCGCTAAGCCGCTAATAGCGCTAATCCGCTAAGCCGTCAATGGGCTTGCTTCGCAAGACGAAAAAACCGCTAGACGAAGAGAATCGCGGAACGGATTCTTTTCGTCTTGCGAGGCACCACTGTACATACATACATCACAGAAGGGGTGTAGCTCAAGACCACCACCCCAGATACATCATGCCTACATCACAGAAAAGGCGGTCTAAAACAGAAATTTGAATGTTGTTTTTCTCCTGTTGTTGTTTATCTCCTGTCAGGCAAGTTCACTTGATTGGATACCTTGCTTACTTGATTGGATACCCTGGGGAGTCTGGCCAGTCTTTTGTAATGATAAATACTTAGTTCCTGAGTCAGGTCACAGGCTCACCCTGTTCAAACACAGGTATACCCTTAAGACAGGTTTGTGAAGGAAAAGACAATGGGGAGGCTTTTCCATTTTCCTTGACCTTGCAGAGAAAACATTTGGTCAGTTTGGGACAGTTTGGGAATCAAAAATGGTTCCAGGTCGGTCTTCCTGTGCTGATCTATGTATGTGCTTGGTTGGTACACTTATGAACATTTAGCATATATCTAAGACCTCAAAATTCCTATAACACTTTCTACAGCAGAAGAGCCCCAGGCACAATGAACAGGCAGAGGAGCGATACAGACCAGTGTGTCAGGATTCCCTGTCATTAGGTTGGTTACGTGGTGTCCTACATTACCAGTCCTCTCTTTGAGGGGGCCGCTGTCAGGGGACATGTCGTCCTCTAATGGAAGGTGTCGTCTCTTGGAAGGGCTGGCTGGTCCAAGCCCAGTTTAGAGGTAAAGACCCCTGAGGAGGGAGATGCAAGGAGGAGACCTTGATGTTACCCATCAGCAGTTAGCAGCTCCTGGACTGGCTGAGCAAGAAATCTAAGGATGGGGAGAGAGATTTGATTCAGTTTGCATTTAAAGGCAAGCCTACTCAATCTGCACTTCCTGTAACAATGCAACATGCAAAATACGGCCACTGTTCAAAAACTGATACTTTTCTGAATTATGCAATCAAGTTCTCCAACCAAATATTGGTGTATGAAAACACATATTCTAGGCATAGCTGTCAACGTTTCCCTTTTTTAAAAGGGAAATTCCCTTATTCCGAATAGGATTCCTTGCAAGAAAAGGGAAAAGTTGACAGCTATGATTCTAGGGCAGGGTTTCTTCCAAACCTGGGTCTCCAGATGTTGCTGGACTACAACTCCCTTCATCTGGGACAACCACTGGTCCTGCTAGCTAGGGATGATGGGAGTTGTAGTCCAACAACAGACTGGAGAACCAAATTTGGGGAACCCTGTACCAGGGAAAGGTGTGTGTATAAATGCATTTATATTGTTTAATGGTCCTGAAATGGGAGAATTCCCATCGATGTCCCCACAAGCATTATATTTTGGTGCCTGGCCCAAACTAAAACCAAAACAAACGTCTGTAATTCCCCCCCCCCCAGCCCCTCCAAATGTCAATGTGTATTAGATGACGCATGTGAAGTTTTGTTTTGGTATTTGCTGTGTGTCGCAATACTTTCCAGCAGTTCTTTGACACTAACAGTCCAAGTCCATACATGCTTAACCAGAAGCAAGTCCTCTTGAGTTCAATGGGAATTTCTCCCAAGTAGGTGTGTGTAGGATTGCAACGTGAGCGCTCCTTATCAAAAAGATGTTATCATTGTTTCAACTACTGTCAAATCTCTGAGGGCCAAAGCAAGGCGAGACACACGAGATCCATGATAAGTTCTCTTGACATTTCAGTTTTTTACTTAAAAGCTGGTTCATAGTTTTCTAGATTTTACTGGAGCGGCAGCACTGGGGAGGGAGCAGCAATTGACGCTTTCTCACGTTATTTTCCTGATATAATCCCCTTCCTTTCCCCACAACAGTTACTATTAGTATCACTGTATTGGGTGGGGGGAGTGAGTACAGTGGTACCTCAGGTTACATACGCTTCAGGTTACATACACTTCAGGTTACAGACTCCGCTAACCTAGAAATAGCGCTCCAGGTTAAGAACTTTGCTTCAGGATGAGAACAGAAATCACGCACCGGCAGTAGCGGGAGGCCCCATTAGCTAGAGTGGTACTTCAGGTTAAGAACAATTTCAGGTTAAGAACGGACCTCCGGAACGAATTAAGTACTTAACCCGAGGTACCAACTGTACTTGTGTGTTTTCCTCTTCCCTTTTGTTTCACCCTACTTTTCAACTTTTTAAAATACTAGATTTTTGTTTTTGTTCGGAATAAATTGCATGATTCATTTCTGCCAGTTCCTTAATTGAAATTCCACTAGTCATCTTGGTCAGAAAAAAGAAAGTTGAGCTGTAGTAAAATCATGTTTTGTTTGTTCTTGGTTTGGTCACTCAGTTTTCCATAAAAGAGGAAAATATGTTTTGACTTCTGCCAAGGTTTCAGAGTTATCGACTGTGCAAGTGCCATCTTCACTTATTTTCAAAGGGATTTTAAAGCTATTATTGTTTCTCGTATTTGGCATGCCAGTATTTTATCATCATGCTTAACTGTTTTCAAGTGTTTTAACTTCATGATATTTATGTTCTTATAAATCTCTTTTGATTTTGAATAATACATTTGTATTTAATTATTTCTGCTTATTGTTATTTAATTCTACTCAATGAGTGTTTCGTTTCTGTTTTAATTCCTTTGCTGTCTTTCCTTCCTTCCTTCCTTCCTTCCTTCCTTCCTTCCTGGAAAACCCCAAAAGATATGATTTGCACTCTTAAGTATACTTTGCTGGCTTCCCACAGTTTTGCCATATATATTTCCTGAGTATTACCATTTCTGAAAAGGAGTTGTAGTTTTTGTTCATAACTGCGTTGGAGTTTTGTCTTGTAACAGAGTCTCATTCCCTTGCCAAGTTTTCTCCCTGACGAAATCGAACTCCCACAGAAAAGATTACAAATTATAGTTGGCATATATCATGCGTTTTGTGCCACAAACCTTAATTTTTTCAACAATACTATCAGAAACCATACATATTTGGGTGGGGTGGAGAGAAGGTATCATTTCTGCCACTGGGATGCTGATATCTCCAAATTCATTGTTGGCAATAATAATATTTGCTTAACTTTTCTATAGGCTTATAAAGTGTTCAAAATGTTTTCTAGTTGTCTAGCCCCACCAAGGAAGTCTAGTGTTATCTAGCCTCAGCCAAGGATGATGGGAGTTGTAGTCCAGCCAGGCGACTGGAGGACTACAGATTTCCCACCCCTCATATAACATACGACTACAAAAGTTGAGGCTGCTGAACAGATGCTTGGGCTGCGGTGTTTTGTTGGGGGAGGTTGTTGCTGGGTTTGTTTGTTTGTATCTTGGTGTGTTGTTTTTTTTTTGTATCTTTATTTTAGATCTTGTTGTGATTTATTTGGAAATTGTTCAGTTTGGTTGTACATTTTTAACGTTTTATTTATTATTTATGACTACTTTTGCTATGTTGTAGCTGTGGTTTTTTCCCATGTTGTAAGCCACTTTGGGGACGCGGGTGGCGATGTGGGTTAAACCACAGAGCCTAGGACTTGCTGATCAGAAGTTCGGCGTTTCGAATCCCTGTGACGTGGTGAGCTCCCGTTGCTTGGTCCCTGCTCCTGCCAACCTAGCAGTTCGAAAACACCTCAAAGTGCAAGTAGATAAATAGGTACCGCTCCAGTGGGAAGGTAAATGGAGTTCCCATGCGCTGCTCTGGTTCGCCAGAAGCGGCTTAGTCATGCTGGCCACATGACCCAGAAGCTGTACGCCGGCTCCCTCGGCTAGTAAAGCGAGATGAGCGCCACAACCCCAGAGTCATCCGCAACTGGACCTAACAGCATAGTTGTCAACTTACAGATTTGAAAATAAGGGACCAGCAGCCTCGAAAATAAGGGATCAGCAGCCAAAATAAGGGATTTTCCAGGCGCAGGTATGTTCAACTTCTGAGCCACTCCGAGCCAAAGGCAGAAAGCCCAGCCAGCAGCCAAACGAAGTCTCAAGCGGTGGTTCCCACAGCGCAGCAACCCGGCAAAGGGGATGCAGCAAGGAAAACCACCGTCACCTCTCCGCTGGGAAGCGCTGAGCAAAGGCGAGTCCCCAGGCAACGCGGCCGATTTGATCGGCACAAGGCATGCAAGCTCCATCCCCCCCCAGTCGTTCTTAGACTTATTATTGGGTGAGCAACGCAGCCAAGCAACACAGTTGGAGCCTCCCTCCTCCCTGGCCAGCAGGGAGTGAGGGAGAGGAGCTGCTTCCTTTGAAACCCGGGAAATTTAAGGGACATCATCAATAAGGGACAGCAGCGGGACACGGCGCTGGGATAAGGGAGTTTCCCCCCAAATAAGAGACGGTTGACAGCTATGCCTAACAGTCAGGGGTCCCTTTACCTTTACATTTACCCTTTGTATTACATCTATATGATTTTCTCACCAAACTTCAATACATGCAATTTACGAATAGTCATAAGAGAAATGTTGCAAATAGCCTTGGCTTTCCTGTGTTAATATTTACGATTTTGAATGCAGCCAGGATGTCTGTGTCCACCCACAGATGCTGATCTTTCTCAGTTGGGCTTCCTCTTATGGCCCCTTTAACCCATCAGGGAGGAAGCAGCAGCAGTAAGCAGGGTGGGGTGGTGAAATCTAGATCAGGACTGTCTAGGGTGAAGGATGACAGCTTCCCTTCATCCACTCCATGGTCCAGATCCAGACCTCGCCTATAGGGTTCCTATTTAGGGAACTAAAACCAAGTATGCAAGAGGTCAGTCACATGTTTAAATGCCACATCTAGTTTCTGCACCATACAAATCCAACACACTTTTAAACCACAGCATGGCTTCACTTCTCGGGATTCTTGGGGGAAGTCATGTGCATTGAACGTGCTCTAAATGTATGTTGTGGTTCTGCCCTAAGTGAATCCTGTTGTGCTTTTGGAGCAGACTTGTGCAAACTGTGAACCCACCAAGCGGAATGTAAGCAAATCAGTCTCCTAAGCTTAAGCCAAGAAATAGTATTCTCTATGAAATTGAATATCAATGTACGCATCAAGGTTTTGAGATTAGACCACTGAAGAAGCCCGGAAAACTACCTTGGGAGTGTGCTACCTGCAAGCCCCAGTAAAAGGGCCCCATTGGGGGCGAACAGCGGCCTCTTGATTTATTGGACTGCCAGGGCGAAAACAGGTGCAAAATGCTGGCACCCTGTCTACAACTTCATTAACATCCAACTACAACGTCACTAGCATCTCTCGGTATTGTGAACAACATCGAACTGTCAGTCAGTCAGTCAGTTTTATTGCACATAGCCAAAGGCTGCCGCAATGTACACAGAATCATTCAACAATTAAAAGAAAATATATTGGATTGATACAAAAGACTTAAAACATTTATATTATCAAAACATTACGTACTTTAAACAGAGCTATAAAAGTACCCCAATATACAAATCAAGACATTAAACAATAAAATCCATAAGCTAAAATCATCACATGGCCACTAATATATCACTAAGATACCTTTTGTTGGTATCTTCATTAACTTACCTAAAAAGATAAAGAAAACAAAAGACTGATTTAAGCACTTGCAAAATCCATTGAAATCAGACATTTTAAGTTCATCTTAGGTTGGGTAGTTCGCAAGTCTCTGTGGCTTTGCATAAGTTTGTGTATTTTTTCTCAGAAGATTGATAAAGAATGCATTATCATTTTGGCAATTATTGTGTGTATATTAGTCGCCAACGTGTTGCACTAGCTATTTATGGCATCCCACCCAGGCCTTGCTAAACTGGAGCTGGGTGGGGAATCTCAGGCCCAGGGACCAAATGTGGCTATCCAGAACTCTCTGTTTGGCCCTCATGACTCTTTGCCCCAACCCCCAGCCCTGACCGCAGTGCCTTTGCCTAGCCAGAATGTGCCCTTAAAGTGAAATAATACTGGAGAGAGAGAGAGAGAGAGAGAGAGAGAGAGAGAGAGAGAGAGGTGTCCCTAGAAACTGTTGACTTCTGCATGGATGGAACGGAATGCTGTTCTATCACATGGTTCATTGTAAACCCTCAAAGTGTCCCTATTTTCCAGGGACAGTCCCAGATTTGCGGAAGCCATCCCCGATCCTGGAATGTCCTGCTTTTCTCCTATTTTCATCGGAGAAATGTTGGAGGGTATGGAGTTATGTGACCCCAAGCCAAAGAGATACGTAACTATGCAACCTTTAGAAGACATCTGAAGGTAGCCCTGTATAGGGAAGTTTAATGTTTAATGATTTGTTATGTGTTTATATATGTTGGAAGCTGCCCAGAGTTAAATGGGTGGGGGTATAAATAATAAAATTTTGATGAAGACGATGGAATAGGATGTCCCTGTTTTCATCGGAGAAATGTTGGAGGGTATGCCATTGCCCTGCTCATTTTGGCATCTGACTGTACCCACCTGAAATATATTCAGAGTCAAGAGTGGATTTCATGCTCTTTATTCAGCTCATAGTGGTGAGGAGCAATGGAAGTTCCCCCAGAATGTCTGCTTTATATACATTATTTACACAATGGGTCCCACGTGATTGGCTAATTCCGGGATTCTCCTGTAGGCCAATCAGGTTGCGGATTCACTTCCACCTGGAGCTGGATTGGGTGGCTCCTGTGGACCAATCTGACTGCTGCATTCTGGACCCTATTGTTCTAGGACCAATCAGACTGCTGTATTCTGAATCCTATTGTTCTAGAACCAATCAGACTGCTGCATTCTGAATCCTTTTGTTATAGGACCAATCAGACTGCTGCATTTTGGATCCTATTCAACTCAGTACATGACACGACCCTTGCTAAATTGCTTGTGTTTTTGCTTCCTGCCTGGGACTGCCAAAAGCATGAGGATTGTCAAGCATGTCCATTGGGCATGGAGCATGCAAGCCAAGGTGGCAGAAGCTGCTGCCGCTGGTGTTAAATTTCCACCTCCGGTGTTTATATGTGTGTCATTTAGTGGCAGTGAGAGTAACCAAATTCATTGCGTTCCCAGGCCTGAATAAACCTCCTACACTTGCCACTTCCTCTTGCCTTATGCCAGCCTGCCGTAAGTCAGAGGCTGAGAGCACTCTAGGAATGACGGTGGCAAGCTCAAAGAGGTGGGTGGACTCTTCAGGGTGGGTCATAGCGAAAGTCTCAGTTTGACGCAGGTGGCGGCTTCCAGCAAGCCGCCTGGCAGAGCCTGTTAGGAGATCAGTCTGAAAGAGAGGGGGAATGCCAAAGTGATGAAGATAGGCATGGCTTTGGTTTAAATCAAAACTGGCAATCCAAATGAAGAGCTGCATTTTATCCAAGTTATTTAATACTTTTTAAAATAATAATTTTAATTAAATTATTAAATGTCTTCACCACCCACCTTTGGCATCAATTTCCACCATTTCCTTCCTTTCACAGCCTCAGCTGCGTTACCTCCGGTGACCTCTCCACCATTATTATTTTTTTGACAAGCTGGTTTTCCTTTTGACTTTTTATTTCTTAGGGTCACTTATTCTTTGAATTCCATCCCCACCCTCGGAGATCTTGTGAGTGCAAATCTACACAGCTGTATACTACACTACAACAGCTGTACACTACAACAGCACATACTGGCTTGTAGTCACTTTTCTAATTCCATTTTTAAAATTTCAATATCTAGTGCAATTAACCATGGAATCACTGCCACATGGCAAGGTATGACATGGCACCACCTTCAGAAGGTGGAACGGGGAAATTATTACTTATTAAATTTGTATACCGCCCAATAGGTAGGTAAAGGTAAAGGACCCCTGGATGGTTTAGTCCAGTCAAAGACGACTATGGGGTTGTGATGCTCATCTCGTTTTCAGGCCGAGGGAGCTGGCATTTGTCCGCAGACAGCTTTCCAGGTCATGTGGCCAGCATGGCTAAACCGCTTCTGGCACAACAGAACACTGTGATGGAAGCCAGAGCGCGCGGAAATGCCGTTTACCTTCCCGCCGCAGCAGTACCTATTTATCTACTTGCACTGGTGTGCTTTCAAACTGCTAGGTTGGCAGGAGCTGGGACAGAACAACAGGAGCTCACCCCATCGTCGGGATTTGAACCACTGACCTTCTGATCGGCAAGCCCAATACCCGCAAACGGCTCCATATGTCACCACTGATTCCATTATATACCAAACTGCTCCATTCCTCCCACTGCAAAATAATGTACTGTACAGGAAGCAAACAAAGGAGATGCACATGTGTCAAGCAAAATGTCAAGGGTGTCTCTGAGAGAAAGCCCTTGTGACATCATCACTTACACTTTCCACGTTGCTATGTGCCAGCGACGTTGCCATGTGACTCAGAATTATGTGCTGTTTGTTTGAAATGCAGCATAGTGTTGAGAGACATGTGGAAAATACGAAACGGGGGGAGAGCATTGCCTCCGCAGTGCAAGGAACCTGCGTGCATCTCCCTAAGTCATATTATGCATTATTCTTTGGCTATAGTGAATTTTGCTTCAACAGAGGAAAGCAAGTTTCTAGATCTCATGGTTTCGTATGAAAGTTTGAACATGCACAAGCACTCGTGTCAGCTGGCATCTGGCCTGGTACGCTGTTTTTGATGATGGAGAGCAGTTCTGGCCAGTTTTCCGGCGCAAAGACTATTGAAATGCATTGAGCATGCAAGAGGGGCAGTTGCACATTTCAAAGGGGCATGTGCAGCAGACGGTACCCAGCATGGAGGGCACCTCATGTTCTTTGTTCTTAAGAATCAGACGAGGTAGAAATGGGGCCAGCTGCTTAGTTTTCCTCCGGGTTGATGTTTCTCATCGACCTAAATTCAAGTGTGGTTGCGGTGAAGAGGTTTGACAACACAGCTTGTGTGATTCAGCAGACCACTGCCCCACCCACTCTGAGGTTGTTTGCAGTTGCATGCTGAAATCTCAGTTTGTCATGTGAATTTTCTGCTTGTGAGAAGGAAATCAGTCATGTTGAGTGGTTACTAAACTGCTGATACCGCTCATGTGAACATAGTGCAAGTCCATGCACAAACATAAAGAGGAAAAGGGACCCCTGACCATTAGGTCCAGTCGTGACCGACTCTGGGGTTGCGGCGCTCATCTCGCTTTATTGGCCAAGGGAGCCGGCGTACAGCCTCCGGGTCATGTGGCCAGCATGACTAAGCCGCTTCTGGCGAACCAGAGCAGCGCACGGAAGCACCGTTTACCTTCCCGCTGGGGCAGTACCTATTTATCTACTTGCACTTTGACGTGCTTTCGAACTGCTAGGTGGGCAGGAGCAGGGACCGAGCAACAGGAGCTCACCCCGTCACAGGGATTCGAACCGCCGACCTTCTGATCAGCAAGTCCTAGGCTCTGTGGTTTAACCCACAGCGCCACCTGTGTCCCTCTACGCACAAACATACACCACCATTAAATCTGACACATAGTGTGCCTTTTGAAGTGAAGAATGCCCATCATCACTGCTACGTATACTTGTTGCCATCCTGCTTATTGTCCTAATGGCGATTTGATTTACCTGTCCTTTTGTTCACCTTTAATCCCTGGTGTGTTTGTCTTGTTACGCCAGTCTTTCATCCTCTATGGTCCAGGCTTCTGCAGAACAGCAGAACTGAGAGGTGAACTTTTGCTGGACTTCACCATTTCAATATGCATTTGGTTCTGCTGAGGTACGGTACTTCTAGCCACGCCCTGACAGCTATCTTCTCAACAGATCCCAAGTCTCTGCAGCAGCAAAGATCAGGACATTAGGCTTGCACTCTTAGTTTTTCTTATATATGTACAGTTAATCTGGATTCTTCCATAGTATTTTTATTGCTAGGGTTTCCTATGGGTTGTTTGTGGATTGCCCTCCACAATTTTTCAAAATGAGAAGGCTTGGTGAGGTCTACTGAAATGCTGTTGTTTGTTCTGAATTGAATTAATTAATTATTACCTTGGAAACGCGGCGTTTA
The DNA here is from genome assembly GCF_951804945.1 of Podarcis cretensis. NCBI lineage: Eukaryota > Metazoa > Chordata > Lepidosauria > Squamata > Lacertidae > Podarcis > Podarcis cretensis. The sequence continues at coordinate 9,605,336 of NC_137171.1, forward strand.
TATATTTGCATGCTTTTATATCTTACTATTACAAGGGACATGGGTAGCGCTGTGGGTTAGACCACAGAGCCTAGGACTTGCCGATCGGAAGATCGGCGGTTCGAATCCCCGTGACGGGGTGAGCTCCCATTGTTCGGTCCCTGCTCCTGCCAACCTAGCAATTCGAAAGCACTTCAAAGTGCAAATAGATAAATAGGTACCGCTCTGGCGGGAAGGTAAACGGCATTTCCACGCGCTGCTCTGGTTTGCTGTATGCCTGGAAGCTGTATGCCGGCTCCCTCGGCCAGTAAAGTGAGATGAGCGCCGCAACCCCAGAGTCGGCCACAACTGGACCTAATGGTCAGGGGTCCCTTTACCTTACTATATCTTACTATTGTACTTTACTGTAAGCTATTTAGGCCAGGATGACATGGAAAGTTTACATACAAATAAATGTGATGGTGTTCGCCTCTACATAATTCCATCCTTATTTCAGACATAGTGATATATAAATATATCACAGTGCTGAAAACCAGATATCACCCAGCCCTAATTATGATAATGATGGTTGGCTGCAGCTTTCCTTGGAGTGTTTGAAGGAACAAGCGGTGTTGCTGAGGGCAGGGGGAACAGGGTTGCCACCTTATTTTATCGCTCCTGCTCCTGCACCTTTAACAGCACCCTGTGGTGTAAACGTTTAAGTAAGAGAAGCATTTTCTGGCCCTGAGCTAGAGCAGCTAGGAAAGCCTCGTTTGCTTAATTTATGCCTGCCGGGTTGTTAAAAAGTCAGTTTTACATAATTAAATAAACAGTTTGCATTCTGAGTGGGAGGGAAAGCGACAAAAACATAGTTGTTTGGGAAAAGTTAGCCTATCCTTTGATCTTCAGCTGTTTAGCTCACTGCTAGAAAACTGATGAGTGGCAGCAGAGGATTAGGAATCTTGAGTCGCTGTTGGGCCATATGTGTGTACCTTTCCTCTAGTTTACTGTACTCATTTCTTATAAGTTGAGCATAAATCCTGGCTCTTATCAGCACTTTTCTTCACATGCAAGCCAGTGAGATCCATCTCCCTTATAAAGACTCGGTCGAGAGAGGTTTTCAAACTTTCTATCCACTGAGGAACTGAGGTCATAGAGGTGCACTGCAGAGGCTTCTGGGTACTTTATTCTCCAGCCCATAAGCTATATACCATATATTCTCCACCCTCATTGTTCTACCTGGACACTGAGGTTCAGCGCCGAGGGCCTTCTGGCGGTTCCCTCGCTGCGAGAAGCCAGGTTACAGGGAACCAGGCAGAGGGCCTTCTCGGTAGTGGCACCTGCCCTGTGGAACGCCCTCCCACCAGATGTCAAAGAGAACAACAGCTACCAGACTTTTAGAAGACATTTGAAGGCAGGCACTTCCACTGTCTTCCACTGTCTCTCACAGTTTGGTCGAACTCATGCTGGCATCTTAGAGAACACTGTCCAACCATCTCGTCCTCTGTCGTTCACTTCTCCTTGTGCCCTCCATCTTTCCCAACATCAGGGTCTTTTCCAGGGAGTCTTCTCTTCTCATGAGGTGGTCAAAGTATTGGAGCCTCAGCTTCACAATCTGTCCTTCCAGTGAGCACTCAGGGCTGATTTCCTTCAGAATGGAGAGGTTTGATCTTCTTGCAGTCCATTCAAATATACCTTTCTGAAGAAACCAGAGGCCTTTCTCCTGGGCATGGTCGGCCAATTGGTGTCAAAGAAGGATAGAACTTTTTTTATGTATGCTACAACAGCAGCAAGAATACTTATTGCAAAGTACTGGAAGACACAAGATCTACCCACCTGGGAAGAATGGCAGATGAAGGTGATGGACTATATGGAACTGGCGGAAATGACTGGCAGAATCCGAGACCAGGGAGAAGAGTCGGTGGAGGAAGATTGGAAGAAATTTAAAGACTATTTACAGAAACACTGTAAAATTAATGAATGTTAGAAGGATGTTGGAATGAAGTTATGTGGTTTTAGCAGAAATGTTATAAGGGTTTAGGAAAAAATAGACTGTTAATTGGTGAAAGGAGGGAAAGTAAAGTTACATCATATTGAGATAAATTGCAGAACAAAAATTGGAAAAGATGGAAAGGATTTGCTGAAATAATTAACCGAATTAGAATACAAAAAAGGGAGGTGTGAGGAGGTCAAGGAAACAAGCAAATGAAAGATAAGTTATGGGAAGATTAGTTGTGTTTTTCCCCCCTTATTGTGATGTGTTGTTTTGTTTTTGTTTAATATGGTGTTTTTACTTTTGCTTTTTGTAACCCTTAAAATTTTTAATAAATATGAAAATGGTCAAAATGGTCAGAATGGATAGGTTTGATCTTCTTGCAGTCCATGGGACTCTCAAGAATCTCCTCCAACACCATAATTCAAAAGCATCAATTCTTCGGCGATCAGCCTTCCTTATGGTCCTGCTCTCACTTCCATACATCACTACTAGGAAAACCATAGTTTTAACTATACAGACCTTTGTTGGCAACATGATGTCTCTGCTTTTTAAGATGCTGTCTAGGTTTGTCATTGCTTTGCAGTCCTGTTTAGGGAAGCTTTTAATGTTTGATGCGTTACTGTATTTTAATATTTTGTTGGAATCCGCCCAGAGTGGCTGGGGAAGCCCAGCCAGATGGGCGGGGTATAAATAATTTAATAATAATAATAATAATAATAATAATAATTATTATTATTATTATTATTATTATTATTATTATTATTATTATTCCCAGAATCCTGGGATGTGCAGTTTGTGAAGAGTGCTGGAAGGGGCACCTCTGTGAACAACAGTTCTGGTGGCTGGGTGCTTTAAATGCACAGAAAGCCATCCGGGGGGGGGGGGGAATGTTTTGCAAGGATCTGTGGACAAGGCTGGCCTGTGTCGACGATGCTGGCAATGGCATCAAGCGTGTGGGTTGCTGACTCTCAGCAAAGGGGTGGAACAGTTATTCTGTCTTCTCTCCCCCCCCCCCCCCGCCCTGCCGTCCCAATCAATCAGTGAAGCCGCATGCAAGCCCTGACAGCTACTCCTTGGGAGGTCTGAGCTCACCCTTTGAAACTGCATCTGGCTGCGGCTGTGTGAGCAGCTGCATGGGGCGTGGCCGGCAGGGAATGCGTTTGTTCTTGGCAGTCAGGGGAGTTGGGGCTTGTTTTATAACATTTTTTAACGCCCCCCGCAAGGCAAGTTCCAGGTGAGACTGCAAAGATCCCTATAGAGGGAAAGTGGAACAGAGGGGGATGAAGTGGGGTGGGCCGGGGGGGAAGAGGGAGAGTCTGCTGCTTGTCGTGTGTGTGTGTGTGTGTGTGTGTGTGTGTGTAAGAAGGAGTAGCAGCAAAAGGTGTACAGTGTGGTGTAGTGGTTAAGAGCAGTAGTCTCGTAATCTGGAGAACCGGGTTCGAGTCTCCGCTCCTCCGCATGCAGCTGCTGGGTGACCTTGGGCCAGTCACACTTCTCTGAAGTCTCTCAGCCCCACTCACCTCACAGAGTGTTTGTTGTGGGGGAGGAAGGGAAAGGAGAATGTTAGCCGCTTTGAGACTCCTGAAAGGGAGTGAAAGGCGGGATATCAAATCCAAACTCTTCTTCTTCTTTTTCTTCTTACCTCAGGTTAAGAACTTAATTCGTTCAGGAGGTCCGTTCTTAACCTGAAACTGTTCCTAACCTGAAGCACCACTTTAGCTAATGGGGGCCTCCTGCTGCTGCCGCGCCACCGGAGCCCGATTTCTGTTCTCGTCCTGAAGCAAAATTCTTAACCTGAAACACTATTTCTGGGTTAGCGGAGTCTGTAACCTGAAGCGTATGTAATCTGAGGTACCACTGTATTAGAAAGACCTGAGTGGTATTGGTGGTGGTGAACATCTGAGGACAAAGGCTTTACTGTTATTTTTGTTAGTTTTTTGTCTTCCGAGGAGCTCAAAGTACTATACATAGAATCATAGAATCAAAGAATTGGAAGGGACATCAAGGGTCATCTAGCCCAACCCCCTGCAATGCAGAAATCTCAGCTAAAGTATCCATGATAGATGGCCATCCAACCTCTGCTTAAAAACCCCCAAGGATGGAGAGCCCACAACCTCCAGAGGGAGACCGTACCACTGTCAAACAACTCTCACTGTCAGTCAGTTTTCCCTGATGTTTAATCAGAATCTCCTTTCTTGTAACTTGAAGCCATTGTTTCGAGCCCTACCCTTCAGAGCAGGAGAAAACAAGCTTGCTCCTCCTTCTCCTCCTCATCCCCATTTCACCCTCACAACAACCCTGTGAAATAGATTAGGATCACCTAGTGAGCTTCATGGCTGAGTTGGGGATTCGAACCCGGGTCTACTAGGTCACCGTCCAGCACTCTAACCATGATGCCACAAAGCCTAAGAATGCAATCTAGCTATGTGGTTTTAGCAGTAATGTTATAAAGGAGTATTTAAAAATGGATTGTTAATAGGTGAGAATGTAAAGTTATAATATATTAAGATAAATTATTAAGATAAAAGCAAAAATGGAAAGGATTTGCTGAAATAACTAATTGAACTAGAATACAAAAAAGGGAGGTGTGAGGAGGTCAGGGAAACAAGTAAATGAAAGTCAAGACATGGAAAGGTTGATTTGTTTTTAATTGTTTTTACTTTTTTGTATTTTGTATTTTTTGCTTCTTTTTCTCTTTTTTTATTCTTGTAACTTTTTTGAAACTTTAATAAATATTATTATTATTATTTTTTAAAAGAATGCAATTTAGCAAGTTGCCAGCAAGGAGAGGCTGTTTCACATACGCCGTTTACCTTCCCGCCAGAGTGGTACTTATTTATCTACTTGCACTTTGTGTTTTCAAACTGCTACATTGGCAGGAGCAGGGACCGAGCAATGGGAGCTCACCCTGTTGTGGAGATTCGAACTGCCAACCTTCTGATCTGGCTCTGTGGTTTAACCCACAGCGCCACCCGCAACCCTGTTAAATGGCTTACCTATATGTTTTGGTACCATATAGAGATGGTGCTTGAAGTGCACCAACAAGGCACATAGCCTGTTAATAGGCCTAACTGATGCTACAATCCCATCAACACTTACTAGGCAGTATGTCTCATTGGCTTCAGTGGGATTTATCTCTGAGTAACCAAGGACGTGGGTGGCGCTGTGGTCTAAACAACTGAGCCTAGGGCTTGCCAAGCAGAAGGTCAGCGGTTCGAATCCCCGTGACACAGTGAGCTCCCGTTGCTCGGTCCCAGCTCCTGCCCACCTAGCAGTTTGAAAGCACATCAAGTGCAAGTAGATAAATAGGTACCACTCCAGCAGGAAGGTAAACGGCATTTCCGTGCGCTGCTCTGGTTCGCCAGAAGCAGCTTTGTCATGCTGGCTACATGACCCGGAAGCTACGCCGGCTGCCTTGGCCCAATAAAGCGAGATGAGCACTGCAACTCCAGAGTCATTCGCGACTGGACCTAACAGTCAGGGGTCCCTTTACCTTTAACCATGCATAGGGTTGCACTATTACCATTCTGACAGATGACATCTGCTTAACCTCTGTGACTCAGAGGCCCATGCCTCTTTCTGTGGTACTCTAGATTCGGCAAAATTATTTACAGTTTTATTCTATTTGTTTTGTGACAACTTGGTTATTCATCTCCCCATTTTACAGATGAGGAACTAGAGCTGACAAGTAATGATTTTTTTTGCTCAGACAGTCATGCCTATGCAAAGATTCAAGCAAGGGTGAGTGAGGCAGTCTACCCTTTAGAGTCCCTTAAATCAAAGCATTCAGCATTTTCTTTACATTCTGACTAGATCCTTTTTCAGACATTCCAATGTGTGCACAATTAACACATATGTTGGTCAGGGTGGGGCCTGCCGCCTCCCCAACTTTTATTCATTGCACATGTATTAAAAACATCTGAAAAGAACCAATCCTTTGCTGGTTTTCAAGTGAGGCAAGGTTTGGTTTGCAGTTCCTGTACCAGGTCACAACCAGCCTGTTCATTTAAAGCAAATTTAAAGTGCATGGCTTTCTTCCAAAGAATCCCAGGAACTGTAGTTTACCTCTCACAGAGCTACAATTCCCAGCACCCTTAACAAGATCTCCAAGATCGCAATCACCACTTCATTGACTGGGGCATGCGCAGGGGGAGAAAGGCATGGATAATACCCAGCTCTACCTCTCTTTCAAATCAGAACCAGTGGAGGCGTGAAGTTCCTGTGTGAGTGTCTGGAGGCAGTTGGAGGATGGATGGCGGCTAACAGATTGAGGTTGAATCCTGACAAGACAGAAGTACTGTTCTTGGGAGACAGGGGGCAGGCAGGTGTGGAGGACTCCCTGGTCCTGAATGGGGTAATTGTGCCCCTGAAGGACCAGGTGCATAGCCTGGGACTCATTTTGGACTTGCAGCTGTCCATGGAGGCGCAGGTCAGTTCTGTGTCCAGGGCGGCTGTCTACCAGCTCCATCTGGTATGCAGGCTGAGATTCTATCTGCCCATGGACTGTCTCGCCAGAGTAGTGCATCCTTTAGTTATCTCCCGCTTGGACTACTGCAATGCGCTCTACATGGGGCTACCTTTGAAGGTGACCTGGAAACTACAACTAATCCAGAATGCGGCAGCTAGACTGGTGACTGGGGGCGGCCACTGAGACCACATAACACCGGTCTTGAAAGAACTACATTGGCTCCCAGTATGTTTCTGAGCACAATTCAAAGTGTTGGTGTTGACCTTTAAAGCCCTAAACAGCCTTGGCCCAGTATACCTGAAGGAGAATCTCCACCCCCATCATTCTGCCCGGATGCTGAGGTCTGGTGCCAAGGGCCTTCTGGAAGTTCCCTCACTGCGAGACGTGAAGCTACAGGGAACCAGGCAGAGGGCCTTCTCGGTAGTGGCACCCGCCCTGTGGAACGCCCTCTCATCAGATGTCAAAGAGATAAACAACTACCTGACATTTAGAAGACATCTGAAGGTAGCCCTGTTCAGGGAAGTTTTTAATGTGTGACATTTTAAGCTTTGTTGAAAGCCGCCCAGAGTGGCTGGGGAAACCCAGCCAGGTGGGCAGGGTACAAATAATAATAAATTATTATTATTATTATTATTATTATTATTATTATTATTATTATCCTGGTGCCTTCCAGGTGTTGGATTCCAACTCCCATCAGCTCCACTCAGCACGGCCAGCGGTCAAGAGATGAACATCAGGAGGGCACCAAGTTGGGAAAGACCAGGCCCAGGTAAAACAGCTTTGGGAGGGCGCATTTAGAAGAGGAGATGCAGCAGTGGGGAGGAGATGCTTAGCCCTTACTCCACCCACTGCTTTTCCCCAGCTGCTTTCCTTTGCCCTCCCGAAGTGTTCGCAAGGGAAGTGTGTATCTGGAACACTTCAGGAGGGGAAACAGCTAGTGGAGAGCTGCTGTGTTGAGCAGGGGGGAAGGTGGTGGTGGACGAAGGGTAAAGCCCCCCTTGCCCCTGCTACTTCTGCACATCATCCGTTCCATCTGCCCTCCCCACATCACCAAGCCTGAGCCAATTACTGTATTTTTTGCTCCATAAGACACACTTTTTTCCTCCTAAAAAGCAAGGGGAAATGTCTGTGCGTCTTATGGAGCGAATGTGTGGTCGATCACTGGCTCCCTTTCTGGCCCCGCCCCCTTGCCCAGGCCTCCATTGTTGAATGTTCTGCAGACGGAGGGAGGCTGTTTGTTTCCCCAGCGACATGTGACTGGCTGATTAGATTACAGTCATACCTCGGGTTGAAGTAGCTTCAGGTTAAGCATTTTCGGGTTGTGCTCCGCGGTGACCTAGAAGTAACGGAACACGTTACTTCCGGGTTTTGCCGCTCACGCATGCGCTGACGCTCAAAATGATGTCACGCGCATGCGCAGCAGCGCTGAATCGCGACCTGCACGTGCGCAGACATGGGTTGCGTTGGGGCTCTGGAACGGATCCCGTTCGCATCTGGAGGTAACACTGTATCTGTCTGGAAACTGTAGAAATGGCTTCCTTTCCTTTCCTAAAGAAGCTGCAGAACTGTGGGTTGAACCCCATAAAAACAGGATTTTTTCCCTTTGCAAAGTAAGCTCAACAACTTTCAGCTGATCCTCAAAAAACTGGGGCTTTTCCCCTTTGCAAAAGAAGCTGCACAACTGTGAGCTGATCCTAAAAAAATCGGGGCTTTCCCCTTTTCCTCCTCTAAAAACTAGGTGCATCTTATGGTCAGGTGCGTCTTATGGAGCGAAAAATACGGTATTGGAGGGGGTCAGGGAAACTTGCTACAGAGTGCTGTCATTATCATTTCTTTGACCAACCAGTTGTTACAGCAAGAGAAAGGAGAATTATATGGGCGGCAGATGTTTCCAGCAGTAAAGACGGATTTACTTGAGCATCTAGCTCCGAGCCCCAAAACTGGAATATTCTCTTCTGAAAGTGAAACTCTGCCTACAGATCAGTCGCAACTCCCCTGTAAACAGAACATGGCATGTCTATTCTGCAGAGAAAGCTGTGTAACCATAGCTTCTCCTTTCGTTTGAGATGCTTCCTGTTTATCTTTCTATGCCCAGCAAATCCACGGCTGGGCAAGAGGCCTCTGATTTCTTCCTGGAGATTGGAAATAAAACCCTCCATGATTCCTAGAAACAAAACAATGTGATGGTGTGCTGATTCCCCACCCCAATTCTGCTAGTGTTGCAATCAGCAGATTTTCCTGAAATCGGAGACGGCTTGCTTATTACCTCTGCTGCTGCCTTTCAGTCTTTAGCCAGCGCACAGTTCCGCACTTCCAAAGCCGTGTGTTCCGCAATACGAATAAATTAGTGAAATGTCTGGCAAATAGCAGAAACATGTATGCTGTAGCTGTGGTCAGGAGCCTGTAGTATTTGCTTTGCTTCCTGTTGAGTCTTTCAGTCATTGGCTTTTTCCTTAATGTGAGGTTGGTTGGTTGGTTGGTTGGTTGCTAGCTTTGAGAGAAAGGTGGGAGACTGGTGTAATAATAGCTGCTGATGTCACAAAGGCACCGGATAAGGTCTCCTTAAAGCAGGGGAAAACCATGATTTTATCCTGTGCGGTTCATAGGAGGAATGAGTGGTTGTGCTGTTTCCACAGTGGGTATTTACTCTGGTGCATCATTTTGGGGCCATAATTAACACCAACCCTGCACAAGCTGCCCTAGCTATCAACATGCTGTTGTTGTTGTTTAATTGTTTAGTCATGTCCGACTCTTCGTGACCCCGTGGACTGGAGCACGCCAGGCACTCCTGTCTTCCACTGCCTCCTGCAGTTTGGTCAAACTCATGTTAGTAGCTTCTAGAACACTGTCCAACCATCTCATCCTCTGTCGTCCCCTTCTCCTTGTGCCCTCCATCTTTCCCAACATCAGGGTCTTTTCCAGGGAGTCTTCTCTTCTCATGAGGTGGCCAAAGTATTGGAGCCTCAGCTTCAGGATCTGTCCTTCCAGTGAGCACTCGGGGCTGATTTCCTTCAGAATGGATCAGTTTGATCTTCTTGCAGTCCGTGGGACTCTCAAGAGTCTCTTCCAGCACCATAATTCAAAAGCATCGATTCAGCCTTGTTTATGGTCCAGCTCTCACTTCCTTACATCACTACTGGGAAAACCATAGCTTTGACATCAACATGCTACTGAGCCCAATTAAAGATTTTGCCGCTAATTTATAAAGCCCTAAAATTAGGTCCCACATTTATTTATTTATGAAAATGTTGATATACTCCTATAGCTTTTACAAAAAATGCACAGCAGTTTACAATAATAAAAATATAGAATATATAAACACAATAAGAAACACATAAAACTAAAACTCAGAGACTGTCAACTAACCGTTATGGCAGGGGTCAGCAAACCTACCGTGCCTCGGGCCGGTGTCTCCAGCGCCGATTGTGCAGCGGGCCGGAGGGTGGGGGAGTGTGTGCCCATATGCATGCGCACACGCTATTTCCGGTGCACTTCCAGGTCTCCTCCTACCCGGATGTGCACCGGAAACAATGCTTGCACATGAGCAAATAACGCTTGTGCATGTGCACAAGCTATTTCCGGTGCTCCTCTGACCCAGAAGTGGGCAGCCGCGCAGCGCAGTACCAGTAAGAGCAGGTAGAGGTAGTGGGCAGCGGGAGTCATTGCGGGCCGGATAAATGAGTCCCGCAGGCCTTATCCGGCCCGCATGCCTTAGTTTGGGGACACCTGCGTTATGGAAAGATGTAAATACTTGAAGGTGTGCCTCTCTTATTTTGTGCCAGCCCTTGCCTTCAGTATGGCCAGCTCTACTATTAGGTAGCAGGAGGCAGCTGCTTCAACTAGATGATGAGCAGGGCAATGAGCAAACAGAGCAGTGTGTGTGTCACACACAGGCATTCCGCCTCACCTGCATCCCTTAAGCTAGTCTGCTGCCCTCAGGTGCAGTGGAAGATTGTTCAGCCAAGCCTTATGAGGAACGGTTAAGAGAGCTGGGTATGTTTAGTCTGGGAAAGAGGAGTTATGATAGCCAAATATCTAAAGGGCTGTCAGATGGAAGGTGGAGCAAACTTGTTTTCTCCTGCTTCGGAGGACTAATGGCTTCAAGTTACAAGAAAGGAGATTCTGACTAAACATCAGGAAGAACTTTCTGACAGTAAGAGCTGTTTGACAGCGGAACGGACTCCCTCGAAAGGTGGTGGAGTATTTAAAGCAAGAATGGCCATCTGTCATGGATGCTTCAGCTGAGTTTCTTGCATTGCAGGGGATTGGCTTAGATGATTGGCCTAGATGATCCTTGATGTCCCTTCCAGCCCTACAATTCTGTGATTCTAAGATTCAGCTTCCAGTCTGGCCAACCTGCTATGGGAGGTGGGGGAGGAGCAGAATCATCCTTAGTTTCAGGCAGCACGTCTGGGGGCTAACCCTGGACTTAAGATCTGAGGAGGCACTGGCGGAGGAAGAGGAGGGAGGGAACGCACCACCCCTGGCAGCACAATCCCAGTGGGGTGCCATTGTTGCTGCCACGCCCCCGCAGGCGGCGTGCCACACCCCCAGGGCATGGGCCAGCCCCGCCCCCGCCTGCTCTCCACACACCCCCGGTGCCGGAGCATGAAGCTCCGCCACTGTGAGGAGGCCTTCTTTGTGAGCCCATCACTGAGTGAAGTACAGTGGTACCTCGGGTTAAGAACTTAATTCGTTCTGGAGGTCTGTTCATAACCTGAAACGGTTCTTAACCTGAAGCACCACTTTAGCTAATGGGGCCTCCCGCTGCCGTCGCGCGATTTCTGTTCTCATCCTGAAGCAAAGTTCTTAACCCGAGGTACTATTTCTGGGTTAGCGGAGTCTGTAACCTGAAGCGTATGTAACCTGAAGTGTCTGTAACCCGAGGTATATGTAAAGGTAAAGGGACCCCTGACCATTAGGTCCAGTCATGGCCGACTCTGGGGTTGCGGTGCTCATCTTGCTTTATTGGCCGAGGGAGCCGGCGTACAGCTTCTGGGTCATGTGGCCAGCATGACTAAGCCGCTTCTGCCAAACCAGAGCAGTGCACAGAAACGCTGTTTACCTTCCCGCCGGAGCTGTACCTATTTATCTACTTGTATTTTGACGTGCTTTCGAACTGCTAGGTTGGCAGGAGCAGGGACCGAGCAACGGGAGCTCACCCCATCACGGGGATTCAAACCGCCAGCCTTCTGATGGGCAAGTCCTAGGCTCTGTGGTTTAACCCACAGCGCCACCCGCGTCCCTTGTAACCCAAGGTACGACTGTATATATTACAGTGACATAGGGAAATATCAGTGCTATTCTTCTAGAAAAAGAGGTGACATTGTCCATGTTTTCTGGGGCTGATGAATGTCCACAGGGGCCCAATTCCTGTTAAAGAAGGTTACACATGTTTGTACACAATTACGAGATCCTGCTAATCCAGTCCACATGCAAACTCTGATTTGGGAATTTTGTTTGACATTCCCATACATACTAGATGACAGTCTCCTTCATAGGCATGACGTCTGCCTTCTGTCTGCCTAATTCTGTTTGTGCAGCAGCTAAGAAAACATTCCCTGAAAGGCCAGTGGAGGTAGACCCACCCTGTTATCATGTTGCCTACACAAATGTGTCCCAGGGCCTTTGTGACACCAGCCTTAGGGACTTTCCAGCAGATGGTTTTTAGCGTTACACATAAAAAGACAGATCTTGACAGTTTTTGACGGAAATCCAAAAAAACGTTCCTCTAGGAGCCTGAATGTACCTTGGTTTCATGTGGATTGTGAATAAGACTGGCCAATATATCAATATGTCATCCAAAACTGGTTTGAAGTCCATATTGTGATAATCGGTTTTATGGTTTTTGACCTGACAATATATCGCAAATCATGAGGTGTTTTAGGACTGGACGATGTATTGTCCAAAACCCATTTCAACTCCATATCATGAAATTGGTTTCATAATTTTTGACCTTTAAATATATCGAAAATCATGGTGTGTGTGTGTGCTAGCCAAAAATCAGAATGTGGAAAAAACCATGAAGCCAGCCAACGCCTCTACAAAGATCCATCCTTATTTCAGATATTGTGATATATCGGTACTGTTTATCCCAATGTTTAGCTGGTGATATATCACGATGTTGAAAACCAGATATTGCCCAGCCTTAATTGTGAACCCGTTGCCCCTCCTTTAATTCCCCCTCATCCATGTGCTGTTCTCCTCTGACTACTGTCGCCGCACATTTCCCCCCACTCCTGATACACAGCATTATGGATGGCATGTTTAGGACTGCCATGTAGCATGCGCAGGCAGCCCTGTGAGGTGTGCTGGACTTGTGGCTGCTGTTGGCAGTTAAGGGCGGCAGGACTAGGTGTAGCGGGACTTTTGGATATGTCATTTGACTCGCGAAAAGATTGCACATTAAAATAATAAATGAATAATCCATTTGGAAACTGCTTTGCAGGGCTGTGTTGGATAACACAGTGGAACCAGTGCTTAACTCCATTTTAATGATTGCCTTTTCTATATGTTTAGTTTGTTTTGTTTTATCTTTGTAAGCCACCTTCATTCCCTGACTGGAGGAAAGGCAGGGTAATAGTAGTAGTAGTAAATATTGATAAATAATACATACCACTCAGCATTTTCCTGATAAAAATAGGGATGCCCTATAGCGCTGTGAGTTAAACCACAGAGCCTAGGACTTGCTGATCAGAAGGTCGGCTGTTCGAATCCCCGCGACAGAGTGCGCTCCCGTTGCTCGGTCCCTGTTCCTGCCAACCTAGCAGTTCGAAAGCACGTCAAAGTGCAGGTAGATAAATAGGTACCGCTCCAGCAGGAAGGTAAACGGCTTTTCCGTGTGCTGCTCTGGTTCGCCAGAAGCGGCTTAGTCATGCTGCCACATGACCCGGAAGCTGTACGCCGGCTCCCTTGGCCAATAAAGCGAGATGAGTGCCACAACCCCAGAGTCGGTCACAACTGTACCTAATGGTCAGGGGTCCCTTTACCTTTACCTATTTAATAATAATAATAATAATAATAATAATAATAATAATAATATTTCTACCCCACCCACCTGTCCGGGTTGCCCCAGCCACTCTGGATAGCTTTCAACATAAATAAACCATAATAAAACATTAAACATTTAAAAACTTCCCTTTGCAGGACTGCCTTCAGATGTCTTCTAAAGGTTTGGCCCCTTGGTTCGGAGGTCGCATAACGCCATACCCTCCCAACATTTCTCCGATTAAAATAGGGACGTCCTAAGGAAAAGCAGGACAGCTTCTGTAAATCTGGGACTGTCCCTAGAAAATAGGGTCTGAACTAAAACTAGCTGGGATGCCATATCACGCATTCATTTACTTTGGTTGAGCCTTGAGCAAGTTCTTGGTATAAATAAGGGCCCTTCAGAATTTAACCCCCTTCCGTCGGGCCTGTAAGACAGAGCTATTCCGCCTGGCCTTTAACCTGAATTCAGCCTGATCTTTTATTTCCCTTCTCTTCCCTCCCCCTCCCTTTTTATGAAGATCTCCCACTCTGAGACCCCACAGCTAATTCTCCCCTGGCCTCCTCGCTGGCCCAAGTAGGACCAATTCAGCCAGCTAGCTCTGGGGATTATCTAATTGATTTTTAATTTTTATTGTTATTCATGTTTTTATACCATATTTTATGCTGCTTTTATAATTAAGTGTTTTAAAGTGTTTTAAATTTGTTGTTAGCCGCCCTGAGCCCGGTTTTTGAACCGGGAAGGGCGGGATATAAATAAAAATTTATTTTTATTATTATTATTATTATTATTATTATTATTATTATAGAAGGCCGAAGAATTGATGCTTTTGAATTATGGTGCTGGAGGAGACTCATGGTGCTGGAGGAGACTTATGGTGCTGGAGGAGACCCATGGACTGCAAGAAGATCAAACCTCTCCATTCTGAAGGAAATCAGCCCTGAGTGCTCACCGGAAGGACAGATCCTGAAGCTGAGGCTCCAATACTTTGGGCACCTCATGAGAAGAGAAAACTCCCTGGAAAAGACCCTGATGTTTGGAAAGTTGGAGGGCACAAGGAGAAGGGGACAACAGAGGACGAGATGGTTGGACAGTGTTCTCGAAGCTACCAGCATGAGTTTGACCAAACTGCGGGAGGCAGTGGAAGACAGGAGTGCCTGGCGTGCTCTGATCCATGGGGTCACGAAGAGTCGGACACGACTAAACGACTAAACAACAACAACAACAATTATTCAATAATCTTTATAGAGTTGTACATTTATCGAAAGGATGGGGATTTCAGGGAGGCAAAATCTGTAACGAATCACAAAAAGTGTGTATTGGGAGTGGGGGGGGAATCTGCATGCAAAGATACACCCACCCTAATGGGTAAGGAATTCCTTCATCACATTTGAAAGTTTCCACGAGTCAAGCCCAATGGAACCCCAAGCCCCGTGGAAACGGCTTGCTCACGCCGCTTGCACCTCCTCGCCCCACTGTGAGGAGCTATTCTCTCAGTCAATTCTAAACACAAGGGCACCTATTTTCATCTGACACATGCTGGAGGGTGTGGCTTTGTTTTTGCAGGAATTGGCATTTTTTGGCAGGGCCCAGCGTGGGGGTGGAGTAGGCATGTTCGTGGGTCATTCGGGTGGGGCAGTGCATTTGACCGGCACGGGGGGGGGGGGAAGGTTTGTGATCACAGCAAGGAACAAGCTGAGAAGCATGCAAAACATCCCATGTTGCGATAGAAGCCATAGCTTGTTCCCACCCCCACCCCTTTCCCCTTTTGATTTCTGAGGCTTTCAGTAGACAGTGTCCGCATTTTTCAAAGCTTCATCATGTGTTGCTATCTTGAGGGGATAAAGCTGAGAAGAGGAGCTATTCTGGGGCTGTGTATGAATCTCCACCCAGCTGATCTGAATTTGGACCGAATGCTGCGCGAGCCTATGCATGCTTAATTGGGGGTTAAGCCCCAATAAACCGAACAGGATGTGCTTCTTCTGAGTACGTGTGCCCATGCTCAGCCCAGAAAACTGCCATTCTTGTAGTGTTCCTGAAATATACTCGGAGTCGAGAGTGGATTTCATGCTCTTTATTCAGCTCATAGTGGTGAGGAGGAATGGAAGTTCCCCCAGAATGTCTGCTTTATATACATTATTTACACAATGGGCCCCACGGGATTGGCTAATTCCAGGATTCTCCTGTAGGCCAATCAGGTTGTGGATTCACTTCTACCTGGAGCTGGATTGGGTGGCTCCTGTGGACCAATCAGACTGCTGCATTCTGGATCCTATTGTTTTAGGACCAATCAGACTGCTGCATTCTGGATCCTATTGTTCTAGGACCAATCAGACTGCTGCATTTTGGATCCTATTCTACTCAGTACATAACAGTTCCATTGCAAAGATGATAGGGACATTCTTTTGATTCAATAAAGAAACTTGGGAAGCTCCCTTATAACAATTGAATGGGGGGCATGTGGTAAGATTGCAGGGGGCTGGACTTTACAATTCTATAATTCTAGGATCCCTGGCATTTCCAGGGAGGACTGGGAAAGATTCATTTATGAAAACTGGCAAGGCTGCTTCTTTTTATATATATATACATTTTTATTAGTTTTTAACATATTAATTAACATTCATGCACCAGAACTTCACATCTTATACAATATTTTTTGGACTTCCATCAACACCTCTGATGATTTTCCATTCTTATCACTTATTACGCATTTCTTAATTTCATATTACCTTTAATTACCTTTAACTAATAATTTACCTTTAACTAAAAATGTCTTTTTTGCAATATTTCAAATAATTCACCTTACAAAACTTCTTGCAAACCTACTAGCGTAATCTGTCCATCACAATTACTTTTCAAATAGTCCGTAAGTTTACTCCAGTCTTCTGAGAATCTCTGGTTGGTCCCGCAGGTTTCGAATCCTTTCTGTTAGTTTGTCCAATTCTGCATAGTCCATCAATTTCATTCTCCACTCTTCTTTCGTCGGTAATTCTTCTTGCTTCCAATTTTGTGCCAATAATATTCTTGCTGCCGTCACTGCATATAAAAATAACTTACAACCCTTCTGGCAAGCTGCTTCCAGTCAGTGTAAACCAGGGGGCGGCAGGGTTTACCTTGCCTGTGCCGGTTCACTCCAGTGGAGATCCCTCCGTGGGCCAGATCGTGTGACCTGCCCCCCCCCGCGATTTTTGGTGCCTGCGCGGATGTGATTTCCGGTGCTGGGTGGGCGGCGTGGCTCGGGAGCCGGTTAAACGACCCCTGTGAGCCGCTCAGTGGCGTAGCGTGGGGGCGGTTCCCTCGCTGCGAGAAGCCAGGTTACAGGGAACCAGTCAGAGGGCCTTCTCAGTAGTGGCACCCATCCTGTGGAATGCCCTCCACCAGATGTCAAAGAGAAAAATAACTACCAAACTTTTAGAAGACATCTGAAGGCAGCCCTGTTTAGGGAAGCTTTTAATGTTTAATAGGTTATTGTATTTTAGTGTTCTGTTGGAAGCTGCCCAGAGTGGCTGGGGAAACCCAGCCAGATGGCCAGGGTATAAAAAATAAATTATTATTATTATTATTATTATTATTATTATTATTATTATTTCCATGGAGTTTTCTTGGCAGGGATACTGGAGTGGCTTGCCGGTTCCTGCTCCAGGTGGATCATCTTTGGTCAAAACTCTCCACTATGACCTGTCCATCTTGGGTGGCCCTGCATGGCATAGCTCATAGCTTCTCTGAGTTATTCAAGCCCCTTCGCTACAGCAAGGCAGTGATCCATGAAGGGGATAGTTAAAACCATGGTTTTCCCAGTAGTGATGTATGGAAGTGAGAGCTGGACCATAAAGAAGGCTGATCGCTGAAGAATTAATGCTTTTGAATTATGGTGCTGGAGGAGACTCTTGAGAGTCCCATGGACTGCAAGAAGATCAAACCTATCCATTCTTAAGGAAATCAGCCCTGAGTGCTCACTGGAAGGACCAATCGTGAAGCTGAGGCTCCAGTACTTTGGCCACCTCATGAGAAGAGAAGACTCCCTGGAAAAACCCTGATGTTGGGAAAGATGGAGGGCACAAGAAGAAGGGGACGACAGAGGACGAGATGGTTGGACAGTGTTCTCGTGTCAAATGATCAGTGTTGCACGGCATGTTATGAAAGATAGTGCTAAGCAGGCAGCTGACAACCTGATCCTATGCTCTGTTCTGCAGCAGAAGGAAAGCATAGGACATGAGTAGGCAAATTAAGGCCCGGGGGACCGGATCCGGCCCAATTGTCTTCTAAACCCGGCCCAGGGGCAGTCCGGGAATCAGCATTGTCAGAGCTGCCTCCAGGTCCCAGCTCACAGAGGACCAACGCTAGGCTGTAGTTATGTACAAAAGTCTTTATTGAGGTTCAGTTTCCATTTTAAAGCCGCAGCGCGCAGCTCTACGTCTCGACCTTAGACTGGCGAAGTCCCGTCTGAGTCTCCGCCCCTTCCACACCAGTTTAACACTCTCGCTTTGCTCCACCTCTTCCTAAGTTCCTTTCTCCTCTGGGCCCTCCTGCCCGCTAGGGTTTCATCCTTTCTGGACTCCTCTGACGCTGACCCTGATGATTCTTCCCCCTCCTTCCGGCGGGCTTTAGGACCTGGTTCCCTATCCGGGCTACCTTCTGTGCCGCTCGCCTGTACATTTGAACTTGGCGCGCGCGCCCAGCCTGCAACTTTCCTCTTGACCGTTCCCTCGCTCTCCGATGGAGGCGTGGCCAACCCTGACTCATCCTCTCTCGCTGGTGGTGCATATGTGGGCTCTGATACCTGGGACTCCTCCCCCCCACTACGCTCTGGTGGGGAAGCTGGTCCTGATTTCCAACTGCTGCTTTGGGAGTCCCCGCTGGCCCCTTGCTTCTGGGGTGTCCCCCTTGGGTCCCCCCTTGCCCTGCCCATCGGCGCCCCCTTCTGTGAATCTTCCGATTCGCTGGAGAGGCTCATGGAATCTATCGGGCTGCTGTCATCTTCTCCTACGCTGCCCTCGGATTGCTCCCGCTCGCTCTCCATCTCCTCTCCTCCCTGCGCTCCCGCTGAGTCCCTGACAAGCATGTTTTTACACGAGTAGAAAGACATTCAAGTGTTTTCAAACACATTTTGGGAATTACTGGTTTAGGGGGCGAAGAGCTACTATGGGCCAGTTATCTGACCCCCGAACCATCTGAAGTCAATCCTGTATAGGGAAGGTTTTTTAAAAAATGTTTGTTGTTTTATTATGTTTTTATATATGTTGGAAGCTGCCCAGAGTGGCTGGGGCAACCCAGTCAGATGTGTGGGGTAAAGATAGTAAAATTATCATTATGGAATGGGATGTCCCTATTTTCATCAGAGAAATGTTGGAGGGTATGTCATGTTCACACAAAACCGTTACTTCAGTGTAACAAGTGCTTAACACCTTGCAGCTTCTGCTTTACAAAAGTTTGTGTTTTACAGAGGAGTAAAAGTCAAGACATTGTGGCATACTGTTTTTGCCCCCTCTTAGGCCTCACTTTATCTGTTCTTGGGGTTCCTCTTCCCTAGAGCATTACTGATGGTGGTAGGGAAGGCAAGATGGCGCTAGGCTTTGCGTAGCCCTGCATCCTCGTCCACATTCCTACTGCTCATTTGCTTGCCTTGTCCTTCTGGGTTGACTCTGCATCACCACCAAGAGATGATGACGGGGTGCCAGATTTCAAAGAGGGCCAGATTTGATGAAGTGAACATGCATGAGGGCCGACCAAAGTTGTTGAGTTTTTTTTTATAGGATTGAAGTTGTTGGGCTTTAGTATAAACAGAAGAATGTGACATTTGATGTAACAAACCAGAAATGGAAGTTGGGGGAAGTCAACAGGGGGGGGGAGTAGAAAATGGATGTTAAATGATGATATTGAATAATTGTTAGGAGAAAAGAAAATCAATAAAAATTATTTTTTTTAAAAAAAGAAGTTGCTGAGCTTTTTGAAGGATTTTACCCCAGGACATACACAGTGGTACCTCGGGTTAAGAACTTAATTCGTTCTGGAGGTCTGTTCTTAACCTGAAACTGTTCTTAACCTGAAGCACCACTTTAGCTAATGGGGCCTCCTGCCACCACTGCGCCACCGCTGCACGATTTCTGTTCTCATCCTGAAGCAAAGTTCTTAACCCTAGGTAATATTTCTGGGTTAGCGGAGTCTGTAACCTGAAGCGTATGTAACTTGAAGCGTATGTAACCCGAGGTACAACTGTACTGCCATGGGGGCCGGATTAAATTGACCAGCGGGCTGGATTAGGCCCCCAAGATGGACTTTGTACATGCCTGGATTAGGACAAGGTTTGCAGAAGGCGTTTTACTTCCTTTCTTCTGCCACCAACTGGAGAGGCCACATGAACTCACAGTGGCATCTAGGAGTGCCATTGGCATCAGCTGGTTCAGGGATTTGACCGTGAGCCCTCTGCACATGATTCCTGCTTCTGGTGCCAGCCCTAGGGCCACTGCTCTAGAAAGCTCAGCAGAGAACTCCTTGATGACTTTCACGCGTCTTCCTTGAATTTGATTCCCCCCTGCGCAGAGAGCACAGAGAATATATCCTTGGGTACAAAGTGTGTTTCAGCTGTACGAGACGAATGGACGCGTCTCTGAAATTGCCGCCTAATGCTATTTGCCTCCATCATTCATGTGAATGCAATCATCTTGCTTCACAATACAACTGCTGTTAAGTTCTAGCGGAAGGTGCAAGGCCCCAGCCTACGTATTGGGTTGCCTGCAGACACCTTGGCAGTTCTGGGCCTCGAGTAGGTGATACGTAGGTTTGCCCAGCTGCCCCCGGCTGCCCCCGCCCCTTGCAATATTGTTGGCGCTCCTCCATCCCTGCAAGCTTTTCCAGTCTGCTGTGCCATGTCTGGAGCTCTGATCTGCAAAATGCATTGCCAGTCACACACTCTTAATATAGCGGTTTCACAATAAACCATTCAGCCTGGATTCAGATGGGGCTTTGAAGCCAACCTCCTCTCTCCTCCAACCCCCCCCTCCCTTCTCCTGCTACTGCTACCCTTGTCCTGCCAAAATCCAAGCTTTGGCGCAGATTTATTTTTTGAAAAACCACATTCCCGTACAATTTACTTGTGGAAATTCTCCCCCTGGGAAAGCCAGTGCCAAGTTTTTAATAAGTATGTATGTTTGTGTGTGTGTGTATATATACATTTCCCCTTAGAACTGAAGTTACAAAAAGTCAAGACAAGAGAGACTTTGATACTCAACTTCCAAGACTATGATGCATTCCCTTCCCTTCCCAGCCCCCCTATCACCCCCCCTTTTCTTGCTTCTATGCTCACTTGCAATTTCATCCTCTTTTTCTCTCTCTCTCTCTTTTTGGGTAAATGTTTTATTGTACAGTGTTGTTCCTCCCAGCCACACCCTGGGCTGTGCTGAGTTAGCTCTTGCCAGTTAAACCTGTTTATAATTAGGAGCCTCTCCCAACAGTTTACCAGCCAGAGCAAAACTGCCTTCTGAAAACTGGAGAGAGTGAATGAAAAGCTCCCCCCCCCCCGGTCCGCACTCTTTCCACCGCCACCCCCGCCAAGCCAGAAAAGGGACTGATTTAGATGTTAAGAGCAGGCTTTTGCAAACGGGTTCGACATTGAGTAATAAGGACATCAAGCCCCGGTGTGCATGGATTAATCTCATTAGTTTTACCAGGGCGGTTGTGCATGGTGGCTTTCTTCGGGTCACAGGGACATGATTACTCCTGCAAGCTGCATGGGCTGCAGCACCTGTGTTCAAGATGCACAAACCCCTTTGCTTGTCTGCACAGCAGATGTGTGTGCGGATGCAGCAAGGCAGCATTCCCCTCGTGACTGGCGGATTCAGAGGCCTCCAACCTGAATGGCGGGGACCATGCGATGGGGAGAGATTATTTTAGCATGCAGCAATCCAGACATGTTAAATTGCTCATGCAGGCAGGCGCATGTTTAAACAGGCTGGAAGGCAGAACGCGCCGTTTAGTACTGTAACAAATATTCTCTGTATAATACGTGTTTTATTGTTTTCATGTGAAACGAATACTACTACAAGAAATAACACTCAAAGTCCAATCAAAGTCCAGGACGAAAGTATCATTTGTTATAAAAGATTTGTTAACCCAGAGTGATCTGTGTGGTAATTAATGTTCCTTCATTGCTGCATATGTTATAAAGCGATAGCAATCCACATCATACTGTAACAAATAATCTCCAGTGCACATGTTTGGTATGAATTGTGAGATTTGTATGTGAGTCTTCCCCAGCCCAAAACATGTTTCCAGACCTCTCCTTGACTGCTGCCACAGTGCCACTTCTTCCCCTCTTATCTCTCTCTTTGTGTCCCTAGAACTATGATCGTATCCAATCAGGGATCACGTTGTGAACATGAGGATGCCAGAATGCTGCATAGCCAATCCGATTTGTTGATATCCGCAAATCCTCTTGGCTAACGTGCCAGGACCATCTCTCCCCCCTTTCTTCTTGTTCCTGGGACCCCATCCAATCAGGGATCACATTGCTGGGAATATGATCATGCCACACGGCCAATCAGTTATCTTTTTATTTTCTTTTAAAAAAACTACACTACATTTGTAGCTGACCATTGTTTCTGTTGGGACGCAGGTGGCGCTGTGGGTTAAAGCCTCAGCGCCTAGCACTTGCCGATCGAAAGGTCGGCGGTTCGAATCCCTGCGGCGGGGTGCGCTCCCGCTGATCGGTCCCAGCGCCTGCCAACCTAGCAGTTCGAAAGCACCTCCGGGTGCAAGTAGATAAATAGGGACCGCTTACCAGCGGGAAGGTAAACGGCGTTTCCGTGTGCGGCTCTGGCTCTGGCCAGAGCAGCGATGTCACGCTGGCCACGTGACCCGGAGGTGTCTCCGGACAGCGCTGGCCCCTGGCCTCTTAAGTGAGATGGGCGCACAACCCCAGAGTCTGTCAAGACTGGCCCGTACGGGCAGGGGTACCTTTACCTTTACCTATTGTTTCTGTTGTCATCTGCACTGCCGTGTTAATTGGTGCTGTAAATATTTCTGTTAATTGCCACTTGTATCTTAGCACGTTATTTGCCTCTGAGCTCACTCTTCTACTTTCCCCCCATGCATATACCATATGCGATTAACTAATTCCAGATTGCACTTCAAGCATCTATTGAAGTGTAGAGTGGTCCATGAAGGCTTATGCCAGCTTTTAAGGTGCTGCAAGACTCTTCGTTGTTTAGCTTCACTAATGTTGCAGCAGCTGGTGTTTCCGGAGTGTAAGAAGAGCCTGTGGGATCATTGCCAGTGGCCCATCTAATGCATCATTCTGCTTCCACAGTGGCCAACCTCAAGGAAGCTTGCAAGCGGGACTAGGAGACAACAGTTCTTTCCCACTGTTATACCTTTAAAGGCACAGAAGTATGGGCAACCATCAGGGAAAACCTGTCCTGTTTCGCCGCCTGAGGCAAAACAAGAAGCTGCCCCCCCCCCAAGCCTCCCTTACCTGGGTTACGAGTGATGTCACATGCATGCGACAAGCCCCTCCCCAATGTCACTTGGAACTCGGTGCCTCTGATAGGTAGGCTGACCCTGGCAATCATGCTCTTTATTTGTACCACATGATCTTATTGGGTTCGCCAAGTTTCAAGTGGGGAGGCATACACTATACAGCGGTACCTTGGCATGCGAACGGGATCCGTTCTGGAGCCCGTTCACATCCTGAATAGAACGTAAGACACAACAGCGCGTCTGCACGTGCGCGGGGCACATTTTGCTGCTTCCGCACATGTGCGTGATGTCATTTTGAGCATCTGTGCGTGCTGTGAGCGACGAAACAAGAAGTAACACGCTCCGTTACTTCCAGGTTGCCACGGAGCACAACCTGAAAGCGCTCAACCTGAAGCACATTCAACCCGAGTACAGTGGTACCTCAGGTTACAGACGCTTCAGGTTACAGACACTTCAGGTTACAGACTCTGCTAATCCAGAAATAGTACCTTGGTTTAAGAACTTTGCTTCAGGATGAGAACAGAAATTGTGTGGCGGCGGCGGCGGAAGGCCCCATTAGCTAAAGTGGTACCTCAGGTTAAGAACAGTTTCAGGTTAAGAACGAATTAAGTTCTTAACTCGAGGTACCACTGTACATTGAAGCTCCTCTATTTAGTGGGAGACTTGGTAACCTCCCTCCTCCCTCATTTTGTCTCTTCCCTTCCATGCCATCTGTGTGGTGAAGTACTTACTACAACAGACAACTGAGGGACTAGAGGATAAGTTGTACGTCATCTTTTCTTCCCAACTTCTCCTGCACACTCTTGCTTCCCCCTTTCGAAATTCACCCCCCCCCCACCCCAACGGTTCTAAAATATAGCAATATTTCAGAGACAGCGCTAGCATCTTGACTGTCAACATTTTACAGGAAGGATTCGAGTGCATAGTGGGAGATTTTAGTTTGCATAATTAAAGTGGATTGAAAGTGTGCTCTGCCACTGAAAGCACATTCCTCTCCCCCAATGAATCCTGGGAACTGTTTGTGGAGGCCTCTGGGAATTGTAGTCCTGTAATGGTAAACTACAGTTCCCAGTATTCTTAGGCGTGTGTGGGGTGTGCTTTAAATGCATGGATATGGATGCATGGGGTGGAGGTGTACAGGGTTGCCCTAGGTAAAGGTAAAGGTACCCCTGCCCGTACGGGCCAGTCTTGACAGACTCTGGGGTTGTGCGCCCATCTCACTTAAGAGGCCAGGGGCCAGCGCTGTCCGGAGACACTTCCAGGTCACGTGGCCAGCGTGACATCGCTGCTCTGGCGAGCCAGAGCCGCACACGGAAACGCCGTTTACCTTCCCGCTGGTAAGCGGTCCCTATTTATCTACTTGCACCCGGAGGTGCTTTCGAACTGCTAGGTTGGCAGGCGCTGGGACCGAGCAGCGGGAGCGCACCCCGCCGCAGGGATTCGAACCGCCGACCTTTCGATCGGCAAGCCCTAGGCGCTGAGGCTTTAACCCACAGCGCCACCTGCGTCCCTGCACAGGGTTGCCCTAGTGCAAGATAATAATAATAAAATCCCCTTTTTGCAGGAAGGAATGTGACAGGGGAATGCATTGAAAGGTGTGGACGAATAGATGGCTAATGGGAAGATGTATAAACACCCTGCAAACAAATTAGGGTGAGTGCTCATTGTCAGTGCCGTATAACCCCCGTGCAAGCCAATCAGAATGAATGTCCAATAAAGACTGGGTCCAATCGAAAGATTTGTCCAAGCAAATCAGAATGAATGCTGCATAAACAGATCGTCCGGAGGAGCTCAAAGTGGAGTCAGACATCAGGCATGAGAGTGAAACATGCCACACCCCCCCCCTCCTCTATGGGGACAGGAGAGTTGCAGAATATTTTGGCGCTTGCTGCCAGGCAATGAAATAATCTGTCCTCATCAGGAAACTATGTCCTTTTACAAATGCGTCTGCCTCTGCCCACCCAGCTACTTGCCATTTAGCAGTGGAGAAGAAGGGATTGCTGCTGGGAACAAGGCCTTCCACATAGGATCGTGCCCCCCCCCCTTTTTCAGAAGCAGTGGCGGCAGATTCCCTCTGAGAGCTAGCCTCACGTTAGCTCAGATCTTGCGGCGATCGCATCACATATGTGTAATGGAAAAGGGAGTCTTACTGCGTCAGCGAGGCTGAGTAAAAAGCCTATTTGCTGCCTTTTATTTTATTTTTGAAGAATCTGCACTCCCAACACTGGAAGGACGGGATGTGATGTGGCCCTTTGGTGAAAAACACATACATATCAGGAAGACAATTTTCTGAAAGCGCAGAGCAGCACTGTGGGAAGAAGAACGAAGAACCCCTTGGGAAGAGAGGGAACATTTTTCTCTGAAGCCCAGCTGACTTCGACAAGAATCGACCAAATATGGATAACTAGAGGTCTGGCACCCAAGGTCAGAAAGGTGGAAATCTGCCCAAAGATCTGCTCCGACCATAATGCAACGAAGATGGACATGACACTACTACCAACCGGCTCCTTTAGATGGAAGATGAATGACAATTTGTTTAGAGATCAGGAGATTGTTGAGAAGGCCCAAAAAGCCTTGAAGGACTATTTTGAGATAAACATGAACACTACGGTGGAAAAAAGAACTATCTGGGACGCAAGTAAGGCTGTAATGAGGGGGTTCTTGATACAACAGAATGCTGTAAAGAAAAGGATACAAAATGAGAGGAAAGACAAGATATTGGAGAAAATCAAAGAATTGGAGAAGAAGTTAAGATCAAATCCGAAGTCACAGCCGACCCTGAGAGAAATCAAACTTCATCAAGCACAATATTCTAAATTGATAAACCAGGAAATAGAGTGGAAGATTAAATTAATGAAACAAAAAACTTTTGAATCGGCAAATAAATGTGGGAAACTGCTAGCTTGGCAGTTGAAGAGGAGACAAAAACTAAATACAGTCACAAATTTAGAAATTGAAGGAA
The DNA here is from genome assembly GCF_951804945.1 of Podarcis cretensis. Lineage (NCBI taxonomy): Eukaryota > Metazoa > Chordata > Lepidosauria > Squamata > Lacertidae > Podarcis > Podarcis cretensis. The sequence goes on from NC_137171.1 coordinate 9,631,182, forward strand.
GAAATATTCAGAACCCTGTGGAGATCAGAAAGTGCTTCCAGAGATATTTCAAAAGATTATATACTCAAGGGCCGCAAGATGAGGTTGAGATTAAACAATTTTTGGAAAAAAATGGACTAACAAAATTGTCACAAGAAAATAGATCAATCCTGAATTGCAAAATAACACGACAAGAGATTGAACAAGCCATTCAGAACATGCAACTGGGCAAATCCCCAGGGCCAGATGGGCTGACCTCCAAGTACTACAAGACATTAAAAGACTATCTGATACAACCACTGATGGAGGTCAGCAATGAAATTATGGAGGGGAAGAAGGCGCCGGAATCGTGGAAAGAAGCTTTTATCACATTGATACCAAAATCGGAAGCCGAAAAGACACAACTTAAGAACTATCGTCCCATCTCCCTTTTAAATGTGGATTACAAAATATTTGCAGACGTTTTGGCAAGTAGACTCAAAAAAGTATTAAATGAAGTAATTCATAAAGACCAGGCAGGCTTTCTCCCAGGTAGACACCTGTTTGCTAACACAAGGAATATCATTGACATTTTGGAACTTTTGCAAACAGACATAAATACAAAAGCAGTGTTAATTTTTATAGATGCGGAGAAGGCCTTTGACAATATCTCTTGGAAATTTATGAAGGGAAATTTAAAAGAAATGGGAGTGGGACGGGGTTTTGAGAATGGGATTGATGCAATATATTCAGAACAAAAAGCAATGTGGTTACAGAAGAGTTTAAAATTGAAAAAGGAACACGACAAGGCTGCCCCATTTCCCCTCTGCTATTTATTTCGGTTCTGGAGGTGCTCTTGAATATGATCAGAGGGGACCGGTTGGTGGAAGGAATCCAGGTTGGAGCGAAACAATACAAACTTAAAGCTTTTGCAGATGACCTAGTTTTGACCCTGCAGGAGCCAGAATCTAGTACGAAAAGAGTGTTACAATTGATTCAAGACTTTGGTCGGGTGGCGGGATTTAAATTAAACAAACAGAAAACTAAGGTGCTGGGAAAAAATTTGACAGATACAGAGTCAGAACGGTTTCAGAGAGAGACAGAACTAACTGTGGTTAAAAAAGTAAAGTACCTAGGGGTAAACATAACAGCAAAAAATCTGAGTCTTTTTAAGGATAACTATGAAAAATGTTGGTCTGAAATTAAAAGAGACTTAGACAGTTGGACAAAATTGAAACTTTCTTTGTTAGGCCGAATTGCTGCTATTAAGATGAATGTATTGCCAAAAATGTTGTTTTTGTTTCAAACACTACAGATTGTGGACAAGACGGAGTGCTTCTGGAAGTGGCAGAGAGACATCTCTAAGTTTGTCTGGCAGGGCAAAAAGCCCAGAATTAAGTTTAAGATATTAACTGATGCGAAAGAAAGAGGGGGCTTTGCCCTGCCAGACCTAAAGTTGTACTATGAGGCCGCAGCTTTCTGCTGGCTAAAAGACTGACTACTTTCGAGGACACTGACGTTCTGGATCTGGAAGGTTTTAACAATGCTTTTGGTTGGCATGCATACTTATGGTATGACAAGGTTAAGATCAATAAGGCCTTTAAGAATCATATTGTCAGAAAAGCAGTGTTTAATGTCTGGACAAAATATAAAGACTTATTGGAAAATAAAACTCCAAGGTGGCTTTCACCGCTGGAAGCTAAGGCCCGAAAAAGACCCAATATGGAGGCCAAATGGCCAAAATATTGGGAAATACTAGAAAAAGATGGAGACAATTGGAAATTGCAGAGTTTGGAGAAAATGAAGGATAAAGTGCGAGACTGGTTACACTACGCTCAGATTAAAGAAGTCTTTAAAAATGACAAAAAGTTAGGGTTCCAGGTGGAGAAATCGAAGTTGGAAACAGAACTGTTAGAGCCTAAGACTAAGGTACTTTCAAGAATGTATAACTTGCTGTTAAAATGGAATACACAAGATGAATTGGTTAAATCGGCTATGATAAAGTGGGCACAGGACATTGGGCATAACATTATGTTTGAGGACTGGGAAAGGTTGTGGACCATTGGGTTGAACTTCACTGCATGTAATGCTTTGAAGGAAAATGTAATGAAAATGATATATAGATGGTACATGACCCCAGTTAAACTTGCCAAAATATACCATTTGTCTGATAATAAATGTTGGAAATGTAAAGAAAATGAAGGAACATTCTTTCACCTCTGGTGGACTTGCCCTAGAGTGAAGGCTTTCTGGGAAATGATATATAATGAGCTGAAAAAGGTATTTAAGTATACCTTCACTAAGAAACCAGAGGCCTTCCTTTTGGGTATTGTCGGCCAGAAGGTGTTAAGGAAGGACCGAACATTTTTTATGTATGCAACAACAGCAGCAAGGATACTTATCGCTAAGCACTGGAAAACCCAAGATCTACCCAAGCTAAGAAAATATGTTATGATATATGTTTCATTGTTTTTTATTTCTGCAATTATGTTTAAAAATTTTAATAAATATATATATATATAAATTAAAAAAAAGGGAAGAAGAAGAGAAGAAGAAGAGTTTGGATTTGATATCCCACTTTATCACTACCCGAAGGAGTCTCAAAGCGGCTAACAATCTCCTTTCCCTTCCTCCCCCACAACAAACACTCTGTGAGGTGAGTGGGGCTGAGAGACTTCAGAGAAGTGTGACTAGTCCAAAGTCACCCAGCAGCTGCATGTGGAGGAGTGGGGAATCGAACCCAGTTCACCAGATTACGAGTCCACCACTCTTAACCACTACACCACACTGGCACACTGGGAAAGAGGAGGAGAGTGCTCTTGTGCTTGGGTCCTGTTTGTGGTTTCCCACAGGCGACTGGTTTGCCATTGTGAGAAGATGCTGGAATAGAAACGCCATAACAACAACAACAACAACAACAACAACAACAACAACAACAACTTATTATTTATACCCAGCCCATCTGACTGGGCTTCCCCAGCCATTCTGGGCGGCTTCCAACCAAATATTAAAATACAGTAATGCATCAAACATTAAAAACTTCCCTGAACAGGGCTGCCTTCAGATGTCTTCTAAATGTCAGGTAGTTGTTTATCTCTTTGACATCTGATGGGAGGGCGTCCCACAGGGCAGGCGCCATTGGGAACCTCTGCCTGGTTCCCTGTAGCTATGCTTCTTGCAGTGAGGGAACCATCAGAAGGCCCTCAGTGCTGGACCTCAGTGTCTGGGCAGAACAATGGGGGTTGAGACACTCCTTCAGGTATACTAGGTCGCGGCCGTTTAGGGCTTTAAAGGTCAGCACCAACACTTTGAATTGTGCTCGGAAACGTACTGGGAGCCAATGTAGGTCTTTCAAGACCAGTGTTATATGGTCTTGGTGGCCGCTCCCAGTCACCAGTCTAGCTGCCGCATTCTGGATTAGTTGTAGTTTCTGGGTCACCTTCAAAGGTAGCCCCATGTAGAGCACATTGCAGTAGTCCAAGTGGGAAGTCCAAGCGGGAGATAACCAGAGCATGTACCACTCTGATGAGACAGTCTGTGGGCAGATAAAGTCTCAGCCTGCATACTAGATGGAGTTGGTAAACAGCTGCCCTGGACACAGAATTGACCTGTGCCTCCATAGACAGCTGTGAGGCCAAAATGACTCCCAGGCTGTGCACCTGGTCCTTCAGGGGCACAATTACCCCATTCAGGACCAGGGAGTCCTCCACATCTGCCCGCCTCCTGTCCCCCAAAAATGGTACTTCTGTCTTGTCAGGATTCAACCTCAATCCATTAGCCACCATCCATCCTCCAACTGCCTCCAGACACTCACACAGGACCTTCACCGCCTTCACTGGTTCTGATTTGAAAGAGAGGTAGAGCTGGGTATCATCTGCATATTGATGAACACCCAGCCCAACCCCCTGATGATCTCTCCCAGCGGCTGCATGTAGACATTTAAAAGCATGAGGGAGAGAACAGAACCCTGAGGCATCCCATAAGTAAGGGCCCAGGGGTCTGAACACTCATCCCCCCCACCACTTTCTGGACATTGACTTGATCCAACAGGACTCTTCTCATGTTCTTACTATATTGAAGAAGTATTCACCCTGGAATAGACAGCTTCCGGCTAAGCACAAAAGAGAAAATGTGATATGTGTGGTGAATTTTTAAAAATGGTTTTAACAAACAGAGCTTGGCCGAACCTGAAGAATCAGCTCCTTGTGTCATTTATTCCTAGAGGGGTGTAAATCTGTAGGATGGCCACTGGTGCTCTTACCACTGCATGCTGGGGAGGTGATAGGTTCAACCTCTTACGAAAGAAAACCAGATGGGTGCCCTTGTATGGCTGGGATGAGGAAGAAACCCATGAGGAAGATGGTATGTATGGCCAATTCTGCAGAACTACAGATAAACCTCTGGGTGTTGTAATTCAGGTTTCTTCTTCCTAATAATTTCTCCTTTTTTGGGTGCATTGGAGCAAATAGAAGCCCCCCTGGGTTGTGAAGAAATGTGTGGGCAATGTCTGGTGAAACATCTCAGAATCTAGATCAAATCTCTGAAGGTTTCCAACTGTCAAAACTTTAGCCTTTCGGTGGCCTGTCATCTGTAGCTTTTTGCTCCTTGGCAGAAGAATAAGGCGGCGATCCTAAAAGCCCCGTTGAAGTTAGTGGGACTTACTTCTGAGTAGACGTGCATAGGATTTCAATGTAAATCATGCGAAAAAGCAGCTATGTTCAGATTTATCTGCAATATATACAGGCCGCAGAATGTACAGTGGTGCCCCGCAAGACGAATGCCTTGCAAGACGAAAAACCCGCTAGACGAAAGGGTTTTCCGTTTTGGAGGTGCTTCGCAAAACGAATTTCCTATGGGCTTGCTTCGCAAGACAAAAATGTCTTGCGAGTTCCTGCGGGTTCCCCCCCCCTTTTTCCCCTTTTCCTAAGCCGCTAAGCCGCTTATCAGCTGATCTGCTGATAAGCCGCTTAACAGCTGATCGCTAAAAGCCGCTAAACCGCTAATAGCGCTAATCCGCTAAGCCGTCAATGGGCTTGCTTCGCAAGACGAAAAAACCGCTAGACGAAGAGAATCGCGGAACGGATTCTTTTCGTCTTGCGAGGCACCACTGTACCGTATTTTTCGCTCTATAAGACACACTTTTTCCCTCCTAAAAAGTAAGGGGAAATGTGTTTGCGTCGTATGGAGCGAATGCAGGCTTCGTGGCTATCCCAGAAGCCAGAACAGCTATCCCAGAAGCAGTGCTCCCTCTTGCTGTTCTGGCTTCTGGCTTAGCCACGTGAAGCCTCTTCAGGGCATGGGAAGCCTTCATTCCACTGGTCTGAGGAGGCTTCACGCAGCTCTTGCTGGCTTTTGAGGGAGGTGGGGGAAGGGACAGAGGGCAGCCCCTCACTCCATTCCCCCACCTCCCAGAAAAGCCCGCAAGCGCCGCGCTCGCAGAGCGTGTATGTGGCTCTTGGGCACTTTTCCCCAAGGAGGTTGCACACACGCAAGTGTCGCACACACACTCCTCGCGGCTCGTGAACGGGAGTGCTGAGCAGAGCCTGGGATGCATACAGGCTCTGCTCGGCGCTCCCTTTAAAGAATATTTTTTTTCTTGCATTCCCCCTCTAAAAACTAGGTGCATCTTATGGTCAGGTGCGTCTTATAGAGCAAAAAATATGGTGGCTGTTCTTGTCGCAGAATTTGGCTTACTGGGTTGCATTGTTTGGTGTTTTTGTTAGTCCATATCAGAGGTAACCCCTAAACCACACACCACTCCTACCAAAGGCAAATCCGTCACAAAGGTCTCCACTTGTAAAACTACAGTGGTACCTCGGTTTACAGACACTTCAGGTTACATACGCTTCAGGTTACAGACTCCGCTAACCCAGAAATATTACCTCAGGTTAAGAACTTTGCTTCAGGATGAGAACAGAAATCGCGCGGCGGCAGCAGGAGGCCCCATTAGCTAAAGTAGTGCTTCAGGTTAAGAACAGTTTCAGGTTAAGAACAGACCTCTGGAACGAATTAAGTTCTTAACCCGAGGTACCGCTGTATCTAGCTGCTCAGAGGGAATTAAGTTTATTGTCCCATGACTCTCATTTGGAAATTATTCCAGAACTTCGTCCCCTGGTTAGAATCCCACTTCTCATTTTCAGTCTGAATTTATTCAGAGCCCATGTTTAATGTGTATCAATGCAGAACAGTAAACCAGAACTTGACAGTTTCATGCGGGGCCTGTCACAAGATCATTTAATGCGAGATATCCCTTTATATGCTGCTGCATAACCATCCTTTTGCCATCAGTTATTTGAATTTTGGGGGAAGGGTTTTCTCTCTCTTCTTTTGTGTCTTGTTTACCAAAGTAATGGGATGGGACAGTCTAAGCTTTATTTAGGACTGACAAAACACTTTACGTGATCGGTGACGGGGGCGGGAAGGACACAGTGGCCCTTGCAGTCGTGTGGTAAGCCTTTAATAAGACTCATGGCACATTTGCACCATACATTTAAAACCCCATGATACCACTTCAAACAGTCATGGCGTCCCGCAAAGAATCCTGGGAGCTATGGTTTGTTAAAGCTGCTGAGAGTTGTTAGGAGGCAGAGTCACAATTCTCAGAGTGGTGAAACAATCAGTCCCTCTTCGCAGGGAACTCTGGGAATTGTAGCTCTGGGAGGGTGTTATGTACTGAGTTGCAGCAGTCTGATTGGTCCTAGAACAATAGGATCCAGAATGCAGCAGTCTGATTGGTCCACAGGAGCCACCCATTCCAGCTCCAGGTGGAAGTGAATCCCCAACCTGATTGGCCTACAGGTGAATCCCAGAATTAGCCAATCACGTGGGGCCCATTGTGTAAATAATGTACTTTCATTTCCTCCTCACTGCTATGAGCTGAATAAAGAGAGTGAAATCCACTCTCGACTCTGAGTATATTTCAGAGGGGAAGTGACCCATTCGCCCTAATGGACGACCCGCCCCGGGAGAGGGTTTCCCCAGCGCATAAAAATAGCAAGGGATCAGAATGGCCACTTTCCTCCCTCAGCCCTTCCTCTGCCCCCCATGCCCACCAGGATTGCATACATTTCCATCTCTTGAGCAACCAGGGATCCTAGGAAGCAGAGGGCAGTGACCAGGGTCCTGCTGGTGTATTGAACGGGGTCTAATGCCTACCTTCTCTGCTCAAATGTTCAGTGGTGAGTGCAACTCTTCCCTATCTCTTTGCTGCCAAAGTAATCTTGCAATGGGACTAGAGGGAGACTCCTCTGAACCCAGTCCCCCTCCCACAGTTGATTAGTTGCCAAGAGCAATAAAGGGTTCTCCCCATCTTCTGCTACCATATGGGTAAAAAGGTAAAGCGACCCCTGACCATTAGGTCCAGTCGTGGCCGACTCTGGGGTTGCGGCGCTCATCTCGCTTTATTGGCCGAGGGAGCCAGCGTACAGCTTCCGGGTCACGTGGCCAGCATGACTAAGCCGCTTCTGGCAAACCAGAGCAGCGCACGGAAACGCCGTTTACCTTCCCGCCGGAGTGGTACCTATTTATCTACTTGCACTTTGACGTGCTTTCGAACTGCTAGGTTGGCAGGAGCAGGGACCGAGCAATGGGAGCTCACCCCGTCGCTGGGATTCGAACCGCTGACCTTCTGATCAGCAAGTCCATGTGGATAGAGAAGGGCAAATTTCTCTTGGCTTCTCCACCTTCCAACCTTAAATTTGGTTCTCCACATTTCCACATCAGCTTCTGATGATGATTTTAAAACCTGAACATTCATTTTAGTGCAAATTTCTAATAATGTCCACATTTTGCAGGCCATTTTGCCTAATATACATATTTCAGCAGAGGAATCTTCCCAGGTTTAATGTCTTTTTGCATGTTCATTTCACTAACATATGCAGTTTGATGCACATTTTTACTTTACCCATGTGCTTTTGTTGGTACACAGTACGCAGCTGAAGAACTGCATTGCAAAATTCAGATATGTGCAAATTTCTAAAGACGGCTGCCTGCTTGTTCGCGTATTGTTTCGAAAAGTGTGGATTAGTCACGTTTGCCTTTAAGTGCAAACTGAATCAAGTTTTTCTCCCCCATCCCTCCTTGTGGATCCCCCCCTCCCCGTGCCCCCCCCTTCGGTTTCCATCCACCGGAATCAGCCAGCTGCCATGCACAGTACAGATCAGTCTCTTGACGTTCTGGATCGATGGGGCTCATTTGGCCTTGCCACTTATGCCCTTAATCTCCCAGTCTTTTTTGTGGCCCTTCCCTGAACTCCTTCCAGTATTTCCTCATTTTTCTTGAAAAGTAGCTGGAATGCCTGGCTCATTTCACCTCTCGCATTTGTATCCCAACCTTCCTCCCCGGGAGCTAAGTAAGAGCCATGGTTTAATCTTGCAACAGCAGCCCTTGTGGGGCTGGCAAGGCGGAGAGGGAGAGTTGCTGGCCATACACGCTGAAGTTTGGATTCCCACATTCGAGCCCGACCCTCTGATGTTTGGGGTGGGGATAGGATGCACAGGGCGGACTTTCCATCTGCTGCCATTTCACTCTCGGTCTGTCAAGTCTGCATAGGATTGTGAGAAACTGCTTTATACCAAGTTAGAAGAAGAGTTTGGATTTGATATCCCACTTTATCACTACCCAAAGGAGTCTCAAAGCGGCTAACATTCTCCTTTCCCTTCCTCCTCCACAACAAACACTCTGTGAGGTGAGTGGGGCTGAGAGACTTCAGAGAAGTGTGACTGGCCCAAGGTCACCCAGCAGCTGCATGTGGAGTTGCGGAGACGCGAACCCGGTTCACCAGATTACGAGTCTACCGCTCTTAACCACTACACCACACTGGCTCTCTTAGACCTTTGGTTCCTCTTGCTCAGCATAGTCTCCATGTTGGCAGACAGTAGCTTTCCAGGGTTTTAGACCAGCGGTAGGCAACCTAAGGCCTGGGGGCTTTATGCGGCCCAATCGCCTTCTCAATCCGGCCTGTGGACCTTGAGGTATGAGACTCTCTGTAGTTAGTGATGAAGGAAACACACTTTGCACCTGCTTAGGGGCATTCTCACGAGTTCACCCTTCTAGGGGCAGGGCCCTGCCAGTGAGATGTTACAGGTGGCTACTGGGGGAGAGCCTTTTTGGTGGTGGCACCTCAGCCCTGTTATTCCCTCCCTGGAGAGACTCTCTTGGTGCCTACTTGTGGGTTATTTTAAATCTGGTTTAAATCTGGTTTTGAACTAGGTAAAGGTAAAGGTACCCCTGCCCATACGGGCCAGTCTTGACAGACTCTGGGGTTGTGCGCCCATCTCACTTAAGAGGCCAGGGGCCAGCGCTGTCCGGAGACACTTCCGGGTCACGTGGCCAGCGTGACATCGCTGCTCTGGCGAGCCAGAGCCGCACACGGAAACGCCGTTTACCTTCCCGCTGGTAAGCGGTCCCTATTTATCTACTTGCACCCGGAGGTGCTTTCGAACTGCTAGGTTGGCAGGCGCTGGGACTGAGCAGCGGGAGCGCACCCCGCCGCAGGGATTCGAACCGCCGACCTTTCGATCGGCAAGCCCTAGGCGCTGAGGCTTTAACCCACAGCGCCACCTGTGTCCCTGGTTTTGAACTACGGCTCCCTTAATCCCTGAACACTGGCTGCGGAGAGTTGTAGTCAAAAACATCTGGAAGGTGCCAGGTTGGGAAAGGTGGATTTAAGGATTTAAATTCTATTTAAATCTGCGACTTCAATTTTAGTCTATTGAAACTGTTAAGCTGCCCAAATAATGTTGCTGTCTAGTGCACATACACATGAGGTCAGTAAATTAAAAAACGTGCAGCTGTGCTAAGGCCTGGCATTCAAAGCAGTTCTTGGGGCTGCATGCATGCAAGCCCTGGCAAAAATGCAAGCTTTGCCACCTAGTAAAGGAAGCATTCTAGCTCAGGGGTGAAACCAGGGGCAGGCAACCTAAGGCCTGGGGGGCTGGATGTGGCCCAATCCCCTTCTCAATCCGGCCATTGGACGGTCTGGGAACCAGCGTGTTTTTACATGAGTGGAATGTGTGCTTTTATTTAAAATGCATCTCTGGGTTATTTGTGGGGCAATCAAGCTTTCAATGTTGTTTGTACCTGCAGTTTTGGGGTGAGCGTACCGCTTCCTTTCCAATCCGTGCATGTTCTGTAACTTCTTGTTGGAATCCTGTTGTTTTTTACACCACAAGTGTTTTGGGGGGTTTTTTTGTGCAAGAGTGCCCCACATTTGGCAATAATGCGGTAACATTGGGTAAGCATTATAGGACAACAAATAATGTGGAATGCTGCAGTATAACCGCCCCCCCGCCACCACTTTTATTACACAAACAACATGTTGCAGAATATGCCTCCGAATGAACAACAGCATACAGACCCAGGCTGGACAAGGGATTGATCCCTACACCATAGGTAAAGGTAAAGGGACCCCTGACCCATTAGGTCCAGTCACAGATGACTCTGGGGTTGCAGCGCTCATCTCGCTTTGCTGGCCAAGGGTGCCGGCGTACAGCTTCTGGGTCATGTGGACAGCATGACTAAACCACTTCTGGCGAACCAGAGCAGTGCATGGAAACGCCGTTTACCTTCCCGCTGGAGCGGTACCTACCGTATTTTTCGCTCTATAACACGCACCCGACCATAACACGCACATAGTTTTTAGAGGAGGAAAATCCGTAGGCATGCCACCCGTAGGCATTCCCTCCATAACACGCACAGACATTTCCCCTTACTTTTTAGGAGGAAAAAAGTGAGTGTTATGGTGCAAAAAATACGGTATTTATCTACTTGCACTTTGACATGCTTTTGAACTGCTAGGTTGGCAGGAGCAGGGACCGAGCAACGGGAGCTCACCCTGTCGCTGGGATTCAAACCGCCGACCTTTTGATCGGCAAGCCCTAGGCTCTGTGGTTTAGACCACAGCGCCACCTGCGTCCCTCCCTACACCATAGGTAAAGGTAAAGGTACCCCTGCCTGTACGGGCCAGTCTTGACAGACTCTGGGGTTGTGCGCCCATCTCACTTAAGAGGCCAGGGGCCAGCGCTGTCCGGAGACACTTCCGGGTCACGTGGCCAGCGTGACATCGCTGCTCTGGCGAGCCAGAGCCGCACACGGAAACGCCGTTTACCTTCCCGCTGGTAAGCGGTCCCTATTTATCTACTTGCACCCGGAGGTGCTTTCGAACTGCTAGGTTGGCAGGCGCTGGGACCGAGCAGCGGGAGCGCACCCTGCCGCAGGGATTCGAACCGCCGACCTTTCGATCGGCAAGTCCTAGGCGCTGAGGCTTTAACCCACAGCGCCACCTGCGTCCCATAGTGGTGTAGTTAATAAAGTTCAGTGGGACAACCTGGGTTCAATCTCCACACAATCCTTAATCTCACCATATGATTTTCTGACGGCTGCATCTTAGCCTAGGCTATGTCATAGGATGGTTGTGAGGAAAATATGGTGCAAATTGCTGTATGGGACACACTGAGCTTTTTGGAAAGACCTCCTGCTGTAGCAGGGCTGGGCTGGGCTGGGCTGCCTTGAAGCCTGTGGGCTGCCTCTGCTCCTTGAACGCTTTGTTTTGTGGCCTGAAAGTGCTTGTTAAAATCCCGGCATTCGTTTTAGTGCGGATAAAAAAAGGAACTTTCTTGCCCCTGATGGGAACCAAAGGAGATGAAAAACAAGCTAAAGAGTTAGCAACAAAAAGGATAATATTATACAATTCTGCAGCGCAAATTTGGAATGTGGTGTCGGCTGCAGAATTTGGCATTCCAAATGCTCATATGATTAGAAAGCAAAGGGTACCTCCACACTGGACTTTAGTGTGCATCAGGGGCTATTTGTGCCTCAGGTTTTTTGCTGGTATCCACACGACCTCCTCCACATCCAAATGGAAGTCTGTACATTCCCTCCCAGTGAATTTGGAGTTTCCACATTAGCAGATAAACCAATAAGGGGAAATAATATGACATAAAAGGGCTCCGATTCTGACTGTGGTTATATTGAACTGTACACTCCACCCGGGGTAGATGGACATTGTTGAAGTGTGCAACGACATGGACATTCTTGCCACACACCCTGTTTCTATTTTTTCTTCATCACCTGTTTTCCAGCAGGGACCATGCCTAATTCCACAAACTTATGAAGGTAGCTGTTTTGGTTATAATACAGAACAGCTGCACCGAAAAATGATAGGGTAGTATTCAACAATATTTTCCTCAGAGTAGACCTATTGCAATTAAGGAACATGAGAAAAGTCCTATAATTTCAATGTGTCTACTCTTAGTTGAATAAGGTAAAGGCCCCTTGGATGGTTAAGTCCAAAGGCGACTATGGGGTTGCGGCACTCACCTCGCTTTCAGGCCGAGGGAGCCGGTGTTTGTCCGCAGACAGCTTTCCGGGTCATGACCAAACCGCTTCTGGTGCAAAGGAACACCATGATGGAAACCAGAGCACATGGAAATGCTATTTACCTTCCCGTCGCAGCAGTACCTATTCTACTTGCACTTTGACATGCTTTTGAACTGCTAGGTTGGCAGGAGCAGGGACCGAGCAACGGGAGCTCACCCCGTCGCGGGGATTCGAACCGCCGACCTTCTGATCGGCAAGCCCTAGGCTCTGTGGTTTAGACCACAGCGCCACCCGTGTCCCCAGGGTCTAGTGGACCAGGGCTCAAATCCACACAAAGCCAAGTGGGCCAATCACAGTCTCTCTGCCTAACCTACCTCACAAGATTGTTGTGAGGATAAAATGGGAAGGAGAAGAACCAGGTACAGTACCCTGACCCGTTGAGGAAAGGTGGACTATTACATATAATGATAAATAAATAAATGGCAGGTGAGGTATGATGCATGAAGAAAGGGCCTGTATATTACAGAGATTGTGTGCGTGCATTGTTCATAGGTAAAAGTAAAGGTAAGAGACCCCTGGATGTTTAAGTCCAGTCCAAGGCAACTATGGGGCTGTGGCGCTCATCTCACTTTCAGGCCAAGGGAGCTCGCGTTTGTCCACAGACAGCTTTCGGGGTCATGTGGCCAGCATGGCTAAACTGCTTCTGGTGCAACAAAACACCATGATGGAAGCCAAAGCGCACGGAAATGCCGTTTACCTTCCCGCTGCAGCAGTACCTATTTATCTACTTGCGTTGGCATGCTTTCGAACTGCTAGGTTGCCAGGAGCTGGGAGAGAGCAACAGGTGCTCGCCCCGTCACAGGGATTCGAACCGCCGACCTTCCGATCGGCAAGCCCAAGAGGCCCAGTGGTTTAGACCACAGTGCCACCCTTGTCCCTATGCGGATACACATAGGTAGAGACTAAGGCAGAGATGCAATTTACAGAGGTCAAGGGTGCTCATGTCCTGCCTACGTAAATCTGTTCTGGGGTCCATGAATTAGAATTATATAGCCATGGGCATCGGAAGGATCACCTTCTGCAGGTCAGGAGAGCTTGGGGTGAGTAGCGTGTGGGATCAGACTTGGCCAGGAGCCTGGCTGGCCTCCTGCTGTCAGTCGGATGATATACATCATGAATGCCCTTTTTGTTCCGGCGGCATTTCCCCTCGGGTGCGGCGCTGTGTCCTGGAGAAGAAGCCCATGTTGACGATAGCTTGTCTTGATGGGGCTCATGTGGGCTCCCATTGTATAGCTGTCTCTTGCCCTTAACCCTTTGCTCAGAAGAAAGAGTGGCCAATTAAGAAAGGGGAGGGGAGGGAGGGAAGCAGGCTTTGTGTGCAGGGTATAAGTCAGGAACAAGCATGCCCCGCCACCCACAGATTTGTCTTTCATAGTACGTAGCAGGCCTGTAACCAAAACACAGCAAGGGAACAGAACAAAGGGGATTCGCAGTTTGCATGCCACACAGTCATAGATCCCGACACTGAGCCTCATCTTGCTAGAACAGGAATTACCACAGATCAACCTGGAAGGTGCCTTGTACAACTTGTGTGACCAAATGCAGTTGGTTATTCCAAAGGAGGGAAACACCAAATATGCTGCAGAAAATCTGTTGCATACCCTCCAACATTTATCTGATGAAAATAGGGACATCCTATTCAATAATAATGGGTGGCGCTGTGGGTTAAACCACAGAGCCTAGGACTTGCCGATCTGAAGGTCGGCGGTTCGAATCCCCGCGACGGGGTGAGCTCCCGTTGCTCAGTCCCTGCTCCTGCCAACCTAGCTGTTCGAAAGCACGTCAAAGTGCAAGTAGATAAATAGGTACCACTCTGGCGGGAAGGTAAACGGCGTTTCCGTGCACTGCTCTGGTTCGCCAGAAGCAGCTTAGTCCTGCTGGCCACATGACCCGGAAGCTGTACGCCGGCTCCCTCGACCAATAAAGCGAGATGAGCGCCGCAACCCCAGAGTCAGTCACGACGGGACCTAATGGTTAGGGGTCCCTTTACCTTTACCTATTCAATAATAATAATAATAATAATAATAATAATAATAATAATTTTATTATTTCTACCTCGGCCAACTAACTGAGTGCTTCCAACATATATAAAAACACGACAAAATATTAAGCATTAAAAAAAAAACCTTCCCTATGCAGAGCTACCTACAAATGTCTTCTAAATGTTGTATAGTTACTTCCCTTCTTGGCTTGGGGGTCACATAACTCCAGACCCTCCAACATTTTTCTGATTTAAATAGGGACATCTTAAGGAAAAGCGGGACATTCTGGGACCAAATCAGAAACCGGGACGGTTTTTGTAAATCTGAGACTGTCCTTGGAAAAGAGGAACACTTGAAGGGTCTGTTGTTGTTATCAGTGCTATTTTTTCTAGAAAAAGAGGTGCTGGAACTCATCATGAACGCCTCCCTTGTTTTCTTGTTTGCGAGCTCTGCGCTGCTAATGAGCTGTCTATGGCCCTTACTGGCTCTTGAACTACTTTTTCCCAAGCAACAACTGCGTACACTGTGACTAATGGCACTTACTTGAGAGGTGCTGGAACTGAGTTCAGGGGAGCGGGGAGCCAAGATGATGATGATTAGGTTTACTCCATGTATTTTGAGATTCTTGTCCTTTATCAATGGGATTTATTTTTAGTGGTCCTTTCATAAGAAACAGATTATTTCCTGGGGGGGGGGGGTCCTGCTTTTTTTGTCCTGCACAAATTAGGCCTCTTTAATCATATATCTATATCTGCTTCTACTATACCAGTGGTTTTTATCCTTTTTGGAGTTCATGGACCTTTGGGAGAATCTGTTGAAAATTATGGACCCTGCCTCAGAAAAATGCACATACATACAACTTTTTGCATGGCATGTATTTTATTGTATGGGGGGGGTGCATGTACCCTGTTCACGTACTCCCCGAAGCTCATCCTGTACATGGGCCACATGTTAACAACCCCTGTTCTATACACATGCTTATATAATATGTACACAAACATGCCATTCACATACAGGCCAGGAGTTGGGTTGCAGTCTGCACATTCTCAGATGACTCTTCCTAACCATATCGCATTTTCTAGGCCCAGTCCCTGACTGAGGTTAATCCTTGTTTCCCATCCTACAGATCCTGGTACCCTCCAGGTGTTTATTTACTTAACTTCTGTGTGGTGTTACCAAGCATCCTGCCCCGTAAGGCAGAGAGCCACTGTTATGTACTGAGTTGAATAGGATCCAAAAGGCAGCAGTCTGATTGGTCCTAGAACAATAGGATTCAGAATGCAGCAGTCTGATTGGTCTTAGGACAATAGGATCCAGAATGCAGCAGTCTGGTTGGTCCTAGAACAATAATAATAATAATAAATAATAATAATAAATTTTATTTATATCCCGCCCTCCCCAGCCGAAGCCGGGCTCAGGGCGGCTAACAACATTAAAACAGTATGACATTATAAAACATTATAAAAATGAATTAAAATCAAAATTGATGGCAACCATAAACTAAAGCTTTGTAAAGATTGCCAGAGGAGGGGGTCAGGCTGCGCCCTGACCAAATGCCAGGTGGAACAGCTCTGTCTTGCAGGCCCTGCGGAAAGATGTCAAGTCCTGCAGGGCCCTTGTCTCTTGTGACAGAGCGTTCCACCAGGTTGGAGCCGCAGCCGAAAAAGCCCTGGCTCTAGTTGAGGCCAGCCTAACCTCTCTGAGGCCTGGGACCCTCAAGGTGTTTTTATTTGAAGATCGTAAGTTCCTCTGTGGGGCATACCAGGAGAGGCGGTCCCGTAGGTACGAGGGCCCTAGGCCGTATAGGGCTTTGAAGGTTAAAACCAGCACCTTAAACCTGATCCTGTACTCCACCGGGAGCCAGTGCAGCTGGTATAGCACCGGATGAATGTGATCTCTAAGCGAAGACCCCGTAAGGAGTCTCGCTGCGGCATTCTGCACCCGCTGGAGTTTCTGGGTCAGTCTCAAGGGCAGCCCCACGTAGAGCGAGTTACAATAATCCAGTCTGGAGGTGACCGTCGCGTGGATCACAGTGGCTAGGTCAGGGCGAGAGAGGTAAGGAGCCAACTGCTTAGCTTGGCGGAGATGAAAAAATGCCGCCTTTGTTGTAGCTGCAATCTGCGCCTCCATGGAGAGGGAGGTATCGAAGATTACACCCAAACTCTTAACGGACGGTGCTGGCACTAATTGCACCCCCGCAAGAGATGGGAGTTGCCCCCTCAGTCCCATGTCGTCCCGTCCCACCCAGAGGACCTCTGTCTTCGAAGGATTTAACTTCAGCCGGCTCCCACGTAACCATCCAGCCACAGCCTCCAAGCATCTGATCAGTGTGTCTGGGGCCGAGTCCGGGTGGCCGTCCATCAACAAATAGAGTTGGGTGTCATCAGCATACTGATGGCAGCCCAGCCCAAAACTCCGGACAAGCTGGGCGAGGGGGCGCATAAAGATGTTAAAAAGCATCGGGGAGAGTATTGCACCCTGAGGCACACCACACACCAAGGAGTGGCGGGATGACAATTCCCCCCCAAACGCCACCCTCTGTCCCCGACCAGAGAGAAACGAGCGCAGCCATTGAAGGACTGTGCCCTGGATCCCCACATCGGCAAGGCGGTGGTCCAGGAGTTCGTGATCGACCATGTCGAAGGCTGCTGACAGGTCTAGAAGAATCAGCAGCCCCGACCCGCCTCGATCCAGCTGCCTGCGGAGATCATCTGTTAGGGCGACCAGAGCCGTCTCGGTCCCATGACCAGCGCGGAAGCCGGACTGGAATAGGATCCAGAATGCAGCAGTCTGATTGGTCCTAGAACAATAGGATCCAGAATGCAGCAGTCTGATTGGTCCACAGGAGCCACCCAATCCAGCTCCAGGTGGAAGTGAATCCGCAACCTGATTGGCCTACAGGTGAATCCCGGAATTAGCCAATCACGTGGGGCCCATTGTGTAAATAATGTATATAAAGCAGACATTCTGGGGGAACTTCCATTCTTCCTCACCACTATGAGCTGAATAAAAAGCATGAAATCCACTCTCGACTCCAAGTATATTTCAGCTGGCTGGGGATAATGGGAGTTGGAGGCCAGTAGTATCTCGTAAAGCAACAGGTTCCCCAGCCCTGGCCTAGAAGGAGAAGTGAAATGAAATAATTCTCCAATGACACATACTTTAGAACAAAAGCAGGCCTTCTTGAAGCTACGGTTTGCCTGCAACAAGTGATCCCTCAACCACAATGGTTTCTTTTTGTGTGTGTGGTGGTGGTGGTGATCAATAATTTCGAAGATATCAGTGTGCTCAGGCAAGCCAAACCCCAATTGCATGGGCTGTGTGGTTGCTTGTAGGTGAGGGAAATGCACTCTGTATGTTCTCAGAGATAACGTTCCATTTGCATCTTTGATCTGACTCGAGAAACAGATTCTGTCACTCAGCCTTGGCTCAAGTTAGGGTTTATTATTCTACCAAGCGGAGCAGGGTGTGTAAGCGCATGGAACGGGGGGCTCTGTGTGCGTTCGGGGAAAGAGTGTTTGGTTACACAGCATGCCGGAAGGCGTGTGCCGCAAATCTGGCACAAAGGCCTGTGTGCATACGCGGAGGAGAACAACTGTGTGTAAAATCGGCATATTTAAACAGGTCTCACTGTGCAAAACACTTTGCCCGCCTTCAGCATGTTGGTGGTTGTGGGCACCCCTGTGGAGCAGGTCGCTATCATCATCCCCTCTTGTGGAGATGGGGAGTGTGGAGGTTGGCAGATGGGTCCGACGCTTACCAGTGGCTCCTCAGTGAGATCATGGCTGAACTGAGATATATGAAGCCAGGCCCAAGTTGTTTGTGTTTTCTTTAGTGCCATAACTAGTCACATGTATGTGTTTGGCAGGTTATGTTTCAGCACTCCCTGCTCCTCTTAAAACCTGCAAGTTGAGAAGGATTGTGAACCTTTGCATAACCTCCGACATTTCTAGAGACGTCCTAAGGAAATGCAGAGGGACGCGGGTGGCTCTGTGGGTTAAACCACAGAGCCTAGGACTTGCCGATCAGAAGGTTGGCGGTTTGAATCCCTGCGACGGGGTGAGCTCCCGTTGCTCAGTCCCTGCTCCTGCCAACCTAACAGTTCAAAAGCATGTCAAAAGTGCAAGTAGATAAATAGGTACCACTCCGGCGGGAAGGTAAACGCCGTTTCCATGCACTGCTCTGGCTCGCCAGAAGCGGCTTAGTCATGCTGGTCACATGACCCAGAAGCTGTACGCTGGATCCCTCGGCCAATAAAGTGAGATGAGCGCCACAACCCCAGAGTCGGCCACGACTGGACCTAATGGTCTGGGATCCCTTTACCTTTAAGGAAATGCAGAACATTCTAGGATCAAGTCTGAAACCGGGACGGCTTCTGTAAATCTGGGGCTGTCCCTGGAAAATAGGGAAACTTTCTGCTAGCTTTCTGCCCTCAGTGAGCCTCTTGGCAAGAAAATGCAATTCAACATTATTTTATATAGTTGCCTGGGATATTTTTATAATTTTTATTTCGTAAAATGTACACACCACTCGGTTGTTTTTGTTTTTTTTATATATATAAAACCCTCAAAGAAGGTAAAACAATAAAATTATCAATTAGAAGACTTGAAAACAATAATTTAAGACTTTTGAAAAGTTAAAATAACAATAAACAGATTAAAACAGACATCAATTTTTGAAATACCTGGGTAGGCATGCCTTGTTGTAGGATAAATGATTACTGTTTTGCGTTCAAGGCGAGTGATCTTACCACCCCACCCTAGTTGCTCTAGAAATCAGATCTTCCTATATGCATGTTTCTCCCTTCTCTTTTCAGTTAAGCAAGTAAGAGGCATTCTCACAATTCAGATGAGTGTAGCCTAGAAAAAGGGGTGTGGCCTGGGAAGGAGGTGTGGTCTGGAGAAAGTACCACAGACCAGATTTGAAGGTCTGGAGGGCCACATCTGGCTCCCCAAGTCTGTGATTCTCCACTCCTGTGTTACAGATTCTTCTTCTTCTTCTTCTTCTTCTTCTTCTTCTTCTTCATCTTCATCTTCATCTTCATCTTCTATTATATTGTGCTCCCAAAGGGCATGGCACACATCACAAAAGTCAAAAGGACAGTTCCTTGCCCCAAGGAGCTTACAATCAAAAATGCCCCCCCCAAGGGAGATTACAGATGTTAAAGGGCGAATGATGAACACAGTGGCTAAACAGCTAAATAGTATGTGTCTGAGTTGCCTACACCAAAGTGTGTTTATGTGGACTAAGTGGTTGCTCCAAAGGTTATGTGGCAAAGGTAGTTTTTTGAGGTGGAACTTAATAGAGGTGAAAGAAGTTTCATCCCACAGGCATTCTTGGAGGCAGCTGCAAACAGAGGGGACGCTCAGAGAGTTGTCTGAAGAGGTAGGAGGCTTTCTGGCAACTGAGGGAAAGGGTGCTAGAGGAGCAAAGGTTGCGCCCAGAGTTTTTGGTCACATCCAGGAAGTGTAAGTGGGTTCTTTAGACCAAAAGGTGACCTTGGGTCTGGATAGCCTGAGTTCAGGTTCTGCCTCTTCTGTGTACAGTCACTCTCTTTTACAAGGAGGGTTTGTGAGATCAGGAAGATCACCCCACTTATCTCCGGTGTCATCAAGAGCATTCGGTTTACGCAGGGTGTAAGCTGCTGAAATACCTCTCACCTCTTAGCTTCCTTTCTGGAAAGGTTTAGCATAGGAAACTTTAGTGCCAGGGCTGTTGTGAAATGCATGGGAGCTGGGCCAGGCAACCTTAGGGACTGGTGCCTTTGTATATATGTGCACTTACCATATTTTTCGCTCTATAAGATGCACTTTCCCCCTCCTAAAAAGTAAGGGGAAATGTGTGTGCATCTTATGGAGCGAATGCAGGTGGGAGGCTCTGCTCAGCACTCCCTTTAAAGAGCCGTGTGGAGCGTGTGTGCGGCTCTTGGGGGCTTTTCCCCGAGGAGGGAGAGGGGCTGCCCACCTCCCTCCTTGGGGAAAAGCCCCCAAGAGCCTCACACACTCTCTGCACGCTCTTTAAAGGGAGTGCGGCTCTTGGGGGAGCCTTAGCCGTGCGCAGCCTCTCCCCTTGCCCAGGAGAGGATGCACGCAGCTATCCCATAAGCCAGGACAGCAAGCGGGATCGCTGCGCAGCGATCCCATTTGCTGTCCCGGCTTCTGGGATTCAGAATATTTTTTTTTCTTGTTTTCCTCTTCCAAAAACTAGGTGTATCTTATGGTCTGGTGCATCTTATAGAGCGAAAAATACGGTACTTACAATGTTTATATCCTGTTTTCCAAGGTGTGCACAGCAGCGAAGAAAATAGTTCTCTCCCTCATTTTATCCCCACGACCCTGTGACGTAGGTTAGGCTAGGAAACAGAAGGGAGAGCTTCATTGACTGAACAGGGATTTGAACCCGGGTCTCCCAGGCACTCTAAGCACCACACCACACTGATGGTCAGTGTGGCTGTCTCCTTTGGGTTGAGGAAGCCTCCGTCCGGAAAAAAACCATAAAGAGAGCTATTTGTGTGTGTTGGGCTTGTCTTGCGGGGTTGTGTTTATACGCCTGGGCTTCCTGTGTGTAATGGTGTACCACGCATGTGCTTTGTGCGTGTGTATGTGCGTTGTTGGGTGTGACTCTCTGAGCAAACGGCATGTACTGCTTGTGCGCTGTGCCTCCCCATCTTGAATGGATTAGGCATCAGTGACGCCAGCTGAGCCCAACCCGGCCCCACACTTCCCTTGGCTGGCTGGAGTGGGAGGGGGGGAGGAGAGGGAAGGAGGAGGGGAGGTGGAAATCAGGGGTGCAGTGCCTGAAGATTTTGCTGGCAGCCTTCCACTGTAAAAACATCAGCTGCTCCAGCCTCTCGCCTCCATGTCCCACACCAACCCATCCCTTTTTTTTTGCCAAAGAACAGTGCCCAGTTCTGCAAAGGCAGGGCCTGGAGCTGAGTGAAGCAGCGCCGCCTCTCCCTGGCTTCTCTCTGTGGTTTCTCCACTTCTTTGAGATTCTGGAATTAAGAGCCAGCAAAAAGGCACAAGCCTCTCTCCCTCCCCCCCCCCCCCCGCCCCGCCACACTCCCAAGAGAGGCTTGTGCAGATGGAAGGCAGCATTCTTCGGAGTTGCCAATTTAACTGGTTTTAAGCAGGGTGTTCTGTACGTATATACAGTGGTACCTCGGGTTACAGATGCTTCAGGTTACAGACGCTTCAGGTTACAGACTCCGCTAACCCAGAAATAGTACCTCGGGTTAAGAACTTTGCTTCAGGATGAGAACAGGAATCGTGCGGCGGCAGCTACCCAGTTACAGTAAATGGATAATCTGCAGGTTTTTAACACACACACACACAAGCACGTTTTTAATATACCGTGGCACCTCAGGTTAAGAACAGTTTCAGGTTAAGAACCGACCTCCAGAAGCAATTAGGTTCTTAACCCGAGGTACCACATTTAAAACATGCTTGTGTGTGTGTTAAAAACCTGCAGATTATCCATTTACTGTACAGTGATGCCTCGGGTTACAGACGCTTCAGGTTACAGACGCTTCAGGTTACAAACTCCGCTAACCCAGAAATAGTATCTTGGGTTAAGAACTTTGCTTCAGGATGAGAACAGGAATCGTGCGGCGGCAGCTACTCGGATACAGTAAATGGATAATCTGCAGGTTTTTAACACACACACAAGCACGTTTTTAATATACCGTGGTACCTCAGGTTAAGAACAGTTTCAGGTTAAGAACCGACCTCCAGAACCAATTAGGTTCTTAACCCGAGGTACTACTGTATATTAAAAACGTGCTTATGTGTGTGTTAAAAACCTGCAGATTATCCATTGACTGTATCAGGGTAGATCCTTCTGGGTCATTCCCTGGAGACCCGACGTTGAACTCCCTGCCTGGTGCCACTGGGCCAGGAAGATGCTCCTGTTCCTGGACCATGAGAAGTAAAATGAGATGCTGGACTCAAGATTTACCCACCCGGGAAGAGTGGCAGTTGAAGTTGATGGACTACATGGAATTGGTGGGAATGACTGACAGAATCCGAGACCAGGGAGAAGAGATGGTGGAAGAAGACTGGAAGAAATTTAAAGATTATCTACAGAAATATTGTAAAATTAAGGAATGTTAGAAAGATGTTGGAATGAAGTTACATGCCCTTAGCAGAAATGTTATAAAGAATTAAGTACAATAGATTGTAAATGGATTAAAGGAAAAAATAATGTTAGAATTTGTCAAGTTAAATGATAGGACAGAAAATTGAGGAAGATGGAAAGGATTTGCTGAAACAATTAATCGAAGTGGAACACAAAAAAAGGGAGGTGTGAGGAGGTCGCTGAAACAAGTAAAAGAAAGTTAATAACATTGAAAGTATTGGATGTGTTTTTTTAAATTGTTTTTTTTTTTATGTATATGTAGTATTTTTGTCTTTGTATTGTATTGCATGGTTTTGTTATGTTTAATTCTTTTTCTTTTTTTTCTGTAACTTTCAAAACTTTAATAAATATTATTTTTTTAAAAAAAGAGAAGTAAAATGAGATGCTGGTAACAGCCACTGAAAGTGTTGTGTGCTCTCTGTTGTTGGCTCACCATGAAAAATCAGAAGGCCCAGCCCTCCCCCTTTCCGCTCTTAAAAACTCTCGGTTGCAGTCCAATCATGAGAACTTTTTCTTCTTTCTTCTTCTGGAAAATCAAAATGCTTTCCTTCCCCCTTCTTGCAAGGAGACATGATTGAAATGCTTTACTCTTTGTCAGAATACATTCTCCTTGATGTTGGCACTTTGCAGGACAGCGTAACAAACATGATAGGTCCCTGTCCTGAGGAGCCGCCAGCTCAAATGTTGGCAAACAGAGAAGAAGAAGAAGCAAAAGGGAAAAGAGGGACTCAGGAGCAGCGGGGGATTAGTTAAGGGTCACTCAACTGCAATGCAAAGGCTGAGCATATTGTTCAATGGTCAAGCGCTCCCAAAATGCTCATTATTTCAGGCAGAAAAATGAGCAGGAGCAGACCCAGACTGGGGCAAGAACGCTCCTTCTCCGGTTTACAGTCTGGCAACCTGTTGTAAGCTCAATCTACATGTTACAGTGAACATGTTTTTCTTCCTCCCCTCCCCAAACTCTGGCAATGCTCAAAGGCACATGACATGATGTCATTTTCACTTGCCAGTTCCCTGCCCCCCTCTCCAAATGGCAGCCAGAGAAGTGGGGTAGGGGAAGGGGGTAAATCGACATCACGTCACACATCTTTAAGTATTATGAGGGAGTTGTGGGCTGGTTCTTTGCAATGCGTGGCTTGGACCCCAGGTTTCACTTCCAGTTGAAACGACGCCTAAGGGGTGGAGCAGAGGGAGAGGGGCAAGGAGAACCCATGATAGCTGTTGTGTGGGGCAGAGAGGACCCCAGAACATTCAAGTCCTCCCCAGCTTTCTCCTCATGTACTAGTCAGTGGACATCAAAACTTTGCACACTAGTTTTAATTCTGCTGTTCATCATCATGTGGGTGGCTGCAATGTAGATAATTCTCCCTGTGTTTGTGTGTCCAATTCGACTTGACCTGTCCAGAGGAGGGCAACCAAAATGGTCAAAGGCCTGGAAACGATGCCTTATGAGGAACGGCTAAGGGAGCTGGGCATGTTTAGCCTGGAGAAGAGGAGGTTAAGGGGTGATATGATAGCCATGTTCAAATATATAAAAGGATGTCACATAGAGGAGGGAGAAAGGTTGTTTTCTGCTGCTCCAGAGAAGCAGACACGGAGCAATGGTTCCAAACTACAAGAAAGAAGATTCCACCTAAACATTAGGAAGAACTTCCTGACAGTAAGAGCTGTTTGACAGTGGAATTTGCTGCCAAGGAGTGTGGTGGAGTCTCCTTCTTTGGAGGTCTTTAAGCAGAGGCTTGACAACCATATGTCAGGAGTGCTCTGATGGTGTTTCCTGCTTGGCAGGGGGTTGGACTCGATGGCCCTTGTGGTCTCTTCCAACTCTATGATTCTATGATTCTATGGTCAACTCCTGGTCCCTTGTAGTCCTGTGAGTCTATGGAACGTACATTGAATTCATTCTTTCCTCCTTTTTTCCTGGGCGAGACATCACTCCATCTCTCCTCCCCTTCCTTCCCAGGATCAGGAGACATACTTTAGGAGCCTAATCTCTATACTAAAGCAATAGTAACATGGAGATGGACTCTGTGGCCTCCTCTTCAGTGACAAATTTTGACCTTGGAATCCTATGCAGGCTATTTTCTATAGGTGCAATGCATTTCTATAGGTGCAACACAGTTCTAAGACAACTTTGCATGGGCGTCCCATTTCAGTGTGTGAGTGTTGGGCATGGACAAGGGAGATCAGATTCATATCCCTGCTCGGCTGTGAAACTTTGCGGGTGACCTTAAGCAGCTCTCTATCAGTCAGCCCATTCTCCCCCCCAAAGGGGAGTTGTGAGACAAAATTTGGATGCTTCTCTGAGCAACTTGTTGAAAGGCTGGGATAAAATAAATGTGGCATGTATGTCAAAGAAGAAATGGTGCTTGCAGTGGCGTAGCGTGGGGGGTGCAGGGGGGCCCCGGGTGCACCGGGCGCAACATCTGGGGGTTAGGGTTAGGGGGCACAAATCCACAGGTTAGGGGGCGCAAATCCACGGGTTAGGGGGCACAAATTACTTGCCTTGCCCCGGGTGCTGACAACCCACGCTACACCACTGGGTGCTTGCACATTTTCCAGGGTTTTCCTGTGGATTGAAGAGGTCTAGAAGCTTGCTGTTTTGTTTTTAAAACAGTAGCCCAGATTTTGCTGAAGTTGGTGAGTTCTTTTTTTTTTTTAAGACATGATGCTTCGCGCTGAGCAGGGTGGCTGAGGCCCTGCAAACTGCCAGAGCTCCTGATTCAAAGTAAGTCCATGGTAAGAGGAAGGTCCCTAACCATTTTCCTCTGCTCCAGATTGGGCTGGTGGCCAATTTAATTGCTGACATAACAACAAACTGGTTGCTGACATACAACAAGTCTACGGTCACCACATACACCCAGCGCCATTGATGTGCACACATGGCAAGCAGACCCAAAAAGATGCAGGTTGTACCCAGTGACCCATAGCATTGCACAGAAGCGCGCCCAGTACAACTGCTTGCAACAAGACATGTACCTGCAGTGGCTGTGCAAAGAGAGTAATGCTCTTGCACACATAATCTAGCACAGATATATTAACGCTAAGCAATTCACTGAACTGCAATGCATGGTATTCTGTGTGCCTGTATTGAAACGGATCAAACACTTTCGCATTTGTCTCCCCTCACCCCGCAAACAACCCCTTTGAAGACTTTCGTGTTGAACCTGCTTTGCATACTTGCATTTCTGCTTGCGTAGAGATGTTACGCTAGTACACTACAGGCTGGCTTTAGAAGGCGAAAGGAATTGTGAGACACGGGGCTTCTCCACACGTTTCCTCTGCTTTTTCCAGGCATGGTCTGCTCTTTAAAGCTATGTGTCCAAGTAACTCCCCCCCTTTTTTTTTTGGCTCTGGAGTTTCCCCCATAAAAACCTGCTCTTTAAAGTTGAATCGGAGCAAATGGCAATCCAGAGAAAACCCTTTTGTTCCATTTGAGCGCCAAAGAGCAGGTTTTCATGGGGAAAGCTCCGGGAGGGGTGGGAATGCTTGGACGTGGAGCTTTAGAGTGCAGACCTATGCCTGGAGTAAGCGGAAGAAAGGTTTGTGTGGATAAGCCCACAGTCCGGCTCTTCTTCAACCCTTCACAGAGCTGGTGATAATCAATCTGAGGCATAATGTAGCTCTTCTGGCAGCTATAGATGGTTGGGAGATGGCCCGATGGAAAGTTCGTGGGTTGAGAGGGAGTGTCTCCCACAGAAATGAGGAAACCAGGAAGCTCTCCCTGCAGTCCAGCCTCTAGGCTGGGGAAGGGACCCGAAGTTCTGTAACATCAGATTACTTGAGCATCCCACAGAGAGAAGACAAACTCTGTTGCCTGCTCAAACTAGAGCATATTTTTGTTTTCACAGTAAATTGGCCTGAACTTCACGGTTCTGTCACGGCCTGGGACTGAAACATTTCATGTGCCTCTTATGGTCATGGTTTGGTCTCTTTAATCCTGCTGTGTTGGAGTCATATGGGGACAAAGAGGCAGGCAGGGTGGGCATGCTGGACTCCCACCTTGGAGACATTCAGCAGCAACCAGAACTTCTCCTTGCCTCCCTTTCTTCTTGGACTGTTTTTTTATCCACCATGACATTCCGGGGGCCATTTTGAGATTTGAGAAGTGGCTGGCGGGTACAGTACCAGAAGTTCTTCCCTCTGGGCTCCAGTTCACACGATCGGACTAACACAGAAAATGTGGTTTGAATGGGCCTACCACAGAGCCTAGGACTTGCCGATCAGAAGGTCGGCGGTTCAAATCCCCGTGACAGGGTGAGCTCCCGTTGCTCGGTCCCTGCTCCTGCCAGCCTAGCAGTTTGAAAGCACGTCAAAGTGCAAGTAGATAAATAGGTGCCACTGCAGCGGGAAGGTAAATGGCGTTTCCATGCGCTGCTCTGGTTCACCAGAAATGGCTTAGTCATGCTGGCCACATGACCCGGAAGCTGTACGCCGGCTCCCTCAGCCAATAAAGCGAGATGAGTGCCGCAACCCCAGAGTCATCCACAACTGGACCTAATGGTCAGGGGTCCCTTTACCTTTACATTGTGCTGAAGCATATGCTGAAGTACTTGTGGGATTGCTTCAGTGGGACAATCTGCCCAAACTTCTCCTGTTTGCAGAATGAGAGTAGCAGAAACCTAGCATGAGCAGGCTTGATAGGATGAAAGCCAGGAAGAATGTCATGGCCAGACTGGTAGCACAGAAACCAAGGCCAGCTGCTTTGCAAAGGGCCGAAGTCAGGCAGTCATTGAGAGCAACACAGAGATCAAAAAGGGGTGAACCAGTAGCCCAGCTAAGATCCAAGAGCTAGATTGGAATCTTTGGGAAGTAAACAGCGGAGAGCTTAGGAAATCGAACAGCAATGCACAAAGAACAGACTGGTGACAGGAGAGTCTTCTTGTTGGAACAGGCACTCTCTCTAGCTGATAAGCGATTTGGGGGTGGGGGAGAGGCAACCAGTTCAGCCAGGATTGCTCAAGCCCATCAGATCAAGTTGGAGGCTGCCTCCGTTCTCACATCCAGCCATCAGCTGAAGGCAGCTGCGCCCTCTACTCTTCCCATGTCAGGGGTGGGGAGCTTCGGACCCTCAGGGCCCAAACAGCTCCTTTTTTCTGGCCCTTCAGGAGTCTTTCCAGGCCACAGCACGTTCCCTTCTGCACCCTCCTTGAGTGCCTTTGCCCAGGTGGAATTTGTCATTGAACTCTGGTGATGCCTTTTGCTTGCCTGTGCGGAGAAGAGAGAGAGACAGCAACATTTGTTGCTCCACCCACTTTTGCTTCTGGCTCCACCCACCACAGGCATGTGCCCCTGGACAGTTGCCCAGAAGAGAATGTGGCCCTTGGGTTTAAATAAGTTTCACACCCCGGCCCTACATTGAACCTGGGGTTGAGCAACACTGAGTCTGAAAGTTCAAGTCCAGAACCCCCTGGACCCCAAGCTCACAGGGTTGTGGCTCGTGCTTTGTGTTTTGGGTAATATAGGGTAGAAACAATTGCAAAGTAATTTTAAAAAACGTTGTAAGTAAGTAGCAGTGGCACACTTACTTTTCTTCGTCCAGGTTGATTTCTTAGGCTGTGTATGTATTACCATTTACTCTGGCCCCATGGCTGGCTTTGAATCTGTGTACATGTGGTGTTACCCACAATGCAGAGCTATCCTGCTGTTTCTTGAGAAGTACTACTGTCAAACCAGCTTCCATTCGAGAGGGAAATTTCATCCACATTCCCATCACAGTTAAGCTGAGGTGTGCACATTCGAGACGGCCATTGCACATGCTTGGATGACAGCACATGTGCAGCTGACAGCTTTGCAAATAGGAGTTTGGGGGAGGTTGTGGGGTGAGAACACCAGAAATGTAAAGCACATTGGGTGAGGACATCCCTGTCCCCTCTTTGGTGTGCACAACAACTGGCAAATCTGACTTGAAAAACAGTGGGTGAGGCCAAAAGAGTCACTGGTGCTTATGAGCTGGTTAGAATATAGGGCACTAACCCCCCAACTGTAGTCTCTCATATCATATCCAGTCATGATTGGAGGCTGTGTTGTTCACAAAGAGAAGAGGCTTGCTTCTCCCTTGCCAGGACCAACAGATGGCTACTTAAACCATGAGTAGGCAAACTAAGGCCCGGGGGCCGGATCCGGCCCAATCGCCTTCTAAATCCAGCCCGCGGACAGTCTGGGAATCAGCGTGTTTTTACATGAGTAGAATGTGTGCGTTTATTTAAAATGCATCTCTGGGGTATTTGTGGGTCATAGGAATTCAGTCCGGCCTCCCACAAGGTCTGAGGGACAGTGGACCAGCCCCCTGCTGCAAAAGTTTGCTGACCCCTGACTTAAACTCTTTATCTATCATGGTCAGAATTTAGCATGTTTCTCCTGCCCCAAAAGTTGGTGCGAGTTTAGCACAGAGGCAAAGGTGGTGACGAGCGGTGGCTTTGTGGCGTTGGTGATTCCTGGCAAATTGCACCGTGCAAGTGGTGGATGACATAAATAATAGCCATCCTGGCAAACATAATGTCGGGTTGCTTGGCCTTCAACTTGATGTACAGTTGATGTGGCACAGTAGTTTCCAAACTTTCTACCTTGAGGGAAGGGCTTGAACAGCTAGTAAAAGGATAGCTCAGTTGGCTAGAGCATGGTGTCAATAACACCAAGGTTGCAGGTTCGATCCCCATATGGGACAGCTGCATATTCTTGCATTGCAGGGGCACTAGATGGTCCTTAGGGTCTCTTCCAACTCTACGATTCTGTGATATCTATGGTCCCAAGTTCCCCGGTCTGGAATGTGGGAGAGCAAGGCAGCTTCCTATATTCTAACCATTTCCACATTGGCTTGCAAACTAAGGAAGCCCTGAGAGGTGCCAGGGATTGCAGAGTCTTCTGGGATACGTTCTACAGCACACACCCATTTCACCCAGGTCACTGACTAGACCTCTTCCGACTTGCTGGGAATCACAGGCGGGCAGAGTGTTTTTGAGCTCAGGTTCTTCCTGCAAGCTTTCCATGGACATCCAGATTGGCCACTGCCGGAGCAAGTTGCTTATGTTCTTATACTTTACCATCAACCCATGCAAACTGACATTGCATCATAAAGCAGTCTTGCTGGGACAGACAGCACTGCTAGCTACAAGGACTCTGGGCACAGATCCATGTGCATATGCTAATTTATATGTATAGATTCCTCACCAGCACTGTTGTGGGCCCAGCTTCCCTGTAAGCAAGTCTTTTTGAAAAGGGAGGGAAAGGGGCAGGAGAACTTGGATTTGGGCTGCTTACAAACAGCACATCTGAGTGAGATAGAGGGAATGAGAGAGTGAGAGAGTGAGAGAAGGTGATTCTCAACTCTTGGGAACCATAGTTTAAGGTGCTGGGAATCTTAAGATAAGATACAGTTCCCAGGCTTATTTGGGGTGTGTGTGAAATGTGCTTTTAGTGTGTGGTGTGTACACAGCCCCTGTGCAAAAGACCTGGGGCTCAGGTCCCCTGGACCACACTCAGACCCTTGACATTCCTCAGTACATGGGTAGGCAAACTAAGGCCCGGGGACCGGATCTGGCCCAATCGCCTTCTAAATCCGGTCCGTGAACGGTCCAGGAATCAGTTTGTTTTCACATAAGTAGAATGTGTGCTTTTATTTAAAATGCGTCTCTGGGTTATTTGTGGGGCATAGGAATTCATTCATTATTTTTTTCAAAATGTAGTCTGGCCCCCCACAAGGTCTGAGGGACAGTGGACCGGCCCCCTTGCCGAAAACGTTTGCTGACCCCTCTCAGTAGATGCACATATAGGTTTGCAAGACAGACACAGAGAGAGATCACTAGCAGGCAGCAAGCACTCGTTTCTGATTTTCTCAGAGAAACTTCTGCTAAACTTCAGAGGGACGTCATCTTTCCCTGCCACACAGTTTAAAAACTGCACCTGGTAAGGTTCATGCCTTGGAGACTCTGAAGTGGTCCCAAACTCTCTCCGAAACGCAGAGCACTAGCTTGTGGTTGTGGCAGCAGAAGCGCTAATCCAGAGTTGGTGGATTGGTCTCTCCTTCCTGTTTTTTTTTATATTAAAAAAAAAATCACAAGGAAAACAAGTGTGTCTGTCTGTCTGTCCCTCTGTAGGTGAGGTCCAGACTCAGGATGCATCCTTTCTACCGTCTCTTGGTGGAGGAAAGCACTCCGCTCTGTGCCACCGACACAGTCCTGATGTCAAGTCCTTTTGACAAGCTGACAGACGCCTGGGCGCAGGGGGGAGCGGCGGCAGCAGCAGCAGCAGCAGCAGCAGCGAGAGGAGGAGGAGAGAGAAAATATTTTCCGTGTCTTCGCCTGAAGTCATTCTGTGGTTTTTGAAAAAATGTGCTGTATATTTTCAGGGCTGTGTCACATGATCTGCTGGGGTTATGAATAGCCGAGTATAATGATTTCTTAGTGAACGTTAAAAAAAAAAAGAAAAGAGAGAGAGAGAGAGTGATTCTCAGCGAGAGGGAGGCTCACACTCGCTCAGGAACAGCAGGGAGAGAGAGACGGGACGTGGAAAGTTCCCCCGGCTCCAGGTGTTGTCTCTGCGTGTCGAGCCCACTCAGACGACCAGGTGAGTGGGCAGCACGCGGGGCCTGGACAGAAGGCGTGAGAGGTCAGATGCCGAGTTCTGCATCTGGATTTACTTTCCTCGCCACTGCGCCGGCTTTTTGTGGCGCGCGCGGGGGGGGGGGGGCAAGGGGTGGTGGACACGTATCTGCTGACTTTTTCTTTTTGACTTCCCGAGGCCTTGAAGTCTGCTGTTTGAAAAGAACTTTTCGCGTGGCGCTGTGGGTGGGGGGGATCGGGCTGTTGGAGCGCGCGCACGTGTGTATGGAGGGAGGGAGAGGAGAGCGGGTGTCTCTTGAGCCGACAGACCTTGGCGACTGCTCGGCGGCCCCACGTGCGAGGCAAGCGCCTGCCGAGCGCCCGAATGGAGTGGAGTGTGGCATTGGGGCCGATGCACGTGTGAGCGGGGCGGAGTGCGTGCAAGGGCACCTGAGCTGGCTCCACTTGGTGGCCTTCAGTGGTCGCTCTCCTGTGATCCCGCTCAGGGCTTGGAGGGATGTCTTCTCCTGGGGTGTTGTGCTCCTGACCTCTGATCGTGAGAAGGCGCCCTCAGCCACGGACACAGCTGTGTCAAGAGGGCGCAGGGTGGGCAAACCCCGGGCTGGGTTCTTGCGCGCGCCGACGGAGAGGCGCCGTTGCTCTTTTGAACCTGCCTCCTTCCTGCTCCCCTGATCCTTGAGCATCTCTGCTGCTGCTCGAACCCGCGTCGTCTGAAGCTGGCCAGCATATGGCGCAGGGAGGCAGGCGCAAGCGGCGGGCGCCGAGCCGCCTTGCCTTCGGCTGCCCACGGCGCTCCCGAGAGAGAGCTGCTTCCCACCAAGAAGGGCAGGAGGTTCTTCTAAGGGAAGAAGGTTCCAGCTCTGTTTGGCAGGGAAAGCCGGGCAGTGGGTGGAGCGGAAGGGCGATGGGTCTCCAGACGCCTGAGCCTTCAGAGGAAGACGGGGCTGATTGAAGGCTGCCTTCTGGAGACTCTTGGTGAAGTTCCGGGGTGCTTTGGATAATACCCCCCCAAAAAATAATAGCCACATGACTTACCAGTGCTCAGTTCTGTGTTGGGTGTGTGGCCTTCCCAGGTAAGCAGTGCCGCCATCTTGGCACCCATTGCCATTCAATCAATTCATTAATTAACTATTGCGGGGTGGGGGTGGGGGAGATGGTTCAGATCCCACCATAGCTGTCAACTTTCAGATTTGGAAATAAGGGATCAGCAGCCTCACCTGTCCTGGGGACAGTCTACGGGATATCTAACAATCCAGGATAGCAGCGGGAAGCAGCTGGAAACGACGCTGGAATAAGGGAATTTCCTGCAAAAAAAGGGAAGGTTGACAGCTATGGATCCCACAGTTGTTCCTTGACCGATTCCTGGTTTATGCCAGGAACAGAGCAAGGAAGCCTTCTTTCGACATCCATAAATCCATCCTGTAGCTGCCATATCACAAAACGTCCTGTCCATTCATTTACTTTTCAATTCCCCAATTTTCCTCCCATACAGAGACCTCTGTTGACATCCACACATCCATCCATATGTAGCTGTTGCCCTAAACCACAGTCTCTCCCTCACTTTTGTTCTGTGTACAGCAACTTGTTGTGTGTTCAAAGAGCCCACCTCGTGTTGCCTGTTGGCTTGGGCTGGACTGGCGATGGCCATGACTAACATGTCTCTGTCCCCGTTCTTGGTCTATTGAGTAGGTAGGGACTCTTGTTACCTTGGTGAGCATCTCTAGATGCCAGCATAGCAATGGAGCTCATTCTAAGGCCCAGATGTGTGACCCTCAGTACATGGTGGCCTTATAGGATTCCAAAAATAGGCAGGTCAGGTTGTCTGTATGTTACCCCACACCGACCTTGAAATCTCTCCCACTCTCTCTCTCTTGGGCTGTTCTTGTAGATTTACATATTAACCTATGTATGTGAAGCTTTTAGTGGGAAAATGGAACCCAGGTACAGTTTGGCTCTTTTAAGTGAGCACCCCCTAAAGGAAAATTTGGGGATTGCTCCATCACTCGACTTCAATTCCCATTGTATCTCTCCTCTTCTTCCTCCCAAGCTTGCAATGCACCTAGGCATCTTCTGCTGATTGTGGCAGGGTGCGACTATTCTCCCTACTGTAAACATGGAGGAGGAAAGTCTAACAGGTATGCAGCTAAATTGACGTATTGTTCAAGAAGAGCAAGGTCTAGATTCTCCAGGTTGTGCAGATGGAAATACTGTATGGAAAGGAAAACTGATTCCCCTTCCCATCAGGTGTCTCCTTGGTCATAAAATGAAACTACCGTCTCCCTACTTATTAGCTTGGGCAAAAATGGGCAAGAATTCACCTTGGACTGGAGATGGGCTAGTAGTGTCTTCCCGTCTCTAAGGAACTGGATTTGGGTTCACTTCCACGACCCAGCAATGAGACATCTTAGCAATGATGGACTCTTCTTGAATCCCGACTGTGGTTGCTTTTGGTTCTGTGGAATGGAACACTTCCTTGACCTTAGTCATTAGCCAGAACATTTGTCCAAAAATAAACGGTTAAAGAGGTGCAATTAAATTCAGGTTTGTAAATAGCTTCTTGACTGGTTGCCTGTGGTGAGTAGCAAACTGTGTCTAGGCGATCCATGCAGGGAAGCATTACAGGTGTTTGGTTTGTCTTGCCTTGTCTTGTTTGTGCTGTAAAGGACCCTCTGGCTGGGTGGGCTAGTAACTTCTGAGGACTTCATTTGCAAGGTTGATCTGACTGCAGATTCTCGTTCTGTTCATGATGTGCCTATTACTCTGTGGCCTGCCGTGGGAACAACTCACATAACAGAGCAATTTCTCCTACCTTTATGACATCACTTAGCTCAGGGCAGCATATCTGGTGCATTCCTGGCCATGTTATCCTCACAGCAGCCTAGATTAGGCTGAGGGATACTGAAGGTAGTCAAATGAGCTTCATGGCTGAGTGCATGTTGGAACCCAGGTTTTCTGTCTGAGTCTTTTGCCTGATCTGGCTCCTTTCTAGTCACTTCAGCTTAGCTGCAGGTGTGTCAATACTGCTTTTCTTTTAAAGGGATTGATCACATGATGTGAAAACTGTGAGCAGGGGCTGCATATTGCCCCAACACACTTTTGTGTGGTTCTCATTAGAGTTTATTTTATTTAAAAGATGTTTCAAGTCCTCATGACCATGCTGATCTTATCTTCCCCCACTCCTGGCACTCCTTTTCCAAGCCTTATTTCTTCCCCCCTCCTCCTGCTCTAGTTTTGTCCCTCTGATTCAGGGATGTGCAACTTGTGGCCCTCCAACCCTAGCCACCACTGGTCACGATCACGGAGTATGAGAATTGGAGTTCAGCGACATGTGGAGGGCCACCAGGTTCCCCACCATTCTGCTAAGGGTTGATAGTTACCATTTGCTTTCTTACGGTGGCTGTTGTTGTTGTTTTTTTGCCTGTGTTCCCGGAGACTCCTTTCCCTTGTCATCTGAATCATTTGCTGTGAGCAGAAGCTGCAATTTTGTTCAATCTGCTCTTAGGTGTCCAGAGTTTTAGTGTCAACTCTGAGTGAAGACAGTGTTCCTTCACTTTGTGTGTGTGTGTGTGTTCTGTGCAACATGCAGCAGGCTGCAGGCATGCTAAATAGTAGTAGTCATTGTGGCAGTCATAGTTGTAGAAATAAGTTACCAGAATTTACTGAGAATGTCTGATAAACAGCCAGAATTCAGTCCAGTAAAACTTAAACAGAATGCAGAGGATTCTGGTAAATGTTGTAGAGCAAGGATGGCTAACCTTGCCAATAGTCGGGGGGGGGGTGGGATTTAGAAGTCCACCAATGTTCGATGAGCCACAGGTTCCTCATCTCTGTTCTAGAGCATTGGAACTGAGACACACTGCTGGGTTTTGAGCTGATGTGAGATGAGACATGAGCAGCACTGCCACCACACCAAAAAGAAATAAAATAAAATTAAGGAATGTGTCCCAAAATGCTTGTTTGGGTCAAAAGTGGCTCCCAGGTTTGAAAGCACTGGAGACCAGTTTCCCCCCTCCGTTTTGTTTGTTTTTTGCCTTTTATTACAAAACAGAGAACACAGCACAAAGCAACACACACACTGCAACAGCAGCAGTTCCAAAGCTGCTCAGAAAAACCGTCCACAATGTGAAAAAAACAACCCTATTTTTGTTTTCTCATGTTTTGGTCAACACATTGTGGCTGAAGACCATGTTTGAAAACATGTACTGGAGCAGGGCTGGGCAACCTGCAGCTCTCCAGATGTTGCAGGACTACAGCGCCCATCATCTCTGACCACTGGCCATGCTGGCTGGGGCTGATGGGAGTTGGAGTCCAACAGCATCTGAAGGGCTGCAGTTTCTCCATTCCTGACCTAGAGTATGATCCCCATTCATACAGGGCATCATCCAGGTCTCTTTTGCTTTGCTGTAGCCCCATATGAGCCTCAGAACACAGTTCTCCCCCTGCACATTCCAGGAGGAGATTGGTAATGGTGGGTGAGCTGCCATTCAAGGACCCTTCTGTGCCAACGCTGACCTTCTTCTTGAGAAACGTCTGGTGCACTTCCAAAGAACTGCGGGGTTTTCTGGAGCACGTTTTGAAATCAACTCCTCTTGAAATAAGTGTCTAACAGCTGTAGCTTTGTCATGTGAAAAAAAAAATGAGATGATGAAAAGAATGTGGAATGGAAATAATGCTTCTTCATTTGTGACTCTTGGCTTGTAAAATCCTGATGAGGCCCTCTGCACTAATAAAGTGCCCATACCCTGGCCAGAGGGCTCGATAGCAGGAGGTAGCGAGCCTTTCTTACCAGGGTGTGAACTCCCCTCCTTGGAAGTGTCTGTGAGCAGCAGGACTTCTTTTCTTTCTCCACGGGTCAGCAGAACACTGGCTAAGGATTGCATTTCCAGAGGCTAGGTAAGGAATCAGGATTTCTGGATTTTGTCCAGCCTCCTGCCTCCCAATGTGAGTCATGTGGGCCTCTTGTTTCTGCACATGCCCTATGGGGATAGCACTGACCTACTTCGCAAAACTGGGTGTGATGCTTTGTCTTGGAGGTACAGTGGTACCTCGGGTTACATACGCTTCAGGTTACAGACTCCGCTAACCCAGAAATAGTATCTTGGGTTAAGAACTTTGCTTCAGGATGAGAACAGAAATCGTGCAGCGGTGGCGCAGTGGCACCAGGAGGCCCCATTAGCTAAAGTGGTGCTTCAGGTTAAGAACAGTTTCAGGTTAAGAACGGACCTCCAGAACGAATTAAGTTCTTAACCTGAGGTACCACTGTATGTTGAGATGTCTCTATTAAAGACTATATAGAAGAGTAGCCGTGGGGTGGCTACCAGCTGGAGGCTGCCTGCACACCATGCAATTCGAAGTACACGGTGTCCCCCCCCCCAAAGAATCCTGGGAACTCTAGTTTGTAAAGGGTGTTAGGAACTGTGAGTGGTAAACTGCAGCTCCCATGATGATGTGTGTTGGGGGGTGTTGCTTTAAATTGACTGTAAGTGTTCGTAGACCCAGGCTATGGCAAATCATGGCTCTCATGGGAAATAAATACCTTCTTCCAAAGGCTCATCACTTTTTAAAAAAAATCTTACTGGGTACCATCACACTAAAGGGACACGGGTGGCGCTGTGGTCTAAACCACAGAGCCTAGGGCTTGCCGATCAAAAGGTCAGCGGTTCGAATCCTTGCGACGGGGTGAGCTCCCGTTGCTCGATCCCTGCTCCTGCCAACCTAGCAGTTGGAAAGCACGTCAAAGTACAAGTAGATAAATAGGTACCACTCCGGGAGGAAGGTAAACGGCGTTTCCGTGTGCTGCTCTGGTTTGCCAGAAGCGGCTTAGCCATGCTGGCCACATGACCCAGAAGCTGTACGCCGGTTCCCTTGGTCAATAAAGTGAGATGAGCGCCGCAACCCCAGAGTCGGTCGCGACTGGACGTAATGATCAGGGGTCCCTTTACCTTTACCATCACACTAGCATTGCTGAGTTTGCAAAGAATTGGCAATTCCATGGAATACAGATATAGATACTAGCTTTGATTCAGAAAGAAAGATTTATATACCATTTGATTGCAATAAAAAGCCTTGAAGTGATATCTATATACACACAAATTTCTAGCCTTTGAGATTACAGAGAGTGGAAATGTGTGAGCATCATCCAAGGAAGGTGCAAACTAGAGGAGCGATGGTGGTCCAAAAGTAGGGCATTGTTGCTCCCTACAGTCCTCTCCCTCCCATACTTTACTACTCCCTCTCCTGGGCTTCTATTTGGACTCCATGCAAAGTAAGCAATGCATGCAGATGTACTTAATTTGAATAATTCTGCTTGCTGAATTCGGGTTTACTTAGCTCAGGCAGCTCTGCCTATCCCTGTCCATTCCCTGGCCCCCTTTCCCTTGCTGTTCTTTTGGCTTTAAAAAATATATCTTAACAGCTTCTCATGCTGCCCGAAAGGGGAGGAAAACAGCTAGTTAAAAAAAAGGTTGCTGGCCAAAATAAGGTTGATTGAGCTCTTCCCTTCCCAAGGTACTGAATGGGGTAGCAAGCAGAATCTGTTTTCTTTTCATAGCAGCATTCTAAGGGTGTTCACACCTTGGCTAGAGACTAATTAGGAAAGGCTTAAGGACTCCCACTGGTGTGAGGCTGGTTTGAGAAACAACACACCAAACACTAGTATCTTATAACACAGTACAGGACACGCATGTATTTTGGATAATGCTGTGTGAATTCAGATTAAAAACTCAGCACTGGGAATGCAGTTAAGTGCCCAGCAAACAGGAGTGTGGACACAACCTAACTTCAGGTTCCCTCTTTTTTCAGTAGAGGTGGCACATTAGAAGGATGGGTCAAGATATTTGGTCTGGTCTCTTAGGTCCCCTTGCTCATAGATATCCAGTGTGGCACCTGTTGGTGTGCATGTGCCCACAGAGACCTTCCCTATCACCCATAATAGGGTCCGGTTGCCCCTTGCTGAAATTAGCCTTGAAAGAGACCTTCCACTGGCTTCAAGAGGAGGGTGGTCTTCCTGGAGCTTGCAGCTGTGGAGGGAAGGTTATCTCTTGCCTTCTGACTTGCGCTCCCCATAAAGATCAAAACCCTCCCGCCAATAACTTGAGAAAAAGTAAAAAACAACAACCCCTTTTCCAAGCCTAATTCCTGGTGGAAGGGAGAGCATGTGCATCGTTGCTGCATGGTGCCCTCCACAGTTTCCCCTGTCTGCAGATGAGTTGGCACGCCCTGCCCCACTGATTGAGAAGTTGTATTAGAAAGATGTCACCTTTTTAGTGTTGGGGAGCCTGAAAGCAGTGAGATTCATGTGGATCTTCCCAGAAGCATGATTTGCTTCCTAGAAAACAATGCAGCGAAGTGGTTTTTGTAGATCCACCCTGCCCTTTTTATGAACAAAAGCAGGGGCAGGTGGTGTCAGTAGGAAACAGGGGAGAATATCATTGTCCTGGCACAAACGATTCACCGTCCCTCTGTTGCTTCATAAATCCATTGTCTCTCTTGCACCATTGACAAAGGAACCGAGGACTAATGGAAGAAGCAGCAGTGTGGTGTCCAAAGGATTAACATGTTCTTGCTATGCTCCTCAAGGCTGTGGTGGGTTTGAGTTGACCACTAAGTGACATACTCAGTGTCTGCCTGCTTAGGTTTGAGTAATGGAAGTACCTGCCTTGCTAGGTTGGGATATAATCCTGAGATATGGAACCTGCTACCATATCCAACTTGTGTTAGGGCATAGCAGAAGTTAGACCCTAGAGACACCCTGCTGAATGTTGAGAATAGTTCTGGTAAGCAAGGAGGTTATTAAATGGTGTGTTATACTACCCACTCCATTCTGAAGGAAATCTACCCACTCCATTCTGAAGGAAATCAGCCCTGAGTGCTCACCGGAAGGACAGATTGTGAAGCTGAGGCTCCAGTACTTTGGCCACCTCATGAGAAGAGAAGACTCCCTGGAGAAGACCCTGATGTTGGGAAAGATGGAGGGCACAAGGAGAAGGGGGCGACAGAGGACGAGATGGTTGGATAGTGTTTTCGAGGTTACCAGCATGAGTCTGACCAAGCTGCGGGGGGCAGTGGAGGACAGGAGTGCCTGGCGTTCTCTGGTCCATGGGGTCACGAAGAGTCGGACACGACTAAATGACTAAACAACTATACTACCCACAGTCCTTATCCCAGAGGTCATTCTTAAATCTGATCCACACCAACAATGTCTAGTCTTAACCTTGAAGGACAACTAGGCTGTGAGCTCATGAGCTGCAGGTCAGAAACAGAGAGAAAGGAAATGTTGGCTCAACCCTTGAACACCCATCCGAAAAGATAAAAAAAAACCCATGTGGACAATGGACTTTGGAAAATAAAGTTGTGCCCATGTCCATAGCGCTGGAGTTCCCTGTTGCTTGCATGCATGTGTGTATGTAGCATTCATCTGCTGCAGCCCTAGGCTTAAGAAGCTGGAAGGGCACAGCTACCATGCACAGACACAGTACAGCCCCTGTGTACATGAATCGTTTTGGCGGGACGTGGGGAGAAATGGCCATACTTTGTGTGGTACAGCCAAGGACATACTTCGGGTAGGTGGTGGGCAACGGCTTGGTGCAGAGAGAGGAAAAACTCTGTCATGTGGTATGTTGCAAGTTAGGACAAGCTGCAGATACTTGGGCTACTTTGTCAAGGGGAGGGTGGGATAAATGGAAAGCTTGAAAGCAAAACAGGAGGCATGAGACCCAACATTTGTCAGGGAAGCGGACAGAGAAACAGAGCAGTTTTTCATCTCGGATTTAGGACCAGTGTCCGTAATACAGGCAGTTCTTTCTTTTTGAGTGAATGAGCTGACCTCTTCTGTGTGTTTCATGAATGGGTCGAGCTTCTGTAAAGCAGTGAGACACACAGCACACCTTGAAAAATATCCGAAGAGTGAACTGGTGCTCCTAGCTAGCTGCATCCACCTGGGACATGTGTCTTCTGGACAACTCTGCATATACAAATGTACCAGATGAAAAATCAAGTTGCGTTGCTTGTTGCGGGAACCTAATGTTCCTAAAAGTGCTTCCCGGTGCAGGAGTGTGTGAGGTGTTGTCAGGTATGCTGAATCTGCACACCTGATATCCTCAAGGAGCAGAGGGGGCTGTGCTGACACCTATTCTGAATGCTGCTAATCCAAACAGACGAGGAAGATCAGCACGGGTGGCACAGTTCAAATAGGTGACTGTAGCATTAAACCCCTGTATTAAAAGGTATCTCTTCTAGAGAGAGCGCTGCCTTTTGTACATAGCCTAAGGGCACTTCCACATGGGACTTGAGTATATTTATTGGACCGCAAGCTGCAGCTTGTGCTGACAGGATGAATTAAGGGCTGCGCAGTCCACATGGGGGACAGAGAAATGGGAATGCAACCCCTTTCTTTTTCCTGATACCATGTTCCATTATTGTAGTTTAAAGCATGAAAAATTATGAGGTGGGAAAATTTTTCATTCTAGGTCAGGCATTGGCAAACTTGGCCCTCCAGATATTCTGGGGCTACAACTCCCATCATCCCTGGCCACTGGTCCTGTTAGCTAGGGATGATGGGAGTTGTAGTTCTAAAACATCTGGAGGGCTGAGTTTGCCTATGCCTGTTCTAGGTGCACCCTGAAGCATCAAAACAATCAGTGCTCTGAATCCTAACTTCTGCAGGTCATCCTTTTGGTTGTGTCAGTCCATTATTATCATAGGTTCCTGTTCTGCTGCCAGGTGCCTGCAGGGATGTTGTCCTAAGGAACTTGCAGACTACGTAGCCAAGAAGACCAGAAAAAGAAGCGGTGGGGTGGGGTGGGGAAGCCAGATCTCAATTGGCAGAAACCAACTTCTGATTTTGGGTTATATTTCTCTCCAGAGCTGAACCTTGAAAATGGAATGGTTCTCCAAGTTTGAAACAGCAGCTGGCTGCACGCAGTGTTGATATGATGTTACCAAAAACCCTTGGAGCAGCTTTGCACTGAAAAAAAGAAAGAAATCTTTTTAAAATGTCATTGTGGGGAGAGAAGTTTGAACAGAAATATATGAATCTTCATGCAACACTTTAAAAACAAACAAACAAACAAACAGTATGCTTGAAGGATGGGTGGAGGGGAAAGATGACTGGCTGAGCCGGCATTCAGTTTTCTGAATAGCACGTTAGTCATTTTGGTTACAACGCCAATGAGGAAGCTGGCTTCACTCTGCACCTGAGCACTGTGTTGTGAGTTATATACGGTACATATGTGTTATATCTGTCTTCATCCTCCCTGCGCTGGCTTTTTGTTGTTGCTGTCCCGCCTGAGTTACTCCTACCGGTAAGTCTGTGCTAGCAGTGATCTGTGCTGGGATCACCGCAGTTGCTGTTGGGCCTGTGGATATCTGGCATGGCAGGGATGGGGGTCTGTGCTGCAAGTTTAGACAGCTTTGAAAGTGATGCAATCGTCGTAGTCTGGCCCCAAAGAATTGCGGTTAGTGTCATTGTGTGAGGGTGGTAAGAAGTCTTTGCTTGAGATTCCTAGCGCTTTCTGCAAGAACTGCCGCTGTCAAGTCTCCTCGGATGGGAGGCAGATTGGTCAAACGGGGATGGAAGTGGTTTAAAGCTATTGTGCAGACACACCTCCAAAGCATCACGATCTCTGGTAGAAGCTGTTCTTTGAAAGTGTATTATTTCAGACAGTTCTGCCGGTTCCTGTGTAAGGGAGTTTCTTCATGTGCACCCAATGGCGGTCAAGAGACATGGTTGCGGAGACAGTTCTTCACAGGCTTCACCACCAGGGCTGATGATAAGATGGCTGTAGCAGTTGCCCCGGTTTATGTTGTTTGTGCCTTGGTAGTGATGTATGGAAGTGAGAGCTGAATCATAAAGAAGGTTGATCGCCGAAGAATTGATGCTTTTGAATTATGGTGCTGGAGGAGACTCTTGAGAGTCCCATGGACTGCAAGAAGATCAAACCTCTCCATTCTGAAGGAAATCAGCCCTGAGTGCTCACTGGAAGGACAGATCCTGAAGCTGAGGCTCCAATGCTTTGGCCACGTCATGGGAAGAGAAGACTCCCTGGAAAAGACCCTGATGTTGGGAAAGATGGAGGGCACAAGGAGAAGGGGACGACAAAGGACGAGATGGTTGGACAGTGTTCTTGAAGCTACCAGCGTGAGTTTGACCAAACTGCGGAAGGCAGTGGAAGACAGGAGTGCCTGGCGTGCTCTGGTCCATGGGGTCACGAAGAGTCGGACACGACTAAACGACTAATCAACAACAACAACATCGCGACCACCTCTGGTTATTGAAACACTCCTGCTCTACTGCTTGGTTGCATGAACTGAGCAGCACAGTGTTATAGCCGGGGGCGGGGGCGCAGAACAGTCATGTACATGAGGAAACCAAACATTGTGCCAAAGTGAGAGAGTGCACAGAGTTTGAGGAGTTAGCTGTTGCCCTGAGATATGTACATATGCGTGTATTTGTGAGAGAGGGCTGTGTGTGTGTGGGAGAGAGAGAGAGAGGATGTGCCCTGATTTGTACCTCTGGCAAGCACACAGCATGTCTCAGTCTCCCCACCGCCACCTAAATAAAGCGGTTGGGTTCTTTCCCTCCTCCATGTAGGCGATGGTTGTTCTAGAATCCAGCTGCGGCCCCACCTCTCTCCCCCTTGCGGCCCACACCCTCGCACAGTCTTGCCTGGTTTCCCACGCCAACTCTCACTCTTCTCTCCTTGGTGTCCTGGCCCTGACTCACCTCTCCACAACACCCCAGGGCCCATAAGCACAACACCTCTTGACAGGACGATGTGAATGCTGCATTGTCAGTCTGTCCTAAAAGCAGCGGGGTGGGGTGTGTGTGTGTGTGTGAGCGGGTTGGATTGGGTGTGGGCTTTGACATTTCTGGTTCGAATCCAGCCAAACAGGAGGTGGGGGTGGCAGGGAGTTTTGTGTGTTGGGTGGTTCCAAGGACGTGGGAGAGACGGGGGAGTTCCAAGATGGAGGGACTTCGAAAGTGGGCTGGCCAGCGCGGAGTCCCCTCTGCCAGGATAACATTTCAGGGAAGTGAGGGCAGGGGGCCGGCGGATGCAACCAACCCTCTGAAGCGGTGCCATGCAAATCCTGACTTGGGGAATAATCAGCAAAACAGCCTCGCCTCCCTTCAAGGCGTCGGGCACCACCCTCCTGGCTGCCGAAGCCACCGGACTGGCACCTCCTGTTTCCGTGCCTGCTCTTGGACACACGCCTGAGGGAGGAGGAACGGCACTCACCCACCCATACCAGGTGAGCCAGTTCGTATCCCTGCTGGCCCTACCCGCCCTGTGAAATCCCTTATTTGACCCCAGAGCGGGGATGGAGCTTGCCACACCTACGCACACCACAGCGTTCTGGGCTCGCGCCTGGTGTGAAAGAGGAGCTGGTGTGGAAGCACAAGGTGAACTTCTGTCTTGCCGGTGACTTTAGTGCTTCAGGTTAAGAACTTTGCTTCAGGATGAGAACAGAAATCGGGCTCTGGCGGGGCGGCAGCAGCAGGAGATCCCATTAGCTAAAGTGGTGCTTCAGGTTAAGAACAGTTTCAGGTTAAGAACGGACCTCCAGAATGAATTACAGTAAGTTCTTAACCCGAGGTACCAGACCTCCAGAACAAATTAAGTACTTAACCCGAGGTACCACTCTGTGTGTGTGTGTGTGTGTGTGTGTGTGTGTGTGTGTGTATATATATATGTATGTATTTTCTCCCAACAAGCGCTTGGTGTATCCAGTCCTTAACCTCGGGTTAAGTATTTAATTTGTTCCGGAGGTCCGTTCTTAACCCGAAACTGTTCTTAACTTGAAGCACCACTTTAGCTAATGGGGCCTCCCACTGCCGCCGCGTCGCCAGAGCACGATTTCTGTTCTCATCCTGAAGCAAAGTTCTTAACCCGAGGTACTATTTCTGGGTTAGCGGAGTCTGTAACCTGAAGCGTATGTAACCTGAGGCACCACTGTACGGCTAAAGGGTAACCTTCCCCAGTGCCATTCGTCATGATGTGGTTCCAGTTTGTAGGTGGGGAGTCCTTGCAAAAGGGCTTTCCTTTTCACCCAAGTATCCACATGGTATAAAACAGGGATAGGCAACCTAAGGCCCATGGGCCGGGTGCGGCCCAATCGCCTTCTCAATTCTGCCTGCGGATGGTCCAGGAATCAGCGTGTTTTTACATGAGTAGAATGTGTCTTTTTATTTAAAATGCATCTCTGGGTTATTTGTGGGGCCTGCCTGGTGTTTTTACATGAGTAGAATGTGTGCTTTTATTTAAAATGCATCTCTGGGTTATTTGTGGGGCATAGGAATTCGTTCATTATTTCCCCCCCCCCCCAAAAAAAAAAAATATAGTCCGGCCCACCGCATGGTCTGAGGGACAGTGGACCAGCCCACGGCTCAAAAAGGTTGCTGACCCCTGGTATAAGATAACATGGACATGAAAAGGCAGCTAAATAAGTGAGGACTCCAAGGAACGAAGCCCACAGGGATCCACACATTTCCCCTAACTACTGGGCAGGGGCTAGTTTGTGCAGTGGTGGCTGGCCATGGAGGGCAAAGGCCGAGAAGGACCCTCAGCAGAATTGGTGCCAGGATAGGGGCATGGGCATGCAGTGGAGGCAGGGAGAAGGCGCTTCCTGCCCTGTGTTGCTACTGGTCGAACGAAGGCTGCTTTCCCTCAATTGGGCATCAGCCCTGAGGTAGGGAAGGCTAGTCTGTTTGTTTGTTTGTTTGTTTGTTTGTTTGTTTCACTGCGACCCGCAGAAACGTGGTCGTG
Organism: Podarcis cretensis; assembly: GCF_951804945.1. Classification (NCBI taxonomy): domain Eukaryota; kingdom Metazoa; phylum Chordata; class Lepidosauria; order Squamata; family Lacertidae; genus Podarcis; species Podarcis cretensis. Next base: position 9,675,960 of record NC_137171.1, read on the forward strand.
TTCAAGTGAGATGTGCATAAGTGTGTGTGTGTGTGTGTGTGTGTCTGTATAAGGGGAGTGATTTAGACTAGGGGCAGTGGCGTAACGTGGGGGGTGCAGGGGGGCCCGGCCGCACCGGGCACAACATCGGGGGGGGGGCGCTCGCACTCGCAGCTCTCTGCCCCTACCTGGCTCACTCACTCTCTCTCACTGCTGTGCAAATCCGACCCGAGCCGCCGGGTCGCCGCCCACTGTGGAGGGGGGGGGGGTGCCAGGCGTGCGGGTTAGGGGGCGCAAATTACTTGCCTTGCCCCGGGTGCTGACAACCCACGCTACGCCACTGACTAGGAGAAGTCTAACTTTTAACTTTAAAAAGAGAAGACTCTCCCAAAGTCATGTCTGGCCCTCACTGCTCCTGACTGTTTAAGGGCCAGAATTTTGAATGCAGCAGCAGCAGCAGCAGAAGCAGAGAAAGGAGTTTCTCTGTGTCTCTGTCTGTGGCTGCTGCAGGGACTTGAGGAAGGGGCAGGCGCTGAACTAAGCAGCACAGCACAGCAGCAAGATGAAGCGGTATGAGAACAGTTTTAATCTGATCCTTTGTGCCTGTACTAGGACTCAGCCCCTGATCGTGTAGTATGAAAGGGCCCCTGAACATGCACAGAGTGCATCTTCCCAACTGCCAGGTTTCTTGAGCCCAAAATGTGGAGTCAACGGGTGTGACATGAAGGTGGGCATGAATTGCAAGACCTCTTGCTTTGAGAAATCAAACCTTAATGTAGGTCTGGACATTGCCAGGTGCAAGAGTCTTGGTAGACATGTGACATGAATGAAAGGCTGAGCTAGCAATTTAAGCTTGGGTGCTGGAAGGGAAGAGAACTGCTGATGGCTTATCTAGCCACTGAATCTCTTGGGATGGACAGGGAAGAAATGCAAGGCTGAAGAGCTCCAGAATCTGATGCAGGGTAGGCTTGGGGCATTTTAATGGTTTTGCCAGTGTTGATGCCAGGATTTTCACGAGTGGCCCCCAAGTCCCTGAATGCTGCTGAATCCCATTGTGTTCCTATATTATTCCATGTGCTGCAAGTCCAAGGCTTTCTTTCCCAGCTTGTCACTCATCCATCCTGTTCCCTTTCCTTGCCTTCCTGTACAAAACGGGTTCATTGGAACTGTGTGTGTGTGTGTGTGTGTGTGTGTGTGTGTGAAGCCAGATGCCTGTGCAGCAATTTCCCCTCCCCTCCCAATGCTAAGGGGATGAGGGGGTGCGAAGCGGGTGGGGTGGGGGGGAATGCAAAGCTTGCTCAGACTTTCCTGCTCTGCCGTCTGTGAGACAGGCCTCAGCTTGCTAGCCATAAAAAAAAGTGAGCTAATTCGGTCATGGAAAAAGGTTTGGGTTTTTTTTTTCTGTCTCTCTCTTTTCTGGTGGAAATACCTTAAACATAAGTGTGATATTCAGGCAGTAAATGGGGGCTTTGTTCGCAAGCTGGAGCCAGGAGGCCAAGGGGAAGGAGTGCTGGAGCTAAATTCCCCCCACCTCACCTCACTCCTCATTCCCCACCCCTTCTCAAATAAAGTATCTGAAATGGTAAAGTTTGATAAAGAGAGAGAGAGAGAGAGAGAGGCCTGGAAGGCTGCAGATGAAGGGGGCTGGGTGGGAACAACAAAGAAACATTTAAAACAAAACAAAATCCAAAGTTTCTTCCTCCTCCTTGACTCCAAGCCATGCCTATGAGGCCCAGGGTTAGTTCTGGTCCTGTGGGCAAGTGCCCTATTTTACAGAGGAAGGTCCTTTATTCGAAGATGCCCTGTGGTCCAGGTCCTGTGTAAAGATCTGAGAGCAAGGAGGTGCCTTTCAAGTGACCCACCAGCAGTTAATTAGCACCTCTGCAGCAGACTGAAGAGGCACACAGGTCACCCCTATGAAATGCACAATGAGATGCATTTCTATTTAAATTATAGCCATGACTTCCTCCTCTGCGCCAATGCATATAAATCAACATACCTGCAAATTGGAGTCCTGTTGTTTCCTTAGCACAGTTGCATTTCCCGTAAGTGGATGCCCTATAGATGATGATGATGGTGATGATGATATATCATCTTTCATTTCGAGAAGACATACAGAGGCCCTGTAGTTCTGGAATCTATTGCCCAACCCAAGGGCTTGCAGGAGAGAGAAGTCTGAACTGTCACCCAGTGGCGTAGCGTGGGTTGTCAGCACCCGGGTCAAGGCAAGTAATTTGCGCCCCCTAACCTAGCAGTTCGAAAGCATGTCAAAGTGCAAGTAGATAAATAGGTGCCGCTCCAGGGGGAAGGTAAACGGCATTTCCGTGTGCTGCTCTGATTCGCCAGAAGCAGCTTAGTCATGCTCCCTTGGCCAACAAAGCGAGATGAGCGCCGCAACCCCAGAGTCGGCCACGACTGGACCTAATGGTCGGGGGTCCCTTTACCTTTACCTTTTCCCTGTGTTTAAGCATTTTTCCAAGGCTGCATTTCCCAGAGTTCCCTGGAAGCATGTAAGGGGTTCCTGAATGAGAAGGTGAGTGAGGGTGAACAAATATCTCTCTGACAATTTCGCAGTGGCTCCCAAACTTCTCCATCAATGCAGAGCCTCCAGGGAGCTTTTGGCTGAGTTCTGAGAACAGCAGTAGGAAAACTCCAGCCCTACAGATGAAGACATGGCTAGGTGCAAAAGCGAGTTGCAAAGGGTGGCATTTAGCTGATAGTCGGAGCTTGCAAAGCCCCATGCACAGCGCCATGAACAAAAACCAAGGCACCTGTGCCATGGATGGGAGAGATAAGGATGCGGCCTATGACCAGATCCAGTCACCCAATCATCTTCTAAGAGGTCTCTCAGTTCAGGATGGGTCTCCTGCAGGCCTCCCCAGTGCTCCTTTTGAATTTGAAGTGTGCACCAAGATTCTTGTCAGGAGTTTCCTGGGCAGATGTGGCTGCATGGCAAGCAAATCAAAGGGAGCCCTAAAGAAAGGATGAAAACCTCCGCTCTTAAGAATAGTTCAGGGGCCTCACTCCTACATTTTTGATGCACGTGGAAGCGCACATGCATTCATGAATGGCCAAAGAGGATGTACTGGGAAAAGGCACATGTTCTCTGATTTACCTGAGCCTCTTTTGTATGGTGGGCGAATTAACATCTTCATCCTGCAGCTAATGGGTAGGATCCATTGTAGCACTATGCACAAGGGTTTCTGCTTGCACAAAACGGGGTTCTCCTTTCTCCTGCCCCCCTTCTGTTCTAGGGCTTCTCCCAACCCTCTGGAGCAGTTTTGTGGAGGGTCTGTGGCACAGGCTAGCTGGGGCAGGTGGAGTCTGATTGCACCAACGAAAAACCTTCTGCTGATGGGACATGGTAGCTTAATACAGCCCAATATCTGCATATTATTTCCTTTTCATATTAATGTTTTTAATCCATTTTGAAACAGTTTTCCCTAACTAAACAATACACCTTGTAAAGTATAAGGAAACAGGAAGCAATGAGGCGGTGTCGGCACAGGGTAAGATGAAAGAAATGTCTTCATTTTCTGCCATAACCATTTGTGACAGAACAGGATGGGATTATACGAGTAGCCCGGTTAAACAAAATGTTCGAAATGATTAACTTTCTGGCTTTTAACTGGTTAATGGGTTCTTCAAATTGAAATAAAATGACATATTATCAAATCTCAGTGAAGATGCCCCTTTTGAAGACCTTGAAGGGAATATTTGTATTTTTACTTTATAATTTTGTGGTGTTTACTTTGTAAACCACTTATAGCATTTTTTTAACTGTAAGCAGTCTATAAATTGATGAATTAAGTTAAGTAATTCATAAAATAGAAAATGAACAAATGCACCCCTTGTATTCTAGCTTCATGTGAGAGTTTCAAATATTCCTTGTTGCTGTAACACATCAAAATCGTGGCTTTGAAGAGAAACAAGTTCAGGACTTATCGGCATTGTGAAGTACCAAGGTTTTAAAAAGCAAGTGCATTTTGGAACACCAGTGGGTGTCAGGTGTTGTGATTATTATTTTGGTAACCTTAGTACAGTCGTTTCATCAGGACGGGCAAGGTGGCTACCAACTTGAGATTATAAGAAAAAGCAAATTATAAAAACAAATTATAAGAAAAAGCCATGGTCACATTTATTGGTTTGCCATGTGGGGTTGGGCATTTCGGGAGTGCAAAGGTTTTTATTTGTGGTCAGGCCTGTCGATTAACTGACACAGTGGTGATGCTAATGAACAGTAATCTGCCATTGTATTCAGCGATTGTGACCTGCTATTGAGGCAGGCAATGTGGTGCCCTCCAGATTTTGCTGGACTTCCAGTTCCCATTGGGCCCCAGACAGCATGGACAGTGGTCAGGTACGACTGGATTTGCTGTCCAATAACATCGCATTGGCTACGCTCTACAGTATTAGTTGGCTGTTGATCTGTTAACACTTGCAGCTCTTGGAACAAGTTCGCTTGCATTGTATAAACCCGGAATAGTGCAGCCATGGGTTGGTGCTGTACTGATGCCACTGCCAAAATTCTGTAGATGTGGGATAGCAGTTGCATCAGCAGTAGCATTGCTGGGCAGATCCCAGCTGGGCTTGTTTGTTTGTTGTATATATATACCGTCCTTCTTCATAAGATGTCAGAGCTGTTCACAGAATAAAAATACAGGATAAAAATAAGTAAATAAGTGAAACAAAGCAGCAGAACAGACCCCTCCCCCCGTCTCATAAAAAGGTAAAGGACCCCTGACAGTTAAGTCCAGTCGCAGACGATTCTGGGGTTGCGGCACTCATCTCGCTTTACTGGCCGAGGGAGCTGGCGTTTGTCCGCCATTATTGTTGTTGTTTAGTCGTTTAGTCATGTCTGACTCTTCGTGACCCCATGGACCAGAGCACGCCAGGCACTCCTGTCTTCCACTGCCTCCCGCAGTTTGGTCAAACTCATGCTGGTAGCTTCGAGAACACTGTCCAACCATCTCGTCCTCTGTCGTCCCCTTCTCCTTGTGCCCTCCATCTTTCCCAACTTCATGGATTTTTCTAGGGAGTCTTCTCTTCTCATGAGGTGGCCAAAGTATTGGAGCCTCAGTTTCAGGATCTGTCCTTCCAGTGAGCACTCCGGGCTGATTTCCTTCAGAATGGATAGGTTTGATCTTCTTGCAGTCCATGGGACTCTCAAGAGTCTCCTCCAGCACCGTAATTCAAAAGCATCAATCCTTCGGCTATCAGCCTTCTTTATGGTCCAGCTCTCACTTCCATACATCACTACTGGGAAAACCATAGCTTTAACGATACGGACCTTTGTTGGCAAGGTGATGTCTCTGCTTTTTAAGATGCTGTCTAGACACATTTAAAAGGCTGTAGAATATCCATCAGCCCAAGGCCTGCTTGAAGAGGAACATTTTCGTCTGGCACCTAAAATATATATAGTGAAGGCAGTAGGCCAACTTTCTTGGGGAGAGCATTATACAGATGGGGGGCCACTACAGAGAAGGCCTGTGTTGCCACCCTCCAGACCTCACATGGAGGAGGCAAATGAAGAAGGGCCTCAGATGATGAATGCAGAGTCAGAGGTGGTTTATATGGGGGAGATGCAGTCCTTCAGGCATTGTGGTCCTGAGCAGTTTAAGGCTGTATAGGTCAAAACCATCACTTTAAATTGGGCTTGGAAACTAATTGGCAGCCAGTGCAGTCAGGTCAGAATCAGTGCGGTATGCTCAGTGAGCAACCTGGCTGCTGAATTCTGCACCAGCTGAAGCTTCCAAACCATCTTTAGAGGCAGCCCTACGTATAACGTGTTGCAGTAATCGAAGCTAGAGGTTACCAGAGCATAGACAACAGAGGTTAGGCTGTCACTGTCCAGACAGGGGCATAACTGGGCCACTAGCCGAAGGTGATGGGAGACATTCCAAGCCACTGAGGCCACCTGAACCTTAAGCGACAGCAGGTCTCTGCTTCTCTGCTGGGCCACACACACACACAACCATTGCAGCACACTGGGCAGAGTTGGGGCTTTGGAGAAAGCATGCATAAAACTGGATAATGTACACCCCACAACCCACTCTGGCTTCTGGGTGACTTGCTTTGTAACCCTGTGTGAAGGAGAGGAAGAGGCAAAATGGTGTTGTGCGCTGGGGGTAAAACTATGTCGCAGGGCAGGGCAGGTGTAGAGGAAGCAGCTCTCATACAAACAGAGTTGTTTGTTCCCCGTCCTCAGATGCCCCCGGGGCATCTTGCAGACTTCAGCACATAAACCGGGCATTTTGATGTGGCGTTCCAGGCGCCAAATATGACTCAGGGCGGTCTTCTACTGCACAAAGCCCTGGGCAGCTTCCAATATATCTCAGTCCCTACCACAGGGCTGGCTGGAGTTATTTTTGCTGCTCTAAGCAAAAAAATTATTTCGCTGTCCCCCTCATCTTGTTGCACGAAGTCGTGTGTGTTTGGAGGCATAAGTATGTTCTGTTATTTGTGGGTTTCCCCCCTGATTACAGTCCCTTTCCCTTGCTCCAGAAGCGAATGGAGGCCAGTTGGGAAACCTGTGAAGTTGGGATATTTCCTTTGTCCCAAACGTCTGGTTGACGGGGGGCAATAACTGTATTCCTCAATCCATTTCCTTATTACCTCTTGAATTCTGCTGCCCCAGGAAGCTGTCTGCATTGCCCTAACGGCTACTGCCAGCCCTGCTCCATCACAATAAGTTAATTGGGTAAACTAAAACCACAGTTGGGCAAGTGTACATCGCATAGCTGTTTCTGTAATACCACTAATTATCTGGGGTAAGGTTAGGGTGACCCGATTTAATCAGAGGTGGGGCTCCCTTGGATCTTCTGTACTCCTCTAGATGTGAGAATTCCGCCAGGTGCGCCTCAAGTTGGTGTGGGAAAAGAGGCATCAATGAAAACGAGTCTCTTTCCATAAAGGTGCACACGCCCCACCCACGCTTGCAACAGGTAACCTCACAGTTGAGGATGCCATTCGATCCCACATGTTTGGGAGGCGATGTTGGGAAAGTGCCTTGACCAAGCTGTTACCTAATTCGAAGCTCGCTTTTTGGAGCCTGATTTCAAAATGAAAGTCTAGCCTGATTGGGAGGGATCTCATGCTAGATCCAGATATCAGCTTCACCTAGTGATGCCATCACTGAACAGAAAATTGGAAGGGAAGAGGGACAGAGGCCGGTGTTGACCATGGCACCTGTGCTGGTCCCGTGGGTTTCCGTGAGGCGAGGTCCAAGTCCAGTCCGAGGTCAAGGGAGCAGTATTGAGGCCGTCCGTCAAAGCTGAAGCTGGGTCCAAGGCAGGGAGTCGGGTGAGGTCAGGAGATCCGGCAGGACAGAGTGTAGGCAGGAACAGGCTACCAACAACGTTGCTCCCGCAACTTGGGACTGGCTGGCTTTTATCTGCCCCGAGGCATAGGGTGGCCCCAGTCCACAGGTGACTCGCCTCTCCTGGCCTGGAGGTGAGCACTCCTCCTGCAGGAACTTAGTTCCCTCCGCCTCTCTGCCCTGAGCCTCTGCAGCGCAGGAGAAGCTGGAGGGTTACTGGACCTCAGCCTCCCCTGACGGGGCTGAGAGTGGAGCACCTGCAGGCAACGGGTCCTCCATCGCCTCAGGAGCCAGAGCAGACTCAGCTGGTGCCTGCACCTGAGGATCCAGCACAGGTGAGGACCCTTCAGGCTCAAGTCCCAGCCCTGGCTCAGCTGGTTCTGGAGGCGGGGACTCCTGTGCAGGCTGGGATTCCTTAGGTTCAGCCTCTAAGTCTGAATCCCAGGCCATCACAGCACCCCTGATCACCATTCAAGGCACCCCAGGGTACCACAGCACACTGGTTGAAAACCAGTGATTTCAGTCTGTAGTTGTGCCCTTAGTGAGTAAAAACAGGGCACAGTGCGAGGTGTGTTTGTCTCTCTGCACTGCCTTTGCTGCTCTTGCGCTGGAGATGCTATGAAACCTACTTCTACCCTGCTGGTATGATGGTTTGGACTGGCAGCAATCAGGGAGGACTGGCACGGTCTTACTGGTGGTCTAAACAGAGCAACCAATAGCAAACAGCAATAAAAGGGGTGGTGGCCACCCACAAAAATGAGCTCTTGGAAGTGACTTACTTAAGGAACTCTTACTGAGACTTCCTTTGTTTTCCTCTGCTATGTTTTACGCCACAAAGAGAAATTGGGGCAGTGGCGGCGGGGCTTCCCATCCTCCTGCTATAGCACACAACTAGTTGAGCAGGAAGCATCCCAGCCAAAGGCGCATACTTATGTGAGAGCTGGTGTAGAAGCTTAGAGCGTTGTTGTTGTAAACAAAATCTGGTCTTGTTCCCTTATGGGGTACACAAGAGCCCCTATAGAGTCCTTTGTAGGTTCTCCATTGGTAGGAGAAAATAACAGAGGCCAACCAGAGAATATTGAGAAGCAAAGCAGCTAGTAAGCCTGATCTTTATTAACGCTGTTGCAACAGGGTGCTCCCTTCACACGCAGGAGAGTAGAGGAGGACTCAGAACAAAGGTGTGCCTCCCCTTATACAGTGGTACCTCGGGTTAAGTACTTAATTTGTTCCAGAGGTCCGTTCTTAACCTGAAACTGTTCTTAACCTGAAGCACCACTTTAGCTAATGGGGCCTCCTGCTGCCACTGTGCCGCCAGAGCACGATTTCTGTTCTCTTCCTGAAGCAAAGTTCTTAACCCGAGGTACTATTTCTGGGTTAGTGGAGTCTGTAACCTGAAGCGTATGTAACCTGAAGTGCATGTAACCCGAGGTACCACTGTATAGACATTTTGAAATTCCCTGCCCTGGAGCTCAAGACCACCCCCAGAAACCTCATGCATACATCACAGAAGGGGTGTGGTCCAAAGACCACCCCCCTAGATACATCATGCCTACATCATAGAAAAGGTGGTCTACAACAGAAATCTGAGTGAAATTCTTATAACAGCGTCAGCCAGGAAATCCCCAGTTCAAACATCATTTCGACTATGAACATACTGGATGCGGCCTCAGCCAAGCATATCTTCCCCCCTCCATGCCATTTGCAAACCAGCAATGACCTACCGATAGGGATTACAAAGGCCATAGAGAGCTTTTTCCTCCTTGAATTTGTCTAAACCTCTTTTAAGTCCATCGCTGCCTCCTGGGGGAGCTAATTCTGTATTTTTAACTATATGCACAGTGTGAAGAAATGCTTCTTTTCCTCCGTCCTTGGCCTCCCACTGTTCACATCGCATTAGCTCTACCTTTCCATGCTACTGCTTGCCCCTTCTCTTCTTAAAATCTGCTTAGGCATGTGCTACTGCAGAGCAACCCTGTCAAAGCAGAGGACAACTCACTTCCCAAGACGAACTGAAAAACTGAAACTGAAAAGGAACACCCACAAGCCAACAGGGTTTCGAAACTTCTTTGGGAGAGGCAATGCAACAACAAGCAAGAACCGCAAAACATATCCTATAGATGTCTTTGACACTCGTACAGTTGCATTCCATGCAGCAATCACGATAGCAGTGAATGCAATATTCACTGAGAAAAGCACTCTCGTTTCCCCAGATTTATAACACTGAGCTTGCGAGAGCTTAAGAAGCGTGGTATTTCAGCGGTAAAGCGTAACAGTCAGGGAAGATGTGTAGATGCTGTACAGCGGCAGACAGGAAACATGCACAGATTCATAGCACCAAAGAAACAACAGCCCTATGTTTGCACCCACTTTGATTGTTGCATGGTTCGCACTGTTCACAGTACAATTCTGCCAGTGTTCCTGTAGTGCTGTGCATTGTCTGTTCCTGCACCCTTTGGGTTATAGATGCCAGTGTATCTGAGTTGTACCATTAGATGTTTCAGGAATCTGCCGGGGATGGAGTAGATGGCCCTTGGGTTCCCCTCCAACTCTACAATTCTACGATTTACGAACAGATATATTAATTACCCTGCTAGATGAACTTTGAAAAAGTCTACTTTCACAATTGCTTCCAGCCAAATACCGTTCTTGAATGTTGTAATCATGCAACATGTTATTTTCTTCAGAGATCATCCCTGCCCTATCCCAAGGGCTCACGGCAGGTTACACTGTATCCATATCTAATTTTATCTTGACAACGGTCCCTGGGTGTAGGTGAGCTTGGCAGTGAACTTGCCCAAGGGCACCCTGCGAACTTCACGGCTCAGTTGCGATTTAGGCGTGGAATTCCTGCAAACTTATACAACCCTTTCTGCAAGCAATAAAACATAACAAAATTGATCAAGGGAAGTAATAGTGCCACTGTATTCTGCTCTGGTCAGACCTCACCTGGAGTACTGTGTCCAGTTCTGGGCACCACAGTTCAAGAAGGACACTGACAAACTGGAACGTGTCCAGAGGAGGGCAACCAAAATGGTCAAAGGCCTGGAAACGATGCCTTATGAGGAACGGCTAAGGGAGCTGGGCATGTTTAGCCTGGAGAAGAGGAGGTTAAGGGGTGATATGATAGCCATGTTCAAATATATAAAAGGATGTCACATAGAGGAGGGAGAAAGGTTGTTTTCTGCTGCTCCAGAGAAGCGGACACGGAGCAATGGTTCCAAACTACAAGAAAGAAGATTCCACCTAAACATTAGGAAGAAATTCCTGACAGTAAGAGCTGTTCGACAGTGGAATTTGCTGCCAAGGAGTGTGGTGGAGTCTCCCTCTTTGGAGGTCTTTAAGCAGAGGCTTGACAACCATATGTCAGGAGTGCTCTGATGGTGTTTCCTGCTTGGCAGGGGGTTGGACTCGATGGCCCTTGTGGTCTCTTCCAACTCTATGATTCTATGATTGCAATCAGGCAAGAAAGAGGGGTGCAGTGGATATGAATGGCTCTCTCTGCTTCTGGGAGCCAACCTGGGTGTGATGTATCTCATAGTGCTTATTTCACTTTAATGCAGCCATTGGATGGGGTGTCTGAAATTGATCGGAGCAGTAGCAGTGCGCAGGGAGTACTTAACCCTTTCCCTGTTGGCTGCTTCCTCCAATAATCATCCCTCCCAGCTGCTTTTGTCCACGCGGGCGAAAAGACCTGTGGATCATGTATCTTTTCCCCCATAAGTGAGAAGTCTTCACATAATGATCTTGATGGGGGGGAATAGTACCATGCACGGAAGGGGGTTAAGCAGTCCGCCCACCCCCCAATGCTGCTTCGATCCAATTTGCAGTACAGTGGTACCTCGGGTTACAGACGCTTCAGGTTACATACACTTCAGGTTACAGACTCCACTAACCCAGAAATATTATCTCGGGTTAAGAACTTTGCTTCAGGATAAGAACAGAAATCGTGCTCTGGCGGCACAGTGGCAGCAGCAGGAGATCCCATTAGCTAAAGTGGTGCTTCAGGTTAAGAACAGTTTCAGGTTAAGAACGGACCTCCAGAATGAATTAAGTTCTTAACCCGAGGTACCACTGTATGTGTCTATATTGAATTTGGGAAGTGGCTCACTTACCTCTCATATGATGTGCAGAGTGGCACCGGTTTCCCCATTTTAGGCGCCAGCTGTGCTGTTCAACTAAAAAAACCAAGAACATGTGCCAGATACTCTTTTCTTACCTATGTGAATGTTAATTATGCTCCCTTACCTTAAAATAAAAATCTGTGGCTATAAAGTGACTTAGTGTGGTCTCAGGAGTGCCTGAGGGCAAAAGCATTCTGACTAGATGGGGCAGTATTGGTTTGTTAAGGTATTTTCCTCACCCTTGTCTCTTTATTATTATTATTTTCCTAAGGGGGAAAAGCTGGGGATCAGGGACAGAGTTGTAGGGAATTTGATGACTTGCCCTTCTTTGAAAGCTTAGGACAGGAGTCAGCAAACTTTTTCAGCAGGGGGCCGGTCCACTGTCCCATGTGGGGGGCCAGACTGTACAGTGGTACCTCAGGTTAAGTACTTAATTCGTTCCGGAGGTCCGTACTTAACCTGAAACTGTTCTTAACCTGAAGCACCACTTTAGCTAATGGGGCCTCCTGCTGCTGCTGCGCCACCGGAGCACAATTTCTGTTCTTATCCTGAAGCAAAGTTCTTAACCCGAAGCACTTATTTCTGGGTTAGCGGAGTCTATAACCTGAAGCGTATGTAACCCGAGGTACCACTGTATTTTGAAAAAACGATCCAAGAGCACCACGGGCCCCAGTGGCTGCTTACCTGTGCCTTGCGAGCGGCAGGGGCTGGCGTGCGAAAGGGCTCTGGAGAGGGGCTGCTTAAAATGGCGGCCGCTCTAGTGCTGCTGCTGCTGGCATCAACAAAGCCCAACCCCCTTCCTCCTCTAGGCAGGGCAGGGAGAAGCCAGGAAGAGGGAGGGAGGAAGCGCTGCCACCGCCGCCATGTGAGGGAGAAGGAAAGAGCGTGCATGCTTGCGATCCACGCGGTGATTCCCAGACCGTCCACAGGCTGGATCCAGAAGGCAATTGGGCCTGATCCGGCCTGTGGGCCTTAGTTTGCGTACCCATGGCTTAGGATATGGCCTCCTCCTCTCTGGATTAGACCAACTCACTTAACCTCAGCCTCAGTTCCATGTCTTTATGGGTCTAGAATAGTGTTGACCTACATCTCAGGGGATGTTTGAAAGTCAAACATGATAAAAATTGGAGGGTCACATTCAAGTAACTGGATGTTTTCTGGCAGGATACTCCTATTATTATTATTATTATTATTTCTTCTATACTGCTTTATATTTTTAAGGGAGGGGGGAATTTCAAAGCGATTTACAACCTACATTAAAGCATCACATAAAACAATCCAGAACAGAACATTACTGAAGAAAGTTAAATACAAAGTATGCATTCAAAGCAGCCTAATTAACAGGAAACTAAAATATTATCGTCAAGATTTCCAAAATAAAACATTACAACCACAGAAAGCACATTTAACACAGCAAAGTTAACAACAGCAGCAACAACAAAAATCTTAAAACATTTCAAAAGAACACGTCGCTAATGGAAGTCAGATATAAAAATGCACATTTAAAACAGCATAATTAGCAAGAGAATGAAATTTATAAGCATAGGACATATCTGCTGCTGTTGCTGCCAGTCCTGGTGGCTCAGTGACTGTGGAAGTTCAGGCTCGATGACCTGGGTTTGCACTAAGAGACAGCCAATATTGTCGTTGTGCAATTATTGGTTCATCACGGTGTTCAGATCTGTAAGAGAGCCCTGAGCTCTGGCTAAGATTTTGCAGTCTGTGGATTGGGTATATATGCTCTCCTGTGGATTCACTCAAGTATAACTAGGTACCGTACTTTTCTCCCTATAGGACGCACCGGCCCATAGGACGCACCTAGTTTTTTTGGGGGGAAATAAAGGGGAAAAAAATATTCCCCCCCCCCAGCTGCGGATATCTGCTTCAGCGCACCCCGCGCTCCGGGCAGCAGGCTGCTATCCGCAGCCTAGGGAGCCCTGCGGGAACTCCCACGGGCTCCCCAGGCTTGCTGATAGCTTCCTGAAGCGTGGAGAGCGAGAGGGGTCAGTGCGCACCGACCCCTCTCGCTCTCCACGCTTCAGCGAAAGCCTGCATTCACCCCTTAGGACGCACACAGATTTCCCCTTCATTTTTGGAGGGGGAAAAGTGCGTCCTATAGGGCGAAAAATACGGTATGTGTTCATGCCATTCAGACCTGTTGGAGCACTTTTGTAGCATAGCACAGTTAAAGGTATTTAAAAAAACCAACAAACATAGGATCATAGAATTGCAGAGTTGGAAATGATTACGAGGGCCATTGTCCAATCTCCTGCAATGCAGAAATCCCAACTAAAGCGTCCATGACAGGTGGCCATCCAACCTCTGCTTAAAAACCTCCAATGAATGAGAGTTCACAACCTGCTGAGGGAGTCCGTTTAGAAGGCATTTATGCCTATAGGCATGGTAGAGGCACCTGGGAGTGAATTAGACAGGTTTCGAAGGCTAACCTCTAAGCACTATCATGTTCAGCTATAGCTTGCAGCTGGTAGTGTTGCAATTAGTGGGTTTTCCACCCACACCCATTTTTTTTGTGGCATTAGGGCATGTTAGTGGGGTATTTTTCCAAGATGCATCCTTGAAAAATGCTGGTGGACCAAATCCTAGCTGGAGTGGGCATCTGCCTAAAAAGGAACTATCGTTTCCTAGAGTGCTCTCTGAATAGATAATGTGTGGCACTTGAATGAATTTGCCAACTGGGAAGAGCCAGGTTTCCAAAATACTGTACACTCCTAAGTTGAAGGGTAGAAGTTTCCCATCTTGAATACTGCACTTTTTTAAAAAAAGCATGGTTAAACTCTGGGTGCTTTTACACCTGATGCCAGGGCCACCTTTCTATCTCTATTGTGACTTAATTTGAATATGGTTGATGAGCTGTGTAACATGGCAAGCAGCCATTCTAAAACATGAAAAGCTATGTCAACGAATTAACTATATAAATTTTCATAGACATCCCAAAGCAGCCTTGTTTTGGGAAGCTTTTAATGTTTGATTTCTGTTTTGCTTTGTTTTATTTTTATTTTTGTTGGAAGCCACCCAGAGTGACTAGGGCAACCCTGTCAGATGGGCGAGGAATAAGAGATTAATTATAATTATAACTATTAACATTGCCCCTAGAAATGTGACTAATTCTAAAGTCTCAAGTGGCATTTCCTGCACTAGAAAAAAGTGGGAGTGGTTGGGTTTTTTTTAATCGACCTGCCAAGGTCTTAATGTGGATCACTGTTACTCTTGTCATATGGTTTGAAAAATGCAACATTCAGTATAAGTACTGATTTTGAAAGTGTTCTGTGTCCACACAGATTTTGCTTTATTTTTAGCAGAAGGAATGCACTTCTGAACTGTGTGAAAAGCTTATCAAACTGGTATTCTGGTGCAAGAGGGGAACCAGCAGAGAAAGAACCAGCAGTTAGGTTCTTATGGCTTAGATAGGTGAGATGTTGACCTAGACCTCAAATCTTTTCCAGCCTTTGGGAAGGGAGTTGGGTTTCGGATTTTCCAGCCCAAAAAAGTAGTTGGAGTGTTTATATGTGTGTGTGTGTGTGTGTGTGTATGCAGTGGCGTAGCGTGGGTTGTCAGCACCCGGGGCAAGGCAAGTAATTTGCGCCCCCTAACCCGTGGATTTGCGCCCCCTAACCCGTGGATTTGCCCTAACCCCAGAAGTTGTGCCCGGTGTGGCCGGCCCCCCCTGCACCCCCCACGCTACGCCACTGTGTGTATGGTAACAGGGAGTGGACTTTGGTAACATGGCACCCTGAGCGAGCACAAAATTCGGTG
The DNA here is from genome assembly GCF_951804945.1 of Podarcis cretensis. Lineage (NCBI taxonomy): Eukaryota > Metazoa > Chordata > Lepidosauria > Squamata > Lacertidae > Podarcis > Podarcis cretensis. The sequence continues at coordinate 9,691,152 of NC_137171.1, forward strand.
TCCCCCCTATATTTCTTATTTTCACAATAATTCTTATTATTTGGAGTCCATTGCAGGGGAACCGCCCACACCGCCCAAATCTGGCATTGACTATAGGGCAGTTTACATAGAACATCCTCAGCTGGGTTGGTGGACTTGCTTTGGTGTCGTCTGCTGACGCAGCTCAGGCAGAAGAACAAAAGCAGCATTGTCTCGTTGTCCATGTGACATGTTTTGCCAATCACTGAGAAGCACCTGGGGCAAGCATGCTGCAAGAGAGTCCTATCTGGATGGTTCCACGGCAAGAGGTGCGTTGTATTTCAGCCCTTGGACCTGAGCCAGAGGCGCACATCTCTGAAAGTGCTCTTAGGATTAAATCGAATTGTGCCTTTTCAAACACTTGTAATTATTCTGAGAATCTTCCGTTGCAATTCCCCGCTTCCAATGAGGCATATGTATACCTGGGGTGGAGAGTAGGCAGTACAGTGGTACCACGGGATCCGTCCCAGAGCCCCGTTCACATCCTGACCAGAACGTAAGATGCGACAGCGCATGTGCGGTCATGTTTCGCCGCTTCCGCACATGCGCATGACGTCATTTTAACCGTTTGCGCATGTGCGAGCGGCGAAACCTGGAAGTATCGCGCTCCGTTACTTCTGGGTCACCGCGGAGCGCAACCCAAAAATACTTATCCTGAAACGTATTTTTCCCGAGGTATGACTGTAGTGATCTAGAAGGACCAATAGCTTGACAAAGTACAGTGGTACCTCGGGTTACAGACGCTTCAGGTTACAGACGCTTCAGATTACAGACTCCGCTAACCCAGAAATAGTACCTCGGGTGAAGAACTTTGCTTCAGGATGAGAACAGAAATCGTGCGGCGGCAGCGGGAGGCCCCATTAGCTAAAGTGGTACCTCAGGTTAAGAACAGTTTCAGGTTAAGAACGGACCTCCAGAATGAATTATGTTCTTAACCTGTATAAGAGAGTTTCATTTGTTAAAACGGATTTTTGTTCAATACTGTTTTTTTCCGGCCGGGGTGGGGTATGTTGATTTTCTTCCTCAGGTGTCTTAAATTGGCTTTAAGCTGGTTTTGACCTAGAAAGCGGCCGCTCCTCTTGGCGCTTGATAACTCTCTCAGTGCCCTAATCCTGGCTGCTGTGTTTTCTAAAGCTGGTGCATACAATACGTAGGGTTGTGTACATGGCAAATGAGTGCCTGTGCTTTTGATTTCATGATATGGCTATATATTTCTCTAAAATTTGGGTTATTTTTACCGACTCATAGAACTTTGGTTTGGGGGTAGGGGTGTGATTCCCATGACCGCCTCAGTCGTTCACACCTACAGTGTGTGTGTGTGTGGGGGGGGGGAAAACCCCAACTTTTGCTGATTTGTAACTGAGGAAAGCTTCAATAAGATGGGTGTGAAGCTTCCAGTGGGGTGGGGCTTTCACCCTGACCTCAACTTTTGAAACTACAAATCCCCATTGAGGGAGGTTTGCAGCAGCATGCCAGGGCTGAGCCCTCCATGTGCCACCAGCATGCGAGTGGGTGCGTGTACGACTGCTTTGTAGTTACATTTCAGAAACTGCAAGGCAGCAAACACAACAGAAAAAAAGCTTGAACAACCTGTTGCAACACATTCTTAAAAGTTAGATGGCCGTAGCCTTTCCGATTCGGACATATTTCCATCAGATGAACAAATTAATCCAACCCCTGGGATACTAGAAATAAAAGAATTTCTGGCTATTCAGACTGAATAACCTAACACCCATGGCCTTGCCATAGAGAATACTTGAAACCTTTACCTCTGCTTTTAATTATTTTTAAAACCTCCATTGCATTTATTTAGCAAATGTCTCCTTCCTGAGATTCTCTCCATCATTTGCATTCTATGAGCCTGTTGATGACTCTTAACGACTGGCTCATCACAGCTATCTGCCAATCACCCAATCCCACCACCCTTCTGAGTAATACCCCTCCCCACCTTCTCACTATATAGAAGGGTCTGGTGACTTCTGTTTCAGTGTATCTGAAGAAGTGTGCATGCACACGAAAGCTCATACCAAGAACTAACTTAGTTGGTCTTTAAGGTGCTACTGGAAGGAATTTTTATATTCTGTTTTATCAGTCACTTATTTTTGTGCATCTGTTTTTGTACATGTGCCCCACCCCCCACCACTGACATCCTTCTTATTCATGATGTTCATGATGATTTGTGCTCATCTGCGGTAGTTATATGCAATCTCACTTTCAATACTGTTTGCACCTGCGGACATTTCGAGGCAGACGTACTGCTTTGTTTCCAATCAGTGCATGTGCCATAACGTATTCCTGCTGCTGGAATCCTATAATTTTCTTATGCCACAAATGTTTGCAAGGGCCCATAAGGACTTCACAAATTTATAAACACCACTCCATATCTGGAGGTCCTTCCCTGTAATCCTTGAGGTATGAGACTCTCTGTAGTTAGTAGTGAAGGAAATACACTTTGCACCTGCTTAGGGGCATTCTCACGAGTTCACCCTTCTAGGGGCAGGGCCCTGCCAGTGAGATATTACAGGTGGCTACTGGGGGAGAGCCTTTTTGGTGGCGGCACCTCAGCCCTGTTATTTCCTCCTCAGAGAGACTTGCTTGGTGCCTACTTGTGGGCTGTTTTAAATCTGGTTGAAATCTGGTTTTGAACCACGACTCCCTTAATCCCTGAACGGCTGCGGAGAGTTGTAGTCAAAAACATCTGGAAGGTGCCAGGTTAGGAAAGGTCAATTTAAGAATTTAATTTCTATTTAAATCTGCGACTTCAATTTTAGTCTATTGAAACTGTTAAGCTGCCCAAATAACGTTGCTGTCTAGTGCACATACACATGAGGTCAGTAAATTTAAAAACGTGCAGCTGTGCTAAGGCCTGGCATTCAAAGCAGTTCTTGGGGCTGCATGCATGCAAGCCCTGGCAAAAATGCAAGCTTTGCCACCTAGTAAAGGAAGCATTCTAGCTCAGGGGTGAAACCAGGGGCAGGCAACCTAAGGCCCGGGGGGGGGGCTGGATGAGGCCCAATCGCCTTCTCAATCCGGCCCGTGGATGGTCCGGCAATCAGCATGCTTTACATGAGTAGAATGTGTGCTTTTATTTAAAATGCATCTCTGGGTTATTTGTGGGGGATAGGAATTCGTTCACCCCCCCCCCAATATAATCTGTCCCACCACATGGTCTAAGGGACGGTGGACCAACCCATGGCTGAAAAAGGTTGCTGACCCCTGGGTAAAATTCATGTAGGGAGAAGGTCCAGTTGGAGGCCGTGCTGTCTCTAGTTCAAAGGATTTCAAGTAGAAGCCTGAGAGAAGCCCGAGACCTTGGAGAACTGCTGCCATTCAGGGCAGTCTCTCCTGAGCTAGATGGAATCAGTTGCCCGATTTAGTAGAAGGTATTTTCATAACCTTGCTTCGTGTCTGAGTTGGCACCTGGTTCATTTCAGCCTGGGCATAGAACTCCGCAGCCTTTGCAAGCTGCTTTCTTGGCACAAACATTGACCCTGCGGTGGGGGGTGGGGGTGGGGAAACAGCAGTCAAACCTCAGACACCTTTTGCCGTGGCCCCTTAGTGCCTGTAGCAGAAAATTGGGGATTGTGGGCTTCTAATTCCAAACCAGCCCCACCCTTCTCTCCTCCACCCAGTGCTGCGTGTGGGATCAGTAATGGGAGAGAGCGATGCGGCGTGGAAAGGGTTAGTGGCTGGGTGCTGGCAGGTCAGGAATGCGGTGTTGCCAGTCAAGGGAAGGGCCCTGCTCCCAGGTGCTCAGCCCAAGAACCTCTTTGGAGATTGTTTTGTTTTTATTGCTCAAGCTTGTAGGCTTGTTCCCATATGGGACGGGTCGGGGAGGCAGTTCCTGTGTTTCACTCTCTGTGGGTTCTGAACCAGCCACGCCCGCAGCGAGCTACTTCCAGAATTCAACTGTGAACTGGGAAGTTGAAAACAAGGGTGTGTATCTATATAGATGCACACACATCCACAGTGTATGTGTGTGTGTGTGTGTGTGTGTGTGTGTGTGTGCATATTCTCTCACACAAACATACCAGTTCATGCCTGGATGTGCACACAGATACACAGCTATATTCATGGACCTCTTCTCCATGAAAAACCCTAGCTACACACAGTGCTGTAGGGCAGTGTTCCCCAACCTTGGGCCTCCAGCTGTTTTTGGACTACAACTCCCATCATCCTTGACCACTGGTCTTGCTAGCGAGGGATGATGGGAGTTGTAGTCCAAAAACAGCTGGAGGCCCAAGGTTGGGGAACACTGCTGTAGGGAGCTTGCATTCGCATGGACCCATCACATTGTGTCACTTCGGTATGGATGACTCAAGGGCAAATGTTCACAGACTCCGTCCGAGCATCTTCTGAAATGGAGATCCACGAAGTGGATAGCTCAGTTTGTGGAGCAGGAGGCACTTAATCTCAGAGCCGTGGATTCAAGCAAAAGATTCCTGAATTACAGGGAGTTGCCCTAGATTACCTTTGTGATCCCTTTCCTTTTTTTTTATAAGATATTTATTAAGTTTTCCAATATTACACAAAGAGAGAACACATCAAGAAAAAACACAAAACAAACAACAAACAAACAAGTATAATTTCAATCCCTTACTTTCATATACCTAACTTCCCCGACCTCCTCATACCTCCCCTTTCTGTATTCCAATTTCTGTATTATCAATTCAACAAATCCTCTCCCTTATTTTCAAAATAATTTTCACTTTTCCTTTCTTTTTTCTTAATCAGTACCGCTGAAAACCACTTAATTTTTAGACCCACATCATTCTAGCACTCATTAATTTTACAATGTTTCCAAAGATAGTCCTTAAATTTCTTCCATTCTTCTTCCGCCGTCTCTTTTCCCTGGTCCCGAATTCTGCCAGTCATCTCTGCTAGTCCCATGTAGTCTATCATCTTCAACTGCCACTCTTCCAAGGTGCGTAGATCTTGTGTCTTCCAATACTTTGCGATGAGTATTCTTGCTGCTGTTGTTGCATACATAAAAAAAGTTCTATCCTTCTTTAACACCAATTGGCCGACCATACCCAAGAGGAAAGCTTCTGGTTTCTTCAAGAAGGTATATTTAAATACCTTTTTCAATTCATTATATATCATCTCCCAGAAAGCCTTAATCTTAGGGCACGTCCACCAAAGGTGAAAAAATGTACCTTCACTTTCCTTACATTTCCAGCATTTATTGTCGGGCAAGTGATAGATTTTTGCCAGCTTGACTGGGGTCATGTACCACCTATATATCATTTTCATAATATTCTCTCTCAAGGCATTACATGCCGTCCACAACCTTTCCCAGTCAGCAAACATAATGTTATGACCAATATCTTGTGCCCACTTAATCATAGCTGACTTAACCGTTTCATCTTGTGTATTCCATTTCAACAGCAAGTTATACATTTTTGACAAACTTTGTGATCCCTTTCCAACTCTGCATACGACTCTTTGAAGTCATACATGCATTTGCCACAGTTCTCTTCTGTTTTCTTCCAGCAATTCCCTGTGATCCTTGCTGATGGCACCTTCTTCATACACCACCAGCAGTTACCATAGGATCGCTTCCTAGTTAGGAAGTGGAAGCCCTCTCTAGGGCAGTGTTTCCCAACCTTGGGTCTCCAGCTGCTTTTGGACTACATTTCCCATCATCCCTGACCACTGGTCTTGATATCTAGGGATGATGGGAGTTGTAGTCCAAAAACAGCTGGAGACCCAAGGTTGGGAAACACTGCTCTAGGGTACACCGAAACACCCTGGGGTGGGGTGTAGGAATCCTCCTGCATCCATGCATGTAGGGACAAAGCGTTGGGTGTGTGCTCAAGGCTTAATGTTGAGCCAAAGCTTAGCTTGCAGTGTTGTTGCACGAGCCCTGGAATCAGAGGCAGAGCTAGCTGCTCGGGCACCCAGAGTGGCGCACCCAGTGGCAGGGCAAACTGCCTGTGAGGGCACGGCGAGCATCCTAGGGGGGTGCTGCGAGCGGCGAGTGTCCCAGGGGGGCAGGGCAATGATGTCACCCCCCTCAGGGATGACACCCAGGGCGGACGCACCCACCGCGCACCCCCCTTCCTCCATCAGTGCCTGGAATAAGCCCAGTAAGGCAGGGTTTGTTAACGGAAATGACAGTGAGAACAGGTCCAGAGGCAAAGGTGGGAAAACCTCTGCCCTGCGGTCTTATTTATTTCTTCCTGTTTGGCCTACTGTGCCATTTGGGTGTAGGGCCCTATGATGCCAGGTGTACTGTGGGACAGGTAAAGGTATGGCTGGGCCCGGGGCAAAGCACGCCAGTCCATTCACCCACATGCAGTGGCATCCCCAGTAGCCACAAGTCAGCACATTGTTAAGCCAAGCCAGAAACTTTCTCACCAGTATGTAGTCTCCGTAGGAACCCTGGCAGGAGTGAGGCAGTTGCACAGTGAACAGGGCGAAGTAAAACTATGCAACACTGGAAAAGCACTAGGCAAGACCGGCAGGGAGTCTTGAAGCTGAGATTATATATTCTCTGCAAGCTGGTGAACAACACATGCTGCTTTCTGCAAGTGTCACAAACAGCCACATTCTTAGAAGCCTGACTTGTTATTCTGACGTCTTGTTTTGCTTTTTTTAAAAAAATAATATTTATTCAAGTTTTAAAGGTTACAAAAGGAAAAAAGAAAAAACACCAAATTAAGCAAAAAAACCAAGACAATACATCACAATAAGTAAAAACAAACAAAAAAACCCCCAGAAAAATACAAACAATTAAAAAACAAATCAAACCTTCCCATAACTTATCTTTCATTTGCTTGTTTCCTTGACCTCCTCACACCTCCCTTTTTTGTATTCTAGTTCAGTTAGATATTTCAGCAAATCCTTTCCATTTTTGTTTTTATCCTAATAATTTATCTTAATATACTGTAATTTTACATTCTCTTCTTTCACCAATTAACAATCCATTTTTACTTAGTCCTTTATAACATTTCTGCTAAAACCACATAACTTCATTCCAGCATCCTTCTAACATTCCTTAATTTTACAATGTTTCTGTAAGTAAACTTTAAATTTCTTCCAATCTTCTTCCACCGACTCTTCTCCCTGGTCTCGGATTCTGCCAGTCATTTCCGCCAGTTCCATGTAGTCCATCACCTTCATCTGCCATTCTTCCCGGGTGGGTAAATCTTGTGTCTTCCAGTACTTTGCAATAAGTATTCTTGCTGCTGTTGTAGCATACTGACGTCTTGTTTTGTCACATCCTACCTCCAGATGGGTATGGAGCAACTGTGAACTCTGTTTCGAAAGCCTTTCGCTTGTCTTCTGTCTGCCTTTGTCCTCTGGTGAAATAAGTGGCACTCCCAGAGGTGATGCCAATGAGATACCTTAAATATGCTCCTGGCCCTATAATTGACTTGTCTCCTTGACAGCAACCTTGCCTTTAGCAGTAGATATGTGTCCTGTCTGGTGGGACTGTCTTAACTTTCATAGCCTTGTTGTTTATGTGGATAGCTCATTCCAGTAGTGCATTGCTAGCAATCACATCCTGTTGGTACTTAATATAAAACTGTGGCAAGACACAAAGGTGCCTTATGACAAAACCTCCTCAACTGTCAAATGTCATCTACAGAAAACCCATGTTAAATAATCATGCAGCAGATAGATAAATAAAGACCACAGCTTTTGGATTGGAGCCAAGCTTAATGCTGTCACACTCACTCCACAATTTATTTTGTCAGTGTATTAAATTCCTTAGTGCGCATTCTCTCCCTGTTTTGCTCTTCAGATACTAGTATCTGGATGCATATCCTTACACACACTGAAAAAATGTGTACCCCAAGTCCACATTCAGTGAAACGTACACCTACAGATTATACGATTCACACCCTCACTTTTCTCAAAGATGCATAGTCCACACCCCAGTATGTTGATAGTTGCATGCAACGATTTGCAGCCAGAATTTTGTACTTCTGCATGGACCTTGAGAAATGGTGCATGGTATAAATTCTCTGTACCTCAACAGTGCATGCAGTAGCACTACTCATGCATTAGGAGTGCCTTTCTCAATTCATTTTCTTCGTTTATTTATTTTTTTAATTTCATGTGCACACTGTCTCAGGGCGCAGTGGGGATGAGGAATTAGCCACGGATTAAGAGTGCTTACCACATTCCTAAGCAGTAGTTTGCCATTTGGCAGTTAAATCCCAATAAAATTGAATATTTGTTGCATGACCATTCTATTTTGTAACTGTGGATGGGCCTTGTGGCTAATTTTATCACTTGCTTTAAAGCAGGCATAGGCAAACTCCGGCCCTCCAGATATTTGGGACTACAATTCCCATCATCCCTCACCACTGGTCCTGTCAGGTAGGGATGATGGGAATTGTAGTCCCAAACGTCTGGAGGGCCGCAGTTTGCCTATGCCTGCTTTAAAAAGCAAGCTTGTTAGCTACCCTAGGACCAGAAGGCGATTTGCTTAGAGGCAGGGTATTCCTGTGGATCAGAAACACTGCAAAGAATGAAGCAGGGAGCTTTGGGATGAGAGGCAACTGGCTGTCTTTGCATGACTCAGATGAATAATGAGGATAATAGAGGTCTGCTCCACTGGATTGTTATGTAGATAACAGGATGAAGACTGTAAAGTACTTTCCTTCTTTTTTACTCATTGAAAGTGCTCTATGAATAGACATTTGTAAGCTTTGATAAGCTTTACCTTTTGCAGAGCCAGCTAGATAACCACATCATTTCGGCAACTACTTGAGTGATTTAGTGGGTTTTCATGCTTTTTCATATTGCACTAGACTTTCTGGCTTTAATCACAGTTGCAATCTTTTTACTGTGTTTTTTTAATGTCATGAAAACATGCTTCAACATGCACTTGGCAACATATGCCCAAGATATCGTGGTTCTACTTCACCCTGATGTTTTCTCCTGAAAAAGAATACCCTCCAACAGTGCTCTTTTTTTTCCTTTTGAAAAATGTTTAGGGGTACTCTCATTTTCCTACTTATATTGAAATACTGCCCCTCAATGAGGCCAAACTTAGATTCACAAAATGTTTAGTGGTATGCGTCCCCCCCCCCCCCCGGGGAAAAAACTGCCCTCCAACATACAATGGATTGCGTGCATCAAAGCTGTTGTCCTGTGGATAACTAGATTGCTTAAATCCCACTGAGTGCTTATTGAACTAAGTTTTACCCAGAGTAGACCTTTTGAAATTAATGGGCCTAACTTAGCCATGTCCATTCATTTCAGTGGGTTTACTCTGAGTAAAACTTGCCTGAATACCACCCGTTGAATTTGGTGGGATATAAGCAACCTAATTGTGTGCAGGAATGCAGCCCAAATTTGCAGCAAATCTGAAAGACACCATAGAGCTTGTACCTCTTTTGTGGACAGGCACCAACTTTCGTGCTTTGGCTTATCAAGTTTTGTACAATGAAGCTGAAAACGAAGCTTGGGGCACTATATATTTGCTTAGTTTGCTGAGAAATATAAACTTTTATTCTTAATTTAAATCCTGCCTTTCCTCCAATGAGTTCCAGGCAACATACGTGGTTTTCTTGGTCCCCTCCTGCGTATTTTATTCTCACAACAACCCTATCGGGTAGAAAGGGCTAAGAGAAATAGCAAGTGGCTGAAGATCACCCAGTGAGATTTACAGATGAGTGAGAATTTGAGCCTCTGAAGCCCTAATCGAGCACTCTAACCACTGCACCTCACCATGACATCTAATTAGTCAACCTCCAGCTTCAGTTGATTGACGGGTGAGGGCTAATTTTCACTGGCAAAGCTACAAGTTGAGAATACATGTGCTTTCTTTCTGAAGCTTGTGGTGTGTTAAACAGGAATGAAAAGATGGCCTGTTGTAGTTGCGTTCAGGCTTGACGGCAAACCATGGTTTGCCCTGACACGAAGAAGTTGTGGCTAGCCTCCTTGCCTTTCCCCTGCCTCCATTGAAAGAGAAGATTAGAAGTTTAATTTGCCATTTCATCCAAATACCGCAATGAATCCCAAGCCAGAATTAAGATTGCCGGAAGAAATATCAACAACCTCAGATATGCAGATGACACAACCTTGATGGCAGAAAGTGAGGAGGAATTAAAGAACCTTTTAATGAGGGTGAAAGAGGAGAGTGCAAAATATGGTCTGAAGCTCAACATCCAAAAAACGAAGATCATGGCCACTGGGCCCATCACCTCCTGGCAAATAGAAGGGGAAGAAATGGAGGCAGTGAGAGATTTTACTTTCTTGGGCTCCATGATCACTGCAGATGGTGACAGCAGCTGCGAAATTAAAAGACGCCTGCTTCTTGGGAGAAGAGCAATGACAAACTTAGACAGCATCTTAAAAAGCAGAGACATCACTTTGCCAACAAAGGTCCTTATAGTTAAAACTATGGTTTTCCCAGTAGTGATGTATGGAAGTGAGAGCTGGACCATAAAGAAGGCTGATCGCCGAAGAATTGATGCCTTTGAATTATGGTGCTGGAGGAGACTCTTGAGAGTCCCATGGACTGCAAGAAGATCAAACCTATCCATTCTGAAGGAAATCAGCCCTGAGTGCTCACCGGAAGGACAGATCCTGAAGCTGAGGCTCCAATACTTTGGCCACCTCATGAGAAGAGAAGACTCCCTGGAAAAGACCCTGGTGTTGGGAAAGATGGAGGGCACAAGGAGAAGGGGACGACAGAGGACGAGATGTTCTCGAGGCTACCAGCATGAGTTTGACCAAACTGCGGGAGGCAGTGGAGGACAGGGGTGCCTGGCGTGCTCTGGTCCATGGGGTCACAAAGAGTCGGACTAAACGACTAAACAACAACAACAACAAGAGTTGAAAACCACAGCTCGACCCTGGCTTTTAGGTCTTCTGCAGTCAAACCATACTTTCCAAATGCCCCATTTTAAGTGGGACACTCATGGTTTCTTTGAAGGCACACCAGGCTCTGCTTTTGCCCAGGGATGCCCAGATTTCACACCGCCTGCAGATGGGGGCCAAGGAAGTAGCTCCTTCAGTGGCGGTAGCATTAGGAAGGAGTGCTTCCTGGGCTTTGGGAAGAAGGCGCAAGGCCCATGTCCCAATTTTTATCAGCAGAATGTTGGCACGTATGTAGAACACAGTGACAAACTACGGCTTTCCGTTTAGCAGAACCTGAAGCTTTGAACCCTTTGTTTATAATGTCCTTTTAAGCAGCCTGTTGCGCTTGCAAGTGGTGCTGGTTAGTGGCAGGGGATGATAAAACGTTGAAGCTTTTTCCAAAGCATGCATCTGGGTTCTGTGTGCATTCTAATGGGCATTTGCAGTGATAGAATCGGGCAAAGTTGTTCTAGATTAGTTTGCATGGAGTTCAAGGGGGTTTGGGACTAGAAGGCTTGGATTTGAGTCTCTAGCTATCTGTGGGCTTCCTGGCAGGCATTTTGGCCCAGTCACACTGTGTCTCACTTCTGCAAAACTGTGGTGAACTTTACAGGACAGTCGCGCTTGATAGCTGATCTTCCATTTCTAGCATCCCAGCCAGTGATAACTTCTTGCTGCAAATGCTCCCAGGTACGGCCTCTTTGTAACCCGAAGGCCCAGAAATCATATTAAAAAGAGCTTCAGTTGTCCCAATATTATGATTTGGGGGTCCTGCCCCAACTTTTGTGGCTGGCAACTCTGTAGCTAAGCCTTTAATGGAAGCTAACAAACATCTCTGTGGTGTAGGCCAAATTCTTATTTTTCTTTCTTTCTAGTTTAGCTCTCCGTTTAGGTGCTTCGTGTTAAAACACACACACACACACACACACACACACACACACACACACAACAGGCTTTTCAAAAGGCTATTGCTGTGTTCCTTCTTGAAATACTTTTGCAAAGTCTGTGTCAAAACGGGGGTGGAGTCTTTCTGTCTTTTTGGTGGGGGAGAAGGGAGCAGAACTCAACAACAACTCGTTCCATTGTGGGCATTGAGGACTATGGAAAATGTACACCATGGCAGCTTAATTTCAGAGGATTTCAGTGCCTCTAACCATGAGCAATGACTCCCTTGATGCTCATGTTTGCTTTTTCCTTATAAACACCTTTTACCATAACCTTTGCCCGCTAAGTGCCAACTCAGCCTTTCGCACAATCCTGTCATTGTGTTGTCCCTTTTCTTCTCCGGACTTCTTTTTAAGTAAAGTGGAAAATACATGTAGCTTTTTCCACCTTGGAATAAGCTTTTTTATTTTATTTTAAAGCCAACAAACCCAACTGAATGGCTTCTGTCCAAATTCAAATCCAGTCCCCCACCCCATACCTCAAATCTACACGAAACCAATTCCCCCCCTCCCCTCCCACTGGCCCCGGACCACTCCAGACACGCTTGCAGACAGCAAAGGAAAGTTTAGGGGCTTTTTCTTTTCCCCTCTCTTTCCCTCTCTCTCTCTCTCTCTTTGATGAGGAGGTTAGGAATGTGGTGTGCTCCATGTTCCCTTAGTATTTGTGGCTGCCAGGGTGCTTGGGATAGGAGAGCAAATTGAAATTAGGGGTTATTATAGCTAAGGAAGGGGCTCATTTCTGCATGAAAGGAACCCCGCGTTCTCAAAACCATAAAGCGCCGCGATTAAAAAATTATGCGCGTTGGATGAACATGCAAAAGGGGCATTATTTTCCTAATGTATTCCAGTTATCAAATCTGGTGTAGTAGCATAAATCTTTTAGTAGGGCCAATTGGAGTGTGTGTGTGTGTGTGTGTGTGTAAGTGGGGAGTGGGAATGGAAAGAGAGAGAGAGGGAGGGAGGGCAGCGTTTGTAACTTTTTTTTGGCATGGATTTTGGATTGTGCAGAAGACGGGAGTATTGGTAGACATGTGTAGGCAAAGCAGAGACAGGAGGGGGGGAAGAGAACTGCTCCATTTTAATATGGAACAGATTGCTGTGACTCCTTGCCACTTAAGAGCGTCAACTCAAGAGGGCTGCCTGGTCTAGTCAAAGGCGTGATTGGGCTTGGATCAGGAAAGGCTTTGGGTGCAAGTTCTCTGCCAAGCCGAGGTGGTAAAGCAAGCTTTTTACCTCCCTAACCTATGCCAGTGGTGGGAGACTGGAGTTCTGTTGGAGAAAAGGACAGGAATATGTGTGTAATGGGACATGGGTGGCGCTGTGGGTTAAACAACAGAGCCTAGAACTTGCCGATCAGAAGGTTGGCGGTTTGAATCCCCGCGACGGGGTGAGCTCCTGTTGCTCAGTCCCTGCTCCTGCCCACCTAGCAGTTCGAAAGCACATCAAAGTGCAAGTAGATAAATAGGTACCGCTCTGGCGGAAAGGTAAACGGCGTTTCTGTGCGCTGCTTAGTCATGCTGAGTTGGCTCCCTCAGCCAATAAAGCGAGATGAATGCCGCAAGCCCAGAGTCGGCCACGACTGGACCTAATGGTCAGGGGTCCCTTTACCTTTACCTTATGTGTGTAATATTTATTTATTTATTACATTTTTAAAATCCTGCTCTTTCTCTGAAGAGCTCAGGATGGCATGCATGGTCCCTCTCTCCTTTTAGCTTCACAACAAACCTGCATCATAGGCTAGGGTGAGAGAGCGACAGAGAGAAAGTGGCCCAGCATAAAGGCTGAGCCTGCATTTGACACAGGGGCTCCATGGTCTAATTCCAGTGCTCAAACTATATAGAACGCAAAGGGTGTGTGGCTCTTGGAAGGACCATAGGTTAATGGTGGAAATTCAATCCCTGACATAGAACCTTTCTTGAAATCCAGGATTGCTGCTGACAGTCACACACCATTCTACCATGGCAAGGCCGGCCCTACCACTAGTCAGAATGAGGCAACTGCCTCAGGCATCTTTTTGGGGGGTGTCGCGAAAAGGCAACACTTTTTTTTATAAAAAAAGTTGTTGCTGTATTTTTAATGCCAGGAATGGGGAGCGGCACTTGCGAGATTTTCTGCCTCAGGTGCCAAAATGAGGGGAGGGGGTTGCTGTCCCATCTCAGGTAGCAAAGTGTTTTGGGCTGGCTGCCTAGCCAACCATGCGCCACACCAGGGCTTCCCAAACTTGGGTCTCTAGCTGTTGTTGGACTACAATTCCCATCACCCCTAGCTAGCAGCACCAGTGGGTCAGGGATGATGGGAATTGTAATCCAAAAACTGCTGGGGAAACCCTGTTCTACACCATGGCTGAAAATGTACACCATCCTGAAAATGTTGTTGAACGTCTGCTCCAATCATCCCTAACCGTGCTGGGCAGTTGGTGATGGGAATTAGAGTCCAACAGCATCTGGAAGTTCCCTGTCCCTGATCCATGCAATTCTCACTCTCACCTTCTGGTTTACAAAAATGCAGTGGGTGCTCTTCTGCAGAAAAACGAGACATCTTCAGTTTCTCCCGTCCCCCCACAAAAACCCCTCTCAGCAGAGGGTATAGGCGCCCCGTTGCTTTCTTTGCAACCTTGTTCAATTGTTGCTTCTTCTTCTTTCCACATTCTGCCTTTTCCTCCTAGGATGTGGTTGATTATTTGGGGCTCCTGCAGAAACTTTGTGGGGGGAGAGCAGGAGGGAACCGGAAATTTGGTTCAGCTGAAGGAAGGACCAGAAAGGGGCAGGGTGGTGAGTGTGGGTTGGGGGAGGAATTTGGTACTCTACCAAAAATAAAGGCTAGACAGATGTGTTGGTGCAGGGTGTCATTTTGAGGTTAGTGTGAGAGGAGTGCCAAAGTTCAGTCTTCTACCTTGCTGGGGCCAAATCCGTTAATGGCCTCAGTTTCCCTTTTGCTTAAAAGTGTATGCTCTTCACGGGCAGAGACGTGTGTGTGTGTGTGTGTATGTGTGTGTGTGTGTGTGTTTGAGCAAGAGAGAGAGAGAGAGAGAGAGCGCACAGTGACATAGAAAACAGAGCGATCTAACAAAAAAGTCTTTGAAACGAGATGGCTCCAGGCTGCTGCGAGCTATCATGTTAGTTGTTCCAAAGAATTTATTTTTTTTGTTTTATTTTTTAAAAAATATATTTTAACAGCGCTGGTTGTTTCTTAGAAACGCGGCCCCTCCCCACACCACAGAAATATGGAGAGACATAAGCTCCTTTGCCCATGAGGGATAGGAACAATTAAAGGAGCCTGGGAGAACATATGGGTTTCAGTGTCTCCATCGTGGATGAATCCCAGAGAAGAAGGAGCCCCATTAGAGTGACCTCCCAGTGACCCCCACACTTACATCCTCTGATAGGCAATACAAGGTCCAGGATCCCTCTAATGGCGAGGGAATCCGATGCATGCCTGGAATTAAGTTGAACTCCGAATGGTGTTTTAGACGGAGGCGGGAGCCTCGGTTGGGTTTTTATTGATGTTCCACCATTTAAAAACATTCCCTTCTGTAAGCATCCCGCTCCCCCCTCCCCCCCAAAAAAGGCACCCCTTCTTCTTCTTCTTCTTCTTCTTCTTCTTCTTCTTCTTCTTCTTCTTCTTCTTCTTCCCCTCTCTTCTCCTTGAGGCAACTGTGCCCCAAGTCCGCTGGCAGGAGCCCATACTGTTTTCTTTCAGTGGGTTTCTTTCCCGGTTTCCGTGTGCTTGGACACCTCGGCCTGACGGCGCGTTTATTTTTGGAACACGAGCTTCAAGAGAGGCCCTCACATATGGAAAAGTTTACGGAAATGAAGCCTTTAAGTTAGCTGCTCGCTTGAAATCTCGTGGCTTTAGCTGCTCAGGGCACTTGGCAGAACCCACGGCAGTGGGGAAAAGGGGGTGGATGGGGGGAAGGGAAGGGGGGCGAAGGCGGAGTGAGCCAAAGTCCTCGCCGTTTTAAAGGAGCCGAGCGCAAAGGGGTTGCCCCCCCACCCCATACCGGTGGGCAGATTTGGCTGGGGCAGACATCACAGAGGTGGTGCCTAGCATGGTATTTCTGCTGTTTCCTTGCCACCGGCTGCCAGGGGGCACTGCCAGGGTGTGTGTGTGGCTAGGTAACCAACCACTGCTTCAATGATGCCAAAGGATGTCTGTATTGTGCATGTCTGTGCCTCTCAGTTGTACGGCAAAGAGGTAAAGGGACCCCTGACCATTAGGTCCAGTCGTGACCGACTCTGGGGCTGCGGCGCTCATCTCACTTTACTGGCCGAGGGAGCCGGCGTACAGCTTCCGGGTCATGTGGCCAGCATGACTAAGCCGCTTCTGGCGAACCAGAGCAGTGCACGGAAACGCCGTTTTTACCTCCCCCCCGGAGCGGTACCTATTTATCTACTTGCACCCTGACGTGCTTTCAAACTGCTAGGTGGGCAGGAGCAGGGACCGAGCAACGGGAGCTCACCCCGTCGCGGGGATTCGAACCACCGACCTTCTGATCGACAAGTCCTAGGCTCTGTGGTTTAACCCACAGCGCCACCCGCGTCCCTTCAGTTGTACGGTAGTGGGTCGTTTTTATTTTGCTCTCCCGCTTCCCCTTCTCTCCACACACCCCACGCATTGTTTCTTCTCGCCCTGCAGCTGGCGTTCTGTGGGGCAGCATCGCCGAGGCCGCCCATGCCTTGCCTGTGGTATGCCTGATGCATTAGCCGCCTCAAACTGGCCTCATACTGGGGTGGAACCACATCCCGGTGGGAGAAGAAAAATGAAAGAAAGGGAGTGGGGAGGGAGAGGCAAAAAACCTAAAGAGGGAGTAGGGGCAGGAGGCATGAAGCAGAGGCGAAAGTAAGAGTGTGCAGTGCGCAGTGTGTGTGTGCGCGCTCATTAAAGAAGCGAGGGTATAGGGAGCGGAGGTGAAGAGTGAGTGATGGGCTGGGGGCTGGGGGTGGAATAGGGGGTAGCTCTGAGAGCCAGAGACACAGAGTCGGCAGGAAAAGGCGCTGCCTGGGCTGTTGTAAATTAGGCCTGTGGTGTTGGGTTCCATGTGGAAGATGTGAGCTCACATTCTACCCCCAGGGTGGTACAGCCCCAGCCAAGCGCTGGCAGCAAGAACATAAGCTCCATTTATCTGGGAACCTGAAATGACTCTTGATTTAAATCATATGGTAAAAAGTACCCAAAGAAGAAGGAGAAAAGAGAAAAAAAAAGGAGGGGGGGGGGGACTTGCCTGCTTTTGGAGATGGTTCAAAAGGGAAAATACGCACACGCCCTCGCGGAGAGAAAGGCTTAAAGGGACAGCGTCTCGGTTCCCAGTTTGCTAGGCAGGCTGGACCGTGTGTGTGTGTGTGTGTGTGTGTGTGTGTGTGTGTATGTGTGTGTGTGTGTGTAAACTTGAGGCTGAGCAGCAGCTCAGTTCCAAACCCTCCTCAATTGGATTTGGGGGCTGGCGCTGGATCTGGCTTCGAAATTATGGAACTCAGCTTCAAATTGCCCTGGGAAGGAAGGGCTTTGTAAGAGTGTAAGAAGCAGTGTCGTGCGGTGACGTTTTTCGTAGGGAAACAGACTGCAGGCGATTGGTGGGGGGGGGGGGGCGGCATGAGCATCACTCCTCCCTCCCTAAGGGATTTCCAGTAACTCGTCCCTTCAGGGTAAAGACCTAATACAGTGGTAGCTCAGGTTAAGTACTTAATTTGTTCCTGAGGTCCGTTCTTAACCTGAAACTGTTCTTAACCTGAAGCACCACTTTAGCTAATGGGGCCTCCTGCTGCCACCGCACCGCCGGAGCGCGATTTCTGTTCTCATCCTGAAGCAAAGTTCTTAACCTGAAGCACTATTTCTGGGTTAGTGGAGTCTGTAACCTGAAGCGTATGTAACCTGAGGTACCACTGTACAGACATAAGACAAAGTCTGTAAATCTGTTCTCTGAGGGGACCTACCTAGAGGGGTCTCTTAGCTGGCTTCCTACTGCTGTCGGGTGGGAAATCGCTCTCTTTCCCTTGGGGAAAGTGTCCCCTTTGTCCTTACATATTCTGTGTGGTGCTGAAAATGCCAAAGGCAAAAGAAAATCTTAAATATATCATTTTTAACTGTTGTGATTTGAGGGCAATCTCAGTATATAACCTGGGTGTGTGTGTGGGGGGGGTTGTGTGTGTGTTTTTTGCAATCAGCAGTTGAGGTCCTGTAGGGGATGCTACCACTGGGTGTTGACAGATGACATGGCCTTTTCAGTTGTGGTTCCCATGAGTGGAAGGCCGTCCTTGGTGAGGTGCATCAGCCTCCCACATTTATTGACACCCAGGAGAAATTTGAAAACCTTCCTGTTAACCCGGACATTTGATGGCTGGAGGGAGATGCTCCTAGCAACCATGACATCATCACTGGCTGAGATAATGTTTGTAAATGTTTTTAAATAAATGCTTTATCATCGCTGTGTCTGCTGCCCTCCGCTCCTTCTGGAAGAAGGGCAGGATAGAAATCAATCAAACAAACAAACAAACAAATTAATAAACAAAAAAAACGAATAAATAAATTGTTGTGGTTTGCCAGGTGTCTGGATTGGCCAGGAAAAGCCTTTAGTGGCTGTACTAGATAGATAGATAGATAGATAGATAGATAGATAGATAGATAGATAGACAGATAGATAGATAGATGATATAAAGGTCTGGTTGCCACACCGCTCTTGTTTGCCTTCTGGGCTACATCATTGTACTCTGTTCTCTACCCCCTGAAACCACAACGCTTTCTGGTCCTACCCTCCAGGACTCAATCCTGATAACTTAGTTCAATGCCAGGCCTTGTTCCTGAAAATCGGAAGGTCGTGGGTACCCTTGATTGTGTGGCAAGTGCATCTCATTTACCACCAAATAACCCCCCCCCCCCCCAGAAAACCAACCCCACACACCTGGTATTTTGGGACAGGATTTCCAGCCTAAGAAGACTGGTTTCTGGGCATGCTTCAGCATCAACAACTCTTATTTTGGAAATTTATGACCACCCACGTCCCTACTGCTTTTGCTAGTAGGTTTGTTGATGCTTTTTACCTGCACTGTGCCTGTACCCTTAAAAGCACTCTCACGTGCCGAAATTAAAAGAAATCAAGCTTTACCTTGTATGGAACTAAAAGTGGCACAAAAAGCTTTATCTGCTAATTTCGGTGTGTTCCAGGCTGTTGCAGGCACAGGAGGATAAATAAAAGGTTGACAATCTTATTCCCAGGTTCCCTCTAAACCTGTCCACTCAGTTTCCCCTTCCTCAACTTCCTGCTTTCTCTCTATATGCATTGCTGTGGTCATTTTCCTGTAGTGGCCTCTTCACCTAATATGTGTGTTCACCAATTTTTTGGGGGGCAAAGACTCCTTTCAGAGCTTCAGGATCCCTGGAGGAGCTGCTGTCATCCTTACGGAAGAGAGAGGCCACATTTCATTTCTATGTACCCATTGAAGTCCATGACTCTGCTAACTTTCAGCTTCTTTTAGACAATGGGTATTCCTTCCCATGGTTTCTTTCTTATACTTTTGTTATGTACTGAGTTGAATAGGATCCAAAATGCAGCAGTCTGATTGGTCCAGAACAATAGGATTCAGAATGCAGCAGTCTGATTGGTCTTAGAACAATGCAGCAGTATGATTGGTCCGCAGGAGCCACCCAATCCAGCTCCAGGTGGAAGTGAATCCACAACCTGATTGGCCTACAGGAGAATCCCGGAATTAGCCAATCACATGGGGCCCATTGTGTAAATAATGTATATAAAGCAGATATTTCGGGGGAACATTCATTACTCCTCACCACTATGAGCTGAATAAAGAGCATGAAATCCACTCTCGACTCCGAGTATATTTCAAGTTTCCTCACTTTGGAAAATCTTAGCGTAAGGCCAAAATCACGTGTGCATAGTTACTTTCTCCGCTTTGAGCAATGCCCACTATTTGTCCACCTAGCCCATTACTGTCTACTCTAACTGGAAGCAGCTCTTTAGAGGAGAGGGAGGTGGCAGGGTTGTCAAATTTCATGTGCACCTTTGAAGTTCTCAGATGCGAGGTTGCCCAGGACTGCATTGCAATGCCATTGAAATTGTGAATCAGATTGACCATCAGTTGGCCAGATCTGCAAGCTGTCGGGTAGGAGGCTGCCCTGAACCTAAGGAGAGCTTTGCAGTTGAACATCTGACCTGATCTATGCTTTCAAAGGAGCTTCTCTTTTTACTTACTCAACTCATCCCTGCTCCATTTCCCCTTGTATCAATAGCCCCTTCCCTCCAAAACCTTTGCTTTTAGAATCTCGGGCAGAATCCGTCTACATCACCAGCTACTTGATGTTTTTAACTGGAGGTGGCAAGTATTAAACCTGGAGATATATTTACCTCATTTTTCGCTCTATTAGATGCACCAGACCATAAGACGCACCTAGTTTTTAGGGGAGGAAAACAAGAAATAAGAAAGCAACGCAAAGCCTCCTGAGCTATCCCTGAAGCCAGGAGAGCAAGCGGGATCAGTGCGCACCGATCCCTCTTGCCCTCCTGTCTTCAGCGAAAACAAGCCTCCTGGCTTTACCCCTGTGTGCTCTTTAGAGGGAGCACGGATCTTGGGGGCTTTTCTGGGAGGTGGGGGAAGGAACAGAGCCGCGCGCTCTGTCCCTTCCCCCACCTCCTGCAAAAGCCAGGGATAGCTGCGCGGAGCCTCTGCAGGGCAGCAGGGTGAAGGCTCCGTGCTGAGGCTTTGCGCTGCTAAGACAGAAGCTAGAACAGCGAGAGGGAGCACTGCGCAGCGCTCCCTCTCACTGTTCTGGCTTCTGGCTTAGCCTTGCAGCCGTCATTCGCTCCATAAGATGCACACATATTTCCCCTTGCTTTTTTGGAGGGGAAAAAGTGTGTCTTATAGAGCAAAAAATACGGTATTTATTGCACGCCATCCCTGAACTCTACTACTCAGCTATGCTCCCTTTAGCTAATGTGGGAGGGGGAAGCACTCTCCCATTTGTCTACATGGTTGGGGGACAGTCTGATAGTGTATAACCCAGAACTTTCCCCCTCCCTTTTGCATTACCTGACTGCCATTCCTTCCAACGTCCCCTATCTCTGGTGAAAAACTGGCAACGCTGAGCAAAGCTTTTGTTGAAATTATAGGAAGTATTATATGTGCACCAATGTTGGAACACATATCTGCTCTTTTAAAAGATGGGGGGAACCCAACACCTAGTGAAGCTGGGAAGGGTATGACCAACGTTATTAGCTTCCTCCCCCACCCTTCAAGAGAACATGTATGTGCACACCAGCCCCGGTGTACATGCAAAATTTTAAATTTTTGTCGAGGAAAGGAGGGTGCAATATTTGTTGGATTGCGGGAGTCATCTCTCACCTGTACAAGAATGAGAGGTTGAAATATAAGAAGGGGCTGCCTCCCAAGCTGTTTGACTCTATGGGGAAATGGTGGGTGAAGAACTAAATGTTTAACTTCAAGTACAACACCCTCAAGTACAACATCCTGCCACCTAGCAGTTCGAAAGCATGTCAAAGTGCAAGTAGATAAATAGGTACCGCTCCGGCGGGAAGGTAAACGGCATTTCCGTGTGCTGTTCTGGTTCCCAGAAGTGGCTCAGTCATGCTGGCCACATGACCCGGAAGCTGTACGCTGGCTCCCTCAGCCAATAAAGCGAGATGAGCGCTGCAACCCCAGAGTCGGCCATGACTGGACCTAATGGTCAGTGTTATGTACTGAAGTTCTCACCCTGGGCCAGCAGGGGGATACTGTGGATAGTTTTCACTCAGGCCCACATATGCAAATAAGGGATTGAAAGTGACGTTCAGTGATTGGATAGTTACAGAAAATGGTTACTGTTGCAGTCTAGTGGAGCTCTATATAAGCAGGCTGGCTGAACCCTTCAGTTCAGTTCTGTTCTGGCCTGTGAATAAACAAGAGCTGTTTGAAGAATCGCAGTGTCGTCTGATATGTTCACCCACAACTTAACAGTCAGGGGTCCCTTTACCTTTACCTTTACAACACCCTCAGCTAGAACATGATGGGTATTAATGTGCTTCTGGTGTGCTTCTTCTCTCCCATGCAGGACAGCACAACAGGAAGAGGAAGAAGAGCAACAACACCTTCGCTGGGGGGCTGAGAACCTGCACAGACCACCACCACAATGGAACCACCTTCCCAGAGCAGTGACGGCACAACCCAGATCTTCTAAGGGGAATCTTGACTCTCTCTCTCAAGCCAGCTTCTCGTGCGGCCTCAGCCATGGCAGGAAACAAGGAGAGGGGCTGCTCTGGCGGAACCCCCCTGGCTCACGTGAACGGCTTCCCACCTGCGGTCTACCCTTTCCCTTTTCCCAACCCGCACTTCGAGGTGCTCACCAATGGAGGCTACTTCCGGAGCTACCCTAACGACCTGCCCAAGGAAATGGCATCACTGTGTGAGTTCCTTCGGCCGAAAGGGGTGATGCTGGCGGTGGGCTCTTGGGGCTTTGTTGCCAGGGTGATATGGAGGCCAGGCTGACCTGACCACATAGAGATGCAGCTGCTGGGTGCTGAGTGTTGATTTCTGTTCTGGGCCCTGGAAAGATTTCCCCTGACACTGTTCCAGCCAAATGTAGAGCAGTGTTTTAGGTCTTCGGATTCACTGGCTGAAAGTTCATAAGCAGCACTGGCTTGGTATAGAGTCCCTGGTAGGAATCTCACTGGCAACCAGTCGATAAAAGAGTTTTGGGCCTCAGCATGGATTCTAAACCCCTTCTTCACAGTGAGCTGCTTGCAGGGATGGGAGGAAAAGGGCTCAGTCCAGAGCAAAAGTGAGAAGGAGGTTATTGTTTTGTTTTGTGCTTGTACTTGTACCTGTTCTTCTTATTTATTTTGTGTGTGTGTTTTTGTCGTGTACTTTTATGCTGCGAACCTCCCTAAGACCTATGGATGAAGGGCAGTATACAAATTTTAATAAGCATAAGCATAAGGAAAGCTATTGTAAGGCTGAAAGAGACAACACCTGTAGATGCATTACACCCTCAGGGTTTTACAGAAGTGTCTAGACAATAACTGAACCTGGTGGCAAAGGATTTGTGCGGCTGGACTCCTGTCTTGGGCTGCTTCTCCTGCATAATACTGCATTTAGGGTTAGGTGCTGTATAGATTAGCAGAACTCACAGGGTGGTTCTTCTTCACAGGTTCTACACAAGAGATAAGCATCCTTAGCCTAATTTCAAAAAGTATTCTGCAAGGAAGCCGTTCAAAGAGTGATCTTGACAAAGAGTGATCTGTCTGTCCCTTGGCTGCTGACCATAACTGTCAACTTTTCCCTTTTCTTGCAAGGAATCCAATTCGGAATAAGGGAATTAATAATAATAATAATAATAATAATAATAATAATAATAATAATAATAATTTATAACCTGTCCTCCCCAGCCAAAGCCGGGCTCAGAGCATCTAACAACAGTAAAATAATACAGCATTCTAAAATCAATTCATTATAAAATCAGTTCAAATCAAATTAATGGCAACCATTGGGCTAGAGTTCTGTGAAGATTACCAAAGGAGGGGGTCAGGCTGTGCCTTAGCCAAAGGCCTGGTGGAACAGCTCTGTCTTGCAGGCCCTGCAGAAAGATGTCAAGTCCCGCAGGGCCCTAGTCTCTTGTGACAGAGCGTTCCACCAGATTGGAGCCACAGCCGAAAAATTCCCCTTGAAAAAAAGGGAAACATTGACAGCTATGCTGCCGACAGGTAAAAGTGAGAAAAAGGGGGTGGCAGGATGAGAAAAGGGAGTGATCTTTCTCAGTTGCCACCTCTTGCCCTGCTTTCTTCTGGCTTCGTCCCTGACTATGCCAGGCAGCACATACCCCCAAAGGAATGCAGCCCTCAAGAGAAAAAAGTTTGCCCACTTTGTGTCTGTACTCGAAAGGGCAATTCTTATGAGTTGACATTTGGACAGGTATTTCCACAGGGCAAATCAGTGCTGTGTGAGTGATCTGGCATACGTTGAGATGGTGATCGGCCTCACCTTAAAAAATGTGGCTTGAGCAAGGTGGAGAGCCCATGATCTGAATCTGAACATGTTGGCTAAGCTGTTGACTAACTCTTTGAATTGTGCCTGGAAACTAACTGGCGCAGGTATTATGTGGTCATGGCTGCCCACGTTGATAGAAGGAGCATTGCACCATTTTTTAAACTAGCGGGACAATCTTCAAGGGCAGTCCCATGCAAAGCATATTGTAGTACATTAGTCCAGAATTTACCAAACGGTGATGAGTTGCCAAGTTCCTGGTAAACTATCAGAAAGCACGATTTAAATATGACCAGGTCTTGCTTCCAGCATGGAAGCTCTGTCGATACAGGTGTGCATAGCAATATTGTTGTATCAAAATGGCAAAGCCTCTTCACAGTCCATTACAGCCTAGTAAGAAAATCATATCAGCCAAAAGATATGCAATTCTTATATGCCTTTTGGTGCGGTGCTGAGTGCAGCTAGCTAAGAACCAAGCCTTGTCTCTTGCCTGAATAGCGACTGTCTGTCAATTGATATGCCTATCACACCATCACTGGGCACCCAAAGCTAGAGTGGATTTTAGGCATATGTAAAGTCAAAGACTCTGAGCTCAGAATTATCACCAGATTGGAGGGTGGGGATACTGAACCCTGAGCTTAGAACACATAGCAATTCACGCAGCCATTTTAAAAATGGAACTACTGCCACACAGTGGCTTTCACAAGGCCATTTGGTTATGTCGAAACAGAAAGCCACCCTCCCATGCTGTTTTGCCATGATGTCAAAAAACAAGCAGTTTCCAGGACACAGTAATTTTACGAGTCCATGTGTGTGTGTGGAAAAGCATTCCACCTCGTGGATATTTAGGGAGGGAGAGAATTCACAGTGGGTGGAGAGACATGGCCCACACAGCAATCTTGGCTAGGAGCTTGACTTTTCAGGGAGCTATTTTGGGACGGATCCCACCCTGGGGAGGGCATCTGGCCTCTACTTTTTAGGGGACCTTGCGTCACCCTCGAGGAGCTGCTTTCCCCCAGTCTCACTGGAGGGGGCTCCAGGGGAAAACCTTAACTGTGGAGGTGCTCAGAGAAACCCTTTTCTTTCTGTGTGTGCGTGTCCCTTGTGTACACTGTGCCTCAATTTCACCGGGGCTTTTTTTGAACAGGGGTGTTAGGGGTGTTGTGCCCAGGGCTTGCTGGGTGTGGGTCTTAACTGGCTCCTGCCGGGTTCTGTGCTTCTGCTCCCCATACTTTGGGGCATGTTCCGACCGCTCTGCCCTTTCCCGCCCCAGGGTGTGCCCGGGCTCCGTGCCAGACCTCCAGGCTCGGCTCCTCCCGCCTGCCAATGCAAGGATTGGAGCCCTACATGCTTTCTCGCGTGCGGGTTCCAGCACGCCAAAGCAGCGTCCCCACGCTGCAGGGCTGTCAGTCATTCATGCCTCCAGTTCACTGAATGCTTCTGTGCTTCAGAGCTGTGCGTATGTAAGCCTGCCTGTGCCTTTGTCTCAACAGCACTACCTTGGAGGAAGGGATGTGCCCAGGAAGCATGGTGCCCTTGTCCTGGACTCCGCTAAGCCCTTTCATTTTGACCTAGGCAGCCCCAGGTTATGCTCTTTGATTACTTGGCGTCTTCTGTTGCTTTAGCTCTGCCAACTGCAGCCCCCAAGCTCCTGCTTCCAACCTGTCTGCATGTTGTTTGTCCACCAGGGGGCACCCTCTGCGTTCACGTGACTTGCGTCACATCTAATTCAATTGCACTTCACTGAGGTGCCGGGATCATAGAATCATAGAATCATAGAGTTGGAAGAGACCACAAGGGCCATCGAGTCCAACCCAGGAAACACCATCAGAGCACTCCGGACATATGGTTGTCAAGCCTCTGCTTAAAGACCTCCAAAGAAGGAGACTCCACCACACTCCTTGGCAGCAAATTCCACTGTCGAACAGCTCTTACTGTCAGGAAGTTCTTCCTAATGTTTAGGTGGAATCTTCTTTCTTGTAGTTTGGAGCCATTGCTCCGTGTCCGCTTCTCTGGAGCAGCAGAAAACAACCTTTCTCCCTCCTCTATGTGACATCCTTTTATATATTTGAACATGGCTATCATGTCACCCCTTAACCTCCTCTTCTCCAGGCTAAACATGCCCAGCTCCCTTAGCCGTTCCTCATAAGACATCCTTTCCAGGCCTTTGACCATTTTGGTTGCCCTCCTCTGGACACGTTCCAGTTTGTCAGTGTCCTTCTTGAACTGTGGTGCCCAGAACTGGACACAGTATTCCAGGTGAGGTCTGACCAGAGCAGAATACAGTGGCACTATTACTTCCCTTGATCTAGATGCAATACTCCTATTGATGCAGCCCAGAATTGCATTGGCTTTTTTAGCTGCCGCGTCACACTGTTGGCTCATGTCAAGTTTGTGGTCAACCAAGACTCCTAGATCCTTTTCACATGTACTGCTCTCAAGCCAGGTGTCTTCTGAAATTGTGTTTTATTATCGGTGTCGATCGCATGGAGTTTTTCTGCGGCGCCCAAGGCATACCTTGGCTTTGTTTTCAAATCTGCTCTTAGCTGGAATGCAAAAACCTGAACTGACTGCAGTGTGCATTTTAATTTCTCTTCCAAATTCCCTCCTTCATTAACAGCGTTCACATATCACATGCACACACATGTCACAGCCGGGGATCAAATGTGCTGTTCATTGTCACCCTGACACTGAATTCTTTCTTTCATCCTTTTAATTTCTAACCTGCCTTTCTGAAATCTAAGGCAGGGAAACTTACAATCCAATAAATTAAAAAGTGCCGGTGCCACTTAGCAACCTAAAACCAGCAGGAAGATCAACATTAGCATAGCTCTTCAGAAAAGGTGGTACATTCCTTTTTTTCAAGCCTATAGATTGTTTTAGTATTTAGCAGCACCTTTTGTGGAGGGAGTGCCACAGTTGTGCTAACAATTAGAAGGCACTGCATCTTCAACTTCTCAGCTTAACATCAGAAGGAGATGGCACAAAGCTGGCAGGGTCTCTTACCAATCTATAAAGGTAGGGAATAACATAGGGGAAGAAGGTGTTCCTTTAACATTGGCAAGGCCCAGGGACTTTAAGGGTTAAAGCTAGCATCTTGAATCGGGCTCAAGACAAATGAGAAATGAATGGAGATCTTTCACTGCTCTGGAATATTGTTCCACCTGCAGCTTGTTGTTGTTGTTGTTTAGTTGTTTAGTCGTGTCCGACTCTTCGTGACCCCCTGGACCAGAGCACGCCAGGCACTCCTGTCTTCCACCGCCTCCCGCAGTTTGGTCAAACTCATGTTGGTAGCTTCAAGAACACGGTCCCACCATCTTGTCCTCTGTCGTCCCCTTCTCCTTGTGCCCTCCATCTTTCCCAACATCAGGGTCTTTTCCAGGGACTCTTCTCATGAGGTGGCCAAAGTATTGGAGCCTCAGCTTCAGGATCTGTCCTTCCAGTGAGCACTCAGGGCTGATTTCCTTCAGAATGGATAGGTTTGATATTCTTGCAGTCCATGGGACTCTCAAGAGTCTCCTCCAGCACCATAATTCAAAAGCATCAATTCTGCAGCTAGCCTCAGATAATCAAGGCTGCATTCTGTGCCAATCTATGGTCCTGGATCACCTTCAGGAGAAACCCCCTAAACAGACCAATACAGTGACCTGAAAAATATAAGTTGTCAGGGAGAACTGAACTCTGGTAGAGTCAGCTTCCTTCTCTACTCCAAATCCCCAGGATGATGATACACTGCAGTTTGGTGGTGGTAATTAGTAACCGTGGTTCGAGTTCACTTTCACTCGTTTGATACCTGCTGGAGAAGTCCTCATGTAACAAATCTGTTGCTTCCCAATGAAGGTGGCAGACTTCTTCAGGCAAGTCTTTGCAAATACCATATTTTTCGCCCTATAGGACGCACTTTTCCCCCTCCAAAAATGAAGGGGAAATGTGTGTGCGTCCTATGGGGCGAATGCAGGCTTTCGCTGAAGCCTGGAGAGCGAGAGGGGTCGGTGCACACAAACCCCTCTCGCTCTCCAGGCTTCGCGGACCTCTCCGCAAGTGGCGGGAGCGCTCCCGCTGCTTGCGGAGAGTTGCCTGCATGCCGAAGCCTGCGCGCGCTGAGCTCAGTGCGTCCAGGCTTCGCGGACCTCTCCGCAAGCGGCGGGAGCCAGCCCTGGGCTCCCACGGCTTGCAGAGAGCTGCCTGTTTGGGGACTGGGGTCGGGGGAAGCTCGGGCCTCCCCCGCCCCAGCCCTGCGCCTGGGGGGTGCGCCTTATGGGACGGTGCGCCTTATGGGACGGTGCGTCCTATAGGGCGAAAAATACGGTACCTGTTTGCATAAAAGCAGTGAAATACTTATCATTAAAATAGATATGTGGTGGTGGTGGCGGCGGAGGCAGCAGCAGGGTAGAGGGGTTGTATTATAAGGACACACCTTACATTTGTGTTTGCTTTCTACGTGGTGAGGTTCAGAAAGCATCTGCATATAGGGTTGTTTTTCTGCTTTTTTGTGGGTGGATTCATGAGAGTGAGCGACTCTGAATCTCTCTCTCTTTCCCTGTGCCATAGTGAAGCAGTGCATATATATCTGGAAGACCCAGAGCAGAGTTCAGACAGATCTCAGGAAAGTTCAAAGGAGCTGGTAGTCTATAGCAGGACTACTGCAATGCACTCTATGTGGGGCTACCTTTGAAGGTGACCCGGAAACTGCAATTAATCCAGAATGCGGCAGCTAGACTGGTGACTGGGAGCGGCCACCGAGACCATATAACACCGGTCTTGAAAGACCTACATTGGCTCCCAGTACATTTCCGAGCACAATTCGAAGTGTTGGTGCTGGCCTTTAAAGCCCTAAATGGCCTCGGTCCAGTATACCTGAAGGAGCGTCTCCACCCCCATCGTTCAGCCCGGACACTGAGATCCAGCGCCAAGGGCCTTCTGGCGGTTCCCTCATTGCGAGAATTGAGGTTACAGGGAA
Organism: Podarcis cretensis; assembly: GCF_951804945.1. Lineage (NCBI taxonomy): Eukaryota > Metazoa > Chordata > Lepidosauria > Squamata > Lacertidae > Podarcis > Podarcis cretensis. Next base: position 9,719,876 of record NC_137171.1, read on the forward strand.
CCAGACAGAGGGCCTTCTCGGTAGTGGCGCCCACCCTGTGGAACACCCTCCCTTCAGATGTGAAGGAAATAAGCAGCTATCCTATCTTTAAAAGAAATCTGAAGACAGCCCTGTTTAGGGAAGTTTTTAATATTTAATGCTGTATTGTTTTTAACACTTGATTGGGAGCCACCCAGAGTGGCTGGGGAAACTCAATCAGATGGGCGGGGTATAAATAATATATTATTATTATTATTATTATTATTATTATTATAGCAGGAGTGCTGGAATGTATGGCAATCCAAATGTTGCTGGGTTCGAGTTTCCATCAGCCCCAGCCAGCAAGGACAGTGGACAAGGAGAGTGGGAGAAAAATTTGTTGTTGTTTAGTCATTTAGTTGTGTCCGACTCTTCGTGACTCCATGGACCAGAGCACGCCAGGCACTCCTGTCTTCCACTGCCTCCCGCAGTTTGGTCAAACTCATGCTGGTAACTTCAAGAACACTGTCCAACCATCTCGTCCTCTGTCGTCCCCTTCTCCTTGTGCCCTCCATCTTTCCCAACACCAGGGTCTTTTCCAGGGAGTCTTCTCTTCTCATGAGGTGGCCAAAGTATTGGAGCCTCAGCTTCAGGATCTGTCCTTCCAGTGAGCACTCAGGGCTGATTTCCTTCAGAATATGTAGGTTTGATCTTCTTGCAGTCCATGGGACTCTCAAGAGTCTCCTCCAGCACCAGGGAGCAACATACGGAAGCCCAAAGTTTCCCCACCCCTTGCTGAAAGTGAGAAAAAGGATAATGGGGTTGTGGGAGTGGATGACATAGGCAGCTCGTGTTTTACAAGGATGCCGGTAAGAAGGCAAAACCCTTAAATGTCATTGCCTCTTCGGTCAGGGAAATTCATGAATGAGTAACCATGATGGTTCCTCTTCCTCCTAATCAGGGAAGATCCATTCAGGAAACAGGAATGCATTCCTAACTAACCATCAGAGCAGTTCGGCTGGGAAGGTTTTACTTGAACCTGTTCTTGAAAAGCTCTGACAGGTTTTAGGCTGAGGTCTTAGGGTGGGGTCATTTAAACGGTTCGTTTGGGTTCTGCCAAAGCTATATACAGTGCACAGTGCTTTGCGCTGCGTTATAGCCTTGTCCCTCTAGTGGATGCCTGTGGAACAACTTTGTTGCTTCTGCACTATCCAAAAGCTGTGATTCTGTCTGATGCAGTATCTCTCAGGTGACCCGAAGCAAAAGAGGATGGTGCCTTGTAACTTCAGCAGCGGTATAAAAACAAACAAAGATGGAGGGAGAGGAGCGGTGTTTTTCAAGCCTTCATGTCAGGCTGCACCTGCCAAAAATCTTTCTCCTGTGTACCCCTTTTAAGAGTCCCTGTCCATTTCTTACACCCAGGCACCCTGAGTGTATTGACCTGGTGGAAATGACCCAATGCAAGCATATTTCTGCAGTCTGCACAAAGTGCTCGTCTGTTTGGCTTTCTTTCCACCTGGCTCCTGAAAATCTTTGCATATAAAAATGTAATGGAACATTAAACATTTAAAAAACTTCCCTACACAGGGCTGCCTTCAGATGTCTTCTAAAGGTTGTATCTCCTTGGCTCGTTTAACTTTGTACCCACCAACATTTCTCTGATGAAAGCAGGGGTGTCCTGCCATACCCTCCAACGTCTCTCTGATGAGGGACGTCCTAAGGAAAAGCGGGACATATCAAATCAGAAACTGGGATGGCTTCTGTAAATCTGGGACTTAGAGGGGCACTTAGACGGTCTGGGAATTGATTTGAAATGCAACTCTGCTTCCACCCTCAGGACTCATCCTAGTGCCTCTGAGCATATGGAAAGTGCCTCCCCACTGTCGCTGACTAATCATGGCCAGGCTTCGCATATCTGGAACAGGAAGGGAATATTCCAGGGCGAGAGAGATTAAGGCCTTCCAGGCCAGTTTGAGCCCCAGTAAATCGGCTGCTAGGACCGAAGCACTGCACTCGTATCCCTGACTTCTCATCTAACAGCCGTCTGAGGCCCAGGACCATGCTGGCTCCTGGAGCTGTTAAGCCCTTTTAGTGGCCGGGCCCCCGTTACGAGCCTGCTTTGAGGCCTGCTTTGGCCTGCACTGCCTGAAATGAATTGGGACTCCCTCCTGGCCAGCTGAATGAGCTGGCAGGGCGGCTGGAAATAATTATTTCATCTGGAAAGAGAGCGAGAGCAAGCAAGGCCCAGGCAGAAGGGAGCAGTGCTGTCAGTTTCTCTCCCCACTCCGCTCCCGCCCATATCTCTCTCTCTCTCTCTCTCTCTCTCTCTCTCTCTCTCTCTCACACACACACACACACACACACCTCACACCTCTCACTCTTGGTTGGCTCCCCCCCCCTTCTGAAAGTCTGGAGATCCCGTCCCAAAACATCTTTGCTCCTCCCACGCTGCAGCCAGAAGTAGGGGAAGAGTGCTGGATTATAGGTCAGTTGAGATCAAAAAACGAGAATGGGAAGACTGTTGCTTTGTTTCCTGGACACAACGCACATCCTTTGCCATTTTCCTCCCTGCTGCAGAAGCCCAGACCTCCTACCCATTCGGGTTTGTTTTCCTCAAACAGAAGGATCTAGAGTTGCGGAGCCTAGCTCTCTCAACCTGCCTGCTCTTCAGGGTTTGCACAGATGTTCTGTTTGTCTGTTTTCTTTGGAGCAACGGGCGCAACATTCTCCTTATAGCCATACAACATGTTAGCCTGTCTTTCATTTTGTTGTTGTTTAGTCGTTTAGTCATGTCCGTCTCTTCGTGACCCCCTGGACCAGAGCACGCCAGGCACTCATGTCTTCCACTGCCTCCCACAGCTTGGTCAAACTCATGCTGGTAGCTTTGAGAACACTGTCCAACCATCTCGTCCTCTGTTGTCCCCTTCTCCTTGTGCCCTCCATCTTTCCCAACATCAGGGTCTTTTCCAGGGAGTCTTCTCTTCTCATGAGGTGGCCAAAGTATTGGAGCCTCAGCTTCAGGATCTGTCCTTCCAGTGAGCACTCAGGGCTGGATGGATCAGTTTGATCTTCTTGCAGTCCATGGGACTCTCAAGAGTCTCCTCCAGCACCATAATTCAAAAGCATCAATTCTTCAGCGATCAGCCTTCTTTATGGTCCAGCTCTCGCTTCCATACATCACTACTGGGAAAACTGTAGCTTTTACTATACGGACCTTTGTTGGCAAAGTGATGTCTCTGCTTTTTAAGATGCTGTCTAGGTTTGTCATTGCTTTTCTCCCAAGAAGCAGGTGTCTTTTAATTTCATGGCTGCTGTCACCATCTGCAGTGATCATGGAGCCCAAGAAAGTAAAATCTCTCACTGCCTCCATTTCTTCCCCTTCTATTTACAAAGCACCCTAAGGAGGGAGCTCTTTGCAGTGGAGCAGCAGTGTGTGTTTGTTGGTGGGGGGAGAGAAATGGGTGTTTTTCACCCTTCCCAAGTTCCCCTTAGACCTGTGTTTGCAAGGTGAACATGGTTCTAGAACACTGGTGGGCTAAAAGCAGGGGAGGAGGATGACAAGTGTCATGAGAAAAGTCACTGGCTGGGGAAAGGTTAAGTACCATTCCCCATGCCCCTTCCCTTCTACAATGCATCTCTTCCCAAGAGTGCTTCGCAATGAGGAAGGGACTGTTGGGCTTATGATGTGCTGCTCTACTTGGCCATTAGTATTATGCTGGTGTTTGTGTCCAATTCTACAGTTGAAGCCCAAAATCCCCATAAATGGAGGGGTGATGAAAACACCTGTTCACTTCCTTATAAATAAGAGAGGGTAAGGAATAGGTGTCTGTTGCAGTGCTGAAGTGGGATGCACACATTTAAATGATAAGCAAATTGCAAAGAAAAACGTTTTTGCAAGTGGCAGGAAATTCGTGCAAGAGAAGTCTAATTTCATGCTTAGTCTGGTTAATAAAGGTCTGTATTAGAGCTCATCTGGTAATGTAGGAACATGCTTGCTCTGGAAAGAACGGACACAAATTAAAAGCAAACTGGGTTACGGGGTGAGGACATGCATGTCTTGCCATTAATGATGACACAGGCACTAGCCAGTAGCTGCTTTCGTCAGTCATGCAGCCATCTGGCACACAGCAATCTCAGTGGCAGTGAAGGGGCTAGCTGTGTGAGGAAGAAGGCTCACATTTAATCAGCAGCCGTTTAATCAAATTTCCTTCTAAAATGCTAGAAGAATGAGACCTCGCCACAACAGAAGCATCACTCAGAGGGAAGATATCCTTATCTCTTGCAACAAAACGGTTCCAAATGTGGTACTGTTTCTCCAAAGGAAAAGCCTTTACAAAGTCTTATTAAGCTGTTTTTGCTGGGCTTCTTTGTACTGTACTGGATGATGCCAGCCGTGGTCTGTGTTGAACCTGCCTAGGTTCAGGTTTCAGGAAAGCAAAAGCAACATACACCAACATCTGTTATGGCAAGCCGTCAGTGGGGCATGGTGTCATCAATATGCTGATAACACCATAGTTCTCTTTCTCCAAAACATCTGAATCAGAAGAAGCAGTCTTGGTTCTAAACCAGCGCCTTAATGCAGTAGTTGGCAGGATGAGGGCCAACAAAGTGATATTTCATCCTGGTAAGATAGAGGCTTTGTAGGTGACCAGTTCCCAGGTCCAGGAGTTAAAGAATTCACTGGTTCTGAATGGGCTTTTCCTGCACTGCAGATAGTGCCTACGTAATGTTTGGTGCAGTACTTCCTTCCCCTGCTGTTGGGCAAACTTCACTGTGTTCCTTCCCCATTTCGTCTTCCCCAGTCCACCAAGATGAGCAGACAACCTTGTAGCAGCTGTCCATTGGAACTGGCCTTGACTCTCCTGGCTGGGAGACGCTCATGGGGGAGGCCAAGTTTACAGCAGCTTCTGAGAGTGCTGCATGCCCCTTATCTCCATCCCTGTTTAATATTGTTCCTCCTCCTCCGCACAAGGCAGCTACTGGTGCTAAAGAGATGGGGGAGCTGGCCAACTATACTCCTCTCCCCCACAGGGCAGCATCCTTTGGTGGACAAGCAGGAAACAAGAGTGAAGACAGGACTCTCCAGGGCGGCTCTGTTTGAAAAAGTTCTTTATTGTGTACCTAGTTTTGCTTAGGCTAATCCTCAATCCCTTTGCATCCATCCCTCCTAGCTTTCCCATTATGATGGGTTGGCCTGCAGTATCATGAACCTCGCAGCTGCCAAAAGCTGAGCGGGGTACAAGACAAAACTAGGGACTTTTTCCTGGATGGCTGGTTTGTAGGAGAAAAGGAAAAGGGACAGTTGTTGCTAATTTCTTGTGCAGGAGCCATATGTTTTCTTCCAAGGAAACCTCTCTGGGGTTTTGTGGGGTGGGGTGGAGAGTATGCATTTTCCCAGCAGTGTGGTTTGTGGCAAATGCTGGTCCTACTCAGAGTAGACCTGTTGAAATCCATAGACATGATTCACTTGGCTCCATTAATTTGGGTGGATCTGTTCTGCATAGAATTGGCACGGGATACTACTACCCAGTGGGCCAAGGTTAGGGGCTTGTTGTGGAACAGTGTCCTTTTCGGAGGGGCTAGTGTCCACGGATCCTGCATTTTGGCAGGAAGCCGGGTGGGCGAATGGGATCTAGAAAGCAAATTAGCTGTCACCCCGTCCCCCTGCTCTGTGCTTCCCCCTCATATTCTAGCTCTTGAATTCTGAATGTTTCAGTGTGTTTATGGCATCAATTTGGCTGGAATGCAGGAAGGTGCCTGAGGCTGTTCCCGTCTCCTCTGATGGCTCCAGAGAGAATCTGGCAATATGCTTCCCCCCCCCTCCTGCCCCTCTGCCCCCCCAACACCTCCTTCCTCTCCTTCCTTTTGCACCCCCAGATTGTGTGAGCAGGGTTCAGAGCAACCCAGAAAGAGTAAAGCCTGCCCTCTCAACACAGGAACCCAATGGGATCCACGTTTTCCTTTAATACAGTTGGTAGAACCTGTGGACCTCCCAAAGTGGTTGGACTCTAACCCCCATCAGCCCCAGCCACCATGGCCAATGGTAAAAGATGATGGGAGTTGTAGTCCGCCAACATCTGGAGGGCCCGAGCTTCCCCCTTCCCCGTTTTATTTCCCTCCACACCTGTGGTCATTCATTGCGTGTAGGAAGCCTGCTGGAAATCCATACCCTATACAGTGGTACCTCGGGTTACATACGCTTCAGGTTACATACGCTTCAGGTTACATACGCCTCAGGTTACAGACTCTATTAACCCAGAAATAGTACCTTGGGTTAAGAACTTTGCTTCAGGATGAGAAAAGAAATCGTGTGGTGGCGGCAGTGGGAGGCCCCATTAGCTAAAGTGGTGCTTCAAGTTAAGAACGGACCTCCAGAACGAATTAAGTATTTAACCCGAGGTACCACTGTACTTTTCTGTGGAAGATGCGTAGCTGTAGGGAATAATTAATAAAGAGCAGGCATTCTGCACATGCATCTAGAACCTAGGACTTGCCGATCAGAAGGTCAGCGGTTCAAATCCCCGCGACGGGGTGAGCTCCCATTGCTCGGTCCCTGCTCCTGCCAACCTAGCAGTTAGAAAGCACCTCAAAGTGCAAGTAGATAAATAGGTACCGCTCTGGCGGGAGGGTAAACAGCGTTTCCGTGTACTGCTCTGGTTCGCTAGAAGCGGCTTATTCATGCTGGCCACATGGCCTGAAAGCTGTACGCTGGCTCCCTCGGCCAATAAAGCGAGATGAGCGCTGCAACCCCAGAGTTGGTCACGACTGGACCTAATGGTCAGGGGTCCCTTTACCTTTACCTTTACCACTGTACTTTTCTGTGGAAGATGCGTAGCTGTAGGGAATAATTAATAAAGAGCAGGCGTTCTGCACATGCATCTAGGACCTTCATTCTAGCTGCATTGAAAGACTGGCTAGTTCATGATGTGGGTTTAAGACCCAATGACAGCTGTCAAAAGTGATTTGTGGGCCTGGGTGGTGAGCATTCACTCCTTCCTGAATTGAACAGGTGGGTCAGTTGGAGGCTAGCAAGGTAATGGTTTGACCAAAGGACTCTCTTGGTTCATTCCAGTTTCTGTATATGATTTGACAATGTTGAAGACTGCATTTTGTTCTGTTGTGGCAACAGGTGAAGAAATAATAACTGGGAAGAGTGCGTAAGCAAAATGACCTCCTCCTGCTGCTTCTCCTCCTGACTAGATGAGACCGTGCTTCCAAGTCTATCAAGTGACACTGAGCCTCAACAGATGTCTCACTTTCCCAAATTAATACCTGTATGTGAACCAGGTACATAAACCTAGCTTGAGGCCACCAGGCTCTCTTGGGTGGAAACCAACCTGGAGGACAGGTAGATAAGATGCCAGGAGGTATAAGGTAAAGGTACCCCTGCCCGTACGGGCCAGTCTTGACAGACTCTGGGGTTGTGCACCCATCTCACTTAAGAGGCCAGGGGCCAGCGCTGTCCGGAGACACTTCCGGGTCACGTGGCCAGTGTGACAAAGCTGCATCTGGCGAGCCAGAGCCGCACACGGAAACGCCGTTTACCTTCCCGCTGGTAAGCGGTCCCTATTTATCTACTTGCACCCGGAGGTGCTTTCGAACTGCTAGGTTGGCAGGCGCTGGGACCGAGCAGCGGGAGCGCACCCCGCCGCAGGGATTCGAACCGCCGACCTTTCAATCGGCAAGTCCTAGGCGCTGAGGCTTTAACCCACAGCGCCACCTGCGTCCCACACCAGGAGGTATACCTGCTTGTAAAACAGGAGTGGCCTTGTCTGGAAGAAAATAATTCAAAGAATGAGACTGACCTTCTTCAGCAGGAGATGCCAGCGTACAAATTCATTTGTGTTGTTAGGACTGCAAGCTTTTGATCACGTTAATCAACTCCTGCTGATATCAGCGAGGCTTACTTCATCTATGGTTTCGGAAGAACACTGCTTCCAACCATGTAAGCAGAGCATACCCACCATGGTTAATAGCCACTGATAGTGTCTGCCTCCATGAATTTGCCTAATCTTTCAAAGCCATCCAAGTCTGTCGCCATTATTGCCTCCAGTGGGAATGAGTTCTATAGTTTAGCGATGTGCTGTGTGAACAAGTACTTTCTTTTTGTCTTTCCTGCACCCTCCAATGCTCAGCTTCACTGGATGTCCACGAGTTCTAGCATTACGCAGGAGGAAAAAAAATTCTCTAACCACTTTGTGCATGCCATGACTTCTACTCTCTATTACTTCTGCCATGTCACCTCTTCTTCATCTTTTGCTTCAGCAAAGTTACTGCACCAGCTGCTTCCAGGTCACAGCTGTGGCATGCTTCGGTTCATGAGAACAGATGATAGAGCCTGAGACTCTGAATCTCAGGGTTGTGGGTTTGAACCCCACGTTGGGCAGATGTTTTCTGCATTTCAGGGGGTTGGATTAGATGACCCTCGGGTCCCTTCCAATTCTATGATTCTATAAACCAAAAAGCCCCAAATGCTGCGACCTTTCCTCATAGAGGAGCTGCTCTATCCCCCTGACCACGAATACAGAAATGAATCTGCATGTGGTTATATGTGATGGTGAAAAAGTTTGGGAAGCAGATTAATAGAGACAAACATGGTGTGGCACGACATGGGAGACATATGTATGGGGTCTTCTGCTGTTTAAAAAAATGCTTATATCAGCTGTGTGAAGGGCAATTTGAACTGAGACCGTGGTTCTGGAAGAGAAGGTTTAAGACTTGATAAACACATCCACACCATTTTCCCAATTAAAATTAATTGGCACCAATGGGAGCGTTCTTCCAAAAGCAAACAACAGGCACAGGACAGGGACCGTAATCGTGTATGGGAGGGTGAAGGGTTAACAGCCTTCTTACCCTCCATCAGGGTCCCAGTTTGGATCGGGGCCTCTGCACCTGCTCTGTACTCTTAATAGCATGTGGCTGGGTCACATCAAAAGCCCGTGTAGCCAAACATCACAAGTTGCCAACAAGAAGCTTGTAAGCTGAACAGCACTCTCATCACTTGTGATTCCCAGTAAGCAGTATTCAGTATTGTCTCTGACAGAGGAGGCAGAACATAGTGATCATAGTGATCTAAAGGTAAAGGTAAAGGTACCCCTGCCCGTACGGGCCAGTCTTGACAGACTCTGGGGTTGTGCGCCCATCTCACTTAAGAGGCCAGGGGCCAGCGCTGTCCGGAGACACTTCCGGGTCACGTGGCCAGCGTGACATCGCTGCTCTGGCGAGCCAGAGCCGCACACGGAAACGCCGTTTACCTTCCCGCTGGTAAGCGGTCCCTATTTATCTACTTGCACCCGGAGGTGCTTTCGAACTGCTAGGTTGGCAGGCGCTGGGACCGAGCAGCGGGAGCGCACCCCGCCGCAGGGATTCGAACCGCCGACCTTTCGATCGGCAAGTCCTAGGCACTGAGGCTTTAACCCACAGCGCCACCTGCGTCCCGATCATAGTGATCTAATCCTCCTTTAAAGCCATTCACACAGACAACTGTAAATTCTTGCACACACACTTTTTTTAGTTTTCTGGTTTTGTGCAAATCTGAGAGACCAAAAGGAATGTGGATGCATGTGGGTGTTGTTATGAGAAATGAAAGTATTAATTTAAGGAAGTAGTGAGCATGGCAAGTGGAGTAGCAGAAAGTAGGTTGACCCACCCACTCTGAAACACTCTGTGATCCTGAGTGGAGTGGTCTGCAGCCCATTTCTCCTAATCAGGTTGTCCCTGTGTTGCATAAACCCAAATTTGCAGGGGGAAAACATGTTCATAGAATCATAGAATTGTAGAGTTGGAAGGGACCCTGAGGGTCATCTAGTGTTTGAGGGTTATGCCACGTGGACTATGCAAATTAGATGTGAACACAAACAACAAGATGTAAACAAGCCCTGAGTGGTACACCAGGCAGGGTTGGAAAAGGTAAGGTGTGGGTAGTTGACTGGAAACAGTCTGGTGATGCAAGCATTGCGTGTTTTTGTGGGGAGCTTTTGTGCACCAGCTTGCCCATGTAAAGTTTTCTGAATGCTGCTGTCCAGTGTAAATAATTGGGCCACCCCTAGTCTTGGTTGGTGGTGCTGTGGGTTAAACCACAGAGCCTAGGACTTGCCGATCAGAAGGTCGGCGGTTCGAATCCCCGCGACGGGGTGTACTCCCATCGCTCAGTCCCTGTTCCTGCCAACCTAGCAGTTCGAAAGCACGTCAAAGTGCAAGTAGATAAATAGGTACCGCTCCGGCGGGAAGGTAAACAGCGTTTCTGTGCGCTGCTCTGGTTCACCAGAAGCAGCTTAGTCATGCTGGCCACATGACCCGGAAGCTGTACGCTGGCTCCCTCGGCCAATAAAGCGAGATGAGCGCCGCAACCCCAGAGTCGGCCACAACTGGACCTGATGGTCAGGGGTCCCTTTATCTTTACCTTTACCGTTTTTCCTCCACTAGGCACAGAGAGGAAAGCCAGAGAACAGCTCCTTAAAGCCAGCAAGTGTGTCGACTGCCACCAGGTGTCGATGCCAGTGACTTTGCCATGCCCAAACCCATAGTCCCACAGCCCCAGCCAGCGGAGGAAGCTGTCAACATTGCTGCAACAGGAAACAGTCGTCAGCCTCTCCTCTGGTGGGAACTGAAGACTTGTTGTGCCCAGGATCAGTTCCCACAGCTGGAACTTCCTGGCGTCACTTAATGGGGTTCGCGCAATCTTTTTCGTTAGAAAGATGTGCCGGATCTAGGGTCGGACTAGAAGTTCTGAAAGATCGGAAGATCTTCTTCCAGTCTTCTCTTCCCCTCCACATCAACCCCAAGCATAATTTGTTCCTAGGCAAGGGAGAGAGGTGAATAGGCTCAATGATTTTACATTAACAGCCTAAACCTAAAGCCTAAGAAAAACTATTTGCATTTCAAGGCTGCTGATTTCAATGGGATTAGGTGTGCTGAACTCTGCAGTGTGGGGGACTGTAAATGAGCAAACAGTTTGTGGGGACTCAGCTGCTTTCGTGGGTCAGATGGGATGACTCAGCAAATACATTTTGAAATACCAACTTCAAAAGAAATTGTCGTTTCTCTGGAACCCTGAAATTATACTTCCATTCTCTCACACATGCATACATACAAACACACACACACTTAGCTTTTTGAGACTGTCAAAAGTTCACACCAAAAAAGTTTTAAGGTCTAATTCTCAAGGAAGGAAGGAAGGAAGGAAGGAAGGAAGGAAGGAAGGAAGGAGGGCAAGAAGGAAGGAGGGCAGTACTGTGCCAGCCATTCTCCTGGCTGTCAAACGTCAGTAGATAGGTACAAATTCGATACTAATCTGTCCTGCCTTGGCATTGGAGGCCTGCAAGGGTGGGTTGAAGCCTGTTGTGATCAGGCTCAAACTGAATAAATAGACAGAAGGAAACCAGCAACTGGATAACTGGAAGGAGAACTCATGAAGGGCAGCGATAGAAAGACAGTAACTCCAGTTTACATACAGTGCCAGGTTTGAACTGAGTCATCTGCAATAAAATCATAGGTGAGGAGCCTGTGGCCCTCCGAATATTGCTGGACCACAACTCCCATCATCCCTGATCATTGGCAATGCTGACTGAGGCTGATGGCAGCTGGAGACCAACAACACTTGGAGTGACAGGTTAGCTACCTCTGAGTTAAAGGATCTCAGGTAATAGGGCCACTTGGAGGCCTGGAAGGACCTCTCTGTCCAAGGATAGGGAAAGCCACTACCTGAGTGGACAACACTGGACCCAATGGACCACTGACTTGACTCTGTTTAAGACAGCTCTTGCGTATTCACTTGTAATGAAACAGGCTATTGCCGCAATAACCAAACTAATTTATCAGATGCTTCTGTTGGGTGCTGGGCAAGAGGCCATGGGTGTAGCCGGGGGGGGGGCAGGGGCCCCCTAAATCAAATAAATACAAAACACTTAACTAAAAGTAGAAATTGTAGGAAGATTTTGACAGGTTTTTTTCTGAGCAGTTGGAGTCAAAAGAAAGTAATTTTAAACAACTGTTGTTGAGACATTTTGTTCCGAATCTGCTAGACAGAGGATAGCGACAGGTGGGTGTCCTCCCCTCGACCCAACATAAATTCTGGCTACACCCATGCAAGAGATTGAACATGGCAAGAGGCTTATTCTGAAGACCAAGCAATGCCAAGGAAGATTTGGTCTTCTGGATGGGCTTGGACTTGCAGGCAAATTTTAAAAGAACAGAGAAACGTCTCTGAAAAAACGAGCAAGGACGCTGCAAGGTTGATGAGGACCGTGTACGTTGGGAACAAGAGAAAAATGCTCCCCCCTCTGACACACTCTTCTCTGCCCTCCTCATGTTAGCAGCAGGGCTGCCTGGCTGTGTGGGGACAATGGGGGAGAGCAAGTGAGGGAATGTCTGCACACATGCTGCTCCTGCGCAGCACAGCCCCAGAGCCAGAGCCCGTGCAGAGATGCTTCTGGTTTGAATTAGCAGGCAAGCAGGTCAGGCTAATTGGGACCTTTCAGATCCCGCCAGTGCAAGCTAGAGGGATGCAGGAAAGAATCCCTTGTGGCCAGAGTCCCAGTCAGGCAAAAGAAAGCCACAAGGCAGGGGGGAAAGGGGGGAGCAGAGTCATGTATCTGTACAGGCTTGGGGAGTTTTCGGGAAGAGCAGCAAGGGAGGGACAAGAAGCAGCCCCCACCTATATAAGGCAGAAGCTATCAGTGTTTGCGTTCAGAAAGTGATTAGTTAGTACCGGTTTGCACCCTTTAACCATAAGCTACCACCATAAGGGTGGCTGTACACAGTAGGTTTTTGTTTTTAAATCTAGTGTAGGCACTGGAAGCATAGGATCAGAAAAGGATTGGATTATTTAATCCAGGATAAAAAAGGAGCATTTGTGAATGCTGATTTGCAGCCTTGGTGAGGGGAGGGAGAGGGAGGGGGAATTGAACTGTAGGGCTGCTTGAAAAGAGAGGAGACTGTGGTTTAGGATGGTGGATTTATCACAAGCCTAGAAGTTAGTTACAGAAATCCTATGGGGTAAGAAACAAGGAGTAAGACTTTCTTTCTCTCTCCCCGCCCCCCCAAGCCTCCACTTGATCTGCGCCTGGCAGGGTAAGGGGCTAGGCCACTGTTTTATGGGTGCCCATCCTTGGGCAAATCCAAGGGATTCTTTCACTGGCTTGTGGCACCGTGTGGTTTGCGAGTTAAATCCGCCTTTCCATTCTGCCAGAACTTTTGCTTTGAGGTTATTGTGGGGCTGCATTGATTCCTTCTCCCAACCCTCTGAGCTCTGGAAATCTTCTGTCTGTTGCCACCCCCACAAACTGGCACAGATCATCAAGGGGGTGGGTGGCAGTGGTGGCGGGATGGGGATGGGCGGGGGGGGGGGTAAAATCTGCTTGTGAAAGAATTCTCTGGCCACTTAATACATTTAAACACATGCAGATCAGAAGCTGTTTGCTGATTCGGCAAAGTTTTAAAACAAAACAGTTAAACAAAACAAAACAAAAAATCCTGTTTTTCGGTTAGGGTTAAAAAGCAGCATCAAAAATACCGGTTCAGAAGTGACTGGTTGCCCCCCTAGTGATGGGGAGATGGGGGTCTGTGGGGCTGAGGTGGTTGCTGTTTGCAAGGCTTTTTTAATTTCTTTTCTGGAAACTGTGGGGCACCGGGAGGCTGTGGAAAAACTGAGCAGAAGGAAGGAGAGGGAACAAGGGCCTGGTTTGGCTGCTGTGCTGCAGGCTGCGGAGGGAAGGACTGCCATGGAGCCGGGTCATGCGGAGGTTACTGCACCCAAAGGGGGTTCTTGCAGAGTTCATGCCGCTGGCTCGCTTGACGCTCGCTCGGCCTTCGCGCTGGAAGGAAAGGGAGAGGCTTCAGGGGGTGGGGGAATGGAGAAGAGCGGGGTGGAACAGCCTGGCCTGGCCAGCTACTGGCAAGGAGCCTAGCCCAACCAGTGGAGAGGGAGCCGGGCCTAGCTTGCGAGGGGGGAAGCCCGGTTTAACCAGCAAGAAAACCTAATGTTGCTTTGCCCCCAGCAGGTGAAGGGGGCAGGAATTAAGTTTGGCTCAGCTCTGGTGGGCCAGTTTTTTTTTTGGGGGGGGGGGGGAGATGGGGATAGCTGAGCCAGGGCTAAAAAAAGGGGGGGTGTCAAAAAGTAGGCCATCTCCAACTCAGCTAGCAAGTATGTTTGTGTTGGCTCACTTAGTGGAAGCTGGGGACAGGGCAGAGAGGAGGGGTTTTTTAAAAGAGTATTTTGTGCTGTGTGAGTGTGTGTGCGAAAGAGAGGGGGAGAGAAAAGGACATTCCATCTGTTGGGGAGAATCCAGGCACCATGTCATCATCATCATCATCATTATTATTATTATTATTATTATTATTATTATTATTATTATTATTTTACCACTATGTCATTTTTGGAGCATCTGAGCCATTGTCAGAGTGAAGAAGAAGTTTGCATAACTTCACCTGTTTTCGTTCTATTGAAAGGCTGGCCGGCACTAATAATAATAATAATAATAATAGTAATAATAATGCCATTTTTCATACAGAATGTTATTGGCAAGCAGGTAAAAAATGCAGTGAGAAATGAGAGTGTAACAAACAAAAATAAAATGAGGGGAGGGAGAAACTGGGTGACTACTGCGAGTGCAAACCCACAACTATTGCATTAAGAAGAAAAAGGCATACTCTCCAACATTTCTCCAATGAAAATAGGGACATCACAACTACAACTACAACTACAACTACAACTACAACTACAACTACAACTACAACTACAACTACAACTACAACTGTTACTACTACTACTTTATTATTTTTACCCTGCCCATCTGACTGCGGTGCCCCAGCCACTCTAGGTGGCCTCCAACATATATAAAAACCTAAACTTTAAAAAACTTGTTTTAAAAACTTCCCTATACAGGGCTGCCTTCAGATGTCTTGCAAAGGTTATATAGTTAGTTATCTCCTTAGCTTGGGGGTCGGATAACTCCATACCCTCCAACATTGCTCTAATGAAAATAGGGATGTCCTAAGTGAGATGAGCGCTGCAGCCCCAGAGTCGTTCGCGACTGGACTTAACTGTCAGGGGTCCTTTACCTTTACCTTTAAGGAAAAGCAGAACATTCCAGGATCAAATCAGAAACCGGAACAGCTTCTGTAAATCTGGGACTTTCCCTGGAAAATAGGGACACTTGGGGGGGGGGTCTGAAAAGTTGAGTCAATCTGGTTTTCAATAAAGCTTCTCCACATATTTATCTGTAGAGCAGGGGATTTAGTGGGCTGTGCAGTCAAGCTGACATAGGAGAAAATCTTAACACCGTGTTGAACAAAAGTGCTCTGTTTTTGATGAGCCCGTAAGGAGTCTCCGTTTGTGAGTCAGGTGTTTCGACAGTGCAGTGCCCCATACTTTTGCTAGCTGTTCTTCTCTGGAAGGAGGTGAGCTGAATTTCCAAAGGGAAGCCACTGACATTCTGGCTGTGCAGGCTGGCTGTTATCAGAGCATGTTATGAGCCATGGTCTCTGGCACTGCCATGAATGCAGCTGCTGGATAAAAAGCGGATTCTGCTCCTGGAGGGTGGGGTGGAGTTCCACATAAGTCCTAGTGACTGACTAAGACAGAAGACACCCACATTCCTGTTCCTTGAAAGAAAGAAAAAATAGATTGGGGAGCGGGGACTTGTTGTGGCCTGAGGGAAGCATTCACTTGTGGGCAGCCTTCCACATGCCAGTGGTGGGCAAACCCACAAATGTAAAGTGTGAGCTAAAGTGAGAGTGTGTTTCTGCACACTCTCAAATGCCCACTCTCTAGCCTCCATCCTCGGGGCGCAGGTGGCGCTGTGGGTTAAACCACAGAGCCTAGGACTTGCTGATCAGAAGGTCAGCGGCCGTTCGAATCCCCGCGATGGGGTGAGCTCCCGTTACTTGGTCCCTGCTCCTGCCAAGCTAGCAGTTCGAAAGCACGTCAAAGTGCAAGTAGATAAATAGGTTCCGCTCCAGCGGGAAGGTAAACAGCATTTCTGTGCGCTGCTCTGGTTTGCCAGAAGCGTCTTAGTCATGCTGGCCACATGACCCGGAAGCTGTACGCCGGCTCCCTTGGCCAATAAAGCGAGATGAGCGCCGCAACCCCAGAGTCGGTCACAACTGGACCTAATGGTCAGGGGTCCCTTTACCTTTACCTTATTCTCCATCCAGGCAAGGAAGTAGCTTCATCAGAGCAAAAACACCCCAAAGAGGGTGAAAAGCAAAGCCAGTGAAGGGTGTGGCCATTGAGGGGGCCTGGGGAAAGTTCCAGGGGGTGTCAGATAGAGAGGACTGAGGGGCTGCCTTTGGTCCCCAGGGTTGAGGTCCCCCACACTTAGTCTAGACCCATTTTCGGAGATGAGCTGCCTTGCCAAACACACGTGGTATGGCTCGCTACTTGTGCAAAATCATAGCTCAGTCAGTAGAGCACGAGACTCTTAATCTCAAGGTTGTGGGTTCGAGCCCCACATTGGCCAAAAGAGTCTTGCATTGCAGAGAGTTTGACTTAGATGAACCTCATGGTCCCTTCCAACTTGTATGGTTAATATTCTATTAAAAGGCTTCATGGATGGATTGGATAGAGGAAACTCGAGCGGCAAAAATGACAAGGAGGCATGTAGCATCTTAAAGATGAACACGTCCTATTATGGCACAAACTTTTGTGGAGCAGAGTCAACAGGTGGGGCTTTGCTGGACCCGTTTCTTGCACTGTTGCTACTCTGCTTTGAGGGCACTGGGAACAGGATCAGTTCCCCCACCCAACAAAATGTGATAGTTGACTTAGGCCTGTCGACTCTGACCCGGTCCAACTGGTAGCCAGTCTGTCCATCAGTGACGTGGGATTACCGTGGTTTCTCAGAATAATGTTCTGCATTCCTCATCCCTGTCACTGATTTGGCAGAACTTGGATTTTGGCTGGAAGAGCAATTTGCTTGCAAAGCAGATGGTCAGGGATGCATCCTCTGGTGGCCGCAGTTGTGGTTTGGGGATTGAGGGATGTTGGTGAGGAGGCATTAAGATGAAGGTATGCAGCTTGGGAGTGTGTGTGCAAGAGAGAGAATTTAAGTCAACACTTGTGAGAGAGGCATGCTCTGAAAAGGTGTTGGTTTCTTGTGCTTGTTTATATAATAATAATAATAATAATTTTTTATTTATACCCCGCCCTCCCCAGCCAAGGCCGGGCTCAGAGCGGCTTACAAACAGTAATAAAAACAAGAAGAATGATTACAACTTAAAAACAAAAATAAAATACAACATTAAAATAATGGAACATTAAAATATTAAAATGTAGCCTCATCGCAGGAGGAGAAGGAAAAGAAAAGAGAGAGAGAGAGAGAGGGAGGGAGGGAATCAAATTGGCTCCAAGCCAAAGGCCAGGCGGAACAATTCTGTCTTACAGGCCCTGCGGAAAGAAATCAGATCCTGCAGGTGCCTGGGAGCCAGAGTTGAAAAGGCCCTGGCTCTGGTTGAAGCCAATCTAACTTCCTTAGGGCCTGGAACCACTAGGGTGTTGCTATTTATGGACCTTGAGGCTCTCTGTGGGGCATACCGGGAGAGGCGGTCCCGTAGGTACGAGGGTCCTAGGCCGTGAAGGGCTTTAAAGGTCAAAAGCAGCACCTTAAATCTGACCGTGTACTCCACCGGGAGCCAGTGCAGCTTGAAAAGCACTGGGTGAATATGCTCCCATGGCAGAGACCCCGTGAGGAGCCTCGCTGCAGCATTCTGCACCCGCTGGAATTTCTGATATGATAAACCAATCAACGTCCATGTGAGACAGAGAGTAGAAGACTCTCAGAATATATTTAAAACTGAATTCAGTTTTTACTCCTGCTTTTTGGTCAGTGCTATTTGGTCAGGGGTCCATCGTGTCCAGTATCCAGTTCTCACAGTGGCTGAACATTTGCCTGTAGGAAACCCGGAAGCAGGATTCGACCACAAGAGCCCTCTCTACTCCTGTGGTTTCCAGCAAGTGGTATTCAGAAGTGTTGCTGCCTCCATCTGTACAGGCAGGGCAGAGCCATCAGGACTAGCAGTCACTGATAACCCTCTCATACATGAATTTGTCTAATCCTCTTTTAAAGCCATCTAAGTTGGTGGCAGGGACATGGGTGGCGCTGTGGGTTAAACCACAGAGCCTAGGACTTGCCGATCAGAAGGTCGGCGGTTTGAATCCCCGCGACGGGGTGAGCTCCCGTTGCTCGGTCCCTGCTCCTGCCAACCTAGCAGTTCAAAAGCACGTCAAAGTGCAAGTAGGTACCACTTTGGCAGGAAGGTAAACGGTGTTTCTGTGCGCTGCTCTGGTTTGCGAGAAGCGGCTTAGTCATGCTGGCCACATGACCCAGAAGCTGTACGCCGGCTCCCTCGGCCAATAAAGTGAGATGAGCGCCGCATGCCCAGAGTCGGTCACGACTAGACCTAATGGTCAGGGGTCCCTTTACCTTTTTAAGTTGGTGGCCATCACTGCTTCCTGTGCGAGCTTTTGCAACTTGCCCGGACCTTATTTCAGCAAGACTGAAAGCTATTCAAACGAGGGGCTTGTCCACATTTTCTAGGCATGGTCTGTGCTTTAAAGGTCCATGTCCACACACTCTTTAAAGCTGAATCGGAGCAAACAGCAATCCGCAGAAAACCTGGATTGCCATTTGTTGCACATTAGCTTTAAAAAACAGGTTTTTGTGGGGAAAGCTCCAGAGTTCCAGATTTTATTTTATTTTAAAGCTCTTGGACATGGTGGTGGGTGCCAATACAACTCCTTGCCAAAGGTGCAAGGGTCCCTAGGTATGCCTGCGGTCCTAGTATAAAAATATTATTCTGTTGATTTGTTTCATTTTGCCGGGAGAAAGGCTTCTATAGTCAAGAACTGCCATGTCAATGGAAGCTTTTTCTCTAAGCCTAATTACCATGTATGATTTGGAGGGGGTCACATTGTGTGGGGAGTAGAATGTTAACCCTTGCCTCCCTATCTGTGATACCCCCCCCCCAATTCTCTCCTTCTCCACACATGGCAATTTGGCTTTTTTGGCAGGGGGAAGCTTTCATTGGCATCAATGGGAACTCCCCCCCCCAAAAAAAAAAAACCCTTTATTGCTGTGGAGGGGGCAGAGTTGGAGAGGAGAGGCTGTAGCCTGGATCCAAAGACACTGTGGGCTGGCAGTTCCTCATCCCTGCAATAAAATTCGGCTCAATAATACTCCTCTAACTTTACAAAGACAGCAGGATATTTTGTTTGATGCCACCTGTGACAAGTAAGAGCAACCCCCAGGTAGCCAGTTAGGTCGCCAGCTTTTGAACAGCAGTAGTTTGATCTACAGGAATTAACAGGTGATAATGTTTATTTCCATGCTGTGAACGGGTTTTACCTGCTGATTTCTGCACATCCAACTCCGGCATCCTTGACATAACCAAACTAGTAGCAGGCCAGCCTCCTGGGCTGAGCAGATCTGGGGTGGGTTTTTACGTTGTGTTTAAAGCAGTTGTGCAGTTGCTTTGCTCACCACGTGCCCAGCTCACAGCTCTACCCAGATTTACTGCACCACTATGAAGTTGCTGAAATCAAGGTCTGAAAGTGTGGGGGAGAAAGAGAAAAAGTGAGAGACCATAGAACTGAGCACTGAAAGAGAAAGTTTGTACAGTCAAACCTAGCTTCTCAAATGGCTCCGTTGACAAATGTTTCGGCTCCCGAACACTGAAAACCCGGAAGAAAGTGCTCCTGTTTTTGAAGCCAAACATCTGACACAGCTTCCGCTTGAGTGCAAGAAGATCTTGCAACCGATCACAATCCGCGCCTCGGTTGTTGAACATTTTCGGAAGCCGAACGGGCTTCCGGAACGAATTGCGTTCGACAACCAAGGTTTGAATTTGTTCTGCAGTGTGAATATATATGCACAGGTCCCAGATATTTACTCTATGAACCCTCCTGTTTCCTTAATTAAATTCAAATTAACCACCATGTACTGATTTTGTACTCACTGATACAGATTAAAAATCATTGATAAAAATAAATGGGTGTTTACATCACTCCGTGGCCATGTTTGGGTGAACTTGCCTTTTAGGCTATAATATGCATAAGCCTTTTGCCTGCACATGTGGGCCACAGTTAAACCAAGAAGTCTCTAATTATTTGCAGTTTCCCATGTTGTCTGAACCGGAAAACTATGATTACTAGCTTCAGGATAAGCCGGGAAATTAAAACAGAGTTTAAAGTTAGTTTAACATCATGGCTGATTCTAAAACGGGTAACCAGCTTCATTGGTTTATAACACGGTAGCTTGTTTGGAGCTACTAACCATATTTTCCTAGTTAAGAGGAAATGGAAAGCTAGGGTTAATTAGAGCCTTTCTGATTTAATTGCGGCTTGTGTGAAGGGGCTTCATGCCCATGCGGAAACACTGTGCAAACCTTCGCTTACTAACCTGAGTTATGAACCAGCAGTTCTTTAAATATCCTGAATTGTATGCACACAAAATGCACGCTAGGGTGGGTTCTCAATATCTCACCCCTTGTCTTTGAATTCATTAGTACGAATTATCAATCATTGTTTGATGATGTAATTCCAAACCCAGTGCCCATTCCACCCATATATATAGACATGAGGCAGAGCAGGTAGGGAACAGAACACCTGTGCTCATCATGGGAGACCATTCTTTGGGGGCCCCCTCTACTAGAAGTCCAGAGGGTAGCTACATGAGAATGGGCCTTTTCTGTGATGGCTCCCTCTTCTTGGGAGGCTCACCTACTGCCATCATTGTATATCTTGAGGCACCAGGCAAAACCAGGCCTTTGACTATCTGTGGCCATTTAGAAGTGGGAAAGGGATGTTTTAAATGTATTTCCTCTTGGTTTTAATATATCTATGTGGGGGTTATTGTCTATTTGTTTAGTTGGAAGTCACTTTGGGTTGCACTGGGCAAAGCGACTGACACATTTAATAAATAAAATAAACACTTTCCATTCTTTAACTTGACTATGGAGGAATTGATGTGATGGGGGAATCTGTAATAACTAATTAATATTAAAAGGCCTTGCATGGGCGTAGTCGGGATTTCTCTTAGGTGGGCAGGCTTTATGTGGTGGGGAGCCAGAACCGAGTTATTTGCAACTGGTCAGTTAAGTATTTTTATTTAGTTACTTGATGGGGGGGGGGGAGATGCCCCCCCAAGCACTCCTGGGTATGCCCAGGAGACCTTGTGAGAACACACCCTGTGTTGACACCAGCTCACTTCAGTTGCATTAGCCGTTTTCGTAATACACCTTTTGAGGACCTTGCCATAGTCTTGAAAAAGTGGCAAAAACAATAATGGAGGTCTACACCCACAACCTCCCTTTTCAGTGTTGGCTTATACAGTGGTACCTCGGGTTAAGTACTTAATTCGTTCCAGAGGTCCGTTCTTAACCTGAAACTGTTCTTAACCTGAAGCACCACTTTAGCTAATGGGGCCTCCTGCTGCCGCTGTACAATTTCTGTTCTCATCCTGAAGCAAAGTTCTTAACCTGAAGCACTATTTCTGGGTTAGCAGAGTCTGTAACCTGAAGCATATGTAACCTGAGGTACCACTGTATAGGTGAAATGAGGATTTCAACCAGCAATATCAAGGATGGTGGATATGGCTGTGTAGTTTTGCAAGAGCAGTGATTGTGTGAACCACACGCTTTAGGCAGAAGCTGCGCATTTCTCAGGAGAACAGACTTCCCAGTAAATATGAATAATCAGCTTGCCCCTTTGTGAAACTTTTGAGAGCTTTTTGGCAGTTGTTCCTCCCCCCCACCCCTTCTTCCTGTCATCGCGAGTGTGGCTTGGAAAAGAACGAAGAATACAGTGCAAATGGATAGTCCTGCATGGACTGTGACCCTTATTATTTTCTTCTTGCGTGCCTGCCGAATCCGTGTTTGCGCGCGTTTCCTTTTTTTTAATAAATTTTTTTATTAATTTTCCAATTTTTAACAAACACAACAAAAACAACATGGAAACAAACACAAAAAAACATAATTTCTTAACCTTATTTCCATAAGCCTCTTTTCTCGGACTTCCCCGTACCTTCCCCTTTTTGCATCCTTTTTTTTTTTACAATTATTCAACAACCCTTTTAGCCAATTAAATATAAATTCATTCTCCTTTTCAATTTCACCCTAAATCAAACAAAATTTACCGCTGTAATTCTACATCTTCCTCTCCCTTAGCATTTTAGCACTCCTCAATTTTATAGTAACTCTTAAGATATATTTTAAACTTCTTCCAATCTTCTTCCACAGTCTCTTTCTCTTGGTCGCGGATTCTGCCGGTCATTTCTGCCAGTCCCATAAAGTCAATCACTTTCGCCTGCCATTCCTCCAGCGTGGGTAGCTCTTGTGTATTCCTAGGAGTGTTGTTGCGTCCGTGTGGCTGCTGCGTCTACTGTAGTCAGATTTTGTGTGTATGTGTGTGTGTGTGTCCCTCCCACATGGCCCACCCTTTTTCGGCTCCAAGCCCCACCCACCAGCTTGGAAGTCCTTAGCCGTCTTTCGCCCCCAAGGTAATAGCCCTTTAAGCAAGGCAGCGAAACCGATCGCAGCGCCTGCGCTCCCCGGCGACCAGCTCCGCTCGCGGCGTGCGCCCTGCGCGCGTGCAGCCGAGCAGCTTTGCATGTGGGGGCGCAGCCAAGCCAAGCCCCCTGCGCGCCTGCTGTGGGAGGCGCGGAACATCTCCAACTCTTCCAGGATCATCATAATCACAAACGCACCATCATCATCATCATCATCATCCCCACCACCATTCCTTGTCTGATCCGCCGCCCGCTTCCACGCCAAACGGATTGTTTCCGGAGATGTACGACTGCATGGAGGCGTTCGCCGTCACCCCGCGGCAGCTCTACGATGTTACCAACCGGAGCCCGTGCATGCTGCGGAAGTCAAGCCCGTGTTTCGTGGGCTTGGATCCTTTCGGGTGGCCCCAGCCGGCCAGCTTGCAATGTAGGTCATCCGAGCTCGTGCTGGTGTTTGGGGTTTTGTTTTGGTCTGGGGTGGGGTGGCTCCTTTGGGGAGGGGGCGTCCCTGGGGTGCCACGCGCATGCAGAAGAATGAATTGGATTCCGCGTCCAGCGAGTGTTGACACGGGTTGAGGGCAGGGCTTTTGTTTTGTTTTGTTTTGTTTCTTTTTAATCGCCGCGCGTGGGCGTTGGGCGCGAGTGGATCCGGGTGGGCATCTTCCTAGAGGGCGCTGTTGCGGCGCCCCGTCGGACCTGATTGGTTGCTTCGCGTTCCAATTTTCCAACTTTTTCTTTTCCTGCTTCGGAACTCTTGCGCCGCGAAAGAGGCGTGGGGAAGGGTGGGGGAGCAGAGAGCGGGTCGGGATCCGAAATTTTATGGGTCTCCCCCCCCCTTCCTCTGCAAAAAAAGAGGGGGGGCTGCGTGACTTCAGCTCTGGGACGTTTGCAACCCCCTCCTTCTGTAATCTGGGCAGCGATCTACTCTGTCTCGGTTACATGGAAACGGGGGATCCCTCTCGTTCGTGGCTCTTTTGTCTTGATGTGGAAACGCGGGTTATGAACACCAGATGAGGGGGGAAACTTTGAAGTTTCTTGGCGACCTGGGTGTGGGTGGAGGGGATGTGGAGTAAATCAGGAACGGCAGAAAGGAAGGAAGACTTTCTTTTGGGAGACGATGCCTAGAAGGCGGGGGGGGGGGGCGCGTTCATCCTTCACAAAGCCTGCAGCGGGGGTTTAATTTTTTACTTTTGTTATCTTTCCTGGATTTAAAGTAAAGGGGGGGGGCGGGTTTGGCTGTAGTCTACCACGCCGTGCAAATAGAATCCTTTAGTTAGGCAATGTTGCGTCCTTATTTTGGTACACACACTAGACTGTAGACACTATTGGAATCTGGAAATCTGGAAGTAGAAGCGGAGGCTTGGGGGGGGGGCTGTTTGCGAGATCTGTCAAACACCCAAGGGTGTCCCCAGCGGGTCCTGCGTTCCCTTTTCTCTTTGAGCAGCTGCCAAATCGCTTCCCTCCCTCCCTTCCTTCCCCGCTTTTTGGCACCCACCACCAGTGTTTACAACTTGCAGAAGAACAATCCTTTGATATTTTTACGCACACGGCGTGGTGCAAAGACATCTCCCCATCACCTTTAGGGGCACCTGGGGAAGATGCAGGGTTAAGCTCCACTCCCCTTTCTCCCGCCCGCCCCCCCCTCCTTACCCGAGGGGAGCTCGCTTTCAAAGCGGTTTCGTTTGGAGCGGCCCCACCCCAGCCTGGCTGCCAAAGCGCTCTCAAGAAATGTGGCACTTTAACTCTTTCGCCGGCGCCTGGAAATCAAAACGCGTCGCTTCCTGCCTAGGTCTATAATTGAACTGTGGGCGGATTCCTTCTCCCACCCCGAGCGGTTGCAGAAGGTTGCAGAGGCACCAACAACCAGAAGCAGCACCCAGTGAGGACTGTAGAACACTGTGGAAATAAGAAATTCTTACTACTGTGCTGTTTAATAAAAACTCAACAATAGCCATTCCAAGGAAACAGAGGGATTTTTTTTTATTACAGAGGGTGGATTTTGAAGCTGAATTGGAGTCAGGGCTCAGCCAGGGACCTGATTTTAAGATCAAGCTTCAACTCAGAAACATGTTAAATGATAAAGGGAGAAGTTTCCCTGGGCAAGGCCAGAGTGCCTTTTCATCACCATGAAGTAACCCATGCCATCTAGAATTTGGGATTCTATAGGCTATAGTTTCGAGATAGGCTTGGCAAATATATTGGCACCACTCTCTTTACAGATATAACTCTTTACAGGTTATAACAGCCCACAGGACTTCATTTCCCACTTAGCAGATGGCTTGCAGTTCTAGTGACTACTGCTGCTTAAATAAGTGCTTAGTACCCATGGAGTGGGACGCAGGTGGCGCTGTGGGTTAAAGCCTCAGCGCCTAGGGCTTGCCGATCGAAAGGTCGGCGGTTCGAATCCCTGCGGCGGGGTGCGCTCCCGCTGCTCGGTCCCAGCGCCTGCCAACCTAGCAGTTCGAAAGCACCTCCGGGTGCAAGTAGATAAATAGGGACCACTTACCAGCGGGAAGGTAAACGGCGTTTCCGTGTGCGGCTCTGGCTCTGGCCAGAGCAGCGATGTCACGCTGGCCACGTGACCCGGAAGTGTCTCCGGACAGCGCTGGCCCCTGGCCTCTTAAGTGAGATGGGCGCACAACCCCAGAGTCTGTCAAGACTGGCCTGTACGGGCAGGGGTACCTTTACCTTTACCTTTACCCATGGAGTGCCAGGAACTTTTTGGGGCTCTGGAACTGATCTGGTCTCTCCCTCCCTCCCTCTTTCTCTCTTTCTTTCTGGAGGGCTAAGAAGTGTACTTTTAGGAGGGCAGGAAGGGTCAGGAGCTGACAAAGGAAAGAGTGAGGAGGATACCTGGTGGTAATGCAGGAAAGCTAAGGATGGGCCAGTTTGTTTGTTTTGTT
The DNA here is from genome assembly GCF_951804945.1 of Podarcis cretensis. Lineage (NCBI taxonomy): Eukaryota > Metazoa > Chordata > Lepidosauria > Squamata > Lacertidae > Podarcis > Podarcis cretensis. The sequence goes on from NC_137171.1 coordinate 9,745,242, forward strand.
GGCTTAGTTGTTAGTAGTGCTTTTCATCTGCCCATCATCCCCTGATCCCAGGGCAGGGCACAATACAGAGGAGCGTACAATGAAAACATCTCAACGCAATTAAAAGATCAGATAAAGCGTTATTGTACAGAGGGGGACATAACAAGCCCTCATCACAGGAGCACCCTAAGAGTCACCCTAATATCCAGCAGAAGCCCAGAAAAAAGGGAAAGGTTTGCTGGTGTTTGACTTTTTGAGTGGCACCATGCCATCTTTTATTATTTGGGTACAGGGGGTGCAGGGGAAGAGACCATTTGCTGGTGTATGCTCGTGTCAACCAGCACTTTCCTCCTTATTGCGGAAGTAGCTGCAAAACTGAGAGAGGGTTGAGGCATCCCCTCTGCACCAAGTTTTTAACTTTGCTTGATTTTTGTGGTGACACATCTCTGTTTTATGGTTTATCTGCCTTGGCATCAGTGATCCTCCACCATCTGGCACAAAAAAGTGTCTATCCAGAAGAAAGGGGCAACTGCTTCTGTGAGTGTTGGAAGCAACAGTTGGGCTCTACCTGCATACCAGGAGTGGGGAACCTATGGTCCTTCAGGTGTTGCTGGAACATGACTCCCATCATCCCTTGACTCATTGGCTATGCTGACTGGGGCTAGGAACATCTGGGGACCACAGGTTCCCCAGGCCTGATACATACAGTACATGTGACCATCCAGATGTTACTGGACTTCAGCACCTGTCAACTCCAGCCAGCATGGCCAATGATCAAAGACTGTAGCCCAGCAACATTTGAATGGCCACAGGTTTATTAGATTTCTATACCGCCCTTCATCATAAGATCTCAGGGCGGTTTGCCTTGATGTGCCGCAGATACCTAACAAAAGGTCTGTGTGTCAGACAAATTGGGAAAAATAAAATCGTGGACCAGTAACTTCGTTGAACTTTCTTGCAAGTCTTCCTCATGTCTCAGCACCTACAGGGATACGTGGCTACCCACAATGGTTGCTTTGAAAACTAGGCCTTGGTTGCGCAACTGTTATGGAAATATGACATAGGAGGACATGTGAGCTTCTGTATCTATGGAGTGGCCTCTCCTGAGTGAATGCACAATCGCTGTGCCACCAATGACATGCCATCCAGCCTTAGCCAGCTTAACTCCCTATGAAATCTGAATCTCTAGATGACATAAAAGTTATGTAATACTGGTGAATGAAACTCTAGTCTGGCATTAGGGATAAAGGCCCTCGCAACAGCAGCAAATTGTGTTATTTTTCATACATATATAACTTTACTAGAGTTTCATAGCAAGTCTTGCTTCTCTCCGCAATAGCACTTGAGTTGTAGGTTAGTCTGAAAGAAGAGCATGGCAGGCTCAAAACCACTCAGCAAACTTTGTGGCTGAGCAGAGGTTATAACCTGGCCTCGTCACATCTTCCCGGAGTCATGGCCTGATTTTTTTCTTTTCTTTCTGGCAAGCAGTGGTGGAGATAGATAATAAGAAGGCTCATCCACCAAACTGATCTTGTGTGGGAGGTCTGGATCATCGGCCCACTGGCTGTTGACTTAGACTAGTGACCCTGGACACCATATTCATTTTAGAGACCGTAAACATTGCTAGAAAAGTAGACACAGGACCTTGAATATTCTCCACAATTCTGGGTGCAAGCACAGACATTTCTAGGGGGTGAGGAATTCAGCAGCTTGAGAATCTCTGCTTTCATTGCAAAACGAAAGAAGCATGCCAAGACTTTAGTAGTCCTAGATGCAAACGCTCACAAGAAGCTTAGAGTTATTTAGGTTGTGTGATGTGTGTGTGGAAATGTGGCAGGATATGTGCATGCGCAGCGTATTTGAGTGTTATAGGCAAAATTGCAAGTGTTTGATCAGCACAATGTTTGTTTACATAAACATGCGATGCCTTGAAAGTGCATTGGTATTGCCTGTGTGTGTACAAGTATGCAAGTACAGTGACCGTGATGGGCATCATGTTGGCGGGAGAGGCATGTGGCTATGATGAGTGTAGGCTATGTGAGCACTCCGTGGGATGTGTGTATATTATGGTGTGTAAGAGGTATGGGACAAGCTCTCTGCCATCAGGAATGCTGCTGCTGAGACAAATGGCTTGTATAGTGTCCCAGCTGCAAACAGTTTACGGCTGGTTATAAATGGCTTGTTTGAAGCTCCGGCAAGGCGAGGGCAGGAATTTCCTCAATTTCAGCAATTTAGGCTTTTAAAGCCCTCCAACAACCCCTACTCCTCGAGCCGGATTAAGCAGGGAGGGGGGCGAGGAAGGGCAGGAACAGCAGGGACCCTGAGTTGGCCAGTGTAGATGGACCACTGGCTTTGTTCAGGGGTTGGTTCTGAGGGTTGGTGGCCTTCCTGGCTGATGAAACAAAAGAGGAGTGGGGGGGATGATGGTGGTGAATGTCTCCCAGACTTGTGGAGCTAAAAGTGCTCTGCAGCTGCTGATGGCATCTGTAAGAGGCTGCTGCAGATTCTGTCCCGTCCCTTCGCTCGCTTCCTCGCTGGCTGCTTAGCGGTGAATTGATTTGTAAGAGATTGATCAACAGATAAAAGGACCCAGAACTGCTCAGAGCAACACTCAGGATTGCAAACTTGGCATGCTCTGTTTTAAAAAAACATGTACCGTAAGGAGGGCCCCTGCTTTGGAATAAACCATGCTTACTTTGGCTTGGATAGAACAAGGTCTTGTTCACCTGCATGCCGTGAAAGCTGCTCTACGAAAGGACATCCATCCAGGCAGTTCATTAGTGTAAATGTGTGTGTGGTTTGTTAGTGCCTGTGTCTGTATGCACAAAAAGCACCTCTCCTTTTCTGAATCCCACCCAGGATAGGCATGCCTGTGTGAAACCTGCCCTACCCTATGGATGAGTGCCCTGCAGAAGGAGAGTTTTGGACGAGGCTGCTATTGTTTCTTAACTCAAATTCTCTGGCACAGCCCTTCTTCATCCTGGTGCTGTGCTGGTTGTGGTCTGATTTGAGTTGTCATCCAAAACATCTGGAGGGTAACAGGTTGAGCAGATGTGGGCTTCCATTCTTTGCTGTGCCCCATATTGCTGTCTGTCCCTCTCACTATAACCTTCATTCCTAGGCCTCGTGCGTGGGAGCAGCTATCAGTGGTGTTAACATAACTACACCAGTTATATTTCTAATTCTTTGGCCTCCGTGCATGGAATAATAATTTCCAGAATAATAAATTTTGAGATTCCTCCCCACCAATTTCATGTTTAATAATATTTAGCCTGTGCCATCATAACAATATATATCATAAAGTGATCTAAAACATTATTATTTTTTCTTTTTAAAGAAATCTGATTTCAGTATATAAGTAAAATTCCAGAGCTTTAAAGGCTTAAACTCTGGTTGCTTCTTTTTGGCTTTTTTTTAAAAAAGGAATCTTCTAGCGACACATGGAAAAACTAAAAGAGAGAGTGTGTGTGTGGAAGCTGTGATCCTCCAGATGTGATTGGAGTCCCATCGCTCATCCACACCAGACAACACAGACAATACTGTAGTCAGTAATGATTGGACTTAGAAGCTGAACCACATTTGGAGGGACACAGGTTCCCTTACCCATTACCCAGAGCCTGGTTTAAAAGTCACCTGGTGTGGGTACAAGGAAATATTGGGTCTAGTGATCGTGTGATTGGAGATTCGCCACATTGTGCTATCCACAGAGCCCCTGGGTTAATTCTTTGCTCTGTCCCTGTTCCTGAAAATTCTCCTTCCTTCCTTCCTTCCTTCCTTCCTTCCTTCCTTCCTTCCTTCCTTCCTTTCTCTCTCTCTCTCTCTCTCTCTCTCTATCCTTCTCTCCTTCTCTCTCTTTCTCTCTCTCTTCTCTGCTCTGCTTCTCTGTCCCAGAAGAACAAAGCTTTTTTCCTTTCATTTTTAAATTCTAGCTTTCATAGTTAGCTTAAAAGATCTAAACATGTGCAGTTCCAAAGCGTCGAAAGGAATCCAGCTGAAAAGCGAGTGTTTTATGTGATGGTTTCTTCACAAAGCTCGGAGGAGTTCCAGCTTGTTTCAAGGCAAATGCCTCTTAACAGGGTTGGGGGTTGGGGGAACTAAACTCCTTTGCAGAACCTGAACTTGAGCTCTGCTCAGCTCCCCATTCCTCACTTGTTCAGACCATTCCTCTCATTCTTCCAGCCGTCACAAGAAAGTACCAGCATTTATTACGCATTTACATTTTATTATGCAGTATACGTTTGTGAATATACAGGTGCCACTTTTGTGGTGTGACTTCAGCTGCTTTGTCCTACCCAGTTAATACTATGAGGAACATCCTAATGGCCTTGTCTGATAGAATCTGAGCAATCTGTTTTTGGTTTTTGTATTGTATAAGCTGGTTGCACTTTTGTACAGTTTTCATTCCCATTTTTATATACACGAGTTGGATGAGAGTTTTTTTATTTATACAGTCATGCATTTTTTTTGCACCATGTATTCTGAGTAAAAAAATGAAACCTCTGTTGTGCAGAGATCTTCCTTTCCGTCCGAAAAGAGAGGCAGGGGAAGGAAACGCAGATTATGAGTCCACGAGTCTATTCGCCATCCTGGATGTGCATGCATCAGTCTAGTAGTGGAGATTGAGAGGGGGAAGCTTGGAGCTGAGAGGGGGAATCTGGCCCTAGTGAGTGATATTCCCCTTTGGGGGTGGATGGTAGTCCCCTGAATGCTCTGCCAATAGAGATTCAGAAGCCGTCTCCTGTTTCAGTTTTCAAGCATCCACTGAAAACCACCAAACATATGCAGGCAGTTAAGAAAATACCTGTCTGTAATGGTTAAAGTAAAGGTAAAGGGACCCCTGACCATTAGGTCCAGTCGTGACTGACTCTGGGGTTGCGGCACTCACCTCACTTTATTGGCCGAGGGAGCCGGCGTACAGCTTCCGGGTCATGTGGCCAGCATGACTAAGCCGCTTCTGGTGAACCACAGCAGCACACGGAAACGCCGTTTACCTTCTCGCTGGAGTGATACCTATTTATCTACTTGCACTTTGACGTGCTTTCGAACTGCTAGGTTGGCAGGAGCAGGGACCGAGCAACGGGAGCTCACCCCGTCGTGGGGATTCGAACCGCCGACCTTCTGATCAGCAAGTCCTAGGCTCTGTGGTTTAACCCACAGCGCCACTCGCGCCCCCCTCTGTAATGGTTAGTTGAACTCTAATTTTAAGTTTTCAATTTTTTAAAAAAATTCTCTATATGCATATTTGTTGCAAACTGACTTTCTTTTTTAAAAAGAAATGAATAGTGGTATTCAAATATTTTTAACAAATAAATAGATTCACCCCCATTTCACGGAGGACAAGGCTACCACTATACTAGCCACAGTAGCTAGGCATTTCCTCTGGATATCAGTAGCTGACAAACAACAGTGAGCAATGATTTCTGCTTGGGGCTTCCTTCTTGTTTTCTTCCCATAATAAGAAGCCTCTGGTTAGCCACTGTGGGAACAGAATGCTGGACAAGACAGGCCTCTTGCCTGATCCATCAGGACTCTTGTGAGGTTAGTCATCGAACATTTCCTACCATTGCTCCTGACCTGTGCCTGGTTTCTGAGGGCACTCAAAGGCTGTGTCTAGTTGGCTGTCTCACTGTGCCCCGCTGCCTCTTGTAGTATGGGGAGGAGTTGGCACACCTTGCTGAGCTAGGCGGAAACAACCTGGGTTAGACAAGGGAGTGTATTGTGCATTTAGAAAACAAACCCAAACACATGTCAAAAACATTGCTGTAGCTACTCTAAAGCCACAAGAGATTTGCAAAACTCCATGAATACTTTGCAAGTGAAGCACACAAGTGTCTATGTGAATGCCAGGAAGCAGGGCACAATGGTTACATTACAGAGTGCAGGAGGGTGATTTTGTTTACGTTGCACGGGAGGGCAGCCTGATGGGGGCAGTCCGCAGCTTCTTCCTTCACATTGCTGCTTCTGTCCCCTGCAGATGCAGAGGCTCAGATATCTCCTATCCCCTTTGAATCTGGCTTGTCAGGTTCCGTATCTCTGCACACATCTCCCTTCTTTCACCATTTAGGCATCTGTTGGTAGCTGAGCCCTGCTGTGGATATTGGATGGTTTGTAAACACACCCGGAGACAGGCAGTCCTCTTCTTCTTCCCCCCTCTTCCCCCCTTTGTGTGGCTCCAGGCAGTTATTTGGGTGTGTACAGAAGCTATTTAGAGAAGAATAAGTTGGGGCTAAAATGTGATGCTCTCCAGGAAATGACAGGCCTGATAACAGCTTGGCCTGACAAGAGCCTTGAAGGAGCCTTGTGTTAAAGTTTGCCAGTGGTTTCTGATGCTTAGAGTACAAACAGGGCATCACCTCTCTCTCTCTTCACCCTCCCCAGCTAGGGCTGAAGGCGCAGAATATGGAACCTTGATTGGCAGAGTCATGCAGGAAGGATTGTAGAAAGACAAGGATGAGCTGAAGGGGACTTTTGGGAAGATCCAGTGCCTTGGGGGTCTGAAGTCTGGGATGAAAATTAAGAGGGTCTGCCAGAAGAAGAGCAGTCAGCCACTGACAGAGATTAGCACAAGAGTCATCATCTGGAGATCTTTGTGTACCTGGAAGGGGGGATGTGACCTAGAACTCCTGGGTTCTATTTTTCCTGTAAGAATACAACCAGGATCTGGCTGGGTTACTTCCCAAGTGTGGGATGGGCTGCTGTAAACTATAGCCACTTGCTATAGGAGGCCTGCATTCTTCCTAGCTCTGATATTTTACTGGGTCAGAATGCTGAGCATTCCTCACCTCTGTTGTTAAGTCATAGGGGACCCTTTCGAAGTCTGGTGGAAGAGTTCTTACTTTATTATTATTTTATTTTGTTTTGCTCTTTTCTTCTCTCATTGACCCTAAAGCACACTGTCTGCACACAGGCTTGAAGAACTTCCTATTTGATTTTTGATCTTGCTGTCAAGAACACGGTAGCATCACAAACCAAAGGCCCTGCAGTCTCTTTCCACAGTGGACAACCAGATGGTTCCCACAAGCATGATAGGAGCACAATAGCTTTTTCTCCCCCCTTTCCTTTCCCATTCCCAAAAAAGGAATGGGATTGCTTCAAAAACTACCTGATAAAATATGGTTCCAAAAATAATACTTGGTTGTGCTTAGATTAATTTCACAGATATACAGGAAAACTGAGATTAATAAATGAATACAGAACACTTACTACTTAAGGAAAGTATTGAAACCGCAAAGAGATAGTGGAAATCAACGAACATAGAAGGGGTTCAAAAAAATTTCCAGAACAGAAAGAAAGTGACTACAAAGAAAGAAAGAAAGAAAAAGTACAAATGTAGTTTCTTTCTGGGAACTTGGCGTATAGTATAAACAAATCACTGTTTGTATCCTGTGAAAAAATTGGTGTACTTGGTGTAATTTCTTTTTTTTGCTTTTTAATGTGCGAAGAAGTTACTTCATTTTGTCTGTCCTGAATCTGCCAGCGTTCTCCTTTGTTTCCTTTAGTATAATCAAAGAGGGAGAAAACTGTATCTCTGTCTACGTTATACACACACCTTGCTTAATTTTGCACACCTCTTTCATGCCCTATGAAACCAAATTGCCTTTTTGCTAAACTAAAAAGTCCCAAACGTTGTACAGTGGTACCTCGGGTTAAGAACTTAATTCATTTTGGAGGTCTTTTCTTAACCTGAAACCGTTCTTAACCTGAGGTACCACTTTAGCTAATGGGGCCTCCCACTGCCGCCGCGCGATTTCTGTTCTCATCCTGAAGCAAAGTTCTTAACCCGAGGTACTATTTCTGGGTTAGCGGAGTCTGTAACCTGAAGCGTCTGTAACCTGAGGTACCACTGTACCTGTTCCAGGTCCATTTTCCAGGTCCCTGTCTTGTACCATTTCCAGCTCCTCTTTGAGAAGAACTGTCCATAGTATATCAAAAGTGCAGCTGCACCATAGATTTGTATAAAGGCATGACAATAACTGGCAGCTTTATTTTTGATCTGTTTCCTAATATTCCATAACATGGAGCTCACCTTTTTCACAGCAACTGCACAGTGGGTCAGTGCTTTTATGGAGCTGTTTTACCACAACCCCAAGTTGTTCTCTGACAGCTCAAGGCTCCCGTCAGCAAAAGTGTCTTGCTTCCATGTGCATCCCTTTGCACTTCCTTATTAACCCAACAACTGCAGGGCAAAGTTGTTAAACAAAGAGCTGTAGCAGATTGAAGTGAGTTAGAAACATACATACACTCACACACAACTGTCACCCAAGCTCACCTTCCATTGTCCTGTGTGATCATGGGCATGTGACGTCCCTGGGTTTCAATTTCCCTGTTTCAAAAATGCCAACTTGGGTGAGCTGTACATTAATTATCAGATGTGACACATTTGGAATGAATTCTTTGCCGCATAGTTCATTACACTTTGAACTTGACCCGGTAGCAAATTGGCAACCAGGGCAGATCTCTCAGCACAGGTGTTATATGCTGACAAGGCCTCACTCCCGTCAGCAGTCGTGTGGCAGCGTTTTGCACGGCTAACTGCAGCTTCCGGATCAGGTGCGACGGAAGCCCCACATAGAGCACATTGCAGTAATCCAGTCTTGCTCGTTCCCCTCCTGCCAAGAGAGTAACATCTAAATAGCTGTGGATTGCATTATTCCTTTCCACCCCGGCACCATATTTGCATCAGGTCACTGCTTCCAACATGGGAAAATTCTGCTGTGGGCATGATGCATGATGTGAAATTTGTACATGGTACTGGTGCCCTAAGGGATGTGGGTGGTGCTGTGGGTTAAATCACAGAGCCTAGGACTTGCCAATCAGAAGGTCAGCGGTTCGAATGCCTGCGACGAGGTAAGCTCCCGTTGCTCGGTCCCTGCTCCTGCCAACCTAGCAGACGTCAAAGTGCAAGTAGATAAATAGTTACCACTCCAGCGGGAAGGTAAACGGTGTTTCCGTGCTCTGCTCTGGTTCGCCAGAAGCGGCTTAGTCATGCTGGCCACATGACCCGGAAGCTGTACACCAGCTCCCTCGGCCAATAAAGCGAGATGAGTGCTGCAACCCCAGAGTCTGCCACGACTGGGCCTAATGGGCAGGGGTCCCTTTACCTTTACTGGTGCCATATGGGGAGTCAGCCATGTGGGGAGAGCAGCAGTCGGGTTGCAGACGTAAGGTGTGAAACTGGCCCATAAATCTCCACTGTGCCTTAAGTCCTTTTTGTCTTTTAGCTGCTATAGACCTGAAGGTTGTTCGATTGCTGCCTTTAGTATTTTTTTATTAGCTGCACACCTGTTGACGACTGTTTTAGTTAGATTTCTTTATTATTGTGTACATTGCCTTGTGATCCTGTGTGGAAAGGGTCCCCCCCCCATTTAATCCTGTAAATAAATAAATAGACTGGTGTGCTTGCTTTTGGGGGGATTTTCCTCCTGGCGGCAAATCTTGCTAAACTGGTGTCCAGAGAACTTCACATTCTTGTTTGTAACCAAGACCCCTTCCTCTGCAAACTGTGGCCATCAGTGAGCTGATAAAAGAACACACACACACACACACACACACACACACACACACCCTGGGAAGAAAGGAAGAGGATAACTTGCATTTTGTAGTGAATCCCAGCAGGAGACACTCTGTTGAAGTCTCTACCCAGCAAGAGCTATTTGGGATTGATGCTTTCGGTTTCACTCTGCCTTTGAATCAATGAATAAGTTGTAGGGAAAGCAGCTATGGTGAAACAGTAAAAGGTTACTGATGCAAAATAGTACAAATCTTCAATTTGATCCAAAACACAGTAACTTATAGGGTTTCCAAGCTCAATTCTAAGTGTTGGTGCTGACCTTTAAAGCCCTGAACAGCCTCGGTCCAGTATATCTGAAGGAGTGTCTCTACCCCCATCATTCTGCCCGGACACTGAGGTCCAGTGCCGAGGGTCTTCTGGCAGTTCCCTCACTGCGAGAAGCCAATTTACAGGAAACCAGGCACAGGGCCTTCTTGGTAGTGGCACCTGCCCTGTGGAACGCCCTCCTACCAGATTTCAAAGAGAACAACAACTACCAGACTTTTAGAAGACATCTGAAGGCAGCCCTATTTAGGGAAGCTTTTAATGTTTGATGCATTACTGTATTTTAATATTTTGTTGGAGGCCGTCCAGAGTGGCTGGGGAAGCCCAGCCAGATGGGCGGGGTATAAATAATAAATAATAAATTATTATTATTATTATTATTATTATTATTATTGGATGGACTGAAACTAGAGTCGGCAGGAAGGCACTCTGGCTGATGGAAGATGCCTTCAGGTCATCTTCTGGGAGCCTCCTCCTCCCAGCCCCTGTGCCATAATAGCTCACCCTGTTCAGCAGGGTCCCTGGACCCTGAGGAGAGTTGCTTTGGGAAGAGGGGGCAGAAAAGACACTTTCCACCCACCCCCTTTTCAGACTTTTCTCTGTTTTTTCAGCTATCAAACTAGGAAGAGTTGAGAAGAATTTAGATCTTTCACATGACTCTGTGTGTGTGTGTGTGTGTGTGTGTGTGTGTGTGTGTTTGTGTGTGTGAATAATGATAGTGCTACATTGCTGGGGACAGACAACAGGAGTTGGCTGTTTGGTCGTCATCCTCTGCTTGCTAACTTCCTAGAAAGGTCTGTGTGGGGCTGGTTTTTACACTGATAAATTCTGGATTCTAGAATCCAGATAATTAGCACACAGCAGAGCCTCCACTGCAGGTTGTCTGGTGCAAGAGTTTAATCCAGACCTGACTCTCTGTAGGAGAGGGGTTGTAGCTCAGTTTTAGGACACATGCCTTGCATGTAGAACAGAGGCAGGCAGTGTTGTTGAAGTACTGTTCCAGGCCATTGGAGGCTGGTGTGAGTTAAGAGTCATCGAATTGTAAAGTTGGAAGGGACCCTGAAGATCTCCAACCCCTTGCAATGGACGAATATGTAGCTGTCGCATATGGGGATTGAACCTGCAACCTTGGCATTACCAGCACCACGCTCTAACCAACTGAGCTATCCAGTCCAACAACATTAGAAAAGGCTCCCAAGTTAAAAACTTGGCCTCTCTATTCAAAAGGATCAGGTAGCAGATGGTGGGGAAGACCTCCTGGAGTTTGCTAAGGGTGCTGGGAATTGTATCTCTGTGTGAGGGGGAAACTACAATTCCCAGGATGTACAGTACAGTGGTACCTCGGGTTACAGACGCTTCAGGTTACAGACTCCGCTAACCCAGAAATAGTACCTTGGTTTAAGAACTTTGCTCCAGGATGAGAACAGAAATTGTGTGGTGGCGGTGCGGCATGAGCGAGAGGCCCCATTAGCTAAAGTGGTACCTCAGGTTAAGAACAGTTTCAGGTTAAGAATGGACCTCCAGAACAAATTAAGTTCTTAACCCGAGGTAGCACTGTATACTGGATGCACAGTCATACCTCGGGTTACAAACGCTTCAGGTTGTGCATTTTTGGGTTGCGCACTGCACCGAACCCAGAAGTACCGGAACGGGTTACTTTCGGGTTTTGGCGTTTGCGCATGTGCAGAAGCATTAAATTGCGCTTTGCACATGCACATAAGTGCCAAATCGCGACCTGCGCATGCGCAGACGCAGCGCTGCAGGTTGTGAACGTGCCCACACGGATCACATGCGCAACCTGAGCATCCACCGTACTTTAAATGTATGGTGTGGCTATAGCCAGTCTCCTCTAGAATATGGTAACTTTCTCTTTCTAATCCCTCAGCTTCAGAGCAGATGGTCCATCTCATGTTTTCATGCCCAGTCCATATTTCAGTACAAGAATATGCATGTGATTTCATAAGAGGACACAGAACAGATAAACCATGGGTTTTTTTTATTAAAGGTAAAGGTAAAGGTACCCCTGCCCGTACGGGCCAGTCTTGACAGACTCTGGGGTTGTGCGCCCATCTCACTTAAGAGGCCAGGGGCCAGCGCTGTCCGGAGACACTTCCGGGTCACGTGGCCAGCGTGACATCGCTGCTCTGGCGAGCCAGAGCCGCACACGGAAACGCCGTTTACCTTCCCTCTGGTAAGCGGTCCCTATTTATCTACTTGCACCCGGGGGTGCTTTCGAACTGCTAGGTTGGCAGGCGCTGGGACCGAGCAGCGGGAGCGCACCCCGCCGCAGGGATTCGAACCGCCGACCTTTCGATCGGTAAGCCCTAGGCACTGAGGCTTTTACCCACAGCGCCACCTGCGTCCCTGGGTTTTTTTTTATTAAGACCTAGTAAAACACACTTGGAGAGACAGGTATACTTTGCATCTGATGGTTTGCTTTATTTTATTTTGTTGTTGCAAGTACTGTATGTTTGAAATTGTAATCGGGACTCCTTGCCTGTAAAATGTGATTTTTATTACTGACTTCAAAGGGTTGTGAAGATGAATGGAGCGTGGAACTGACCCACATATTATAAAGAACAAGGTGGCAGAATTCTGGACTGTGCCACTTAAGACTGCCAGTTCCTGCCAAAGGGATGGTAATAGTTTTTAACATCCCCCCCCTAAAAGAAATCCCCTTCATAGGGGTATGCTAAATGTCCCCCCCCCACGATGTGCTAGTTGACGCATGGTTGGAGGTTGTGTGTGTGTATGTCTCTCTGTGTTTTAAATGAGTAATGTTTTTAAAAAACTGGGCCAAAACAAACAAGATGAATTTTAACAGGGAGAAATGTAAAGTATTGCACTTGGGCAAAAAAAATGAGAGGCACAAATACAAGATGGGTGACACCTGGCTTGAGAGCAGTACATGTGAAAAGGATCTAGGAGTCTTGGTTGACCACAAACTTGACATGAGCCAACAGTGTGACGCGGCAGCTAAAAAAGCCAATGCAATTCTGGGCTGCATCAATAGGAGTATAGCATCTAGATCAAGGGAAGTAATAGTGCCACTGTATTCTGCTCTGGTCAGACCTCACCTGGAGTACTGTGTCCAGTTCTGGGCACCACAGTTCAAGAAGGACACTGACAAACTGGAATGTGTCCAGAGGAGGGCAACCGAAATGGTCAAAGGCCTGGAAACGATGCCTTATGGGGAACGGCTAAGGGAGCTGGGCATGTTTAGCCTGGAGAAGAGGAGGTTAAGGGGTGATATGATAGCCATGTTCAAATATATAAAAGGATGTCACATAGAGGAGGGAGAAAGGTTGTTTTCTGCTGCTCCAGAGAAGCGGACACGGAGCAATGGCTCCAAACTACAAGAAAGAAGATTCCACCTAAACATTAGGAAGAACTTCCTGGCAGTAAGAGCTGTTCGACAGTGGAATTTGCTGCCAAGGAGTGTGGTGGAGTCTCCTTCTTTGGAGGTCTTTAAGCAGAGGCTTGACAACCATATGTCCGGAGTGCTCTGATGGTGTTTCCTGCTTGGCAGGGGGTTGGACTCGATGGCCCTTGTGGTCTCTTCCAATTCTATGATTCTATGGCTGCCCCTGCAGTGATACGACCCAAAATTCTACCACCTGATTATGAAGAACCAAAGAATGATTCTAGCTTTGAGAGGCATTTTATGCAATCAGCTGACTATGGAAGTATTTGAAATCATGATTAATGTGCTGCCTCTTGTATTCCTGCTGGGCTGCGTATTAGGATTTCCTGCTCTCATTTGTTCCCCAGAGGACAAGGACTGGACACAGATGTCCACTCCCATGGGCCAACCACCATATTTCATGCTGCTTGTTCCGCCTCCGTGAAGGTGCATTGGCCTTCCGCCCTCTGGGAATGTGTTTGGGTTTGTTCCCTCTGTTGGAGCATCAGATTGCTGTCAGCACGGGGGCGATTTATGGCCAGGCCTGCTCTCCCCCCCCCCCCCCCCGTTCATGGAGGCGGGAGAGCCCTGTCCTGCTGTGGAATTTATTTCCTGCCCTCTGCTCCCACCTGTTGCAGAACACACTCTTTATCTCGCTTAACGATGCCTCAAAAAGCCCGACAGCTTGGCTTCCGGCGGCCATGCAGGGAGCTCTGGGTGGCCTTGGCTGTCATCCCTTTGCCACCCTGGGCTCCTTCACGCTGTGTGACTCCGGGCAAACAAGGCGGGAGCTGTCAAATGCAATTGGGGAATCCAGGGAAACAAGTCTGTACTCTGGCTCTGAAACATCCTCTGCAAAACTGCACAGGGAAGGGACTTTTTTTTGCTCCTTCCCAGTTCTGATGGTGTGTGGGGGGGGGGGCAGTGGGAGGACATTTCCAAAGCTTGGTTCTCTGGTCCACAGAAGCAAACGCCAGGGGTTCCTTGAATGCTTCTCTAGAGCTTCGTTCATGACGAGATTGGTGACAGCAGGCAAGCTTCCGCGAAAGCCAAGTTTGCTCACAGTGATCAGTCTTCTCCTGCAAGAGGCAGCCACATGCCTTATACCAGTGTTTCCCAACCTTGTGCCTCCAGCTGTTTTTGGACTACAATTCCCATCATCCCTTGCCACTGGTCTTGCTACTCAGGGAGTTGTAGTTCAAAAACAGCTGGAGGCACAAGGTTGGGAAACACTGCCTTATACCACCTCAGAACAGGTTGTCCTTCTAACCCATCAATCTCCTTTACGTGGCGAGTTCTCGTCCCCCACCAGGATAAATAAAGACACGAGACACCATAATTTAAGGTTAATTGGGCGAATTAGGCCACAACTTTATTGAATTCAGGAATGAGAGGCATTGGCTTAGGCATTGGTCCTAACGACTATCCGGCTCCAGCCCGTTTGCTGGAGACACGGGGAAGGGATAACCTTATAACGGGGGAGTCTCCTGCCGAGGCACGTCGACTAGGAGCTCCCCCGGGTCACCGCTCTGGGGCGTGCCTTTGGCCCACACCTCCATAGGCTTCGGATAGGGCCACGCCCCCCGGAGTCCTTTAACGGACCACCCTTCACTCACTGGGGGGAGGTGATGGCGTTCCTCCCCCACACACATCCTCTTAACCCCTTCTTACCAATGCTTACCGCCAATGCCGAAGAGTTGTGACGAGTTGCTACGAGGTAGGCGAAAAACCAAAAGGCTGTAAATTGCCAATTGGGAAAAATTCCTACCATGCTCCTTGCGGCAACAGACCAAAGTCCATAGCAAAGTCAGAGACCTACCTAAAGCCTACCTAAAGGGAGGGAGGGTGGGAAAACGTGGGGGCTAGCCGGCGAAAAGAGGGCGAGCCCCCTCTGCGCCAGCCCTAAATAGGGCAGGCCACGCCCCCCAGCCAGCCGATTGGCTGGCTGGGGGGGGCAGACGCGGCTGGGATTCCCCTGTTCTCGCGGGGGCTGAAACCAGCCCCCGCTCACGTGGGGGTGGGCGTGAAGCCCGCAACCCCACCTCCTGGGCAGGCCGGAAGTGGCTTTGCCTAGCAATGGGTCCCTGGGTTCTAGGTTGGGTTGGTGCAAGTCAGGGCAGGGCTCTGTTGCACCTTTAGTAACTGTGCAGACAGTTAGGGTACTGTAATGTACTGTACACGAGGGACGCGGGTGGCGCTGTGGTCTAAACCACTGAGCCTAGAGCTTGCTGATCAGAAGGTCGGTAGTTCGAATCCCCGCAGCGGGGTGAGCTCCCATTGTCTGGTTCCAGCTCAAGCCAACCTAGCAGTTCGAAAGCATGTCAAAGTGCAAGTAGATAAATAGGAACCACTCCGGCGGGAAGGTAAACGGCGTTTCCGTGTGCTGCTCTGGTTTCTCCAGAAGCGGCTTATTCATGCTGGCCACATGACCCAGAAAAACTGTCTGTGGACAAACGTCGGCTCCCTTGGCCAGTAAAGCGAGATGAGAGCCGCAACCCCAGAGTCCTTTGCGATTGGACTTAACTGTCAGGGGTCCTTTACCTTTTTTAATGTACTGTACACATGGTTCAGAAGCTGCAGCTATTGCAGAATGACCAGCTGAGTGTCACTTGGTAACAGTGTAGAAGTGGGCATTCTCGATTATAGCAGCCATCCTCTGAATATGGGGTGAAAGCAATAATAACCTTCCAATGCATTAAAAAAAGCATTTACTGTATAACCAAGTTTCCTGGACTCTGCCGCTTGAATTTTTTGTTTGTTTGTTTTTTGCACTGCTCTGTTTCATTTGTGTTAAACAGTTGTGTATTTATCTTCTTTTCATCCAGTTTTTAAGGAAACTTTAACTGATTTTTTTTTTTTTTGCATTTTCCCTATTGTGTCTTTTTATTGTAAGTCACTTAGAAGTTTTTATTATGTTAAATAGTATATTTAAGAAATAAATAAGTGAGTTGCGGAGACAGCCTATCAAGTTAAATTCATCAACTTTATTTTGAATAATATTTTAGTTTAATTCCCCCCCCCCTTTGAACATGTGTGCCTGAAGAAGAGGTCTCTGAAACCCCACAGCTTGCTTTGACTGTTAGTTGCTTTGGAACAGAATCACTTCACTTTATGGTTGCCAAGTCATTTATTGGTCCCTCCAGTAGGAGATGGATTTGCAGACTTTAGCATGAGTTAATATTTATCTCTGCAAAGTAGAAGTTTCTATCTTTTGATTTAGTTTAAGGTATATTAGCAGGGGCCAGCAAAATGTTGGCAACTGTATTTCACTTACAGAACTATTGCTACAGTTCTAGATTCAGGTAGGTAGCCGTCTTGGTCTGACACAGTCAAAATGTATAGAAAAATTTAAAAAATGTCCAGTAGCACCTTAGAGACCAACTAAGTTTGTTCTTGGTATAAGCTATCTGAAGAAGTGTGCATGCACATGAAAGCATGCACACTTCTTCAGATACTTCTTCAGATACACTGCATGCACACGAAAGCTGATGCCAATAACAAACTTAGTTGGTCTCTAAGGTGCTACTGGAAGAAATTTTTATTTTATTTTGTTTCGACTACGGCAGACCAACACGGCTACCTACTCGTAACTAGAACTCTGTCTTTCCAGTCTTATACCCACCACCACATTGTATCTTCCTGATATAAGAAAGATTGCTCTGATGTAGTTCATGGAATTCCAGGAGTTTGGGCTTGCAAAAACTTACAGATTCTGAGCTTTGCAATTAAAAGCTGTGATGGCACATCTCCACATTATTCTGTGTGTGTTTGTCTCTTTGTGTTACCTGGCATTCTTTCTCTCTTATCCATCTCCCTTAATTCTCACCAGCTTTTCAGACACAACCCTCTGTCTTTATGGGCTGTTTTCAGGTAAATAAAGGCCTTCCAGTGAGATCTAATCACCTGGCAGGGCCTCCTTTTGTCTGCCTCTATCTCCTGGCCCTAGGGAGCCAGTCATGCACTGTTGGAGCCAAGGGAACAGCCTCCAAAGGCCTATTGTCTTATCTGAAAGAAGAGGATAATGCAGAGAGTTAAAATTCATGAGCTTCTAATTGTCCCTTCTTCTCTGATGCTGATGAAGACTCCACTGGAGAAGTTTGCAAGGACAGGAAAAGAGGCTCTGGCGGAATGGATAAACAGGAATTGGCGAACCTTAAATGTTTCCATCCCTTCTCATGGTTAAAAAGGTTTTTTTCTGGTGGTAGTAATGGTGGGTGATAGTCAAATTTATATCAAGACCAGGAGAAGAGCCATAGCAGGAAGCTCCTCTAGCTTGCAGTGCTTCCAACATCTCTTTAATGCCTGATCCATCCTCACAAGAACCCTGTGAGTTTGGCCAGTTGCATCTATTTTACAAACAGAGAACATTTGCCACTGAGAATGTGCCAGGCCAGGGATTGGAAATGGAATCCAAGAATGAAGGTGTATGGCCCTGCTGTTTGTGTCTTGAACCTCTGGTGCTTTGCCATTGATCATTTCATCTATGGCCAGTCCAGCAGACTTGGCTCCATGCATTGAGGTTGCCATCTAGTATTAAAAACAAAATAAAAAAATTCCTTCCAGTAGCACCTTAAAGACCAACTAAGTTAGTTCTTGGTATGAGCTTTCGTGTGCATGCACAGTTCTTCAGATAACTAACTTAGTTGGTCTTTAAGGTGCTACTGGAAGGAATTTTTTTATTTTGTTTTGACTATGGCAGACCAACACGGCTACCTATCTGTATCTAGTATTAAGTACCAAGACTGTCTCAAAAGCTGGTCAGCTGATCCTCAAGGGCCAGTCCTCACAAACCAAGCTCTATAAAGCTCCAGCCTTAGAGATTTTCCTGAGTCTTGAGACTCACGCTGCTCTTCTGAGGCTGCTGAATTCTACTCCTTTTCTTATTGCTGGCGGCTGCTGAGGATCATGTTGCATACCTGACTTTGACCTTGCATCTGTTTCTGGCCTTTTTATCCAGCCCTCTCTGTCCACCTCAGATCTTGACCCCGGTCTGATTCTGACCATGCCTCTGCCTAAAAGAGACATCTTTATTCCTCTTGACTGATGGATGTTGAAGGTGTGAATCTGCTCTTTGCCTTTTATTCATGCAGTATAGGAATAACATAAGAATTCAGCCTGCTAAACCTGGAAGGTAACCCATCCCGGAGAAGGAAAACTCTGGTCCTAAAGCTTCACTGCCTTGCATGACATCTTTGGGAGAAGAAAAGACTTAGGAGGATTCCTTTGCGCAAATCCAGAGTGGAGTTCCTAATACAGTTGGGTGGCTCCTTGTATGCCTCCGTTCCGCAACTCTTGCAGCCCAGCTGGTGACAAACGTATTGCTCTGCTTTGACCCGCATCAGTGAGGTTCCTTAGGTGCTGCTAACACAGTGGTTTGACTTCACTCCTGGAGGTGCCCTCCATTGACTCTTGAAACAGACAGATGCCAACAACACCAAAAGAGCCTATGAGCGAAGCAGTGTAAGGTTCGTGCTCCCAGGAGTGACTCATAGGCTCTGGCAGAAACCACAGACAGAAACCAGGCCCTGGTGCTGGAATAAATTAAGAACTCGCTGAGATCTCTCCCCATGTGTGTCAGGATCACCTTCTACCTAGCTCCAAAGAACATTATTGTTCCCAGTAAGCCTTGCTTAATGGTGTGGGGCATCTCTGTCTTTTGGAAAGTGAACATTCCCTACAGACCCTGTCCAGGTGAGAAAGGGCAGAGTAGTTAAAAACTCTTAGTTCTGAAAGGAGTTGCTTGCATCATACATCTTTTAGACCATCTTCAGACCCCTCAGTCTGTTCGGTGGGACTTCTTGCTCTTGACTCACCAGTTTTAAATCTGTACCTTGTTGCCTTGGATGGGGAACCCATGACCTTCCGGATTGTGTTAGACTGCAGCTCCCACGAGCCCCAGTCCCCAGCCACCATTGATGATGGTCAGGGATGATGGGAGATGTAGTCCAGCAACACCTGGAGGGCCGCAAGTTCCCCAGCCCTGTAGCTCAGGAGCAGCAGCTGCTATCATGAGATTTGCCTTCCCAAGGGCAAGGAATGAGTCTGTGGGTCACGAACCCAGCATTGTCAGACCCAAGTACAATCTACAATTGTACTTCAGCTCTTACCCGAGAGATCCCTTAAGAGGCATCGCTTAGAAACAGTTGCCTAGCGAACGTACTTACCTAAGCAGTCCCTGAATCACTGAAAAGGAGAAACAATACCTGTGGGGACCAGTGAATAAAATGTTGAGACCTGTCTCTCTGCCTCCGTTCTCCACTGACAGAACAAGAACAAGAGCGACCAACTTCTCAAGGTTACTGCAAGAGTGAAAATTAAAGCATAAAGCTGAAACAAAGATGTTGCCGTGGGAGAAGAATTGTGCAGGCCTTTCAAGGCAGCCTTCTTCCATCTTAGGCCCTCACATGACGACAATGGGACTATAACTCCCATCATCCCTGCCCATTGGCCAAGCTGGCTGGAGACGATGGGAGTTGTAGTCCAATAACACCTGGGGACCCAGAGCTGAATAAGTACATTTAAATGACCTGGATGATGCAGGCACCTTAGCCGCAACCAGTTTTTAATAGGCCATATTTCGCATAAGGCTTGGGCATTGGTTCCTCTCACGGACGTGCTCCAGCACGAGCCAACCAAAATGCAAGCAAAAGGCTTGTTCTGTACCTGCTCTAAGTACAAACACCAGCAAAGGGCTGTGCTGGGGTTAGCCTTGTATGCCCCTCTGCTTCCCACTCCCGTTTGCCTGTGGCTTGGTTTGCAGGCAGCAGAAAGCCGCAGAGGTTTGTAATATAAGGGAGAGGGCTCTCTATGTTGCATTGTTGGTCGCGCAGTGAATAGGGAGGTCTTTAAGAGCTGCTATGTTGGACAGAGAAGCTGTGCTGTGTAATAAAGAGAGGAACTCATTAGACTTTTCTGTGGGGAGGAGGGGGCATATGGGAAACGGAGGGGGTCTAGGCTGAGCTCCCAGCTTGCCAGTTGCCCTAAAGCCCTGTCTCTATTAAAGGGCTCAGTCCTGGAAATCTCATCACAGTGACAACCTGCAGCCTGCACTCCTGCTATGTGAAGGACTTAAGTGGCTTTGAAATGGATACTCTATTTAGCCATTTCCCTGTGGGGAAATGGAAGGTGCCACGTTGAATCATGAAGCCTGTTAATACTGGTGCCCCTGGGATGCTAAGAACAGAGACACTGACTCTCCCTCCCAGCTGTATCTTAAGAGTGGCTCCACATTTTATGCAACAACCTTGTTTTTGCCGCTGGCATTACTCTGGTATTTCCTACAGTGTACCCACAAAGCATTAACAGTTATGCGCCTTCAAAAACACACATGTTTGCACACATTAGGAAGGTGCAGCTGAATTCTGGCTTCTCTGGGTACACAGGTGCTTCAGGACATGGGAGCAGCACTCCATGTCAAACAATTGCTGGGCAAAATGCAGACCTGCTCATAATTAAGTTTAATGCTGAACTTCCACTTGGAAAATACAAACCCTTTTGTGAAAGGGAAACTTTTGGGTTCTGACATGACTCTACGATTCTATGAAAAGCAGAATTCCCATGTTGGAGAAAGACACTGCTGCGGGCGGGTTTTTGCATAAGTCCCTGCCCACATGAAAATTATGTCATCTCCTGCAGCTTTTACCAACTCAGAAGCACACATATATTAATTGTGCATAAGTCATTGCAGTCTATATATATTTGGTCTTGAACATTGGTCAACCTATCTCACTGTTGACAGCTTTGGAGAGAGGAAGGTCCCTTCTAATACCACTGTGGGTGGATCTAAACACGGGTGCAGGGGCTGGGGGAGAACGCTATAAATAAGTCAGAAATTAGATAATTTCAACAAAAGAAAAAAATATCCATGGAAAATTGCGCTTAAAAATTTCCTGCTCTCTTGCGCCATCTGGTGTTGCATGTTTATTGCACATTCAAATAGCTGTTTCTTTACCAATGTAGCTGAGTCCTGAGTTTAGTCATTTGGGATAGACATTGACCAAAGCAGTTGACACTTTTACGTGTCTACAAATGTATACTATAAAAATATGCGTTTCCTTCCAAGCGGCATCCACACACCATCTCCATGCTGGCTTATACGCTGTTGTTGTTTAGTCATTTAGTTGTGTCCGACTCTTCGTGACCCCATGGACCAGAGCACGGCAGGCACTCCTATCTTCCACTGCCTCCCGCAGTTTGGTCAGACTCATGTTTGTAGCTTCTAGAATGCTGTCCAACCATCTTGTCCTCTGTCGTCCCCTTCTTCTTGTGCCCTCAATCTTTCCCAGCAACAGGGTCTTTTCCAGGGGGTCTTCTCTTCTCATGAGGCGGCCAAAGTATTGGAGCCTCAGCTTCAGGATCTGTCCTTCCAGTGAGCACTCAGGGCTGATTTCCTTAAGAATGGATACGTTTGATCTTCTTTCAGTCCATGGGACTCTCAAGAGTCTCCTCCAGCACCATAATTCAAAAGCATCAATTCTTCGGCGACCAGCCTTCTTTATGGTCCAGCTCTCACTTCCATACATCACTACTGGGAACACCATGGTTTTAACTATACGGACCTTTGTTGGTAAGGTGATGTCTCTGCTTTATACGCTACTGGTAGTCTAATACAGAGGAAGCTTGTTATCTTATCAGCTTGAAGGACGATGAAACTTGTAGATGCATCACTTAACTGGGAGCTGTGGGGTTCAATCAGCTACTGACTCTGCTGATCAGCTGTTACGCATTAACAGCAAACAGCTGGTTGATGCAATCAGCTGTCACCACCGAAAAGGTGGTGGGTGCAAGTGCTGACAAAACACCAAGGCAGGGAATCTCCAATTTAGGGGCTAGATCTGGCATGTTGCTTAATTTCACCTGGGCCTCACAAGCTTCTTTTTCCTTTTCCTTTTCCCTTTACTTGTGTATATGTAAACAAAACATTAATTAACACTGAATTTCCACTTGGTTCTGATTTGTGTGGCCTACTTTGTTCCTGAACACGTTTGAAAGTGTGGATATGGCTGGGCATCAGCTGACCTGATCTGCATCTTCCAAACTGTTCTTAGGCATGGGGCTATGTGATACAGTGGTCCCTTGGGTTACAGATGCTTCAGGTTACAGATGCTTCAGGTTACAGACTCTGCTAACCCAGAAATAGCACCTCGGGTTAATAACTTTGCTTCAGGATGAGAACAGAAATCGTGCAGCGGTGGCAGTGGGAGGCCCCATTAGCCAAAGTGGTACCTCAGGTTAAGAACAGTTTCAGGTTAAGAACGGACCTCCGAAACAAATTAAGTTCTTAACCTGAGGTACCACTGTACTGTGCAACTTCTTGGCTGATGTGGGGTGGAGATGTTGAGTCAGAGTGTGCTGTCAGCACCTCCAAAGCTCCCCTCAGGTGCTTTTTGTTTGTATGTGGCTCTTGGTGATCTTTTTTCTTTGGGTTAGTAGCTCCTGACTGAAAAAGAAGTTTTGCATCCCTGTACCAAGGCTGTTTACGCCCCGCCCCCCAGCCTTTGTAATTGTTGAACTCCCAGCTCCCATCTTCTCCAAGCCAGCTTAGCCAGTGGTCAGGGATGATGGGAACTGTAGTGCAAAAACATCTGGGACTTAAGCCTGAATAACACTGGACTGAAGGGTGTAAATCTAGTTGGGAATTAAAGAGTTCGGATAGGCCATGTGAACAAACATATTTCAGACTCCTCGATTCCCGGCATCACATTTTTGGAGGTAGCCTAGGCTGTGACCTCAGAAAACTGCTATCAGTTAGGAAGACCCGGTAGGATGCTGCCATCTTTTTCTAGCAAACCTTTCCAGAATTTCAGGCACGGGTCTTTCCAAGCCTCCCTGAAGGTGCTGGGAATTGTGCCTAGTCCCTTTTGCGTGGGGCTACATTTGAAGGTGACCCGGAAACTGCAATTAATCCAGAATGCGGCAGCTAGACTGGTGACTGGGAGTGGCCGCCGGGACCACATAACACCAGTCCTGAGAGATCTGCATTGGCTCCCAGTACGTTTCCGAGCACAATTCAGAGTGTTGGTGTTGACCTTTAAAGCCCTAAACAGCCTCGGTCCTGTATACCTGAAGGAGCATCTCCACCCCCATCATTCTGCCCGGACGCTGAGATCCAGCGCTGAGGGCCTTCTGGCAGTTCCCTCATTGTGAGGTTACAGGGAACCAGACAGAGGGCCTTCTCGGTAGTGGTGCCCGCCTTGTGGAACACCCTCCCTTCAGATGTGAAGGAAATAGGCAGCTATCCTATCTTTAAAAGACATCTGAAGGCAGCCCTGTTTAGGGAAGTTTTTAATATTTAATGCTGTATTGTTTTTAGCACTCGATTGGGAGCTGCCCAGAGTGGCTGGGGAAACTCAGCCAGATGGGCGGGGTATAAATAAATTATTATTATTATTATTATTATTATTATTATTATTATTATTACTACTACTACTACTACTACTACTACTACTATTTTGCATGTGGTCCTGCCACCACAGAACTGTTGCCCTCCAGTTGGAGACAGTAGACCTGGGGTAGTCAACATGGTGCGCTCCAGATGTTGATGGACTACAATTCCCATCATGCCCTGCCCACATGGCTAGTGGTGGGGGGTGATGGGAATTCTAGTCCAATAGCATATGGAGGATACCATGTTTGCTACCCCTGCAGGAGTACTGGATGAGATATGTCAGTAGTCCAAAATGAGAAGGACTGAGTTTTTGGAGAAATGAATGAAACCTTAAATCTAGCTTCCGTTGGAAAAGTTTTGTCAAGGGCACTGAAGCCCACCACACGGCATACGTTGTTCAGCTGCTCTTCTAGCTTCTGAGATTTATCTAGGCCTTACCCGTGTGTACTGTGGTACCTCGGGTTAAGTACTTAATTCGTTCCGGAGGTCTGTTCTTAACCTGAAACTGTTCTTAACGTGAAGCACCGCTTTAGCTAATGGGGCCTCCTGCTGCCGCTGCGCCACCGGAACACGATTTCTGTTCTCATCCTGAAGCAAAGTTCTTAACCCGAGGTACTATTTCTGGGTTAGCGGAGTCTGTAACCTGAAGCATCTGTAACCTGAAGCGTATGTAACCCGAGGTACCACTGTACTTTCGAGCATATCTTCACAATCTTAAGGGCTAGAAATCTGCTGTTCGAAAAGAAAATGCATGCTGAGATTCTTCACAATTGTGTGGTGTTCAGCCCCAAATTATTTGAGTTTCCACCACTGAATATCTGCCTATAAAGAATCTTGTTTTCAGGAGAGGATACAGAGCATAGGCCAGGCATTCCCAAACTCGTCCCTCCAGATGTTTTGGGACTACAACTCACATCATCCCTAGCTAACAGGACCAGTGGTCAGGGATGATGGGAACTGTAGTCCCAAAACATCTGGAGGGCTGAGTTTAGGCATGCCTGGCATAGGCTAACAGTATGAGTTTTGTTGCTTAGCTCCGGGCTGCTGTACATTAGCTTGTTTGTTGTGGAGTCATTTAGAAGGCGGAGTGAGAGAGAAACACACAAATGAGCCGTTATTGTTGCGGGAAATGAATATTCATCGGAGGGTTATTTGTTGGGGTGGGAAGGCTGGGTTTGTTTATTGCAGGGTCACTCAGAAGAACGGAGCTCAAGAGACATGATGGCTGCATGGAGTTTGTATATGCTGCTTATCTATTGTGGTTAGAGTGGCCTGCGAAGTGCTGTTTTCCTTTTGCAAACAAGAGTTTGTGCTGGGAGATATTGCAGATAGCAGAAAGGTGAAGGGGGCGGTGGTGAGGGAGAAATCCTATAATCCTTCACTCCTGTGATCCCTATTGTATTGTAGGCAGGGAATTCTCTGCACAAGCACCCAAATTCTCTGAACAACCCATCCCTGCGATCAGCTAGACAGCTGCAATGTTGTTGCTTTATCTATTGGGGGGGGGTCGTTTTGCTCCAGTTTTAGGCTGCGTACAATGGAAAGCACCCCCCCCCAAAAAAACTCCCCCAACCTGGGAATTGTTCATTACCCCACACAGAGCTACCATTCCAAGCACCCTTAAGAAACTATAGTTCCCAGGATTCTTTGGGTGAGGAGACATGCTTCGAATGTGCTTTAAAATGTGTGTTCTGAAAGAAGTCACCTTCTGCCTGGTCCTGTGAATGAATGAGCAAACAAACAAACAAACACATTAAGGATATCAATTGAAGTTTTGGAACTGCTGGGTGATGCCCAAGAAGCAGCTCACAGTGAACTCTAGTGCCAAAATTGGCACTAGAAAAGAAGAAAAATGGAGCTGGCTTCCTAATCCGGACTTTAAGTTAAACTCCGGTGGAATGATTGTAATTGTGAAACACTTTTTTATTTTAAAAAACTGTGAATATAATGCACAAGCAGGGCTACCGTATAATACAAGTCATGTTATTATGGTTAATGGCCAGGGATACCATATAGACTGAGTCCACATTCACCATGTAAGGAGAATGTCAGCAATTGAGCAGATCCACACTATACATGATTTAAAGCACATCCAACACACATTCAAAGCACATGACTTCCTCCAAAGAAATCCTGTAGGTGAGGGTGTTTGGGATTGTAGCTATGGGAAAGGAAAACTACAGTTCCCATGATTCTTTGGGGGAAGTCATGTGCTTTGAATGTGCATTGGTTACGCTTTAAAATTCAGCAGTTCTCAACCTGTGGGTCCCCAGATGTTGTTGGACTACAACTCCCATCATCCCTGAGCTCTGGCCTTGCTAGCTAGGGGTGATGGGAGTTGTAGTTCAACAACATCTGGGGACCCACAGGTTGAGAAAGGCTGCTTTAAATGAATATTGCGAATCTGCTGTTGGCTTCACCACCCTAAAAATGGAAACACCCTTAATTTCTGAGGGGGGCGGGACACTAAATACAGACCTTTTGCAGGAGGGGAAAGTGGACTAAAAGTCTCCCCCCCCCACTGTATTTCCTCCCCAGCTTTTCTAACCTATGTCTCCTTTGGGCAGGGTCATTCCTCTCTTCCCACCCCCAGGGGAAGGGATTAGGTTACACAGCTCTGGTAACAATTCCAACCTGTTTGGCCTGGAATGTGGCATTTAGGGTCTTGTCACAGGAAATTCAGTCTGTGTTGAAAGCTAGAATTGCAAACAGTTTCATGGCTTGCCGGGGTTGGGGGGCGGTGGAAAATGCTGTTTGAATCGAAGGAACTCTGTCCAGGCGTTATGGGTCATGGTGAGGGCAAGAGGCTGGGAGTTTAGGACTAAATCTTTTTAATGTTTCCTCCTTCCCATGCAACTTCCCTGTAAGTAATGCACAGTTACGCCATTTGCCTGCTCAGTGTATGGCTGTGAAATATACTCCGGAGTCGAGAGTGGATTTCATGCTCTTTATTCGGCTCATAGTGGTGAGGAGGAATGGAAGTTCACCCAGAATGGAATGGAAGTTCACCCAGAATTATTTACACAATGGGCCCCATGTGATTGGCTAATTCCAGGATTCTCCTGCAGGCGAATCATGTTGCAGATTCACTTCCACCTGGAGCTGGATTGGTGGCTCCTGTGGACCAATCAGACTGCTGCATTCTGGATCCTATTGTTCTAGGACCAATCTGACTGCTGGATTCTGAATCCTATTGTTCTAGGACCAATCAGACTGCTGCATTTTGGATCCTATTCAACAGTACAAAACACCCTGACCTCCGGCCCACCCCAATCCCAACTGCCCTGTCTCCAGTCACTTACTCCCATGTATATTGTATCCCAACATATTCCTGATAAAGTATGACCCTCCTCAGCCATGAGGTGTCATTCGGCAAGCAATTTTCTCTCTTCCTCAAGTCTCCCCAGCTGCAAAATAAAATCAACAACTTCAATCCTTAAAAAAGGGTCAACAACTTTGGTCGGCCCTCACGCATGTTCACTTCATCAAATTTTGAGAAAAATTTGAGCCCCCCTGAGCCCCCATCCCACAGCCCTGCTCACAATTGTGAAGAATATTCCTACGTTGAATGGTCATTAAGAAAAAGAGATAGGAATAGGCCTATATCTATGTGGACTGTCCCTGGATCAAGTGACTTTTCTTCTTTAAGGTTTCAAAGTTCTTAACCTAGCTCAAGGTAGTCATCTGAACTACCTGATGACCAATCACAGACAGTGCATCCCTTGAAAAATAAGATTTTGGAGCCATCTTGCCCCCAAATGGCAACTACACATTTGGTGCCTAGCTTATATACCTGAGTTTCTAACACTGTATGATTTCAGAAGGTCGGCGGTTCAAATCCCCGTGACGGGGTGAGCTCCTGTTGCTCGGTTAGGTTTGAAAGCACATCAAAGTGCAAGTAGATAAATAGGTACCTCTCCAGCGGGAAGGTAAACGGCGTTTACATGCGCTGCTCTGGTTCGCCAGAAGTGGCTTAGTCATGCCGGCTGTACGCCGGCTCCCTTGGCCAGTAAAGCGAGATGAGCGCCGCAACCCCAGCGTCGGCCACGACTGGACCTAATGGTCAGGGGTCCCTTTACCTTTTTTATGATTTCAGAAGGTTGGTCATCAACAGTGGGTGGCATGGTGGGGGTTGCAGCAGCGCTTACCTGACTGGTGCTTAGTGGGAAGGAAAGGTCTGGGAGGTCAGCGTGGTGGAAACAGATGCCAGCAGAGCCAATCCAGCACTCCTGCTGATGCGTTTACACTGCACCACACTGTCCACTGCTGGGAGTCAGTTTAATGTGTTACAGTTTTTTTTGGGGGGGGTACCTATGTGCCACCTTAAAGACTAACAGATTGATCGCAGCATCTCGTGAACAACTAGACCCATTCATTATGGATGAAAACATTTATTCATAGCATAATCTTTCATGGACCAAGGCATGATTGATGCACGACTAGATGAATGATTTTTTAAATTTTATTTTTGTATCTGATGATAAAATGGGCTTCTGTTTGTGAACACTTATGCCCCAATCAATCTGTTAAGTCTTTTATGTGCCAGAAAAGAATGTGGGGGGGCGGGGTGTGAGAGATTTTTAATGCGAGTTGAAATGCAGCCAAAGTTCGTAAATTACTTTATAGATTCAGAATCTTGGAGGTGTTATTTGTAATGCCTGTCCCTCTGATGGCTCCACAATGCTAAGATATCCCTCAAACTTTCTTGACTCTGTTCTGCCTTCTGAAGTTCCTTTAGCTTGCGGCTCTCCCCAATTCAGTACCAACCAAGGTTGATAATATTGGGCAAAGCTTGTTTGGAGGTTCTAGCAGGGGAGCGCAGCTATCGTATACCCTTGACCGAAGAAGGGTACACTCCTTCTATCTGCGATGGTCGTCCTCTTCCACCGAGCGCGCAGCTTCGGGAGGGACGCACATGGAGCGGTGAGGGAGGAAGGGGACACTCGCCTAGCCAGCCAGATCAGCTGAATCAACCCTGGCGATCAATGGGGTGACAGATGTCGCAGCCAGATCACCCTCACAGCCAGCTATGCACGAAGGCATGTGGTTTTGTCTGCTGAGAGGAATAAAAGTGGGAAAGGGGAGATGTGTGGCCCTAACAGCTTCTTACTTAGAATTTGATGGTTAATTATTTTTTTTAATTTTTTTTTATTATTATTTATTTATTATGCCCTTCATCCTTAGATCTGAGGACAGTTCACAACATAAAATTCACAGTATGAAAACACAAAATACAGAATTAAAATACAGTAAGAACAAAAACCAATGGGACGCGGGTGGCACTGTGGGTAAAACCTCAGCGCCTAGGACTTGCCGATCGTATGGTCGGCGGTTCGAATCCCTGCGGCGGGGTGAGCTCCCGTCTTTCGGTCACAGCTCCTGCCCACCTAGCAGTTCGAAAGCACCCCTAAGTGCAAGTAGAAAAATAGGTACCGCTTTATAGCGGGAAGGTAAACGGCGTTTCCGTGTGCTGCGTTGGTGCTGGCTCGCCAGAGCAGCTTCGTCACGCTGGCCACGTGACCCAGAAGTGTCTCCGGACAGCGCTGGCCCCCAGCCTCTTAAGTGAGATTGGCGCACAACCCTAGAGTCGGACACGACTGGCCCGTACGGGCAGGGGTACCTTTACCTTTACCTTTAAGAACAAAAACAAACCAGTAACACACACAGCCCTCTCCACAACACTTTTAAAAGGGCATCAGGTGCCAAATCCGTCACCTGGCACCTAAAAGTGTATAACAAAGGTGCCAGACAAACCTCCCTGGGGAGAGCATTCCACTGCCAAAAAGGCCCTGTTCTCGTGTTGCCACCCTCCAGACTTCTCTTGGAGGAGGCACATGAAAAAGGGCCTCAGAGGATGATCTCAGGGTCCAGGTAGGTTCATATGGAGAGAGTGGGTACCCTTGAAGGGAAACTGTTCCCCATAATGTTGTGGTGGGTTTTTTTTGTAATTCTCAGAGAATTGGCTTCGGGGGTACCCCTGCAAGAGAGTAAGAGTAATAAAAAGAAATTGTTATTTAGGGGAACTGAATTTAATTCTAAATTATATTCCGGAAATGTGGGAGATTTCAAGGGGTTGAAAAAATGGATGTACCGTGCTATATTAGAAGCCAAAAAACTTGTTTTGATTAATTGGAAGAGCCGCAAAAAGATTCCATTGAGTGCATGGATTGATAATATGAACAGATTAGTTACATACAAACAAATTGCATGTCGATGCAAAATAAGAATGGATCAATATGAAGAAATTTGGAATGAATATTTAAGCGATAAGGCGGATAGTAGTGGGAGGAGAGAGAGGTGGGGAAATATTGTTAAAAAAAGGTGTAGTCACAGGTATATCAGTGTATTCAAATCTGAATTGTCAAATTGTGTTATTATTGTCGTTATGGTTTTTGTTGTACTGTATGTGTCTTTTGCGGTTGATGTTTGTATCAAAAAAATGATTCAATAATTTTTTTAAAAAAACAAAACCCTGCAAGAGAGTCTCCTCATAGGCTCCTTGGAACCCTGTGTATAGCTTGCTGGTAAAGCTCAAAAGGATTTTTTGTTCACATAGTGCCCCAAAGGAAGGAAAACCCAGTGCCCTGGGCTGTGCAAGCATGGAATGGAAACATTCCCTTGGTTTGGATGCTGCATGGACTATTTATGTGAGTTCTGTAGCAAAACAAACAACCCCACACACTTTCCACACAATAATTTTGAGTTGTAGAAGCTGCCTTAAGATAAAAAAATAAAAAATGAAACGAAACGAAAGGCTGACATTTTTAATATGTTTTAACCAAAGTTTTCAGGTTGTTGTTTAGTCATTTAGTCATGTCCGACTCTTCGTGACCCCATGGACCAGAGCATGACAGGCACTCCTGTCTTCCACTGCCTCCCGCAGTTTGGTCAAACTCATGCTGACAGCTTTGAGAACACTGTCCAACCATCTCGTCCTTTGTCATCTCCTTCTCCTTATGCCCTCCATCTTTCCCAGCATCAGGGTCTTTTCCAGGGAGTCTTCTCTTCTCATGTTGCGGCCAAAGTATTGGAACCTCAGCTTCTGTCCTTCCAGTGAGCACTCAGGGCTGATTTCCCTCAGAATGGAGAGGTTTGATCTTCTTTCAGTCCATGGGACTCTCAAGAGTCTCCTCCAGCACCATAATTCAAAAGCATCAATTCTTCAGCAGTCAGCCTTCTTTATGGTCCAGCTCTCACTTCCATACATCACTACTGGGAAAACTTTTACTATATGGACCTTTGTTGGCAAGGTGATGTCTCTGCTTTTTAAGATGTTGTCTAGGTTTGTCATTGCTTTTCTCCCAAGAAACAGGCGTCTTTTAATTTCGTGGCTGCTGCTTGGGTGTACAGTGTCCCAAATTTCCACCTGACCCTCCCCTATTTGTTTCTGCAGCGGTGGAGACGCAGAGCACAAGTTCGGAGGAGATGGTGCCCAGCTCCCCCTCTCCGCCCCCACCCCCACGTGTCTACAAACCTTGCTTCGTCTGCAACGACAAATCATCCGGCTATCATTACGGGGTCAGCTCCTGCGAAGGCTGCAAGGTGAGTGGAGGGAGATTCCCCACCCAACAAGGCGCTGTCGCACACCTCAGCTAACCCTCTGCGCTGGGGGGCTCCTTGTAGCGCAGCTCGCCCGAATCGTGAGTTCAAGCAGGCATCAGGCTCGCAACTGTTCAGGCCAGGAGGGTGGGGTTGGCTTCTTCACCCAGGCCTCCTTTCCTCGTCCAAAGGAATGTTGCAGCAGGGAATTTGAAGCTGCATGCCAACACCCAAAAAAAAACAACAACCAGATTATGCAAGCAAGATGAAATGTGCAAAACAAGCATATGCATGCTGACTTGCATCCTCCTGTGTCCTGGTTGTTGAATTGGGGGGGGGGGGGTCTGGTTGCAGAAAATTCTGCACCTACTTCAAAGATCATCAGGTTAACATCCGTCAGGCTGAGGCTGAATCCGTACATATGGAGCATGTGTTTTCCACCTTGGGAACCTTTGAGGGTTGGTTGGTTGCTGGAACTGAGAGCTATAGTTAAAAGATTCTCCTTGACTCATTCGGCCTGTGAGGCTGTGTCCCCCAAACCATGCCCACCTGCTCCACACCTGACTTGCTCCACAACTTGGACAGCTGGGCTTTTACTATGCACCTATCATTCACCTGCCAGCAGATGATTGACAGGTGGTGGTCGTCTCCCCTATCAAAGCTGGCCTGCAGGCGGAGTGGGAGATAAAGATCTAGGGCTCCTGACTGAAAGAGTTCCCCACCACTGCCCTTTATCTCCATACTGAGGGAAGGGAGAGATAGTGACTTGCCTAAGATGATGTTTGGGCTCAGAACTTCCTGGTTCACACACTTCCCAGCCCCTTACAAAATGCCAGCTCTTTAAGGGGCAACTTCTGTTAAAGGATCGCAAGGGGCAGGACAGTGGAAGACCCTCTGTCTGAGATTTTGGGGAAGCTGTCGCTTCTACTGCAGGTTAGGGAAGACTGTCCTGGGCTAGAACGGAAGGTCTGATTCATTACAAGTCAGCTGCTTATGATGCACAAACATTTAAAAGTCAGAGGTGGGCCAAAGAACAAGGGGGCCTCACAACTTTTTCTGAGTTCCCTAAGTGTTTCCCTGTGTGGGGTAGTGAGTTCAGTGGAAGGAGGGGCCAAATTACAGGATATCAGTAGGATATTACACAAATTATTTATTATTATTATTATTATTATTATTATTATTATTATTATTAATTCAAATTATATACCACCCTTTATCAAAAGATCCCAGGGTGGTGTACAATTGTTAAAAACACATTACAGAACACCAGTGATAAAAATACAATGAAAGCACATTATAAAAAGTACACTGACAGACAGCCTAATATTAAAATAGGCATTGTAATAACAGTCCTCTTCTCCACACTTTCACAGGCCATAGATTATTTAATAGCCATAAAGGGACCCCTGACCCTTAGGTCCAGTCGTAGACGACTCTGGGGTTGTGGCGCTCATCTCGCTTTATTGGCCAAGGGAGCCGGCGTACAGCTTCCAGGTCATGTGGCCAGCATGACTAAGCCGCTTCTGGCGAACCAGAGCAGCACATGGAAACGGCGTTTAATAGCCATAGGCCTGGGTAAAGAGGAATGTTTTTGCCTGGTGCCTAAAGACATGCAATGATGGCGCCAGGCGAGCCTCTCTGGGGAGAGCATTCCACAATTGGAGCCACCACAAAAAAGGCCCATTTCTGTTGTTGCCTCCCAAAGGTGACCTTTTTTTTTTGGAGATGATCTGGAGTGTAAGGAATGGAAGAAACTGAACGGAAATTGAATTGATTTGGAGCAGGATAAATTGGGAAATTAACCAGGGGTATATGAATCAAAGAGGTACTGTTTTGGGGTATCTGACTTGGGCCGCAAATTAAGCAAAGAACTTAAACCTGGGGGTGATCTGGATGGGAAATAGTTGGTTTGCCTTCCGTGCCATTTACAGTCTAAACTGGCATGTGCATATTTGCAAATTGTATGTACATTTGTGTCTATGGACCCATGTCCCAAAGTCACTAGCTACTCCCCTGATCTGAAGATTCAAAACTCATACTGTCATAGCCAGGTCTGAAGATTCACCCTGGTAAGCGACGACATCTGAAACAGCCTCCAAGCTGCAAAAACGGTCCTACCTGAAGCAGCGTGTTTTGGAGAAGGTGGCCGTGGATATCACAATTTGCACTGGGAAAGGAGACTTGGAAAGGAGGCTTGGAACTACCTAAGTGCCATCACCCACCTGGTCACCTGTTCCTCCTTCTCTCTCTCTCCCTCTCTCTGACCTTTTAGGGCTTCTTTCGCCGAAGCATCCAGAAAAACATGGTCTACACCTGCCACCGGGACAAGAACTGTCAGATCAACAAGGTCACCCGCAACCGCTGCCAGTATTGCCGCCTGCAAAAGTGCTTTGAGGTTGGCATGTCCAAAGAAGGTGAGATCTGTTCCAAGCCTTGGGGGGGGGGGAGTAGTGTGTGAGGGATGATAGGAAATGAGATTACAGAAGGTAAAACAAGATGGA
This sequence comes from Podarcis cretensis, assembly GCF_951804945.1. Taxonomy (NCBI): domain Eukaryota; kingdom Metazoa; phylum Chordata; class Lepidosauria; order Squamata; family Lacertidae; genus Podarcis; species Podarcis cretensis. The sequence continues at coordinate 9,778,886 of NC_137171.1, forward strand.
AAGCAAAGGGAGGTTCCATTCACGGCCCTTCAGATGGGGTGGTACGCATGCCCCCCGCTCGTTTGGCATAGATGCAACACACTTTGAAACTGTCAGCCTGTGTGTGCAAGGACCATGTCTGCCTTACTGTTTTATGTACCGCAACTGCCTGCTGGTAGGCAGAAGTAGTCATCTGAATATTTTGTTTTTTGTTGGCAACAGCCATTGGCAGATTTTCTTTGTTCCCCGCCCCCCCATGGATTTGGACACGGACCATTTCACGTTTATATGATGGGTACACAGGAACATTTGCCCCTGTATCCTCACATCTGTGTGCATGCACATATTTGCATGCATCCCAAATGGAACCTCACGAAAGTGGTATATCGGGTTAAATACGCTTCAGGTTACATATGCTTCAGGTTACAGACTCCGCTAACCCAGAAATTTGACTAAACTGCGGGAGGCAGTGGAAGACAGAAGTGCCTGGCGTGCTCTGGTCCATGGGGTCACGAAGAGGCGGACAAGACTAAACGACTAAACAACAACAAAACCCAGAAATAGTACCTCGGGTTAAGAACTTTGCTGCAGGATGAGAACAGAAATCATGTAGCGGCGGCGCAACTAAAGTGGTTCTTCAGGTTAAGAACAGTTTAAGGTTACGAACAGACCTCCAGAACGAATTAAGTTCTTAACCCAAGGTAGCACTGTATTGTAAGGAGTGGCCTGTGCATAGGTCCCTCCTTTCTGCCTCTGTCACTTTACTTGCCGCGCATCAAATGTAGAATTTTGTAATACCAAGGCCTGTGTTGCCAAGATACAATCACAGGGACATCTAAGAGGAGGCACACAACCCAGGCCAGCACTTCTGAAGGGATCTTTGGCTCCCACAGCCTGAAAACTCCTGCAAATCCATCTGCTTTCTGTATCTGGTTTCGCCGCTGCGTTTCCTTCCACGGTGGTGCTTTTCAATGCATTCCACCCCCAAGGAAAAGCATTCGGGGAACATTTACCTTGGAACTGAAAAGGCAACGTGGGTTTTCTGTATGAGCGGGAGACTGTCGTTTGCAGCTATTCCCGCCTTGCTCCTCGAGGCCAAAGAAACTTCACACACAGAGCCTTGCCGATATTCTGTTCTGATGAAACGTTTTCCATGTGTATTCCTTGGAGGGGAAATAATTCCGAGAGCACTCCCACAGAGGAACAAACAAACAAACAAAACTCCCAGTGGAGGGGGAGGTACTTTAGTCACTGCCCCGCTTGGGGAGTTTGCCGTCCCTTTCAAGAGTGCTGTCAGCTGCCCAGCCCTTCCAAGAGACAGAGAGCCTCTCAGCGGCTGTTGCTTTTACTCCCAACTGCTTAGGCATGTCTTCGCGCTGGCCTGGGCCAGGGCTCACATTAATCACCGTCTCTTTAAGAGCCCCTAATTAGGAATGTCTATGTCTCGAAACCTAGCAATTTATTTCCGAGGGCCTGTCACTTTAAAGGGAGAGAGGCGGTCGGTGGAGAGGATTGGGCAAGGGGCGTGGGGCATGGCTGGCTGGCTGGCTGGCTGGCTGGGGAAGGAATGTTATCCCGATGGGTTGTCACTACAGAGACAGGAAACGGATGGCCTAAGGGATTTGGGCCAGCGCAGCCCCTCCTCCCTTTCCCTCCCAGTATCCCATGTAGACTCAAATGGGATTTCGTGCTAAGTGGGGGGGGGCAGCATTGCAGAAAAACCAAGGAACTGGGGGAGTTGAGGTGCTCACCCTCACAGCTAGACTTCTGCTAAACCTCTATGCTTTCGCCTCTTGAAAGCAAAGGAATAAGCTTGAGTTTGTGCTGGGGAGAGTAGGTTTTTGGGGGGAGGAAATACCCTGAGGCAGTAGGGCAGTTTGCGTGTGTGTTGCCCCCCCCCCGCTGCAAAGAGGTCTATAGCTTGGCTGGCAGCAGCCCCCCACCCCCTTCAGCATTGTGCTGACTGTGGCTAAATGTGTATATCCTGCCAATTGGCGTATCCTGTTCCCAGATCCCTGGCGCTTTATCCTGGGGTGAACAGGAAGGGCAGCCTGAGAAGGCTCAGGCCAGGGAGAGTGCACACGCAACCCCAGGACTCTTGGTAAAGGGAGGGGTGCCGGCAGAGCCTGGGGAAGGGAGGGCGGGGGGAGTTACTGCTGCTGCTGCTGCTCCTGCTCCTGGCACCCCTAAGTTGGAGAGAGAGAGAGGAAAGAGTATAAAGTTTCTCCCCACCCCACGTCCCACCTGAACACACACATGCCAGCCCAAGATAAACTCCTGAGAAATCATTGCAGGCATCTCCAGATTCCTTGCCCAGGGGGCACTGGGTCTCTCTGGTTTTCTTTTTTTGGAAACATCTGGAGCTTGTTGCTCAAGCAACGCAGCTTTGCTCTCCCTTGTGGGATGTGTAAGGATGAAGGCTGAGGACTGGGTAAATGCAGAATGAAGTTGGCGGGGCATTAATAATAATAATAATAATAATAATAATAAAAAATTTAATTTATATCCCGCCCTCCCCAGCCGAAGCCAGGCTTAGGGCGGCTAACAGCAATAAAATAGTACAACATTCTAAAATCAGTTCAAATCAGATTAATGGCAACCATTGGGCTAGAGTTCTGTGAGGATTGCCAAAGGAGAGAGTCAGGCTGTGCCCTGGCCAAA